>NC_091476.1:69184606-71584606 GCF_036971445.1 Narcine bancroftii
TCAGCGCCCTTCTAGGTCAGGGGTGGCCAAACTACAGCCCCCCACCTGCCAGCCAACTGCAGGCCTGTCGCCCCTGTTGAAGTGGCCCAGGGTGAAGATGCTCCTTTGGAACACAGTCTCTAACAAGGAATTGCACGGTATGCATGACGCACTTCTTAGTTTGAACACTAGACGTCGCTGCCATTTTGAACAAATAATAGACAGACCGTTGCAATGTTACTCAGTGATTCAGTTGATTAAACATGGGGTGGAAGCGAAAAGATGGAGAATGGCAAAGGGGTTCCTAAAATTTCAGCCACGTTGGGAAAATGAATACTTTTTTCTCACCGAAGTCAAGGGGAAGTGTGCTTGTTTGATTTGCAAGGAATTTGTTAACTTTAAGAGCCTAGCTACAGATTTTAGATATTTTGCATGATAATGATTAAGGTGGACACTTGGGGCCATGTGAGTTGTGGAGGAATGATGGAGACTGCCTTGCCCCTTTCTTGACCTGTTCTTATTTTGCCTCCAGCTTTTTTTTATCTTGCACTGCTTTTTGAATGAGAGTTTGAACATTTTATTTTATTCATTTAAATTAAATTTAAGAGCATTAGGGTACAGCATAAACCTACCGTAATATGTGAGAACATTAATAAACTACTAGAGTGGCGACAGTTAAAGTGTTGTATAGTTATTTTGATAACAAAGGTTTTCTGATCTAGAAACACCAATGAAAACTCCCGGCTTGGCAGTTATATTTTTCTGTATGTGGCCCACAAACAAAAAGGTTTGGCCACCCCTGCTCTCAGGGCTTGAGATATCTCTTTCCTAAAGCTCAACAGAATATTCTCTCATTTAATTATGTTATTCTGTATTCTAACAGACGCTGCCTCTGAATGTGTGTGTCTGCACCGGTCAGTGTAAAGGGAGCTTTACCCTGTCTAAATCATTGTTTTCTTTGTGTAAAAGGGAGCTTTACTCTGTATGTAATCTGAGATGTTCTTTACCCTGGGAGAATTTGATGTGCAGAGGGTGTTTTACTCTCTATTAACCCTTTGCTATTCCTCTCTGTGAGTCATTAGCCCCTTTCAAATTGCAGCCCTTGGGTGGCCCCTCCCGGGACCCGGGTACGATTACTGGGGCAAAAGTGCTGGATCGCAGGGGGGAAATCAATCCGTGTGATAGTACAGATCTATCACCACTGACAAAAGGCAAAGGAGGAAAAACCCAACACCCAACCCCAACCAACCAATTTTCCCTTGCAACCGCTGCAATCGTGTCTGCCTGTCCCGCATCGGACTGGTCAGCCACAAACGAGCCTGCAGCTGACGTGGACTTTTTACCCCCTCCATAAATCTTCGTCCGCGAAGCCAAGCCAAAGAAAGATAGTGTATATAGTTACAGTATCTAGACTGTGCTTACAGCGATTGGCTGAGAGCTAAGCCACGCCTACTGTCTGGGCCTTAAAGGGTTGTGTTCCTACGCCAGGTCGGATCATTCCGGACTGGTCGGCCACCTGTGAAGAGCTCCTGTCTTTTGCTAATAAAAGCCTTGGTTTGGATCAACAAGTCTTTGATTCTTTCGACGAGCTCTACAACCGGTTAAATTGCCAACCCGGCGATTTAAGGTGGGGGGGGGAAGAAAATCCCACTCCTGCAACCACCACGGTGAATAATGCATCACGCACTCACCGGAAGTTAAGAATCAAAGTCCAAATGGTGAGCGGGAAGGATATTCGGATGCTGGCGGCCGTGGTGATGCCTGCACGCACCTGACGTCGCTGGTATAAGTGGCTCGGCCATTTTCCTTTTCAAATCGGTCCGTGGACAAGGCCCAAGTATGTCTTACTGAGTTCCCTGAGGCAGGTCAGGGACCCTTTCAAACTGCCGCGTAACTGGGGCGCTAACTGGGCAATTTGCCCAGTTAACCGCATTTTAATCCAGCGGTTTGTACCTAAAGCATGGTCTGTGATGGAGCTGTGCTGAGGGAGCTTTACTCTGTATTAATTATTTTTAAATTTAGAGATACAGCATAGTCACGGGTACCTTCCTGCACACGATCCCACCCCCGCCCAAATACACTCACGTGACCAAATAACCTACTAACCCGTACATCTTTGGAATTTTTAAATGTGGACGTACAGCACGGTAACAGACCCTTTTGGTCAATGAGCCCCTGCCAATTACACCCAATTGACCTACAAACCCCGGTACATTTAAAATGGTGGGAGGAAACTGGAGCACCCGGAGGAAACCCACGCAGACATGGGGAGAGCATACCAACTCCTTGCAGACAGGGTTGGATTCTAACCTGATTTGGGGGGGGGGGGGGCTGTAATAGCGTTGTGCTGCCTGCTATGCTAACTGCGTCAAAATGTGGGAGGAAACCGGTGAACCTGGTGGAAACCCACGCGGACTAGGGGAGGACATACCAACTCCTTAGAGAGAGCTCTAGTTTCGAGCCTGAGTCACTGGCACTAATAACTATTACATTAATTGTGTCGCTATACTGAATCTAAACCTTCCTCTCCCTGCCTTGGGAGTGTATGACCAGGACAACTTGGAGGAAGCTTTCCTCTGTATAAACAACCCCCGTTCCCCACCTAGGAGTGTTTGATTTGACAGTGTCGTGGGAGCTTTTTCTCGATATCCAAACCATGTTGTCCCTGCCCTGGAATATATGATGGGGCATTAGACAGGGCTTTATAGCATCTATCAAGGTATCACATATACGTGTAATTGCCTAACTTTTTGGACCAGTTTTTTCAGGTCCATAAAGTGAGGGGGTCAACTTTTGCACAGGTCATACTTTAGACTGTGGTAACTACGGTCCAGGTGTCGGGAGCTCAGATGGGTGGTGCGGCGCCAGGGTAAGGGTCTGTGGCTGGGGCGAGGGTCCTCAGTCGGGGTGTCAGAATGGGTCATGGAATTGAGGTTTATGTGAATACATCTGGTAAACAGTGCACATGGAGCGTTTGAAAGGACAGGAGTCCCTCCCAATGGGGTCTGGAATATCAAAACAAAAACTGGTAGGGTTGATGGTGCTGATGTAACAGCAGGGCCGCTGCTGGTGCGTACCCAGGAGAGCAGAGACACAGCACTACTACAGAAGATCCAACAGCTCGATCCTAATGCTCTGTACAGGCTTTAAGTAGCCCGCTGAAGGAGCTGTCGGTGTTGGTGAGTAAAGTCCTACAACATCAGATCTGCACCCAAGGTGGCGGCGCCTGTGCTCGGCAGCATCCACGACCGGGCATAGGACACCAGAAACAGGATGATCAACCCCGCCCCCGGCCCCCAAGTTAAGCAGAGGAGACGACCCTCCAGGATGGTTGGCTGCGCCAACAGACCAGCAAGGTTCTCAGTGGCTGAGGGACCCACAAGGGCTGTGGGCGACTTGCAGTCAGGGGACCCACCGCTGCGGGCTGCTGGAGATTGTCTCATGGGAACCAGGTATTGGAGCTTAGATTATAGAGGGTGCTGAGGGCAGGAAGGGCTTCTGAAAGGTCTAGGGCGCTGAGGGCTTCCTGACCATGTCAGAGGTTTTGAGCTCAGGCTGCCAATGTATTGAACAAGAAAATGTGCAGCTGCAGAGGTGGCAAATACATAGATGTTCTGTGATTCTGAAGAGACTCTTTTGGTTCTCTCTTGTACTGCAACACTAATGGAGATTCTTTGTCTGCCTTATGGCAAGCAGAAGGCAATTTCGTGTAATATTACATGCTCTGTATTACATAACGATAAAAGAATCTTGAATCTCACTTCACAAGACCAGCCTTTCATTGCAGTCCACCTCTGATCTGTCACTGACCCAGAAGAAAACTTCCAGCTCTCAGGTGCAAGGACACAGAGATAAGGCAAGCAATGAGACAAAGACCAGCAATTAACCTTTCCTGCTGGGTGCATTATTTTTGTTCCACAAGAGCAAATAACCATGCAGATTCAAAACAGCTGTATCCTAGCATGACCTCCCTGTGATAGTACAGATTCTATCACTAATGTGTAGATGTACATATATACAGATGGTAGTGTAGGATGACTGTGATTGGCTGAGAGTGTAGCCGCACCTACTGGCAGGTCTTAAAGAATTGCTCCTAGCCAGACCAGGTCATTCTGGACTGGTCGACCTACTTGTGATATGCTCCAGTCTTTTAGTTAATAAAAGCCTTGGTTTTGGATCAACAAGTCTGCTTCTTTTGATGAGCATTACACTCCCGAGGCACTTGACAGGAGTTAATGAAATAATACAGAAACCAAGCCACTTAGTAGGGCAGGCAGCAAGAGTACACACAAAGAGGTGCGTTTTGAGAGGTGGAGAGAGGGGTGCACAGGTTTAAGGAGGGATTCCTGAACTTCGGTCTTTCAGTGACAGAGTGATGGAAACTACATATGTGCAAAGTGGTAAATAATAGCCAAGTTTGAAGGGTTTCCACCCTGCCCCCACCCTCAATACTCACACACACCCATATATACACACTCACACATACACTCACTCTCTCACACGTATACTTGCACACACTCATTCACTTTCACGCAAACACACTCTCTCACATTCTCTCCCCCCACCCACTCTCCCTCCCCCCACCCACTCTCCCTCCCCCCACCCACTCTCCCTCCCCCCACCCACTCTCCCTCCCCCCACCCACTCTCCCTCCCCCCACCCACTCTCCCTCCCCCCACCCACTCTCCCTCCCCCCACCCACTCTCCCTCCCCCCACCCACTCTCCCTCCCCCCACCCACTCTCCCTCCCCCCACCCACTCTCCCTCCCCCCCCACACGCTCCCTCCCCCCCACACACGCTCCCTCCACCCACACACGCTCCCTCCACCCACACCCTCTCCCTCCACCCACACCCTCTCCCTCCACCCACACCCTCTCCCTCCCACCCACACCCTCTCCCTCCCCACAACCCTCTCCCTCCACCCACTCTCCCTCCACCCACTCTCCCTCCACCCACTCTCCCTCCACACAACACACTCTCCCTCCACACTCCACACACACTCTCTCCCTCCACACACACAACTCTCCCTCCACACACACACACTCTCCCTCCACACACACACTCTCTCCCTCCACACACACACACTCCCTCCACACACACACACTCTCCCTCCACACACACTCTCCCTCCACACACACTCTCTCCCTCCACACACACTCTCTCCCTCCACACACACTCTCTCTCCCTCCACACACACTCTCTCTCCCTCCACACACACTCTCTCCCTCCACACACACTCTCTCCCTCCACACACACTCTCTCCCTCCACACACACTCTCTCCCTCCACACACACTCTCTCCCTCCACACACACTCTCTCCCTCCACACACACTCTCTCCCTCCACACACACTCTCTCCCTCCACACACACTCTCTCCCTCCACACACACTCTCTCCCCTCCACACACACTCTCTCCCTCCACACACACACTCTCCCCTCCACACACACACTCTCCCTCCACACACACACTCCCTCCCCTCACTCTCCCTCCCCTCACTCTCCCTCCACCCACACTCTCCCTCCACCCACACACTCTCCCTCCACCCACACTCTCCCTCCACCCACACTCTCCCTCCACCCACACTCTCCTCCTCCACCCACACTCTCCCTCCACCCACACTCTCCCCTCCACCCACACTCTCCCTCCACCCACACTCTCCCTCCACCCACACTCTCCCGCTCCACCCACTCTCCACTCCACCCACTCTCCCTCCACCCACTCTCTCCCTCCACCCACTCTCCTCCTCCACCCACTCTCCCTCCACCCACTCTCCCTCCACCACACACACTCTCCCTCCACACACACACTCTCCCTCCACACACACACTCTCCCTCCACACACACACTCTCCCTCCACACACACACTCTCCCTCCACAACACACACTCTCCCTCCACACACACACTCTCCCTCCACACACACTCTCTCCCTCCACACACACACTCTCCTCCCTCCACACACACACTCTCCCTCCACACACACACTCTCCCCTCCACACACACACTCTCCCTCCACACACACACTCCCTCCACACACACACTCTCCCTCCACACACACTCTCCCTCCACACACACACTCTCCCTCCACACACACTCTCTCCCTCCACACACACTCTCTCCCTCCACACACACTCTCTCCCTCCACACACACTCTCTCCCTCCACACACACTCTCTCCCTCCACACACACTCTCTCCCTCCACACACACTCTCTCCCTCCACACACACTCTCTCCCTCCACACACACTCTCTCCCTCCACACACACTCTCTCCCTCCACACACACTCTCTCTCCCTCCACACACACTCTCTCCCTCCACACACACACTCTCCCTCCACACACACACTCTCCCTCCACCCACCACACTCTCCCTCCACCCACACACTCTCCCTCCCCTCACTCTCCCTCCCCTCACTCTCCCTCCACCCACACTCTCCCTCCACCCACACTCTCCCTCCACCCACACTCTCCCTCCACCCCACACTCTCCCTCCACCCACACTCTCCCTCCACCCACACTCTCCCTCCACCCACACTCTCCCTCCACCCACACTCTCCCTCCACCCACACCTCTCCCTCCACCCACACTCTCCCTCCACCCACACTCTCCCTCCACCCACTCTCCCCTCCACCCACTCTCCCTCCACCCACTCTCCCTCCACCCACTCTCCCTCCACCCACTCTCCCTCCACCCACTCTCCCTCCACCCACTCTCCCTCCACCCACTCTCCCTCCACCCACTCTCCCTCCACACACACACTCTCCCTCCACACACACACTCTCCCTCCACACACACACTCTCCCTCCACACACACTCTCCCTCCACACACACACTCTCCCTCCACACACACTCTCTCCCTCCACACACACTCTCTCCCTCCACACACACACTCTCTCCCTCCACACACACTCTCTCCCTCCACACACACTCTCTCCCTCCACACACACTCTCTCCCTCCACACACACTCTCTCCCTCCACACACACACTCTCCCTCCACACACACACTCTCTCCCTCCACACACACACTCTCCCTCCACACACACACTCTCCCTCCACACACACACACACACACACACTTTCTCTCTACACACACTCCTCCCTCCCCCCCCCCCCCCCCACACACACACACACACACACACACACACACTCTCTCTCTCTCTCCACACCCCCGCGCCACACACACAAAACTGTGGATCCAAGTGTTCTTGTCCTGTTTTTTAAAAATCCTCACCGGCGACCCCCGGTTGCTGGCATCAACATCGAGACCCCCCTTGCGACCCGAGTGAGGGAGGGGAAACGGGCTGATTTCCACCTCTCCCCTCCCCTCCCTTCACCCCGGAGACAAGCTAAAACGCTGAACCTTGGCGACGCACACGGGGAACGGGGGGGTGGGGTCTCAAAGAAGCAGCTCTCGTGGAAATAGCCGGAAAGATACACAAACCCTCGTTTTCAATTCTGGCCCTTCCGCAATCACACGAAAAGGCTCCCAAGCATAAAGTGCCGTTCAGCCAGGTGCCGCTCCCATCGCCCTGCTGCCAACCCAGCCCGGAGGGGCGACCTCCCCTCCCCGCCGCTCGCACTCACCCACTCGGAAACCGGAGCCCGTGAGCGTGTCGGCGGCGTGTCCGTTCTCGCTGATCAGCGTGGTGGTGTTGCCCCCGCTTGCAGCTGTCGCGGCACTGGCCCTTCAGGCATGTCCTCTTGCAGATGGTCGGGGTGAAGACCACCCTGAAGCGGCCCGCCGATGCCTCCTTGCCTTGTCCCCGAGCCGCGGGCGGCCACAGAAAGCCCAGGCACGACAGCAGGCTGAGAGCCGCGAGATCCATCAGCCCGGCCGGCCTCCCGCACCGTGACAGCACTGCCGCGGCGGGCCAAGTCCCAGATCCACGTTGGGCAGGGAGGGAGGGAGGGAGGGGAAGGGGAGGGAGCAAGGGGGTGTGCCCTGCGAGCAGGGAAGAAAATGCATCGTAACTGGATGGGAAGGGGAGGAGGTTTCAATTCTTCTGCAGTTGGCAGGGAACACACAACTTTATTTTGAGAGAGAGAGAGAGAGGCGGACCCCAGGAGTGATCTGGAATATGGGCAGAATTCCAAGGAGAGGTTGCTTTTCCTGGAAGCCTTGCGAGTGCAATAAGGCAGCTAGATGCGTCTGTCTGTCAAAAATTCGCAGCGGTGCCACATCTGGGCCAAACACCAGACTGGAGCAAAGCAAAAAACATGCACAGAAATGCTGGAGTAGACAGTAGGTACCATCCCAATCACACAGCCTGCAGACCCAGTGGCTCTCAACCTTCTTCCCGCCTGAAGTAATCCCTCTGCCACTGGGGCTCTGGGATGAGTCAGGTGGGAGGGGAGTGGGAAGGGAAAGGTTGAGAATCGCTGCTCTGGACCCAATATTTGGCTTGAGAAAAAATTGTCACTGGCCCATTTCCTTTGGGAGCTCTGAAACCCTGCACACGACGAGTCCACGAGGGACAATTCAAACAGTGGGGGTTTTCCCCGCCCGCATCCCCCCCTGACTCATCACAGAGCACCGATGGCAGAGGGATTACTTAAAGTGGGATGTGAGTGGAAAGGGAAACAAAAAAGGTTGAGAACCATTGATGTCGACCGAGACTGCTGTGTGCAATGCCTGTGTTTACCAGTACCCTCCTGTATGGTAGAGAGACTTGGACCAACCTGCTCCAAGAGGAAAAGGAAACGCAACAGTTTTCACCTCCGCAGCCTTCGCCGCCTCCTGGGGAGACAGCAACCCAAATTCTGAGGTCCTCTCCCGCGCTGGACTTCCCACAAGGTTCGCGCTTTTGAGACAAGGCAGACTGTGCTGGCTGGGCCACGCCCGTCGCATGGACAATGCCAGAGTGCTGGAGGGCATCCTCTGGGGAGAACTTAGCAGTAGGCAAGAGGTCGACCCCCCCAGCTTCGCTTCACGAACCTCTGCAAGCACGACATGAGGGCCTTAAAAATCAGCACAGAGTGCTGGGGGGGAGGGGGGGATGCAGCAGATGACTGCAACAACTGGCGAGGTACTCTTCCTCAACACCTAGAGCAAGGCGAAGGAGTGATCTTGAGTTGGTTTGAGAGGCGGAGAACTAAGCAACGAGCACAGTGGACAACAATTCAACGGTGCCCTATAGTTGCAGCAACTGCGGCACAGGCTGCCATTCCAGGACCGGCCTCTAGAGCAACAGACGACCCTGCTAAACGAACCAGTGACTACCAGAAGCGCAGTACCCACGGCTGATCAGGACCAACGGAGGCCAAGATATATGTGTGTGTGTGTGTGTGGGTATATATACCCCATTTTATTAATACTCACTTTACGAAAATCCACTTTTATGAAAGGATTTGAATGGGTTTTTGCTCTTACAAAAAGAGCCTTCAATAACAGTGAATGGGTCTTCACTTTACGCCATTTCGGCATGAAAGGTTTCATAGGTACACTCTAGTTTTGTAAAGCAGGGAAGGAGTAAGAAGAAGGAGGGGTGGGGTTTAATAGAAATCAGAGAAGTCGATGCCCAGACGAAATGTGTTGTTCCTCCAATCTGCAGAGGTCGCCTACTGCATCTGGTGCTCCCATTGTGGTTTCCCCTACATCAGAGAGACTGAGCGCAGACAGGGAGATGGCCTCGTTGAGCACCTCAACTCTGTCTGTCGCAATAGCATGGACTTCCCAGTGGCCACCCATCCCGTTTCCTTACTGGCATGTTGATGCATGGTCTCGTGCTCTGCCAGGCGGAGACCGCACATTTTTGTCAGGTCAGGGAGAGAATGTTTTCCCGGGGCGATGATAGCAAGTACCAGAATGGAGGAAAGTTTTGAGATAATGTCAGAGGTAAGTTTTCTTCTTTTACTCGGTGTATGGTGGGTTCCTGGAATGGGGGGTGGGGGATGGTACCATAAATGACATTCACAAGGCTCTTAAGCATATGGATGCTGGAAATATGTCTGCCTGTGAGGAACTTGCACGTTCTCCTTGTGTTGTCGGGTGGTCCAGTTTCTTCCCATCCTTCAAAACGTATGGGGCTTGTAGGATAATTGGTGCATTTGGGCGGTAAGGACATGTGGGCCAGTTATTGTGCTGTATGTCTAAATTATGGTGTGAGGTGGAGAAGGATTAGATTGTTGTGCAGTAGTTTACATAGTTCAACATTGTGGGCTGAAGGGCCTGCACTGTGCTGTGATATTCTATGAAACAGGATATTCAGCACCTGCTGACCAAAAGCCATCCTTCCACACCAATTGTGCCTTCTAGCCACTTTGACCATACCCTTCTCTAATTAAGAGATTCAAGTGTTCATCCAGAGGCTTCCTAAAAGCTATCAGCAATCCCCTGCAACCACTCTCTCAGGCTAGAAAAAAATTCCAAAGCAAAGAATTCCCCCTCATGTTCCCCCTAAACTTCTCTCCTTTCACCCTTAACCCACGTCCTCTGGTTTGTATCTCACCTACCCACAGTGGAAAAAGCCTCCCTACATTTACTCTGTCTGTCCCCCTGTGATAGTACAGACCTATCACCAATGTATATAGTTACAGTATCTAGAGTATGTAATGACTGTGCTTACAGCGATTGGCTGAGAGCTTAGCCACGCCTACTGTCTGGGCCTTAAAGGGTTATGTCCCTTGCCAGGTTGGATCATTCCGGACTGGTCGGCCACCTGTGAAGAGCTCCTGTCTTTTGCTAATAAAAGCCTTGGTTTGGATCAACAAGTCTTTGGTTCTTTCGACGAGCTCTACACCCCCTCATAATTTCATACATCTCTCTTTCTTCTATGCACTGGAGAATAAAGTCCGAACCTGTAACTCAGTTCTTCAAGTCCTAGTAAATCTCTGCAATTTTTCAATTTAATTAATATCTTTCCTGTAGTTCAGTGACCAAAACTGCACACAATCCTCCAAATTTGGCCTCATTAACATCTTATACAACTTCACCATAATATCCCAACTCCTGTACTTCAATCTATGAAGGCCAATTTATTAAGGACACCAAAAGGTCTCCTTACAACTCTATCTACCTCTGATGCCACTTTCAGGCAGTTATGTATCTGTATTCTCAGATCCCTCTGTTCTACTGCACTCCTCAGTGCCTGACCTTACACCATGTATGTCTTACCTTGGGTTTGTCTCTGAAATCAATCTGGTGAACCTTAACAACCCTTTCCTATGGTGGGAAGCCCAGACCTGGGGCCAATACTCGAAGACTAATTTCCCTGGACACCAGTATAATTGCATCATTTCAGACTGACTGGAGGTGGACGCAGCCGAGGACATCACAAGCAAAATCCTACCTGCGACTGAGTACACCTACGGGGAACGCTGCCGTCGGAGGGCAGCAGCAATCATCAAATGCCCAAATCACCCAGCACATGCTCCGTTCTCGCTGCTGCCTTCAGGAAAGAGGTCTAGGGGCCACAAGACTCGCACCACCAGCTTCAGGAACAGCTCTCCGCCATCAGACTCCTCAACGGCAAACTCAATCAGATATGATTTTCGCACAGACTTCTGGGGATTTTACCATTACATAGCGTCACTGATGTCCCGGCATTGGTCATTCACACAGGAACGACCAAACCTGCACAAATCTCCTTTTCTGTCCACGATTTTGGACAGCATACCAGCATTGCGGTCTGTAAAGAGGCAGGATGTGGAACGCCACTGCATCGACTGCGATGTACAACTTACATGGGACGTACAATGCAAGTGCTTCGGCGTCGACTGGTCACCTTCGTCAATGTCATATTCATTTGCCCAGTTGGTCCTGGGATCCCTGCAGTGCAGTTTACACCACAGGCATTCTGGGAAAATGACAATGGTTCGAGCAGGAAAAAAGTCAGAACTGGAATGGCTCTGACGTTCCGGTTTTGAGCTTATTACACAGCATGCCTTCCGGGAAAATAGGAATAATTTTGCGGAATGCAGCGGCCGTTTAAAAAAACATAAAAGACTTATTTAAGGGCTCCTACTTGTGCACTTTATCGATCTTGCTCTCTCTGTATTGCACAGGTTGTTTACATTCGTTATCTGTTTCCAATTCTTTATTTGTTCACAGGTTTACACTGTGTACAGTTTATTTTTGCACTACCAATTAGTGGTGATTCTGCCTCGTCCGCAGGTAAAAGAATCTGTATGTATGTACTCTGACAATAAATTTGGAATCTGAAGAGTTCTTCACTCTGAGCATTGTCAACTTTTGGAATTAAATTTTATAATTTTTTAAATTTAAAAAAATGTGATGCGGTGATATGTATATACTGTCCTGTGTATAAGTGGCTGGCCCGCCCACCGATGACTGGATCCCCCTGTGACCCCTCCCCCTGTGACCTGGCCATAAAGGTCGACCTCCCTGCCACCCTTCCATTCATTCAAGTAGATGGAGCTGGGCCGGCTGAAATCTAATGTGTATTAAAGCCTATCGTTCCTCACTCAGTCTTTGATAGTGTGTATCAATAGGCATATAGCATGGTAACAGGCCCTCTCCAGCCCATGAGCCGCTATTACCCAATTAACCTTCAACCCTAGGGTGAGGGAAACCGGAGCACCCCCCCCCCCCCCCCCCCGCCGCAGACACAGGGAGAACATACGAACTCCTTACAGATAGCGCTGGAATCACACCCGGTCACTGTAATAGCGTCGGGCTAACCGCTGCACTAACCGTGCTGCCCCAAAATCTACAGTGGTGTCCAGATTGAGTAAATGATTAATCGTGTACAGGATCCTGGGGTTTATTTCTTTAGGCATGCAGCAGAATTGCAAGGAAGTCATAATGAAAGTGGATAACATAACTAGTTCAGCCACAAATGGAGTAATGCCTCCACTTATGTATGGCACAGTTTAATAAAGATGTAACGGAATTAGAGAGGCAATGGAAGAACTTTAGCAAAATGATCCCACTGACAAATGGTTTTAGCTCTGTGGTTTGACTGGAGGAGAAGCTTGTGAGGGGATCTTATAGAATTTAGACATCAAGAAGGGTAAAAGGATATAGGAGCAGAAATAGGGCTGTGTCCACTACCTTTTGCATGGCTTTACGCTCAAGGGTATTGGTGTCCCCCGTACCAGACCATGATGCAGCCGGTCAGCACACTTTCCTGTAGAAATTTGCCAGGGTTTCTGGTGTCGTACCGAACCTCCGCGAACTGAGGAAATAGAGGCGCTGGCACAGAGTATTCATCTATATAATAAATAACTATTGTTTCATCCCTGTGAGAGTCTCGGATTGGTTAATATACTTCGCATATTCATATGGTCAAATATCCAAATCTGCATGTGAGGATAACCTTCTGTGCTAAAAGACACATTGGGATTGACAACCCAATCATTTTATTACGACACCAAATCTCTGAATTCCCATTGGATTTTTCAGCGTTTCCATTATAATAATAGCATGAGTTGTGCTCGATATATTTGCATTCTAAGAGTTTAGTATGACATCGGAAACCCTGGCAAATTTTTACAGAGGTGTGGTAGACAGTGTGCTGACCGGCTGCATCACGGTCAGGTATGGGGACTCCAATACTCATGACCATCACGTACTGACTGGCTGCATCACGGCCTGGTATGGGGACATCAATACCCCTGAGCATAAAGCCCTGCAAAAGGTAGTGGTCACAGCCCAGGACACCACGGGTAAAACCCTCCCCATCATCGAGAACATCTACAGGGAACGCTGCCGATGGAGAGCGGCAGCAATCATCAAGGATCCTTACACGCTCTGTTCTCTCTGCTGCCGTCAGGAAAGAGGAATTGGTTCCTACCCCTCCACCATCAGACTCCATAACAACAAACTCAATCAGGGACTCATTTAAGGACTCTTACTTTTGCATTTCAATGATTTTTTTTGATCACCATATTACACAGTCAGTTTGCTTACATTACCTTATTCGTTTACATGTATACATTGTAGCGCGTCGAATGACTCAGACTTGTAGATTCAAACCAAGGCTATTATTATCAAAAAAAAAAGACTGGAGCATAGTACATTGAGATTGACCAGTCCAGACTGACCTGGGTCTGATTAGGTGCAGCCCTTTATGACCTGGCCAGTAGGTGTGGCTACGGCTCTCAGCCAATCATTAGCACTATATACAAATATATACAAATGTATGCAAATATATACAAATGCATACAAATATATACAGAGGTGACAGGATCCCATACTATCACATACATATCTTCTGGAGTAGTTTCTTGCACGACCAGTAAGTGACAATTCTGCTGCACCCGCAGGAAAAAGAATCTCAGGGATGTATGTGATGCCACGTATGTACTCTTGACAATAAACCTGAACTTTGAACTTTGTATTCTGAAGGGAGGAGAGGGAGGCAAAGAGTGAATTTCAATAGTTGTGAGTTTGATGCAGAGTTCAGAAGATCCATGGAAGGATGGAATGCAAGTATATGAAACACAACTAATGCTATTATTATAATGGAGTCGCTGAAAAATCCAGTCAGGAACTCAGAAGTGAATAAAGAGTGGTTCGTGAGAAGTTTGAGGAGATTTGGAATGTCACCAAAGATCCTTACAAATTTCTACAGGTGCACCATGGCTGCATCTCTGTCTCGTATGGAGGCACAGGGCAGGAGAAGACAAGAGGGTTGTGAACTCGACCAGCGACTTCACCTGCGCCAGACTTCACTGCATTGGGAACAATGCATATTGTTCAGGCGGTGCCTGAAGAAAGTAGCCTCTATCCTCGAGGACCTCCACCACCCAGACCATGCCCCCCTTCACACGGCTACCATCAGGGGCCTGAAGATGGAGCACTCAGCCTCTTCCCCTCTGCCATCAGATTTCTGAATGGACAATGGCCCACAGACACAGCCTCGTCTTTTCTCTTGTGCTAATTCACTCATTTGTTTTAATCCAATTATTTGCACCTCTGATGCTGCCACAAAACAACAAATTTTGTGACGTGTAAATTCTGTAATTCTGGTGAGAATCTGGAAGCTGCTCCCATTGGGTGTTGAGGAATGGGCGGAGAAGGAAATGAGGCAAAGGGATGAGAGAGTACAGGGAATCTCTGATGGGCTCGGTTGAGGGGAAAGACCTGTATGGAGAGACCATAAATGAAGTAGGACATTCACGATAAGAATCCTCTAATTGCTTGCACTTCCAGCCGCACCTCTGTAGAAATTTCCAAAGGTCATACCGAACCTCCTCATTCTCCTGAGAAAGTAGAGACTCGTCAATGCCTCCATAAGATCCAGCTCAAGGTGGTGACGGGGGTTTGGGGGGGGAGGCGAGCAGGGGAGGAAAAAGTTAGGCAAGAGATTGCTTTCCTTCTGGCACTGAGTGCAGTCCATGTGAAACCTGGCACGGGGGGTTTGGCTCCAAACAGCTGGAACCTCAGCAAAAGTCATCAGAGGAAAATCAAATTCCTTGAATTTCTTTCATCGGTACTGTGGACTTCAGAACTTCAACTCGAGTCTCGCTTGGAGTTGTCAGGCTCTCAAGAACAGCGGCTGAGACTGCACTTGGCAAGATCCCCGCTTCAGTCCTGCCAAGTGGAGAATTAGCATTTCATCCATTCCCTACTTCTTCAGGCTGATCTGAAGTGGAGGGAGGGAAAATAATTAAGAGGACGGGGCCAATAATTCCACCGCTGCTATTTTAACTGGCAGCATCCTGGAATACTCAGAATTCCTGTTAATGAGGAACCTCACACTCAGAGAGTGAAGGTCGTTGTGTGAAAGTTCATTCTCGAGTTCGACCAATCAAAGTGCTTTGCTCCTTCCTTTTCAAAGGACTGGCATTGATTTAGTGAGCCAAGTGGCTTTCTTCTGCATTGTTAAATCCATGATTCTCTAATTGATCCCAGCCATATGAGACTGTACCACAATTCAATACAATCATGTCTGATCACATCACTTCAACAAGGAAGCGTACATAAGGGAGATCGATCAACTCGCTGAGTGGTGTCACACCAACAACCTTGCACTCAATGTTTTCAAAACTAAGAAACTGATTGAGGATGTGGTTTTCCTCAAGGGGCCAACAGTGGAGAGGGTGAAGAACTTCAAATTGTTGGGTGTCAACATCTCCAAGGATCGTCCCAGGAGCCTCCACATCAATGCAATCACGAAGGAGGCTCACCGGCGGCTAGACTTGGTGTGGAGTTTGAGGAGAACTGGTAACTTTCAAACGTCTCTCTCGAAAACTTCTGAAGGTGGACAGTGGAGAGCATTCTGGCTGGTTGCATCACTGTCTGCTACAGAGTTGCCAACGCCCAAAACAAGAAAAAAACTCCAGAGGGGGGTTAACTCGGCCTGCGACCTCACCAGTTTTCACTCCATTGAGGACACCAACAATAGGTAGTGTTTTCTATCCTCAAGATCCCACCACCTCTTCCCACTGCTTCCATCGGGGAAAAGGTCCAGGAGCCTGAAGGCGAGCTCTCAGCGGCGCAAGGACACCTTCTGTCCCTCTGCCATCAGATTCCTGAACGATCGATGAACCACAGGCACTTGGACTCACTTTGACTTTTTTTTGCACTATTTTTATTTATTTTGTAAGGTGATTGATAGAAATCTGTTCCCTGTGACGCTGCTGCAAAACAAGATTTTGTGACATGCTTCATGATAATAAATTCTGATTCTGATCAACGTTCAGACTTATCGTCAAAATCCACACTTGGCATCACATACACCCCTGAGGGCCAGGCTGAGTCAATAGTATATAAAAAGATACATGTACAAACAAAGAAATGTAAACAAACTGACTACAATACAGAAAATAAATATTCAATAATAAATAATGAGCAAAGCAAGTGTCCTTGAATGAGCCCCTGATTGAGTTTGTTGTTGAGGAGTCTGATGGTGGAGGGGGAGCAGCTGTTCCTGAACCTGGTGGTGCGAGTCTTGTGGCACCTGCACCTCTTTCCAGATGGCAGCAGCGAGAACGCAGCACGTGCTGGGTGGTGTGGATCCTTGATGATTGCTGCTGCTCTCTTATGGCAGTGCTCCCCTGTAGACGTTCTCAGTAGTGTAGAGGGTTTTGCCTGTGATGTCCATTATCATTTGCAAAGCTTTCTGCTCAGAGGTATTGGTGCCCCCATACCAGACCGTGATGCAGCCGGTCAGCACACTTTCCACCGCACCTCTGTAGAAATTTACAAAGGTCACACCGAACCTCCACAAATTCCTGGGAAAGTAGAGGCGCTGACTTGCTTTCTTCACGGTGACATTCGAGTGTTGGGTTCAGGAAAAGTCCTCCAAGATAGTGACTACTAGGACTTTGAATTTTACTCGCCCTATTCCTGCTTTGTCCCCAATTCTCTTTGGACACATCCAATTCCCTTTGAATATACCTAACAAACTGGCTTCAACAATGTTCCATGGGTGGAAAATTCCACAACGTTCCACAGGTTCACAACTCTCCGCATCAAAAAGTTTTCTTAATTTCAATCCTAAATGGCTTCCCCTTTATCTTTACACGGTGACCTTTTGAACTGGATTTCCCCAATATCAAGAACATTCTTCCTGCATCTAACCTTGTCTATTCCTGTCAGAATTAAGACCATAAGATATCGGAGCAGGAAAAGGCTATCAAGTCAAGTCCAGTCAAGTTTATGGTCATCTGATTGTACAAGTACAACCTGATGAAACAGTGTTCTCTGGTCCTCAGTGCAAAACCTGCAGACACACAACCTGACATAACACGCAAATGATACATATGCAGGACAAGATTTGTTAATCTATAAAAATAAATAAATAATGTTGTTTTATGAATATGAGAATCTTGGAGGGTAAGTGTGAGCGGTTCCTTTGGTCGTTCAGCGTTCTTAGTGCCCGCGGGAAGAATCAGTTCCTCAGCCTGGTGGTGCTGGTTCTGATCCTTCTGTATCTCTTCCCCCAATGGGAGCAGCTGAAAGATGCTGTGTGCAGGGTGGAAAGGGGTCCTCAACGATTTGGCGTGCCCTCTTCAGACAATGATCCCGGTAGGCCACGTCGACGGAGCTGGGGGGTGGGAGAGTGTGGCAGTGAGGCTCCACTGATTCTCTCTGCACTCTTATGCAGCAACCATACTACACTGTGATGCAGCCGGCCAGGACATCCTCGATTCAGCCCGAGTCTGCCCTGCTACTTAATAATGAGCTGATCCATTTTCCCCCTCGGCACCACTGCCCGGCCTTCTCCCCACAACCTTTTGATCCTACGTTTCAATGAGAATAGCCCCTTCCTACTAGATTTCAGAATTTTTCCCTGCCTGGCTCTTAGGACAAAGGAGGAGGTTATCTCGTCTCATTGTCAATGAGCCAGTGCGTCTGCAGCTGTAGTTTTGGAAGCTTTGCTTCAGTTCCACTAATCTGGCCCAGTATCTAGCCAGCTACGTCATCAACCGAACAATTTGCAGGGAATAATCTAATGCTGATCGTGTTACAAATACCACAAAATGGATCTGGGTCCATGTCATTACATTGGCAGGCTTCTGGTTCAACAATGAATCCAACGACTGTAGCCATCACAGGCTTCATTCCATCAAGAACATCTACAAGAGGCAGTTTCTCAAGGAAGCAGTCTCCATCCTCAAGGACTGCCCCCCCCCCCCCCCCAACCACCACCACCCAGACCATGCCCTCTCCTCACTGCCACCACCAGCAAGGAGGTGCAGGAGCCTGAAGTCGAACACCCAACAGTACAGAACCAGCGTCTTCCCCTCCGCCGCCAGATTTCTGAACGGAGAATGAACCACAGACACGATCTCACTATTTTTTCCCTCTTCTTTTGCACTAATTTACAGATTTTTTTTAATATAAAGAAATTTATAGCAATTCTGCACCTGAACCTGCTGCAAAACAAAAATTTTTATTGCACATGTTCATGACAATTAATTCTGGTTCTGAACTACATTTGAGCCATTACCTCTTCTTGTGTCTCACCAGTCATTTAGTACTGTGACAAAATATAGATATGTTTTTGGGGCAGGTTTTTTAGTGTAGGTCACATACAAACACTTTAAAACAGATCTTATTTAAAATACTGGAGCTCAGCTCATGCTAGACATTATCGGCCCCAGAACCTTTGCAAGAGCTTTGGAGAGTGCCCAAGAGACTTCACTAATGGATTGTTGTTTACAAAAAGGCAACAGATGAAAGAACTTGTTGGAGCCACATTCTGTTTGGAGTGGAGCTTGCTGTTCTAGGAGGGTCCTGTGGTTTTGCAAGCAGAGAGAGTCAAACAGGCCTTTTCTCTCAGAGAGAGAGACAGAGAGATATGGATTAGTTCTGCAGCGCTACAGTCAGCAGCAGCAACTGGGACTGGAACAGGACAAGCTGGCAAGCTTGTGGAAAACTCCCATTTGGAAGACGGGTTGTGAGTGCTTAGTTCAGCCTGGTGAAAGCCCTTGTTGTAGTTCATGCAATAGAAGAGGATAGGCTGTCTAATGTTTCACTTGAAATAGAAAAAAAAGGCACTCTGTGGTGACCTGAAAGAAAGAGGTTATCATCTGGAGAACCCTGAGTGGACAAGTTTCTTGAGCAAGACACTAAAGTGGCTGATTAAAAAAGGAATCAGTTGTGGGTGTCAGCGTACAACGAATCTCTCTCTGAAAACCGACAAGAACCTTCCTGAGCGGTAAACATTTACCTTTCAAGCACCAAAGCCTGGTGAACTTTATAAATGTTCAATTTTGTGCACAGTTTAAGAATTGTCTGCAACCAGTGAACTTGAAGGAATGAGAAGTGAGATTGGACTGTGAATCAAAGGACTTTTCTGAACTTACACACAAGTGTGCTTAGAATTAGAAGGGGGTTAAGTTAGGTTACATAAGTCAATAGCGATAAGTTAAAGTGTGATTCTGTTTTCATGTTTAATTAAAAGCAACTTTTGTTTAAGTAACCATTTGTCTTGGTGAATATCTATTGCTGCTGGGTTTTGGGGTCCTCTGGGCTTGTAACATTTTCATCACATCCTCTTCTTTCCCTTTGAAGAATCAAGAAAGACCAAAAGTCATTCAAGGATCAAGCTGATCCTCTAGAGTAAATAATACCAAACCATAATTTTTTTCCAAAAGGTTTGCTTCCTGAAAAAAATTGGGGGTGATAGACATCTCCAAGCTGAACATAAAGATAATTTCAGATTTGCTGTATCATGCAGGAAGTTGGAGAAACATTAAACTAACGTATTAAATTCAGCATGATTAATGGCATAATGATACTGACCTAAAAATGTTTTGCCACTGATTTTCTTTTGCACTCAGCATCCGATGCCTCTCGTGTCAGTGTCCAACAATAGTCGGCCGGCATTGATGGATTCCAGTTGTCCTGATACCGCTTTTTCTTGGTCGCAACGTCCTGGTGAAACCTTTCACCGTGTTCGTCACTGACCGCACCAAGATCAGCGGGGAAGACGTCCCAGTGCGAACGCAGAAAATTAATTTTCAATGACATGTTGCACTTCACGGTTTTTTAATGCTTGAAGTATGTTAAAAATATGACAGAAAATCACAAAAATAGATTATATGTAAAGAACGATACATGATAGAAAAATTTTAAGGTGATTTTCGTGATCAGCAGCCCAAAATCCATAAAATACACCCAAAAGTGTTCAGGATGCAAAATCTTTGTTGTTCAGTAATTACCGCCCTGAACTTACAAGGAACCTTTTTATGTTCCTGTTCCACAGCTGCCTCCAGATCACCCACTTCTGGATTTGATAAATATGTTAGAAGTTTTGAAAAAGTCACTAGCGACATGCAGAAGCCCAGTGTAATATTTGGAAAGAGCACGGCACCTTCTAGATTAACCATCTGTTAGATTGGCACATGGATGCAAGAAGAATAGAGGATTATGGGTTTGTGGTAGGGAAGCGTTGAGTTGTTGTAGAGTAGGTTTATATAGGTCGGCTCAACATAATGAGTTGAAGGGCTGTTCTATGCGAGAGAGCAGGCATTAAGCATAGGAACATAGGAAGTAGGAACAGGAGTAGGCCAAAAATGGCCCATCGAGCCTGCTCCGCCATTCAATACGATCATGGCTGATCTAATTCTCAACCATTTTTCAGCTATTGCCCCTGAAGATGCCTGGGATTGTCTGATTTCAGAAGCTAAGCAGGCGCGGGCCTGGTCAGTACTTGGAGGGGAGACTGCCTTGGAACATCAGGTGCTGTAGGTTTCTGTGAGGGGCGCTGGACCAAGTGGAGACTCTCTGTCTGCCTTACGGTAGACGAAAGCTAAAAGAATTTCAAATATGTTACATTCTAAGTGAGGTATCACGAGACAATAATGGAACCTTCATCTTTTTGCCTATACCCCTAGGACTCTGCTCAAAGTTTATGGGCCTCCTTCCCTGTGAACCAGTCAAGTTTTGGTTTCTTCCGTACTTCTACCGACGACATAAGAAGCATTTATGTTACGCTTTTAGGATTAGGGTAAGTGTAAAGTGAAAAAAAAAGGCACTTACTTAAATGTGCACCCCAGGTTGACTGGAGGCGAGGAACTGCTCTGCGACTGCAGTCGAGGGATACCAGGCTGTGGACTGCTGGAGGCTGGATGAAGGGGTATGAGGTGTCAGAACCAGGATGTGAGAGGGTGCTTATGCCGCTTAAGATTTCCTAATGGTGTCGGAGGTTTGGGGGCTGCTGATGGTTTGGACTGTGTGGCTGTGGGAGCGCTGGGGGTGAATCCACAGACACCTTGGCATCTCTGAAGGGACTCCCTTCTGGTTTTCTTTCTCTGACTGTAAGAGGCACCTGGCAAATTCTGCTGATATCGAATCTGTCTGCTTTAAGGCAAACTAATGCAAGTGTTGTGTGATATTACAACTGCTTTATTACATGGCAAAAAAAGAATCTTGCATCCTGAATTTTGAGGTTTGTTTCATCGATTATCAGTGCCAACAGCCAACCCTTGGAACGGCTCACCAGACAGAGCACGCAGGAGGGGTAAAAATGAGAGGGGACTAATGATGACCTTTACGATGAAGGGTTTGATTAAAATGTTCCTGTCTGTGAAGAGCCACAGAAGGAGAGGAAGACTCGCCTTTCAATTCCATTTTTCGTGGGTTCAGACAATGAAGCACCACTGAAATACAGTCTCTGTAGTTATGCACAAATCAAACCACACCAAGCTCCAATAAAAGGTACAAGACCATGTTTTAGAGAGGCCACTCATGGGATAAACATAACCTCCAGCACGCTGCTCTCTTTTTACGAAGAGCATTCTTACTGGTTGCATCACTGTCTGGTACAGAGGTGCCAATGCTCAGGGCAGGAAAAGGCTACAGAGGTTCGTGAATTCGGCCAGCGCTATCACTGACATCAGTCTTCACTCCATTGACGACGACAACAAGAGGTGGTGTCTCAAGTGTCATAGAATATTTGTAGATGTATTTGGGAGATAAATTGGTAAAATTAGAGTAGGTTACACACACTTTAAAATGGATCATTTGAAATACTGAAGAATTCATATTCAATGACTTTACAGAAACTATGCACATCTCACAAGTAGGTGCTAATTGAAATTATGTTATGAAATGAAGAGACCATTGTCTTAGACTGGAATGACATTTCTGCGAAGTGCTCACTCAAAGATCACTCCTGGGTTTTTGTTTACTTAAAACAACAGGTGGACCAAGAAAACTAACTGCCATTGTTTGCTGGAGAAGGTCCTAGAGAGAGAGAGAGAGAGAGAGAGAACAGAAAGCTCCAGAGTGGCGGATGGCTGGAAGTGCTATCTGTCTGATGTTTCTCTTGGAATAAGTTAAACAGAAAGGAACTCTGTGATAGCCTGAAAGAAAGAGGTTATCATCTGGAGAACCCTGATGGTGTCAGTTTCATCAGCAAGACATTGAGGTGACTAATGGTGGTACCTCAGTTGTGGAAATCCTGGAACAACAAATCTCTTCTCTGCAAACCCTATGAGAACCTTCCTGAGCAGTAAACATTTACCTTTTGAGCACCAAAACCTGGTGAATTTTATACATGTTAAATTCTGTGCACAGTATAAGAATTGCATACAACCAGAGAACTTGGAAGAAAGAGAAGTGAGATTGATCTGTGAACCAAAAAACTTTTCTTAAATTTATACAGATTACATACACGTGCGGTTAGAATTAGAAGGGGGTTAAGTTGGGTTTAGTTAAGTTAATGCGCTGCGCAGCGGGCTTTGGACTTGGGGTGAGGAGCCGTACACAGCCTTTAGAGCCTCGTAGAAACCCCTGAAGTCGCCAATGTCCGCGCTGAGCTGAGTTCGTTTGGCGAGGCTAGTCCACCACTCATTTTGGATCTCCCGGAGTTTGCGCTGAAGATGGCTGCATGCGCGACGGAAGGCTTGTTTCTTCTCTGGACAGGACGGCTTTGTAAGGTGAGCCTGGTGGGCAGCTCGCTTCTTTGCCAGCAGCTCCTGGATTTCCTGGCTGTTTTCGTCAAACCAGTCCTTGTTTTTCCTGGAGGAGAAGCCCAGTACCTCTTCAGTGGATTGCAGTATGGTAGTCTTCAACTGATCCCAGAGGGTTTCAGGGGACGGGTCCGTGAGGCAGGTTGCATCGTCGAGCTTTGCTTTGAGGTTTGCCTGGAAGTTTCCTCTCGCTTCGTCTGACTGCCGCTTTAGTTGCCCATTCAGAGCCAGCTCTTCAGCGCTTGACGTCCTGCTTTGCGGAAACTGCCAAAATATTTGGCCTGGAGGTCAGCCTGAAGAAAACTGAGGTCCTCCATCAGCCAGCTCCCCACCATAACTACCAGCCCCCCCACATCTCCATTGGGCACACAAAACTCAAAACGGTCAACCAGTTTACCTATCTCGGCTGCACCATTTCATCAGATGCAAGGATCGACAATGAGATAGACAACAGACTCGCCAAGGCAAATAGCGCCTTTGGAAGACTACACAAAAGAGTCTGGAAAAACAACCAACTGAAAAACCTCACAAAGATAAGCGTATACAGAGCCGTTGTCATACCCACACTCCTGTTCGGCTCCGAATCATGGGTCCTCTACCGGCATCACCTACGGCTTCTAGAACGCTTCCACCAGCATTGTCTCCGCTCCATCTTCAACATCCATTGGAGCGCTTTCATCCCTAACGTCGAAGTACTCGAGATGGCAGAGGTCGACAGCATCGAGTCCACGCTGCTGAAGATCCAGCTGCGCTGGGTGGGTCACGTCTCCAGAATGGAGGACCATCGCCTTCCCAAGATCGTATTATATGGCGAGCTCTCCACTGGCCACCGTGACAGAGGTGCACCAAAGAAAAGGTACAAGGACTGCCTAAAGAAATCTCTTGGTGCCTGCCACATTGACCACCGCCAGTGGGCTGATATCGCCTCAAACCGTGCATCTTGGCGCCTCACAGTTCGGCGGGCAGCAACCTCCTTTGAAGAAGACCGCAGAGCCCACCTCACTGACAAAAGGCAAAGGAGGAAAAACCCAACACCCAACCCCAACCAACCAATTTTCCCCTGCAGCCGCTGCAACCGTGTCTGCCTGTCCTGCATCGGACTTGTCAGCCACAAACGAGCCTGCAGCTGACGTGGACTTTTTTACCCCCTCCATAAATCTTCGCCCGCGAAGCCAAGCCAAAGAAGGAGTTAAGTTAATAGAGATAAGTTAAAGTTTGATTCAGTTTTCATGTTTAAAGATAATTAAAAACAACTTTTGTTGAAGTAACTACTTGTCTTGGTGAATTTCTATTGCTGCTGGGTTTTTGGGTCCTATGGGGCTCGTAACACAAGAAAGCAGCCTCTATCTTCAAGTACCCCTATCACCCAGGCCATGCTCTCTTCTCACTGCTACCACCAGGGAGCCTGAAGGCACCCAACGGTACAGAAACAGCTTCTTTCCCTCCGCCATCAGATTTCTGAGTCGACAATGAACCACAGACTCGACCTCCACCCTTTCCTCTTCTTCGCAATAATTATTTATCTTTAAATAGTGAATTTACAGAAAGGTAATTTTTCTTTTTGCACCTTGAATTGCACAATACCCACTGGCTCAAAAACAGCAGATCGGGCGACACACGTTCACGGGGAGATTAGAACGAGGGGACGAGCCTCAAGGTCTAGGGCAGAGATGAGGAGGACCTGCTTTTCCCAAGAGGGTGGTGAATCTGTGGAATTTGCTGCCCATCGAAGCAGTGGAGGCTGCCTCAGGGAGTATATTTAAGACGAGGTTTGTAATGGAAGATTTAAACCGTGTTTTTTACTTTTGCAGCCTTTGTTTCTCCAAGGCTAAGAACCTGCTTGTTTTTTAGAATCAGCAGACATAAGCTAAATTCCACCGAGGGGCCAGAGATGGAGTTATCTGACGAAAGGACATCTGTGTCCCAAGAACATTTAATCTTCCTGCTTGTTTTGGTCACAGACTGTCAGAGGCCTAGCCTTGATGCAAAATAAACCATTGCATTCAATGTGATAAGCTGAAAATTACGTTATTTGATAGAAGCATAGCATGCTAGCTTGCTTGCTTATCTTTCTTGCTGTGCCTGGGAATAGGTGCTTGGGTAAGCAGTTTTTGGGTAACATAAGCCATGGTCCCGCTGCTAAAGTTTGAGACTCTCCGAGAGGTGGCAACATCTCTCAGCAAGAAGAAGAACTTCTAGAGTCCAGCTAATGTCCCGGTTAAGGGAGGTGGAGAAGCTGCTACCGGCGCCCTGACAACCTACTACAAGTGCGCAGTTGTTGCCTCGCTTCGGCAGTTGGGACCAGTCCAGGCATTGATAAGTATAATTGGGAAGGGCTTGCATATTGTAGTTTGAAATCAGCTTTTGAATTTGTAATAAACATTTGTATAAACTGAACTGCACTCGGTGTGTGTGTCTATTTTCTTTCAGTACCTCAAACATTGTGACCAATCTAAAATGAACAAACTGAGAGGTACAAATTTACCCAGGTCAAGGTTAGATGGATTTTTACATAGTCGGGGAATTAAGGGATACGGGAAAAAGGCAGGTCAGATCAGTTGTGATCACATTGAATGGCGGAGCAGGCTTGACAGGCCAACTTCTTATATTCTTATGACAATAAACCTGATTCTGTCATAAAAACATGAGCTGGAGATACTCAGCAGGTCAAATTGTAGCAAAGATAATGATACATAGGGCTCAAGGCCGAAATGTCGGTTCTGTATCTTTGTTATATAAAGGACACTGTCTGGCCTGATGAGTTTCTCCAGTGTCGTGTTTTTACTTCAACCACAGTGACTGCAGAATTTTGTGCTTTACTTCTGATTCTGAAATTCTGTCTGAGAAGGGCCAGAGAAGGAAAGGAAGATTTGCATTGTGTTGTCACAGTGGCAACGCACACATCGAATCAACCAAGTTGTGCACAGAAAGCTCCAAAAGATCATGCTTTTGTGATTCCAGGACACCACTCTCTTTGAATAGTAGTGTGTGATTATTTATGAGGCTGTTTCAAGTCTCATCCAAGACTCACTGGATTCTCTCAATACCAGACAGCTACCAATAATCCAGTCAGGAATTCAAGAGCTAAGACTTTCCTAGAGAGTGGAGAAAATGCAGAACTGGCTGCCAGCGCAGTCATCAAGGCCAACAGTGGTCACGCGAAGGGATTGCCAGCGAGAGGGAGATGGAAGGACATGATAACAGAGGGAGATGGAGGGGAGGGGGTGGAGCGGAGGCAGCTGTGGAACAGAAACAGTCAGAGATAACTATCATTATTTATACCTGAATATCAACTTGCTGCTGGAATAACTTTTTTGTCTTTCACCAATCTTCAAGGGGAAAAGAAGAGTTTATGAGGAAATCTCAAAACATGCAAAATATTTCATTCGATTACCTGTTGGTGAATTTCCCCTACCATGCTCACAATCTCTCGACCTCCCACAAAAGTCAACCACTATTGAACGATTCTCCTTGACCTGTGGTTTATGGGGGGGGGGGGGGGGTGGGGAAAGTGTCCCCTGCCAAGCATTCCTCCTGCTCAATCAACCCAGGCACAGGCGCACAACTGGAATGTTTGACTGGCTTGATGCAACTCTCTTCAGAGATGCTGGCCTGCAAAGTTAGGGACAGTGAGAAACCATCAAAACCATTCCTGCTGTGATTTTACCCACAAACTGAATCAGCAGCAGGGTTTCAAGAAAAAAAGAGCAAGCAGAAGGTTACGGCAAGTACATCAATTCATTCTGGTTTAAAGTAAAAACACACAGAAACGCTGGAGGAACTCAGCCGGTTTCACAGCGTCCATATATCACTGATGTTTCAGACCTGAGCCCTTCTTCAAGGTACAGTGCACCCATCCCCCAGCCCCCACCCCACCCTGGTACCTATGGGGATTAGGAAATGCTGTCTGAGTTGCTTGAGATTGCATGTGGCATGATTGGCGAACTAACAGCGAGTCGCGCCAATTTTAAACTTCTGCATTTTTTAACCTTGATTTTTTTTTGCCAGTTGCTTCAATTCCAGACAACAGAGGTTTACTGTATAATTAAAAGCAGCCAGGCATCTTAATTAAGGATGAGAGATTAAGGGAGAAGAATGGGAGGGGGAGGAGTCTGGTGCTCCTGTTGTGGTCTTCTCTACATCAGAGAGACGAGATGCAGACTGGGAGATCGCTTTGTTGAGCACCTCAGCTCCGTCCTCCCCAGTACTGTGGATCTCCCAGCGGCCGCCCATTTCAATTTTCTGTCCCAATCCCTTGCTAGTGTGTCTTGTGCACTGCCAGACTGAGTCCGCTCGCAAATTGGAGGAGCAGCACCTCATCTTCCGTCTGGGCACCCTCCAACCGGATGGCATTAACATTGACTTCTCCGATTTTCGTTAACCACCCCCTGCCACTTTCCCCAAGCCCCCTTTTCCCCTTATAACAGTTCTGTTCTGTTCCAATCAAGGAAAGATGTGATAGCATGCGAGAATAGGCTAGTGGCATGAGAGAGAATGCTGAAAATGATATGAGATAGATGCATTTATTATCATGTACATATGTCCCATTTACAGACGCATTGAAGTTCTTATTTGTGCCAACCACACAGGTTCATGAGATACACCAACACCCAAAGTGTAAATTAAATTAGCATAATATGCCATGAAACAGAACTATTACCAGCAATGCATAATTATAGAGTAACTGTGTGAAACTGCTTTCTTTCGAAGAACGCATGTCACTATATGATATTGGAATCTTGGCAAACTCCCGCAGATGTGCCTTGGAAAGTGCGCTGACCGGCTGCAACACGGCCCAGTACGAGAGCACCAATGCCTCTGAGTGGAAAGCCCCGCAAAAGGTAGTGGATGCAGCACATCACAGGCAGAACTCTCTCCACTGTCAAGAACATTGACGAAGGAGCGCTGCCATTGGAGAACAGCAGTGATTGTCAAGGATCTGCATCGGCCAGAACACACTCAGTTCTCGCTGCTGCCATCAGGAAGAAGGTCTGGGCGCCACCAGGTTCAGGAACTGCCATCAGATTCCTCAACGACAAACTCAACCACTTTGCACTTTATTTGTTATTCAATATTTATTTTCTGTATTCTGACTTGTTTACAATTCTTTCTTTGTTCACATTTCTCTCTTTTGTATGTGTATTTTTCCTGAGTACAGTTTTTTCCACTACCTGTTCATAGAAATTTTGCCTGGCCCACAGGAAAAAGAATCTCAGCTGTCAAGACCCAACGCTGGAGAAACTCGGCTGGTCAAGCAGCTTACCTTATATAGCAAAGATAAAGATATAGACCAGCATTTCGGGCTTGAGCCCTTCGTCAAGGCTGAAACGTTGCTTATGTATCTTTATTTTTGCTATATAAGGTAAGCTGCTTGACCAGCCGAGTTTCTCCATCGTTGGGTCTTTACTTTAACCATGGTGTCTCTGGACATTTGTCACATCATGTATGTACTCTGACAATAAATCTGAACTTTAAATGATGAAATTCCAAAGAAGGGTTTGACCTGGAACATGAACTCTTTTGTTCCACAGATGCTAAATCAAAAGACTGGCGACTGGGATGGGTTTAACCTTTTCGGGCCAACGCAAGCCCTCGCCCCCAACTTCTGACTCAGAGATGAGAAAGTGCTTATCACCAAGTTAAAATTGGCATTCCCTTGGGCTCGCGCAGGCTCTGATTGATAAACTTTTCCCCGTGAATGGTTTGAGAGTGAGCAAAGTTAATCCCCTACATAGACGATTTGCCATTGTACACAGCCACACGTTGGAGGGGGAACGATGCTGTCAGGAGTGTGGACAGGGCAATGAAGCCAAATAAACTAGAGAACTGTAATGAAGCAGATTATAAGTGGGTGCTGTGGTGCTGTGAATGAGGCAAGATATTCGAGCAGATGCTTAACAACACGCAGATCAACAGGAATTTGACAAAGATACCGAGCCTGCAGGGAATTCAGATTTGTTGCTATGGAGAAAAAGATTTAGATTTTTTGGATTTCCTTTTGCCTGTCGGGAACACTGGCGTTCTATCAAAGTGTATCTACTGCTGCAGTGAAACAACTGTGGCAGGCAATAAATTTTTTAGCAAGCTTCTACAAACTGCAGTTTGTATGGGGTGAAAAGTTGGCCCCAGAAGGAACACCGATCCCTTCTCGTTTCTGAGGGTACTGGCGTGGGCAGCCCTCGCACCTACATGAGCCAGGATCTCCATCATCACTCGCTCTGTATTGCACTGGGAGGGATTAACCTGCGTTGAGGAGACGAGCTGCAGCGGGGATTGGACAGCAACACTGGGCGACCTTTGTTCAATTATGATAGACCACCTCAAGCTGAGCACACAGATAATTCCAGATTTGCTGTATCACGTAGGAAGTTGAAGAAACATTAACTTTTATTGAATTTCGCGTGTTTCATCGCATAATGATGCTGACACCTTGCATTAGTCCGACTGACCTAAATATTTTTCCCGTTGATTTTTGTTTGTAATCAGCATCTGAGTTTAGACTTCGGATTTAGTGTCAGAGCACATATGTGACATCACATACAACCCGAGATTCTTTTTCCTGTGGGCAAAGAAGAATTTCTTCTAATTGGTAGTGCAAAAAAACTGTACACAACATACACATATAAAAACAAATAAAGAACTGTAAACAGATAATGAATGCAAATAAACAGACTGTGCAATAAAGAGGGAATAAAAATAATCAATAAAGTGCACAAGAATCCACAAGTGCATCATGCCAGTGTCCCATGATAGACGGCCAGCATCAATGGATTCCAGTTGCCCTGATACTGCTTTTCCATGGTCACCATGTCCATCAGAGCAGGTCCTTGTGGCAAAAGAGGATCAGCTACATCGTATGTCTTGTGTACGGAGGCAGGCAGCCAATGTCCTTCAATAACCTATTATTAGGGTGGTGCAGTTAACGTAACACTGTTACAGTGCCAGCGATCAGGACCGAGGTTCGAATCCCGTGCGGTCTAAAAGGACCTGTGTCTGCATTGAGCGGAAGGGCCTGTTACCATGCTGTATGTGAAACCTTTCACCGTGTTCGTCATTTACCGTGCCGAACTCAGCAGGGAAGACGTCCAAGTGCCAAAGCAGAAAATGGCACATTGTCCTTCATGGTTTTGCCTGCTTGAAGCATGTTGTCAATCAGCTGGATGTACTATGGTGGTAAATAGGTTATATGTACAGAACGGTACATGATAGGAAATGTTTAAGGTCATTTTCGTGATCAGCAGCCCAAAATCCATAAAATTCACCCAAATGTGTTCAGGAAGCAAAATCTTCATTGTCCCATGTAGCCAGTCTTTTAGACAGGAGGGCTCCTACCAAGTCACCGCTGATTCCATAGAAGCTGGGGTCGTTCAGCGCTACCAGATTCAGTTTCCAATGTTTGCACAATGTTACAACAGTAGTTGGCCTCGTCAGCAACAATTATGTTTTTTTTACATAGAACTTACATGAGTTTTCCGTTCTGAAGTGTCTCTCTACCTTCCGGGAGTGGCCACTCACACAGGAATGACCAAAACTCCAAATATCTGCATCATACTGCGAGTTTAGACAGAATACCTGAAGTGCAGTATTTCGGGAGACTGGATGTCCCATTCTTGTTTACAGATCACCTGCAGTTCAGTTTAGACTGCAGGCATTCCGGGAAATTTACCAGGGGTCGAGGTAAAACATTGGAATGGGAATGGCACCCTCATTCCCGTTCCAACCTTTTTGCACAGCTTGCTTTCCGGGAAAAAGGCAATAATGGCAGCGGCTGCGTAAAAAACATAAAGGGGCAAGTCACATGACAGAAAGGAGGTTGAAAGGCTCGTAAAATGGTGCAAGAATGACAATCTGAGACTCAACAAGGACAAGACAAAGGTGACTGTGGACTTCAGGAGGATGAAGGTTGACCATTCTCCGCTACACGTTAATGGAAGGAGCAGAGAGCACAAAGTTCCTTGGTGTGCATGCAAGGGACGACCTCTTCCTAGACTCCTAATACCTCCTCATTAGTCAGGAAGGAGCAGCAGCACTTAAAATTTCGAAGGAGGCAGGGGAGAGTGAGTATGCAGAAGCCTATCTTGTCAACCTTTTACACCTGTCCTGTCTGGCTGAATTATTGTGTGGCATGATGGGTGCACGGCATCAGAATGGAAGTCTATGCCGAGGATCATCTACAAAGGATCACTGGGTCTCCCTTTCCTTTGTGGATGACGTTTACTGGGGGTAATGTCTAAACAGGGCTCAAGGAATTATCCTTTCCATCCGTCACACAGTATCTTCAACCCACTACCATCAAGGAGCGCCAAGATCAGGATTGCCAGGCTGGGGAATAGCTTCCCCCTGCTGGCAGTGAGTCTGACAAACAGTACCCTGTAATCGTGAAAATCATTCCAAATATTTACATGTATTTATTTTATTTAAGTGATCTTTATGCGCCGTGTTTTGTGTGTTTATGTGCATGGACCACAGTCAGTGGTGAAGAAGACGAATGCAGTGTTGGCGTTCATATCCAGAGGAACAGGATACAAGAGCAGGGATGTGATGTTGAGGCTTCATAAGGTGCTGGTGAGGCCACCCTTGGAGAACGGGTTACAGTTTTGGGCTCCTCATTTAAGAAATGATAATGTTGGAGAGGGTTCTGAGAAGATTCACAAGACTAACTCCTTTGGGGAGAACGGGGCGGGGGAACCTCGTAGAAGCATGAAAGGCCTTGACAGAAGAGATGTAGCAAAAGGTGTTTTCGTTGGGAGGGGAGAGGGCACAACTTCAGGATGGAAGGGCGCCCATTTAAAACAGAGGAGGAATTTCTTTAGCCAAGGAGTGGAGGACCTTTGGAATATGCGGCCGTGGAGGCCAGATCATTGGGTGTATTTAAGGCAAAGATTTATAGGTATCTGGAAAAATCAGGTCAACAAAGGGTATGGGGAGTGGGGAGAATGGACCAATTCATGATGGAACAATGGAGCAGACTCGAAGGGCCAAACAGCCTCCTTCCTTCTGCTCCTGTATCTTATGTTGAGTTGTACATGTTCAATCAGATGACAATAAATTTAGGAGGTTTGGGGAAACATGATGGAGTCACTTCAAATCAATGCCAATCAAATAGCATACGTTTATATAAATCCCTTCTTATTATCCCAACTTTGTACTAACTCTCCCAGATTCTGTCACTCGCCTACACATTGGGGGAAATTTACAGTGTCCAATTAATCCATTGACTGCACGTCTTTGGGATGGGGGGTGAAACCAGAGCACCAAAGTGGGGGAGAACCTGCTCAGCCCCAGGAGAATGCCTAGACCCCATACAGACAGTAGCAGAGGTCGATTTGTGATACACAGTAAATTCCCTGTTATCCAGAATTTAAGCACCCAGCAAAAACAAAATCACGAAAAATAGGTAAAAAAGCTGAACATTTAAAAACTGGCGCTCCCCCATGTGATCAGTTCGCAACACGCAATCTCAAACAACCAGAAAATTAACATCCGGCATCTTCCAATCCCCCATAGGTGCCAGATGCTGGGTGGGGGGGGGGGGGGTGGAATTTACTGTATTCAACAAGTGTCTGCTTATTCTGTGTTGGGGGTTTAGTGGTAAGATGTGAGGAGAGTCTCCCAGTTGGCCTGTGCAAAGTTTAACTCTCAAGACAAGATCCTGAATGCGGCCATCATCTCACTGCTATGTGTGGGATCTTGCTGTGCACAGATTTCCAACATCACAGAAGTGAAAGCATATTTAGAGTTTAAATGTTAAATTTCTTTTTAATTCTAAATTTAGACATACAGTGCGTTTCCGTGCCACCCAATTGACCTATAACCCCCATGCCATTTTGAACGGTGGGAGGAAACTGGAGCTCCCAGAGGAAACCCACGCAGACATGGGGAGAATGTACAAACTCCTTATAGACAGCGCTGGATTCGGGCCCAATTAACCTATAACCCCAGTATATTTTGAACAGTGGGAGGAAACTGGAGCACCCATGCAGACATGGGGAGAATGTACAAACTCCTTATAGACAGCGCTGGATTCAGGCCCAATTAACCTATAACCCCAGTATATTTTGAACAGTGGGAGGAAACTGGAGCACCCATGCAGACATGGGGAGAACGAGCAAACTCCTTACAGACAACGAATGCCAGATTTGAACCCGCTGGTACCGTAGAAGCATTGCGCTAACCGCTACGCTAACCATGCTCCCATTCGGAACTCTTGCAGCAAGTAGGGAGAAGCCAGTGCCAGAAGAGGATAGAAATGGGAGATGATCAGCAATTGAGATTTATTTGTGGGAGTAATGGGAGAATCTTTCAAAGATCCACTATGGTTAGAATGGGCTGAATGGCCTCCCTTCAATGATTTGACAGAAAATACATCCAGGAAAACAAATGGGCTAGTGAGATGGGTGCCTCGTTAAATTGTGTTTTAAATGTAAATTTTAAATGTAGACATACAGCATGGTAACAGGCCCTTCCGCTCAATGCAGACACAGGTCCTTTTAGACCGCACGGGATTCGAACCTCGGTCCTGATCGCTGGCACTGTAACAGTGTTACGTTAACTGCACCACCCTAATAATAGGTTATTGAAGGACATTGGCTGCCTGCCTCCGTACACAAGACATACGATGTAGCTGATCCTCTTTTGCCACAAGGACCTGCTCTGATGGACAGGGAGAAAACATTTTCCTGTCTTTTTTTTTTGCACATTTCTTCTCTCCTACACCCTCCCCTCCAGAGCACTGCTCGCTTGCCAAGCAAGTCAACAGAAATCTCTCAGTGGACAATCTTCTACCAGTCAGTCCTTGGCCAAAACATCAGGTACACATTGTGAGCTCATCGTCCAGTTGTTTTGCAGGCCAACTCGTCACTATGGAGATGGAAAGTGGAGGGGGGGGGGGGCAAATCCTCGCCCAGGCGCTGGAAAACAAAGCGTGCAGAAAGAGCTGGCTAGACAGCCTGCAATTTAGTAACCCACTTGAAGCTGCCAGTACCTGAGCTGCTGTTCTGTGACTAAACACAGCTGCATTCGTTCACTGTCTTCGAGTCAGACTCCTTGTACTAGGCAGACTCCTTGCACTTAGGCAGACTCCTTGCACTAGGTATACACTCGAACAGTCCAGTTTTTTCCAGGGCGGCAACTTGATTTTAATCTTGCACCCTTCCTCTTGCACAGCCAGTGAAGCTAGCAGCTGCACAAGAGAGGAAGTCTCACCAGAAACACAGCACATCTTACAATACTTGAACCTCCAGTTCAACTTGGCAAGCACAAAACTCATAACAAAATATTGGCAACCAGGAGCTTCAGTCTCGATCCAATGGCTTTCTCCTGCCCTTCCTTCCCAAGCGTGGGTCTGCAGGGATGCGAGGGAGCAAATGATTGATCCTTTACGTTTAAAAAGTGAAGGTCAGCTTTTTGGATGAAATCCCAGGCTGGATCAGCACGGACTAGGATTCAGAGCAAAGATCACCTCCCAAATCTTCCCAGGGTAATGGTGGCTCTTTCTCCACCCCACGGCGGGCAGAAGGCAACCAGGAACTCAAGAAGAAAACTTGGCTAAATGGTGCACCAATAACAACTTTGCAATCAATGTCGCCAAAACCAAGGAGCTGATTGTTGACTTGAGGAAGGGAAAACCAGAGGTGTACGATCCAGTGATCTTGGGGGGTATCAGAGATGGAGAGGGTGAGTAAATTTAAGTCCTTGGGAGTCACTATCTCGGAGGATCTTTCCTGGACCCAAACATGCTAGTGATGTTGTGAACAAAGCTTCTACTTCCTTAGGAGTGCACAGAGGTTTGGTATCACATGGAAAGTTTCTACAGATGTGTGGTGACCGGTGGCATCACGGCCTGGAATGGGGACACCATAACCCCTGGGTGGAAAACCCTGTAAAAGGAAGAGGACACAGCCCAGGACATCACAGCCAAAGCCCTGTCCACCACTGAGAACATCTATGGGGAGTGCTGCTGTCGGGAGAGCAGCAGTGATTGTCAGGGATCCGCGCCACCCAGCACATGCTCTGTTCTCGCTGCTGCCATCAGGAAAGAGGTATCAGGGTCACAAGACACGCATCCATCAGCTTCAGGAACAGCTGCTCCCCCTCCACCATCAAACTCCTCAACGACAAACTCAATCAGGCACTCTTTGAAGGACTCTTGCACTTTATTGATTTTTTTTACCTCTCTGTTTTGCTCAGTTTGTTTACATTTCTTTATTTGTTTACATCTTCTTGAGTAGTTTTTTTTTGCACTGCCAGTAAGGAGTAATTCTGCCTGGCCTGTAGGAAAAAGAATCTCAGGGCTGTATGTGACATTATGTATGTACTCTGACAATAAATCTGAATTTTGTAATATTACATGACAACAAAGGAATCTTGGTTTGATACAGAGTAATTGTCCTTCGATGATGTTCCATCATTTATTCCAAGAGCAAAAACAGTGTGGTTTGATACAAAGATTTTCCAGCACTGTCCCATCAAACACCAGAGCATGGAGACAAGCAAAGATCCTTCTGTTCTGATCAAACATCCTCAGGGTTTGATACAAAATGTATCTGCTCCTAAATGTCCAATCAAACATTTGCTGGGCAGATCAAGAATCAACTTTCTCTCCATTAAATAAATGACCTCCGAGCAGGTCCAGAATGGGTTCGATTCTGAGGATAGCTCAGAAACAGAATTTATCGTCGCAGAATTTGTTGTTTTGTGGCAACATTTTAGGTGCAAAATTGCATTTTAAGAAAGAATAAAATGAATAAATTAGTGCAAAAGAAAATTGAGGCAATGTCCATGGTTCATTGCCCATTCAGAAGTCCGATGGCAGAAGGGAAGAAGCTGTTTTCGTACCGACGGGTGTCCGTCTTCAGGCTCCTGTACCTCCTTCCTGATGGCAGCAGTGAGAAGAGGGCATGGTCTTGGTTAGTGGTCCTCAATCTTTCTTTCCCCCCACTCACATATCACCTTGAGTAACTACTTACTAACCACAGAGCACCTATGACATAGGCTCTGTGGTTAGTAGGGAATTAAGGTGGTATGTGAATGGAAAGAAAAGGGTTGAGAACCACTGCCATCGAGAAACATAGAAAATAGGTGCAGGAGTAGGCCATTTGGCCCTTCAAGTCTACACCCACCATTCAATATGATCATGGTTGATCAATACCTGGTTCCTGCCTTCACCCCATACCCCTTAACCAACAAGGGCCAGCACCTTGACTTTCTCAGGAGTTTGTGGAGGTTTGGTATGACACTGGAAACCCCGGCAAATTTCTAGAGGTGAGGTGACCAATTGCATCATGGTCTGGTACGGGGGGACACCAATACCCACTGAGCGCAAAGCCCTGCAAAAGGTAGTGGATACAGCCCAAGACATCGCAGGAAAAACCCTCCCTACTATTTTTGTTTTAAATTTTATTTTTGGTTTTCAAGCATATATCAAAATAAATATAGCAAAATAGCCTAGATACCAATTACATACAAAACATAAATCCTCTTTTTTTCTCATAAAAAATACAATGTCCACACATATTGATAACTAAACCAAAATAAAATCCCAACATTCTAGCCCCCTCCCCCTCAACTTAAACAAGATAAACAGATGCAGAGTCTTTTCGTCCACCACCCAAGCTCACAGTCTATTTTACTAAAAAAAATAATAATATTAAAATCAAGGGAGGACCATGAATTTACAGCAGCGATATTATACATGTGCACCAATGTAATTCAAATACAGTTGCCTGGTCTTTAGGAATGTGTCATGTTTATTTCTCAAATTATAAGTGGTCTTTTCCATGGTAATACAACTATCCATTCCTGCTATCCATCTTTTCAAAGAAGCCGGCGTGTCTGACTTCCACGTGACTCCGACACATTTCTTGGCTGTGGCCAGTGCAATCTTAGTCAACGATATTTGAAACTCAGTGAAGTGGTTATGAAATACCCCAATAGATATAGTTCTGGCTTACCAGGAAAATTGACTTCAGTAATCTTTTGTTAATGCTTCCGATACCCATTGCCAGAAAACGTCAACTTTCACACACGCCCATACGGAGTGGAAAAATGTTCCGTCTTCCATTCCACACCGGAAATATCTGCCTGATATCTCTGGCTTTGATTTGTGCAATCTTTGCAGAGTCCAATATAACTGATGGAGAAAGTTGTATTGCATCAAACCATACCTCGCGTTAATAATCGAAGTTACCCCATCCTTACACCATTCAGCCCGAGATTGTTCCGATAAGTTCACTGCTAGATCCACTTCCCATCTTTCCCTGGACTGATGAATTCCAGACTTCTTCCCATTCATTTGCAGGGGATAATATATTCAGGTAATCAATTTAGGTATATCACCCATTCATATGATGTCCTGGAACATCATAAATTTGCTTCATTTGTTCAAATGACATTAAGACTCCATCGTGAGGGGGAGTCACGTGATGGAGTAGTGGCCGGACGGTGAACTCCAGCCCTCTCCAGAAAAGTCAGAAAAAACAAAGCAAAACACAAAGGCACAGAAATAAAAACCAAAGTAAAGTGAATATAAAGGTGGAAAGAAGATGGCGACGAAAAAAGAAAAGTTGAAACCAACGGTAAGAAGAGAGGAAGAGAAGACAAGAGAAGATGAAGGAAAAGGCCTTACCTGTTTGAAGAGTCCCGCAGAGGAGAGAGAGATCCGCTCCCTCAGGTCGGTAGAATATGGACTACAAAAATGGCTCGCTGAGCCAAGTAAAAGTGCGCAACTCCTCGCGCATGCGCGATGCGCATGAAAAAAAACACACCGACGGGAGGGGTGACCAGCTGGGGAGTCGATCTCCACAGCCGGCAACGACAGCTGCAGAACACCTGCAGCAAGAGGAGAACATAGAAGACAACGAAAACAAGAAAGAAGAGAAGAAAAGGACAACAAAGAAACAACAGATGGCCAACCCAGAGGAAGAAGAAGAGGAAGAGGAAGAGTACAGTGAAATAGAAGAAGGGAAAGGCAAGGTAAAGGATATACTTTCTCTTATTAAAGAATACATGGAGTCATTTAAAGAATGGCAAGCGCAAGAATTTAATGATTTAAGAAGAAGAATAAACAATACAGAAGAGAAAATGAATAAAATAGATATGACTTTATCAGAAATGGGAAAAAGAATGGACAAGGTGCGAGAAGCAGCAGTAGAAATGGAGGTAGAGGATTTAAAAAAGAAATTAGAGGAATCTAATAAAAAAGTTAAAGAGTCAAGAACTGTTAGCTCAGAAAATAGATATAATGGAAAATTATAACAGAAGAAATAACATAAAGATAGTGGGCCTTAAGGAAGATGAAGAAGGCAAGAATATGAGAGAGTTTATAAAAGATTGGATCCCTAGGATCCTAGGATGTCCAGATCTACAGCAAGAAATGGAAATAGAAAGGGCACATAGAGCATTGGCCTTTAAACCACAATCACAACAAAAGCCAAGATCTGTTTTAGTAAAATTCCTAAGATATACTACAAGAGAAAAGGTAAAGGAGAAAACAATGGAAAAAGTAAGAGTGGACAATAAGCCACTGGAGTACAAAGGGCAAAAAATCTTTATTTATCCAGATATAAGTTTTGAACTCCTGAAGAAGAGAAAGGAGTTCAATACAGCAAAGGCGATTTTATGGAAGAAAGGGTATAAATTTATACTAAAGCATCCAGCGGTATTGAAAATATTTATTCCAGGACAACAAAACAGACTATTCTCGGATCCAGAGGAAGCACGAAAATTTGCAGAACAATTACAAAATAGACTGAGAGATGAAGACGTGTAACGAGAGTACAAAAGACTGCAAACTAAAAAGACATAAGTTTTGAACTCCTGAAGAGGAGGAAAGAGTTCAAAACATCGAAATCGATCTTATGGAAAAAAAACTATTCTCGGATCCAGAGGAAGCAAGGAAATTTGCAGAACAACTACAAAACAAACAGAGAGATGAAGACATGTAATAAGAGTAAAAATGACCACGATTTATATGTATGTGGGTAAAGAGGTATATGAGTGTGTATGTATAATGTGCATACATGAATGTATCCGTATTTAGAGGAAAATATAGATAGTATAGACAAGAATTAATAAGGGAAGGAAAAGGAATAGAGGGAATAAGGAGGGAATTAAAAGAGTGACCTTTGTCACATATGAAAAGTGAAATCTTTTCTGGGGGGGGCTGGGTGGGGGGGTATTACGGTCACTGCAAAATCAGCTGACGCTTGCGAGTGAATTCGCAAATCCAAATGGAGAGGGGAGATGTGGTTGTCCGACAAGGGATAAAGGACAACTCAGGAGGGGAAGGGGGGATTGGGGCTAAAGAAGTTTTAAATAGGAGAATAAGGAAAATGTTTGATGTTTTAGGAATGTTGTCTTATAAAGGATTCAAAACAAGAAAACAGAAATGGATAAGAAGGAAAAGTAACGATGGAGAAACGGAAAGGGAAGATAAACAAAGTATAAAATGGCTACGTTGAACTATATGACTTTAAATATTAATGGAATACATAACCAAATTAAAAGGAAGAAACTGCTAAATTTACTGAAAAAAGAAAAAATTGATATAGCATTTGTGCAAGAAACACATTTAACTGAATTGGAGCATAAGAAATTAAAGAGAGATTGGGTAGGACACGTAACAGCAGCATCATATAATTCAAAAGCAAGAGGAGTAGCTATATTAATTAGTAAAAATGTGCCATTTAAAATAGAAGAGGAAATAATAGATCCAGCAGGGAGATATGTAATGATAAAATGTCAGATATATTCGGAGTTTTGGAATCTACTCAATGTATATTCACCTAACGAAGAAGATCAAAAGTTTATGCAAGATATCTTTTTGAAGATAGCAGATACCCAAGGGAAATAGGAGGGGATTTCAACCTGAAATTGGATTCAAATATGGACAAAACTGGGAAAAAAATTAACAGAAAGAACAAAGTAACCAAATTTATAATTAAATCGATGGAAGAAATGCAACTTTTGGATATATGGAGGAAACAACACCCAAAGGAAAAGGAATATTCATATTACTCGGCTAGACATAAAACATACTCAAGAATAGACCTATTTTTGTTATCAGCTCGTATGCAAGATAGAGTAAAAAAAACAGAATATAAAGCTAGAATACTATCGGACCATTCACCCTTAATATTGACAGTAGAGTTAGAGGACATCCCTCCAAGAATGTGTAGATGGAGATTAAACCCCATGTTACTTAAAAGGCAGGATTTTAGAGAATTTATTGAAAAACAAATTAAAATGTATTTTGAAATAAATATGGAATCAGTGGAAGATAAGTTTATACTATGGGATGCAATGAAAGCATTCATTAGAGGGCAAATAATAAGTTATGTAACCAAGATGAAGGAAACAGAGCAGTTGGAAAGGGAAATAGTAAATATAGAAAAAGAATTAGTAATGAAGGAAGATATTACTAAAAGAAGAGAATTGGCGGATAAAAAAATAAAATATGAAACACTACAAACATATAAGGTGGAGAAAAATATAATGAAGACAAAACAGAAATATTATGAACTAGTGAAAAAACGCACAAAATCCTAGCATGGCAGCTTAAGACAGAACAAGCTAAGAAAATGGTATTGGCATCAAGGAAAAAAGACAAACAAATTACATATAATCCAAAAGAAATTAAGGAAAACTTTAGAGAATTCTATGAACAATTATACCGAACTGAAAACGAAGGGAAAGAAGGGAAAATAGATGAATTTCTAACTAAAATTGAACTACCAAAACTACAAAATAGAGGAACAAAATAAATTAACAGAGCCATTTGGAATAGTAGAAATACAAGAGATAATAAAAAAATTACCAAATAATAAGACACCAGGAGAGGATGGATTCCTAATAGAATTCTACAAAACATTTAAAGACTTATTAATTCCGCCCCTCCTGGAAGTAATCAACCAGATTGATGAAACACAAAGCTTACCAGATTCATGTAAAACAGCAATAATTACAGTAATACTAAAGCAAGGGAAAGATCCACTCTCACCAGCGTCATATAGACCAATATCTTTACTTAACACAGATTATAAGATAATAGCTAAACTATTAGCAAACAGATTAGCAGAGCATGTACCGAAAATGGTAAATTTAGACCAAACTGGATTTATCAAAAAATGACGCACAACAGACAATATTTGTAAATTTATTAACTTAATTCATGCAGTAGAAGGAAATAAAGCACCTACAGTAGCAGTTGCTTTAGACGCAGAGAAGGCCTTTGACAGAGTAGAATGGAATTATTTGTTCAAAGTATTGCAAAAATTCAGTTTACCGGAGAAGTATATTAATTGGATTAAAGCATTATATAAGGGACCGTTAGCGAAAGTGACAGTAAATGGACATGTATCAAAGCAATATAACTTAAGCAGGTCAACACGGCAGGGATGCCCACTATCACCTTTATTGTTTGCATTTGCTATAGAACCACTAGCAGAATTGATAAGAATAGATAATAATATAAAAGGAATAAAAATAAAAGACAAGGAATATAAAATCAGTTTATTTGCAGATGATGTTATAGTGTACTTAACAGAACCAGAACTATCAATAAAAGAATTATATAAGAAATTGAAGGAATATGGAGAAGTGTCGGGTTACAAGATAAACGTAAATAAAAGTGAAGCAATGCCTATGAATAATGTGGATTTCTCAAAATTTAAGAAGGAATCACCATTTAGATGGCAAATGCAAGCAATAAGATACCTAGGTGTACAAATAAACAAAAATCTCGGTCAACTATATAAACTCAATTATTATCCACTAATGAAAAAATTACAGGACGATTTAGAGCATTGGAAAGATTTACCACTAACACTAATAGGAAGGATAAACTGTATTAAAATTAACATTTTTCCAAGGATATTATACTTATTCCAGGCATTGCCAATACAACTGACAGAGAAATTCTTCAAGGAGTTAAAGAAAATAATAAGGAAATTTTTATGGAGAGGGGGGAAACCGAGGATAGCACTAGATAAATTAACAGAATGGTATAAACAAGGAGGCTTACAACTGCCAAACTTTAAAAATTATTATAGAGCCGCACAATTAAGATACCTATCAGATTTTTATCAAACAAGGGAAAAGCCAGATTGGATGAGATTAGAATTAGATAAAATAGGGGAAAAGATACCTGAACACATATTATATAAATGGGATGAAAAATTGGTACAACATAGAAGTTCTCCAGTATTACATCATCTCCTCAATATTTGGAAGAAGATTCATGTAGAAAGAAATAAAACAAATTATCAATTACCAAAACTAATATTGATGCAAAACAAGTTACTCCCTTTTACAATAGATAACCTTTCCTTTAGAGAATGAGAAAAAAAAGAGATTAAAAGAATAGAAAATTGTTTTTCAGGAAATAGATTCTTATCCTTTGAACAAATGAAAGATAAGTACAATATAACTCAAGATACAGCACTGGCATATTACCAATTGAGATCCTACTTGAAGGATAAATTAGGAAGCAGTTTGAGTTTGCCAGAGGCAAGTAACCTTGAATATGTGATTACAGATACAATGATAATCAAAAGATTTATAACAAATATGTATATTAAACTGCAAGAAAAGAAGAATGAGGAAAAAAATGGTAAAACTAAACAAAAATGGGAACAAGATTTAAATATAAAGATAAAAAAGGAAACATGGGAGAAGTTATGTTCTGGAACGATGAGAAATACAATAAATACGAGGTTACGTATGATACAATATAACTGGATACACAGGCTATACATTACACCTCAAAAGTTAAATAAATGGGACCCAACAGTATCTGATAGATGTTTTCGATGTAAAAAAGAAATGGGAACAACAATTCATGCAATCTGGACATGTGAGAAAGTAGAAAAATTTTGGGAAGATCTAAACCAGATATTAAATAAAATTACAGAAAACAATATACCAAAAAATCCAGAGATCTTCCTCCTAAGTAACATAAAAAACAAAGAATTTGGAATTGATTTGGATGGTGCACAAAAAGATTTGTTAAGATAGCTCTAGCCGTAGCAAAAAAATGTATTATGTCAACCTGGAAATCGGAAGATGATTTGAAAATACAACAATGGTATATAGAAATGAATAAATGTATTCCATTAGAAAAAATAACATATAGTTTAAGAAATAATATTGAAATATTCGAACAAATATGGGAGCCTTACATTAAATACAATAGCGAAAATCTACCGGGGACAATCATTACCTAAGTTGATGGAAGGAGAAGGAAATGAAAAGAATGGACTCAGTCGAATTTCTGGTGTATTTTTGTTGAGTGACAACATTGTCTGACTGGTTTAATGTATCCTAGATTGTATACCTTAAATGGACGGGAGGGGGCGGGTGGGGAGGGAGGGGGGGGCGAGAAAATGGCACTGTATATGTGTGAAAAGGAAAAAGTGTGTACCATGGTTAATGTGATTTATGGTGTGAAAAATAAAAATTTTTTAAAAAAAAGACTCCATCGTTATAACAGTCCGCAATGTACCCAATTCCTTTTTGGGTCCATATATTTAAAATCCTATTCCCCATTAGCAAGGGCAACATCAGATTATTACATAATTATTACATAATCTGAAGAAAGTCCAATTTTTCTAGCATTAATATCTTGCCACATTTTTATCAAATGAATCAGTATAGGGCTTGAAGTCTTTTTTTTGGATTAATTTCAGGTTCCATCTATGGATAAAATCTTTGGGTAATGCTTTGTCTATCTCATGTAATGCCACGTGTACCCATTTTTGGTAAGTCATTGTGGCGTAGATAAAAGCTCACACTTGACTGGAGGGAGAGCAAATGCTTTTATTGGCTTACGACACAGGTAGGGTTCACGAATAGGGGTTCTGGGTTTAGGCGGGAAACCTGGGTTATATATGGGCTCCAAGAAGAGGAACCGGGAGGCGTGACTAGTCCTCAGTACAGCACACTTCTAGTGAATCCCAGTTCACTACAGTCAGTTTCTAAATGCTGAGAATCTAAACTGTGAAGCCAGATAATATTTCTTGAAATTTGGAAGCCTTAGACCTTCTGATTTGTAGTCCCATGGCAATTTTTTCCATAAAAATTACCTAACCAAGCCATTTATTATTTTGAAAAACTTATTTGATAAATACCTTGGTATTGCCTGGAACAAATACAGGTACATAATCCTTTATCCGGTACCCTTGCGGGACAGTGTGTTCCGAATTTCGGATTTTTCCGGATTTCGGAAACCCAGATTTAAGCCCACCCGAATTGTGCTGCTGTATCCACCCCCAACCCCCTTCCAGTCACATTGCCATCTCTCTCCCAACTTACCGGAGTTTGGAGCTTCCCGGATTTTAGATGTCCAGATAAAGGATTGAATCCTGAGCATAACCTTCATTTTAACACAATTGACCCTTCCTATTAATGTCAGGGGCAGGACTTCCCATTTCTGCAAATCTTTTTTTCTATTTTTGCCAGCAGATGAGAATAATTCAATTTGTACAAATTATTCAAGCACCACTCCCAAGTATTTAATCCCTTCACTTTTCCATTTAAGTGTATTATTTGCTTGAAAGAGCTCATAATCTGGATTTGTTGTTGGGACAATTATACTTTTTTCCCCATGTTTATTTTATATTCTGATACTCTCCCAAATTTTATTAAATGTAAACATTTTTCCATAGACCCTTCGGGTTCAGACATATACAACAGTACATCATCGAGTAATCTTGTGCTGAATTTGCCTGACCTCGAAGCCTTTGATTTCAGGATCGCCCCTAATCATTTCTGCTAGAGGTTCTATTACCATTAACAAATAATGCCAGAGAGAGGGGATTGCCCTGCCTACTTGATTGACTCAATGGAAACATTTCTGATATCTGATTATTAGTTATTATTTTTGCCTGTGGATTTTGGTATAATGCCCTAATCCAGTTTATAAATCTTCATCCTATCCCCAATTTTTCCCAGTGTTTTAAATGCCATTCAAGTCTATCAAATGCCTCTTCTGCTTTATCTGCCCCACTATTGAGTCCATCTGCAGGAGCACTGCTGTCAGAGGGCAGCAGCGATCATCAAAGATCCACACCACCCAGCTCATGCTCTGTTTTCACTGCTGCCATCAGGAAAGAGGTGTAGGTGCCACAAGACTCGCACCACCAGGTTCAGGAACAGCCGCTACCCCTTGCAATGGAGAGGCAGTGTTCAGCAGCGAGTGGCACTGCTGTGCTCCTGTTTGGAGGACATACTACCTGCCAATCAAGGTCAAGGACTCACCCCAAGCCATCAAGTTGACCCTTACAATTGGCCCAGGTGAATTACCTCAAGTTCACCCCTGCTGAGCCCCTGCACTTGGCTTTGAGCCATTGGCCACAGCAACCAACGGGGCCCACATTGACTCTTACGATTGCCCCCCCACCCCCGCTTTGCCCCCAGAATTATAAAGGACCATGTGCCCCTTTGTTCTGCCCCTCTGGACTCCTCGTGGCATGTAAATATCACCTTCTGTACTGGGTTGGGGCGAGTTTTGAGGCTAGGTAGCAGAGCCGTATCTGTGTCAGTCAAAGGATGGGGGCACATAATATCACCTTGATCTGATTGTTGAATGTGAATGCTCTTGTAACTTCCCCAGTTTCTTTCGGTTTCCCCCTCGTCATCCGAAAGTGTATATTTACCCCTGCGTATTGTGTATGTGTAGAGGTTTACTTTACATATTGACCCTGTTGTCCCAATTCCATCCCTGAAATAAATGTGTGCTTTGTACCTGCACTTTGGTCTGGTTCTTAACTTGTGGGACCCACACAAACCCGAACAACACCCCTCCACCATCAGACTCCTCAACGACAAACTCAGGGACTCATTTAGACTCTTACTTGTGGACTTTATTGATTTGCTTTTTTGTTCCTCTCTGTATTGCACAGTCAATTTGTTTACATGCGTTATCTGTTTAGAGTTCTTTATTTGTTTACATGTTTACACTCTGGACAGTTTTTTTTGCACTACCAATTAGTGGACATTCTAGTGCCCGCAGATAAAAGGAATCTCAGGGTTGTACCTGATGTCATGTATGTACTCTGACAATAAATCTGAATTCTGAGTTCGATTGACTCAATAGAAACATTTCTGATATCTGATTATTAGTTATTATTTTTGCCTGTGGATTTTGGTATAATGCTCACATTAACCCTCTGAGACGCCCTTATTTACAAAACTACCTCATGAAAGAATGGGCTTGTTCACTGATAATCATGCCTCATATGGCATCCTGATTCCTTCAGGTGCTTCAGCCTCTGATCCATTTATTTCCTGAACTAGTCAAAATTTACCCAACTAAGAATTAAAGATGACACATAAATCTTGTAGCTACTGCTCTGCATGGGAGTTCCCTGCTGCTTTGGGAAAGCTGCCAACAAACTTAAAAACTCAGACCACCCCCATCATACTCCATCCACTCTTCCTTTAAACAGGAGGTGGACGGATTTGAAAATACAAATCTTCATATTCAAAGACAGTTTATTCCCTGCTGTTATCAGAATTCTAAATGGACTTCCCAAGATGCCGCTGCACTGTTTTAACTGCAGCTGCTCCCCTACTTATGATGGCCTGACTTACGGTTTTGTCGAAGTTGCCCTCTCGCGAGGCCGGGGGGGTTGGTGGCAGCATCGCACGAAAGAGTATCGTACAGCATACTCTCCCGCGATGCTGAGTCAGCTGCGCTCGCAGTTTCAGCAGCGATCACTGTAAACGACCCATCACGTCTACCAAACGCGTCTCCTGCTTCTGGTGGGAAGAAAGAAGGAGGAAAGCGATTACTCTGGAGACGCTTTACCATTCCCATCATCCAGCAATTAGTTTTAGTTCAATGCTTCAAACATTCTTCAAGCCCAGTGTACTGTATACAATCATGGTTTTTTTCCAGTACGGAATAAAAATTTAATTATAAAAAATGGTAGGTGTGGTATTCTTTCTCGACATGATTTTTTTTCAACTGACGATGGGTTTGCCGGAACGTAACTCCCCATTGTAAGTTGAGGAGCACCTGTATATTTTCCTCTATACCCTGAACTTTGCCTTATAACACTATTACCCCCTCTCATACTGTTACAGTACACCCAACACTTACTGAATTACCTAAAAAAGGTACAGAAAAGCTGTACGTTTTTTATGCAAATAGTGGTGGGTGTGTGGAATGGGCTGCTGGCAATGGTGATGGAGGCGGATGCATTAGGGTCCTTTGAGAGACTTTGGAGCTTAGTAAAATAGGGAGCTCTGGTAATTTCTAAGGTAGGGATGTGTTTGGCACAACTCTGTGGACCGAAGGGCCTGTATTGTGTGCTGTAAGTTTTATATGTTTCTATGATAGGGGCTGGAAAAGAGTAACAGGGTTGAAAGGCAAGGATCGGAATGAAAATAAAACGATTTGTGGCTCAGTCAACAAGAGTCAACTGTGTTCCAACTTGTGTGGAGCCTTGAGCAAGTACTGGTTCATGAGGAACAGAATCAGGAGTAAAAACCCAAAATGCTGGAGAGACTCAGCAGGTCAAACAGTGTCCTTTATGTAGCAAAGGGAAAGATACATCTCCAGCGTTTCAGCCTTGAGCCCTTCATCCAAGTATGAAAAAATGGTGGCAGGCGTCCGAACAAGATTAGGAGGGGGGAAGGGGGATGGCAAGGCAGGTGAGTTATATAAAAGGTAACAAAGTCAGAGACAAGGGAATTTGGAGTCAAATTGAGCTGTAGTCTTCATGATATCGGGGATACATCAAAGATTACTGTTAATTTTAAAATTACATTTAAAAATGTTGACATACCGCACAGTAACAGGCCCATCCACCTCACGATTCAGTGCCGTCAAAATATCCCAATTAATCTACAATCCCACATGTTTTGAAGGGTGGGAGGAAACCCACACAGACACGGGGAGAACGGACAGCGCCGGATTCGATGTGTGGTGCCATCTGCCATTGGATTTCTGAACAGACAATGAGCCACGGACACCACCCCCTATTTTCTTCCACTATTTATTTATTTTGAAGCTTGTAGCAACGTTTGCTCTGTGATTACTGCTGCAAAACAATGGATTTCGTGGCATGCTCATGACAATGAGTTCAGATTCTGATTCTAACCAGTACGCTGACTCATCTCCTGAGCTCCCAATCCAAATGTTCACAATAGTTTAGTCGTCATTTCTTGCCCTCATATTGCTTTTGGTTTCCAGCTGACTAAATTTGTAACATCCCTGCATTACCAAATGGTAGACCATAGTTTAGTCTACGCTCTGCTTCTCCCCTGCGGTCAGGGAAGTTTACGAGTGTCTAAGTCTATGTTGAGAGAGAAGAGTTCAGACCTTGCCAAACCAGAGTATAAATCTGTACATTCACAGCTGCCATTAAACACCCTTCTTTGTGGCTGATCTAACAGGTAAAGGCAACCGAATGTAAAAGCCTCTAGATCTGTGCTGTTTCATTTCCATAGTATCGTTTGAGCCCCTTGCTGAGGGCCACAAAGGGGTTTATAGTCAATGTCCCTCCCACAGCCTCCAACCTCAGTCTCCCATCCATGCACTGGCCCAGTTCCACCCCTTACCCAAGATACACAAAGCCAATTATCCAGGTTGACCCATTGTTTCCGTATGCTCCTGCTCCACTGAACTAGCATTGCCTTACCTCGACTCTACCTTTTCTCCCCAAGTCCCGTCCCTCCATCCGTCATCCCTCACATTCCCTCTATCTCTTCAATGACTTCCACTTCCCTGAACTCGACCACCTCATTTTCACTGTGGACGTCCAATCCTTTTACATCGCCATCCCCCATGCATAAGGTCTGAAAGCGAACCAGTCACCCTTCCACCACTGCCCTCCTTCGCCTGACAGAACTGGTTCTCACTCTTAATAACTTCTCTTCAGACTCATTCCACTTTCTTCAAGTCAAAATCTCTCACCACTTGTCGTAAATGGGTACCAATGCAACATTGGGACTGCCCGTTTCCTCTTCACGATTAGTGCAATGCTATTACAGCACCAGCGACCCGGGTTGGAACCGCCACCACCTTTATCCTGGGGATAGCATATGCCAGAGGATATCAGTTTAAAGTGAGTGGAGGAAAGTTCAAGGGAGACGTTCAGAGCACCTGAAGGAGCTGCTCCGCAGGTTCAGCCCCACACTCCTGATTTACAGTTATCAGGGGCTTGGGGATCTCTTTGTGGGATTGTTGCTGCACCTGGCCTAGCTGTCTATTCACCGGTTGAGGAGGCGGGCAGTTGAGGGTTCAGGGCGTGCCGACTGCTTGCCCCCCTTTCAGGATTATGTCCAGGCCCTCTGCCAGAATGCTCTCCCCTCCACCCCATCCTTTCTTCCCTCCTCCCCCAGCCTTTTCATTCTGTCTGCTTTTGGCTCATACCTTGAGGCCCGAAATGTCAACTATCTCAAGATTCGATTTATTGTTATTGTAATAAAACAGTGTCATGTTACTTGAAATTGCTCTTGCCTGCTGCAAGGCGGACAGATTTGCCATTGGCAGAAATTGCCTGAAGCACCTCTTAGTCAGAGAAAGAGAAGATTTCCCCCTAGAGTCACTGAATGTCTGCAGACTCTCTCTCCTCCAGCGTTTCCACAGCCACACAGAGTCCTGTCCAAACCATTGGCAGCCCGAGCTCCAGATCCGAACCTTTGACCCGGTCAGGAACCCCTCAGAACCTTCGGCACCCCCTTGCATCAACCAGTTTCGAGCCAGTCTCCAGCAGTCCACAGCCCCCAGCCTACGTGAGTTCCTCGCCTCGAGTCGCCAGCAGCCCGCCGCAGGCATGGGTCTTCCAGCCGCAGAGCCCCCTCGTTGGCCTGCTGCCATGGTTCACCTTCCCCGTGGGTCATCTCCTCCCCTTCTCCTTCTCAGATGGGGGTTGGCCTCTCCATTTTCTAGTGCCAGTCTTTCACTCCCCGGAATCTGCAACCCCCTCGGGATCGCTGCCGAGGGCGCGGACCCCATGGTTGTAAGATTTTAAGTAAGCCTACCGTCGGCTCGTCTAACGAGCCGTTCAAAGCCTGGGTGGAGCTGATGGCAGTTGACTGGGCGGTTGGACCCGGTAGGAGTGCTGTATCCCCAGTGGGTCTGTGTCAGCATTACAGCGCCGCCATCGTCTCCCACAGACACTGCAAGACCCACTGAGCTCATCCAGCATTTTTGCGCTTTAACCAATTTTCCCCGGCGGTCTGTTCATCAGCAACAAGGCCGGTCACAGAATTGGCGGGTCAGCTGCTCTAATCTCGCTGGCCAAACATCACAGGACACGTCTCCTTCCGAAGATGCCATTCTGTTGTCAGCTATGGCTAACTTGGCTGCACACTGTCTGGAGCATTTCAAGCCGAAAGGCATAGTCTTTCTGACTCAGAACTGACAAGTGCCACCTTTGCTTCAAAAAAAATCAGGCTGGAAGTTTAATGGACTCCAACAGTTAAGGCAAGGAGATAAGAATGACAGACACTTCGACTTTGCACATTCCACTTGCAGTTCTTAATGCAGACCAGAACCTCCCCCAGGATAGTGTGTCGTACTCTTGTAGTTGCTTCTACTTTTATCTAGGTTTAGAGAATGGAAAAAAAAACGCAGCAAATCAAAGACTCAGAGCATGGTTCCTTTGAATAAAGTTGGCACACTGAGTGTCAAGTGCAACATCAGATAATCCAACTTGCAGTTTATCATTCCTTGCTCCTTCTGTGAGACATTACCTCAGCGCAGGGAAAGCCGCTGCCAATTCTCCTCCTATTCAGAGCAAATGGATCTCATAGAGCAGTAAAGATTATATTCAGTTCATGCTATTTGTCAGTGCACAGCTTCAGCTGAGATGGAGGGTACAGAGGGACTGGAGAAGGATGCTTAGAACCAAGGGGGCACGTACGTCTGAAGAAGGCGGACGGATTCATGTGATCAATCCCTTCCATTCTTAGGGTGCGCTTTAGATGGACAATAGGCTGAAGAATGCCCTCCCCCCCAGAATTGATTTGTTTATCATCACCTATAATGATATGTTATGAAGTGCTTTGCTTTTCGCGCTATCCAAGCAATTCAACCCATGCTCAGGGTAAGTAGGTAGCACCTGCAAGGTTAGTGTAGTGGTTAGCGCCAGCGATCAGGACAAGGGTTTGAATTCCACACTGTCCGTAAGGAGCTTGTAAGTTCTCCCCAGGTCTGCATGGGTTTCCCCCGGGTGCTCTGGTTTCCTCCCTCCCTTCGAGGCCATGGACGGATGTGAGAGGGGCACGGAATTGAAGCGGTTGGCCACTGGGAGATCCCTGTCATTGGTGTGAACAGGATGAAGGAGCTCAGCGAAGTGAGCTCCCAGTCTGCGCCAGACTCTCTGATGTAGGGAAGGCCATCGTCTTTGTCTTCTTTTCCTCCAGCTCTCCTCTTCCTCCATTCACAGAGCCATCCCTCCTCCCTCTGTTTCCTGGTGCATTGCAGCAGGCCAAAAAGTGCAGGGTCCAGAGTTAGAAAGACAATATGCAGGGTGTATAGAAAAGTACAGTCACTAAAAGCTGGCATACAGGCTCAGCCAGCTGTGAAGAAGGCAAATGGCATGTTGGCCTTCATAAAGTGGATTGGAGTATAGGAACAGAGATGCCTTCCTGCAGTTGTACAGGTCACCTGGAATATTGCATCCAGTTCTGGTCCTCATATTTGAGGAAGGACATACTCACTATAGAGGGAGTGCAGCACAGATTTACAAGGTTGGTTCCCAGGATAGGAGGATTGACATATGCTGAAAGGTTAGAAAGACTGGGCTTATATGCAATGGATGAGGGGAGCCATGATTTTTTTTTAAACTTTATTTAAGATTTTATAACATGAATAAAATAGAAAGTTACAGTAAAAAGATTAAACGTAAGATAATAAAAATTACAGTACTACATCGGCAGACTAAATAAACTAAACCCCCCCCAATAATTAGTACACAACATTAATGACCTAGCTTAAAGTTAGTCTACCCCCCCAAGATAAAGAGTGGAGTTAATAAAATGAACAATATTATATAAAAAAAGGCCCACTTACACAAAAAAAGATAAAACATAACAAATAAAGATACTAACAACAAAAAAAAAATTATCAATACTAAAATATCAGACTTAAAAACATATTTAAATCAAACTTAAATGCATATATTTAGCAAACGGAGTCCACTTCAACCTATAAAAAGACATCCTCTCCTGAATTGAAAAAGATATCCTTTCCAGAGTCAAACAGGACTTCATCTCCAAATACCATCTATCTAAAGTTAATATCTTTGCAAGTAAGAGCTATACATTTCTTGGCCACAGCTAAAGCTAAATAGATAAAGGAAATCTGATAATCCTGTAAGCCTAAATCAATTAATGATTGCATATTCCCTAATAAAAATATATCAGGATCTAATACAAGACAGATATTATATAAACTATTACATATAGATTGAATACCCTTCCAAAACTGTTGCAATCGATCACAAAGCCAGACAGTGTGCAAAAAAGTATTAGCCGTCTGGTCACAGCGAAAACAGCAATTCAACTTACTAAGGCTGAACTTTTTTAGTTTCTCCGGTGTTAAATATAACTGATGTATAAAATTATAATTAATCATTGCTAATCTAGCATTAACCAATTTCAGAATACTATTCTGGCAAATTTCCATCCAGGCTTCTTCAGCTATTGTAAAACCTAAATCTTTTTCCCATTTCAACTTATCTTTATCCCAATCTTTTTAACTATCAGTTTCTTGTAAAATACAATACAAATCAGATATATATCCCTTTTGTGGTATTGAAAGTACGTATTCCTCAAAATTAGAATCAGGCAATAAAATCATATGTCGACCACATATCTGTTTTACAAAAGATCTTAATTGATAATACACAAATACAGAGTTTCCACTAATACCAAATTTCCTTTGTAATTCATCAAAAGAACAAAAACATCCCTCAGAAAAACAATCGGATAAATTTTTTATTCCCTTCCTTTCCCATTGTTTCAAAGTGATATTGGAGACTGTAAAAGGAACAAGTTGATTGTTATATAATGGCAATCGTCCAGACCATTTATTTTTGAGCCCCAATTTATTAAGTTTACTTGTCCATAAATTTAATAAATGCTTCAATATTGGGACATCATAAGTTCGTAATAAATTTTTATTCCATCGAAACAAAAACTCATGAGAAAATTTTTCTGAAATAACCGCCATTTCTATCTTTGCCCAACTGGGCGGATCATCCATATTCATTAATGCACTAAGAAATTTAAATTGAGCTGCTTCATAATAATGTTGAAAATTCGGTAATCTTAAACCTCCAAATTGAAAATCCCACATCAGCTTCTCATCGCTACCCTCGGAAATTTTCCCTTCCATAAAAAGTCTCTAATTGCTTTATATAGATCCTTAAAAAAACTTTTATTTAAAAAATAAGGAATTGATTGAAACAAATATTGTATTTGAGGAAAGATATTCATTTTTATAGTATTAATCCTCCCTAATAAACCCAAAGGCAAATCCTTCCACCTAATCAAATCTAATTTAATCCTTTTTATTAAAGGAAGATAATTAATTGAATATAAATCTTGAAATTCCATATTAACATTAATTCCTAAATATTTAATTTGTGTGGTCCACTTCAAATTTGTAATACTTTTATACATTGAATAATCATTTTTAAAAATTGATAAAATTTCACTTTTGGTCCAATTTACTTTATAACCAGATAATTGACCATAAGTTTCTAAACATTCTTGAATTGCTGGTAAAGGGGAAACATGATTGAGTTATTTAAGATTATCAAGGGGCTAGACATGGTGAATTCAGATTCCATGTTCCCTATGTTGGGAGAGACTAGGGCATAGTTTAAGAATACAGGGAAGGCCCTTTAGGACAGAGATGAGGAGACATTTTTTACCTAGAGAAGTGTGGATCTGTGGAATGTTTTGCCGCAGAGGGTGGTAGGGGCAGATTCGCTGGATATGTTCAAAAGGGAGTTAGATAAGGCTCCTGTGGGCGGGGGAGTTAAGGGTTTTGGAGATAAGGCAGGGAATGGGTACTAATGGAGAATGATCAGCCATGATCTGAAAACTGGTGGTGGTGGCTCAACGGGCCAATTGGCCTACTCTAGCACCTACTATCTATTACAGTTAAAACAGGTCAAGGCAAATCTTGCGAATAGGAGCAATGCTGTGATATTCTGTCAGTAGACTCTGTGTGGATAAAGAGAAATTCCTACAGAGGGCGGTGAACCTGTGAAATGCTATTACACAAAAAAAAATCTATGAAGGCCAAGTCCTTGAGTATATTTAGGAAGGAGATAGATAAATTTCAACACATAATAGTGGGGGAGAGGATGAGGATATGTTATTTCTGGACACAGGGCATACAGGAGGAAGAATATGTTATTGAACCATTACTGAACAGCGGAGAGTGGCCAACTTCTGATACTAATTTTCCAAGTTTCCCTTTGTGCAAGAGACTCCAAGATTTGATCTCAGAAGTTAGTCATTAATAAATTCAGTGGGGAACATAGGAATTATTTCTCTGCCCCCCCCCACCCCCGGAGAATGTGAAGAATGTGCAACTCATGATTCACAATTAGATGTTCAGATGCATTGCAATAGATGTATTCAAAGGGAAACTGAGAAGCCCATCAGACAGAGTGCCCTCCAAATAAAAATGTTGCCCATTTGGCCATCTTAAATCTCCAGTGTCCTCCAGTTTTGGGATGGTCTACCCTGGGAAAAAGCCTTCATTTTGTCCATGCCCCTCATGAATTTACATCCTTCCATCAGATCACCCCGCAAACTTCCTACAATCGGCAGAGTAATGATCCAGCCGACCCCAGCCTCTCCCCGCAACTCAAATTCTCCTGTGTACTGCATTACGCAGCAAAGGTGAGGGGTGGTGGGGAAAGGGTCATGTAGAACATTTTGCACAACCAACAAATGGCAATTCTGCCTCTCCCCCAGGAACAAGAATCTCGGGGTTGTAGGTGGTGTCATGACAAGAAACCTGAAGTCCGTTACACAAAGAGGTTGTTCTGCAGAACAAGACTCTCAAAAGCTAATACCCATTTATTAGGCCATAACCCAGGCCAGAAAAGTTTGCTTCCTTGTAATAAGAACTTTTAAGAACAGCGGGTGGAGGGGCAGACTGGTCTTGTTGTGTTTACTCACAAGTCTCTGCATGTCAGAGGCCAGCAAAAACAGACTTCATTCCCACACTATGCCTGTGGTTTCGGTAAGGATGCATTTCATCCTGGACGCTGCGTTTTTGCTCTATTGTTTCAAGCAGTGTCTGTGTTTCCCCCCACCAGTAAAACACTGAGATGGAAAGAATGCCATGGGTTCCCAGGCATTGCTCACATATTCCACGTATGAGATTATTGCTTGGAACAAGTCCCAACAATTGGGCTCCGAACCCAACAATAACAGAGTGAAGAAGGTTATCTAAGGTAAAATCAGGGCCCGAGATCAGCTGTGGGGGAAGTGGGCCAAGGAACGGCAGACGGAATTTAACTTGGACAAGCATGAAGTGCTGCATTTTGAGAAATTACACTCTGGCAGGGGCCTGGAAAGCATTGCAGAACAGAGAGCCTGAAAATAGTGACACAAGTTTATAGAGTGGTGAATGTGTTTGGCATGTCTGTCTTTATCAGTCAGAGAACTGAGTGCAAGTGATGGAACATCACGTGACATCTGTAGAATATATTTGTATGGAAAAAATGGAAGATCAGATTATTATTTAAATGGAGAGTGATTGCAGCCTGCTGCCATGCAGAAGGTCTTGGCAGAGCTCGTGCATGAATCGCAAAAGGTTGGCGTGGTGAAACATGGTAGTGACCTCGCTGGACTGTTCAAGCTGGCCCCTCCTCCGTCCCTGTAACTCCTCCCCAATAAAGGCTGATAGCCCTGGACTCCTCCCTCTATACCAGCCTTGTATCTGGGCCAGCAGCGTGTAGAGACATGCCTTATGTTTCTGGATATTAAAGCCTTTAACCACTTGTTTCGTGTCTGCTTGTGGTTATTGATCGCGCTACAGTTGGTTTGCAGATGAGTGGGCGATCGAGAAGGCAAATGAAACATTGGCCTTCATTGCTAGAGGGATTAGATTTAGAAGCAGGGACGTCGCATCTGGAGAACTGCCTGCAGCTCTGATCTCCTGACTTGAGGAAGGATGGACTGGCTTTAGAGATGGTGCAGAGAAGGTTAGTCAGGTTGATTCCAGAGACGAGTGGTTTAGCCCATGAAGAGAGAGTGAATCATCTCAGAATCAGAACGTCAGGAAATCCGGTGTTTTGCGGCAGCATCACACTGCAAGAATTCATATTATGGACCATTTTATAATAAATAAAGACACCAACAGTGCACAAAAAGTCAGGCCGTCTTTGCTTCATTGATCATTCAGGAATCTGATGGAAGCGGGGAAGAAACTGCCCTTGTGCTCATCTTCAGGCTCCTGTACCTTGTTCCCCCCCCCCACCTCCCCGATGGTAGCAGAGTGAAGAGGCCATGGCCTGGGTGGTGGGGGTCTTTGAGGATAGAGGCTGCTTTTTTTTTAAAAAAGGCACTGCCTCATGACAATGTCCTTGATGGAGTGAAGTCTGGTGCCTGTGATGTTGCAGGCTGAGTTAACAACCCTTTGGGGTTTATTCTTGTCTTGAGAGTTGACGCCCCCGTACCAGATACCGGTGTCGGTGCTGCACAATTGCTCAACAAAAGGAGGTGTAAGGTGCTCCTTCCGTCTGATAACCTACAGGTCAGCCTTGGGTAAGGTGTAGAACCTGTTTAGCCTCCCAATAAGAGTCATGTGAAGCCATGGATTGTAGATGGTTTTTACAAGCAGATTTTACAAATTGGAATTTATGGTTGTAAAACTAAAAGCGCTGATCAGATGAATCTGCAGATCAATGGCCAGGGCGACCCATCCAGTACGGACCCTGCAACTGAAGAAGGCAATGGGAAACCACTTCAGTATTTTTCCCCATGTATAATCATGAACTCAACACTGACGACTCAAAGACAGAGCCTTCACCAAAGGAGAACAGGGGAGGCAATAACTACAGTTCGGAGGGTCAAAGATGGATGGAGAGACACGATTGCCCACGCTGAATGGCAAGGTACCTAAATGAATGATATTAGGCAGTTTTGCAACCATCACGGTCCACCTGTGGAAGTTTACGAGTGTCTTTGGCAACATCCCGAATCTCCTCAAGCACCTCACAAAGTCTAACCGTTGGTGAGCCTTCTTCGTGATTGCATCAACATGGAGGCTCCAGGACAGATCACCAGAGGAATCTGAAGTTCTTTACCCTCTCCATTACTGAGCCTTTGATGAGGACTGGGAGTGTATTCGCTGGAATTTAGAAGAATGAGAGGGAATTATAACAAAATTATAAAAGGCCTAGATAAGATAGAGGGAGGCAAGTTGTTTCCATTGGTGGGGGAGACTAGAACTAGGGAACATAGCCCCAAGATTCAGGGCAGTAGATTCAGGATGAAGATGAGGAGGAACTGCTTTTCCCAGAGGGTGGGGAATGTATAGGATTTGCTGCCCATTTAAGGCACCTCAGAAAATAATATTTAAGACAATGTTGGATAGATTTTTTACTTAGTAGGGGAATTAAGGGATGTGAGAAAAAGGCAGGTAGGTAGAGATGAGCCTATCATCAGATCAACCAGGATCTCATTGAATGGCGGAAAAGGCTGGACGGACTACTCCTGCTCCTGTTTCTTGTGTCTTATAAGACTACACTTATGTGCACCATCCTGGACACCAACCTGGTGGCAGGAAGGAAATCATTAAGCTGGAAAAGATATCAAAACGATTCACAGGGACGCTGCTGGGATTGAGCGGCTTATAAGGAGACTGAATTGGCTGTGGTTCTTTTCCCTGCAATGTAGGGGGCTGAGGAGTGACTTTAAAGGTGTATAAGGATAGATAAGGTGCAAGGTCCATGTCTAAGTTCCACAAGCAGAAGCAGGCCATTCATTCACTCCATTGAGTCAGCTCCTCCATTCCATCATGACCTGATCCATTTTCCCACTCCCCCCGCCTTCTCCCCATAACCTTTGATACCCTGACTATTCAGATACCTATCAATCTCTGCCTCAAATACCTCCAGCAACCTGACCTCCACAGCTGTCCGTGCTAGCAATTTCCAGAGATTCACCACTCTCTGGCTAAAGAAATTCCTCCATGTCTCTGTGGGCACCCTTCAATCCTGAAAATGTGCCTTTTTGTCCTCAAGTCTTCTACCACAGGAAACAAATTTGTCACATCCATGTGGAAGAATAAGCTTAATGAAGAGTGAATGAATTAGATGAGAAAATACATTTGGTGTATGGTGGGAATACTATTGTTTTCTAACATGACCTTCCCCAAGCTGTAATGAGATAGTAACCAACACCACAAAGAACATAATAAATAAACAAAACCAAGGGGAAAGACACCCTGACATTTCTCAGCTGTCTGTAGACACCACAAGGGAGATGCTGTTCAAAAACAGGGAACATCAGCTGTGTAAAACTCATGCAAAATTTGAAGGGTCTCACGCAGACCCCTGCTCAAAAGGTGTACAAAAGTGGAATGAACACTCTGCAGGCTTTGAGTGGGGCTCAGTGGAGGGAACGAGTTACCGGACACTTTCTTGGTACCCCTCTCACTCTTGCCAGCATTACCAAGGCGTAATAAACTGTTGTACGCTTAATTAGTTCTGCTGTTTATTTAATTACAATGCAGCTGACTTTCACTTCTACTCTGTCCAGGCCTTTCAACGGTCAAAATGCTTCTCGGAGGTCTGTCCTCATTCTTCTGAGCTCCAAGGAGTGCAGTCCAAGAGCTGCTAAAAGTTCCTCTTCCATTCATTCCAGGAATCATTCTTGTAAATCTTCTCTGAACCCTTTCCAATGCCAGCACATCTTTCCTTAAACAAGGTGCCCAAAACTGTAGCCTTCACAAGATTGGCTGGGGGGGGGGGGGGGGGGGTGGGGAGGAGGTGGGGGGCAGGGAATGGGTCCAAAACCAGAGGACTTAGAAATCTACAGCCCAGTACAGGCCTTCAATGTTATGCCAACCCATATATCCCTAAAAGGTACTAAAACCACCCTACCCAATAACACTCTATTTTTTCTTCATCCATGAGCTAAAGAGACTCCTAAATGCCCCTAATGTTTTAGCCTCCACCACCACCCCTAGCAAGGCATTCCAGGCACCCACTACTCTGTGTAAAAAAAAACTTACCCCTGGTGTCTCCTGTAAACGTACCTCCCCTCACTTTGTTCACATGTCATCTGCTGTTTGCTATTCCAGCCCTGGGAAACAGGCACTGGCTACCCACACTATCTATGCCTCTCACAACCTTGTACACCTCTATTAAGGCTCCTCTCATCCTTCTATGCTCCTGCTAACCGTTCCTCTTAAAACTTGTTTTCCAATGCAGGAAACATCCTCTGCCCCCTCTCCATGGCTTCCCCGTCCTTCCTGTAATAAGTGGGGTCTCACCAGAGATTTGTCGAGTTGCAACATGACCTCTCGACTATTGAACTCAGTCCCCCGACTTATGTCCCATAAGTCTTCTTAACTATCCTATCTCTTCTTATTCTTTTAAAAATATTTTTATTGCTGTTTACATTATGAAAAATTGAACAAATATATTGTAATGTAAAATTCAAAAGATAAGAAAAATAAACTTTATAATTCAAACTCCCTACCACTAAAGCAAGGTTAAAAGCTGACACATTGGAATTAAAGTGAGAACAACCAAAGCTTCAGAGCAAACCCTAATCCTTGAGGTTATGGGCCCATGTCTTTTGAAAATTAATATTTGACTCTTCAATGGCATATCTAATTTTTTTCTAAACAAGCATAATATCAATTAAACCATTGTGCATGAGTAGGTGGAGTATTATCTTTCCAATGAATCAAAATTGCCAGTCCGGCCAACAATGAAGTAAAAGATAAAATTCAGTTTTGAGTTGGAGTCAGTACAATGTCTTCATTTGAAATGATCTGAATTAAAGGGCAAGGTTATAATTTGAACTTAAGATTCATCGATAACGTTTGAAAGATATCTTTCCAAATTCTTTTTTCTAAGCTAGGGCAAGTCCAGAACATGTCACCAATTTTGCATTTGTCACACAGAGGATTTATATTCAAATAAAAACGAGGCACTTTTAGACAATGGTACATGATAGACCACTTTAAATTGCAATAAGCAGTGTCGCGTGCAAAAGGAGATCGCATTAATCAGATTAGAAAGAGAATCCCACACCTCGTCTGAGGATGAAAGATTCAAACCCTATCAACCTATGCGGCACAGAGTTAAAGTGAAGGGGAAAGATTTAAAGGGGACCCGAGGGGCAATTTTTGTCATTTAAAGGATGAGGAGTATGTGGAACAAGTAGCCAGTGGAAGTGGTAGAAGTGAGTATAATGTGTAAAAGACATTTTGACAGGTTTAGAGCAGTGGTTCTCAACCTTTTTCTTTCCACTCACATTCACTTTATGTAATCCCTCTGCCATCGGTGCTCTGTAATTAGTAAGGGATTGCTTAAGGTGGGATGTGGGTGGGAAGGGAAGGTTGAGAATGACTGCTCCAGACCCAATTGTAACTGAAATATTTTGCTTAGGAAAAATGGTCATTGGCCCATTTCCTTTTGAGTTCTGAAACTGTGCACATGACGAGTCCATGAGGGATGATTAAAACAGTGGTTTTCAAACTTTTTTTTTCCCACCTTATGCAATCCCTTACTAATCACAGAGCAACCATGTCATAGGGAATACTTAAGTGGTATGTGAGAGAAAGAAAAAAAGGTTGAGAACCACTGGTTGAGAGGGATATGAGCCGAACACCGGTAAATGGCACTATTAAAACAGGAAGTTTAGCTAGAGTGAAACATGAATGTCTGAAGACTCTGTGCAGTAAAAATACACAGGAATGCTGGAGAAACTCAGCCAGTCTCACAGCTTCCACAGGAGGTAAAGATATATTGCCAAAGTTTCGGGCCTGAGTCCTTCTTCAAAATACAAGGCATCAGAGTAAAGACTGAAGACTGGCCTAGGAAGACTCCAGACCAACAAAAGGTGTTCATTGGATATAAGAGGAGAGGGGAGAATTGATTTTGGCTCTGCAAAGGGAGACAGATATGGTTGTTTTTCTTAAAAAAAAACACAGCGACTGCATTCCAGGAATGCATTTTGTGTAAAAAGCTCAGTATGGGAATGTGAGGGCCATTCCTGTTCCGACCTTTTACCTCCTGGACCTCTCGTCATTTTGCCAGAATGACTACAATCTAAACTGAACTTTAGGCATTCCATGACCAAGGGGCTAATGAATACGGATTAGCAATGGTGCACTGCCAGTATGCTATCTAACCTTAAGGACAGAAATGGAAATTTGTAGTTTTGATTGTCATAATGGTAAAATCCCGCAAAGTCTATGTAAAAAAAATGTGAGAGAGAGCGCGAGAGAGAGAGAGAGAGAAAGAAAGAGAGAGAGAGGGAGAAGAGAGAAAGACGAGAGAAAGAGGAGAGAGAGAAAGAGGAGAGAGAGAAAGAGGAGAGAGAGAGAGAGAGAAAATTACCTGTAGAAAAGGGGTGGGGATGTTTAACAGAAACTGGAGGTTGATGTTAATGCCATCCGGTTGGTGGGAGGCAAACACAGATGAGTTTCTCTGCTCTATAACACTATGACTATAAAAGGGGAAAGGTGGGCCTGGACACACTCAAGAGTAAGACAGCTTGATGAATTAGTCACAGACAAGCCCAATCAAGACACCAGATGTAACTCCGAAAAAAGCCATGCCTCTTTTCAAGGAGGAATACCTTCCACCTCTCTCCAGGGAGGCAGTTGACTCTGGCTTGGATGGAATTCTAACAAGGCAAACTGACACAATTACAAATTCATCAACTTTTCAGGCATCCCAAAATGGTGCCCAGCCATTGAAATACAGCAGCACTGTTGATAAGTCACTGGACTGGGGACAATGGAACAGGCTCAAGGAGCGATTTAGCGAACAGAAACTGATATAGGGCTCATTTGGAATCTGAGGTTGATACATTTTTGTTAGCTAAAGGGACCAGGTTGGGGTGGTGTGGGGGCAGGAAGAGGAGGTACAGAGTGAAAATATGATAGAGCCAATGATCTCAGAGAAATCCCCATGTTCTTCATGTCTATTAGATTACGATAGGCATAGATCAAGTGGACAGAGCAGCAAACACCAGGGGACATCTGTACAAGGTGAGGGGAGGAAAGTTTAGGGGAGACGTCAGGAGTAACTTTTATTTTTACATAGAGAATGGTGAGTGCCTGGAGTGCATTGCCAGGGTGGTGGTGAAGAAAGACAGTGACAGGGACATTAAAAAAGCTCTTGGACAGGCACATAGATGCAAGAAAATATGGGTGTGAGGGAGGGGAGGGTTAGTTTTTTTTTAAAGTAGATTTAGGTTAGCTAAACATCATGGGCTGAAGGCCCTGTACTGTGTTGGAATGTTCTATGCTCTTGGGTTTCGAGTGCACATCAGATAATTTTTTTTTGTAGCAGAATGGATCAAAACTGGCACTGCCCAATTCAACCATCACAAGTTTCTAATCAACATAGCTTCTGCCAAACATCTGGAACCCAAATACAAGCATAAGCAGGCCCTTCAGCCTCTTGGCGTGCTTCACCAACAAGATCAATGCTTTTAAGATTCAGATTTATTGACAGAGGACATACACATCACATACAATCCTGAGATTCTTTTTTCTGTAGGTGAAGCAGATTTACCACTTATTGGTGGTGCAAAAAAAGTACGCCGTGTGTATGTGCAAATGAATAAAGAATTGCAAACAGCTAATGAATGTAAACCAACTGACTCTGCAATACAGAGAATTTTAGAAAGTCAGTAAATTGCACAAGAGCCCTTAAATGAGTTTATTGGTGGTGGAGGGGTAGCAGTTGTTCCTGAACATGGTGGTGTGAGTCTTGTAGCACCGAGACCTCTTTCCTGATGGCAGCAGCGAGAAAAGAGCGTGTGCTGGGTGGTGTGGATCCTTTTTTTTTTTAATTTTTTATTTTTCACACCATAAATCACAATAGCCATGATATACACTTTTTCTTTTCCACACATTTACAGTGATTTTTTCTCCCCCCCCTCCCTCCTCCCAAGCCACCACCCCACCCCCCCCCCTCATCCATTTTAGGTATACAATCTAGGTTGCATTAATTCAGTCAGACAATGTTGTCATTCAACAAAAATACACCAGAAATTCTACTGAGTCCATTCTTTTCTTTTCTTCTCCTTCCATCAACTTAGGTAATGTTTGTTCCCGGTAGGTTTTCGCTATTGTATTTAATGTAAGGCTCCCATACTTGTTCGAATATTTCAATATTATTTCTTAAACTATATGTTATTTTTTCTAATGGAATACATTTATTCATTTCTATATACCATTGTTGTATTTTCAAATTATCTTCCAATTTCCAGGTTGACATAATACATTTTTTTGCTACGGCTAGGGCTATCTTGACAAATCTTTTTTGTGCATCTTCCAAGTCAATTCCAAATTCTTTATTTTTTATGTTACTTAGGAGAAAGATCTCTGGATTCTTTGGTATATTGTTTTCTGTTATTTTATTTAATATCTGATTGAGATCATCCCAAAATTTTTCTACTCTCTCACATGTCCAGATTGCATGAATTGTTGTTCCCCTTTCTTTTTTACATCGAAAACATCTATCAGATACTGTTGGGTCCCATTTATTTAACTTTTGCGGTGTAATGTATAGTCTGTGTAACCAATTATATTGTATCATACGCAGCCTCGTATTTATTGTACTTCTCATCGTTCCAGAACATAATTTCTCCCATGTTTCCTTTTTTATCTTTATATTTAAATCTTGTTCCCATTTTTGTTTAGTTTTACCATTTGTTTCCTCATTCTCCTTTTCTTGCAGTTTGATATACATATTTGTTATAAATTTTTTGATTAACATTGTATCTGTAATCACATATTCAAGGTTACTTCCCTCTGGTAAACTCAAATTGCTTCCTAATTTATCTTTCAAGTAGGATCTCAGTTGGTAATATGCCAGCGCTGTATCTCCAGTTATATTGTACTTATCTCTCATTTGTTCAAAGGATAAGAATCTACTTCCTGAAAAACAATTTTCTATTCTTTTAATCCCTTTTTTTCCCCATTTTCTAAAGGAAAGGTTGTCTATTGTAAAAGGGAGTAGCTTATTTTGCGTCAATATTAGTTTTGGTATTTGATAATTTATTTTATTTCTTTCTACATGAATCTTCTTCCATATATTGAGGAGATGATGTAATACTGGAGAAGTTCTATGTTGTACCAATTTTTCGTCCCATTTATATAATATGTGTTCAGGTATCTTTTCCCCTATTTTATCTAATTCTAGTCTCGTCCAGTCTGGTTTTTCCCTTGTTTGATGAAAATCTGATAGGTACCTTAATTGTGCGGCTCTATAATAATTTTTGAAGTTTGGCAATTGTAAGCCTCCCTGTTTATACCATTCTGTTAATTTATCTAGTGCTATCCTCGGTTTCCCCCCTCTCCATAAAAATCTCCTTATTATTTTCTTTAACTCTTTGAAGAATTTTTCTGTCAGTTGTATTGGCAATGCCTGAAATAAGTATTTTATCCTTGGAAAAATGTTCATTTTAATACAGTTTATCCTTCCTATCAGTGTTAGTGGTAGCTCTTTCCAATGCTCTAAATCGTCCTGTAATTTTTTCATTAGTGGATTGTAATTGAGTTTATATAATTGGCCTAGATTTTTGTTTATTTGCACACCTAGGTATCTTATTGCCTGCATTTGCCATCTGAATGGGGATTCCTCCTTAAATTTTGAGAAATCCGCGTTATTCATAGGCATTGCTTCACTTTTATTTACGTTTATCTTGTATCCCGACACTTCTCCATATTCCTTCAATTTCTTATATAGTTCTTTTATTGATAGTTCTGGTTCTGTTAAGTACACTATCACATTATCCGCAAATAGACTGATTTTATATTCCCTGTCTTTTATTTTTATTCCTTTTATATTATTATCTATTCTTATCGATTCTGCTAGTGGTTCTATAGCTAGCGCAAACAATAATGGTGATAGTGGGCATCCCTGCCGCGTTGACCTGCTTAAGTTAAATTGCTTTGATACATGTCCATTTACTGTCACTTTCGCTAACGTTCCCTCATATAATGCTTTAATCCAATTAATATACTTCTCCGGTAAACTGAATTTTTGCAATACTTTGAACAAGTAGTTCCATTCTACTCTGTCGAAGGCCTTCTCTGCGTCTAAAGCAACTGCTACTGCCGGTGCTTTATTTCCTTCTACTGCATGAATTAAGTTAATAAATTTACAAATATTGTCTGTTGTGCGTCTTTTTTTGATAAATCCAGTTTGGTCTAAATTTACCATTTTCGGTACCTGTTCTGCTAATCTGTTTGCTAATAGTTTAGCTATTATCTTATAATCTGTGTTTAGCAGAGATATTGGTCTATATGACGCTGGTGAGAGTGGATCTTTCCCTTGTTTTAGTATCACTGTAATTATTGCTGTTTTACATGAATCTGGTAAGTTTTGTGTCTCATCAATCTGGTTGATTACATCCAGGAGGGGCGGTATTATTAGATCTTTAAATGTTTTGTAGAATTCTATTGGGAGTCCATCCTCTCCTGGTGTCTTATTATTTGGTAAATTTTTTATTATCTCTTGTATTTCTACTGTTCCAAATGGTTCTGTTAATTTATTTTGTTCCTCTATTTGTAGTTTTGGTAGTTCAATTTTAGTCAAAAATTCATCTATTTTCCCTTCTTTCCCTTTGTTTTCAGTTCGGTATAATTGTTCATAGAATTCTCTGAAGTTTTCCTTAATTTCTTTTGGATTATATGTAATTTGTTTGTCTTTTTTCCTTGTTGCCAATACCATTTTCTTAGTTTGCTCTGTCTTAAGCTGCCATGCTAAGATTTTGTGTGTTTTTTCACCTAGTTCATAATATTTCTGTTTTGTCTTCATTATATTCTTCTCCACCTTATATGTTTGTAATGTTTCATATTTTATTTTTTTATCCGCCAATTCTCTTCTTTTGGTTGTATCTTCCTTTATTGCTAATTTTTTTTCTATGTTTATTATTTCCTTTTCCAACTGCTCTGTTTCCTGATTATAGTCCTTCTTCATCTTGGTTGCATAACTTATTATTTGTCCTCTAATGAATGCTTTCATTGCGTCCCATAGTATAAACTTATCTTCCACTGATTCCGTATTTACTTCAAAGTACATTTTTAATTGTTTTTCAATAAATTCTCTAAAATCCTGTCTTTTAAGTAGCATGGGGTTTAATCTCCATCTATACATTCTTGGAGGGATGTCCTCTAGCTCTATTGCCAATAACAGGGGTGAGTGGTCCGATAATAGTCTAGCTTTATATTCCGTTTTCCTAACTCTCCATTGAATGTGGGCTGATAACAGGAATAGGTCTATCCTTGAATATGTTTTATGTCTAGTCGAGTAGTATGAGTATTCCTTTTCTTTTGGGTTTTGTTTCCTCCATATGTCCACAAGTTTCATTTCTTGCATTGATTTAATTATAAATTTGGTTACTTTGTTCTTCCTGTTAATTTTTTTCCCCGTTTTATCCATATTTGGATCCAAATTCAGGTTGAAATCCCCTCCTATTAGTATGTTCCCTTGCGTATTAGCTACCTTCAAAAAGATATCTTGCATAAACTTTTGATCTTCTTCGTTAGGTGAATATATATTAAGTAGATTCCAAAGCTCCGAATATATCTGACATTTTATGATAACATATCTCCCTGCTGGATCTATTATTTCCTCTTCTATTTTAAATGGCACATTTTTGCTAATTAATATAGCCACTCCTCTTGCTTTTGAATTATACGATGCTGCTGTTACATGTCCTACCCAATCTCTCTTTAATTTCTTGTGCTCCAATTCAGTTAAGTGTGTTTCTTGGACAAATGCTATATCTATTTTTTCCTTTTTCAGTAAATTTAGTAGTTTCTTCCTTTTAATTTGGTTATGTATTCCATTAATATTTAGAGTCATATAGTTCAGCGTAGCCATTTTATATTTTGTTTATCTTCTCTTTCCGTTTTTCCATCATTACCTTTCCTCCTTTTCCATTTCTGTTTTCTTATTTTCAACTCTTTACCAGATAACATTCCTACAACATCCAACATTTTCCTTATTCTCCTATTTCTATCTTCTTTATCCCCAATCTCCCCTTCCCCTCCTGAGTTGTCCTTTATCCCTTGTCGGACAACCACATCTCCCCTCTCCATTTGGATTTGCGAATCCACTCGCAAGCGTCAACTGATTTTGCAGTGACCGCTCTTTTCCCCCACCCAGCCCCCCCCAGAAAAGATTTCACTTTTCATATGTGACAAAGGTCACTCTTTTAATTCCCTCCTTATTCTCTCTATTCCATTACCTTCCCTTATTAATTCTTGTCTATACTATCTATGTTTTCCTCTAATTACAGATACTTTCACGTATGCACATTGTCTCTATTCACTCTTATACCTCTTTACCCGCATACATATCAATCTTGGTCATTTTTACCCTCATTACCCATCTTCATCCCTCAGTCTATTTTTGTCTTTACCCACATACATATCAATCGTGGTCATTTTTGCTCTCATTACCCGTCTTCATCCCTCAGTCTATTTTTGTAATTGTTCTGCAAATTTTCGTGCTTCTTCTGGATCCGAGAACAGTCTGTTTTGTTGTCCTGGAATAAATATTTTCAATACCGCAGGATGCTTCAGTGTAAATTTATATCCTTTCTTCCATAAAATCGCTTTTGCTGTATTGAACTCTTTTCTCTTCTTTAGGAGTTCAAAGCTTATATCTGGATAAATGAAGATTTTTTGCCCTTTATACTCCAGTGGTTTGTTGCCCTCTCTTACTTTTTCCATTGTCTTCTCCAGTACCTTTTCTCTTGTAGTATATCTTAGGAATTTTACTACAATAGATCTTGGTTTTTGTTGTGGTTGTGGTTTAGGGGCCAATGCTCTATGTGCCCTTTCTATTTCCATTTCTTGCTGTAGTTCTGGACATCCTAGGGCCTTAGGGATCCATTCTTTTATAAACTCCCTCATATTCTTGCCTTCTTCATCTTCCTTAAGGCCCACTATCTTTATGTTATTTCTTCTGTTATAATTTTCCATTATATCTATTTTTTGGGCTAGTAATTCTTGTGTCTCTTTAGTTTTTTTATTAGATTCCTCCAATTTCTTTTTTAAGTCTTCTACCTCCATTTCTGCTGCTATTGCCCGTTCTTCCATCTTGTCCATTTTTTTCCCCATTTCTGTTAAGGTCATATCCATTTTATTTATTTTCTTTTCTGTGTTGTTTATTCTTCTTCTTAAATCATTGAATTCCTGTGTTTGCCATTCTTTAAATGACTCCATGTATCCTCTAACAAGAGCAAGTATATCCTTTACCTTGCCTTTCCCTTTATCTATTTCACTGTATTCTTCCTCTTCTTCTTCCTCTGGGTTGGCCATCTGTTGTTTCTTTGATGCCCTTTCCTCCTCTTCTTTCTTGTTTCCATTGTCTTCTGTGGCCTCTTCTTGCTGCAGGTGTTCTGCAGCTATCGTTGCCGGCTGTGGAGATCGACTCCCCAGCTGGTCCCCCCTCCCGTCAGTGTGTTTTTTTTCATGCGCGGTTGCGCACTTTTACTCGGCTCTGTGAGCCATTGTTGTAGTTCTTTTTCTACCGACCTGAGGTAGTGGGGTCCTCTCTCCACAGCGGGCCTCTTCGGACAGGTAAGGCCTTCACCTTTTTCCTCCGTTGTCTTCTCTTCCTCTCTTCTTTCCGTTGATTTTGATTTTTCTCCTTTTGTCTCCATCTTCTTTCCACCTTTATACTCACTTTTCTTTAACTTGTATTTCTGTGCCTTTGTATTTTCTCTTGTTTTTCCCGACTTTTCTGGAGAGGGCTGGAGTTCACCGTCCGGCCACTACTCCATCACGTCGGGTGGTGTGGATCCTTGATGATCTCTCATTCCCTATAGATGTTCTCGATGGTGGGGAGGGTTTTTACTGTGATGTCCTGGGGTGCGTCCACTACCTTTTGCAGGTATTGGTGTTCCCATATCAGACCTGTGATGTAGCCAGTCAGCACACTTTCCACACACATCTGTAGAAACTTGCCAAGGTTTCTGGTATCATACCAATCCTCCGCAAACTTGAGGAAGATGATGCACTTTCTTTGTGATGCCATTTGTGCATTGGATCCAGGAAAGATCCTCCGAGATAGTGACTCCCAAGAACATAAATTTGCTCACCCTCTCCACCCCTGATCCTTCAACAATCACTGTATTGAATACCTCTGGCTTTTCCTTCCCATTGTCATTGAACCATAGAACAATTACAGCACAGAAGCAGGCCACTTGGGCCCCTCTAGTCTGTGCCGAATCACTGTTTCTTGCCTGGACCCACTGACCTGCACTCAGTCCATTGCCTTCCATATCTCTGTCCAAATTTCCCTTCAATGTAAAAATCAAGCCCACATCTACCACTTCAGCTGGAAGCTCGTTCCACACTCCCACCATTCTCTCGCTCATTTTCCCCCTAATACTTTCCCCTTTCACCCTTAACCCATGTCCTCTTGTTTGACAGTCACCCACCCTCAATGGAAAACAGTTATTGTCTATCACCCTCATAATTTTAAACACCTCTATCAAATCACCCCTCATTCTTCTGCGCTCCAGGGAATAAAGTCTTAATTTGTTGGACCTTTCCTCCCTTGAGACCCGGGTTCAAATCCGCTGCTGTCTGAAAGGAGTTTGTACATTCTCCCCGTGTCTAAGTGGGCTTCCTCTGGCTGCTATGGTTTCCTCCCACCCTTCGTAACCATACGAGGGTTGTAGGTTAATTGGGGGAGACAGGCTCATGGGCAGAAAGGCTTATTACAGTGTTTTATGCCTAAATTTAAAAAAATAACCTCGATAGTTTCATATAACTTCCAATAAATGAATATTTCTATTTAAAAACAAATGAATGGCTCCTAATGCAGTTAAAAATATCACCCCCAGCAAGTGTTACTGTGATAAAGATTTTCCAATTGAATGTGGAGCCAAAATAGAGGATGGAAGGGCTATTTGTCATTGGTTAAATCAATGCCCAACCAGAAAACAATAATCATTTGCTCATGCTTCAACCACACACGAAGGACAAACCAAAATAGGATGCCTTTCTCCACAGTGGGAGCGGCTTATCCACGATAAACAATCTTAGATCCTTATGTCAACCGACGAAACCAATGGCGCTTTTAATTATAGGGATGTCAAATCTGAGGTTAAACGTCGAGCTGCACATAAACGACATAGTCAGTCACATTTCAAATATGAAACCTGCCCACACGAATGCTTTGAAAAAAACACTCAAAAGCTTTTGCTTTGTCAGAGAAGAAATTTCAAAGTTCCAAAGGGAAAACCTTGCAAGAAAGGGAGGCCATTCAACCCACTGCCTCTGTGCTAAAAATCTGGATCAACTCCCATTCCCAGCTATCAGTTACAAGTGCCCATGCGGATTCTTGTTCAAATATGATGGGTTGTTCCACCTTTTCAGGCAAGTTCCAGATCCTCACCAATCCCTTACTAGAGGAAGAGGATTTACTTGTATTTGGAAAAGCTCAGGCTTATTGGAGATAATAAGCATTGATTTGTTCAGGGCTGGGCATGGCTTATTAACTAGATTTCAGATTTTTAAGGTGGTGACAAAGATTGAAGGATAGGGCATTATATAGACTTTAGTAAAATATTTGACAAGGTCCCACACGGTAGAGTAATCCAGTAGATTAAGGCAAATGGCTTTTTTCATCCATCTAGTAGAGTGGTTGTCAAACTTTTTCCTTTCCACTCGCATACCTCTTTAAGTACTCCCTATGCCATAGGTGCTCTGTGATTAGTAAGGGATTGCTTAAGGTGGGATGAGAGTGGAAAGAAATAAGTTTGAAAACCACTGTTTTAATCGCCCCTCATTGACTCATTATGAGCCCAGTTTCAGAACTCCAAAGGAAATGGGTGTATCACCAATGTATATAGTTACTGTATCTAGACTGTGCTTACAGCGATTGGCTGAGAGCTACTGGCTATGCCTTAAAGGGTTGTGTCCCTAGCCAGGTCGGATCATTCCGGACTGGTCGGGCTCCTGTCTTTTGCTAATAAAAGCCTTGGTTTGGATCAACGTCTTTGATTCTTTCGACGAGCTCTACAATGGGCCAATGACAGTTTTTCTCAAGCAAAATATTAAGTAATAATTGGGTCTAGAGCAGTGGTTCTCAACATTCCCCACCCCCCCTCACTCAAATACCACCTTCAGTAATCCCTTACTGATCACAGAGCACCCATAGCATATGGATTACTGAAAGTGGTATGTGAGTGGGAAGAAAAAAAATTTGAAAACCACTGATCCAGTAGATTGGATTCAAAATGGGTCTATCCTTAGGTCACGATGGAGGGGTGATTTTCTTCTGACTGGAGGTCTGAACAGTGGTGTTCCGCAAGGAGAAGTGGAACAACTTGCTGCTTGTGAGGCAAATTTAAAAGTTAAATTTAGAAATACAGCACGGTAACATGCCATGCTGATCCACAAGCCTATGCCGTCCAAATACACCCAATTAACCAACAAACCTCCCATACGCTTTAAAGGGTGGGAGGAAGCACCCAGAGGAGATCCACGCAGACACGGGGAGAACATACAAACTCTAAGGAACCGGATTTGAATCTGGGTGTTGCGTTGACCACTATGCTAACCATGCCACCCATGTGAATGAATGATTTGGATGAAAATGTAGATGGGCTGATTAGCAAAAGGGACAAAAAAATGAAGGAGTTGTGCTTGTGAAGAAGGTGGTCAAAGGATACATTCTACTTATTCCTTGAAGGGCTCAGGTCCAAAACATTAGCAATATATCTTTGTCTCCTATGATTGATGAAATACTGGCTGAGTTCCTCCAGCATTTCAGTGCTTTATTTTTTAAACTACAATCAAAGCATCTGCAGACTTTTGTGTTTCACTCCCTTTAACATCGAGATCAGTTAGAGATATGAGCAGAGAAATGCCAGATGGAGTTTAATTTGAGCAAGTGCACTTTGGAAGGTCATGTTCTATATAAGACAATAAAGGCACCTTGAATCTTTTTTGCCACTCCATTACTAAATATTTAACACACCCTGTTAAAACCGCAAGTGGAACGTACACTGTAAACGGCAGGACCCTTAGGGGCAAGGATGCAAGTGCACTGCTCCCTGAAAATGAAAACACATGTCGATAAGTAGAAAAGAAAGCTTATGGAATGCTTGCCTACAAGAGTCAGGGCACTGAATACAAACATAAATTCAATATTGTATACCCACACTGATCCCACTGCCCCTCTCTCTCTCCCCACAGCCCTGTATCAGTCCCCACGCTTATCCCACTGCCCCACTCTTTACACTGCTCCACTCTCTCCCCACAGCCCTGTGTCAGTCCCTACACTGATCCCACTGCTCCACGCTCTCCCTGCAGCCCAATGCCGGCCCCCACACTGGTCCCACTGCTCTGCTCTCCGCCCACAGCCCCATGTCAGTCCTCACACTGATCCACTGCTCTGGTCTCTCCCTACAGCCTCGTGTCAGTACCACACTGATCCCTACTTACAAATAAAAAGTTTACAGGTACATTTCAGTATCTCATACTATGTATATTACATGGTGTTCGCAAGTCCACATCGCATAACACCCAATTTCACAGAACCAATTGTGGACGTTAAGTAGTGCATTCCTGGAATAGCATTCGAAATGATAATGGGATTTTTTTCCCCCATCATAATAGCCAAAGTAATTTATAGAACTTGAAGGAATTATTTCATAGATGTTTTGTTAAGAACTGGACCTTGCTAATTGGAAAAATGGCAGCGCTGTCATTGGTGCAGACCTGGGAGTGGAGTCACAGTGCTGCTACAAAGGTCCCAATACTGGCAACTTCATACGGCCTTTAAAGGAGTCAACAGCACTTGCCAGTAAAACCGTGTAACTGTGAGGTCTGTACTCAGCAGCAGCCTCAAGGGGTAGCAAACTTTGGCAGAGCAGGGCACCCGAAACAGGAAGAACACCCCCAACCCCATCACTGCTGTGAGAAGCAGAGCTGATGACCTTACAGGGAAGGTGACCACGGCAGCAGACAGCAGCAGGGCTTAGCCACTGAGGGGCCCGCCCAGGCTGCTGGACACTGCTTCATGGCAACAAGGTATCGGATCAGGGATACGAGAGGGTGCTGAGAGCAAGATGGGCTTCCAAAGGGCCTCAGGCGCTGAAAGCTTCCTGATCATGCCAGATGTTTGGATCTAGAGCTCGGGTTGCCAATTGTTCAGACATGGGGTCTGTGATGCTGCAGGTGAACCAGAGGCGAATCCACGAACACTCAGCACACTAAGGGGACTCTCTATCGCTTCTCTTTCTCCTTATAGTTAGGTGCACTGGACAATGCTCTGTTTGCCTTATGGCAGACAAAAATTAAAGTCTATCATGTTACATTTTGTAATGTATTATGTGACAATAAAAGGAAGCAGATTTCACACCATCCTTCAAAAGGCAGATGGATATGAACTTGGGATGCATTAGAAAATTATGGTCTAACAGTCAGTGCTGCTGTCTTTTGCTTCCGGGCTCAATCTTGACCTCTGGTGCCATGTGAATGTGCATGCTCTCCTTGTAACCACACAGGTTTTCCCCTGGGTACCCCAGTTTCCTTTCAACAGACTGGAGAGGTCCCAGAATAGGCTCATTGGCTGCTGCAAAAACTACCCCTTCGTGACAAAAAGAATTGAAGAAGAGTTCAATTGTCTCTCTTGCCTATCAAGAACAAAATAGGGAATCTGACAACTGAGTTGCTTTGGTGAGAGTAGGACAGCCTCAATGGACCAAATGGTCATCGATACATTTTAAATTGGATGTACAGCGTGGTAACGGAACCCATCGGCACAAGCCCAAATACACCAGTTCACCTGCAAGCTCCATACATTTTTGAAAGATGGGAGGACCCAGCAGTCACAGGCAGAAACTTACAGACAGCACCGGATTTGAACCTGGGTCGGCAGCAATGCAATGGCGCTGCTCTAAATCTATGTTGCAACACACACACACACACACACACACACACACACACACACACACACACACACACACACACACACACCATGCCCACATCAGTCCAAATGATCGGCAAAATGTTTTGACCAACCTCAGCAGGGACCAAGAATGAAAAACACCCAAAAGGGCTACAAGAAAAAAATTTGTTTTGTTTTTAATTCACATTAGTAGAAAGAAATACAAAGACTGCAAATTTATAGAAACCTGTCCATTAACAATTAGTACGACCATCCCAAAAATTCTCATTTGTACACAGCAGATTAAATCACTAGAAAATAGAAAGGTAAACTCCTAAACTATTATTCTGGATCAGTTACCTTACTTAGTGCAATCAGAAATGGAAACCGCACCCAGCAGCAATCTTTGGAGCAATTTCTGTGCAGTCCCGAACTTCCATCTTTAGATTTGTATTCCAGGGAAGAGAGCTATTATGGTACATACTCACTAGACCATCAGAACTCCCTGCACAAAATTTAAAAGCATTGAAAGTAGTCTATTAGGAATGTAACAAGTCTCTTGTTGCTACTGAAATAATACTCTTAACCCTTCCCAGCTTTGATTAAGCTCTTTCAGCCAGCAGTGATATTCTATGATGTTAGCTTTCCAAGCTTTTGGTGTATCATTAAATAGGTGTTTGATACAATGGGGATGCTCAGTGGTCACAGATTCCCATTACACTATTCCAAGGTCACAATTTTGTCAATGTGGCTTGCAACCAAGTTGAAGGAAGCCGGAAAGGGTTGTAAAACTTTGGTGCTACAAAGCCGCCGTGGGACGACAACTGGGAACACTGGATGCTGGAGGCAGAGCTTTCTGGGATTTCACACAAACTTTAATCCAGGCGAGACCAAAACTATGCATGTTCACCCAAAGAGCTCACTCACACACTGCAGCAAAGGAGATGGAGAAACTGATCAGGAATGTACTGAAGTATTTGAGCTCAGACCAGATGCCAGCTATTGATGGACAACAGGAGAAAATCTCAACATTCACATTGACAGTGGCAGAGTCAAGCTTCTGCTCTGTCTTCTCTCCAAGCATCTATTGGTTTGGGAGAGAAAACACCAGAACGTAAACTGTCAGCAGCAGCTCGAGGACAGGCAAGTACCAGGTTCTCACGACTTCACACACAAATGCAGAATGGCCGCTTTCTCCAGAGGCCAACAGATTTACCTTACCTTTCAGCTTTTGCTAACACAGCAGGTGACTTAAATTGAGGCAACAAAAAAAAATAAACAAAAGCAGGGATTGTCGGAACAAAGAAAGCTACTTCAAAAATAGTGGTTCCCACTTTTCACCCCCTCCCTTGTGGAATCCACAATCAGAGGGGTCATTAAGTGTCAGACAGGATGGAGTTTGGAATCTGATGAGGAAGGACTATGCTGAATACATTTCGGCACAGGGGATGCACCACATGTCGTCATATAGGATGACCCTCAAACTTGAAAATTTTCACCTTAAAATCAGAGGTCATCCTATATACTGGGTCTAAATCCTGAACTTTGACAGCAAAGTCTCAACTCCTGCTGGCTCCAATGCCATCTCGCGCATGTCCTGTTAGTTATTTGCAAAGTCTCAGTGCTCCATCCATCCAGTCCGACTCCCATCAGCTCTGGACAGGCTTTAAACGGCCTGTGACAGGAGCAGACAGTGAATTATTTTAAAAATATCTAAATAAAATTGAAACCATCACATGGTAATTTGATATTAAAATATTGTGATTTCCTTTTACAGCATCCACTGGTCAGTGGTTAATGCCAGATTTCTTTTTTGGGAAGTGGGTGGGTCTTATACAAAGGGTATTGCTCAGAAAAAAAACACCATTCTAGGTCGTCCTATAAGCCGGCATTTACGGCAGTCGGGATAGTGAGGACATCCACACAAAAGGGTGGACTTCCCCCGGAAATGTAAAGGACTAAGAAGTGCAGGACCTCTGCACTTTATAAATCATTACATTTCTACAATTGCATTCACTGTCTTTTTAAATAAAAGATTATATATTATACATATTGCAATATTTTTCTACATGGTTCTATGTGCTCCAGGTACATATTGTGACACCTGGTTTCAGCAACTCCTGGAGATGGTAAGCAGCTTGTTGCCTCGTTGAAAGACAATATGGTTTTTTTTTGGCTGTTGGCAAAATTTCTTACTTCATTTCTTCCTCTTTCCCCCCCCCACCCCCCCCCTCCCCCACCACCACCCACCACCCACCCTCAGTCCTCTTTTGGAATTTATTGGCATCTTCCAGAAGAACGCAGATGAACACTCAGCCCTGCTCCAATGTTTCCGTGACCTCCACAGCACTGTAAGAGGCCGGGCCCTGGGACAGTTGCCTTGTGAAGAATGACGCTGCTCGCTTGGGCTTCACTCGCTTGATTTCTTTTCCTGAAAGTGGAAAATGCACGTAAAGGGCTTGCATTTATAATCTTTCACAGCACTGAAATTCCAAAGGGTTCCACACAGTCAAGTAAAACAATTAGTTAGTGGACTGCTATCTAGTGCCATTGAATGCCACCATGGCAAATTCAAAATAATTGATAATGAATCCAAATTATAATAAACTGGGAATTTCATGGTGACGAAGCTTTCGGGTGATCGCAAAAACTCACTCAATTCCCTAGACATCTACACAGAAGGGAATTGCCTTCTTGGCTTGGAGTGGAATTTTTGCACATAGTTTTTCATGCTGACAGTTGAAGGATACTCAAGACAAACAACACCTGTCATTCAGCAAACAAGGCCGGGTTAGGTCCCAGGACATGAGAGAACTAACACGGTCATTTAAATGCTGGACATGTGTAGCTGAACAGACAATTGCGTATCATTTTCCACAATTAGAAAGATCTTTTTAAGAGATCCTGAGGCAGTACATATATACACACACACAAATATATGGACACAGACAAATACACACACACCCAAACAAATAAATATACACATAAGGACACATCTTGAAAGATGGGCAAGGATCTTCAGCAGTGCAGTGCCACAGGTAGGAGGTAATATGTGGATAGGGGGAGCAAACATGGGTGGGGGGTGGCCACAGAGAGGCAAAGGAGAGCTGGAGGAAAGGAGGGAGAGGGATGGGGAAGAGAGGGTGAACAGGGAGTTGGTTAGCAGAAACTGGAGGTCAACATTAATGCCATCCGGCTGGAGAGTGCCCAGGCGGTGCTGCGCCTTCGGGTGACCTTGCTTTGACAGCACATTGTCAGACATATCAGCACAGGAGTGGAGCGCAGAATTGAAATGGTTGGTCACTGATCCCCGTTACAGCTGCGGGCAGAGGAAAGGTGTCCTTGTCACTGATTATCCACCTATCATCTCCTGGCTGTGGGACTGCGCTCCTTCCCTTGCCCCTCCCCCCAACCATTTGGTTCGGGCACCTGCTGACATTTTGCTCATGCCTTGGCAAAGGCTCAAGCCTGAAACATTGGTGATGTATCTTTATCCTAGCTATATGAAGCACACTGTTTGACCTGCTGAGTTCTCCAGCTTTGTGCTTTTACCGATCACAGCATCGACAGACTTTTGTGTTTTACTGCAGATAAGGGGGTGTCTCAGTCGACTAGAGGACTAAGAACTTGGATGGAGATGGAAATGATTGACCGGATACTAGAAATGAGCACTGAAATAGCTCAGTCAACCACATAAATGTGGGGCTAGAGCCACAAGGGCCCTGATCAGTAAAGCATCATTATTACTGGTCAGTTCCAGTTTTATTTAATTATCAGTTGGCATTTCTCAGTTAGTGGTTGGATTGGAAGCAATCTTTGAATCATGGTCCAGAACTCTATCCAGTTCCATTCCCCAATAGTCACTGGAGTTTTCACTGCACTTTGCTTAAAAATGATCCCATCTCTTCCCTTCTCCATCCCTCTAGCTGCCTCCTTTCCTCCAACTCTACATTCACCTCTCCCTGATCAATTCTCACCTTTCCTCTCATCCATATCTACTTTTGCCTGTCCTCCTCCCCCTCCCCTTTCTTCCCTCTCCCCACCCTTCTAATTCAGATGCCTGCCTGCTTTTTTTGCTCATACCTTGAAGGAGGTATCAAGCCCGTAAACATTGGTTAGATCTCTCAACTACCCACAGAAGCTGCGAGATCTGACAAATTCCTCCAGCATTTGTGTTTTTTTTTAAACTGTTTTTTTTATTTGGAATAGCGAGCACTTACAAGTTCTCGGCTTCTCTTGTTTCTTGTAGATCTATACAAAACTGAGGATTCAACTTTGTCTGAATGCTGGCAGATCACCAAGTCTGTGCGGCCTTTTGGCATGGTCTAGATTCGAGGAACTCTTTTGCAATGGAGCAGTAGCACCCTCTGACGTCAGAGCATGGTATGGCAGAAGCAAGACGACATCCATCCATCCCTCAGTATTCATAGGGAATTATTACAAGAAGTGCAGTAGGGACATGGGAGCAGCCCAACCTTTCCCTCCCTTGACACCAAACGGTCTTGCACCATGGACCAGAGGACGCTATTTTGTCGGGTTGCGGTGAGACAATCAGATGATAAAAGAACTCTGCACTGACCTGAGCAACAGGGGCTTTGAAAGGAAATTAAACAGGCATGCGGCTAAATAATCTTGGGGATTAAGGAACTGAGTAGGTTGATCTACAAACTGTCTGGCAGAGGCACCAATGCTCAGGACAGGGGTGGTTAACTCGACACCACACTTCACTCCATCTAGGACATCTACGTGAGGCGGTGTCTCTTAAGAAAGCAGCCTCTCTCCTCAAAGACCACCACCCAGGCCGTGCCCTCTTCACTCTGCTACCATCAGGGAAAAAGGAACAGGAGCCTGAAGACGAGCACTCAGTGGTGCTCGGACGGCTTCTTCCGCCATCAGATATTTAAATGAACAATGAGCCACAGACGCTGCCTCACTGACTTTTTCCTTGCACATTTTTTAAAGTGGTTTATACAAATGCTTATACCGTAACACTGCCACAAAACAATGAATTTCGTGACAGTAAATTCTGATTCTGAAACTGTTTATGCAATTGATGGGTCAGAGTTCTTTTGCATGGTTACCATTCTGGGCAGCCACCTGATTGTGGTGAATGGACGGCTATTAACTGACAGTCTGGTAAGTCTGATTAGGGCAGCATGGTTGACAAGGTGGTTAGTGCAACACCTTTACAGCACCAGTGATTTGGACCAGACCGGCGTTCGAATCCAGTCCTGTCTGTAAAGACCTTGCACATTCTTCCCACGTCTTCATGGGTTTTCCCTGGAGGTTTGGGTTTCCTCGCACCATATAAAAATGAATTGGGGTGGAGGTTAATGGGGTGTAAAACGGGTGGCACAGACTCGTGGGCTGAAATGGTCTGATACTGTGCTAGATGTCTAAAATGTAATCAGTTGACATTTTGCAAACCACATACCCTCCTCCACATAGTCAATGGTCGAAAGCTGTTGGATCCGATTGCACACCACGCTGTTCTGCCTCCTCAATTTGCCCCGTTTCTCCTTCGGTCTTGGGGGCTTTGCAGCCACGGTGTCCTGCACCGGTGGTGTCTCCGAGGCACTGTTGCAGTCAATACAGTACTCAATCATCCCGCTCATGAGCTCCGCCTATGTACACAAGCACCAGCATTAGTCTCAACCTGCCACTCCCTCACCCCAGAATCTGAAGAAGCAAAAGAAGGAATCCCGCTGCTCAATAGTTGAGCAATCAAAGCAGCTGGAGGCATGGGTTCAAATCCATGCCTGGTAAGTTGGTGGCACCAACAGCCCACTTGTGCTTAGAATTCAGTTCCAGGAATCAGAGCCAAAGGGATCATTATGGCAGTAGTAAAACAACTGTAGACACCATGGTTGAAGTAGAAACTCAGCAGGTCAGTGTACTTTATACAGGTAGTCCCCGACTTACCACCTATGTGACTTACGGCCAACCGTACATACGACCAATATAAAAATTACGCTTTTGGGATGAAAGTAGTGTCCTATCTATGGAAAATAGATACAGCAGGGGTGGCCAACCTCTCGTGAGAGGTTGCATGTGACACATGATAAAACAGATACAGTGAATTTCCGACTTGTGTCCATTTTGAGATATGACCGGTCGCTCAGAAGGGAACACAGTCGAGGACTACCTGTGTAGCAAAGATAAAGCTATATCACTAACATTTCGGGCTTGAGCCCTTCATCAAGGTAGGCAGGCGTCCTAACAAAATGGAAGGGGGGGGTGAGGGGCAGTGGGAGGAACATGGTCCCAAAGGCAGGAGGTAAGGGAGGGAGTGCACAGCTGCAAACTGAAAGAGGAGGGATGGCTCTGGGAAAAGTGAGGGAAGGGAGTGAAGAGCTGAATGAAGAAAGACAAAAGGAAGGGAGAGAGAATGGAGACTAGGCTAGCAGAAACTGGAGAAGACATTAATGCCATTTGCTTGGAGTGTCCGGACGGAAAATCAAGTGTTGTTCCTCCAACTTACGGGTGATTTTTGGTAGGATAGTGCATGAGGCCATGAGCAGACATGCGAGTATGGGAGTGGGATACAGAATGGAAATGGTTGGCCACTGGGAGATCCCCGTCACTGATACAGACAGAGTGAAGGTGCTCGGCAAAGCGATCTCACAGTCTGCGCCCAGTCTCTCTGATCTAGAGAAGGCCACAAAGGGAGCACAGGATGCAGTAGATAACTCCTGCAGATACGCAAGTGAAGTGTTGCTTCCTTATGGCGTGACATATGGAGAAGCATGTTACTGTCAGTGCTGGGATCCTGGCTCGAATCATTGTTGCTGTGCAGGGAACTAAAAGGGAATCCAGCAATGACTCACTGATGGCTCAACGTGGACAAATGCTGACATGTGACCCACTGCTAGGAAGAGACAGCACTGATTCCACATGTTAACACACAAGGCAACTACAGTCACCACCACCACTCCCAGCTGAGAATTGCTCTATAACAAGCCTGTGGTGCCCAAATACCCCAATTAACCTGCAACCTATGTGCATTGCACTCAAGATTGGTGAAAACGTCAGCCCATATATTTTAAACAAATTACAGGCTTAATTTTAGTTAGGTTAAGAAAGTAGTCACCTACAATTATTGTCTGACGAGCCACTGTACTATACCGCCAGTAGAGAAATTAAGTAAAATTTTAAAAATCAGTCCTTCAAAAGGCTGGGAACCTAAAGATAAGATAGTGACTGGTGAACCTGCAGCATGTCCAGAGGAATAGCAAGATATGAGGTTTCCAGGTCTAGAGTGTGCTAAATGAACACTCTACAGAACGTTAATCACAGTTCCTTCGAACACTATTCTACCTGGGAGAACTTGGGATGGGCAGCTCGAACGTGAATCAGAGCAGATCACAGAAGCAAGCCATTCAGCTCTATGCTAGAGTTTTGATCACGTTTCCTTTCACCACACAGGTTGCATGCCATTGGCGACTTGCAGCCAAAGGACCCACATAGGCTGCAGGCGACTTGCTAAGAGGCCAAACTGGTGGTGGGCGACTTGTGGTCGAAGGACCCACACGGGCTACTGGAGACTGGCTCGTGGGAACCAGGTCTTGGAATGGGGCTTCGAGAGGGTGCTGAGGGAAAGAAGGGCTCTGAAGAGCCTTGGGCGCTGAAGGCTTCCTGGTCATGTTGGAAGTCTGGATCTGGAACTCAGATTGCCAATGTACCGATGTGCGGCTACAGAGGCTGTGGAGCGCTGGAGATGAATTGACGGACCGAAGGGACACTTTTGGCTCTCTGTTGTCAGGAGCACCAGGCCATGCTCATGGCAACTATTTGCCTTGCTGCAGAGAAAAGTTGAAATACATCATGTGTATTACATTTTTATTTATTATTACATGACGTATAAAGGAATCTTGAACTTTTGCCCATTGCATTTCTTTAAATGCCTCTCTGATGACTGGCCCAACCACTCTCAGAAAATTTTACTTCTTTCCTGCATCCAGGATGAAGTGTTTCAGCAAAAATTCACAACAGAATTCATCGACAACCATCTTTTTTAAGACTTTGCCAGCTCGCCCCAAACTCCACAAAAGCATGTAAAAAAAAATTAACCCCCCAAAGTTGCCCAATGATATGACCCGATTGTGTGTCTCAATTGCCAGTGAAGGGCAGACTATTTGCAACCTACCCCAAGCACCATCTCTGTCCAAGAGAGGCCTCAGAACAACACATAGTGGATCAGAGGGCAATTTCTTTTTGTCATGCAATAAAACAGATGGAGTATTACACAAAATTGCCTTTCGTCTGCCGCAAGGCAAAGATTTGCCATCAGCAGAAATTGTCCAGCGTCCCTAACAGTCAGACAGAGAGAAGCAAGAGAGCCCCTTCAGAGTGTCTGTGGATTCGCCTCCAGCGCTCCTGCAGCCATACACACTCCAGTCCAAATCATCGGTAGCCCGAGCTCCAGATCCAAACGTCCGACATGATCAGGAAGCCTTCAGCACCGTCTCGCATCCTAGTTCTGATACCCCTTCAGCCAGTAGCCAGCAGCCCACAAACTGCGTGGGTTTCTCACCTCGTGTCATCACAGCCCCCCCCACCCCCATCTTCAGCCGCTGGTCCACCACTGTGATCATCACCCCATAGGGTTGTCTCCTCTACTTCTCAAATGGTGGGGGGGGAAGAGGAATGGACTCCCCACTACTGGTGCCCTACACTAGTCCTCTGCTTCCCCAGAGTCTGTAACACAGAGGCCGTTGCCAAACACAGGCACTGCCAACTTGGGCCCAGACCCTGTATTCGCAGGATTTTAAAATAAACTACCATCGGCTCCTTTAACAGGCCATTTAAAGCCTATACGGAGCTGTTGGACTGGCTAGTAGAACACCTGTAGCGGAGCACTGTCTCCCCACTCCCTACAGGTCTGCACCAGCAGCAGTGCTACCACCATTCCTTTTCACCTCTCCCTCCCTCCCTGGTTGATGTTGAAGACTTGAAATACTTGAAAGCATTAATCGATGAACCAGCACAAATTTATGACATGGCAATTGAAACAAATCCTCACTCAGCAGTTTGCAAACCCAAGTAATTGGCAAACCATCAAGGCACTTGACCAATATTTGCCCATGGGTTAGAGAGGGTTATGCTTCCTTTCCTCTGGTTAATACACTAAATTTAAAACTATTCCATTTAAACAGGTAGGCAAGGTAGCTATAGACAATAGACAATAGGAGCTGGAGTAGGCCCTTTGGCCCGTCGAGCCAGCACCGCCATTTTACAGATCATGGTTGATCACTACCATCAGTACCCCTTTCCAGCCTTATCCCCATAACCCTTAACTCCTTTGCCCACTAGAGTCTTATCTAACTCTCTTTTGAACATAATCAGCGAATCTGCCTCTACCACTCTCTGTGGCAGAGCATTCCACAGATTCACACTTCTCTGGGTAAAAAAATGTTTTCTCATCTCCGTCCTAAAGGGCCTACCCTGTATTCTTAAACTAGGACTAGAGGGCATAGTTTAAGAATACAGGGTAGGCCCTTTAGGATGGAGATGAGAAAACATTTTTTTACCCAGAGAAGTGTGAATCTGTGGACTAGTAGTTGTGTGATAAAACCCAGTTGGCAAGGTCGAGATGCATCGAAAGGCCAGTTTCTGTGCTCAATGGGATTGGAGTGTTCGCATCATTGGGCTTTAAAAGGAAATAGCAAACTCAGATTTCTGGCAGCAAAACTGATCCCCACCTGCTTTTTTGCTCAGACCTTGAAGGTGGTCGGGCCAGAACTGTTGGTTACACATCTTTGCAAATTGGGGGGTGGGGGGGGAGCGATGGTGTAGCAGTTGGCACCACATCTTTTTCATCCCGATCCAGCAATCGGGACCAGGGTTTGAATCCCACGCTGTTTGCAGAGAGTTGCACACTCTCTCCACGTCTGCATGGGTTTTCCCGGGGGGTGGGGTCCAGTTTCCTCCCACCGTTTGAAACGTTCCATGGGTGTAGGATAATTGGGCGCATGGACAAAATGGTCTGTTACCGTGTTGTATGTCTAAATTTACAAAGAATGCTGAGTGACCTGCTGAGCTCCTCCAGCATTTTCGTGTATTGAACTACAACCACAGCATCTGCAGACTTTCCTGTTTAACACTGTTCAATGAGCACAGTGGGGGGGGGGGGGGGGGGGAAGGGGTGTGAGCTACTCTTCACACTTGCTATAAACAGCAGAGTCAAATTGATTAACCTGGTTTCTTTGCAGCCTGCAAATTGCTGGAAACACACCTGCAGGAAGAATTAATCAAACTGCTCATCTATAATTAACTAAACAATTCGGCCACTCGGTATCTAAAAATCTACAACTACACCCAGAGTCAACACCTCAATTTCTACACCACCCCCCCACATCCAAAAGAAATTAAGATTGTGACGAGTTGATTAAAATACTCGCCGTGTATCTATGATTATATTTTCCTGTCTACTTTGTGCCTATTTCGACCTCAGGTTTGTAAGGAGAGCTCACACTTATGAACTGAAAGCAAATAGTATGGCAAAGAACATGAACATTATACATTTACAAGCACCACTACATTTTAAATGACAAGTTGCCGGCACCTGTTTGGAGTAGATCTTCAGAAGCTTGTTTACAACAGCACCCCCTTCCTCTCCATCAAATTCCAGCCACAAGATGTCATCACAGTCTTCATCCTCCGAGGACGTATATTCCCAGGACAGTTCACAAAAATACAGGGCCAAAAGCACGCACTAAGGAAAGAGCCAGAGGTGATAGGATCAATTAGTCTCAGTTGATGCTCATCATACTCCTTTTGTCTTGCTTTCTCCTGAAGGTTCTCCAGGGATGCATTAGCACCGGGGTCCAGCCAGCTGCTGTGCGGAGAGTACATCTCACACAGCGTTCATCTATGGCATGGCATCTCATCACCACGACCAGCCAACATGCAATCTTCCAAAGGTTTGCTGCGTGGAAGCCAGGGTCATTAAATTAAGCCCTTAGCCTTTTTCTTTTTGGGCATACAGTACGGTAACAGGCCCTTCCAGCCCACAAGCCCCTACTGCTAAAATATACTGATTAACCTACAACCCCCATACATTTTTGAAAGGTGGAAGGGTACTGAAGTGCCCAGAGGAACCTCGTAGAGACTTGGGGAGAATGTACAAATTCCTTTCAGGCAGTGGAGGGTTCGAACCTGGGTCGCTAGCACTGTAAGAGCATTGCGTTAACTGCTACATTAAACATGCTGCTCAAAATGTACATCGCCCACTGAACCTACACTTTCACAGAAGGAGGGAAAGACTCTGAGAAGGGTGGGGTTGGAGGACATTTAATTCAGAGATAGGGCACGGTAAAAGGCCCTTCTGGCCCATGAATCCATGCCAGCCAAATACACCAATTAACTGGAGGAAACCAGAACACCCAAAGGAAACCCACAGACTCGGGAAGAACACACAACCTCCTTACAGACAACATGAATCCGAACCTGGGTCGCTGGTGCAGTAATAGCATTTTAAATCTTTTAATTAAAATTTCTTTTTAATTAAAATTTAGACAGACAGTACGATAACAGGCCATTTCGGTCCACGAGTCTGTGCCGCCCAATTTACACCCAATGTTTTGAATGGTGGGAAGAAACCAGAGCCACCAGGGGAAAACACACACAGACGCGGGGAGAAAGTACAAACTCTTTACAGACCGCCCAGGATTCGAACTCCAGGTCCTGATCGCTGTAAAGCCGTTGCGCTAACCGCTACGCCATCATGCTAACCAGCACACTAACTGTGTCGCTTTTTGTTCAACAGGAGTGTGCAATGACTCTAACACTTTGCGCCAACTCAGCAAAGTTTTGACCAAACTTCACCTGACGGCTAGGTCTTCAGTCAGCAAAGCAAGAGGAAGGAACAGACCCATCAGCGCATCTCACTCATTCAAATATGTCCACGGAGGAGCAGGACAATGCTGCCTCCTTGAATTGTCAATGGAAGTGCGCTTGAAGGAAGGCAACACATTCGGTTAGCTGTTGCTTCCACATGAGACACTTGCCTCCCAGGTTCTCAATCAAGCTCCAGATTTGTCAATAGATTGTTCCAAAATGTAGCATCTTAACTGGAAGCTAGGAACATGGGAAAAGGTGGAGGAGAAGGCAAATTAAAAAGCGGGTAACTAATACCGCCCTTCAGAAATATGACTCATGAGCAATATTTCATCAGGTTCAGGGACTGCATGGGTTAGGTATAGAGTGAAGCTGACTCCACTCAACAGCACACTGAAGTTAGAGGTTCTGCAGTTTCCTTCAGCCCTTCCCAACCAGCCTGCATCCACATCACCTTCATTAACATCAAGGAGATTGGTTTATTTAACCATATGACCAAAGACAGAGGTAATCCAACTTTGCCTTGGAAACAAGATGCATCTTCAACTTTAAATGGCTTGAACAGTGTTGAATTTTACCACCTTGTGATTGGAATGGTTGTTGGCCAGTCATCAGTGGGATAGATTTTAGGTCTTCAAATTAAATAGACTGTTGCTGAGATGAACTCTTTTCACCCTAAACCAATCGACTTTTATCATGATTCCCACCACGTGCCAGGGGATAGGTCTGCAGGATTATTGAAACGATACCTTTTCCTTACTGTCCATGACAGACACACCGTCCAGGCTGATAGCTATGGTTACTGGCTTGCGTCCATTCCGCTGCAGAATGCTCTGAATGGGTTTGTCAATCTGGCCTGTGAACACTGCGGAGCTAAAAAGCACAAGAGAGAAAGAATGAGGGGGTAGAAAGCAACAGCAGGAGCTCATTCACCTCTTGATGTATGAGTGTCATCTTCCTTTCTTCAAAAAGGTCTTAAGGCAAAGTGCTAGGGAGATTTGTAAAACCAAAAGGTAAGTGGAACGGCATGGTTTGGCGCAACACTGTTACAGAGACCCGAGTTTGAATCTGGTACTGTCTTTAAGGAGCTTGTACTTTCTCCCCTTGTCTGCGTGGGTTTCCTCCAGGTGCCTCCCACCCTTCAAAAACATATGTGGGTTGTAGGTTAATTGGGCAGCATGGGCTCGTGGGTTGGAAGGGCTAGTTACCATGCTGTAAGTCTAAATTTAAAATTTAAGTACTTTTCTCTTGAAGGGAAAAGTCCGATGGGTGAAGTTGTGAAAAAATTGGTAAGAGATGTTTCAGCATGAAGCATTCTTAGATATGGAAACAGGAATACAAGAGTCGCAACAGACCTAACAAAGATTGAAGAGTTCCATCATTACACCAGCCTTTGTCTGAAATGTTTCTGAACACTGTATGCCCAGTTTAGTTTTAGAGGATACTTCCCCTGCCTGAAATGTTCTGCACAAGTAGAATTTTCCCATCGATTCCCCTCAAAATTAAAAAAAATTATAAAAAATGTTAGATGCAGTATTCTTTATTGACTTGCAAATTTTTCGACTTATGATGGGTTTGCCAGAATGTAACTCCATCGTAAGTTGAGGAGCACCTGTATGCCAAAATCTCTCTCTTCGAAACAGATTCTCTTCAAATCAGTTTTATACTTTTAAGAGGGTGGAGATGGTCATTCTACTTTGACTAGCAATCAATTAACAAACCACTTAACCTGGTCATGTCAACTCCTGAGCTTTCACTGGAACCCATCCATCACAGGACCCGTCTCTTACCCATAATACAGCAACAGGTGACACTTTTGTAGGTATTGGCAGTACAGCGGTTTCAGCACCTCACTCTCCTCACAGGCAGCATCATCGACCAGCTGCCGAAAGGACTCGAGCAGCATCTCTTCGTAGCTCTGCTGCTTGGCTCCTCGAGATCGAAATGCTGCCAGCAACCCACCATGCTTCTTGCACAGGTTCGTGGGAAGAAACATGCCCATTTTCCCCCTGTAAACAGTTAACAAGTTGAAAAAAGCAGATTTGGACTTCTTTAGCACCAGTTTGGACACCCCAAATCTTCACATATCATTTGAAGTGTAGTCGCTTCGTAAATTAAAACCTTTGATAAGAAATGCTCCAACTAATAGCAAAGTGGCAATGACCAATCAGTGGACACTATCACGTCAATCTTTCACAAGATCTCTAATGAGAGTGTACTAGCCGGCTGCATCACAGTGGGGACGGTCACTGCAGAGATATGGATCAGAGGTCAATCCACAGAACCAGAAGAGTGGCAGAGAGGATCACTGGAGTCTCCCTCCCCCACCCATCAACGTGATCGACCAGGATCGTTGTCTGAAGGTGGTGCACAAAATCATTGTGGACACCTTATCCAGCACACAGCATCTTTCAGCTGTCGGGAAACCAATACAGGAGTATCAGAGCCAGCACCACCAGGGTGATAAACAGGTTCTTCCCACAGGCAATGGGAATGACAACCAAGGGAACTGTTCACCCTAACCCAAGGGTGTCAAACTCAAATTCACAGAGGGCCAAAATTAAAAACTTGGACTAAGTCGTGGGCCAAACTAAATATTTATTGAAAATTTTCAACAACATCTGCATGTTTTCTCTTCTTTCAACATGTAATGTTAAAATTTTCTTATTAAAATAAATGTTTAATAATAGTTTTGGTTAAACTCTTTCCAGAAGAAGCATTAACAAATGAGAAATAAAATATTCAAAAAATAATATTTCTCTATAGTCTTTAAGTTCCTTTTAAATGTTTTTTTTTTCCACAAGCCAACAAGTAAAAAAAATAACAACTTGCTTCAACAAAGATTGAAGAGTTCCATCATTACACCAGCCTTTGTCTGAAATGTTTCTGAACATTGTATGCCCACTGTATGAACAGTCCAAAGTTAACCAAAGAAAATATTATTCCAAGCTTAGCTTGCTACACTGTGATTTACTCTGATGCACCTGGGTCTAAACCCGATTCTTGGCATCTCTTCTTAGATGACATTGAGGGTGTTGGCAAGAGAATTTGATGCATTAGATTCAGACAAAAGAACCAAATAAACTTTTCTGAACTGTAAAAAGGCCAAATCCAGGAACAGAGCCCTTTTGTTTGTCTTTAATCCCCTTTGACCATTGTGCTACCAACTTGAATTGACTTTAAGGAAGTCAGTATTAACAATCGTAATAAGCTTGGCGTTTGCATTCTATGCTCCATCAGAGAAAAGTTCAATGTTAACACACAGCCACACCTTCACCGAGAAGCATAACCAACATTTCGAGACTGAGCCCTTTGTCGAGATACTTGAATAGTGGTGGGAGATGGGAGGGGCACAGGGAGGTAATAGGTGGATAAGGGAGAGGGGTCCACACACAAAACGGGGGAGGGGGGTATAACTGGTATAACTCTGTGAATGGAGAGGAACCGCTATTATTAAATTTATTTATTTTTATACCTGTGGGCCTGTGCTCCTTCCCCTGCCCCTCCAACACTACCATTTTATTCAGAGGCCTGCCTACACTTTACTCATACAAGTGCACGATCCTTTATCCAGACATCTAAAATCCAGAAAGCTCCAAAATCCGGCAAATGGGGAGAGACACCGGCTGCGCGATTCGGGCGGGTAGGGTGGAGACAGCAGCGTGACTGGAAAGGGGTGGGAGTGGATACTACAGCACAATGCAGGTGGTCTTAAATCAGGCTTTCCAAACTCTGGAAATATCCAAAATTCAGAACACACTGTCCCCCAAGGGTTCCAGATAAAGGATTGTGTACCTATTCCTTTTTTAAATTTTTTATTTTTCACACTATAAACCATATTGACCAAGATAAATACAGACATTTTTTTTCTTGAATATATACAGTGTCATTTTCTTCCCCTTTTTCCCCCCTTCCCTCCCTCACCCCCTTTCCCATTTATTTGAAGTTCAATCTATAAGATACATTAAACCCGTTAAACAATGTTGTCACTTAATAAAAATAAACAAGAAATTTTACTGAGTCAGTTCTTTTCGTTATCTTCTCCTTCTGTCATTTTAGGTGGTGGAAGTTCACGGTAGGATTTCTCTATTGTGTTTCATGTATGGCTCCCATATTTGTTCGAATATTGTAATGTTATTTCTTAAATTATATGTTATTTTTTCTAATGGAATACATTTATTCATTTCTGTATACCATTGTTGTATTCTCAAGTTGTCTTCTAATTTCCAGGTTGACAAAATACATTTTTTTGCTACAGCTAGGGCTATCCTAACAAATCTTTTTTGTGCTCCATCCAAATCGAGTCCAAATTCTTTATTTCTTATATTACTTAGGAGGAAGATCTCTGGGTTTTTTGGTATATTGCTTTTTGTGATTTTATTTAAAATCTGGTTTAGATCTTCCCAAAATTTTTTCACTTTCTCATATGTCCAAATTGCATGAATTGTTGTTCCCGTTTCCTTTTTACAGCGAAAACATCTGTCTGATACTGTTGGGTCCCATTTATTTAACTTTTGAGGTGTGATGTATAGCCTGTGTATCCAGTTATATTGTATCATGCGTAACCTCGTGCTTATTGTATTTCTCATAGTTCCGGAGCATAGCTTTTCCCATGTTTCATTCTTTGTCTTTATGTTTAGATCTTGTTCCCATTTTTGTTTAGGTTTACCGTTTGTTTCCTCGTTCTCCTTTTCTTGCAGTTTGATGTACATGTTTGTTACAAATTTTTAAATGATCATCGTGTCTGTAATCACATATTCAAAATTGCTTCCTTCTGGTAACCTCAGACTGTTTCCCAATTTGTCCTTCAAGTAGGTTTTCAGTTGGTGGTATGCAAACATTGTATCGTGAGTTATATTATATTTATCCTTCATTTGTTCAAAGGATAATAATTTATTTCCCGAAAAACAATTTTCTATTCTTTTGATCCCTTTTCTCTCCCATTCTCTGAAGGAAAGGTTATCTATTGTGAAAGGGATTAGTTGATTTTGCGTCAATATTAGTTTTGGTAGTTGGTAATTTGTCTTATTCCTTTCTACATGAATCTTCTTCCAAATGTTAAGCAGATGATGCAATACCGGTGAATTCCTACATTGCACCAATTTTTCATCCCATTTATATAGTATATGTTCAGGTATCTTCTCCCCTATTTTATCTAGTTCTAATCTGGTCCAATCTGGTTTTTCCCTTGGTTGATAAAAATCTGATAGGAATCTTAATTGTGTGGCTCTATAATAATTCTTAAAGTTTGTTAGTTGTAAGCCTCCTTGTTTGTACCATTCTGTTAATTTATCTAGTGCTATCCTCGGTTTCCCCCCTTTCCATAAGTATTTCTTTATTATTTTCTTTAACTCCTTGAAGAATTTCTCTGTTAGGTGAATTGGTAATGACTTTGGGAAAATGTTCATTTTAATACAGTTTATCCTTCCTATCAGTGTTAGTGATAAGTCTTTCCAATGCTCTAAGTCGTCTTGTAATTTTTTCATTAATGGATGATAATTTAGTTTATATAGATGGCCGAGGTTTTTATTTAGTTGTATACCTAGGTATCGCATTGCTTGTGATTGCCATCTAAATGGTGATTCTTTCTTAAACTTTGTGAAATCCGCATTATTCATTGGCATTGCTTCACTTTTATTTGCGTTGATCTTGTACCTTGATACTTCTCCATATTCCTTCAATTTCCTATGTAATTCTTTTAATGATATTTCTGGTACTGTTAAGTATACTATAACGTCATCTGCAAATAGACTGATATTATATTCCATCTCTTTTATTTTTATCCCTTTTATTTTATTTTCTGTTCTTATCAGTTCTGCTAGTGGTTCTATGGCTAACGCGAACAATAAGGGAGATAGTGGGCATCCCTGCCTTGTTGATCTGCTTAAGTTAAATTGTTTTGATATATATCCATTTACTGTCACTTTCGCTAATGGCGCCTTATATAATGCTTTAATCCAATTAATATATTTCTCTGGTAAGCTGAATTTTTATAGTACTTTGAATAAATAATTCCATTCTACTCTGTCAAAAGCCTTCTCTGCATCTAAAGCAACCGCTACTGTTGGAGTTTTATTTCCTTCTACTGCATGAATTAAGTTAATAAATTTACAGACATTGTCTGTTGTTCGTCTTTTTTTAATAAATCCAGTTTGGTCTAGATTTACTATTTTTGGTACATAGACGGCTAATCTGTTTGCTAATAGTTTAGCTATTATCTTATAATCTGTGTTAAGTAAAGATATTGGTCTATATGACGCTGGTGCAAGTGGATCTTTCCCTGTCTTTGGTATTACTGTAATTATTGCTGTTTTGCTCTAGCTCTATTGCCAATAACATGGGTGAGTGGTCCGATAATAGTCTAGCTTTATATTCCATTTTCCTAACTCTACCTTGAATGTGGGCTGATAACAGGAATAGGTCTATCCTTGAGTATGTTTTGTGTCTACCTGAATAATATGAATATTCCTTTTCCTTTGGGTGTTGTTTCCTCCATATATCCAAAAGTTGCTTTTCCTGCATCGATTTAATTATAAATTTGGTTACTTTGTTCTTTCTGTTAGTTTTTTTCCCAGTTTTATCCATGTTTGAGTCCAAATTGTTAAAATTGCCTCATATTAGTATGTTCCCTTGCGTATCTTCAAAAAGATATCTTGCATAAATTTTTGATCTTCTTCATTAGGTGAGTATACATTGAGTAAATTCTAAAATTCTGAATATATCTGACATTTTATCATTAGATATCTCCCTGCTGGATCTATTATTTCTTCTTCTATTTTGATTGGTACATTTTTATTGATTAATATAGCTACTCCTCTGGCTTTTGAATTATATGATGCTGCTGTTACATGTCCTATCCAATCTCTCTTTAATTTCTTGTGTTCCACTTCAGTTAGATGTGTTTCTTGTACGAATGCTATATCAATTTTTTCTTTTTTCAGTAAATTTAACAGTTTCTTCCTTTTGATTTGGTTATGTATTCCATTAATATTTAAAGTCATATAGTTCAACATAATCATTTCATACTTAAATGTTTATCTTTCCTTTCCGTTTCCTCATCACCGCCTTCCCTTCTTATCCATTTTTGCTTTCTTATTTTGAACACATTATAAGACAACATTTCTGAAACATAAAATATTTCCACTATTCTCATATCTAAAATTCCTTTAACCCCAATAGTCCCTCCCCTTTCTGAGTTGCCCCTTGTCCCTTGTCGGGCAACCACATCTCCCCTCTCCATTTGGACTGTCGAATCCGCTCGCAAGCGTCAAATGATTTCGCAGTGACTGTTATTCTTCCCCACCCAGCCCCCCAGAAAAGATTTTAATCTTCATATATAACAGTCACTCTCTTAATTCCCTCCTTACTTCCTTTCTTCCCTTTCTTTCCCTTCTTAATTCTTACATATATATATATATATATAAAATATTGTTTGTTATTTTTGTTCTTGTGGCATCTCTTCATCTCTCTGTCTGTTTTGTAGTTGTTCTGCAAATTTTCGTGCTTCTTCCGGATCCGAGAATAGACTGCTGCCCCGGAATAACTATTTTAAGTACCGCTGGGTATTTTAACATAAATTTATAATCTTTTTTCCATAGGGTCGTTTTTGCTGCATTAAACTCCTTCCTCTTCTTCAGGAGTTCAAAACTTATATCTGGATAGAAAAAAATTTCTTGACCCTTGTATTCCAATGGTTTTTTGTCTTCTCTTATTTTTTTTCATTGCCTTCTCCAATATATTTTCTCTTGTTGTATATCTTAGGAATTTTACTGGAATGGATCTTGGTTTTTGTTGTGGTTGTGGTTTAGGGGCTAATGTTCTGTGTGCCCTTTCTATTTCCATTTCTTCCTGTAATTCTGGTCTTCCTAGGACCCTGGGGATCCATTCTTTTATAAATTCTTTCATATTTTTGCCTTCTTCATCTTCCTTAAGGCCCACTATCTTTATATTGTTTCTTCTATTATAATTTTCCATTATATCTATCTTCTGAGCTAACAGCTCCTGTGTTTCTTTAACCTTTTTATCAGATTCTTCTAATTTCTTTTTTAAGTCATCTACCTCCATTTCTATGGCTGTTTCTCGTTCTTCCACTTGTCTACTCTTTTTCCTATATCTGTCATGATCATCTCTATAATCTATTCACTTTTTCTTCTGTACTTTTTATTCTTCTTTTTATTTCACTGAATTGTTGTGACCGCCATTCTTTTACTGTTTCCATATATTCTTTAAAAATATATCCATGTACTTGCCCTTCCCTTCATCTCCCATTTCTCTGTGTTCTTCCTCCTCTTCTTCTGAGTCCACTCCAGGATCTGTGTCCTTTATCTCTGTCTCTTCTGGTTTTCTTGTTGGGTTGTTTGTTTTATTTTGTTGGGTATTTTTGGTCTTCTTATTTTTATTAAAAGTGTCTTGGTGTTGGTCTTCTTCCTCTGGGTTGGTCATCTGTTGTTTCTTTGATTTCCTATTTTTATTCTCTTCCTTCTTGTTCCCGTTATTTTCTATGTTTTCCTGTTGAGAGTCTTGCTGTTGTCTTGTACTTGTCTGTTTCAGCTGTGGAGATTTACTCCTCAAGTGGTCTCCCCTCCCGTTGGTGTTGTTTTTGTCTTGCGCGGTTGTGCACTTTTGTTTGGCTCCGTGAGCCATTTTTGTAGTCCTGAGTTCGGGGTTTCCACTGACCTCAGGGAGCGGGCTTCTCTCTTCATGGCGGGCCTCTTCGTACCGGTAAGGCCTTCACCTTCCTCCTCCGACGTCCTTCCTTCTTTTCTTCCCGTTGTTTTTGGTTTTTCTTTCTTTGCTGCTATTTTTTTTTCCACACTTTTACTTTCACTTTGTTATGGTTTTTATGTTAGTGCCTTTGTTTTTTCTCTACTTTTTTTTAAAACTTTTCTGGAGAGGGCTGGAGTTCCCCTACCGGCCACTACTCCATCACGTGACTCCTCCGTACCTGTTCCTTGATGGAGGGTTCAATCCCAAAAGACTGGTTATATATTTTATTTTTGCTACGTAGAGTTTGACCTGCTCATTTTCTCCAGCATTGAGTTTTTAACTTCAATCCCTGTGTCTGCAGCCTTTCATGTTTTGCCCACACCTTTACACCTACTTATTCAGCCCTCATCCCTCAACCCTTTCTCTTCCTCTTCAACGTCACCTCTCTCCTCACCTGAGGAAAGTCGGATTATGCTGCTCCCGGTCAAAGGGGCCGAGCTCAATTCGACAGGCAAGAGCCCCCAGTTGAAGGCAGTCTTCCAAGTCATAGGGATACCGGCCCTCCAGAATGTTACATTTGGCCTCTTCGTACAAAAGTCGGAGAATTCCTTCATCTTTGATCTGAAATATAAACTTGGGTTGAGCATTCAATCTGTTTAACCAGGAATCTGTTTTTGAAGAAACAGATGGAAGAGAAAAGTTCAAGCACAGCAACAGATCCTATAAACCGAGAGGAATTCTACCAAAACCAGCACTGATACTCCATAACAGGCAGATTGTACGAACTGAAGTCTTTTTATTTTACCACAAAAGCAGCACTTTTAGAAAACTTTTTAAAAAATCCCAATAAACATACTCCATCCTTGCTCTGCAACTCTACTGGTTCCCAGTGAAGAATCAAACATTTAAGGTAGAGAGGGTGCAGAGAAGATTTACTAAAATGTTGCCTGGATTGCAGTATCTAGAATACAAAGAATGATTGAGTAGACTGGTCTTTATTAATTGGAGCGTAGAAGGTTGAGGGGGGATTTGATAGAGGTATTTAAAATTATGAGGGGGAAAGATTGAGTAGATGTGAATAGGCTCTTCCCCTTGCGGGTAGGAGAGATTGGAACGAGGGGGTCATAAGTTAAGGGTTAAGGGGCAAAACTTTAGAAGTAACGTAAGAGGAAGCTTCTTCACTCAGAGAGCAGTGACAGAGTGGAATGACCTTCCGGAAGAGGTGGTTGCAGCAGGGTCAATTTTGTCATTTAAGAGAAGGTTGGATGAGTGCATGGATGTGAGGGGATTGGGAGTTATGGACAGGGAGTAGGAGGGACTAGTGGAGTTCACTTAAACCGGTGCGGACTAGAGGGGCCGAGATGGTCTGTTTCCGGACTGTAATTGTTATGGTTACACAGGAAGAAACCAAAATTGATTAAATATTCTGTATTAATTCTTCTTTAATATCTGCATAGAACACATTTGTTTCAATGTTTGATATCAGAAGTGCTTTGGGTCATTATTTAGAAGTTTGGTGATTTTTTTTTAAATGACCAGAAATCAACTGTAAAAACTATTCTAGTTTTGATCATTGAGTCTATGGTAAAATTGGTTTCATTTAACATCGTTTCACTTAAAGTCACACTTTCCAAGAACACATCAACATTAAAAGAGGACCTGCTGTACAAGATACTAACCATACTTACATTATGGGACCATGAAATCACAAGCTGATAGGACAATCAGATTCCTCCATTTTAGCTGGGACTCAGAGATTTTTGTTTTTATAAAAAGGCACCGAGCCTTTCTGTTGCACTTTGATTATCAGAACGTATTTATCAGGATTAAAATTGTGTTGAACTAACCTGCAACTCTTTGCTCTTGGGGAAGAATACATTCTTTCGATACTGCAAGATTGGTTCATCTGCAAGACAGAATAAATGAATTCCTAACGAGCACAAATTTCTTTCTTACATAGAACACTATAGCACAGTACAATCATCCCTCAATGTTGTGCTGAGCCATATATTCCTTTAAAAATGTATTAAACCCTCTCTACCCGCTACTTTTCTTCCATCCATGTGTCTGTCTGAGTCTATTAACTGCCCCTAATGTCCCAGCCTCCACCACCATCCCCGCCAAGCCATTCCAGGCACCCACAACTCTCTGCGTTTAAAAAAAAAACTCACCCCTGATATCTTCCCTAAACTTCCCTCCCTTCACTTTATACACATCCTCCGGTGTTTGCTGATCCTGCCCTAGGAAATAGGTGCTGGCCGTCCACTATCTATGCCTCTCATAATCTTGTAGACCTCTATTAAGTCTTCTCACATCCTTCTATGCTCCAAACTGAAATGTCCCAGCTGGGCTAACCTTGCCTCATAAGATTTATTTTCCAAAAAGAATCAAAATTTAATGTCATGAACAAGTCGTGAAATTCGGTGTTTTGCTGCAGCATCTTAGTGCAAACATTCATATAATAACCATCTTATGACATTACTATAAAAAATAAAATAATAATAATATTAAGCAGTGTCTTTGGTTCAGGCATCTGATGGCAGCAGGGACGAAGCTGACCTTGTGCTGCTGAAGGCTCGTCTTTAAGTCTTGTATCTTTTTCCCAATGGTAGCCAAGTAAAGATGGCATGGGCTGGGTGATGGGGGTCTTTGAGGATGGAGGTTGCTTTTTTAAGACATCACCTAGTAGATGTCCTTGATGGAGTGGAGTCTGGTTCCTATGACTTTGCAGGCCGAGTTAACAACTCTCTGGAGTTTTTCCTTGTCCTCAGAGTTGGGACCTCCATACCAGGCAGTGATGCAACCAGACAAAATGCTCTCCACGGTAAACCTGTAGAAGTTTATGAGAGTCTTCAGTGACATACCAAACCTCCTCAGACACCTTACAAAGTATAGCCGCTGGCAAGCCTTTGTGGTGGCATTGACATGGAGGCTCCAGGTCAGATCCCTGGAGATGTTGTCACCCAGGAATTTGAAGTTCTTGACCCTCTCCATTACTGGGTCGTGTTCCCCTGACTTCCTCCGGAAGTCCAGGTAACATCCTAGTAAATGTCTTCTGCACCCACTCCTCAGCTTCCATGTCCTTCCTATAATAAGGTGAAGACAATCAATTCAGGCACACCCCAAGGATGCGCGCTTAGCTCGTTGCTCTACTCACTCTGCACCATGACTGTGTGGCCAGGCACAATTCAAATGCCATCTACAAATTTGCCAATGACGCCACTATTGCATGCAGAATCATCAACAGCAATGAGGAAGCGTACAAGAGGGAGACTGTTGGCAAATTTCAACAGATGTTAGGTGGAGAGCATTCTAACTGGTTGTATCACTGTCTAGTATAGAGATTCCAATGCACAGGACAGGAAAAGGCTACAGAGATGTGCACTAGGAAGTACTGTAGCACTCAGGCCATAATGTCCAGATTGGCCAACAGTTTTTCCTCCAAGCCAACAGGCTCCTGAATTCCCAGAACATATGTACATAGTGTACTGTGGACCTTTACTGCATACATCTTAATAGTTTAATATTTTATTGCGCTTAACTTTATTCTTACATATTCTTATATTCATGTAAATACGCTCTGTGGTCCTGGAGAAACACCATCTCATCTTTACCGTGAGAGCATGGTATGCACGATAAATAAAAGTGACTTGATTTGAACTTGGCTGGCGCCATTATGGGCATTATTCTTCACTCCATTAAGGCCATCTATAAGAGGTGGTGTCTCAAAACAACACCCTCGATCAAGACCCCCCACCACCCAGGCCATGCCCTCTTCTCACTGCTACCATCAGGAAGGAGGTACAGGAGATTGAAGACAAACACAGCTACAAAAACAGCTTCTCCCCCTCTGCCATCATATTTCTGAATGAACCACAGACACTACCTCTCTTCTTTAACACGAATTTAAAAAAAAATATTGTATTGATAGAACTATAACTTTGCACCAGTAACACACAACACTACTGCCTCAAAACAACAAAATTTGAAACTCGTTCATGGTAGTAAACCAGATTCTGATTCTGAAGTGCCAATATCACGAGTTACAACAAGCTGACTCCGCTTGCATCTGTTAACACACCAAATTGGCAGTCCTTCCCGGTCAACTTATCCAAGATCCCACTTTAGTCTGAAATAGCCAACAGACTGTTTCTCTCTGTGGATGCTGCCTGACCAACTGAGTCCTTTTCGCTTCTCAATACTTGCTCACCCTTTATTCTCAGGCCTCACACGAGGATGGAGGAGTCATTCAGATTTATTGTCAAGAGTACATACATCACATACATACATCACCCTGAGATTCTTTTTCCTGTGGGCCAGGCAGAATTATCACTTATCAGTAGTGCCAAAAAAAAACTGTACACAATGTACACGTGAACAAATGTGAATAAACTGACTGACATTTGCACTTTATTTTTTTTCTCTCTATTGCACAGAGTCCTTAAATGAGTCCCTGATTAAATTTGTCGTTGAGGGGTCTGATGGAGGAGGGGGAGCAGCTGTCCCTGAACCTGCTGGTGCGAGTCTTGTGGCACGAGACCTCTTTCCTGACGGCAGCAGCAAGAATAGAGCATGTGCTGGGTGGTGTGGATCCTTGATGATTGCTGCTGCTCTCCGACGGCAGGGTTCCCTGAAGATGTTCTCGACGGTGGGGAGGGTTTTGTTTGCCTGTGATGTCCTGGGCTGTGTCTACTACCTTTTGCAGGGCCTTCCGCATGGGGGCATTGGTGTCCCCGTACCAGACAGTAATGCAGCCAGTCAGCACATTTTCCACTACACCTCTGTAGAAATTTGCCAGGGTTTCTGATGCCATACTAAATCTCCACAAACTCCTGACGAAGAAGAGGCACTGACCATTATCCATGATAACTCAGAGAGGAGCAATCCAACATCCTATTCCACCCCTCCCCAAGCCTTACTATTTCTTCGTATCTTTAATGCTAATTATCTATTAGCATTATAGATAATTAACCCCCCCCCACCCAAGTTCACAAATAAAGCCTCTGACCTGAGTGACTGTTACTCAGCAGGGATAAGGAGACTGTAAGAGAGTCAACCCAATGGCGAGTGGCATCAACCAACTCGTCATCTTGGCGATGAATAAAATTATGTTTGAATAAAATGGCAAACAGCTGCTACAAGCAAAGCTTGACAAAGGCACGCCGCTGGCTGAATATGTACTCAACTTCACCAAAAATTTGTGTTACTTCAGAGAACATTTACTTTAACATTTTTAAACATAATTTTTAAAAAAAACTATTATTCCTATTTATTTTAATTCTTTTATTTATTTTCCTCTTTTTTTTGCCAGTTGCTTTAATTCCTGATACCAGGGGTTTTATTGTATAATCTTTCTCAACCAACATCCAAGGTTGGTTTGCAAGCCCACGCTTTGGTCTAAAAAAGCATCTACTCCTTTTTTCTCAGGACACAATCAACTCCAACCCAATTTCCATCAAGTCGCAATGAAAATTAAATCTGTAATGGAGCACTGGACAATATGCAGTACTCACTGATCGTGCAAACTCCACACTGATAGCAGGATCAAATCCAGGTTCCAGAAACTGAGAAGGTTTAACAGCTGTGCCAAAGGCCAATTATGAACAAACCATAAAGCATTGGTTTTGGAATTGCATGTCAGTGAAGTCAGCAAATTTCCTTCCCCAAATAAGATTTATGAACCAGATCGATTTCTATAATTTCATAGACACAGTGAATTGAAACCACATTCAGATGGAATTAAATGAATTTAAGTTCCCCAGCTACTTGGTGGTATTCAAATTCTTGTCTCCAACTCATCAGCCCTCTCGATTAACAACCAAGTCCATCATAGAAATGCTGTCCAAGCACCAGTATTAGGGAGACGAACAACAGTAACAAAACATAGACTTAGCCAAATATCCAGAGAGACCCAGACCAAAGAACATGTAAAGCAAACAGGTTTTGACATTTGCCATTTCCAATTTCCGGACACAAATTTCTTGACCATCGCAATGCTCACCGTGAATGATGTCATCAGCAGAACATCTGGTGAATCGGTAGAGGAGATCTGGCCACTGGCGACTGAGTTTGTACGGACAGTGTTTGGGTTTCAGCTGCAGCTCTGCAACAAAATAGGTTGGGTAAGGACAATGCTCAGAGGATATTCAACCTACCTCTTGGCTCCTTGCCTTCCAAGTTCATATTCATCTGATTGTACATATACAACTCGCAAAAGCAGTGTCTCTCCAGATTATGGTTCACGCACTCAAACACACAGTACATAAAGGTCATATCAATAATCAAAATACCATATATATCTGCATACAAGATGATATTTGAACCTTAAAAATCTCTCCCGACTTCCTCCTGAAGTCCACAATCATCTTCTTGGTTTCGCTGACGTTGAGCGCAAGGTTGTTGTGGTTACACCATGCAATGAACTGATGCATCTCCCTCCTGTACGCTTCCTCATTGCCGTGTGATTCTGCCGACAGCTGTGGTGTCATCGGCAAACTTGTAGGCAGCATTGGAATTGTGCCTGGCCACTCAGTCACGAGTATATAATGAATAGAGCAGTGGGCTAAGCACACATCCTTGGGGTGTGCCTGTGTTGATAATCAGCGAGGAGGAGACGTTGCTTCCAAATTTGTACTGGTTGTGGTCTTCTGATGAGAAAGTCAAAGATCCAGTAGCAGAATGGAGAACAGAGGCCCAGAGTTTGTAGCTTTTTGACCAGCACTGAGGGAATAGTGGTATTGAAGGCTGAGGTGGTGGATGAAGAGCAGCTGTATGTACAAGTTGCTGTTTTTGAGGTGTTCTAGAGCTGAGTGGAGACCCAGCCATTTTGCATCTGCTGTGGAGCAATTGTGACGATAGGTGAATTGCATTGGGTCCAGATCTTTGCTTAAGTATGTGTTAATTCTGGCCATGACCAGCCTCTCAAAGCATTTAATCACAGTCGAAGTTAGTGCGACTGGTCAATGGACATTGAGACAGCTCACATTATTTTTCTTGGGCAGTGGGATGATTGATGTCCTTTTGAAGCAGGTGGGAACCTCTGACTGCAGCAAAGAGAGGTTGAAATCCTCAATTACCTTAGCCAAATGACCCGGTCCCATGTTCAAGGTTGGTGTGCCATCCAGAGTATTGGCCAGCACAACACAGTCCTTGTGATATATGTAGTCGAACAGCAATCAGAATAAATGTCACAAAACTCCTAGAGCAGACAGACTCAGAGCAAATATAGACTTTACTCAGTCAAAAGATCAACCCTGAAGACTATGGGTTTAGTTCAATGGTGCTTTAGATTCCAACTTCTGCAGTTCTGTGTTTCTCTAGTATGACAGTGGTGTCCATCAGAAAAGCAACTACATTATGATCAGACAGCACACGATTTCCAGCTAGTCCAAGGATTAGCTCCAGAATGGCAAAGAACTTCCTCACAAAGTGGCAATTATCTGCAATAATCAGTCTTCAGGGACAGCAGTAGTTGCACTGTGGGCTGCATGAGCAAAACTAGTGTGCACTCAGCTGATCTGTATCTGCCTTGTGAAAATAAATACACTTAGTTTGTTAATTCAAGACAATTCTGAAGTGCCTGCTTAACTATTCACTTCAGAATGTAATTGGTTCTCCACCACCTCAGAGCTTTGAACTTAATGCCCAGATTCATCATTAAATTCTCCACTGTAAATAAAATCTTCCTAACATCAGTCCTGATTAAATCTAGCTTTAATGTGCAGTTTCCCATCTTTCAATGGTCAGAAATGAACGTAGTTAACTCTCAGGTTCGACACTGGCCTAAATTTATCTCAACTTGAAAATCATCCAACCCCTCTGTAACAAAGTTCTCCTTCACAAAGCCTTACGAAAGCCATTGGGAAAGTATGCTCCTTAGTTCCTCAGAGAGCTGTCTGGAATTGATTTTGTGCATAGGCTCTGTCTGTAGGTGGAACTTGCACATCAGAGATGTGGCGTAAACAGCAATTGAAACAATTCAACTCTATCAACCATGAGAAAGCAATCCCTGCAATGGTGGGAAAAGTAAGCCTTCTGTTATAGGCCAAGGGTCATGACAGTGTCTTTCTGGCACCTGTCTCACAATGGTTTCCAAAGAAATAATACAGCCATTGTGTACAGTGGCATTTAAGCATCTGTGGGTGAAGTCATTTCAGATGCTGAATCCTCGAGGGTGCATTATCTTATATGAGATTGGTTCACAACTGAGAAATTCAGTTTGTGGCGTATTTATATGCACACTATGCCTGTGAGCAGCCTTCCAGACATTTGTTCCTCTCCTCCTCCAACTGGAAGAATGCCCCTGTTTATTTCTCATGTTTCACCATGCAGTAATTGTTGCCTCTGGGGAACAGTCCCCATGAAGTGTATGAAAAGTTTTCTCTTTCTATTTTCTAAAACACATATCTATTTCAGTCACCTCTCAGGATACACTATGTGAGGTAAAGTGCTATTTTCAGAATCAAAATCAGAATTTACTGTTAAGAACATGTCACAAAACTCGTTGTTTTGTGACCAGCATTACAGTGTAAATATTGCCATAAATTACATTACAACAAGAAAATAGGAGAAAGTGAGGTAGTGTCTGTGGTTCACTGTCCATTCAGAAATCCGATCGCAGAGGGGGGTGAAGTGTCCTTGTGCCACCATCAGGTACAGGCTCCTGTACCTGATGGTAGCAGAGGGACAAGGGCATGGCCTGGGTAGTGGGGGTCCTCGAGGATAAAGGCTGCTTTCTCAAGCTACCGCCTCCTGTTGATGTCCTTGATGGAGAGAACACCGGTGCCCATGATGTGGCTGGTCAACAACTCTCTGGAGTTGTTCCTTGCCCTGGACATTGGCACCTTTAAACCAGACAGTGACACAACCAAATGGTCTCCGTGGTCCACCTACAGAAACGTTTCAGTCTTTGGTGACGTACCAAATCTCCTCAAACTCCTCACAAAGTATAGTTCTTCGTGATTGTATCGACATGAAGGCCTCACGGCAGATTCTCAGAGATGCTGACACCCATGAATTTGAAGTTCTTCACCTTTTCCACTACTGAGCCCTCGATGAGGACTGGCTTGCATCCTCCTGATTTCCTCAGGAGGTCAACAATCAGCTGCTTGGTTTTGTGAAAGGTTGTTATGGTGCCACCACTCAACGAACTGATCTATGAACCGCCTGTGTGCTTTCTCATTGCTATCTGGCTTCTGTAGTGGCATTGGCAAATCTGTAGACGTCATTTGAATTGTGCCTAGCCACACTTTTAATCCATCTAATTAATTAATTTTTAAAATCCCATTATTCACCCATGCAATATATTACCATTTATTCAAGCTGCAATACAAAAGATTATTCATGAAGTCCCCTGCAATAGCTTGATTGAAACATTGTCTTTAACAGACTGCAATTTCAGGTCTCTGCAGAGCATTATAAAACATATTAAATCTATACCTTAAGTGCTTTTCTCTCTCCAGAGTTGCTGCCTGACCCAGAGTGCCATCATTCTCAGTTTTTATTTAAAAGCTGATACAGTCACGTCAGATGGAATTCTGCACAGGAAACGAGGAAAGCAGACCTCCCAACTCTTATCCACCATTTACAAGTCACGCATGTGACAAAACATTCACTCCTCAAAGGGACGAGTGGGAGGAGTCACGTGATGGAGTAGTGGCCGGTAGGGGATCTCCAGCCCTCTCCAGAAAAGTAAAAAGGTAGAGAAAAAACAAAGGCACCAACACAGAAACCATAACAAAGTGAAAGTAAAAGTATAGAGAAAATGGCAGCAAAGAAAGAAAAACCAAAAACAACGGGAAGAAAAGAAGAAGGAAGGACGTCGGAGGAGGAAGGTGAAGGAGGCCCGCCGTGGAGAGAGAAGCCCGCTCCCTGAGGTCAGTGGAAACCCCGAACTCAGGACTACAAAAATGGCTCACGGAGCCAAACAAAAGTGCACAACCGCGCAAGACAAAAACAACACCAACGGGAGGGGGGACCAGCTGAGGAGTAAGTCTCCACAGCTGAAACAGACAAGTACAAGACAACAGCAAGACTCTCAACAGGAAAACATAGAAAATAACGGGAACAAGAAGGAAGAGAATAAAAATAGGAAATCAAAGAAAAAACAGATGACCAACCCAGAGGAAGAAGACCAACACCAAGACACTTCTAATAAAAATAAGAAGACCAAAAATACCCAACAAAATAAAACAAACAACCCAACAAGAAAACCAGAAGAGACAGAGATAAAGGACACAGATCCTGGAGTGGACTCAGAAGAAGAGGAGGAAGAACACAGAGATATGGGAGATGAAGGGAAGGGCAAGTACATGGATATATTTTTAAAGAATATATGGAAACAGTAAAAGAATGGCGGTCACAACAATTCAGTGAAATAAAAAGAAGAATAAAAAGTACAGAAGAAAAAGTGAATAGATTATAGAGATGATCATGACAGATATAGGAAAAAGAGTAGACAAGTGGAAGAACGAGAAACAGCCATAGAAATGGAGGTAGATGACAAAAAAGAAATTAGAAGAATCTGATAAAAAGGTTAAAGAAACACAGGAGCTGTTAGCTCAGAAGATAGATATAATGGAAAATTATAATAGAAGAAACAATATAAAGATAGTGGGCCTTAAGGAAGATGAAGAAGGCAAAAATATGAAAGAATTTATAAAAGAATGGATCCCCAGGGTCCTAGGAAGACCAGAATTACAGGAAGAAATGGAAATAGAAAGGGCACACAGAACATTAGCCCCTAAACCACAACCACAACAAAAACCAAGATCCATTCTAGTAAAATTCCTAAGATATACAACAAGAGAAAATATATTGGAGAAGGCAATGAAAAAAATAAGAGAAGACAAAAAACCCATTGGAATACAAGGGTCAAGAAATTTTTTTCTATCCAGATATAAGTTTTGAACTCCTGAAGAAGAGGAAGGAGTTTAATGCAGCAAAAACGACCCTATGGAAAAAAGATTATAAATTTATGTTAAAATACCCAGCGGTACTTAAAATAGTTATTCCGGGGCAGCAGACTATTCTCGGATCCGGAAGTAGCACGAAAATTTGCAGAACAACTACAAAACAGACAGAGAGATGAAGAGATGCCACAAGAACAAAAATGACAACAAACTATATATATATATGCAAGAATTAAGAAGGGAAAGAAAGGGAAGAAAGGAAGTAAGGAGGGAATTAAGAGATTAAAATCTTTTCTGGGGGGGCTGGGTGGGGAAGAATAACAGTCACTGCGAAATCAGTTGACGCTTGCGAACGGATTCGCAAGTCCAAATGGAGAGGGGAGATGTGGTTGCCCGACAAGGGACAAGGGGCAACTCAGAAAGGGGAGGGACTATTGGGGTTAAAGGAATTTTAGATATGAGAATAGTGGAAATATTTTATGTTTCAGAAATGTTGTCTTATAATGTGTTCAAAATAAGAAAGCAGAAATGGATAAGAAGGGAAGGCGGTAATGAGGAAACGGAAAGGAAAGATAAACAAAGTATGAAATGATTATGTTGAACTATATGACTTTAAATATTAATGGAATACATAACCAAATCAAAAGGAAGAAACTGTTACATTTACTGAAAAAAGAAAAAATTGATATAGCATTCGTACAAAAAACACATCTAACTGAAGTGGAACACAAGAAATTAAAGAGAGATTGGATAGGACATGTAACAGCAGCATCATATAATTCAAAAGCCAGAGGAGTAGCTATATTAATCAATAAAAATGTACCAATCAAAATAGAAGAGGAAATAATAGATCCAGCAGGGAGATATCTAATGATAAAATGTCAGATATTTTCAGAATTTTGGAATTTACTCAATGAAGAAGATCAAAAATTTATGCAAGATATTTTTTTGAAGATAGCAGATACGCAAGGGAACAAACTAATAGGAGGGGATTTTAATCTTAATTTGGACTCAAACATGGATGAAACTGGAAAAAAAACTAACAGAAAGAACAAAGTAACCAAATTTATAATTAAATCGATGCAGGAAAAGCAACTTTTGGATATATGGAGGAAACAACACCCAAAGGAAAAGGAATATTCATATTATTCGGGTAGACACAAAACATACTCAAGGATAGACCTATTCCTGTTATCAGCCCACATTCAAGGGAGAGTTAGGAAAATGGAATATAAAGCTAGACTATTATCGGACCACTCACCCCTGTTATTGGCAATAGAGCTAGAGGACAGCCCACCAAGTATGTATAGATGGAGATTAAACTCCATGCTACTTAAAAGGCAGGATTTTAGAGAATTAATTGAACGACAAATTAAAATGTACTTTGAAATAAATACGGAATCAGTGAAAGATAAGTTTATACTATGGGACGCAATGAAAGCGTTCATCAGAGGGCAAATCATAAATTATGTAACTAAAATGAAGAAGGACTACAATCGGGAAACAGAACAGTTGGAAAGGGAAATAACAAATATAGAAAAAGAATTGGCAATAAAGGAAGATACAACTAAAAGAAGAGAATTGGCAGACAAATAAATAAAATATGAAACACTACAAACATAAGGTGGAGAAGAACATAATGAAGACAAAACAGAAATATTATGTGCTAGGAGAAAAAACGAACAAAATTCTAGCATGGCAGTTTAATACAGAACAAACTAAAAGAATGGTATTGGCATTAAGGAAAAAGGACAAACAAATTACATATAATCCAACGGAGATCAATGAAAACTTCAGGGAATTCAATGAGCAATTATATCAAACTGAAAACGAAGGGAAAGAAGACAAAATAGATGAATTTCTAACTAAAATTGAACTACCGAAATTACAAACAGAGAAGCAAAATAAATTAATAAAACCATTTGAAATAGAAGAATTACAGGAGATATTAAAAAAACTACCGAACAATAAAACACCAGGAGAGGATGGATTCCCAATGGAATTCTATAAAACATTTAAAGACTTATTAATTCCTCCCCTCCTGGAAGTAATCAACCAGATTGATAAAACACAAAACATACCAGATTCATGCAAAACAGCAATAATTACAGTAATACCAAAGACAGGGAAAGATCCACCAGCACCAGCGTCATATAAACCAATATCTCTACTTAACACAGATTATAAGATAATAGCTAAACTATTAGCAAACAGATTGGCCGACTATGTACCAAAAATAGTAAATCTAGACCAAACTGGATTTATTAAAAAAAAGACGAACAACGGACAATATCTGTAAATTTATTAACTTAATTCATGCAGTAGAAGGAAATAAAACTTCAACAGTAGCGGTTGCTTTAGACGCAGAGAAGGCCTTTGACAGAGTAGAATGGAATTATTTATTCAAAGTACTACAAAAATTCAGCCTACCAGAGAAATATATTAATTGGATTAAAGCATTATATAAGGGGCCATTGGTGAAAGTGACAGTAAATAGATATATATCAGAACAATTTAACTTAAGCAGATCAACAAGGCAGGAATGTCCACTATCTCCCTCACTGTTCGCGTTAGCTATAGAACCACTATCAGAACTGATAAGAACAGAAAATTAAAATAAGAGGGATAAAAATAAAAGAGAAGGAATATAAAAATCAGTCTATTTGCAGATGACATTATAATATACTTAACAGTACCAGAAATATCAATAAAAGAATTACATAGGAAATTGAAGGAATATGGAGAAGTAGCGGGGTACAAGATCAACATAAATAAAAGTGAAGCAATGCCAATGAATAATGCGGATTTCACAAAGTTTAAGAAAGAATCACCATTTAGATGGCAAACACAAGCAATGCGATACCTAGGTATACAACTAAATAAAAATCTCGGCCATCTATATAAACTAAATTATCATCCATTAATGAAAAAATTACAAGACAACTTAGAGCATTGGAAAGACTTACCACTAACACTGATAGGAAGGATAAACTGTATTAATCCCTTTCACAATAGATAACCTTTCCTTCAGAGAATGGGAGAGAAAAGGAATCAAAAGAATAGAAAATTGTTTTTCGGGAAATAAATTATTATCCTTTGAACAAATGAAGGATAAATATAATATAACTCACGATACAATGTTTGCATACTGTAAGGTAAAAACATCATGAGTTGGGACCGGAGAAGGAGTCACCCAGTACTAAGGAGTAACAGGATGCAGGTGTGACCTTGTACGCTCAAGATAAGTGTGGCAATAACAAGGTGATGTGCAGCAGACTAACAGAGAAGGGTAGCAACAGCTTATTCATTGGACAATGTAATGGTATGATAATTTACTAAGTGCGTGTCCTGAGGTATAAAAAAAACACCACTTGCTGATATCGAGAGAATGCGCCTTCTCCAACTAACACTGTTAGTTGCAAGTGTTACAATCCGGTAATAAAGAACCTTGATTTCGACTCAGTCTGGTGTCTGACTCACTCATTCTCGAACAAAGCAGACCTAACAATCTGGTGATCCAGACGTGGGGTTTTAAGGGCGGCACCAGACAGCATGTGGAACACGCCCATCATGCCTGTCCCCAAACCAGGTAGAAAAGACTGTAGGATGGTACACGACCTCAGGGAAATTAACTCTGCTACCAAAACCCATCGGGAGACCAGTCCCAGACCCATACGTTGCACTTAGGGCTCTGAGTCCAGATCACGAATACTACACTGTCATTGATCTGGCAAACGCATTCTTTTGCTTAAAATTAGCCGAGGAATGCCAAGATGGTTCGCTTTCACTTACCAAGAGAATTGGTACACATATACTAGTTTACCTCAGGGTTATAAGGACAGTTCAGGACTGTTCAATCAGGCCCTTAGTGAAATCCTAGTGAAATTGAAGCTCCCAGAAGATGTTACGCTGATTCAGTATGTAGATGACCTGCTATTAGCAGGAAGAATGGCTCATGGGTGCCTAATGGGGACAGCAGTTTTACTCAGGGGCCTAGGTGAGGCAGGGTTTAAAGTAAAGAGGTCGAGATGTCAGATCGGAAGGAGGGTGGTAACTTTCCTAGGAAGACTTGTCAGTAAAAATGGTACGGCCATGTCCGAGATACATCGGGAAACGATACTAGGTTATCGAAAACCGACAACAGTACAAGACGTTAGCATTTTTAGGGCTCTGTGGATACATTCGAACTTATGTCCCAGGATATGTGAGTTTGACCCAGGGTTTGAGGGAAATGGTCACGGAGATAGGTCACTGAAGGCTTAAGGAACCAGTCAAGTGGAATGTAGAACGCGAGGCGGTTTTCCTGCGTGTTAAACAGGAATTGGGGAAAACGATCAGCCTGGCTAATCCGGATTATAGTAAAGAATTCCACTTGGACGTGGCTGAAACTGGGGGCATTGTTAGCTCAGTACTGTATCAGAAGGATAGAGGACGAAGGAAGGTATTGAGTTACTATAGTTGCAAACTAGACAATGTAGAAAGAGGACGGAAGTTGCCATAAAAGTTCAGAGGGTAATGTGGCGGGATATGCAGTGGTAGGATGGGTGGATGATGCACCCTATCTAGTAGAGTCCTCTATCATCCCCCAACTGGCATCAGCACAATTGGCAGAAGTGATAGGGCTCATAAGAGGATTGGAGCTGAGCGAAGGTAAATCGGTTAACATTTATACTGACTCTGCGTATGCTTGGAGTGCAGTCCATATTGAAGCACCAGGCTGGATAAGAAGGAACTTTCGGACTGTAACCGGACAAAACGTCCGACATGATCTGGTTTTACGGAGACTTGTCAGGGCAGCCATGCTTCCTCGGGCTCTAAGCCTAATTAAGGTGGCAGGCTATTCCCTACAAAACACAAAGGAAGGGAAAGGAAACACGGCGGCTGACAGAGCAGCCAAACAGGTTACTGGATATCAAGAACCTATACAGGGGACGATTCTGAGGTCTCATGGCAAAAAAGAGGAATTAGAGAGAAGAGAAAATAGTAGTAAGTTGAGTGACCAAAAGAGAAGGAGGGAGAGGGACCCCCACCAAATATTGAACACCTGATAGAAATACAGGAAAAAGCTAGCCCAAGTGAGAAAGAGGAATGGATGAAACGCGGTGCTACACGACAGGAGATCATCTATGACAATCGGACAGTACATGTCTGGCGCTCCCCAATAGGTACGATAGTTGCCCCCCGCCAATTACTTCCGCTATTATTTGAAGAAGCACATGGGCCGACTCACATTAGCGCCACCAAAACTTATAATACGCTTAAACAACATTGGTGGAATCCCCACTTACGTGAGCACATTGACAACTTTAGATCTGAATGTACTATCTGCAATGGGCATAACCAAAGGATCACCTTACCCCACCCGCTTTTACGATTTCCAGTACCGACAGCCCCATGGAAAGAGATCTATATTGACTATACAGATATGGGTACTAACCTTAGGACAAAGGAAGGATACCGATATCTCTTAGTGGCAGTAGATAGGTTCTCACAGTGGGTGGAGGCTGTCCCAACGAAGAGGGAGGATGCGGATAGTGTAATAGGCTGGCTGACGCGAAAGTTGATACCCTGCTACGGGGTCCCCAGCAGAATATGCTCTGATAATGGGTCGCACTTTAAGAATGAGCTGATCCAACAGGTTGAAGAATACTTAGGGATCAAACACCGTTTCGGTAGTGTCTATAGGCCTGAGAGTCAGGGGCTAGTAGAAAGGGCAAACAGGACGATAAAATCCAAATTAGGAAAGGTTTTGGGTGGGACCAGGTTGAATTGGGTCGAGGCATTGCCATTAGTACTGATGTCTATGTGACAAGAGAAGGCCAAAGATACCTTCATGTCACCACACGAGATTCTAACGGGTTGACCCATGCCCGGTCCAAAGACTGATCCAGCCTGGGTAAAGAATTGGGAAGAAAGGGAAGTGGAACTGGACCATTATATACAGATGCTGGGTAATAGGGTTGCTTTAGTTTCACAACAGGTGGCGAATGCAAATAAGGAGAACCTGGACACTGAAGGAGTTCCAGTGAAGGAAGGAGACCTGGTGTATATCCGTAAACCAGGGAAGGTACATTGGACTGAAATTAGATGGACTGGACCATACACTGTTACCGCCATGACAGATAGGTCAGTAAGAATTGACAAACTAGGGGATAATAATTGGCATCATTTTGCCTTTTGCTCCAAGGCAAAACAACAAGTAGCGAGTATTGGAAAATATGATGAGACTCATGTGGACAATGCCGAGGGCCCTATGGGCATTCCTGCTGATGGGTTGCCAAACAAGCCAACAGAGTAGTTCGGATCCATGCGGGGCCAAAGTTATTCTGAAGATAGATAAAGACAAGGATAGCACCTTCCAGTTCGATCTATGCAGTGTAATAGCGTGTGGTAGGAATGAGGCGTCCTGGAGACGATGTTTACATGTGTAACTTTCAGAGAGGATATCCGGAGTGGGGCCTACATGTATGTCCGTCCTGGGGTGAGGTTTGGTGGTGGACAGGACCCGACGCTAGATGGATTAGAAAGCCCCTTAACAAAGGGTCCAGCAGACCCCTTTATAATTTTTTCACTAAGGTCTCCCTGATACGTGGTGCCGTTACCCATACTATGAAAGGCAAAAATCCCCTGATTTTGGCAGTAAAAGCGGGGCTGAACAACCCGTGGAATATGAAGGGATGGAGCTCTAAGACATGCGAGGGGGGCACAGGGAGAGAACCTGGAGTCGGAGATCTCCTCTACCTAATGATTGGAGTGTCTGTAAGTGGAAAAGACCCTTGGGGAGTGGTGAGGTTTGACTTACAAACCTACACAAAGGACATACCCAAACCCACTTCTACAGAGGAGGTAGTGCGAAAATTTGATAGCAAGAAGCTGTCCAGGGGAGAGAAGATTGCAATTGAGACAGGTATAGATGAGACAAACTCCTGGATAGAACAGATGGGTAAATATGCGGATCAGGCAAGGTATGGAAACTGCTGGATCTGTGCCCAGGGAAGGTCAACATTACGGATGAGTAGATCGATTTTTGAGGAGACAGATGCTATTGACTGCGCCTTGAACCTAATGTCAGAGTCTAGCCCACTGAATAGGTGTCTGACATGGGAACAGGCGTTTCCCATAGCTCCGGCCAATGTGACCCCCCCTATCTTTAGATCCACGGGCATAAGTAATGTTACTTGCTTCGCCAATAACAACACAGTGGCACACGCTTTCCACATGAGTTGGCTACCCAGTGACTCGTGCAGGACTCGTGTTGATCTCACGGGCAGCAGAAATGCTACCCGATTGACCCAGGCTAGGACAGATATTTGGTGGTTTTGCGGAGGTAGAGTGCTGTATAACTGGCTCCCCTCTAACTGGAATGGTCGGTGTGCTTTAGTAATGCTTAATGCGCTAGTCCTGATTGTGGAAAGGCAGGAGGGGGACGAGGATGCCCTAGATCTACACCACACAGGGGGTTGGATGTGGAGAAGAAGAAGGAGTGTTGGACTCCTGGGGCCAGAAGGAAGGAACCCTGACGGGGTGTGGATTGATGCAACTGGCCAAGCCCAGAATATACCGGACGAATTTAAACTAGCTGATGAGATTGCAGCTGGGTTTGAAAACTTTCCTATATTTAGTGCAATCTTTCCCATCACAGCAAATAAAAACGTAAATAGGATCAACCTAATTCACTATAATGTCCAGCGCCTTACAAATTTGACCAGGGACGTTGTTGAGGCAGTACACCAACAACTGTCAGAAACTTCCCTTATGACGCTTCAGAATAGGATAGCGATTGATATGGTCCTGGCGGAAAAAGGCGGAGTGTGTGCCATGTTTGGAGATCTATGCTGCACTTCTATCTCTAATAACACGAGGCCAGATGGGTCACTCACTAAGGGGCTGACAAAACTTAAGGCATTGGCGAAGGAATTAAAAGCCCAATCTGGAGTCTCTAACCCTGTTTTGTCCTGGTTACATGGAGTGTTTGGGAAATGGGGCACAATGTTGGGACAACTTTTCCTAGGATTGTTCATTTCTGTATCCATTTTTATCACTTGTGGCTGTTGTTGTATTCCATGCATTCGAACGCTGGTCACGAGAACCATTGAGAGAGCCTTTGCCAACCGCGATGAGCTGCCTCCAAAATATCAAGCTCTACCAGCTACGGAGCGGGACTATCTCACGTCACAGGAGGCGTCAAAAAAATGCTGAGATCGATCCGGAGTCTGATGGAGAATGCGACAGGGAGGAGGAATTATAAAATAGATTGTAGAACAAATATTAAAAAATAGATTGTAGCACAAATGTTAACTTTTATCTTAACTAATTACAAATGCTTAGAAGGGATAGCCAGTTATTTGCTTGGGGGCAAACGGGGAGGAAACTTGTAAACGGGCAATGGAATCGGGGAAACGGATGGGGGGTATACGCTAAAGAGGGTTGGGGGGAGCCCTAGCCCACCAGCCGAAAAACCCCGTGAACAGAACCCGTATAGAGCTTGACAATAATAGGCGAACTAATGTAACGCGGTGGTAACATAGTCAGGGCAAGATTGTCCTCTAAAGAGGACAAAGGAGGGATTGTAAGGTAAAAACATAATGAGTTGGGACCGGAGAAGGAGTCACCCAGTACTAAGGAGTAACAGGATGCAGGTGTGACCTTGTACGCTCAAGATAAGTGTGGCAATCACAAGATGATGTGCAGCAGACTAACAGAGAAGGGTAACAACAGCTTATTCATTGGACAATGTAATGGTATGATAATTTACTAAGTGCGTGTCCTGAGGTATTAAAAAAACACCACTTGCTGATATCGGGAGAATGCGCCTTCTCCAACTAACACTGTTAGTTGCAAGTGTTACAATCCAGTAATAAAGAACCTTGATTTCGACTCAATCTGGTGTCTGACTCACTCATTCTCGAACAAAGCAGACCTAACAATACCACCAACTGAAAACTTGAAGGACAAATTGGGAAACTGTCTGAGGTTACCAGAAGGAAGCAATTTTGAATATGTGATTACAGACAAAATGATAATTTAAAAAATTTGTAACAAACATGTACATCAAACTGCAAGAAAAGGAGAATGAGGAAACAAACGGTAAACCTAAACAAAAAGACAAAGAATGAAACATGGGAAAAGCTAGGCTCCAAAACTATGAGAAATACAATAAACACGAGGTTATGCATGATACAATATAACTGGATACATAGGCTATACATCACACTTCAAAAGTTAAATAAATGGGACCCAACAGTATCAGACAGATGTTTTCGCTGTAAAAAGGAAACGGGAACAACAATTCATGCAATTTGGACATGTGAGAAAGTGAAAAAATTTTGGGAAGATCTAAACCAGATATTAAATAAAAACACAAAAAGCAATATACCAAAAAACCCAGAGATCTTCCTCCTAAGTAATATAAGAAATAAAGAATTTGGACTCGATTTGGATGGAGCACAAAAAAGATTTGTTATGATAGCCCTAGCTGTAGCAAAAAAATGTATTATGTCAACCTGGAAATTCGAAGACAACTTGAGAATACAACAATGGTACATTGGAAATGAATAAATGTATTCCATTAGAAAAAATAACATATAATTTAAGAAATAAAATCACAATATTCGAACAAATATGGGAGCCATACATGGAACACAATAGAGAAATCCTACCATGGACTTCCACCACCTAAAATGACAGAAGGAGAAGATAACGAAAAGAACTGACTCAGTAAAATTTCTTGTTTATTTTTATTAAGTGACAACATTGTTTAACGGGTTTAATGTATCTTATAGATTGAACTTCAAATAAATGGGAAAGGGGTGAGGGAGGGAGGGAAGGGAGGGGGAAAAAGGGGGAGAAAATGACACTGTATATATTCAAGAAAAAAATGTCTGTATGTATCTTGGTCAATATGGTTTATAGTGTGAAAAATAAAAAAATTAAATAAAAAAAGGACGAGTGCATTTCCAACACACTCAAGACGTTTGATGCCTTGAAAACATAGCAGCCCTGTTTGGCAGTACTTCTGCCACTTTAACATCAACCACTGGTGCAGAATTGGCTGCAGGGTGACCATTTGCACAACAGCCACCTGCAAGAACTTGCTTTAGCAGAGATGTGATGTCTTAACATCCAGCAACAGGTGCAAAGGAATACTTGACTTGGAATTACATCGGCCAGCCATTCTCAACGGAAGCCTCTGCACCCCTCCCATCCCAGACCACAGCACATTGAAGTAAAAGTCTTTTTTTTTTCTTTTCACCTCAACTATTTTTATGTTTTATGTGGTCGGGAGGAGAGAAAGATGGAAGAAACTAAAACTTGACTGCTTCACAGGGAAGGAGGCACATAAACTTTGCCAAAAGTTCTTTAGTGGGGGGAGAGGGGGAGGAAAGCATAACTGTAAACTCTGGAACTCTCCATGTGATTACACTGAGGGAGAGCATTTATTACATGGACTACAGCAATTTTTTTTTTAAAATTTTTTTTATTTTTCACACTATAGATCACATTATTCAAGATATACACATTTCTCCTTTCAAATATATACAGTGTCGTTTTCTCCCCCCCTCCCTCCTCCCCTCCCCCCCCCCACCTCCCCCTCCATCCATTCAAAACTTTGAGTCCAAGATACATCAAACCCATCAAACAATGTTGTCACTCAACATTAACGAACAAAAACTTCCACTGAGTCAATTCTTTCCATTCTCTTTTCCTTTTGTCATTTTAGGTGATAGATGTCCCGGTAGGTTTTCTCTATTATATTCCATGTACGGCTCCCATATTTGTTCAAATAATGTTATATTATTTCTTAAACTATATGTTATTTTTTCTAATGGAATACATTTATTCATTTCTATATACCATTGCTGTATTTTCAAATTATCTTCTAATTTCCAGTTTGACATAATACATTTTTTTGCTACAGCAAATCTTTTTTGTACACCCTCCAAATCAAGTCCAAATTCTTTATTTTTTATGTTACTTAGGAGGAAGATCTCTGGGTTTTTTGGTATATTGCTTTCTGTAATTTTATTTAATATCTGGTTTAGATCTTCCCAAAATTTTTTCACCTTTTCACAAGTCCAGATTGCATGAATTGTTGTTCCTGTTTCTTTTTTACAACGAAAACATCTGTCAGATACTGTTGGATCCCATTTATTTAACTTTTGAGGAGTGATATATAACCTATGTATCCAATTATATTGTATCATACGTAATCTCGTATTTATTGTATTTCTCATAGTTCCTAAACATAACCTCTCCCATGTTTCCTTTTTTATCTTTATGGTTAGATCTTGTTCCCACTTTTGTTTAGTTTTATCATTTATTTCCTCATTCTCCTTTTCTTGTAATTTGATATACGTGTTTGTTATAAATTTTTAAATTATCATTGTGTCTGTAATCAGATATTCAAAATTGCTTCCTTCTGGTAACTTCAGACTACTTCCCAATTTATCCTTTAAATAGGATTTTAATTGGTAATATGCCAGCACTGTATCTTGAGTTATATTATATTTATCCTTCATTTGTTCAAAGGATAATAATTTATTCCCCAAAAAACAATTTTCTATTCTTTTAATCCCTTTTTTCTCCCATTCTCTAAAAGACAGGTTATCTACCGTAAAAGGGATTAGCCGATTTTGCGTCAGTATTAGTTTTGATAATTGGTAGTTTGTTTTATTTCTTTCTACATGAATCTTCTTCCAAATATTAAGCAAATGGTGCAGTACTAGAGAATTCCTATGTTTTACCAATTTTTCATCCCATTTATATAATATATGTTCAGGTATCTTCTCCCCTATTTTGTCTAGCTCTAATCTAGTCCAATCTGGCTTTTCTTTTGTTTGGTAAAAATCTGATAGATATCTTAATTGTGCGGCTCTATAATAATTTTTTAAATTTGGCAGTTGTAAGCCTCCTTGTCTATACCATTCTGTTAATTTATCTAGTGCTATCCTCAGTTTCCCCCCTATCCATAAAAATTTCCTTATTATTTTCTTTTAACTCCTTAAAGAATTTTTCTGTCAAGTGTATTGGCAGTGCCTGAAATAGGTATTGTATCCTTGGAAAAATGTTCATTTTAATACAGTTTATCCTTCCTATTAGTGTTAATGGTAAGTCTTTCCAATGCTCTAAATCTTCCTGTATTTTATTCATTAGTGGATAATAATTAAGTTTATATAGATGGCTGAGGTTTTTATTTATTTGTATACCTAGGTATCGTATTGTTTGCATTTGCCATCTAAACGGTGATTCTTTCTTGAATTTTGAGAAATCCGCATTATTCATTGGCATTGCTTCACTTTTATTTGCATTAATCTTGTATCCAGACACTTCTCCATATTCCTTCAATTTCTTATGTAATTCTTTTATTGATATTTCTGGTTCCATTAGGTATACTATAACATCATCCGCAAATAAACTGATTTTGTATTCCTTGCCTTTTATTTTTATCCCTTTTATTTTATTTTCTGTTCTTATCAGTTCTGCAAGTGGTTCTATGGCTAACGCGAACAATAAGGGCGATAGTGGGCATCCCTGTCTTGTAAGTTAAAATGTTTTGATACATATCCATTTACTGTCACTCTTGCCAATGGCCCCTTATATAATGCTTTAATCCAATTAATATATTTCTCTGGTAAACTAAATTTTTGTAGTACCTTGAATAAATAATTCCATTCTACTCTGTCGAAGGCCTTCTCTGCGTCTAAAGCAACTGCTACTGTTGGAGTTTTATTTCCTTCTACTGCATGAATTAAGTTAATAAACTTACAAATATTATCTGTTGTTCGTCTTTTTTTTATGAATCCAGTTTGGTCTAGACTTACTATTTTTGGTACATAATCAGCTAATCTGTTTGCTAATAATTTAGCTATTATCTTGTAATCTGTGTTAAGTAGAGATATTGGTCGATATGATGCTGGTGCAAGTGGATCTTTCCCTGCCTTTGGTATTACTGTAATTATTGCTGTTTTGCACAAATCTGGTAAGCTTTGTGTTTTATCAATCTGGTTGATTACTTCCAGGAGGGGAGGAATTAATAAATCTTTAAATGTTTTATAGAATTCTATTGGGAGACCATCCTCTCCTGGTGTTTTATTATTCGGCAGATTTTTTATTGTCTCTTGTATTTCTACTATTTCAAATGATTCTATTAATTTATTTTGTTCCTCTGTTTGTAATTTCGGTAGTTCAATTTTAGTTAAGAATTCATCTATTTTGCCTTCTTTCCCTTCGTTTTCAGTTTGGTATAATTGTTCGTAGAATTCTCTGAAATTTTCATTAATTTCCGTTGGATTTAATGTGATCTGTTTGTCTTTTTTCCTTGATGCCAATACCATTCTTTTAGTTTGTTCTGTCTTAAGCTGCCACGCTAGAATTTTGTGCATTTTTTCTCCTAGTTCGTAATATTTCTGCTTTGTCTTCATTATATTTTTCTCCACCTTATATGTTTGAAATGTTTCATATTTTATTTTTTTATCTACCAATTCCCTTCTTTTAGTAGTGTCTTCCTTCCTAATTCTTTCTCTATATCTGCTATTTCCTTTTCCAACTGTTGTTTCCTGATTCTAATCCTTCTTCATCTTAGTTACGTAACTTATTATTTGCCCTCTGATGAACGCTTTCATTGCGTCCCATAATATAAACTTATCCTTCACTGATTCTGTATTTATTTCAAAATACATTTTAATTTGTCTTTCTATGAATTCTCTAAAATCCTGTCTTTTAAGTAGCATGGGGTTTAATCCATCATGGGTCCTCTACCGGCACCACCTACGGCTCCTAGAACGCTTCCACCAGCGTTGTCTCCGCTCCATCCTCAACATCCATTGGAGCGCTCACACCCCTAACGTCGAGGTACTCGAGATGGCAGAGGTCGACAGCATCGAGTCCACGCTGCTGAAGATCCAGCTGCGCTGGATGGGTCACGTCTCCAGAATGGAGGACCATCGCCTTCCCAAGATCGTATTATATGGCGAGCTCTCCACTGGCCACCGTGACAGAGGTGCACCAAAGAAAAGGTACAAGGACTGCCTAAAGAAATCTCTTGGTGCCTGCCACATTGACCACCGCCAGTGGGCTGATAACGCCTCAAACCGTGCATCTTGGCGCCTCACAGTTTGGCGGGCAGCAGCCTCCTTTGAAGAAGACCGCAGAGCCCACCTCACTGACAAAAGGCAAAGGAGGAAAAACCCAACACCCAACCCCAACCAACCAATTTTCCCTTGCAACCGCTGCAATCGTGTCTGCCTGTCCCGCATCGGACTGGTCAGCCACAAACGAGCCTGCAGCTGACGTGGACTTTTTTACCCCCTCCATAAATCTTCGTCCGCGAAGCCAAGCCAAAGATACATTTTTGGAGGGATATCCTGTAACTCTATTGTCAATATCAAGGGTGAATGGTCCGATAATATTCTAGCTTTATATTCTGTTTTTCTTACTCTATCTTGCATACGAGCTGATAACAAAAATAGCTCTATTCTTGAGTATGTTTTATGTCTATCCGAATAATATGAATATTCCTTTTCCTTTGGGTGTTGTTTCCTCCATATATCCAAAAGTTGCATTTCTTGCATCAATTTAATTATAAATTTGGTTACTTTATTCTTTCTGTTAATTTTTTTCCCGGTTTTATCTATGTTTGAATCCAAATTGAGATTGAAATCCCCTCCTATTAATATATTCCCTTGCGTATCTGCTATCTTCAGAAAAATATCCTGCATAAATTTTTGATCTTCTTCATTAGGCGAATATATATTAAGTAAATTCCAAAACTCCAAATATATCTGACATTTTATCATTACATATCTTCCTGCTGGATCTATTATTTCCTCTTCTATTTTAATTGGTACATTTTTATTGATTAATATAGCCACTCCTCTAGCTTTTGAGTTATATGACACTGCCGTTACATGTCCTATCCAATCTCTCTTTAATTTCTTGTGCTCCACTTCAGTTAAGTGCGTTTCTTGCTCAAATGCAATATCAATTTTTTCTTCTTTCAGTAATTAGCAGTTTCTTCCTTTTGATTTTAGCAGTTTCTTCCTTTTGATTTGGTTATGTATTCCATTAATATTTAAAGTCATATAGTTTAATGTAGCCATTTTATACTTTGTTTATCTTTCCCTTCCGTTTCCTCATCATCCTTTCCTTCTCATCCATTTCTGCTTTCTTTCTTCGAACAGTTTATAAGACAACATTTTTAACACATCAAACATTCCCCTTATTCTCCTACCTAATATTTCTTTAACCCCATTGTCCCCTCCCCTTCCTGAGTTGCCCATTATCCCTTGTCGGGCAACCACATCTCCCCTCTCCATTTGGATTTGCGAATTCACTCGCAAGCGTCAACTGATTTTGCAGTGACCGTAATTTATCCCTACCCAGCCCCCCCAGAAAAGATTTCAATTTTTATATACAACAAAGGTCACTCTCTAAATTCCCTCTTTACTCCTCTCTTCCCCTTTTTTTTCCCTCATTAATTCTTCTCTTTACGCTATATATTTTCTTTTAAATGCACATACACTTATGTAATATATGTATTATATATGTATATAGTGCTATACACATGTCTTTTTAGTTCGCAGTCTTTTGTACTCTCGTTACACATCTCATCTCTCAGTCTATTTTGTAATTGTTCTGCAAATTTTCGTGCTTCCTCTGGATCCAAGAATAGTCTGTTTTGCTGTCCTGGAATAAATATTTTCAATACCGCTGGATGCTTTAGTATAAATTTATACCCTTTCTTCCATAAAATCGCCTTTGCTGTATTGAACTCCTTTCTCTTCTTCAGGAGTTCAAAACTTATATCTGGATAAATAAAAATTTTTTGCCCTTTGTACTCCAGTGGCTTGTTGTCCTCTCTTACTTTCTCCATTGTTTTCTCCAGTACTTTTTCTCTTGTAGTATATCTTAGGAATTTTACCAAAATGGATCTTGGCTTTTGTTGTGGTTGTGGTTTAAAGGCCAATGCTCTATGTGCCCTTTCTATTTCCATTTCTTGCTGTAGTTCTGGACATCCTAGGGATTCAATCTTTTATAAACTCTCTCATATTCTTGCCTTCTTCATCTTCCTTAAGGCCCACTATCTTTATATTATTTCTTCTGTTATAATTTTCCATTATATCTAATTTCTGAGCTAACAGCTCTTGTGTCTCTTTAACTTTTTTATTAGATTCTTCTAATTTCTTTTTTAAGTCCTCTACCTCCATTTCTACTGCCGCTTCTCGTTCTTCCACCTTGTCCATTCTTTTTCCTATTTCTGATATGGTCATATCTATTTTATTCACTTTCTCTTCTGTACTGTTTATTCTTCTTCTTAAATCACTAAATTCTTACGCTTGCCATTCTTTAAATGAATCCATGTATTCTTTAATAAGTGAAAATATATCCATTGTCTTGCCTTTCCCTTCTTCTTCCATTTCACTGTACTCTTCCTCTTCTTCTTCCTCTGGGTTGGCCATCTGTTGTTTCTTTGTTTTCTTTTTCTTTTCTTCTTTCTTGTTTTCGTTGTCTTCTATGTTCTATGTTCTGCTGCTGTTCTGTAGCTGTCATTGCCGGCTTTGGAGATCGACTCCCCAGCTGGTCGCCCCTCCCGTCGGTGTGTTTTTTTTGCATGCGCGGTTGCGCACTTTTACTCGGCTCAGCGAGCCATTTTTGTAGTCCACTTTCTACCGACCTGAGGGAGCGGGCTTCTCTCTCCACCGTGGGCCTCTTCGAACAGGTAAGGCCTTCTTCTTCTTCGTTGTCTTCTCTTCCTCTCTTCTTACTGTTGGTTTCGACTTTTCTTTTTTCGTCGCCATCTTCTTTCCACCTTTATATTCACTTTACTTTAATTTTTATTTTTGTGCCTTTGTGCTTTCCTTTATTTTTTTCAACTTTTCTGGAGAGGGCTGGAGTTCACCGTCCGGCCACTACTCCATCACGTGACTTCCCCCGACTACAGCAATTGAAGGCAAGACTCACTGCCACTCAAGGGCAATGAATTGGTGGGATGTGCCAGAAAAGCCCACTGGTTTCACCACGCAAATCAAGTCAAACAACAGTTCACCACCTCAAGTCTACAGGCCCCACAAAGAACACAGAGACTCACCAAGAAAGGGTGAGACCAGCCAAAATGAGAAAACCTCATAAGCCTGGTCAGGTAACTGCAACACCTCCCGAACCGTCCGGGCCAGCTCCCCAGCAGTGAGAGATGACAGACTGTCCACTGTCAGATGAATGATCGAGTTGTTCACTAAGTAAATCAGGACCTCAGAGTCTGCAAAATGCAGGGGGAAGGGGAGGGAGACAGGAAGGGAGAAAGGATAATGCAATTAGTTTTTTGAGAAACAAGAGATCATTCCTAAATACAATGAGAATAAATATATCTGCACAGAAGGCAATATTGCTTTCAATTGTCAAATGTTGGCATTCTTCTGGATGTTTTTAGTTGGCTGTTAATAAAGCTATACTTGAGGAAAGGATCATATAGATGTCCTCAGATAACTAAGCCTTTTATTCTATATTAATTGCTGATCTTTCAATTTCCAGTTTTGTATGACAATGTTTAACATGACAGTTTTACTACAACTATAAAAACATATTGCCTTCTTTTACCTGGTATTGTCAGTTTCTTAGCCCATGGTAAGTATTTCATTCTCTGACAGGCTATTAAGAAAAACATGGGACAAGAAGCCATTCAGTTCAGAGCAGGTGAAGGATAGAAGGAAAAAGCTTTGCACAGATTAGCAGAAAGAGGGGATTGGAAAATCTTGAGAAACTCACAGCTGACGAAAAATTTTAAAATGCCAAAGATGGAGTACAAGAGCAAACTAGCAAATCATATGAAATAGTAAGAGCTGCTACTAATATAGTAAAAGAAAGCATGCAGCTAAACACTAATCGCTTATAAAATGAAATTTTGTGAGAAATTGAATGAATACCTGTAAAACCCCTGGTATCTGGAATACAAGCAACCAGCAAAAAAATGAGGAAAATAAATTTTAAAAATTAAAATAAATAAAAATAAAATAGGTACAAAAATATGTTTAAAATTGTAAAAGTAAATGTTTCCTGAAGTAATACATAAACCTTTGGGAGCAAATATTCAGCCAGCTTAGCACTTGGTCATGCTTTACTTGTACCAGCTGTTTGAATAAAGTTATGTTTGAATAAAATGGCATTGCCCAGGGTGAAGAGCTGGTTGATGCCACTCACCGTTGGGGTGACTCTCAAAGTGTCTCCCTGTCCCTGACCCAGTCAGAGGCTTTACCTGTAAACTTGGGGAAGAGGGGGTTAATTACCTATAATCTTATTCTTAGTTTTTCGGGTCACTCGGTGGAGGGGGGCGCGGGTGGTGGGGGGAGATCCTGCAGATGCAGTTAAATGTTTTCAAAGAATGTGACTGAAAATAAAATGCTTTAAGGTTTATATATTCATGAATGTGAAGTTTGTTCAGCATAAGTATGGTATTTTTGTCTTTTAAACTGTTTATTCTTAATGAGGGTGTATTAGTTAGGCATTGTAAGAGTCTCAAGCAACCAGAAAATATACTTATCCAGCATCGACCAATCCCCAAAGATGCCGGATATCATGGGTTTTACTGTAGCTTCTCAATTATTTTGAATTAGTCCTCATAGTAGAATGCATGAAAAACATCCCAATTAAAAAAATGGATCTCAAGGTGGCACTGAGGAACTTACAATCTATACATGTAGAAAAAAAACGACCAAGTGTGGTGTCACACCACTAGGCAGGCGAACCAGCCCCGCTTGTAATACACGCGGAGGAGCAGCCAGTTAAATGGTGCCGTCGAGGGTTTCCCCTTCTCAGCACAGGGCTCAGAAGCTCGCGTTGGGGGAACCACATGATGCCCAGCGCAGTTCTCAGCCAGTTCCGGGATGGGAGTACAAGTCCAGCCCAGCAGCCTGCAATAAATAAGTTTTGCTCAATGAGCTCAACCCATCTGGTTGTGTGTTCTTTCAGTAGTAGTGCAGCTGCCGCTACAATTGGTGACCCTGACTGGTTCAAACTTCTTTGAACCCAACATGAGCGAACCTGGGATCAGTGCTATCGCCGTCAAGCTGCCTGAATTCTGGGTTCAGGAGCCGAGACCTGGTTCGGCCATGCGGAGGCTCAGTTTCACCTCCGCCAGATTTAATCTGACATGTCCAAATTCTACCATGTGGTCGCCGCCCTAGACCAGGCCACCGCCAAACGTGTGCTGCACCTCGTTCAGCACCCACCCGCCGAAGACAAATACAAGACCATCAAGCAAGTGCTCACCGGAACGCTTGGACTATCCAGGTACCAGCGTGCCACTTGGGTACTGCACCTCGACGCCCTGGGGGACAGGTTCCTGATGGAGCTGATGGATGAGATGCTCACACTCATGGGTGATCACACCAACTGCCCACTCTTCAAGCGCACTTTCCTCAACCATCTGCCCAAGGACATCTGGCCATTACTGGCCCAAGAAAACTTTACCAACCTGAGGAAGGTTGCTCAGAAGGCCCAAGAGCTATGGCTTGAGCGATTCCCAGAGGGCTCGGTGGTACAGCAGGTCACAAGCATGACCACGCCAAGCCCGCCCCTAGCGCTGCGGTAGAGCATCCGACCCCTGCAGGGGCAACCAAGAGCATAACCAGGGGCACGGCATCCGCTCCAGCCCTCTACTTCTACCACCAGCGCTGGGGAGCCAAGGCTCGGAAGTGTCGTCAGCCCTGCTCGTTCTAGGGAAACGAGCAGGCTGGCTGCTGTAAATGGTTGCGGCGGCTGGCCAAGGATACATACAGCCTTCTCTACCTGCAGGACTCAGTCAGCGGCTGGCGTTTCCTCGTTGACACTGGGGCCAAGATCAGCGTCATCCCTGCCATGGCCATCAAGTCCAGGAACTGACCGAGAGGACCTCCCCTCCATACGGCCAACGCAACAGAGGTCCGGACGTATGGGATCAAGACACTCCACTTCCAGTTCTCGTGGAGATTTACTTACTCATCCCTTCCAACCGCGATCCTGCATGCCGACTTCCTCCTCGCCCACGGGCTTCTGGTGGACATTCGGGGTAAGCGGCTGGTAGACGCCCGTATTTTCCAGGCCATTCGCCTCGATGCCTCCTGCACAGAGAGGCCACAGATGGCCACGATCAGCACGCCCAGAGAAGAGTTCCAGCGAAACCTGGACGAGTTTCCGGCCCTCCTCAAGCCACAGTTCTCCGCTGCCTCGCCGCACCATGGGGTGTTCCACCACATCCCCACCCAGGGCCCACCAGTTCACGCCAAGCCACGCCAGCTCCCACCTGACAAGCTCCAGGTGGCAAAGGAGGAGTTTTCGCATCTGTTGGAGCTGGGGATCATTCGGCGGTCTGAAAGCCCGTGGGCCTCGCTGCTCCACCTGGCCCCAAAAGCCTCCGGCGTCTGGCGCCCCTGCGGAGACTATCGACGGCTCAACGAGGCGACAGTTCCTGACCATTACCCCATCCCTCACATCCAGGACTTTACGTCAATCCTGCATGGTGTGAAGGTTTCCTCCAAGGTTGATCTGGTGCGTGGGTATCTCCAAAACCTGGTGCACCCTGAGTACATACCCAAGACGGCCATCATCACCCCCTTTGGCATGTTTGAATTACTTCGCATGCCATTCGGGCTCAAGAACACCACTCAGACCTTCCAGCGCCTCATGGACTCAGTGGGCAGGGACCTGGTTTTCGTCTTCATTTACTTAGATGACATCCTCGTTGCCAGCAGGGATTGGGCGCAACACAAGGCCCACCTGCGCACCCTCTTCTCCCGGCTAGCCGACTTCAGCCTCACCATCAACCCAGCCAAGTGCCAGTGGGGGAGTCACGTGATGGAGTAGTGGCCGGACGGTGAACTCCAGCCCTCTCCAGAAAAGTGGGAAAAAACAAAGGAAAACACAAAGGCACAAAAATAAAAATTAAAGAAAAGTGAGTATAAAGGTGGAAAGAAGATGGCGACGAAAAAAGAAAAATCGAAATCAACGGTAAGAAGAGAGGAAGAGAAGACAACGGAAGAAGAAGGAGAAGGCCTTACCTGTTCGAAGAGGCCTGCGGTGGAGAGAAAAACCCGCTCCCTCAGGTCGGTAGAAAGTGGACTACAAAAATGGCTCGCTGAGCCAAGTAAAAGTGCGCAACAGCGCATGCAAAAAAACACACCGACGGGAGGGGTGATCAGCTGGGGAGTCGATCTCCACAGCCGGCAACGACAGCTGCAGAACACCTGCAGCAAGAGGAGAACATAGAAGACAACGAAAACAAGAAAGAAGAGAAGAAAAGGGCAACAAAGAAACAACAGATGGCCAACCCAGAGGAAGAAGAAGAGGAAGAGTACAGTGAAATAGAAGAAGAAGGGAAAGGCAAGATAAAGGATATAGTTTCTCTTATTAAAGAATACATGGAGTCATTTAAAGAATGGCAAGCACAAGAATTTAATGATTTAAGAAGAAGAATAAACAGTACAGAAGAGAAAATGAATAAAATAGATATGACCTTATCAGAAATTGGAAAAAGAATAGACAAGGTGCAGGAACGAGAAGCAGCAGTAGAAATGGAGGTAGAGGACTTAAAAAAGAAATTAGAGGAATCTAATAAAAAAGTTATAGAGACACAAGAACTGTTAGCTCAGAAAATAGATATAATGGAAAATTATAACAGAAGAAATAACATAAAGATAGTGGGCCTTAAAGAAGATGAAGAAGGCAAGAATATGAGAGAGTTTATAAAAGATTGGATCCCCAGGATCCTAGGATGTCCAGAACTACAGCAAGAAATGGAAATAGAAAGGGCACATAGAGTATTGGCCTCTAAACCACAACCACAACAAAAACCAAGATCTGTTTTAGTAAAATTCCTAAGATATACTACAAGAGAAAAGGTACTGGAGAAGACAATGGAAAAAGTAAGAGAGGGCAACAAGCCACTGGAGTACAAAGGGCAAAAAATCTTCATTTATCCAGATATAAGTTTTGAACTCCTGAAGAAGAGAAAGGAGTTCAATACATCGAAAACGATCTTATGGAAAAAAAAACTATTCTCGGATCCAGAGGAAGTAAGGAAATTTGCAGAACAACTACAAAACAACCAGAGAGATGAAGATATGTAATAAGAGTATAAATGACCACGATTTATATGTATGTGGGTAAAGAGGTATATGTGTGTATATGTATAATGTGCATACATGAATGTATCCGTATTTAGAGGAAAATATAGATAGTATAGACAAGAATTAATAAGGGAAGGAAATGGAATAGAGGGAATAAGGAGGGAACTAAAAGAGTGACCTTTGTTACATATGAAAAGTGAAATCTTTTCTGGGGGGGCTGGGTGGGGAGGAGTTGCGGTCACTGCAAAATCAGCTGACGCTTGCGAGTGAATTCGCAAATCCAAATGGAGAAGGGAGATGTGGTTGTCCGACAAGGGATAAAGGACAACTCAGGAGGGGAAGGGTAGATTGGGGCTAAAGAAGTTTTAAATAGGAGAATAAGGAAAATGTTTGATGTTTTAGGAATGTTGTCTTATAAAGGGTTTAAAACAAGAAAACAGAAATGGATAAGGAGGAAAGGTAATGATGGAGAAACGGAAAGGGAAGATAAACAAAGTATAAAATGGCTACGTTGAACTATATGACTTTAAATATTAATGGAATACATAACCAAATTAAAAGGAAGAAACTGCTAAATTTACTGAAAAAAGAAAAAATTGATATAGAATTTGTGCAAGAAACACACTTAACTGAATTGGAGCACAAGAAATTAAAGAGAGATTGGGTAGGACCCGTAACAGCAGCATCGTATAATTCAAAAGCAAGAGGAGTGGCTATATTAATTAGTAAAAATGTGCCATTTAAAATAGAAGAGGAAATAATAGATCCAGCAGGGAGATATGTAATGATAAAATGTCAGATATATTCAGAGTTTTGGAATCTACTCAATGTATATTCACCGAACGAAAAAGATCAAAAGTTTATGCAAGATATCTTTTTGAAGGTAGCAGATACACAAGGGAACATATTAATAGGAGGGGATTTCAACCTGAATTTGGATTCAAATATGGACAAAACTGGGAAAAAAATTAACAGAAAGATCAAAGTAACCAAATTTATAATTAAATCAATGGAAGAAATGCAACTTTTGGATATATGGAGGAAACAACACCCAAAAGAAAAGGAATATTCATATTACTCGGCTAGACATAAAACATACTCAAGAATAGACCTATTTTTGTTATCAGCTAGTATGCAAGATAGAGTAAGAAAAACAGAATATAAAGCTAGAATACTATCGGACCATTCACCCTTAATATTGACAGTAAAGTTAGAGGACATCCCTCCAAGAATGTATAGATGGAGATTAAACCCCATGTTACTTAAAAGGAAGGATTTTAGAGAATTTATTGAAAAACAAATAAAAATGTATTTTGAAATAAATATGGAATCAGTGGAAGATAAGTTTATACTATGGGATGCAATGAAAGCATTCATTAGAGGGCAAATAATAAGTTATGTAACCAAGATGAAGAAGGACTATAATCAGGAAACAGAGCAGTTGGAAAGGGAAATAGTAAATATAGAAAAAGAATTAGTAATGAAGGATTATAACTAAAAGAAGAGAATTGGCGGATAAAAAAATAAAATATGAAACACTACAACGGAAAGGTGGAGAATAATATAATGAAGACAAAACAGAAATATTATGAACGAGGTGAAAAAACGCACAAAATCCTAGCATGGCAGCTTAAGATAGAACAAGCTAAGAAAATGGTATTGGCATCAAGGAAAAAAGACAAACAAATTACATATAATCCAAAAGAAATTAAGGAAAACTTTAGAGAATTCTATGAACAATTATACCGAACTGAAAACGAAGGGAAAGAAGGGAAAATAGATGAATTTCTGACTAAAATTGAACTACCAAAACTACAAATAGAGGAACAAAATAAATTAACAGAGCCATTTGGAATAGTAGAAATACAAGAGATAATAAAAAAAATTACCAAATAATAAGACACCAGGAGAGGATGGATTCCCAATAGAATTCTACAAAACATTTAAAGACTTATTAATTCCGCCCCTCCTGGAAGTAATCAACCAGACTGATAAAACACAAAGCTTACCAGATTCATGTAAAACAGCAATAATTACAGTAATACTAAAGCAAGGGAAAGATCCACTCTCACCAGCGTCATATAGACCAATATCTTTACTTAACACAGATTATAAGATAATAGCTAAACTATTAGCAAACAGATTAGCAGAGTATGTACCGAAAATGGTAAATTTAGACCAAACTGGATTTATCAAAAAAAGACGCACAACAGACAATATTTGTAAATTTATTAACCTAATTCATGCAGTAGAAGGGAATAAAGCACCTACAGTAGCAGTTGCTTTAGACGCAGAGAAGGCCTTTGACAGAGTAGAATGGAATTATTTGTTCAAAGTATTGCAAAAATTCAGTTTACCGGAGAAGTATATTAATTGGATTAAAGCATTATATAAGGGACCGTTAGCGAAAGTGACAGTAAATGGACATGTATCAAAGCAATTTAACTTAAGCAGGTCAACACGGCAGGGATGCCCACTATCACCTTTATTGTTTGCGTTAGCTATAGAACCACTAGCAGAATTGATAAGAATAGATAATAATATAAAAGAAATAAAAATAAAAGGCAAGGAATATAAAATCAGTTTATTTGCGGATGATGTTATAGTGTACTTAACAGAACCAGAACTATCAATAAAAGAATTATATAAGAAATTGAAGGAATATGGTAAAGTGTCGGGTTACAAGATAAATGTAAATAAAAGTGAAGCAATGCCTATGAATAATGCGGATTTCTCAAAATTTAAGAAGGAATCACCATTTAGATGGCAAATGCAAGCAATAAGATACCTAGGTGTACAAATAAACAAAAATCTCGGCCAACTATTTAAACTCAATTATTATCCACTAATGAAAAAATTACAGGACGATTTAGAGCATTGGAAAGATTTACCACTAACACTAATAGGAAGGATAAACTGTATTAAAATGAAAATTTTTCCAAGGATATTATACTTATTTCAGGCATTGCCAATACAACTGACAGAGAAATTCTTCAAGGAGTTAAAGAAAATAATAAGGAAATTTTTATGGAGAGGGGGGAAACTGAGGATAGCACTAGATAAATTAACAGAATGGTATAAATAAGGAGGCTTACAACTGCCAAACTTTAAAAATTATTATAGAGCCGCACAATTAAGATAGCTATCAGATTTTTATCAAACAAGGGAAAAGCCAGATTGGACGAGATTAGAATTAGATAAAATAGGGGAAAAGATACCTGAACACATATTATATAAATAGGATGAAAAATTGGTACAACATAGAAGTTCTCCAGTATTACATCATCTCCTCAATATATGGAAGAAGATTCATGTAGAAAGAAATAAAACAAATTATCAATTACCAAAACTAATATTGACGCAAAACAAGTTACTCCCTTTTACAATAGATAACCTTTCCTTTAGAGAATGGGAAAAAAAAGGGATTAAAAGAATAGAAAATTGTTTTTCAGGAAATAGATTCCTATCCTTTGAACAAATGAAAGATAAGTACAATATAACTCAAGATACAGCGCTGGCATATTACCAATTGAGATCCTACTTGAAGGATAAATTAGGAAGCAGTTTGAGTTTGCCAGAGGCAAGTAACCTTGAATATGTGATTACAGATACAATGATAATCAAAAGATTTATAACAAATATGTATATTAAACTGCAAGAAAAGGAGAATGAGGAAACAAATGGTAAAACTAAACAAAAATGGGAACAAGATTTAAATATAAAGATAAAAAAGGAAACATGGGAGAAATTATGTTCTGGAACGATGAGAAATACAATAAATACGAGGCTACGTATGATACAATATAACTGGATACACAGACTATACATTACATCTCAAAAGTTAAATAAATGGAACCCAACAGTATCTGATAGATGTTTTCGATGTGAAAAAGAAATGGGAACAACAATTCATGCAATCTGGACATGTGAGAAAGTAAAAAAATTTTGGGAAGATCTAAATCAGATATTAAATAAAATAACAGAAAACAATATACCAAAGAATCCAGAGATCTTCCTCCTAAGTAACATAAAAAACAAAGAATTTGGAATTGATTTGGAGGATGCACAAAAAAGATTTGTTAAGATAGCTCTAGCCGTAGCAAAAAAATGTATTATGTCAACCTGGAAATGGAAGATAATTTGAAAATACAACAATGGTATATAGAAATGAATAAATGTATTTCATTAGAAAAAATAACATATAGTTTAAGAAATAATATTGAAATATTCGAACAAATATGGGAGCCTTACATTAAATACAATAGCGAAAACCTACCGGGGACAATCATTACCTAAGTTAATAGAAGGAAAAGGAAATGAAAAGAATGGACTCAGTAGAATTTCTGGTGTATTTTTATTGAATGACAACATTGTCTGACTGGTTTAATGTATCCTAGATTGTATACCTTAAATGGACGAGAGGGGGGAGGTAGGGAGGGTGGGTTGGGAGGAGGGAGGGGGGGGGGAGAAAATGGCACTGTATATGTGTGAAAAGGAAAAAGTGTGTACCATGGGTTAATGTGATTTATGGTGTGAAAAATAAAAAAATTTAAAAAAAAACCCAGCCAAGTGCCAGTTTGGGAAAGAGTCATTGCAGTTCCTGGGCCATACCATCATGGCCGAGGAAGCCACGCCCACCACTACGACAGTTACTGCTATCAAGGAGTTCCCACGTCAGACAATCTCAAGGGGCTGCAGGAGTTCACAAGTATGGACAACTTCTACAACCGATTCATCCCGGGAGCTGCGCGCATCATGCAGTCGCTATTCACCCTCATTGCAGCCAAGCACAAAACCCTCACCTGGACCCCAGAGGCCCGCAGTGCATTTGAGGCCACCAAAGACGCCCTTGCAAAGGCTACCGTGCTCGCCCACCCGCACACTGACCTGCAAATGGCGCTCTGCGTCAATGCCTCTGCCACAGCTGTCGTCGCCGTCCTGGAGCACCAGGTGAATGAACAGTGGAAACCACTGGCATTCTTCAGCCAGCTTCTCTGCCCACCAGAGTGCAAGTATAGTGCCTTCCACTGAGTTATTGGACATGCACCTGGCGGTGTGCCATTTGTGTTATTTCTTGGAGGGGAGGACTTTTACCATCTTCACTGACCATAAACACCTCACTCAGGTGTTCGTGATGGCAAAAGACCCCTGGTCGGCCCGCCAGCAGCGTCACCACTTCTTCGTGTCGGACTTTACCACCAACATTCGGCACAAGGCGGGGAAGGACAACGTGGTCGCCAATGCACTCTCGCGACCAGCCTTTTGCACGCTGACGCCTGGCCTTGACTGACCAGCTCGCCTGGGACCAGAAGTCCGACAAGGAGACGCGAGCCTTCAGGACTGCCATCACCAGCCTGCGGTTCAGAGACCTCCCGACTCTAAGCAGCAGAAGCACCATCCTCTCCAAAGGCACCCCACGGCCAGTAGTTCTCCAGCAGTGGCGCAGGCAAGTCCACCACCGTGATCAGGTAACGACCTTTTGCATCTGTCCATCAGGTCCACGGTCCGGATGGTGGCAGAGCGTTTCGTCTGGCATGGGCTGCAGAAGCAGATTGCGGGCTGGGCCAGAATATGCACCCATTGCCAAATGTCCAAGGTACACAGGCACACCAGGGCACCCATGCAAGAGTTCGAGCACGTCCGGGAACGGTTCAGCCACATTCATGTGGACATAGTCAGGCTCTTACCCGTTTCCTGGGGGAACCGTTACCTGATCACGGTGGTGGACCACACCACTCATTGGCCCGAGCCGATCCTGATGCTGGATGCCTCCACGGACTCCTGCTCCCGAGCGCTGTTGCATGGTTGGGTCGCCCGGTTCGTCATTCCAAATCACCTCACCAGCGATCGGGGTGCCCAGTTTACCTCTGCGCACAGCTCACCAACAGGTTGGGATCGAGCTGCACCGCACCACGGCCAATCACCCGCAGGCCAATGGGCTGGTAGAGCTTCTGCACCGCCACCTTAAGTCGGCATTTATGGCCTGCCTCACCGGTCCTGACTGGGTGGACAAACTGCCTTGGGTTCTCCTGGGCATCTGCTCCACGCCCAAGGAGGATCTGCAGGTGTCATCAGCTGAGCTGGACTATGGTGCACCGCTGGCACTTCCTGGTGAGTTAATCAACGTGTCTCACAACCCCCAACAGTCGCCGCACGAGCTGCTTCCCTACCTCCGGGCCCATTTGGACTCCTTCGCATCACCACCGCCACCCAGACATGGCACATGGCCGTCTCACATCCCCAGTGAGCTGCACTCTGCAGAGTAGATTTTTATTTGGCAGGGCCCGCCCATGGCACCTCTGCAGAGACCTTACGAGGGGCCATACAAGGTTGTCCAGCGTTCAGGCTGGACATCAGCAGTAGGCAGGAATTGTTTACTGTGGACAGGTTGAAGCCAGCGCACCTCGACTTCACCAAACCAGTGATTGTGGCCCACCCTAAGAAGCAAGGCTGCCCAGCTAAAAAAGACATTGGTGCCGGTTCTGGGGGTGGGGGGGGGGGGTGTTGTGTGACGGCACATCACTAGGCAGGCAAACTGGCCCCGCTTGTAATCTATGTGGCGGGGCAGCTGGCCAAAATGACGCCTTCGGGGGTTTCCCCTTCTCAGCACAGGGCTCAGAAGCCCCGCTGGGGGACCACACGACACCTGGGTGATGTCAGCACCCCCCAGCACGGTTCTCAGCCAGGTCCAGGCTGGGAGTATGTCCAGCCCAGCAGCCTGCAATAAATCAGTTCTGTTCTCTGAGTTCAACCTGTCTGGTTGTGTGTTCTTTCAGTAGCAGTGTAGCTGCCACTGCACAGGCAAACTAATGGAACCAAAAGATGACAAACAACCTGGCCAGCATCTTACGATCTTAAGAATTTAACTGCATTGTGGATTCATTGGCTGTCATCTACAAAAACATCTGGATCCTGGAGATTCCCAGTGGATTGGGAAACTGCAAATGTAGTGTCAAATCAGGAAGAAGGGAGGTTGAAAATTAAGGGCCAATTAGCCTAACTTCTTTCAATGATGGAATACATTATTGAGGAAATAGTAGGACATAGAAAATCAAAACCATGACTGCTGATCATCTTAAGAAAGGGATCCTGTTTTAATTTTAAACTTAGACAAAGCACAGTAACTGCCCCTTCTGTCCCACGAGCCCATGCTGCCCAAATACCCCAATTAACTTACAACCCCATACATTCTGACAGATGGGACGAAACCAGAGCGCCTGGAGGAAACCCATGCAGTCATGGGAGAATGGACAAACTCCTTACAGACAGCACCGGATTCAATAGTGTTTTTGACAAATTTACTCAAGGTTTTTGAGGATGCAGCCAGCAGGTGGTCAAAAAAGGAGAGCCAGTGGATGGAATGTGCACAGAAATTGGCTCTTGCTGGAGTCTGGAACTTACGCCGAGCTGCAGAAGACGACACACTGCCCCGCTGAGAATGCCCGGCCTGTTCCAGCGTATTTGTCGCCTCGCTTGGATCCATCTGAAACAAAGCGAATCTCAGAATTGGCAAGTATAGGTGGAAATTCAGCCTATTAAATTGGCACTAGCTCCAAGAATGTTCCAGCCAGTGCCTTTCCCAATTTATTATCCATGCCCTTGTAATTCTTTCTCCCTTAAGCAGCCATCCAATATTCCATAATACAATTATTAAATTTAGGTGTATTAAAGAGAAAAATGGACCATGACTACAGCTGACTACATTGGGGGAGGCAGGTGAGGTCTGGGCCTGATGTCCCACTCACCCAAGGAAAGTGCACATGTAATACATTGCCTCTCCTTTCTCAGTGTAGTGATTGCCACGTGGCCACTGTCTGGCTTGCCAGGCAGGTCATTGCAAATGACCTCTCCCACATTACTGCATCCGGAACAACACCTTCTCATGGAGTTTCCAGTTTTCACTGAGTGGTTATGTCATGGTGTGACCAGTTTCTGGCGGTATAACTGTATGGGTAGGCTTGGCTCATTAGGCATCACTGGCAGTCAGCCTAAGAGAAGGAACACGGATTTCAAATTCGGGCAGGTAGATCTCATTAGTCTCGTCAGGTCAACCATATAGAAAAAGGACACTCCGACGTAACACTGACAACCCGAGGACCTGGCTGTCAATGTCTCGCTTACTCAGCCGTGACAGATAAACCCTGGGTGTAAAGGGTGGGGCCAGTTCTGGACCTACTGTACTCCACCTACAAAATCCATTATGCAGGCTCGAAGGACTTTCCTGGATCGACATTTGTGAATCTAAGCCATGATGGTGACAGCTGCAAGAAAACATTTCCCCTCATATCATCATTTGCCAGTCACTCTTAACCTGACCCCTCCAGTTCATGACATTTCTGCAAGAGAAGCAGCTGCTCCACCCTTGTCCTGGTATTGGAAGTCCTCAACCATTGGACTGTTGTAGTGGGTTTTCGTTGCTCTCAATGCAATCAGGCACAGAACTCCTTTGGTTAACTCTTTATTAGGTAGAAGCTACCTGAGAGAACCCTTTCTCCTGCTATCACACTTGAAGCAATCTCCTAGGGTCTCTGACTGACGAGAGGATGCACAGGATATTTATACATTCAAGAAAGGCAGTTAGAGAAAAGGTTACATCAGACAAGGGTGAGATGAGCCAAAACGAGAAAACCTTACAAGTCTGCTCAGGTAACTGCAAAAGTAAAGCATACTCAAAGTAAAGCATTACATGTAGGATAAGCAGCAAACCCCACCCCCATCCCCCATCCCTGCAGTCTCCATTATTATACATCAAAGTTTAAAAAACATGCTGTTAGAACAAAGGGTCAGTCTGACAGTGAAATCTGACAGTGAAAACATCAGGACCCCTTATCTCTTCACACATTCCTGCACTCTGCTTTGACTCCCTCCTTAGGCACCCCAAGGTTGTTCCAGTCAGTACCAGTCTGAGAGGTACTGAAACTCAGTACTGCTTTTAACCTTTCACCACTTTCCTAAACCCTGAACAAGCTTCTAAAGGTTTTTTAAAAAATATTTCTAAAGGTTCTAATGCCTTTTTATACGATATACAACCAGTTGACCAAATCTTTGCTGCACCTTTACCAAGGGGTTAACATTCTTCCTACAATGTTGTTACCAGATCCGGATGCAACATTTCGCTCTAGCTGAACCAATTTTCCCCATAGAGAGTTATTAATCGATTCTTTATGCTGTCTACCTTTGGATGTCACATGGAAGAAAATGCTTTCTCAAGATTTGATTCAAGATTGCATCGTGTAAATAAAATACAAAAATCTTTCCTTTGTTTTCCCTGCAAAGGCAAATGAAGAGTCATCAACTCATCCAATCCCATTAAAAAAAAACAAAAGTAAGAGAGTCCTCAGAGTCAGCGAGGAACTGTATCTCACTGCTCAATGTCAGAGTGCACATGACATCACATAAAACCCTGAGATTCTTTTGCCTGTGGGAGAGGCAGAATTTCAAATGACCATGAACTGCAAACTGTACTTAAGAAAGATACATATACAAAAGAGAAATGTCTGCAAACTGTACAATGCAGAAAAACTGTCAGAAGCAGAATTTGGCATAAGTCACGATGTTCACTGTTTTCAGACAACTTCACAGTGCAAGCATTCATATAAACTACCTTATCAATATAAATAGTGCATGAAAAGTCAAAGTAAGGCGTGTGCAAAGCAAGAGTCCTTAAATGAATCCACGATTGAGTTTGTGGTTGAGGAGTCTGATGTGGAAGGTTAGCAGTTGCCCCTGAACCTGGTGGTGTGAATCTTGTGGCACCTCGGCCCCTTTCCTGATGGCAGCAGCGCTGCCTCTCGATAGCCTCCCGCGTCCCAATCTCCTTGGTAGCTCTATGGTCTGTTGTTCAACAAGTGAATCTCAACTCGTGGTATCCAAATTATACCTCCTCAATTCCTAGTTCTTAATGTCCAAAGCCTTCCCTGGGCCTTTCAGGATGTCTGCTTGCCATCATGCCTCCACAGATTTCTGGTTCCCAGGAGCCAGTCACCAGCAGGCTGTCAGCTACCAAACCTCAAACTGGAGCCCACCATAGTAGCTGGTGGGCTCCAGTTTGATTTCAAAAGCCAGTTCTCAAGGCAGAAGCAGATGACTGGAGCAGGATACCACAACCCTGCTTGCATTCTAGACAGCAACGTGGAGGGCCTAACAAAAGCCACCAGAGAAACATTCTAATGGTTCAGTGTTGGCTAAGTTGGTCTACTGCTGTGGCGTTCCTTCTCGATAGGGTTCTCTTCAAAGCTCGTCCTTGAAGGCAGGGTGGTGTCCTCCTGCTCTGGTATCCTGCTCCAATCATCTGCTTCCGACTTGAGAACTGCCTTTTGAACTCACTCCAGTCTACGTGGCAAAGGCACTCCCAGGGTGATAGCTGCTATTGCCATTGTTAGTATGGAGAGTTCTCGCTGCTGCCATCAGGAAAGAGGACTAGGTGCCACAAGACTCAGGAACAGTTGCTACCCCTCCACCATCAGAATCCTCAACGACATACTCAATCAGAGACTCACTTAAGGTCTCTTAATTGTGCGCTTTATTATTTTTTTATTCTCTCTGTCTCGCATTGTCATTTTGTTTATATTTGTTACCTGCTTACAGTTCTTTATTTGTTTGCATGTGTAGTTTTCTTTGCACTACCAATAATTGGTAATTCTGCTTTGCCCACAGAAAAGGAATGTCAGGGTGGTAGGTAATGTCATATATTTACTCTGACAGTAAATCTGAATCTGAGAGTTGGTTTGGCTAATTGCTTTTGATTGCTAATTAGTTACTTCTAGAAAAGTCAGAAAAAGCTCAAGAATTGGATTCTAATCTAGAAAAATTGGAGAGTCTGCTCCATCAACAGTTAATTCACATACTTTGTATCACCTCGTAAAAACAGAAAATATTGTTACCATTAGCTCAGCACTTTTCCTAATCAGGGAGAAGGTTAAAAAAAAAATCAGTTAACGGTAATCCAACCAACCACATCAGCTCTTGCTTGCGCAGTACACTGGTATCTGGAGAAATATTAAAAGTGCAATCACAGAACAGCTGGGACTGACTGGAAAATATAATTTCAACAAAAATAGCATAAAGAAAATCCAGGTTGCGTTATCTACAGAACAGTTGGCAGGCTGTTAGTGGAACCAGGGCACAGTTCATAGAACCAGAGACTTGGATTCAATTCTGATTGCCAGTCTGTCTGGAACATACCTCCTATGATCATATGGGTTTCCTCCAGATGTTTCAATTTCCTCTTGCATCTCAAAGAGGTGTGGTTGGCAGGTTAATTAACTGCTGTATATTACCCCCTTCTGAGGCTGAGTGGTGTAATCCATGCTGAAGTCAAGTTGAATCTGGAAGATGAGCTGAAAGCCCTGCACAAGGCACTGGACACTGTCCACTACATCACAGGCAAAATTCTCCCCACCATTGAGAAAATCTACATGGAACACTGCCATCGGAGAGCAGCAGCAATCGTCAAGGACATCCTCTGTTCTCGTTGCTGCCATCAGGAAAGAGGTATAGGTGCCACAAGACTTGTACCACCAAGTTTGGGAATAGTTGCTACCCCTCCACAATCAAACTCTTAAATCACAAACTCAGAGACTCACTTAAGGACTTGTACTTGCACATTATTATTGAATATTTAAAAAAATCTTGGGTACAGTTTACATTACTGCCAAGTAGAAATTCTGCCGTGCCCGCAGAAAAAAGAATCTCAAGGTTGTTTGTGATGTCTGACAATAAGAAATGTAAGAGGCGGCTTGGAAATTTCTGCCAGTGGCGAATCTGTCTGCCTTGCAGCAGGCAAAAGGGAATTTCATGAAATTCACCACTGTTTTATTACTATGACAATAAATTGAATCTTGAATCTTAAATATATGTATTCTGACAATAAATCTGTGGGAAGATACAAACATGAGATTAACATCGTGTAAATGTGTGGTTGATGGTCTGAACAAACTGTGGGCTGAAGGACCCACTTCTCTAATTACCCTACCACAGAACATAGGATGACATTTTAAGCAGGTTTTCAATAGTTTTCTACACTACAATATCAAAATGTCAATTTATTTTTCAGATCCATTGCAGGCTTTATACATCAAAATATACATCTCAAGGTTGACATGGATTCCTGAGCTCTCAGAGATGCCTTTAGACAAGAGAATTATGTATGTTTAAACATACATGGAGCACAGTTACAGGTCCTTTTGGCACAAGAGCCTGGGCCACCCAATAACACCCAACTGACCTACAATCCCGGTATGTTTTGGGAGGAAACCGGAGTCCCCGTGGAAAACCATCGCAGACATGGGGAGGACGTACAAACTCCTTACAGACAGCATGGGATTCAAACTCCGGTCCTGATTGCTAGCGCTGTAACAGCATTGCACTAACTGCTACGCTAACCATGGCGTCCCAATGAGAATTTCAACTGGATGTCAAAGTTGCTGTGACGTTAAAAGAGAAATTTTGTAGTTTCCCTGGCCAATGTCACTCTCCAACCTACATAAACTTGGATAGATCTGCAAAATCAATTGGTGGCATTGACCTGTACAACAATTACTGAATTATTTTATGAGGATCACTGTGTCACCAGCTTAAAAATACAGAAGACAGATTTACATTTCTATTGCACCTTTTGTACATTTTTCAAAACATCACTAAGCACCTCATCGCTAATGTCGCACTTCTACGCCAGATTTCACCATGATCATTTGGCTCCAGATGTTGTGAAATAGAGCCGAATTCCAGAGCAATGCAGGAGAGCAAACAGTGGATCATTTGTGTTATTGGTGATCAAGGATCCATATGAATATACAAATTAAGTGCAGGGTAAGCCACTCCTATCATTCAGAAAGATGGCCAATCTGATGGCAACTTCAACTCTGCATCCCAATCCACCTGCAGTAACTTAGCAAGACTGGACAGGCATCAAGGAGTAAAACACTCCACTGCTGAACTCACCCAAGGTAAAAACCAATACTGAACATTTAGGCATGGAAAATAACTCTCACAGCAGACAAATGCAAGCAGAACATTGTCAATAAAACAATCTAAACTCCAAATTTCTGGGTGTCAACATTTGAGGATTTGTCCAGGAGCTTCCATGTCGATGTAATCATAAAAGACGCACCAGCAGCTATATTTTGTGAGGGGTCTGAAGAGATTCAGGATGTCACCAAAGATAATCAAAAACTTCTACAGGTGTACCATGGAGAGGATTCTGGCTGGTTGCATCACTGTCTGGTATGGAGCTCAGGACAGGAAAAATCTCCAGAGGGTTGTTAATTCAGTCTGTGACATCACAGGCACCAGACTTCACATCATTGAGGACATCGGCAAGAGGCGGTGTCATAAGAAAGCAGCCTCTATCCTCAAGGACCCCCACAACCCAGGCCATGCCCTCCACTCTGACGCCATTGGGGAAAAAGATCCAGGAGCCTGAAGATGAGTACTGAACTGCCATCAGATTCCTGAATGAACAATGGATCACAGACACTGCCTTACTTTAATTTTTTCTTGCATTTTTAAAATGTTGTAAGGTAGTTTATATAAATGTTTGTCTGTGATGCTGCCGCAAAACAACGAATTTCATGACATGTTCATGACAATAAATTCTGATTCATATACTATTTAATGTAAATGAACCTGCCACACAAGTACTAGGACTGGAAGAGAGCAGACATTTTGTGGCAATGACTCACCACCTGACTTTCCACATCCTTAATGTCATGGAATCCTCTATTTGCCTGATGAGAACAACTCCCACCCTTTCCATTTATCCCATTAGTAGCTGCAGAGTGTACCATATACAAAATGAACCGCAGTCACTCCACCAGCCATCTACTGAACAAAAGGCAACAGGTGTACAGGAACCCTTCCATAACGGGTTCCAACTGCCCAGTTTGACTGCTGTCAGCTTCATAAGGCTTAAACGGCCAGTAAATAGAGCCAACGGTGGTTTTATTTAAAAATCTGGTGACCACTGGTCTCCACCCATGATTGGCAGACTCCATGGAAGCAGAGGACTGGGGCAGGGCACCTGAAAATGGGGAGGACCCCCCCCCCCCCAAGTCTGAGAAGAAGCAACAGAGGAGATGACCTATGGGGCGGTGACCACAGCTGCGGACCAGTGAGAGGTTCGGAGGTTGAAGAAACACACAGGCAACGGGGGCTGCTGGCAACTACGATCGAGGGATTCACACCAGGCAGCAGACTGCTGGAGACTAGTTCAAAGCAAGCTGAATGGGTACTATACCAGGCATTGGAACCAGGATGCAAGAGGGTGCCGAAGGGTTCTGGATCGTGTCAGAGGTTCGGATTAGGACCTCAAACTGCTGATAGTTTGAACTGGACTGCGGGGCTGCAGCAGTGCTGGAGACACATCCACAAACACTCAGTGACTCTGAGGGGTCTCTCTTTTGCTTTTCTGTGACTGTAAAAGGTAGTTCAGGCAATTTTTGCCTATGGCAAATCTATCTGCTTTATGGCTTATGAAAACAGATTCCATGTAATATTGCTCTCTATTCATTACATGGCATTAAAGGAATCTTGAATTTGATTTTAAAAAATCCTGGAGCTCTCTAGCCAACAGCGTCATGCAGATATCTTCACAAAAAGAATTTAGCTCTTTACATTACAACATCTGGAGCTGAATGACCATGATGAAAGGTGACGTACAAGAGCTTCATTAGCTAGGAGGCATTTTGGATTGTTCTGAAAAAGATGCCATGGAAATGCAAATCCGTCTTCGGTATTTTTAAGTTGGTGACACAGTGATCCTCAAAATAATTCAGCTATTGTTGCTGTACAAGCCAATACCAGATTTAAACAATTGATTGTGCAGAGCAAGGCAAAAAATTTTGAATCACGTAGGTGAGCGAGTGACATGTGGCCAGGGCAACAGGGGTGTCTACATTCCATAAAATAACAATCTCCCTTTTGCACACATTTTGATAGATATAAAAGAAGTCAAACTTCAATTTGCAAACCTGTCAAGTATTCTGCTTCTGTTACTGGCAAGCCTTCCTACAAAAGTCTCCAAATCTCTCACATGCTTTACTTTTGGAGGCTTTGCTTTTTTCAGGAGTGAGTAACAACATTTCAAGATAGTAAACCACAAAATATTACAAGTGCTAGGAGTTAAAGATTAACCACAGGAAGCATCTGACTCATATGCTTCTTTATGGATAAACAAGCACGTAGATAGAAAGGGGAAAGAGAGAAAAATACAGGAAATACAGTTGAACAATTGCACATAATAATACTGAACACAAGGATTACAAAATGGTTGTAGAAAATGTGGAATGAAGCAGAAAAATTATGAAACTGGGAGAAATGAGATGCTGGATGTTTGGAATTTGAAAAACAGAAAGTGCAAAACATGAATTAAATTTGAGACAAGATGCTGTATTCAGACAAAAAAAGCAAGGCAGTAGATTCAGTAGTCAAACATACAGTAAAAGTCTGCAGACACCACTGTGGTTGAAGTGAAATCACACTGCTGGAGAAACAAGCAGTGTCTTTTAAACAAACACAACCAACGTTTTGGGCTTGAGCCCAAGGAAATAGATTCAGCATTCTTAGAACAAAGTCTAAGAAGTATTAACCAGGCTAAAGAGCATAATCAGTTTACTTGCCCCTATGTTCACCAAAAAATTAGGGATTGGAGCTTGAAAACTTCAGCTAACTTTGCAGTGCAGAACTGTGATGTCGGAAGTAGCATTTTTGAGACTACTTGTTCACTCAAGCATCTCCAAAAAAATTCCATGACTTTTGATTAGAAGAGAGGAGCTCCCTCTTTCTCTCTCTCCTGAAGCTAAACATCAGGTTGTTTACGATCAAAGTACTGCTTGTGAAAACCAGCTATCACCACAACAGACAGGCTTTCAAAAGTAGTTCATCTGGAAAACACAAAGAATTTAGATACAGCTATCTTTCAGCACATCTTGATCAAGGGAAAATGTACATCAGTAGCACATCCTATGAAGGATGTGAATGTACTTTACAGTAAGAAGCACAGAAATGTTGGAGGAATTCAGCTGGTGTCACAGCATCCATGGGAGGCAAAGGGATGTTTCAGGCCTGAGCCCTTCTTCAAGGAATAAGGAAGGCACAAGAATAAAGAGACTGACCAGGAGAGGAGTGCAGATCAACAAAAGGTGTTAACTTGATTTGATAAGAGGAGAGATTTGATTATGGCTCTGTGAAAAGAGACAGAGAGAAAGAGCAGGGGAGGGGGGGGGCAGGCAAGAGGGAAGAAGAAAGGTGGTTGGGGGGGGGGCAGTTAAAATTGAAACCAGAGAAGTCAGTTAATGCCCTCTGTTGGATCGCCAGACAGAAGGTGAGGTGTTGTTCCGCCAATTTGCAGGTGGTCTCAGTCTGGCAGTGCATGAGACCACATGAAGATATGTCAGCAAGGGAATGGGTCGGGGAACTGAAATGGGTGGCTACTGGGTGATCCCCACTATTACACCAGACAAAGCCAAAATGCTCCCAGTCTTTCCAATGCAGAGGAGGACACACGGGAGCACCGGATCCAGTAGATGATTCCTGCAAGAAGGACCAATACCCCTGAATGTAAAGCCCTCCAAAAAGATAGTGGCCACAACCCAGGATATCACAGGCAAAACCCTCCCCATTATTGAGTGCATCTACAGGGAACACTGCCATCAGAAAGCAGCAGCCATCAACAAAGACTCTCACCACACGCCCTGTTCTCATTGCTACCTTCAGGAAAGAGGTCTAGGTGGCACAAGACTCACACCACCAGGTTTATGAACTACTGCTACCCCTCCACCATCAGACTCCTCAATCAATCAGGGATTCATTTCAGGATTTTTGTGCACTTTATTGATTTTGTTCTCTGCATTGCAGAGTTTGTTTACATTCATTGTTTACATATTTAACACTGTGCACAGATTATTTTTTTCACCAACAATGAGCAGTAATTGTGCCACACCTGCAGTAAAAGAGGAATCTCAGGGTTGTAATGTGATGTCATGTATATACACTAACAATAAATCTGTTTGGGGCCCCAAATGGTGGTGAGGGAGGTGGTATGGACCCAAGTGGAGCATCTCCTGCAGACACAGGGGTTAAAAAGGTAACGATTCCATTATTATCAAGTAATACTACATTTAGAATGTAACATACATGGAATTTTTTAACTTTTGTCCACCGCAGGGCAGACAGAGTCGCCACATTGTCCAGCAGCCCCCCCCCCTCCCCCAACAGCACCTGGTGTTCCTAGGCGGTCTCCCCTCAAAATACTGCCCCGGCCCTGGGTGGGGGGAGGGGGGGGGGGCGCCCTGCCTCATCCCACACCTGCCAAAGTAGTGAGGATTCAGACACTTCATTGGCTAAATACAAAGACAATGTGGAGCAGTCCCTGTCACCGGTGTGTGGGGGAAGGGGTACCAAAGTAATGAGGCCTAGGGAAGTTAAAGCCAGGACTGCCCCCACACAGGGACTGAAGCCTAGGGTCGTACCCTCCCTCATCTCCAACCCCCCGTCCACCTCCCCTCCCCTCGACCCCCTCCCACCTCCGGTTACCCCTCAGTCACAATGCCTGCCGGATACTCACGTCTCTCTCACTCCCGAAACTTTCAAAGGGAGCTTGCTGCGATCCAAGCCCGACGCGGCTCAACCACCACTTCCCTCGTCCCTGCGCGCCAACTGCCCCCCCTCAAGCTCTCTCCTTGTGCGCCTGCGCGCCAACTGCCCGCCCCCCCGCTCTCTCCTTGTGCGCCTGCGTCGCCCGGCAGCTTTCCTTGCCCGCCTGCACCTGCGCTCTCGGCAGGCGAGCGCCGACGCCACTCCGCCCTACTGCGCCTGCTCCGACCGGTCCCCTCTTCCGCCTCCCTCCCCGGCGCGCGCTTGCGCACTCGGCTCCAGCCGGCCGGCTGCCGCCCCTGGTTCTTCCCGCCCTTTTCCCGGCCGACTGTTCTACTCCTGCGCGTCGGCGGCTCGCTGGGCAGCCGTCGTTTCCCCCACCACCCCCTCACCTCCCAGAAATGCACGTAAGTGGTTGGAGTTGTGGGGCTAAACAAGAAATTTACAGACGCCGGAGAGGGTGGGGGAGAGGGAGACTCAGCAGGTCACGCAGCATCCACAGGGACCAGAAACTGGGGTGTATCTGTGGGAGATGGACCTATCTGATATTGCGCCCCTGTCCAAATAGCTGACACCCAGCTTTCGGATAACTTTACCATGATATCAGGTCAGAAATGCAGGTCAAGCTCTTTTAATTAACAAATTATGGCAGGACATGAAAATTATAACTGCACCTTCCATGTAAAATGGGTCTGTGGTGTGATCAGGGTCAGAACTCATTGCAATGAACAATTTGTGAAATTGGGTGTTTTGCGGCAGCACCGCAGTGCAAATGGTCGCATTATAACCATCCTTTCAACATTATTATATTAAATATGCATGAAAAGTGCAGCAGTGTCTTTGGTTCATTGATCTTTCAGGAATCTGATGGCAGTGGGCAAGAAGCCGACCTTGTGCCTGTCTTCAGGCTCCTGGACATTCCCCCCATGGTAGCAGAGTGGGGGGGGGGCCTTTGAGGATAGTGGCTGCTTTTTTAAGGCACCACCTCATTTCGATGTCCTGGATGGTGTGCCCGTGATGTCGCAGGCTGAGTTAACAACCCTCTGGAGTTTATTCTTGTTCTGAGTGTTGGCTCTTCTGTACCAGGCAGTAATGCAATCGGCCAGGATGTTCTCCTCAGAACCATTTGTAGAAGTTTACGAGAATCTCTGGTGATGCCCTGAATCTCCCCAGACACCTCATGAAGCATAGCCTGCTGGCGGGCCTTCTTCGTGATGGCATTGACATAGAGGCTCCAGGACATATCTTTGGAGATGTTGACACCCAGGAATTTTAAGTTCTTGACCCTCTCCATGACTGAGCCCTTGATGAAGACTGGGTTGTGTTCCCCTGACTTCCTTCGGAAGTCCACAATCATCTCCTTGGTTTTGCTGATGTTGAGCACAAGGTTTGGAACATCAGTAAGAAGAAAGAGTGTACTGTTGAGCTCAATAATCTCAAAGGGGCTGATAGACCAAGGAAGACTCCATTGCTGATGACAGAATTGTCATCACAATGAAAAAAAAACTCCAAGCGCATGTCCAACAGATCAGAAACACTCTTCAGAGACAGGTGTGGACATTTCAATGACAACTGTTTGCAGAAGACTTCATGAACCGAAATTCAGAGGCTACAGTGCAAGATACAAACCATTAGTTAGCCACAGAAACAGGATGGCCTGATGACAGTTTGCCAGAAAGTATTTAAAAGAGCCTGTAGAACTCTGGAAAAAGGTCTCATGGACAGATGAGACCAAGATTAATCTGTATCGGAGTGATGGTACCACAGTGTGGAGGCATAAAGAAACAGCCCAAGATCCAAGGCATACCACCTCATCTGTGAAACGTGGTGGGTGTGTTATGGCCTGGGCATGTATGGTTGCCACAGGCACTGGGGCACTTAGAATTTATTTTGCTTCTTCCATCAGCAGTTACATCATCAATGAAAATAAGTGCATAGAATCACCTTTAATGCTTTAGCAGTATGTTTGGGATCATTGTCTTGCTTTAGGATGAAGTGCCAACCAATGAGCTTGGAGGCATTTGCTCGTCTTAATCCCATAAGATGTTTCCATACACTCAGAATTCATTTTGCTACTGCCATCAGCAGTTAAATCTAGAATGTGCACTTTAATAACATGTGAATTGTTTGATTACAAATTTAAAACTGTGGAGGACAAGGGCAAATAAAGGAAATTGGACAGAAAAAAAGCTGTTCATCTTAACACTCCTCAACATCCAGTCCCACGTGTTAACTTTGAAAAATAAGAGCAGGGGTGGACCAAGCTCCGAAACAGCTTCTGTTCCATTTTCAGCTTCTTGGATAATAAAAATGTCCATGCCCACATGGAGTGGGATTTTAATTTCATTTTTAATTTAATTTTAATTAGAGACACAGCATGGTAACAGGTCCTTCCGGCCCACGAGCTTGCACCATCCAAATTCACCCATCTGGACAACATTCAACCACATGGGTTGATGAGTGCAAAGTAACATTCAGATCCCACACATGCAAGACCAGTGCTCTCACGGTTTTTCAGTCTGAGGCCCACCTGGCTTCCGACCTAACATGCCATGGCATACTACTGGCAAAAACAGCAATATTTTGAAGATAAAGGCAGCTCTGTAAGAAACTCATCTTTAGAATCAGAATTTATCGACATGAACATATCACAAAATTTGTTGTTTTGCGGCAACATCACAGTGCAAACATTTATATAAACACATTTCAAAATAAATAAAAATCGTTCTGGATGGCTGCCTGTAACTCATGGTGTTCTTCAAGGGTCGGTATTGGGGCCGCTGCTGTTTACAATTTATATTAATGATTTGGATTGTAGTATGAATGGTTTTGTGGCCAAATTTGCGGATGACACCAAGATAGGTGGCGGAGTAGGAAGTGTAGTAGAAACCGTAAAGTCGCAGAAGGATATAGTCAGATTAGGAGACTGGGCAAAATCATGGCAGATGAGATTCAATGTAGAGAAATGTACAGTTGAACATTTTGGCAGTGGAAACAAACAGGCAGAATACTATTTGGATGGGGTGAAAATTCAGACCTTGGATGTGCAAAGGGACCTGGGTGTCCTCGTGCAGGGAAACCTAAAAGTCAATGAGCAGGTGAAATTGGTAGTGAGGAAAGCGAATGCTATGTTGGCCTTCATTTCAAGAGGAATAGTGTACAAGAGTAACAAGGTGTTGATGAGGTTCTATGGGGCACTGATGAAGCCTCATTTGGAGAACTGTGTGCAGTTTTGGGCCCCCTAACTTAGAAAGGATGTGATGTTGTTGGAGAGAGTGCAGAGGAGATTTACTAGGATGATTCCCGGAGTGCAAGGGCTAACGTACGAGAAGCGTTTGGCAGCTCTTGGGTTGTATTCATTGGAGTATAGGAGAATGAGAGGAGATCTCATGGAGGTATTTCGTATTTTGAAAGGTTTAGGTAGGCTGGATGCGGGTAAGATGTTTCCCTTGGTGGGTGAATCGAGGACAAGGGGTCATCATCTGAAAATTAGAGGTTATCCATGTAAAACAGGGATTAGGAAGAACTTTTTTAGTCAGAGGGTCGTGGATCTGTAGAACTCACTGCCACATACAGTAGTGGAAGCCAGATCACTGGGAGTATTTAAATAAGAAATAGACAAATATCTTATTAGTGAGGGCATCAAGGGATATGGGGAAAAGGCTGGAACTTGGAACTAGTGTAGAGTAGTTTAGTGTAGATTTACGGAATAGACTCAATGGGCCTAGTGGCCTGTTTCTGTTCCTTTGTCTTGTAATCTTGTGAAAAAGTCAAAGTAAGGCAGTGTCTGTGGTTCATTGTCCATTCAGGAATCTGATGGCAGAGGGAAAGAAGCAGTCCTTGTGCCACTGAGTGCTTGTCTTCAGGCTCCTGTATCTTTTTCCCTATGGCCTGGGTGGTGAAGGTCCTTTGAGGATAGAAGCTGCTTTATTATGACACCACCTCGGTAGATGTCCTCAATGGAGTGAAGACTGATGTCTGTGATGTCACAGGCCGAGTTAACAATCCTCTGGAGCTTTTTTCCTATCCTGAACGCTGGCACCTCCATAACAGACAGGGAAGCAACCAGCCAGAATGCTCTCCACAGTACACCTGTAGAAATTTTTGAAAGGCTTCAGTGACCTACCGAATCACCTCAAATTCATCACAAGCTGCTGACAAGCCTTCGTGATTGCTTTGACATGAAGGCTCCAGGACAGATCTTCGGAGATGTTGACACCCAGGAATTTAAAGTTCTTGACTCTCTCCACTGCTGAGGCCTTCATCTAATTCAAAGTATCTTATTTAACTTTTCTAAAGAACAAAAAGCATACACTGAATATAAAAACTCTTAATCAAAATCACTTTAATGAGACCTGATTCATAAAGTTTCTTCACCAGTTTCCACGTCCTTGGTTCTGTTGTAAATAATGCACACCTGAGATCTGCCTCCAATGCAGTTTCGTGCCATTATTGGGATGTTTCCTTGAACGTTAAAGGTTATTCATTTACTTGCAATAGTCAAGTAAATTGTAACATATCCCACAGTCACACATCCCATCTGGGGTAAATCTTCAATGAGAATTTTTGTAAAAATAATTTAAATTCAGTTTTGGAGGAGAAATATATTATGTTATAGCGGCAGCTACACTGCTACTGAAAGAACACACAACCAGATGGGTTGAGCTCAGTGAGCAGAAAACTGGTTTATTGATGGCTGCCGGGCTGGACTTATACTACTAGCCCGGACCTGGCTGAGAACCGCGCTGGGGGGGTGCCAACCACTCAGGTGTCACATGGTCTCCCAGCACGGGATTCTGAGCCCGGTGCTGAGAAGAAGAGGAAACCCCCAATGGCGCCATTTTGGCCAGCTGCCCCAGCGTGTGGATTACAAGCGGGACTTGTTCGCCTGCCTAGTGGCATGCTGCCACACAGCCCCCTCCCTCTCAGAACTGGCACCAATGTCCTTTGTAGCTGGGCGGCCTCGCTTTGGGCTGGGCCACAATCACTGGTTTGGTGGGGTCGAGGTGAGCTGGCTTTAGCCAGTCCACAGTAAACAGCTCCTACCCGCCGCCGATGTCCAGCGTGAACGTAGACCCTGAATGCTGGAAAACCCAGTACAGCCCCTCATAAGGTCTCTGCAGAGGTGCAGCGGGCGCACCCCACCGAATAAAAATGTACTCTGCGGAGTGCAGCTCACTGGGGATGTAAGATGGTCATGTGCCGTGTCTGGGCGGCGGTGGGGGTATGAAGGAGTCCAAGTGGGCCCAGAGGTGGGGAAGTAGCTCATACGGTGACCGCTGGGGGTTGTGAGGTGCATTAATGAACTCACCGGGGAGTGCCAGCAGTGTGCCGTAGACCAGCTCAGCTGATGAATCCTTCAGATCCTCGTTGGGCATGGAGCGGATGCCCAGGAGCACCCAAGGCAGTTCATTCACCCAGTTGGGACCGATGAGTCGGGCCAAAAGTGCTGACTTAAGGTGGCAGTACAGACGCTCAACCAGCCCATTGGCCTGTGGGTGATAGGCCATGGTACTGTGTAGCTCGATCCCAACCTGTTGGCGAGCTGTACGCAGAGTGCAGAGGTGAACTGAGCGCCCCGATTGCTGGTGAGGTGATTCGAAACACCGAACTGGGTGACCCAACCGTGCAAAAGCGCTCAGGAGCAGGAGACCGTGGAGGCATCCAGCATCGGGATCGCCTCGGGCCAATGTGTGGTGCGGTCTACCACTGTGAATAAGTAACGGTTGCCCCGGGAAACTAGTAAGGGCCCACCTATGTCCACGTGAATGTGGCTGAACCATTCCCGATGTGCTCGAACTCTTGCATGGGCGCCCTGGTGTGTCTGTGCACCTTGGACATCTGGCAGTGGGTGCATGTTCTGGCACAGCCCGCAATCTGTTTCCGCAGCCCATGCCAGACAAACCTCTTTGCCACCATCCAGACCATGGACCTGATGGACGGGTGCGAAAGGACGTGGATGTGATAGAAGACTTGCCTGCGCCACTGCTGGGGAACCACTGGCCGCGGGGTGCTCATGGAGACATCTCACAGGACGGTGCCTTCGCCACTAGGAGTCGGGAGGTCTCGGAACCGCAGGCCCATGATGGCAGTCCTGAAGGCTCACGTCTCCTTGTCGGACTTCTGGTCCTGGGCAAGCTGGTCAAAGTCAAGGCCGGGTGTCAGCGCGCAGATGGCCAGTTGTGAGAGTGCATTGGTGACCATGTTGACCTTCCCCGCCTTGTGCCAAATGTTGGTGGTAAATTCCGAAATGAAGGAGTGGTGACGCTTCGGGCGAGCCGACTAAGGATCCTTTGCCATCGCAAGCACCTGAGTGAGGGGTTTATGGTTAATGAAGATGGTAAAAGTCCTCCCCTCCAAGAAATAGTGGAAATGCCACACTGCCAGGTACATACCCAGTAACTCTGTCGAAGGCGCTATACTTGTGCTCTTGTGGGTGGAGAAGCCGGCTGAAGAATGCCAGCAGCTTCCATTGTCCATTCACCTGGTGCTCCAGGACGGTGCCGACAGCTGTGGCAGAGGCATCAACGGAGAGCGCCATATGCAGGTCGGTGTGCAGGTGGGTGAGCATGGTAGCCTTTGCGAGGGCGTCCTTGGTGGCCTCGAATGCACTGCAGGCCTCTGGGGTCCAGATGAGCATTTTGTGCTTGGCTGTAATGTGGGCGAATAGCAGCTGCATGATGCGCGCGGCTCCTGGGAGGAATCGGTTGTAGAAGTTGACCATACCCGCGAACTCCTGCAGCCCCTTGAGGTTGTCCGGGCGAGGGAACTCCTTGATAGTGGCAACCTTTGTAGTGGTGGGCGTGGCTCCTTCGGCCGTGATAGTATGGCCCAAGAACTGCATGAACTCTTTCTCGAACTGGCACTTGGCTGGGTTGATGGTGAGGCCAAAGTCAGCCAGCCAGGAGAAGAGGAAGCGCAGGTGGGTCTTGTGTTGAGCCCAATCCCTGCTGGCAACGAGGATGTCGTCCAAGTAGATGAAGATGAAATCCAGGTCCCTGCCCATGAACTCTATCTCCCATGAGGCGCTGGAAGGTCTGAGCGGCGTTCTTTAGCCTGAATAGCATGCAAAGGAATTTGAACAAGCAGAAGGGGTGATGATGGCCATCTTGGGTATGTCCTCAGGGTGCACCTGGATTTGGTGATACCCGTGCACCAGGTCAACCTTGGAGAAAACTTTCGCACCATGCAGGTTGGCTGTAAAATCCTGGTGAGGGAATGGGGTAATGGTCAGGAACTGTTGCCTCGTTGAGCCGTCGATAGTCTCTGCAGGCGCACACCACCAGAGGCTTTCAGGACCAGGTGGAGCGGCAAGGCTCACGGGCTGTCGGAGCACTGAATGAACCCCAGCTTCAGCAGATGTGAATACTCTTCCATCACCACCTGGAACTTGTCGGGCGGGAGCCAGCATGCCTTGGTGTGAAGCAGTGGACCCTGGGTGGGGATGTGGTGGAACACCCATGGCACGGTGAGGCAGCGGAGAACTGTGGCCTGAGGAGGGCCAGGTACTTACCTCAAATTTCCACCAGGAGGCCATGGGCAAGGAGGAAGTCGGCACCCAGGATGGTGGTTAGAAGTGACGAAATGGTGAACCTCCATGAGAACTTTCCCTGGCCTATCTGGAAGTGAACTGTCTTGTTCCCATATGTCCGGATCTCTGTTGCATTGGCCACATGGAGGGGAGGTCCTCGAGGTCAATTCCTGGACTCAATGGCCATGGCTGGGATGACACTGTTCTGGGCCCCAGTTTCGATGAGGAAGCGCTGGCCGCTGACTGAGTCCTGCAGGTAGAGGTGGCTGTGTCCTTGGCCAGCCGCCGCAGCCATTAACAGTGGCCAACCTGCTCGTTTCCCAGGAATGAGCAGGGCTGATGACATTTCCGATCTTGGCTCCCCAGTGCTGGTGGCAGGAGCAGAGGCCCGGAGCGGATGCCGTGCCCCTGGATATGCTCTTGGTGGCCCCTGCAGGGGCCGGGTGTTCTACCGCGGTGCTAGGGGCAAGCTTTGCGTGGTCATGCCCATGCCTTGTGACCTGCTGGACTGCCAAGCCCTCTGGGAATTACTCGAGCCATAGCTCTTGGGCCTTCTAAACAACCTTCCTCGGGTCGGTAAAGCTCTCTTGGGCCAGTAATGGCTGGATGTCCTTGGGCAGATGGTCAAGGAAAATTCGCTCAAAGAATGGGCAGTTGGTGTGATCACCCATGAGTGCGAGCATCTCGTCCATCAGCTCCACCGGGGCCCCAAAGCGTCGAGGTGCAGCATCCGAGCGGCACGCTGGCACCTGGATAGCACTCGCTTGATGGTTCCATATTTGTCTTCGGCGGGCGGGTACTGAACAAGGTGCAGCACATGTTTGGCAGTGGCCTGGTGCAGGGCGGTGACCACATGGTAGAATTTGGTCGTGTCGAATGAAATCTGGTGGAGGTGAAACTGAGCCTCTGCGTGGCCGAGCCAGGTCTCCGGCTCCTGAACCCAGAAGTCAGGCAGCTTGACGGCTATAGAACTGATCTTAGGTTCATTCATGTTGGGTTCAAAGACGTTTGAACCAGTCAGGGCCACCAATTGTAGCGGCAGCTACACTGCTACTGAAAGAACACATAACCAGACGGGTTGAACTCAGTGAGCAGAAAACTGGTTTATTGCAGGCTGCCGGACTGGACTTATACTCCCAGCCCGGACCTGGCTGAGAACCGCGCTGGGGATCGCCAACGTCACTCGAGCATCACGTGGTCCCCCAGTGCGGGCTTCTGAGAAGAAGGTGAAACCCCCGACGGTGCCATTTTGGCCGGCTGTCCCGCCGCATGGATTACAAGCGGGGCCGATTTGCCTGCCTAGTGGGATGTCGCCACAATGTCTTACTTTATAAACAGGAGTCTTCTGAGTCTTGACTGAAGAACCACAGTCATTGATCATGGTTTGGATTTGAGAACAAAGATCCAGGAAGGATTGAAGACATGGGCATGTCCTTCAAGCCTTCACAATGGATTTTGTAGGTGGAGTGCATTGAGTGCAGTACTAACCCCCACCCTTTACACCCAGGGTTTATCTGTCAAGGCCTTGCACGCTGGGATGGTGACAGCCAGGTCCTCGGGTCGTCAGTGTTACGTCGGAGTGTCCTTCTCCTAGATGAATGGCCTGATGAGGCTAATGAAACCCATCTTCCTGGGTTTGAAATCAGAGGTTTTCTTCTCTTAGGCTGGCTGCCAGCCAAGGCTAATGAGTCCAGCCTACCCATCCAGTTATATTGCCAGACACTCAGTCATGCCATGACATTACAAACTCAGTGAAATCGGGGAACACCACAAGAAGGTATTGCTATGGAGGTAGGAGAGGCCATTTGCAGTGACTTCCTGCCTAGAAAGCTAGACAGTGACCACACAGTTATCACTTCACTGATAAAGGAGAGGCGATGTATTACGTGTGTACTTTCCCTGGGTGAGTGGGACCAGGCCCACCTGCTCCCAACAGCAAGCAGTAAGAAGACTGAAAATACACATTTCTGAATCGGTCTGAATCAGTCTTGTGTGAAGGTCAGATAGGAACTGTGACTGAGTGCCAAGCTACATATATTGAGAGATGGCCCGATGACCTCACTGACCTTAGTGGTAGATCGCTCACCAACTCCCGCCGCCCCAACACGGCTCACCTGATAGGACTGAGACATGACCTCAGACCCACCCTGACCTCAGTGGGTTTGGAAGTCTCCATGGCCCACATGGGGATACACTGTTTCCCACCAGTGCACCATGGGGATTAAGGCCTTCTCAGAGGAAAGTGCACTGACTGGCTGCATCACGGTCTGATATGATAATCCCTAATCATAAAGCCCTGCAAAAGGTAGTGGACACATCCCAGGGCATCACAAGCAAAACCCTCCCTACCATCGAGAACATCTACAGGGAACGCTGCCGTTGGAGAGCAACAGCGATCATCAAGGATCCACACCAACCAGCACACACTCTGTTCTCACTGCTACCATCAGGAAAGAGGTACAGGTGCCAGAGGACTTGCAACACCAGGTTCAGGAATAGCTGCTACCCCTCCACCATCAGACTTCTCAACGACAAACCCCATCAGGGACTCATTTAAGGACTCACGCACTTTGTTTTTTTTCTCCTCTGTATTGCACAGTCAGTTGTTTACATGTGTACATTGTGTAGTTTTTTGTAACACTACCAATAAGTGGTAATTCTGCCTTGCCCGCAGGAAAAATAATTTCAGGGTTTGTGGTGGTACACCACTGGCCTACTGCAGGGGGCAACCTCTATACCTGCAGGAGTGTACCGCTGGCCTACTGCAGGGGGCAACCTCTGTACCTGCAGGAGTGTACCGCTGGGCTACTGCAGGGGGCAACCTCTGTACCTGCAGGAGTGTACCGCTGGCCTACTGAAGGGGGCAACCTCTGCACCTGCAGGAGTGTAAGGGGACAGGACAACACCTGGCCGGCTGTCAATCAGTCAGCCTGAATGGATCAAACCCCACCCAGATGGGTGTCAATCACCCTCCAGGATATAAGCCTGCGCCGGCCTCCCGAAGTTTCACTCAGAGTTTCTGCAGCTACAGCCAGTCTGGCTCTGTGGAAGTCTTTGTGGATTAAAGCCTGTTGTACAGTCTTTACCTTGTGTGTGTCTGATTCTGGCTAACAGCGCACCACAGGGTTATATGTGATGTCATGTATGCACTCCGACAATAAATCTGCAAAAAGATATCTGAGATCTTCTTTCTCACTTTCACTTTAGGCCAATCTCTCTTATCTACCTCCACCATGCAGGTATCCCGAGGAGTAAGAAACAAAGTCTGCAGATGCTGTGATTGTCATAAAAACACACAGAAGTGCTGGTGGAACTCAACCAGTCTCGCTGTGCCCAGAGGAGGTATTGCTGACATTTGGGAACTTCATGATATCTAATTGGGTAAGCAGCCGTTAAAGTTTCCATGCCTTGTCAAACCTTTAGAACAAATTTCATGACCACAACCATGTTAAAAGCAACACATTATTCGTTTTGCAAAATGTAATAACCCAGTTAACTCTAGGTGTGCTGCCATCGTGCAGTCAGTGGGCCTGCTAACTGGTCAAAACTTTCTGCCTGCAACCTGTTCTCTGTCCTTGATCTCAGCCAGTGGTCGGGCTAGTTGCTGTCCATCTCCCTTTTTTCCACAACTCTGGCACCGGCATTCTATAACCATTTGCTTTGATCAAGTGTTTATGACTCTCCTCATGGACCCGAAGAAATATGGTGGTCCCTGTTAATAAGATAAGAAAGTAACATTTGGAATGTGGTATAATTTAGTCACACACAAGCTTCATGTTCCTTTGTACCCAAGAGGTAACCTGTGTGAGATCCAAAGAACATTCTGTTTTTATATTCACGGGACTCATTCCTTGTACATTTTATCTTCCTGAGCTTTGTCACATAATTTGGAGAACTCAAAGCTAATGGGAGATCAGCTAAGGTTTTCCTTGATAAGAGCAGTGTGGGGCCTCACAATGATCCTCCCTGCTTTCTCTCACAAAGCAGCAAAGCATGTGAACATTAAATAAAAATGGATCTGTCTATATTATTCTACACTAGGCCGATCTTTACTTCCACACAGAATTCTAGGGACTTCAAACTTTCAAGCAACAATTTTGTAAAAAACATAGCCACCATTTAAAATCATTATAAAAAGCTCACAATAACGGAGACTGTCATATATGCCCTGTCCTACCGCCTGCTCCTAATGCCAGTGACTCCACACAGGCTCTAAATGGCCTGTTAAAGGAGCTGACAGTGTTTTTTAAAAATCCTGTAACCAAGGGTTCTGTGCCCAAGAACTTGGATAGATATATGGATGGAATGGGTACGGAGGGATATGATCCTGATGCAGCTCAGTGGGACTATGCAGAGCAATAGTTTGGCACAGACTAGAAGGGCTGAAGGGCCTGTTTCTGTGCTGTAGTGTTCTATGGTTCTTAGCTGTATGAAACAGCATCAGCTTTCTCCCTGTCTTGGCTTAGGCTGTTGTCAGCTCAGTCAGTCAGCACATTTTCTAAAGGCAGCTTTCCCCTCCCCTGCCTCCTTTCTCTTTCTTTTCCACCTTTCCGTTTCTCTCTCTCTCTCTTTCTCCCTTTTCCTCTCTCTCTCTCTCTCTCTCTCTCTCTCTCTCTCTCTCTCTCTCTCATACACACACATACAAGAGCATCTCATAGCAAGGGCTCTACCAAGGAATCTGTCTGAGAACACCCACCCTTGCCAGCTTCCAGTTACGAGCACTTTGAGATTGTATACCCCTCTGCTTGGTTTGTGTGTTGGGGAGGCGCTTTGAGTACCTAATTGCACCCAGATTAATTTAAAACATGATCACCGCCAAAATATTTATAGTTGTGATATTCAGAACTTCTTGGCAAACGTGCCATCTCTCCATCCCACTGTGATTATTTTTGTGTCGGATTGCAGTTTTTTTTTCTCCACAGGTCTCTCTCGCTCCTCTATCCAAAAAAAAAGAGATGATTTAATGTTTAATTAAGTAGGTGGCGTTTAGATTGGGATTTCCAGAGGAATATCTTTCTTGCTGAGTAGGCGGGATTAAAACAATATTATGCTTCAACCAGCCATCAGTCCCAGAAAAATTACCTGAGGTTGTCATAACTGTACTCCTGATTGCAGGCTGCTTTATTTGTCCAAACTGGCTCCCAAGTATGCCTGAAGCTATTCATCTATTGTTGCACAGTGAGGTAAGCCTGCTCATTCTCCTCGATATTTATTTCACAGAAGTTTTACCATTATTTACTTATGCTGAAACCGCTCCAGCTTTGCACCTGAGGTTAGACGTTTGCAAGCAGTTACCATGTGAAAACCCTAGCTGACTCTTATATAATGATATTCATTTTATGAGGGGTAATATTTATTTATATATAATTCTCGGATACAAGTTGGATCCGAATGAGTCTGCCTGAATGCATACATGTTATAAGGGAATTATTACCTCTTGTCTGCCTTTGTACAGGCCATGTGTGCCTTAATGTGTTCTATACTTACAGTATATTGTATGTGGGAGAAAGAAAAAATAGTTGAGTGAAGCCCTGGTGAGCTATGAATTTAAAAGCAAATGGTTTATAGTACATGGCAGTTGAAAGGGAATAGTTTACACCATTTGATTCAATGTGTCTCTGTTTTAGATCCTGAATATGTATAATATCCAGCAGGTGAAAAGAGAACAGTTCTCTGATGCTGTGCAGCTTCTATGTGTCTCAGTGGCACCTGTAAATGTACAGCAAAAGGAAGCTATTCTCTCCACCCTGGTTCTATTCAATGCTCATAGGCCTAAAGGAGTCCCGTATGTGCATTGTACACAATTATTTCATTTAAAAAAGATCATATTCTGTCTGCATTGTCTAAAATCTAAATAACATGAACTACTGAATTTTCCAACTGACTCTCCGACCATGCTGTGGACACATCACATGTAAAATCCCTCGCCACCATCGAGAACATCTACAAGGAACACTGCCGTCAGAGAGCAGCAGCAACCATCAAGGGTCCAGCACATGCTCTGTACATGCTAATACCATCAGGAAAGAAATCTCAGGGCCACAAGACTCACCCCACCAGGTTCAGGAACAGCTGCTACCCCTCCACCATCAGACTCCTCAACCACAAACTCAATCAAGGACTCACTTAAGGACTCTTACTTTTGCACTTTATTGATTCTTTTTTCTCTCTCTGTATTGCAGTCAGTTTGTATACATTTCTTTATTTGTTTACATGTATACATTGAGTCAAGTTTTTTTTCACTGCCATTAAATGGAAATTCTGCCTCGCCCACAGGAAAAAGAATCTCAGGGTTGTATGTGATGTCATGTATGCACTCTGGCAATAATTCTGAAATCTGACTCTAATTTCAGGTATTTTCCATCTGTCCTTTACCTATTCCCATTTTCCTAGCCCTTTCCAGTAGAAACTTTTCTCTCTTGCTCCCGTCTAAACCCAGTGGGTCTGGAAAGGCTTTAAACACTATTAATGCTTTTCCCAAGCCTCTTAATACAGGTGTCTGCCTGCTGTTTACTTATATGGCAAGGTTGGCATAACGGTTAGCGCAACGCCTTTACAGTACCAGCAATTGGAATCAGACCGGGGTTCAAACCACACGCTGTCTGTAAAAGGTTTGTACGTTCTCTCGGTGTCTGTGTGGGTTTTCTCAGGGGGCTGCAGTTTCCTCCTACCTTTCAAAAACGTACTGGGGGTACGTTAATTGGGGGTATATTGGAGGTAAATTGGGGAGCTAAATTGGGGAGCATGGACTCGTGGGGCGAAATGGCCTGTTACTCTGCTATATGTCTAAATAAAATAAATAAATAACTTGAAGAAGAGCTCAGGTCATAATGTCAGTTATATATCTTAACCTCCTATGGATCTTCGAGAACTGCTAAATTCCTCCAGCATTTCTGTGTTTTTATTATGCTACACGTCGAAAGGTGTAAGACCTACTGAGTTCCCCCAGCATTAATGGATAGACTTTTTTGGGGTCCCAGTAAGCAACAAGACATACAATGCTTGAACAGCATTCAAGAAGGAACACGAGTAAATGTGGAAGTAAACAGTCTCAAATGTACAAATGCCATGTTTAAGCACATTTGGATGTTTTCTGTTACAAACCACGATATAAATCTTATTTTTGAGTGATACATCTGGCAGCTACAAAGACGATACATGGGCAAGCTTGGCTGGTGTTGAGAGATTTACAATTAGCACCTGCAAACCAACCTTTTGCAACTGGTAAAACACAGGATTTTGTTGGCACCAGTGGTTAAGTGAAAAACACATAAATGCTGGAGAAACTCAGCAGGTCAAACAGTGCCTTTTTGTAGCAAAGGTAAAGATACCTTTTGCAATTCATGCACAAGCACTCCCAAGTCTTTCTATACGGCAGCATGCTGCAATTTTCTTTGGCTTGGCTTCGCGGACGAAGATTTATGGAGGGGGTAAAAAAGTCCACGTCAGCTGCAGGCTCGTTTGTGGCTGACCAGTCCGATGCGGGACAGGCAGACACGATTGCAGCGGTTGCAAGGGAAAATTGGTTGGTTGGGGTTGGGTGTTGGGTTTTTCCTCCTTTGCCTTTTGTCAGTGAGGTGGGCTCTGCGGTCTTCTTCAAAGGAGGCTGCTGCCCGCCAAACTGTGAGGCGCCAAGATGCACGGTTTGAGGCGTTATCAGCCCACTGGCGGTGGTCAATGTGGCAGGCACCAAGAGATTTCTTTAGGCAGTCCTTGTACCTTTTCTTTGGTGCACCTCTGTCACGGTGGCCAGTGGAGAGCTCGCCATATAATACGATCTTGGGAAGGCGATGGTCCTCCATTCTGGAGACGTGACCCATCCAGCGCAGCTGGATCTTCAGCAGCGTGGACTCGATGCTGTCGACCTCTGCCATCTCGAGTACCTCGACGTTAGGGGTGTGAGCGCTCCAATGGATGTTGAGGATGGAGCGGAGACAACGCTGGTGGAAGCGTTCTAGGAGCCGTAGGTGGTGCCGGTAGAGGACCCATGATTCGGAGCCGAACAGGAGTGTGGGTATGACAACGGCTCTGTATACGCTTATCTTTGTGAGGTTTTTCAGTTGGTTGTTTTTCCAGACTCTTTTGTGTAGTCTTCCAAAGGCGCTATTTGCCTTGGCGAGTCTGTTGTCTATCTCATTGTCGATCCTTGCATCTGATGAAATGGTGCAGCCGAGATAGGTAAACTGGTTGACCGTTTTGAGTTTTGTGTGCCCGATGGAGATGTGGGGGGGCTGGTAGTCATGGTGGGGAGCTGGCTGATGGAGGACCTCAGTTTTCTTCAGGCTGACTTCCAGGCCAAACATTTTGGCAGTTTCCGCAAAGCAGGACGTCAAGCGCTGAAGAGCTGGCTCTGAATGGGCAACTAAAGCGGCATCATCTGCAAAGAGTAGTTACCATTTAAATAATATTCTGATCTTCCAGAGTGGAAAATCTCACATTTATCAACATTGTTCTCTCTTGCACATTATTTTATCCTATCTATAGCTCTCTGCAGATTCTGTATCTTCTATACAACCACTAATTTTTGTTTGTACTCAGCATCTGATGCCTATCATGTCAGTGTCCATTGATAGTCGTTCACTGTCGATGGATTCCAGTTGCCCCAATACTGCTTTTCCATGGTCGCCATGTCCTGGTGAAACCTTTCACCATGTTTGTCACTGACCGCACCAAGATCAGCAGGGAAAAAGTCCAAGTGCCAATGCAGAAAATGAATTTTCAACGACATGTTGTGCTTCATGGTTTTGTATGCTTGAAACATGCTGTCAATCAACTGGATGTCGTTTGGTAAATGGGTTATATCTAAAGAACAGTACATGAGAGGAAAATGTTAAGGCAAGTTTTGAGATCAACAGCTCAAAATCTATAAAACACATCCCAAACTGTTCATGAGCAAATCTTTGTTGTCCAGTGTAATGGGATCATTACAGGAAAAAGACTGAAACTACAGTTGTCTGATTTAAGAGCAATTGAGCCCTAGGTGACTATTCATTTCCAGTGGTCAGGGGCTCACAACTCAGTATAGCACAGCCTTGTTCTTGGTAATGCTGTTTGCTTAAAAAGAAAATAGCAGCGCTGCCGTTACAGAAGCTCCGGCAGTGCCACCGCTGGTGCTGACCAGTGGAGACACTGTGTTTCCCCCCCCCCCGTGGGGTCAACTGCCTAGTTTGACTGCTGTTGGCTCAGTACAGGCTTTAACAGCCGACAGTGGTTTTATGATCCTATGATTAGTAGCATCCATGAGGGGTTACAGATTCTGGGGAAGCAGAGGAATGATGGAGGGCAACAGAAAATGGGGACACCACCCGCTGTTTGAGAAGGAGAAGCAGAGGATATGACCCACAGGATGGTGACCATGGTGGTGGACCAGTGAGGGGTTCTGCGGCTGAGGAACAAGTAGGCAATGGGCTGTGGGTGACTCAAGGCGAGGAACCCACGCAGGCCGCTGGAGGCTGCGGTCAAAGAACTTACACCAGGTGGCAGCCTGCTGGAGATTGGCCTAAGACTGGCTGGAGAGGTACCAGGTATCAGAACCGGGACGCGAAAGTGTGCCAAGGGTGGTGAAAGCTTCCTGATTGTGTCCAAGGTTTGGATCTGGTGCTCGGGCAGCTGATGGTTTGACAGTCTGTGTGACTGTGGGAGCTTCAGAAGCACTGGAGGTGAATCTATGGACACTCAAGGACTCTTGGGGGTTGGGGGGGGAAATCTCTCTTTTACTTCTCTTTCTCTGATTGTAAGAGGCACTTCATGCAATTTCTGCCGATAGCGAATCTGTCTGCCTTACAGCAGATGAAAGCAGTTTCATGTAATATGACACTTTTTATTGCCTGACAATAAAGAAATCTTGAATCTTGCTTATTGTCCTCCTTGTTTTCTGTTCTGTAATGTTCTATGGTTCTATGGCTGAGCGACATTTAGTCATGGCTGGATTGCTCAGTGAAAGAGTGACAAGGTGAGAAGGATTAGAGGAGCTAATAACTAATCCCAACGCTAAGAAAGATTGTTCTCCTTGATCAGCTGTTCATTGAGATTTAAAGCATGCTCAACTACTGTATATATGTGTGTAATAGTCAAGTTTTGTGGACCCATTTTTATGGTAAAATTTAGGGCATCCTACCTTTGACTGCATAATTTGAGGCATCATGAGCTTGCATGGGCTGGCGGGCAGCTGGGACCAGGTCGGTTAGGAGGGCAGTGGGGGCCTCGGCGAGAGTCAGAGCGTAACGAATTCCAGTGGGCAGGCAGCCGGGGTCAAAAATAAGGGGGGGGGGGGGGGGGTTTGACTTTTACATGTGATATATGGAAAATACCAGATTTTTGGGACAAAAGTGGTATCGAATATCACATGAGGTAATTACCGGGTAAGCTGAGGTTCTCAAGAGCTCCTCCCTTGTCTATTTCCAGTCCACAGTGAAAGATGCTGAAGCCTCTGACTGATTGTTGATTGAGCAGGGAGGTTATGCTGCAACTGTACAAGGTAACGTTGAGGCCTCATCTGGAGCACTGCACGCAGTTCTGGTCTCCTTACTTGAGGAAGGATGGACTGGCTTTGGAGGTGGTGCAGAGGAGGTTCACCAGGTGGATTCAGAGATGAGGGGGTTGACCTATGAGGAGAGATTGAGTCATCTGGGACTGTACTCGCTGGAATTTAGAAGAATGAGAGGAGATCTGATAGAAATGTATAAAATTATGAAAGGCATAGATAAGATAGAGGTAGACAAGTTGTTTCCATTGGTGACCTCGCCTCAAGAATCAAGGTAGTAGATTTAGGACAGAGGTAGGGAGGAAATGCTTTTCCCAGAGGGTCAAGTCAAGTTTATTGCTATCTAGTTGCACAAGTGAAACCTGATGAAAGACCATTCACCAGTCCATGGTGCAAAACACAACCAGAATAGAAATAAATACATGAATATTGTTTTGTGAATATGAGAGTCCCAGACAGTTAATGAGAGCAGTTCCTTTGGTCATTCAGTATTCTCACTGCCCAGGAGAAGCAACTGTTCCTCAGCCTGGTGGTGCTGGCTCTGATCCTCCTGGATCTCTTCTGAATGGTGAATCTTTGATATTCTTTGTCCCTTGAAGCAGTGGAGGCTACCTCAGTGAATCTATTTAAGACAAGATTGGATACCTTTTTACATAGTAAGGGAATTGTGGGGGAAAAGGCAGGTGGATGGAGATGAGCCGATCATCAGATCAGCCATGATCTCATTGAACGGTGGAACAGGCTCGATGGGCCAGATGGCTGACTCCTGTTCCTATTTCTTATGTTCTTACTGAAATGTGCTCTTTAGCACTTTACTCTTTACCTTATGTTTGTCTAATGCAGAGCAAAGTGAAAGTAACCTTTCTGTTTTTCACCAGAAACTGTTCAAGCTGCAGCGGATTTCCACTAGAATGGAGCATTCTCTGGACACCGAGCTCAAAAGTGGGTGGGACTGCAAAGAAGATCGGGAGGAGTCAATTCTAGCCCTGCTGGGGATTATTGGGACGATCCTGAATTTAATCGTGATTATTTTCGTCTACATTTATTCTTCTGTTTAATGGAAGCATGGCTTCAGAAATGGTCTGGCTCAACTCTCTGTGACCAAGACTTGCTGCCTGTCCACTATGTTGGCTCTAACTACAGCAGTAATGAACAAGCTTCACCTGGAGTCATTTCAAGATTATAGCACATGGATGATGATTGAGTTTTCACCAGGAATAGGCTTTGGCTATTCTAATTATAATTGCAGCGCAAAGCAAGAATCCGGACATCTTTGACTACTCAGAAGCATCGGGCTCTTCGTTGATTCTCATTTACAGTGTAATATAAACAACACTTCTTCACATTCTCAGGTTGTATCCTGAAGGAGTACTTCTGAACTATAGTCACAGTGTGGGGCAGGGAAACTGAGACTTTCATGTGCCATTGTTTTTGAAGTACAATAACTTAAGGCAAAGAGGCATTGGGATAATCATGATGAATGGCTAAATCTGTTTGTGTGCCAGTGGAGAAGCAGATTACCTTGAAACTCTCACATTGCAGTTGCAAATTCAACATACCAGGGCGATGAAAATCCCAGGGCTCAATAAATTTTTAACTATTTATTCACCCAGAATATGCAGGGAAGCAATGTGGTCAGGAACCTCAATATAGAGTCAGAAAATAGCAGAGTGCAGTAAGAGACTATCGTGTAACGACGGCCCATTGACTGAGTTGACTAATTAGTCCAAATTCCCTCCTTCTAACCTTTAGACTGTTCATGTTTCTCTTTTAATTTTCCTTTTGAAATTTTAGTATGTTCAAGCAATGCATTGTAGATCAGAACGTCACTGATTTAAAATGAACTTCTCTGGTTCTTTTTTGACTCGAACTATCATATAGGATTATGAAGGGTATGGATAGGATAGATGTAGGAAGGTTTTTTGAGCTGGCCGGGGAAACTAAAACGAGAGGACACAGTCTCAAGATTCGGGGGAGTAGATTTAGGACAGAGATGAGGAAAAATAGTTTTTCCCAGAGAGAAGTGAATGTTTGGAATTCTCTAACCAGGGAAGTGGTTGAGGCTGCCTCATTAAACCTATTTAAAATTCGGTTAGATAAATTTTTACATGATAGAGGAATTAGGGGATATGGGGAGAAGGCAGGTAGGTGTTGGAGTTAGGACATAAATTAGATCAGCCATTGAATGGCGGAGCAGGCTCGATGGGCCATTTTTGGCCTACTCCTGTTCCTACTTCCTATGTTCCTATGTTTCCTATTCAACCACTGTCAACAATTTTTTTCAAAAGGTTTACTTCCTTCAAAAGATTTGGAATTATGATAAACAACTGAGCACAAAGATAATTTCAAATTTGCTGCATCACGTCAGAAATTGGAGAAATGTTAAATTAACTTTGAATTTAGCGGGTTTAATCCCATAACGATGCTGACACCTTGTGTGAGTTCAGCTTGACCTAAAATGTTGTGCTGCTGATTTTCATTTGTACTCAGCATCTGATGCCTCTCATGTCAGTGTCCAACAATAGCCAACCTTGATGAATTCTAGATACCGCTTTTCCATGGTCGCAACGTCCCGGTGAAACCTTTAACCACGTTCATCACTGACCGCACCAAGATCAGCAGGGAAGACGTCCAAGTGCCAATGCAGAAAATGCTTTTTCAACAACACGCTGCACTTCATGGTTTTGTCTGTTTGAAGCAGGTTGCCATTTGAACACGTTCAATCTATATCAGTGTAATGCACAGCATCTGTATATGTGAGCTGCTTTTATAGCTTGTTTGCATCTATCCTGACTAAGCATGTTCAGGCTTAAGACAACACTTACATAGCACATACACTGAATGCATGCCCAAGCATGCTTGGACAGATCAAAACAGCTTGCTTTGTAAGCAATATACTAGTAGACTTAAAATATAACAGAAAGTCACAAAAATATATATCTAAAAAAAGGGTACTTGATAGGAAAATTTCAGGTGATTTTTGTGATCAACAGCTCAAAATCCATAAAATGAACCGAAAGTGTTCAGGAAGCAAAATCTTCCTTGTCCAAGTGTAATTGAAAGTAGTTTCTTCTTATTTACCAAATCAAAACTTTTAAGACATTGAACACTTCAATTAATTCTCCAATTTACCTTGTCTGAGAAAATAGACAAGTAGAGTTATCAGATCATAAAATTAAATGTTGATTTGTACTCTTTGAATAATATTAAATTAGAATATATTCGTGATAATCTTGCCGCTGTATATCAGTTCAAATTAACAAGTCAACTCTACACTATAATTTCCTATGTTCCAATAGACTGTCTTGACTGGTCTCAGCTAAGGGAATAGTGAGAGCATTTAAATGGAATGAGAGAATCCATCACTGTTTCCTCTCCTGATCCTCCAACAATGACCACGACAGCAATTGGGCAGAATTGGGGCCTTAGGGTTAATATACAAGGAACGATTTTTGGCTCTTGGACTGTTCTCATTGAAGGATTGGGTGGGGGGGGGGGGCCTCATAAAGACTATTCGAATGCTGAAAAGCCTGGACAGAGTAGATGTCTTGGTCAAGAGGGCAGAACTTCAAGATAAAATGGCATCAATTTAAAAACGGAGATGCAGAAAAATTTCTTCATTCAGAGGGTTGTGAGTCTGTGGAACTCGTGGCTGTGGATACGCAGTTGCTGGGCTACTTAAGGCAGCGATTGAGAGGTATTTGATTAGTCAGGGCATCAAGGGTTACGGGGAGAAAGTTGAGGAGTGGGGATAGATAAGCTCATGATAGAATGGCAGAGCAGACTCAATAGGGAGTTTGGGAACTCTACCCTGTCTCCTGACCTCTGTGAGCTCCAATATCAGTGTTTCTTGGCACTACAATCTGAAATTTACACTGCAGTCATTGAAAATGTGAGTTTAGGTTTTTAGTGATATTCTTTAACTGAATCGCTCTTATTTTAAAAAATTATTTAAATGACAGCAACCTGGAGTTGAAACTGGCGCCGTCGGTAAAGAGTTTGCACTTTCTCCCCATGTCTGCGTGGGTTTCCTCCAGGTCTTCTGTTTCCTCCCACCCTTCAAAGCATAAGGGATTTGTAGGTTCATTGGTGTATTTGGGCAGCATGGGCCAGAAAAGTATGTTACCATGCTGTAAGTTTAATTTAAAATGTTATTGAATAACTTTGAATACACTAGACAAAGAAGATTTTGCTTCCTGAATACTTCTGGGTGTATTTTATGGATTTTGGGCTGCTGATCTCAAAAATCACCTTAATAATTTCCCATAACGTACTGTTTTTCAGATATAACCTATTTTTGTGATTTCCTATCATTATAAGTCTACTAGTATTTTGTCCACAAGGCAAGTTGTTTTAGCCAGTCCATGCAGCCCTGGGCCTGAACATGCTTAGTCAGGATAGGTGCAGACAAGCTGTAAAACCAGCTCACATATTCAGATGCTGTGCATGTTGATGCAGGCAATAGCATAATAAGTGTACTTCACAATAGGATTTATTTTCTTCAATACAGCAGAAATGTCTCGTCAATGCCACAACATCGGCGATACGTTCTATTACATTTGTGGTGCGTATACGTTTCAGGCTCAAAGACGCAGAATGACTGCACTTATTAAGAATGCCTATGACCTCGACTTCTCTTGTAGAATCAGTGACCAAGACAAACCTCACGTTTGACGTGCAAGATGTGCCGTCAACCCAAGAGCTTGTATCAGCAACATTACGTGATTAAACATACTAAATTCAATAAAAGTTCATTTAATGTTACTCCAACTTCCTTCGTGACGCAGAAAATCTGAAATTATCTTTGGGGACAGAAGTTGTCTGTCATCATCAGTAATTTTGTTTCAGGAAGCCAACCTCTTGAATTTTTTTTTGTCCAAGTGATATCAGAAACACTTAAAGCAGCCAATTTAAAGAGAATATCGGGGTTGGGGTGGGTAGGGCCTGAAGTTCTGCCTATTGGCCGCACACCGCCCACTTGAGTAGAGGACGGAGAGTTCCAGCGTGGCTCAATCCGGGGGATACTGTGGCAGTATGGGATTGAGGCAGAGAGCAGCTACGGTATCTGTTCAAACCAACAGAGGAGGAACTCAGCAGGTCAGGTCAACATCGTTGGGCAGAAGTGGTCAGTCAACATTTCCCGTAGGCATCCTGCGTCGAGACTTATCTTTATCATTCTCCGTTTTGGACCTTGCTCTAGAAAGTTGTCTACCACATTTCCTACCACAGTGACTATACTTTAAAAAGTACTTCATTGGTTTCAATATCCAAGGAAAAACTTATTTACTCTCCTTGCAGCATCAGAATTATTGTCATGAACGTGTCATAGGATTCGTTGTGTCTTTGTAGCAGCTTCATGGGGGAAAAATTGCTATAAACTACATTTTAAAAAATCAAATGGATAAATTTGTGCAAAAGAAAAGTCTGTGGTTCTTTGTCCATTCAGAAATCTGATGGCAGAGGGGAAGAAGTGTCCTTGTGCTGCAGGGTGTTCATCTTCAGGCTCCTGGACCTCCTTCCTGATGAGAAAAGTGCATGGCCTTGGGGGGGGGGGGGGGTGGGGGTCCTTGAGGAATGAGGCAGCTTTCTTGAGACACTGTCTCTTGTAGATGTCCTCGATGGAGTGAAGATGGATGCCTGTGATGGTGCTGGTCGAGTTCGCAACTCTCTATAGTCTTTTTCTGTCCTGGTCCGCTGGAAAGAGAATCTCTGACAATAAATCTGAAATCTGAGCTACTTGGCAAGCTGAAGGAGCTGTATGTGGACTGGATGGACTGCACCTCAGAGTTCCAAAAGGGGCAGAGACTGTGGAGGCATTATTAGAGATCTACAGGTAGACCCTGACTTGGTTCCGGGACTCCTGTTGTAAATTGAAATGATCTTAAATTGGAATTAGGCAAAAAAAAAGGGAGATTTGCTGGGAAAAAAACGCAAGATTTGCCTAAAACGTGAGATATCACCAAAAAACACAAGTCTTCACTGAAAAAATGTAAGATTTTGCCGGAAATAAAATGCGAGAACAGAAGCAAAACAACAGAAATATCGACTTCCGACCTACATGAGTTACATACACCCGCATATACGAGCAATTTAAAAAAAATCTTTATTAAAACTACCATACAAGTACATATTTCATATTAAAAGTACTGTATACAGTGGTCCCCGTTCCCAGCGGCAGCCAAATTCCCCACAGCAGCCTTTAGTCCCCATTCCCCATTGTCAATCCGAGATCCCCATTCCCCGATGGCAGCCTGAGGTCTCCTTTCCCAGTGGGAGCCTGAGGTCCCCTTTCCCAGCAGCAGCCCGAAGTCCTCATTCCACAACCTGAGTTACAACCAATCCTTCAGTCCCCATTCAGTTGTAAGTCAGGGACTACCTGTATGTCAGGACTTCATAAGGAGGGGGTCTATCTGTATCAGGAATCACTAGAGTTGGAAACGGTTCCAGAGGACTAGAAAATTGCAACGTCACGAAAGCAGAGACTGGGAAATATACAGGATATTTCAATTCCCCGCCCCATTTCCATGTTGACGGATCTGTCCACGGTCTCACGCACTGCCAGACTGGGACCATCCGCAAATTTGAGGGACAACACCTCATTTTCCATCTGGGTACACTCTAACTGGATGGCATTAACATCGACTTCTCCTGTTTCTGTTAGCTCCCCTCCCCACCATCTGTCTCCTTTCCTCGAGATCTGTCTCTCTCTCCCCTTTTCCCTCTGTCTCCTTTCCCACTACCCTCCCCGCCCCCGGCTCCCTATAATTTCTCACCTTTCCTCCTTCCTTTTTTCAGATACCCCTCCCCCTGCCCTTTCTTTCCTTCTCTTCGCCTTTTAATTCAGACACCTGCCTGTTTTTTACTCGTACCTTGAAGGGCTCAGGCCTGAAATGTTGGTTATATATCTTTACTGGCTATGGTCGCTGAATTCTTCCAGCATTTCTGTGTGAGGCCCATTAACCTAACTTCAATGGCTGGCACGATTTTAGAGTCCGTTGTTAAAGCTGAGGTTTCAGGATACTTGAAAGCACAAGACCAAATAGGCCAAAGTCAGCACTTTGGGGGGGAAATCTTGCCTGACAAATCTGTTGGAGTCCTTCGAGCAGGACAGACAAGGGAGTCAGTGGGATGTTGTACACTTGGATATTTCAGAAGGTCTTTGACAAGGCTGCAATACAAGATTGGAGCCCATGGTATTACAGGAGAGGTACCAGCAATGAAGAGATTGGCTGACCAGCAGAAGGCAAAGAGGGGATAAAGAGGGCCTTTTTGAACTGGCTGCCAGTAGCCAGTGGTGCTCCGCGGGGATCAGTGCTAGGTCCGCTACCTTTCACGCTGGATGTAAATGATTTAGTCGATGGAATTGACGACTCCATGCCGAGGTTCGCAGATTATTCAAAGATGGGTCATGTTGAGGAAGTAGGGAGTATGAAGAGGGACTTGGGAGAATGGGCAAAAGAGTGGTACATGGAATGCAGCAGAGGGAGGTTTTTGTTCAGTCACTTTGGTAGAAGGAATAAAGAAGATGACTATTTTCTAAATGGGGAGAGAGAATTCAGAATGCAAGGGTCCAAAGGGTCTTGGGAGTCCGTGCAGTATTCACAAAAAGTTAACTTTCAAGTTGAGTCAGCATTAAGGAAGGCAAATGTTAGCATTTATTTGGAGAGGATTAAAACATCAGAATCCGATTTTTTTTGTCATGAACATGAGCTTTGTTGTTTTGCTGCAGCATCTCAGGGCAAACATTTCTATAAACCACCTTACAAAATAAATAAAAATAGGGCAAGAAAAAAGTCAAAGTGAGTTCATTGATCATTCAGGAATCTGAAGGCAGTGGGGAAGAAACTGTCCTAGTACTGCTGAGTGCTCGTCTTCAGGCCCCTGTACCTTTTCCCCGAGGGTAGCAGAGTGAAGAGGGCATGGTCTGGGTGGTGGTGGGGGTCTTTGAGGATAGAGGCTCCTTTCTTAAGATACCACTTCTTGTAGATGTCCTCGATGGAGTGAAGTCTGGTGCCTGTGATGTCACTGGCCTAGATAACAACTGACTGGAGTTTATTCTTGTCCTGACCGTTGGCACCTCCATACCAGGCAGTGATGCAACCAGTCAGAATGCTCCCCATGGTACCACCTGTAGAGGTTTCCAAGAGCCTTTGGTAATGTCATGAATCTCCTCACAAAGTCTAGCTGCTGGCAAGACCTCTTCATGATCGCATCGACATGGAGGCTCCAGGACAGATCCTCGGAGATGTTGACACCCAAGAATTTGGAGTTCTTGACCCTCTCCACAGCTGACCTGTCGATGAGGGACTGGTTTGTGTTCTCCTAATTTCTTCCTGAAGTCCACAATCAGCTCCTTGATTTTGCTAAGACTGCACCAGTGACCCGGCCACTGTCCGCTTGGGATTCCTCTGGGTGCTCCAGTTTCTTCCCACCCTTCAAAACATACGCAAGGGGGGTGTGATTTGTAGGTAAAATTGGGGTATTTGGGTGGCATGGGCTCATTGGCCAGAAACTCTGCCACATGTCTAAATTTAAACTGTTTTCTAAATGAAATGAGCATGTATTAGCTTTTATTTCTCTTCTGGATGGGTGGACGGTGTTGCTCAGATGGAGGATTGTTACCCCGCCTAATCCCACTCAATGGCTACTGGCATCATGTTTAAATTTAGAGAAGATTCTATGCTCAATTTCCGATTTGAATTTAAATTTTCAAACACAGTGGGGACCTTTTCTGAATTATTTTCAGAATCTCTGAGTTGACATGAATGCAGAAACGTTGACTAATAAGGTAATTCATCACTTTGATTAGGAATTCTATATTTTTTTTCCTTGCCAAACAGCTTCATTTTTGGTAGTGGGTTTAGATCTTTTTTTTAATATATAATAAAATATTACTATAATATAATTTCTTTGAGAATGCAGAGTACCTTGGATGAACTGGTATGATCTAAGTGCAATGTATCATTTTTTGACTTTTAATATGTATTCTTATGTACTCTGTACTTTTCAGTTGGATCTTCAATTTCAATGGACATTAGGTGCAGGAGGAGGCCATTAGGCCCTTCGAGCCAGCACCACCTCATTCACTGTGATCACGGCTCTTCATCCACAGTCAAACCCCGTTCCCGCCTTCTCCCTATATCCCTTGACTCTGCTATCTTTAAGAGCTCTATCCAGTCCTCCACTGCCTTCTGAGGGTCCATAGAGCCACAACTCTCTGGGTGAAAATATTTATCCCATTCTAAAAGACCTACCCCTTATTCTTAAACTGTGGCCTGGACTCCCCCAACATCGGGAACATGTTTCCTGCCTCTCGCGTGTCCGAGCCCTTAATAATCTTGTATGCTTCAATCAGATCTTTCGAAATTCCAGTGTGTACAAGCCCAGGCGCTTCAATCTTTCAACATAAGACAGCCCCGCCATCCTGGGAATTAACCTCGTGAACCTCCGTTGCTCTCCCTCAGTGGCAAGAATGCCCTTCCTCAAACTTGGAGACCAAAACTACTGAAAAAGAAAAACTAAATGAGAATTATGGAATCATTACGAAACAAAATGTTGGATCTGAAAGGCTGTAAATTGATGAAAAGTGGCCAGGCAAAAATGGAAGCGCTGATCCTCAAGATTATGTTCAGCGACAAGTACAATTTGCAGTTTCTAAAAATATTTCAGTACATCAGTCCCGAACCCTGCTGTGGAGATCCTGCCTTTAACAAGACAACTACGCCCGTCCTTGACGCACAATAATTGTGCTGTTTGCCAGAACAAAATATTCTATTCTTCCCCCACCTCACCAGAGACACATTGTAAATCAACGAGTAAGTCAGGAATCTGGACAGATTAATGAATAAATTAGACCACAGTCCCAGAAATCTTGGCGGAGCACTTTCTTGTTGCTATTTTTAAACACATAGATGTCACAGAGTGAATTGCTCAATTAAAAGCTTAAACAAACCTGTCAGAACAAGAGAAGAATATAGAATCAGGATTCATTGTCTTGAAATTCGGGGTTTTTGCGGCTGCATCACAGTGTAAACATTCATATTATAACCATTTTACATTACTATATAAAAAATAAAAATAATAGTCCATGAAAAGTCAGACAGTGTCTGTGGTCCATTGTTCTTTCAGGAATCTGATGGCGGTGGGGAAGAAGCCATCCTTGTGCCGCTGAGTGCTCGTCTTCAGGCTTCTGGACCTTTTCCCCAATGGTAGCAGAGTGAAAAGGGCATGGCCTGGGTGGTGGGGTCTTTAAGGATAGAGGCTGTTTTTTTAAGACAGTGCCTTATGTCGATGTCCTCGATGGAGTGAAGTCTGGGGCCCGTGATGTTGCAGGCCGAGTTAACCACCTGTCTTGGGTAAACTTATACCTCTCATTTTGTTCATTTTAGATTGGTCACAGTGTTTTAGCTACCGAAAGAAAATAGACACACACACCGAGAGCAGTTCAGTTTATACAAATGTTTATTACTAATTCAAAAGCTGATTTCACACTACAATATGCAAGCCCTTCCCAACTATACTTATCAACGCTTGGACTGGTCCCAACTGCCGAAGCGAGGCAACAACTGCACACTTGTAGTAGGTTGTCAGGGCGCTGGTAGCAGCTTCTCCACCTCCCCCGACCGGGACGTTGCTCGGACTCTGGCTGTTCTTCCTTCTTGACAAGGGGTGTTCCCACCCCTTGGAGAGTCTAAACTTCAGCAGCAGGACCACAGACTTTTATACCCCAAAAACAATTAATCATGCACCCACTCCCTCTAACATTTGTCAGTCAAAATCAAAGCTGAGCATACTATTCTACAATTTAGAAGATTAATTATTATGGAGCAGGATGCTATGATATCCTGGTTTATCTCGTAGATACAAGGACTCATTAAAACTTCTTGAGCAAGACAGGTTGTGACCAATACGTCAATTTCAGAGTGTCGTATTTGACAACTGCTTTCCCTGGGCCTCACGGTGGAATTCCATTTCAAAGTGTATCTTCAGATAAGTCCCCATGGCTGAGTTTAATTACATCTGCTAGTTCTGAAAGTAAGGTGACCTGCGTGTGGACCCAGTGTCGTCAGTTCCACATAAGCAAAAAGCATCTGAGTACATGGTTTTAATCCTCCATTACATTCCACCCCTTGGTCACAATCTGTCATTTGCGAGGCCTAACCAGTATTTGAGTACAGAGGGAGCGAAAAAAGAGAAATCAAAACAACAATTACAAAGATAAGCAATGACGCGAGCAACCAACGGAGGATAGTGTGGCCCACTCCCCCAAATGTAGCAGTTAGCCATGAGAAAGGATTCCAACCAAGGCTCAAATTATCCTTGTTGGCCACAATACCCAGATACTGGAGCTCACGAACAGATTTTGAAACATGCTGAACAATAACATATTTATATAAGCTGCACTTGAGGCTGGTGACCGAGGACTTCCTTGGTGTAATGCATCGGACCGTGTTTCCCACTGGGAACTCCCTTGGAACGTCCTCGACATTACAAATCCAATTGCTGGCATCAAAGCAGCTGTTAAGCCAGATCACCAGGAGTGTAAAATGGAGAACCTGGAACAAAGAAGCCTGACACATGTCACTCACGATACCATAAGCGTTCAGTGTTTAAACAGACTAAATCATCCTGTCCCTCAATAGCTACCCACCGAGTGTTACCCTGGGCAGGTGTCACTATTTCCCCTTTTACAGGAGGGCCACTACCTGGTGGTGCCACCCATACCTTTTGTCCAACATTCTCTGGCTCGGGAATGGGGGGCAATGACTGTTTTTCCTCTGGAATAGGCTGTAATTCAGGAGCGTGAAGAAGTCGGTGGAAAGGTGTACCTCCTTTTAAAGGGCGATGATTCAAATTGTCGACTGCCTGCTGCAGCACATGGCACCATCCCTTCTGGGTCCCCAGTGATGTTAACAAATGAATTTGTTCCTTCAGTAAGCCGTTCATTTGTTCAACTAACCCGGCAGCCTGCGGGTAATAAGGAATATGGTGGACCCATAAAATACCGTTGTCATTTGCCCAATCACAGATTGCTTTCCCGGAGAAGTGCGAGCCATTATCAGAGTGAATCTCCTCTGGAACATCATAACGATAAATCAAATGGTTTTGTCCTTGGATAGTGCTAGCTTGGTCAGCCGTCTTGGTGGGAAAAGTAAAAACCAGGCCCGAAAAGGTGTCAACCATTACTAGGACGTAATATTTACCCATGCAGTCTAGCATGGGGCCTATGTAATCAATTTGCCAGACCGCAGCTGAGTGAGCACCCCGTTTTATTCGGCCATGCGGACCAGGTGGAACGGTATGGAACTTCACAAGCTGACATTCTGGGCATGTACATATGACCATGCGGACATCATCCTTATGGATGGATAAAGCATGTGTACGGGACCACATAGCTGATCCCTTCTCCCCCAAATGACCACTCTGTTCATGTGCCCATCGAGCCAGGGGGACGGTATCAGCACAGCTGATAGTGGCAAGCTGATCTGCTACTGCATTATGTTGAGCCATGTTAGTCGCCATATTGGTATGGGCATCAACGTGATAAACGGTTATCTCATGATGGTGGGAAGCATCCCACAACAGCTGCCACAACTCTTTGCCCCATACTGGGCGGTCATGTATCATCCAGTTGTTCTTTTGCAAATCAGGCATCCATACCACAAGTCCATTAGCCAAAGCCCAGGAATCAGTAAACAGGCGAAGAGGGTGATCATGGGGATCTAGTGGTAAAGTGACTGCCTTCAACTCAGCATACTGACTGGAGCCACCATCCCCCTCCTCCGATAACTGAGTTCCTGACCTAGGATGGTAAGCCACCTGTTCGTGTATGCGGCCCACCCCTTCAGGCCCTCTGGTCGCACGACTCTGAATATACCACTTCCATTTAACAATAGAAGACTGCTGAGCCCGCCGGATCTTTAGATTAGCATCATTAGCCAGGACCCAATTCATTATAGGAAGTGCAGGTCGCAATTGAACATCTGCATCGCCTGTCATTCTTTCAGTCTCTAGCAGGGCCCAGTAACAGGCTAGTAACTGTTGTTCAAAAACAGAATAACGAGTGGCAGCCTCAGGCATGGTACGTGACCAGAATCCTAGTGGGACTCGGCGACCCTCTTGTTTCTGCCAGAGGCTCCAGGAGGCCACATCATCAATATAATGGTGAATTGAGAGGGAAGGCGATACTGGAAGGTGGGTGAAGGTATACTGGCGCCCCTTCCAGGTAAAGGCGAACTGATCCTGTGAGTCCTCAGCTATAAGAATACTGAAGAAGGCCTTAGCGAGATCAATGACAGCATACCATGTTCCTGAGTTCCCAGTAGCAATGTTTTCAATAAGAGTGACAATGTCCGGAACTGCTGAAGCAAGTGGTGGGGCATGTTTGTTCAAAAAACGATAATCAACTGTCATTCTCCAGGAGCCGTCCGGCTTCTGGACCGGCCAAACAGGGCTATTAAAGGGCGACGTTGCGGGCCTCACTACCCCTTCTTCTTGCAGAGCATCGATGGTGGCAGTAATCTCTTCCTGCCCCCCAGGGAGATGATATTGTGGAATGCACACTGGTTTCATGGGGGCTGGCACCATCACAGGATCCCACTTAGCCTGACCCACTACTAGTTTTTTTGTAATAGTTCGAATTCCAAATTCAAATCCCCCTTGGCTAGTATTAAGGGCCATACCGGCCAACATATTAATACCCAGGATACACTCGTCAGTAGCAGCCACCAGGGCATGTAACCAGACAGGGGAAGGGCTATCACCCACCATGGCACAGACTTTTATTTCCTTTGCCAGGGTGACCGCTCCTCCCAACCCCTCTATTCGAAAGGCCGGTCCAGTCCAGAGGTCTGGATTACCAGGAATCACCGAGTGCTCTGCACCGGTGTTGACCAAAGCCAAGTATTGGCGATCATTACCCCCACCCCAGTGGATTGTTAACGGTATGTAGGGCCGCGGATCCCCGTGTGTGCGCCGTGTCTCGATGGAGTAGACACGGGAATCCTGCCCACACCTTCAGGCTTCAGAAGGGTTCGGGGGCTTCCAGGACCACATGCTATTGTTATCTTTAAGAGCCTGTTTAACCCATTGTTTTACCTCATCATGAGTAACTGGAGCAGGAGAAGCCAGCTCGATAGAAGCAGCAGTGGGAGCAGAAAGCACAGCTGGGCCAGGAGGACTCAGCAGCTGGGGATGATGTTCCCCTGCTTTTTGCCTAAATCGATCTCCAATGGCAGCCAGCTCTTTTACAGAGAAATCACGGATCATTGACTCCTTCCGACCCCTGTTCCCACTTTGGCTCACAGGGTCCTCCACCCAGTCTAGGGGAGGAGGTGGAGGCCATCCAACAGAGGGAGTAGGCCATAGAGCATAAGCAGGGGTTTGGGTATTTTCCCCTGGGTCCACATGGGAAACCGGGGTATCTATCCCTTCCATCTCTACCCTTACATCATCCCCCCTTCTGTCTGTTTGGGAAATCTGCTGCCTTATAGGGCGGGCATGAACAGCAGATGGAGAGGGTAGTATGTTAGACACATGCTGAGGAGTATCTGCATTATTACCATTGTCATTCCAGATATTCCCATCCCAATCCTCAATTACATCAGGATCGTCACCATTCCTTATCATGGCATGAATACGATATGGATCGGGTTCTACTCCATGCCTTTCCTTATCTGCACAGAGCTGCTGCCGGAGTTTAATATTACGACAAATCATTTGGACATGCTTATCTTCCCATTCTTTGGCTCTGTCCTGACTGGTACGAACAATCTCGCTCATCATGGAACAGCATTGTCGCAGGACTTCTAGCTCCTCCTCTAATTGCTTTCTTTTGCACTGAGATTCTACTTCTCTTTGAATTAATTCTGCTTCACGCTGAACGGAGTGGCATAATGCTGTGGCCAGCAACCAAAAACCATTCGTCAGCATTCCCTTTTTATCAGGAAATTTACTTTCTCGAAGGAGAGTGGCAACCCGCTCTCCCAGAGGTGCACTTGATGAGTCTAACTTCTCATCCCAACTAATGGGTGGTCCCAACAAAGACAGGGTATTGGCCAACATGCCAAACCCATCGTCTTTGGAAGTCCATCCAGGAATCAAGAACTGCTCAGGGCTCACCTCTTTCTTTCGGCGAAACATCTTGAGACCAATCCTGCTCGCAGCGCCAATTGTCTTGGGTAAACTTATACCTCTCATTTTGTTCATTTTAGATTGGTCACAGTGTTTTAGCTACCGAAAGAAAATAGACACACACACCGAGAGCAGTTCAGTTTATACAAATGTTTATTACTAATTCAAAAGCTGATTTCACACTACAATATGCGAGCCCTTCCCAACTATACTTATCAACGCTTGGACTGGTCCCAACTGCCGAAGCGAGGCAACAACTGCACATTTGTAGTAGGTTGTCAGGGCGCTGGTAGCAGCTTCTCCACCTCCCCCGACCGGGACGTTGCTCGGACTCTGGCTGTTCTTCCTTCTTGACAAGGGGTGTTCCCACCCCTCGGAGAGTCTAAACTTCAGCAGCAGGACCACAGACTTTTATACCCCAAAAACAATTAATCATGCACCCACTCCCTCTAACATTTGTCAGTCAAAATCAAAGCTGAGCATACTATTCTACAATTTAGAAGATTAATTATTATGGAGCAGGATGCTATGATATCCTGGTTTATCTCGTAGATACAAGGACTCATTAAAACTTCTTGAGCAAGACAGGTTGTGACCAATACGTCAATTTCAGAGTGTCGTATTTGACAACTGCTTTCCCTGGGCCTCACGGTGGAATTCCATTTCAAAGTGTATCTTCAGATAAGTCCCCATGGCTGAGTTTAATTACATCTGCTAGTTCTGAAAGTAAGGTGACCTGCGTGTGGACCCAGTGTCGTTAGTTCCACATAAGCAAAAAGCATCTGAGTACATGGTTTTAATCCTCCATTACACCACCCTCTGGAGTTTATTCTTGTTCTGAGAATTGGGGCCTCTGTACCAGGCAGTGACGCAACCCACCAGAATGCTCTCCATGGTACAGGAAGATGCCCGTAAAGAACTGATTTTAGATTAGCCATTCTAAACCTTTTTTCAGCTAAGGACCACTCCTCCGCGTAGGACTCTGCTCAAAGTTTATGAGCCTCCTTCCCTGTGAAGCAGTCGTTTAGTTGGTTTCTTCCGTACTACATAAAAAAAATCAATAAAAGATACTTATGAAATATGAAGTGAAATAAAAACAAAACTTTTACGTGCATGAGGTGAAACATGAAAGTCTGCAGGTGCTGTGATTGTTGGGAAACGCTGGAGGAACTCAGGCAGTCCAAAGGAGGTCAAGATATATTACTGACATTTCAGGCCAGAGCCCTTCTTCAAGGTAGAAGCAAAACAGACAAAAGGTCTAATTAGATATAAGAGGAGAGGTGAGAATTAATTTTGGTTCCATGAAAGGAGACGGAGGGGAAAGGGAAGAGAGAGACAGAGTTAGAGAGAAGGAGACAGGATTTCTTAATGGAAACTGGAAAAGTTGATGTTGATTCCATCTGGTTGGAGGGGGTGCAGACAGAAGATGAGGTGTTGTTCCTCCAATTTGTAGGTGGTCTCAGTCTGGCGTGTAAAATCCCTCTGTCAGTGAGGGAATGGGGCAGGAAACTAAAAGGGTGGGGCCACTGGGAGATCCCTGCTACTGTGGCGGGCAGAGCTGAGGTGCTCAACGAGGGACCGTGCGCGAGACCACAGACGGACACGAGCTGCCTGCTTTCTTTTTGCTCATACCTTAAAGAAGGGCTCAGGCCCGAAATGTCAGTTCACATCTTTACCTCCGATGGACGCTGTGAGACCTCCAGCATTTCTGTGTCTTTATGTTTTTTTAACTTAAATGTCCTGCAGCCCATGGTAATGGGGGGGTGGGGGGGGGGGTGGTGGAATCATGGGCCTGGGTTGAGAATGGCTGTTTGAGACTATTCAGCATTAAGCGACTTTGAAAGATAAACTTTACTAACAATCTTCTCTGTTTAGGCTTCAGTGCAGAACTAGACAGGGCTGTCCTCTTTAATTTAGCTTTGGAACCCTTAGCAATTACGTTTTGAGCTTCTAATGATATTGGGGATCACTGGGGAGGGGGGGGGGAATATTCATAAAATATCTTTATATGTGAATGATTTCTAAAATGTTTCAGACCCAGAGAAATCTATCCCTTTGGTGCGATATTTGTTCTTGCAATTCAGTTTTTTCTGGCCATTTCTTCACAAGAGTGAATTACTTCCCCCGAATATTCAGGTATCTATTTATGAGCATATACAGTGGTTTTCAACCTTTTTCTTTCCACTTGCATCCCACTTTAAGTAATCCCTACGCCAGAGGTGCTCTGTGATTAGTGGGATGCAGGTAGGAAGGGAAGGTTGAGAACCACTGCTCTAGACCTGATTGTTACTGAAATATTTGGTTTGAAAAAAATTGTCTTTGGCCCATTTCCTTTGGGAGCTCTGAAACCCTGCACATAACGAGTCCATGAGGGACGATTAAAACAGTGGTTTTCAAACTTTTTCTTTCCACCCACATCCCAACTTAACCAATCCCTTTCTAATCACAGAGGGCAGAGGGAATACTTAAAGTGGGATGAGAGTGGGAAGAAAAAGGTTGAGAACCACTGGTCTGCCTAATTCGCATCTGTTTAGGTATTTTCAAATTAGACATTTTTTGAGTGCTCTATTATCTAATTTTTGCCTGCTGTATCAGTCAGATATGAGTGATGCTTTTCTTTTGTTTGAATCCCTCCCTGAAGGGTTTAATAGCAATTATATATCTTCTCTTTCTCTCTTCTTTGGCTTGGCTTCACGGACGAAGATTTATGGAGGGGGTAAATGTCCAAGTCAGCTGCAGGTTCGTTTGTGGCTGACAAGTCCGATGCGGGACAGGCAGACACGGTTGCAGGGGAAAATTGGTTGGTTGGGGTTGGGTGTTGGGTTTTTTCCTCCTTTGCCTTTTGTCAGTGAGGTGGGCAATTATATATGATATATGATATGTTATTAAAATAGCAACCTATCTTGGCTGATAAATTCAAAAGTGCGTGGCAACAGGAACTTCAACAATCCTTTTCTGAAGAGACTTGGGAAAAGATTCTTAAGCTCGTTACTCCCTCGACACTCCTTTATTCAATTTAAGGCCCTTACATAGGGTGCACATGTCCAAGGACAAGCTTGTCTGTATTTTTCCAAATGTTCATCCAATCTGTAGCAGGTGTAGTTCACAAGTGGGCTTCATTCACCTCTTTGTTTTGGCCCTGTCTGGTTTTGGAGCAGATGTAGGCCGCTGTCCGCTGATCATTGGATGATCGTTTTCACGACCCTAACGGTGAGGAGAGCAATTCTTTTTAGATGGAAAGGCCCCACTCCACCCACTGTAGTCCGGAGGTTTTGTGGTAAACCACTGCTACATTGTGATTGGCAGGACCGATCAGGGTCAAAGGAAAGGGGCAGCCTGCAAGGTGTTATGGGAAGGATCGGTCAAGGAGGTGGATGGTTGTTTGATAGTGGTTCCAGTTTTTAGCTCTTAAAAGCCTGATTGTTTCACAAACTCTGTGAATTATTGACGTTACATCAGGTTTTCTCAAACCACGGCTTGTTTGAATTTAGAAAAAAAAAATTAGTTGATTCTCCTATTAACTTTGAAGAAGCTCAGAGACCATTCATACAACATTTTGTAAGATTTAAGTTCTAATGTTTTCCTTTTGGAGTTGTTGGTTCCATCAGATTTCTCTTGGGGGTGAGGACCAGGCTTTTTATGTCCTGATGAATGCTGTTTGAAGGGTTTCCGGTGGCTTTTTTTTGGTGCTCTTTTTGTTTTTCATACAATTTTACAAGGGATTTTAGTATAATGTGAATTTTTTTCTTCTTCTCTTTGTGCTTGGGGAGATGAAGACACGATTATTATTCATTGGTTGTTGGACATTGTAATCTTGTTCATCATGGATCCTTACTCTCTCCCTGCATTGTCTACTGTATGTTTCAGATTATATTAAAATTCAATGAAAAGACTGATAAAGAAAGAAATATAAACTATACAATTCAGTGCAACAAGTCAACAAAGCAAAAAAAAATGTCATTAGCCCCCTTTAAACTGCAGCCCCTGGGTGGCCCTCCTGGGACCCAGGTGCAATCGCTGGGGCAAAGTTGCTGGAAGCACCTTTTAAATTGCAGGGGGAATCTACCCATTAAGTCGCCAACCCGGCGATCTAAGGGGGAATCCCACCCCTGCGATGACTCATCACTGCCGGATGTTGGGATGCTGGCTGTCTGGGGATGCACTCATGCAAGCGCTGACTTCACCAGAATAGGCAGGTTGGCCGTTTTGGCTTTCAAATCGCCCGTGGACGCGACCTAGGTAAGTTTAACTGGGTTGCCCGACTACCTCTGAGGTAGGTCAGGGATCCGGTTGGATTCTGACGGAGTTGACCGGGTCGGGCCCTTTCTAACCACCACGTTACTGGGGCGTTAATTGCCTGGTTCACCCCATTTTACATTGCAGTTTGAAAGGGCCCAATTGAATGATGTGTCTGATCTTAGCGAGACTGACCTTCAAGGTGTGGACACGAGAATATTACAGGGATCATTTACTTTCCAGAAAATTGAAAGATCAAGAGGACAAAGTCCATGTGGATGACGTGGTGAAACAGCGGTGTTGTAATCGGGGTTGATAACAAGAGGAAGCATTGTCAAGGAGAGGCTTTGGTGCTGTAATCTTGATTCTGAGACTTTCTTTGAGGGAATTGAACAAAGGATTCACACATATCGCTCCTCTGAAGGCTGTAAGGGCCATTTTGTTCCATCGCTGCAGCTGGGATCTTGGGAAAACATCCCATCCTTGCTGGGTCTCAACACCCCTCTCTGTAAACTGGATTACAGGCTTCCCCACGGAAAGACCGCAGTCTGTCCCGGTCGGTAGCAGAACGTCAAGCTGAGCACAGCCCGGTCCTGTTCACCCGACCGACCCACGACTGCATTGTCAGGTCCAGCTCCAACAGTGCCATCTAGTTTGCAGATGACATGACAGTCATTGGTCTCAACGATGAGTCACACTACCGAGAAGAGGGGGAAAATCTTGTGAAATGGTGCGGGAGTAACAAACTGAGTCACAACGTGGACAATACGAAGGAATGACCACCCTCAACCTCACATCAACCATTCTGTAGTGGAGAGAGGGGAGACCACCAAGTTCCTTGGAGCTGCAGACTTCTATTTTTCATTCTGGACATATAACATCTCCTCACTGGTCAGGAAGGTGAAACAGCAACTGCACTTCCTGAGAAGACTGAAGCAGGCAAGGCTATCGGCCACCATCACATCAACCTTCCACAGGAGCGTCCTGGCCAGCTGCATAACAGTGAGATACAGTTGCTTCAGAGAAATGGATCGGAGGTCAATCCATGGGTCCATAGGAGCAGCAGAGAAGATCACTGTCGTCTCCTTCCCCCTTCCCATCGACGTGATCTACCGGGATCATTGTCTGAAGAGGGCACACAAAATTATCGAGGAGCCCTTCCACCCTGCACACAGAGTCTTTCAGCTGCTCCCGTCGGGGAAGAGATCCAGGAGGATCAGAGCCAGAACCATCAGGCTGAGGAACAGTTTCTTCCCACAGGCAGTGAGAACGCTGAACAACCAACATAACTGCTCACACTGACCATCTGAGACTCTCATATATAAGAAACAATATTTATTTGCATTCATGAATACTTGTCCCGCAAATGTAATCACAGAGCACCAAAGGCATAAAGTAGAAAGAAAAAGGTTGAGAACCACTGCCTTAGAGGATGACTTATACTTCGTGAAAGAAACGTAAACCTATTTCAATTTATTTAAACATCAAAATAATTGTAGATGTTGACATTTTTAATTTAAATGAGGACATAAAGCCCGGTAACTGTGCCCCCAAGTACGGCCATTTGACGTACAACCCCCATACCTTTTGAATGGAGGGAGGAAACCGCAGCACCCGGAGGAAACCCCAGGCAGACACGGGGAGAACATGCAAACTCCCTTTAGACAGCGCCAGATTCGAACCTGGGCTGCTGGCGCAGTAACAGCGTTGCACTAACTGCTGCGCTATTTATAGCCCCTCCAGCGTGAATAAAATGGGGCAAAGGCCCTCTTCCCATGCAAGAAATACCCGTAACTGTATTGTACCCAGATCCACCAAAATGTTCCCTGATGTGGTGGTGCACGTGGAGAAAGACTGAAAGCAAATACTCCTGATAGCCCCAACTGAGAGAGAGACTGGACTGATGCCAGCAGGCTGTAACTAGTAGGAGCTAACAACTCTTTAACACTGGTGTAATATTTCTTGGAGTGTCATAAATTAAGTAGGCTATTACCACAGTAAGTGTAGATCCAACTGTCTGCAAAGAAGAACACAACATGAATATTATACCCAAAAGTCTGCAGACACTGAGATTATAGTAACTGTACAGATAAATACTGGAGGAACTCAGCTAGTCTCATAACGTCCGGAGGAGTTAAAGGGGAGGTTGGCGGTATGTCAGTGGGGTAGCCGGTGCGGCTCAAAATGCAGCATAGTAATGGCGGTTTTCCCTACCCATAAACCCCCACGCACCTGGAACTATATGGAACCACAGAGTGGTTCCACCTCGTGGGGGATTATGGGTAGGGAAGACGGCCATTGCTATGCTGCATATTTATGATAGGTGGCGCTGTGGCACCAATCGCCCCGCCTCCATCAGATCCGGAGGCACTCAGAGGCGCCTCTGGATATGAATAGGACCTTTCAGGTGGTCCAGGCAATGTGGCAGCAGCCTTTTTGGGCTGCCACCTGTAAGGTGAATTAAGGGCCTATCTCATTGGCCTAGAGACTAGGTGGCGACCTGGTGGTGACTCGAGTCTCCATTGGTTGTGGAGACATCTCCGTGATGTCCCCTGGAGACTAGCCGGGTCTCCAGGGATTCGCGGGAAATTCAAACATGCTCCATTTTTTGAGAGACTTTTTCCTGTCTCCAGCAGGTCGCGGTGATGTTGCCACCACTGAGAAAACGTCTCGGAGACATCGCCACGACTGCCTGGTGAATTGGTTGTCACCTTGTCTGGAGACGTCACGGAGACATCTCAGGGACATCTCGGACATCACCCTGGCGTTGCTTTGGTGAGAGTGCAAGCCATTTTTTGGTCTCCCGAGTTGCCGCGACTGATCAGTCGTGGCAGTCGCGGCGACGTCTCCGCCAATGAGATACCAGTGCCAGCAGGTTAGGATCTGCTCCTGCCGCTGCCCTCAAGGCGAAAGGTCCATCTAACAGAGCTGGAGGAAAGGAGACAAAGGGATAGCGTACGGAAACTGGAGAAGTCGACGTTAATGCCTTCCGGTGGGAGGGTGCCTGGACAGAAAATGTGTGGTTCCTCCAGTTTGTGGGTGCTCTCAGTCTGGCAGTGCACAAGACCATGGACAGACATGTCGGCAAAGGAATGGGGCGGGGATTTGAAACAGGCAGCAACTGGAAGATCCATGCTACTGCGGCGGACAGAGCTGAGGTGCTTGACAAAGCAGTCTCCCAGTCTGCGTCTGGTCTCTTCGATGTGGGGGGGCACCAAGTGCCGTAGATGACTCCTGCAGATTCACAGGTGAAGTGTTGCTTCACTTGGAAGGTCTGTTTGGGGCCACGAGATGTTGGCGTTGTGAGATCTGCTAAATTCATCCAGCATTTCCAATAATTCTACAACATGAATATTATTTGGGTGACGTGACTGAGCATCAGTGGGCCTATTGCTTAAAATCCTCTTCAAGGCCTCTTTAAAAAGGCACTGTTAAAGGCATGCAGTGAGTCATCACAGGGCAAAGAGTTGGTCATTTTAAAATCTTTCATGAGTGCCCAGGTCTTGTAGGTATGTGGCAAAGTTGTTTCCCATGGTAGGGGAGCCAACAACCAGAGGGCACAACTTCAGGATTGAAGAGCGTCCGTTTAAAACAGAGATGCAGAGGAATTTTTTTAGCCAGAGAGTGGTGAAGCTCTGGAATTTGCTGTCACAGGCGGCTCTGGAGGCCGGGCCTTTGGGTGTATTTAAGGCAGAGATTGACAAGTTTCTATCCATCTCTAAAGACTGAAACGGGCCACCATTATTTCAACCTTCTACAGGAGTTCTATTGAGAGCGTCCTGCCAGCTGCATCACAGTGTGGGTACAGTTGCTGCAGAGAAATAGATTGGAGGTCTATCCATGGGACCATAAGAGCAGCAGAGATCATCCCCCTCCCACATCGGCATGATCTACCGGGATCGTTGTTTGAAGAGGGTGCGCAAAATCATTGTGGACCCCTTCCACCCTGCACACAGCTACTCCCATCAGGGAAGAGATTCAGGAGGATCAGAGCCAGCACCACCAGACTGAGGAACAGCTTCTTCTCACGGGCTGTGAGAGCGACCAAAGGAACTGCTCACACTCACCCTTCGAGACTCTCATATTCATGAAACAATATTTACTTGCACACATGAAATACTTGTCCTGAATATGCAATGTTTGTCTGTATGTGTGCTATGTCTGGTTGTGTGTCTGCATGTTTTTCACCGAGGACCAGAGAACGCTGTTTCATCGAGTTGTACTTGTACAATCAGACCACAATAAACTTGACTAAATGGTCAGAGCATCAAAGGTTATGGGTGGAAGGCTGAGGAGTGGAACCAACTGAGAGAATAGATTAGCTCATGATGGAATAACGGACCATACTTGAGGGGCTGAATGGTCTACTTCTGCTCCTATATTGTACGGTTTAATAGAGAAAAACATACAATTTTATGCAGCACCTTCAGAAAACTCCGAAGTGCTTTGAAACTGATGATGTACTTTATGAAGTGCACAGACTTTGGTAATATGGGAAATCCAAGAGCTAATTTGCACAGAGACCAGGTAAGATTTTGTGCAATTATGTTAATTAAGGAATAAATATTCAGCAAGATATCAGAGAGAATTCCCTGATCTTCAAATTAACATCTCATCCAAAAGTTGTATAAAACATTGTTAAAGCCAGAATTAAATTGAGACACAGCATGGTCAAAGGCTCTTTTGGCCCACGATTAACCTACACCCCCAGTACATTTTGATCAGAGGAAATTGAAGCCCCCTTCCACCCCGGGGAAAACCCACACAGACATGGGGAGAATGTACAAACTCCTTACAGACAGCTCAGGATTCGAACCCCGGTCCCGATCGCTGTAAAGGCGTTGTGCCAACCGCTACGTCACTGTACCATCTTAATTTGGAGTACCCTGTGCAGTCTTGCTCACCTAAAGACAGGAAGGATGTGGGACGACAGAAACATAATTCCCTGTAAATGGGAGATGGGGGTCATAAAGAGAGCTTTTGGCACATTGGTCTTCATAAATGAAAATACTGAGTATAGGTGTTGGGATGTTATGGTGAAGTTGTACAAGACATTGGTGAGGCTAAATTTGGAGTATTCACTACATTTTTGGTCACCGAACTACAGGGAAGACATCAATAAGATTGAAAGAGTGTGGCGAAGATTTACTAGGATGTTGTCCAGACTTCAGGAACTGAGTTACTTGGAAAAGTTAAACAGGACTTTATTCCCTGGAATGTGGAAGAATGAGGGGAGATTTGATAGAGGTATTTAAAATTATGAGGGGGACAGACAGACTAAATGCAATTAGGCTTTTTTTCCCACTGAAGGTGGGTGAGATACAAATCAGATAACATGGGTTAAGGGTGAAAGGGAAAGCATTTAGGGGGAACATGATGGGGAACTCCTTCACACAGAGAGAGGTGGGAGGGTGGAATGAGCTGCCATCTGAAGTGGTAAATGCGGGGCCAATTTTAACATTAAAGAAAAATTTTGACAGTTATATGGATGGGAGGGGTATGGAGGGCTACGGACTGGGTGCGTCAGTGGGATGAGGCAGAAAAATAGTTCAGCACAGACTAGAGGGGCCGAAAGGCCTGTTTCTGTGCTGTAATGTTCTATAGTTCTAACACTGTAACTTACTCAGTGGGGGGGGGGGGTGGGGTGGGTGGGGGATGTTGGTGAGAGGTGGGTGTGTGACAGTATAGAGATATATTTCTGGGAGATAAATTGGGGCAGATTTGCGAGTGTAGGTCACATATAAACACTTTAAAACAGATCTTTAAAATACTGGAGCTCTGCTCATGCTAGACATATTGTGGCCTCAGAGTCTTTGCAAAGCTTCGGAGAGTGCCCAAGAGACTTCACTAATGGATTGTTGTTTAGATGAAAGAGCTTGTCTGAGCCACAGACTGTCTGGAGGGGAACTTGCTGTTCTAAGAGGGTCATGTGGTTTTGCAAGGAGAGAGAGTCAAACAGGTTTTCTCTGTGTGTGTGTGCGTGTGTGTGTATGTGATTGTGTGTGTGTGTGTGCGTGTGTGTGTGTGTGTGCGTGTGTGTATGTGATTGTGCGTGTGTGTGTGCGTGTGTGTGTGTGTATGTGATTGTGCGTGTGTGTGCGCGCGCGCGTGTGTGTATGTGATTGTGTGTGTGTGCGTGTGTGTGTATGTGATTGTGTGTGCGTGTGCGTGTGTGTGTGTATGTGATTGTGTGTGTGTGCGTGTGTGTCTATGTGATTGTGTGTGCGTGTGCGTGTGTGTGTGTATGTGATTGTGTGTGTGTGCGTGTGTGTCTATGTGATTGTGTGTGCGTGTGCGTGTGTGTGTGTATGTGATTGTGTGTGTGTGTGCGTGTGTGTGTGTATGTGATTGTGTGTGTGTGTGCGTGTGTGTGTGTATGTGATTGTGTGTGTGTGTGCGTGTGTGTGTATGTGATTGTGTGTGTGTGCGTGTGTGTGTATGTGATTGTGTGTGTGTGTGTGTGCGTGTGTGTGTATGTGATTGTGTGTGTGTGTGCGTGTGTGTGTGTGTATGTGATTGTGTGTGTGTGTGCGTGTGTGTGTGTATGTGATTGGGTGTGTGTGTGTGCGTGTGTGTGTGTATGTGATTGTGTGTGCGTGTGCGTGCGTGTGTGTGTGTGTATGTGATTGTGTGTGTGTGTGTGCGTGTGTGTGTGTATGTGATTGTGTGTGCGTGTGCGTGCGTGTGCGTGCGTGTGTATGTGATTGTGTGTGTGTGTGTGTGTGTGTGTGTGTGTGTGTGTGTGCGTGCGTGTGAGAGAGAGAGAGAGAGACTCAGATCAGTTCTACAGTTTTACAGTCAGCAGCAGCAACTGGAACTGGAACTGGAAGCTTGTGGAAAACCCGATTTTGAAGACAGGTTGTGAGTTCTTAGTTCAGCCTGGTCAAAGCCCTTGTGGTTCATGCAAGAGGAGAGGACAGGCTGCCTAATGTTTCACTTGGAATAAGAGAAACAAAAAGACACTCTATGGGGACCTGAAAAAAGGAGGCTATCATCTGGAGAACCCTGAGGGGGCAAGTTTCGTCAGCAAGACACTGGAGTGGCTGATTAAAAAGGAATCAGTTGTTGGTGTCCAGCGAACAACAAATCTCTCTCTGAAAATCTACAAGAACCTTTCTGTGCAGTAACCATTTACCTTGCAAGCACCAAAGCCTGATGAACTTGATAAATGTTAAATTCTGTGCACAGTATAAGAATTGCCTGCAACCAGTGAACTTGGAGGAATGAGAAGTGAGATTGGACTGTGAGCCAAAGAACTTTTCTGAATTTACATACACGTGCACTTAGAATTAGAAGGGGGTTAAGTTAAGGGCCTATCTCATTGGCCTGGAGACTAGGTGGCGACTCGAGTCTCCACTGGTTGCGGTGATGTCCGTCTCCTGGAGACTAGCCAGGTCTCCGGGCAGTCGCGGGAAATTCAAACATGTTCAATTTTTTGGGAGACTTTTTCCAGTCTCCAGCAGGTCTCGGAGATGTCTCCGTGATGTCTCCATCAGTTGCGGCGACGTCGTGGAGACTAATTTTGTTCATGACATCTCCGAGACCTGCTAGAGACCAAGGAGACTGAGGAGACGTTGCGGCGATGTCTCCGTGACACTGCTTGACTCAGAGTCCATGTGACTGAGTGCGTGCTGGCATCATTGAAACGCCTTCACTCCTGGTCCAAGTCACAGGTACATCCCGGTCAAGATTTTCATCATCTGGTACTTGTTCCTGCTGCTGCTGCTCCTTGTATTGCCTTGGAAGAGGCCCCACCATCTTGTCTTGCCAGAGGACAGCTCCAACCCCAGAGTAGTACAGGGTCAGGTCCTCTCTCTGGTTCTTGGCACCAGATGGCATGTTACTTCCTCTTCCTTGCATCCCCTCCAACTGGTTGGTATGCTGTCTCCACTCTCCAGGGGCAACTTCATGGATGTGTGGGTCCTCTCTGTCAGCTGAGAGTCTGATGTCTGTCATCATGTTGTGGAGTGTACAGGCAGCAAGGACCACCTTTTCAACCATCTGTGGGCGCATCATCGTCATGGTGTGGAAGCTTCTGAATCCGGAAAGAAAATAATAGAAGTAAAATAAAAGTCATTGTATTTGCTGTGTTTACAATCTGGCAAATATGATTGTCTGTGTGACAGGAAAAATAAATAAATTAAGTGCTGCACACCTGTTTGCCAAGATGCCAAAGCTGTTCTCCACAATAAGCCTGGACCTGGACAGCCTGTAGTTGAAGATTCTCTCTGCATGGGTCATCTGACGCTTGTAGTAGGGCTTCATCATCCATGTCCTCAGGGTGAATGCATCGTTGCCAACCAAGAAGTAGGGGACATCTTGATCTCCAACAGGAAAGGAGGTGCCACACTAGTATTTTGTGCGTTTTTTCTCCTAGCTCATAATATTTCTGTTTTGTCTTCATTATGTTCTTCTCCACCTTATATGCTTGTAGTGTTTCATATTTTATTTTGTTGTCTGTCAATTCTCTTCTTTTAGTTGTATCTTCCTTTATTGTTAATTCTTTTTCTATATTTATTTCCCTTTCCAACTGTTCTATTTCTCGATTGTAGTCCTTCTTCATATTAGTTACATAACTTATTATCTGTCCTCTGATGAAACACTTTCATTGCGTCGCATAGTATAAACTTATCTTTCACTGATTCCGTATTTATTTCAATGTACATTTTAATTTGTCGCTCAATTAATTCTCTAAAATCGAATGGGAAAAAAAGGGATTAAAAGAATAGAAAATTGTTTTTCAGGATTAGATTCTTATCCTTTGAACAAATGAAAGATAAGTACAATATAACTCAAGATATAGCGCTGGCATATTACCAATTGAGATCCTACTTGAAGGATAAATTAGGAAGCAGTTTGAGTTTGCCAGAGGGAAGTAACCTTGAATATGTGATTACAGATACAATGTTAATCAAAAGATTTATAACAAATATGTATATTAAACTGCAAGAAAAGGAGAATGAGGAAACAAATGGTAAAACTAAACAAAAATGGGAACAAGATTTAAATATAAAGATAAAAAAGGAAACATGGGAGAAATTATGTTCTGGAACGATGAGAAATACAATAAATACGAGGCTACGTATGATACAATATAACTGGATACACAGACTATACATTACACCTCAAAAGTTAAATAAATGGGACCCAACAGTATCTGATAGATGTTTTCGATGTAAAAAAGAAATGGGAACAACAATTCATGCAATCTGGACATGTGAGAAAGTAGAAAAATTTTGGGAAGATCTCAATCAGATACTAAATAAAATAACAGAAAACAATATACCAAAGAATCCAGAGATCTTTCTCCTAAGTAACATAAAAAACAAAGAATTTGGAATTGATTTGGAGGATGCACAAAAAAGATTTGTTAAGATAGCTCTAGCCGTAGCAAAAAAATGTATTATGTCAACCTGGAAATTGGAAGATAATTTGAAAATACAACAATGGTATATAGAAATGAATAAATGTAATCCATTAGAAAAAATAACATAGTTTAAGAAATAATATTGAAATATTCGAACAAATATGGGAGCCTTACATTAAATACAATAGCGAAAACCTACCGGGGACAATCATTACCTAAGTTGATGGAAGGAGAAGGAAAGAAAAGAATGGACTCAGTAGAATTTCTGGTGTATTTTTGTTGAGTGACAACATTGTCTGACTGGTTTAATGTATCCTAGATTGTATACCTTAAATGGATGGGTGGGGGGGGGGGGGTGGGTTGGGAGGAGGGAGGAGTGGGGGGGAGAAAATATCACTGTATATGTGTGAAAAGGAAAAATTGTGTTTCATGGCTAATGTGATTTATGGTGTGAAAAATTTAAAAAAAAATGAATTCTCTAAAATCCTGTCTTTTAAGTAACATGGAGTTTAATCTCCACCGATACATTCTCAGTGGGATGTCCTCCAGCTCTATTGCCAATAACAGGATGAGTGATCCGATAACAATCTAGCTTTATATTCCATTTTCTTAACTCTTCCTTGAATGTGGGCTGATAACAGGAATAGGTCTATCCTTGAGTATGTTTTATGTCTACTCAAATAATATGAATATTCCTTTTCCTTTGGGTGTTGTTTCCTCCATATATCCAAACATTGCATTTCCTGCATCGATTTAACTATAAATTTGGTTACTTTGTTCTTTCTGTTAGACTTTTTTCCAGTTTTATCCATGTTTGAGTCCAAATTAAGGTTAAAATCCCCTCCTATTAGTTTGTTCCCTTGCGTATCTGCTATCTTCAAAAAAATATCTTGCATAAATTTTTGATCTTCTTCATTGAGTAAATTCCAAAATTCTGAAAATATCTGACATTTTATCATTAGATATCTCCCTGCTGGATCTATTATTTCCTCTTCTATTTTGATTGGTACATTTTTATTGATTAATATAGCTACTCCTCTGACTTTTGAATTATATGATGCTGCTGTTATATGTCCTATCCAATCTCTCTTTAATTTCTTGTGTTCCACTTCAGTTAGATGTGTTTCTTGTATGAATGCTATATCAATTTTTTTTTCTTCAGTAAATTTAACAGTTTCTTCCTTTTGATTTGGTTATGTATTCTGTTAATATTTAAAGTCATATAGTTCAACATAGCCATTTCATACTTTGTTTATCTTTCCTTTCCATTTCCTCATCACCACTTTCCCTTCTTATCCATTTCTGCTTTCTTTTTTTGAACACATTGTAAGAGAACATTTCTAAAACATAAAATATTTCTATTATTCCCATATCTAAAATTCCTTTAACCCCAATAGTCCCTCCCCTCTCTGAGTTGCCCTTTGTACCTTGTCGGGCAACCACATCTCCCCTCTCCATTTGGATTGCGAACCTGCTCGCAAGCGTCAACTGATTTCGCAGTGACTGTTATTCTTCCCCACCCAGCCCCCCCAGAAAAGATTTTAATCTTCATATATAACAAAGGTCACTCTCTTATTTCCCTCCTTATTTCCTTTCTTCCCTTTCTTTCCCTTCTTAGTTCTTACTTATACTTTATTCTTCTTCTTTACATTCTGGACTGGCCGACCTACTTGTGATCTGCTCCAGTCTTTCAGTTATATATAGTTTGTTGTGATTTTCGTTCTTGATACATCTCTTCATCTCTCTATCTGTTTTATAGTGTTCTGCAAATTTTCGTGCTTTTTCCGGATCCGAGAACAATTTGCTTTGCTGCCCCAGGATAACTATTTTAAGTACCGCTGGGTATTTTAACATAAGTTTATAACCTTTTTTCCATAGGGTCGATTTTGGTGCGTTAAACTCCTTCCTCTTCTTCAGGAGTTCAAAACTTATGTCTGGGTAGAAAAATTTTTTTTGACCTTTGTATCCCAGTGGTTTTTTGTCTTCTCTTATTTTTTTCATTGCCTTCTCCAATATATTTTCTCTTGTTGTATATCTTAGGAATTTTACTAGAATGGATCTTGGTTTTTGTTGTGGCTGTGGTTTAGGGGCTAATGTTCTGTGTGCCCTTTCTATTTCCATTCCTTCCTGTAATTCTGGCATTTCTAGGACCCTGGGGATCCATTCTTTTATAAATTCTTTCATATTTTTGCCTTCTTCATCTTCCTTAAGGCCCACTATCTTTATATTGTTTCTCCTATTATAGTTTCCTCAGGAAATTCTTGATGGACCTCACATCCCCTTCTTCCAGGTGTTTCATCAGCTTCTCATACCAGCCTTGGTGTTGCTGATGTAGGAGCCACTCATGTACCCACACTGTCTTTGCCTTCCTGACACCCTTTCTGGCCCTATCCCTAGCCCTGGCTTTGCCTTGTTCGTGGCCAGTGCTATCAGCACGAGGGCCAAGGCCTCCTTCTGCTCATCTTCCAGGTAGGGATCCTGCTCCAACAGCCTAACAGCCTCATTGCAGATGTCCATGGTGAGAGTTCTTGACTGTCTGATGTCTGAAAAACGAATGATAGATCTAGTTGTAGAACTAGGTATATATAGACAGGTCGAATCACGGCGACATCTCCGTAACCTTGCGGAGAGCCATGGTGACCTATTGGCAACTGCTGGAGACGTCGCGGCGACATCGCCTCAACTCAGAAGACGTCTCGGAGATGTCACGGTGATGTTGCCACAACTCAGAAGACATCTCGGAGATGTTGCCGCAACTGAGAAGACGTCTTGGAGACGTCCCTACGACTTCTGGGAAAATTGGTTGTCACCTTGTCTGGGGACGTCTCAGATGTCACCCTGGCGTCGTCTTGGTGAGAGCGCAAGCCATTTGTTGCCGCGACTGATCAATCGCGGTAGTCGTGGTGACATCTCCGCCAATGAGATAGGCCCTTCAGGTTAGCTAAGTTAAAGTGTAATTCTGTTTTCATGTTTTGTGATTGTATAGATTCTATCACCAATGTGTATATATACATATGTACAGATGGTAGTGTAGGATGACTGTGATTGGCTGAGAGTGTAGCCACACCTACTGGCAGGTCTTAAAAAATTGCTCCTAGCCAGACCAGGTCATTCTGGACTGGCTGACCTACTTGTGATCTGCTCCAGTCTTTCAGTTAATAAAAGCCTTGGTTTGGATCAACAAGTCTTTGGTTCTTTTGACGCGTTCTACATGTTTAAAGATAATTAAAAGCAACTTCTGTTTAAGTAACCATCTGTCTTGGTGAATATCTATTGCTGCTGGGTTTATGGGTCCTCTGGGCTCGTACCAGGTGCCATACCTGACATTAACCTCCTCCTTGTGACACCATCAGTTCCCCCTCCCTCCAATGTAACAGGTAAATGCTTACAGCGCGCAGAGACAAAACCGCACGATGCTAGTAACACTAGTGCTGCGGGTGGGTGGGGGGGGGGGAGATAAAAACTAATTTGGTGGCAATGTCTTCCCTCCCTTGGAACCAGCCGTGCTCATCTCTGCCCTACTCTTTTGTTCAGACGCCTCCCTCCCAACACTTTCCCATACCTGGAAGGGCTCAAGCCTGAATCGTCGGTTATGTATCTTTACCTTTGCTATATAAAGGACACTGTTGACCTGCTGAGTTTCACCAGCATTTGGTGTTTTTCCTTCAACCGCGATGATTGGAGACTTTCATGTTGGAGTTTGAATCAGTGATGAGATTTTGGAGCATCATCGCTGCAGTAGCTCCCCTCGGTGGCATTGACCAGGTACTACAGACAACACCGCAAGTCAGTCTGGACTCCACCACACCTGCTGGCTGCCTCTTGTCAATTCCAACTCCTCCACCAGCCATTCTCAGTGGGAGCCCCAGAACTTCCACCATTGCCCCGCCCCCCCCCCCCGCCGCAGAGGCCGCAGCATATTTAAGACCGAACAGCAAAATCACAGACAGCAATGAGGAAACATGCAGGAGGGTGATAGATCAGCTGGTTGAGCGGTTTCACAACGACAACCTTGCACTCAGCGTTAGCAAAACCAAGGAAAAGGTTGTGGACTTCGGGATGGGGAAATCAGGAAAATACAAACCAGTCCTCATCGAGGGGTCAGCAGTGCACAGAACTTCAAATTCCTTGAGTGTCAACGCCTCTGAAGATCTATCCTGGGGCCATCATGTCAATGCAATCATGAAGAAGGCTTGTCAGCAGCTGTATTTCATGAGGAGTTTGAGGAGAGTTGGTAGGTCACCAAAGACTTTTGTGTATTTCTGCAGGTGTATCGTGGAGAACATTCTGCCTGGTTGCACCACTGTCTGGTATCGAGGTGCCAACGGACAGGACAGGGGAAAAAATGCTCCAGGGGTTGTTAACTCAGCCAGCGCCATCATGGGCACCAGTCTTCACTCCATCGACAGGGGCAACGCATTTATATCGCCAGTGTTCGAGTCCTGTGCTGCCCGTAAGGAGTTTTCACGTTCTCCTCGTGTCTGTGTTGGCTTTCTCCAGGGTCTCCGGTTTCCTCCCACCCTTCAAAAAAAAATGTACCGGGGCACGCTCTGATCCTGCTACAAAGCAACAAATTTCCCGACCATAAATTCTGATTCTGTGAGGCTGGAGGTGAACCCACAGACTCACAGCATCTCTGAAAGGACTCTCTTTTGCTTTTCATCCCCTCATACTGTACTGAGTGCCAGACAGAAGGTCTATAGTACATGTTACATTTTTAACATATTATTGCGTGACAATAAACAGAGCCTTGATCCTTAAAATCCTTGTTTTTCACCTCGTGTAACAATTTTTTAAATGTAATCGGTAGAAGTACACTAAAACTTGACAGCTTTACCGGGGGGGGGGGGGGGTGGGGGGGTGTGTGTGGCATAAACTTTGAGTAAGGGGAGTGGCCATAGATGAGAATGTTGAGAATGGATGCCCCTAAAACCTTTTGCTCTTGTTCATTTTCACCTCCCTCCTCCCCAACCCCGAGTAGTTGTCTCTGTGACCGGCCAGTGCTCTGGGAAAATGATGGAGCACAAAATTAAAAATGTGGGGAAAAGCCAGAACATTAATGGGTTCTCTTTCCACAGATGCTGCCCGGCCTTCTGAGTTTTCCCAGCTTTTTTCTGGTCCATTTCAGAACGACTGAGCAGAGCCTCAGATAAGCCATTCCTGTCTCAGAGTTGAATTGAACTGCTGCGAAGCACGAAAGTCTGCAGATGCTGTGATTATAGTAAAACACACCCAGAAATGCTGGAGGAAGTCGGCAGGTCTCGCAGCATCCACAGGAGGTAAGGATATATTACTGACATCTCAGGCTTGAGCCCTTCTTCAAGGTGTGAGTAAAAAGCAGGCAGGGGACTGAATTAGAGGGTGGGGGAGGAAGGAAAGAAACGGCAAGGGGAGGGGTACAGACTAAAGGTGTTAACCAGATGTGGGCAGGAGAGAGGAAAGGTGACAGTATATGAGGGAGGGTATCTTTCAAAATTGAAGGCAGTGGTCTGCCAGTTCCTCCAGCTTTCTGTGCTGCAGATCTCGTGAGTAAATAGTCATTTTTTCATCCGGTATGCCAAGCACATCACCATGTTCCCTTGCAAGAAAAGAGGACAAATTTACCCAATTGCCACCATGCTCCAAAGGCTAAAAAAAAAGTACAATTGAATCAATCGGGATTGTACTTCATGGGATACTGAAAATTAAAGTGTGATCAGACCGAGTTTCTTTTAGGACAGCCATTCTCAACGGGGGCCCTACCCTCCACCCCCCCCCTCCCATTTAAGTAAAAGCTTTTGCTTCTTTTTTAACAAAAACATAGTTGGGAGAAGTATGGAAGAAACCAAAACTTGACTGTTGCACGGGGTAAGGAGGCCCAAAAACTTAAGAGTCCTGGGCAAGGGGGAGGCATAGCCAATAAAAAAAGTTGAGAATGGTTGTTCTAGGATATTTAAAAGAATTGATTTGGAAGATAAATTACATATTTTTTCCCTACTGAGTGTGGCAATCCAGGATTAGGAAATAAAATAGTAAAAGCGCCAGTCGCAAAATCTTGTGGAAATATTCAGACAAATTTTAAAAATGGATGAGATGTTAAACTCTCTCCCATCAAAAAAAGTTGATTCAAGCTCAATTAACTTTTTTTCAATCCATGATTGGTACACAGTTTTGGTAACCTTGAGTACAAAAGTTTACAGGTCAAATATTGATAACATTGGACAACCATTTTCTTTCCAAATGGTTTTGTTTCCTGAAAATAAAATTGGGGATTATGAGAGGTAACTAGAAGCTGAACACAAAGATAATTTCAGATTTGCTGTATCACATAGGAAGTTGGGGAAAGCATGAACTTTTATTGAACTTAGCGTGTTTAATCACATAATGACCTAAAAATGTTTGGCCGCTAATTTTCGTTTGTACTCAGAATCTGATGTCTCTCACGTCTGCGGCCAGCATTGATGGGTTCCAGTTGTCACTTTTCCATGGTCTCAATGTCCTGGTGAAACCTTTCACCATGTTCATCACTGACTGCATCAAGATCTAAGTGCGAATGCAGAAAATGAATTTTTTGAAATGCACTTCATGGTTTTGAAATGGACTGCAAATCACAGGAAATCACAAAAATTGGTTGTATTTAAAAAAAAATGGTACGTGGTAAGAAAATTTGAAGGTGGTTTCTGTGATCATTAGCCTAAAATCCATAAAATATACCCTTATGTGTTCAGGAAGCAAAATCTTAATTGCAACAAACTCACATTCAAATTAATGAATGGCTTTTACCTGTTAGTACGTGGCCCCATTGGAAATTCAGGTTGGACAAACATACCAAAAGGTGGAAAATAAGCTGGATAATTACTACTGAGACATGGTTCAATGAACATGATTTTTATATTTATTTTCAAATCAGAAATTTATATTCTTTGTAATACAGTACAAGATTGTCAACTCCATTTTGCATGTCAAGTAAAACTCTTGGTTAATTATACAATCTCTTGTCAGGAAAATAGCTACATTTAGAAAATATATTGCTCGATTTACAAACATTTCTGTGGTCATGTTAGAAAAAATATTTTACTTCTGGTGTGACAGGAAGACCCAATTCCTCGCCAAAAGTTCATCTCTATTTTTTTTTTCTTTCAGTATTGAGATTAAGGAACTGTTGCCAGATTTCTCAACGTTTAACTCGCTGGTGTCAGTTTTGATCAGAGATAAGGTTCTGGTCGCAAGACCTTTGTTGTATTGCTGGGGTGGGAGCTCCAGGCTACAGAGCTGTGTGGCAACTGCTGAGAGATTCAGTATGAACCGCAAAAGAACCCCAGGTGCAGTATCACACCACGCAACTGCGACTTTCCCTGTCCCCGGATATCACAAAGATCTTTCTGATGCGGCCACTCTTAACTTGGGGAAACATTCTCCTGCAAACAGCTGGCCAGATCATCTGGTTTAGCAATACTAATGTGACAGATGTATTATGGCCCCAACTCTGGAGGTGATCGACCTTGCTCTCTTCCACTGTGGGACTTTTTTTCCCGCATTCACCCGAGGGGGCAGAGAGAGCTTTGTTGAGCACCTTAGCTCTGTCCGCTGCAATAGCGTGAATCTCCCAGTGGCCACCCATTTAAATTCTCCATCCCATTCCCTTGCCGACATCTGTCCAAGGTCTCTAATAAATTGGAGGAACATCACCTAATCTTCCAACTTGGCACCCTCCAACCGGATGGCATTGATATAACTTCTCTGGCTTTTGTTAAACCCCACCCCACCTCCTTCTTCCCGTCAGATTTCCTTTCCCTGTCTCCTTTCGCTCAGACATGATAAATTCTCACCCAGTCCCTTATCACATCCTTTTGTTGGTCTGGATTCCTCCCCCGTTGTTTGAATTCTGACACTTTCTGATCTATCCTCCTTCTGCCTTTTTTGATTTTCCCTTGAAGAAGGACTCAGGTCCCAAACGTCGGAAAGATATCTTTGTCTCCTATAGATGCTGAAAAGACCAGCTGAGTTCCTCCGGTGTGTTTACCTTGGATTGATCTTTCAAGAGGAAAACAATCCAAACACACCCCTTTGAATCCTTGCACTTTGAGGGTCTCAGTAGACAAATACAAGTGTGGGCAACCCACAAAGTCTCAGCAGACACCCACAAGGTGGGTGCTCCCACGTCACTACAGGAAGGAGCCAGAAACTGAACAAGTCTGCTGGGACAGTTATCTCATTGGATTTGGGTTCTGCCCAGTTCTCTCAGCTTGCCTTTTCAAAGGGAAAGCTTCTGGGTGCAGAGCGTGTCATACTTATGAACCTGATGAGTGCTCCACGGGACCACTGAACCATGGCTGTATGGGCAACACTAACTCCCAACTCCAACAACATGGGGGTTCCTAACCAGGGCCACTGACCTGGACAGATCAAGGTCCACACCATTCCTGTTCAGGGTGGGCAATGGACTTTGCCCAAGTTCAAAGGTGTTGGGGGGGGGGGGGTGGCAGGGGTATGTAGTTTAATACATCCTGCATCAGGGGAAGTCTCTAGGAGTGAGGAATTACTAGCCGCAAATTACTTGCAAGCTCTGGTGACTGGGACCCTGCATCACCACACCACTCCCAACTCTTTCTGTGCTACACCCTCCCCCCACCACTAGAAGTCTAGGGAGGTGCGTTTCCCCCACCATGCTCTCAACAACAGGAAACGTTCGCAACTCAGAGCAGGGGTTCCTGGAGCAGAAGCCGGGCGAACTAGTGGCTCGGGAACTGGAATCTAATAGTGCAACAGTCCTGCCGGAAATAATTTTCAGGGTGACTTAACCAAGCCCAGGGTAGCGAGTCCCTGTAATGTACGCAAACATGCTGGGAATATTGGAGGGACACCTGACTACCATGACAGTGGTGGAGTTTGGATGGTTTTGTGATACATTCATTTCTTGTCACTTTGCAATGCTCCTTTGTGAATGAGTTTAAAGTTTTAAAACACAAATCCACAGTTTTGCCCAGCAGGTAACAAAAGAAGCAACCAAATATATTCAGGACCTCCACATACTCAAAGTTTGACAAAGCTAGTGAGTAGGTAGACTGTGGCAGGCCTTCACTGGAATGAGGCACGACCTAGGCTGTTGTGTTAAAAATGACGCTTATTTTGGCTTTTAAAAATAGCCTGAGCAATGAAGTAAAAAAGAAACTACTCTGTATCTGCCTCGGGCTTTTCAGAGGAATAAGGCCTCTCTCTCAGGGCCCTGCAGTTTCTGTGCACAGGCCCCTCCACAAATTAACCCAACAGTGGCGAGGTCCATCTGCGTTCAGGTTTCGAGGCCAGTGAGGGAGTGCTGCACTCTTTCAAAGTCACTTCTCAGCCAGAGGCATGGGAGCAGGTTTCTGTGAAATAGCGGAGGGAGTCTCCAGCACATGCGGCTCCAGGGGAGGGGGGGGGGCGGATCTGCCTAAGACTAACACTACCCAGCCCCTCACCTCCACCCTGCTTTCTCCAGGCGTCACTCTTGCTGGTGGCTGTGAATTTCCATCGCCCTGGGAGGGGGAGTGGGGGGGGGGGCTCAGACAAGGGCTGTTCTCTCTCAATGGCTCTCAAAGAAGACGCCTATATTTTCTGTGCGTCCTGGAGGGGGGCACCTGTGTTTTCAGTGTGTCCCAGAGAGGGGATGCCTATATTTTTAATGTGTCCTAGGGAGGGGGGAAGTGCCTGTATTTTCAGTGTGTGCCTCGGCAGGACTGAGGGAGTCGGAGACGCAGAGGGAGCTCAGCACAGGTGGAAGCAGCCACATGTAATGCAGAGTATAGGCACACTGACCTGTCCTGATGAAGATAAATCCCGCGTACACCCCAAACACGATTGAGCAGGGAAAATGGAAAGAGGGGCAAGTTGTCAATCAGGACGACAGCAGTTGTAAAGTCTTCCCCTTCTCCAACCCCATCATGAAGCCTCTAGTAGCTGCGAAATCGGCCACTCCCTGGCTTTACAGTCAAAGAGCACTGTTGACAGGTAGAATAGGCACATTGGGCTTCATAAGTCAAAAGCATTGAGGGTAGAAGTTGGGATGTTATTGGAGAAGTTGCACAAAACATTGGTGAGGCCATATTTGGAGTATTTTGTGCAATTTTGGTCACCAAACTATAGGGAATATAGCCATAAGATTAAAAGACTGCAGAGAGGATTTACTAGGATCTTGCCTTGACTTCATGAACTGAGTTACAGGGAAAGATTAAACAGGTTAGGACTTTATTTCCTGGAGCATAGAAAAATGAGGGGAGATTTGATAAGAGGTATTTAAAATAGATAGAGTTAATGCAACTAGACTTTTTCCATTGAGATTAGGTGAGATTAAAAACCAGAGGGCATGGGTTAAGTTTGAAAGGGGAACATTAAGGGAATTTCTTCACACAGAGTGCGGTGGGAGAGTGGAACGAGCTTCCATCTGAAGTGGTGATTTCGGTTTCAATTTTAACATTTAAGAAAAATGTAGACAGGTACATGACGGGAGGGATACGGAGGGCTATGGACTGGGTGGAGTTCAGTGGGATGAGTTCAACACAGACTAGAAGGGTCAAAGGGCCTGCTTCTGTGCTGTAATGTTCTATGGGTGGGCCAGTGACACCCCAGGGGCAGGGCTGGTGTTGGATGGCAGGTTTGCTCCTGACAAGCCAAATGGTCTGCTCCTGTCCTTCCACTGATGGCCTCTCACATCCCTGCCCTACTCCCACCACCTTCCCTCAACCCCACCTGTTTCTCAGGCATGGAAGGGGAAGACGCACCTTTGTTGATGCAAGACGATGCAGGCAGGTGGGCAAAACCCCCAGTGAACGTGCACTGCACGAGAGGGACAGAAGAGGCCTCTCGCTGGGCATCGCAACCAATGGTCAGTCTCAGAGCTTCCCAAGGGATGGAGTCAGTAAAGTGAGAGTGTATCCCAGTCCAGAGCAACTGCAATACTAGTTTCAAGGTGGTTAAAGGAACAAGAAACAACGCATTGCAGTGTTTTGTTTACCTGTGGCAAATGAGTGGTTGGACTATGACTTAAAACTCCAGGCCATAAGACTTCAGGGCGCAATGGAGTTGAATGAAATGATGAGAGAGGGGGCTGGTTTCACATCCTTTTGAGTCTCATTGAAAATGGAGAATGTCCGCAGATTCGAGTGCGTATTCCGAGTGGGAATCCTCTTCTCCCGGAGTCACGGGCTGGATTCCCGCTTCCTGAGAAGTTTCCCAAACCGCTTTGCTTGCTGCCCCGGAGGCAAGGTGCTGGAAGGCCGGGGGCTCAGGGTCGCACAGGCGGTGGGCTGAGGTTCAGGTGCAGACCGAGGTGCTGGTGTCCGGCTTGGTCAGGTGGCAAATGGCCAGCGTCCCGTACAAGGTGGGGTCAGTCAGGGGAAAGAGCAGCAGCAGGAACAGGATGACGCCCAGGACGTAGAAGAATAAGATGACAAGTTTCTGAGGGTGTTCAAGGGCAGCCCCAATGGCAGGGAAGCCCATGTAGTTACAAAATGAATGGCAGAGTACGGGGCCAATCAGGTGACCTGCAAAATAAGGAACGTGTCAGTGCGCCAAGGCGCAACACCTCCCTCCAGGTTAAGGCAATACTCTACCCGGCCATTTTCAACCTTAATTCGGCTATGCACCCACTTAAAACACTGCTCAAAGTTTAGGGGCCTCCTTCCCTGTGAAGCAGTCAAATTTTGGTTTCTTCTTTACTTCTCTCCTACCGACCACATAAAAAACATTTATGTTACGTGATGTGAAGAAAACAAGGCTTTTAATTAAATGTGCTGTGAGGCTCCTCGTGCGGGGTGGGGGGGCAGGGGGGGTACAGTTTCCATTGAAAATGGCTGCCACACCAGTTCTATCCCCCGCATCCAACTTACTAGGAGGTCGTCCTCCAAATCCTCACAACTGCATCTCCTCCATGGGATAGCCACCCCCTAAACATTCCACCCCCCCTAAAAAAAAAAACACAAACAAATCGTCCTGGGAGCATCACAAAATACAGGGGTCCCTCTCCAGGACATACTGAAAAACAGACATCCCCTCTCCAGAACACAGTGAAAATACAGACAGCCCCTCTCTGGGACACACTGAAAATACAGGCATTCCCTCTCTGGGACACACTGAAAATACATACATTCCCTCTCCAGGTCCCACTGAAAATACAGACATCCCCTCTCTGGGACACACTGAAAATACAGATGCCCCCCCCCTCCCTCTCTGGGACACACTGAAAATACAGGTGCCCCCTCTCTGGGACACATTGAAAATACAGGACCCCGCCTCTGGGACACACTGAAAATACAAGAGCTTCCCCCACCTCTCCGGGACATACTAAAAATACAGGCGCCCCCCCTCCCCCCTCTCTGGGACACTGAAAATACAGGAGTAATAGGAACACAAAGGTACGCCTTCTCTGGAACACTCCAAACAACACAAACCCTCCTGGGATGGGTAAAGTGCACCAAAAATGCAGGAATTTTGCTTTTCAGGAAAAGATGGCGGACAATGGCAGATGAGGTGGGGGGGGGGGGTGGGGGTCACTGCTCAGAGATCCTCGGCAGGACTGAGGGAGCCTGAGATGCCAGGAGCTCAGCATGGATGGAAGCAGTGACACATAATGCAAAGTGAAAGCACACTGACCTGTCCTGATGAAGATAAAGGCTGTGTACGCCCCAAACACAGCTGTGTAGGAAAACTGGAAAACTGGGGAGGAGAAATGGAAATTCCTGGGTTACCTCAAGTGCTTAAAAATTTTTAAATTTTACTTACAATAGCCATTCCCTATGTTTTTTGGACATGGGCCCCATCCCCAAAACTCTGCTTAAAGATTCTGACCCCCCCACCACCCCGTGAAGCAATCTTGTTGGTTTCTTCTGTACTTTTCTCCTACCGACGACACAAAAAATATCTGTTACATGAGGTGAAGACTTTTACTTAAATGTGCAGTGACACCCCCCGCCCCAGGTGAACCACAGGAGTACCATTGTGAAAGGCTGATTTATAAATTATTGGAATTAAAGGTATAATTTCGGTTAATACCAATATGTCAAAATAAATATTTTCCTTTCTCGGTGAATAATTATTATTTGAGATTGTGGGAACAGAAGGGTATTAGATTAGTGGGAGAGAGTTATGAAGAAGGATTGCGTCAAATACATTGCATTTTATCAAATACCTACTTGGTTATTAGATAATTTAGGGTGTGAATTAAAATTACCTCAAAGATCTAAGTTGAACATTTATCAACTAATGGAGTAAAAAAAGGTTTTATTTCAGAAATGTATGATTTATTCCAAAAGAAGATGACTAAACCTGATTTGTATAAAACGAAAATTAAATGGGAGAATGATTTATCTATTCCAATGTCTCAGGAGGAGTGGCAGACTATGTGTGAGGAAAATATGACTAGATTAATTAATGTGAGATATAGTTTGGTTCATTATAACTTTCTATCCCAATTGTATTCAACTCGCGAGAAGTTAAAAAGATATAGTTTTAGTTCTTCAGATTTATGTTTTAGATGTGGAAAAGAAATAGGTACTTTTTTGCATTCAGTTTGGCTTTGCGAAAAGGTAAAAGCCTTTTTGGTATAGAATTATGGAGTTTTTGGAAGGTTATTTCAAATTCAAACTAATACTTGATTTGTTTTTATTTTTATTGGGATACTCCACAACGTTGACTTTGGGTTTAAAATTAGACAAATTTCAAATGGGATTTATTCGGTTAGCTTTAGCAGTTGCTAGGAAATGTACAGCAATTACATGGAAGAATGATATTGAAATAAATATTCAAAGATGGCTTACTGAATTGAGAATTTGTATTCCTTTGGAAAAATAACTTATAATATGCGTAATAATAATTCTTTCTTTATTAAAATGTGGAATCCGTATTTGAAATGTGTAGGTTTGGAAATATGAAGGTTTGTTAGATGGGATTGGCACCATCCTTGGCATTAAATTACCGATTAATATGTATTTTAGCTCCATTTATTACACTTATATTTTTGGGGGGGGAGATTGGGAGGGAGGGAATGGGAGGGGTATATAGGGAGAAAATTTTGTAATATCGTTATACTTATATTTGTATTTTAACTTTTGTTAAATAAATAGTTATATAAAAATAAAGGAAAGGCTGATTTACAGTATTACAGCCACTGAAACCCACGCCGCCCAATATAACCTATAAACCTCACACGTTTGTGATGGACGTCAGGAAAGCGGAGCACCGGGGGAAAACCCACGGACAGGTCACGGCAAGAACGCACCAACTCCATGCAGACAGTGCTGGATTCGAACGCGGGCCGCTGGTGCTGTGATAGCACCGCACTGACCCAACCACTCAAAGTAGTTTACTCCCGGTCCAACTTTCCTCGTGTTCCAGTGTTTAGCCTGTTGAGCTTACTCCACTATTCATTAAGGTTGCAGCTGATCCCTTTCAAATTCAGCGCCCTATTCCACATCCCTGGATCTCCCTAGATGATCTCTTCACATTCATATTTAACAGCAGCAATCTTCATGTCAGAATTTAATCAAAATTGGTTTGTTGTTCAAATTCTTGAAACAAAGAAGATACTTAGTGCCTGAGTTCACTGAAAATTGGCCACTTAACCTCAGCCATCAGGGTGGATTTTCCCAATTACCTGAGAAATGTTCATTTTAAATTTTAATTTCGACGCGCAGCACGGTAACAGGCCCTTCAGCCCACGAGCTTGTGCTGCCCAAATACTCCTGTGCGTTTTGAAGGGTGGGAGGATTGAAGCTGACCATGCTTTCCCATCTTCATAAATGTTGCCAGTGTCACTGTGACCACCCTGGCCGTTTTATACATCTATGGAGCACTGAACATGGTCTCCAGGGTCAACAGAGCCCAGAGATGATGGAACAAATTCTCTATGCCCTGCCCGTTGTTATGCTATGACTTTGTCTCCTCAACTCGCTCACGGATACAGCTGCTCCCTCCCCACTCCAACTCTTTCTGTCTGTTCCCACCACTTGATGGGTGTCCATCAAGCCAGAAAGCCCTCCTCCTCTCTTGGCACCACCCACTTCCTACCTGCTGAGAGGAAAATGCCCATGACTGTGCCTTGTCTGAACTTCAACAACTCGATCACGTGGTGGAAGTGAGCTGGGGAGAGGAGTCAGAAAAGAAATACGATAATTATTTCCTCTTTCATTCTTGACCACATGGACCCTGCTGGATTGTTGTCCTGGAGACTTTCCCCCAACGGACTATCCTTCCACACCAGTCTATTTAAGTGAGAACTACTAGAGGGATAGAGACGGCATCAGAGAGGGGGGTAAATTCTAAGGAGCACCCGCTTTCAATTGGGAGCTACATGACTGATAGTCCTGACTTGGGCCTCAAGATGGGAGGTTGGGAAAATCAAGATGGATCTGAACCCTGGAGCTCCCACGGCTCATGGGCACAGCAGCCCAACAGCTCAACTGATCACTTTTGTGCCCATCGAGAGGAAAGTGGAGACAGTAGACCATAAGAGAGAAGTAGGCTATCCCACCCATCAACTCTGCCCCGCCAATCACTCATGAGCTGACCCATTCTCCACTCATCTCCACTGTCTGGCCTTCTCCCCATATCCTTTGATGTCCTGGATAAACAAGAACCTATCAATCTCTGCCTTAAATAAACCCAATGTCTTGGCCTCTTCAACCGCCTGTGGCAACAAATTCCATGCTCTGGATAAAGAAACTCCCTGCATCTCTGTTCTAAGTGGACACCCTTTAATACTGAAGTTGTGCCCTCTTGTCCTTGACTCTCCCATCATGGGAAACAATCTTTCAACCTCCATGTCCTTCAACATTTGAAATGAGGACCCCCCCCCCCCCATTCTCCTAGTACAGGCCAAGGGGTGTTAGATGCTCCTCACATGATAACCCATTCATTCCTGAAATTATCCTTGTGGACTTCCCAAATGTCTTCCCATCTCCACAACCACCTGTAGAATGCCCCTACCCCTTTCCCTCAAGAACTCTGCATTAGAACTGAGACGTAGCAGAATTTATTCATCCAGAGGGTGGTAAATCTGTGGAATTTGTTGACACAGGCAGTTATGGAGGCCAGGTCATTGGATGTATTTAAGGGAGAGATTGATAGGTTCTTGATTAACCAGGACATCAAAGGTTATGGGGAGAAGGCCAGGCAGTGAGGCCGAGTGGAAGAATGGATTGGCTTATGATTAAATGGCAGGGAAGTCTTGATGGGCTGAATACTCTATTTTTGCTCTTATAGTCTAAAACAAATGCCATAGGTGCTCTGTAGTTAGCAAGGTGGTAAGTGAGTGGAAAAAAGGTTGAGAACCACTAGTCTAAAAGAACTTGCATAATTCCCAACCTCAGAGTAATTATGAGTAATTAAATATATCCTTTGTTCAAAATTCTATTTCTTTAAAATAAAAATGCACACATTGCCAAAAGAGAGGCCACTATGTACACGTTACGGAACAATTTGTGTTCAGTTGACAACCATGCCTACACTTTGAATAAGTGGAGGATTGCCTCACATAGGAGTGTTAGATCATCTGTGGGAGAGATTGGTGATGGTGGGGGGTGCGGGGGTGGGAATTTTTTTTAAATTTAGACATACACAGGGCCTTCCGGCCCATGAGCCCATGTTTCCCAAATACCTCAATTAACCTACAACCTTCGGTATGTTTTGGAGGGTGGGAGGAAACTGGAGCACCCAGAGGGAAGCCACGCAGACATGGGGAGAACATACAAACTCCTTACAGACAGAGCCAGATTCGAACCCGGGTCACTGGCACTGAAATAGCATCGCCCTGATTGCTACTCTAACTGTGCCGCCCGAAGGCAGCAATAGACTGGAGGAAAATAGTGGAAATAGGAAAACTACCATACATGCTGGCGTATAGGATGACTTTCCGGAAATTTCACCTAAAATGTAGGTTTTAAGCAATACCCGGTGTATAAGATGACCCAAAAATCTGGCAATTAAAGCTGATGCAGTGAAGAGCAAATCACAATATTTTAATAACAAATAATCCTGTAAAGGTTTTCATTTTATTTACATGTTTTAAAATAAATCACTGTCAGCTCTTGTAACAGGCCTTTTAAAGTCTGTACAGAGCCGACGGCAGTTGGACTGGGCGGATGGACCCCGCGGGGGAGCGCTGAGACTTTGCGGATAACTAACGGGGCATGCGCAGGATGGCATCGGAGCCGGTGGGTAGATGGCGGCAGTGTTGAGACTTTGCCGTCGAGGTTTGGATTTAAGACCCAGTGTAGTGTAGCAGTTATCACGATGATGTAAGCGCCAGCGATCAAATCCCGTGCTGTCTGTAAGGAGTTTGTACGTATTCCCCGTGTCTGCGTGGGTTTCCTCCAGGGGCTCCAGTTTCCTCCAACTGTTAGAAATGTATCGGGGATGTACGTGAATTGGGTGGCATTGGCACGTGAGCCAAATTGGCCTGTGATGTCTAAATTATAATTTATTAATTTACAAATTCATTAAAATTTGGATTGGATGGTGAATTTTTTAAGTTTTGAGGATGGTCTTATGCACTAGCATATTCAGTAACCAACTTTACCACCAACAAAGCTTCAGGTAGACCTTCTGGAGCCCAACCTGATGCTGGTCAAACTCACTCACCAACTCCAAAGAAGAGCGGGCAGGTTACAATGGCACGGCTGAGCCCTGTGCATGGCACCAGCATGGGCAGCATGCATGCTCGGAACACCAGCTCTTCCGTCAGCGGAGCAACCACCTGATTTCGCATCCAACGCATGTCGGCCAGGCAATTCCCCCAAATCCGAGGGTCTGGGGAAGAGGCAACAGAAGATAGCAGAAACATATTACACTGCTGGAGCTAGGTACCAACACACGTTATCTGATTGTCTGCTGAAGGAAGGGAACCACGGGAACTGATGGGTCAGGAAGCATTCCTTGATGTCTGGTTATTGTGTCAGTTCTGACACAGTTGGGAGCATGTCTCTCTCTGGACTCACAGGCAAAACCCTCCCCACTATCCAGAACGCCTACAGAGAACACTGCCATTGGAGAGCAGCAGCAGTCATCACTCAGCACACGCTCTGTTCTCGCTGCTGCCATCAGGAAAGAGTCTAGGTGCCACAGGACTTGCACCACCAGGTTCAGGAGCACTGCTACCCCTTAATTATCAGACTCATGAACAACAGATGCATTCAGAGACTCATTATAATTATTATATATTTACACTAACATCCAAGTTTGTTTACACTTCATTCTTAAGGTTAGGGCTACAGATAAACCTCACCCGGAGAAAAAGTAAAAACACAGAACTCAGCCGGTCTTGCAGTGTTCATAGGAGGTAAATATATCGAACCGACTATTCGGGCCTGAGCCCTTCGTCAAAGTAGAGCCTCAGGGTTGTATGTGATGTACTCCGACAATACCTTTGAACTGTTTGAAACTTCCTCCAGAGAAGGGGATGAATCTCAAAGAGCCAGAGATACAGCATGGTAATAGGCCCTCCCGGCCCAGGAGCCCGATTAACCTTCAACCCCTGTACGTCTTTGGAACTAGGGCACCTGGTGGAAACCCTTGTGGACATGGGGAGAAGGTACACACTCCTTACAGAGAGCGCGGATTCGAACCCCGGGTCACTGGCACTGAGTGTTGGGCTAACCATTACGTTAACTGTGCTGCCCTATGTCAAATGATGGCCCTTTCATAAATCTATGTTCATTAATATTATTAATCTTTTAGTGTTCTGTCACCACTTAATAGAAGGTGCCAACGTTTTCCTGCCAAACCACAATTTCATCACAGGTGTTGAATCAAATAGCCAAGTTCAAGCCAATAAACAATGACCAAAGCTGGCAGCTATTGTCCCAAGTCATTTAAGAATAAAGTGAAACACCAAAGTCTGAAGATGTTGTGAACGTCATAAAAACATAGAAATGCTGCAGGAACTCAGCCGGTCTTGCAGCCTCTACAGGAGGCAAAGATGTATTACTGATGTCTCAGGCCTGAGCCCTCTTCAAGGTATGAGCAAAGAGCATGCAGGCATCGGAGAAGGGAAGAATGGCCAGGAGGTGGGGTACAGACCAAGATGCTACTAGTTTTTAAACAATATTTATTTATTTTTCTATATGTATATTTGTCCTGAGAATGTATTGCTTGTCTGTGTGTGTGTTATGTCTGGTTGTGTGTCTACATGTTTTGAACTGAGGAACAGAGAACGCTGTTTCGTCAGTTATACTAGTACATCGAATGATAACAAACTTGAAACATTATATACACGTGTAATTTTTCAGACCAACTTTTTGGGTCAAATTTGGGGGTGGGCGGGACTTTTACATGAGTCATACTTTTGACAGCAATAAGTACCTGCATCGTTCAAGGAGTCGGGAGCTTGGATGGCTGAGACCAGGCGTTAAGTCCATGTTCAAGAGTTTGGATGGGCGGGCAACCAGGGCTAGGGTCCGTGGGGACGGGGCAGTAAGGGCATCAAGAGTTTGGATGGCCGGGCAACCAAGGCTAGGGTCTGTGGGGACGGGGCAGTAAGTCCACATTCAGGACATCAGATGCTCAGATGGGTGGGAGGCTGGGGTGAGGTCCGCAGTCAGGACTTTGGGAGCTCAGATGGGCGGGCAGTCAGGGCAAGGGTCCACGGTTGGGTCATCGGGAGCTGGTTGGGGCCAAAAAAGGGGAGTCAACTATTACACAATATTGATGATTACATGCGCTCTTCTTGCTGCTACCTTTAGGCAGAAGGTACAGAGCCAAAAGTCCTGCACTTCTGGGTTCTGGAACTCTCACACCTCCCCATTCTACCCTAACCACTACACTAAACAACGACCATCAGATATCTCTTCTACTGACAGAACACATTTTTTCCATCCCTGGCTGACCAAATGTGAATAACTAATATTTATTTTCTTCCACTGAAATTTAATTAAGACATATGTCACGGTAACAGGCCATTTCAGCCCATGTCTCTGTGCTGCCCAATATAGACCCTATTAACATACACCCCCCGGTACATTTTGGAGTAAGCCAAGGAAAACCCATGCAGACATGGGGAGGACGTATAAACTCCTTACAGACAGCATGGGATTTGAACGCAGTCTGTCTGGTTCCCATTGCTGGCTTTGGAAAGGCGTTCCGCTGACCGCTACACCGACCTTTTATATTTATAATTTTGTTCTTCTCATGATGTACAAATAGTGTTTTAATTTATGTCAGTGTGTTTTAAGCCATTCATTGCTTCTGAATCTTGCACTTGAGTATACAACAATAAACTCTCAACTCACCGCGAAACATCTTTAACCCATCGATGAATTCCCGTGAATAGTCCGTGAGGAGTTGAATCAGGGGCCCAAAGAACAGCACCTGTCAAACACACAGACATTTGTCCTTCCGTGAGCAACACCGTGAACTTCCACCCACCCCTCTTCACCTCACCCAGACATTAAAGCCTTTTCCTCCACTGCAGGATTCTTTGGGGGCCCCCCTTTGAATGAATTTCGATGTTGGACCTGCCTGCAGGAGTGAGCTTCACATTCTCCTGTTTCGGATAAAGCATTTCATCAACTATCTTGTGGACTATCCAATAGTTTTGGTCTTCTCCTCTCTGTACTTCTTAAAACTGTTAAAGATCGCACCCCTCCTTGGGATGAAGCCTGTTCAAGTAGTTTTGCTAGACTTAACCTTCATCCACCACTCTAAACATTCTTTCCTTCCATCACTGGTGCACAGAAGCCATCCATGTTCCATTTTTAAAAGTTCTGTGACTAAGATGTCCTGTGCCCAGCTTGTGCTGGGCAGCGTACCATGGGAGGTTGCAGACTCCAGGGGAGCAGTGGACCGGTCCAGAAGGAGCAGTATGGGAGACGTCCCCACGAAGGAGCAGAGGAGCTCATGGGAACCAAGTATCGGAACTGGGGTTCGAGAGAGTGCTGAGGGCTAGAAGGGCTCGGACGCTGAAAGCTTCCCGATCGTATCAGAGGTTTGGATCTGGAGCTCGGGCTACCAATGGTTTGAATGGAGGTCTGCACGGGTGCAGGGGCCGCGGGGGCACTGGAGGCGAATCCATGGACGCTCAGTGCCCCTGATAGGACTCTCTTCCTTCTCTTTCTCCAATTGTTGGGGGCCCCAGGCAATCCTCACGGTGACGCTTTGTTTGCCTTGCAGCAAAACAATTATACATGTATATAACATTTTGGTGTATTATTACGTGACAATAAAACGAACCTTTGATATAATAAAGGAGTTACTTTCCCAAGTTGCTCTGACAGCATTTCTCAAACCCCCTGACCTTCAGCAGTTGTATCGTGGTGCTGCCTCAATACAACCAGAACCATTCAGTGTTCCCAAGAAGACTAACCAAGGTTGTAAAGCTCTAATGTAACTTCTCTGCCTGTTGCAAGCACCATGATTGAAGAACACAATGCTGGAGAAACTCAGCAGGTCAAACAGTGTATTTTATAAAGTAGGCAGGCGCCCAAACAAAATGATGAGAGGGGAGGAGCACGGGGCCACAGACTGGAGATGAGAGGCGGACAAGGGAGAGAGGGCACACCGGTGAGCAGGGGGTGGAAGGATGACTGTGAATGGAGAGGGAAGGCATTGGAGAGCTGGAGGGAAGAAGAGAAAGGGAAAGGGAAGGGAGAACGGAGAGCAGGTTAGCAGAAACCAGAGAAATTGATGTTGATGCCGTCCGGTTGGAGAGACCCCAGACGAAAAATCAAGTGCGGCTCCTCCAATTTACAGGTGGTCTTGGTGGGATGGGGCATGAGGCCACGACAGACACGTCAGCGCGGGAGTGGGTCGCGGAATTGAAGTGATTGGCCACCGGGAGATCCCTGTCACTGATGTAGACGGAGCGAAGGTGCTCTGCTAAGCGATTTCTGCCTGTTGCCAGCCATCACACACACACACACACACACAAAGGAAATATGGAATCGGTGCGATTGCAGTTAGGTTTTGCTTACTCCGTCCACACACGCACCATGGTCAGCAGCAGCGGAAAGCAGGCAGCAGCAAAGATGCCCTCCAAGTGGACGCCCATCAACAGCAGCAGAGACGGACCTGTCTAATCAGAACATGCAAGAAGTCAGGCCCACCTCACCCAGAGTGTACACATAATGTCTTCTGCCGAGGCAGGGGCTACTCACCAACTCTGCCTTCAGGCTGATAATGGAGGCGGTAGGGAGGGATGGGAATACCGAGTTAGGTGCTGTGTCATGTAACTGTAGGAAATGACCTCTACCTGGGTGAAGCCAAACAACTCTCAGACACTTTCTCTTGCTTGCCTTTCCAACAGGACCCCATCAAAACACTGTATCACGCACCATCTCTGAACTTATCCCTTCCGGTCATCTCCCTGGCACTTATAGTTTCCCAAACCTGTACCACCCGTTTCTACCTCCCATCTAAGATACACGATTGTCCCATCGTGTCCGTGTGCTCCTTCCTCACTAAATTGGCTTCCACTTACCTCGACGCTGTTTTGTCCCCCCACCCCGGTCCTGTCCCTCCTCACCTACATCCGGGAAACATCGCAGCCCTCCATCACTTTAACAACTTCCAGTTCCCTGAACTCGATCGCCTCATGTTCACCACGGACATCCAATCATTTTATACCTCCATCCCTTATACCAAAGGCTTCAAAGCCCTTCGTTTCTTTCTGGACAATAGATCCAACCAGACCCCTCCACCACCAACACCCTCCTCCGACTGGCAGAACTTGTCCACATCCTCAATAACTTCTCCTTTGACATCCCACTTTCTCCGGGTCAAAGGGGTGGCCATGGAAACCTGCATGGGTGCCAGCTATGCCTGCCTTTTTGTTGACTATATGGAACAATCCGTGCTACAAGTCTACAGACAAGGTGTCTCAACTTCTCCGCTACATCAACGACTCCTTTGGTGCTGCCTCATGTACCCATGATGAGCTCATCGACTTCATCCACTTTGCTGCCAACTTCAACCTCAATCTCAAATTCACTTGGTTCATCTCCAGCAACACTGTCTCTTTCCTCGATCTATCTCCATCTCGGGAGACAAACTCTCAACAGACATCTTCTACAAACCCACCAACTCCCACAGCTACCTCAACTCCACCTCTTCACATCCTATCCCCTGTAAGGATTCCATTTCCTTCTCTGTCGCATATGATCCCAGGACACGGGCTTTCCCTCTACCACCATCACCTCAGTCCTCACCCACATATCCTCCATCACCCCCCACGTGCAACAAGGACAGGATTCCCCTTGTCCTCACCTACCACCCCTTCAGCCTCTGCATCCAACACATCCTCCTCTGCCATCTTCATCACTTTCGACATGATCCCACCATTGGACACATATTCCATCTTCCATAAGGACTGTTCCCTCTGTGACCCCCCTTGTCCACTCCTCCCTCCCACCCTTGGGGCTTACCCCTGTATATGCAGGAGATGCTCCACCTGCACCCATACCTCCTCCCTTACCACTGTCAGGGCCCCAAATGGTCCTTCCGAGTGAAGCAAAATTACACTTGTGAATTTTCAGGGGTCATCCACTGCATCTGGTGCTCCCGCTGCAGTCTCCTCTACGTCGGAGAGACTGGGCACAGACTGGGATATCGCTTTGTTGTGTACCTCAGTTCTGACTGCCACAATAGCGTGGAACTCCCATTGACCACTCATTTCAAATCCACGTCCCATTCCCTTGCTGACATCTCTGTCCATGGTTTCATGCACTGCCAGACTGAGACCATCTGCAAATTGGAGGAATACCTCATCTTCCGTCTGGGCACCTTCCATCCAGATGGCATTAACTTCTCTGGATTTCGTTAACCCCCCCACCCCCACCACTTCTCCCCCCTGTCCCATTTCCCCCAGCTCTGTCTTTCTCTCTGTCTCCTTTCACAGAGCTAAAATCAATTCCCACCTTTTCTCTTATCATATCCAATTAACACCTTTTGTTGGTCTGGACCCCTCCCCCTGGCCAGGCTTGTCTTTATTCTGACGCATTCCTGCTTTTCTCCTTATTGTGATAAAGGATCCCGATCCCAAAAAAAGCTGCCCATGGAGGTTGCCCAACCCACTGAGCTCCTCCAGCTTCTCATTGTCTGCTGTTGCTTCGTCGTTAGCTCTCCCAGTTTAAACACCATTCCCTAAAGTTTGTGGAGGGGGACTTTGCAAGGTTGACTGGGCCGGGAGCGAGCGACTTTGCTGCCAAGTGAACCATCCAGCTTTATTCTTTGTCTGTTTGAATGTATCAGTGATGGAGCCAAGGGTTTACTTGGCCATTTCAAGCAGATCTCTCACAGGCAATCAAATTGGTGGGTCATTTAAGACCACAAGACGTAGGAGCAGAAATAGTCTATTCAGTCCATTGAGTCTATACTGCCATTCAATCATGAACTGATCCATTTTCCCACAGCCCGGCCTTCTCCCCATAACCTTTGATGCCCTGGCTAATCAAGAACCTATCAATCTCTGCCTTAAATGCACCCAATGATTTGACCTCCACAACCGCCTGTAGCAACAAATTCCATAGATTCACCACCCTCTGACTGAAGAAATTCCTCCTCACCTCTGCTACTAGCGGACGCCCTTCAATCTTGAACGTGCCTTCTTGTTGAAGGCCAGTGGTTTTCAAATTGGCCCCCTAAACTCGCATTCCATCTGAGCACAAGGTGACAATTGTTCTCAAGTAAAATATTTCAGAGACAGTGGTCCTCAACCTGCCCTTCCCACTCACAGACCACCTGAAGCAATCCTTTACTAATCACAGAGCACTTATGACATAGGGATTGCTTAAAGTGGAATGTGAGTTTAAAGGGAGGAGTTTTGAAAACTATTATTCTAGACCAACCATCCTCAACCTTTTTTGGCTTTGGCCCCCTTCAAACCCTGCACAAAAGTTTATGGGCCCCCTTCCCTGTGAAGCGGTCAGGTTTAATTGGTTTCTTCTGTGCTTCTCTCCTACCGAGTCCATAAAAAACATTAAAATTAAGATTTCAATTCATAGCCCCCAGAGGAGCCATATGACCCCATCTAGACATTAATGTGAACCTGATATTCCAATCACATGGACCAATTGGCTCTCATTAGTGCAACAATGATGGGTGCCTTTTAAAAGCATGTTGAAGGAAATTATAAAATTGTTCTCAGAATCCATGTGATGGACGACTGAAAATCAGGGATAGCACCAGCGAACCAGGTTCGAATCTGAAAAGAGTTTGTACATTCTCCCCGTGTCTTCATGGGTTTCCTCCAGGGGTTCTGGTTTCCTCCCATCCTTGAAAATGTACCAGGGTTTGTAGGTTTAATTGGGGTATTTGGAGAGCATGGGCTGTTACCATGCTATATGTCTAAATTTAATCTAATTCAATTTAAAATTGGTTCTACTTCCTGGATAAGAGCGGAGGGCTCTGAGGAGAAATTTGTGCATACCAAGGGAATCGGGGGTGGGGGGTGGGTATGGTTTGGGATGGGAAAGTGAAGGAGACACAGGTCTTTCTGAACAGCAGAGCAGATCCAATTGGTTTAGTGTCCTACTCCTGATCTACTTAACCACTAGGGAGTACAGCCATGAATTCGACAACCTACCTCCCTTCTCACTCTATCAGAATCAGAATTCATTGTCATGAGCAAGTCACGAAATTCATGGTTTTGCGGCAGCTTCACAGGGCAAACATTTATATAAGCCTCCTTTAAAAAAAAATATAGTGCATGAAAAGCCAAAGCAAGGCAGTGTCTTTGGTTCGTTTGATTCTCTAAATCACTCCACCGATCTAACCTACCTCAAGCAATGCCAGCAATCCAAATTCTGTTACACCTGTACTTTAATACTGGTTTTTGGATTAAGTTGTGTCATCTGCATGGAAGAAGTGGTCAGTCTGATGAGTACAACGTACCAGTTTAACACCTACATACACAACCCTTAACAGAGTTAAATCCCCCAAGTTGGCCCACAGGAGCTTTATCAAACATAATCCCTCAACCAGCCGCATAATGAGATACTAAGGCAAAATCCAACTTGTTGGGACTTTAATGAGCATCTTAAAAGAGAACAGGGAGACAATTCGAGAAACAAACCAGAGGTCATGGGTTAAGGATCAAAGGGGAGATGTTTAGGGGGGATATTAGGGTGAAAGGGGAGAAGTTCAGGGGGAACTTAGAGAGTGATGGGAGTGGTGCAATGAGCTGCCAGCTGAAGTGGTGAATGCAGGCTCAATTTTGACATTGAATATTTGGACAGGTACATGGATGGGGTGGGGGGGGTAGGTATGGACTGGGTGCAGATCAGTGGGATGAGGCAGAATAATAGTTCAGCACAGGACAGAAGGGTCTGTTTCTGTGCTGCAATGATCTATGGGTTCCAGGACACAGTGACAGAAATGAGGACGGGCCCGGAGGTGACAGATTGTAAAGATGTCGGCAAGGTTCAATTCTTCCAGGCAATCAGGCTGAATCACATCGAGGATGGATGAGAAGGGAAAAAAAAAGACCCAGAGGCATTGACATACCTTGAAACCTGTGTATTGGCGCCACGCCCAGACCCAGAATGGAGACAGCGCTGAGACAATCAGGACGCTGGTGAATCGCCGCTTGATCACTGTGGGGTGATCCCTGTTGGACACAAGGGGAAAAAAAATCAACCAGTGAGTTTTGTGGGAGGCACCACAGCGGTGCACAGGTTGGGATCTTTTATGACTCGCTGAAGGGGCAGGACAGGTCTCAAAACAATGTAGAAAATAAATCAGACTATAGAGTAACAAGCAGGAACACAACATCTATCATAGCCACAACACAACTCTGCTGCCGGAGAGCTGCAGCAATCATCAAGGATCCACAACACCCAGCACATGCTCTGCTCTCACTGCTGCCATCAGGAAAGAGGTATTGGTGCCACAAGACACGCACCACCAGGTGCTACACCTCTACCGTCAGACTCCTCAACAACAAACTTAATCAGGGCTCATTCTTACTTTTGCACTTTATTGATTTTTTTCTCTCGGATGGGTGGATGGCCGGGGCGTTGGGACTTCAGATGGGAGGGCAGCCAGGGGAAGGGTCCGCTGTCAGGAGCTCAGGTAGGCTGGTGGCCAGGGTGAAAGTCCGCTGTCAAGGTGTCGGGAGCTTGGATGGGTAGACAGTCAGGGCCAAAGGTAGGGGGGGGGGGTCAACTTTTACACGGGTTATACAAAAACACCCTATTTTGGGCCAAAAAAGGGAAGGAATCAACTGTAACACAGGATCAACGAGTACAGGAGTATATATAATAAACGGCAATTAAACCGGCCTAGTTGGAAAATATTCTCATTTCTCCCTCCAGCAACCCAACATTGCTAAATGTCACATTTTGCTCAGCTAATCTATCAGTGAAAGTCATTTTGCAAGTCTGCACCGGTCCCGCTTGCAAAACAGACTTCTGCACAAACATGCCTTAGTGTTTGAAAAAAATGCATGCAGTTTGCAATTACCAAGAAAAACAAATTCTTCCCTCACCATTTACTGAAATTAAAGCATGTCCTGACATTGTGAAAAACTACCCTGCAACCAGTCCATGACACTGTTTGCAAGTTACAACACATTCTGAACTTTCTTTCCCAATTAGATTTGATTTTTCTGTTTTAAGTTCAAATCGTGTCCATCAACATTGAAATAAGTGGCAAATGATTGTTTGGAGTTTCTGGAATCATCTCGTCTTTTGAAGCTACCAAATTAGTTGAAATGCAAATAAGCTGCTCCCATCGGGGAAGAGATAAAGAGGTATCAGAGCCAGCACCACCAGGCTGTGAGAATGCTGAATGACCGATGAACTGCTCATACAAAACCCTCTGAGACTCTACTACAGTAAAACCCCCATTATGTGGAACGGCAATAAAATTGCAGAAATAGGTAAAAAATGACCAAAGTTTAAAATTGGCACTCCCAGGCAGTTAGTTTGCCAATTGCACAACACACAATCTCAAACATCCGGCAAATTCACTTATCCAGCATCTAACAATTAACAATCCCAACAGGTGCTGGTTACTGGGGCTTCACTGTATTTATTAAAAAACATTTATTTATTTTTATTTATGTATATACGCACTGCATATGAAGCATTTGTCAGTGTCTGTTATGTCTGGTTGTGTTTTTGCATGTTTTACACCGAAGAACGGTGTTTCGAGTTGTTTATTGTTTAATAAACTTGAACTTGAAAGAATTTCAGATTCCTCTGAGGATTCCAAAATGCAATGCAAGTAATTTTGAAGTCTCTACAGGTCCTCCCTTACTTACAATGGTCCAATTTACGATTTTTCAGAGATAAAACGGTTCAAATCCGTACTTTCAATTTCGAATTCCGATCTGTCCCCGCCCTTGTGATATGCGGTACACTGCTCTCTCGCGATGCTGGGCAGTGGCAGCATCGTACTAGAGTATCGTACAGCGTACTCTCTTGCGATGCTGGCTCAAGCCTGCCCAGTGTCCTTTCAGCTGTGTACGTTAATGCAGAATAAAGGGGTTCAAAATTTAATTATAAAAAATGGTAGGTGCAGTATTCTTTTCTGACTTCATAATTTTTCGACTGACGATGGGTTTGCCAGGACATAACCCCAGCATAAGTTGAGGAGCACCTGTATTCACAATATCAGAAATGCAGTAGCCAGTTTGTACGTAACAATCGCAAACAGTATAAAATCATCTTATTGCAACAAATTTAAAGGGTGGGCGAACATCAAGGAGAATTCTCTCAGTGATGCTCTCCTGAGATTCAGCTGGAATGCGGCATTCCCTCAGGGCTGGTCCTTCACAGCACGGGGATCAGGGATAATCCCCCAACAGAATGCAATGACTCAGCGATACTCCTCCATCGCTTGGTCCTTCAGGATTTCTCTCTGAAAGGACAAAATACCTGCAGCACCACTTCCTCTGGAGGTGCATCACCCTACAACAATGTGCCAACCAGTATAGCACAGCTACTGCCTCACAGCGCCCACAGCCCACATTCAGTCTTGACCTCATGCTATCTGTGGGATAGTTTGCACTTTTGTGAGCAAGTGGGGTTTTCTCCAGGAGTTGGTTAATGGGTTAATACTTTGCTGGGGAAGCAAAACAAAAGCTGAAAGTCACTGAGTAGGAACTCACACTGGCGGCAAGCAACTTGCAGAAGAAGGGCCACACAGATTGTGGGCGGCTTGTGGTCGATAGACCCGCATAGGGTGCAGGCAACTTGCGGTCAATGGACCCACACAAGCTGCTGGAGACGACCTCATGGGAACCAAGTATTGGAATTGGGATTCGAGAGGGCGCTGAGGGCAAGAAGGGCTCACGAAGGGCCTCAGGCGCTGAAGGCTCCCTGATCGTGTCGGAGGTTTGTATTTGGAGCTTGGGTTGCGGCTGCAGGGGAGCTGGACACTCAGGGTCTCTGAAGGGACTCTCTTTTGCTTCTATTTCTCCTATTGTTAGAGGCACCGGGCAATGCTCATGATGGCTCATTGTTTGTCTTACGGCAGAGAAAAGTTGAAGTGTATCAGGTATTAATGTATTATTGCGTGACAATAAAAGGAACAACCACAAGAAGAACAAATGTGAATTGAACCTCAGCTGCAGACATGACAAAGAGGAATTCAGAAATGGAGGCAAACCATCCCTTCCCTTCCACTTCCTCCCAGATGCTAATTCAGACAAAGTTTTTTGTGGAGTTAACCCAGACTGATGTGGCAAAGTTGTTTCCCATGATGGGGGAAGTCTAGAGGGTACAACAGAGATGCAGAGGAATTTCTTTTACCAAAGAGTGGTGACCATCTGGAATTTGCTGCCACAGACAACTGTGGAGGCCAGATCATTGGGTGTACTTAAGGAGAGATTGATATGTATCTGAATATTTCAGATATCAAAGGTTATGGGGAGAAAACAGGAGAGCAGGGCTGGAGGAGAACGGATCAGCATATGATTAAAAATTCCCAGATGCAAAGGGACTTGGGAGTCCTTGTACAGGATATCCTGAAGGTTAAACTTGCAGGTTGAGTTGGTGGTGAAGGTGGCAAATACAATGCTGCCGTTCATTTCAAGGAGAAGAGCAGTACTGTTGAGGCTTTATAAGGCACTGGTGAGACCTCACTTGGAGCACTGTGAGCAGTTTTGGGCTCCTCATTTTGACATGAGAGAGGGTTCAGAGGAGGTTCACAAGGATAATTCTAGGAATGAAAGGATTATCATATGAGGAGCATTTGACGTCTCTTGGCCTGTACTCGTTGGAATTTAAGAGAATGAGGAGGAATCTCATTGAAGTATTTCAAATGTTGAAAAGCAAGGACAGAGTAAATTTAGAGATACAGCACAATAACAGGCCATTTTGGTCCACAAGTCCGTGCCGCCAAATTTACACCCCATTACATTTTGAATGGTGGGAGGAAACCAGAGCACCCGGAGAAAACCCATGCAGACACGGGGAGAACGTACAAACTCCTTAGAGAAGCATGGGATTCGAACTCCAGTCCAGTCCCTATCACTGTGAAGGTGTTGTGCTAACCGTTGCCTCATAGATGTAGTAAAAACACACTGAAATGCTGGAGGAATTCAGCTGATCTTTCAGAGCCTGCAGACTTTTGTGTTTCACAGAGTAGTTTTCCATCTCGAAGACAAGAGTGCACAGCTTTAGGATTGAAGGGCATCTGCTTAGAACAGAGATGTGGAGGAATTTCTTCAGCCAGAGGGTGGTGAATCTGTGGAATTTTTGTTACCACAGGCAGTTGTGGAGGCCAGGTCATTGGGTGAACTTAAGGCAGAGATCGATAGGTTCTTGATGAGCCAGGATTATCAAAGAAGGCCGGGCAGTGGGGTTGAGTGGGAGAATGGATCAGCTCATGATTGAATGGCGGGGCAAACTCAATGGGCTGAATGGCCTTGAATGTCCTTTCTTTTTAAAATATTTTTATTGATTTTTCAGTAATAATAATTTTATACATTACAATTATGGAAGATGCTACAGCAAAAAATAAGATAAAGACAAACATTGTGAGAATAATCAGACATACAAATTCCCAAAGCACAGCCATAATAATAAAGAATGGACATAATAATATTTATTTAATTTCTCCAAACCGCTGACCCTAAACAAGGTTGAAAGTTACCCTGCTTCGATAGAAATGGAATTAAATTCCACCAAAAATGTTTCGACCTCGGCACTTCTTGGATCATGTAAAGTAACTGACAACCCAATTGTTAAATACAGCTTGAGAATATGGCTGCAGATTTGAAGGCATTTTGGACCTTGCAAGTCCCATTTTGCCTTCTTTGCAGGACTCTACATTTAAAGATTGGGTATTAAATGTTTGAAAGACCTTTTTATTGATAATAGTTTTGTATCTTCTGCACAATTCAATTTACCAAACGCTCATTTCTTCAGATATTTACAAATCAGGCATTTTATTCAATCTCAGATTTTCCAAGAGCTCTTGAGGTGAATATTCTTGAAAACATTTTTTTAGATTACAACCTTCCGGTTAATATCAGTCATTTATGACAAGCTGACTGGTCTTGCATCTCCTAACGGCTCAGAAAAGCAGTTAATTGACTAAACGACTCATCCCACACTGGATGGTTTATTTCTGTGCCTATGCCTTGTGGTCTATTCTATTAGGAGTATAGGAGTTGGGATGTCATGTTAAACATGGAACATTACATCACAGTACAGACCCTCAATATTGTGCCGACCCATATATACATTCTTTTAAAAAAAAGTACTACCCCATAACATTCCATTTTTATTTATGTTTCATCCATGTGTCTCTTAAAGGCCCCCAAAATTTCAATCTCCATTACCATCCCTGGCAAGGCATTCCAGGCACCCACAATTCTCTGTTTAAAAAAAAAAGCTTACCCTTGATGTCTCCCATAAACTCCTCTGGTGTTTGCTGGTTTGAGACATTAGTGAGGCCAAATCTGGAGTTCTGGTCGCCTAACTACAGGAAGGATATCAGTAAGATTGAAAGAGTGCAGAGAAGATGTACTGGGATGTTGCTGGGTCTTCAGGAGTTGAGTTACAAGGAAAGATTAAACAGGTTAGGACTTTATTCCTTGGTGCAAAGAAGAACGAGGGGATATTTGATAAGAGGTTTACAGGATTATGAGAGGTATCGACAGAGTGTATGCGAGTAGGCTTATTTCACTGAGACTGGGGGAGATAAGTATGAGAGGTCAAACTTTTAAGCTGAAAGGGGGACAAGGGAAACATTAGGGGCAACGTTTGGGGAAACATTAGGGGAGTGTGGAATGGGCTGCCATCTGATGTGGTGAATGTGGGCTCGATCTTGTGTTTTAAGAATTGATTGGATAGGTAAAGGTTCCATCATTGTTACATTCTATATGTAGCATTACATGAAATTCTTTAGTCTACTGTAAGGCAGACAGAGAGTCGCTACTTGGTCCAGCTCCCCTCACTGTAACCTAGCTCCTGGTGTTCCTAAGTGGCCAGGAGCCGACCAGACCTGCGCCTGCTTGGCTTACGAGATAAGACAATCTCAGGGGTATTCAGGCGATTAGACTTCTGCCTAATACATAGATTGGAGAAGCCTGGAGTGTTATGGGAGTGGTGGCCAGCACAGACAAGAAGAGCCAAATGGCCTGTTTTCCTGTGCTGTGGCGTTCTACGCTCTTCAGTGGAATTGCAGGACAGTTTTTGGACAGTTCTCAGCAGGATGAAAGTTTCTCAACCGCTACAAGTTGACGCCCATCCACGAGACAGGCTGACAGGGCGAGTGCCAACCCGGGGTTACCCTGGCAACCGGCTCCTCCAGCGAGCCCGCCCGCGCACGCGCGCGCGCACCGCCCGGCCAGACCAGCTCGGGATGCCCGCCGCGGGGACAGCGGCCTTGGCACCGCCGCCTGGCGTTACCTGGGTAGCCGGCTCCTCCACACGTACAGGCTGCCCACGTAGCCGCAGGCCAGCAACAGGCAGGACGCCACGGAGACGGAGCAGAGTTCGGCGGCGCCGCCGCTACGGTCCGCCATGGTCGGGCGCACCAGCCCTTCCGGCGCGTTGACACCTCGCTCGCACCGACTCCTTGGGCGCGGGAATAAAGCGTCACCCAAGAAACCCGCGCCCCCGCCTTGAGCTCCATTCATAAATTTCCGTGCAGGAGGTGTATCGCTACTACGTTTTCGACAGTCCAAAATTCTGTCCAATTGCATCCAAAATTTTATTTTGAAATCAATAGAATAGATTCAGAGCATGTAAAAGGAGGAAGGACAGAGCAGTGGACGCCTCCAAAGTATTTTTGGTCAGAATCAGAATTTATTGTCTCAAAATTTGTTATTTTGCAACAGCATCACAATGTAAATACTGCTATAAATTACACTAAAAAGTAAATAATTTAGTACAAAAATAAGAGAAAATGAGTTAGTGTCTGTGGGTTAAACACAGAAATGCTGGTAAAACTCAGCTGGTCATATACTATAAGAACAGGAACAGACAAGACTGGTTGGGAGAGGAGTCCAGGCCAACAAACAGTCTTAAATGGAGATAAAAGGGAGAGATGTGAATTGATTTGGGTTGTGGGAAAGGGGAGAGGGGCAGAACTAGGGAAAGGCGACAGGGAAAAATTGGAGTTGAGTTTAACGAAAGCCAGGGAAGTCGATGTTAATGGCATCCAGTTGGAGGGTGTCCAGATGTTAGATGAGGTGTTATTTCTCCAATTTGTGGGTGGTCTCAGTCTGGCAGTGCATGAGAGCCTCGACAGTTAGGTCAGCAAGGGAATGGGACAGGAAATTGAAATGGGTGCCCACTGGGAGATCTATGCCATTGTGGGCAGTCACAGCTGAGGTGCTCAACAAAGCGATCACCCAGTCCTGCGCCCAGTCTTTCTGATGTAGACCATGTCTGCCCATGGTCTCATGCACTGCCAGACTGAGACCACCCACAAATTGGAGGAACAACAAATTGGATGGTATTAACATTGACTTCTCTGGTTTTCATTAAACAACCACCCCCCCACCCCCACCCCTGTCACCTTTCCTCTGGTCTGTCTCTCCCTTTTCCCTCTGTCTCCTTTCACACAGCCAAAAATCAATTCTCACCTCTCCCCTCATCATATCTAATCAACACCTTTTGTTGGCCTGGACTCCTTCTCCAGCCAGCACTGTCCTTTTCTTTGCTTATTCCTTGAAGAAGGGCCCAGCTCCAAAACATCGCCAATATATCTTTACCTCCTATGGATGGGGCGAGACTGGCTAAGTTCCTCTAGCATTTCATGTTTCGATCAATAGAAGAGTCCCAAGGCAAGCAAAAAGAGGAAAAGATCTAATGGAAGAAAGAGCAGTGGGTGTCTCCAAAGCCAATAAATTACTTTTGGTCACTGCTTTGGTGTAGATCAGAATTTATTGCCATGAACATGTCATAACATTTGTTGTTTTGCAACAGCGTCACAGGGCAACAAATATTGCCATGGAATTACATTTAAAAATAAATAGTGCAAAAATAAGAGAGATAGTGACTGATGGCAAATCTGATGGCAAAGGGGAAGCTATCTCTACCCCAGTTGCTATGGGATGAGAGTGAAGAGATTGCTGTGGCTCTGGCAATGATCTCTACATTCTCCTTGGCCAGCGGACTGGAGAATGGTGAATGTGGTCCCCTTATTTGAAAATAGTTCTGGTCACACTACAATGCATCCAGCCAGGACATTCTCTATTCTGCTCCTGTAGAACATTAGGATGGGAGCCAGTAGCCTTGCCCTCCTCAACCTCCTTAGGAAGTGTAGTCCTTCCTGACTAATGACTAAGATCCCACAAACAAGAATGTGACTTCAGGCCTGATGTCAGTTGAGGGACAAATATTAGCCAAGGAAAGATAAAACCTCTCTTTGAAATTCTGGTTGCACGCTCTTTTAGGTCCTATTTGAATAAAAGAAAAAAAATCTCTGCATCAACTTCTACAGATGAGCTATGAAAAGTGTGCTGACCGGCTGCATCACAGCTTGGTATGAGGACTCCAATGCCCTTGAGCACAAAGCCCTGCAAAAGGTAGTGGACATGCCCAGGACATCACAGGTAAAACCCACCCCACCATCAAGAGCATCTACAAGGAATGCTGCAAGTGCAGGGCAGCAGCGATCATCAAGAATCCACACCACCCAGCACATGCTCTACTCTTGCTGCTGCCATCAGGAGTGGTACATATGGACCCGCACCACCAGGTTCAGGAACAGCTGCTGCCCCTCTACCATCAGACTCCTCAACAATAAACTCAATCAGGGACTCACTTAAGGACTCTTACTTTTGCATTTCATTTATTCATTTTTCTCTGTATTGCACAGTTTGTTTACATTTATTGATTTGTTTTCATGTGTATGTTGAGTACAGGTTTTTGCACTACTGTACCATTGAGTGATAATTCTGCCTCACCCCCAGGAAAAAGAATCTCAGGGTTGTAAGTGATGTCCTGTACGTACAATAAATCTGAAATCTAAATAGAACTGTCTCGTCTGGTCCCTAGCCAGAGAGCATGTATTTGTGATTCACAAGGAATCAAAGGGGGAGGTGAGAATGTGTTCATACAGTGAGTTGTTGTGATCTGGAAGATCCTGTATGTCAGGGCTAAGGAAGCAGATTCAGCTTGAACTTCAAAAAGGGTATTGGATCAGTTTCAATGCAAACGGGGGACATTTGTGGGCATCGGCCCCCCCCCCAACCGAGATCTTGTGCCCGCCCCCAACCATGCATGATGACACAACCAGCCACAGACCAAGCCTTTACCACAAAACTTTTTTCATTAAAATATATTTTTAATATTAAAACTTACCTGTTCTCAAAATTAATTTAAATGAAATACAAATAGAAATAGGAAAGGAAAACTACTTACGCTCGTGACATCAGAAGGGAAGTTGCGTTGTAATGTGTGCAACAAGCATGCAGACAGGACATCATACTGTGGCGGCACATTTAACAGGGGCAGGGGGAGTGTGGCTGCAGCAGTGTGTGGAGGGAAGTAGGCACCACCATTAGCCCCCTGCCTCCCTACTGCTGAGTGAGTTTTAGAGCAGAAGAGTGTACCCCACATGTTGACCTAATGCCCCCCCCCCCCCACCGCTAACACTCGCTCTGGTGCTGACCCTGTATGGGATAAATATTTGAGGTAGGGGAGTGAAGTGGCAGGACCATGGGAAAAGACCAGGAATGTGCAGGACTAATTCACCAGAGAAGAATTTAGGGTGGTGTGGTTAGCATAACCCAATTAAATCAGCAGCAGGCCAAGGTTTGAATCCAATGCTGTCTGTAAGGAGTTTGTACGTTCTCCTCGTGCCTGCGTGGGATTCCTCCCACCCTTCAAAAACATTGTAGGTTCATTGGGATATTCGGGCGGCACAGAGTCGTGAGGCGCAAGGGCCTGTTACCTTGCTGTATGTCTACATTTAATTTATAAATTTAAATTAACAATCAAGAGGTTGAAGAGTATAATAATTTGAATAAATTATCACAAACAGTCCAAGCTCCCTCTGGAAAAGGGAGAAAACTATTCACTCAATTTTGTTTTTTTTAAAAAACTTTTGTTATTCGTCTTTTTTAAAGAATCGAAAAATCACACTTTTTCTGATGTTAGCAAGTCTGAGGGAGTTGGTAATAGTAGCAGCTTTTATTCCCAGTCATCTTTGCTGCAGTGATTTGAGAAATGTGCTTAATTATAGTTTTCACTGCTGAACCAATTTCCACCTGACAAATGAGCAACTGTCATGGCAATATGGAACTCAGTGGCTGTCAGAATATTTCAGATAAAACACAAAAGTTTTCAGGTACCGTGGTTGAAGTAAAGACACAATGCTGGAGAAACTCAGCAGGTCAAACAGTGTCCTTTATAGAGCAAAGATACATAACCAATATTTTGGGCTTGAGCCTTTCATCAAAGTATGGACAAAATGGAAGTAGGTTTCTAAATAAAATGGTGGGGGGGGGGGTGTGGAAGAGACGGGGGAGGAGCACAGTCCCACAGGCAGGAGGGTCCAACAGCAAACAGAGGTGGGGGGTGAGAATGGCTCTAATAAGCAAAAGTTTATTAGGTAAAATCACATATTAATTTTAATTTGGAGGGAGCACAGAAACTGTTCAGCCATTCTTGGCCTCTTTATTCGTTCAAGTAAGTAACAATGATTCCATCACTTTCCTGACTTTCACTTGTAAAGTTCAGGGGTGAACAGGTTTTAAGACATGTGCAACAGGATACACAGTTATGCTTTGTCATTGTGGCTGGTCTCCGATTATATTTATTTTTAATAAGTGGTAACCATGACAGAATGTTGATCATGGGAAAAGTATTGCCATTTATTGCCAAATTAGACTTTCATTTTGTAGTCTGTTTGTTGCCTGACATCTGAAACTTGTCACATATTCACCAATGCCAACATATGATCAAGGGCATCACGGTTTAGCTTAGCAGTTAGCGCAATGCTGTTACAGCGCCAGCAATCGAGACTGGGTTTCGAATCCCTTGCTGTCTCCTCGTGTCTGTGTGGGTTTTCCCTGGGATCTCCGGTTTCCTCCCACCCTTCAAAAATGTACAGGGGGTTATAGGTTAATTGGGTGGGCTGGAGTCATGGACTGAAAGGGTCTGTTACTGCACTGTATGTTTAAATAAATAGGGAAGGATTGCTTCATTTGGACATATTACATATCTGTGAATGATACTTATCACTTGATGAAGGACTTAGCCTGGAAACATTGGTTATGTATCTTTATCTTTGCTACATAAAAAACACTGCTCAACTTGCTGAGTTTCTCCAGCATTTTTGTACAAAATGCCTATATATGATCTAGGTATGGATTTCTTCATTTGTACAGGTTACAAATTGAACATCAGCTAACATGGCTTCTTCTGGCACCATTCCCCAAAAGATCATGAGGACTTTGCATGGTCAATAGGGCTGGGATCAACCTTCCCCTTGTCGGGGGGCGTGGCAAGATGGCATAAGGAACAGACGTGCCTTCCAGTCCTCTCCTGACTCTAAGTTATTGTTTTGTCTTTAAGTGCCCGTTAAAACTTTTTTAAAACGTTTATAAATAGTATGAGATGTTGAATTAATACCTAATGGTACATTTGTTAAAAAAAAAGTAAAAGGAAACATCAACAGATTGTTAAAAAATTATATTTTCCGAAATTATCTGAGCCTGCTTGTTTACAAAAAGCCACGACTCAGCGTGAAATGGATCCAGGAAAACAAGCGAAGAATTCGGCCTTGGAGCTCCGTTCTGATTCCGTAAGTCTTTCTGAAGGTCGTATTCAGCTGCCTTTAGAACAAAGGGCTGGCCGGATGCCAGTATTTCAAACAATGTCTACTGAGACTTTGACTGCTGAATTAGCTGGGGCGCCACCAGCTGGAGAGTTAAAGAGTTGTTATTTGACTGCTATATCACCAGTTATATCAGCTCTTCCAGATACTGAAGTAACGAAGCTTTTAAAGGAGGTTTGGATCAAAGATAACCCTGATCATCAGCCTCCTGATACTTCTGGGGGGTCTGTGGCAGGGGCTCTTACACGGAGTCAAACTGCAAGAAAAGCTACTAAATTAAAAGAAGGGATAGAAGGTCCTCTGATTCCACAAGAACAGCAGAATCCCACCATGTCTGGATCTACTGATTTTGATATACTTTTCAAGAGTCTTGAACATAAGATATTTTCTTCAATGATGCATTTAGGTGATTCTATGAATAATCTTACTTCTAAGATTAATGCATTGGTGGATGTCAATACTCAACAGATGGCTGATTATGGAGCTTTTAAAGTTGAAAGACTTGAGATGTGTGATCAAGGATTATCTGATGTACAAGATCAATTGCAAGATGTGAATAAAACAATTGAAACGTTACAGATTCAGAATAAAAATTTAGCAAAAAAGGTTGATTATTTGGAGAACCAATCCAGACGGAATAATGTGAAAATTGTCGGCTTGCCAGAAGGCATAGAAGGGCCAGATCCAAGAAAATTTTTCACTGAATGGATTTCACAAGTGTTGGGACAAGATAAGTTTTCTGAAGGTTTAATATTGGAACGGGCTCATAAAGCTTTGAGAAGGAGACCTTTTTCAGGACAGAATCTAAGACCTGTTCTGGTTCGCTGTTTAAATGACTGTGATAGAGAGACTATTTTACGTATGGCTATTAGAAATGCACAGCAAAACAAATCTCCTTTGATAGTTCAGAGTAATCGTGTTTTCTTCTATCCGGATTTGAGTCAGGAAATTATGTTTCAACGACGTGAATTTAATTCTGTGAAAGAATTATTGTGGAAAAAAGGATATAAGGCAACATTTAGATACCCTGCGGTACTGAAGATTTTTCAGGATGGATATCAACCAAAGTTCTTTGATAATCCTAAAGAAGCTATGGATTTTGCTCAGTCTTTACCAATTACGCAATTCCAGGAACGACGTAGTCCTCCACGGTCTCCAAAGAGGGCAGAACTGCAAGAAGGGAATTTGATTTCTGGAAGAAATGGAAGAAACGGTGGTCGTAATGCCAAAGGAAACTCATTTAATAGATAAGGAACATTTGAAACTCAAACGTGAATGGGTTGGGCATGTTTTTTATTCTTTGTTTAATTCTAAGGCAAAAGGTGTGCAATTTTGGGACATAAGAATCTACCATTTTAGTTACAGAGTGAAGAGAAAAATGGTGGAAGATTATTAAAATTAAATTGTACAATCTTTAATGAAGCATGGACTTTGCTTGATGTTTATGCTCTTAATGTTGAGGATACAGCTTTTGTTGTGGATATGTCTTTATTACTTGGACAATCGAACTCTAATGTGATGTTGGGGGAGATTTGAATGTGGTGTTGGAGCCTTTATTGGATAAGTACTCAAGAATAATTAAGAAGTCTAAGATGGCAATCCAAGTGATTAATATGATGGCAGATTTGAATTTAATTGATATTTGGCGAAGAGTTAATCCTACAGAGAAAGATTTTTCTTTTTATTCCTCGCGACATAATTCTTTTTCTAGAATTGATTATTTTTTAATATCAGCACATTTGCAGGATAGGGTTACATCTGTGGAGTATAAGGCTAGATTGGTTTTGGATCATTCATTATTATTATTAGAATATTTGAGTTCATAAGATGTTCAGAAAGCTTCAAGATGGAGATTTAATACTATGCTATTACGACGCGAATTTAATTCTGTGAAATAACGGTTGTGGAAAAAAAGACATAGGGCAACATTCAGGTATTCTGCGGTACTGAAGATTTTTTAGGATGGAAATTAGCCAAAATTCTTTGACAATCCTAAGGAGGTTATGGACTTTGCTTAGTCTCTACCAATCATGCAGTTTCAGGAACGATGTAGTCCTTCAAGGTCTCCAAAGAGAGTAGAGATGTAAGGTGGTATCCAGATTTTTAAAAGAAATGGAAGCAATGGTGATCGAAGTGGTAACATTGATTTAAAAAAATAAACCTTTTATCTTTTTTTTGAAAAGAGTTTAAATAATGATGATAGTTTAATGAAATGGGAGTTGGGAGAGGGAACTGGGTGGGCACTAGTTTCCAGAAGTCATCAGCTACCTGTGAGTTATCTCACACCCAATATTTTGGGGGAGTTACCGCTTTGGGCGGTTTAAACAGGAGGAGGTAGTTGTGACCTCCGACCTGTTTTTTTTCTTTTTAATTTTTGGGTTAAGAAGTGAAGGTTTTTTTAAATTAATTTTTTTAAATAAATAATTATTTTTTTTAAACTCTTTTTGTTTTGATTGTAATTGAGAGGGAATTAGGAGGTTTTTTTTCTCTCCTTTTTTTTCTCTTTTTTTTGGATTTTTTTTTCTCTTTTTTCTTTTTTAAGAGGATGATGTCACAGAAGATAATAAGTCAAAAATTGAGGATGTTGAATTAGATGAAGAGGAAGATGAGGGGAAAGGTGATAAGAAGAAGAAGAAAATTAAGTACAAATACATTGAGGGAGAAGAGTTTAATAAAATTAAGTTAATTTTGATAGAGGAAGATGTTATAAATGAAGAATATGGAGAATTTTATAAGAGTTTGAACTTTTTTTTCTTTTTTTATATAAGGGGAGGGGAAGGGAATAAAAAGTTTATCTGATTGTTTTTCTAAGGGATGTTTTTGTTCTCTCGATGAATTATAAAGGAAACTTGGTATTAATGGAAATTCTGTATTTATGTATTATTAATTATGATTTTTTGTATAACAGATATGTGGTTGATATATGATTTTAATATTTGAATTTAGTTTTAAAGTGGATTTCATTTGTTAAATACATGAATTATGTTTGATTTAAATATATGTTTAAGGGTATTATTTTAGTATTGATATTTTTTTTGTTGTTAGTAATTTTTGTTGTTAAGTTTTATCCTTTTTTTGTAAGTGGGGTTTTTTCTATTTTATTTACAACATTGTTAATTAATTCTTCACTCTTTATTTTGGGGGGAGGGTTGGATTAATTTTAAATTAGATGATTAATGTTGTGTTATAATTATTGGGGGGGTTAATTTGTGTAGTTTAATGATGTAGTATTCTAATTTTTATTATCTTATTTTTTATTATTTCTTTAAATGTAATTTTTATTTTATTCATGTCATAAAATTTTAAATAAAGTTTTAAAAAAAACCTTCCCCTTGTCTTCTTTCCCTCAGCTCTCCATCCCCTTCCCTATCTATTCACCTCGCTGCTGTACCATCCCTCCCTTCTCCACCTATTACCTCCTGCCTTTACTACCACTCTCCTCCCCTAACCTTTATTCGGATGCCTGCCGACATTTTTACATATCTTGATGAAGGGCTCAAGTCTGAAACATCAGTTACGTATTTTTATCTTTGATATATAAAAGGTGATGCACCATCAATGACTCCAAAAGTTGAGCAAAACTAATAGGCTTTTATTCGTAATAGAATGCTGGTCGACTGTCCCGAACTGAGGAGGGGACTGGAGAACAGTCACCTTTATTCAGGATTCTGTGGGAGGAGCCACAGGTACAGTCAGCCAATGGGTGTGCCCAGACAGATAAACATATACATATAGTGGTTTATCACAAAGGACACTGTTTGACCTGCTGAGTTTCTCAACCATTGTGATTTTACTTCATTCACGGTGTCTGCAAACTTTCGTGTTTGACTTCATTGGGTAATTTGCTCTGGCTGTAAATTGTGCTGTATAATTTTAATTTCCTGGAACCTTGGTGAGTTTAGTTTGAGTTTTCTCAAACTAAACATATCTTGTTTCTCCTGGAAACAAGATATGGTTAAGGCCGCATGATCTGTATTCAACATCAGAATGGTACCTGACCACCAAATAGATTTGCTTCCCTTGACATATTCTTTCAATAATCTTTATTAGTACAACTTATACAAAGAAAAGACCAAAAATACATTAAAAATTACAAGAGTACCTATTAAATAAATCTCAGCTGTGGATTTCTAGTTTTGGCAGCTGAAACATCTCTAAAGGGAAATGAAAATAGTGTTTGAGAAATTATTTTGTTCTGATAAAGAAATTGCTCACCCCAGGTTACTTTTGAAATGAAATCTATATGGAAGGTCAACATAAGCACCTCCAATGGGATTAATCATCTGCTTTAAATCATTCAATCGCATTCCCATTTTGGAGTCCCATGTTATTAACAGCCTGGGATTGAACACACCACTGAGCAGCCACAACAATAGGTCAGAGCAAGAAGAAATTCACTTTCCGACTCCCCAAAGTCTTCCTAGCAGCTGCCAGGCTCAAGTTGAGAATGTAATGGATTTATCATCCCCCCACCTAATATATTTATTCCCTCCTCTATGCACTATAACTGTTCATGGGAATCATCTGCAAATTGCAAAGCTGTTTCCCAATTACGGACTTCAACATCACCAACCCTTCCTTCTCCCCTCTAAACCCATAATTTATACCATCTGGAAGAATGAGAACAATTAGGGAAAGGGCACATTTATGTTCCTCTCCATGAGGCACTTCCTCGGGACAATGAAATATCTCAACAATCCTTCATTGTCAGAGGTTCTAAACCGAAACTCCATGCCAAAGAGCACTGTGGGAACATCTTCACCACCAGAGTGCAGTCATCCAAGAAAGTTGCTCACAGTTGCCTTTTCAAGGGCAAAGAAGGATGGACAATTAGTTCTGATTTTATTCTGACATCTGTTTTATAAAATAACCAGAGTGGAAGAGCTATGGAGTGTATTTTACGGGCAACATAGCAAAAGGAGCCTCAGGTAGAAAAGAGCCTGATTTTTCCTTTCATTAGGACGACATTATTCTTTGTTTAGGTGAAATTGTGCAAGAAGAGTGGCCACTGTTTCAATGGTCATTGTAGATCATTGTAGATAATACTGTACCACGTCTACTGCACCTGTGATCTTTGTACTGAACTTCAGCCATATTGCGCATAGCTGTTCGATGCTTCTTACTGAATCAGACTGGGCAGAAAATGTCTCCACATGACTTCAAGGGAATGCACAGATTAGTGAGAGGGGAAAAAAAAGATCTAGGCATTTGGCATTTTCGATAGATTGATAAGAAAAGATCTTTAAAAACATTTCCAGTTACTCAGACAAACAAATAATTCTACAAATTTTCTTATCTGGTAAAATTTGGATGAATTTCTTCATGGATGCTTTGAATCCTGCTGCTATTAGTGCCAATGTGACAGCCTTCACGATTCATTATCTACAACCCATTGGTTAAACATCATTGAGTCCATTCAGATAAGTTGTGGACTTCCTGAAGCCACAAGTAATCCTCCTAAGCACAAGAGAACATCAAAATATGAATGTTATTATCAAAGGATCTCATTTACAATCTCCAAATTACCTTTTAATTGAATGCTTGAACTTAAATGAATCTAACTTGAGGCATTAGTTTTTTTTTCATTTCTCCATAATCGTTCTCAACATTGAAACAGATATTAACTCAATGTATCCATCCGATACATTTGATCGACATTTTATTACCAACAAGGTCTCTAAGTGTCATCCCAGTTCCATCCATGAAACCAGAAAAGGGTCATTGGATTTCACTGAAAGGCCTCAGATAACTTTTTCATAATTAAGATTAATTTAATTTTAATTTTTAAATTTAGACATACAGCAACGTAACAGGCCCTATGAGCCCACACCCCCAAATACCCCAAATAACCTATAACCCTGTATGTTTTGAAGGGTGGGAGGAATCTGGGGCACTTGTAAAAAACATACGCAGACACAGGAAGAACATACAAGCTCCTTACAGACAGCACCAGATTCAAACCAGGATCGCTGGCACTGTAATAGTAGATTCCTCTTTAGATAAGTGAAACATGGAAGTCTGTAGATGCTGTGATTGTAGCTGGAGGAACTCAGCAGGTCTCACAGTGCCAAATGGAGGCAAAGACATATAACCAACATTTTGGGCCTGAGCCCTTCTTTAAGGTATTTGTAAAAGCAGGCAGGCATCTGAATTAAAAATTTAGGTGGGGAGGGGGAGAGAATGGGCAATGGGACAAATACAGACCAACAGACAAAAGGTGTTAGTGGATGCGACACAGGAGAGGTGAGGAGGAAGGGTTGTTTGGAGCTCTGTAGTAGAGACAAAGGAAAGAGAGGGAAAGAAAAGGAGACATAGTGAACCAGAGAGGTTTATGTTAGCACCATCTGGGAGTCACTGTTAAAAACTTTGAACCTTGATTACAAACCTGATCTCCTGTTATATTTTTAAGGTTCTGCTCCTGACTGTTTAATTCACTGCCTTTCCCATCTGATGTTGATCTTGGAGGACCTGGCACTAAGATCTGTGTGGTTGCTTTCTCCAATGAGATATGATGTGTGCTAACATAGTCTGTCCTTGGCTGGTGACCAGCTCCACTCATTGTTTGTTTGGAAGGTCTACCGCACTGATCCACACAATTCTTCATTGTCAGAGGATTTGTTTTGTTCATTTCCAGTTGTCTTTTCCTGCTACCGGTTCTTTGTTCAAAAGTGGATGTGAGTTCTGGAGTCAGGGATTGATCACTGTGACAAGGAATGTCCCCATCCACAGAAACAGGCGATGAATCTGCACAACATAAGTAGGAATGGATTCAAAATCTTTTCATCCAAATATTATAGTCAGACAGCCAAAAATTAAAAAAAAATTTAGACATCCAAGTAACAGGTCATTTCGGCCCACGAGTCCATGCTGTCCAATTTACACCTCATTAACCTACACACCCAGTACATTTAGAACGTTGGGAAGAAACCGAAGCTCCTGGAGAAAACGCATGCAGAGACTGGAAGACTGTTAAAAAATCCTTACAGACAACATGGGATTTGAACCCCAGACCAGTCCCGATCACTGGTGCTATAAAGGTGTTGCGCTAACCACTACACCAACCATGCAGACAGAAATATTGCAAAGTACCATATATACTTATATAACAGTAAATCACATAACACCCCCCCCCCACCACCATTTTTGACCAAATAATCTGGAAATTTCCATACATCTTGTGTAAATATGACTCTAGTGTCTCACCTTGCCCCTGGCCACCCTCAGGCCAGAGCTATCAACACCTCAGACAACGCAGTTATCTCCCTTGGTCCCAACATCCCTCTTCCAGCATCCAGGCTGACTCTCTCGCCAGTTCCCACACCAACCTCACTCTGCACAAGGTGGACATCTCGGATCCCACAGGCTCATCCCACCACCACCACCACTCCTTACCTTTCCCTATCCCCTCACACCATGGGCATCACTGGGGGAGGGGGGGGGGTGGGGTGGCACCAAAATGACTGTCTACAAAAGTTTTGTGCAGTGTTTCAGCAAAAATTTATTATTTTTTATAAAAATATCCCTGTCATTAGTTAGAATAACAAAAACATTTTTCATAAGCCAAGTTCACATGTATCAATGTACCAACAAGGCTAAAACTATCTTACTTTTTGAACCTTCTAATGTGCTCTGGTCAGATTTGTCATTATTACCCAACGACGTTTCAAACCACGTGGTTTTGTCTGTATGCGCCACAGCAAGCGCTGTTGTTTTTGTTGCTGCTGGTGTTTTTATAGTTGCTGTTTTTGCCAAATGTTCGGGTATTTTAGCTCCAATATTGTGGTAATTAGTATTTGTGAACCTGTATCAATTACCTTTTTGAGAATGAAGTTGTATGATATTGTATTTTAAAGGTGTAATTTTAATTTTGCCAGTCTTTATCTCACTAATATTGCCAGTGATTATGTTTTGCGAGTAACATTACAACAAAAAGCATTTCTAAGTGTTCCGTATGGTCTAGTATAGAAGGAGTCCATGGTGGGGGGGGGGGGTGGGTTCGAGTTACCGCACTGGGTGAACCCAACCCTAGTGACACCACTGCCTCACACCTCTCCCTACTCTATTCACATCTCCTCCTTTGAGCTCCTTTCTTCCCACCTCAGCAACCCTTTGTGTTTTTATTTCAATCATGGTGTCTGCAGAATTTTGTCTTTTACTCTTATGGTTTTTGTTACATGGCAGGATTTGTGTTTTGATGCACAGACTCTTTGTTATCACATTAATTCATTGTGTTTTTGTCTTTATTCTTTTTGAGGTCATTTGGACTTCTGCTACTGATGCAGTATTTTGGATTTTAGTGTGAATTTCAGCCCTCAAAAGTAGTATTTGTGTCATAGGTAACCCCATAAATTTATCATTAGTTAAGTCAAATTTATTGTTATCTGATTGAACAAGAAACAGTGTTCTCCGGACCTCGGTGCAAAACATGCAAGCACATATCCAGACAGAACACACATACAGACAAATAATACATTTGCAGGACAAATATTCATCTATGCAAATAAATAGATAAGTATTGCTTTGTGAATATAAGAGTCTCTGATAGTCAGTGTGAGCAATTCCTTTGATCGTTTAGCGTTCTCACTGCCCGTGGGAAGAAGCTGTTCCTCAGCCTGGTGGTGCTGGCTCAGATATTCCTATTATCTCATTCCCAATGGGAGCAGCTAAAAGATGCTGTGCACAGGGTGAAAGGGGTCCTCAATAATTTTTGTGCCCTCTTCAGACAATGATCCCAGTAGATCATGTCAGTAGGGAGACTCCAGTGATCCTCTCTGCTGCTCTTATGGTCCTGTGGAGTGACCTGCAATCCACTTCTCTGCAGCAACCATGCCCACACTGTGATGAAGCTGGTCAGGATGTTCTCAATAGAGCTCCTGTAGAAGGCTGACATGATGGTGACCAGTAGCCTTGCCCGCTTAAGTCTTTTCAGGAAGGGCAGTCACAGTTGCACCTGACAAGTGAGGAATTATTGTGTGTCCATGATAGGTCATTAGTTAGGTGGACTCCAAGGAACTTGATGCTCTCTACACTACAGAATGTGCAGTGGAGGGTGGTCGTTTTTGGTTCTCCTGAAGTCCACGATCATCTCCTTCATCTTGTCGATATGGAGACTCAGGTTGTTACTCTCACACCCTTTTAAAAATGGTCCAGGGTACATAAGGTAGTTCAAATATATCACCATGCAAATACATCAATGAATATTTGCAATTTCTCAAGACAAGTTAATCTAAAACAAATAAGAAGAACATTAGTCCACTCTCACATCTCAAGTCCTGCAGCAAGGAGTGATCCAGCTCTGTGAAATTCCTTGCACAATGGTCAAATTTCAAGGATCCCCCTTCACGTTAACAATGACGCCTCAGCTCAAAATTGGCCACGGGTCTCCAGTTACACTAACACTCCTTCCACATTTAGCACTAATTGAGTAGAGGAAGGAAAGTTTCGGATCAGGTTCAATTTAAGGCGGCTAGATGGCTGGCAACATCACTGGGGCAATTGGATGGGAAGAAAGCAAAACAATGGATGAGAATTTCAACATCAAATGAGGCAGGGGTGGAAATAAAAGCACAGAAATGCTGGAAGAACTCAGCAGGACTCGGAGGAGTGAGGTGCGGAAGAATCCAAAACTTGACTGCTCAGGATTCAAGATTCTTTTATTGTCATGTATTAAAACAGATGTAATATTACACAAAATTCCAGTTTGTCTACCATATCAGGGAAGGGCAACCACAGACTGAAATCGTAAAATATATTTATGTCATCAGTAGGAGAAGTTTGGAAGAAACCAACTAAACTTAACTGCTTCACAGGGAAGGGGGCCCATAATTTACGGCAGAGTCCTAAGGGTATATAGCCATAAAAAGGTTGAGAATGGCTGGTCTAAAGTCTCCATATCAATGGTGTTTTTTGGGCTTTCTCAGATTTATGTAGGTGAGAGTTCTGATTAACATAATCCATCTGGAAGATGAACACATTTTGCGGAGATGCTGATGAGGTAGGATTAGGTTAGGCAGAGATCAGATCAAGCAGATTATCCCTATAGCTGAGGCAGTACCTTCGAGCTCGGAATAAATCCTCTGAAGGTTGTCTATCTCACACGGATTCTCCTGACCAGTTTCTGGAGTAACTGGGTCATTGCTCCGTTCTGTATAGCCACCACCTCCTGAACTAACCTGAAATTAAATAACAATGTTATTTTAGTGCAGCTGACATGCTGAGCAAAAATCAAAATCAAACCTCATTGCCAATCCAAATTGTTGGAATAATTGGAGATACAAATTTAAATTATGAGGAATTAAATGTATTGAATCCTATAGGAAGTAGGTATTTCACAAGAATATATCCCTTTGTCTGCTCTTATCACAGATGCAATGCCAATTTACACAAAAATGCTAGACAAGCTCAGCAGGTCATGCAGTGTTCTTTATGTTACATAACCAATCTTTCGGCCCTGAACCCTTCATCAAGGTATGAGCAAAATGCAGGCTGGTGCTTGAATAAAATGGGGAGGGGGGTGTGGGGCAGGAATACAGGAGGGAGGGCACCAGAGGAAAAGAAAGGTGAGATGATGGGGGAGAGGGAGGAATTGCCTCTGAATAGAGAGGAAAGGGCGTAGAGATGGAGGGATAGGGAGGAGGGTAATGACGCAACAGAAACCAGAGAAGTCGATGTTGATGCCACCTGATTGGAGAGTGCTCCAACGGAATATTAGGTGTTGCTCTTCCAATTTACAGGTGGCCTTGGTTCGGTTGTGCATTGGGCCATGGGGCCAATTGAAATGGTTGGCCATTGGGAGATGCAATGTCACATTATATTGGACTGTATAGCCAGATCATGAACTGTGGAAAAATCACCACATTCAAGAACCAAACCAGCAAAACAAACTCAAGTTATTGAAGTCCATTAAAACAGAAAGTGCAGGAAATAGTCAACAAGTCACCTAGTATCTGTGGAGATACAAATAAGTTAAATGTTTTAAATTTTTTAAATAAAAAAATATTTACAGCACAGTAGAAGCCGATTCAGTCATTTAAACCAGTTCTGCCCAATTCAAGATTCTTTTTATTATCATATAATAAAACAGAAAATGTGATATTACACAAAATTTCCTTTAGTCGACTGTAAGGCAGACAGATTTGCCATCAACAGGAATTATCCAGTGCCCCTTACAGTCAGTGAAAGAGTTGAGTTTTCTGTCATCTGATTGCACAAGTACAACACAACGAAACAGCATTCTCCAGTCTCAGTGCAAAACATGCAGATACGCAACCAGACAAAACTCACATACAAACAATACCTATGCAAGACGTATACAAATATACAAATAAATAGATAAGTATTGTTCCGTAAATATGAGAGTCTCGGATGATTAGTGTGAGCAGTTCCTTTGGTCATTCAGAATTTCACTGCCCGTGGGAAGAAGCTGTTCCTCAGCCTGGTGGTGCTGGCTCTGATCCTCCTGGATCTCTTCCCCAAGGCAAATAGTTGAAAAATTCTGTGTGCAGGGTGAAAGGGATTCTCAATGACTTTGCAAGCCCTCTTCAGACAACAATCCTGATAGATCACGTCAATGGGGGAGGAGAGTGACCCCAGTGATTCTCTCTGCCACTCTTATGGATCTGTGGATTGACCTCCAATCTATTTCTCCACAGCAAAAGAGAGTCCCATCAGAGTCACTGAGTGTCTATGGATTCACCGCCAGTGCTCCTGCAGCCTCTGCAGCCACACCATTGGGTATCTGAACTCCAGATCCAAACCTCCAACACAATCAGGAAGCTCTCAGCACCCTCTTAGTTACCACTTCAGCCAGTCAATTTATGGCGGCATGGTTAGTGTAAATAACATAAATAAATATATAAGTTTAATTAATAAACCTACAATGCAGTTACAGCACCAGCGATCCAGGTTCAATTCCGACATTGCCTGTAAGGAGCTTGTATGATCTCTCTGTGCCTGTGCGAGTTTCCTCCAGAGGCTCCAGTTTCCTCTCAATCTTCAAAATGTACCAGGGTTGTAGGTTAATTGGGTGTAATTGAGTGGCAAGGGCTTGTGGGCCGAAAGGACCTGTTACCATGCTGAATGTATGTCTAAATTTAAATTACACCCAAATTAACCTACAACTTCGTACATTTTGGTCGATGACAAACATGACTCTTCAACAGAACTAATAAAAGGCCATCCACCAGAATTGTTACTGTATATACGCTTGCAAAAGTTGATACCATGTAAAGTCAACTCCTTACTATTTGCCCCCAATATCTGGTATTTTCCATATATCATGTTTAAATGTCAACACTCCCCCCCTATTTTTTGGTCCTAGACGCCCTCCCATCTGAGCTCCCAATGCTCCAACTGCAGACTCTTGCCTAGTCCCTGGCCGCCAACATCCGAGGTCCTGACACCTCAAAAACAGACTTATCATCCAGTCCCAGCTGCCTGCCCGCCCATCTGAGCACCTGATGCCCTGAAGGTAGACTTTCCACCTGGCCCCAGCTGCCTGCCTATGGGAACTCCCAACATTTCAAATGACATAGGCACTTATTGTGGTCAAGAGTAGTTTGCGTGTAATAGTCAACCCCCAAAACTTAGTCCACAAAATTCAACTTTTACACATATACATGGTAACTCTTTTCTCTCTCCAAGGATATCGCCTAACATGCTAAGTGCTTCTGGTGATTTTGTTTTTATTTCAGATTTCCAGCATCTGCAGTATTTTGCATTTGGATTTAACATACTTGCTTAATATTGCAGACTCTGCTTGGGAGAAATCGATTCAGGATAACATTTTCTAGTGAACGCTGAAGTGAAATCTTCAATTCTTGTGTGTGTGAGACCTAGACAAAAAACAAGTATCTTGTAAATTAAATTACATCTATAATCATTTAAGCTTCAAAATTTCCAAGCAAATGTTTGTAACAAATATAGTTGAAACATAGTATAATGACATACTTATAGAGTTCCAATATCTAGTTGCATTGATAAAATACTTAATTTCAAATGCAGCATTGTGGGAAAACTAATGGCAGTGGAAAGTCAGAAGTGGAAATTAATAGGGTACACAGCATTTGAGGCTTCACTGTTCAAAAGAATGACCGCAGATTCTCTTCCTTAACTCCACTTATCCAACATGTAGTTTGCAACTGTGATCAATCTTACCTTGAACGTACTCATTGGTTGAAAATCCATATTCACTACCCCAGAGTGAAGAAATTTCTCAATTCAGACCTTAACGGTTAGTGCGATGCTAACCTTGTGAGCAGCTTTGGGCTCCTCAGGTAAGAAAGGATGAGTTGGGAATGGATCAGAAGGGGTTCATAAGGATGAATCCGGGAATGAAAGGGTTATCATATTAGGAGTGTTTGACAGCACTTGGCCTGTACTCGTTGCATTTTTGGAGAATGAGAGTGGAGGGGGGGGGCGGGATCTCAATGAAACATTTCAAATCTTGAAAGGCATGGACAGAGTAGATGTAGAAAGGTTATTTCCCATGGTGGGAGAGACTAGGATAAGACGGCACAACTTCAGGATTGAAGGGCGTCCACTTAGAACAGAGATGTGGAGGTATTCTTTTAGCCAGATGGTGGTAAATCTGTGGAATTTGCTGTCAGTTTATTGGGTGTATTTAAAACAGAGATTGATGGGCTCTTGATTAGCCAGAGCATCAAAGTTATGGGAAGAAAGCCAGGCAGAGTGACTGAGTGGGAAAATTGGATCAGCTCATAAAAGATTGGCAGGGCACCTATCTAAGTTTTTAAATTTTATTTACAACACAGTAGAAACTGATTCTGGCCAATTGCACCCAATTAATCATTAGATTTAGGAGCAGAAGTAGGCCCAATGGCCCATTGAGTCTTGTCTGCCATTCTAATCATGATCCATCCTCCCACTCAGCCTCACTCCATGGCTTTTTCTCCGTAACATTTGATGTATTGACAAATCAAATACCTATGAATTTCTGCCTTGAATACGGGTGCTCCTCAACTTACGTTGGGGTTACGTTCCAACAAACCCATCATAAGTCAAAAAAAGAATACTGGTTTACTGTATAATCCTGACAGCCCATTGCCCTGCTCTCTCCAGACTGCACTGTATCAGTTCACACACTGGTACCATTGCCCCGCTCTCTCCCCACAGCCCTGTATACCAAATACTGATCACACTGCCCAGCTCTCTCCCAACCGCCCTTTATCATACCAAACACTGATCCCACTGCCCTGCTCTCTCCCCACAGCACTTTATCATACCAAACAGTGATCCCACTGCCCTGCCCTCTCCCCACAGCACTTTATCATACCAAACACTGATCCCACTGCCATGCTCTCTCCCCACAGCCCTTTATCATACCGAACACTGATCCCACTGCCCTGCTCTCTCCCCACAGCCCTTTATCATACCAAACACTGATCTCACTGCCCTGTCCACTCCCCACAGCCCTTTATCGTACCAAACACTGATCCCACTGCCCTGTCCTCTCCCCACAGCCCTTTATCGTACCAAACACTGATCCCACTGCCCTGCCCTCTCCTGTCAGACCTTTATCATACCAAACACTGATCCCACTGCCCTGTCCTCTCCCCACAGCCCTTTATCATACAAACACTGATCCCACTGTCCTGCCCTCTCCTTTCAGCCCGTTATTCATACCAAACACTGATCCCACTGCCCTGTCCTCTCCCCACAGCCATTCATCATACAAAACACTGATCCGACTGCCCCGCTCTCTCCCCACAGCCATTCATCATACAAAACACTGATCCCACTGCCCTGTCCTCTCCCCACAGCCCTTTATCGTACCAAACACTGATCCCACTGCCCTGTCCTCTCCCCACAGCCCTTTATAATACCAAAGACTGATCCAACTGCCCTGCCCTCTCCTGTCAGCCCTTTATCATACCAAACACTGATCCCACTGCCTTGCCCTCTCCCCACAGCACTTTATCATACCAAACACTGATCCCACTGCCATGCTCTCTCCCCACAGCCCTTTATCATACCGAACACTGATCCCACTCCCCTGCTCTCTCCCCACAGCCCTTTATCATACCAAACACTGATCCCACTGCCCTGTCCACTCCCCACAGCCCTTTATCGTACCAAACACTGATCCCACTGCCCTGTCCTCTCCCCACAGCCCTTTATCGTACCAAACACTAATCCCACTGCACTGCCCTCTCCTGTCAGACCTTTATCATACCAAACACTGATCCCACTGCCCTGTCCTCTCCCCACAGCCATTCATCATACAAAACACTGATCCGACTGCCCCGCTCTCTCCCCACAGCCATTCATCATACAAAACACTGATCCCACTGCCCTGTCCTCTCCCCACAGCCCTTTATCGTACCAAACACTGATCCCACTGCCCTGTCCTCTCCCCACAGCCCTTTATAATACCAAAGACTGATCCCACTGCCCTGCCCTCTCCTGTCAGCCCTTTATCATACCAAACACTGATCCCACTGCCCTGCCCTCTCCCCACAGCCCTTTATCATACCAAACACTGATCCCACTGCCCTGTCCTCTCCCCACAGCCCTTTATCGTACCAAACACTGATCCCACTGCCCTGCCCTCTCCCCACAGCACTTTATCATACCAAACACTGATCCCACTGCCCTGTCCTCCCCCCACAGCCCTTTATCGTACCAAACACTGATCTCACTGCCCTGTCCTCTCCCCACAGCCCTTTATCGTACCAAACACTGATCCCACTGCCCTGTCCTCTCCCCACAGCTCTTTATCGTACCAAACACTGATCCCACTGCCCTGCCCTCTCCTGTCAGCCCTTTATCATACCAAACACTGATCCCACTGCCCTGCCCTCTCCCCACAGCCCTTTATCGTACCAAACACTGATCCCACTGCCCTGTCCTCTCCCCACAGCCCTTTATCGTACCAAACACTGATCCCACTGCCCTGTCCTCTCCCCACAACCCTTTATCATACCAAACACTGATCCCACTGCCCTGCCCTCTCCTGTCAGCCCTTTATCATACCAAACACTGATCCCACTGCCCTGCCTTCTCCCCACAGCCCTTTATCGTACCAAACACTGATCCCACTGCCCTGTCCTCTCCCCACTGCCCTTTATCGTACCAAACACTGATCCCACTGCCCTGTCCTCTCCCCACAGCCCTTTATCGTACCAAACACTGATCCCACTGCCCTGTCCTCTCCCCACAGCCCTTTATCATACCAAACACTGATCCCACTGTCCTGTCCTCTCCCCACAGCTCTTTATCGTACCAAACACTGATCCCACTGCCCTGCCCTCTCCTGTCAGCCCTTTATCATACCAAACACTGATCCCACTGCCCTGCCCTCTCCCCACAGCCCTTTATCGTACCAAACACTGATCCCACTGCCCTGCCCTCTCCTGACCGTGCTGTGTAACATTCTCCATCCTCTTCAGAATCATGAGCAGTATTTCAGTGCTTCAACCAAGTGGCCACAGGGCAGATTCCTACTGCATCATAGAAACTCAACTGCACTTTCCAATGGAGAGTACGCGTTGGAATCATAGGTAAGGGACTAGACTGGAAACGTTGACTGTCCTGTAGATCGGAGGTCAATCCACAGGACCCTGAGTGACAGAGAAGATGACTGGAGTCTCGCTCTTCCCCATTGACATGATCTACTGGGATCGTTGGTCTGAAGAAGGCATGCAAAAGTACTTGAGGATCCCTTCCACCCCGCACACAGTATCTTTCAGCTGCTCCTGCTGGGAAAGAGATACAGGAGGATCAGGTTAGAGGATCAGGTTGAGGAACAGATTCTTCCTCCAGGTAGTGAGAACAATGGAACTCCTCACATTAACCATCCAAGAATCTCATATTGACTGAACAATATTCACTTATTTATTTATATGAATACTTATCCTGCTTATGTATTGGTTGTCTGTATTTGTGTTATGTCTGGTTATGTGCCTTCATGTTTTGCACTGAGGACCAGAGAACACTGTTTTGTCAGGTTGTAATTGTGTAATCAGATGACAATAAACTTGACTTGATTACCCATGGATGCTGTCTGACTGCTGAGTTCCTCTAGCAATTCTTTGACCCCATTATCGCTTTGACTGAGAGCATCTAACATTACAAAGGCTATTGATCATGGATTTACAGGAGAATATTAGATATCATTAAGACCTTGCCAAGAACTGAAGCCAGAAGTCACGAGGGTAGCATTTTAGAGAAGATTAGGGAGGCATGGCGTTGTGGATGGTAGGTCCAGAAAGCTGGATTCATTGCTGACTCTCTAAGCTGTTTTTATGGAGTGTTTACATTCTTCCAGTAACCTCACGGGTTTCCTTCAGGTACTCCAGATTCAACCCACAACCCAAATGTGTGAGTTGATGTGTACATTGACCATTGTAAATTGCCCTGAGTCTATAGGTAATTGGTAGACTTGATGAGCATGAGGAGGAATAACAAAAAACATATTTTTTTACTTTCAAGATTCAAGATTTAATTTATTGTCATTATAATCTTCTTTGGCTTGGCTTCGCGGATGAAGATTTATGGAGGGGTAATGTCCACGTCAGCTGCAGGCTCGTTTGTGGCTGACAAGTCCGATGCGGGACAGGCAGACATGGTTGCAGCGGTTGCAAGGGAAAATTGGTTGGTTGGGGTTGGGTGTTGGGTTTTTCCTCCTTTGTCTTTTGTCAGTGAGGTGGGCTCTGCGGTCTTCTTCAAAGGAGGTTGCTGCCCGCCGAACTGTGAGGTACCAAGATGCACGGCTTGAGGCGATATCAGCCCACTGGCGGTGGTCAATGTGGCAGGCACCAAGAGATTTCTTTTGGCAGTCCTTGTACCTCTGCCTCGGTGGCCAGTGGAGAGCTCGCCATATAACACGATCTTGGGAAGTGTCATATTACATGAAATTGCTTATGTCTTCTGTAAGGCAGATGGATTCACCATTGGCAGGAATTGACTGAAGTGCCTCTTACAGTCAGAGAAAGAGAAGCAAAAGAGAATTCCCCCCAGAGTCACCAAGTGTCTGTAGATTCACCTCCACTGCTTCCGCAGCTCCTGCAGTCACGCACAGTCCAAACCATTGGTGACCCGAGTTTCAACATGGTCAGGAACCCTTCAGCACCTTCGTCACCCTGTTGCATCCCAGTTCTGTTACCTGGTACCCCTTCAGCCAGTTTTGATCCAGTTTCCAGAAGTCCGCAAGCCAGTGCGAGTCTCCCAACAACAGTCTCCAGCAGCTCACATCCTCCATGGATTCCTCGCCTCGAGTCTATTTTTCTTGCATACAGTTTGCATTTACTAATAAGTAGAATTATCCCTAGCCCACAGGTAAAAGAATCCCAGGATTGTATGCTATGTCATGCATGTACTCTGACAATAAATTTGAACTTTGACTTTGGTCAACATGAGGCCCTGTTTCCAGACTATCTCTCTCTATAACTCTCAGATGGTACAGTAATTCAATACAGCAATAAAGTCTCAAACAATTCAGCATTTTCACTGACAGCTGGTAGAGCTTGCACTCCACCACTAATTGTGAAGAAACAGGGTCAAGCCTGGAGCTGCCTTTCGCAGAGAGCCAAAGTGGGCTTAAGCTGAAGCCCACTCCTAAATCAGAAAGCAGACTGTTCTCTAGTCCCCATCTCTATGGCTTCTATGGTGTAGATAATAGAACATAGAACACTACAGCACAGTACAACCCCTTTGGCCTTCGATGATGTGCCAACCCATATATTCATTAAAAAAAGGTACTAATCCCTCCATACCCCATAACCCTCCACTTTTTCTCCATCCATGTGCCTCTCTCTTAAATGCCCCCAATGTTTCAGCCTCCACCACCACCCTGAGCAAGGCATTCCAGGCATCCACAACTTCCTGCGTAAAAAAACTTACCATTGATGTCTCCACTAAACTTCCCTCCTTTCACTTTGTACAGATGTCCTCTGGTGTTTGCTGATTTTGCCCTGGGGAACAGGAGCTGGCCGTCCACCCTATCTATGTCTCTCATAATCTCTGTCAAGTCTTCTCTCATCCTTCTATGCTTCAAAGAGAAAAGTCCCAGCAATGCTAACCTCGCCTCATAAGACTTGTTTTCCAATCCAGGTAACATCCTGGTAAATATCCTCTGCACCCTCTCCACAGCTTCCATATCCTTCCTATAATGAGGTGACCAGACTGAACACAATAAATGTGGTCTTACCAAAGATTTGTAGAGCTGCAACATGACCTCTCTACACCTGAATTCAATCCCCCTATTTAACTATCCTATCAACCTGTGCAGTGACCTTGAGGGATGTTTGGATTTAAACCCCAAGGTCCTCCTGTTCATCCACACTCTTAAGTAACTGATCATTAATCCTGTACTCAGCCTTCTGATTTTTCCTTCCAATATGCATCACCTCACACATACGGATTGAATTCCATCTGCCACTTTTCCTGTCTATATCTCCTACTTGTACCACCTTCTGATCACATTTGCTAATTAGGTGTGCCAACCCCACTGAAGGATTCCAGTACATACCTTCAAGAGTTCAAGGGACTTGGTTCTAAAATCATGATTTGTACTGCATGATATGACACTCTGAATGGCATCACAGATAATATGGGTAGCAGTTTGCACTCTTCTCCGATTCTGAGGAGAGAAAAATTCAATGACTGGGAGAACAGCAATGGTAGGACACCCTTTCTCAGTCAGAATAATACTAAACACAATGAAACTCCAATAATCTACTATCCAGTGACTATATTCAGAAAAACTGATGACTTGGCAACAGGTACAGCAGGTGAGTTTGCCTCATTTCCTTTCACCCTTGCTGTAGTGTTCTGTGGTTAGTAAGGGATAACTTAAAGTGGTATGAGATGGAAAAAAAAGGTTGAGAACCACTGCCCTAGCCCGGGTTCCATGCTCCCTATAAACTGACTGGGTTTACTGAAATATTTATTGTAGACTGTAATTTTTACAGTGGAGTGGTTAGTGTAACATTATTACAGTGCCAGCGACTCCAATTCGAATCTGGCACTCTCTTTAAGGAGTTTATACATTCTCCCCCTGTCTGCATGGGTTTCCTCTGGGTGCTTCGGTTTTCTGCCAACAGTCAAAATGTACAGGGGTGTACGTCAATTGGGTGGAACTCAGCAGCCAGAAGTGCTTGTTACTGTGTTGTATGTTTGAATTTTATTTAAAAATTAAATTTAAAAATATTAAAAAACATTTTCATTAAAACTGTTTCGGTGATGAATAGCTGCGCCCCACTTGGAAAGGTCACATGCAATGTCAGGAAGTGATATAACACCTTCCTAAAAACCTTATTTAGAGCATAAAGATACCTCACTGGCAGTAATATAGGGTTACAATCACTACTGGCTAGCCTGTAGACCTCTGTAAAGATTTTAACAGTGTGGTATTATCGTGTCTCCATGTGTTTTACTGTAAAATGGGATGCTCTTTATTTGTGTTTCTTTTACTTTGTTCTTCTGTTTAAGAGGAGGGGGTGGGGGGAGGGGCTTTCTTGGTATGATTGTTAAATATATTTAAAATTATAAATATTACAAAAAAAACTGTTTTGGAGTGTTAATAAGAATAATATTCACTAGCAAAGTCCCAATGTGCCACAATTTTGGTGGAAGCATTAGGTATTAGATTTTTTTTCCTATTAAGATTGTGATGGAAGATTTTGGCTTTCTCAGAGCCAAATGTCAGTTCAATGTGACACCAATACAATTACTGGAGCACTACTGCATTAAAATGGAGCTTATGATACCCTTCGATATGTTCAAGGTTTAGCTAACAGCCCTTAAGAAGGTTTGACAGTCATTAGACATCAGAAGCATCAAGCTGAGGAACAACTTCTTCCGATGGGCAGAGAGATGCTGAATGTCTGCTGAAACAACTTCCTGTGACTCTGGCTGGGTGGTGAGGGTCCTTGAGGAAAGAGGCTGCTTTCATGAGACACCGCCTCTTGTAGATGTCCTTCATGGAGTGAAGACTGATGCCCATGTTAGCATTGGGTGAGTTCACAAGCCTCTGTAGCTTTTCCTGTCCTGTGTATTTAAATTGAGATATACAACACGGTAACAGGCCATTTCGGCATACGGGTCCATGCTTCCCAATTTACATTCAATTAACCTACACCCTCGGTACTTTTTGAAAGGTGGAAGGAAACTGGAGCTCCCAAAGAAAATCCACGCAGACACAAGGAGAATGTACAAATTCCTTACAGACAGCGCGGGATTAGAACCTACGTCCTGATAGCTGGTGCTGTAAAGGCATTGTTCTAACCGCTACACTAACCATGCCACCATGAACCTCCATACCAAACAATGATGCAAGTTTTTGGTGACATACCAAACCTCCTCAAACTCCTCATGAAGTATAGCTGCTGGTGAGCTTTTTTTCGTGATTGCATCAATGTGGAGGCTCCAAGATAGATTTTCAGAGATGTTGGCACTCAGGAATTTGAAGTTCTTGACATTATCCACTGCAGGCCCCTTGATAAAAACTATGTTCTCCCAGTTTCCCCTTCCTTTTTTTAAATAATTTTAAAAATTTTTCATACTGTGAACCATATCAACCAAAATACATACAAACATTTCCCTCTTAAATATACAGTGGCGTTTTCTCCCCTTTATTCTCCCCTACCTTTCCACCCCCCCTCCAAAACCAATAAACATTCAACATATACAATAAAACTATTAAACAATGTCATCACACAATGAAAAATAAACAAGAAAAATGTGTCATTTACTTTTACACACTGGATAAAGTCATTTTGTCTTCTTATCATTTTAGGGGGCTGGTGATCTGAGGCAAGCCCTCTCTGTTGTGTTCCATGTACGGTTCCCAAATTTGTTTGAATAATGTGACTTTATTATTTTAATTATATGTTATTTTTTCCAATGGAATACATTTATTCATTTCCATGTACCATTGCTTTATTCTCAGGCTCTCTTCTGATTTCCAAGTTGACATTATACATTTTTCTGCTACTGCTAAGGGTATCATAATAAATCTTTTTTGCGCTTCATCCAGTTTGAGGCTTAATTCTTTACTTCTTATATTACTTAGAAGAAAGATCTCTGGATTTTTTGGTATGTTGTTTTTTGTGATTTTATTTAATATCTGATTTAGATCTTCCCAAAACATTTTCACTTTCTCACATTCCCTAATTGCATATACTGTTGTTCCCATTTCCTTCTTACAGCAAAAACATCTATCTGATAGCATTGGATCCCATTTTTTTTTTTAACTTTGGGGTGTGATATATAACCTGTGTAACCAATTATACTGTATCATGTGTAACCTTGTGTTTATTATATTCTTCATAGTTCCAGAACATAACTTTTCCCATGTTTCATTTTTTATCTTTATGTTTAAATCCTTTTCCCACTTTTGTTTGGATTTATAGCTTATTTCATAATTTTCCTTATCTTGCAGCTTGATGTACATGTTCATTATAAATCTTTTAATTATCATTGTGTCTGTAATCACATATTCAAAACTGCTTCCTTCTGGTAATCTCAGTCTGTTTCCCAATTTATCCTTTAAGTAAGCTTTCAGTTGGTGATATGCAAACATTGAACCATGAGTTATTACATATTTGTACTTCAATTGTTCAAATATTAAAAAAAAACAATTTTCTATTCTTTTGATCCCTTTTCTCTCCCATTCTCTAAAGGAAAGGTTATCTATTGTAAAAGGGATTAGGTGATTTAGCGTCAATAATAATTTTGGTATTTGGTTTTTTTTTCCATATATTGAGTAAATGATGCAATACTGGTGAACTTTTATATTGTACCACCTTTTCATCCCACTTATAAAGTATATGCTCCAGTACCTTCTCCCCTATTTTATCTAGCTCTATCTTAGTCCAATCTGGTTTTTCCCTTGTCTAACAAAAAAATCTGATAAATTCCTAAATTGTGCTGCTCTATAATAATTTTTAAAGTTTGGTAACTGCAAACCATCTTGGTTGTACCTTTCTGTTAATTTATCTAAAGCTATCCTCAGTTTCCCCCTTTTCACAAAAATTTCCTTATTATTCTCTTCAGTTCATTAAAGAATTTCTCTGTTAAGGGAATTGGTAACAATTGGAATAGGTATTGTATCCTTGCGAAGACATTAATTTTAATGCAATTTACCCTCCCTATCAACGTTAGTGGTAATTCTTTCCTATATTCTAAGTCTTCCTGCAATTTCTTTATTAATGGCTGATAATTTAATTTGTACAAGTGGCTTAAATTATTATCTAACCTAATACCTAGGTATCGGATTGCTCGAATTTGCCATTTAAATTTTAAAATTTTTTAAAATTCTGTATAATCCGCATCACTCATTGGCATCACTTCACTTTTATTTGTGTTGATCTTGTACCCCGATATTTCTTCATACTCCTTCAATTTCTTATGTAGTTCTTTTATTGATATTTCTGGTTCTGTTAAATATACTATGATGTCATCTGCAAATAAATTGATTTTATACTCCTTCTCCTTTATTTTTATCCCTTTTATTTTATTTTCTGTTCTTATCAGTTCTGCCAATGGTTCTATTGCTAAAGCGAACAATGAGGGGGATAATGGACATCCCTGTCTAGTTGACCTACTTGATTTAAATTGGTTCGATACATATCCATTTACTGTTACCTTCGCCAATGGTCCATTATATAATGCTTTAATCCAATTAATATATTTTTCTGGTAGATTGAACCTCTGTAATACAATAATTCCATTCTATCCTGTCAAAGGCTTTTTCTGGGTCTAAAGCAACAGCCACTGTTGGCATCTTATTTCCTTGAACTGCATGAATTAAATTAATACATTTACAGACATTATCCGCTGTTCATCTTTTCTTTATAAATCTAGTTTGATCTTGTTTTACTATTTTAGGTACACAATCGGCCAATCTGTTTGCCAATAATTTTGCTACTATCTTATAATCTGAATTAAGTAGAGATATTGGTCTATATGATGCTGGTGTTAGTGGATCCTTCCCCGTCTTTGGTATTACTAATTATTGCTGTCTTACATGAATCTGGCAAGTTTTGTGTTTCTTCTATCTGGTTCATTACTTCCAGGAGAGGAGAAATTAATAACTCTTTAAATGTTTTATAGAATTCTATTGGGAGTCCATCCTCTCCAGGCGTTTTATTGTTCAGCAGCTTTTTTAAAATATCCTGTACTTCCTCTATTTCAAATGGTTTTATCTGTTTGTTTTGTTCCTCTTATTGCAGTTTCGGCAGTTCAATTTTAGCTAAAAACTCTTCTATTTTATCATCTTTCCCCTCGTTCTCAGTTTGGTATAATTGTTCATAAAATTCCTTAAAGTTCTCATTAATCTCCATTGGATTATATGTAATTTGTTTGTCCTTTTTCCTTGACGCCAATACAGTTCTTTTAGCTTGTTCTGTTTTAAGTTGCCAGGCTAATATTTTGTGTGTTTTTTCTCCTAGTTCATAATACTTTTGCTTTATTTTCATTATGTTTTTCTCCACCTTATACGTTTGTAATGTTTCATATTTTATTTTTTTGTCTGCCAATTCTCTTCTTTTTGTTATATCATCCCTTTTTGCTAGTTCCTTTTCTGTACTTACCAACTGTTCTATTTTCTGATTGTAGTCCTTTTTCATCTTAGTTACATAACTTATTATCTGCCCTCTAATGAAAGCTTTACTTGCATCCCATAATATAAATTTGTCTTTCACTGGTTCTGTATTTATTTCAAAGTACGTTTTAATTTGGCGTTCAATAAACTCTCTAAATTCCTGTCTTTTAAGTAGCATGGAGTTTAACCTTCATCTATATGTTCTTGGTGGGATGTCCTCCAGTTCTATTGCTAATAACAGGGGTGAATGATCAGATAGCAACCTAGCTTTATATTCAGTTTTTCTAACTCTCCCTTGAATATGGGCCGACAACAAAAACATATCAATCCTTGAGTATGTTTTATGCCTACTCGAATAATATGAGTATTCCTTCTCTTTCGGGTGCTGCCTCTTCCATATATCCATAAGTTTCATTTCCTGCATTGATTTAACAATAAATTTGCCCACTTTATTCTTTTTGCTAGTCTTTTGTCCAGTTTTATCTAACATTGGATCCAAATTAAGGTTAAAATCCCCTCCTAACAATATATTCCCTTGCGTATCTACAATCTTCAAAAAAATATCCTGCATAAACTTTTGATCCTCTTCATTAGGTGCATATATATTGAGCAAATTCCAAAATTCTAAATATATCTGACATTTAATCATTATATACCTCCCTGCTAGATTGATTATTTCCTCCTCCATTTTGATTGGTACATTTTTATTAATTAATATAGCTACACCTCTGGCTTTTGAATTATATGATGCTGCCGCTACATGCCCTACCCAGTCTGTTTTTAATTTAAATATTTAATTTAAATATTTAATTTCTTTAATTTAATTCCACTTCAGTTAGATGCGTTTCCTGCACAAATGCTATGATTATTTTTTCTTTTTTCAGGAAATTTAATAGCCTCTTCTGTTTAATTTGGTTATGTATTCCATTAATATTTATAGTCATATAATTCAACATGGCCATCTCATATCCTGTTTACACCTCATTTCCACTTACTCACCACCATCATTCCCCCTTTTCCCCAGTTTCATCTGTTTTCCCTTTTTAAACTCAATGTATATCAACACGTTTAAAACATAAAATACTTCAACAATTCCCACATCCAATATTCCCTTAGCCCCAAATGTCCACCCCCCCCCCCCGAGTTGCCCTTTATCCCTTGCTGAGCAACAACAACTCCCCTCTCCATTTGAATTGTGAACCCACTTGGAACCGTCAACTGATTTCACAGTGACGGTTATTCTCTCCCACCCAACCCTGCCTGAAAACTTTTTTTTAAACATATATAACAAAGTTCACCCTCTTTTTTTCCCTTTACTTCCTTTCTTTCCTTCTCTTTCCCTTCTTTAGTTCTTACATATACATTATTTTTACATCCTTATATATATTTTATCGCCATTCTTCATTCTTGTTACAACTCTTCATCTCTCCTTCTGTCCTGCAGGCGTTCTGCAAATTCTCGTGCTTCCTCCGGATCCGAGAACAGTCTGTTTTGCTCCCCAGGGATAAATATTTTAAGCACAGCTGAATGTCTTAACATAAATTTATACCTTTTTTCCATAGGATCGATTTTGCTGTATTAAACTCCTTCCTCTTCTTTAAGAGTTCAAACCTTATGTCTGGGTAAAAAAATATTGTTTGACTCTTATATTCCAATGGTTTATTGTCTTCTCTAATTTTATTCCTTGCCCGCTACGGTATATTTTCTCTTGTCGTATATCTCAAAAATTTTACTAAGATGGATTTGGTTTTTGCTGTGTCTGTGGTTTCGGAGCTAGTGTTCTGTGTGCTCTTTCTATTTCCATTCCTTCCCGTATTTCTGTCATTCCCAGGACCTTTGGGATCCATTCTTTTATAAATTCCTTCATATCTGTGCCTTCTTCATCTTCCTTTAGGCCCACTATTTTTATGTTATTTCGCCTACTATAATTTTTTGTCACTTTCTTCCAATTTTCTTAAGTCATTCTCTTCCATTTCTACCGCCGTTTCTCATTCTTCCACATTTTCTAATCTTTTCCCTTTTTCTGTCATGACCAGCTCTAATCTATTCATTTTATCTTCTGTACTTTTCATTTTTCTTTTAATTTCATTAAATTCTAATGTCAACCATTCTTTTAATGCTCTCATTTGTTCTTGAAAAAAAACTTTATCTATATTCTGTCCATCTCTTTTACCTTCTATTTCTCTGTGCAGATCTTGTTCTTCTTTTGTGTCTGTACCTGTGTTTGTGTCTTCTTCTCTTCCTTGTATCTGTGTCTCTTCTGACTTTACTGATGAGTTGCTTGTCTCACTTTGCTGGGCTTCTTCTTGCTGTTAGTCCTCTTCTTCTGGGCTACTCATCTGTTGAGCCTCCTGCTGCTGCTCTTCTTTCCTTTCACTCCCTTTCCTCTTCCAGCTGAGAGTCCTGGTGTCGGGCATCCCTCAGCTGGTTGCGTTGTGTTTGCCCGCTCCTCTGCTGAGCCCCCTTCCCGGTGGTGTTCTCCTTCTCCTTAGTAAGCGCACTTTTGTTCGGCTCAGAAAGCCATTTTTGCAGTCCAGCGGTTGTGACTCTGCAGGATCATCACCAATCTCGGAGTATGGGTTCTTTTCTCCACAACGGCTTCCTGTTTCTTCATGCAGGTAAGGCCTTCTCCTTTCTCTTCCAACGTCTTTTCTTTTTTTCCCGTTGTTTTACTTTTTCCTTCTTGGGTGCCATTTTCTTTCTTTTCTCTACAACTTTATCTTTTATTTGTTATATTTTGTATTTCTTGAACTTTGTATTTTCTTCACTTTATTTCTTTTCTGGAGAGGGCTGGTATTCCCCTACCAGCCACTACTCCATCACGTGACTCCTCCCCAGTTTCCCCTTCCTGAAGTCTGTTCCTTAGTTCTGGTAACATTGAGTGCAAGGTTGTTGCTGTGACACCACTCAACCAGCTGATCTATCTCACTCCTGTACACTTCCTCATGGCCATCTGTAATTCTGCCGACGACTGTGCAAATTTGTAGATAGCATTGGAATTGTTCCTTGCCACACAGTCATGGGTGTCCATAGCCAGTAGAGCATTGGGCTAAGCACGCATCCTTGAGGTGTGCCTGTGTTGATTGTCAGTGAGGAGGTGATGTTATTTTCAATTCGTACTGACTGTGATCTTCCGATGAGAAACTAAAGGATCCAGTTGCAGAGGGAGGTGCAGACCCCAAGTGTGAAGCTTTTTTTAATGTTTTTGAACTTCTCCATGTAAAATATTAATAGTTTCATTTAATAGTCTAACTACATTTGTAGAACCACAATGTAATATTACAAAATAATTTGCTATAAGAAATTTATATTTATCTATTTTGCTTGTAGGGCAAGACATTGGCATAAAGGTTAGTGCAATGCCTTTACAGTACCAGTGATCGGGACCAGGGTTCCAATCCTGCGCTGTCTGTAAGGAGTTTGTTCATTCTCCCTGTGTATGTGTGGATTTTCCCAGGGGCCCCTGGTTTCCTCCCATTGTTCTAAATGTACTGCAAGGTTAATTGGGCGTAATTGTGTAAATGTCCAAATTTTAAAAAAATTATAAATATCTGGTCAAGTCACTATTGGGATAGCAATCATATTCCACAACTCTAAGTCACTTTTTTTGTATGACATCTGATAGTTTAAAGTTACCTTTCTCAGCTGTATGTATTCATCCAAAATTCTATGAAGTACAGGCCGAATGCACTCACTCAGAACATCTTTATTACAGTTCAGAATCTGGCCCAAATGTTCCACAACAAATTGTTGTCCTCCTTTTGAGAGAATTAGAGTAACTGTTGAACAGTTATTTAAAGCCAAGATTGGCATGCCAAAGGCAAACATGTAGACGTCCAATTGCATTACAACAGGTAAACTCCAAGCAGGGTTTCACTGTCAGTATCTTGTCCTTCATTTCATATTTACATTCATATTTAGCAAGGGATAGGGAAATAAACAAGCGTGGGGAAAGGGGAAGGGGGGGAGACAGAGGATAAGGGGAAAGACAGAGATAAGGGAGGGGAGAGGTAAGGTGAGAGATGGGGATAGGGAAGGGGAAGAGACAGGTGATAGGGAAAGGGAGTGATGGAATGGGGAGAAATGGAGGAATAGGGGAAGGGGAGAGACAGGAGGATGGGGAAGACAGAGGATGGGAAGAGAGGGACAGGGGATGGGAAAGGGGAGAGATGGGATAGGGGAAGAGGAGAGAGGGGAATAGGGGAAGGGGGACAGAAGTGTGATAGTACAGATTCTATCACCAATGTGTATATGTACAGATGGTAGTGTAGGATGACTGTGATTGGCTGAGAGTGTAGCAGGTCTTAAAGGATTGCTCCTAGCCAGACCAGGTCATTCTGGACTGGTTGACCTACTTGTGATATGCTCCATTCTTTTAGTTAATCAAAGCCTTGGTTTGGATCAACAAGTCTTTGGTTCTTTCGACACGCATTAGGGTCGTGCATTAGGGACGTGCATAAGTGAGATGAGGATAGGTGAAAGGATGAGACAGGGGAATAGGGGAAGGGGAGAGACAGCAAAGGGAAGAGATGGGGATAGGGGAAGGGGAGTGATGGGGAAGGGGAGAGTTGGGGGATGAGGAAAGATGGGGATAGGGGAGGTGAGAGATGGGGACAGGGAAAGGGGAGAGGGGGTTAGGGAAAGGGAAGAGAAGAGAGGAATAGGGGAAAGGAAGGGACAGGGATGGGGAAGGGGAGAGAAAGGGATAGGGGAAAGGGAGATGGGGATAGGGGAAGGGGAGAGATGGGAAAGGGGAAGGAGAGAGATGGGGATAGGGGAAAGGGAGAGATGGGGATAGGGGAAGGGGAGTGGGGGGATAGGGGAAAGATGGGGATAAGAGGAAAGACGGGGATAGGGGAAGAGAAGAAATGGGGATAGGGGAAGGAGTGAGACGGAGCTGCAACAAGAAAATATCAGCTTATTTAACAGCCACAATTAAACTTTAAAGGCAATGACTGCTTGAGAACTAGTCACAGAGATGGTCTAAACCCCATCCCACAAGTATTCCCCCCCTTAGAACTTCATATACCTTATATATACGTGCAAAAGTCGATCTCATGTAAAAGTCAACCCCCTATTTTTGACCAAAAAATCTGGAATTTTCCACTTAACTCATGTAAAAGTCGACCCTAATCTCTCACCTTGGCCTCAATTGCAAACTAACCCCTTGGCCCCGGCCACTAGCCCATCGGAGCTCCCGACGTCTCGAACGTGGATTCTCACCTTGGCCCTGGCTGCCCGCCGATCAAACTCTCAATGCTTCAGTCAATGCAGCTACTTACCACAGTTCTAAACTCCCCCGTGGTAGGACATGTGTTTTGTTGTGTTTACTTTAATTCACTGTTTTTGTTATTTATTCGTTTAGAGATCATTCTGCTATTGATACTTTAGATTTCTTCTGTGAATTTCATCCCTCTGTAATAGTCGACCTGATAAATTTAACATTTTTAAAAATGGTCTCCAAAATTCGACTTTTACATGAGTACATACAGTATATATTTTGTAAAACTTAGGCCATTCAGTCTATAAAGACTATGCTTGCTGTCATGCCCCCAGATATTTCCCCTTAACCTCTCGGTCTGAATTGTCCATCATCTCTCGATTTCCTTTCACTCACCTGCACTGCAAGCAATTTACAGTCACCAAGTTAACCTTCCAACCAACCCATCTTAGACAATGAGAGAGAGAGCTACAATATTGTTCATTTGCATTGTGAGACCCATTGAAATGCAAATGGAAAAAACAAAAGGATTCTGACAAATATGGCAAAAAAATGTCAAAGCCAAAAGATGTTCAAAGAATAATCTGTAATAATACCAATTATATCCAACAGCTCCAAATGAAAGTTGTCCCAGTATTTAATGAAGAGGAAAAGGAGGACCACCTGCTCCTGAGTTTCACTGCATTCAGACCAGGTATCGTTCATAATTGGTTGAACATTGTAACTGATATCTGGACAAGCTAATCCTATAATACAAAGCATAAGTATTAAAAACAAATGACATAAAATGCTTACCAATTTCTTTAATCTTATAATGCAGTTATGAACTTTTAAGATACCCTTCAAAGGGTCCACAAGCACTTAAATGAAATGGCCGTATCTGGTGTATGATCCAGGGTTCAACAGCAGAATTTTTTTCACCATCACTATACACGCTTTATGCAAATTTGCTTTTACGAAGAAACTGGTGTTCGCCTTTACAAAAAAATGAGGCAAAAGCAGCGAGCCATTATCAAGGCTGCGGGCGCACCCCGAGCAGCTCCTTCCCCGGGAACTACGATGAGATGTCAATAGATAACCCTCTTCCTCTCTCTCTCCTACATCCCGGTCTCCTGTACCACCCACCAACCTAACCTCCAAAGACTCAGCCTAACTACCCTGTACATACATTATTTCTACTTTATAGGCTGAGTATTTATCATATAATTCCTGCTTTTAATAAATGTTAGTGTTATTTTAAGTTTTATGTGTTATTTGGTATGATTTGGTGGTTTTTTTTGGGTCTGGGAGTGCTCAAAAATTTTCCCCTTCAAAATCAATGGTAATTGTTTCTTCACTTTACACCATTTCAGATTATGAAAGGTTCTGTAGGAACGCTCTAGTTTCATAAAGCAGGGTATACCTGTATTATCCATTTCTTTTCCCCTCAGACCACTGACAGTAGTTACAGTTTCTGAGTTTAGATTGGATATTTTCAGGCTGCGTTTTAATTAGCCAATGAGTTAGCATCAAAGGTGGCAAATTTACCTGATGAGCTGTCTTCGACATACAAAATAGAGGTGTATACAATTAATGGACAGAGCCATAGAACATTACTGCTCAGAAACAGGCCCTTCAGCCCATGAAGTCCATGCCGAACCATTGTTCTGCCTAGTTCCATTGTACTACATCCACTCCATAGTCCTCCATACCACAAAAAGGACTGGAGTTTGAGTTTCATACTTATTGCAGCTTCATACACCTAGCTTTCTTTCATTTGCAATTTGGACTTCTGTTTTAGCAAAAATTTCTCTTGGTTTTGACATTTCTTTCTCTAAATTTTAAACAAATATCTTCACAATCATCTGAAATCTGTTGGAGGGATTGTTTTATCAAAAATATTGAAATAATAATTTGGGTTGAAAATCATATTAAGATATTCATATCATTCCCTCATCTATTAATTTATCTGAATTATTATCTCAACATTACATTCATTGCTTCACATTTCTCTTGTAGAGAAGGCTAATTGGAAGTCTGATTTGGACATGATCTCCAAATGTTTAAAGTACAGATAGTCCCCGATTTACAATGGTCTAATTTACGATTCTTCCAAGTTACAATGGTTTGAATCTGTAGTACTTCGAATTTTGGCTAGGCTATGATGTTTAATCTCTCCTGACAGCACTGCCCCGATCTTTCCCGACAGTGCTGTATTGGTCCCAACACTGATTCCACTGCCCTTTTTGACACGATTTTTTTCGACTTACTAAGGGAGTCCCAGAACATAACCCCATCATACACTGAGGGTAAAGATGAATTAAAAGCCTAATATATAGGAGCAAGCCATTCAGCCCATCGTGAGCTGATCCATTCTCCCACTCAGCCCCACTCCCCTGCCTTCTCCCCTGGCTATTCAGACACCTGTCAATCTCTGCCTTAAACTGCTTCAATATTAGGCAATTATGCAAGAAAGCAATTTCTTTTGTCTGTTGACTATTCTTTCCATAATTAATCATTTCACTGAACATACATTGTAAAAAAAAGTCTCCTCTGCAGTCTGTGTATTGTACTTTTGCTTCATGTATTGTTTATTGAATTAAAAATGTTAAAATTGTTTTCAACTTCTAACTAGATTCCTTAAATGGCCAGCATGGTTAGTGTAGCAGTTAATGCAACGCTATTAAAACGCCAGTGACTGGGGGTTCGAATCCAGCACTTTCTGCAAGGAGTTTGTACATTCTCCCTGTGTCTGCATGGGTGTCCTCCAGGAGTTCCCACTTTTTTCCCACCATTTAAAAAATGTACGGAGGTTGGGTGTATATGTATTTGGGCAGTATGGACTCGTGGAAGGGGCTGTTACCATATGGTACATCTAAAAGAATGCTCTCTTGAGGGTATCTATCTGCCCACAGGGCAGAAGCCTTATTGTTACCAATAGTTATTACAATTAAGGAAGGGGTATATTCCACTTCAACTTCTCTAATATCTCCAAAGATAAAGCTGGTATTCTTGGAACATTTCTCTAAAATAAAAATAACCACAAATGCAAATTATACTCAAGATGATTAGCTGGGCAGTTTTATCACTGTTGAAAAGGAAACAAAAATAACCTGAGTGTGATGAACATTACAGTTAAATGCCTGCAGCATCTGCTGCTGCTTTTCTTTACGCCACTGCTGAATATTAGAAAAAAAATTCAGCAGATGGAGTCATTCAATTTCATTCAAAATTAGACACCAGAGAAACTGTCAGCCTGATACAGTAGAAGTCCAAAAACCTGGATGCCAGAAATCCAGACCACCCAAGAATCTGGACTTCTTGAAAACTCTCCAATTTAAAACAGTTAGCGAGCTTTTGTGCGCGCGCGTAAGCATTGCAGAGGCTCAGAAGTTGCGGAAATTAACAAATAAATAATTATTTGTTTTCTTTTGTATCAGAGCTGGTTGAAATTGACTCGTCCTGCCTGGTTATGTCATTTCACACCGCACGATGCGTGCGATTTGACCCGCGATATTATAATCAGATGTAATCGGCGGTGTGAAAAGGGCTACAGGTTGAAGGAGGGTGGAGGTGCTAATGGATATGGGACAAGTCGATGTTTATGCCATCCGTTTGGAGGGTGCCCAGACGGAATATGTGATGCTGTCCCTCCAGTTCCTAGGCGGTAGCAGTCTGGGAGTGCATGAGATTGCCATTTTTCTGATGATTGCTTACAACTCACAGTATGATCTTGTGCTAATAAAGGCCTCATTGAGCAGCTTTCACTAACTCGGGGGGGGGGGGGGGAAGGGAAATTCTGCACTGACCACTTTGTGTGTTTTGCAACAGCAAATCACAATTCAAAAGTGTGATTTTCATGGAACCTATACAGCTCATAAGCACATTACCCACTATAATATGTCATGTTTTGATGAACAAATAAGCAAACAAGGTCCACTTTCCTTCCACCATCTTTTGGTCTGTGCTTTGAGTGGGATATTGTTTATATTTCTCCCAGTCTGCCAGGCAGGATGGATCCATGAAGAATGACACAGTACTTGTATAATCCTTGAATAGCACAGGCAGGTCAGCTGGTCCGTATATAAATACATGTGTCAAGTCAAGGAGAGCTATTCTTCTTAAGCAAATAATATCACTCATCTTACTTTTTCACATGACATGCAGTACGTTCACAGCGTGGGAATAATATATCCATTTTCCATTCACTATGTTCCATTCCAAATAGCACAGATTGTAAAAATAATGATCTTAAAAACAATAAGAGAGCATGCAAAATCATTGAGGACCCCTTCCACCCCGCACACATCTTTCAGCTGATCCCCTCGGGAAGAGATATTGGAGGATCAGAGCCAGCACCACCAGGCTGAGGAACAGCTTCTTCCCGCGGCCAGTGAGAACACTCAACGACCAAAGGAACTGCTCCCACTAACCATCCAAGGCTTTCACGGTCAAGAAACAATGTCTATTTATTTATTTGCTTGTTGGTTTGTATATTTGTCCTGCATATGTATTGCCTGGTTGTGTGTCTGTGTTTTTTTGCACTGAGGACTGGAAAACACTATTTTGTCAGGTTGTATTTGTGCAATCAGATGACAATAAACTTGACTTGAGTACAGAGATCTGGAACCCCCAAATTCTTCAGAAGGAAACAAAACATTCCTTCAACTTCCTATTAATTGCTTTACTAATTAAATTAAACCTATGTCCCCTAAATATTAAACTCTGCAAACATTTCCCACAGAGATGTGGGATATCAAATTTTAATTTAGTCGTACAGCACGGTGAAAGCTAAGAAAAAATGGAGTATTCCATGCATTCCTTCAACCTTGCTCAGTCATTCAATCAGATGGTGTGCCTCACATTATTTTGATCCTTTAAGTGTATCAGCACCCATACAATTATGTGCCTTGGTAATTCAGTGCAAACTACTAAAAAAAAGCCAAATCTTTCCCTAAAAAGCTGCTAGTTCTGCATGGAACATCAGTAACTTCTGTCAACAGGATCACTGCATTTTGAAGCTCTATTAGTACAATGGATGGTGGAGTGCAAATTTCCAGAGATTCCCAGTAATTTCCCACCAGGACATCTGCCAGGTTGGGGGGCCAGGCTCAGGATCACTTCATCCATTCATTTGAATGGAGAAAATCTGAGGGGTAAAGGTAAGAATAAAGCAATTTACTTTTTTTAAATTAAGTGACTGTATGGCGGTGCACTCTCTTGTGGCGAACCGGCTCAGTTTGTACCACCACGTGGAGGGGCAGCCATGAGAAGAGGGCGCCGTCGGGGGTTCTTTACCCCATGGTTCCAGCCCAGCACACATCTCAGGCAGCCGTTATGATGTCACCGCTCACGCGGTGGCCGTGCTCACGCTGCCCTTAAAGGGGCGTGCGCAGGATTTGAATAAAACAGTCGTTGAGAGCATCCAAGGTGGTGGCTGTGAGTTTCTTTGCTGTAGCTTCCTCTACATTAGTGACCCTGATGAGCCCAGACGCTCTTCTGGTCTCCCAACATGGATCCAGCCGAGATCAACATCGTTGCTGTGAAACTGCCCCCCTTCTGGGCCCATCGCCCGCATACGTGGTCCGGGCAGGCATAGGTGCAGTTTCACCTCAGGAATATCTCCACAGATGTTTTACCACGTCGTGAGCATGCTAGACGAGGAGACGGCAGTCAGGGTGGACGATCTCATCCACAACCCACCAGTTGAGGGTAAATACCCTGCCCTCAAAAATTTCCTTCTGGGTACCTTCGGTCTCTCCCCATAATTGAGTGCCTCCAGACTCCTGCATCTGGATGGGCTGGGAGTCCGAACGCCATCGGCCCTCATGGATGAGATGCTAGCGCTGGCGGAAGATGACAAGCCCTGTTTCTTGTTCCGCCAGATCTCCCTGGAGTAGATGCCTGAGGACATTCATCTCCTGCTGGCAGACAAAGACTTCAGTGACCCACAGTGAGTCGTGGCCCGAGTGGACATCCTCTGGCGCACCAAGAGAGAGAACTAAGCCATTCTCAGCCAGGTCACCTGTCCAGAAGCCAGCCAGTCACAGCCCCCCATCCCCCCCAGCACAAGCCAGAGGAACACCACCCCATTTGGTGCTTCTATCATCAATGCTGGGGGGCACAAACTCGCAAGTGCAGGCAACCCTGTACTTGCCAGAGAAATGACTCGGCCAGCTGCCGTTGATGGCAGCGGTGGCTGGCCACGCGAACAACCTCCTGAACTTGACCGATAAGTCCACTGGCCGGCGTTTCCTTGTGGAGACTGGAGCGGAACTGAGCGTCTTGCCCATGACCACCTTCAAGATCTGGACCCGACCTCGTGGTCCCACCCTGCGGGCAGCCAACGGTTCCGCCATCAAAATTTATGGCACCCGCAGGGCGCAGATCCAGATCAGGAGAGATAAATTCCGCTGGAAGTTCGTGCTGGCCTCAGTGGGTACTGTATTCTTCCTGACTTCCTCAGGGTACATGGTCTGCTGGTGGACCTGAAGGGCAAAAGACTAGTTAACACCCGCACATTCCACTCGGTCAACCTCGATGCCATGGATGCCTGCAAGCCGCCATCACCGCCCCCAGGGACAAGTATTCCAGCATACCTGACGAGTTCTCCTCCATCCTGCAGCCATGGTTCATCGCTGCCTTACCCCAGCATGGGGTCGAGCACCATATCCCCCCGCTGCACGCCAAGCAAGGCTCGATAACTTCCTCCTGAGAAGCTGCAGTTAGCCAAGGAGGAGTTCTCTTGCCTGTAGGCATTGGGTATTGTATGCTGCTCTGACAGCCCCTGGGCATCCCCTCTTCACATGGTCCCCAAATCTTCTGGAGGCTGGTGACTCTGTGGGGATTATCGGTGCCTGAACGATGTAACTATGCTGGACAGGTACCCAATCCCTCATATCCAGGACTTTATAGCCAACCTCCACAGTGCCCAGGTCTTCTCGAATGTCGACCTGGTTCGGGGCTATCATCAAATCCCAGTCCACTTTCAAGGACATCAGTAAGACGGCGATCATCACCCGGTTTGGCATGTTCGAATTCTTGCACATGCCCTTTGGACTTAAAAACGCAGCCTCATGGATGCAGTAGGCAGGGACCTGGATTTTGTGTTTATATACCTTGATGACATCCTGATCGCTAGTCACGACCATGAGGAGTACAAGGCCCATCTCCGCACCCTATTTACCTGCCTGGTGGGATTCGACCTCACAGTCAACGTGGCCAAGTGCCAGTTTGGCAAGCAGATGCTGCAATTCCTGGGACACACCATCTCAGCAGCAGGAGCTGCCCTGGCACCATAAAAAGTTGCAGCCGTACGGCAGTTCCCCAAACCCACCACCCTCGAGGGCCTGCAAGAATTCATAGGTATGGTGAACTTTTATCATCGTTTCATCCACAGCGCCACCCACATCATGCAGCCACTGTTCTCATTGATCGCTTCTAAAGACAAAGTCCTGGTTTAGTCTGAAGAGGCAGAGGACGCTTTCATGTCCACAAAGGACGCACTGGCCAGCGCCACCTTATTAGTTCACTGCACTCAGAGGCACACACCACACTCTTAGTAGACACCTCAGCCACGGCCATTTGTGGTGTACTCGAGCAGTGGCTCAACAGAAGTGGCGCCTGCTGGCCTTCTTTAGCAGGCACCTACGACCACTGGAGCTCAAGTACAGCGCCTTCGACCGGGAGCTCCTGGCGCTATACCTAGCTTCTGGTACTTCCTGGAGGGCAGGCCATTCATTGCGTTCACTGACCACAAGCCTTTCACGCAGGCCCTCGCGATGACCAAGGACCTGTGGTCAGCCCACCAGCAACACTATCTCTCCTATGTGTCGGGAGTTCACCACCAACATCCAGCACAGGGCAGGTGGAGACGTCATGGCGGACGCGCTTTCCTGACTGTCAATCAACACCCTTGCCCCCAGCCCAAACTACACTCAGCTGGCAAGGGTGTAGAGGGAAGATGCGGAGAACCAAGCCTTCCGTACTGCCATTTCGGGGCTCCGCCTCCAGGACATTCGGTTGCCAAACAGCCTGGGTACGCTACTGGTTTACTGGGCCCAGTAGTCCTGCTGCAGTAGATATTGCAGGCCTTCAACATGGTCCACGATCTAGCACACCCCTCGGTGAAGGCACCGGTGCAAATGGTGGTGGAGCGGTTTGTGTGGCACGAGCTCAAGAAGGGGGTAGCTGAGATGGTGAGGAGCTGCACTCAGTGTCTGGCCTCCAAGGTCCACCGGCATAAGCAAGCCCCGATTCAGCAGTTCGACCCGGCAGTCAAAAGGTTCCAACACATACATGCTGACATCGTGGGCTCCCTGCTGGTGTCCAGGGAGGCGTGCTACCTGCTTACGGTGGTCAACTGGACCACGAGATGGCCGGAAGCCATTCCCATCAAGGAGGCTTCCACCGAGACGTGCACCAGGTTCTTGGTCGTCCACAGGATTGCCAGGTTCAGAGTTCCAGCGCACATCACCAGCAACAGGAATGCCCAGTTCACCTCTGCCCTCTGGACTCAATTGGCGAACCTACTGGAGGTTAAACTCCACCATACCACGGCTTATCACCTGCAAGCAAATGGCCTGGTGGAGAGATTTCACCACCACCTGAAGTCAGCCCTCATGGCTTGCCTCACATGTCCCAGCTGGGCATGCGAACTACCCTGGGTCCTCCTTGGCATCAGAACAGCACCCAAGGAGGATCTACAGGCGTCATCTACAGTGCTGGTGTCCGGCGTGCCACTCTCATTGCCTGGTGAGTTCTTCGGCCCAGAATCTGACTCTTTGACCGAGTACCCGAAACTATTGGCGGACTTACACAGCAAGTTCGCTTCGCTAGGCCCCCCACCCCCCCCTCGCCTCCTACGTATCATGGTGCCCGACCAGCCCATCTTCCCAAAGAGCTGGACTCAGCGGAATTAGTTTTTGTTCAGCACAGACCACACGCTGCACCTTTGCAGCGTCCTTACTAGGGCCCATTCAAAGTCCTCCAGCAGTCTGGCAAGACTTTTACATTAGACAATGGGGGCAAAAATGAACTGTTCACAGTAGACTGCCTAAAGGCAGCACACTTGGACCTCTTGCGACCGGTTTAATCAGCTAAGCCCAAGCACTGAGGCCATCCACCCAAGTGGCAGGACACTTAAGCCAGTTCTTTGGGGAGGGGTGGGTTGTGTGGCGGCGCACTCTCTTGTGGCAAATCAGCCCCATTTGTACCGCCGCATGGTGGGGTAGCCATGAGAAGAGGGTGCCATAGGAGGTCCTCCTTACCTCGTGGTTCCAGCCCAGTGCGCGCCTCAGGCAGCTGTTATGACATCACCGCTCATGCAGTGGCCGAGCTCACGCTGCCTTTAAAGAGGTGCGCGCGAGATTTGAATAAAACAGTCGTTGAGAGCATCCAAGGTGGTGGCTGTGTTTCTTTGCTGTAGCTCCTGCTAAAACTTAACAGATATATAAAAAAACAATTTTTTTATCTAAAAGCTTTTGAAAAGCCTTGATATGAAAGACAAACAATCATGCCCAGAAATTGAAACCATTTGTGGCTTTTTCATGTGTCGATTACACTAGACAATGAAGATTTTACTTCCTGAACATTTATGTGTATATTTTATGGATTTTGGGTTCCTGATCATGAAAATTGCTTTAAAATTTTCCTATCACATACCATTTTTTAGATACAGGTTGTGGTGATATGTAATTACACCACTTGGTCACCACGGGTCATCCCGGTGACCTTGTATTATAAAGCAGTCCAGAGCTACAGTCTAGCCTTCCAGGTTTGTCTTGCAGAGAGACAAGACCTCTTAGTGTATGTATTAGTTTATTAAAGCTGTCTTATACTCGCACTGCTGGTGTGGTTACTGTCAGTACACAGGTATACCCCACTTTACTAAATTAGAGCATTCCACACAGACAGAAATGGAGATTAGGAATGGAGTGAAACAAGATTGTCTGCAAATGCAGTGATTGTAGCAAATATACAAAAGTGAACAAGGAAAAACTCAGCAGACCCTGCAGCGTCCATAGGAGTCAAAGATATATAATCAATGTTTCAGTCCTGAGCCCTTCCTCAAGATATGAGGTAAAAGGAGGCATCTGCCTTAAAAAAGGCAGAGGAAGGAGGGAAGAAGGGGCATGGAAAAGAGGACCTTTAATACTAGTGGTGAGGCAGAAGCTCTAGTAGGTGCAGCGGTGTGCCACCCTAAGGACTGGAACAAATAGAAGTGGTTGTTGTGAAAAGATGGATGCCAAGTGTAAGAACTGAGTCACATGGCAGAAGCTTTGGCTATTGTTCTATCGGAAATTGTGAAGGAAATGGACCACAGACCAAATGTGAGATTAACAAACCTGTTTGAGAAAACCCAAATTCTGCCTTACATTCATTTACATTCAAATCCATAGATTTGCCTCTCCCCAGTGCCAAAGGAATGATGTCATCCTAAGATATTGTAATACAGGCAGTCCCCAGGTTACGAGCGAGTTCTATTACCTGAATCTGTTCATAAGTTAAATTTGTACGTAAGGTGGAATAGGTACTTACAATTCTTATTTAGCGATCGTGAAGTAGCATTATGTGCATTTATGCTCATGTGCGAATTTGGGAACAGCTTGTTCGTAAGTACAAATTGTTCGTAACTCAGACGTTTGTAACTGGGGACTACCTGGTATTTGCAGGACACAGCACACCAATAAAATAGTATCACAGAAACCAAACATTAACAGAAATAAAACAACTCCCATTTCCATCCACACAAAGTTGCATGCCCTTTAGCTAAAAGGATACAGATACCTTGGATAGTCTTGCAGGCTTGTTGGGGTAGTTCTTTAGGCAAGGGCAGATTGCTGCTATCGGTAACATCTCAAGCAGTCCACACACCCCATCTTCTGCAAGCTGGTTCGGAACAGACAAAGGGAAAAACTGTCCAGCTACAGGGTGGATTCTGCAACAATGTGGATGAGCTGCGCACTCTTCATCCCTTCTCAAAAAAAAGTTAACACAAGTATTTCGATTGCGTAATCGTGCATTTACAGAAATAATTTCATTTATGAAAACAAAACTGTGGTAATAGGCAATGTTCCCTCTAATTTTTAGTCATAGGTGTACACAAAAATCTTATGTTGTCCAAATGTTTTTCCTGTGGCAAAAGTCTGTGAGCTCCAAATGCTTGTGAAAATGTAAACTTGAAATGGTTTCAAGATAATTCTGGCACAGTCTATCTCTCATGGCTAATAAAACTGTATTGACATGTTTTAATATAATACAAGTATGATTACATTCTACAAAGTAACATATTTAGTTAAGATTTTTATTCTATACTTTGAACGACTTCGTTCAGTTTGTTATTCCATTAAATAAAACATCAATGAGTATTTCTTATTTTTACGTGATGCAATGTCCAAATAAATTAATAACAATAACACCCGCGAATTCACAGATGATCATTATTAATGTTGCTGGAAATGGTTAAATCAAAACTTGTTCAATTACAAAGCTCGTTGACAAACTATCCAGATGCTTAATGTGAAAATCTTCATACAGAACACAGTTTATGTAGGTTTAGAAAATATTTGATATAAAACTGCACAGAATAACATGCATATATACGCCACTCAGTTATTTTTTTCTCTCTTCTGTCTTTGGTCCTTACCCATTCTTTGTAAACTCTATCTAGACTAATAGAACTTCCATCCTTTTGTGCACAATTTCCCTTGGGCATTGGTTGTACACGTGCACAGCTTAGAGGGAACAGTGGTGATAGGAGTGCAAGGGAAGTTAATGTTCCACTGTATTCAAAAGATAAGTAAATGTTTGTTTTAAAGAGGGAAGGGTTTGAAAAAATGATGAAGATAAATATTGTAATTTAGTATTCTTGGCAAACAGATTATTTATTCACAAAAGTGAAGCAAATGTTGAATCCGCAACTTTATAGTCCTCAACATTTTTCAATCCTCCAAGCCTCCAGATTAATTACACCAATCTTTCTGACTGCATATCAGGCCTGTGCTCTTTTGTCTCAATGATTCAGGACTGAGCAAAAAGTTTTATTGAAGACTGCAGTTGTATTCAATAAATGAAGTCATTTATGGGGTAAAATATTTATGAAAAACTATCCTGGAAAAAAATCCCAGGTTACCATAAATGAGTTCTACGTCACTGGTTTTTAAAGGGAGAGGCCACCACCCCAGCCTAACATGTATGACCTGGTTTCAGTCCCACTCAAAACAGTTAAGTCATAAAACGGCAAAAAGCTAGCAAACTTTTAAAGATATTTCTTCAGTCCCACCACCTTGCAGAGGTTTGGCCATTTTAAGAACTAAAAATAAGAACCAGGTCTGCTATTATTTAACACTTACACAATGAAGTGAGTGCTGGCACAAAGTACAGATTGTCCATGAATACAAAATTTGTTTTGTTTCTCGTTCCTAAAGAAAAACAGTGGGGTTACTGTTGAATCAAGGCCATGTATCTTCAGGTCAATTATGAAGAACATACAACATTATTGCTGCATAAATTAACTGCAGTGCTCGGTTTGTGTAGTGGTTAACGCAGCGCCAGCGATCGGGACCGGGGTTCAAATCCCATGCTGTCTGTAAGGAGTTTGTACATTCTCACTACGTCTGCATGGGTTTTCCCTGGGGACTCCAGTTTCCTCCCACTTTTCGAAACATATTGATGGTGTAGGTTAATTTGGTGTAAATTGGGCAGCTTGGACTCAAGGGCCAAAATGGCCTGTTACTGTGCTGTATGTCGAAATTTAAATTAAAAAAAATTAGCAGTTGTTTTAATAATCCTACTCCAAGATTACTTGAAATTCTGCAAACTTCAACATTAATTGGAAAGAAATTTGAAAATTGAACACAGTCTACAAGTACTCTTAAACAATTGTCTTCTGCAATATATCTGATATAGCACACAAGTAAAATCCATTGTGTTCCTAAAAGGATGAACAGCTTAAACCATCACCCCTTCCCACCATCAACTCCAGTTACATCTCCCGATACTTCAGAAAAGCAGTTAGTTTACTAAATGACTTATCCCACCCTGGATGCCCTCTCTCCTCCCTCCTCTGTCTGGTTGTGTCACCGTCTGGTATGAAGTTGACAATGAACAGGACAAATCTCAAGAAAGTTGTTAACATCAATCTGCACTCCATCGAGGATATCGACAAAAGGTGGTGTCTATCCTCAAGGACCCCCACCAGCCAGGTAATGCCCCCTTCACACTGCTACCATCAGAAGCCTGAAGACGGGCATCCAGTGGCACAAAGACAGCGTCTTCCCCTGCATCATCAGGTTTCTGAATGGACAATGAACCACAGACATCACCTCATTTTCTCCTATTTTCTTGCACTATTTATTTATTTTTGAAATGTGATTTATAGCAATATTTGCACTGTATGCTACCACAAAACAATGGATTTCATGACCGGTTCATGCCAATAAATTCTGCTTCTTATTCTGTCAGGAAGAAGATTGTGAAATCATGTATCACTCGATTCAAAGACGAACTTTTGAACAAACTACACACAAGCAAAATAATGCTGTCCTTCCTCCATTCAAACTGATCTCCCACTGTTACTCTCTGCACAGTTTTATTCAGACTTGCTGAATAGCATGCAAAACAAAGCTTTTCTCTAGACTCTAGACACGTAATAATAAACGTAAACTTGAAATTGAACTTTCAACATTCCATAAGTACATGACCATGATATTCACATGCCAGTTTAAATTGACTCTGGAAAATGTAGAAACCTGAGGCAATAATGGGAAAAGATTAAAATGTGTCTGACGTGCTCACCCAGAATGCAAAATAATCCCATCCATAAATAAGAAAGAAGTATCATTCTGCTCCTCCTGATGAAACTTAGGATCAGGCATCGGAATGTAAATATTTAAATTTTAAATTTAGATATACAGCACAGTAACAAGCCCTTTCGGCCCATGAGCCCATGCCACCCAATTACACACAATTGACCTACACCCTCGAACATTTGTAAACAGTGGGAGGAAATCAGAGCCCTGGATGAAACCCCAAGCAGACACAGGAGAACATACAAACTCCTTACAGAGAGCGCAGGATTTGAACCCAGGTCCCAATCACTGACACTGTAAAGGTGTTATGCTAAATGCTATATTAACTGTGCCATCCTAATTATAGTAGCGGCTCTACATCAGAATATACAAAAGCAGTAATATCTAATGCCGCCATTCTCAACAGGACCCATATACCCCCCCACCAACCACCACCCTGGGTGACTTCAGCACATTTAAGGGGGCCACAGACTAAAATCATAAAGTTTTTTATGTCATTGGTAGGAGAGAAGTATGGAAGACACCAATGAAACTTGACTGCTTCACAGGGAAGGGGGTGCATTATTTAGGGCAGAGCTCTAAGGGGACATAGCCATAAAAAAGGGTGAGAATGGCAGGTTTAATGTATATAATGAATAGTAGTGTTTTCCAAGTAAAGGGTGTTTAACGTACACATTTAACTTTATATAGTTGTTTGAATTGCATTTTGATTATGTTTCACATTTATACTTCATTTTGACCTTAAACTTTCAAATGCCCTTGAGTCTTTCCTATTCTAGGTGAGAATATAGGTTGGATATTGGATTACCAAAGTTTACTTACATTGGAGCACAGAAACAGGCCCCTTCAGCCCTTCTAGTCTGTGCCGAACCATTTTCTGCCTACTCCCATTGACCTGCATACCCCTCCCATCCATGTACCTGTGCAAATTCTTCTGAAATGTTAAAATTCATTTCAGCTGGCAGCTCATTCCACACTCCCACCACTCTCTGTGTGAAGAAGTTCCCCCTAAACTTTTGCCCTTTCACCCTTAAACCATGTCTTCTGGTTTGTATCTCACCCACCATCAATGGAAAAAACCTACTTACATTTACTCTGTCTATTCCACTCATAATTTTAAATACCTCTTTCAAATCACCCCTCATTCTCTGTGCTCCAGGGAATAAAATCCTAATCTGTTTAACCTAAAGTCTGGGCAACATCTGAGTAAATTTTATCTGCACTCTTTCTATTTTATTGATATTTTACTTAATGTACTTTTATAATTTTCCTGTCTTTACAGATATTAACTCGTGGTTCTCAACCTTTTTCTTTCACTCATATACCACTTTAAGTAATCCCTATGCCATAGGTGCTCTGTGATTAGTCAGGGATTGCTTAAGGTGGGACGTGGGTTGAAAAGTTTGAAAACTACTGTTTTAATTGTACCTAATTGATTCATTATGTGCATGGTTTCAGAACTCCAAAGGAAATGGGCCAATGACATATTTTTCTCAAGCAAAATATCTCAATAACAATTGGGTCTAGAGCAGTGGTTCTCAACCTTCCCTTCCCACTCACATACCACCTTAAGTAATCCCTTACAGAGCACCGATGGTATGGGGATTACTTAAAGTGGCATGTGAATGGAAAGAAAAAGGTTGAGAACCACTGTATTAACTGATTTAAATGACAATGCAAAAGCCAAACAAGAGTGGAAATGATTGGGCATCCCATTTGTCAATCAAGCATAAATTGCTTTGTATCTTTGGAGGTAAGTTGATCACGTTTATTTTTCCAATGCTCTTCATGTGGTCTTTGTTTATTAAGTAAATTGTATAATGTTTCACTGAGTCAATGTGAGTCTATCTAGTCAAACCTAATGTAGAGCTGCCAATATTTAAACTAACAGTTAGTACTTGTGTTCAAATAATGCAGTGCAGCAAGTTCAACATTTATTTTACCACTGGCGTTCATTTGATCTTTTAAATCTATCTAAATCCTCAAAAAGACAGGGTCTTTTAAATACCTAGTATCTTTAAGATCCTCTATGAGAACAGTCAATTATTTTCTTTAATTTCACACAATATAGATTAACTTCCTTCATGTCTACATGGAGTGAACATTTCTGTATTTGGTATTGTTAAACAGAATGTAATCATGGTGTGGGGTGGGAGCAGAGTGGAAAAACTCCATGGCCAAGCAATTTTCATCCATGAATTTGAAAAACTAATCTGTGGTAAACTTGTTGAAAGATCAAAGATGTGGTTTGAAATCTTGCTTATCATCTCTAGAAAATGGACTATTCGTAACCTTCCCCACATCAATTGGCATCAATAGGGCAGACTGCTAGCATTTTTTCCTCGGGTCGACAGTGGCAAATACCAAAGGACATCTGGAGGAAAGTTTAGTGGAGACATCAGGGGTAAGTTTTTTTCCCCAGAGAGAGAATAGTGGGTGCCTGGAATGAATTGCCGGGGGTGGTAGTAGAGGCTGGCACAATAGGAGTATTTAAAAGAGACTTAGATATGCACAGAATGCAAGGATAATAGAGGGTTATGGGTGTGAGGTAAGAAGGTTTAGATTGTTGAGTAGGTTAGTATAGGTCAGCACAACATAATGGGCTGAAGGGCCTGTACTGTGCTGAAATGTTCTATGCAATTGCTATTCTACAGATCCATTATCCATATTCCATGTAAAGGCCTCAACTGCTCTTGCCATGTCTGTCAACTCCTTACGCCTCAGCTCATGAAGAATACAAATATTCATAGCATTCTTTTCTGCACTGACCACAGTTGTTGAAAGAAACTTCTGTCAATAGTTGGCTATAATTTACTCACTAACAACCCTTTGATTCAAGAGGTATACAAGCCCTACCCTCCATCCATTCCAGTATGCAGGGCCATTCACTCAGCTTCTGTATGTTTGACAGAAAATGGGAGATGGAGAATCAGAGAAATTACAGACCATTAAGCTGGGCTTGAATTCCTCTATTCCTTTCCTATTCAAGTACCCATTCAATTGGTTGCAATAGTATCTGCCTCCAATGCCCTCCTCTGGCAGGTCATTATAAATATTCAAAAACTTAGCCCTCAGATCTCCTTTAAATTTCATCCCATCAATTTTGGATCCAGTTCATCAACACCCCTTGGATCCATTCTGAATAAAGCTACCATGTGGAAATTTATCAAAAGCTTTTCACATTGGCAACATCTAAATTTAAATTTAGAATTACAGCATTGTAACAGGCCCTTTTGGCCCATGAGCCCATGCTGTCCATTTACACCCAATTGACCTAAAACCCCCAGTGTGTTTAGAAGGATGGGAGGAAACACATCACCCATCCAGACACAGGGAGATCATCCAGACACATCTTACAGACACGTGGATTCAACCCCTGGACCCAATTGCTGGCGCCGCAACAGCGTTGCACTAACCACTACGCTAACCGTGCCGCCCACAATCCTATCACCCTGCCTTCATCAATCTCTTTGGTCAGAATCAGAGTCAGGTTTATTGTCATGAACATGTGTCGTGAAATTTGTTTTGCGGCAGAGAATTGTGCATTACAGCTGCAAAATTGTTATAAATGACAGTTCCGTAAATACAAGATTTAAAAAAAAATTAGTGCACCAAGAGAAAAAAGTGAGGCAGTGTCTGTAGGTTCACTGTCCATTCAGAAATCTGACGATGGAGGGGAAGAATCTGTTTTTGTAACTTTGGGTGCTCGTCTTCAGGCTCCTGTACCTCCATCCTGATATTAGCAGTGCAAAAGGGGCATAGCCTGGTTGGTGAGAGTCCTTGATGATACCTCCTGAATAAACAATTAGATTTGTGAAGTATAATCTCCCCATGACAAAATTGTGCAGACTCCCCCCATTCAGTCTCTGCCTTTCAAAGTGAATACAAGTTCTGTCCTTCATTCTTCTCCAGCACCTTTCCAACCACTGATGGAAGGCTCACTTGTCTGCAATCTTACTCCTACTGCCTTTTTTGAACAAGGAGATACCTTTAGTGAACCTATCTTCTGGTACCTCACCTGTAGCCAATAAAGATGCAAAACTCTCCATCAACAATCTTCTTGCTTCCCTTAACATCCTGGGATGTACTTCTGGTTTATATATGATAAAACATGTTGAAAGTGGGATCGGCAGTGGCTTCTAAAGGCTGAGACTACAACTTTCTGAAGAATGTGAATAGTTGCCTAATAATTATTTTCAAAAGGGTTATTGCACAACAATATTCCAGCAATGTGATAGTAAATTAATATTCTTACCCAAAAATTTGATTTGATACAGCTCCATTTACTTTGATATAAAACTGAATTTTTAGCTAAAAGGGAAAAAAAATTATTCTTCTTAAAGCTCTGGTGGTTTATGCTCAAGTCCACAACTTGCATTTGTACAGCACTTTTCACATCCCTTCCAGAACACCCCAAAGCACTTTACTTTTAAACTAGTCACTGTTGGAGGAAATGGGACAGCTGCCAATTTGCATTCACTAAATTTTTGATCAGGTGATGTGAATGATGACTGGATAACAATGGACAATAATTTTTTTCAAAAGGTTTGCTTCCAGAAAAAAAATTGGAGATGATGATAGACAACTTCAAGCTGAACACAAAGATAATAATAATGTATCACAGAGGAAGTTGGATCAACACTAAATTAACCTTTATTGAATTTAGCATGTTTAATCACACAATGAAGCAAAGTTCAACTGACCTAAAAATGTTTAACTGTTGATTTTTGTTTGTACTAAGCTTTTAATGCCTTTCATGTCAGTGTCCAACAATCTATGGCCAGCATTGATGGATTCCAGTTTCCCTGATACCGCTTTTCATGGATGCAATGTCCTGGTAAAACCTTTCACCATGTTCATCACTGACTACACCAAGATTAGCAGGGAGGAAGTCCAAGTGTGAATGCAGAAAATAAATTTTCAATGACGTTGCACTTTATGGTCCTGTATTCTTGAAGTAGACTTAAAATATGACAAAAATAGGTTATATCTAAAAAAAAGTTATTTCTAAAAAAAGGGGTATATGTGATAGGAAACTTTTAAAAGGGTTTCATGATCAGCCCCCAAAATCCATAAAATAGACCCAGAAGTGTTAATGAAGCAAAATCTTTGTTGTCCAGTGTAATTGTTCTCCTTGGAAGTAAAACTGAGTGAGAGATAAAAGCTGGCCAGGGTACATTGCTCTTTGAAATATTGGCAGCTTATTGTGAAGACCAGAAAAGTCAGTGGAGGAAAACAGAAACCTTCCAAAAGCAAATTTAAATTCATCAATATGTCTCTTTTCCAGCCTTTCCTCAATGCAGTTGTGGGGCTCAGTTATTTTGTCTTGTGAACTGTAGGACTTCACATGGATTTTACCCCTTATAAGCCATCTCTGATGGCTCAAGGCTGTGGCAGTGCTGTCACATGTGTGGACCCCAGGAGAACAGGGAGCGGAGACAGAGCACGGCTCCGAAGGGTTCAACCAACCAGATCTAATGCCCATGGCTCCGTCTGAGCTTTAAATGGGGTGTAAAAGGAGGCGATGGTATTTGTAAGTAAAATCCTTCATCCACGAAGGTCTGTGCTAAAAATGGTGGCGTCTGTGCTCGTCAGCAACTGCAAGGGATTGCAGGCTCCAGGGAGCAGTGGACAGCAACAGGGGACCAGAAACTGGGAAAACATACCCTATTGAAGAGCAGCAGAGGAGATGATTCCAACAGGATGGTGACTACAACAGTGGCCAACGAGGGATGAAGGATCCACACAGACTGCAGGCAACTTGAGGTTGGGGGACCTGCAAGGGCTGCGAGCTGCTGAAGTCGTGAACCGAGATTCTGAGCTGGGATTTGAGAGGGTGCTGAGGGCAAGAAGGACCTCGTGCGCTGAACACTTTCTGATAGTGTTGGATGTTCTGATCTGGAGCTTGGGTTGCCAATGAATCAAACAGGCATCAGTGCGGCTGAAGAGGCTGCGGGAACGCTGAGTTGAATCCAGACACTGAAAAACTCTGAGGGGAATCTCCTCTGCTTCTCTTTCTCACTTATTGCAAGGGGCACCGGGAAACACTAATAGCAACTCTGTCTGTCTTAAGGCATGTAGAAGGGGGGGGACTCACGTGATGGAGTAGTGGCTGGTCAGGTGGAAACAGCCCTCTCCAGAGAAAAGGAAAAAGCAGAGCTCAATAAACATAAAATACAGGAAGAGAAAGATAAAGTTACAGAAGAGACAGAAGATGGGACCCAAAAGAGAAAAAGTAAGAATAACAGAGAAAAGGGAAGAAGGAAAATCACTGTAGAAGAAAGAAGGCCTTACCTGCACGTCGGAGCAGAGAGCCACCGTGGAGAGGAGCGGCCAATCTCCAGTGTTGGTGAGTCCCCAGAGGAGCGGTGTCCTCCCAACCGGCAGACTCCAAAAATGGCTCTCAGAGCCAAGAAGAGGTGCGCAACTGCACATCTGCGAAGAATTACGCATGCACAATGCGCAAGAAAAAGAAAAGGTTAACGCTGACGGGAGGGGGACTCAGCTGAGTAGCGGCCAGCTAAGAGACGCCCAGTATCAGGGCGTTCGGCTGGGGGAAGTAAACAAGAAAGAAGAAAAGGTGAGAAAGAGAATGAAGAGTTGGAAGAGGATGAGCGGCAATAGGGCGACTGACAGGGAGGACGACCTGCAGCAGGGGGCCCAGCAGCGGGTCGACCTGCAGCAGGGGGCCCAGCAGCAGGTCGACCTGCAGCAGGGGACACAGCAGCTGGAGGCCCAGCAAGGATACAGAAGCAGCTCACCAGAGAAGGATGAAGATACACAGATACAGAGAAGAAGATGACACAGACATAGATACAGACACAGAAGAAGAGGAGGAAGACCACCAAGAATTTCAAAGGAAAGAAGAAAGTAAAATAGAAGGACAAAGTTTAGATAAAGCCTTTTTCAAATAACAAATGAGGTCATTAAAAGACACAAGATTTATTGTCACAAAAAATTGTCGTATTGGAAAACTACAGTAGGTGAAACAACATAAAAATAGTGGGCCTGAAAGAAAGAAAAGAAGGGTCAGATATGAAGGAATTTATATAAGGATGGATCCCGAAGGTGCTGGGATCGACAGGTTCACATGAAGAAACAGAAATTGAAAGGGCGCATAGAGCACTAATACTGAAACTGCCACCACATCAAAAACCGAGATCCATATTGGTAAAACTTCTAAGATATACGACAAGAGAAAACATACTAGAGCAGGCAAGAAAGATGGTTGAGAAGACAATAAATATTGGAATATAAGGGACAAAAAATATTTTTTTTACCCAGACATAAGCTTTGTACTTTTAAAGAAAATGAAGGAATTCAACATGGCGAAAACAATCTTATGGAAGAAAGGGTATAACTTTATATCAAGACATTCAGCAGTACTCAAAGTATTCATTCCTGGGGAACAGAATAGACTGTTCTTGGACCCAAAGAAAGCCCAAGAATCTGCTGAACATTTGCAGGACAGGAGAAGAGAGGAGGAGGAGTGACAAGAAGGATGACCGGCAAGAAAATATACAAAAATATGTAAAAATATAAAGTAAAGATAATGTACATATAAAGATTTAAAGATGGATAAGAGAAAGGGAAGAAGGAAAAAAAAGAGAGAGCTTTGTTATAAGTATAGGAAAATAGTGTTCTCGGGGGGGGGGGTGGGGCGGCTGGGGGTGGGAGAAGTAAGTTTGCAAACCAAATGGAAAGGGGAGTTGTGGTTGCTGTCAAGGGACAGGAGGCAATCCAATGAGGGGAGGTTCATTTGGGGTTAAAGGGTTATTGCTTGTGGGGATTGTTGGGGTATTTCATGTCTTAAATGCATTGTCATATATTGAGATTAAAAAGGAAAACTTAATAGAACAGTAATGGAGAAAAGGGATGGAGGTGGTGAAGAGGTGGAAAAGAAGTGAAAATAAAGATATAAGATGGCCATGTTGGACCATATGACTATAAATATTAATGGAATATATAACCAAGTTTAAGTGTATCCCATTGGAAAAAAAATCACATATAATTTAAAAGACAAAGTTACAATGATTAAAAAAACCTGGGAACCAAAGATGGAACACAACAGAAAGAGCAGGACTAGGACCACCACCACCTAGAATGATAAGAAGATAAACATGATCAGATTTAATGTGAATAAGTAGATGATATGTCTTTTTTGTTTGTATTCCTTTTGTATAAAGATATTGTTTTATTGTATTTTATATGTCCAATATTTACTGTTTTTGGAGGGGGGTGGGAAGGGATGGGAGGAAAAAAGAGAAAATGTCTCTGTGAATATTAAAAGAGATGCATCTGTAAATATATTGGTTGATATGGTTCATAGTGCGATAAATAAAGAATTACTAAAAAAATGGCATGCAGAAAGCAATTTCATGTAATTATTGTCATGTAACTATTTTCTGTGGCTTGGCTTCGCGGACGAAGATTTATGGTGGGGTAATGTCCACGTCAGCTGCAGGCTCGTTTGTGGCTGACAAGTCCGATGCGGGACAGGCAGACACAGTTGCAGTGGTTGCAAGGGAAAATTGGTTGGTTGGGGTTGGGTGTTGGGTTTTTCCTCCTTTGTCTTTTGACAGTGAGGTGGGTTCTGCGGTCTTCTTCAAAGGAGGTTGCTGCCCGCCGAACTGTGAGGTGCCAAGATGCACGGTTTGAGGTGATACCAGCCCACTGGCGGTGGTCAATGTGGCAGGCACCAAGAGCTTTCTTTAGGCAGTCCTTGTACCTCTTCTTTGGTGCACCTGTCTCGGTGGCCAGTGGAGAGCTCGCCATTTAACACGATCTTGGGAAGGCGATGGTCCTCCATTCTGGAGACGTGAACCTACCCAGTGCAGTTGGATCTTCAGCAGCGTGGATTCGATGTTGTCGGCCTCTGCCATCTCGAGTACTTTGATGTTGGAGATGAAGTCACTCCAATGTATGTTGAGGATGGAGCGGAGACAATGCTGGTGGAAGTGTTCTAGGAGCCGTAGGTGATGCCGGTAAAGGACCCATGATTCAGAGCCGAACAGGAGTGTGGGTATGACAACGGCTCTGTATACACTTATCTTTGTGAGGTTTTTCAGTTGGTTGTTTTTCCAGACTCTTTTGTGTAGTCTTCCAAAGGCACTATTTGCCTTGGCGAGTCTGTTGTCTATCTCGTTGTCGATCCTTGCATCCGATGAAATGGTGCAGCTGAGATAGGTAAACTGGTTGACCGTTTTGAGTTTTGTGTGCCCGATGGAGATGTGGGGGGGGCTGGTAGTCATTGTGGGGAGCTGGCTGATGGAGGACCTCAGTTTTCTTCAGGCTGACTTCCAGGCCAAACATTTTGGCAGTTTCCGCAAAACAGGACGTCAAGCGTTGAAGAGCTGGCTCTGAATGGGCAACTAAAGGGGCATCGTCTGCAAAGAGTAGTTCACGGATAAGTTGCTCTTGTGTCTTGGTGTGAGCTTGCAGGCGCCTCAGATTGAAGAGACTGCCATCCGTGCAGTACCAGATGTAAATAGCGTCTTCATTGTTGAGGTCTTTCATGGCTTGTTTCAGCATCATGCTGAAGGAGATTGAAAAGAGGGTTGGTGCGAGAAAGCAGCCTTGCTTCACGCTATTGTTAATGGAGAAGGGTTCAGAGAGCTCATTGCTGTATCTGACCCGACCTTGTTGGTTTTCATGCAGTTGGATTACCATGTTGAGGAACTTTTGGGGGCATCCGAGGCGCTCTAGTATTTGCCAAAGCCCTTTCCTATTCACGGTGTCAAAGGCTTTGGTGAGGTCAACAAAGGTGATGTAGAGTCCTTTGTTTTGTTCTCTGCACTTTTCTTGGAGCTGTCTGAGGGCAAAGACCATGTCAGTAGTTCCTCTGTTTGCACGAAAGCCGCACTGTGATTCTGGGAGAACATTTTCGGTGACACATTCTATTTAGGAGAATCCTAGCAAAAATTTTGCTTGCAATGGAGAGCAGCGTGATTCCCCTGTAGTTTGAGCAGTCTGATTTCTCGCCTTTGTTTTTGTACAGGGTGATGATGATGGCATCACGAAGGTCCTGAGGCAGCTTTCCTTGGTCCCAGCAGAGCTTGAAAAACTCATGCAGTTTGGCATGCAGAGTTTTGCCGCCAGCCTTCCAGACCTCTGGGGGACTCCATCCATACCTGCTGCTTTGCCACTTTTCAGTTGTTCAATTGCCTTATATGTCTCTTCCTGGGTGAGGACCTCATCCAGCTCTAGCCTTAAGGGCTGTTGAGGGAGCTGGAGCAGGGCGGATTCTTGGACTGGGCGGTTGGCACTGAAAAGAGATTGGAAGTGTTCTGACCATCGGTTGAGGATGGAGATCTTGTCGCTGAGGAGAACTTTGCCGTCTGAGCTGCGCAGCGGGCTTTGGACGGGGTGAGGGGCCATACACAGCCTTTAGAGCCTCGTAAAAACCCCTGAAGTCGCCAATGTCCGCGCTGAACTGGGTTCGTTTGGCTCATTTTGGATCTACCGGAGTTTGCGCAGAAGATGGCTGCATGCGCAACGGAAGGCTCATTTCTTCTCTGGCCAGGACGGCTTTGCAAAGTGAGCCTAGAGGGCAGCTCGCTTCTTTGCCAGCAGCTCCTGGATTTCCTGGTTGTTTTCGTTGAACCAGTCCTTGTTTTTCCTGGAGGAGAAGCCCAGTACCTCTTCAGTGGATTGCAGTATGGCAGTCTTCAGCTGATCCCAGGGGGTTTCATGGGACGAGTCCGTGAGGCGGATTGCATCCTCGAGCTTTGCTTTGAGGTTTGCCTGGAAGTTTCCTCTCACTTCGTCTGACTTGAAGTTTCCAACATTGAACCTCTTTCTGGGGGCTTTACTGTTCCTGGGCTTTGGCTTGAAGTGAAGGTTGAGCTTGCAGCGAACCAGCTGGTGGTCAGTGTGGCATTCCGCGCTGGGCATGACCCTGGTGTGGAGCACATCTCCTTTGTCTCTTTCTCGCACCAGGACGTAGTCCAGGAGGTGCCAGTGTTTGGAACGGGGATGCATCCAGGTAGTCTTCAGGCTGTCCCTCTGCTGAAAAAGGGTGTTTGTAATGACAAGCTGCTGTTCTGCGCAGAGCTCCAACAGGAGGCGCCCGTTGTCGTTGCACTTGCCGACACCATGCTTGTCCAGGATTCCCGGCCAGGTTTCTGAGTCTTTGCCGACGCGAGTGTTGAAGTCGCCAAGGATAACAACCTTGTCGGCTGTAGGGGTGCGTTGAATGAGGTTGCGCAGATCAGTGTAGAACTTGTCCTTTTCTGCTGGTTCCGCCTGGAGGGTTGGAGCATAGACACTGATGAGGGTGATGCAATGCTTGTTTTGAAGGGGGAGTCGCATGGACATGATCCGGTCCGAGTGGCCTGTCGGGAGGTTTTTGAGTTTGGAGGCAATGGAGTTCTTGACCATGAAGCCTACACCAGATAGGAGGAGTCACGTGATGGAGTAGTGGCCGGACGGTGAACTCCAGCCCGCTCCAGAAAAGTCGGGAAAAACAAGAGAAAATACAAAGGCACAGAAATACAAGTTAAAGAAAAGTGAGTATAAAGGTGGAAAGAAGATGGAGACAAAAGGAGAAAAATCAAAATCAACGGAAAGAAGAGAGGAAGAGAAGACAACGGAGGAAAAAGGTGAAGGCCTTACCTGTCCGAAGAGGCCCGCTGTGGAGAGAAGACCCCACTACCTCAGGTCGGTAGAAAGAGAACTACAACAATGGCTCACAGAGCCGAGTAAAAGTGCGCAACCGCGCATGCGCGACTCCTCGCGCATGCGCGATGCGCATACAAAAAAACACACCGACGGGAGGGGGGACCAGCTGGGGAGTCAATCTCCACAGCCGGCAACGACAGCTGCAGAACACCTGCAGCAAGAAGAGACCACAGAAGACAATAGAAACAAGAAAGAAGAGGAGGAAAGGGCAGCAAAGAAACAACAGATGGTCAACCCAGAGGAAGAAGAAGAGGAAGAGGAAGAGTACAGGGAAATAGAAGAAGAAAAGATAGGCAAGGTAAAGGAGGTACTTGCTCTTGTTAGAGGATACATGGAGTCATTTAAAGAATGGCAAACACAGGAATTCAATGATTTAAGAAGAAGAATAAACAACACAGAAAAGAAAATAAATAAAATGGATATGACCTTAACAGAAATGGGGAAAAAAATGGACAAGATGGAAGAACGGGCAATAGCAGCAGAAATGGAGGTAGAAGACTTAAAAAAGAAATTGGAGGAATCTAATAAAAAAACTAAAGAGACACAAGAATTACTAGCCCAAAAAATAGATATAATGGAAAATTATAACAGAAGAAATAATATAAAGATAGTGGGCCTTAAGGAAGATGTAGAAGGCAAGAATATGAGGGAGTTTATAAAAGAATGGATCCCTAAGGCCCTAGGATGTCCAGAACTACAGCAAGAAATGGAAATAGAAAGGGCACATAGAGCATTGGCCCCTAAACCACAACCACAACAAAAACCAAGATCTATTGTAGTAAAATTCCTAAGATATACTACAAGAGAAAAGGTACTGGAGAAGACAATGGAAAAAGTAAGAGAGGGCAACAAACCACTGGAGTATAAAGGGCAAAAAATCTTCATTTATCCAGATATAAGCTTTGAACTCCTAAAGAAGAGAAAAGAGTTCAATGCAGCAAAAGCGATTTTATGGAAGAAAGGATATAAATTTACACTGAAGCATCCTGCGGTATTGAAAATATTTATTCCAGGACAACAAAACAGACTATTCTCGGATCCAGAAGAAGCACGAAAATTTGCAGAACAATTACAAAAATAGACTGAGGGATGAAGACGGGTAATGAGAGCAAAAATTATCACGATTGATATGTATGTGGGTAAAGACAAAAATAGACTGAGGGATGAAGACGGGTAAGGAGGGTAAAAATGACCACGATTGATATGTATGCGGGTAAAGAGGTATAAGAGTGAATAGAGACAATGGGCATATGTGAAAGTATCTGTAATTAGAGGAAAACATAGAAAGTATAGACAAGAATTAATAAGGGAAGGTAATGGAATAGAGAGAATAAGGAGGGAACTAAAAGAGTGACCTTTGTGACATATAAAAAACGAAATCTTTTCTGGGGGGGGCTGGGTGGGGGGAAAAGAGCGGTCACTGCAAAATCAGTTGACGCTTGCGAGTGGATTCGCAAATCCAAATGGAGAGGGGAGATGTGGTTGTCCGACAAGGGATAAAGGGCAACTCAGGAGGGGAAGGGGAGATTGGGGATAAAGAAGATAGAAATAGGAGAATAAGGAAAATGTTGGATGTTGTAGGAATGTTGTCTGGTAAAGAGTTGAAAATAAGAAAACAGAAATGGAAAAGGAGGAAAGGTAATGATGGAAAAACGGAAAGAGAAGATAAACAAAATATAAAATGGCTACGCTGAACTATATGACTCTAAATATTAATGGAATACATAACCAAATTAAAAGGAAGAAACTACTAAATTTACTGAAAAAGGAAAAAATAGATATAGCATTTGTCCAAGAAACACATTTAACTGAATTGGAGCACAAGAAATTAAAGAGAGATTGGGTAGGACATGTAACAGCAGCATCGTATAATTCAAAAGCAAGAGGAGTGGCTATATTAATTAGCAAAAATGTGCCATTTAAAATAGAAGAGGAAATAATAGATCCAGCAGGGAGATATGTTATGATAAAATGTCAGATATATTCAGAGCTTTGGAATCTACTTAATATATATTCACCTAACGAAGAAGATCAAAAGTTTATGCAAGATATCTTTTTGAAGGTAGCTAATACGCAAGGGAACATACTAATAGGAGGGGATTTCAATCTGAATTTGGATCCAAATATGGATAAAACGGGGAAAAAAATTAACAGGAAGAACAAAGTAACCAAATTTATAATTAAATCAATGCAAGAAATGAAACTTGTGGACATATGGAGGAAACAAAACCCAAAAGAAAAGGAATACTCATACTACTCGACTAGACATAAAACATACTCAAGGATAGACCTATTCCTGTTATCAGCCCACATACAAGGGAGAGTTAGGAAAACGGAATATAAAGCTAGACTATTATCGGACCACTCACCCCTGTTATTGGCAATAGAGCTAGAAGACATCCCTCCAAGAATGTATAGATGGAGATTAAACCCCATGCTACTTAAAAGACAGGATTTTAGAGAATTTATTGAAAAACAATTAAAAATGTACTTTGAAGTAAATACGGAATCAGTGGAAGATAAGTTTATACTATGGGACGCAATGAAAGCATTCATTAGAGGGCAAATAATAAGTTATGCAACCAAGATGAAGAAGGACTATAATCAGGAAACAGAGCAGTTGGAAAGGGAAATAATAAACATAGAAAAAAAATTAGCAATAAAGGAAGATACAACCAAAAGAAGAGAATTGGCGGATAAAAAAATAAAATATGAAACATTACAAACATATAAGGTGGAGAAGAATATAATGAAGACAAAACAGAAATATTATGAACTAGGGGAAAAAACACACAAAATCCTAGCATGGCAGCTTAAGACAGAGCAAACTAAGAAAATGGTATTGGCAACAAGGAAAAAAGACAAACAAATTACATATAATCCAAAAGAAATTAAGGAAAACTTCAGAGAATTCTATGAACAATTATACCGAACCGAAAACGAAGGGAAAGAAGGGAAAATAGATGAATTTTTGACTAAAATTGAACTACCAAAACTACAAATAGAGGAACAAAATAAATTAACAGAACCATTTGGAACAGTAGAAATACAAGAGATAATAAAAAATTTACCAAATAATAAGACACCAGGAGAGGATGGACTCCCAATAGAATTCTACAAAACATTTAAAGACCTAATAATACTGCCCCTCCTGGATGTAATCAACCAGATTGATGAGACACAAAACTTACCAGATTCATGTAAAACAGCAATAATTACAGTGATACTAAAACAAGGGAAAGATCCACTCTCACCAGCGTCATATAGACCAATATCTTTGCTAAACACAGATTATAAGATAATAGCTAAACTATTAGCGAACAGATTAGCAGAACAGGTACCGAAAATGGTAAATTTAGACCAAACTGGATTTATCAAAAAAAGACGCACAACAGACAATATTTGTAAATTTATTAACTTAATTCATGCAGTAGAAGGAAATAAAGCACCGGCAGTAGCAGTTGCTTTAGACGCAGAGAAGGCCTTCGACAGAGTAGAATGGAATTACTTGTTCAAAGTATTGCAAAAATTCAGTTTACCGGAGAAGTATATTAATTGGATTAAAGCATTATATAAGGGACCGTTAGCGAAAGTGACAGTAAATGGACATGTATCAAAGCAATTTAACTTAAGCAGGTCAACGCGGCAGGGATGCCCACTATCACCATTATTGTTTGCGCTAGCTATAGAACCACTAGCAGAATCGATAAGAAGAGATAATAATATAAAAGGAATAAAAATAAAAGACAGGGAATATAAAATCAGTCTGTTTGCGGATGATGTGATAGTGTACTTAACAGAACCAGAACTATCAATAAAAGAACTATATAAGAAATTGAAGGAATATGGAGAAGTGTCGGGATACAAGATAAACGTAAATAAAAGTGAAGCAATGCCTATGAATAACGCGGATTTCTCAAAATTTAAGGAGGAATCCCCATTCAGATGGCAAACGCAGGCAATAAGATACCTAGGTGTGCAAATAAACAAAAATCTAGGCCAATTATATAAACTCAATTACAATCCACTAATGAAAAAATTACAGGACGATTTAGAGCATTGGAAAGAGCTACCACTAACACTGATAGGAAGGATAAACTGTATTAAAATGAACATTTTTCCAAGGATACTATACTTATTTCAGGCATTGCCAATACAACTGACAGAAAAATTCTTCAAAGAGTTAAAGAAAATAATAAGGAGATTTTTATGGAGAGGGGGGAAACCGAGGATAGCACTAGACAAATTAACAGAATGGTATAAACAAGGAGGCTTACAATTGCCAAACTTCAAAAATTATTATAGAGCCGCACAATTAAGGTACCTATCAGATTTTTATCAAACAAGGGAAAAACCAGACTGGACGAGACTAGAATTAGATAAAATAGGGGAAAAGATACCTGAACACATATTATATAAATGGGACGAAAAATTGGTACAACATAGAACTTCTCCAGTATTACACCATCTCCTCAATATATGGAAGAAGATTCATGTAGAAAGAAATAAAATAAATTACCAAATACCAAAACTAATATTGACGCAAAATAAGCTACTCCCTTTTACAATAGACAACCTTGCCTTTAGAAAATGGGAAAAAAAAGGGATTAAAAGAATAGAAAATTGTTTTTCAGGAAGTAGATTCTTATCCTTTGAACAAATGAGAGATAAGTACAATATAACGGGAGATACAGCGCTGGCATATTACCAACTGAGATCCTACTTGAAAGATAAATTAGGAAGCAACTTGAGTTTACCAGAGGGAAGTAACCTTGAATATGTGATTACAGATACAATGTTAATCAAAAGATTTATAAAAAATATGTATATTAAACTGCAAGAAAAGGAAAATGAGGAAACAAATGGTAAAACTAAACAAAAATGGGAACAAGATTTAAATATAAAGATAAAAAAGGAAACATGGGAGAAGTTATGCTCTGGAACGATGAGAAATACAATAAATACGAGGCTGCGTATGATACAATATAATTGGTTACACAGACTATACATTACACCGCAAAAGTTAAATAAATGGGACCCAACAGTATCTGATAGATGTTTTCGATGTAAAAAAGAAAGGGGAACAACAATTCATGCAATCTGGACATGTGAGAGAGTAGAAAAATTTTGGGATGATCTCAATCAGATATTAAATAAAATAACAGAAAACAATATACCAAAGAATCCAGAGATCTTTCTCCTAAGTAACATAAAAAATAAAGAATTTGGAATTGACTTGGAGGATGCACAAAAAAGATTTGTTAAGATAGCCCTAGCTGTAGCAAAAAAATGTATTATGTCAACCTGGAAATTGGAAGATAATTTGAAAATACAACAATGGTATATAGAAATGAATAAATGTATTCCATTAGAAAAAATAACATATAGTTTAAGAAATAATATTGAAATATTCGAACAAGTATGGGAGCCTTACATTAAATACAATAGCGAAAACCTACCGGGAACAAACATTACCTAAGTTGATGGAAGGAGAAGAGAAGAAAAGAATGGACTCAATAGAATTTCTGGTGTATTTTTGTTGAATGACAACATTGTCTAACTGAATTAATGCAACCTAGATTGTATAACTAAAATGGATGAGAGGGGGGGGGGACGGGAGGGTGGCTTGGGAGGAGGGAGGGGGGAGGGAGAAAAAGTCACTGTAAATGTGTGGAAAAGAAAAAGTGTATATCATGGCTATTGTGATTTATGGTGTGAAAAATAAAAAATAAAAAAAAAAATAAAAAAAAAAAAAGCCTACACCAGATAGGCGTCGTTCATCCATAGGCTTGCCAGACCAGTAGAGTGTGTAGCCCGCGCCGCATTTTTGGAGGCTGCCTACATCTGCAAGGCGGACTTCACTGAGAGCGGCTATGTCGATGTCAAGTCTGAGAGTTCATGTGCGATGGGGGCAGACTGACGTTCAGGTCGGTGGCTGTCCGCCTTGTCCAGCATGGTTCTGATGTTCCAGCATGCTAGCTTGAATTTGTGAGCATCTTTTGAGGGGGAGGACGTGGAAGGGGATGACATGGACATGTCCTCGGGCCTGCGCAAAGGAGCTTTTAGGTGGAGTGCAGTGTGCGTAGTACTGGCCCCACCCTTCACACCAAAGGAGCTTTTAGGTGGAGTGCAGTGTGCGTAGTACTGGCCCCACCCTTTACACCCATGGTTTGTCGCAAATTACCTGTGGACATGGCCTAGGTAAGTTTAATTGGGTTCTCTAACTACCTCTGAGGTAGGTCAGGGACCCGGTTGGGTTCTAACAGGGTTGACCGAGTCACACACTTTCTTACTGCTGTGTAACTGGGGAGTAAAATGTAAAAAGCGAGGGGGAGGCGGCGGCCCCGGCCTCGGTAGAGTGAGGCAGGCGGAGGCCCCGGTCCGGGCAGAAACGAGGAGGAGGCGGTGGCTCCGGCCTCAGCAGAGTGAAACAGGCGGTGGCCCCAGTCCGGGCAGAAAGGAGGCGGGGGCCCCGGTCCGGGCACAGGGAAGGCGGCGGCGGCCCCGGCCCCAGTCCGAGCAGAAGGTAGGCGGCGGCAGCCCCGATCCGGGCAAAAGCGAGGGGGAGGCGGCGGCCCCGGCCTCGGTAGAGTGAGGCAGGCGGAGGCTGAGATCCAGGCAGAAAGAAGGAGGCGGCAGCCCTGGTCCGGGCACAGGGAAGGCGGCGACGGCCCCGATCCAGGCAAAAGCGAGGGGGAGGCGGCGGCCCCGGCCTCGGTAGAGCGAAGCAGGCGGAGGCCCCGGTCCGGGCAGAAAATGTATATCAAAATGTAACTATTAAATTACAATTAAAAAATCTTGAATCTGGTAATTCTGCTCAATTACTCTCCAGCTCAAGATATTTGAAAGTTGCAGGTGTGCTACAATGTTTTAATGTTTTATTTTATGCAACATCACCCAGTTGCTGTACGTCATTGCAATACCTGTGGATGGACAATACTGATCCTGTGCAAGAAATGCTTGATTGTCAAACAGTCTGTCATAGCAGTGTCTCTTCTCTCGGAAATCTAATTAAAAGAGAGAATGTAAGAAAAGCTAGACAGAGAGGAATTAACTAACAATTCACGTTTCACATGCATTGTGCAAAATAGTTTTGTTTTAAATAAAATGAACTTTTCTGCATCTCAAGAAAAATACACCAAGGAAAAATAAATCTGAAATATAAACAGAAGATTGGAAACAGACCACCAGAAAATTAATCAAGATGAAATGTTAACAGTTTCTATCTTCACTCCTTGCCTTGTTAAGCATTTCCAGCATAAACTGTGTTCTTTTTCAGATTTCAAACGTCCATCGCTGCTATTAAAAAACATCAGTTTTGCTTTGCAAAATCATGAAGAAGCACTGATTGCAAAAAGTGTCAAAAATACTTAGTTAACACATGAAAAGGAAATTTCAGTTAATATTCTGTGACTACATCAGATTTCAGAGAAAATGAACGGGAATAATAGAAAGGCAAAAACTACAATTGTTGGAAGCTTGAACAATGAAAAGCTGGAGGAACTTGTCAGTCTGGCAGTGTTCAGGGGTAATAATAGTAACTCAACATTTTGAGTTGGGATGGGTTTATTGACTTTCACCAGTTGCTTGGCAAATTTTTCAGGAAGTTACCTGAGATCAGACATTGTAGTGGAGAGAGTGGAGAGCACCAAGTTCCTTGGAGTTCACTTAACTAGTGACCTATCGTAGACACTCAACATCTCCTCACTTGTCAGGAAGGCGCAATAGCGACTGCACTTCCTGAGAAGACTGAAGCGGGCAAAGCTGCCAACCACCATCATGTCACCCTTCTAAAGGGTGCATCCTGACTAGCTGCATCATAGTGTGGAACAATAGCTGTAGCAAATCGGATCAGAGGTCAATCCAAAAGACCATAAGAGTGGCAGAGAGGATCACAGGAGTCTCCCTCCACCTCCCACTCCCCACCCCCAAATGAAGTGATCTACCAGAATTGTTGTCTGAAGAGAGTGCGGAAAATCATTGAGGATCCCTTCCATCCAGCACACAGCATCTTTTAGCTGTTCCCATTGGGAAAGGGATGCAGGAGTATCAGAGCCAGCATCATGAGGCTGAGGAACAGCTTCTTCCAATGGGGATTGAGAATGCTGAACAACCAAAGAAACTGCTCCCACCAACCATACAAGACTCTCATATTCATGAAACAATATTTATTTATATAATGAAATGCTTCTTCTGCATATGTATTGTTTTCTGTATGTTGTGTGTCTGCGTTTTGCACAGTTAATTAAGTTTCTTCTTCTTTCTTTCTTTGGCTTGGTTTCGTGGACGAAGATTTATGGAGGGGTATGTCCACGTCTGTTGGAGGCTCGTTGGTGACTGACAAGTCCAACACGGGACAGGCAGACACGGTTGCAGTGGTTGCAAGGGAAAATTGGTGGGTGGGGGTTGGGTGTTGGGTTTTTCCTCCTTTGCCTTTTGTCAGTGAGGTGGGCTCTGCGGACTTCTTCAAAGGAGGTTGCTGCCCACTGAACTGTGAGGTGCCAAGATGCACGGTTGGAGGTGAGATCAGCCCACTGGCGGTGGTCAATGGGGCAGGCACCAAGAGATTTCTTTAAGCAGTCCTTGTACCTCTTCTTTGGTGCACCTCTGTCTCGGTGGCCAGTGGAGAATTCTACTCATTCCCACTACTCATGAGAACCAGAGAACACTGTTTTTTTGGGGTGTACTCATGCAATCAGATGACAAATAAAGTTGCCTTGACTTGATTGAACCCAGGTTTCTGGCACTGTGAGACAGTGGTTCTATTAACTGTGATACTGTGCTGCTCACTATCCAGGAAAACTAGCTCCCTTTTGGGGAACTGAACCACAGGAGGGGAAACAATCAGGCCTAAACAATCAGGCTCTTACACAGCCTCTTTAAAGTGGGAATATTGCTCCTTTATGGCGCCACGCCGTTCTGAATAAAAGGTCATTGTAGTCCCACCTTTAAGCCGGAAGGGAGATAGTCACAGTGCCGAATCGCATTATATCGGATTGTTTGGTTCAATGTAAAAAAGCAAAGCCGGCTTAATGCCAGATCTTCTTTTCAGTAGTATTGTGTGATCTTTGTGTATAAAGGGCTAATCATTCCTGGTCTTGCCAACAACATCTAAATTAATTCAAATTTGTCCTTCTACCTCCCTCAAAAACATACTGGGTAAAAACAATAACTGAGTCTGATAAATTGCTCATACCTCAAATGTCAGCCTGAAAGATGAAGAGATGAGCCTCTCATTTAAATTTGCATTTTCTGTGTCTGGTGCCACTGCAGTCAAGGACAGCTGGAATAACAGACTTTCTATAACTGGAAAAAATAAAATTAATGGAACAAATACAGTACATACATGTCCAAAAAAACTTGATTTTGTGTTGAATAATATGATTTGGAGAGAGATTTCACTTTGAATCAAGACCTGTGAGAATAGGAAATAATGTGCCAGAAGTCCAATGTCGTATGAGAGAAATATCAAGCATGAAAGAAATCCAAATGGCCTAGAAAAGGGAAATTATTTAAGTTAATTCTACTCATTTCCACTACTCATCCATACACTTTCAAATTGTTTAATTTGGAGGTTCTGCCTTTATCATCTTACTGAGCACTGACATCTGGAAACTTCAAATTCTTTGGAAGAAAACAAAACATTTCTTCAATTTCCTATTAACTGCTTTACTAATTAACTCAAACCTATGTCCTCGAAATATAAAACTGCAAAAATTGCACATAGAGGAGTGGGATATTTAATTTTTATTTAGACATTTAGCACAATATCAGGCCCTCTGGCTCATGAGCCCATGCCGCCCAAATCCCCCAATTAAACGACAACCCTTATACGTTTTGAAGGGTGGGAGGATACCAGAGCGCCCAGAAGAAACCCATAAAGACATGGGGAGAACACAGAAACTTCTTATAGCCAATGCCAGATTCAATCCTGGGTCACTGGCACAGATCAGGTAACTTATCCGAAATGCTGGGGACCAGAATTGTTTTTGATTTTGGAACAATGGAACGAAGCACCACAGTAGCATCGGCAGAATATACCCGTTAAACAGCAACAACAAACAATGGCAGGCTTCTCTTTCTCTGTGTTGGACAATCTCTGCTGATAGCAAATCTTTGTCTGTCTGAAGGAAATTTTGTGTAATATCACATTTGTTTTATTACATGAAAAATTCCATTATCTCAAAGCCTCATAAATGCTAATTTATTATGTGATACAATTCTATAGGATAATTATAAGATGATTCTGCATTCTACAATCTCAATTTAAAAATAATTTATATCATATTAATAGAGAGCAAAGAATATGGAAATATGATTATGAGCCTTACCTTTGTCGAAATTATCTGTTTGATTGTTAGCAACCCATTGTCCAGTAGCTGCCACTGGAATTGGAGTCATTCAAAATTAGCATTGGGAAATAAAACAAAATCAACCTGTCAAATTTGTAGAATTAATTGTGTTTCAATTTGATGTACTTACCCGTCACAATACAAATAAGTCTTTCTCCGTGGAAATGCAAGCTGGAATTTACTGCATTAACCCATACAAACAGATCTCCTTCAAGTTCAGCAGGCCTTTGAAATCTTCTGTTGTCATATTTTAACTTAATAACGAGGTTTTCTATAATCTGCAGGTAAATTGAAAAATTACCAGAATTAATTACACTGGACAACATCATTTTTCAAAAGGTTTTGCTTCTTGAAAAAAAAAGGGGCTTTTGATAGACAACTATAAACTGAACACAAAGATAATTTCAGATTTGCTGTATCACGTTGGAAGTTGGAGAAACATTAACTTTTATTGAATTGAGCATGTTTAATCGCATAATGATGCTGACACATTGCGCGAGTTCAAAATGCCTCTCATGTCAGTGTCCAACCATAGTCGGCCAGCACTGATGGATTCCAGTTTCCTAATACCACTTTTCCAAGGTCTCAATGTCCTGGTGAAACCTTTCACTGTGTTTGTCACTGACTGCACCAAGATCAGCAGGGAAAATAAAAAATTTAAAAAAAAAGATCAGCAGGGAAGAAATCCAAGTGCAAAGGCAGAAAATGAATTTCAATGGGGTGTTGCACTTCACGGTTTTGTATGCTTGAAGTATGTTGTCAATCAGCTAAATGTAGTTTGGTGCTCTGTAGGTGCCAAGAAAAGCACCATTCTTTCTCTCCCATTGATGCTGCTCAACTTGCGGAGTTCCTCCAAAAATTTGGGGGCTCAACCATTCATTGTTGACCTTCACATCAGATGGAGAGGGTGGGAGAGGAGTCATGTGATGGAGTAGTGGCTGGTAGGGGAATACCAGCTCTCTCCAGAAAAGGAAAAAAGTGAAGAAAAAGCAAATCCCCGGACACACAAATCACAACAAATAAAAAATAAAGGTGTGGAGAAAATGGCACCTAAGAAAGAAAAGCCAAAAACAATGGCAAGAAAAGGTGAAGACCTTACCTGCATGAAAAAGCAGGGACCCGCCATGGAAAAAGGAGCCCACTCCCCGAGGTTAGTGGAGACCCCACAGGGTCGTGACCCACTAACCGCAGGACTGCAAAAATGGCTCACGGAGCCAAACAGAGGTGCACAGCTGCGCATGACAAAGACAACACCAACGGGAGGGGGAACCAGCTGTGGAGTGAAACACCTCCAGCATGATCAGCTGAGAGAGACCCGACAGTAGGGCTCCCAGGTGGAAGATAAAGAAAACAATGGAAACGGGAGGGGTGAGAATGAAAAAAGGAAACTAGAGGCACAACAGATAACCAATCCAGAAGAAGAGGATCAACATCAAGACACCATGGAAAAAAAATATCCAACAAACTGAGACAAGCAGCTCAACAAGAAAGTCAGAAGAGACACAGATACAAGGAAGAGAAATAGAAGACACAAACCCAAGAGCAGGCACAGAAGAAAAAGGAGGAGAACACCAAGCTCTGCACAGAGGAATAGGAGGTAAAATGAATGGACAGTACATAGATTAAAAAAATTTCATGAACAAATGAAAGCATTAAAAGAATTGCTGACACTAGAATTTAGTGAAATTAAAAGAAAAATGAAAAGTACAGAAGAAAAAGTGAGTAGAATAGAGCTGGTCATAGCAGATGTCGGGAAAAAATTAGAAAATGTGGAAGAACGTGTAATGGCGGTAGAAATGGAAGTGAACGACTTAAAAAGAAAATTGGAAGAAAGTGACAAAAAAGTTAAAGAAACACAGAAGTTGTTAGCTCAGAAGATGGATTAATGGAAAACTATAGTAGGCGAAACAATATAAAGATAGTGGGTGTCAGAAATAAAACTTCTCACACATGAGTCTCTTTAAAACTGATGACACGACAAGCTTTATTTACAAGTCTGCAGAGTTGGACTCAACTGGCTTTTCACCAGTTAAGCCCCGATACATACAGTGCATTGATTTTTATACCCTTATTGTTTGCCCTTCCCCTTCTTATTAATACTGTTTTAATTGGTTAGTATTGCAAAAGCATTCTAAGTATAACTGCATTTTTAATTATCACGTTCATTACGTACGCTGCGAACTCTACATACACTAAATTCTGTTTCTCACCCTTCTTATCAATCTTTTGTCTCCTGCATGTCTCTCACTATGACCATGAAAAGATATGTTTTAAAAAAACATATCCAGCTGAACCTTTTGTCCTTGGCTGCTAGTAAGCTCCCTGTCCGTTCTGGCTTCCCTTTTTATGATTAATCATCACATTTTAACTTAAGCCATTTTAACCTAAATTCTCTATATATAACAATCCACCCCTTTCTCTCTTTAAAATGTGTGTATTATATATATATGAATGGGGATTTTAACTCGGGGAAGAGAAATGTTTCATGATAAATTAATCTCGTGCTGAAGTAAAATTCTAACGGGGTCTCCCAGCCCCCTGGTTGCATAGCCTGTTGGACCATAGAAATCACCAGGTTGCGTAGACAGGGAATAATACAGGGCAAAATAAGTAGCAGGAATAAAATACCTCCGATGACCCACAATAAGGTACGCCACCAGGTTGCTCCAAACCATTTGTCCATCCAATTTAATTTTGCAAAAGGATGCCTGGTTTGAACAGGTACATGGGACAAAGTATGAATATTATTAGCGATTTTTCGAATGGCTTGGCCATTATCATCAATCTGTAAGCAGCAGTTAGTCAAATTAAGCTTTCCACATACACCTCCTTCCGTGGCTAGGAGATAGTCTAGGGCCAGACGGTTCTGATATATAGCAGAGCGCATTTGACCTTGCTGGGATGCAAGTAATTGCAGGGCTAGAGCTGTTTGATTTGTAACAATTTCAAGGACTGCTTGCAAGCGAATAATGCGATTTAACATATAAATAGGAGTACGATAACCCCAGGATCCATCTTGAGCCCATGTAGCGGGACCATAATATTGAATTATGCGTTCTGGAGGCCAATCATCTCCCCATTGTCCCAAATGTACCGTGCTAGAGCGGGGCTGACGGTGTAATGTATCAAAAACCTTCACTCCTAATTTATGACCGTGATCGTGGGGTAGGAGGAAAAATTCTGGGCGGATTATTCCTAGGAAACAAGTTCCACTCCACTGTAAGGGGAGACGAGTATAAGCTTTATTACCACATACCCAGAATAATCCATTTGGGGATACTCCATACCCCCTTTCCCAAACTCTTTTAAGAACAGGGTTTGACTGGTATGGTCCTGCGATGGTGGAACTGGTACAATTCCAAAACTGAATACTGCTATTAGACAGGGGTAGGCAATTAGTTTTAAAAACAGTGGATAAGAACCAAGTCAGGGGTTTAGGAAACCAAGTGAAAATACCAGGCGAAATGCGAATCCATACAGCCTTGCAGGGACTTTTTCCTACTGGGTATTTGCCGGTTCGTGAGAGACAATAAAAACCAGAGGGGACGTTAGAGAGAGACCAAGTTTTTCTTGATCTCGTTCGGTTAGTTGTCCATATTCGGGAAATCATGGTCAATGAATTGAGGGACTCCCCCCACCAAGGCCACTGCTCTGACATCCGTGGACCCCCGCAGACCCAACAATTGGTTACATTAAAAGTTCCTGCAATTTTAGTTGCAAGATCCACAAAAAGGTCATCTCCCCCAACTGCATGACCGAAACTTTCATGGTTATTTGGATGGACTCGAACTAAGTCCGGCTGTCTTAAAGGGGCAGGCACTTTCGAGTGTAGAGTGGAACTTTTCATTGGAACAGTACGCTGGTGTATGCAAAACCAGAGTCCATCAGGGCATGGTGGGCCTGAGTCACCCTTCCAACCGTTAAGAGGGAAAGGAGTGGTATTAGGAATCTGTATATAATGACCCATATTATTTCCTTCTTTTTCCACACAAGGGGTATATGGATGTTAGGTGGTATTTTCTGCCCAGCATTTCTCAGGAACTGAGGTATGGGAAATAAAATTACCCTCCTTTCTTCCCCAAATGTGGTCCTGAAACAGGACCACTGTGTCTCTGCATTTCTTACATTTTACACCTGATAAAGACATAGGCAAACTAAGAAAAATCAAAGAACATAACAATAACATTGTGAATCAAGTCTTTCTGCGAAATCGCAAGGTAAGAGGTTTTTCTCCAGGAACACAAGTCCAATCTGAGTTCGTATCAGGGTCCTGAGGCGCCTCTACAGGTCCCTTAAATCTGGATGCGTGCGTCCACCCCTTCTCTCTTGTTCGTGCTGCAGCCTCTGTAGTTAAGAGAACTTGGTATGGACCTTCCCACTGGGGCTGGAGTTTTTCAGTTTTCCAGGTCTTGATGAGAATCCAATCTCCTGGTTCCACTTTGTGTAAAGAAAAGTCTAGAGGCGGTGTTTGTGCCAATAGTCCTCTCTTTCGTAAATCTGTAAGAGAGCGTGACAGTGCCTGTAAATAGTTCCTAACAAATATATCCCCTTCCCCCAAGGTGGGACACCCCTCAACTGTACTCCAGAAGGGAAGCCCAAACATCATTTCATAAGGGGACAATCCTACATCTTTTCGTGGGGCAGTACGAATTCTCAATAAAGCCAGGGGTAGACACTTTATCCAAGGCATTTTAGTTTCCACCATTAATTTTGTCAATTGCATTTTTAGGGTTCCATTCATACGTTCAACCCTCCCTGAGCTTTGTGGATGCCAAGGGGTATGCAATTTCCAAGAGACCTGTAATGCATTACAAATCAATTGCTGGATTTTTGAAGAAAAATGTGGACCCCTGTCTGAGTCTATAGAATCCATTATACCATATCTGGGGATTATCTGCTCTAGGAGGAGGCGAGCTACTGTAGAGGCTGTAGCATTTACTGTTGGGAAGGCTTCCACCCATCGGGTAAAGTGATCTATTATCACCAACAGATACTTCCATCTTTGGACTTGAGGTAACTCTGTGAAGTCGATCTGGATACGTTGAAAAGGGCGTATGGCTAATGGTTGACCTCCCATGGTCCCTGTCCTCATTACCTTCTTATTAATTTTTGTGCATAGGTGACAATTCTGCACCTCCTGTTTGGCCAAGGTGTAGATTCCCTTACACACATATTCTCGAAGCACTGTGTCACATAAGGCTTGGGTGCCCCAGTGGCTCTGATGATGCAGGTGTTTTAAAATATTGCGAGTTATTTCTTTATTTAGAACCATTCTTCCATCTGGTGTCTTCCATGTTCCATCAGGCAGCTGGCTTGCGCCCAGCTGAGCCATGTCCTTTTCTTCCTTAGCAGTGAAAATGGGAGCCTTCTTTATGCCTTGTCTTATTGGGATTAAGGTCAGCAAACGGACTTCTTGTTGCATGGCTGCCCTTTTGGCTTCTTCATCAGCCAGTCTGTTTCCAATTGCTGTCGGGTTATCTCCCCTCTGATGGCTTGGTATGTAGACCACTGCTATTTCCTGGGGTAATGTCAAGGCTTCTAAAGTCAGAGTAATCATCTGTTCGTGTGCCAATTCCTTTCCTCTTGATGTAATTAGACCACGCTCCTTCCAGATCTTACCAAAGGTATGCACTACCCCGTATGCGTATTTGGAATCAGTGTAAATCGTTCCAATTTTCTTTGCCAGTATTCTGAGGGCTCTCTGCAAGGCATATAGTTCACAGGACTGTGCTGACCAGCTTCCGGGTAGTCTCGTGGATTCTACTACTTTCCAAGTATTTCCTTCTATTATAGCATACCCACTTCTTCTCATTCCGTCAACACATCTGGCGGAGCCGTCAATGTAGAATTCATATCCTTCTCCCAGCGGAGTATCGCAAAGGTCTTCTCGGGTCTTGGTCTGAAGATCTGTCAACTCGACACAATCGTGCTCCACCTCTCTCTCTGTTTCACTGCCGTATAAAAACTGAGCTGGGTTGCAGCTATTAATCTTTGCAAACTGTAGATCTTCTCCGACCATTAAAATGGTTTCATACTTTAATATGCGAGAATCAGTCAGCCATCGATGGGCAGTTTGTGTTAATAAAACACTCACAGAATGGGAGGTGTACACAGTCATCTTTCCTCCAAAAGTAAGTTTACGTGCTTCCTCTACCAACAGAGCAGCAGCCGCTACTCCCTGGATACACGTCGGCCATCCGCGAGACACTGGGTCCATCATTTTGAAAAGGAAAGCCACTGGGTGTCGCTGACCGCCTTTTTCCTGTGTTAAAACTCCCACAGCTGTTCCTTGGTTATGAGTGACAAATAGCTGGAAGGGCTGTTTTAAAGAGGGCAGAGTGAGTACTGGGGCTCGTGTCAGGCGATGCTTCAAGTCCTCAAACCATCCCTCCTCCTCCTGGGTCCATTTCAATGGATATTCATTTTCATTTGTCAGCTTTTTATACATAAACTTCACCAAAGCTGAGTAGTCCTCTATCCATAACCTACAGTAACCTAAGAGTCCCAGGAATTGTCTTATTTCCTTCTTATTACGGGGTAACGGCATTCTAGTGATTCCCGCAATCCGTTCAGGGGTAATCCGTTTCTGTCCTTTACTTATCTGGTGTCCCAGATATACCACAGTTCTCTCAACGAACTGTAACTTGTTCCTGGACACCCGTAGACCCTTTTTCCCCAGATAATTCAAGAGTCTAATTGTATCTCCCCTCATTTCTTGTTCCTTGGGTCCTGATAATAGTAAATCGTCCACATACTGCATTAGTTGGGAATCATCAGTTTGTGGATAGTCCGCCAGGATTTGTTCTAGCATTTGTCCAAACAGGTTCGGAGATTCAGTGAACCCTTGGGGCAATACAGTCCACCGAAGCTGTCTCCGTCTACCTGTCCATGGATTTTCCCATTCAAACGCAAACATATCTCTACTTTCCTCTTCTAATGGACACGTCCAGAAGGCATCCTTCAAGTCGATAACACTAAACCACTCATGGTCTGGGGGAATCCGACTCATAATAGTATAGGGATTAGGCACCACTGGGTGGCGGGTCTGAACAATAGCATTCAAACTTCTTAGATCCTGAACTAGGCAATAGGATCCATCTGACTTTTTCACTGGGAGTATAGGGGTGTTATAAGGTGACATGCATTCTTCTAATAGTCCGTCTCGTATTAGAGTCTCAATTACCGGCTGTAGCCCTTTTCTCCCTTCCAAAGAAATAAGATACTGACGTTTCCTTACCGGCTGATGACCTGGTATTAATGTGACATGTAAAGGTGGGATGTCCAGACCTCCTCGATTTCCCTCCTTATACCAGACTCTCTCGTCAATCTGCCGTTCATCCTCTTCCTTTAAAGCACAGAGGTGGACTCGCACTTCTCCGTCCACAGGGAGAGCACCCAAACCTAGGAGAGCCTGTAAGTCCCTTCCTAGGAGGTTAAATCCAGCCGACGGTAACAACAAGAGGTCTTGTACCCCTTCTCTTTCTTCCAGTTTCACTGTTACTTGGGGAATTATTGATACCATTCTGGGAGCTCCTTCTATCCCAGAAATTGTCAAATTACTTTTTACAGGCTCAGTTCCGATTGGCACAGTTATTACACTACTTCGTTCCGCTCCTGTGTCCACCATAAACACCACCTCTTCTCCCTTGGGACCAATTTTTAGTTTTACCAGGGGTTCCCTCTTATACTTGGTCCCTAACATTTGGAACCCCTGACCCCCCTAATCTTCTTCCATAAGTTCGAGGGCACGCAATTCCCTCTTGTATCGGGGGCATTCCCTCTTAAAGTGTCCTTCCTCATTGCAGTAATAGCACTTAACGAACCTCCGGGGTCTTCCCTCTCTTGGATATCTTGGATTGTTTAGAGGAAGGTTTTGTTTTCTTTCCCCTCTGGATTCGGCATTCATCTGTCGGATAGTCTGTACCATAACCTTTGTCGCCCTCTTTTGATCTTCTTCTTCTCTCTGCACATATACTTTTTGCGCCTTTTTTAACAGGTCGCTTAGGGGTTTTTCGCTCCAGTCCTCCTCCTTTTCTAGTTTCTTTCTAATGTCCTGCCATGATTTGGAAACAAATTCAATTCGAATAAGCTGTTCACCCATTGGTGTACTAGGGTCCACGCCCGCATACTGTTGGACATTCTTTCTCACCCTCTCCAAAAAATCAGTAGGGGACTCGTCTTTCCCCTGGTGGTTCCCAAATGCCTTGGTAAAATTGTGACCCTTTGGCACAGCCTCCCGTATCCCTTTAATTGTCCACTCTCTATATTGTCTCATACTTTCCAATCCCTCGGGTGTTCGTTTGTCCCACCTGGGTTCTTTTAAGGGATATTTTTGTTCATGGGGTCTGGGGTCCCCAGGTTGTTCATATTCCCACATGAGGAGGGCAGCCCGTCGAATCATCTGCCTCTCCTGGGGTGAGAATAATGTTCCCATTATTGCCTGCATCTCTTCCCACGTATATGTGTTTGGTCCCAGGAATTGGTCGAGCTGTTCAGCCAGTCCTATAGGATCTTCCAATAACTTTTTCATTTCTTTCTTAAATCCCCGCACCTCTGTACTAGTTAGGGGAACATTCACATATCCCGTTCCCCCTCCCGGTCCTCCCATAGGAACTTCCCTCAGGGGATTTAGGCTTATTGAAAACTTTGATGGTCCTGGACCAGTCTGGGATCTTGTCCAGGGTCGGTTTACCGGTGGAAGTTTAGGGTCCGACTCCCTTAATTCATCCTTTTTTTCCCGGCCCGTTTCGGGGCAATCAGATTCATCACCTTACCCCTCCGGAAATGAGCTTTCCTCGGGCGCAGTAGGCACCGGGGGAATATAAGGAGGGGGAAGGTTGTCCAGAGGTTCCCACTTCTTTTCTCCCGCTACCCTCAATTTAAAACATTTTGTTAAGGATCCTGGCCAGGGAACCCAACAAAATGCATATGTTGACTCTTCTTGATTCACCTTTGGTCTCGAATTTACATACATGTTTAATGCTTGTCTAACCCAATCCTCATCAGATCCAAATTTCGGCCACCAGACCGAAGAACCTTTAATAGGTTGTTTCGACCAAAGGAGACAATATTGGACCATCTTTTTCTTGTTTTTGTCTCGATATCTTTTACTATCCCAATTTTCAAACATTCTCCCCAAAGGGCTGTCAAGGGGAACTCCCAGGAATTGTCCTGAATTTTCAGACGAGCCCTTAGATTTTGATCCTCCCATTTTCCCACCTAGATCTGTTTATCGTTGCTGAGGACCCTCTCGTTCTGGACCCTACTCCCTTCTTCTCAGATGCCTCGTCAGAGGTACTGTCCCTCCTTCGGTTACCGCTGAGGTTTCCCTGGGGTTGACCCCTCTCTTCTCGGCACTTCGTCGGAGGTGCTGTCCCTCCTTCGGTTACCGCCGAGGTTTCCCTGGGGTCTATCCTAGAGTCCCACGACAGGGTCCTCACGCCACGACAAAAGCTCTATACCTGATCTATTACGTTAGGTTTTTTTATCCAAACAGGTGTATCCCGTTACACCTGTTACCCAATCCCCACACCACAATCGTAAGTCGTCACTTACCGGTGTCTTCCCGGGGATTGAACCATCACCCTTCTCCTCTCTGTCTTGTCGTGTCACCTCGTCCGGATACCACTCGCTCAAGCCGCCCGAAGCGACGAGCAAGGGACTAGGAGCCGCTGAACTCAGCGGGGTGCACTGCCTCCGATGTCCCTCTTCTCGCCTCCCCTCACGGCTGGAGTGTAGATCCCGGACGAGCCCCCATTTGTCAGAAATAAAACTTCTCACACATGAGTCTCTTTAAAACTGATGACACGACAAGCTTTATTTACAAGTCTGCAGAGTTGGACTCAACTGGCTTCTCACCAGTTAAGCCCCGATACATACAGTGCATTGATTTTTATACCCTTATTGTTTGCCCTTCCCCTTCTTATTAATACTGTTTTAATTGGTTAGTATTGCAAAAGCATTCTAAGTATAACTGCATTTTTAATTATCACGTTCGTTACGTACGCTGCGAACTCTACATACACTAAATTCTGTTTCTCACCCTTCTTATCAATCTTTTGTCTCCTGCATGTCTCTCACTATGACCATGAAAAGATATGTTTTAAAAAAACATATCCAGCTGAACCTTTTGTCCTTGGCTGCTAGTAAGCTCCCTGTCCGTTCTGGCTTCCCTTTTTATGATTAATCATCACATTTTAACTTAAGCCATTTTAACCTAAATTCTCTATATATAACAGTGGGCCTTAAGGAAGATGAAGAAGGCAAAGATATGAAAGAATTTATAAAAGAATTGATCCCAAAAGTCCTGGGAATGCCAGAAATGCAGGAAGGAATGGAAATAGAAAGAGCACACAGAATATTAACCCCGAAACCACAGTCACAACAAAAACCAAGATCCGTTTTAGTAAAATTCCTGAGATACACGACAAGAGAAAATATTTTGGAGAAGGCAATGAATAAAATGAGAGAAGATAAAAAAAACCACTGGAATACAAAGGTCAAAAAATTTTTTTCTACCCAGACATAAGTTTTGAGCTCCTAAAGAAGAGGAAGGAGTTTAATACAGCAAAATCGATCCTATGGAAGAAAGGCTATAAATTTATGTTAAGATATCCAGCGGTGCTTAAAATAGTTATCCTTGGGCAGCAAAACAGACTGTCCTCGGATCTGGAGAAAGCACGAGAATTTGCAGAATGCCTGCAAGACAGAAAGAGAGATGAAAAGATGTAACAAGAACAAAGAATGACGACAAACTACATATAAAGAAGTAAAAATACTTCTAAAAATTAGGTATAAGTAAGAACTAAAGGAGGGAAGAAAAGGGAAGTAAGGGAGAAGGGGGGAAAAGAGGTGGGGGGAGGAGGAGAAAAAAATTAATAAATAAATAAAACATAAAAAGAAAAAGAGTAGAAACGAGGGGGAGCTTTGTTGTAATGTGAAGATAAAAGTATTTTCTGGAGGGGGTTGGGTGGGAGAGAATAACAGTCACTGCCAAATCAGTTTACACTTGCGAATGGGTTTGCAGTCCGAATGGAGAGGGGAGTTGTGGTTGCCTGGCAAGGGACAAGGGGCGACTCGGGGGGGGGGGGAGACACTTGGGGTTAAGGGAATTTTAGATGTGGGAATGGTTGAAATGATTAAGAAAACTGAGAAATGGAAATGGGGAAAAGGGGAAAGGTGGTGGTGAGGAAGCGGAAATGAGATGTAAACAAAGTATTAAATGGCCATGTTGAACTGCATGACTATAAATATTAATGGAATACATACCAAATCAAAAGGAAGAGGCTATTCAATTTACTGAAAAAAGAAAAAAATTGATATAACATTTGTGCAGGAAACGTATCTAACTGAAGTGGAACACAAGAAATTAAGGAGAGACTGGGTAGCGCACGTAACAGCAGCATCATATAACTCAAAAGCCAGAGGTGTAGCTATATTAATCAATAAAAATGTACCAATCAAAATAGAGGAGGAAATAATAGATCCAGCAGGGAGGTATGTAATGATAAAGTGTCAGATATATTCAGAATTTGCTCAATATATATGCACCTAATGAAGAGGATCAAAAGTTTATGCAAGATATCTTTTTGAAGATTATAGATACACAAGGGAATATATTGATAGGAGGGGACTTTAAACTTAATTTGGATTCAAAGATGGATAAAACTGGACAAAAGACTAGCAGAAAGAACAAAGTAGCCAAATTTATAGTTAAATCAATGCAAGAAATGCAACTTTTGGATATATGGAGGAGACAACACCCAAAGGAGAAGGAATACTCATTTTATTCGAGTAGTCATAAAACATACTCAAGGATTGACCTATTCCTGTTGTCAGTCCATATCCAAGGGAGAGTTAGGAAAACGGAATATAAAGCTAGATTGTTATTGGATCACTCACCTCTGTTATTAGCAATAGAGCTGGAGGACATCCCACTAAGAACGTATAGATGGAGATTAAACTCCATGCTACTTAAAAGACAGGATTTTAGAGAATTAATTGAGCACCAAATTAAAATGTACTTTGAAATAAATACAGAATCAGTGAAAGATAAATTTATATTATGGGATGCAATAAAAGCCTTCATTAACAAGTTATGCAACTAAGATGAAGAAGGACTACAATCGGGAAATAGATCAGCTGGAAAGGGAAATAGTAAGTACAGAAAAATAACTAGCAACAAGGGAAGATACAACAAAAAGAAGAGAATTGGCGGACAAAAAAAATAAAATACGAAACACTACAAACGTATAAGGTGGAGAAGAACATAATGAAGATAAAGCAGAAGTTTTATGAGCTAGGAGAAAAAATGCACAAAATGCTAGCTTGGCAGCTTAAAACAGAACAAGCTAAAAGAATGGTATTGGCATCAAAGAAAAAGCACAAAGAAATTACATGTATCCCAAACTTCAATGAAAACTTCAAGGAATTCTATGAGCAATTATACCGAACTGAGAGCGAAGGGAAAGAAGACAAAATAGATGAGTTTCTAGCTAAAATTGAACTACTGAAATTGCAAGAAGAGGAGCAAAACAAATTGATAAAAGCATTTGAAATAGAGGAAATATAGGATATATTAAAAAAGCTACCGAACAATTAAATGCCTGGAGAGGACAGACTCCCAATAGAATTGTATAAAACATTTAAATACTTATTAATTTCTCCTTTCCTGGAAGTGATGAACCAGATTGAAGAAACACAAAACATGCCAGATTCATGTAAAACAGCAATAATTACAGTAATACCAAAGACGGGGAAAGATCCACTAACACCAGCATCGTATAGACAAATATCTCCACTTAACTCAGATTATAAGATAATAGTAAAACTATTAGCAAACAGATTGGCCGACTGTGTACCAAAAATAGTAAAACTAGATCAAACTGGATTTATTAAGAAAAGATGAACAACGGACAATATCTGAAAGTTCATTAACTTAATCCATGCAGTACAAGGATATAAGACGCCAACAGTGGTGGTTGTTTTAGACGCAGAGAAAGCCTTTGACAGGGTAGAATGGAATTATTTATTCAAAGTACTACAGAGGTTCAACCAAGAAGAGAAATATATAATGCTTTAATTGGATTAAAGCATTATATAAGGGGCCATTGGTGAAGGTGACAGTAAATGGATATGTATCGAACTTATTATTTTCTTTAACTCCTTGAAGAATTTCTCTGTCAGTTGTATTGGCAATGCCTGAAATAGGTATAATATCCTTGGAAAAATGTTCATTTTAATACAGTTTATCCTTCCTATTAGTGTTAATGGTAAATCTTTCCAATGCTCTAAATCGTCCTGTAATTTTTTCATTAGTGGGTAATAATTGAGTTTATATAGTTGGCCGAGATTTTTGTTGCCATCTAAATGGTGATTCCTTCTTAAATTTTGAGAAATCCGCATTATTCATAAGCATTGCTTCACTTTTATTTACGTTGATCTTGTAACCCGACACTTCTCCATATTCCTTCAATTTCTTATATAATTCTTTTATTGATAGTTCTGGTTCTGTTAAGTATACTATAACATCATCCGCAAATAAACTGATTTTATATTCCTTGTCTTTTATTTTTATCCCTTTTATATTATTTTCTGTTCTTATCAATTCTGCTAGTGGTTCTATAGCTAACGCAAACAATAAAGGTGATAGTGGGCATCCCTGTCGTGTTGACCTGCTTAAGTTAAATTGCTTTGATACATGTCCATTTACTGTCACTTTCGCTAATGGTCCCTTATATAATGCTTTAATCCAATTAATATACTTCTCCGGTAAACTGAATTTTTGCAATACTTTGAACAAATAATTCCATTCTACTCTGTCAAAGGCCTTCTCTGCGTCTAAAGCAACTGCTACTGTTGGTGCTTTATTCCCTTCTACTGCATGAATTAAGTTAATAAATTTACAAATATTGTCTGTTGTGCGTCTTTTTTTGATAAATCCAGTTTGGTCTAGATTTACCATTTTCGGTACATACTCCGCTAATCTGTTTGCTAATAGTTTAGCTATTATCTTATAATCTGTGTTAAGTAAAGATATTGGTCTATATGACGCTGGTGTGAGTGGATCTTTCCCTTGCTTTAGTATTACTGTAATTATTGCTGTTTTACATGCATCTGGTAAGCTTTGTGTTTTATCAATCTGGTTGATTACTTCCAGGAGGGGCGGAATTAATAAGTCTTTAAATGTTTTATAGAATTCTATTGGGAATCCATCCTCTCCTGGTGTCTTATTATTTGGTAATTTTTTTATTATCTCTTGTATTTCTACTATTCCAAATGGCTCTGTTAATTTATTTTGTTCCTCTATTTGTAGTTTTGGTAGTTCAATTTTAGTTAGAAATTCATCTATTTTCCCTTCTTTTCCTTCGTTTTCAGTTCGGTATAATTGTTCATAGAATTCTCTAAAGTTTTCCTTAATTTCTTTTGGATTATATGTAATTTGTTTGTCTTTTTTCCTTGATGCCAATACCATTTTCTTAGCTTGTTCTGTCTTAAGCTCCCATGCTAGGATTTTGTGCGTTTTTTCACCTAGTTCATAATATTTCTGTTTTGTCTTCATTATATTCTTCTCCACCTTATATGTTTGTAGTGTTTCATATTCTATTTTTTTTATCCGCCAATTCTCTTCTTTTAGTTATAATCCTTCATTACTAATTCTTTTTCTATATTTACTATTTCCCTTTCCAACTGCTCTGTTTCCTGATTATAGTCCTTCTTCATCTTGGTTACATAACTTATTATTTGCCCTCTAATGAATGCTTTCATTGCATCCCATAGTATAAACTTATATTTCACTGATTTTGTATTTATTTCAAAATACATTTTAATTTGTTTTTCAATAAATTCTCTAAAATCCTGCCTTTTAAGTAACATGGGGTTTAATCTCCATCTATACATTCTTGGAGGGATATCCTCTAACTTTACTGTCAATATTAAGGGTGAATGGTCCGATAGTATTCTAGCTTTATACTCTGTTTTTTTAACTCTATCTTGCATACGAGCTGATAACCAAAATAGGTCTATTCTTGAGTATGTTTTATGTCTAGCCGAGTAATATGAATATTCCTTTTCCTTTGGGTGTTGTTTCCTCCATATATCCAAAAGTTGCATTTCTTCCATCGATTTAATTATAAATTTGGTTACTTTGTTCTTTCTGTTAATTTTTTTCCCAGTTTTGTCCATATTTGAATCCAAATTCAGGTTGAAATCCCCTCCTATTAATATGTTCCCTTGCGTATCTGCTATCTTCAAAAAGATATCTTGCATAAACTTTTGATCTTCTTCGTTAGGTGAATATACATTGAGTAGATTCCAAAACTCCGAATATATCTGACATTTTATCATTACATATCTCCCTGCTGGATCTATTATTTCCTCTTCTATTTTAAATGGCACATTTTTACTAATTAATATAGCTACTCCTCTTGCTTTTGAATTATACGATGCTGCTGTTACGTGTCCTACCCAATCTCTCTTTAATTTCTTGTGCTCCAATTTAGTTAAATGTGTTTCTTGCACAAATGCTATATCAATTTTTTCTTTTTTCAGTAAATTTAGCAGTTTCTTCCTTTTAATTTGGTTATGTATTCCATTAATATTTAAAGTCATATAGTTCAACGTAGCCATTTTATACTTTGTTTATCTTCCCTTTCTGTTTCTCCATCATTACCTTTCCTTCTTATCCATTTCTGTTTTCTTCTTTTGAATCCTTTATAAGACAACATTCCTAAAACATCAAACATTTTCCTTATTCTCCTATTTAAAACTTCTTTAGCCCCAATCCCCCCTTCCCCTCCTGAGTTGTCCTTTATCCCTTGTCGAACAACCACATCTCCCCTCTCCATTTGGATTTGCGAATTCACTCGCAAGCGTCAGCTGATTTTGCAGTGACCGTAACTCCCCCCCACCCAGCCCCCCCAGAAAAGATTTCACTTTTCATATGTAACAAAGGTCACTCTTTTAGTTCCCTCCTTATTCCCTCTATTCCATTTCCTTCCCTTATTAATTCTTGTCTATACTATCTATATTTTCCTCTAAATACGGATACCTTCATGAATGCACATTATACATATACACACATATACCTCTTTACCCACATACATATAAATCGTGGTCATTTTTACTCTTATTACATGTCTTCATCTCTCTGTTTGTTTTGTAGTTGTTCTGCAAATTTCCTTGCTTCCTCTGGATCCGAGAATAGTTTTTTTCCATAAGATCGTTTTCGATGTTTTGAACTCCTTCCTCTTCTTCAGGAGTTCAAAACTTATGTCTTTTTAGTTCGCAGTCTTTTGTACTCTCGTTACACGTCTTCATCTCTCAGTCTATTTTGTAATTGTTCTGCAAATTTTCGTGCTTCCTCTGGATCTGAGAATAGTCTGTTTTGCTGTCCTGGAATAAATATTTTCAATACCGCTGGATGCTTTAGTATAAATTTATACCCTTTCTTCCATAAAATCGCCTTTGCTGTATTGAACTCCTTTCTCTTCTTCAGGAGTTCAAAACTTATATCTGGATAAATGAAGATTTTTTGCCCTTTGTACTCCAGTGGCTTGTTGCCCTCTCTTACTTTCTCCATTGTTTTCTCCAGTACCTTTTCTCTTGTAGTATATCTTAGGAATTTTACTAAAACAGATCTTGGCTTTTGTTGTGATTGTGGTTTAAAGGCCAATGCTCTATGTGCCCTTTCTATTTCCATTTCTTGCTGTAGCTCTGGACATCCTAGGATCCTAGGGATCCAATCTTTTATAAACTCTCTCATATTCTTGCCTTCTTCATCTTCTTTAAGGCCCACTATCTTTATGTTATTTCTTCTGTTATAATTTTCCATTATATCTATTTTCTGAGCTAACAGTCTCTTTAACTTTTTTATTAGATTCCTCTAATTTCTTTTTTAAGTCCTCTACCTCCATTTCTACTGCTGCTTCTCGTTCTTGCACCTTGTCCATTCTTTTTCCCATTTCTGATAAGGTCATATCTATTTTATTCATTTTCTCTTCTGTATTGTTTATTCTTCTTCTTAAATCATTAAATTCTTGCGCTTGCCATTCTTTAAATGACTCCATGTATTCTTTAATAAGAGAAAGTATATCCTTTGTCTTGCTTTTCCCTTCTTCTTCTATTTCACTGTACTCTTCCTCTTCTTCTTCCTCTGGGTTGGCCATCTGTTGTTTCTTTGTTGTCCTTTTCTTCTCTTCTTTCTTGTTTTCGTTGTCTTCTATGTTCTCCTCTTGCTGCAGGTGTTCTGCTGCTGTCATTGCCGGCTGTGGAGATCGACTCCCCAGCTGGTCACCCCTCCCTTCGGTGTGTTTTTTTGCATGCGCATGCGTGGTTGCACACTTTTACTCGGCTCAGCGAGACATTTTTGTAGTCCACTTTCTACCGACCTGAGGGAGCGGGTTTCTCTCTCCACCGCGGGCCTCTTCGAACAGGTAAGGCCTTCTCCTTCATCTTCCGTTGTCTTCTCTTCCTCTCTTCTTACCGTTGGTTTCGATTTTTCTTTTTTCGTCGCCATCTTCTTTCCACCTTTATACTCACTTTACTTTAATTTTTATTTTTGTGCCTTTGTGTTTTCCTTTGTTTTTTCCGACTTTTCTGGAGAGGGCTGGAGTTCACCGTCCGGCCACTACTCCATCACGTGACTCCTCCGATATGTATCGAACTAATTTAAATTAAGCAGGTCAACTAGGCAGGGATGTCCACTATCTCCCTCACTTGTTCGCTTTAGCAATAGAACCCTTGGCAGAACTGATAAGAACAGAAAATAAAATAAAAGGGTTAAAAATAAAAGAGAAGGAATACAAAATCAGTCGATTTGCAGATGACGTCATAGTATACTTAACAGAACCAGAATTATCAATAAAAGAATTACATAAGAAATTGAAGGAATATGGAGAAATATCGGGGTACAAGATCAACGCAAATAAAAGTGAAGTGATGCCAATGAATAATGCGGATTTAACAAAATTTAAGAAAGAATTACCATTTAAATGGCAAACACAAGCAATCTGATACCTTGGTATTAGACTAGATAATAATCTAGGCCATCTATACAAATTAAATTATCAGCCATTAATAAAGAAATTACAAGGTGACTGAGAACATTGGAAAGATCTACCACTAACACTGATAGGAAGGGTAAATTGCATTAAAATGAATATCTTCCCAAGGATACAATACCTATTTCAATCGTTACCAATTCCCTTAACAGAAAAATTCTTCAATGAGCTAAAGAAAATAATAAGGAAATTCTTATGGAAAGGGGGGAAACTGAGGATAGCGCTAGATAAATTAACAGAATGGTACAAACAAGGGGGCTTACAGCTAGCAAACTTTAAGAATTATAATAAAGCTGCACAATTAAGATATCGATCAGATTTTTATCCAACAAGGGAAAAACTAGATTGGACCAGGTTAGAGCTAGATAAAATAGGGAAGCAGGTACCAGAACTTGATAAGTGGGATGAAAAACTGGTGCAACATAGAAGTTCACCAGTACTGCACCATCTGTTCAACATTTGGAAGAAGATTCATGTAGAAAGGGAAAAAAAACAAATGACCAACTAACAAAATTATTATTGATGTAAATTCAACGAATCCCTTTCACAATAGATAACCTTTCCTTTAGAGAATGGGAGAGAAAAGGGATCAAAAGAATAGAAAATTGTTTTTTGGGAAATAATTTATTATCTTTTGAACAAATGAAGACGGTGGCGCCTACGATCGGCAGCAGCCACAAGGGGTTGCAGACTCCAGGGAAGCAGAGAAGTGGCATAGAGCAACAGAAAATGAAGAGAACTCTGTCCTGTTTGAGAAGATGATCCTTGAGGTCAGTGACCATAGTGGGGGACCAGTGAGGCATTCTGCGGCTGAAAAACATCGAGGTGGCAGGCCATTGGCAACTGCGGACGGAGGAATTCATTCCGGGCTGTGGACTGCTGGAAACCGGCTGAAGGGGTGCTAGGCACGGAACCAGAATGCAAGAGGGTGTCGACTAGGGCACTGAAAGTTTTCTGATTCTGTCAGAGCTTCGGATCTGGCGCTCAGTCTACCGATGGTTCGGACCAGAGTCAGTGCAGCTGCGGTAACGCTGGAGGCAAATCCACGGACACTCAATGACTCAAGAGGGACTCTCTTTGGCTTCTCTTTCTCTGAATGTGAGGCGCTTCACATAATTTCTGCAGTTGGTGAAACTGTCTGCCGCCATTACAGTAGGCGAACGGGAATTACTGTAATATTGCACTGTTTTATTTACATGACAATAATATGACATTTTCTGAAACATTGCACAACAATCAAAGGAAATCACTGCATGATTCAACTGCAGAGTGCAGGCTGATCCCATTACCTGCCGGACTGCCGCCTCCATTAACTCCTTGTGGTTCAAGACTTTGCCTGAGGTGGAATTTGTGCAGAGGGACCCACCCTCAGGCAATTGGCCGCCAAAAATGAAAGGCACGCCCAACACTCCCGCAAGTGCGCATGCCCAATCGTTCCCGCGGCGCCGGCGAGCTGCCTCCCCCGCGCGAGCCTGCTTTTCCCACTTCGATTCGCGTCGGAATTCGACAGTGCGCGGGATTCACCAGCTCGTGCGCAGGCGCGGCGAGCAACAAAGGGCAGGGTCCCGGTGGCATCGGCGCTCTCAGGGAATCCGTCCGTAATTTCCACAAGATTCCCCCAATCTCTCTCAAAGCGTTAAGATTCGCAATTTGGCTGCATTTCAAGGCCTTTGTCTTTCTCTTTCTCTCCTTTCAGCTCCCCTCATCAACCTGTTATCCAGAGGGCTCTGCAAACACTGTTGCGCCTCAGCAAACCCAAACTCTCCCTAATATTATTCTGTCTGACAGCAATAGTACAATTAACACAATTGATATAACATACGAAAGCCTGAGGTAAAAACAATACTGGAAAAACTCAGCAGGTCAAACAGTATAATATGAAGTTAAAACACAAAGAGGGAGAAACTCAGCTGGTGAAACAGTGTAAAGTGAAGTTAAAACACAAGGATGGAGAAATTCAGTTGGTGAAACAGTGTAAAGTGAAGTTAAAACACAACGATGGAGAACCTCAGCTGGTTAAACAGTGTAAAGTGAAGTTAAAACACAACGATGAAGAAATTCAGCTGGTGAAACAGTGTAAAGAGAAGTTAAAACACAACGATGGAGAAACTCAGCTGGTTAAACAGTGTAAAGTGAAGTTAAAACACAACGATGGAGAAATTCAGCTGGTGAAACAGTGTAAAGTGAAGTTACAACACAACGATGGAGAAATTCAGCTGGTTAAACAGTGTAAAGTGAAGTTAAAACACAACGATGGAGAAACTCAGCTGGTTAAACAGTGTAAGATGATGTTAAAACACAACAATGGAGAAACTCAGCTGGTCAAACAGTGTAAAGTGAAGTTAAAACACAATGATGGAGAAACTCAGCTGGTGAAACAGTGTAAGATGATGTTAAAACACAACAATGGAGAAACTTTGCTGGTTGAACAGTGGAAGATGAAGTTAAAACACAACGATGGAGAAACCAGCTGGTTAAACAGTGTAAGGTGAAGTTAACACACAAGAATGGAGAAAATACTGGTTAAACAGTGTCTTTTTTCTTTGGCTTGGTTTCGCGGACGAAGATTTATGGAGGGGGTAAATGTCCACGTCAGCTGCAGGCTCGATTGTGGCTGACAAGTCAGATGCGGGACAGGCAGACGTGGTTGCAGGGGAAACTTGGTTGGTTGGGGTTAGGTTTTTCCTCCTTTGTCTTTTGTCAGTGAGGTGGGCTCTGCGGTCTTCTTCAAAGGAGGTTGCTGCCCACCGAACTGTGAGGCGCCAAGATGCACGGTTTGAGGCAATATCAGCCCACAGGCGGTGGTCAATGTGGCAGGCACCAAGAGATTTCTTTAGGCAGTCCTTGTACCTCTTCTTTGGTGCACCTCTGTCACGGTGGCCAGTGGAGAGCTCGCCATATAACACGATCTTGTGAAGGCGATGGTCCTTCATTCTGGAGACGTGACCCACCCAGCGCAGCTGGATCTTCAGCAGCGTGGACTCGATGCTGTCGGCCTCTGCCATCTCGAGTACTTCGATGTTAGGGATGAAGGCGCTCCAATGAATGTTGAAGATGGAGCGGAGACAACGCTGGTGGAAGCGTTTTAGGAGCCGTAAGTGATGTTGGTAGAGGACCCATGATTCGGAGCCGAACATGAGTGTGGGTATGACAACGGCTCTGTAGACGCTTATCTTTGTGAGGTTTGTCAGTTGGTTGTTTTTCCAGACTCTTTTGTGTAGTCTTCCAAAGGCGCTATTTGGCGAGTCTGTTGTATATGTCATTGTCGATGCTTGCATCTGATGAAATGGTGCAGCCGAGATAGGTAAACTGTTTGACCGTTTTGAGTTTTGTGTGTCTGATGGAGATGTGGGGGTCTGGTAGTCATGGTGGGGAGCTGGCTGATGGAGGACCTCCGCTTTATTCAGGCTGACTTCCAAACAGTGAAGTTAAAACACCACGATGGAGAAACTCAGCTGGTGAAACAGTGTAAAGTGAAGTTAAAACACAACGATGGAGAAACTCTGCTGGTTAAACAGTGTAAGGTGAAGTTAAAACACAACGATGGAGAAACTCTGCTGGTTAAACAGTGTAAGGTGAAGTTAAAACACAACGATGGAGAAACTCTGCTGGTTGAACAGTGTAAAGTGAAGTTAAAATGCAACGATGGAGAAACTCAGCTGGTTAAACAGTGTAAGGTGAAGTTAAAACACAATGATGAAGAAACTTAACTTGATGAACAGTGTAAGGTGAAGTTAAATCACCACGATGGAGAAACTCAGCTGGTTAAACACTGTAAAGTGAAGTTAAAACGCTACGATGGAGATACTGCTGGTTAAACAGTGTAAGGTGAAGTTAAAACACCACGATGGAGGAACTCAGTTGGTTAAACACTGTAAAGTGAAGTTAAAACGCTACGATGGAGATACTGCTGGTTAAACAGTGTAAGGTGATGTTAAAACACCACGATGGAGAAACTCAGCTGGTTAAACAGTGTAAAGTGAAGTTAAAACACAACGATGGAGAAACTCATCTAGTTTAACAGTGTAAAGTGAAGTTAAAACGCAACGATGGAGAAACTCAGCTGGTCAAACAGCGTAAGGTGAACTTAAAACACAACGATGCAGAAACTAAGCTGGTTAAACAGTGTAAAGTAAAGTTAAAACACAATGATGGGGAAACTCTGCTGGTTAAATAGTGTAAAGTGAAGTTAAAACACAAGGATGGAGAAACTCAGCTGGTTAAACAGTGTAAAGTGAAGTTAAAACACCATGATGGAGAAACTCAGCTGGTTAAACAGTGTAAAGTGAAGTTAAAACTCAACGATGGAGAAACTCAGCTGGTTAACCAGTGTAAGCTGAATTTAAAAAACAAGGATGGAGAAACTCAGCTGGTTGAACAGCGTAAGGTGAACTTAAAACACAACTATGGAGAAACTCAGCTGGTTAAACAGTGTAAGGTGAAGTTAAAACACCACGATGGAGAAACTCAGCTGGTTAAACAGTGGAAAGTGAAGTTAAAGCCCAACGATGGAGAAACTCAGCTGGTTAAACAGTGTAAAGTGAAGTTAAAATGCTACGATGGAGATACTGCTGGTTAAACAGTGTAAGGTGAAATTAAACCACCACGATGGAGAAATTAGGCTGGTTAAACACTGTAAAGTGAAGTTAAAACACAATGATGGAGAAACTCACCTGGTTAAGCAGTGTAAGGAGAACTTAAAACACAACAATGGAGAAACTCAGCTAGTTAAACAGTGTAAGGAGAAGTTAAAACAACGATGGAGAAAGTCAGCTGGGTAAACAGTGTAAGGTGAAGTTAAAACACAACGATTGAGAAACTCAGCTGGTTAAACAGTGTAAGGTGAAGTTAAAACGCAACGATGGAGAAACTCAGCTGGTTACACAGTGTAAGGTGCAGTTAAAACGCAACGATGGAGAAACTCATCTGGTTAAAGAGTGTAAGCTGAAGTTAAAACACAATGATGGAGGACTCATCTGGTTCAACAGTGTAAAGTTTAGTTAAAAAGCAACGATGGAGGAACTCAGCTGGTTAAACAGCGTAAGGTGAACTTAAAACACAACTATGGAGAAACTCAGCTGGTTAAACAGTGTAAGGTGTAGTTGAAGCACAACAATGGAGAAAGTCAGCTGGGTAAACAGTGTAAGGGATTTAAAACACAACGATGGATAAACAGCTGGTTAAACAGTGTAAGGTGAAGTTAAAACACAACGATGGAGAAACTCATCTGGTTAAACAGTGTAAAGTGAAGTTAAAACACAATGATGGAGAAACTCAGCTGGTGAAACAGTGTAAGGAAAAGTTAAACCACTACGATGGAGAAACTCAGCAGGTTAAACAGTGTAAAGTGAAGTTAAAACACAACGATGGAGAAACTCTGCTGGTTAAACAGTGTATGGTGAAGTTAAAACACAACGATGGAGAAACTCTGCTGGTTGAACAGTGTAAAGTGAAGTTAAAATGCAACGATGGAGAAACTCAGCTGGTTAAACAGTGTAAGGTGAAGTTAAAACACAATGATGAAGAAACTTAACTTGATGAACAGTGTAAGGTGAAGTTAAATCACCACGATGGAGAAACTCAGCTGGTTAAACACTGTAAAGTGAAGTTAAAACGCTACGATGGAGATACTGCTGGTTAAACAGTGTAAGGTGAAGTTAAAACACCACGATGGAGGAACTCAGTTGGTTAAACACTGTAAAGTGAAGTTAAAACGCTACGATGGAGATACTGCTGGTTAAACAGTGTAAGGTGATGTTAAAACACCACGATGGAGAAACTCAGCTGGTTAAACAGTGTAAAGTGAAGTTAAAACACAACGATGGAGAAACTCATCTAGTTTAACAGTGTAAAGTGAAGTTAAAACGCAACGATGGAGAAACTAAGCTGGATAAACAGTGTAAAGTAAAGTTAAAACACAATGATGGGGAAACTCTGCTGGTTAAATAGTGTAAAGTGAAGTTAAAACACAAGGATGGAGAAACTCAGTTGGTTAAACAGTGTAAAGTGAAGTTAAAACACCATGATGCAGAAACTCAGCTGGTTAAACAGTGTAAAGTGAGGTTAAAACTCAACGATGGAGAAACTCAGCTGGTTAAACAGTGTAAGGTGAATTTAAAACACTATGATGGAGTAACTCAGCTGGTTTAGCAGTGGAAGAAGAAGTTAAAACACCACGATGGAGACACTCATCTGGTTAAACAGTGTAAAGTGAAGTTAAAATACCACGATAGAGACTCAGATGGTTAAACAGTGTAAAGTGAAGTTAAAACTCAATGATGGAGAAACTCAGCTGGTTAAACAGTGTAAGGTGAAGTTAAAACACAAAAATGGAGAAACTACTGGTTAAACAGTGTAAAGTGAAGTTAAAACACTACGATGGAGAAACTCAGCTGGTTAAACAGTGTAAGGAGAAGTTAAAACACGTCGATGGAGAAACTCAGCTGGTTAAATAGTGTAAAGTGAAGTTAAAACACGTCGATGGAGAAACTCAGCTGGTTAAACAGTGTAAGATGATGTTAAAACACAACAATGGAGAAACTCAGGTGGTCAAACAGTGTAAAGTGAAGTTAAAACACAATGATGGAGAAACTCAGCTGGTGAAACAGTGTAAGATGATGTTAAAACACAACAATGGAGAAATTTTGCTGGTTGAACAGTGGAAGATGAAGTTAAAACACAACGATGGAGAAACCAGCTGGTTAAACAGTGTAAGGTGAAGTTAACACACAAGAATGGAGAAAGTACTGGTTAAACAGTGTCTTTTTTCTTTGGCTTGGCTTCGCGGACGAAGATTTATGGAGGGGGTAAATGTCCACGTCAGCTGCAGGCTCGATTGTGGCTGACAAGTCTGATGCGGGACAGGCAGACGTGGTTGCAGGGGAAAATTGGTTGCTTGGGGTTAGGTTTTACCTCCTTTGTCTTTTGTCAGTGAGGTGGGCTCTGCGGTCTTCTTCAAAGGAGGTTGCTGCCCGCCGAACTGTGAGGCGCCAAGATGCACGGTTTGAGGCAATATCAGCCCACAGGCGGTGGTCAATGTGGCAGGCACCAAGAGATTTCTTTAGGCAGTCCTTGTACCTCTTCTTTGGTGCACCTCTGTCACGGTGGCCAGTGGAGAGCTCGCCATACAACACGATCTTGTGAAGGCGATGGTCCTTCATTCTGGAGACGTGACCCACCCAGCGCAGCTGGATCTTCAGCAGCGTGGACTCGATGCTGTCGGCCTCTGCCATCTCGAGTACTTCGATGTTAGGGATGAAGGCGCTCCAATGAATGTTGAAGATGGAGCGGAGACAACGCTGGTGGAAGCGTTTTAGGAGCCGTAAGTGATGCTGGTAGAGGACCCATGATTCGGAGCCGAACAGGAGTGTGGGTATGACAACGGCTCTGTATACGCTTATCTTTGTGAGGTTTGTCAGTTGGTTGTTTTTCCAGACTCTTTTGTGTAGTCTTCCAAAGGCGCTATTTGGCGAGTCTGTTGTATATGTCATTGTCGATGCTTGCATCTGATGAAATGGTGCAGCCGAGATAGGTAAACTGGTTGACCGTTTTGAGTTTTGTGTGTCTGATGGAGATGTGGGGCTCTGGTAGTCATGGTGGGGAGCTGGCTGATGGAGGACCTCCGCTTTATTCAGGCTGACTTCCAAACAGTGAAGTTAAAACACCACGATGGAGAAACTCAGCTGGTTAAACAGTGTAAGGTGAAGTTAAAACACGACGATGGAGAAACTCACCTGGTTAAGCAGTGTAAGGAGAACTTAAAACACAACAATGGAGAAACTCAGCTGGTTAAACAGTGTAAGGAGAAGTTAAAACAACGATGGAGAAAGTCAGCTGGGTAAACAGTGTAAGGTGAAGTTAAAACACAACGATGGAGAAACTGAGCTGGTTAAACATTGGAAGATGAAGTTAAAACACAACGATTGAGAAACTCAGGTGGTCAAACAGTGTAAAGTGAAGTTAAAACACAATGATGGAGAAACTCAGCTGGTGAAACAGTGTAAGATGATGTTAAAACACAACAATGGAGAAATTTTGCTGGTTGAACAGTGGAAGATGAAGTTAAAACACAACGATGGAGAAACCAGCTGGTTAAACAGTGTAAGGTGAAGTTAACACACAAGAATGGAGAAAGTACTGGTTAAACAGTGTCTTTTTTCTTTGGCTTGGCTTCGCGGACGAAGATTTATGGAGGGGGTAAATGTCCACGTCAGCTGCAGGCTCGATTGTGGCTGACAAGTCTGATGCGGGACAGGCAGACGTGGTTGCAGGGGAAAATTGGTTGCTTGGGGTTAGGTTTTACCTCCTTTGTCTTTTGTCAGTGAGGTGGGCTCTGCGGTCTTCTTCAAAGGAGGTTGCTGCCCGCCGAACTGTGAGGCGCCAAGATGCACGGTTTGAGGCAATATCAGCCCACAGGCGGTGGTCAATGTGGCAGGCACCAAGAGATTTCTTTAGGCAGTCCTTGTACCTCTTCTTTGGTGCACCTCTGTCACGGTGGCCAGTGGAGAGCTCGCCATACAACACGATCTTGTGAAGGCGATGGTCCTTCATTCTGGAGACGTGACCCACCCAGCGCAGCTGGATCTTCAGCAGCGTGGACTCGATGCTGTCGGCCTCTGCCATCTCGAGTACTTCGATGTTAGGGATGAAGGCGCTCCAATGAATGTTGAAGATGGAGCGGAGACAACGCTGGTGGAAGCGTTTTAGGAGCCGTAAGTGATGCTGGTAGAGGACCCATGATTCGGAGCCGAACAGGAGTGTGGGTATGACAACGACTCTGTATACGCTTATCTTTGTGAGGTTTGTCAGTTGGTTGTTTTTCCAGACTCTTTTGTGTAGTCTTCCAAAGGCGCTATTTGGCGAGTCTGTTGTATATGTCATTGTCGATGCTTGCATCTGATGAAATGGTGCAGCCGAGATAGGTAAACTGGTTGACCGTTTTGAGTTTTGTGTGTCTGATGGAGATGTGGGGCTCTGGTAGTCATGGTGGGGAGCTGGCTGATGGAGGACCTCCGCTTTATTCAGGCTGACTTCCAAACAGTGAAGTTAAAACACCACGATGGAGAAACTCAGCTGGTTAAACAGTGTAAGGTGAAGTTAAAACACGACGATGGAGAAACTCACCTGGTTAAGCAGTGTAAGGAGAACTTAAAACACAACAATGGAGAAACTCAGCTGGTTAAACAGTGTAAGGAGAAGTTAAAACAACGATGGAGAAAGTCAGCTGGGTAAACAGTGTAAGGTGAAGTTAAAACACAACGATGGAGAAACTCAGCTGGTTAAACATTGGAAGATGAAGTTAAAACACAACGATTGAGAAACTCAGCTGGTTAAACAGTGTAAGGTGAAGTTAAAACGCAACAATGGAGAAACTCAGCTGGTTACACAGTGTAAGGTGCAGTTAAAACGCAACGATGGAGAAACTCATCTGGTTAAAGAGTGTAAGCTGAAGTTAAAACACAATGATGGAGGACTCATCTGGTTCAACAGTGTAAAGTTTAGTTAAAAAGCAACGATGGAGGAACTCAGCTGGTTAAACAGCGTAAGGTGAACTTAAAACACAACTATGGAGAAACTCAGCTGGTTAAACAGTGTAAGGTGTAGTTGAAGCACAACAATGGAGAAAGTCAGCTGGGTAAACAGTGTAAGGGATTTAAAACACAACGATGGATAAACAGCTGGTTAAACAGTGTAAGGTGAAGTTAAAACACAACGATGGAGAAACTCATCTGGTTAAACAGTGTAAAGTGAAGTTAAAACACAATGATGGAGAAACTCAGCTGGTGAAACAGTGTAAGGAAAAGTTAAACCACTACGATGGAGAAACTCTGCAGGTTAAACAGTGTAAAGTGAAGTTAAAACACAACGATGGAGAAACTCTGCTGGTTAAACAGTGTAAGGTGAAGTTAAAACACAACAATGGAGAAACTCTGCTGGTTGAACAGTGTAAAGTGAAGTTAAAATGCAACGATGGAGAAACTCAGCTGGTTAAACAGTGTAAGGTGAAGTTAAAACACAATGATGAAGAAACTTAACTTGATGAACAGTGTAAGGTGAAGTTAAATCACCACGATGGAGAAACTCAGCTGGTTAAACACTGTAAAGTGAAGTTAAAACGCTACGATGGAGATACTGCTGGTTAAACAGTGTAAGGTGAAGTTAAAACACCACGATGGAGGAACTCAGTTGGTTAAACACTGTAAAGTGAAGTTAAAACGCTACGATGGAGATACTGCTGGTTAAACAGTGTAAGGTGATGTTAAAACACCACGATGGAGAAACTCAGCTGGTTAAACAGTGTAAAGTGAAGTTAAAACACAACGATGGAGAAACTCATCTAGTTTAACAGTGTAAAGTGAAGTTAAAACGCAACGATGGAGAAACTAAGCTGGATAAACAGTGTAAAGTAAAGTTAAAACACAATGATGGGGAAACTCTGCTGGTTAAATAGTGTAAAGTGAAGTTAAAACACAAGGATGGAGAAACTCAGTTGGTTAAACAGTGTAAAGTGAAGTTAAAACACCATGATGCAGAAACTCAGCTGGTTAAACAGTGTAAAGTGAGGTTAAAACTCAACGATGGAGAAACTCAGCTGGTTAAACAGTGTAAGGTGAATTTAAAACACTATGATGGAGTAACTCAGCTGGTTTAGCAGTGGAAGAAGAAGTTAAAACACCACGATGGAGACACTCATCTGGTTAAACAGTGTAAAGTGAAGTTAAAATACCACGATAGAGACTCAGATGGTTAAACAGTGTAAAGTGAAGTTAAAACTCAATGATGGAGAAACTCAGCTGGTTAAACAGTGTAAGGTGAAGTTAAAACACAAAAATGGAGAAACTACTGGTTAAACAGTGTAAAGTGAAGTTAAAACACTACGATGGAGAAACTCAGCTGGTTAAACAGTGTAAGGAGAAGTTAAAACACGTCGATGGAGAAACTCAGCTGGTTAAATAGTGTAAAGTGAAGTTAAAACATGTCGATGGAGAAACTCAGCTGGTTAAACAGTGTAAGATGATGTTAAAACACAACAATGGAGAAATTTTGCTGGTTGAACAGTGGAAGATGAAGTTAAAACACAACGATGGAGAAACCAGCTGGTTAAACAGTGTAAGGTGAAGTTAACACACAAGAATGGAGAAAGTACTGGTTAAACAGTGTCTTTTTTCTTTGGCTTGGCTTCGCGGACGAAGATTTATGGAGGGGGTAAATGTCCACGTCAGCTGCAGGCTCGATTGTGGCTGACAAGTCTGATGCGGGACAGGCAGACGTGGTTGCAGGGGAAAATTGGTTGCTTGGGGTTAGGTTTTACCTCCTTTGTCTTTTGTCAGTGAGGTGGGCTCTGCGGTCTTCTTCAAAGGAGGTTGCTGCCCGCCGAACTGTGAGGCGCCAAGATGCACGGTTTGAGGCAATATCAGCCCACAGGCGGTGGTCAATGTGGCAGGCACCAAGAGATTTCTTTAGGCAGTCCTTGTACCTCTTCTTTGGTGCACCTCTGTCACGGTGGCCAGTGGAGAGCTCGCCATACAACACGATCTTGTGAAGGCGATGGTCCTTCATTCTGGAGACGTGACCCACCCAGCGCAGCTGGATCTTCAGCAGCGTGGACTCGATGCTGTCGGCCTCTGCCATCTCGAGTACTTCGATGTTAGGGATGAAGGCGCTCCAATGAATGTTGAAGATGGAGCGGAGACAACGCTGGTGGAAGCGTTTTAGGAGCCGTAAGTGATGCTGGTAGAGGACCCATGATTCGGAGCCGAACAGGAGTGTGGGTATGACAACGGCTCTGTATACGCTTATCTTTGTGAGGTTTGTCAGTTGGTTGTTTTTCCAGACTCTTTTGTGTAGTCTTCCAAAGGCGCTATTTGGCGAGTCTGTTGTATATGTCATTGTCGATGCTTGCATCTGATGAAATGGTGCAGCCGAGATAGGTAAACTGTTTGACCGTTTTGAGTTTTGTGTGTCTGATGGAGATGTGGGGCTCTGGTAGTCATGGTGGGGAGCTGGCTGATGGAGGACCTCCGCTTTATTCAGGCTGACTTCCAAACAGTGAAGTTAAAACACCACGATGGAGAAACTCAGCTGGTTAAACAGTGTAAGGTGAAGTTAAAACACGACGATGGAGAAACTCAGCTGGTTAAACAGTGTAAAGTGAGGTTAAAACTCAACGATGGAGAAACTCAGCTGGTTAAACAGTGTAAGGTGAATTTAAAACACTATGATGGAGTAACTCAGCTGGTTTAGCAGTGGAAGAAGAAGTTAAAACACCACGATGGAGACACTCATCTGGTTAAACAGTGTAAAGTGAAGTTAAAATACCACGATAGAGACTCAGATGGTTAAACAGTGTAAAGTGAAGTTAAAACTCAATGATGGAGAAACTCAGCTGGTTAAACAGTGTAAGGTGAAGTTAAAACACAAAAATGGAGAAACTACTGGTTAAACAGTGTAAAGTGAAGTTAAAACACTACGATGGAGAAACTCAGCTGGTTAAACAGTGTAAGGAGAAGTTAAAACACGTCGATGGAGAAACTCAGCTGGTTAAATAGTGTAAAGTGAAGTTAAAACATGTCGATGGAGAAACTCAGCTGGTTAAACAGTGTAAGATGATGTTAAAACACAACAATGGAGAAATTTTGCTGGTTGAACAGTGGAAGATGAAGTTAAAACACAACGATGGAGAAACCAGCTGGTTAAACAGTGTAAGGTGAAGTTAACACACAAGAATGGAGAAAGTACTGGTTAAACAGTGTCTTTTTTCTTTGGCTTGGCTTCGCGGACGAAGATTTATGGAGGGGGTAAATGTCCACGTCAGCTGCAGGCTCGATTGTGGCTGACAAGTCTGATGCGGGACAGGCAGACGTGGTTGCAGGGGAAAATTGGTTGCTTGGGGTTAGGTTTTACCTCCTTTGTCTTTTGTCAGTGAGGTGGGCTCTGCGGTCTTCTTCAAAGGAGGTTGCTGCCCGCCGAACTGTGAGGCGCCAAGATGCACGGTTTGAGGCAATATCAGCCCACAGGCGGTGGTCAATGTGGCAGGCACCAAGAGATTTCTTTAGGCAGTCCTTGTACCTCTTCTTTGGTGCACCTCTGTCACGGTGGCCAGTGGAGAGCTCGCCATACAACACGATCTTGTGAAGGCGATGGTCCTTCATTCTGGAGACGTGACCCACCCAGCGCAGCTGGATCTTCAGCAGCGTGGACTCGATGCTGTCGGCCTCTGCCATCTCGAGTACTTCGATGTTAGGGATGAAGGCGCTCCAATGAATGTTGAAGATGGAGCGGAGACAACGCTGGTGGAAGCGTTTTAGGAGCCGTAAGTGATGCTGGTAGAGGACCCATGATTCGGAGCCGAACAGGAGTGTGGGTATGACAACGGCTCTGTATACGCTTATCTTTGTGAGGTTTGTCAGTTGGTTGTTTTTCCAGACTCTTTTGTGTAGTCTTCCAAAGGCGCTATTTGGCGAGTCTGTTGTATATGTCATTGTCGATGCTTGCATCTGATGAAATGGTGCAGCCGAGATAGGTAAACTGTTTGACCGTTTTGAGTTTTGTGTGTCTGATGGAGATGTGGGGCTCTGGTAGTCATGGTGGGGAGCTGGCTGATGGAGGACCTCCGCTTTATTCAGGCTGACTTCCAAACAGTGAAGTTAAAACACCACGATGGAGAAACTCAGCTGGTTAAACAGTGTAAGGTGAAGTTAAAACACGACGATGGAGAAACTCACCTGGTTAAGCAGTGTAAGGAGAACTTAAAACACAACAATGGAGAAACTCAGCTGGTTAAACAGTGTAAGGAGAAGTTAAAACAACGATGGAGAAAGTCAGCTGGGTAAACAGTGTAAGGTGAAGTTAAAACACAACGATGGAGAAACTGAGCTGGTTAAACATTGGAAGATGAAGTTAAAACACAACGATTGAGAAACTCAGCTGGTTAAACAGTGTAAGGTGAAGTTAAAACGCAACGATGGAGAAACTCAGCTGGTTACACAGTGTAAGGTGCAGTTAAAACGCAACGATGGAGAAACTCATCTGGTTAAAGAGTGTAAGCTGAAGTTAAAACACAATGATGGAGGACTCATCTGGTTCAACAGTGTAAAGTTTAGTTAAAAAGCAACGATGGAGGAACTCAGCTGGTTAAACAGCGTAAGGTGAACTTAAAACACAACTATGGAGAAACTCAGCTGGTTAAACAGTGTAAGGTGTAGTTGAAGCACAACAATGGAGAAAGTCAGCTGGGTAAACAGTGTAAGGGATTTAAAACACAACGATGGATAAACAGCTGGTTAAACAGTGTAAGGTGAAGTTAAAACACAACGATGGAGAAACTCATCTGGTTAAACAGTGTAAAGTGAAGTTAAAACACAATGATGGAGAAACTCAGCTGGTGAAACAGTGTAAGGAAAAGTTAAACCACTACGATGGAGAAACTCAGCAGGTTAAACAGTGTAAAGTGAAGTTAAAACACAATGATGGAGAAACTCTGCTGGTTAAACAGTGTAAGGTGAAGTTAAAACACAACGATGGAGAAACTCTGCTGGTTGAACAGTGTAAAGTGAAGTTAAAATGCAACGATGGAGAAACTCAGCTGGTTAAACAGTGTAAGGTGAAGTTAAAACACAATGATGAAGAAACTTAACTTGATGAACAGTGTAAGGTGAAGTTAAATCACCACGATGGAGAAACTCAGCTGGTTAAACACTGTAAAGTGAAGTTAAAACGCTACGATGGAGATACTGCTGGTTAAACAGTGTAAGGTGAAGTTAAAACACCACGATGGAGGAACTCAGTTGGTTAAACACTGTAAAGTGAAGTTAAAACGCTACGATGGAGATACTGCTGGTTAAACAGTGTAAGGTGATGTTAAAACACCACGATGGAGAAACTCAGCTGGTTAAACAGTGTAAAGTGAAGTTAAAACACAACGATGGAGAAACTCATCTAGTTTAACAGTGTAAAGTGAAGTTAAAACGCAACGATGGAGAAACTCAGCTGGTCAAACAGCGTAAGGTGAACTTAAAACACAACGATGCAGAAACTAAGCTGGTTAAACAGTGTAAAGTAAAGTTAAAACACAATGATGGGGAAACTCTGCTGGTTAAATAGTGTAAAGTGAAGTTAAAACACAAGGATGGAGAAACTCAGCTGGTTAAACAGTGTAAAGTGAAGTTAAAACACCATGATGGAGAAACTCAGCTGGTTAAACAGTGTAAAGTGAAGTTAAAACTCAACGATGGAGAAACTCAGCTGGTTAACCAGTGTAAGCTGAATTTAAAAAACAAGGATGGAGAAACTCAGCTGGTTGAACAGCGTAAGGTGAACTTAAAACACAACTATGGAGAAACTCAGCTGGTTAAACAGTGTAAGGTGAAGTTAAAACACCACGATGGAGAAACTCAGCTGGTTAAACAGTGGAAAGTGAAGTTAAAGCCCAACGATGGAGAAACTCAGCTGGTTAAACAGTGTAAAGTGAAGTTAAAATGCTACGATGGAGATACTGCTGGTTAAACAGTGTAAGGTGAAATTAAACCACCACGATGGAGAAATTAGGCTGGTTAAACACTGTAAAGTGAAGTTAAAACACAATGATGGAGAAACTCACCTGGTTAAGCAGTGTAAGGAGAACTTAAAACACAACAATGGAGAAACTCAGCTAGTTAAACAGTGTAAGGAGAAGTTAAAACAACGATGGAGAAAGTCAGCTGGGTAAACAGTGTAAGGTGAAGTTAAAACACAACGATTGAGAAACTCAGCTGGTTAAACAGTGTAAGGTGAAGTTAAAACGCAACGATGGAGAAACTCAGCAGGTTACACAGTGTAAGGTGCAGTTAAAACGCAACGATGGAGAAACTCATCTGGTTAAAGAGTGTAAGCTGAAGTTAAAACACAATGATGGAGGACTCATCTGGTTCAACAGTGTAAAGTTTAGTTAAAAAGCAACGATGGAGGAACTCAGCTGGTTAAACAGCGTATGGTGAACTTAAAACACAACTATGGAGAAACTCAGCTGGTTAAACAGTGTAAGGTGTAGTTGAAGCACAACAATGGAGAAAGTCAGCTGGGTAAACAGTGTAAGGGATTTAAAACACAACGATGGATAAACAGCTGGTTAAACAGTGTAAGGTGAAGTTAAAACACAACGATGGAGAAACTCATCTGGTTAAACAGTGTAAAGTGAAGTTAAAACACAATGATGGAGAAACTCAGCTGGTGAAACAGTGTAAGGAAAAGTTAAACCACTACGATGGAGAAACTCAGCAGGTTAAACAGTGTAAAGTGAAGTTAAAACACAACGATGGAGAAACTCTGCTGGTTAAACAGTGTATGGTGAAGTTAAAACACAACGATGGAGAAACTCTGCTGGTTGAACAGTGTAAAGTGAAGTTAAAATGCAACGATGGAGAAACTCAGCTGGTTAAACAGTGTAAGGTGAAGTTAAAACACAATGATGAAGAAACTTAACTTGATGAACAGTGTAAGGTGAAGTTAAATCACCACGATGGAGAAACTCAGCTGGTTAAACACTGTAAAGTGAAGTTAAAACGCTACGATGGAGATACTGCTGGTTAAACAGTGTAAGGTGAAGTTAAAACACCACGATGGAGGAACTCAGTTGGTTAAACACTGTAAAGTGAAGTTAAAACGCTACGATGGAGATACTGCTGGTTAAACAGTGTAAGGTGATGTTAAAACACCACGATGGAGAAACTCAGCTGGTTAAACAGTGTAAAGTGAAGTTAAAACACAACGATGGAGAAACTCATCTAGTTTAACAGTGTAAAGTGAAGTTAAAACGCAACGATGGAGAAACTAAGCTGGATAAACAGTGTAAAGTAAAGTTAAAACACAATGATGGGGAAACTCTGCTGGTTAAATAGTGTAAAGTGAAGTTAAAACACAAGGATGGAGAAACTCAGTTGGTTAAACAGTGTAAAGTGAAGTTAAAACACCATGATGCAGAAACTCAGCTGGTTAAACAGTGTAAAGTGAGGTTAAAACTCAACGATGGAGAAACTCAGCTGGTTAAACAGTGTAAGGTGAATTTAAAACACTATGATGGAGTAACTCAGCTGGTTTAGCAGTGGAAGAAGAAGTTAAAACACCACGATGGAGACACTCATCTGGTTAAACAGTGTAAAGTGAAGTTAAAATACCACGATAGAGACTCAGATGGTTAAACAGTGTAAAGTGAAGTTAAAACTCAATGATGGAGAAACTCAGCTGGTTAAACAGTGTAAGGTGAAGTTAAAACACAAAAATGGAGAAACTACTGGTTAAACAGTGTAAAGTGAAGTTAAAACACTACGATGGAGAAACTCAGCTGGTTAAACAGTGTAAGGAGAAGTTAAAACACGTCGATGGAGAAACTCAGCTGGTTAAATAGTGTAAAGTGAAGTTAAAACACGTCGATGGAGAAACTCAGCTGGTTAAACAGTGTAAGATGATGTTAAAACACAACAATGGAGAAACTCAGGTGGTCAAACAGTGTAAAGTGAAGTTAAAACACAATGATGGAGAAACTCAGCTGGTGAAACAGTGTAAGATGATGTTAAAACACAACAATGGAGAAATTTTGCTGGTTGAACAGTGGAAGATGAAGTTAAAACACAACGATGGAGAAACCAGCTGGTTAAACAGTGTAAGGTGAAGTTAACACACAAGAATGGAGAAAGTACTGGTTAAACAGTGTCTTTTTTCTTTGGCTTGGCTTCGCGGACGAAGATTTATGGAGGGGGTAAATGTCCACGTCAGCTGCAGGCTCGATTGTGGCTGACAAGTCTGATGCGGGACAGGCAGACGTGGTTGCAGGGGAAAATTGGTTGCTTGGGGTTAGGTTTTACCTCCTTTGTCTTTTGTCAGTGAGGTGGGCTCTGCGGTCTTCTTCAAAGGAGGTTGCTGCCCGCCGAACTGTGAGGCGCCAAGATGCACGGTTTGAGGCAATATCAGCCCACAGGCGGTGGTCAATGTGGCAGGCACCAAGAGATTTCTTTAGGCAGTCCTTGTACCTCTTCTTTGGTGCACCTCTGTCACGGTGGCCAGTGGAGAGCTCGCCATACAACACGATCTTGTGAAGGCGATGGTCCTTCATTCTGGAGACGTGACCCACCCAGCGCAGCTGGATCTTCAGCAGCGTGGACTCGATGCTGTCGGCCTCTGCCATCTCGAGTACTTCGATGTTAGGGATGAAGGCGCTCCAATGAATGTTGAAGATGGAGCGGAGACAACGCTGGTGGAAGCGTTTTAGGAGCCGTAAGTGATGCTGGTAGAGGACCCATGATTCGGAGCCGAACAGGAGTGTGGGTATGACAACGGCTCTGTATACGCTTATCTTTGTGAGGTTTGTCAGTTGGTTGTTTTTCCAGACTCTTTTGTGTAGTCTTCCAAAGGCGCTATTTGGCGAGTCTGTTGTATATGTCATTGTCGATGCTTGCATCTGATGAAATGGTGCAGCCGAGATAGGTAAACTGGTTGACCGTTTTGAGTTTTGTGTGTCTGATGGAGATGTGGGGCTCTGGTAGTCATGGTGGGGAGCTGGCTGATGGAGGACCTCCGCTTTATTCAGGCTGACTTCCAAACAGTGAAGTTAAAACACCACGATGGAGAAACTCAGCTGGTTAAACAGTGTAAGGTGAAGTTAAAACACGACGATGGAGAAACTCACCTGGTTAAGCAGTGTAAGGAGAACTTAAAACACAACAATGGAGAAACTCAGCTGGTTAAACAGTGTAAGGAGAAGTTAAAACAACGATGGAGAAAGTCAGCTGGGTAAACAGTGTAAGGTGAAGTTAAAACACAACGATGGAGAAACTGAGCTGGTTAAACATTGGAAGATGAAGTTAAAACACAACGATTGAGAAACTCAGGTGGTCAAACAGTGTAAAGTGAAGTTAAAACACAATGATGGAGAAACTCAGCTGGTGAAACAGTGTAAGATGATGTTAAAACACAACAATGGAGAAATTTTGCTGGTTGAACAGTGGAAGATGAAGTTAAAACACAACGATGGAGAAACCAGCTGGTTAAACAGTGTAAGGTGAAGTTAACACACAAGAATGGAGAAAGTACTGGTTAAACAGTGTCTTTTTTCTTTGGCTTGGCTTCGCGGACGAAGATTTATGGAGGGGGTAAATGTCCACGTCAGCTGCAGGCTCGATTGTGGCTGACAAGTCTGATGCGGGACAGGCAGACGTGGTTGCAGGGGAAAATTGGTTGCTTGGGGTTAGGTTTTACCTCCTTTGTCTTTTGTCAGTGAGGTGGGCTCTGCGGTCTTCTTCAAAGGAGGTTGCTGCCCGCCGAACTGTGAGGCGCCAAGATGCACGGTTTGAGGCAATATCAGCCCACAGGCGGTGGTCAATGTGGCAGGCACCAAGAGATTTCTTTAGGCAGTCCTTGTACCTCTTCTTTGGTGCACCTCTGTCACGGTGGCCAGTGGAGAGCTCGCCATACAACACGATCTTGTGAAGGCGATGGTCCTTCATTCTGGAGACGTGACCCACCCAGCGCAGCTGGATCTTCAGCAGCGTGGACTCGATGCTGTCGGCCTCTGCCATCTCGAGTACTTCGATGTTAGGGATGAAGGCGCTCCAATGAATGTTGAAGATGGAGCGGAGACAACGCTGGTGGAAGCGTTTTAGGAGCCGTAAGTGATGCTGGTAGAGGACCCATGATTCGGAGCCGAACAGGAGTGTGGGTATGACAACGACTCTGTATACGCTTATCTTTGTGAGGTTTGTCAGTTGGTTGTTTTTCCAGACTCTTTTGTGTAGTCTTCCAAAGGCGCTATTTGGCGAGTCTGTTGTATATGTCATTGTCGATGCTTGCATCTGATGAAATGGTGCAGCCGAGATAGGTAAACTGGTTGACCGTTTTGAGTTTTGTGTGTCTGATGGAGATGTGGGGCTCTGGTAGTCATGGTGGGGAGCTGGCTGATGGAGGACCTCCGCTTTATTCAGGCTGACTTCCAAACAGTGAAGTTAAAACACCACGATGGAGAAACTCAGCTGGTTAAACAGTGTAAGGTGAAGTTAAAACACGACGATGGAGAAACTCACCTGGTTAAGCAGTGTAAGGAGAACTTAAAACACAACAATGGAGAAACTCAGCTGGTTAAACAGTGTAAGGAGAAGTTAAAACAACGATGGAGAAAGTCAGCTGGGTAAACAGTGTAAGGTGAAGTTAAAACACAACGATGGAGAAACTGAGCTGGTTAAACATTGGAAGATGAAGTTAAAACACAACGATTGAGAAACTCAGGTGGTCAAACAGTGTAAAGTGAAGTTAAAACACAATGATGGAGAAACTCAGCTGGTGAAACAGTGTAAGATGATGTTAAAACACAACAATGGAGAAATTTTGCTGGTTGAACAGTGGAAGATGAAGTTAAAACACAACGATGGAGAAACCAGCTGGTTAAACAGTGTAAGGTGAAGTTAACACAAAAGAATGGAGAAAGTACTGGTTAAACAGTGTCTTTTTTCTTTGGCTTGGCTTCGCGGACGAAGATTTATGGAGGGGGTAAATGTCCACGTCAGCTGCAGGCTCGATTGTGGCTGACAAGTCTGATGCGGGACAGGCAGACGTGGTTGCAGGGGAAAATTGGTTGCTTGGGGTTAGGTTTTACCTCCTTTGTCTTTTGTCAGTGAGGTGGGCTCTGCGGTCTTCTTCAAAGGAGGTTGCTGCCCGCCGAACTGTGAGGCGCCAAGATGCACGGTTTGAGGCAATATCAGCCCACAGGCGGTGGTCAATGTGGCAGGCACCAAGAGATTTCTTTAGGCAGTCCTTGTACCTCTTCTTTGGTGCACCTCTGTCACGGTGGCCAGTGGAGAGCTCGCCATACAACACGATCTTGTGAAGGCGATGGTCCTTCATTCTGGAGACGTGACCCACCCAGCGCAGCTGGATCTTCAGCAGCGTGGACTCGATGCTGTCGGCCTCTGCCATCTCGAGTACTTCGATGTTAGGGATGAAGGCGCTCCAATGAATGTTGAAGATGGAGCGGAGACAACGCTGGTGGAAGCGTTTTAGGAGCCGTAAGTGATGCTGGTAGAGGACCCATGATTCAGAGCCGAACAGGAGTGTGGGTATGACAACGGCTCTGTATACGCTTATCTTTGTGAGGTTTGTCAGTTGGTTGTTTTTCCAGACTCTTTTGAGTAGTCTTCCAAAGGCGCTATTTGGCGAGTCTGTTGTATATGTCATTGTCGATGCTTGCATCTGATGAAATGGTGCAGCCGAGATAGGTAAACTGTTTGACCGTTTTGAGTTTTGTGTGTCTGATGGAGATGTGGGGCTCTGGTAGTCATGGTGGGGAGCTGGCTGATGGAGGACCTCCGCTTTATTCAGGCTGACTTCCAAACAGTGAAGTTAAAACACCACGATGGAGAAACTCAGCTGGTTAAACAGTGTAAGGTGAAGTTAAAACACGACGATGGAGAAACTCACCTGGTTAAGCAGTGTAAGGAGAACTTAAAACACAACAATGGAGAAACTCAGCTGGTTAAACAGTGTAAGGAGAAGTTAAAACAACGATGGAGAAAGTCAGCTGGGTAAACAGTGTAAGGTGAAGTTAAAACACAACGATGGAGAAACTGAGCTGGTTAAACATTGGAAGATGAAGTTAAAACACAACGATTGAGAAACTCAGCTGGTTAAACAGTGTAAGGTGAAGTTAAAACGCAACGATGGAGAAACTCAGCTGGTTACACAGTGTAAGGTGCAGTTAAAACGCAACGATGGAGAAACTCATCTGGTTAAAGAGTGTAAGCTGAAGTTAAAACACAATGATGGAGGACTCATCTGGTTCAACAGTGTAAAGTTTAGTTAAAAAGCAATGATGGAGGAACTCAGCTGGTTAAACAGCGTAAGGTGAACTTAAAACACAACTATGGAGAAACTCAGCTGGTTAAACAGTGTAAGGTGTAGTTGAAGCACAACAATGGAGAAAGTCAGCTGGGTAAACAGTGTAAGGGATTTAAAACACAACGATGGATAAACAGCTGGTTAAACAGTGTAAGGTGAAGTTAAAACACAACGATGGAGAAACTCATCTGGTTAAACAGTGTAAAGTGAAGTTAAAACACAATGATGGAGAAACTCAGCTGGTGAAACAGTGTAAGGAAAAGTTAAACCACTACGATGGAGAAACTCAGCAGGTTAAACAGTGTAAAGTGAAGTTAAAACACAACGATGGAGAAACTCTGCTGGTTAAACAGTGTAAGGTGAAGTTAAAACACAACGATGGAGAAACTCTGCTGGTTGAACAGTGTAAAGTGAAGTTAAAATGCAACGATGGAGAAACTCAGCTGGTTAAACAGTGTAAGGTGAAGTTAAAACACAATGATGAAGAAACTTAACTTGATGAACAGTGTAAGGTGAAGTTAAATCACCACGATGGAGAAACTCAGCTGGTTAAACACTGTAAAGTGAAGTTAAAACGCTACGATGGAGATACTGCTGGTTAAACAGTGTAAGGTGAAGTTAAAACACCACGATGGAGGAACTCAGTTGGTTAAACACTGTAAAGTGAAGTTAAAACGCTACGATGGAGATACTGCTGGTTAAACAGTGTAAGGTGATGTTAAAACACCACGATGGAGAAACTCAGCTGGTTAAACAGTGTAAAGTGAAGTTAAAACACAACGATGGAGAAACTCATCTAGTTTAACAGTGTAAAGTGAAGTTAAAACGCAACGATGGAGAAACTCAGCTGGTCAAACAGCGTAAGGTGAACTTAAAACACAACGATGCAGAAACTAAGCTGGTTAAACAGTGTAAAGTAAAGTTAAAACACAATGATGGGGAAACTCTGCTGGTTAAATCGTGTAAAGTGAAGTTAAAACACAAGGATGGAGAAACTCAGCTGGTTAAACAGTGTAAAGTGAAGTTAAAACACCATGATGGAGAAACTCAGCTGGTTAAACAGTGTAAAGTGAAGTTAAAACTCAACGATGGAGAAACTCAGCTGGTTAACCAGTGTAAGGAGAATTTAAAAAAGAAGGATGGAGAAACTCAGCTGGTTGAACAGCGTAAGGTGAACTTAAAACACAACTATGGAGAAACTCAGCTGGTTAAACAGTGTAATGTGAAGTTAAAACACCACGATGGAGAAACTCAGCTGGTTAAACAGTGGAAAGTGAAGTTAAAGCCCAACGATGGAGAAACTCAGCTGGTTAAACAGTGTAAAGTGAAGTTAAAATGCTACGATGGAGATACTGCTGGTTAAACAGTGTAAGGTGAAATTAAACCACCACGATGGAGAAATTAGGCTGGTTAAACACTGTAAAGTGAAGTTAAAACACAATGATGGAGAAACTCACCTGGTTAAGCAGTGTAAGGAGAACTTAAAACACAACAATGGAGAAACTCAGCTAGTTAAACAGTGTAAGGAGAAGTTAAAACAACGATGGAGAAAGTCAGCTGGGTAAACAGTGTAAGGTGAAGTTAAAACACAACGATGGAGAAACTGAGCTGGTTAAACATTGGAAGATGAAGTTAAAACACAACGATTGAGAAACTCAGCTGGTTAAACAGTGTAAGGTGAATTTAAAAAACAAGGATGGAGATACTCAGCTGGTTGAACAGCGTAAGGTGAACTTAAAACACAACTATGGAGAAACTCAGCTGGTTAAACAGTGGAAAGTGAAGTTAAAGCCCAACGATGGAGAAACTAAGCTGGTTAAACAGTGTAAAGTGAAGTTAAAATGCTACGATGGAGATACTGCTGGTTAAACAGTGTAAGGTGAGATTAAACCACCACGATGGAGAAATTAGGCTGGTTAAACACTGTAAAGTGAAGTTAAAACACAATGATGGAGAAACTCACCTGGTTAAGCAGTGTAAGGAGAACTTAAAACACAACAATGGAGAAACTCAGCTGGTTAAACAGTGTAAGGAGAAGTTAAAACAACGATGGAGAAAGTCAGCTGGGTAAACAGTGTAAGGTGAAGTTAAAACACAACGATGGAGAAACTGAGCTGGTTAAACATTGGAAGATGAAGTTAAAACACAACGATTGAGAAACTCAGCTGGTTAAACAGTGTAAGGTGAAGTTAAAACGCAACGATGGAGAAACTCAGCTGGTTACACAGTGTAAGGTGCAGTTAAAACGCAACGATGGAGAAACTCATCTGGTTAAAGAGTGTAAGCTGAAGTTAAAACGCAATGATGGAGGACTCATCTGGTTCAACAGTGTAAAGTTTAGTTAAAAAGCAACGATGGAGGAACTCAGCTGGTTAGACAGCGTAAGGTGAACTTAAAACACAACTATGGAGAAACTCAGCTGGTTAAACAGTGTAAGGTGTAGTTGAAGCACAACAATGGAGAAAGTCAGCTGGGTAAACAGTGTAAGGGATTTAAAACACAACGATGGATAAACAGCTGGTTAAACAGTGTAAGGTGAAGTTAAACACAACGATGGAGAAACTCATCTGGTTAAACAGTGTAAAGTGAAGTTAAAACACAATGATGGAGAAACTCAGCTGGTGAAACAGTGTAAGGAAAAGTTAAACCACTACGATGGAGAAACTCAGCAGGTTAAACAGTGTAAAGTGAAGTTAAAACACAACGATGGAGAAACTCTGCTGGTTAAACAGTGTAAGGTGAAGTTAAAACACAACGATGGAGAAACTCTGCTGGTTGAACAGTGTAAAGTGAAGTTAAAATGCAACGATGGAGAAACTCAGCTGGTTAAACAGTGTAAGGTGAAGTTAAAACACAATGATGAAGAAACTTAACTTGATGAACAGTGTAAGGTGAAGTTAAATCACCACGATGGAGAAACTCAGCTGGTTAAACACTGTAAAGTGAAGTTAAAACGCTACGATGGAGATACTGCTGGTTAAACAGTGTAAGGTGAAGTTAAAACACCACGATGGAGGAACTCAGTTGGTTAAACACTGTAAAGTGAAGTTAAAACGCTACGATGGAGATACTGCTGGTTAAACAGTGTAAGGTGATGTTAAAACACCACGATGGAGAAACTCAGCTGGTTAAACAGTGTAAAGTGAAGTTAAAACACAACGATGGAGAAACTCATCTAGTTTAACAGTGTAAAGTGAAGTTAAAACGCAACGATGGAGAAACTCAGCTGGTCAAACAGCGTAAGGTGAACTTAAAACACAACGATGCAGAAACTAAGCTGGTTAAACAGTGTAAAGTAAAGTTAAAACACAAGGATGGAGAAACTCTGCTGGTTAAACAGTGTAAAGTGAAGTTAAAACACCATGATGGAGAAACTCAGCTGGTTAAACAGTGTAAAGTGAAGTTAAAACTCAACGATGGAGAAACTCAGCTGGTTAAACAGTGTAAGGAGAATTTAAAAAACAAGGATGGAGAAACTCAGCTGGTTGAACAGCGTAAGGTGAACTTAAAACACAACTATGGAGAAACTCAGCTGGTTAAACAGTGTAAGGTGAAGTTAAAACACCACGATGGAGAAACTCAGCTGGTTAAACAGTGGAAAGTGAAGTTAAAGACCAACGATGGAGAAACTCACCTGGTTAAACAGTGTAAAGTGAAGTTAAAATGCTACGATGGAGATACTGCTGGTTAAACAGTGTAAGGTGAAATTAAACCACCACGATGGAGAAATTAGGCTGGTTAAACACTGTAAAGTGAAGTTAAAACACAATGATGGAGAAACTCAGCTGGTGAAACAGTGTAAGGTAAAGTTAAACCACTACGATGGAGAAACTCTGCTGGTTAAACAGTGTAAAGTGAAGTTAAAACACAACGATGGAGAAACTCTGCTGGATAAACAGTGTAAAGTGAAGTTAAAATGCAACGATGGAGAAACTCAGCTGGTTAAACAGTGTAAGGTGAAGTTAAAACACAATGATGAAGAAACTTAACTTGATGAACAGTGTAAGGTGAAGTTAAATCACCACGATGGATAAACAGCTGGTTAAACAGTGTAAGGTGAAGTTAAAACACAACGATGGAGAAACTCATCTGGTTAAACAGTGTAAAGTGAAGTTAAAACACAATGATGGAGAAACTCAGCTGGTGAAACAGTGTAAGGAAAAGTTAAACCACTACGATGGAGAAACTCAGCAGGTTAAACAGTGTAAAGTGAAGTTAAAACACAACGATGGAGAAACTCTGCTGGTTAAACAGTGTAAGGTGAAGTTAAAACACAACGATGGAGAAACTCTGCTGGTTGAACAGTGTAAAGTGAAGTTAAAATGCAACGATGGAGAAACTCAGCTGGTTAAACAGTGTAAGGTGAAGTTAAAACACAATGATGAAGAAACTTAACTTGATGAACAGTGTAAGGTGAAGTTAAATCACCACGATGGAGAAACTCAGCTGGTTAAACACTGTAAAGTGAAGTTAAAACGCTACGATGGAGATACTGCTGGTTAAACAGTGTAAGGTGAAGTTAAAACACCACGATGGAGGAACTCAGTTGGTTAAACACTGTAAAGTGAAGTTAAAACGCTACGATGGAGATACTGCTGGTTAAACAGTGTAAGGTGATGCTAAAACACCACGATGGAGAAACTCTGCTGGTTAAACAGTGTAAAGTGAAGTTAAAACACAATGATGGAGAAACTCATCTAGTTTAACAGTGTAAAGTGAAGTTAAAACGCAACGATGGAGAAACTCAGCTGGTCAAACAGCGTAAGGTGAACTTAAAACACAACGATGCAGAAACTAAGCTGGTTAAAAAGTGTAAAGTAAAGTTAAAACACAATGATGGGGAAACTCTGCTGGTTAAATAGTGTAAAGTGAAGTTAAAACACAAGGATGGAGAAACTCAGCTGGTTAAACAGTGTAAAGTGAAGTTAAAACACCATGATGGAGAAACTCAGCTGGTGAAACAGTGTAAAGTGAAGTTAAAACTCAACGATGGAGAAACTCAGCTGGTTAACCAGTGTAAGCTGAATTTAAAAAACAAGGATGGAGAAACTCAGCTGGTTGAACAGCGTAAGGTGAACTTAAAACACAACTATGGAGAAACTCAGCTGGTTAAAGAGTGTAAGGTGAAGTTAAAACACCACGATGGAGAAACTCAGCTGGTTAAACAGTGGAAAGTGAAGTTAAAGCCCAACGATGGAGAAACTCAGCTGGTTAAACAGTGTAAAGTGAAGTTAAAATGCTACGATGGAGATACTGCTGGTTAAACAGTGTAAGGTGAAATTAAACCACCACGATGGAGAAATTAGGCTGGTTAAACACTGTAAAGTGAAGTTAAAACACAATGATGGAGAAACTCACCTGGTTAAGCAGTGTAAGGAGAACTTAAAACACAACAATGGAGAAACTCAGCTAGTTAAACAGTGTAAGGAGAAGTTAAAACAACGATGGAGAAAGTCAGCTGGGTAAACAGTGTAAGGTGAAGTTAAAACACAACGATTGAGAAACTCAGCTGGTTAAACAGTGTAAGGTGAAGTTAAAACGCAACGATGGAGAAACTCAGCTGGTTACACAGTGTAAGGTGCAGTTAAAACGCAACGATGGAGAAACTCATCTGGTTAAAGAGTGTAAGCTGAAGTTAAAACACAATGATGGAGGACTCATCTGGTTCAACAGTGTAAAGTTTAGTTAAAAAGCAACGATGGAGGAACTCAGCTGGTTAAACAGCGTAAGGTGAACTTAAAACACAACTATGGAGAAACTCAGCTGGTTAAACAGTGTAAGGTGTAGTTGAAGCACAACAATGGAGAAAGTCAGCTGGGTAAACAGTGTAAGGGATTTAAAACACAACGATGGATAAACAGCTGGTTAAACAGTGTAAGGTGAAGTTAAAACACAACGATGGAGAAACTCATCTGGTTAAACAGTGTAAAGTGAAGTTAAAACACAATGATGGAGAAACTCAGCTGGTGAAACAGTGTAAGGAAAAGTTAAACCACTACGATGGAGAAACTCAGCAGGTTAAACAGTGTAAAGTGAAGTTAAAACACAACGATGGAGAAACTCTGCTGGTTAAACAGTGTATGGTGAAGTTAAAACACAACGATGGAGAAACTCTGCTGGTTGAACAGTGTAAAGTGAAGTTAAAATGCAACGATGGAGAAACTCAGCTGGTTAAACAGTGTAAGGTGAAGTTAAAACACAATGATGAAGAAACTTAACTTGATGAACAGTGTAAGGTGAAGTTAAATCACCACGATGGAGAAACTCAGCTGGTTAAACACTGTAAAGTGAAGTTAAAACGCTACGATGGAGATACTGCTGGTTAAACAGTGTAAGGTGAAGTTAAAACACCACGATGGAGGAACTCAGTTGGTTAAACACTGTAAAGTGAAGTTAAAACGCTACGATGGAGATACTGCTGGTTAAACAGTGTAAGGTGATGTTAAAACACCACGATGGAGAAACTAAGCTGGTTAAACAGTGTAAAGTGAAGTTAAAACACAACGATGGAGAAACTCATCTAGTTTAACAGTGTAAAGTGAAGTTAAAACGCAACGATGGAGAAACTCAGCTGGTCAAACAGCGTAAGGTGAACTTAAAACACAACGATGCAGAAACTAAGCTGGTTAAACAGTGTAAAGTAAAGTTAAAACACAATGATGGGGAAACTCTGCTGGTTAAATAGTGTAAAGTGAAGTTAAAACACAAGGATGGAGAAACTCAGCTGGTTAAACAGTGTAAAGTGAAGTTAAAACACCATGATGGAGAAACTCAGCTGGTTAAACAGTGTAAAGTGAAGTTAAAACTCAACGATGGAGAAACTCAGCTGGTTAACCAGTGTAAGGAGAATTTAAAAAACAAGGATGGAGAAACTCAGCTGGTTGAACAGCGTAAGGTGAACTTAAAACACAACTATGGAGAAACTCAGCTGGTTAAACAGTGTAAGGTGAAGTTAAAACACCACGATGGAGAAACTCAGCTGGTTAAACAGTGGAAAGTGAAGTTAAAGGCCAACGATGGAGAAACTAAGCTGGTTAAACAGTGTAAAGTGAAGTTAAAATGCTACGATGGAGATACTGCTGGTTAAACAGTGTAAGGTGAAATTAAACTACCACGATGGAGAAATTAGGCTGGTTAAACAATGTAAAGTGAAGTTAAAACACAATGATGGAGAAACTCACCTGGTTAAGCAGTGTAAGGAGAACTTAAAACACAACAATGGAGAAACTCAGCTGGTTAAACAGTGTAAGGAGAAGTTAAAACAACGATGGAGAAAGTCAGCTGGGTAAACAGTGTAAGGTGAAGTTAAAACACAACGATGGAGAAACTGAGCTGGTTAAACATTGGAAGATGAAGTTAAAACACAACGATTGAGAAACTCAGCTGGTTAAACAGTGTAAGGTGAAGTTAAAACGCAACGATGGAGAAACTCAGCTGGTTACACAGTGTAAGGTGCAGTTAAAACGCAACGATGGAGAAACTCATCTGGTTAAAGAGTGTAAGCTGAAGTTAAAACACAATGATGGAGGACTCATCTGGTTCAACAGTGTAAAGTTTAGTTAAAAAGCAACGATGGAGGAACTCAGCTGGTTAAACAGTGTAAGGTGAAGTTAAAACGCAACGATGGAGAAACTCAGCTGGTTACACAGTGTAAGGTGCAGTTAAAACGCAACGATGGAGAAACTCATCTGGTTAAAGAGTGTAAAGTGAAGTTAAAATGCTACGATGGAGATACTGCTGGTTAAACAGTGTAAGGTGAAATTAAACCACCACGATGGAGAAATTAGGCTGGTTAAACACTGTAAAGTGAAGTTAAAACACAATGATGGAGAAACTCACCTGGTTAAGCAGTGTAAGGAGAACTTAAAACACAACAATGGAGAAACTCAGCTAGTTAAACAGTGTAAGGAGAAGTTAAAACAACGATGGAGAAAGTCAGCTGGGTAAACAGTGTAAGGTGAAGTTAAAACACAACGATGGAGAAACTGAGCTGGTTAAACATTGGAAGATGAAGTTAAAACACAACGATTGAGAAACTCAGCTGGTTAAACAGTGTAAGGTGAATTTAAAAAACAAGGATGGAGATACTCAGCTGGTTGAACAGCGTAAGGTGAACTTAAAACACAACTATGGAGAAACTCAGCTGGTTAAACAGTGGAAAGTGAAGTTAAAGCCCAACGATGGAGAAACTAAGCTGGTTAAACAGTGTAAAGTGAAGTTAAAATGCTACGATGGAGATACTGCTGGTTAAACAGTGTAAGGTGAGATTAAACCACCACGATGGAGAAATTAGGCTGGTTAAACACTGTAAAGTGAAGTTAAAACACAATGATGGAGAAACTCACCTGGTTAAGCAGTGTAAGGAGAACTTAAAACACAACAATGGAGAAACTCAGCTGGTTAAACAGTGTAAGGAGAAGTTAAAACAACGATGGAGAAAGTCAGCTGGGTAAACAGTGTAAGGTGAAGTTAAAACACAACGATGGAGAAACTGAGCTGGTTAAACATTGGAAGATGAAGTTAAAACACAACGATTGAGAAACTCAGCTGGTTAAACAGTGTAAGGTGAAGTTAAAACGCAACGATGGAGAAACTCAGCTGGTTACACAGTGTAAGGTGCAGTTAAAACGCAACGATGGAGAAACTCATCTGGTTAAAGAGTGTAAGCTGAAGTTAAAACGCAATGATGGAGGACTCATCTGGTTCAACAGTGTAAAGTTTAGTTAAAAAGCAACGATGGAGGAACTCAGCTGGTTAGACAGCGTAAGGTGAACTTAAAACACAACTATGGAGAAACTCAGCTGGTTAAACAGTGTAAGGTGTAGTTGAAGCACAACAATGGAGAAAGTCAGCTGGGTAAACAGTGTAAGGGATTTAAAACACAACGATGGATAAACAGCTGGTTAAACAGTGTAAGGTGAAGTTAAACACAACGATGGAGAAACTCATCTGGTTAAACAGTGTAAAGTGAAGTTAAAACACAATGATGGAGAAACTCAGCTGGTGAAACAGTGTAAGGAAAAGTTAAACCACTACGATGGAGAAACTCAGCAGGTTAAACAGTGTAAAGTGAAGTTAAAACACAACGATGGAGAAACTCTGCTGGTTAAACAGTGTAAGGTGAAGTTAAAACACAACGATGGAGAAACTCTGCTGGTTGAACAGTGTAAAGTGAAGTTAAAATGCAACGATGGAGAAACTCAGCTGGTTAAACAGTGTAAGGTGAAGTTAAAACACAATGATGAAGAAACTTAACTTGATGAACAGTGTAAGGTGAAGTTAAATCACCACGATGGAGAAACTCAGCTGGTTAAACACTGTAAAGTGAAGTTAAAACGCTACGATGGAGATACTGCTGGTTAAACAGTGTAAGGTGAAGTTAAAACACCACGATGGAGGAACTCAGTTGGTTAAACACTGTAAAGTGAAGTTAAAACGCTACGATGGAGATACTGCTGGTTAAACAGTGTAAGGTGATGTTAAAACACCACGATGGAGAAACTCAGCTGGTTAAACAGTGTAAAGTGAAGTTAAAACACAACGATGGAGAAACTCATCTAGTTTAACAGTGTAAAGTGAAGTTAAAACGCAACGATGGAGAAACTCAGCTGGTCAAACAGCGTAAGGTGAACTTAAAACACAACGATGCAGAAACTAAGCTGGTTAAACAGTGTAAAGTAAAGTTAAAACACAAGGATGGAGAAACTCTGCTGGTTAAACAGTGTAAAGTGAAGTTAAAACACCATGATGGAGAAACTCAGCTGGTTAAACAGTGTAAAGTGAAGTTAAAACTCAACGATGGAGAAACTCAGCTGGTTAAACAGTGTAAGGAGAATTTAAAAAACAAGGATGGAGAAACTCAGCTGGTTGAACAGCGTAAGGTGAACTTAAAACACAACTATGGAGAAACTCAGCTGGTTAAACAGTGTAAGGTGAAGTTAAAACACCACGATGGAGAAACTCAGCTGGTTAAACAGTGGAAAGTGAAGTTAAAGACCAACGATGGAGAAACTCACCTGGTTAAACAGTGTAAAGTGAAGTTAAAATGCTACGATGGAGATACTGCTGGTTAAACAGTGTAAGGTGAAATTAAACCACCACGATGGAGAAATTAGGCTGGTTAAACACTGTAAAGTGAAGTTAAAACACAATGATGGAGAAACTCAGCTGGTGAAACAGTGTAAGGTAAAGTTAAACCACTACGATGGAGAAACTCTGCTGGTTAAACAGTGTAAAGTGAAGTTAAAACACAACGATGGAGAAACTCTGCTGGATAAACAGTGTAAAGTGAAGTTAAAATGCAACGATGGAGAAACTCAGCTGGTTAAACAGTGTAAGGTGAAGTTAAAACACAATGATGAAGAAACTTAACTTGATGAACAGTGTAAGGTGAAGTTAAATCACCACGATGGATAAACAGCTGGTTAAACAGTGTAAGGTGAAGTTAAAACACAACGATGGAGAAACTCATCTGGTTAAACAGTGTAAAGTGAAGTTAAAACACAATGATGGAGAAACTCAGCTGGTGAAACAGTGTAAGGAAAAGTTAAACCACTACGATGGAGAAACTCAGCAGGTTAAACAGTGTAAAGTGAAGTTAAAACACAACGATGGAGAAACTCTGCTGGTTAAACAGTGTAAGGTGAAGTTAAAACACAACGATGGAGAAACTCTGCTGGTTGAACAGTGTAAAGTGAAGTTAAAATGCAACGATGGAGAAACTCAGCTGGTTAAACAGTGTAAGGTGAAGTTAAAACACAATGATGAAGAAACTTAACTTGATGAACAGTGTAAGGTGAAGTTAAATCACCACGATGGAGAAACTCAGCTGGTTAAACACTGTAAAGTGAAGTTAAAACGCTACGATGGAGATACTGCTGGTTAAACAGTGTAAGGTGAAGTTAAAACACCACGATGGAGGAACTCAGTTGGTTAAACACTGTAAAGTGAAGTTAAAACGCTACGATGGAGATACTGCTGGTTAAACAGTGTAAGGTGATGCTAAAACACCACGATGGAGAAACTCTGCTGGTTAAACAGTGTAAAGTGAAGTTAAAACACAATGATGGAGAAACTCATCTAGTTTAACAGTGTAAAGTGAAGTTAAAACGCAACGATGGAGAAACTCAGCTGGTCAAACAGCGTAAGGTGAACTTAAAACACAACGATGCAGAAACTAAGCTGGTTAAAAAGTGTAAAGTAAAGTTAAAACACAATGATGGGGAAACTCTGCTGGTTAAATAGTGTAAAGTGAAGTTAAAACACAAGGATGGAGAAACTCAGCTGGTTAAACAGTGTAAAGTGAAGTTAAAACACCATGATGGAGAAACTCAGCTGGTTAAACAGTGTAAAGTGAAGTTAAAACTCAACGATGGAGAAACTCAGCTGGTTAACCAGTGTAAGCTGAATTTAAAAAACAAGGATGGAGAAACTCAGCTGGTTGAACAGCGTAAGGTGAACTTAAAACACAACTATGGAGAAACTCAGCTGGTTAAAGAGTGTAAGGTGAAGTTAAAACACCACGATGGAGAAACTCAGCTGGTTAAACAGTGGAAAGTGAAGTTAAAGCCCAACGATGGAGAAACTCAGCTGGTTAAACAGTGTAAAGTGAAGTTAAAATGCTACGATGGAGATACTGCTGGTTAAACAGTGTAAGGTGAAATTAAACCACCACGATGGAGAAATTAGGCTGGTTAAACACTGTAAAGTGAAGTTAAAACACAATGATGGAGAAACTCACCTGGTTAAGCAGTGTAAGGAGAACTTAAAACACAACAATGGAGAAACTCAGCTAGTTAAACAGTGTAAGGAGAAGTTAAAACAACGATGGAGAAAGTCAGCTGGGTAAACAGTGTAAGGTGAAGTTAAAACACAACGATTGAGAAACTCAGCTGGTTAAACAGTGTAAGGTGAAGTTAAAACGCAACGATGGAGAAACTCAGCTGGTTACACAGTGTAAGGTGCAGTTAAAACGCAACGATGGAGAAACTCATCTGGTTAAAGAGTGTAAGCTGAAGTTAAAACACAATGATGGAGGACTCATCTGGTTCAACAGTGTAAAGTTTAGTTAAAAAGCAACGATGGAGGAACTCAGCTGGTTAAACAGCGTAAGGTGAACTTAAAACACAACTATGGAGAAACTCAGCTGGTTAAACAGTGTAAGGTGTAGTTGAAGCACAACAATGGAGAAAGTCAGCTGGGTAAACAGTGTAAGGGATTTAAAACACAACGATGGATAAACAGCTGGTTAAACAGTGTAAGGTGAAGTTAAAACACAACGATGGAGAAACTCATCTGGTTAAACAGTGTAAAGTGAAGTTAAAACACAATGATGGAGAAACTCAGCTGGTGAAACAGTGTAAGGAAAAGTTAAACCACTACGATGGAGAAACTCAGCAGGTTAAACAGTGTAAAGTGAAGTTAAAACACAACGATGGAGAAACTCTGCTGGTTAAACAGTGTATGGTGAAGTTAAAACACAACGATGGAGAAACTCTGCTGGTTGAACAGTGTAAAGTGAAGTTAAAATGCAACGATGGAGAAACTCAGCTGGTTAAACAGTGTAAGGTGAAGTTAAAACACAATGATGAAGAAACTTAACTTGATGAACAGTGTAAGGTGAAGTTAAATCACCACGATGGAGAAACTCAGCTGGTTAAACACTGTAAAGTGAAGTTAAAACGCTACGATGGAGATACTGCTGGTTAAACAGTGTAAGGTGAAGTTAAAACACCACGATGGAGGAACTCAGTTGGTTAAACACTGTAAAGTGAAGTTAAAACGCTACGATGGAGATACTGCTGGTTAAACAGTGTAAGGTGATGTTAAAACACCACGATGGAGAAACTAAGCTGGTTAAACAGTGTAAAGTGAAGTTAAAACACAACGATGGAGAAACTCATCTAGTTTAACAGTGTAAAGTGAAGTTAAAACGCAACGATGGAGAAACTCAGCTGGTCAAACAGCGTAAGGTGAACTTAAAACACAACGATGCAGAAACTAAGCTGGTTAAACAGTGTAAAGTAAAGTTAAAACACAATGATGGGGAAACTCTGCTGGTTAAATAGTGTAAAGTGAAGTTAAAACACAAGGATGGAGAAACTCAGCTGGTTAAACAGTGTAAAGTGAAGTTAAAACACCATGATGGAGAAACTCAGCTGGTTAAACAGTGTAAAGTGAAGTTAAAACTCAACGATGGAGAAACTCAGCTGGTTAACCAGTGTAAGGAGAATTTAAAAAACAAGGATGGAGAAACTCAGCTGGTTGAACAGCGTAAGGTGAACTTAAAACACAACTATGGAGAAACTCAGCTGGTTAAACAGTGTAAGGTGAAGTTAAAACACCACGATGGAGAAACTCAGCTGGTTAAACAGTGGAAAGTGAAGTTAAAGGCCAACGATGGAGAAACTAAGCTGGTTAAACAGTGTAAAGTGAAGTTAAAATGCTACGATGGAGATACTGCTGGTTAAACAGTGTAAGGTGAAATTAAACTACCACGATGGAGAAATTAGGCTGGTTAAACAATGTAAAGTGAAGTTAAAACACAATGATGGAGAAACTCACCTGGTTAAGCAGTGTAAGGAGAACTTAAAACACAACAATGGAGAAACTCAGCTGGTTAAACAGTGTAAGGAGAAGTTAAAACAACGATGGAGAAAGTCAGCTGGGTAAACAGTGTAAGGTGAAGTTAAAACACAACGATGGAGAAACTGAGCTGGTTAAACATTGGAAGATGAAGTTAAAACACAACGATTGAGAAACTCAGCTGGTTAAACAGTGTAAGGTGAAGTTAAAACGCAACGATGGAGAAACTCAGCTGGTTACACAGTGTAAGGTGCAGTTAAAACGCAACGATGGAGAAACTCATCTGGTTAAAGAGTGTAAGCTGAAGTTAAAACACAATGATGGAGGACTCATCTGGTTCAACAGTGTAAAGTTTAGTTAAAAAGCAACGATGGAGGAACCCAGCTGGTTAAACAGCGTAAGGTGAACTTAAAACACAACTATGGAGAAACTCAGCTGGTTAAACAGTGTAAGGTGTAGTTGAAGCACAACAATGGAGAAAGTCAGCTGGGTAAACAGTGTAAGGGATTTAAAACACAACGATGGATAAACAGCTGGTTAAACAGTGTAAGGTGAAGTTAAAACACAACGATGGAGAAACTCATCTGGTTAAACAGTGTAAAGTGAAGTTAAAATACAATGATGGAGAAACTCAGCTGGTGAAACAGTGTAAGGAAAAGTTAAACCACTACGATGGAGAAACTCAGCAGGTTAAACAGTGTAAAGTGAAGTTAAAACACAACGATGGAGAAACTCTGCTGGTTAAACAGTGTAAGGTGAAGTTAAAACACAACGATGGAGAAACTCTGCTGGTTGAACAGTGTAAAGTGAAGTTAAAATGCAACGATGGAGAAACTCAGCTGGTTAAACAGTGTAAGGTGAAGTTAAAACACAATGATGAAGAAACTTAACTTGATGAACAGTGTAAGGTGAAGTTAAATCACCACGATGGAGAAACTCAGCTGGTTAAACACTGTAAAGTGAAGTTAAAACGCTACGATGGAGATACTGCTGGTTAAACAGTGTAAGGTGAAGTTAAAACACCACGATGGAGGAACTCAGTTGGTTAAACACTGTAAAGTGAAGTTAAAACGCTACGATGGAGATACTGCTGGTTAAACAGTGTAAGGTGATGTTAAAACACCACGATGGAGAAACTCAGCTGGTTAAACAGTGTAAAGTGAAGTTAAAACACAACGATGGAGAAACTCATCTAGTTTAACAGTGTAAAGTGAAGTTAAAACGCAACGATGGAGAAACTCAGCTGGTCAAACAGCGTAAGGTGAACTTAAAACACAACGATGCAGAAACTAAGCTGGTTAAACAGTGTAAAGTAAAGTTAAAACACAAGGATGGAGAAACTCAGCTGGTTAAACAGTGTAAAGTGAAGATAAAACACCATGATGGAGAAACTCAGCTGGTTAAACAGTGTAAAGTGAAGTTAAAACTCAACGATGGAGAAACTCAGCTGGTTAAACAGTGTAAGGAGAATTTAAAAAACAAGGATGGAGAAACTCAGCTGGTTGAACAGCGTAAGGTGAACTTAAAACACAACTATGGAGAAACTCAGCTGGTTAAACAGTGTAAGGTGAAGTTAAAACACCACGATGGAGAAACTCAGCTGGTTAAACAGTGGAAAGTGAAGTTAAAGACCAACGATGGAGAAACTCAGCTGGTTAAACAGTGTAAAGTGAAGTTAAAATGCTACGATGGAGATACTGCTGGTTAAACAGTGTAAGGTGAAATTAAACCACCACGATGGAGAAATTAGGCTGGTTAAACACTGTAAAGTGAAGTTAAAGCACAATGATGGAGAAACTCAGCTGGTGAAACAGTGCAAGGTAAAGTTAAACCACTACGATGGAGAAACTCTGCTGGTTAAACAGTGTAAAGTGAAGTTAAAACACAACGATGGAGAAACTCTGCTGGATAAACAGTGTAAAGTGAAGTTAAAATGCAACGATGGAGAAACTCAGCTGGTTAAACCGTGTAAGGTGAAGTTAAAACACAATGATGAAGAAACTTAACTTGATGAACAGTGTAAGGTGAAGATAAATCACCACGATGGATAAACAGTTGGTTAAACAGTGAAAGTGAAGTTAAAACACAACGATGTAGAAACTCATCTGGTTAAACAGTGTAAAGTGATGTAAAACACAATGATGGAGAAATTCAGCTGGTGAAACAGTGTAAGGAAAAGTTAAACCACTACGATGGAGAAACTCAGCAGGTTAAACAGTGTAAAGTGAAGTTAAAACACAACGATGGAGAAACTCTGCTGGTTAAACAGTGTAAGGTGAAGTTAAAACACAACGATGGAGAAACTCTGCTGGTTGAACAGTGTAAAGTGAAGTTAAAATGCAACGATGGAGAAACTCAGCTGGTTAAACAGTGTAAGGTGAAGTTAAAACACAATGATGAAGAAACTTAACTTGATGAACAGTGTAAGGTGAAGTTAAATCACCACGATGGAGAAACTCAGCTGGTTAAACACTGTAAAGTGAAGTTAAAACGCTACGATGGAGATACTGCTGGTTAAACAGTGTAAGGTGAAGTTAAAACACCACGATGGAGGAACTCAGTTGGTTAAACACTGTAAAGTGAAGTTAAAACGCTACGATGGAGATACTGCTGGTTAAACAGTGTAAGGTGATGTTAAAACACCACGATGGAGAAACTCAGCTGGTTAAACAGTGTAAAGTGAAGTTAAAACACAACGATGGAGAAACTCATCTAGTTTAACAGTGTAAAGTGAAGTTAAAACGCAATGATGGAGAAACTCAGCTGGTCAAACAGCGTAAGGTGAACTTAAAACACAACGATGCAGAAACTAAGCTGGTTAAACAGTGTAAAGTAAAGTTAAAACACAATGATGGGGAAACTCTGCTGGTTAAATAGTGTAAAGTGAAGTTAAAACACAAGGATGGAGAAACTCAGCTGGTTAAACAGTGTAAAGTGAAGTTAAAACACCATGATGGAGAAACTCAGCTGGTTAAACAGTGTAAAGTGAAGTTAAAACTCAACGATGGAGAAACTCAGCTGGTTAACCAGTGTAAGGAGAATTTAAAAAACAAGGATGGAGAAACTCAGCTGGTTGAACAGCGTAAGGTGAACTTAAAACACAACTATGGAGAAACTCAGCTGGTTAAACAGTGTAAGGTGAAGTTAAAACACCACGATGGAGAAACTCAGCTGGTTAAACAGTGGAAAGTGAAGTTAAAGCCCAACGATGGAGAAACTCAGCTGGTTAAACAGTGTAAAGTGAAGTTAAAATGCTACGATGGAGATACTGCTGGTTAAACAGTGTAAGGTGAAATTAAACCACCACGATGGAGAAATTAGGCTGGTTAAACACTGTAAAGTGAAGTTAAAACACAATGATGGAGAAACTCACCTGGTTAAGCAGTGTAAGGAGAACTTAAAACACAACAATGGAGAAACTCAGCTAGTTAAACAGTGTAAGGAGAAGTTAAAACAACGATGGAGAAAGTCAGCTGGGTAAACAGTGTAAGGTGAAGTTAAAACACAACGATGGAGAAACTGAGCTGGTTAAACATTGGAAGATGAAGTTAAAACACAACGATTGAGAAACTCAGCTGGTTAAACAGTGTAAGGTGAAGTTAAAACGCAACGATGGAGAAACTCAGCTGGTTACACAGTGTAAGGTGCAGTTAAAACGCAACGATGGAGAAACTCATCTGGTTAAAGAGTGTAAGCTGAAGTTAAAACACAATGATGGAGGACTCATCTGGTTCAACAGTGTAAAGTTTAGTTAAAAAGCAACGATGGAGGAACTCAGCTGGTTAAACAGCGTAAGGTGAACTTAAAACACAACTATGGTGAAACTCAGCTGGTTAAACAGTGTAAGGTGTAGTTGAAGCACAACAATGGAGAAAGTCAGCTGGGTAAACAGTGTAAGGGATTTAAAACACAACGATGGATAAACAGCTGGTTAAACAGTGTAAGGTGAAGTTAAAACACAACGATGGAGAAACTCATCTGGTTAAACAGTGTAAAGTGAAGTTAAAACACAATGATGGAGAAACTCAGCTGGTGAAACAGTGTAAGGAAAAGTTAAACCACTACGATGGAGAAACTCAGCAGGTTAAACAGTGTAAAGTGAAGTTAAAACACAACGATGGAGAAACTCTGCTGGTTAAACAGTGTATGGTGAAGTTAAAACACAACGATGGAGAAACTCTGCTGGTTGAACAGTGTAAAGTGAAGTTAAAATGCAACGATGGAGAAACTCAGCTGGTTAAACAGTGTAAGGTGAAGTTAAAACACAATGATGAAGAAACTTAACTTGATGAACAGTGTAAGGTGAAGTTAAATCACCACGATGGAGAAACTCAGCTGGTTAAACACTGTAAAGTGAAGTTAAAACGCTACGATGGAGATACTGCTGGTTAAACAGTGTAAGGTGAAGTTAAAACACCACGATGGAGGAACTCAGTTGGTTAAACACTGTAAAGTGAAGTTAAAACGCTACGATGGAGATACTGCTGGTTAAACAGTGTAAGGTGATGTTAAAACACCACGATGGAGAAACTAAGCTGGTTAAACAGTGTAAAGTGAAGTTAAAACACAACGATGGAGAAACTCATCTAGTTTAACAGTGTAAAGTGAAGTTAAAACGCAACGATGGAGAAACTCAGCTGGTCAAACAGCGTAAGGTGAACTTAAAACACAACGATGCAGAAACTAAGCTGGTTAAACAGTGTAAAGTAAAGTTAAAACACAATGATGGGGAAACTCTGCTGGTTAAATAGTGTAAAGTGAAGTTAAAACACAAGGATGGAGAAACTCAGCTGGTTAAACAGTGTAAAGTGAAGTTAAAACACCATGATGGAGAAACTCAGCTGGTTAAACAGTGTAAAGTGAAGTTAAAACTCAACGATGGAGAAACTCAGCTGGTTAACCAGTGTAAGGAGAATTTAAAAAACAAGGATGGAGAAACTCAGCTGGTTGAACAGCGTAAGGTGAACTTAAAACACAACTATGGAGAAACTCAGCTGGTTAAACAGTGTAAGGTGAAGTTAAAACACCACGATGGAGAAACTCAGCTGGTTAAACAGTGGAAAGTGAAGTTAAAGCCCAACGATGGAGAAACTAAGCTGGTTAAACAGTGTAAAGTGAAGTTAAAATGCTACGATGGAGATACTGCTGGTTAAACAGTGTAAGGTGAAATTAAACCACCACGATGGAGAAATTAGGCTGGTTAAACACTGTAAAGTGAAGTTAAAACACAATGATGGAGAAACTCACCTGGTTAAGCAGTGTAAGGAGAACTTAAAACACAACAATGGAGAAACTCAGCTGGTTAAACAGTGTAAGGAGAAGTTAAAACAACGATGGAGAAAGTGAGCTGGGTAAACAGTGTAAGGTGAAGTTAAAACACAACGATGGAGAAACTGAGCTGGTTAAACATTGGAAGATGAAGTTAAAACACAACGATTGAGAAACTCAGCTGGATAAACAGTGTAAGGTGAAGTTAAAACGCAACGATGGAGAAACTCAGCTGGTTACACAGTGTAAGGTGCAGTTAAAACGCAACGATGGAGAAACTCATCTGGTTAAAGAGTGTAAGCTGAAGTTAAAACACAATGATGGAGGACTCATCTGGTTCAACAGTGTAAAGTTTAGTTAAAAAGCAACGATGGAGGAACTCAGCTGGTTAAACAGCGTAAGGTGAACTTAAAACACAACTATGGAGAAACTCAGCTGGTTAAACAGTGTAAGGTGTAGTTGAAGCACAACAATGGAGAAAGTCAGCTGGGTAAACAGTGTAAGGGATTTAAAACCCAACGATGGATAAACAGCTGGTTAAACAGTGTAAGTTGAAGTTAAAACACAACGATGGAGAAACTCATCTGGTTAAACAGTGTAAAGTGAAGTTAAAACACAATGATGGAGAAACTCAGCTGGTGAAACAGTGTAAGGAAAAGTTAAACCACTACGATGGAGAAACTCAGCAGGTTAAACAGTGTAAAGTGAAGTTAAAACACAACGATGGAGAAACTCTGCTGGTTAAACATTGTAAGGTGAAGTTAAAACACAACGATGGAGAAGCTTAACTTGATGAACAGTGGAAGGTGAAGTTAAATCACCACGATGGAGAAACTCAGCTGGTTAAACACTGTAAAGTGAAGTTTAAACGCTACGATGGAGATACTGCTGGTTAAACAGTGTAAGGTGAAGTTAAAACACCACGATGGAGGAACTCAGTTGGTTAAACACTGTAAAGTGAAGTTAAAACGCTACGATGGAAGATACTGCTGGTTAAACAGTGTAAGGTGATGTTAAAACACCACGATGGAGAAACTCAGCTGGTTAAACAGTGTAAAGTGAAGTTAAAACACAACGATGGAGAAACTCATCTAGTTTAACAGTGTAAAGTGAAGTTAAAACCAAAACGATGGAGAAACTCAGCTGGTTAAACAGTGTAAGGTGAAGTTAAAACACCACGATGGAGAAACTCAGCTGGTTAAACAGTGGAAAGTGAAGTTAAAGCCCAACGATGGAGAAACTCAGCTGGTTAAACAGTGTAAAGTGAAGTTAAAATGCTACGATGGAGATACTGCTGGTTAAACAGTGTAAGGTGAAATTAAACCACCACGATGGAGAAATTAGGCTGGTTAAACACTGTAAAGTGAAGTTAAAACACAATGATGGAGAAACTCACCTGGTTAAGCAGTGTAAGGAGAACTTAAAACACAACAATGGAGAAACTCAGCTAGTTAAACAGTGTAAGGAGAAGTTAAAACAACGATGGAGAAAGTCAGCTGGGTAAACAGTGTAAGGTGAAGTTAAAACACAACGATGGAGAAACTGAGCTGGTTAAACATTGGAAGATGAAGTTAAAACACAACGATTGAGAAACTCAGCTGGTTAAACAGTGTAAGGTGAAGTTAAAACGCAACGATGGAGAAACTCAGCTGGTTACACAGTGTAAGGTGCAGTTAAAACGCAACGATGGAGAAACTCATCTGGTTAAAGAGTGTAAGCTGAAGTTAAAACACAATGATGGAGGACTCATCTGGTTCAACAGTGTAAAGTTTAGTTAAAAAGCAACGATGGAGGAACTCAGCTGGTTAAACAGCGTAAGGTGAACTTAAAACACAACTATGGAGAAACTCAGCTGGTTAAACAGTGTAAGGTGTAGTTGAAGCACAACAATGGAGAAAGTCAGCTGGGTAAACAGTGTAAGGGATTTAAAACACAACGATGGATAAACAGCTGGTTAAACAGTGTAAGGTGAAGTTAAAACACAACGATGGAGAAACTCATCTGGTTAAACAGTGTAAAGTGAAGTTAAAACACAATGATGGAGAAACTCAGCTGGTGAAACAGTGTAAGGAAAAGTTAAACCACTACGATGGAGAAACTCAGCAGGTTAAACAGTGTAAAGTGAAGTTAAAACACAACGATGGAGAAACTCTGCTGGTTAAACAGTGTATGGTGAAGTTAAAACACAACGATGGAGAAACTCTGCTGGTTGAACAGTGTAAAGTGAAGTTAAAATGCAACGATGGAGAAACTCAGCTGGTTAAACAGTGTAAGGTGAAGTTAAAACACAATGATGAAGAAACTTAACTTGATGAACAGTGTAAGGTGAAGTTAAATCACCACGATGGAGAAACTCACCTGGTTAAACACTGTAAAGTGAAGTTAAAACGCTACGATGGAGATACTGCTGGTTAAACAGTGTAAGGTGAAGTTAAAACACCACGATGGAGGAACTCAGTTGGTTAAACACTGTAAAGTGAAGTTAAAACGCTACGATGGAGATACTGCTGGTTAAACAGTGTAAGGTGATGTTAAAACACCACGATGGAGAAACTAAGCTGGTTAAACAGTGTAAAGTGAAGTTAAAACACAACGATGGAGAAACTCATCTAGTTTAACAGTGTAAAGTGAAGTTAAAACGCAACGATGGAGAAACTCAGCTGGTCAAACAGCGTAAGGTGAACTTAAAACACAACGATGCAGAAACTAAGCTGGTTAAACAGTGTAAAGTAAAGTTAAAACACAATGATGGGGAAACTCTGCTGGTTAAATAGTGTAAAGTGAAGTTAAAACACAAGGATGGAGAAACTCAGCTGGTTAAACAGTGTAAAGTGAAGTTAAAACACCATGATGGAGAAACTCAGCTGGTTAAACAGTGTAAAGTGAAGTTAAAACTCAACGATGGAGAAACTCAGCTGGTTAACCAGTGTAAGGAGAATTTAAAAAACAAGGATGGAGAAACTCAGCTGGTTGAACAGCGTAAGGTGAACTTAAAACACAACTATGGAGAAACTCAGCTGGTTAAACAGTGTAAGGTGAAGTTAAAACACCACGATGGAGAAACTCAGCTGGTTAAACAGTGGAAAGTGAAGTTAAAGCCCAACGATGGAGAAACTAAGCTGGTTAAACAGTGTAAAGTGAAGTTAAAATGCTACGATGGAGATACTGCTGGTTAAACAGTGTAAGGTGAAATTAAACCACCACGATGGAGAAATTAGGCTGGTTAAACACTGTAAAGTGAAGTTAAAACACAATGATGGAGAAACTCACCTGGTTAAGCAGTGTAAGGAGAACTTAAAACACAACAATGGAGAAACTCAGCTGGTTAAACAGTGTAAGGAGAAGTTAAAACAACGATGGAGAAAGTGAGCTGGGTAAACAGTGTAAGGTGAAGTTAAAACACAACGATGGAGAAACTGAGCTGGTTAAACATTGGAAGATGAAGTTAAAACACAACGATTGAGAAACTCAGCTGGTTAAACAGTGTAAGGTGAAGTTAAAACGCAACGATGGAGAAACTCAGCTGGTTACACAGTGTAAGGTGCAGTTAAAACGCAACGATGGAGAAACTCATTTGGTTAAAGAGTGTAAGCTGAAGTTAAAACACAATGATGGAGGACTCATCTGGTTCAACAGTGTAAAGTTTAGTTAAAAAGCAACGATGGAGGAACTCAGCTGGTTAAACAGCGTAAGGTGAACTTAAAACACAACTATGGAGAAACTCAGCTGGTTAAACAGTGTAAGGTGTAGTTGAAGCACAACAATGGAGAAAGTCAGCTGGGTAAACAGTGTAAGGGATTTAAAACCCAACGATGGATAAACAGCTGGTTAAACAGTGTAAGTTGAAGTTAAAACACAACGATGGACAAACTCATCTGGTTAAACAGTGTAAAGTGAAGTTAAAACACAATGATGGAGAAACTCAGCTGGTGAAACAGTGTAAGGAAAAGTTAAACCACTACGATGGAGAAACTCAGCAGGTTAAACAGTGTAAAGTGAAGTTAAAACACAACGTGGAGAAACTCTGCTGGTTAAACATTGTAAGGTGAAGTTAAAACACAACGATGGAGAAGCTTAACTTGATGAACAGTGGAAGGTGAAGTTAAATCACCACGATGGAGAAACTCAGCTGGTTAAACACTGTAAAGTGAAGTTTAAACGCTACGATGGAGATACTGCTGGTTAAACAGTGTAAGGTGAAGTTAAAACACCACGATGGAGGAACTCAGTTGGTTAAACACTGTAAAGTGAAGTTAAAACGCTACGATGGAAGATACTGCTGGTTAAACAGTGTAAGGTGATGTTAAAACACCACGATGGAGAAACTCAGCTGGTTAAACAGTGTAAAGTGAAGTTAAAACACAACGATGGAGAAACTCATCTAGTTTAACAGTGTAAAGTGAAGTTAAAACCAAAACGATGGAGAAACTCAGCTGGTCAAACAGCGTAAGGTGAACTTAAAACACAACGATGCAGAATCTAAGCTGGTTAAACAGTGTAAAGTAAAGTTAAAACACAAGGATGGAGAAACTCAGCTGTTTAAACAGTGTAAAGTGAAGTTAAAACACCATGATGGGGAAACTCAGCTGGTTAAACTGTGTAAAGTGAAGTTAAAACGCAACGATGGAGAAACTCAGCTGGTTAAACAGTGTAAGGAGAATTTAAAAAACAAGGATGGAGAAACTCAGCTGGTTGAACAGCGTAAGGTGAACTTAAAACACAACTATGGAGAAACTCAGCTGGTTAAACAGTGTAAGGTGAAGTTAAAACACCACGATGGAGAAACTCAGCTGGTTAAACAGTGGAAAGTGAAGTTAAAGACCAACAATGGAGAAACTCAGCTGGTTAAACAGTGTAAAGTGAAGTTAAAATGCTACGATGGAGATACTGCTGGTTAAACAGTGTAAGGTGAAATTAAACCACCACGATGGAGAAATTAGGCTGGTTAAACAGTGTAAGGTGAAATTAAACCACCACGATGGAGAAATTAGGCTGGTTAAACACCGTAAAGTGAAGTTAAAACACAATGATGGAGAAACTCAGCTGGTGAAACAGTGTAAGGTAAAGTTAAACCACTACGATGGAGAAACTCTGCTGGTTAAACAGTGTAAAGTGAAGTTAAAACACAACGATGGAGAAACTCTGCTGGATAAACAGTGTAAAGTGAAGTTAAAATGCAACGATGGAGAAACTCAGCTGGTTAAACAGTGTAAGGTGAAGTTAAAACACAATGATGAAGAAACTTAACTTGATGAACAGTGTAAGGTGAAGTTAAATCACCACGATGGAGAAACTCAGCTGGTTAAACACTGTAAAGTGAAGTTAAAATGCTACGATGTAGATACTGCTGGTTAAACAGTGTAAGGTGAAGTTAAAACACCACGATAGAGAAACTCAGTTGTTTAAACACTGTAAAGTGAAGTTAAAACGCTACGATGGAGATACTGCTGGTTAAACAGTGTAAGGTGAAGTTAAAACACCACGATGGAGAAACTCAGCTGGTTAAACAGTGTAAAGTGAAGTTAAAACACAACGATGGAGAAACTCATCTAGTTTAACAGTGTAAAGTGAAGTTAAAACGCAACGATGGAGAAACTCAGCTGGTGAAACAGCGTAAGGTGAACTTAAAACACAACGATGCAGAAACTAAGCTGGTTAAACAGTGTAAAGTAAAGTTAAAACACAATGATGGGGAAACTCTGCTGGTTAAATAGTGTAAAGTGAAGTTAAAACACAAGAATGGGGAAACTTAGCTGGTGAAACAGTGTAAAGTGAAGTTAAAACATCATGATGTAGAAACTCAGCTGCTTAAACAGTGTAAAGTGAAGTTAAAACTCAACGATGGAGAAACTCAGCTGGTTAAACAGTGTAAGGTGAATTTAAAACACTATGATGGAGAAACTCAGCTGGTTAAGCAGTGGAAGAAGAAGTTAAAACACCACGATGGAGACACTCATCTGGTTAAACAGTGTAAAGTGAAGTTAAAACACCACGATAGAGACTCAGATGGTTAAACAGTGTAAAGTGAAGTTAAAGCTCAATGATGGAGAAACTCAGCTGGTTAAACAGTGTAAGGTGAAGTTAAAACACAAAAATGGAGAAACTACTGGTTAAACAGTGTAAAGTGAAGTTAAAACACTACGATGAAGAAACTCAGCTGGTTAAACAGTGTAAGGTGAAGTTAAAACACGACGATGGAGAAACTCAGCTGGTTAAACAGTGTAAGGAGAAGTTAAAACACGTCGATGGAGAAACTTAGCTGGTTAAATAGTGTAAAGTGAAGTTAAAACACGTCGATGGAGAAACTCAGCTGGTTAAACAGTGTAAGATGATGTTAAAACACAACAGTGGAGAAACTCAGCTGGTCAAACAGTGTAAAGTGAAGTTAAAACACAATGATGGAGAAACTATGCTGGTGAAACAGTGTAAGATGATGTTAAAACACAACAATGGAGAAACTTTGCTGGTTGAACAGTGGAAGATGAAGTTAAAACACAACGATGGAGAAACCAGCTGGTTAAACAGTGTAAGGTGAAGTTAACACACAAGAATGGAGAAAGTACTGGTTAAACAGTGTCTTTTTTCTTTGGCTTGGCTTCGCGGACGAAGATTTATGGAGGGGGTAAATGTCAACGTCAGCTGCAGGCTCGATTGTGGCTGACAAGTCTGATGCGGGACAGGCAGACGTGGTTGCAGGGGAAAATTGGTTGGTTGGGGTTAGGTTTTTCCTCCTTTGTCTTTTGTCAGTGAGGTGGGCTCTGCGGTCTTCTTCAAAGGAGGTTGCTGCCCGCCGAACAGTGAGGCGCCAAGATGCACGATTTGAGGCGATATCAGCCCACAGGCGGTGGTCAATGTGGCAGGCACCAAGAGATTTCTTTGGGCAGTCCTTGTACCTCTTCTTTGGTGCACCTCTGTCACGGTGGCCAGTGGAGAGCTCGCCATATAACACGATCTTGTGAAGGCGATGGACCTTCATTCTGGAGACGTGACCCACCCAGCGCAGCTGGATCTTCAGCAGCGTGGACTCGATGCTGTCGGCCTCTGCCATCTCGAGTACTTCGATGTTAGGGATGAAGGTGCTCCAATGAATGTTGAAGATGGAGCGGAGATAACGCTGGTGGAAGCGTTTTAGGAGCCGTAGGTGATGCTGGTAGAGGACCCATGATTTGGAGCCGAACAGGAGTATGGGTATGACAACGGCTCTGTATACGCTTATCTTTGTGAGGTTTGTCAGTTGGTTGTTTTTCCAGACTCTTTTGTGTAGACTTCCAAAGGCGCTATTTGGCGAATCTGTTGTATATGTCATTGTCGATGCTTGCATCTGATGAAATGGTGCAGCCGAGATTGGTAAACTGGTTGACCGTTTTGAGTTTTGTGTGTCTGATGGAGATGTGGGGGTCTGGTAGTCATGGTGGGGAGCTGGCTGATGTAGGACCTCCGCTTTATTCAGGCTGACTTCCAAACAGTGAAGTTAAAACACCACGATGGAGATACTCAGATGGTTAAACAGTGTAAGGTGAAGTTAAAACACGACGATGGAGAAACTCACCTGGTTAAGCAGTGTAAGGAGAACTTAAAACACAACAATGGAGAAACTCAGCTGGTTAAACAGTGTAAGGAGAAGTTAAAACAACGATGGAGAAAGTCAGCTGGGTAAACAGTGTAAGATGAAGTTAAAACACAACGATGGAGAAACTGAGCTGGTTAAACAGTGTAAGGAGAAGTTAAAAAACAAGGATGGAGAAACTCAGCTGGTTAAACAGCGTACCGTGAACTTAAAACACAACTATGGAGAAACTCAGCTGATTAAACAGTGTAAGGTGAAGTTAAAACACGACGATGGAGAAACTCACCTGGTTAAGCAGTGTAAGGAGAACTTAAAACACAACAATGGAGAAACTCAGCTGGTTAAACAGTGTAAGGAGAAGTTAAAACAACGATGGAGAAACTCAGCTGGGTAAACAGTGTAAAGTGAAGTTAAAACTCAACGATGGAGAAACTCAGCTGGTTAAACAGTGTAAGGTGAATTTAAAACACTGTGATGGAGAAACTCAGCTGGTTAAGCAGTGGAAGTAGAAGTTAAAACACCACGATGGAGACACTCATCTGGTTAAACAGTGTAAAGTGAAGTTAAAACACCACGATAGAGACTCAGATGGTTAAACAGTGTAAAGTGAAGTTAAAACTCAATGATGGAGAAACTCAGCTGGTTAAACAGTGTAAGGTGAAGTTAAAACACAAAAATGGAGGAACTACTGGTTAAACAGTGTAAAGTGAAGTTAAAACACTACGATGAAGAAACTCAGCTGGTTAAACTGTGTAAGGTGAAGTTAAAACACGACGATGGAGAAACTCAGCTGGTTAAACAGTGTAAGGAGAAGTTAAAACACGTCGATGGAGAAACTCAGCTGGTTAAATAGTGTAAAGTGAAGTTAAAACACGACGATGGAGAAACTCAGCTGGTTAAACAGTGTAAGGAGAAGTTAAAACACGTCGATGGAGAAACTCAGCTGGTTAAATAGTGTAAAGTGAAGTTAAAACACGTCGATGGAGAAACTCAGCTGGTTAAACAGTGTAAGATGATGTTAAAACACAACAATGGAGAAACTCAGCTGGTCAAACAGTGTAAAGTGAAGTTAAAACACAATGATGGAGAAACTCAGCTGGTTAAACAGTGGAAGATGAAGTTAAAACACAACGATGGAGAAACCAGCTGGTTAAACAGTGTAAGGTGAAGTTAACACACAAGAATGGAGAAAGTACTGGTTAAACAGTGTCTTTTTTCTTTGGCTTGGCTTCGCGGACGAAGATTTATGGAGGGGGTAAATGTCCACGTCAGCTGCAGGCTCGATTGTGGCTGACAAGTCCGATGCGGGACAGGCAGACGTGGTTGCAGGGGAAAATTGGTTGGTTGGGGTTAGGTTTTTCCTCCTTTGTCTTTTGTCAGTGAGGTGGGCTCTGCGGTCTTCTTCAAAGGAGGTTGCTGCCCGCCGAACAGTGAGGCGCCAAGATGCACGGTTTGAGGCGATATCAGCCCACAGGCGGTGGTCAATGTGGCAGGCACCAAGAGATTTCTTTCGGCAGTCCTTGTACCTCTTCTTTGGTGCACCTCTGTCACGGTGGCCAGTGGAGAGCTCGCCATATAACACGATCTTGTGAAGGCGATGGTCCTTCATTCTGGAGACGTGACCCACCCAGCGCAGCTGGATCTTCAGCAGCGTGGACTCGATGCTGTCGGCCTCTGCCATCTCGAGTACTTCGATGTTAGGGATGAAGGCGCTCCAATGAATGTTGAAGATGGAGCGGAGACAACGCTGGTGGAAGCGTTTTAGGAGCCGTAGGTGATGCTGGTAGAGGACCCATGATTCGGAGCCGAACAGTAGTGTGGGTATGACAACGGCTCTGTATACGCTTATCTTTGTGAGGTTTGTCAGTTGGTTGTTTTTCCAGACTCTTTTGTGTAGACTTCCAAAGGCGCTATTTGGCGAGTCTGTTGTATATGTCATTGTCGATGCTTGCATCTGATGAAATGGTGCAGCCGAGATAGGTAAACTGGTTGACCGTTTTGAGTTTTTTGTGTCTGATGGAGATGTGGGGGTCTGGTAGTCATGGTGGGGAGCTGGCTGATGGAGGACCTCCGCTTTATTCAGGCTCACTTCCAAACAGTGAAGTTAAAACACCACGATGGAGAAACTCAGCTGGTTAAACAGTGTAAGGTGAAGTTAAAACACGACGATGGAGAAACTCACCTGGTTAAGCAGTGTAAGGAGAACTTAAAACACAACAATGGAGAAACTCAGCTGGTTAAACAGTGTAAGGAGAAGTTAAAACAACGATGGAGAAAGTCAGCTGGGTAAACAGTGTAAGGTGAAGTTAAAACACAACGATGGAGAAACTGAGCTGGTTAAACAGTGTAAGGAGAAGTTAAAAAACAAGGATGGAGAAACTCAGCTGGTTAAACAGCGTAAGGTGAACTTAAAACACAACTATGGAGAAACTCAGCTGATTAAACAGTGTAAGGTGAAGTTAAAACACGACAATGGAGAAACTCACCTGGTTAAGCAGTGTAAGGAGAACTTAAAACACAACAATGGATAAACTCAGCTGGTTAAACAGTGTAAGGAGAAGTTAAAACAACGATGGAGAAAGTCAGCTGGGTAAACAGTGTAAGGTGAAGTTGAAACACCATGATGAAGAAACTTAACTTGATGAACAGTGTAAGGTGAAGTTAAATCACCACGATGGTGAAACTCAGCTGGTTAAACACTGTAAAGTGAAGTTAAAACGCTACGATGGAGATACTGCTGGTTAAACAGTGTAAGGTGAAGTTAAAACACCACGATGGAGGAACTCATTTGGTTAAACACTGTAAAGTGAAGTTAAAACGCTACGATGGAGATACTGCTGGTTAAACAGTGTAAGGTGATGTTAAAACACCACGATGGAGAAACTTAGCTGGTTAAACAGTGTAAAGTGAAGTTAAAACACGACGATGGAGAAACTCACCTGGTTAAGCAGTGTAAGGAGAACTTAAAACACAACAATGGAGAAACTCAGCTGGTTAAACAGTGTAAGGAGAAGTTAAAACAACGATGGAGAAAGTCAGCTGGGTAAACAGTGTAAGGTGAAGTTAAAACACAATGATGAAGAAACTTAACTTGATGAACAGTGTAAGGTGAAGTTAAATCACCACGATGGTGAAACTCAGCTGGTTAAACACTGTAAAGTGAAGTTAAAACGCTACGATGGAGATACTGCTGGTTAAACAGTGTAAGGTGAAGTTAAAACACCACGATGGAGGAACTCATTTGGTTAAACACTGTAAAGTGAAGTTAAAACGCTACGATGGAGATACTGCTGGTTAAACAGTGTAAGGTGATGTTAAAACACCACGATGGAGAAACTTAGCTGGTTAAACAGTGTAAAGTGAAGTTAAAACACAACGATGGAGAAACTCATCTAGTTTAACAGTGTAAAGTGAAGTTAAAACGCAACGATGGAGAAACTCAGCTGGTCAAACAGCGTAAGGTGAACTTAAAACACAACGATGCAGAAACTAAGCTGGTTAAACAGTGTAAAGTAAAGTTAAAACACAATGATGGGGAAACTGCTGGTTAAATAGTGTAAAGTGAAGTTAAAACACAAGGATGGAGAAACTCAGCTGGTTAAACAGTGTAAAGTGAAGTTAAAACACCATGATGGAGAAACTCAGCTGGTTAAACAGTGTAAAGTGAAGTCAAAACTCAACAATGGAGAAACTCAGCTGGTTAAACAGTGTAAGGTGAATTTAAAACACTGTGATGGAGAAACTCAGCTGGTTAAGCAGTGGAAGAAGAAGTTAAAACACCACGATGGAGACACTCATCTGGTTAAACAGTGTAAAGTGAAGTTAAAACACCACGATAGAGACTCAGATGGTTAAACAGTGTAAAGTGAAGTTAAAACTCAATGATGGAGAAACTCAGCTGGTTAAACAGTGTAAGGTGAAGTTAAAACACAAAAATGGAGAAACTACTGGTTAAACAGTGTAAAGTGAAGTTAAAACACTACGATGAAGAAACTCAGCTGGTTAAACAGTGTAAGGTGAAGTTAAAACACGACGATGGAGAAACTCAGCTGGTTAAACAGTGTAAGGAGAAGTTAAAACACGTCGATGGAGAAAGTCAGCTGGTTAAATAGTGTAAAGTGAAGTTAAAACACGACGATGGAGAAACTCAGCTGGTTAAACAGTGTAAGGAGAAGTTAAAACACGTCGATGGAGAAACTCAGCTGGTTAAATAGTGTAAAGTGAAGTTAAAACACGTCGATGGAGAAACTCAGCTGGTTAAACAGTGTAAGATGATGTTAAAACACAACAATGGAGAAACTCAGCTGGTCAAACAGTGTAAAGTGAAGTTAAAACACAATGATGGAGAAACTCAGCTGGTGAAACAGTGGAAGATGAAGTTAAAACACAACGATGGAGAAACCAGCTGGTTAAACAGTGTAAGGTGAAGTTAACACACAAGAATGGAGAAAGTACTGGTTAAGCAGTGTCTTTTTTCTTTGGCTTGGCTTCGCGGACGAAGATTTATGGAGGGGGTAAATGTCCACGTCATCTGCAGGCTCGATTGTGGCTGACAAGTCTGATGCGGGACAGGCAGACGTGGTTGCAGGGGAAAATTGGTTGGTTGGGGTTAGGTTTTTCCTCCTTTGTCTTTTGTCAGTGAGGTGGGCTCTGCGGTCTTCTTCAAAGGAGGTTGCTGCCCGCCGAACAGTGAGGCGCCAAGATGCACGGTTTGAGGCGATATCAGCCCACAGGCGGTGGTCAATGTGGCAGGCACCAAGAGATTTCTTTAGGCAGTCCTTGTACCTCTTCTTTGGTGCACCTCTGTCACGGTGGCCAGTGGAGAGCTCGCCATATAACACGATCTTGTGAAGGCGATGGTCCTTCATTCTGGAGACGTGACCCACCCAGCGCAGCTGGATCTTCAGCAGCGTGGACTCGATGCTGTCGGCCTCTGCCATCTCGAGTACTTCGATGTTAGGGATGAAGGCGCTCCAATGAATGTTGAAGATGGAGCGGAGACAACGCTGGTGGAAGCGTTTTAGGAGCCGTAGGTGATGCTGGTAGAGGACCCATGATTCGGAGCCGAACAGTAGTGTGGGTATGACAACGGCTCTGTATACGCTTATCTTTGTGAGGTTTGTCAGTTGGTTGTTTTTCCAGACTCTTTTGTGTAGACTTCCAAAGGCGCTATTTGGCGAGTCTGTTGTATATGTCACTGTCGATGCTTGCATCTGATGAAATGGTGCAGCCGAGATAGGTAAACTGGTTGACCGTTTTGAGTTTTGTGTGTCTGATGGAGATGTGGGGGTCTGGTAGTCATGGTGGGGAGCTGGCTGATGGAGGACCTCCGCTGTATTCAGGCTCACTTCCAAACAGTGAAGTTAAAACACCACGATGGAGAAACTCAGCTGGTTAAACAGTGTAAGGTGAAGTTAAAACACGACGATGGAGAAACTCACCTGGTTAAGCAGTGTAAGGAGAACTTAAAACACAACAATGGAGAAACTCACCTGGTTAAACAGTGTAAGGAGAAGTTAAAACAATGATGGAGAAAGTCAACTGGGTAAACAGTGTAAGGTGAAGTTAAAACACAACGATGGAGAAACTGAGCTGGTTAAACAGTGTAAGGAGAAGTTTAAAAACAAGGATGGAGAAACTCAGCTGGTTAAACAGCGTAAGGTGAACTTAAAACACAACTATGGAGAAACTCAGCTGGTTAAACAGTGTAAGGTGAAGTTAAAACACGACGATGGAGAAACTCACCTGGTTAAGCAGTGTAAGGAGAACTTAAAACACAACAATGGAGAAACTCAGCTGGTTAAACAGTGTAAGGAGAAGTTAAAACAACGATGGAGAAAGTCAGCTGGGTAAACAGTGTAAGGTGAAGTTAAAACGCAACGATGGAGAAACTGAGCTGGTTAAACATTGGAAGATAAAGTTAAAACACAACGATGGAGAAACTCAGCTGGTTAAACAGTGTAAGGTGAAGTTAAAACGCAACGATGGAGAAACTCACCTGGTTACACAGTGTAAGGTGCAGTTAAAACGCAACGATGGAGAAACTCATATGGTTAAAGAGTGTAAGCTGAAGTTAAAACACAATGATGGAGGACTCATCTGGTTCAACAGTGTAAAATTTAGTTAAAAAGCAACGATGGAGGAACTCAGCTGGTTAAACAGCGTAAGGTGAACTTAAAACACAACTATGGAGAAACTCAGCTGGTTAAACAGTGTAAGGTGTAGTTGAAGCACAACAATGGAGAAAGTCAGCTGGGTAAACAGTGTAAAGTGAAGTTAAAACACAACGATGGAGAAACTCATCTAGTTTAACAGTGTAAAGTGAAGTTAAAACGCAACGATGGAGAAACTCAGCTGGTCAAACAGCGTAAGGTGAACTTAAAACACAACGATGCAGAAACTAAGCTGGTTAAACAGTGTAAAGTAAAGTTAAAACACAATGATGGGGAAACTCTGCTGGTTAAACAGTGTAAAGTAAAGTTAAAACTCAACGATGGAGAAACTCAGCTGGTTAAACAGTGTAAGGTGAATTTAAAACACTATGATGGAGAAACTCAGCTGGTTAAGCAGTGGAAGAAGAAGTAAAAACACCACGATGGAGACACTCATCTGGTTAAACAGTGTAAAGTGAAGTTAAAACACCACGATAGAGACTCAGATGCTTAAACAGTGTAAAGTGAAGTTAAAACTCAATGATGGAGAAACTCAGCTGGTTAAACAGTGTAAGGTGAAGTTAAAACACAAAAATGGAGAAACTACTGGTTAAACAGTGTAAAGTGAAGTTAAAACACTACGATGAAGAAACTCAGCTGGTTAAACAGTGTAAGGTGAAGTTAAAACACGACGATGGAGAAACTCAGCTGGTTAAACAGTGTAAGGAGAAGTTAAAACACGTCGATGGAGAAAGTCAGCTGGTTAAATAGTGTAAAGTGAAGTTAAAACACGTCGATGGAGAAACTCAGCTGGTTAAACAGTGTAAGATGATGTTAAAACACAACAATGGAGAAACTCAGCTGGTCAAACAGTGTAAAGTGAAGTTAAAACACAACGATGGAGAAACTCATCTAGTTTAACAGTGTAAAGTGAAGTTAAAACGCAACGATGGAGAAACTCAGCTGGTCAAACAGCGTAAGGTGAACTTAAAACACAACGATGCAGAAACTAAGCTGGTTAAACAGTGTAAAGTAAAGTTAAAACACAATGATGGGGAAACTGCTGGTTAAATAGTGTAAAGTGAAGTTAAAACACAAGGATGGAGAAACTGAGCTGGTTAAACAGTGTAAAGTGAAGTTAAAACACCATGATGGAGAAACTCAGCTGGTTAAACAGTGTAAAGTGAAGTTAAAACTCAACAATGGAGAAACTCAGCTGGTTAAACAGTGTAAGGTGAATTTAAAACACTGTGATGGAGAAACTCAGCTGGTTAAGCAGTGGAAGAAGAAGTTAAAACACCACGATGGAGACACTCATCTGGTTAAACAGTGTAAAGTGAAGTTAAAACACCACGATAGAGACTCAGATGGTTAAACAGTGTAAAGTGAAGTTAAAACTCAATGATGGAGAAACTCAGCTGGTTAAACAGTGTAAGGTGAAGTTAAAACACAAAAATGGAGAAACTACTGGTTAAACAGTGTAAAGTGAAGTTAAAACACTACGATGAAGAAACTCAGCTGGTTAAACAGTGTAAGGTGAAGTTAAAACACGACGATGGAGAAACTCAGCTGGTTAAACAGTGTAAGGAGAAGTTAAAACACGTCGATGGAGAAACTCAGCTGGTTAAATAGTGTAAAGTGAAGTTAAAACACGACGATGGAGAAACTCAGCTGGTTAAACAGTGTAAGGAGAAGTTAAAACACGTCGATGGAGAAACTCAGCTGGTTAAATAGTGTAAAGTGAAGTTAAAACACGTCGATGGAGAAACTCAGCTGGTTAAACAGTGTAAGATGATGTTAAAACACAACAATGGAGAAACTCAGCTGGTCAAACAGTGTAAAGTGAAGTTAAAACACAATGATGGAGAAACTCAGCTGGTGAAACAGTGGAAGATGAAGTTAAAACACAACGATGGAGAAACCAGCTGGTTAAACAGTGTAAGGTGAAGTTAACACACAAGAATGGAGAAAGTACTGGTTAAGCAGTGTCTTTTTTCTTTGGCTTGGCTTCGCGGACGAAGATTTATGGAGGGGGTAAATGTCCACGTCAGCTGCAGGCTCGATTGTGGCTGACAAGTCTGATGCGGGACAGGCAGACGTGGTTGCAGGGGAAAATTGGTTGGTTGGGGTTAGGTTTTTCCTCCTTTGTCTTTTGTCAGTGAGGTGGGCTCTGCGGTCTTCTTCAAAGGAGGTTGCTGCCCGCCGAACAGTGAGGCGCCAAGATGCACGGTTTGAGGCGATATCAGCCCACAGGCGGTGGTCAATGTGGCAGGCACCAAGAGATTTCTTTAGGCAGTCCTTGTACCTCTTCTTTGGTGCACCTCTGTCACGGTGGCCAGTGGAGAGCTCGCCATATAACACGATCTTGTGAAGGCGATGGTCCTTCATTCTGGAGACGTGACCCACCCAGCGCAGCTGGATCTTCAGCAGCGTGGACTCGATGCTGTCGGCCTCTGCCATCTCGAGTACTTCGATGTTAGGGATGAAGGCGCTCCAATGAATGTTGAAGATGGAGCGGAGACAACGCTGGTGGAAGCGTTTTAGGAGCCGTAGGTGATGCTGGTAGAGGACCCATGATTCGGAGCCGAACAGTAGTGTGGGTATGACAACGGCTCTGTATACGCTTATCTTTGTGAGGTTTGTCAGTTGGTTGTTTTTCCAGACTCTTTTGTGTAGACTTCCAAAGGCGCTATTTGGCGAGTCTGTTGTATATGTCATTGTCGATGCTTGCATCTGATGAAATGGTGCAGCCGAGATAGGTAAACTGGTTGACCGTTTTGAGTTTTGTGTGTCTGATAGAGATGTGGGGGTCTGGTAGTCATGGTGGGGAGCTGGCTGATGGAGGACCTCCGCTTTATTCAGGCTCACTTCCAAACAGTGAAGTTAAAACACCACGATGGAGAAACTCAGCTGGTTAAACAGTGTAAGGTGAAGTTAAAACACGACGATGGAGAAACTCACCTGGTTAAGCAGTGTAAGGAGAACTTAAAACACAACAATGGAGAAACTCACCTGGTTAAACAGTGTAAGGAGAAGTTAAAACAATGATGGAGAAAGTCAACTGGGTAAACAGTGTAAGGTGAAGTTAAAACACAACGATGGAGAAACTGAGCTGGTTAAACAGTGTAAGGAGAAGTTTAAAAACAAGGATGGAGAAACTCAGCTGGTTAAACAGCGTAAGGTGAACTTAAAACACAACTATGGAGAAACTCAGCTGGTTAAACAGTGTAAGGTGAAGTTAAAACACGACGATGGAGAAACTCACCTGGTTAAGCAGTGTAAGGAGAACTTAAAACACAACAATGGAGAAACTCAGCTGGTTAAACAGTGTAAGGAGAAGTTAAAACAACGATGGAGAAAGTCAGCTGGGTAAACAGTGTAAGGTGAAGTTAAAACGCAACGATGGAGAAACTGAGCTGGTTAAACATTGGAAGATAAAGTTAAAACACAACGATGGAGAAACTCAGCTGGTTAAACAGTGTAAGGTGAAGTTAAAACGCAACGATGGAGAAACTCACCTGGTTACACAGTGTAAGGTGCAGTTAAAACGCAACGATGGAGAAACTCATATGGTTAAAGAGTGTAAGCTGAAGTTAAAACACAATGATGGAGGACTCATCTGGTTCAACAGTGTAAAATTTAGTTAAAAAGCAACGATGGAGGAACTCAGCTGGTTAAACAGCGTAAGGTGAACTTAAAACACAACTATGGAGAAACTCAGCTGGTTAAACAGTGTAAGGTGTAGTTGAAGCACAACAATGGAGAAAGTCAGCTGGGTAAACAGTGTAAAGTGAAGTTAAAACACAACGATGGAGAAACTCATCTAGTTTAACAGTGTAAAGTGAAGTTAAAACGCAACGATGGAGAAACTCAGCTGGTCAAACAGCGTAAGGTGAACTTAAAACACAACGATGCAGAAACTAAGCTGGTTAAACAGTGTAAAGTAAAGTTAAAACACAATGATGGGGAAACTCTGCTGGTTAAACAGTGTAAAGTGAAGTTAAAACTCAACGATGGAGAAACTCAGCTGGTTAAACAGTGTAAGGTGAATTTAAAACACTATGATGGAGAAACTCAGCTGGTTAAGCAGTGGAAGAAGAAGTAAAAACACCACGATGGAGACACTCATCTGGTTAAACAGTGTAAAGTGAAGTTAAAACACCACGATAGAGACTCAGATGCTTAAACAGTGTAAAGTGAAGTTAAAACTCAATGATGGAGAAACTCAGCTGGTTAAACAGTGTAAGGTGAAGTTAAAACACAAAAATGGAGAAACTACTGGTTAAACAGTGTAAAGTGAAGTTAAAACACTACGATGAAGAAACTCAGCTGGTTAAACAGTGTAAGGTGAAGTTAAAACACGACGATGGAGAAACTCAGCTGGTTAAACAGTGTAAGGAGAAGTTAAAACACGTCGATGGAGAAAGTCAGCTGGTTAAATAGTGTAAAGTGAAGTTAAAACACGTCGATGGAGAAACTCAGCTGGTTAAACAGTGTAAGATGATGTTAAAACACAACAATGGAGAAACTCAGCTGGTCAAACAGTGTAAAGTGAAGTTAAAACACGTCGATGGAGAAACTCAGCTGGTTAAACAGTGTAAGATGATGTTAAAACACAACAATGGAGAAACTCAGCTGGTTGAACAGTGGAAGATGAAGTTAAAACACAACTATGGAGAAACCAGCTGGTTAAACAGTGTAAGGTGAAGTTAACACACAAGAATGGAGAAAGTACTGGTTAAACAGTGTCTTTTTTCTTTGGCTTGGTTTCGCGGACGAAGATTTATGGAGGGGGTAAATGTCCACGTCAGCTGCAGGCTCGATTGTGGCTGACAAGTCTGATGCGGGACAGGCAGATGTGGTTGCAGGGGAAAATTGGTTGGTTGGGGTTAGGTTTTCATCCTTTGTCTTTTGTCAGTGAGGTGGGCTCTGCGGTCTTCTTCAAAGGAGGTTGCTGCCCCCCGAACTGTGAGGCGCCAAGATGCACGGTTTGAGGCGATATCAGCCCACAGGCGGTGGTCAATGTGGCAGGCACCAAGAGATTTCTTTAGGAAGACCTTGTACCTCTTCTTTTGTGCACCTCTGTCACGGTGGCCAGTGGAGAGCTCGCCATATAACACGATCTTGTGAAGGCGATGGTCCTTCATTCTGGAGACGTGACCCACCCAGCGCAGCTGGATCTTCAGCAGCGTGGACTCGATGCTATCGGCCTCTGCCATCTCGAGTACTTCGATGTTAGGGATGAAGGCGCTCCAATGAATGTTGAAGATGGAGCGGAGACAACGCTGGTGGAAGCGTTTTATGAGCCGTAGGTGATGCTGGTAGAGGACCCATGATTCGGAGCCGAACAGGAGTGTGGGTATGAAAACGGCTCTGTATACGCTTATCTTTGTGAGGTTTGTCAGTTGGTTGTTTTTCCAGACTCTTTTGTGTAGTCTTCCCAAGGCGCTATTTGGCGAGTCTGTTGTATATGTCATTGTCGATGCTTGCATCTGATGAAATGGTGCAGCCGAGATAGGTAAACTGGTTGACCGTTTTGGGTTTTGTGTGTCTGATGGAGATGTGGGGGTCTGGTAGTCATGGTGGGGAGCTGGCTGATGGAGGACCTCCGCTTTATTCAGTCTGACTTCCAAACAGTGAAGTTAAAACACCACGATGGAGAAACTCAGCTGGTTAAACAGTGTAAGGTGAAGTTAAAACACGACGATGGAGAAACTCACCTGGTTAAGCAGTGTAAGGAGAACTTAAAACACATCAATGTAGAAACTCAGCTGGTTAAACAGTGTAAGGAGAAGTTAAAACAACGATGGAGAATGTCAGCTGGGTAAACAGTGTAAGGTGAAGTTAAAACACAACGATGGAGAAACTGAACTGGTTAAACATTGGAAGATGAAGTTAAAACACAACGATGGAGCAACTCAGCTGGTTACACAGTGTAAGGTGCAGTTAAAACGCAACGATGGAGAAACTCATCTGGTTAAAGAGTGTAAGCTGAAGTTAAAACACAATGATGGAGGACTCATCTGGTTCAACAGTGTAAAGTTTAGTTAAAAAGCAACGATGGAGGAACTCAGCTGGTTAAACTGCGTAAGGTGAACTTAAAACACAACTATGGAGAAACTCAGCTGGTTAAACAGTGTAAGGTGTAGTTGAAGCACAACAATGGAGAAAGTCAGCTGGGTAAACAGTGTAAGGGATTTAAAACACAACGATGGATAAACAGCTGGTTAAACAGTGTAAAGTGAAGTTAAAACACAACGATGCAGAAACTCATCTGGTTAAACAGTGTAAGGTGAAGTTAAAACACCACGATGGAGGAACTCAGTTGGTTAAACAGTGTAAGGTAAAGTTAAACCACTACGATGGAGAAACTCAGCAGGTTAAACAGTGTAAAGTGATGTTAAAACACCACGATGGAGAAACTCAGCTGGTTAAACAGTGTAAAGTGAAGTTAAAACACAACGATGGAGAAACTCATCTAGTTTAACAGTGTAAAGTGAAGTTAAAATGCAACGATGGAGAAACTCAGCTGGTCAAACAGCGTAAGGTGAACTTAAAACACAACGATGCAGAAACTAAGCTGGTTAAACAGTGTAAAGTAAAGTTAAAACACAATGATGGGGAAACTCTGCTGGTTAAATAGTGTAAAGTGAAGTTAAAACACAAGGATGGAGAAACGCAGCTGGTTAAACAGTGTAAAGTGAAGTTAAAACAACATGATGGAGATACTCAGCTGGTTAAACAGTGTAAAGTGAAGTTAAAACACGACGATGGAGAAACTCAGCTGGTTAAACAGTGTAAGGAGAAGTTAAAACACCACGATGGAGAAACTCAGCTGGTTAAACAGTGTAAAGTGAAGTTAAAACACAACGATGGAGAAACTCATCTAGTTTAACAGTGTAAAGTGAAGTTAAAATGCAACGATGGAGAAACTCAGCTGGTCAAACAGCGTAAGGTGAACTTAAAACACAACGATGCAGAAACTAAGCTGGTTAAACAGTGTAAAGTAAAGTTAAAACACAATGATGGGGAAACTCTGCTGGTTAAATAGTGTAAAGTGAAGTTAAAACACAAGGATGGAGAAACGCAGCTGGTTAAACAGTGTAAAGTGAAGTTAAAACAACATGATGGAGAAACTCACCTGGTTAAGCAGTGTAAGGAGAACTTAAAACACATCAATGTAGAAACTCAGCTGGTTAAACAGTGTAAGGAGAAGTTAAAACAACGATGGAGAAAGTCAGCTGGGTAAACAGTGTAAGGTGAAGTTAAAACACAACGATGGAGAAACTGAACTGGTTAAACATTGGAAGATGAAGTTAAAACACAACGATGGAGCAACTCAGCTGGTTACACAGTGTAAGGTGCAGTTAAAACGCAACGATGGAGAAACTCATCTGGTTACACAGTGTAAGGTGCAGTTAAAACGCAACGATGGAGAAACTCATCTGGTTAAAGAGTGTAAGCTGAAGTTAAAACACAATGATGGAGGACTCATCTGGTTCAACAGTGTAAAGTTTAGTTAAAAAGCAACGATGGAGGAACTCAGCTGGTTAAACTGCGTAAGGTGAACTTAAAACACAACTATGGAGAAACTCAGCTGGTTAAACAGTGTAAGGTGTAGTTGAAGCACAACAATGGAGAAAGTCAGCTGGGTAAACAGTGTAAGGGATTTAAAACACAACGATGGATAAACAGCTGGTTAAACAGTGTAAAGTGAAGTTAAAACACAACGATGCAGAAACTCATCTGGTTAAACAGTGTAAGGTGAAGTTAAAACACCACGATGGAGGAACTCAGTTGGTTAAACAGTGTAAGGTAAAGTTAAACCACTACGATGGAGAAACTCAGCAGGTTAAACAGTGTAAAGTGATGTTAAAACACCACGATGGAGAAACTCAGCTGGTTAAACAGTGTAAAGTGAAGTTAAAACACAACGATGGAGAAACTCATCTAGTTTAACAGTGTAAAGTGAAGTTAAAATGCAACGATGGAGAAACTCAGCTGGTCAAACAGCGTAAGGTGAACTTAAAACACAACGATGCAGAAACTAAGCTGGTTAAACAGTGTAAAGTAAAGTTAAAACACAATGATGGGGAAACTCTGCTGGTTAAATAGTGTAAAGTGAAGTTAAAACACAAGGATGGAGAAACGCAGCTGGTTAAACAGTGTAAAGTGAAGTTAAAACAACATGATGGAGATACTCAGCTGGTTAAACAGTGTAAAGTGAAGTTAAAACACGACGATGGAGAAACTCAGCTGGTTAAACAGTGTAAGGAGAAGTTAAAACACCACGATGGAGAAACTCAGCTGGTTAAACAGTGTAAAGTGAAGTTAAAACACAACGATGGAGAAACTCATCTAGTTTAACAGTGTAAAGTGAAGTTAAAATGCAACGATGGAGAAACTCAGCTGGTCAAACAGCGTAAGGTGAACTTAAAACACAACGATGCAGAAACTAAGCTGGTTAAACAGTGTAAAGTAAAGTTAAAACACAATGATGGGGAAACTCTGCTGGTTAAATAGTGTAAAGTGAAGTTAAAACACAAGGATGGAGAAACGCAGCTGGTTAAACAGTGTAAAGTGAAGTTAAAACAACATGATGGAGAAACTCAGCTGGTTAAACAGTGTAAAGTGAAGTTAAAACACGACGATGGAGAAACTCAGCTGGTTAAACAGTGTAAGGAGAAGTTAAAACACCACGATGGAGAAACTCAGCTGGTTAAACAGTGTAAAGTGAAGTTAAAACACAACGATGGAGAAACTCATCTAGTTTAACAGTGTAAAGTGAAGTTAAAATGCAACGATGGAGAAACTCAGCTGGTCAAACAGCGTAAGGTGAACTTAAAACACAACGATGCAGAAACTAAGCTGGTTAAACAGTGTAAAGTAAAGTTAAAACACAATGATGGGGAAACTCTGCTGGTTAAATAGTGTAAAGTGAAGTTAAAACACAAGGATGGAGAAACGCAGCTGGTTAAACAGTGTAAAGTGAAGTTAAAACAACATGATGGAGAAACTCAGCTGGTTAAACAGTGTAAAGTGAAGTTAAAACTCAACGATGGAGAAACTCAGCTGGTTAAACAGTGTAAGGTGAATTTAAAACACTATGATGGAGAAACTCAGCTGGTTAAGAGTGGAAGAAGAAGTTAAAACACCACGATGGAGACACTCATCTGGTTAAACATTGTAAAGTGAAGTTAAAACACCACGATAGAGACTCAGATGGTTAAACAGTGTAAAGTGAAGTTAAAACTCAATGATGGTGAAACTCAGCTGGTTAAACAGTGTAAGGTGAAGTTAAAACACAAAAATGGAGAAACTACTGGTTAAACAGTGTAAAGTGAAGTTAAAACGCTACGATGGAGATACTGCTGGTTAAACAGTGTAAGGTGATGTTAAAACACGACGATGGAGAAACTCAGCTGGTTAAACAGTGTAAAGTGAAGTTAAAACACAACGATGGAGAAACTCATCTAGTTTAACAGTGTAAAGTGAAGTTAAAACGCAACGATGGAGAAACTCAGCTGGTCAAACAGCGTAAGGTGAAATTAAAACACAACGATGCAGAAACTAAGCTGGTTAAACAGTGTAAAGTAAAGTTAAAACACAATGATGGGGAAACTCTGCTGGTTAAATAGTGTAAAGTGAAGTTAAAACACAAGGATGGAGAAACTCTGCTGGTTAAACAGTGTAAAGTGAAGTTAAAAAACCATGATGGAGAAACTCAGCTGGTTAAACAGTGTAAAGTGAAGTTAAAACTCAACGATGGAGAAACTCAGCTGGTTAAACAGTGTAAGGTGAATTTAAAACACTATGATGGAGAAACTCAGCTGGTTAAGCAGTGGAAGAAGAAGTTAAAACACCACGATGGAGACACTCATCTGGTTAAACAGTGTAAAGTGAAGTTAAAACACCACGATAGAGACTCAGATGGTTAAACAGTGTAAAGTGAAGTTAAAACTCAATGATGGAGAAACTCAGCTGGTTAAACAGTGTAAGGTGAAGTTAAAACACAAAAATGGAGAAACTACTGGTTAAACAGTCTAAAGTGAAGTTAAAACACTACGATGAAGAAACTCAGCTGGTTAAACAGTGTAAGGTGAAGTTAAAACACGACGATGGAGAAACTCAGCTGGTTAAACAGTGTAAGGAGAAGTTAAAACACGTCGATGGAGAAACTCAGCTGGTTAAATAGTGTAAAGTGAAGTTAAAACACGTCGATGGAGAAACTCAGCTGGTTAAACAGTGTAAGATGATGTTAAAACACAACAATGGAGAAACTCAGCTGGTCAAACAGTGTAAAGTGAAGTTAAAACACAATATGGAGAAACTCAGCTGGTGAAACAGTGTAAGATGATGTTAAAACACAACAATGGAGAAACTTTGCTGGTTGAACAGTGGAAGATGAAGTTAAAACACAACGATGGAGAAACCAGCTGGTTAACACACAAGAATGGAGAAAGTACTGGTTAAACAGTGTCTTTTTTCTTTGGTTTGGCTTCGCGGACGAAGATTTATGGAGGGGGTAAATGTCCACGTCAGCTGCAGGCTCGATTGTGGCTGACAAGTCTGATGCGGGACAGGCAGACGGGTTGCAGTGGAAAATTGGTTGGTTGGGGTTAGGTTTTACCTCCTTTGTCTTTTGTCAGTGAGGTGGGCTCTGCGGTCTTCCTCAAAGGAGGTTGCTGCCCGCCGAACAGTGAGGCGCCAAGATGCACGGTTTGAGGCGATATCATCCCACAGGCGGTGGTCAATGTGGCAGGCACCAAGAGATTTCTTTAGGCAGTCCTTGTACTTCTTCTTTGGTGCACCTCTGTCACGGTGGCCAGTGGAGAGCTCGCCATATAACACGATCTTGTGAAGGCGATGGTCCTTCATTCTGGAGACGTGACCCACCCAGCGCAGCTGGATCTTCAGCAGCGTGGACTCGATGCTGTCGGCCTCTGCCATCTCGAGTACTTCGATGTTAGGGATGAAGGCGCTCCAATGAATGTTGAAGATGGAGCGGAGACAACGCTGGTGGAAGCGTTTTAGGAGCCGTAGGTGATGCTGGTAGAGGACCCATGATTCGGAGCCGAACAGGAGTGTGGGTATGACAAAAGCTCTGTATACGCTTATCTTTGTGAGGTTTGTCAGTTGGTTGTTTTTCCAGACTCTTTTGTGTAGACTTCCAAAGGCGCTATTTGGCGAGTCTGTTGTATATGTCATTGTCGATGCTTGCATCTGATGAAATGGTGCAGCCGAGATAGGTAAACTGGTTGACCGTTTTGAGTTTTGTCTGTCTGATGGAGATGTGGGGGTCTGGTAGTCATGGTGGGGAGCTGGCTGATGGAGGACCTCCGCTTTATTCAGGCTGACTTCCAAACAGTGAAGTTAAAGCACATCGTTGGAGAAACTCAGCTGGTTAAACAGCGTAAGATGAACTTAAAACACAACTATGGAGAAACTCAGCTGGTTAAACAGTGTAAGGTGAAGTTAAAACACGACGATGGAGAAACTCACCTGGTTAAGCAGTGTAAGGAGAACTTAAAACACAACAATGGAGAAACTCAGCTGGTTAAACAGTGTAAGGAGAAGTTAAAACAACGATGGAGAAAGTCAGCTGGGTAAACAGTGTAAGGTGAAGTTAAAACACAACGATGGAGAAACTGAGCTGGTTAAACATTGGAAGATGAAGTTAAAACACAACGATGGAGAAACTCAGCTGGTTAAACAGTGTAAGGTGAAGTTAAAACGCAACGATGGAGAAACTCATCTGGTTAAAGAGTGTAAGCTGAAGTTAAAACACAATGATGGAGGACTCATCTGGTTCAACAGTGTAAAGTTTAGTTAAAAAGCAACGATGGAGGAACTCAGCTGGTTAAACAGCGTAAGGTGATCTTAAAACACAACTATGGAGAAACTCAGCTGGTTAAACAGTGTAAGGTGTAGTTGAAGTACAACAATGGAGAAAGTCAGCTGGGTAAACAGTGTAAGGGATTTAAAGCACAACGATGGATAAACAGCTGATTGAACAGTGTCAGGTGAAGTTAAAACACAACAATGGAGAAACTCATCTGGTTAAACAGTGTAAAGTGAAGTTAAAACACAATGATGGAGAAACTCAGCTGGTGAAACAGTGTAAGATAAAGTTAAACCACTACGATGGAGAAACTCAGCAGGTTAAACAGTGTAAAGTGAAGTTAAAACACAACGATGGAGAAACTCTGCTGGTTAAACATTGTAAGGTGAAGTTAAAACACAACGATGGAGAAACTCTGCTGGTTGAACAGTGTAAAGTGAAGTTAAAATGCAACGATGGAGAAACTCAGCTGGTTAAACAGTGTAAGGTGAAGTTAAAACACAATGATGAAGAAACTTAACTTGATGAACAGTGTAAGGTGAAGTTAAATCACCACGATGGAGAAACTCAGCTGGTTAAACACTGTAAAGTGAAGTTAAAACGCTACGATGGAGATACTGCTGATTAAACAGTGTAAGGTGAAGTTAAAACACCACGATGGAGGAACTCAGTTGGTTAAACACTGTAAAGTGAAGTTAAAACGCTACGATGGAGATACTGCTGGTTAAACAGTGTAAGGTGATGTTAAAACACCACGATGGAGAAACTCAGCTGGTTAAACAGTGTAAAGTGAAGTTAAAACACAACGATGTAGAAACTCATCTAGTTTAACAGTGTAAAGTGAAGTTAAAACGCAACGATGGAGAAACTCAGCTGGTCAAACAGCGTAAGATGAACTTAAAACACAACGATGCAGAAACTAAGCTGGTTAAACAGTGTAAAGTAAAGTTAAAACTCAATGATGTGGAAACTCTGCTGGTTAAATAGTGTAAAGTGAAGTTAAAACACAAGGATGGAGAAACTCAGCTGGTTAAACAGTGTAAAGTGAAGTTAAAACACCATGATGGAGAAACTCAGCTGGTTAAACAGTGTAAAGTGAAGTTAAAACTCAACGAAGGAGAAACTCATCTGGTTAAACAGTGTAAGCTGAAGTTAAAACACAATGATGGAGAAACTCAGCTGGTGAAACAGTGTAAGGTGCAATTAAAACGCAACGATGGAGAAACTCATCTGGTTAAAGAGTGTAAGCTGAAGTTAAAACACAATGATGGAGGACTCTTCTGGTTCAACAGTGTAAAGTTTAGTTAAAAAGCAACGATGGAGGAACTCAGCTGGTTAAACTGCGTAAGGTGAACTTAAAACACAACTATGGAGAAACTCAGCTGGTTAAACAGTGTAAGGTGTAGTTGAAGCACAACAATGGAGAAAGTCAGCTGGGTAAACAGTGTAAGGGATTTAAAACACAACGATGGATAAACAGCTGGTTAAACAGTGTAAAGTGAAGTTAAAACACAACGATGGAGAAACTCATCTGGTTAAACAGTGTAAGGTGAAGTTAAAACACCACGATGGAGGAACTCAGCTGGTTAAACAGTGTAAGGTGTAGTTGAAGTACAACAATGGAGAAAGTCAGCTGGGTAAACAGTGTAAGGGATTTAAAGCACAACGATGGATAAACAGCTGATTGAACAGTGTCAGGTGAAGTTAAAACACAACAATGGAGAAACTCATCTGGTTAAACAGTGTAAAGTGAAGTTAAAACACAATGATGGAGAAACTCAGCTGGTGAAACAGTGTAAGATAAAGTTAAACCACTACGATGGAGAAACTCAGCAGGTTAAACAGTGTAAAGTGAAGTTAAAACACAACGATGGAGAAACTCTGCTGGTTAAACATTGTAAGGTGAAGTTAAAACACAACGATGGAGAAACTCTGCTGGTTGAACAGTGTAAAGTGAAGTTAAAATGCAACGATGGAGAAACTCAGCTGGTTAAACAGTGTAAGGTGAAGTTAAAACACAATGATGAAGAAACTTAACTTGATGAACAGTGTAAGGTGAAGTTAAATCACCACGATGGAGAAACTCAGCTGGTTAAACACTGTAAAGTGAAGTTAAAACGCTACGATGGAGATACTGCTGATTAAACAGTGTAAGGTGAAGTTAAAACACCACGATGGAGGAACTCAGTTGGTTAAACACTGTAAAGTGAAGTTAAAACGCTACGATGGAGATACTGCTGGTTAAACAGTGTAAGGTGATGTTAAAACACCACGATGGAGAAACTCAGCTGGTTAAACAGTGTAAAGTGAAGTTAAAACACAACGATGTAGAAACTCATCTAGTTTAACAGTGTAAAGTGAAGTTAAAACGCAACGATGGAGAAACTCAGCTGGTCAAACAGCGTAAGATGAACTTAAAACACAACGATGCAGAAACTAAGCTGGTTAAACAGTGTAAAGTAAAGTTAAAACTCAATGATGTGGAAACTCTGCTGGTTAAATAGTGTAAAGTGAAGTTAAAACACAAGGATGGAGAAACTCAGCTGGTTAAACAGTGTAAAGTGAAGTTAAAACACCATGATGGAGAAACTCAGCTGGTTAAACAGTGTAAAGTGAAGTTAAAACTCAACGAAGGAGAAACTCATCTGGTTAAACAGTGTAAGCTGAAGTTAAAACACAATGATGGAGAAACTCAGCTGGTGAAACAGTGTAAGGTGCAGTTAAAACGCAACGATGGAGAAACTCATCTGGTTAAAGAGTGTAAGCTGAAGTTAAAACACAATGATGGAGGACTCATCTGGTTCAACAGTGTAAAGTTTAGTTAAAAAGCAACGATGGAGGAACTCAGCTGGTTAAACTGCGTAAGGTGAACTTAAAACACAACTATGGAGAAACTCAGCTGGTTAAACAGTGTAAGGTGTAGTTGAAGCACAACAATGGAGAAAGTCAGCTGGGTAAACAGTGTAAGGGATTTAAAACACAACGATGGATAAACAGCTGGTTAAACAGTGTAAAGTGAAGTTAAAACACAACGATGGAGAAACTCATCTGGTTAAACAGTGTAAGGTGAAGTTAAAACACCACGATGGAGGAACTCAGTTGGTTAAACAGTGTAAGGTAAAGTTAAACCACTACGATGGAGAAACTCAGCAGGTTAAACAGTGTAAAGTGATGTTAAAACACCACGATGGAGAAACTCAGCTGGTTAAACAGTGTAAAGTGAAGTTAAAACACAACGATGGAGAAACGCAGCTGGTGAAACAGTGTAAGGTAAAGTTAAACCACTACGATGGAGAAACTCAGCTGGTCAAACAGCGTAAGGTGAACTTAAAACACAACGATGCAGAAACTAAGTTGGATAAGCAGTGTAAAGTAAAGTTAAAACACAATGATGGGGAAACTCTGCTGGTTAAATAGTGTAAAGTGAAGTTAAAACACAAGGATGGAGAAACTCTGCTGGTTAAACAGTGTAAAGTGAAGTTAAAACACCATGATGGAGAAACTCAACTGGTGAACAGTGTAAAGTGAAGTTAAAACTCAACGATGGAGAAACTCAGCTGGTTAAACAGTGTAAGGTGAATTTAAAACACTATGATGGAGAAACTCAGCTGGTTAAGCAGTGGAAGAAGAAGTTAAAACACCACGATGGAGACACTCATCTGCTTAAACAGTGTAAAGTGAAGTTAAAACACCACGATAGAGACTCAGATGGTTAAACAGTGTAAAGTGAAGTTAAAACTCAATGATGGAGAAACTCATCTGGTTAAACAGTGTAAAGTGAAGTTAAAACACAATGATGGAGAAACTCAGCTGGTGAAACAGTGTAAGGTAAAGTTAAACCACAACGATGGAGAAACAAAGCAGGTTAAACAGTGTAAAGTGAAGTTAAAACACAACGATGGAGAAACTCTGCTGGTTAAACAGTGTAAGGTGAAGTTAAAACACAACGATGGAGAAACTCTGCTGGTTGAACAGTGTAAAGTGAAGTTAAAATGCAACGATGGAGAAACGCAGCTGGTTAAACAGTGTAAGGTGAAGTTAAAACACAATGATGAAGAAACTTAACTTGATGAACAGTGTAAGGTGAAGTTAAATCACCACGATGGAGAAACTCAGCTGGTTAAACACTGTAAAGTGAAGTTAAAACGCTACGATGGAGATACTGCTGGTTAAACAGTGTAAGGTGAAGTTAAAACACCACGATGGAGGAACTCAGTTGGTTAAACACTGTAAAGTGAAGTTAAAATGCTACGATGGAGATACTGCTGGTTAAACAGTGTTAGGTGATGTTAAAACACCACGATGGAGAAACTCAGCTGGTTAAACAGTGTAAAGTGAAGGTAAAACACAACGATGGAGAAACTCATCTAGTTTAACAGTGTAAAGTGAAGTTAAAACGCAACGATGGAGAAACTCAGCTGGTCAAACACGTAAGGTGAACTTAAAACACAACGATGCAGAAACTAAGCTGGTTAAACAGTGTAAAGTTAAAACACAATGATGGGGAAACTCTGCTGGTTAAATAGTGTAAAGTGAAGTTAAAACACAAGGATGGAGAAACTCAGCAGGTTAAACAGTGTAAAGTGAAGTTAAAACACCATGATGGAGAAACTCAGCTGGTTAAACAGTGTAAAGTGAAGTTAAAACGCAACGATGGAGAAACTCATCTGGTTAAAGAGTGTAAGCTGAAGTTAAAACACAATGATGGAGGACTCATCTGGTTCAACAGTGTAAAGTTTAGTTAAAAAGCAACGATGGAGGAACTCAGCTGGTTAAACAGCGTAAGGTGAACTTAAAACACAACTATGGAGAAACTCAGCTGGTTAAACAGTGTAAGGTGTAGTTGAAGCACAACAATGGAGAAATTCAGCTGGGTAAACAGTGTAAGGGATTTAAAACACAACGATGGATAAACAGCTGGTTAAACAGTGTAAGGTGAAATTAAAACACAACGATGGAGAAACAAAGCAGGTAAAACAGTGTAAAGTGAAGTTAAAACACAACGATGGAGAAACTCTGCTGGTTAAACAGTGTAAGGTGAAGTTAAAACACAACGATGGAGATACTCTGCTGGTTGAACAGTGTAAAGTGAAGTTAAAATGCAACAATGGAGAAACTCAGCTGGTTAAACAGTGTAAGGTGAAGTTAAAACACAATGATGAAGAAACTTAACTTGATGAACAGTGTAAGGTGAAGTTAAATCACCACGATGGAGAAACTCAGCTGGTTAAACACTGTAAAGTGAAGTTAAAACGCTACGATGGAGATACTGCTGGTTAAACAGTGTAAGGTGAAGTTAAAACACCACGATGGAGGAACTCAGTTGGTTAAACACTGTAAAGTGAAGTTAAAACGCTACGATGGAGATACTGCTGGTTAAACAGTGTAAGGTGATGTTAAAACACCACGATGGGGAAACTCAGCAGGTTAAACAGTGTAAAGTGAAGTTAAAACACAACGATGGAGAAACTCTGCTGGTTAAACAGTGTAAGGTGAAGTTAAAATACAACGATGGAGAAACTCAGCTGGTTAAACAGTGTAAGGTGAAGTTAAAACACCACGATGGAGAAACTCAGCTGGTTAAATAGTGGTAAGTGAAGTTAAAACCCAACGATGAAGAAACTCAGCTGGTTACACAGTGTAAGGTGAAGTTAAAACGCAACGATGGAGAAACTCATCTGGTTAAAGAGTGTAAGGTGAAGTTAAAACACAATGATGGAGGACTCATCTGGTTCAACAGTGTAAAGTGAAGTTAAAACGCAACGATGGAGGTACTCAGCTGGCTAAACAGTGTAAGGTGAAGTTAAAATGCAACAATGGAGAAACTAAGTTGGTTAAACAGTGTAAAGTGAAGTTAAAACACAAGGATGGAAATACTCAGCTGGTTAAATAGTGTAAAGTGAAGTTAAAACTCAACGATGGAGTAACTCAGCTGGTTAAACAGTGTAAGGTGAATTTAAAACACAATGATGGAGAAACTCAGCTGGTTAAACTGGAAGATGAAGTTAAAATACAACGATGGAGAAACTCAGCTGGTTAAACAGTGTAAGGTGAAGTTAAAACGCAACGATGGAGAAACTCAGCTGGTTACACAGTGTAAGGTGCAGTTAAAACGCAACGATGGAGAAACTCATCTGGTTAAAGAGTGTAAGCTGAAGTTAAAACACAATGATGGTGGACTCATCTGGTTCAACACTGTAAAGTTTAGTTAAAAAGCAACGATGGAGGAACTCAGCTGGTTAAACAGCGTAAGGTGAACTTAAAACACAACTATGGAGAAACTCAGCTGGTTAAACAGTGTAAGGTGTAGTTGAAGCACAACAATGGAGAAAGTCAGCTGGGTAAACAGTATAAGGGATTTAAAACACAACGATGGATAAACAGCTGGTTAAACAGTGTAAGGTGAAGTTAAAACACAACGATGGAGAAACTCAGCTGGTTAAACAGTGTAAAGTGAAGTTAAAACGCTACGATGGAGATACTGCTGGTTAAACAGTGTAAGGTGAAGTTAAAACACCACGATGTAGGAACTCAGTTGGTTAAACACTGTAAAGTGAAGTTAAAACGCTACGATGGAGATACTGCTGGTTAAACAGTGTAAGGTGATGTTAAAACACCACGATGGAGAAACTCAGCTGGTTAAACAGTGTAAAGTGAAGTTAAAACACAACGATGGAGAAACTCATCTAATTTAACAGTGTAAAGTGAAGTTAAAACGCAACGATGGAGAAACTCAGCTGGTCAAACAGCGTAAGGTGAACTTAAAACACAACGATGCAGAAACTAAGCTGGTTAAACAGTGTAAAGTAAAGTTAAAACACAATGATGGGGAAACTCTGCTGGTTAAATAGTGTAAAGTGAAGTTAAAACAGAAGGATGGAGAAACTCAGCTAGTTAAACAGTGTAAAGTGAAATTAAAACACCATGATGGAGAAACTCAGCTGGTTAAACAGTGTAAAGTGAAGTTAAAACTCAACAATGGAGAAACTCAGCTGGTTAAACAGTGTAAGGTGAATTTAAAACACAACGATGGAGAAACTCATCTTGTTAAACAGTGTAAAGTGAAGTTAAAACACAATGATGGAGAAACGCAGCTGGTGAAACAGTGTAAGGTAAAGTTAAACCACTACGATGGAGAAACTCAGCTGGTCAAACAGCGTAAGGTGAACTTAAAACACAACGATGCAGAAACTAAGCTGGATAAGCAGTGTAAAGTAAAGTTAAAACACAATGATGGGGAAACTCTGCTGGTTAAATAGTGTAAAGTGAAGTTAAAACACAAAGATGGAGAAACTCAGCTGGTTAAACAGTGTAAAGTGAAGTTAAAACACCATGATGGAGAAACTCAACTGGTGAAACAGTGTAAAGTGAAGTTAAAACACCACGATGTAGGAACTCAGTTGATTAAACACTGTAAAGTGAAGTTAAAACGCTACGATGGAGATACTGCTGGTTAAACAGTGTAAGGTGATGTTAAAACACCTAATGGAGAAACTCAGCTGTTTAAACAGTGTAAAGTGAAGTTAAAACGCTACGATGGAGAAACTCAACTGGTGAAACAGTGTAAGGTGAAGTTAAAACACCACGATGTAGGAACTCAGTTGGTTAAACACTGTAAAGTGAAGTTAAAACGCTACGATGGAGATACTGCTGGTTAAACAGTGTAAGGTGATGTTAAAACACCACGATGGAGAAACTCAGCTGGTTAAACAGTGTAAAGTGAAGTTAAAACGCTACGATGGAGAAACTCAACTGGTGAAACAGTGTAAGGTGAAGTTAAAACACCACGATGTAGGAACTCAGTTGGTTAAACACTGTAAAGTGAAGTTAAAATGCTACGATGGAGATACTGCTGGTTAAACAGAAAAAGGTGATGTTAAAACACCACGATGGAGAAACTCAGCTGGTTAAACAGTGTAAAGTGAAGTTAAAACACAACGATGGTGAAACTCATCTAATTTAACAGTGTAAAGTGAAGTTAAAACGCAACGATGGAGAAACTCAGCTGGTCAAACAGCGTAAGGTGAACTTAAAACACAACGATGCAGAAACTAAGCTGGTTAAACAGTGTAAAGTAAAGTTAAAACACAATGATGGGGAAACTCTGCTGGTTAAATAGTGTAAAGTGAAGTTAAAGCACAAGGATGGAGAAACTCAGCTAGTTAAACAGTGTAAAGTGAAGTTAAAACACCATGATGGAGAAACTCAGCTGGTTAAACAGTGTAAAGTGAAGTTAAAACTCAACAATGGAGAAACTCAGCTGGTTAAACAGTGTAAGGTGAATTTAAAACACAACGATGGAGAAACTCATCTTGTTAAACAGTGTAAAGTGAAGTTAAAGCACAATGATGGAGAAACGCAGCTGGTGAAACAGTGTAAGGTAAAGTTAAACCACTACGATGGAGAAACTCAGCTGGTCAAACAGCGTAAGGTGAACTTAAAACACAACGATGCAGAAACTAAGCTGGATAAGCAGTGTAAAGTAAAGTTAAAACACAATGATGGGGAAACTATGCTGGTTAAATAGTGTAAAGTGAAGTTAAAACACAAAGATGGAGAAACTCAGCTGGTTAAACAGTGTAAAGTGAAGTTAAAACACCATGATGGAGAAACTCAACTGGTGAAACAGTGTAAAGTGAAGTTAAAACTCAACGATGGAGAAACTCAGCTGGTTAAACAGTGTAAGGTGAATTTAAAACACTATGATGGAGAAACTCAGCTGGTTAAGCAGTGGAAGAAGAAGTTAAAACACCACGATGGAGACACTCATCTGGTTAAACAGTGTAAAGTGAAGTTAAAACACCACGATAGAGACTCAGATGGTTAAACAGTGTAAAGTGAAGTTAAAACTCAATGATGGAGAAACTCAGCTGGTTAAACAGTGTAAGGTGAAGTTAAAACACAAAAATGGAGAAACTACTGGTTAAACAGTGTAAAGTGAAGTTAAAACACTACGATGTAGAAAGTCAGCTGGTTAAACATTGTAAGGAGAAGTTAAAACACGTCGATGGAGAAACTCAGCTGGTTAAATAGTGTAAAGTGAAGTTAAAACACGTCGATGGAGAAACTCAGCTGGTTAAACAGTGTAAGATGATGTTAAAACACAACAATGGAGAAACTCAGCTGGTCAAACAGTGTAAAGTGAAGTTAAAACACAATGATGTAGAAACTCAGCTGGTGAAACAGTGTAAGTTGATGTTAAAACACAACAATGGAGAAACTTTGCTGGTTGAACAGTGGAAGATGAAGTTAAAACACAACGATGGAGAAACCAGCTGTTTAAACAGTGTAAGGTGAAGTTAACACACAAGAATGGAGAAAGTACTGGTTAAACAGTGTCTTTTTTCTTTGGTTTGGCTTCGAGGACGAAGATTTATGGAGGGGGTAAATGTCCACGTCAGCTGCAGGCTCCATTGTGGCTGACAAGTCTGATGCGGGACAGGCAGACGTGGTTGCAGGGGAAAATTGGTTGGTTGGGGTTAGGTTTTTCCTCCTTTGTCTTTTGTCAGTGAGGTGGGCTCTGCGGTCTTCTTCAAAGGAGGTTGCTGCCCGCCGAACAGTGAGGCGCCAAGATGCACGGTTTGAGGCGATATCATCCCACAGGCGGTGGTCAATGTGGCAGGCACCAAGAGATTTCTTTAGGCAGTCCTTGTACCTCTTCTTTGGTGCACCTCTGTCACGGTGGCCAGTGGAGAGCTCGCCATATAACACGATCTTGTGAAGGCGATGGTCCTTCATTCTGGAGACGTGACCCACCCAGCGCAGCTGGATCTTCAGCAGCGTGGACTCGATGCTGTCGGCCTCTGCCATCTCGAGTACTTCGATGTTAGTGATGAAGGCGCTCCAATGAATGTTGAAGATGGAGCGGAGACAACGCTGGTGGAAGCGTTTTAGGAGCCGTAGGTGATGCTGGTAGAGGACCCATGATCGGAGCCGAACAGGAGTGTGGGTATGACAACGGCTCTGTATACGCTTATCTTTGTGAGGTTTGTCAGTTGGTTGTTTTTCCAGACTCTTTTGTGTAGACTTCCAAAGGCGCTATTTGGCGAGTCTGTTGTATATGTCATTGTCGATGCTTGCATCTGATGAAATGGTGCAGCCGAGATAGGTAAACTGGTTGACCGTTTTGAGTTTTGTGTGTCTGATGGAGATGTGGGGGTCTGGGAGTCATGGTGGGGAGCTGGCTGATGGAGGACCTCTGCTTTATTCAGGCTGTCTTCCAAACAGTGAAGTTAAAACACCACGATGGAGAAACTCAGCTGGTTTAACAGTGTAAGGTGAAGTTAAAACACGACGATGGAGAAACTCACCTGGTTAAGCAGTGTAAGGAGAACTTAAAACACAACAATGGAGAAACTCAGCTGGTTAAACAGTGTAAGGAGAAGTTAAAACAACGATGGATAAAGTCAGCTGGGTAAACAGTGTAAGATGAAGTTAAAACAAAACGATGGAGAAACTGAGCTGGTTAAACAGTGTAAGGAGAAGTTAAAAATCAAGGATGGAGAAACTCAGCTGGTTAAACAGCGTAAGGTGAACTTAAAACACAACTATGGAGAAACTCAGCTGGTTAAACAGTGTAAGGTGAAGTTAAAACATGACGATGGAGAAACTCACCTGGTTAAGCAGTGTAAGGAGAACTTAAAACACAACAATGGAGAAACTCAGCTGGTTAAACAGTGTAAGGAGAAGTTAAAACAACGATGGAGAAAGTCAGCTAGGTAAACAGTGTCTTCTTTGGCTTGGCTTCGCGGACGAAGATTTATGGAGGGGGTAAAAAAGTCCACGTCAGCTGCAGGCTCGTTTGTGGCTGACCAGTCCGATGCGGGACAGGCAGACACGATTGCAGCGGTTGCAAGGGAAAATTGGTTGGTTGGGGTTGGGTGTTGGGTTTTTCCTCCTTTGCCTTTTGTCAGTGAGGTGGGCTCTGCGGTCTTCTTCAAAGGAGGCTGCTGCCCGCCAAACTGTGAGGCGCCAAGATGCACGGTTTAAGGTGAAGTTAAAACACAACGATGGAGAAACTGAGCTGGTTAAACATTGGAAGATGAAGTTAAAACACAACGATGGAGAAACACAGCTGGTTAAACAGTGTAAGGTGAAGTTAAAACGCAACGATGGAGAAACTCAGCTGGTTACACAGTGTAAGGTGCAGTTAAAACGCAATGATGGAGAAACTCATCTGGTTAAAGAGTGTAAGCTGAAGTTAAAACACAATGATGGAGGACTCATCTGGTTCAACAGTGTAAAGTTTAGTTAAAAAGCAACGATAGAGGAACTCAGCTGGTTAAACAGCGTAAGGTGAACTTAAAACACAACTATGGAGAAACTCAGCTGGTTAAAGAGTGTAAGGTGTAGTTGAAGCACAACAATGGAGAAAGTCAGCTGGGTAAACAGTGTAAGGGATTTAAAACACAACGATGGATAAACAGCTGGTTAAACAGTGTAAGGTGAAGTTAAAACACAACGATGGAGAAACTCATCTGGTTAAACAGTGTAAAGTGAATTTAAAACACAATGATGGAGAAACTCAGCTGGTGAAACAGTGTAAGGTAAAGTTAAACCACAACGATGGAGAAACAAAGCAGGTTAAACAGTGTAAAGTGAAGTTAAAACACAACGATGGAGAAACTCTGCTGGTTAAACAGTGTAAGGTGAAGTTAAAACACAACGATGGAGAAACTCTGCTGGTTGAACAGTGTAAAGTGAAGTTAAAATGCAACGATGGAGAAACTCAGCTGGTTAAACAGTGTAAGGTGAAGTTAAAACACAATGATGAAGAAACTTAACTTGATGAACAGTGTAAGGTGAAGTTAAATCACCACGATGGAGAAACTCAACTGGTTAAACATTGTAAAGTGAAGTTAAAACGCTACGATGGAGATACTGCTGGTTAAACAGTGTAAGGTGAAGTTAAAACACCACGATGGAGGAACTCAGTTGGTTAAACACTGTAAAGTGAAGTTAAAATGCTACGATGGAGATACTGCTGGTTAAACAGTGTTAGGTGATGTTAAAACACCACGATGGAGAAACTCAGCTGGTTAAACAGTGTAAAGTGAAGGTAAAACACAACGATGGAGAAACTCATCTAGTTTAACAGTGTAAAGTGAAGTTAAAACGCAACGATGGAGAAACTCAGCTGGTCAAACAGCGTAAGGTGAACTTAAAACACAACGATGCAGAAACTAAGCTGGTTAAACAGTGTAAAGTAAAGTTAAAACACAATGATGGGGAAACTCTGCTGGTTAAATAGTGTAAAGTGAAGTTAAAACACAAGGATGGAGAAACTCAGCAGGTTAAACAGTGTAAAGTGAAGTTAAAACACCATGATGGAGAAACTCAGCTGGTTAAACAGTGTAAAGTGAAGTTAAAACGCAACGATGGAGAAACTCATCTGTTTAAAGAGTGTAGGCTGAAGTTAAAACACAATGATGGAGGACTCATCTGGTTCAACAGTGTAAAGTTTAGTTAAAAAGCAACGATGGAGGAACTCAGCTGGTTAAACAGCGTAAGGTGAACTTAAAACACAACTATGGAGAAATTCAGCTGGTTAAACAGTGTAAAGTGAAGTTAAAACACAATGATGTAGAAACTCAGCTGGTGAAACAGTGTAAGTTGATGTTAAAACACAACAATGGAGAAACTTTGCTGGTTGAACAGTGGAAGATGAAGTTAAAACACAACGATGGAGAAACCAGCTGTTTAAACAGTGTAAGGTGAAGTTAACACACAAGAATGGAGAAAGTACTGGTTAAACAGTGTCTTTTTTCTTTGGTTTGGCTTCGAGGACGAAGATTTATGGAGGGGGTAAATGTCCACGTCAGCTGCAGGCTCGATTGTGGCTGACAAGTCTGATGCGGGACAGGCAGACGTGGTTGCAGGGGAAAATTGGTTGGTTGGGGTTAGGTTTTTCCTCCTTTGTCTTTTGTCAGTGAGGTGGGCTCTGCGGTCTTCTTCAAAGGAGGTTGCTGCCCGCCGAACAGTGAGGCGCCAAGATGCACGGTTTGAGGCGATATCATCCCACAGGCGGTGGTCAATGTGGCAGGCACCAAGAGATTTCTTTAGGCAGTCCTTGTACCTCTTCTTTGGTGCACCTCTGTCACGGTGGCCAGTGGAGAGCTCGCCATATAACACGATCTTGTGAAGGCGATGGTCCTTCATTCTGGAGACGTGACCCACCCAGCGCAGCTGGATCTTCAGCAGCGTGGACTCGATGCTGTCGGCCTCTGCCATCTCGAGTACTTCGATGTTAGTGATGAAGGCGCTCCAATGAATGTTGAAGATGGAGCGGAGACAACGCTGGTGGAAGCGTTTTAGGAGCCGTAGGTGATGCTGGTAGAGGACCCATGATCGGAGCCGAACAGGAGTGTGGGTATGACAACGGCTCTGTATACGCTTATCTTTGTGAGGTTTGTCAGTTGGTTGTTTTTCCAGACTCTTTTGTGTAGACTTCCAAAGGCGCTATTTGGCGAGTCTGTTGTATATGTCATTGTCGATGCTTGCATCTGATGAAATGGTGCAGCCGAGATAGGTAAACTGGTTGACCGTTTTGAGTTTTGTGTGTCTGATGGAGATGTGGGGGTCTGGGAGTCATGGTGGGGAGCTGGCTGATGGAGGACCTCTGCTTTATTCAGGCTGTCTTCCAAACAGTGAAGTTAAAACACCACGATGGAGAAACTCAGCTGGTTTAACAGTGTAAGGTGAAGTTAAAACACGACGATGGAGAAACTCACCTGGTTAAGCAGTGTAAGGAGAACTTAAAACACAACAATGGAGAAACTCAGCTGGTTAAACAGTGTAAGGAGAAGTTAAAACAACGATGGATAAAGTCAGCTGGGTAAACAGTGTAAGATGAAGTTAAAACAAAACGATGGAGAAACTGAGCTGGTTAAACAGTGTAAGGAGAAGTTAAAAATCAAGGATGGAGAAACTCAGCTGGTTAAACAGCGTAAGGTGAACTTAAAACACAACTATGGAGAAACTCAGCTGGTTAAACAGTGTAAGGTGAAGTTAAAACATGACGATGGAGAAACTCACCTGGTTAAGCAGTGTAAGGAGAACTTAAAACACAACAATGGAGAAACTCAGCTGGTTAAACAGTGTAAGGAGAAGTTAAAACAACGATGGAGAAAGTCAGCTAGGTAAACAGTGTCTTCTTTGGCTTGGCTTCGCGGACGAAGATTTATGGAGGGGGTAAAAAAGTCCACGTCAGCTGCAGGCTCGTTTGTGGCTGACCAGTCCGATGCGGGACAGGCAGACACGATTGCAGCGGTTGCAAGGGAAAATTGGTTGGTTGGGGTTGGGTGTTGGGTTTTTCCTCCTTTGCCTTTTGTCAGTGAGGTGGGCTCTGCGGTCTTCTTCAAAGGAGGCTGCTGCCCGCCAAACTGTGAGGCGCCAAGATGCACGGTTTAAGGTGAAGTTAAAACACAACGATGGAGAAACTGAGCTGGTTAAACATTGGAAGATGAAGTTAAAACACAACGATGGAGAAACACAGCTGGTTAAACAGTGTAAGGTGAAGTTAAAACGCAACGATGGAGAAACTCAGCTGGTTACACAGTGTAAGGTGCAGTTAAAACGCAACGATGGAGAAACTCATCTGGTTAAAGAGTGTAAGCTGAAGTTAAAACACAATGATGGAGGACTCATCTGGTTCAACAGTGTAAAGTTTAGTTAAAAAGCAACGATAGAGGAACTCAGCTGGTTAAACAGCGTAAGGTGAACTTAAAACACAACTATGGAGAAACTCAGCTGGTTAAAGAGTGTAAGGTGTAGTTGAAGCACAACAATGGAGAAAGTCAGCTGGGTAAACAGTGTAAGGGATTTAAAACACAACGATGGATAAACAGCTGGTTAAACAGTGTAAGGTGAAGTTAAAACACAACGATGGAGAAACTCATCTGGTTAAACAGTGTAAAGTGAATTTAAAACACAATGATGGAGAAACTCAGCTGGTGAAACAGTGTAAGGTAAAGTTAAACCACAACGATGGAGAAACAAAGCAGGTTAAACAGTGTAAAGTGAAGTTAAAACACAACGATGGAGAAACTCTGCTGGTTAAACAGTGTAAGGTGAAGTTAAAACACAACGATGGAGAAACTCTGCTGGTTGAACAGTGTAAAGTGAAGTTAAAATGCAACGATGGAGAAACTCAGCTGGTTAAACAGTGTAAGGTGAAGTTAAAACACAATGATGAAGAAACTTAACTTGATGAACAGTGTAAGGTGAAGTTAAATCACCACGATGGAGAAACTCAACTGGTTAAACATTGTAAAGTGAAGTTAAAACGCTACGATGGAGATACTGCTGGTTAAACAGTGTAAGGTGAAGTTAAAACACCACGATGGAGGAACTCAGTTGGTTAAACACTGTAAAGTGAAGTTAAAATGCTACGATGGAGATACTGCTGGTTAAACAGTGTTAGGTGATGTTAAAACACCACGATGGAGAAACTCAGCTGGTTAAACAGTGTAAAGTGAAGGTAAAACACAACGATGGAGAAACTCATCTAGTTTAACAGTGTAAAGTGAAGTTAAAACGCAACGATGGAGAAACTCAGCTGGTCAAACAGCGTAAGGTGAACTTAAAACACAACGATGCAGAAACTAAGCTGGTTAAACAGTGTAAAGTAAAGTTAAAACACAATGATGGGGAAACTCTGCTGGTTAAATAGTGTAAAGTGAAGTTAAAACACAAGGATGGAGAAACTCAGCAGGTTAAACAGTGTAAAGTGAAGTTAAAACACCATGATGGAGAAACTCAGCTGGTTAAACAGTGTAAAGTGAAGTTAAAACGCAACGATGGAGAAACTCATCTGGTTAAAGAGTGTAAGCTGAAGTTAAAACACAATGATGGAGGACTCATCTGGTTCAACAGTGTAAAGTTTAGTTAAAAAGCAACGATGGAGGAACTCAGCTGGTTAAACAGCGTAAGGTGAACTTAAAACACAACTATGGAGAAATTCAGCTGGTTAAACAGTGTAAGGTGTAGTTGAAGCACAACAATGGAGAAATTCAGCTGGGTAAACAGTGTAAGGGATTTAAAACACAACGATGGATAAACAGCTTGTTAAACAGTGTAAGGTGAAGTTAAAACACAACGATGGAGAAACTCATCTGGTTAAACAGTGTAAAGTGAAGTTAAAACATAATGATGGAGAAACTCAGCTGGTGAAACAGTGTAAGGTAAAGTTAAACCACTACGATGGAGAAACAAAGCAGGTTAAACAGTGTAAAGTGAAGTTAAAACACAACGATGGAGAAACTCTGCTGGTTGAACAGTGTAAAGTGAAGTTAAAATGCAACAATGGAGAAACTCAGCTGGTTAAACAGTGTAAGGTGAAGTTAAAACACAATGATGAAGAAACTTAACTTGATGAACAGTGTAAGGTGAAGTTAAATCACCACGATGGAGAAACTCAGCTGGTTAAACACTGTAAAGTGAAGTTAAAACGCTACGATGGAGATACTGCTGGTTAAACAGTGTAAGGTGAAGTTAAAACACCACGATGGAGGAACTCAGTTGGTTAAACACTGTAAAGTGAAGTTAAAACGCTACGATGGAGATACTGCTGGTTAAACAGTGTAAGGTGATGTTAAAACACCACGATGGAGAAACTCAGCAGGTTAAACAGTGTAAAGTGAAGTTAAAACACAACGATGGAGAAACTCTGCTGGTTAAACAGTGTAAGGTGAAGTTTAAATACAACGATGGAGAAACTCAGCTGGTTAAACAGTGTAAGGTGAAGTTAAAACACCACGATGGAGAAACTCAGCTGGTTAAACAGTGGAAAGTGAAGTTAAAGCCCAACGATAAAGAAACTCAGCTGGTTACACAGTGTAAGGTGAAGTTAAAACGCAACGATGGAGAAACTCATCTGGTTAAAGAGTGTAAGGTGAAGTTAAAACACAATGATGGAGGACTCATCTGGTTCAACAGTGTAATGTGAAGTTAAAACGCAACGATGGTGGTACTCAGCTGGTTAAACAGTGTAAGGTGAAGTTAAAATGTAACAATGGAGAAACTAAGCTGGTTAAACAGTGTAAAGTGAAGTTAAAACACAAGGATGGAGATACTCAGCTGGTTAAATAGTGTAAAGTGAAGTTAAAACTCAACGATGGAGTAACTCAGCTGGTTAAACAGTGTAAGGTGAATTTAAAACACAATGATGGAGAAACTCAGCTGGTTAAACTGGAAGATGAAGTTAAAATACAACGATGGAGAAACTCAGCTGGTTAAACAGTGTAAGGTGAAGTTAAAACGCAACGATGGAGAAACTCAACTGGTTACACAGTGTAAGGTGCAGTTAAAACGCAACGATGGAGAAACTCATCTGGTTAAAGAGTGTAAGCTGAAGTTAAAACACAATGATGGTGGACTCATCTGGTTCAACAGTGTAAAGTTTAGTTAAAAAGCAACGATGGAGGAACTCAGCTGGTTAAACAGCGTAAGGTGAACTTAAAACACAACTATGGAGAAACTCAGCTGGTTAAACAGTGTAAGGTGTAGTTGAAGCACAAAAATGGAGAATGTCAGCTGGGTAAACAGTATAAGGGATTTAAAACACAACGATGGATAAACAGCTGGTTAAACAGTGTAAGGTGAAGTTAAAACACAACGATGGAGAAACTCAGCTGGTTAAACAGTGTAAAGTGAAGTTAAAACGCTACGATGGAGATACTGCTGGTTAAACAGTGTAAGGTGAAGTTAAAACACCACGATGTAGGAACTCAGTTGGTTAAACACTGTAAAGTGAAGTTAAAATGCTACGATGGAGATACTGCTGGTTAAACAGTGTAAGGTGATGTTAAAACACCACGATGGAGAAACTCAGCTGGTTAAACAGTGTAAAGTGAAGTTAAAACACAACGATGGAGAAACTCATCTAATTTAACAGTGTAAAGTGAAGTTAAAACGCAACGATGGAGAAACTCAGCTGGTCAAACAGCGTAAGGTGAACTTAAAACACAACGATGCAGAAACTAAGCTGGATAAGGAGTGTAAAGTAAAGTTAAAACACAATGATGGGGAAACTCAACTGGTGAAACAGTGTAAAGTGAAGTTAAAACACCACGATGTAGGAACTCAGTTGGTTAAACACTGTAAAGTGAAGTTAAAACGCTACGATGGAGATACTGCTGGTTAAACAGTGTAAGGTGATGTTAAAACACCACAATGGAGAAACTCAGCTGGTTAAACAGTGTAAAGTGAAGTTAAAACGCTACGATGGAGAAACTCAACTGGTGAAACAGTGTAAGGTGAAGTTAAAACACCACGATGTAGGAACTCAGTTGGTTAAACACTGTAAAGTGAAGTTAAAACGCTACGATGGAGATACTGCTGGTTAAACAGTGTAAGGTGATGTTAAAACACCACGATGGAGAAACTCAGCTGGTTAAACAGTGTAAAGTGAAGTTAAAACGCTACGATGGAGAAACTCAACTGGTGAAACAGTGTAAGGTGAAGTTAAAACACCACGATGTAGGAACTCAGTTGGTTAAACACTGTAAAGTGAAGTTAAAACGCTACGATGGAGATACTGCTGGTTAAACAGTGTAAGGTGATGTTAAAACACCACGATGGAGAAACTCAGCTGGTTAAACAGTGTAAAGTGAAGTTAAAACACAACGATGGAGAAACTCATCTAATTTAACAGTGTAAAGTGAAGTTAAAACGCAACGATGGAGAAACTCAGCTGGTCAAACAGCGTAAGGTGAACTTAAAACACAACGATGCAGAAACTAAGCTGGTTAAACAGTGTCTTCTTCTTTGGCTTGGCTTCGCGGACGAAGATTTATGGAGGGGGTAAAAAGTCCACGTCAGCTGCAGGCTCGTTTGTGGCTGACCAGTCCGATGCGGGACAGGCAGACACGATTGCAGCGGTTGCAAGGGAAAATTGGTTGGTTGGGGTTGGGTGTTGGGTTTTTCCTCCTTTGCCTTTTGTCAGTGAGGTGGGCTCTGCGGTCTTCAAAGGAGGCTGCTGCCCGCCAAACTGTGAGGCGCCAAGATGCACGGTTTGAGGCGTTATCAGCCCACTGGCGGTGGTCAATGTGGCAGGCACCAAGAGATTTCTTTAGGCAGTCCTTGTACCTCTTCTTTGATGCACCTCTGTCACGGTGGCCAGTGGAGAGCTCGCCATATAACACGATCTTGTGAAGGCGATGGTCCTTCATTCTGGAGACGTGACCCACCCAGCGCAGCTGGATCTTCAGCAGCGTGGACTCGATGCTGTCGGCCTCTGCCATCTCGAGTACTTCGATGTTAGGGATGAAGGCGCTCCAATGAATGTTGAAGATGGAGCGGAGACAACGCTGGTGGAAGCGTTTTAGGAGCCGTAGGTGATGCTGGTAGAGGACCCATGATCGGAGCCGAACAGGAGTGTGGGTATGACAACGGCTCTGTATACGCTTATCTTTGTGAGGTTTGTCAGTTGGTTGTTTTTCCAGACTCTTTTGTGTAGACTTCCAAAGGCGCTATTTGGCGAGTCTGTTGTATATGTCATTGTCGATGCTTGCATCTGATGAAATGGTGCAGCCGAGATAGGTAAACTGGTTGACCGTTTTGAGTTTTGTGTGTCTGATGGAGATGTGGGGGTCTGGGAGTCATGGTGGGGAGCTGGCTGATGGAGGACCTCTGCTTTATTCAGGCTGTCTTCCAAACAGTGAAGTTAAAACACCACGATGGAGAAACTCAGCTGGTTTAACAGTGTAAGGTGAAGTTAAAACACGACGATGGAGAAACTCACCTGGTTAAGCAGTGTAAGGAGAACTTAAAACACAACAATGGAGAAACTCAGCTGGTTAAACAGTGTAAGGAGAAGTTAAAACAACGATGGATAAAGTCAGCTGGGTAAACAGTGTAAGATGAAGTTAAAACAAAACGATGGAGAAACTGAGCTGGTTAAACAGTGTAAGGAGAAGTTAAAAATCAAGGATGGAGAAACTCAGCTGGTTAAACAGCGTAAGGTGAACTTAAAACACAACTATGGAGAAACTCAGCTGGTTAAACAGTGTAAGGTGAAGTTAAAACATGACGATGGAGAAACTCACCTGGTTAAGCAGTGTAAGGAGAACTTAAAACACAACAATGGAGAAACTCAGCTGGTTAAACAGTGTAAGGAGAAGTTAAAACAACGATGGAGAAAGTCAGCTAGGTAAACAGTGTCTTCTTTGGCTTGGCTTCGCGGACGAAGATTTATGGAGGGGGTAAAAAAGTCCACGTCAGCTGCAGGCTCGTTTGTGGCTGACCAGTCCGATGCGGGACAGGCAGACACGATTGCAGCGGTTGCAAGGGAAAATTGGTTGGTTGGGGTTGGGTGTTGGGTTTTTCCTCCTTTGCCTTTTGTCAGTGAGGTGGGCTCTGCGGTCTTCTTCAAAGGAGGCTGCTGCCCGCCAAACTGTGAGGCGCCAAGATGCACGGTTTAAGGTGAAGTTAAAACACAACGATGGAGAAACTGAGCTGGTTAAACATTGGAAGATGAAGTTAAAACACAACGATGGAGAAACACAGCTGGTTAAACAGTGTAAGGTGAAGTTAAAACGCAACGATGGAGAAACTCAGCTGGTTACACAGTGTAAGGTGCAGTTAAAACGCAACGATGGAGAAACTCATCTGGTTAAAGAGTGTAAGCTGAAGTTAAAACACAATGATGGAGGACTCATCTGGTTCAACAGTGTAAAGTTTAGTTAAAAAGCAACGATAGAGGAACTCAGCTGGTTAAACAGCGTAAGGTGAACTTAAAACACAACTATGGAGAAACTCAGCTGGTTAAAGAGTGTAAGGTGTAGTTGAAGCACAACAATGGAGAAAGTCAGCTGGGTAAACAGTGTAAGGGATTTAAAACACAACGATGGATAAACAGCTGGTTAAACAGTGTAAGGTGAAGTTAAAACACAACGATGGAGAAACTCATCTGGTTAAACAGTGTAAAGTAAATTTAAAACACAATGATGGAGAAACTCAGCTGGTGAAACAGTGTAAGGTAAAGTTAAACCACAACGATGGAGAAACAAAGCAGGTTAAACAGTGTAAAGTGAAGTTAAAACACTACGATGGAGAAACTCTGCTGGTTAAACAGTGTAAGGTGAAGTTAAAACACAACGATGGAGAAACTCTGCTGGTTGAACAGTGTAAAGTGAAGTTAAAATGCAACGATGGAGAAACTCAGCTGGTTAAACTGTGTAAGGTGAAGTTAAAACACAATGATGAAGAAACTTAACTTGATGAACAGTGTAAGGTGAAGTTAAATCACCACGATGGAGAAACTCAACTGGTTAAACATTGTAAAGTGAAGTTAAAACGCTACGATGGAGATACTGCTGGTTAAACAGTGTAAGGTGAAGTTAAAACACCACGATGGAGGAACTCAGTTGGTTAAACACTGTAAAGTGAAGTTAAAATGCTACGATGGAGATACTGCTGGTTAAACAGTGTTAGGTGATGTTAAAACACCACGATGGAGAAACTCAGCTGGTTAAACAGTGTAAAGTGAAGGTAAAACACAACGATGGAGAAACTCATCTAGTTTAACAGTGTAAAGTGAAGTTAAAACGCAACGATGGAGAAACTCAGCTGGTCAAACAGCGTAAGGTGAACTTAAAACACAACGATGCAGAAACTAAGCTGGTTAAACAGTGTAAAGTAAAGTTAAAACACAATGATGGGGAAACTCTGCTGGTTAAATAGTGTAAAGTGAAGTTAAAACACAAGGATGGAGAAACTCAGCAGGTTAAACAGTGTAAAGTGAAGTTAAAACACCATGATGGAGAAACTCAGCTGGTTAAACAGTGTAAAGTGAAGTTAAAACGCAACGATGGAGAAACTCATCTGGTTAAAGAGTGTAAGCTGAAGTTAAAACACAATGATGGAGGACTCATCTGGTTCAACAGTGTAAAGTTTAGTTAAAAAGCAACGATGGAGGAACTCAGCTGGTTAAACAGCGTAAGGTGAACTTAAAACACAACTATGGAGAAATTCAGCTGGTTAAACAGTGTAAGGTGTAGTTGAAGCACAACAATGGAGAAATTCAGCTGGGTAAACAGTGTAAGGGATTTAAAACACAACGATGGATAAACAGCTGGTTAAACAGTGTAAGGTGAAGTTAAAACACAACGATGGAGAAACTCATCTGGTTAAACAGTGTAAAGTGAAGTTAAAACATAATGATGGAGAAACTCAGCTGGTGAAACAGTGTAAGGTAAAGTTAAACCACTACGATGGAGAAACAAAGCAGGTTAAACAGTGTAAAGTGAAGTTAAAACACAACGATGGAGAAACTCTGCTGGTTGAACAGTGTAAAGTGAAGTTAAAATGCAACAATGGAGAAACTCAGCTGGTTAAACAGTGTAAGGTGAAGTTAAAACACAATGATGAAGAAACTTAACTTGATGAACAGTGTAAGGTGAAGTTAAATCACCACGATGGAGAAACTCAGCTGGTTAAACACTGTAAAGTGAAGTTAAAACGCTACGATGGAGATACTGCTGGTTAAACAGTGTAAGGTGAAGTTAAAACACCACGATGGAGGAACTCAGTTGGTTAAACACTGTAAAGTGAAGTTAAAACGCTACGATGGAGATACTGCTGGTTAAACAGTGTAAGGTGATGTTAAAACACCACGATGGAGAAACTCAGCAGGTTAAACAGTGTAAAGTGAAGTTAAAACACAACGATGGAGAAACTCTGCTGGTTAAACAGTGTAAGGTGAAGTTTAAATACAACGATGGAGAAACTCAGCTGGTTAAACAGTGTAAGGTGAAGTTAAAACACCACGATGGAGAAACTCAGCTGGTTAAACAGTGGAAAGTGAAGTTAAAGCCCAACGATAAAGAAACTCAGCTGGTTACACAGTGTAAGGTGAAGTTAAAACGCAACGATGGAGAAACTCATCTGGTTAAAGAGTGTAAGGTGAAGTTAAAACACAATGATGGAGGACTCATCTGGTTCAACAGTGTAATGTGAAGTTAAAACGCAACGATGGTGGTACTCAGCTGGTTAAACAGTGTAAGGTGAAGTTAAAATGTAACAATGGAGAAACTAAGCTGGTTAAACAGTGTAAAGTGAAGTTAAAACACAAGGATGGAGATACTCAGCTGGTTAAATAGTGTAAAGTGAAGTTAAAACTCAACGATGGAGTAACTCAGCTGGTTAAACAGTGTAAGGTGAATTTAAAACACAATGATGGAGAAACTCAGCTGGTTAAACTGGAAGATGAAGTTAAAATACAACGATGGAGAAACTCAGCTGGTTAAACAGTGTAAGGTGAAGTTAAAACGCAACGATGGAGAAACTCAACTGGTTACACAGTGTAAGGTGCAGTTAAAACGCAACGATGGAGAAACTCATCTGGTTAAAGAGTGTAAGCTGAAGTTAAAACACAATGATGGTGGACTCATCTGGTTCAACAGTGTAAAGTTTAGTTAAAAAGCAACGATGGAGGAACTCAGCTGGTTAAACAGCGTAAGGTGAACTTAAAACACAACTATGGAGAAACTCAGCTGGTTAAACAGTGTAAGGTGTAGTTGAAGCACAACAATGGAGAATGTCAGCTGGGTAAACAGTATAAGGGATTTAAAACACAACGATGGATAAACAGCTGGTTAAACAGTGTAAGGTGAAGTTAAAACACAACGATGGAGAAACTCAGCTGGTTAAACAGTGTAAAGTGAAGTTAAAACGCTACGATGGAGATACTGCTGGTTAAACAGTGTAAGGTGAAGTTAAAACACCACGATGTAGGAACTCAGTTGGTTAAACACTGTAAAGTGAAGTTAAAATGCTACGATGGAGATACTGCTGGTTAAACAGTGTAAGGTGATGTTAAAACACCACGATGGAGAAACTCAGCTGGTTAAACAGTGTAAAGTGAAGTTAAAACACAACGATGGAGAAACTCATCTAATTTAACAGTGTAAAGTGAAGTTAAAACGCAACGATGGAGAAACTCAGCTGGTCAAACAGCGTAAGGTGAACTTAAAACACAACGATGCAGAAACTAAGCTGGATAAGCAGTGTAAAGTAAAGTTAAAACACAATGATGGGGAAACTCAACTGGTGAAACAGTGTAAAGTGAAGTTAAAACACCACGATGTAGGAACTCAGTTGGTTAAACACTGTAAAGTGAAGTTAAAACGCTACGATGGAGATGCTGCTGGTTAAACAGTGTAAGGTGATGTTAAAACACCACAATGGAGAAACTCAGCTGGTTAAACAGTGTAAAGTGAAGTTAAAACGCTACGATGGAGAAACTCAACTGGTGAAACAGTGTAAGGTGAAGTTAAAACACCACGATGTAGGAACTCAGTTGGTTAAACACTGTAAAGTGAAGTTAAAACGCTACGATGGAGATACTGCTGGTTAAACAGTGTAAGGTGATGTTAAAACACCACGATGGAGAAACTCAGCTGGTTAAACAGTGTAAAGTGAAGTTAAAACGCTACGATGGAGAAACTCAACTGGTGAAACAGTGTAAGGTGAAGTTAAAACACCACGATGTAGGAACTCAGTTGGTTAAACACTGTAAAGTGAAGTTAAAACGCTACGATGGAGATACTGCTGGTTAAACAGTGTAAGGTGATGTTAAAACACCACGATGGAGAAACTCAGCTGGTTAAACAGTGTAAAGTGAAGTTAAAACACAACGATGGAGAAACTCATCTAATTTAACAGTGTAAAGTGAAGTTAAAACGCAACGATGGAGAAACTCAGCTGGTCAAACAGCGTAAGGTGAACTTAAAACACAACGATGCAGAAACTAAGCTGGTTAAACAGTGTCTTCTTCTTTGGCTTGGCTTCGCGGACGAAGATTTATGGAGGGGGTAAAAAGTCCACGTCAGCTGCAGGCTCGTTTGTGGCTGACCAGTCCGATGCGGGACAGGCAGACACGATTGCAGCGGTTGCAAGGGAAAATTGGTTGGTTGGGGTTGGGTGTTGGGTTTTTCCTCCTTTGCCTTTTGTCAGTGAGGTGGGCTCTGCGGTCTTCAAAGGAGGCTGCTGCCCGCCAAACTGTGAGGCGCCAAGATGCACGGTTTGAGGCGTTATCAGCCCACTGGCGGTGGTCAATGTGGCAGGCACCAAGAGATTTCTTTAGGCAGTCCTTGTACCTTTTCTTTGGTGCACCTCTGTCACGGTGGCCAGTGGAGAGCTCGCCATATAATACGATCTTGGGAAGGCGATGGTCCTCCATTCTGGAGACGTGACCCATCCAGCGCAGCTGGATCTTCAGCAGCGTGGACTCGATGCTGTCGACCTCTGCCATCTCGAGTACCTCGACGTTAGGGGTGTGAGCGCTCCAATGGATGTTGAGGATGGAGCGGAGACAACGCTGGTGGAAGCGTTCTAGGAGCCGTAGGTGGTGCCGGTAGAGGACCCATGATTCGGAGCCGAACAGGAGTGTGGGTATGACAACGGCTCTGTATACGCTTATCTTTGTGAGGTTTTTCAGTTGGTTGTTTTTCCAGACTCTTTTGTGTAGTCTTCCAAAGGCGCTATTTGCCTTGGCGAGTCTGTTGTCTATCTCATTGTCGATCCTTGCATCTGATGAAATGGTGCAGCCGAGATAGGTAAACTGGTTGACCGTTTTGAGTTTTGTGTGCCCGATGGAGATGTGGGGGGGCTGGTAGTCATGGTGGGGAGCTGGCTGATGGAGGACCTCAGTTTTCTTCAGGCTGACTTCCAGGCCAAACATTTTGGCAGTTTCCACAAAGCAGGACGTCAAGCGCTGAAGAGCTGGCTCTGAATGGGCAACTAAAGCGGCATCATCTGCAAAGAGTAGTTCACGGACAAGTTTCTCTTGTGTCTTGGTGTGAGCTTGCAGGCGCCTCAGATTGAAGAGACTGCCATCCGTGCGGTACCGGATGTAAACAGCGTCTTCATTGTTGGGGTCTTTCATGGCTTGGTTCAGCATCATGCTGAAGAAGATTGAAAAGAGGGTTGGTGCGAGAACACAGCCTTGCTTCACGCCATTGTTAATGGAGAAGGGTTCAGAGAGCTCATTGCTGTATCTGACCCGACCTTGTTGGTTTTCGTGCAGTTGGATAATCATGTTGAGGAACTTTGGGGGACATCCGATGCGCTCTAGTATTTGCCAAAGCCCTTTCCTGCTCACGATGTCGAAGGCTTTGGTGAGGTCAACAAAGGTGATGTAGAGTCCTTTGTTTTGTTCTCAGTGTAAAGTTAAACAGTGTAAAGTAAAGTTAAAACACAATGATGGGGAAACTCTGCTGGTTAAATAGTGTAAAGTGAAGTTAAAGCACAAGGATGGAGAAAATCAGCTAGTTAAACAGTGTAAAGTGAAGTTAAAACACCATGATGGAGAAACTCAGCTGGTTAAACAGTGTAAAGTGAAGTTAAAACTCAACAATGGAGAAACTCAGCTGGTTAAACAGTGTAAGGTGAATTTAAAACACAACGATGGAGAAACTCATCTTGTTAAACAGTGTAAAGTGAAGTTAAAACACAATGATGGAGAAACGCAGCTGGTGAAACAGTGTAAGGTAAAGTTAAACCACTACGATGGAGAAACTCAGCTGGTCAAACAGCGTAAGGTGAACTTAAAACACAACGATGCAGAAACTAAGCTGGATAAGCAGTGTAAAGTAAAGTTAAAACACAATGATGGGGAAACTCTGCTGGTTAAATAGTGTAAAGTGAAGTTAAAACACAAAGATGGAGAAACTCAGCTGGTTAAACAGTGTAAAGTGAAGTTAAAACACCATGATGGAGAAACTCAACTGGTGAAACAGTGTAAAGTGAAGTTAAAACTCAACGATGGAGAAACTCAGCTGGTTAAACAGTGTAAGGTGAATTTAAAACACTATGATGGAGAAACTCAGCTGGTTAAGCAGTGGAAGAAGAAGTTAAAACACCACGATGGAGACACTCATCTGGTTAAACAGTGTAAAGTGAAGTTAAAACACCACGATAGAGACTCAGATGGTTAAACAGTGTAAAGTGAAGTTAAAACTCAATGATGGAGAAACTCAGCTGGTTAAACAGTGTAAGGTGAAGTTAAAACACAAAAATGGAGAAACTACTGGTTAAACAGTGTAAAGTGAAGTTAAAACACTACGATGTAGAAACTCAGCTGGTTAAACAGTGTAAGGAGAAGTTAAAACACGTCGATGGAGAAACTCAGCTGGTTAAATAGTGTAAAGTGAAGTTAAAACACGTCGATGGAGAAACTCAGCTGGTTAAACGGTGTAAGATGATGTTAAAATACAACAATGGAGAAACTCAGCTGGTCAAACAGTGTAAAGTGAAGTTAAAACACAATGATGTAGAAACTCAGCTGGTGAAACAGTGTAAGTTGATGTTAAAACACAACAATGGAGAAACTTTGCTGGTTGAACAGTGGAAGATGAAGTTAAAACACAACGATGGAGAAACCAGCTGGTTAAACAGTGTAAGGTGAAGTTAACACACAAGAATGGAGAAAGTACTGGTTAAACAGTGTCTTTTTTCTTTGGCTTGGCTTCGCGGACGAAGATTTATGGAGGGGGTAAATGTCCACGTCAGCTGCAGGCTCGATTGTGGCTGACAAGTCTGATGTGGGACAGGCAGACGTGGTTGCAGGGGAAAATTGGTTGGTTGGGGTTAGGTTTTTCCTCCTTTGTCTTTTGTGAGTGAGGTGGGCTCTGCGGTCTTCTTCAAAGGAGGTTGCTGCCCGCCGAACTGTGAGGCGCCAAGATGCACGGTTTGAGGTGATATCAGCCCACAGGCGGTGGTCAATGTGGCAGGCACCAAGAGATTTCTTTAGGCAGTCCTTGTACCTCTTCTTTGGTGCACCTCTGTCACGGTGGCCAGTGGAGAGCTCGCCATATAACACGATCTTGTGAAGGCGATGGTCCTTCATTCTGGAGACGTGACCCACCCAGCGCAGCTGGATCTTCAGCAGCGTGGACTCGATGCTGTCGGCCTCTGCCATCTCGAGTACTTCGATGTTAGGGATGAAGGCGCTCCAATGAATGTTGAAGATGGAGCGGAGACAGCGCTGGTGGAAGCGTTTTAGGAGCCGTAGGTGATGCTGGTAGAGGACCCATGATTCGGAGCCGAACAGGAGTGTTGGTATGACAACGGCTCTGTATACGCTTATCTTTGTGAGGTTTGTCAGTTGGTTGTTTTTCCAGACTCTTTTGTGTAGACTTCCAAAGGCGCTATTTGGCGACTCTGTTGTATATGTCATTGTCGATGCTTGCATCTGATGAAATGGTGCAGCCGAGATAGGTAAACTGGTTGACCGTTTTGAGTTTTGTGTGTCTGATGGAGATGTGGGGGTCTGGTAGTCATGGTGGGGAGCTGGCTGATGGAGGACCTCCGCTTTATTCAGGCTGACTTCCAAACAGTGAAGTTAAAACACCACGATGGAGAAACTCAGCTGGTTAAACAGTGTAAGGTGAAGTTAAAACACGACGATGGAGAAACTCACCTGGTTAAGCAGTGTAAGGAGAACTTAAAGCACAACAATGGAGAAACTCAGCTGGTTAAACAGTGTAAGGAGAAGTTAAAACAACGATGGAGAAAGTCAGCTGGGTATACAGTGTAAGGTGAAGTTAAAACACAACGATGGAGAAACTGAGCTGGTTAAACATTGGAAGATGAAGTTAAAACACAACGATGGAGAAACTCAGCTGGTTAAACAGTGTAAGGTGAAGTTAAAACGCAACGATGTAGAAACTCTGCTGGTTACACAGTGTAAGGTGCAGTTAAAATGCAACGATGGAGAAACTCATCTGGTTAAAGAGTGTAAGCTGAAGTTAAAACACAATGATGGAGGACTCATCTGGTTCAACAGTGTAAAGTTTAGTTAAAAAGCAACGATGGAGGAACTCAGCTGGTTAAACAGCGTAAGGTGAACTTAAAACACAACTATGGAGAAACTCAGCTGGTTAAACAGTGTAAGGTGTAGTTGAAGCACAACAATGGAGAAAGTCAGCTGGGTAAACAGTGTAAGGGATTTAAAACACAACGATGGATAAACAGCTGGTTAAACAGTGTAAGGTGAAGTTAAAACACAACAATGGAGAAACTCATCTGGTTAAACAGTGTAAAGTGAAGTTAAAACACAATGATGGAGAAACTCATCTGGTGAAACAGTGTAAGATAAAGTTAAACCACTACGATGGAGAAACTCAGCAGGTTAAACAGTGTAAAGTGAAGTTAAAACACAACGATGGAGAAACTCTGCTGGTTAAACAGTGTAAGGTGAAGTTAAAACACAACGATGGAGAAACTCTGCTGGTTGAACAGTGTAAAGTGAAGTTAAAATGCAACGATGGAGAAACTCAGCTGGTTAAACAGTGTAAGGTGAAGTTAAAACACAATGATGAAGAAACTTAACTTGATGAACAGTGTAAGGTGAAGTTTAATCACCACGATGGAGAAACTCAGCTGGTTAAACAGTGTAAAGTGAAGTTAAAACTCAACGATGGAGAAACTCATCTAGTTTAACAGTGTAAAGTGAAGTTAAAACGCAACGATGGAGAAACTCAGCTGGTTAAACAGTGTAAGGTGAACTTAAAACACCACGATGCAGAAACTAAGCTGGTTAAACAGTGTAAAGTAAAGTTAAAACACAATGATGTGGAAACTCTGCTGGTTAAATAGTGTAAAGTGAAGTTAAAACACAAGGATGGAGAAACTCAGCTGGTTAAACAGTGTAAAGTGAAGTTAAAACACCATGATGGAGAAACTCAGCTGGTTAAACAGTGTAAAGTGAAGTTAAAACGCAACGATGGAGAAACTCATCTGGTTAAAGAGTGTAAGCTGAAGGTAAAACACAATGATGGAGAAACTCAGCTGGTGAAACAGTGTAAGGTAAAGTTAAACTACTACGATGGAGAAACAAAGCAGGTTAAACAGTGTAAAGTGAAGTTAAAACACAATGATAAAGAAACGTAACTTGATGAACAGTGTAAGGTGAAGTTAAATCACCACGATGGAGAAACTCAGCTGGTTAAACACTGTAAAGTGAAGTTAATACGCTACGATGGAGATACTGCTGGTTAAACAGTGTAAAGTGAAGTTAAAACTCCACGATAGAGACTCAGATGGTTAAACAGTGTAAAGTGAAATTAAAACACCACGATAGAGACTCAGATGGTTAAACAGTGTAAAGTGAAGTGAAAACTCAATGATGGAGAAACTCAGCTGGTTAAACAGTGTAAGGTGAAGTTAAAACACAAGAATGGAGAAACTACTGGTTAAACAGTGTAAAATGAAGTTAAAACACTACGATGAAGAAACTCAGCTGGTTAAACAGTGTAAGGTGAAGTTAAAACACGACGATGGAGAAACTCAGCTGGTTAAACAGTGTAAGGAGAAGTTAAAACATGTCGATGGAGAAACTCAGCTTGTTAAACAGTGTAAGATGATGTTAAAACACAACAATGGAGAAACTCAGCTGGTCAAACAGTGTAAAGTGAAGTTAAAACACAATGATGGAGAAACTCAGCTGGTGAAACAGTGTAAGATGATGTTAAAACACAACAATGGAGAAACTTTGCTGGTTGAACAGTGGAAGATGAAGTTAAAACACAACGATGGAGAAACCAGCTGGTTAAACAGTGTAAAGTGAAGTTAAAACGCAACGATGGAGAAACTCATCTGGTTAAAGAGTGTAAGCTGAAGTTAAAACACAATGATGGAGAAACTCAGCTGGTGAAACAGTGTAAGGTAAAGTTAAACCACTAAGATGGAGAAACAAAGCAGGTTAAACAGTGTAAAGTGAAGTTAAAACACAATGATAAAGAAACTTAACTTGATGAACAGTGTAAGGTGAAGTTAAATCACCACGATGGAGAAACTCAGCTGGTTAAACACTGTAAAGTGAAGTTAATACGCTACGATGGAGATACTGCTGGTTAAACAGTGTAAAGTGAAGTTAAAACACCACGATAGAGACTCAGATGGTTAAACAGTGTAAAGTGAAGTTAAAACACCACGATAGAGACTCAGATGGTTAAACAGTGTAAAGTGAAGTGAAAACTCAATGATGGAGAAACTCAGCTGGTTAAACAGTGTAAGGTGAAGTTAAAACACAAGAATGGAGAAACTACTGGTTAAACAGTGTAAAATGAAGTTAAAACACTACGATGAAGAAACTCAGCTGGTTAAACAGTGTAAGGTGAAGTTAAAACACGACGATGGAGAAACTCAGCTGGTTAAACAGTGTAAGGAGAAGTTAAAACACGTCGATGGAGAAACTCAGCTGGTTAAACAGTGTAAGATGATGTTAAAACACAACAATGGAGAAACTCAGCTGGTCAAACAGTGTAAAGTGAAGTTAAAACACAATGATGGAGAAACTCAGCTGGTGAAACAGTGTAAGATGATGTTAAAACATAACAATGGAGAAACTTTGCTGGTTGAACAGTGGAAGATGAAGTTAAAACACAACGATGGAGAAACTCATCTGGTTAAACAGTGTAAAGTGAATTTAAAACACAATGATGGAGAAACTCAGCTGGTGAAACAGTGTAAGGTAAAGTTAAACCACAACGATGGAGAAACAAAGCAGGTTAAACAGTGTAAAGTGAAGTTAAAACACAACGATGGAGAAACTCTGCTGGTTAAACAGTGTAAGGTGAAGTTAAAACACAACGATGGAGAAACTCTGCTGGTTGAACAGTGTAAAGTGAAGTTAAAATGCAACGATGGAGAAACTCAGCTGGTTAAACAGTGTAAGGTGAAGTTAAAACACAATGATGAAGAAACTTAACTTGATGAACAGTGTAAGGTGAAGTTAAATCACCACGATGGAGAAACTCAACTGGTTAAACATTGTAAAGTGAAGTTAAAACGCTACGATGGAGATACTGCTGGTTAAACAGTGTAAGGTGAAGTTAAAACACCACGATGGAGGAACTCAGTTGGTTAAACACTGTAAAGTGAAGTTAAAATGCTACGATGGAGATACTGCTGGTTAAACAGTGTTAGGTGATGTTAAAACACCACGATGGAGAAACTCAGCTGGTTAAACAGTGTAAAGTGAAGGTAAAGCACAACGATGGAGAAACTCATCTAGTTTAACAGTGTAAAGTGAAGTTAAAACGCAACGATGGAGAAACTCAGCTGGTCAAACAGCGTAAGGTGAACTTAAAACACAACGATGCAGAAACTAAGCTGGTTAAACAGTGTAAAGTAAAGTTAAAACACAATGATGGGGAAACTCTGCTGGTTAAATAGTGTAAAGTGAAGTTAAAACACAAGGATGGAGAAACTCAGCAGGTTAAACAGTGTAAAGTGAAGTTAAAACACCATGATGGAGAAACTCAGCTGGTTAAACAGTGTAAAGTGAAGTTAAAACGCAACGATGGAGAAACTCATCTGGTTAAAGAGTGTAAGCTGAAGTTAAAACACAATGATGGAGGACTCATCTGGTTCAACAGTGTAAAGTTTAGTTAAAAAGCAACGATGGAGGAACTCAGCTGGTTAAACAGCATAAGGTGAACTTAAAACACAACTATGGAGAAACTCAGCTGGTTAAACAGTGTAAGGTGTAGTTGAAGCACAACAATGGAGAAATTCAGCTGGGTAAACAGTGTAAGGGATTTAAAACACAACGATGGATAAACAGCTGGTTAAACAGTGTAAGGTGAAGTTAAAACACAACGATGGAGAAACTCATCTGGTTAAACAGTGTAAAGTGAAGTTAAAACATAATGATGGAGAAACTCAGCTGGTGAAACAGTGTAAGGTAAAGTTAAACCACTACGATGGAGAAACAAAGCAGGTTAAACAGTGTAAAGTGAAGTTAAAACACAACGATGGAGAAACTCTGCTGGTTGAACAGTGTAAAGTGAAGTTAAAATGCAACAATGGAGAAACTCAGCTGGTTAAACAGTGTAAGGTGAAGTTAAAACACAATGATGAAGAAACTTAACTTGATGAACAGTGTAAGGTGAAGTTAAATCACCACGATGGAGAAACTCAGCTGGCTAAACACTGTAAAGTGAAGTTAAAACGCTACGATGGAGATACTGCTGGTTAAACAGTGTAAGGTGAAGTTAAAACACCACGATGGAGGAACTCAGTTGGTTAAACACTGTAAAGTGAAGTTAAAACGCTACGATGTAGATACTGCTGGTTAAACAGTGTAAGGTGATGTTAAAACACCACGATGGAGAAACTCAGCAGGTTAAACAGTGTAAAGTGAAGTTAAAACACAACGATGGAGAAACTCTGCTGGTTAAACAGTGTAAGGTGAAGTTTAAATACAACGATGGAGAAACTCAGCTGGTTAAACAGTGTAAGGTGAAGTTAAAACACCACGATGGAGAAACTCAGCTGGTTAAACAGTGGAAAGTGAAGTTAAAGCCCAACGATAAAGAAACTCAGCTGGTTACACAGTGTAAGGTGAAGTTAAAATGCAACGATGGAGAAACTCATCTGGTTAAAGAGTGTAAGGTGAAGTTAAAACACAATGATGGAGGACTCATCTGGTTCAACAGTGTAAAGTGAAGTTAAAACGCAACGATGGAGGTACTCAGCTGGTTAAACAGTGTAAGGTGAAGTTAAAATGCAACAATGGAGATACTCAGCTGGTTAAATAGTGTAAAGTGAAGTTAAAACTCAACGATGGAGTAACTCAGCTGGTTAAACAGTCTAAGGTGAATTTAAAACACAATGATGGAGAAACTCAGCTGGTTAAACTGGAAGATGAAGTTAAAATACAACGATGGAGAAACTCAGCTGGTTAAACAGTGTAAGGTGAAGTTAAAACGCAACGATGGAGAAACTCAGCTGGTTACACAGTGTAAGGTGCAGTTAAAACGCAACGATGGAGAAACTCATCTGGTTAAAGAGTGTAAGCTGAAGTTAAAACACAATGATGGTGGACTCATCTGGTTCAACAGTGTAAAGTTTAGTTAAAAAGCATCGATGGAGGAACTCAGCTGGTTAAACAGCGTAAGGTGAACTTAAAACACAACTATGGAGAAACTCAGCTGGTTAAACAGTGTAAGGTGTAGTTGAAGCACAACAATGGAGAAAGTCAGCTGGGTAAACAGTATAAGGGATTTAAAACACAACGATGGATAAACAGCTGGTTAAACAGTGTAAGGTGAAGTTAAAACACAACGATGGAGAAACTCAGCTGGTTAAACAGTGTAAAGTGAAGTTAAAACGCTACGATGGAGATACTGCTGGTTAAACAGTGTAAGGTGAAGTTAAAACACCACGATGTAGGAACTCAGTTGGTTAAACACTGTAAAGTGAAGTTAAAATGCTACGATGGAGATACTGCTGGTTAAACAGTGTAAGGTGATGTTAAAACACCACGATGGAGAAACTCAGCTGGGTAAACAGTGTAAAGTGAAGGTAAAACACAACGATGGAGAAACTCATCTAGTTTAACAGTGTAAAGTGAAGTTAAAACGCAACGATGGAGAAACTCAGCTGGTCAAACAGCGTAAGGTGAACTTAAAACACAACGATGCAGAAACTAAGCTGGTTAAACAGTGTAAAGTAAAGTTAAAACACAATGATGGGGAAACTCTGCTGGTTAAATAGTGTAAAGTGAAGTTAAAACACAAGGATGGAGAAACTCAGCAGGTTAAACAGTGTAAAGTGAAATTAAAACACCATGATGGAGAAACTCAGCTGGTTAAACAGTGTAAAGTGAAGTTAAAACGCAACGATGGAGAAACTCATCTGGTTAAAGAGTGTAAGCTGAAGTTAAAACACAATGATGGAGGACTCATCTGGTTCAACAGTGTAAAGTTTAGTTAAAAAGCAACGATGGAGGAACTCAGCTGGTTAAACAGCGTAAGGTGAACTTAAAACACAACTATGGAGAAATTCAGCTGGTTAAACAGTGTAAGGTGTAGTTGAAGCACAACAATGGAGAAATTCAGCTGGGTAAACAGTGTAAGGGATTTAAAACACAACGATGGATAAACAGCTGGTTAAACAGTGTAAGGTGAAGTTAAAACACAACGATGGAGAAACTCATCTGGTTAAACAGTGTAAAGTGAAGTTAAAACATAATGATGGAGAAACTCAGCTGGTGAAACAGTGTAAGGTAAAGTTAAACCACTACGATGGAGAAACAAAGCAGGTTAAACAGTGTAAAGTGAAGTTAAAACACAACGATGGAGAAACTCTGCTGGTTGAACAGTGTAAAGTGAAGTTAAAATGCAACAATGGAGAAACTCAGCTGGTTAAACAGTGTAAGGTGAAGTTAAAACACAATGATGAAGAAACTTAACTTGATGAACAGTGTAAGGTGAAGTTAAATCACCACGATGGAGAAACTCAGCTGGTTAAACACTGTAAAGTGAAGTTAAAACGCTACGATGGAGATACTGCTGGTTAAACAGTGTAAGGTGAAGTTAAAACACCACGATGGAGGAACTCAGTTGGTTAAACACTGTAAAGTGAAGTTAAAACGCTACAATGGAGATACTGCTGCTTAAACAGTGTAAGGTGATGTTAAAACACCACGATGGAGAAACTCAGCAGGTTAAACAGTGTAAAGTGAAGTTAAAACACAACGATGGAGAAACTCTGCTGGTTAAACAGTGTAAGGTGAAGTTTAAATACAACGATGGAGAAACTCAGCTGGTTAAACAGTGTAAGGTGAAGTTAAAACACCACGATGGAGAAACTCAGCTGATTAAACAGTGGAAAGTGAAGTTAAAGCCCAACGATAAAGAAACACAGCTGGTTACACAGTGTAAGGTGAAGTTAAAACGCAACGATGGAGAAACTCATCTGGTTAAAGAGTGTAAGGTGAAGTTAAAACACAATGATGGAGGACTCATCTGGTTCAACAGTGTAAAGTGAAGTTAAAACGCAACGATGGTGGTACTCAGCTGGTTAAACAGTGTAAGGTGAAGTTAAAATGTAACAATGGAGAAACTAAGCTGGTTAAACAGTGTAAAGTGAAGTTAAAACACAAGGATGGAGATACTCAGCTGGTTAAATAGTGTAAAGTGAAGTTAAAACTCAACGATGGAGTAACTCAGCTGGTTAAACAGTGTAAGGTGAATTTAAAACACAATGATGGAGAAACTCAGCTGGTTAAACTGGAAGATGAAGTTAAAATACAACGATGGAGAAACTCAGCTGGTTAAACAGTGTAAGGTGAAGTTAAAACGCAACGATGGAGAAACTCAGCTGGTTACACAGTGTAAGGTGCAGTTAAAACGCAACGATGGAGAAACTCATCTGGTTAAAGAGTGTAAGCTGAAGTTAAAACACAATGATGGTGGACTCATCTGGTTCAACAGTGTAAAGTTTAGTTAAAAAGCAACGATGGAGGAACTCAGCTGGTTAAACAGCGTAAGGTGAACTTAAAACACCACTATGGAGAAACTCAGCTGGTTAAACAGTGTAAGGTGTAGTTGAAGCACAACAATGGAGAAAGTCAGCTGGGTAAACAGTATAAGGGATTTAAAACACAACGATGGATAAACAGCTGGTTAAACAGTGTAAGGTGAAGTTAAAACACAACGATGGAGAAACTCAGCTGGTTAAACAGTGTAAAGTGAAGTTAAAATGCTACGATGGAGATACTGCTGGTTAAACAGTGTAAGGTGAAGTTAAAACACCACGATGTAGGAACTCAGTTGGTTAAACACTGTAAAGTGAAGTTAAAACGCTACGATGGAGATACTGCTGGTTAAACAGTGTAAGGTGATGTTAAAACACCACGATGGAGAAACTCAGCTGGTTAAACAGTGTAAAGTGAAGTTAAAACACAACGATGGAGAAACTCATCTAATTTAACAGTGTAAAGTGAAGTTAAAACGCAACGATGGAGAAACTCAGCTGGTCAAACAGCGTAAGGTGAACTTAAAACACAACGATGCAGAAACTAAGCTGGATAAGCAGTGTAAAGTAAAGTTAAAACACAATGATGGGGAAACTCAACTGGTGAAACAGTGTAAAGTGAAGTTAAAACACCACGATGTAGGAACTCAGTTGGTTAAACACTGTAAAGTGAAGTTAAAACGCTACGATGGAGATACTGCTGGTTAAACAGTGTAAGGTGATGTTAAAACACCACGATGGAGAAACTCAGCTGGTTAAACAGTGTAAAGTGAAGTTAAAACGCTACGATGGAGAAACTCAACTGGTGAAACAGTGTAAGGTGAAGTTAAAACACCACGATGTAGGAACTCAGTTGGTTAAACACTGTAAAGTGAAGTTAAAACGCTACGATGGAGATACTGCTGGTTAAACAGTGTAAGGTGATGTTAAAACACCACGATGGAGAAACTCAGCTGGTTAAACAGTGTAAAGTGAAGTTAAAACACAACGATGGAGAAACTCATCTAATTTAACAGTGTAAAGTGAAGTTAAAACGCAACGATGGAGAAACTCAGCTGGTCAAACAGCGTAAGGTGAACTTAAAACACAACGATGCAGAAACTAAGCTGGTTAAACAGTGTCTTCTTCTTTGGCTTGGCTTCGCGGACGAAGATTTATGGAGGGGGTAAAAAGTCCACGTCAGCTGCAGGCTCGTTTGTGGCTGACCAGTCCGATGCGGGACAGGCAGACACGATTGCAGCGGTTGCAAGGGAAAATTGGTTGGTTGGGGTTGGGTGTTGGGTTTTTCCTCCTTTGCCTTTTGTCAGTGAGGTGGGCTCTGCGGTCTTCTTCAAAGGAGGCTGCTGCCCGCCAAACTGTGAGGCGCCAAGATGCACGGTTTGAGGCGTTATCAGCCCACTGGCGGTGGTCAATGTGGCAGGCACCAAGAGATTTCTTTAGGCAGTCCTTGTACCTTTTCTTTGGTGCACCTCTGTCACGGTGGCCAGTGGAGAGCTCGCCATATAATACGATCTTGGGAAGGCGATGGTCCTCCATTCTGGAGACGTGACCCATCCAGCGCAGCTGGATCTTCAGCAGCGTGGACTCGATGCTGTCGACCTCTGCCATCTCGAGTACCTCGACGTTAGGGGTGTGAGCGCTCCAATGGATGTTGAGGATGGAGCGGAGACAACGCTGGTGGAAGCGTTCTAGGAGCCGTAGGTGGTGCCGGTAGAGGACCCATGATTCGGAGCCGAACAGGAGTGTGGGTATGACAACGGCTCTGTATACGCTTATCTTTGTGAGGTTTTTCAGTTGGTTGTTTTTCCAGACTCTTTTGTGTAGTCTTCCAAAGGCGCTATTTGCCTTGGCGAGTCTGTTGTCTATCTCATTGTCGATCCTTGCATCTGATGAAATGGTGCAGCCGAGATAGGTAAACTGGTTGACCGTTTTGAGTTTTGTGTGCCCGATGGAGATGTGGGGGGGCTGGTAGTCATGGTGGGGAGCTGGCTGATGGAGGACCTCAGTTTTCTTCAGGCTGACTTCCAGGCCAAACATTTTGGCAGTTTCCACAAAGCAGGACGTCAAGCGCTGAAGAGCTGGCTCTGAATGGGCAACTAAAGCGGCATCATCTGCAAAGAGTAGTTCACGGACAAGTTTCTCTTGTGTCTTGGTGTGAGCTTGCAGGCGCCTCAGATTGAAGAGACTGCCATCCGTGCGGTACCGGATGTAAACAGCGTCTTCATTGTTGGGGTCTTTCATGGCTTGGTTCAGCATCATGCTGAAGAAGATTGAAAAGAGGGTTGGTGCGAGAACACAGCCTTGCTTCACGCCATTGTTAATGGAGAATGGTTCAGAGAGCTCATTGCTGTATCTGACCCGACCTTGTTGGATTTCGTGCAGTTGGATAATCATGTTGAGGAACTTTGGGGGACATCCGATGCGCTCTAGTATTTGCCAAAGCCCTTTCCTGCTCACGGTGTCGAAGGCTTTGGTGAGGTCAACAAAGGTGATGTAGAGTCCTTTGTTTTGTTCTCAGTGTAAAGTTAAACAGTGTAAAGTAAAGTTAAAACACAATGATGGGGAAACTCTGCTGGTTAAATAGTGTAAAGTGAAGTTAAAGCACAAGGATGGAGAAAATCAGCTAGTTAAACAGTGTAAAGTGAAGTTAAAACACCATGATGGAGAAACTCAGCTGGTTAAACAGTGTAAAGTGAAGTTAAAACTCAACAATGGAGAAACTCAGCTGGTTAAACAGTGTAAGGTGAATTTAAAACACAACGATGGAGAAACTCATCTTGTTAAACAGTGTAAAGTGAAGTTAAAACACAATGATGGAGAAACGCAGCTGGTGAAACAGTGTAAGGTAAAGTTAAACCACTACGATGGAGAAACTCAGCTGGTCAAACAGCGTAAGGTGAACTTAAAACACAACGATGCAGAAACTAAGCTGGATAAGCAGTGTAAAGTAAAGTTAAAACACAATGATGGGGAAACTCTGCTGGTTAAATAGTGTAAAGTGAAGTTAAAACACAAAGATGGAGAAACTCAGCTGGTTAAACAGTGTAAAGTGAAGTTAAAACACCATGATGGAGAAACTCAACTGGTGAAACAGTGTAAAGTGAAGTTAAAACTCAACGATGGAGAAACTCAGCTGGTTAAACAGTGTAAGGTGAATTTAAAACACTATGATGGAGAAACTCAGCTGGTTAAGCAGTGGAAGAAGAAGTTAAAACACCACGATGGAGACACTCATCTGGTTAAACAGTGTAAAGTGAAGTTAAAACACCACGATAGAGACTCAGATGGTTAAACAGTGTAAAGTGAAGTTAAAACTCAATGATGGAGAAACTCAGCTGGTTAAACAGTGTAAGGTGAAGTTAAAACACAAAAATGGAGAAACTACTGGTTAAACAGTGTAAAGTGAAGTTAAAACACTACGATGTAGAAACTCAGCTGGTTAAACAGTGTAAGGAGAAGTTAAAACACGTCGATGGAGAAACTCAGCTGGTTAAATAGTGTAAAGTGAAGTTAAAACACGTTGATGGAGAAACTCAGCTGGTTAAACGGTGTAAGATGATGTTAAAATACAACAATGGAGAAACTCAGCTGGTCAAACAGTGTAAAGTGAAGTTAAAACACAATGATGTAGAAACTCAGCTGGTGAAACAGTGTAAGTTGATGTTAAAACACAACAATGGAGAAACTTTGCTGGTTGAACAGTGGAAGATGAAGTTAAAACACAACGATGGAGAAACCATCTGGTTAAACAGTGTAAGGTGAAGTTAACACACAAGAATGGAGAAAGTACTGGTTAAACAGTGTCTTTTTTCTTTGGCTTGGCTTCGCGGACGAAGATTTATGGAGGGGGTAAATGTCCACGTCAGCTGCAGGCTCGATTGTGGCTGACAAGTCTGATGTGGGACAGGCAGACGTGGTTGCAGGGGAAAATTGGTTGGTTGGGGTTAGGTTTTTCCTCCTTTGTCTTTTGTGAGTGAGGTGGGCTCTGCGGTCTTCTTCAAAGGAGGTTGCTGCCCGCCGAACTGTGAGGCGCCAAGATGCACGGTTTGAGGTGATATCAGCCCACAGGCGGTGGTCAATGTGGCAGGCACCAAGAGATTTCTTTAGGCAGTCCTTGTACCTCTTCTTTGGTGCACCTCTGTCACGGTGGCCAGTGGAGAGCTCGCCATATAACACGATCTTGTGAAGGCGATGGTCCTTCATTCTGGAGACGTGACCCACCCAGCGCAGCTGGATCTTCAGCAGCGTGGACTCGATGCTGTCGGCCTCTGCCATCTCGAGTACTTCGATGTTAGGGATGAAGGCGCTCCAATGAATGTTGAAGATGGAGCGGAGACAGCGCTGGTGGAAGCGTTTTAGGAGCCGTAGGTGATGCTGGTAGAGGACCCATGATTCGGAGCCGAACAGGAGTGTGGGTATGACAACGGCTCTGTATACGCTTATCTTTGTGAGGTTTGTCAGTTGGTTGTTTTTCCAGACTCTTTTGTGTAGACTTCCAAAGGCGCTATTTGGCGACTCTGTTGTATATGTCATTGTCGATGCTTGCATCTGATGAAATGGTGCAGCCGAGATAGGTAAACTGGTTGACCGTTTTGAGTTTTGTGTGTCTGATGGAGATGTGGGGGTCTGGTAGTCATGGTGGGGAGCTGGCTGATGGAGGACCTCCGCTTTATTCAGGCTGACTTCCAAACAGTGAAGTTAAAACACCACGATGGAGAAACTCAGCTGGTTAAACAGTGTAAGGTGAAGTTAAAACACGACGATGGAGAAACTCACCTGGTTAAGCAGTGTAAGGAGAACTTAAAACACAACAATGGAGAAACTCAGCTGGTTAAACAGTGTAAGGAGAAGTTAAAACAACGATGGAGAAAGTCAGCTGGGTATACAGTGTAAGGTGAAGTTAAAACACAACGATGGAGAAACTGAGCTGGTTAAACATTGGAAGATGAAGTTAAAACACAACGATGGAGAAACTCAGCTGGTTAAACAGTGTAAGGTGAAGTTAAAACGCAACGATGTAGAAACTCTGCTGGTTACACAGTGTAAGGTGCAGTTAAAATGCAACGATGGAGAAACTCATCTGGTTAAAGAGTGTAAGCTGAAGTTAAAACACAATGATGGAGGACTCATCTGGTTCAACAGTGTAAAGTTTAGTTAAAAAGCAACGATGGAGGAACTCAGCTGGTTAAACAGCGTAAGGTGAACTTAAAACACAACTATGGAGAAACTCAGCTGGTTAAACAGTGTAAGGTGTAGTTGAAGCACAACAATGGAGAAAGTCAGCTGGGTAAACAGTGTAAGGGATTTAAAACACAACGATGGATAAACAGCTGGTTAAACAGTGTAAGGTGAAGTTAAAACACAACAATGGAGAAACTCATCTGGTTAAACAGTGTAAAGTGAAGTTAAAACACAATGATGGAGAAACTCAGCTGGTGAAACAGTGTAAGATAAAGTTAAACCACTACGATGGAGAAACTCAGCAGGTTAAACAGTGTAAAGTGAAGTTAAAACACAACGATGGAGAAACTCTGCTGGTTAAACAGTGTAAGGTGAAGTTAAAACACAACGATGGAGAAACTCTGCTGGTTTAACAGTGTAAAGTGAAGTTAAAATGCAACGATGGAGAAACTCAGCTGGTTAAACAGTGTAAGGTGAAGTTAAAACACAATGATGAAGAAACTTAACTTGATGAACTGTGTAAGGTGAAGTTTAATCACCACGATGGAGAAACTCAGCTGGTTAAACAGTGTAAAGTGAAGTTAAAACTCAACGATGGAGAAACTCATCTAGTTTAACAGTGTAAAGTGAAGTTAAAACGCAACGATGGAGAAACTCAGCTGGTTAAACAGTGTAAGGTGAACTTAAAACACCACGATGCAGAAACTAAGCTGGTTAAACAGTGTAAAGTAAAGTTAAAACACAATGATGTGGAAACTCTGCTGGTTAAATAGTGTAAAGTGAAGTTAAAACACAAGGATGGAGAAACTCAGCTGGTTAAACAGTGTAAAGTGAAGTTAAAACACCATGATGGAGAAACTCAGCTGGTTAAACAGTGTAAAGTGAAGTTAAAACGCAACGATGGAGAAACTCATCTGGTTAAAGAGTGTAAGCTGAAGGTAAAACACAATGATGGAGAAACTCAGCTGGTGAAACAGTGTAAGGTAAAGTTAAACCACTACGATGGAGAAACAAAGCAGGTTAAACAGTGTAAAGTGAAGTTAAAACACAATGATAAAGAAACTTAACTTGATGAACAGTGTAAGGTGAAGTTAAATCACCACGATGGAGAAACTCAGCTGGTTAAACACTGTAAAGTGAAGTTAATACGCTACGATGGAGATACTGCTGGTTAAACAGTGTAAAGTGAAGTTAAAACTCCACGATAGAGACTCAGATGGTTAAACAGTGTAAAGTGAAATTAAAACACCACGATAGAGACTCAGATGGTTAAACAGTGTAAAGTGAAGTGAAAACTCAATGATGGAGAAACTCAGCTGGTTAAACAGTGTAAGGTTAAGTTAAAACGCAAGAATGGAGAAACTACTGGTTAAACAGTGTAAAATGAAGTTAAAACACTACGATGAAGAAACTCAGCTGGTTAAACAGTGTAAGGTGAAGTTAAAACACGACGATGGAGAAACTCAGCTGGTTAAACAGTGTAAGGAGAAGTTAAAACACATCGATGGAGAAACTCAGCTGGTTAAACAGTGTAAGATGATGTTAAAACACAACAATGGAGAAACTCAGCTGGTCAAACAGTGTAAAGTGAAGTTAAAACACAATGATGGAGAAACTCAGCTGGTGAAACAGTGTAAGATGATGTTAAAACACAACAATGGAGAAACTTTGCTGGTTGAACAGTGGAAGATGAAGTTAAAACACAACGATGGAGAAACCAGCTGGTTAAACAGTGTAAAGTGAAGTTAAAACGCAACGATGGAGAAACTCATCTGGTTAAAGAGTGTAAGCTGAAGTTAAAACACAATGATGGAGAAACTCAGCTGGTGAAACAGTGTAAGGTAAAGTTAAACCACTACGATGGAGAAACAAAGCAGGTTAAACAGTGTAAAGTGAAGTTAAAACACAATGATAAAGAAACTTAACTTGATGAACAGTGTAAGGTGAAGTTAAATCACCACGATGGAGAAACTCAGCTGGTTAAACACTGTAAAGTGAAGTTAATACGCTACGATGGAGATACTGCTGGTTAAACAGTGTAAAGTGAAGTTAAAACTCCACGATAGAGACTCAGATGGTTAAACAGTGTAAAGTGAAATTAAAACACCACGATAGAGACTCAGATGGTTAAACAGTGTAAAGTGAAGTGAAAACTCAATGATGGAGAAACTCAGCTGGTTAAACAGTGTAAGGTTAAGTTAAAACACAAGAATGGAGAAACTACTGGTTAAACAGTGTAAAATGAAGTTAAAACACTACGATGAAGAAACTCAGCTGGTTAAACAGTGTAAGGTGAAGTTAAAACACGACGATGGAGAAACTCAGCTGGTTAAACAGTGTAAGGAGAAGTTAAAACACATCGATGGAGAAACTCAGCTGGTTAAACAGTGTAAGATGATGTTAAAACACAACAATGGAGAAACTCAGCTGGTCAAACAGTGTAAAGTGAAGTTAAAACACAATGATGGAGAAACTCAGCTGGTGAAACAGTGTAAGATGATGTTAAAACACAACAATGGAGAAACTTTGCTGGTTGAACAGTGGAAGATGAAGTTAAAACACAACGATGGAGAAACCAGCTGGTTAAACAGTGTAAAGTGAAGTTAAAACGCAACGATGGAGAAACTCATCTGGTTAAAGAGTGTAAGCTGAAGTTAAAACACAATGATGGAGAAACTCAGCTGGTGAAACAGTGTAAGGTAAAGTTAAACCACTAAGATGGAGAAACAAAGCAGGTTAAACAGTGTAAAGTGAAGTTAAAACACAATGATAAAGAAACTTAACTTGATGAACAGTGTAAGGTGAAGTTAAATCACCACGATGGAGAAACTCAGCTGGTTAAACACTGTAAAGTGAAGTTAATACGCTACGATGGAGATACTGCTGGTTAAACAGTGTAAAGTGAAGTTAAAACACCACGATAGAGACTCAGATGGTTAAACAGTGTAAAGTGAAGTTAAAACACCACGATAGAGACTCAGATGGTTAAACAGTGTAAAGTGAAGTGAAAACTCAATGATGGAGAAACTCAGCTGGTTAAACAGTGTAAGGTGAAGTTAAAACACAAGAATGGAGAAACTACTGGTTAAACAGTGTAAAATGAAGTTAAAACACTACGATGAAGAAACTCAGCTGGTTAAACAGTGTAAGGTGAAGTTAAAACACGACGATGGAGAAACTCAGCTGGTTAAACAGTGTAAGGAGAAGTTAAAACACGTCGATGGAGAAACTCAGCTGGTTAAACAGTGTAAGATGATGTTAAAACACAACAATGGAGAAACTCAGCTGGTCAAACAGTGTAAAGTGAAGTTAAAACACAATGATGGAGAAACTCAGCTGGTGAAACAGTGTAAGATGATGTTAAAACATAACAATGGAGAAACTTTGCTGGTTGAACAGTGGAAGATGAAGTTAAAACACAACGATGGAGAAACTAGCTGGTTAAACAGTGTAAGGTGAAGTTAACACACAAGAATGGAGAAAGCACTGGTTAAACAGTGTCTTTTTTCTTTGGCTTGGCTTCGCGGACGAAGATTTATGGAGGGCGTAAATGTCCACGTCAGCTGCAGGCTCGATTGTGGCTGACAAGTCTGATGCGGGACAGGCAGACGTGGTTGCAGGGGAAAATTGGTTGGTTGGGGTTAGGTTTTTCCTCCTTTGTCTTTTGTCAGTGAGGTGGGCTCTGCGGTCTTCTTCAAAGGAGGTTGCTGCCCGCCGAACAGTGAGGCGCCAAGATGCACGGTTTGAGGCGATATCAGCCCACAGGCGGTGGTCAATGTGGCAGGCACCAAGAGATTTCTTTAGGCAGTCCTTGTACCTCTTCTTTGATGCACCTCTGTCACGGTGGCCAGTGGAGAGCTCGCCATATAACACGATCTTGTGAAGGCGATGGTCCTTCATTCTGGAGACGTGACCCACCCAGCGCAGCTGGATCTTCAGCAGCGTGGACTCGATGCTGTCGGCCTCTGCCATCTCGAGTACTTCGATGTTAGGGATGAAGGCGCTCCAATGAATGTTGAAGATGGAGCGGAGACAACGCTGGTGGAAGCGTTTTAGGAGCCGTAGGTGATGCTGGTAGAGGACCCATGATCGGAGCCGAACAGGAGTGTGGGTATGACAACGGCTCTGTATACGCTTATCTTTGTGAGGTTTGTCAGTTGGTTGTTTTTCCAGACTCTTTTGTGTAGACTTCCAAAGGCGCTATTTGGCGAGTCTGTTGTATATGTCATTGTCGATGCTTGCATCTGATGAAATGGTGCAGCCGAGATAGGTAAACTGGTTGACCGTTTTGAGTTTTGTCTGTCTGATGGAAATGTGGGGGTCTGGTAGTCATGGTGGGGAGCTGGCTGATGGAGGACCTCCGCTTTATTCAGGCTGACTTCCAAACAGTGAAGTTAAAACACCACGATGGAGAAACTCAGCTGGTTAAACAGTGTAAGGTGAAGTTAAAACACGACGATGGAGAAACTCACCTGGTTAAGCAGTGTAAGGAGAACTTAAAACACAACAATGGAGAAACTCAGCTGGTTAAACAGTGTAAGGAGAAGTTAAAACAACGATGGAGAAAGTCAGCTGGGTAAACAGTGTAAGATGAAGTTAAAACAAAACGATGGAGAAACTGAGCTGGTTAAAAGTGTAAGGAGAAGTTAAAAAACAAGGATGGAGAAACTCAGCTGGTTAAACAGCGTAAGGTGAACTTAAAACACAACTATGGAGAAACTCAGCTGGTTAAACAGTGTAAGGTGAAGTTTAAACATGACGATGGAGAAACTCACCTGGTTAAGCAGTGTAAGGAGAACTTAAAACACAACATTGGAGAAACTCAGCTGGTTAAACAGTGTAAGGAGAAGTTAAAACAACGATGGAGAAAGTCAGCTGGGTAAACAGTGTAAGGTGAAGTTAAAACACAACGATGGAGAAACTGAGCTGGTTAAACATTGGAAGATGAAGTTAAAACACAACGATGGAGAAACACAGCTGGTTAAACAGTGTAAGGTGAAGTTAAAACGCAACGATGGAGAAACTCAGCTGGTTACACAGTGTAAGGTGCAGTTAAAACGCAACGATGGAGAAACTCATCTGGTTAAAGAGTGTAAGCTGAAGTTAAAACACAATGATGGAGGACTCATCTGGTTCAACAGTGTAAAGTTTAGTTAAAAAGCAACGATGGAGGAACTCAGCTGGTTAAACAGCGTAAGGTGAACTTAAAACACAACTATGGAGAAACTCAGCTGGTTAAAGAGTGTAAGGTGTAGTTGAAGCACAACAATGGAGAAAGTCAGCTGGGTAAACAGTGTAAGGGATTTAAAACACAACGATGGATAAACAGCTGGTTAAACAGTGTAAGGTGAAGTTAAAACACAACGATGGAGAAACTCATCTGGTTAAACAGTGTAAAGTGAAGTTAAAACACAATGATGGAGAAACTCAGCTGGTGAAACAGTGTAAGGTAAAGTTAAACCACAACGATGGAGAAACTCAGCAGGTTAAACAGTGTAAAGTGAAGTTAAAACACAACGATGGAGAAACTCTGCTGGTTAAACAGTGTAAGGTGAAGTTAAAACACAACGATGGAGAAACTCTGCTGGTTGAACAGTGTAAAGTGAAGTTAAAATGCAACGATGGAGAAACTCAGCTGGTTAAACAGTGTAAGGTGAAGTTAAAACACAATGATGAAGAAACTTAACTTGATGAACAGTGTAAGGTGAAGTTAAATCACCACGATGGAGAAACTCAGCTGGTTAAACACTGTAAAGTGAAGTTAAAACGCTACGATGGAGATACTGCTGGTTAAACAGTGTAAGGTGAAGTTAAAACACCACGATGGAGGAACTCAGTTGGTTAAACACTGTAAAGTGAAGTTAAAACACAACGATGGAGATACTGCTGGTTAAACAGTGTAAAGTGAAGTTAAAACACAATGATGGAGAAACTCAGCTGGTGAAACAGTGTAAGATGATGTTAAAACATAACAATGGAGAAACTTTGCTGGTTGAACAGTGGAAGATGAAGTTAAAACACAACGATGGAGAAACCAGCTGGTTAAACAGTGTAAGGTGAAGTTAACACACAAGAATGGAGAAAGCACTGGTTAAACAGTGTCTTTTTTCTTTGGCTTGGCTTCGCGGACGAAGATTTATGGAGGGGGTAAATGTCCACGTCAGCTGCAGGCTCGATTGTGGCTGACAAGTCTGATGCGGGACAGGCAGACGTGGTTGCAGGGGAAAATTGGTTGGTTGGGGTTAGGTTTTTCCTCCTTTGTCTTTTGTCAGTGAGGTGGGCTCTGCGGTCTTCTTCAAAGGAGGTTGCTGCCCGCCGAACAGTGAGGCGCCAAGATGCACGGTTTGAGGCGATATCAGCCCACAGGCGGTGGTCAATGTGGCAGGCACCAAGAGATTTCTTTAGGCAGTCCTTGTACCTCTTCTTTGATGCACCTCTGTCACGGTGGCCAGTGGAGAGCTCGCCATATAACACGATCTTGTGAAGGCGATGGTCCTTCATTCTGGAGACGTGACCCACCCAGCGCAGCTGGATCTTCAGCAGCGTGGACTCGATGCTGTCGGCCTCTGCCAGCTCGAGTACTTCGATGTTAGGGATGAAGGCGCTCCAATGAATGTTGAAGATGGAGCGGAGACAATGCTGGTGGAAGCGTTTTAGGAGCCGTAGGTGATGCTGGTAGAGGACCCATGATCGGAGCCGAACAGGAGTGTGGGTATGACAACGGCTCTGTATACGCTTATCTTTGTGAGGTTTGTCAGTTGGTTGTTTTTCCAGACTCTTTTGTGTAGACTTCCAAAGGCGCTATTTGGCGAGTCTGTTGTATATGTCATTGTCGATGCTTGCATCTGATGAAATGGTGCAGCCGAGATAGGTAAACTGGTTGACCGTTTTGAGTTTTGTGTGTCTGATGGAGATGTGGGGGTCTGGTAGTCATGGTGGGGAGCTGGCTGATGGAGGACCTCCGCTTTATTCAGGCTGACTTCCAAACAGTGAAGTTAAAACACCACGATGGAGAAACTCAGCTGGTTAAACAGTGTAAGGTGAAGTTAAAACACGACGATGGAGAAACTCACCTGGTTAAGCAGTGTAAGGAGAACTTAAAACACAACAATGGAGAAACTCAGCTGGTTAAACAGTATAAGGAGAAGTTAAAACAACGATGGAGAAAGTCAGCTGGGTAAACAGTGTAAGATGAAGTTAAAACAAAACGATGGAGAAACTGAGCTGGTTAAAAGTGTAAGGAGAAGTTAAAAAACAAGGATGGAGAAACTCAGCTGGTTAAACAGCGTAAGGTGAACTTAAAACACAACTATGGAGAAACTCAGCTGGTTAAACAGTGTAAGGTGAAGTTTAAACATGACGATGGAGAAACTCACCTGGTTAAGCAGTGTAAGGAGAACTTAAAACACAACAATGGAGAAACTCAGCTGGTTAAACAGTGTAAGGAGAAGTTAAAACAACGATGGAGAAAGTCAGCTGGGTAAACAGTGTAAGGTGAAGTTAAAACACAACGATGGAGAAACTGAGCTGGTTAAACATTGGAAGATGAATTTAAAACACAACGATGGAGAAACACAGCTGGTTAAACAGTGTAAAGTGAAGTTAAAACGCAACGATGGAGAAACTCATCTGGTTAAAGAGTGTAAGCTGAAGTTAAAACACAATGATGGAGAAACTCAGCTGGTGAAACAGTGTAAGGTAAAGTTAAACCACTAAGATGGAGAAACAAAGCAGGTTAAACAGTGTAAAGTGAAGTTAAAACACAATGATAAAGAAACTTAACTTGATGAACAGTGTAAGGTGAACTTAAATCACCACGATGGAGAAACTCAGCTGGTTAAACACTGTAAAGTGAAGTTAATACGCTACGATGGAGATACTGCTGGTTAAACAGTGTAAAGTGAAGTTAAAACACCACGATAGAGACTCAGATGGTTAAACAGTGTAAAGTGAAGTTAAAACACCACGATAGAGACTCAGATGGTTAAACAGTGTAAAGTGAAGTGAAAACTCAATGATGGAGAAACTCAGCTGGTTAAACAGTGTAAGGTGAAGTTAAAACACAAGAATGGAGAAACTACTGGTTAAACAGTGTAAAATGAAGTTAAAACACTACGATGAAGAAACTCAGCTGGTTAAACAGTGTAAGGTGAAGTTAAAACACGACGATGGAGAAACTCAGCTGGTTAAACAGTGTAAGGAGAAGTTAAAACACATCGATGGAGAAACTCAGCTGGTTAAACAGTGTAAGATGATGTTAAAACACAACAATGGAGAAACTCAGCTGGTCAAACAGTGTAAAGTGAAGTTAAAACACAATGATGGAGAAACTCAGCTGGTGAAACAGTGTAAGATGATGTTAAAACATAACAATGGAGAAACTTTGCTGGTTGAACAGTGGAAGATGAAGTTAAAACACAACGATGGAGAAACTAGCTGGTTAAACAGTGTAAGGTGAAGTTAACACACAAGAATGGAGAAAGCACTGGTTAAACAGTGTCTTTTTTCTTTGGCTTGGCTTCGCGGACGAAGATTTATGGAGGGGGTAAATGTCCACGTCAGCTGCAGGCTCGATTGTGGCTGACAAGTCTGATGCGGGACAGGCAGACGTGGTTGCAGGGGAAAATTGGTTGGTTGGGGTTAGGTTTTTCCTCCTTTGTCTTTTGTCAGTGAGGTGGGCTCTGCGGTCTTCTTCAAAGGAGGTTGCTGCCCGCCGAACAGTGAGGCGCCAAGATGCACGGTTTGAGGCGATATCAGCCCACAGGCGGTGGTCAATGTGGCAGGCACCAAGAGATTTCTTTAGGCAGTCCTTGTACCTCTTCTTTGATGCACCTCTGTCACGGTGGCCAGTGGAGAGCTCGCCATATAACACGATCTTGTGAAGGCGATGGTCCTTCATTCTGGAGACGTGACCCACCCAGCGCAGCTGGATCTTCAGCAGCGTGGACTCGATGCTGTCGGCCTCTGCCATCTCGAGTACTTCGATGTTAGGGATGAAGGCGCTCCAATGAATGTTGAAGATGGAGCGGAGACAACGCTGGTGGAAGCGTTTTAGGAGCCGTAGGTGATGCTGGTAGAGGACCCATGATCGGAGCCGAACAGGAGTGTGGGTATGACAACGGCTCTGTATACGCTTATCTTTGTGAGGTTTGTCAGTTGGTTGTTTTTCCAGACTCTTTTGTGTAGACTTCCAAAGGCGCTATTTGGCGAGTCTGTTGTATATGTCATTGTCGATGCTTGCATCTGATGAAATGGTGCAGCCGAGATAGGTAAACTGGTTGACCGTTTTGAGTTTTGTGTGTCTGATGGAGATGTGGGGGTCTGGTAGTCATGGTGGGGAGCTGGCTGATGGAGGACCTCCGCTTTATTCAGGCTGACTTCCAAACAGTGAAGTTAAAACACCACGATGGAGAAACTCAGCTGGTTAAACAGTGTAAGGTGAAGTTAAAACACGACGATGGAGAAACTCACCTGGTTAAGCAGTGTAAGGAGAACTTAAAACACAACAATGGAGAAACTCAGCTGGTTAAACAGTGTAAGGAGAAGTTAAAACAACGATGGAGAAAGTCAGCTGGGTAAACAGTGTAAGATGAAGTTAAAACAAAACGATGGAGAAACTGAGCTGGTTAAAAGTGTAAGGAGAAGTTAAAAAACAAGGATGGAGAAACTCAGCTGGTTAAACAGCGTAAGGTGAACTTAAAACACAACTATGGAGAAACTCAGCTGGTTAAACAGTGTAAGGTGAAGTTTAAACATGACGATGGAGAAACTCACCTGGTTAAGCAGTGTAAGGAGAACTTAAAACACAACAATGGAGAAACTCAGCTGGTTAAACAGTGTAAGGAGAAGTTAAAACATCGATGGAGAAAGTCAGCTGGGTAAACAGTGTAAGGTGAAGTTAAAACACAACGATGGAGAAACTGAGCTGGTTAAACATTGGAAGATGAAGTTAAAACACAACGATGGAGAAACACAGCTGGTTAAACAGTGTAAGGTGAAGTTAAAACGCAACGATGGAGAAACTCAGCTGGTTACACAGTGTAAGGTGCAGTTAAAACGCAACGATGGAGAAACTCATCTGGTTAAAGAGTGTAAGCTGAAGTTAAAACACAATGATGGAGGACTCATCTGGTTCAACAGTGTAAAGTTTAGTTAAAAAGCAACGATGGAGGAACTCAGCTGGTTAAACAGCGTAAGGTGAACTTAAAACACAACTATGGAGAAACTCAGCTGGTTAAAGAGTGTAAGGTGTAGTTGAAGCACAACAATGGAGAAAGTCAGCTGGGTAAACAGTGTAAGGGATTTAAAACACAACGATGGATAAACAGCTGGTTAAACAGTGTAAGGTGAAGTTAAAACACAACGATGGAGAAACTCATCTGGTTAAACAGTGTAAAGTGAAGTTAAAACACAATGATGGAGAAACTCAGCTGGTGAAACAGTGTAAGGTAAAGTTAAACCACTACGATGGAGAAACAAAGCAGGTTAAACAGTGTAAAGTGAAGTTAAAACACAACGATGGAGAAACTCTGCTGGTTAAACAGTGTAAGGTGAAGTTAAAACACAACGATGGAGAAACTCTGCTGGTTGAACAGTGTAAAGTGAAGTTAAAAGGCAACAATGGAGAAACTCAGCTGGTTAAACAGTGTAAGGTGAAGTTAAAACACAATGATGAAGAAACTTAACTTGATGAACAGTGTAAGGTGAAGTTAAATCACCACGATGGAGAAACTCAGCTGGTTAAACACTGTAAAGTGAAGTTAAAACGCTACGATGGAGATACTGCTGGTTAAACAGTGTAAGGTGAAGTTAAAACACCACGATGGAGGAACTCAGTTGGTTAAACACTGTAAAGTGAAGTTAAAACGCTACGATGGAGATACTGCTGGTTAAACAGTGTAAGGTGATGTTAAAACACCACGATGGAGAAACTCAGTTGGTTAAACAGTGTAAAGTGAAGTTAAAACACAACGATGGAGAAACTCATCTAGTTTAACAGTGTAAAGTGAAGTTAAAACGCAACGATGGTGTAATGGAGGATTAAAACCATGTACTCAGATGCTTTTTGCTTATGTGGAACTGACGACACTGGGTCCACACACAGGTCACCTTACTTTCAGAACTAGCAGATGTAATTAAACTCAGCCATGGGGAGTTATCTGAAGATACACTTTGAAATGGAATTCCACCGTGAGGCCCAGGGAAAGCAGTTGTCAAATACGACACTCTGAAATTGACGTATTGGTCACAACCTGTCTTGCTCAAGAAGTTTTAATGAGTCCTTGTATCTACGAGATAAACCAGGATATCATAGCATCCTGCTCCATAATAATTAATCTTCTAAATTGTAGAATAGTATGCTCAGCTTTGATTTTGACTGACAAATGTTAGAGGGAGTGGGTGCATGATTAATTGTTTTTGGGGTATAAAAGTCTGTGGTCCTGCTGCTGAAGTTTAGACTCTCCGAGGGGTGGGAACACCCCTTGTCAAGAAGGAAGAACAGCCAGAGTCCGAGCAACGTCCCGGTCGGGGGAGGTGGAGAAGCTGCTACCAGCGCCCTGACAACCTACTACAAGTGTGCAGTTGTTGCCTCGCTTCGGCAGTTGGGACCAGTCCAAGCGTTGATAAGTATAGTTGGGAAGGGCTTGCATATTGTAGTGTGAAATCAGCTTTTGAATTAGTAATAAACATTTGTATAAACTGAACTGCTCTCGGTGTGTGTGTCTATTTTCTTTCGGTAGCTAAAACACTGTGACCAATCTAAAATGAACAAAATGAGAGGTATAAGTTTACCCAAGACAGATGGAGAAACTCAGCTGGTCAAACAGCGTAAGGTGAACTTAAAACACAACGATGCAGAAACTAAGCTGGTTAAACAGTGTAAAGTAAAGTTAAAACACAATGATGGGGAAACTCTGCTGGTTAAATAGTGTAAAGTGAAGTTAAAACACAAGGATGGAGAAACTCAGCTGGTTAAACAGTGTAAAGTGAAGTTAAAACACCATGATGGAGAAACTCAGCTGGTTAAACAGTGTAAAGTGAAGTTAAAACTCAACGATGGAGAAACTCAGCTGGTTAAACAGTGTAAGGTGAATTTAAAACACTATGATGGAGAAACTCAGCTGGTTAAGCAGTGGAAGAAGAAGTTAAAACACCACGATGGAGACACTCATCTGGTTAAACAGTGTAAAGTGAAGTTAAAACACCACGATAGAGACTCAGATGGTTAAACAGTGTAAAGTGAAGTTAAAACACAATGATGGAGAAACTCAGCTGGTTAAACAGTGTAAGGTGAAGTTAAAACACCATGATGGAGAAACTCAGCTGGTTAAACAGTGTAAAGTGAAGTTAAAACGCAACGATGGAGAAACTCATCTGGTTAAAGAGTGTAAGCTGAAGTTAAAACACAATGATGGAGGACTCATCTGGTTCAACAGTGTAAAGTTTAGTTAAAAAGCAACGATGGAGGAACGCAGCTGGTAAAACAGCGTAATGTGAACTTAAAACACAAATTTGGAGAAACTCAGCTGGTTAAACAGTGTAAAGTGAAGTTAAAACACAACGATGGAGAAACTCATCTAGTTTAACAGTGTAAAGTGAAGTTAAAACGCAACGATGGAGAAACTCAGCTGGTCAAACAGCGTAAGGTGAACTTAAAACACAACGATGCAGAAACTCAGCTGGTTAAACACTGTAAAGTGAAGTTAAAACGCTACGATGGAGATACTGCTGGTTAAACAGTGTAAGGTGAAGTTAAAACACCACGATGGAGGAACTCAGTTGGTTAAACACTGTAAAGTGAAGTTAAAACACAACGATGGAGATACTGCTGGTTAAACAGTGTAAAGTGAAGTTAAAACACAATGATGGAGAAACTCAGCTGGTGAAACAGTGTAAGATGATGTTAAAACATAACAATGGAGAAACTTTGCTGGTTGAACAGTGGAAGATGAAGTTAAAACACAACGATGGAGAAACCAGCTGGTTAAACAGTGTAAGGTGAAGTTAACACACAAGAATGGAGAAAGCACTGGTTAAACAGTGTCTTTTTTCTTTGGCTTGGCTTCGCGGACGAAGATTTATGGAGGGGGTAAATGTCCACGTCAGCTGCAGGCTCGATTGTGGCTGACAAGTCTGATGCGGGACAGGCAGACGTGGTTGCAGGGGAAAATTGGTTGGTTGGGGTTAGGTTTTTCCTCCTTTGTCTTTTGTCAGTGAGGTGGGCTCTGCGGTCTTCTTCAAAGGAGGTTGCTGCCCGCCGAACAGTGAGGCGCCAAGATGCACGGTTTGAGGCGATATCAGCCCACAGGCGGTGGTCAATGTGGCAGGCACCAAGAGATTTCTTTAGGCAGTCCTTGTACCTCTTCTTTGATGCACCTCTGTCACGGTGGCCAGTGGAGAGCTCGCCATATAACACGATCTTGTGAAGGCGATGGTCCTTCATTCTGGAGACGTGACCCACCCAGCGCAGCTGGATCTTCAGCAGCGTGGACTCGATGCTGTCGGCCTCTGCCAGCTCGAGTACTTCGATGTTAGGGATGAAGGCGCTCCAATGAATGTTGAAGATGGAGCGGAGACAATGCTGGTGGAAGCGTTTTAGGAGCCGTAGGTGATGCTGGTAGAGGACCCATGATCGGAGCCGAACAGGAGTGTGGGTATGACAACGGCTCTGTATACGCTTATCTTTGTGAGGTTTGTCAGTTGGTTGTTTTTCCAGACTCTTTTGTGTAGACTTCCAAAGGCGCTATTTGGCGAGTCTGTTGTATATGTCATTGTCGATGCTTGCATCTGATGAAATGGTGCAGCCGAGATAGGTAAACTGGTTGACCGTTTTGAGTTTTGTGTGTCTGATGGAGATGTGGGGGTCTGGTAGTCATGGTGGGGAGCTGGCTGATGGAGGACCTCCGCTTTATTCAGGCTGACTTCCAAACAGTGAAGTTAAAACACCACGATGGAGAAACTCAGCTGGTTAAACAGTGTAAGGTGAAGTTAAAACACGACGATGGAGAAACTCACCTGGTTAAGCAGTGTAAGGAGAACTTAAAACACAACAATGGAGAAACTCAGCTGGTTAAACAGTATAAGGAGAAGTTAAAACAACGATGGAGAAAGTCAGCTGGGTAAACAGTGTAAGATGAAGTTAAAACAAAACGATGGAGAAACTGAGCTGGTTAAAAGTGTAAGGAGAAGTTAAAAAACAAGGATGGAGAAACTCAGCTGGTTAAACAGCGTAAGGTGAACTTAAAACACAACTATGGAGAAACTCAGCTGGTTAAACAGTGTAAGGTGAAGTTTAAACATGACGATGGAGAAACTCACCTGGTTAAGCAGTGTAAGGAGAACTTAAAACACAACAATGGAGAAACTCAGCTGGTTAAACAGTGTAAGGAGAAGTTAAAACAACGATGGAGAAAGTCAGCTGGGTAAACAGTGTAAGGTGAAGTTAAAACACAACGATGGAGAAACTGAGCTGGTTAAACATTGGAAGATGAAGTTAAAACACAACGATGGAGAAACACAGCTGGTTAAACAGTGTAAGGTGAAGTTAAAACGCAACGATGGAGAAACTCAGCTGGTTACACAGTGTAAGGTGCAGTTAAAACGCAACGATGGAGAAACTCATCTGGTTAAAGAGTGTAAGCTGAAGTTAAAACACAATGATGGAGGACTCATCTGGTACAACAGTGTAAAGTTTAGTTAAAAAGCAACGATGGAGGAACTCAGCTGGTTAAACAGCGTAAGGTGAACTTAAAACACAACTATGGAGAAACTCAGCTGGTTAAAGAGTGTAAGGTGTAGTTGAAGCACAACAATGGAGAAAGTCAGCTGGGTAAACAGTGTAAGGGATTTAAAACACAACGATGGATAAACAGCTGGTTAAACAGTGTAAGGTGAAGTTAAAACACAACGATGGAGAAACTCATCTGGTTAAACAGTGTAAAGTGAAGTTAAAACACAATGATGGAGAAACTCAGCTGGTGAAACAGTGTAAGGTAAAGTTAAACCACAACGATGGAGAAACTCAGCAGGGTAAACAGTGTAAAGTGAAGTTAAAACACAACGATGGAGAAACTCTGCTGGTTAAACAGTGTAAGGTGAAGTTAAAACACAACAATGGAGAAACTCTGCTGGTTGAACAGTGTAAAGTGAAGTTAAAATGCAACGATGGAGAAACTCATCTGGTTAAAGAGTGTAAGCTGAAGTTAAAACACAATGATGGAGGACTCATCTGGTTCAACAGTGTAAAGTTTAGTTAAAAAGCAACGATGGAGGAACTCAGCTGGTTAAACAGCGTAAGGTGAACTTAAAACACAACTATGGAGAAACTCAGCTGGTAAAACAGTGTAAGGTGTAGTTGAAGCACAACAATGGAGAAAGTCAGCTGGGTAAACAGTGTAAGGGATTTAAAACACAACGATGGATAAACAGCTGGTTAAACAGTGTAAGGTGAAGTTAAAACACAACGATGGAGAAACTCATCTGGTTAAACAGTGTAAAGTGAAGTTAAAACACAATGATGGAGAAACTCAGCTGGTGAAACAGTGTAAGGTAAAGTTAAACCACTACGATGGAGAAACAAAGCAGGTTAAACAGTGTAAAGTGAAGTTAAAACACAACGATGGAGAAACTCTGCTGGTTAAACAGTGTAAGGTGAAGTTAAAACACAACGATGGAGAAACTCTGCAGGTTGAACAGTGTAAAGTGAAGTTAAAATGCAACAATGGAGAAACTCAGCTGGTTAAACAGTGTAAGGTGAAGTTAAAACACAATGATGAAGAAACTTAACTTGATGAACAGTGTAAGGTGAAGTTAAATCACCACGATGGAGAAACTCAGCTGGTTAAACACTGTAAAGTGAAGTTAAAACGCTACGATGGAGATACTGCTGGTTAAACAGTGTAAGGTGAAGTTAAAACACCACGATGGAGGAACTCAGTTGGTTAAACACTGTAAAGTGAAGTTAAAACGCTACGATGGAGATACTGCTGGTTAAACAGTGTAAGGTGATGTTAAAACACCACGATGGAGAAACTCAGCTGGTTAAACAGTGTAAAGTGAAGTTAAAACACAACGATGGAGAAACTCATCTAGTTTAACAGTGTAAAGTGAAGTTAAAACGCAACGATGGTGTAATGGAGGATTAAAACCATGTACTCAGATGCTTTTTGCTTATGTGGAACTGACGACACTGGGTCCACACACAGGTCACCTTACTTTCAGAACTAGCAGATGTAATTAAACTCAGCCATGGGGACTTATCTGAAGATACACTTTGAAATGGAATTCCACCGTGAGGCCCAGGGAAAGCAGTTGTCAAATACGACACTCTGAAATTGACGTATTGGTCACAACCTGTCTTGCTCAAGAAGTTTTAATGAGTCCTTGTATCTACGAGATAAACCAGGATATCATAGCATCCTGCTCCATAATAATTAATCTTCTAAATTGTAGAATAGTATGCTCAGCTTTGATTTTGACTGACAAATGTTAGAGGGAGTGGGTGCATGATTAATTGTTTTTGGGGTATAAAAGTCTGTGGTCCTGCTGCTGAAGTTTAGACTCTCCGAGGGGTGGGAACACCCCTTGTCAAGAAGGAAGAACAGCCAGAGTCCGAGCAACGTCCCGGTCGGGGGAGGTGGAGAAGCTGCTACCAGCGCCCTGACAACCTACTACAAGTGTGCAGTTGTTGCCTCGCTTCGGCAGTTGGGACCAGTCCAAGCGTTGATAAGTATAGTTGGGAAGGGCTTGCATATTGTAGTGTGAAATCAGCTTTTGAATTAGTAATAAACATTTGTATAAACTGAACTGCTCTCGGTGTGTGTGTCTATTTTCTTTCGGTAGCTAAAACACTGTGACCAATCTAAAATGAACAAAATGAGAGGTATAAGTTTACCCAAGACAGATGGAGAAACTCAGCTGGTCAAACAGCGTAAGGTGAACTTAAAACACAACGATGCAGAAACTAAGCTGGTTAAACAGTGTAAAGTAAAGTTAAAACACAATGATGGGGAAACTCTGCTGGTTAAATAGTGTAAAGTGAAGTTAAAACACAAGGATGGAGAAACTCAGCTGGTTAAACAGTGTAAAGTGAAGTTAAAACACCATGATGGAGAAACTCAGCTGGTTAAACAGTGTAAAGTGAAGTTAAAACTCAACGATGGAGAAACTCAGCTGGTTAAACAGTGTAAGGTGAATTTAAAACACTATGATGGAGAAACTCAGCTGGTTAAGCAGTGGAAGAAGAAGTTAAAACACCACGATGGAGACACTCATCTGGTTAAACAGTGTAAAGTGAAGTTAAAACACCACGATAGAGACTCAGATGGTTAAACAGTGTAAAGTGAAGTTAAAACACAATGATGGAGAAACTCAGCTGGTTAAACAGTGTAAGGTGAAGTTAAAACACCATGATGGAGAAACTCAGCTGGTTAAACAGTGTAAAGTGAAGTTAAAACGCAACGATGGAGAAACTCATCTGGTTAAAGAGTGTAAGCTGAAGTTAAAACACAATGATGGAGGACTCATCTGGTTCAACAGTGTAAAGTTTAGTTAAAAAGCAACGATGGAGGAACGCAGCTGGTAAAACAGCGTAATGTGAACTTAAAACACAACTTTGGAGAAACTCAGCTGGTTAAACAGTGTAAAGTGAAGTTAAAACACAACGATGGAGAAACTCATCTAGTTTAACAGTGTAAAGTGAAGTTAAAACGCAACGATGGAGAAACTCAGCTGGTCAAACAGCGTAAGGTGAACTTAAAACACAACGATGCAGAAACTCAGCTGGTTAAACACTGTAAAGTGAAGTTAAAACGCTACGATGGAGATACTGCTGGTTAAACAGTGTAAGGTGAAGTTAAAACACCACGATGGAGGAACTCAGTTGGTTAAACACTGTAAAGTGAAGTTAAAACACAACGATGGAGATACTGCTGGTTAAACAGTGTAAAGTGAAGTTAAAACACAATGATGGAGAAACTCAGCTGGTGAAACAGTGTAAGATGATGTTAAAACATAACAATGGAGAAACTTTGCTGGTTGAACAGTGGAAGATGAAGTTAAAACACAACGATGGAGAAACCAGCTGGTTAAACAGTGTAAGGTGAAGTTAACACACAAGAATGGAGAAAGCACTGGTTAAACAGTGTCTTTTTTCTTTGGCTTGGCTTCGCGGACGAAGATTTATGGAGGGGGTAAATGTCCACGTCAGCTGCAGGCTCGATTGTGGCTGACAAGTCTGATGCGGGACAGGCAGACGTGGTTGCAGGGGAAAATTGGTTGGTTGGGGTTAGGTTTTTCCTCCTTTGTCTTTTGTCAGTGAGGTGGGCTCTGCGGTCTTCTTCAAAGGAGGTTGCTGCCCGCCGAACAGTGAGGCGCCAAGATGCACGGTTTGAGGCGATATCAGCCCACAGGCGGTGGTCAATGTGGCAGGCACCAAGAGATTTCTTTAGGCAGTCCTTGTACCTCTTCTTTGATGCACCTCTGTCACGGTGGCCAGTGGAGAGCTCGCCATATAACACGATCTTGTGAAGGCGATGGTCCTTCATTCTGGAGACGTGACCCACCCAGCGCAGCTGGATCTTCAGCAGCGTGGACTCGATGCTGTCGGCCTCTGCCAGCTCGAGTACTTCGATGTTAGGGATGAAGGCGCTCCAATGAATGTTGAAGATGGAGCGGAGACAATGCTGGTGGAAGCGTTTTAGGAGCCGTAGGTGATGCTGGTAGAGGACCCATGATCGGAGCCGAACAGGAGTGTGGGTATGACAACGGCTCTGTATACGCTTATCTTTGTGAGGTTTGTCAGTTGGTTGTTTTTCCAGACTCTTTTGTGTAGACTTCCAAAGGCGCTATTTGGCGAGTCTGTTGTATATGTCATTGTCGATGCTTGCATCTGATGAAATGGTGCAGCCGAGATAGGTAAACTGGTTGACCGTTTTGAGTTTTGTGTGTCTGATGGAGATGTGGGGGTCTGGTAGTCATGGTGGGGAGCTGGCTGATGGAGGACCTCCGCTTTATTCAGGCTGACTTCCAAACAGTGAAGTTAAAACACCACGATGGAGAAACTCAGCTGGTTAAACAGTGTAAGGTGAAGTTAAAACACGACGATGGAGAAACTCACCTGGTTAAGCAGTGTAAGGAGAACTTAAAACACAACAATGGAGAAACTCAGCTGGTTAAACAGTATAAGGAGAAGTTAAAACAACGATGGAGAAAGTCAGCTGGGTAAACAGTGTAAGATGAAGTTAAAACAAAACGATGGAGAAACTGAGCTGGTTAAAAGTGTAAGGAGAAGTTAAAAAACAAGGATGGAGAAACTCAGCTGGTTAAACAGCGTAAGGTGAACTTAAAACACAACTATGGAGAAACTCAGCTGGTTAAACAGTGTAAGGTGAAGTTTAAACATGACGATGGAGAAACTCACCTGGTTAAGCAGTGTAAGGAGAACTTAAAACACAACAATGGAGAAACTCAGCTGGTTAAACAGTGTAAGGAGAAGTTAAAACAACGATGGAGAAAGTCAGCTGGGTAAACAGTGTAAGGTGAAGTTAAAACACAACGATGGAGAAACTGAGCTGGTTAAACATTGGAAGATGAAGTTAAAACACAACGATGGAGAAACACAGCTGGTTAAACAGTGTAAGGTTAAGTTAAAACGCAACGATGGAGAAACTCAGCTGGTTACACAGTGTAAGGTGCAGTTAAAACGCAACGATGGAGAAACTCATCTGGTTAAAGAGTGTAAGCTGAAGTTAAAACACAATGATGGAGGACTCATCTGGTACAACAGTGTAAAGTTTAGTTAAAAAGCAACGATGGAGGAACTCAGCTGGTTAAACAGCGTAAGGTGAACTTAAAACACAACTATGGAGAAACTCAGCTGGTTAAAGAGTGTAAGGTGTAGTTGAAGCACAACAATGGAGAAAGTCAGCTGGGTAAACAGTGTAAGGGATTTAAAACACAACGATGGATAAACAGCTGGTTAAACAGTGTAAGGTGAAGTTAAAACACAACGATGGAGAAACTCATCTGGTTAAACAGTGTAAAGTGAAGTTAAAACACAATGATGGAGAAACTCAGCTGGTGAAACAGTGTAAGGTAAAGTTAAACCACAACGATGGAGAAACTCAGCAGGGTAAACAGTGTAAAGTGAAGTTAAAACACAACGATGGAGAAACTCTGCTGGTTAAACAGTGTAAGGTGAAGTTAAAACACAACAATGGAGAAACTCTGCTGGTTGAACAGTGTAAAGTGAAGTTAAAATGCAACGATGGAGAAACTCATCTGGTTAAAGAGTGTAAGCTGAAGTTAAAACACAATGATGGAGGACTCATCTGGTTCAACAGTGTAAAGTTTAGTTAAAAAGCAACGATGGAGGAACTCAGCTGGTTAAACAGCGTAAGGTGAACTTAAAACACAACTATGGAGAAACTCAGCTGGTAAAACAGTGTAAGGTGTAGTTGAAGCACAACAATGGAGAAAGTCAGCTGGGTAAACAGTGTAAGGGATTTAAAACACAACGATGGATAAACAGCTGGTTAAACAGTGTAAGGTGAAGTTAAAACACAACGATGGAGAAACTCATCTGGTTAAACAGTGTAAAGTGAAGTTAAAACACAATGATGGAGAAACTCAGCTGGTGAAACAGTGTAAGGTAAAGTTAAACCACTACGATGGAGAAACAAAGCAGGTTAAACAGTGTAAAGTGAAGTTAAAACACAACGATGGAGAAACTCTGCTGGTTAAACAGTGTAAGGTGAAGTTAAAACACAACGATGGAGAAACTCTGCAGGTTGAACAGTGTAAAGTGAAGTTAAAATGCAACAATGGAGAAACTCAGCTGGTTAAACAGTGTAAGGTGAAGTTAAAACACAATGATGAAGAAACTTAACTTGATGAACAGTGTAAGGTGAAGTTAAATCACCACGATGGAGAAACTCAGCTGGTTAAACACTGTAAAGTGAAGTTAAAACGCTACGATGGAGATACTGCTGGTTAAACAGTGTAAGGTGAAGTTAAAACACCACGATGGAGGAACTCAGTTGGTTAAACACTGTAAAGTGAAGTTAAAACGCTACGATGGAGATACTGCTGGTTAAACAGTGTAAGGTGATGTTAAAACACCACGATGGAGAAACTCAGCTGGTTAAACAGTGTAAAGTGAAGTTAAAACACAACGATGGAGAAACTCATCTAGTTTAACAGTGTAAAGTGAAGTTAAAACGCAACGATGGTGTAATGGAGGATTAAAACCATGTACTCAGATGCTTTTTGCTTATGTGGAACTGACGACACTGGGTCCACACACAGGTCACCTTACTTTCAGAACTAGCAGATGTAATTAAACTCAGCCATGGGGACTTATCTGAAGATACACTTTGAAATGGAATTCCACCGTGAGGCCCAGGGAAAGCAGTTGTCAAATACGACACTCTGAAATTGACGTATTGGTCACAACCTGTCTTGCTCAAGAAGTTTTAATGAGTCCTTGTATCTACGAGATAAACCAGGATATCATAGCATCCTGCTCCATAATAATTAATCTTCTAAATTGTAGAATAGTATGCTCAGCTTTGATTTTGACTGACAAATGTTAGAGGGAGTGGGTGCATGATTAATTGTTTTTGGGGTATAAAAGTCTGTGGTCCTGCTGCTGAAGTTTAGACTCTCCGAGGGGTGGGAACACCCCTTGTCAAGAAGGAAGAACAGCCAGAGTCCGAGCAACGTCCCGGTCGGGGGAGGTGGAGAAGCTGCTACCAGCGCCCTGACAACCTACTACAAGTGTGCAGTTGTTGCCTCGCTTCGGCAGTTGGGACCAGTCCAAGCGTTGATAAGTATAGTTGGGAAGGGCTTGCATATTGTAGTGTGAAATCAGCTTTTGAATTAGTAATAAACATTTGTATAAACTGAACTGCTCTCGGTGTGTGTGTCTATTTTCTTTCGGTAGCTAAAACACTGTGACCAATCTAAAATGAACAAAATGAGAGGTATAAGTTTACCCAAGACAGATGGAGAAACTCAGCTGGTCAAACAGCGTAAGGTGAACTTAAAACACAACGATGCAGAAACTAAGCTGGTTAAACAGTGTAAAGTAAAGTTAAAACACAATGATGGGGAAACTCTGCTGGTTAAATAGTGTAAAGTGAAGTTAAAACACAAGGATGGAGAAACTCAGCTGGTTAAACAGTGTAAAGTGAAGTTAAAACACCATGATGGAGAAACTCAGCTGGTTAAACAGTGTAAAGTGAAGTTAAAACTCAACGATGGAGAAACTCAGCTGGTTAAACAGTGTAAGGTGAATTTAAAACACTATGATGGAGAAACTCAGCTGGTTAAGCAGTGGAAGAAGAAGTTAAAACACCACGATGGAGACACTCATCTGGTTAAACAGTGTAAAGTGAAGTTAAAACACCACGATAGAGACTCAGATGGTTAAACAGTGTAAAGTGAAGTTAAAACACAATGATGGAGAAACTCAGCTGGTTAAACAGTGTAAGGTGAAGTTAAAACACCATGATGGAGAAACTCAGCTGGTTAAACAGTGTAAAGTGAAGTTAAAACGCAACGATGGAGAAACTCATCTGGTTAAAGAGTGTAAGCTGAAGTTAAAACACAATGATGGAGGACTCATCTGGTTCAACAGTGTAAAGTTTAGTTAAAAAGCAACGATGGAGGAACGCAGCTGGTAAAACAGCGTAATGTGAACTTAAAACACAACTTTGGAGAAACTCAGCTGGTTAAACAGTGTAAAGTGAAGTTAAAACACAACGATGGAGAAACTCATCTAGTTTAACAGTGTAAAGTGAAGTTAAAACGCAACGATGGAGAAACTCAGCTGGTCAAACAGCGTAAGGTGAACTTAAAACACAACGATGCAGAAACTCAGCTGGTTAAACACTGTAAAGTGAAGTTAAAACGCTACGATGGAGATACTGCTGGTTAAACAGTGTAAGGTGAAGTTAAAACACCACGATGGAGGAACTCAGTTGGTTAAACACTGTAAAGTGAAGTTAAAACACAACGATGGAGATACTGCTGGTTAAACAGTGTAAAGTGAAGTTAAAACACAATGATGGAGAAACTCAGCTGGTGAAACAGTGTAAGATGATGTTAAAACATAACAATGGAGAAACTTTGCTGGTTGAACAGTGGAAGATGAAGTTAAAACACAACGATGGAGAAACCAGCTGGTTAAACAGTGTAAGGTGAAGTTAACACACAAGAATGGAGAAAGCACTGGTTAAACAGTGTCTTTTTTCTTTGGCTTGGCTTCGCGGACGAAGATTTATGGAGGGGGTAAATGTCCACGTCAGCTGCAGGCTCGATTGTGGCTGACAAGTCTGATGCGGGACAGGCAGACGTGGTTGCAGGGGAAAATTGGTTGGTTGGGGTTAGGTTTTTCCTCCTTTGTCTTTTGTCAGTGAGGTGGGCTCTGCGGTCTTCTTCAAAGGAGGTTGCTGCCCGCCGAACAGTGAGGCGCCAAGATGCACGGTTTGAGGCGATATCAGCCCACAGGCGGTGGTCAATGTGGCAGGCACCAAGAGATTTCTTTAGGCAGTCCTTGTACCTCTTCTTTGATGCACCTCTGTCACGGTGGCCAGTGGAGAGCTCGCCATATAACACGATCTTGTGAAGGCGATGGTCCTTCATTCTGGAGACGTGACCCACCCAGCGCAGCTGGATCTTCAGCAGCGTGGACTCGATGCTGTCGGCCTCTGCCAGCTCGAGTACTTCGATGTTAGGGATGAAGGCGCTCCAATGAATGTTGAAGATGGAGCGGAGACAATGCTGGTGGAAGCGTTTTAGGAGCCGTAGGTGATGCTGGTAGAGGACCCATGATCGGAGCCGAACAGGAGTGTGGGTATGACAACGGCTCTGTATACGCTTATCTTTGTGAGGTTTGTCAGTTGGTTGTTTTTCCAGACTCTTTTGTGTAGACTTCCAAAGGCGCTATTTGGCGAGTCTGTTGTATATGTCATTGTCGATGCTTGCATCTGATGAAATGGTGCAGCCGAGATAGGTAAACTGGTTGACCGTTTTGAGTTTTGTGTGTCTGATGGAGATGTGGGGGTCTGGTAGTCATGGTGGGGAGCTGGCTGATGGAGGACCTCCGCTTTATTCAGGCTGACTTCCAAACAGTGAAGTTAAAACACCACGATGGAGAAACTCAGCTGGTTAAACAGTGTAAGGTGAAGTTAAAACACGACGATGGAGAAACTCACCTGGTTAAGCAGTGTAAGGAGAACTTAAAACACAACAATGGAGAAACTCAGCTGGTTAAACAGTATAAGGAGAAGTTAAAACAACGATGGAGAAAGTCAGCTGGGTAAACAGTGTAAGATGAAGTTAAAACAAAACGATGGAGAAACTGAGCTGGTTAAAAGTGTAAGGAGAAGTTAAAAAACAAGGATGGAGAAACTCAGCTGGTTAAACAGCGTAAGGTGAACTTAAAACACAACTATGGAGAAACTCAGCTGGTTAAACAGTGTAAGGTGAAGTTTAAACATGACGATGGAGAAACTCACCTGGTTAAGCAGTGTAAGGAGAACTTAAAACACAACAATGGAGAAACTCAGCTGGTTAAACAGTGTAAGGAGAAGTTAAAACAACGATGGAGAAAGTCAGCTGGGTAAACAGTGTAAGGTGAAGTTAAAACACAACGATGGAGAAACTGAGCTGGTTAAACATTGGAAGATGAAGTTAAAACACAACGATGGAGAAACACAGCTGGTTAAACAGTGTAAGGTGAAGTTAAAACGCAACGATGGAGAAACTCAGCTGGTTACACAGTGTAAGGTGCAGTTAAAACGCAACGATGGAGAAACTCATCTGGTTAAAGAGTGTAAGCTGAAGTTAAAACACAATGATGGAGGACTCATCTGGTTCAACAGTGTAAAGTTTAGTTAAAAAGCAACGATGGAGGAACTCAGCTGGTTAAACAGCGTAAGGTGAACTTAAAACACAACTATGGAGAAACTCAGCTGGTTAAAGAGTGTAAGGTGTAGTTGAAGCACAACAATGGAGAAAGTCAGCTGGGTAAACAGTGTAAGGGATTTAAAACACAACGATGGATAAACAGCTGGTTAAACAGTGTAAGGTGAAGTTAAAACACAACGATGGAGAAACTCATCTGGTTAAACAGTGTAAAGTGAAGTTAAAACACAATGATGGAGAAACTCAGCTGGTGAAACAGTGTAAGGTAAAGTTAAACCACAACGATGGAGAAACTCAGCAGGGTAAACAGTGTAAAGTGAAGTTAAAACACAACGATGGAGAAACTCTGCTGGTTAAACAGTGTAAGGTGAAGTTAAAACACAACAATGGAGAAACTCTGCTGGTTGAACAGTGTAAAGTGAAGTTAAAATGCAACGATGGAGAAACTCAGCTGGTTAAACAGTGTAAGGTGAAGTTAAAACACAATGATGAAGAAACTTAACTTGATGAACAGTGTAAGGTGAAGTTAAATCACCACGATGGAGAATCGCAGCTGGTTAAACACTGTAAAGTGAAGTTAAAACGCTACGATGGAGATACTGCTGGTTAAACAGTGTAAGGTGAAGTTAAAACACCACAATGGAGGAACTCAGTTGGTTAAACACTGTAAAGTGAAGTTAAAATGCTACGATGGAGATACTGCTGGTTAAACAGTGTAAGGTGATGTTAAAACACCACGATGGAGAAACTCAGCTGGTTAAACAGTGTAAAGTGAAGGTAAAACACAACGATGGAGAAACTCATCTAGTTTAACAGTGTAAAGTGAAGTTAAAACGCAACGATGGAGAAACTCAGCTGGTCAAACAGCGTAAGGTGAACTTTAAACACAACGATGCAGAAACTAAGCTGGTTAAACAGTGTAAAGTAAAGTTAAAACACAATGATGGGGAAACTCTGCTGGTTAAATAGTGTAAAGTGAAGTTAAAACACAAGGATGGAGAAACTCAGCTGGTTAAACAGTGTAAAGTGAAGTTAAAACACCATGATGGAGAAACTCAGCTGGTTAAACAGTGTAAAGTGAATTTAAAACGCAACGATGGAGAAACTCATCTGGTTAAAGAGTGTAAGCTGAAGTTAAAACACAATGATGGAGGACTCATCTGGTTCAACAGTGTAAAGTTTAGTTAAAAAGCAACGATGGAGGAACTCAGCTGGTTAAACAGCGTAAGGTGAACTTAAAACACAACTATGGAGAAACTCAGCTGGTTAAACAGTGTAAGGTGTAGTTGAAGCACAACAATGGAGAAAGTCAGCTGGGTAAACAGTGTAAGGGATTTAAAACACAACGATGGATAAACAGCTGGTTAAACAGTGTAAGGTGAAGTTAAAACACAACGATGGAGAAACTCATCTGGTTAAACAGTGTAAAGTGAAGTTAAAACACAATGATGGAGAAACTCAGCTGGTGAAACAGTGTAAGGTAAAGTTAAACCACTACGATGGAGAAACAAAGCAGGTTAAACAGTGTAAAGTGAAGTTAAAACACAACGATGGAGAAACTCTGCTGGTTAAACAGTGTAAGGTGAAGTTAAAACACAACGATGGAGAAACTCTGCTGGTTGAACAGTGTAAAGTGAAGTTAAAATGCAACAATGGAGAAACTCAGCTGGTTAAACAGTGTAAGGTGAAGTTAAAACACAATGATGAAGAAACTTAACTTGATGAACAGTGTAAGGTGAAGTTAAATCACCACGATGGAGAAACTCAGCTGGTTAAACACTGTAAAGTGAAGTTAAAACGCTACGATGGAGATACTGCTGGTTAAACAGTGTAAGGTGAAGTTAAAACACCACGATGGAGGAACTCAGTTGGTTAAACACTGTAAAGTGAAGTTAAAACGCTACGATGGAGATACTGCTGGTTAAACAGTGTAAGGTGATGTTAAAACACCACGATGGAGAAACTCAGTTGGTTAAACAGTGTAAAGTGAAGTTAAAACACAACGATGGAGAAACTCATCTAGTTTAACAGTGTAAAGTGAAGTTAAAACGCAACGATGGTGTAATGGAGGATTAAAACCATGTACTCAGATGCTTTTTGCTTATGTGGAACTGACGACACTGGGTCCACACACAGGTCACCTTACTTTCAGAACTAGCAGATGTAATTAAACTCAGCCATGGGGACTTATCTGAAGATACACTTTGAAATGGAATTCCACCGTGAGGCCCAGGGAAAGCAGTTGTCAAATACGACACTCTGAAATTGACGTATTGGTCACAACCTGTCTTGCTCAAGAAGTTTTAATGAGTCCTTGTATCTACGAGATAAACCAGGATATCATAGCATCCTGCTCCATAATAATTAATCTTCTAAATTGTAGAATAGTATGCTCAGCTTTGATTTTGACTGACAAATGTTAGAGGGAGTGGGTGCATGATTAATTGTTTTTGGGGTATAAAAGTCTGTGGTCCTGCTGCTGAAGTTTAGACTCTCCGAGGGGTGGGAACACCCCTTGTCAAGAAGGAAGAACAGCCAGAGTCCGAGCAACGTCCCGGTCGGGGGAGGTGGAGAAGCTGCTACCAGCGCCCTGACAACCTACTACAAGTGTGCAGTTGTTGCCTCGCTTCGGCAGTTGGGACCAGTCCAAGCGTTGATAAGTATAGTTGGGAAGGGCTTGCATATTGTAGTGTGAAATCAGCTTTTGAATTAGTAATAAACATTTGTATAAACTGAACTGCTCTCGGTGTGTGTGTCTATTTTCTTTCGGTAGCTAAAACACTGTGACCAATCTAAAATGAACAAAATGAGAGGTATAAGTTTACCCAAGACAGATGGAGAAACTCAGCTGGTCAAACAGCGTAAGGTGAACTTAAAACACAACGATGCAGAAACTAAGCTGGTTAAACAGTGTAAAGTAAAGTTAAAACACAATGATGGGGAAACTCTGCTGGTTAAATAGTGTAAAGTGAAGTTAAAACACAAGGATGGAGAAACTCAGCTGGTTAAACAGTGTAAAGTGAAGTTAAAACACCATGATGGAGAAACTCAGCTGGTTAAACAGTGTAAAGTGAAGTTAAAACTCAACGATGGAGAAACTCAGCTGGTTAAACAGTGTAAGGTGAATTTAAAACACTATGATGGAGAAACTCAGCTGGTTAAGCAGTGGAAGAAGAAGTTAAAACACCACGATGGAGACACTCATCTGGTTAAACAGTGTAAAGTGAAGTTAAAACACCACGATAGAGACTCAGATGGTTAAACAGTGTAAAGTGAAGTTAAAACACAATGATGGAGAAACTCAGCTGGTTAAACAGTGTAAGGTGAAGTTAAAACACCATGATGGAGAAACTCAGCTGGTTAAACAGTGTAAAGTGAAGTTAAAACGCAACGATGGAGAAACTCATCTGGTTAAAGAGTGTAAGCTGAAGTTAAAACACAATGATGGAGGACTCATCTGGTTCAACAGTGTAAAGTTTAGTTAAAAAGCAACGATGGAGGAACGCAGCTGGTAAAACAGCGTAATGTGAACTTAAAACACAACTTTGGAGAAACTCAGCTGGTTAAACAGTGTAAAGTGAAGTTAAAACACAACGATGGAGAAACTCATCTAGTTTAACAGTGTAAAGTGAAGTTAAAACGCAACGATGGAGAAACTCAGCTGGTCAAACAGCGTAAGGTGAACTTAAAACACAACGATGCAGAAACTAAGTTGGTTAAACAGTGTAAAGTAAAGTTAAAACACAATGATGGGGAAACTCTGCTGGTTAAATAGTGTAAAGTGAAGTTAAAACACAAGGATGGAGAAACTCAGCTGGTTAAACAGTGTAAAGTGAAGTTAAAACACCATGATGGAGAAACTCAGCTGGTTAAACAGTGTAGAGTGAAGTTAAAACTCAACGATGGAGAAACTCAGCTGGTTAAACAGTGTAAGGTGAATTTAAAACACTATGATGGAGAAACTCAGCTGGTTAAGCAGTGGAAAAAGAAGTTAAAACAGCACGATGGAGACACTCATCTGGTTAAACAGTGTAAAGTGAAGTTAAAACACCACGATAGAGACTCAGATGGTTAAACAGTGTAAAGTGAAGTTAAAACGCAACGATGGAGAAACTCATCTGGTTAAAGAGTGAAAGCTGAAGTTAAAACACAATGATTGAGGACTCATCTGGTTCAACAGTGTAAAGTTTAGTTAAAAAGCAACGATGGAGGAACTCAGCTGGTTAAACAGCGTAAGGTGAACTTAAAACACAACTATGGAGAAACTCAGCTGGTTAAACAGTGTAAAGTGAAGTTGAAGCACAACAATGGAGAAAGTCAGCTGGGTAAACAGTGTAAGGGATTTAAAACACAACGATGGATAAACAGCTGGTTAAACAGTGTAAGGTGAAGTTAAAACACAACGATGGAGAAACTCATCTGGTTAAACAGTGTAAAGTGAAGTTAAAACACAATGATGGAGAAACTCAGCTGGTGAAACAGTGTAAGGTAAAGTTAAACCACAACGATGGAGAAACTCAGCAGGTTAAACAGTGTAAAGTGAAGTTAAAACACAACGATGGAGAAACTCTGCTGGTTAAACAGTGTAAGGTGAAGTTAAAACACAACGATGGAGAAACTCTGCTGGTTGAACAGTGTAAAGTGAAGTTAAAATGCAACGATGGAGAAACTCAGCTGGTTAAACAGTGTAAGGTGAAGTTAAAACACAATGATGAAGAAACTTAACTTGATGAACAGTGTAAGGTGAAGTTAAATCACCACGATGGAGAAACTCAGCTGGTTAAACACTGTAAAGTGAAGTTAAAACGCTACGATGGAGATACTGCTGGTTAAACAGTGTAAGGTGAAGTTAAAACACCACGATGGAGGAACTCAGTTGGTTAAACACTGTAAAGTGAAGTTAAAATGCTACGATGGAGATACTGCTGGTTAAACAGTGTAAGGTGATGTTAAAACACCACGATGGAGAAACTCAGCTGGTTAAACAGTGTAAAGTGAAGGTAAAACACAACGATGGAGAAACTCATCTAGTTTAACAGTGTAAAGTGAAGTTAAAACGCAACGATAGAGAAACTCAGCTGGTCAAACAGCGTAAGGTGAACTTAAAACACAACGATGCAGAAACTAAGCTGGTTAAACAGTGTAAAATAAAGTTAAAACACAATGATGGGGAAACTCTGCTGGTTAAATAGTGTAAAGTGAAGTTAAAACACAAGGATGGAGAAACTCAGCTGGTTAAACAGTGTAAAGTGAAGTTAAAACACCATGATGGAGAAACTCAGCTGGTTAAACAGTGTAAAGTGAATTTAAAACGCAACGATGGAGAAACTCATCTGGTTAAAGAGTGTAAGCTGAAGTTAAAACACAATGATGGAGGACTCATCTGGTTCAACAGTGTAAAGTTTAGTTAAAAAGCAACGATGGAGGAACTCAGCTGGTTAAACAGCGTAAGGTGAACTTAAAACACAACTATGGAGAAACTCAGCTGGTTAAACAGTGTAAGGTGTAGTTGAAGCACAACAATGGAGAAAGTCAGCTGGGTAAACAGTGTAAGGGATTTAAAACACAACGATGGATAAACAGCTGGTTAAACAGTGTAAGGTGAAGTTAAAACACAACGATGGAGAAACTCATCTGGTTAAACAGTGTAAAGTGAAGTTAAAACACAATGATGGAGAAACTCAGCTGGTGAAACAGTGTAAGGTAAAGTTAAACCACTACGATGGAGAAACAAAGCAGGTTAAACAGTGTAAAGTGAAGTTAAAACACAACGATGGAGAAACTCTGCTGGTTAAACAGTGTAAGGTGAAGTTAAAACACAACGATGGAGAAACTCTGCAGGTTGAACAGTGTAAAGTGAAGTTAAAATGCAACAATGGAGAAACTCAGCTGGTTAAACAGTGTAAGGTGAAGTTAAAACACAATGATGAAGAAACTTAACTTGATGAACAGTGTAAGGTGAAGTTAAATCACCACGATGGAGAAACTCAGCTGGTTAAACACTGTAAAGTGAAGTTAAAATGCTACGATGGAGATACTGCTGGTTAAACAGTGTAAGGTGAAGTTAAAACACCACGATGGAGGAACTCAGTTGGTTAAACACTGTAAAGTGAAGTTAAAACGCTACGATGGAGATACTGCTGGTTAAACAGTGTAAGGTGATGTTAAAACACCACGATGGAGAAACTCAGTTGGTTAAACAGTGTAAAGTGAAGTTAAAACACAACGATGGAGAAACTCTGCTGGTTAAACAGTGTAAGGTGAACTTAAAACACAACTATGGAGAAACTCAGCTGGTTAAACAGTGTAAGGTGTAGTTGAAGCACAACAATGGAGAAAGTCAGCTGGGTAAACAGTGTAAGGGATTTAAAACACAACGATGGATAAACAGCTGGTTAAACAGTGTAAGGTGAAGTTAAAACACAACGATGGAGAAACTCATCTGGTTAAACAGTGTAAAGTGAAGTTAAAACACAATGATGGAGAAACTCAGCTGGTGAAACAGTGTAAGGTAAAGTTAAACCACTACGATGGAGAAACAAAGCAGGTTAAACAGTGTAAAGTGAAGTTAAAACACAACGATGGAGAAACTCTGCTGGTTAAACAGTGTAAGGTGAAGTTAAAACACAACGATGGAGAAACTCTGCAGGTTGAACAGTGTAAAGTGAAGTTAAAATGCAACAATGGAGAAACTCAGCTGGTTAAACAGTGTAAGGTGAAGTTAAAACACAATGATGAAGAAACTTAACTTGATGAACAGTGTAAGGTGAAGTTAAATCACCACGATGGAGAAACTCAGCTGGTTAAACACTGTAAAGTGAAGTTAAAATGCTACGATGGAGATACTGCTGGTTAAACAGTGTAAGGTGAAGTTAAAACACCACGATGGAGGAACTCAGTTGGTTAAACACTGTAAAGTGAAGTTAAAACGCTACGATGGAGATACTGCTGGTTAAACAGTGTAAGGTGATGTTAAAACACCACGATGGAGAAACTCAGCTGGTTAAACAGTGTAAAGTGAAGTTAAAACACAACGATGGAGAAACTCATCTAGTTTAACAGTGTAAAGTGAAGTTAAAACGCAACGATGGTGTAATGGAGGATTAAAACCATGTACTCAGATGCTTTTTGCTTATGTGGAACTGACGACACTGGGTCCACACACAGGTCACCTTACTTTCAGAACTAGCAGATGTAATTAAACTCAGCCATGGGGACTTATCTGAAGATACACTTTGAAATGGAATTCCACCTTGAGGCCCAGGGAAAGCAGTTGTCAAATACGACACTCTGAAATTGACGTATTGGTCACAACCTGTCTTGCTCAAGAAGTTTTAATGAGTCCTTGTATCTACGAGATAAACCAGGATATCATAGCATCCTGCTCCATAATAATTAATCTTCTAAATTGTAGAATAGTATGCTCAGCTTTGATTTTGACTGACAAATGTTAGAGGGAGTGGGTGCATGATTAATTGTTTTTGGGGTATAAAAGTCTGTGGTCCTGCTGCTGAAGTTTAGACTCTCCGAGGGGTGGGAACACCCCTTGTCAAGAAGGAAGAACAGCCAGAGTCCGAGCAACGTCCCGGTCGGGGGAGGTGGAGAAGCTGCTACCAGCGCCCTGACAACCTACTACAAGTGTGCAGTTGTTGCCTCGCTTCGGCAGTTGGGACCAGTCCAAGCGTTGATAAGTATAGTTGGGAAGGGCTTGCATATTGTAGTGTGAAATCAGCTTTTGAATTAGTAATAAACATTTGTATAAACTGAACTGCTCTCGGTGTGTGTGTCTATTTTCTTTCGGTAGCTAAAACACTGTGACCAATCTAAAATGAACAAAATGAGAGGTATAAGTTTACCCAAGACAGATGGAGAAACTCAGCTGGTCAAACAGCGTAAGGTGAACTTAAAACACAACGATGCAGAAACTAAGCTGGTTAAACAGTGTAAAGTAAAGTTAAAACACAATGATGGGGAAACTCTGCTGGTTAAATAGTGTAAAGTGAAGTTAAAACACAAGGATGGAGAAACTCAGCTGGTTAAACAGTGTAAAGTGAAGTTAAAACACCATGATGGAGAAACTCAGCTGGTTAAACAGTGTAAAGTGAAGTTAAAACTCAACGATGGAGAAACTCAGCTGGTTAAACAGTGTAAGGTGAATTTAAAACACTATGATGGAGAAACTCAGCTGGTTAAGCAGTGGAAGAAGAAGTTAAAACACCACGATGGAGACACTCATCTGGTTAAACAGTGTAAAGTGAAGTTAAAACACCACGATAGAGACTCAGATGGTTAAACAGTGTAAAGTGAAGTTAAAACACAATGATGGAGAAACTCAGCTGGTTAAACAGTGTAAGGTGAAGTTAAAACACCATGATGGAGAAACTCAGCTGGTTAAACAGTGTAAAGTGAAGTTAAAACGCAACGATGGAGAAACTCATCTGGTTAAAGAGTGTAAGCTGAAGTTAAAACACAATGATGGAGGACTCATCTGGTTCAACAGTGTAAAGTTTAGTTAAAAAGCAACGATGGAGGAACGCAGCTGGTAAAACAGCGTAATGTGAACTTAAAACACAACTTTGGAGAAACTCAGCTGGTTAAACAGTGTAAAGTGAAGTTAAAACACAACGATGGAGAAACTCATCTAGTTTAACAGTGTAAAGTGAAGTTAAAACGCAACGATGGAGAAACTCAGCTGGTCAAACAGCGTAAGGTGAACTTAAAACACAACGATGCAGAAACTCAGCTGGTTAAACACTGTAAAGTGAAGTTAAAACGCTACGATGGAGATACTGCTGGTTAAACAGTGTAAGGTGAAGTTAAAACACCACGATGGAGGAACTCAGTTGGTTAAACACTGTAAAGTGAAGTTAAAACACAACGATGGAGATACTGCTGGTTAAACAGTGTAAAGTGAAGTTAAAACACAATGATGGAGAAACTCAGCTGGTGAAACAGTGTAAGATGATGTTAAAACATAACAATGGAGAAACTTTGCTGGTTGAACAGTGGAAGATGAAGTTAAAACACAACGATGGAGAAACCAGCTGGTTAAACAGTGTAAGGTGAAGTTAACACACAAGAATGGAGAAAGCACTGGTTAAACAGTGTCTTTTTTCTTTGGCTTGGCTTCGCGGACGAAGATTTATGGAGGGGGTAAATGTCCACGTCAGCTGCAGGCTCGATTGTGGCTGACAAGTCTGATGCGGGACAGGCAGACGTGGTTGCAGGGGAAAATTGGTTGGTTGGGGTTAGGTTTTTCCTCCTTTGTCTTTTGTCAGTGAGGTGGGCTCTGCGGTCTTCTTCAAAGGAGGTTGCTGCCCGCCGAACAGTGAGGCGCCAAGATGCACGGTTTGAGGCGATATCAGCCCACAGGCGGTGGTCAATGTGGCAGGCACCAAGAGATTTCTTTAGGCAGTCCTTGTACCTCTTCTTTGATGCACCTCTGTCACGGTGGCCAGTGGAGAGCTCGCCATATAACACGATCTTGTGAAGGCGATGGTCCTTCATTCTGGAGACGTGACCCACCCAGCGCAGCTGGATCTTCAGCAGCGTGGACTCGATGCTGTCGGCCTCTGCCAGCTCGAGTACTTCGATGTTAGGGATGAAGGCGCTCCAATGAATGTTGAAGATGGAGCGGAGACAATGCTGGTGGAAGCGTTTTAGGAGCCGTAGGTGATGCTGGTAGAGGACCCATGATCGGAGCCGAACAGGAGTGTGGGTATGACAACGGCTCTGTATACGCTTATCTTTGTGAGGTTTGTCAGTTGGTTGTTTTTCCAGACTCTTTTGTGTAGACTTCCAAAGGCGCTATTTGGCGAGTCTGTTGTATATGTCATTGTCGATGCTTGCATCTGATGAAATGGTGCAGCCGAGATAGGTAAACTGGTTGACCGTTTTGAGTTTTGTGTGTCTGATGGAGATGTGGGGGTCTGGTAGTCATGGTGGGGAGCTGGCTGATGGAGGACCTCCGCTTTATTCAGGCTGACCTCCAAACAGTGAAGTTAAAACACCACGATGGAGAAACTCAGCTGGTTAAACAGTGTAAGGTGAAGTTAAAACACGACGATGGAGAAACTCACCTGGTTAAGCAGTGTAAGGAGAACTTAAAACACAACAATGGAGAAACTCAGCTGGTTAAACAGTATAAGGAGAAGTTAAAACAACGATGGAGAAAGTCAGCTGGGTAAACAGTGTAAGATGAAGTTAAAACAAAACGATGGAGAAACTGAGCTGGTTAAAAGTGTAAGGAGAAGTTAAAAAACAAGGATGGAGAAACTCAGCTGGTTAAACAGCGTAAGGTGAACTTAAAACACAACTATGGAGAAACTCAGCTGGTTAAACAGTGTAAGGTGAAGTTTAAACATGACGATGGAGAAACTCACCTGGTTAAGCAGTGTAAGGAGAACTTAAAACACAACAATGGAGAAACTCAGCTGGTTAAACAGTGTAAGGAGAAGTTAAAACAACGATGGAGAAAGTCAGCTGGGTAAACAGTGTAAGGTGAAGTTAAAACACAACGATGGAGAAACTGAGCTGGTTAAACATTGGAAGATGAAGTTAAAACACAACGATGGAGAAACACAGCTGGTTAAACAGTGTAAGGTGAAGTTAAAACGCAACGATGGAGAAACTCAGCTGGTTACACAGTGTAAGGTGCAGTTAAAACGCAACGATGGAGAAACTCATCTGGTTAAAGAGTGTAAGCTGAAGTTAAAACACAATGATGGAGGACTCATCTGGTTCAACAGTGTAAAGTTTAGTTAAAAAGCAACGATGGAGGAACTCAGCTGGTTAAACAGCGTAAGGTGAACTTAAAACACAACTATGGAGAAACTCAGCTGGTTAAAGAGTGTAAGGTGTAGTTGAAGCACAACAATGGAGAAAGTCAGCTGGGTAAACAGTGTAAGGGATTTAAAACACAACGATGGATAAACAGCTGGTTAAACAGTGTAAGGTGAAGTTAAAACACAACGATGGAGAAACTCATCTGGTTAAACAGTGTAAAGTGAAGTTAAAACACAATGATGGAGAAACACAGCTGGTGAAACAGTGTAAGGTAAAGTTAAACCACAACGATGGAGAAACTCAGCAGGGTAAACAGTGTAAAGTGAAGTTAAAACACAACGATGGAGAAACTCTGCTGGTTAAACAGTGTAAGGTGAAGTTAAAACACAACAATGGAGAAACTCTGCTGGTTGAACAGTGTAAAGTGAAGTTAAAATGCAACGATGGAGAAACTCAGCTGGTTAAACAGTGTAAGGTGAAGTTAAAACACAATGATGAAGAAACTTAACTTGATGAACAGTGTAAGGTGAAGTTAAATCACCACGATGGAGAATCGCAGCTGGTTAAACACTGTAAAGTGAAGTTAAAACGCTACGATGGAGATACTGCTGGTTAAACAGTGTAAGGTGAAGTTAAAACACCACAATGGAGGAACTCAGTTGGTTAAACACTGTAAAGTGAAGTTAAAATGCTACGATGGAGATACTGCTGGTTAAACAGTGTAAGGTGATGTTAAAACACCACGATGGAGAAACTCAGCTGGTTAAACAGTGTAAAGTGAAGGTAAAACACAACGATGGAGAAACTCATCTAGTTTAACAGTGTAAAGTGAAGTTAAAACGCAACGATGGAGAAACTCAGCTGGTCAAACAGCGTAAGGTGAACTTTAAACACAACGATGCAGAAACTAAGCTGGTTAAACAGTGTAAAGTAAAGTTAAAACACAATGATGGGGAAACTCTGCTGGTTAAATAGTGTAAAGTGAAGTTAAAACACAAGGATGGAGAAACTCAGCTGGTTAAACAGTGTAAAGTGAAGTTAAAACACCATGATGGAGAAACTCAGCTGGTTAAACAGTGTAAAGTGAATTTAAAACGCAACGATGGAGAAACTCATCTGGTTAAAGAGTGTAAGCTGAAGTTAAAACACAATGATGGAGGACTCATCTGGTTCAACAGTGTAAAGTTTAGTTAAAAAGCAACGATGGAGGAACTCAGCTGGTTAAACAGCGTAAGGTGAACTTAAAACACAACTATGGAGAAACTCAGCTGGTTAAACAGTGTAAGGTGTAGTTGAAGCACAACAATGGAGAAAGTCAGCTGGGTAAACAGTGTAAGGGATTTAAAACACAACGATGGATAAACAGCTGGTTAAACAGTGTAAGGTGAAGTTAAAACACAACGATGGAGAAACTCATCTGGTTAAACAGTGTAAAGTGAAGTTAAAACACAATGATGGAGAAACTCAGCTGGTGAAACAGTGTAAGGTAAAGTTAAACCACTACGATGGAGAAACAAAGCAGGTTAAACAGTGTAAAGTGAAGTTAAAACACAACGATGGAGAAACTCTGCTGGTTAAACAGTGTAAGGTGAAGTTAAAACACAACGATGGAGAAACTCTGCTGGTTGAACAGTGTAAAGTGAAGTTAAAATGCAACAATGGAGAAACTCAGCTGGTTAAACAGTGTAAGGTGAAGTTAAAACACAATGATGAAGAAACTTAACTTGATGAACAGTGTAAGGTGAAGTTAAATCACCACGATGGAGAAACTCAGCTGGTTAAACACTGTAAAGTGAAGTTAAAACGCTACGATGGAGATACTGCTGGTTAAACAGTGTAAGGTGAAGTTAAAACACCACGATGGAGGAACTCAGTTGGTTAAACACTGTAAAGTGAAGTTAAAACGCTACGATGGAGATACTGCTGGTTAAACAGTGTAAGGTGATGTTAAAACACCACGATGGAGAAACTCAGTTGGTTAAACAGTGTAAAGTGAAGTTAAAACACAACGATGGAGAAACTCATCTAGTTTAACAGTGTAAAGTGAAGTTAAAACGCAACGATGGTGTAATGGAGGATTAAAACCATGTACTCAGATGCTTTTTGCTTATGTGGAACTGACGACACTGGGTCCACACACAGGTCACCTTACTTTCAGAACTAGCAGATGTAATTAAACTCAGCCATGGGGACTTATCTGAAGATACACTTTGAAATGGAATTCCACCGTGAGGCCCAGGGAAAGCAGTTGTCAAATACGACACTCTGAAATTGACGTATTGGTCACAACCTGTCTTGCTCAAGAAGTTTTAATGAGTCCTTGTATCTACGAGATAAACCAGGATATCATAGCATCCTGCTCCATAATAATTAATCTTCTAAATTGTAGAATAGTATGCTCAGCTTTGATTTTGACTGACAAATGTTAGAGGGAGTGGGTGCATGATTAATTGTTTTTGGGGTATAAAAGTCTGTGGTCCTGCTGCTGAAGTTTAGACTCTCCGAGGGGTGGGAACACCCCTTGTCAAGAAGGAAGAACAGCCAGAGTCCGAGCAACGTCCCGGTCGGGGGAGGTGGAGAAGCTGCTACCAGCGCCCTGACAACCTACTACAAGTGTGCAGTTGTTGCCTCGCTTCGGCAGTTGGGACCAGTCCAAGCGTTGATAAGTATAGTTGGGAAGGGCTTGCATATTGTAGTGTGAAATCAGCTTTTGAATTAGTAATAAACATTTGTATAAACTGAACTGCTCTCGGTGTGTGTGTCTATTTTCTTTCGGTAGCTAAAACACTGTGACCAATCTAAAATGAACAAAATGAGAGGTATAAGTTTACCCAAGACAGATGGAGAAACTCAGCTGGTCAAACAGCGTAAGGTGAACTTAAAACACAACGATGCAGAAACTAAGCTGGTTAAACAGTGTAAAGTAAAGTTAAAACACAATGATGGGGAAACTCTGCTGGTTAAATAGTGTAAAGTGAAGTTAAAACACAAGGATGGAGAAACTCAGCTGGTTAAACAGTGTAAAGTGAAGTTAAAACACCATGATGGAGAAACTCAGCTGGTTAAACAGTGTAAAGTGAAGTTAAAACTCAACGATGGAGAAACTCAGCTGGTTAAACAGTGTAAGGTGAATTTAAAACACTATGATGGAGAAACTCAGCTGGTTAAGCAGTGGAAGAAGAAGTTAAAACACCACGATGGAGACACTCATCTGGTTAAACAGTGTAAAGTGAAGTTAAAACACCACGATAGAGACTCAGATGGTTAAACAGTGTAAAGTGAAGTTAAAACACAATGATGGAGAAACTCAGCTGGTTAAACAGTGTAAGGTGAAGTTAAAACACCATGATGGAGAAACTCAGCTGGTTAAACAGTGTAAAGTGAAGTTAAAACGCAACGATGGAGAAACTCATCTGGTTAAAGAGTGTAAGCTGAAGTTAAAACACAATGATGGAGGACTCATCTGGTTCAACAGTGTAAAGTTTAGTTAAAAAGCAACGATGGAGGAACGCAGCTGGTAAAACAGCGTAATGTGAACTTAAAACACAACTTTGGAGAAACTCAGCTGGTTAAACAGTGTAAAGTGAAGTTAAAACACAACGATGGAGAAACTCATCTAGTTTAACAGTGTAAAGTGAAGTTAAAACGCAACGATGGAGAAACTCAGCTGGTCAAACAGCGTAAGGTGAACTTAAAACACAACGATGCAGAAACTAAGTTGGTTAAACAGTGTAAAGTAAAGTTAAAACACAATGATGGGGAAACTCTGCTGGTTAAATAGTGTAAAGTGAAGTTAAAACACAAGGATGGAGAAACTCAGCTGGTTAAACAGTGTAAAGTGAAGTTAAAACACCATGATGGAGAAACTCAGCTGGTTAAACAGTGTAGAGTGAAGTTAAAACTCAACGATGGAGAAACTCAGCTGGTTAAACAGTGTAAGGTGAATTTAAAACACTATGATGGAGAAACTCAGCTGGTTAAGCAGTGGAAAAAGAAGTTAAAACAGCACGATGGAGACACTCATCTGGTTAAACAGTGTAAAGTGAAGTTAAAACACCACGATAGAGACTCAGATGGTTAAACAGTGTAAAGTGAAGTTAAAACGCAACGATGGAGAAACTCATCTGGTTAAAGAGTGAAAGCTGAAGTTAAAACACAATGATTGAGGACTCATCTGGTTCAACAGTGTAAAGTTTAGTTAAAAAGCAACGATGGAGGAACTCAGCTGGTTAAACAGCGTAAGGTGAACTTAAAACACAACTATGGAGAAACTCAGCTGGTTAAACAGTGTAAAGTGAAGTTGAAGCACAACAATGGAGAAAGTCAGCTGGGTAAACAGTGTAAGGGATTTAAAACACAACGATGGATAAACAGCTGGTTAAACAGTGTAAGGTGAAGTTAAAACACAACGATGGAGAAACTCATCTGGTTAAACAGTGTAAAGTGAAGTTAAATCACAATGATGGAGAAACTCAGCTGGTGAAACAGTGTAAGGTAAAGTTAAACCACAACGATGGAGAAACTCAGCAGGTTAAACAGTGTAAAGTGAAGTTAAAACACAACGATGGAGAAACTCTGCTGGTTAAACAGTGTAAGGTGAAGTTAAAACACAACGATGGAGAAACTCTGCTGGTTGAACAGTGTAAAGTGAAGTTAAAATGCAACGATGGAGAAACTCAGCTGGTTAAACAGTGTAAGGTGAAGTTAAAACACAATGATGAAGAAACTTAACTTGATGAACAGTGTAAGGTGAAGTTAAATCACCACGATGGAGAAACTCAGCTGGTTAAACACTGTAAAGTGAAGTTAAAACGCTACGATGGAGATACTGCTGGTTAAACAGTGTAAGGTGAAGTTAAAACACCACGATGGAGGAACTCAGTTGGTTAAACACTGTAAAGTGAAGTTAAAATGCTACGATGGAGATACTGCTGGTTAAACAGTGTAAGGTGATGTTAAAACACCACGATGGAGAAACTCAGCTGGTTAAACAGTGTAAAGTGAAGGTAAAACACAACGATGGAGAAACTCATCTAGTTTAACAGTGTAAAGTGAAGTTAAAACGCAACGATAGAGAAACTCAGCTGGTCAAACAGCGTAAGGTGAACTTAAAACACAACGATGCAGAAACTAAGCTGGTTAAACAGTGTAAAATAAAGTTAAAACACAATGATGGGGAAACTCTGCTGGTTAAATAGTGTAAAGTGAAGTTAAAACACAAGGATGGAGAAACTCAGCTGGTTAAACAGTGTAAAGTGAAGTTAAAACACCATGATGGAGAAACTCAGCTGGTTAAACAGTGTAAAGTGAATTTAAAACGCAACGATGGAGAAACTCATCTGGTTAAAGAGTGTAAGCTGAAGTTAAAACACAATGATGGAGGACTCATCTGGTTCAACAGTGTAAAGTTTAGTTAAAAAGCAACGATGGAGGAACTCAGCTGGTTAAACAGCGTAAGGTGAACTTAAAACACAACTATGGAGAAACTCAGCTGGTTAAACAGTGTAAGGTGTAGTTGAAGCACAACAATGGAGAAAGTCAGCTGGGTAAACAGTGTAAGGGATTTAAAACACAACGATGGATAAACAGCTGGTTAAACAGTGTAAGGTGAAGTTAAAACACAACGATGGAGAAACTCATCTGGTTAAACAGTGTAAAGTGAAGTTAAAACACAATGATGGAGAAACTCAGCTGGTGAAACAGTGTAAGGTAAAGTTAAACCACTACGATGGAGAAACAAAGCAGGTTAAACAGTGTAAAGTGAAGTTAAAACACAACGATGGAGAAACTCTGCTGGTTAAACAGTGTAAGGTGAAGTTAAAACACAACGATGGAGAAACTCTGCAGGTTGAACAGTGTAAAGTGAAGTTAAAATGCAACAATGGAGAAACTCAGCTGGTTAAACAGTGTAAGGTGAAGTTAAAACACAATGATGAAGAAACTTAACTTGATGAACAGTGTAAGGTGAAGTTAAATCACCACGATGGAGAAACTCAGCTGGTTAAACACTGTAAAGTGAAGTTAAAATGCTACGATGGAGATACTGCTGGTTAAACAGTGTAAGGTGAAGTTAAAACACCACGATGGAGGAACTCAGTTGGTTAAACACTGTAAAGTGAAGTTAAAACGCTACGATGGAGATACTGCTGGTTAAACAGTGTAAGGTGATGTTAAAACACCACGATGGAGAAACTCAGCTGGTTAAACAGTGTAAAGTGAAGTTAAAACACAACGATGGAGAAACTCATCTAGTTTAACAGTGTAAAGTGAAGTTAAAACGCAACAATGGTGTAATGGAGGATTAAAACCATGTACTCAGATGCTTTTTGCTTATGTGGAACTGACGACACTGGGTCCACACACAGGTCACCTTACTTTCAGAACTAGCAGATGTAATTAAACTCAGCCATGGGGACTTATCTGAAGATACACTTTGAAATGGAATTCCACCGTGAGGCCCAGGGAAAGCAGTTGTCAAATACGACACTCTGAAATTGACGTATTGGTCACAACCTGTCTTGCTCAAGAAGTTTTAATGAGTCCTTGTATCTACGAGATAAACCAGGATATCATAGCATCCTGCTCCATAATAATTAATCTTCTAAATTGTAGAATAGTATGCTCAGCTTTGATTTTGACTGACAAATGTTAGAGGGAGTGGGTGCATGATTAATTGTTTTTGGGGTATAAAAGTCTGTGGTCCTGCTGCTGAAGTTTAGACTCTCCGAGGGGTGGGAACACCCCTTGTCAAGAAGGAAGAACAGCCAGAGTCCGAGCAACGTCCCGGTCGGGGGAGGTGGAGAAGCTGCTACCAGCGCCCTGACAACCTACTACAAGTGTGCAGTTGTTGCCTCGCTTCGGCAGTTGGGACCAGTCCAAGCGTTGATAAGTATAGTTGGGAAGGGCTTGCATATTGTAGTGTGAAATCAGCTTTTGAATTAGTAATAAACATTTGTATAAACTGAACTGCTCTCGGTGTGTGTGTCTATTTTCTTTCGGTAGCTAAAACACTGTGACCAATCTAAAATGAACAAAATGAGAGGTATAAGTTTACCCAAGACAGATGGAGAAACTCAGCTGGTCAAACAGCGTAAGGTGAACTTAAAACACAACGATGCAGAAACTAAGCTGGTTAAACAGTGTAAAGTAAAGTTAAAACACAATGATGGGGAAACTCTGCTGGTTAAATAGTGTAAAGTGAAGTTAAAACACAAGGATGGAGAAACTCAGCTGGTTAAACAGTGTAAAGTGAAGTTAAAACACCATGATGGAGAAACTCAGCTGGTTAAACAGTGTAAAGTGAAGTTAAAACTCAACGATGGAGAAACTCAGCTGGTTAAACAGTGTAAGGTGAATTTAAAACACTATGATGGAGAAACTCAGCTGGTTAAGCAGTGGAAGAAGAAGTTAAAACACCACGATGGAGACACTCATCTGGTTAAACAGTGTAAAGTGAAGTTAAAACACCACGATAGAGACTCAGATGGTTAAACAGTGTAAAGTGAAGTTAAAACACAATGATGGAGAAACTCAGCTGGTTAAACAGTGTAAGGTGAAGTTAAAACACCATGATGGAGAAACTCAGCTGGTTAAACAGTGTAAAGTGAAGTTAAAACGCAACGATGGAGAAACTCATCTGGTTAAAGAGTGTAAGCTGAAGTTAAAACACAATGATGGAGGACTCATCTGGTTCAACAGTGTAAAGTTTAGTTAAAAAGCAACGATGGAGGAACGCAGCTGGTAAAACAGCGTAATGTGAACTTAAAACACAACTTTGGAGAAACTCAGCTGGTTAAACAGTGTAAAGTGAAGTTAAAACACAACGATGGAGAAACTCATCTAGTTTAACAGTGTAAAGTGAAGTTAAAACGCAACGATGGAGAAACTCAGCTGGTCAAACAGCGTAAGGTGAACTTAAAACACAACGATGCAGAAACTAAGTTGGTTAAACAGTGTAAAGTAAAGTTAAAACACAATGATGGGGAAACTCTGCTGGTTAAATAGTGTAAAGTGAAGTTAAAACACAAGGATGGAGAAACTCAGCTGGTTAAACAGTGTAAAGTGAAGTTAAAACACCATGATGGAGAAACTCAGCTGGTTAAACAGTGTAGAGTGAAGTTAAAACTCAACGATGGAGAAACTCAGCTGGTTAAACAGTGTAAGGTGAATTTAAAACACTATGATGGAGAAATTCAGCTGGTTAAGCAGTGGAAAAAGAAGTTAAAACAGCACGATGGAGACACTCATCTGGTTAAACAGTGTAAAGTGAAGTTAAAACACCACGATAGAGACTCAGATGGTTAAACAGTGTAAAGTGAAGTTAAAACACAATGATGGAGAAACTCAGCTGGTTAAACAGTGTAAAGTGAAGTTAAAACGCAACGATGGAGAAACTCATCTGGTTAAAGAGTGAAAGCTGAAGTTAAAACACAATGATTGAGGACTCATCTGGTTCAACAGTGTAAAGTTTAGTTAAAAAGCAACGATGGAGGAACTCAGCTGGTTAAACAGCGTAAGGTGAACTTAAAACACAACTATGGAGAAACTCAGCTGGTTAAACAGTGTAAAGTGAAGTTGAAGCACAACAATGGAGAAAGTCAGCTGGGTAAACAGTGTAAGGGATTTAAAACACAACGATGGATAAACAGCTGGTTAAACAGTGTAAGGTGAAGTTAAAACACAACGATGGAGAAACTCATCTGGTTAAACAGTGTAAAGTGAAGTTAAAACACAATGATGGAGAAACTCAGCTGGTGAAACAGTGTAAGGTAAAGTTAAACCACAACGATGGAGAAACTCAGCAGGTTAAACAGTGTAAAGTGAAGTTAAAACACAACGATGGAGAAACTCTGCTGGTTAAACAGTGTAAGGTGAAGTTAAAACACAACGATGGAGAAACTCTGCTGGTTGAACAGTGTAAAGTGAAGTTAAAATGCAACGATGGAGAAACTCAGCTGGTTAAACAGTGTAAGGTGAAGTTAAAACACAATGATGAAGAAACTTAACTTGATGAACAGTGTAAGGTGAAGTTAAATCACCACGATGGAGAAACTCAGCTGGTTAAACACTGTAAAGTGAAGTTAAAACGCTACGATGGAGATACTGCTGGTTAAACAGTGTAAGGTGAAGTTAAAACACCACGATGGAGGAACTCAGTTGGTTAAACACTGTAAAGTGAAGTTAAAATGCTACGATGGAGATACTGCTGGTTAAAGAGTGTAAGGTGATGTTAAAACACCACGATGGAGAAACTCAGCTGGTTAAACAGTGTAAAGTGAAGGTAAAACACAACGATGGAGAAACTCATCTAGTTTAACAGTGTAAAGTGAAGTTAAAACGCAACGATGGAGAAACTCAGCTGGTCAAACAGCGTAAGGTGAACTTAAAACACAACGATGCAGAAACTAAGCTGGTTAAACAGTGTAAAATAAAGTTAAAACACAATGATGGGGAAACTCTGCTGGTTAAATAGTGTAAAGTGAAGTTAAAACACAAGGATGGAGAAACTCAGCTGGTTAAACAGTGTAAAGTGAAGTTAAAACACCATGATGGAGAAACTCAGCTGGTTAAACAGTGTAAAGTGAATTTAAAACGCAACGATGGAGAAACTCATCTGGTTAAAGAGTGTAAGCTGAAGTTAAAACACAATGATGGAGGACTCATCTGGTTCAACAGTGTAAAGTTTAGTTAAAAAGCAACGATGGAGGAACTCAGCTGGTTAAACAGCGTAAGGTGAACTTAAAACACAACTATGGAGAAACTCAGCTGGTTAAACAGTGTAAGGTGTAGTTGAAGCACAACAATGGAGAAAGTCAGCTGGGTAAACAGTGTAAGGGATTTAAAACACAACGATGGATAAACAGCTGGTTAAACAGTGTAAGGTGAAGTTAAAACACAACGATGGAGAAACTCATCTGGTTAAACAGTGTAAAGTGAAGTTAAAACACAATGATGGAGAAACTCAGCTGGTGAAACAGTGTAAGGTAAAGTTAAACCACTACGATGGAGAAACAAAGCAGGTTAAACAGTGTAAAGTGAAGTTAAAACACAACGATGGAGAAACTCTGCTGGTTAAACAGTGTAAGGTGAAGTTAAAACACAACGATGGAGAAACTCTGCAGGTTGAACAGTGTAAAGTGAAGTTAAAATGCAACAATGGAGAAACTCAGCTGGTTAAACAGTGTAAGGTGAAGTTAAAACACAATGATGAAGAAACTTAACTTGATGAACAGTGTAAGGTGAAGTTAAATCACCACGATGGAGAAACTCAGCTGGTTAAACACTGTAAAGTGAAGTTAAAATGCTACGATGGAGATACTGCTGGTTAAACAGTGTAAGGTGAAGTTAAAACACCACGATGGAGGAACTCAGTTGGTTAAACACTGTAAAGTGAAGTTAAAACGCTACGATGGAGATACTGCTGGTTAAACAGTGTAAGGTGATGTTAAAACACCACGATGGAGAAACTCAGCTGGTTAAACAGTGTAAAGTGAAGTTAAAACACAACGATGGAGAAACTCATCTAGTTTAACAGTGTAAAGTGAAGTTAAAACGCAACGATGGTGTAATGGAGGATTAAAACCATGTACTCAGATGCTTTTTGCTTATGTGGAACTGACGACACTGGGTCCACACACAGGTCACCTTACTTTCAGAACTAGCAGATGTAATTAAACTCAGCCATGGGGACTTATCTGAAGATACACTTTGAAATGGAATTCCACCTTGAGGCCCAGGGAAAGCAGTTGTCAAATACGACACTCTGAAATTGACGTATTGGTCACAACCTGTCTTGCTCAAGAAGTTTTAATGAGTCCTTGTATCTACGAGATAAACCAGGATATCATAGCATCCTGCTCCATAATAATTAATCTTCTAAATTGTAGAATAGTATGCTCAGCTTTGATTTTGACTGACAAATGTTAGAGGGAGTGGGTGCATGATTAATTGTTTTTGGGGTATAAAAGTCTGTGGTCCTGCTGCTGAAGTTTAGACTCTCCGAGGGGTGGGAACACCCCTTGTCAAGAAGGAAGAACAGCCAGAGTCCGAGCAACGTCCCGGTCGGGGGAGGTGGAGAAGCTGCTACCAGCGCCCTGACAACCTACTACAAGTGTGCAGTTGTTGCCTCGCTTCGGCAGTTGGGACCAGTCCAAGCGTTGATAAGTATAGTTGGGAAGGGCTTGCATATTGTAGTGTGAAATCAGCTTTTGAATTAGTAATAAACATTTGTATAAACTGAACTGCTCTCGGTGTGTGTGTCTATTTTCTTTCGGTAGCTAAAACACTGTGACCAATCTAAAATGAACAAAATGAGAGGTATAAGTTTACCCAAGACAGATGGAGAAACTCAGCTGGTCAAACAGCGTAAGGTGAACTTAAAACACAACGATGCAGAAACTAAGCTGGTTAAACAGTGTAAAGTAAAGTTAAAACACAATGATGGGGAAACTCTGCTGGTTAAATAGTGTAAAGTGAAGTTAAAACACAAGGATGGAGAAACTCAGCTGGTTAAACAGTGTAAAGTGAAGTTAAAACACCATGATGGAGAAACTCAGCTGGTTAAACAGTGTAAAGTGAAGTTAAAACTCAACGATGGAGAAACTCAGCTGGTTAAACAGTGTAAGGTGAATTTAAAACACTATGATGGAGAAACACAGCTGGTTAAGCAGTGGAAGAAGAAGTTAAAACACCACGATGGAGACACTCATCTGGTTAAACAGTGTAAAGTGAAGTTAAAACACCACGATAGAGACTCAGATGGTTAAACAGTGTAAAGTGAAGTTAAAACACAATGATGGAGAAACTCAGCTGGTTAAACAGTGTAAGGTGAAGTTAAAACACCATGATGGAGAAACTCAGCTGGTTAAACAGTGTAAAGTGAAGTTAAAACGCAACGATGGAGAAACTCATCTGGTTAAAGAGTGTAAGCTGAAGTTAAAACACAATGATGGAGGACTCATCTGGTTCAACAGTGTAAAGTTTAGTTAAAAAGCAACGATGGAGGAACGCAGCTGGTAAAACAGCGTAATGTGAACTTAAAACACAACTTTGGAGAAACTCAGCTGGTTAAACAGTGTAAAGTGAAGTTAAAACACAACGATGGAGAAACTCATCTAGTTTAACAGTGTAAAGTGAAGTTAAAACGCAACGATGGAGAAACTCAGCTGGTCAAACAGCGTAAGGTGAACTTAAAACACAACGATGGAGAAACTCAGCTGGTTAAACACTGTAAAGTGAAGTTAAAACGCTACGATGGAGATACTGCTGGTTAAACAGTGTAAGGTGAAGTTAAAACACAACAATGGAGAAACTCTGCTGGTTGAACAGTGTAAAGTGAAGTTAAAATGCAACGATGGAGAAACTCAGCTGGTTAAACAGTGTAAGGTGAAGTTAAAACACAATGATGAAGAAACTTAACTTGATGAACAGTGTAAGGTGAAGTTAAATCACCACGATGGAGAATCTCAGCTGGTTAAACACTGTAAAGTGAAGTTAAAACGCTACGATGGAGATACTGCTGGTTAAACAGTGTAAGGTGAAGTTAAAACACCACAATGGAGGAACTCAGTTGGTTAAACACTGTAAAGTGAAGTTAAAATGCTACGATGGAGATACTGCTGGTTAAACAGTGTAAGGTGATGTTAAAACACCACGATGGAGAAACTCAGCTGGTTAAACAGTGTAAAGTGAAGGTAAAACACAACGATGGAGAAACTCATCTAGTTTAACAGTGTAAAGTGAAGTTAAAACGCAACGATGGAGAAACTCAGCTGGTCAAACAGCGTAAGGTGAACTTTAAACACAACGATGCAGAAACTAAGCTGGTTAAACAGTGTAAAGTAAAGTTAAAACACAATGATGGGGAAACTCTGCTGGTTAAATAGTGAAAAGTGAAGTTAAAACACAAGGATGGAGAAACTCAGCTGGTTAAACAGTGTAAAGTGAAGTTAAAACACCATGATGGAGAAACTCAGCTGGTTAAACAGTGTAAAGTGAATTTAAAACGCAACGATGGAGAAACTCATCTGGTTAAAGAGTGTAAGCTGAAGTTAAAACACAATGATGGAGGACTCATCTGGTTCAACAGTGTAAAGTTTAGTTAAAAAGCAACGATGGAGGAACTCAGCTGGTTAAACAGCGTAAGGTGAACTTAAAACACAACTATGGAGAAACTCAGCTGGTTAAACAGTGTAAGGTGTAGTTGAAGCACAACAATGGAGAAAGTCAGCTGGGTAAACAGTGTAAGGGATTTAAAACACAACGATGGATAAACAGCTGGTTAAACAGTGTAAGGTGAAGTTAAAACACAACGATGGAGAAACTCATCTGGTTAAACAGTGTAAAGTGAAGTTAAAACACAATGATGGAGAAACTCAGCTGGTGAAACAGTGTAAGGTAAAGTTAAACCACTACGATGGAGAAACAAAGCAGGTTAAACAGTGTAAAGTGAAGTTAAAACACAACGATGGAGAAACTCTGCTGGTTAAACAGTGTAAGGTGAAGTTAAAACACAACGATGGAGAAACGCTGCTGGTTGAACAGTGTAAAGTGAAGTTAAAATGCAACAATGGAGAAACTCAGCTGGTTAAACAGTGTAAGGTGAAGTTAAAACACAATGATGAAGAAACTTAACTAGATGAACAGTGTAAGGTGAAGTTAAATCACCACGATGGAGAAACTCAGCTGGTTAAACACTGTAAAGTGAAGTTAAAACGCTACGATGGAGATACTGCTGGTTAAACAGTGTAAGGTGAAGTTAAAACACCACGATGGAGGAACTCAGTTGGTTAAACACTGTAAAGTGAAGTTAAAACGCTACGATGGAGATACTGCTGGTTAAACAGTGTAAGGTGATGTTAAAACACCACGATGGAGAAACTCAGTTGGTTAAACAGTGTAAAGTGAAGTTAAAACACAACGATGGAGAAACTCATCAAGTTTAACAGTGTAAAGTGAAGTTAAAACGCAACGATGGTGTAATGGAGGATTAAAACCATGTACTCAGATGCTTTTTGCTTATGTGGAACTGACGACACTGGGTCCACACACAGGTCACCTTACTTTCAGAACTAGCAGATGTAATTAAACTCAGCCATGGGGACTTATCTGAAGATACACTTTGAAATGGAATTCCACCGTGAGGCCCAGGGAAAGCAGTTGTCAAATACGACACTCTGAAATTGACGTATTGGTCACAACCTGTCTTGCTCAAGAAGTTTTAATGAGTCCTTGTATCTACGAGATAAACCAGGATATCATAGCATCCTGCTCCATAATAATTAATCTTCTAAATTGTAGAATAGTATGCTCAGCTTTGATTTTGACTGACAAATGTTAGAGGGAGTGGGTGCATGATTAATTGTTTTTGGGGTATAAAAGTCTGTGGTCCTGCTGCTGAAGTTTAGACTCTCCGAGGGGTGGGAACACCCCTTGTCAAGAAGGAAGAACAGCCAGAGTCCGAGCAACGTCCCGGTCGGGGGAGGTGGAGAAGCTGCTACCAGCGCCCTGACAACCTACTACAAGTGTGCAGTTGTTGCCTCGCTTCGGCAGTTGGGACCAGTCCAAGCGTTGATAAGTATAGTTGGGAAGGGCTTGCATATTGTAGTGTGAAATCAGCTTTTGAATTAGTAATAAACATTTGTATAAACTGAACTGCTCTCGGTGTGTGTGTCTATTTTCTTTCGGTAGCTAAAACACTGTGACCAATCTAAAATGAACAAAATGAGAGGTATAAGTTTACCCAAGACAGATGGAGAAACTCAGCTGGTCAAACAGCGTAAGGTGAACTTAAAACACAACGATGCAGAAACTAAGCTGGTTAAACAGTGTAAAGTAAAGTTAAAACACAATGATGGGGAAACTCTGCTGGTTAAATAGTGTAAAGTGAAGTTAAAACACAAGGATGGAGAAACTCAGCTGGTTAAACAGTGTAAAGTGAAGTTAAAACACCATGATGGAGAAACTCAGCTGGTTAAACAGTGTAAAGTGAAGTTAAAACTCAACGATGGAGAAACTCAGCTGGTTAAACAGTGTAAGGTGAATTTAAAACACTATGATGGAGAAACTCAGCTGGTTAAGCAGTGGAAGAAGAAGTTAAAACACCACGATGGAGACACTCATCTGGTTAAACAGTGTAAAGTGAAGTTAAAACACCACGATAGAGACTCAGATGGTTAAACAGTGTAAAGTGAAGTTAAAACACAATGATGGAGAAACTCAGCTGGTTAAACAGTGTAAGGTGAAGTTAAAACACCATGATGGAGAAACTCAGCTGGTTAAACAGTGTAAAGTGAAGTTAAAACACAACGATGGAGAAACTCATCTAGTTTAACAGTGTAAAGTGAAGTTAAAACGCAACGATGGAGAAACTCAGCTGGTCAAACAGCGTAAGGTGAACTTAAAACACAACGATGCAGAAACTAAGTTGGTTAAACAGTGTAAAGTAAAGTTAAAACACAATGATGGGGAAACTCTGCTGGTTAAATAGTGTAAAGTGAAGTTAAAACACAAGGATGGAGAAACTCAGCTGGTTAAACAGTGTAAAGTGAAGTTAAAACACCATGATGGAGAAACTCAGCTGGTTAAACAGTGTAGAGTGAAGTTAAAACTCAACGATGGAGAAACTCAGCTGGTTAAACAGTGTAAGGTGAATTTAAAACACTATGATGGAGAAACTCAGCTGGTTAAGCAGTGGAAAAAGAAGTTAAAACAGCACGATGGAGACACCCATCTGGTTAAAGAGTGAAAGCTGAAGTTAAAACACAATGATTGAGGACTCATCTGGTTCAACAGTGTAAAGTTTAGTTAAAAAGCAACGATGGAGGAACTCAGCTGGTTAAACAGCGTAAGGTGAACTTAAAACACAACTATGGAGAAACTCAGCTGGTTAAACAGTGTAAAGTGAAGTTGAAGCACAACAATGGAGAAAGTCAGCTGGGTAAACAGTGTAAGGGATTTAAAACACAACGATGGATAAACAGCTGGTTAAACAGTGTAAGGTGAAGTTAAAACACAACGATGGAGAAACTCATCTGGTTAAACAGTGTAAAGTGAAGTTAAAACACAATGATGGAGAAACTCAGCTGGTGAAACAGTGTAAGGTAAAGTTAAACCACAACGATGGAGAAACTCAGCAGGTTAAACAGTGTAAAGTGAAGTTAAAACACAACGATGGAGAAACTCTGCTGGTTAAACAGTGTAAGGTGAAGTTAAAACACAACGATGGAGAAACTCTGCTGGTTGAACAGTGTAAAGTGAAGTTAAAATGCAACGATGGAGAAACTCAGCTGGTTAAACAGTGTAAGGTGAAGTTAAAACACAATGATGAAGAAACTTAACTTGATGAACAGTGTAAGGTGAAGTTAAATCACCACGATGGAGAAACTCAGCTGGTTAAACACTGTAAAGTGAAGTTAAAACGCTACGATGGAGATACTGCTGGTTAAACAGTGTAAGGTGAAGTTAAAACACCACGATGGAGGAACTCAGTTGGTTAAACACTGTAAAGTGAAGTTAAAATGCTACGATGGAGATACTGCTGGTTAAACAGTGTAAGGTGATGTTAAAACACCACGATGGAGAAACTCAGCTGGTTAAACAGTGTAAAGTGAAGGTAAAACACAACGATGGAGAAACTCATCTAGTTTAACAGTGTAAAGTGAAGTTAAAACGCAACGATGGAGAAACTCAGCTGGTCAAACAGCGTAAGGTGAACTTAAAACACAACGATGCAGAAACTAAGCTGGTTAAACAGTGTAAAATAAAGTTAAAACACAATGATGGGGAAACTCTGCTGGTTAAATAGTGTAAAGTGAAGTTAAAACACAAGGATGGAGAAACTCAGCTGGTTAAACAGTGTAAAGTGAAGTTAAAACACCATGATGGAGAAACTCAGCTGGTTAAACAGTGTAAAGTGAATTTAAAACGCAACGATGGAGAAACTCATCTGGTTAAAGAGTGTAAGCTGAAGTTAAAACACAATGATGGAGGACTCATCTGGTTCAACAGTGTAAAGTTTAGTTAAAAAGCAACGATGGAGGAACTCAGCTGGTTAAACAGCGTAAGGTGAACTTAAAACACAACTATGGAGAAACTCAGCTGGTTAAACAGTGTAAGGTGTAGTTGAAGCACAACAATGGAGAAAGTCAGCTGGGTAAACAGTGTAAGGGATTTAAAACACAACGATGGATAAACAGCTGGTTAAACAGTGTAAGGTGAAGTTAAAACACAACGATGGAGAAACTCATCTGGTTAAACAGTGTAAAGTGAAGTTAAAACACAATGATGGAGAAACTCAGCTGGTGAAACAGTGTAAGGTAAAGTTAAACCACTACGATGGAGAAACAAAGCAGGTTAAACAGTGTAAAGTGAAGTTAAAACACAACGATGGAGAAACTCTGCTGGTTAAACAGTGTAAGGTGAAGTTAAAACACACGATGGAGAAACTCTGCAGGTTGAACAGTGTAAAGTGAAGTTAAAATGCAACAATGGAGAAACTCAGCTGGTTAAACAGTGTAAGGTGAAGTTAAAACACAATGATGAAGAAACTTAACTTGATGAACAGTGTAAGGTGAAGTTAAATCACCACGATGGAGAAACTCAGCTGGTTAAACACTGTAAAGTGAAGTTAAAATGCTACGATGGAGATACTGCTGGTTAAACAGTGTAAGGTGAAGTTAAAACACCACGATGGAGGAACTCAGTTGGTTAAACACTGTAAAGTGAAGTTAAAACGCTACGATGGAGATACTGCTGGTTAAACAGTGTAAGGTGATGTTAAAACACCACGATGGAGAAACTCAGCTGGTTAAACAGTGTAAAGTGAAGTTAAAACACAACGATGGAGAAACTCATCTAGTTTAACAGTGTAAAGTGAAGTTAAAACGCAACGATGGTGTAATGGAGGATTAAAACCATGTACTCAGATGCTTTTTGCTTATGTGGAACTGACGACACTGGGTCCACACACAGGTCACCTTACTTTCAGAACTAGCAGATGTAATTAAACTCAGCCATGGGGACTTATCTGAAGATACACTTTGAAATGGAATTCCACCGTGAGGCCCAGGGAAAGCAGTTGTCAAATACGACACTCTGAAATTGACGTATTGGTCACAACCTGTCTTGCTCAAGAAGTTTTAATGAGTCCTTGTATCTACGAGATAAACCAGGATATCATAGCATCCTGCTCCATAATAATTAATCTTCTAAATTGTAGAATAGTATGCTCAGCTTTGATTTTGACTGACAAATGTTAGAGGGAGTGGGTGCATGATTAATTGTTTTTGGGGTATAAAAGTCTGTGGTCCTGCTGCTGAAGTTTAGACTCTCCGAGGGGTGGGAACACCCCTTGTCAAGAAGGAAGAACAGCCAGAGTCCGAGCAACGTCCCGGTCGGGGGAGGTGGAGAAGCTGCTACCAGCGCCCTGACAACCTACTACAAGTGTGCAGTTGTTGCCTCGCTTCGGCAGTTGGGACCAGTCCAAGCGTTGATAAGTATAGTTGGGAAGGGCTTGCATATTGTAGTGTGAAATCAGCTTTTGAATTAGTAATAAACATTTGTATAAACTGAACTGCTCTCGGTGTGTGTGTCTATTTTCTTTCGGTAGCTAAAACACTGTGACCAATCTAAAATGAACAAAATGAGAGGTATAAGTTTACCCAAGACAGATGGAGAAACTCAGCTGGTCAAACAGCGTAAGGTGAACTTAAAACACAACGATGCAGAAACTAAGCTGGTTAAACAGTGTAAAGTAAAGTTAAAACACAATGATGGGGAAACTCTGCTGGTTAAATAGTGTAAAGTGAAGTTAAAACACAAGGATGGAGAAATTCAGCTGGTTAAACAGTGTAAAGTGAAGTTAAAACACCATGATGGAGAAACTCAGCTGGTTAAACAGTGTAAAGTGAAGTTAAAACTCAACGATGGAGAAACTCAGCTGGTTAAACAGTGTAAGGTGAATTTAAAACACTATGATGGAGAAACTCAGCTGGTTAAGCAGTGGAAGAAGAAGTTAAAACACCACGATGGAGACACTCATCTGGTTAAACAGTGTAAAGTGAAGTTAAAACACCACGATAGAGACTCAGATGGTTAAACAGTGTAAAGTAAAGTTAAAACACAATGATGGAGAAACTCAGCTGGTTAAACAGTGTAAGGTGAAGTTAAAACACCATGATGGAGAAACTCAGCTGGTTAAACAGTGTAAAGTGAAGTTAAAACACAACGATGGAGAAACTCTGCTGGTTAAACAGTGTAAGGTGAAGTTAAAACACAACGATGGAGAAACTCTGCTGTTTGAACAGTGTAAAGTGAAGTTAAAATGCAACGATGGAGAAACTCAGCTGGTTAAACAGTGTAAGGTGAAGTTAAAACACAATGATGAAGAAACTTAACTTGATGAACAGTGTAAGGTGAAGTTAAATCACCACGATGGAGAAACTCAGCTGGTTAAACACTGTAAAGTGAAGTTAAAACGCTACGATGGAGATACTGCTGGTTAAACAGTGTAAGGTGAAGTTAAAACACCACGATGGAGGAACTCAGTTGGTTAAACACTGTAAAGTGAAGTTAAAACACAACGATGGAGATACTGCTGGTTAAACAGTGTAAAGTGAAGTTAAAACACAATGATGGAGAAACTCAGCTGGTGAAACAGTGTAAGATGATGTTAAAACATAACAATGGAGAAACTTTGCTGGTTGAACAGTGGAAGATGAAGTTAAAACACAACGATGGAGAAACCAGCTGGTTAAACAGTGTAAGGTGAAGTTAACACACAAGAATGGAGAAAGCACTGGTTAAACAGTGTCTTTTTTCTTTGGCTTGGCTTCGCGGACGAAGATTTATGGAGGGGTTAAATGTCCACGTCAGCTGCAGGCTCGATTGTGGCTGACAAGTCTGATGCTGGACAGGCAGACGTGGTTGCAGGGGAAAATTGGTTGGTTGGGGTTAGGTTTTTCCTCCTTTGTCTTTTGTCAGTGAGGTGGGCTCTGCGGTCTTCTTCAAAGGAGGTTGCTGCCCGCCGAACAGTGAGGCGCCAAGATGCACGGTTTGAGGCGATATCAGCCCACAGGCGGTGGTCAATGTGGCAGGCACCAAGAGATTTCTTTAGGCAGTCCTTGTACCTCTTCTTTGATGCACCTCTGTCACGGTGGCCAGTGGAGAGCTCGCCATATAACACGATCTTGTGAAGGCGATGGTCCTTCATTCTGGAGACGTGACCCACCCAGCGCAGCTGGATCTTCAGCAGCGTGGACTCGATGCTGTCGGCCTCTGCCATCTCGAGTACTTCGATGTTAGGGATGAAGGCGCTCCAATGAATGTTGAAGATGGAGCGGAGACAACGCTGGTGGAAGCGTTTTAGGAGCCGTAGGTGATGCTGGTAGAGGACCCATGATCGGAGCCGAACAGGAGTGTGGGTATGACAACGGCTCTGTATACGCTTATCTTTGTGAGGTTTGTCAGTTGGTTGTTTTTCCAGACTCTTTTGTGTAGACTTCCAAAGGCGCTATTTGGCGAGTCTGTTGTATATGTCATTGTCGATGCTTGCATCTGATGAAATGGTGCAGCCGAGATAGGTAAACTGGTTGACCGTTTTGAGTTTTGTGTGTCTGATGGAGATGTGGGGGTCTGGTAGTCATGGTGGGGAGCTGGCTGATGGAGGACCTCCGCTTTATTCAGGCTGACTTCCAAACAGTGAAGTTAAAACACCACGATGGAGAAACTCAGCTGGTTAAACAGTGTAAGGTGAAGTTAAAACACGACGATGGAGAAACTCACCTGGTTAAGCAGTGTAAGGAGAACTTAAAACACAACAATGGAGAAACTCAGCTGGTTAAACAGTATAAGGAGAAGTTAAAACAACGATGGAGAAAGTCAGCTGGGTAAACAGTGTAAGATGAAGTTAAAACAAAACGATGGAGAAACTGAGCTGGTTAAAAGTGTAAGGAGAAGTTAAAAAACAAGGATGGAGAAACTCAGCTGGTTAAACAGCGTAAGGTGAACTTAAAACACAACTATGGAGAAACTCAGCTGGTTAAACAGTGTAAGGTGAAGTTTAAACATGACGATGGAGAAACTCACCTGGTTAAGCAGTGTAAGGAGAACTTAAAACACAACAATGGAGAAACTCAGCTGGTTAAACAGTGTAAGGAGAAGTTAAAACAACGATGGAGAAAGTCAGCTGGGTAAACAGTGTAAGGTGTAGTTGAAGCACAACAATGGAGAAAGTCAGCTGGGTAAACAGTGTAAGGGATTTAAAACACAACGATGGATAAACAGCTGGTTAAACAGTGTAAGGTGAAGTTAAAACACAACGATGGAGAAACTCATCTGGTTAAACAGTGTAAAGTGAAGTTAAAACACAATGATGGAGAAACTCAGCTGGTGAAACAGTGTAAGGTAAAGTTAAACCACTACGATGGAGAAACAAAGCAGGTTAAACAGTGTAAAGTGAAGTTAAAACACAACGATGGAGAAACTCTGCTGGTTAAACAGTGTAAGGTGAAGTTAAAACACAACGATGGAGAAACTCTGCAGGTTGAACAGTGTAAAGTGAAGTTAAAATGCAACAATGGAGAAACTCAGCTGGTTAAACAGTGTAAGGTGAAGTTAAAACACAATGATGAAGAAACTTAACTTGATGAACAGTGTAAGGTGAAGTTAAATCACCACGATGGAGAAACTCAGCTGGTTAAACACTGTAAAGTGAAGTTAAAACGCTACGATGGAGATACTGCTGGTTAAACAGTGTAAGGTGAAGTTAAAACACCACGATGGAGGAACTCAGTTGGTTAAACACTGTAAAGTGAAGTTAAAACGCTACGATGGAGATACTGCTGGTTAAACAGTGTAAGGTGATGTTAAAACACCACGATGGAGAAACTCAGCTGGTTAAACAGTGTAAAGTGAAGTTAAAACACAACGATGGAGAAACTCATCTAGTTTAACAGTGTAAAGTGAAGTTAAAACGCAACGATGGTGTAATGGAGGATTAAAACCATGTACTCAGATGCATTTTGCTTATGTGGAACTGACGACACTGGGTCCACACACAGGTCACCTTACTTTCAGAACTAGCAGATGTAATTAAACTCAGCCATGGGGACTTATCTGAAGATACACTTTGAAATGGAATTCCACCGTGAGGCCCAGGGAAAGCAGTTGTCAAATACGACACTCTGAAATTGACGTATTGGTCACAACCTGTCTTGCTCAAGAAGTTTTAATGAGTCCTTGTATCTACGAGATAAACCAGGATATCATAGCATCCTGCTCCATAATAATTAATCTTCTAAATTGTAGAATAGTATGCTCAGCTTTGATTTTGACTGACAAATGTTAGAGGGAGTGGGTGCATGATTAATTGTTTTTGGGGTATAAAAGTCTGTGGTCCTGCTGCTGAAGTTTAGACTCTCCGAGGGGTGGGAACACCCCTTGTCAAGAAGGAAGAACAGCCAGAGTCCGAGCAACGTCCCGGTCGGGAGAGGTGGAGAAGCTGCTACCAGCGCCCTGACAACCTACTACAAGTGTGCAGTTGTTGCCTCGCTTCGGCAGTTGGGACCAGTCCAAGCGTTGATAAGTATAGTTGGGAAGGGCTTGCATATTGTAGTGTGAAATCAGCTTTTGAATTAGTAATAAACATTTGTATAAACTGAACTGCTCTCGGTGTGTATGTCTAATTTCTTTCGGTAGCTAAAACACTGTGACCAATCTAAAATGAACAAAATGAGAGGTATAAGTTTACCCAAGACAGATGGAGAAACTCAGCTGGTCAAACAGCGTAAGGTGAACTTAAAACACAACGATGCAGAAACTAAGCTGGTTAAACAGTGTAAAGTAAAGTTAAAACACAATGATGGGGAAACTCTGCTGGTTAAATAGTGTAAAGTGAAGTTAAAACACAACGATGGATAAACAGCTGGTTAAACAGTGTAAGGTGAAGTTAAAACACAACGATGGAGAAACTCATCTGGTTAAACAGTGTAAAGTGAAGTTAAAACACAATGATGGAGAAACTCAGCTGGTGAAACAGTGTAAGGTAAAGTTAAACCACAACGATGGAGAAACTCAGCAGGTTAAACAGTGTAAAGTGAAGTTAAAACACAACGATGGAGAAACTCAGCTGGTCAAACAGCGTAAGGTGAACTTAAAACACAACGATGCAGAAACTAAGCTGGTTAAACAGTGTAAAGTAAAGTTAAAACACAATGATGGGGAAACTCTGCTGGTTAAATAGTGTAAAGTGAAGTTAAAACACAAGGATGGAGAAACTCAGCTGGTTAAACAGTGTAAAGTGAAGTTAAAACACCATGATGGAGAAACTCAGCTGGTTAAACAGTGTAAAGTGAAGTTAAAACTCAACGATGGAGAAACTCAGCTGGTTAAACAGTGTAAGGTGAATTTAAAACACTATGATGGAGAAATTCAGCTGGTTAAGCAGTGGAAGAAGAAGTTAAAACACCACGATGGAGACACTCATCTGGTTAAACAGTGTAAAGTGAAGTTAAAACACCACGATAGAGACTCAGATGGTTAAACAGTGTAAAGTGAAGTTAAAACACAATGATGGAGAAACTCAGCTGGTTAAACAGTGTAAGGTGAAGTTAAAACACCATGATGGAGAAACTCAGCTGGTTAAACAGTGTAAAGTGAAGTTAAAACGCAACGATGGAGAAACTCATCTGGTTAAAGAGTGTAAGCTGAAGTTAAAACACAATGATGGAGGACTCATCTGGTTCAACAGTGTAAAGTTTAGTTAAAAAGCAACGATGGAGGAACGCAGCTGGTAAAACAGCGTAATGTGAACTTAAAACACAACTTTGGAGAAACTCAGCTGGTTAAACAGTGTAAAGTGAAGTTAAAACACAACGATGGAGAAACTCATCTAGTTTAACAGTGTAAAGTGAAGTTAAAACGCAACGATGGAGAAACTCAGCTGGTCAAACAGCGTAAGGTGAACTTAAAACACAACGATGCAGAAACTAATTTGGTTAAACAGTGTAAAGTAAAGTTAAAACACAATGATGGGGAAACTCTGCTGGTTAAATAGTGTAAAGTGAAGTTAAAACACAAGGATGGAGAAACTCAGCTGGTTAAACAGTGTAAAGTGAAGTTAAAACACCATGATGGAGAAACTCAGCTGGTTAAACAGTGTAGAGTGAAGTTAAAACTCAACGATGGAGAAACTCAGCTGGTTAAACAGTGTAAGGTGAATTTAAAACACTATGATGGAGAAACTCAGCTGGTTAAGCAGTGGAAAAAGAAGTTAAAACAGCACGATGGAGACACTCATCTGGTTAAACAGTGTAAAGTGAAGTTAAAACACCACGATAGAGACTCAGATGGTTAAACAGTGTAAAGTGAAGTTAAAACTCAATGATGGAGAAACTCAGCTGGTTAAACAGTGTAAAGTGAAGTTAAAACGCAACGATGGAGAAACTCATCTGGTTAAAGAGTGTAAGCTGAAGTTAAAACACAATGATTGAGGACTCATCTGGTTCAACAGTGTAAAGTTTAGTTAAAAAGCAACGATGGAGGAACTCAGCTGGTTAAACAGCGTAAGGTGAACTTAAAACACAACTATGGAGAAACTCAGCTGGTTAAACAGTGTAAAGTGAAGTTAAAACACAACGATGGAGAAACTCATCTAGTTTAACAGTGTAAAGTGAAGTTAAAACGCAACGATGGAGAAACTCAGCTGGTCAAACAGCGTAAGGTGAACTTAAAACACAACGATGCAGAAACTAAGCTGGTTAAACAGTGTAAATTAAAGTTAAAACACAATGATGGGGAAACTCTGCTGGTTAAATAGTGTAAAGTGAAGTTAAAATACAAGGATGGAGAAACTCAGCTGGTTAAACAGTGTAAAGTGAAGTTAAAACGCAACGATGGAGAAACTCATCTGGTTAAAGAGTGTAAGCTGAAGTTAAAACACAATGATTGAGGACTCATCTGGTTCAACAGTGTAAACTTTAGTTAAAAAGCAACGATGGATGAACTCAGCTGGTTAAACAGCGTAAGGTGAACTTAAAACACAACTATGGAGAAACTCAGCTGGTTAAACTGTGTAAGGTGTAGTTGAAGCACAACAATGGAGAAAGTCAGCTGGGTAAACAGTGTAAGGGATTTAAAACACAACGATGGATAAACAGCTGGTTAAACAGCGTAAGGTGAAGTTAAAACACAACGATGGAGAAACTCATCTGGTTAAACAGTGTAAAGTGAAGTTAAAACACAATGATGGAGAAACTCAGCTGGTGAAACAGTGTAAGGTCAAGTTAAACCACTACGATGGAGAAACAAAGCAGGTTAAACAGTGTAAAGTGAAGTTAAAACACAACGATGGAGAAACTCTGCTGGTTAAACAGTGTAAGGTGAAGTTAAAACACAACGATGGAGAAACTCTGCAGGTTGAACAGTGTAAAGTGAAGTTAAAACACAACGATGGAGAAACTGAGCTGGTGAAACAGTGTAAGGTGAAGTTAAACCACTACGATGGAGAAACTCAGCTGGTTAAACACTGTAAAGTGAAGTTAAATCGCTACGATGGAGATACTGCTGGTTAAACAGTATAAGGTGAAGTTAAAACACCACGATGGAGAAACTCAGTTGGTTAAACACTGTAAAGTGAAGTTAAAACGCTACGATGGAGATACTGCTGGTTAAACAGTGTAAGGTGAAGTTAAAACACCACGATGGAGGAACTCAGTTGGTTAAACACTGTAAAGTGAAGTTAAAATGCTACGATGGAGATACTGCTGGTTAAACAGTGTAAGGTGATGTTAAAACACCACGATGGAGAAACTCAGCTGGTTAAACAGTGTAAAGTGAAGGTAAAACACAACGATGGAGAAACTCATCTAGTTTAACAGTGTAAAGTGAAGTTAAAACGCAACGATGGAGAAACTCAGCTGGTCAAACAGCGTAAGGTGAACTTAAAACACAACGATGCGGAAACTAAGCTGGTTAAACAGTGTAAAGTAAAGTTAAAACACAATGATGGGGAAACTCTGCTGGTTAAATAGTGTAAAGTGAAGTTAAAACACAAGGATGGAGAAACTCAGCTGGTTAAACAGTGTAAAGTGAAGTTAAAACACCATGATGGAGAAACTCAGCTGGTTAAACATTGTAAAGTGAAGTTAAAACGCAACGATGGAGAAACTCATCTGGTTAAAGAGTGTAAGCTGAAGTTAAAACACAATGATGGAGGACTCATCTGGTTCAACAGTGTAAAGTTTAGTTAAAAAGCAACGATGGAGGAACTCAGCTGGTTAAACAGCGTAAGGTGAACTTAAAACACAACTATGGAGAAACTCAGCTGGTTAAACAGTGTAAGGTGAAGTTAAAACACAACGATGGAGAAACTCATCTGGTTAAACAGTGTAAAGTGAAGTTAAAACACAATGATGGAGAAACTCAGCTGGTGAAACAGTGTAAGGTAAAGTTAAACCACTACGATGGAGAAACAAAGCAGGTTAAACAGTGTAATGTGAAGTTAAAACACAACGATGGAGAAACTCTGCTGGTTAAACAGTGTCAGGTGAAGTTAAAACACAACGATGGAGAAACTCTGCTGGTTGAACAGTGTAAAGTGAAGTTAAAATGCAACAATTGAGAAACTCAGCTGGTTAAACAGTGTAAGGTGAAGTTAAAACACAATGATTAAGAAACTTAACTTGATGAACAGTGTAAGGTGAAGTTAAATCACCACGATTGAGAAACTCAGCTGGTTAAACACTGTAAAGTGAAGTTAAAACGCTACGATGGAGATACTGCTGGTTAAACAGTGTAAGGTGAAGTTAAAACACCACGATGGAGGAACTCAGTTGGTTAAACACTGTAAAGTGAAGTTAAAACGCTACGATGGAGATACTGCTGGTTAAACAGTGTAAGTTGATGTTAAAACACCACGATGGAGAAACTCAGCTGGTTAAACAGTGTAAAGTGAAGTTAAAACACAACGATGGAGAAACTCATCTAGTTTAACATTGTAAAGTGAAGTTAAAACGCAACGATGGAGAAACTCAGCTGGTCAAACAGCGAAAGGTGAACTTAAAACACAACTATGGAGAAACTCAGCTGGTTAAACTGTGTAAGGTGTAGTTGAAGCACAACAATGGAGAAAGTCAGCTGGGTAAACAGTGTAAGGGATTTAAAACACAACGATGGATAAACAGCTGGTTAAACAGCGTAAGGTGAAGTTAAAACACAACGATGGAGAAACTCATCTGGTTAAACAGTGTAAAGTGAAGTTAAAACACAATGATGGAGAAACTCAGCTGGTGAAACAGTGTAAGGTCAAGTTAAACCACTACGATGGAGAAACAAAGCAGGTTAAACAGTGTAAAGTGAAGTTAAAACACAACGATGGAGAAACTCTGCTGGTTAAACAGTGTAAGGTGAACTTAAAACACAACGATGGAGAAACTCTGCTGGTTGAACAGTTTAAAGTGAAGTTAAAATGCAACAATGGAGAAACTCAGCTGGTTAAACAGTGTAAGGTGTAGTTAAAACACAATGATGAAGAAACTTAACTTGATGAACAGTGTAAGGTGAAGTTAAATCACCACGATGGAGAAACTCAGCTGGTTAAACACTGTAAAGTGAAGTTAAAACGCTACGATGGAGATACTGCTGGTTAAACAGTGTAAGGTGAAGTTAAAACACCACGATGGAGGAACTCAGTTGGTTAAACACTGTAAAGTGAAGTTAAAACGCTACGATGGAGATACTGCTGGTTAAACAGTGTAAGGTGAAGTTAAAACACCACGATGGAGGAACTCAGTTGGTTAAACACTGTAAAGTGAAGTTAAAATGCTACGATGGAGATACTGCTGGTTAAACAGTGTAAGGTGATGTTAAAACACCACGATGGAGAAACTCAGCTGGTTAAACAGTGTAAAGTGAAGGTAAAACACAACGATGGAGAAACTCATCTAGTTTAACAGTGTAAAGAGAAGTTAAAACGCAACGATGGAGAAACTCAGCTGGTCAAACAGCGTAAGGTGAACTTAAAACACAACGATGCGGAAACTAAGCTGGTTAAACAGTGTAAAGTGAAGTTAAAACACAAGGATGGAGAAACTCAGCTGGTTAAACAGTGTAAAGTGAAGTTAAAACACCATGATGGAGAAACTCAGCTGGTTAAACACTGTAAAGTGAAGTTAAAACGCAACGATGGAGAAACTCATCTGGTTAAAGAGTGTAAGCTGAAGTTAAAACACAATGATGGAGGACTCATCTGGTTCAACAGTGTAAAGTTTAGTTAAAAAGCAACGATGGAGGAACTCAGCTGGTTAAACAGCGTAAGGTGAACTTAAAACACAACTATGGAGAAACTCAGCTGGTTAAACAGTGTAAGGTGAAGTTAAAACACAACGATGGAGAAACTCATCTGGTTAAACAGTGTAAAGTGAAGTTAAAACACAATGATGGAGAAACTCAGCTGGTGAAACAGTGTAAGGTAAAGTTAAACCACTACGATGGAGAAACAAAACAGGTTAAACAGTGTAATGTGAAGTTAAAACACAACGATGGAGAAACTCATCTAGTTTAACAGTGTAAAGTGAAGTTAAAACGCAACGATGGAGAAACTCAGCTGGTCAAACAGCGTAAGGTGAACTTAAAACTCAACTATGGAGAAACTCAGCTGGTTAAACTGTGTAAGGTGTAGTTGAAGCACAACAATGGAGAAAGTCAGCTGGGTAAACAGTGTAAGGGATTTAAAACACAACGATGGATAAACAGCTGGTTAAACAGCGTAAGGTGAAGTTAAAACACAACGATGGAGAAACAAAGCAGGTTAAACAGTGTAAAGTGAAGTTAAAACACAACGATGGAGAAACTCTGCTGGTTAAACAGTGTAAGGTGAACTTAAAACACAACGATGGAGAAACTCTGCTGGTTGAACAGTTTAAAGTGAAGTTAAAATGCAACAATGGAGAAACTCAGCTGGTTAAACAGTGTAAGGTGTAGTTAAAACACAATGATGAAGAAACTTAACTTGATGAACAGTGTAAGGTGAAGTTAAATCACCACGATGGAGAAACTCAGCTGGTTAAACACTGTAAAGTGAAGTTAAAACGCTACGATGGAGATACTGCTGGTTAAACAGTGTAAGGTGAAGTTAAAACACCACGATGGAGGAACTCAGTTGGTTAAACACTGTAAAGTGAAGTTAAAACGCTACGATGGAGATACTGCTGGTTAAAAAGTGTAAGGTGATGTTAAAACACCACGATGGAGAAACTCAGCTGGTTAAACAGTGTAAAGTGAAGTTAAAACACAACGATGGAGAAACTGAGCTGGTGAAACAGTGTAAGGTGAAGTTAAACCACTACGATGGAGAAACTCAGCTGGTTAAACTGTAAAGTGAAGTTAAAACGCTACGATGGAGATACTGCTGGTTAAACAGTATAAGGTGAAGTTAAAACACCACGATGGAGAAACTCAGTTGGTTAAACACTGTAAAGTGAAGTTAAAACGCTACGATGGAGATACTGCTGGTTAAACATTGTAAGGTGAAGTTAAAACACCACGATGGAGGAACTCAGTTGGTTAAACACTGTAAAGTGAAGTTAAAATGCTACGATGGAGATACTGCTGGTTAAACAGTGTAAGGTGATGTTAAAACACCACGATGGAGAAACTCAGCTGGTTAAACAGTGTAAAGTGAAGGTAAAACACAACGATGGAGAAACTCATCTAGTTTAACAGTGTAAAGTGAAGTTAAAACGCAACGATGGAGAAACTCAGCTGGTCAAACAGCGTAAGGTGAACTTAAAACACAACGATGCGGAAACTAAGCTGGTTAAACAGTGTAAAGTGAAGTTAAAACACAAGGATGGAGAAACCCAGCTGGTTAAACAGTGTAAAGTGAAGTTAAAACACCATGATGGAGAAACTCAGCTGGTTAAACAATTTAAAGTGAAGTTAAAACGCAACGATGGAGAAACTCATCTGGTTAAAGAGTGTAAGCTGAAGTTAAAACACAATGATGGAGGACTCATCTGGTTCAACAGTGTAAAGTTTAGTTAAAAAGCAACGATGGAGGAACTCAGCTGGTTAAACAGCGTAAGGTGAACTTAAAACACAACTATGGAGAAACTCAGCTGGTTAAACAGTGTAAGGTGAAGTTAAAACACAACGATGGAGAAACTCATCTGGTTAAACAGTGTAAAGTGAAGTTAAAACACAATGATGGAGAAACTCAGCTGGTGAAACAGTGTAAGGTAAAGTTAAACCACTACGATGGAGAAACAAAGCAGGTTAAACAGTGTAATGTGAAGTTAAAACACAACGATGGAGAAACTCTGCTGGTTAAACAGTGTCAGGTGAAGTTAAAACACAACGATGGAGAAACTCTGCTGGTTGAACAGTGTAAAGTGAAGTTAAAATGCAACAATGGAGAAACTCAGCTGGTTAAACAGTGTAAGGTGAAGTTAAAACACAATGATTAAGAAACTTAACTTGATGAACAGTGTAAGGTGAAGTTAAATCACCACGATGGAGAAACTCAGCTGGTTAAACACTGTAAAGTGAAGTTAAAACCCTACGATGGAGATACTGCTGGTTAAACAGTGTAAGGTGAAGTTAAAACACCACGATGGAGGAACTCAGTTGGTTAAACACTGTTTTTTTTTTTTTTTTGGCTTGGCTTCGCGGGCGAAGATTTATGGAGGGGGTAAAAAGTCCACGTCAGCTGCAGGCTCGTTTGTGGCTGACCAGTCCGATGCGGGACAGGCAGACACGATTGCAGCGGTTGCAAGGGAAAATTGGTTGGTTGGGGTTGGGTGTTGGGTTTTTCCTCCTTTGCCTTTTGTCAGTGAGGTGGGCTCTGCGGTCTTCTTCAAAGGAGGCTGCTGCCCGCCAAACTGTGAGGCGCCAAGATGCACGGTTTGAGGCGTTATCAGCCCACTGGCGGTGGTCAATGTGGCAGGCACCAAGAGATTTCTTTAGGCAGTCCTTGTACCTTTTCTTTGGTGCACCTCTGTCTCGGTGGCCAGTGGAGAGCTCGCCATATAATACGATCTTGGGAAGGCGATGGTCCTCCATTCTGGAGACGTGACCCATCCAGCGCAGCTGGATCTTCAGCAGCGTGGACTCGATGCTGTCGACCTCTGCCATCTCGAGTACCTCGACGTTAGGGGTGTGAGCGCTCCAATGGATGTTGAGGATGGAGCGGAGACAACGCTGGTGGAAGCGTTCTAGGAGCCGTAGGTGGTGCCGGTAGAGGACCCATGATTCGGAGCCGAACAGGAGTGTGGGTATGACAACGGCTCTGTATACGCTTATCTTTGTGAGGTTTTTCAGTTGGTTGTTTTTCCAGACTCTTTAAAGCACTGTAAAGTGCTTTAAAACACTGTAAAGTGAAGTTAAAACGCTACGATGGAGATACTGCTGGTTAAACAGTGTAAGGTGATGTTAAAACACCACGATGGAGAAACTCAGCTGGTGAAACAGTGTAAAGTGAAGTTAAAACACAACGATGGAGAAACTCATCTAGTTTAACAGTGTAAAGTGAAGTTAAAACGCAACGATGGAGAAACTCAGCTGGTCAAACAGCGTAAGGTGAACTTAAAACACAACGATGCAGAAACTAAGCTGGTTAAACAGTGTAAATTAAAGTTAAAACACAATGATGGGGAAACTCTGCTAGTTAAATAGTGTAAAGTGAAGTTAAAACACCATGATGGAGAAACTCAGCTGGTTAAACAGTGTAAAGTGAAGTTAAAATGCAACGATGGAGAAACTCATCTGGTTAAAGAGTGTAAGCTGAAGTTAAAACACAAGGATTGAGGACTCATCTGGTTCAACAGTGTAAAGTTTAGTTAAAAAGCAACGATGGAGGAACTCATCTGGTTAAACAGCGTAAGGTGAACTTAAAACACAACTATTGAGAAACTCAGCTGGTTAAACAGTGTATGGTATAGTTGAAGCACAACAATGGAGAAAGTCAGCTGGGTAAACAGTGTAAGGGATTTAAAACACAACGATGGATAAACAGCTGGTTAAACAGTGTAAGGTGAAGTTAAAACACAACGATGGAGAAACTCATCTGGTTAAACAGTGTAAAGTGAAGTTAAAACACAATGATGGAGAAACTCAGCTGGTGAAACAGTGTAAGGTAAAGTTAAACCACTACGATGGAGAAACAAAGCAGGTTAAACAGTGTAAAGTGAAGTTAAAACACAACGATGGAGAAACTCTGCTGGTTAAACAGTGTAAGGTGAAGTTAAAACACAACGATGGAGAAACTCTGCTGGTTGAACAGTGTAAGGTGAAGTTAAAACACCACGATGGAGGAACTCAGTTGGTTAAACACTGAAAAGTGAAGTTAAAATGCAACAATGGAGAAACTCAGCTGGTTAAACAGTGTAAGGTGAAGTTAAAACACAATGATGAAGAAACTTAACTAGATGAACAGTGTAAGGTGAAGTTAAATCACCACGATGGAGAAACTCAGCTGGTTAAACACTGTAAAGTGAAGTTAAAACGCTACGATGGAGATACTGCTGGTTAAACAGTGTAAGGTGAAGTTAAAACACCACGATGGAGGAACTCAGTTGGTTAAACACTGAAAAGTGAAGTTAAAACGCTACGATGGAGATACTGCTGGTTAAACAGTGTAAGGTGATGTTAAAACACCTTGATGGAGAAACTCAGCTGGTTAAACAGTGTAAAGTAAAGTTAAAACAGAATGATGGGGAAACTCTGCTGGTTAAATAGTGTAAAGTGAAGTTAAAACACAAATATGGAGAAACTCAGCTGGTTAAACAGTGTAAAGTGAAGTTAAAACACCATGATGGAGAAACTCAGCTGGTAAAACAGTGTAAAGTGAAGTTAAAACTCAACGATGGAGAAACTCAGCTTGTTAAACAGTGTAAGGTGAATTTAAAACACTATGATGGAGAAACTCAGGTGGTTAAGCAGTGGAAGAAGAAGTTAAAACACCACGATGGAGACACTCATCTGGTTAAACAGTGTAAAGTGAAGTTAAAACACCACGATAGAGACTCAGATGGTTAAACATTGTAAAGTGAAGTTAAAACACAATGATGGAGAAACTCAGCTGGTTAAACAGTGTAAGGTGAAGTTAAAACACCATGATGGAGAAACTCAGCTGGTTAAACAGTGTAAAGTGAAGTTAAAACGCAACGATGGAGAAACTCATCTGGTTAAAGAGTGTAAGCTGAAGTTAAAACACAATGATGGAGGACTCATCTGGTTCAACAGTGTAAAGTTTAGTTAAAAAGCAACGATGGAGGAACGCAGCTGGTTAAACAGCGTAATGTGAACTTAAAACACAACTTTGGAGAAACTCAGCTGGTTAAACGGTGTAAAGTGAAGTTAAAACACAACGATGGAGAAACTCATCTAGTTTAACAGTGTAAAGTGAAGTTAAAACGCAACGATGGAGAAACTCAGCTGGTCAAACGGCGTAAGGTGAACTTAAAACACAACGATGCAGAAACTAAGCTGGTTAAACAGTGTAAAGTAAAGTTAAAACACAATGATGGGGAAACTCTGCTGGTTAAATAGTGTAAAGTGAAGTTAAAACACAAGGATGGAGAAACTCAGCTGGTTAAACAGTGTAAAGTGAAGTTAAAACACCATGATGGAGAAACTCATCTGGTTAAACAGTGTAGAGTGAAGTTAAAACTCAACGATGGAGAAACTCAGCTGGTTAAGCAGTGGAAGAAGAAGTTAAAACACCACGATGGAGACACTCATCTGGTTAAACAGTGTAAAGTGAAGTTAAAACACCACGATAGAGACTCAGATGGTTAAACAGTGTAAAGTGAAGTTAAAACTCAATGATGGAGAAACTCAGCTGGTTAAAAAGTGTAAGGTGAAGTTAAAACACAAAAATGGAGAAACTACTGGTTAAACAGTGTAAAGTGAAGTTAAAACACTACGATGAAGAAACTCAGCTGGTTAAACAGTGTAAGGTGAAGTTAAAACACGACGATGGAGAAACTCAGCTGGTTAAACAGTGTAAGGAGAAGTTAAAACACGTCGATGGATAAACTCAGCTGGTTAAATAGTGTAAAGTGAAGTTAAAACACGTCGATGGAGAAACTCAGCTGGTTAAACAGTGTAAGATGATGTTAAAACACAACAATGGAGAAACTCAGCTGGTCAAACAGTGTAAAGTGAAGTTAAAACACAATGATGGAGAAACTCAGCTGGTGAAACAGTGTAAGATGATGTTAAAACATAACAATGGAGAAACTTTGCTGGTTGAACAGTGGAAGATGAAGTTAAAACACAACGATGGAGAAACCAGCTGGTTAAACAGTGTAAGGTGAAGTTAACACACAAGAATGGAGAAAGTACTGGTTAAACAGTGTCTTTTTTCTTTGGCTTGGCTTCGCGGACGAAGATTTATGGAGGGGGTCAATGTCCACGTCAGCTGCAGGCTCGATTGTGGCTGACAAGTCTGATGCGGGACAGGCAGACGTGGTTGCAGGGGAAAATTGGTTGGTTGGGGTAAGGTTTTTCCTCCTTTGTCTTCTGTCAGTGAGGTGGTCTCTGCGGTCTTCTTCAAAGGAGGTTGCTGCCCGCCGAACTGTGAGGCGCCAAGATGCACGGTTTGAGGCGATATCAGCCCACAGGCGGTGGTCAATGTGGCAGGCACCAAGAGATTTCTTTAGGCAGTCCTTGTACCTCTTCTTTGGTGCACCTCTGTCACGGTGGCCAGTGGAGAGCTCGCCATATAACACGATCTTGTGAAGGCGATGGTCCTTCATTCTGGAGACGTGACCCACCCAGCACAGCTGGATCTTCAGCAGCGTGGACACGATGCTGTCGGCCTCTGCCATCTCGAGTACTTCGATGTTAGGGATGAAGGCGCTCCAATGAATGTTGAAGATGGAGCGGAGACAACGCTGGTGGAAGCGTTTTAGGAGCCGTAGGTGATGCTGGTAGAGGACCCATGATTCGGAGCTGAACAGGAGTGTGGGTATGACAACGGCTCTGTATACGCTTATCTTTGTGAGGTTTGTCAGTTGGTTGTTTTTCCAGACTCTTTTGTGTAGACTTCCAAAGGCGCTATTTGGCGAATCTGTTGTATATGTCATTGTCGATGCTTGCATCTGATGAAATGGTGCAGCCGAGATAGGTAAACTGGTTGACCGTTTTGAGTTTTGTGTGTCTGATGGAGATGTGGGGGTCTGGTAGTCATGGTGGGGAGCTGGCTGATGGAGGACCTCCGCTTTATTCAGGCTGACTTCCAAACAGTGAAGTTAAAACACCACGATGGAGAAACTCAGCTGGTTAAACAGTGTAAGGTGAAGTTAAAACACAACGATGGAGAAACTCACCTGGTTAAGCAGTGTAAGGAGAACTTAAAACACAACAATGGAGAAACTTAGCTGGTTAAACAGTGTAAGGAGAAGTTAAAACAACGATGGAGAAAGTCAGCTGGGTAAACAGTGTAAGGTGAAGTTAAAACACAACGATGGAGAAACTGAGCTGATTAAACAGTGTAAGGAGAAGTTAAAAAACAAGTATGGAGAAACTCAGCTGGTTAAACAGCGTAAGGTGAACTTAAAACACAACTATGGAGAAACTCAGCTGGTAAAACAGTGTAAGGTGAAGTTAAAACACGTCGATGGAGAAACTCACCTGGTTAAGCAGTGTAAGGAGAACTTAAAACACAACAATGGAGAAACTCAGCTGGTTAAACAGTGTAAGGAGAAGTTAAAACAACGATGGAGAAAGTCAGCTGGGTAAACAGTGTAAGGTGAAGTTAAAACACAACGATGGAGAAACTGAGCTGGTTAAACATTGGAAGATGAAGTTAAAACACAACGATGGAGAAACTCAGCTGGTTAAACAGTGTAAGGTGAAGTTAAAACGCAACGATGGAGAAACTCAGCTGGTTACACAGTGTAAGGTGCAGTTAAAACGCAACGATGGAGAAACTCAGCTGGTTAAAGAGTGTAAGCTGAAGTTAAAACACAATGATGGAGGACTCATCTGGTTCAACAGTGTAAAGTTTAGTTAAAAAGCAACGATGGAGGAACTCAGCTGGTTAAACAGCGTAAGGTGAACTTAAAACACAACTATGGAGAAACTCAGCTGGTTAAACAGTGTAAGGTGTAGTTGAAGCACAACAATGGAGAAAGTCAGCTGGGTAAACAGTGTAAGGGATTTAAAACACATCGATGGATAAACAGCTGGTTAAAAAGTGTAAGGTGAAGTTAAAACACAACGATGGAGAAACTCATCTGGTTAAACAGTGTAAAGTGAAGTTAAAACACAATGATGGAGAAACTCAGCTGGTGAAACAGTGTAAGGTAAAGTTAAACCACTACGATGGAGAAACTCAGCAGGTTAAACAGTGTAAAGTGAAGTTAAAAAACAACGATGGAGAAACTCAGCTGGTTAAACAGTGTAAGGTGAAGTTAATACACAATGATGAAGAAACTTAACTTGATGAACAGTGTAAGGTGAAGTTAAATCACCACGATGGAGAAACTCAGCTGGTTAAACACTGTAAAGTGAAGTTAAAACGCTACGATGGAGATACTGCTGGTTAAACAGTGTAAGGTGAAGTTAAAACACCACGATGGAGGAACTCAGTTGGTTAAACACTGTAAAGTGAAGTTAAAATGCTACGATGGAGATACTGCTGGTTAAACAGTGTAAGGTGATGTTAAAACACTACGATGGAGAAACTCAGCTGGTTAAACAGTGTAAAGTGAAGTTAAAACACAACGATGGAGAAACTCATCTAGTTTAACAGTGTAAAGTGAAGTTAAAACGCAACGATGGAGGAACTCAGCTGGTCAAACAGCGTAAGGTGAACTTAAAACACAACGATGCAGAAACTATGCTGGTTAAACACAGTAAAGTAAAGTTAAAACACAATGATGGGGAAACTCTGCTGGTTAAATAGTGTAAAGTGAAGTTAAAATACAAGGATGGAGAAACTCAGCTGGTTAAACAGTGTAAAGTGAAGTTAAAACACCATGATGGAGAAACTCAGCTGGTTAAACAGTGTAAAGTGAAGTTAAAACGCAACGATGGAGAAACTCATCTGGTTAAAGAGTGTAAGCTGAAGTTAAAACACAATGATGGAGGACTCATCTGGTTCAACAGTGTAAAGTTTAGTTAAAAAGCAACGATGGAGGAACTCAGCTGGTTAAACAGCGTAAGGTGAACTTAAAACACAACTATGGAGAAACTCAGCTGGTTAAACAGTGTAAGGTGTAGTTGAAGCACAACAATGGAGAAAGTCAGCTGGGTAAACAGTGTAAGGGATTTAAAACACAACGATGGATAAACAGCTGGTTAAACAGTGTAAGGTGAAGTTAAAACACAACAATGGAGAAACTCATCTGGTTAAACAGTGTAAAGTGAAGTTAAAACACAATGATGGAGAAACTCAGCTGGTGAAACAGTGTAAGGTAAAGTTAAACCACTACGATAGAGAAACAAAGCAGGTTAAACAGTGTAAAGTGAAGTTAAAACACAACGATGGAGAAACTCTGCTGGTTGAACAGTGTAAAGTGAAATTAAAATGCAACGATGGAGAAACTCAGCTGTTTAAACAGTGTAAGGTGAAGTTAAAACACAATGATGAAGAAACTTAACTTGATGAACAGTGTAAGGTGAAGTTAAAACACAATGATGAAGAAACTTAACTAGATGAACAGTGTAAGGTGAAGTTAAATCACCACGATGGAGAAACTCAGCTGGTTAAACACTGTAAAGTGAAGTTAAAACGCTACGATGGAGATACTGCTGGTTAAACAGTGTAAGGTGAAGTTAAAACACATCGATGGAGAAACTCTGCTGGTTGAACAGTGTAAAGTGAAGTTAAAATGCAACGATGGAGAAACTCTGCGGGTTAAACAGTGTAAGGTGAAGTTAAAACACAACGATGGAGAAACTCTGCTGGTTGAACAGTGTAAAGTGAAGTTAAAATGCAACGATGGAGAAACTCAGCTGTTTAAACAGTGTAAGGTGAAGTTAAAACACAATGATGAAGAAACTTAACTTGATGAACAGTGTAAGGTGAAGTTAAATCACCACGATGGAGAAACTCAGCTGGTTAAACACTGTAAAGTGAAGTTAAAACGCTACGATGGAGATACTGCTGGTTAAACAGTGTAAGGTGATGTTAAAACACCACGATGGAGAAACTCAGCTGGTTAAACAGTGTAAAGTGAAGTTAAAACACAACGATGGAGAAACTCATCTAGTTTAACAGTGTAAAGTGAAGTTAAAACGCAACGATGGAGAAACTCAGCTGGTCAAACAGCGTAAGGTGAACTTAAAACACAACGATGCAGAAACTCAGCTGGTTAAACAGTGTAAAGTGAAGTTAAAACACAAGGATGGAGAAACTCAGCTGGTTAAACAGTGTAAAGTGAAGTTAAAACACCATGATGGAGAAACTCAGCTGGTTAAACAGTGTAAAGTGAAGTTAAAACGCAACGATGGAGAAACTCATCTGGTTAAAGAGTGTAAGCTGAAGTTAAAACACAATGATGGAGGACTCATCTGGTTCAACAGTGTAAAGTTTAGTTAAAAAGCAACGATGGAGGAACTCAGCTGGTTAAACAGCGTAAGGTGAACTTAAAACACAACTATGGAGAAACTCAGCTGGTTAAACAGTGTAAGGTGTAGTTGAAGCACAACAATGGAGAAAGCCAGCTGGGAAAACAGTGTAAGGGATTTAAAACAAAACGATGGATAAACAGCTGGTTAAACAGTGTAAGGTGAAGTTAAAACACAACGATGGAGAAACTCATCTGGTTAAACAGTGTAAAGTGAAGTTAAAACACAATGATGGAGAAACTCAGCTGGTGAAACAGTGTAAGGTAAAGTTAAACCACTACGATGGAGAAACAAAGCAGGTTAAACAGTGTAAAGTGAAGTTAAAACACAACGATGGAGAAACTCTGCTGGTTAAATAGTGTAAGGTGAAGTTAAAACACAACGATGGAGAAACTCTGCTGGTTGAACAGTGTAAAGTGAAGTTAAAATGCAACGATGGAGAAACTCAGCTGGTTAAACAGTGTAAGGTGATGTTAAAACACAATGATGAAGAAACTTAACTTGATGAACAGTGTAAGGTGAAGTTAAATCACCACGATGGAGAAACTCAGCTGGTTAAACACTGTAAAGTGAAGTTAAAACGCTACGATGGAGATACTGCTGGTTAAACGGTGTAAGGTGAAGTTAAAACACCACGATGGAGGAAGTCAGTTGGTTAAACACTGTAAAGTGAAGTTAAAACGCTACGATGGAGATACTGCTGGTTAAACAGTGTAAGGTGATGTTAAAAGACCACGATGGAGAAACTCAGCTGGTTAAACAGTGTAAAGTGAAGTTAAAACACAACGATGGAGAAACTCATCTTGTTTAACAGTGTAAAGTGAAGTTAAAACGCAACGATGGAGAAACTCAGCTGGTCAAACAGCGTAAGGTGAACTTAAAACACAACGATGCAGAAACTAAGCTGGTTAAACAGTGTAAAGTAAAGTTAAAACACAATGATGGGGAAACTTTGCTGGTTAAATACTGTAAAGTGAAGTTAAAACACCATGATGGAGAAACTCAGCTGGTTAAACAGTGTAAAGTGAAGTTAAAACTCAACGATGGAGAAACTCAGCTGGTTAAACATTGTAAGGTGAATTTAAAACACTATGATGGAGAAACTCAGCTGGTTAAGCAGTGGAAGAAGAAGTTAAAACACCACGATGGAGACACTCATCTGGTTAAACAGTGTAAAGTGAAGTTAAAACACCACGATAGAGACTCAGATGGTTAAACAGTGTAAAGTGAAGTTAAAACACTACGATGAAGAAACTCAGCTGGTTAAACAGTGTAAGGTTAAGTTAAAACACGACGATGGAGAAACTCAGCTGGTTAAACAGTGTAAGGAGAAGTTAAAACACGTCGATGGAGAAACTCAGCTGGTTAAATAGTGTAAAGTGAAGTTAAAACACGTCGATGGAGAAACTCAGCTGGTTAAACAGTGTAAGATGATGTTAAAACACAACAATGGAGAAACTCAGCTGGTCAAACAGTGTAAAGTGAAGTTAAAACACAATGATGGAGAAACTCAGCTGGTGAAACAGTGTAAGATGATGTTAAAACACAACAATGGAGAAACTTTGCTGGTTGAACAGTGGAAGATGAAGTTAAAACACAACGATGGAGAAACCAGCTGGTTAAACAGTGTAAGGTGAAGTTAACACACAAGAATGGAGAAAGTACTGGTTAAACAGTGTCTTTTTTCTTTGGCTTGGCTTCGCGGACGAAGATTTATGGAGGGGGTAAATGTGCACGTCAGCTGCAGGCTCGATTGTGGCTGACAAGTCTGATGCGGGACAGGCAGACGTGGTTGCAGGGGAAAATTGGTTGGTTGGGGTTAGGTTTTTCCTCCTTTGTCTTTTGTCAGTGAGGTGGGCTCTGCGGTCTTCTTCAAAGGAGGTTGCTGCCCGCCGAACTGTGAGGCGCCAAGATGCACGGTTTGAGGCGATATCAGCCCACAGGCGGTGGTCAATGTGGCAGGCACCAAGAGATTTCTTTAGGCAGTCCTTGTACCTCTTCTTTGGTGCACCTCTGTCACGGTGGCCAGTGGAGAGCTCGCCATATAACACGATCTTGTGAAGGCGATGGTCCTTCATTCTGGAGACGTGACCCACCCAGCGCAGCTGGATCTTCAGCAGCGTGGACTCGATGCTGTCGGCCTCTGCCATCTCGAGTACTTCGATGTTAGGGATGAAGGCGCTCCAATGAATGTTGAAGATGGAGCGGAGACAACGCTGGTGGAAGCGTTTTAGGAGCCGTAGGTGATGCTGGTAGAGGACCCATGATTCGGAGCCGAACAGGAGTGTGGGTATGACAACGGCTCTGTATACGCTTATCTTTGTGAGGTTTGTCAGTTGGTTGTTTTTCCAGACTCTTTTGTGTAGTCTTCCAAAGGCGCTATTTGGCGACTCTGTTGTATATGTCATTGTCGATGCATGCATCTGATGAAATGGTCCAGCCGAGATAGGTAAACTGGTTGACCGTTTTGAGTTTTGTGTGTCTGATGGAGATGTGGGGGTCTGGTAGTCATGGTGGGGAGCTGGCTGATGGAGGACTTCCGCTTTATTCAGGCTGACTTCCAAACAGTGAAGTTAAAACACCACGATGGCGAAACTCAGCTGGTTAATCAGTGTAAGGTGAAGTTAAAACACGACGATGGAGAAACTCACCTGGTTAAGCAGTGTAAGGAGAACTTAAAACACAACAATGGAGAAACTCAGGTGGTTAAACAGTGTAAGGAGAAGTTAAAACAACGATGGAGAAAGTCAGCTGGGTAAACAGTGTAAGGTGAAGTTAAAACACAACGATGGAGAAACTGAGCTGGTTAAACAGTGTAAGGAGAAGTTAAAAAACAAGGATGGAGAAACTCAGCTGGTTAAACAGTGTAAGGTGAAGTTAAAATACAATGATGGAGAAACTCAGCTTGTTAAACAGTGTAAGGTGAAGTTAAAACACCACGATGGAGAAACTCAGCTGGTTAAACAGTGGAAAGTGAAGTTAAAGCCCAACGATGGAGAAACACAGCTGGTTACACAGTGTAAGGTGAAGTTAAAAATCAACGATGGAGAAACTCATCTGGTTAAAGAGTGTAAGGTGAAGTTAAAACACAATGATGGAGGACTCATCTGGTTCAACAGTGTAAAGTGGAGTTAAAACGCAACGATGGAGGAACTCAGCTGGTTAAACAGTGTAAGGTGAAGTTAAAATGCAACGATGGAGAAACTAAGCTGGTAAAACAGTGTAAAGTGAAGTTAAAACACAAGGATGGAGAAACTCAGCTGGTTAAACAGTGTAAAGTGAAGTTAAAACTCAACGATGGAGTAACTCAGCTGGTTAAACAGTGTAAGGTGAATTTAAAACACAATGATGGAGAAACGCAGCTGGTTAAACATTGGAAGATGAAGTTAAAACACAACGATGGAGAAACTCAGCTGGTTAAACAGTGTAAGGTGAAGTTAAAACGCAACGATGGAGAAACTCAGCTGGTTACACAGTGTAAGGTGCATTTAAAACGCAACGATGGAGAAACTCATCTGGTTAAAGAGTGTAAGCTGAAGTTAAAACACAATGATGGAGGACTCATCTGGTTCAACAGTGTAAAGTTTAGTTAAAAAGCAACGATGGAGGAACTCGCTGGTTAAACAGCGTAAGGTGAACTTAAAACACAACTATGGAGAAACTCAGCTGGTTAAACAGTGTAAGGTGTAGTTGAAGCACAACAATGGAGAAAGTCAGCTGGGTAAACAGTGTAAGGGATTTAAAACACAACGATGGATAAACTCAGCTGGTTAAACAGTGTAAGGTGTAGTTAAAACACAACGATTGAGAAACTCATCTGGTTAAAGAGTGTAAAGTGAAGTTAAAACACAATGATGGAGAAACTCAGCTGGTTAAAGAGTGTAAGCTGAAGTTAAAACACAATGATGGAGGACTCATCTGGTTCAACAGTGTAAAGTTTAGTTAAAAAGCAACGATGGAGGAACTCAGCTGGTTAAACAGCGTAAGGTGAACTTAAAACACAACTATGGAGAAACTCAGCTGGTTAAACAGTGTAAGGTGTAGTTGAAGCACAACAATGGAGAAAGTCAGCTGGGTAAACAGTGTAAGGGATTTAAAACACATCGATGGATAAACAGCTGGTTAAAAAGTGTAAGGTGAAGTTAAAACACAACGATGGAGAAACTCATCTGGTTAAACAGTGTAAAGTGAAGTTAAAACACAATGATGGAGAAACTCAGCTGGTGAAACAGTGTAAGGTAAAGTTAAACCACTACGATGGAGAAACTCAGCAGGTTAAACAGTGTAAAGTGAAGTTAAAAAACAACGATGGAGAAACTCAGCTGGTTAAACAGTGTAAGGTGAAGTTAATACACAATGATGAAGAAACTTAACTTGATGAACAGTGTAAGGTGAAGTTAAATCACCACGATGGAGAAACTCAGCTGGTTAAACACTGTAAAGTGAAGTTAAAACGCTACGATGGAGATACTGCTGGTTAAACAGTGTAAGGTGAAGTTAAAACACCACGATGGAGGAACTCAGTTGGTTAAACACTGTAAAGTGAAGTTAAAATGCTACGATGGAGATACTGCTGGTTAAACAGTGTAATGTGATGTTAAAACACTACGATGGAGAAACTCAGCTGGTTAAACAGTGTAAAGTGAAGTTAAAACACAACGATGGAGAAACTCATCTAGTTTAACAGTGTAAAGTGAAGTTAAAACGCAACGATGGAGGAACTCAGCTGGTCAAACAGCGTAAGGTGAACTTAAAACACAACGATGCAGAAACTATGCTGGTTAAACACAGTAAAGTAAAGTTAAAACACAATGATGGGGAAACTCTGCTGGTTAAATAGTGTAAAGTGAAGTTAAAATACAAGGATGGAGAAACTCAGCTGGTTAAACAGTGTAAAGTGAAGTTAAAACACCATGATGGAGAAACTCAGCTGGTTAAACAGTGTAAAGTGAAGTTAAAACGCAACGATGGAGAAACTCATCTGGTTAAAGAGTGTAAACTGAAGTTAAAACACAATGATGGAGGACTCATCTGGTTCAACAGTGTAAAGTTTAGTTAAAAAGCAACGATGGAGGAACTCAGCTGGTTAAACAGCGTAAGGTGAACTTAAAACACAACTATGGAGAAACTCAGCTGGTTAAACAGTGTAAGGTGTAGTTGAAGCACAACAATGGAGAAAGTCAGCTGGGTAAACAGTGTAAGGGATTTAAAACACAACGATGGATAAACAGCTGGTTAAACAGTGTAAGGTGAAGTTAAAACACAACAATGGAGAAACTCATCTGGTTAAACAGTGTAAAGTGAAGTTAAAACACAATGATGGAGAAACTCAGCTGGTGAAACAGTGTAAGGTAAAGTTAAACCACTACGATAGAGAAACAAAGCAGGTTAAACAGTGTAAAGTGAAGTTAAAACACAACGATGGAGAAACTCTGCTGGTTGAACAGTGTAAAGTGAAATTAAAATGCAACGATGGAGAAACTCAGCTGTTTAAACAGTGTAAGGTGAAGTTAAAACACAATGATGAAGAAACTTAACTTGATGAACAGTGTAAGGTGAAGTTAAAACACAATGATGAAGAAACTTAACTAGATGAACAGTGTAAGGTGAAGTTAAATCACCACGATGGAGAAACTCAGCTGGTTAAACACTGTAAAGTGAAGTTAAAACGCTACGATGGAGATACTGCTGGTTAAACAGTGTAAGGTGAAGTTAAAACACAACGATGGAGAAACTCTGCTGGTTGAACAGTGTAAAGTGAAGTTAAAATGCAACGATGGAGAAACTCTGCTGGTTAAACAGTGTAAGGTGAAGTTAAAACACAACGATGGAGAAACTCTGCTGGTTGAACAGTGTAAAGTGAAGTTAAAATGCAACGATGGAGAAACTCAGCTGTTTAAACAGTGTAAGGTGAAGTTAAAACACAATGATGAAGAAACTTAACTTGATGAACAGTGTAAGGTGAAGTTAAATCACCACGATGGAGAAACTCAGCTGGTTAAACACTGTAATGTTAAGTTAAAACGCTACGATGGAGATACTGCTGGTTAAACAGTGTAAGGTGATGTTAAAACACCACGATGGAGAAACTCAGCTGGTTAAACAGTGTAAAGTGAAGTTAAAACACAACGATGGAGAAACTCATCTAGTTTAACAGTGTAAAGTGAAGTTAAAACGCAACGATGGAGAAACTCAGCTGGTCAAACAGCGTAAGGTGAACTTAAAACACAACGATGCAGAAACTAAGCTGGTTAAACAGTGTAAAGTGAAGTTAAAACACAAGGATGGAGAAACTCAGCTGGTTAAACAGTGTAAAGTGAAGTTAAAACACCATGATGGAGAAACTCAGCTGGTTAAACAGTGTAAAGTGAAGTTAAAACGCAACGATGGAGAAACTCATCTGGTTAAAGAGTGTAAGCTGAAGTTAAAACACAATGATGGAGGACTCATCTGGTTCAACAGTGTAAAGTTTAGTTAAAAAGCAACGATGGAGGAACTCAGCTGGTTAAACAGCGTAAGGTGAACTTAAAACACAACTATGGAGAAACTCAGCTGGTTAAACAGTGTAAGGTGTAGTTGAAGCACAACAATGGAGAAAGCCAGCTGGGAAAACAGTGTAAGGGATTTAAAACAAAACGATGGATAAACAGCTGGTTAAACAGTGTAAGGTGAAGTTAAAACACAACGATGGAGAAACTCATCTGGTTAAACAGTGTAAAGTGAAGTTAAAACACAATGATGGAGAAACTCAGCTGGTGAAACAGTGTAAGGTAAAGTTAAACCACTACGATGGAGAAACAAAGCAGGTTAAACAGTGTAAAGTGAAGTTAAAACACAACGATGGAGAAACTCTGCTGGTTAAATAGTGTAAGGTGAAGTTAAAACACAACGATGGAGAAACTCTGCTGGTTTAACAGTGTAAAGTGAAGTTAAAATGCAACGATGGAGAAACTCAGCTGGTTAAACAGTGTAAGGTGATGTTAAAACACAATGATGAAGAAACTTAACTTGATGAACAGTGTAAGGTGAAGTTAAATCACCACGATGGAGAAACTCAGCTGGTTAAACACTGTAAAGTGAAGTTAAAACGCTACGATGGAGATACTGCTGGTTAAACGGTGTAAGGTGAAGTTAAAACACCACGATGGAGGAAGTCAGTTGGTTAAACACTGTAAAGTGAAGTTAAAACGCTACGATGGAGATACTGCTGGTTAAACAGTGTAAGGTGATGTTAAAACACCACGATGGAGAAACTCAGCTGGTTAAACAGTGTAAAGTGAAGTTAAAACACAACGATGGAGAAACTCATCTTGTTTAACAGTGTAAAGTGAAGTTAAAACGCAACGATGGAGAAACTCAGCTGGTCAAACAGCGTAAGGTGAATTTAAAACACAACGATGCAGAAACTAAGCTGGTTAAACAGTGTAAAGTAAAGTTAAAACACAATGATGGGGAAACTTTGCTGGTTAAATACTGTAAAGTGAAGTTAAAACACCATGATGGAGAAACTCAGCTGGTTAAACAGTGTAAAGTGAAGTTAAAACTCAACGATGGAGAAACTCAGCTGGTTAAACATTGTAAGGTGAATTTAAAACACTATGATGGAGAAACTCAGCTGGTTAAGCAGTGGAAGAAGAAGTTAAAACACCACGATGGAGACACTCATCTGGTTAAACAGTGTAAAGTGAAGTTAAAACACCACGATAGAGACTCAGATGGTTAAACAGTGTAAAGTGAAGTTAAAACACTACGATGAAGAAACTCAGCTGGTTAAACAGTGTAAGGTTAAGTTAAAACACGACGATGGAGAAACTCAGCTGGTTAAACAGTGTAAGGAGAAGTTAAAACACGTCGATGGAGAAACTCAGCTGGTTAAATAGTGTAAAGTGAAGTTAAAACACGTCGATGGAGAAACTCAGCTGGTTAAACAGTGTAAGATGATGTTAAAACACAACAATGGAGAAACTCAGCTGGTCAAACAGTGTAAAGTGAAGTTAAAACACAATGATGGAGAAACTCAGCTGGTGAAACAGTGTAAGATGATGTTAAAACACAACAATGGAGAAACTTTGCTGGTTGAACAGTGGAAGATGAAGTTAAAACACAACGATGGAGAAACCAGCTGGTTAAACAGTGTAAGGTGAAGTTAACACACAAGAATGGAGAAAGTACTGGTTAAACAGTGTCTTTTTTCTTTGGCTTGGCTTCGCGGACGAAGATTTATGGAGGGGGTAAATGTGCACGTCAGCTGCAGGCTCGATTGTGGCTGACAAGTCTGATGCGGGACAGGCAGACGTGGTTGCAGGGGAAAATTGGTTGGTTGGGGTTAGGTTTTTCCTCCTTTGTCTTTTGTCACTGAGGTGGGCTCTGCGGTCTTCTTCAAAGGAGGTTGCTGCCCGCCGAACTGTGAGGCGCCAAGATGCACGGTTTGAGGCGATATCAGCCCACAGGCGGTGGTCAATGTGGCAGGCACCAAGAGATTTCTTTAGGCAGTCCTTGTACCTCTTCTTTGGTGCACCTCTGTCACGGTGGCCAGTGGAGAGCTCGCCATATAACACGATCTTGTGAAGGCGATGGTCCTTCATTCTGGAGACGTGACCCACCCAGCGCAGCTGGATCTTCAGCAGCGTGGACTCGATGCTGTCGGCCTCTGCCATCTCGAGTACTTCGATGTTAGGGATGAAGGCGCTCCAATGAATGTTGAAGATGGAGCGGAGACAACGCTGGTGGAAGCGTTTTAGGAGCCGTAGGTGATGCTGGTAGAGGACCCATGATTCGGAGCTGAACAGGAGTGTGGGTATGACAACGGCTCTGTATACGCTTATCTTTGTGAGGTTTGTCAGTTGGTTGTTTTTCCAGACTCTTTTGTGTAGTCTTCCAAAGGCGCTATTTGGCGACTCTGTTGTATATGTCATTGTCGATGCTTGCATCTGATGAAATGGTGCAGCCGAGATAGGTAAACTGGTTGACCGTTTTGAGTTTTGTGTGTCTGATGGAGATGTGGGGGTCTGGTAGTCATGGTGGGGAGCTGGCTGATGGAGGACTTCCGCTTTATTCAGGCTGACTTCCAAACAGTGAAGTTAAAACACCACGATGGCGAAACTCAGCTGGTTAATCAGTGTAAGGTGAAGTTAAAACACGACGATGGAGAAACTCACCTGGTTAAGCAGTGTAAGGAGAACTTAAAACACAACAATGGAGAAACTCAGGTGGTTAAACAGTGTAAGGAGAAGTTAAAACAACGATGGAGAAAGTCAGCTGGGTAAACAGTGTAAGGTGAAGTTAAAACACAACGATGGAGAAACTGAGCTGGTTAAACAGTGTAAGGAGAAGTTAAAAAACAAGGATGGAGAAACTCAGCTGGTTAAACAGTGTAAGGTGAAGTTAAAATACAATGATGGAGAAACTCAGCTTGTTAAACAGTGTAAGGTGAAGTTAAAACACCACGATGGAGAAACTCAGCTGGTTAAACAGTGGAAAGTGAAGTTAAAGCCCAACGATGGAGAAACACAGCTGGTTACACAGTGTAAGGTGAAGTTAAAAATCAACGATGGAGAAACTCATCTGGTTAAAGAGTGTAAGGTGAAGTTAAAACACAATGATGGAGGACTCATCTGGTTCAACAGTGTAAAGTGGAGTTAAAACGCAACGATGGAGGAACTCAGCTGGTTAAACAGTGTAAGGTGAAGTTAAAATGCAACGATGGAGAAACTAAGCTGGTAAAACAGTGTAAAGTGAAGTTAAAACACAAGGATGGAGAAACTCAGCTGGTTAAACAGTGTAAAGTGAAGTTAAAACTCAACGATGGAGTAACTCAGCTGGTTAAACAGTGTAAGGTGAATTTAAAACATAATGATGGAGAAACGCAGCTGGTTAAACATTGGAAGATGAAGTTAAAACACAACGATGGAGAAACTCAGCTGGTTAAACAGTGTAAGGTGAAGTTAAAACGCAACGATGGAGAAACTCAGCTGGTTACACAGTGTAAGGTGAAGTTAAAACACCACGATGGAGGAACTCAGTTGGTTAAACACTGTAAAGTGAAGTTAAAATGCTACGATGGAGATACTGCTGGTTAAACAGTGTAAGGTGATGTTAAAACACCACGATGGAGAAACTCAGCTGGTTAAACAGTGTAAAGTGAAGGTAAAACACAACGATGGAGAAACTCATCTAGTTTAACAGTGTAAAGTGAAGTTAAAATGCAACGATGGAGAAACTCAGCTGGTCAAACAGCGTAAGGTGAACTTAAAACACAACGATGCGGAAACTAAGCTGGTTAAACAGTGTAAAGTAAAGTTAAAACACAATGATGGGGAAACTCTGCTGGTTAAATAGTGTAAAGTGAAGTTAAAACACAAGGATGGAGAAACTCAGCTGGTTAAACAGTGTAAAGTGAAGTTAAAACACCATGATGGAGAAACTCAGCTGGTTAAACATTGTAAAGTGAAGTTAAAACGCAACGATGGAGAAACTCATCTGGTTAAAGAGTGTAAGCTGAAGTTAAAACACAATGATGGAGGACTCATCTGGTTCAACAGTGTAAAGTTTAGTTAAAAAGCAACGATGGAGGAACTCAGCTGGTTAAACAGCGTAAGGTGAACTTAAAACACAACTATGGAGAAACTCAGCTGGTTAAACAGTGTAAGGTGAAGTTAAAACACAACGATGGAGAAACTCATCTGGTTAAACAGTGTAAAGTGAAGTTAAAACACAATGATGGAGAAACTCAGCTGGTGAAACAGTGTAAGGTAAAGTTAAACCACTACGATGGAGAAACAAAGCAGGTTAAACAGTGTAATGTGAAGTTAAAACACAACGATGGAGAAACTCTGCTGGTTAAACAGTGTCAGGTGAAGTTAAAACACAACGATGGAGAAACTCTGCTGGTTGAACAGTGTAAAGTGAAGTTAAAATGCAACAATTGAGAAACTCAGCTGGTTAAACAGTGTAAGGTGAAGTTAAAACACAATGATTAAGAAACTTAACTTGATGAACAGTGTAAGGTGAAGTTAAATCACCACGATTGAGAAACTCAGCTGGTTAAACACTGTAAAGTGAAGTTAAAACGCTACGATGGAGATACTGCTGGTTAAACAGTGTAAGGTGAAGTTAAAACACCACGATGGAGGAACTCAGTTGGTTAAACACTGTAAAGTGAAGTTAAAACGCTACGATGGAGATACTGCTGGTTAAACAGTGTAAGGTGATGTTAAAACACCACGATGGAGAAACTCAGCTGGTTTAACAGTGTAAAGTGAAGTTAAAACACAACGATGGAGAAACTCATCTAGTTTAACATTGTAAAGTGAAGTTAAAACGCAACGATGGAGAAACTCAGCTGGTCAAACATCGAAAGGTGAACTTAAAACACAACTATGGAGAAACTCAGCTGGTTAAACTGTGTAAGGTGTAGTTGAAGCACAACAATGGAGAAAGTCAGCTGGGTAAACAGTGTAAGGGATTTAAAACACAACGATGGATAAACAGCTGGTTAAACAGCGTAAGGTGAAGTTAAAACACAACGATGGAGAAACTCATCTGGTTAAACAGTGTAAAGTGAAGTTAAAACACAATGATGGAGAAACTCAGCTGGTGAAACAGTGTAAGGTCAAGTTAAACCACTACGATGGAGAAACAAAGCAGGTTAAACAGTGTAAAGTGAAGTTAAAACACAACGATGGAGAAACTCTGCTGGTTAAACAGTGTAAGGTGATGTTAAAACACTACGATGGAGAAACTCAGCTGGTTAAACAGTGTAAAGTGAAGTTAAAACACAACGATGGAGAAACTCATCTAGTTTAACAGTGTAAAGTGAAGTTAAAACGCAACGATGGAGGAACTCAGCTGGTCAAACAGCGTAAGGTGAACTTAAAACACAACGATGCAGAAACTATGCTGGTTAAACACAGTAAAGTAAAGTTAAAACACAATGATGGGGAAACTCTGCTGGTTAAATAGTGTAAAGTGAAGTTAAAATACAAGGATGGAGAAACTCAGCTGGTTAAACAGTGTAAAGTGAAGTTAAAACACCATGATGGAGAAACTCAGCTGGTTAAACAGTGTAAAGTGAAGTTAAAACGCAACGATGGAGAAACTCATCTGGTTAAAGAGTGTAAGCTGAAGTTAAAACACAATGATGGAGGACTCATCTGGTTCAACAGTGTAAAGTTTAGTTAAAAAGCAACGATGGAGGAACTCAGCTGGTTAAACAGCGTAAGGTGAACTTAAAACACAACTATGGAGAAACTCAGCTGGTTAAACAGTGTAAGGTGTAGTTGAAGCACAACAATGGAGAAAGTCAGCTGGGTAAACAGTGTAAGGGATTTAAAACACAACGATGGATAAACAGCTGGTTAAACAGTGTAAGGTGAAGTTAAAACACAACAATGGAGAAACTCATCTGGTTAAACAGTGTAAAGTGAAGTTAAAACACAATGATGGAGAAACTCAGCTGGTGAAACAGTGTAAGGTAAAGTTAAACCACTACGATAGAGAAACAAAGCAGGTTAAACAGTGTAAAGTGAAGTTAAAACACAACGATGGAGAAACTCTGCTGGTTGAACAGTGTAAAGTGAAATTAAAATGCAACGATGGAGAAACTCAGCTGTTTAAACAGTGTAAGGTGAAGTTAAAACACAATGATGAAGAAACTTAACTTGATGAACAGTGTAAGGTGAAGTTAAAACACAATGATGAAGAAACTTAACTAGATGAACAGTGTAAGGTGAAGTTAAATCACCACGATGGAGAAACTCAGCTGGTTAAACACTGTAAAGTGAAGTTAAAACGCTACGATGGAGATACTGCTGGTTAAACAGTGTAAGGTGAAGTTAAAACACATCGATGGAGAAACTCTGCTGGTTGAACAGTGTAAAGTGAAGTTAAAATGCAACGATGGAGAAACTCTGCGGGTTAAACAGTGTAAGGTGAAGTTAAAACACAACGATGGAGAAACTCTGCTGGTTGAACAGTGTAAAGTGAAGTTAAAATGCAACGATGGAGAAACTCAGCTGTTTAAACAGTGTAAGGTGAAGTTAAAACACAATGATGAAGAAACTTAACTTGATGAACAGTGTAAGGTGAAGTTAAATCACCACGATGGAGAAACTCAGCTGGTTAAACACTGTAAAGTGAAGTTAAAACGCTACGATGGAGATACTGCTGGTTAAACAGTGTAAGGTGATGTTAAAACACCACGATGGAGAAACTCAGCTGGTTAAACAGTGTAAAGTGAAGTTAAAACACAACGATGGAGAAACTCATCTAGTTTAACAGTGTAAAGTGAAGTTAAAACGCAACGATGGAGAAACTCAGCTGGTCAAACAGCGTAAGGTGAACTTAAAACACAACGATGCAGAAACTCAGCTGGTTAAACAGTGTAAAGTGAAGTTAAAACACAAGGATGGAGAAACTCAGCTGGTTAAACAGTGTAAAGTGAAGTTAAAACACCATGATGGAGAAACTCAGCTGGTTAAACAGTGTAAAGTGAAGTTAAAACGCAACGATGGAGAAACTCATCTGGTTAAAGAGTGTAAGCTGAAGTTAAAACACAATGATGGAGGACTCATCTGGTTCAACAGTGTAAAGTTTAGTTAAAAAGCAACGATGGAGGAACTCAGCTGGTTAAACAGCGTAAGGTGAACTTAAAACACAACTATGGAGAAACTCAGCTGGTTAAACAGTGTAAGGTGTAGTTGAAGCACAACAATGGAGAAAGCCAGCTGGGAAAACAGTGTAAGGGATTTAAAACAAAACGATGGATAAACAGCTGGTTAAACAGTGTAAGGTGAAGTTAAAACACAACGATGGAGAAACTCATCTGGTTAAACAGTGTAAAGTGAAGTTAAAACACAATGATGGAGAAACTCAGCTGGTGAAACAGTGTAAGGTAAAGTTAAACCACTACGATGGAGAAACAAAGCAGGTTAAACAGTGTAAAGTGAAGTTAAAACACAACGATGGAGAAACTCTGCTGGTTAAATAGTGTAAGGTGAAGTTAAAACACAACGATGGAGAAACTCTGCTGGTTGAACAGTGTAAAGTGAAGTTAAAATGCAACGATGGAGAAACTCAGCTGGTTAAACAGTGTAAGGTGATGTTAAAACACAATGATGAAGAAACTTAACTTGATGAACAGTGTAAGGTGAAGTTAAATCACCACGATGGAGAAACTCAGCTGGTTAAACACTGTAAAGTGAAGTTAAAACGCTACGATGGAGATACTGCTGGTTAAACGGTGTAAGGTGAAGTTAAAACACCACGATGGAGGAAGTCAGTTGGTTAAACACTGTAAAGTGAAGTTAAAACGCTACGATGGAGATACCGCTGGTTAAACAGTGTAAGGTGATGTTAAAAGACCACGATGGAGAAACTCAGCTGGTTAAACAGTGTAAAGTGAAGTTAAAACACAACGATGGAGAAACTCATCTTGTTTAACAGTGTAAAGTGAAGTTAAAACGCAACGATGGAGAAACTCAGCTGGTCAAACAGCGTAAGGTGAACTTAAAACACAACGATGCAGAAACTAAGCTGGTTAAACAGTGTAAAGTAAAGTTAAAACACAATGATGGGGAAACTTTGCTGGTTAAATACTGTAAAGTGAAGTTAAAACACCATGATGGAGAAACTCAGCTGGTTAAACAGTGTAAAGTGAAGTTAAAACTCAACGATGGAGAAACTCAGCTGGTTAAACATTGTAAGGTGAATTTAAAACACTATGATGGAGAAACTCAGCTGGTTAAGCAGTGGAAGAAGAAGTTAAAACACCACGATGGAGACACTCATCTGGTTAAACAGTGTAAAGTGAAGTTAAAACACCACGATAGAGACTCAGATGGTTAAACAGTGTAAAGTGAAGTTAAAACACTACGATGAAGAAACTCAGCTGGTTAAACAGTGTAAGGTTAAGTTAAAACACGACGATGGAGAAACTCAGCTGGTTAAACAGTGTAAGGAGAAGTTAAAACACGTCGATGGAGAAACTCAGCTGGTTAAATAGTGTAAAGTGAAGTTAAAACACGTCGATGGAGAAACTCAGCTGGTTAAACAGTGTAAGATGATGTTAAAACACAACAATGGAGAAACTCAGCTGGTCAAACAGTGTAAAGTGAAGTTAAAACACAATGATGGAGAAACTCAGCTGGTGAAACAGTGTAAGATGATGTTAAAACACAACAATGGAGAAACTTTGCTGGTTGAACAGTGGAAGATGAAGTTAAAACACAACGATGGAGAAACCAGCTGGTTAAACAGTGTAAGGTGAAGTTAACACACAAGAATGGAGAAAGTACTGGTTAAACAGTGTCTTTTTTCTTTGGCTTGGCTTCGCGGACGAAGATTTATGGAGGGGGTAAATGTGCACGTCAGCTGCAGGCTCGATTGTGGCTGACAAGTCTGATGCGGGACAGGCAGACGTGGTTGCAGGGGAAAATTGGTTGGTTGGGGTTAGGTTTTTCCTCCTTTGTCTTTTGTCAGTGAGGTGGGCTCTGCGGTCTTCTTCAAAGGAGGTTGCTGCCCGCCGAACTGTGAGGCGCCAAGATGCACGGTTTGAGGCGATATCAGCCCACAGGCGGTGGTCAATGTGGCAGGCACCAAGAGATTTCTTTAGGCAGTCCTTGTACCTCTTCTTTGGTGCACCTCTGTCACGGTGGCCAGTGGAGAGCTCGCCATATAACACGATCTTGTGAAGGCGATGGTCCTTCATTCTGGAGACGTGACCCACCCAGCGCAGCTGGATCTTCAGCAGCGTGGACTCGATGCTGTCGGCCTCTGCCATCTCGAGTACTTCGATGTTAGGGATGAAGGCGCTCCAATGAATGTTGAAGATGGAGCGGAGACAACGCTGGTGGAAGCGTTTTAGGAGCCGTAGGTGATGCTGGTAGAGGACCCATGATTCGGAGCCGAACAGGAGTGTGGGTATGACAACGGCTCTGTATACGCTTATCTTTGTGAGGTTTGTCAGTTGGTTGTTTTTCCAGACTCTTTTGTGTAGTCTTCCAAAGGCGCTATTTGGCGACTCTGTTGTATATGTCATTGTCGATGCATGCATCTGATGAAATGGTCCAGCCGAGATAGGTAAACTGGTTGACCGTTTTGAGTTTTGTGTGTCTGATGGAGATGTGGGGGTCTGGTAGTCATGGTGGGGAGCTGGCTGATGGAGGACTTCCGCTTTATTCAGGCTGACTTCCAAACAGTGAAGTTAAAACACCACGATGGCGAAACTCAGCTGGTTAATCAGTGTAAGGTGAAGTTAAAACACGACGATGGAGAAACTCACCTGGTTAAGCAGTGTAAGGAGAACTTAAAACACAACAATGGAGAAACTCAGGTGGTTAAACAGTGTAAGGAGAAGTTAAAACAACGATGGAGAAAGTCAGCTGGGTAAACAGTGTAAGGTGAAGTTAAAACACAACGATGGAGAAACTGAGCTGGTTAAACAGTGTAAGGAGAAGTTAAAAAACAAGGATGGAGAAACTCAGCTGGTTAAACAGTGTAAGGTGAAGTTAAAATACAATGATGGAGAAACTCAGCTTGTTAAACAGTGTAAGGTGAAGTTAAAACACCACGATGGAGAAACTCAGCTGGTTAAACAGTGGAAAGTGAAGTTAAAGCCCAACGATGGAGAAACACAGCTGGTTACACAGTGTAAGGTGAAGTTAAAAATCAACGATGGAGAAACTCATCTGGTTAAAGAGTGTAAGGTGAAGTTAAAACACAATGATGGAGGACTCATCTGGTTCAACAGTGTAAAGTGGAGTTAAAACGCAACGATGGAGGAACTCAGCTGGTTAAACAGTGTAAGGTGAAGTTAAAATGCAACGATGGAGAAACTAAGCTGGTAAAACAGTGTAAAGTGAAGTTAAAACACAAGGATGGAGAAACTCAGCTGGTTAAACAGTGTAAAGTGAAGTTAAAACTCAACGATGGAGTAACTCAGCTGGTTAAACAGTGTAAGGTGAATTTAAAACACAATGATGGAGAAACGCAGCTGGTTAAACATTGGAAGATGAAGTTAAAACACAACGATGGAGAAACTCAGCTGGTTAAACAGTGTAAGGTGAAGTTAAAACGCAACGATGGAGAAACTCAGCTGGTTACACAGTGTAAGGTGCATTTAAAACGCAACGATGGAGAAACTCATCTGGTTAAAGAGTGTAAGCTGAAGTTAAAACACAATGATGGAGGACTCATCTGGTTCAACAGTGTAAAGTTTAGTTAAAAAGCAACGATGGAGGAACTCGCTGGTTAAACAGCGTAAGGTGAACTTAAAACACAACTATGGAGAAACTCAGCTGGTTAAACAGTGTAAGGTGTAGTTGAAGCACAACAATGGAGAAAGTCAGCTGGGTAAACAGTGTAAGGGATTTAAAACACAACGATGGATAAACTCAGCTGGTTAAACAGTGTAAGGTGTAGTTAAAACACAACGATTGAGAAACTCATCTGGTTAAAGAGTGTAAAGTGAAGTTAAAACACAATGATGGAGAAACTCAGCTGGTTAAAGAGTGTAAGCTGAAGTTAAAACACAATGATGGAGGACTCATCTGGTTCAACAGTGTAAAGTTTAGTTAAAAAGCAACGATGGAGGAACTCAGCTGGTTAAACAGCGTAAGGTGAACTTAAAACACAACTATGGAGAAACTCAGCTGGTTAAACAGTGTAAGGTGTAGTTGAAGCACAACAATGGAGAAAGTCAGCTGGGTAAACAGTGTAAGGGATTTAAAACACATCGATGGATAAACAGCTGGTTAAAAAGTGTAAGGTGAAGTTAAAACACAACGATGGAGAAACTCATCTGGTTAAACAGTGTAAAGTGAAGTTAAAACACAATGATGGAGAAACTCAGCTGGTGAAACAGTGTAAGGTAAAGTTAAACCACTACGATGGAGAAACTCAGCAGGTTAAACAGTGTAAAGTGAAGTTAAAAAACAACGATGGAGAAACTCAGCTGGTTAAACAGTGTAAGGTGAAGTTAATACACAATGATGAAGAAACTTAACTTGATGAACAGTGTAAGGTGAAGTTAAATCACCACGATGGAGAAACTCAGCTGGTTAAACACTGTAAAGTGAAGTTAAAACGCTACGATGGAGATACTGCTGGTTAAACAGTGTAAGGTGAAGTTAAAACACCACGATGGAGGAACTCAGTTGGTTAAACACTGTAAAGTGAAGTTAAAATGCTACGATGGAGATACTGCTGGTTAAACAGTGTAATGTGATGTTAAAACACTACGATGGAGAAACTCAGCTGGTTAAACAGTGTAAAGTGAAGTTAAAACACAACGATGGAGAAACTCATCTAGTTTAACAGTGTAAAGTGAAGTTAAAACGCAACGATGGAGGAACTCAGCTGGTCAAACAGCGTAAGGTGAACTTAAAACACAACGATGCAGAAACTATGCTGGTTAAACACAGTAAAGTAAAGTTAAAACACAATGATGGGGAAACTCTGCTGGTTAAATAGTGTAAAGTGAAGTTAAAATACAAGGATGGAGAAACTCAGCTGGTTAAACAGTGTAAAGTGAAGTTAAAACACCATGATGGAGAAACTCAGCTGGTTAAACAGTGTAAAGTGAAGTTAAAACGCAACGATGGAGAAACTCATCTGGTTAAAGAGTGTAAACTGAAGTTAAAACACAATGATGGAGGACTCATCTGGTTCAACAGTGTAAAGTTTAGTTAAAAAGCAACGATGGAGGAACTCAGCTGGTTAAACAGCGTAAGGTGAACTTAAAACACAACTATGGAGAAACTCAGCTGGTTAAACAGTGTAAGGTGTAGTTGAAGCACAACAATGGAGAAAGTCAGCTGGGTAAACAGTGTAAGGGATTTAAAACACAACGATGGATAAACAGCTGGTTAAACAGTGTAAGGTGAAGTTAAAACACAACAATGGAGAAACTCATCTGGTTAAACAGTGTAAAGTGAAGTTAAAACACAATGATGGAGAAACTCAGCTGGTGAAACAGTGTAAGGTAAAGTTAAACCACTACGATAGAGAAACAAAGCAGGTTAAACAGTGTAAAGTGAAGTTAAAACACAACGATGGAGAAACTCTGCTGGTTGAACAGTGTAAAGTGAAATTAAAATGCAACGATGGAGAAACTCAGCTGTTTAAACAGTGTAAGGTGAAGTTAAAACACAATGATGAAGAAACTTAACTTGATGAACAGTGTAAGGTGAAGTTAAAACACAATGATGAAGAAACTTAACTAGATGAACAGTGTAAGGTGAAGTTAAATCACCACGATGGAGAAACTCAGCTGGTTAAACACTGTAAAGTGAAGTTAAAACGCTACGATGGAGATACTGCTGGTTAAACAGTGTAAGGTGAAGTTAAAACACAACGATGGAGAAACTCTGCTGGTTGAACAGTGTAAAGTGAAGTTAAAATGCAACGATGGAGAAACTCTGCTGGTTAAACAGTGTAAGGTGAAGTTAAAACACAACGATGGAGAAACTCTGCTGGTTGAACAGTGTAAAGTGAAGTTAAAATGCAACGATGGAGAAACTCAGCTGTTTAAACAGTGTAAGGTGAAGTTAAAACACAATGATGAAGAAACTTAACTTGATGAACAGTGTAAGGTGAAGTTAAATCACCACGATGGAGAAACTCAGCTGGTTAAACACTGTAATGTTAAGTTAAAACGCTACGATGGAGATACTGCTGGTTAAACAGTGTAAGGTGATGTTAAAACACCACGATGGAGAAACTCAGCTGGTTAAACAGTGTAAAGTGAAGTTAAAACACAACGATGGAGAAACTCATCTAGTTTAACAGTGTAAAGTGAAGTTAAAACGCAACGATGGAGAAACTCAGCTGGTCAAACAGCGTAAGGTGAACTTAAAACACAACGATGCAGAAACTAAGCTGGTTAAACAGTGTAAAGTGAAGTTAAAACACAAGGATGGAGAAACTCAGCTGGTTAAACAGTGTAAAGTGAAGTTAAAACACCATGATGGAGAAACTCAGCTGGTTAAACAGTGTAAAGTGAAGTTAAAACGCAACGATGGAGAAACTCATCTGGTTAAAGAGTGTAAGCTGAAGTTAAAACACAATGATGGAGGACTCATCTGGTTCAACAGTGTAAAGTTTAGTTAAAAAGCAACGATGGAGGAACTCAGCTGGTTAAACAGCGTAAGGTGAACTTAAAACACAACTATGGAGAAACTCAGCTGGTTAAACAGTGTAAGGTGTAGTTGAAGCACAACAATGGAGAAAGCCAGCTGGGAAAACAGTGTAAGGGATTTAAAACAAAACGATGGATAAACAGCTGGTTAAACAGTGTAAGGTGAAGTTAAAACACAACGATGGAGAAACTCATCTGGTTAAACAGTGTAAAGTGAAGTTAAAACACAATGATGGAGAAACTCAGCTGGTGAAACAGTGTAAGGTAAAGTTAAACCACTACGATGGAGAAACAAAGCAGGTTAAACAGTGTAAAGTGAAGTTAAAACACAACGATGGAGAAACTCTGCTGGTTAAATAGTGTAAGGTGAAGTTAAAACACAACGATGGAGAAACTCTGCTGGTTTAACAGTGTAAAGTGAAGTTAAAATGCAACGATGGAGAAACTCAGCTGGTTAAACAGTGTAAGGTGATGTTAAAACACAATGATGAAGAAACTTAACTTGATGAACAGTGTAAGGTGAAGTTAAATCACCACGATGGAGAAACTCAGCTGGTTAAACACTGTAAAGTGAAGTTAAAACGCTACGATGGAGATACTGCTGGTTAAACGGTGTAAGGTGAAGTTAAAACACCACGATGGAGGAAGTCAGTTGGTTAAACACTGTAAAGTGAAGTTAAAACGCTACGATGGAGATACTGCTGGTTAAACAGTGTAAGGTGATGTTAAAACACCACGATGGAGAAACTCAGCTGGTTAAACAGTGTAAAGTGAAGTTAAAACACAACGATGGAGAAACTCATCTTGTTTAACAGTGTAAAGTGAAGTTAAAACGCAACGATGGAGAAACTCAGCTGGTCAAACAGCGTAAGGTGAATTTAAAACACAACGATGCAGAAACTAAGCTGGTTAAACAGTGTAAAGTAAAGTTAAAACACAATGATGGGGAAACTTTGCTGGTTAAATACTGTAAAGTGAAGTTAAAACACCATGATGGAGAAACTCAGCTGGTTAAACAGTGTAAAGTGAAGTTAAAACTCAACGATGGAGAAACTCAGCTGGTTAAACATTGTAAGGTGAATTTAAAACACTATGATGGAGAAACTCAGCTGGTTAAGCAGTGGAAGAAGAAGTTAAAACACCACGATGGAGACACTCATCTGGTTAAACAGTGTAAAGTGAAGTTAAAACACCACGATAGAGACTCAGATGGTTAAACAGTGTAAAGTGAAGTTAAAACACTACGATGAAGAAACTCAGCTGGTTAAACAGTGTAAGGTTAAGTTAAAACACGACGATGGAGAAACTCAGCTGGTTAAACAGTGTAAGGAGAAGTTAAAACACGTCGATGGAGAAACTCAGCTGGTTAAATAGTGTAAAGTGAAGTTAAAACACGTCGATGGAGAAACTCAGCTGGTTAAACAGTGTAAGATGATGTTAAAACACAACAATGGAGAAACTCAGCTGGTCAAACAGTGTAAAGTGAAGTTAAAACACAATGATGGAGAAACTCAGCTGGTGAAACAGTGTAAGATGATGTTAAAACACAACAATGGAGAAACTTTGCTGGTTGAACAGTGGAAGATGAAGTTAAAACACAACGATGGAGAAACCAGCTGGTTAAACAGTGTAAGGTGAAGTTAACACACAAGAATGGAGAAAGTACTGGTTAAACAGTGTCTTTTTTCTTTGGCTTGGCTTCGCGGACGAAGATTTATGGAGGGGGTAAATGTGCACGTCAGCTGCAGGCTCGATTGTGGCTGACAAGTCTGATGCGGGACAGGCAGACGTGGTTGCAGGGGAAAATTGGTTGGTTGGGGTTAGGTTTTTCCTCCTTTGTCTTTTGTCACTGAGGTGGGCTCTGCGGTCTTCTTCAAAGGAGGTTGCTGCCCGCCGAACTGTGAGGCGCCAAGATGCACGGTTTGAGGCGATATCAGCCCACAGGCGGTGGTCAATGTGGCAGGCACCAAGAGATTTCTTTAGGCAGTCCTTGTACCTCTTCTTTGGTGCACCTCTGTCACGGTGGCCAGTGGAGAGCTCGCCATATAACACGATCTTGTGAAGGCGATGGTCCTTCATTCTGGAGACGTGACCCACCCAGCGCAGCTGGATCTTCAGCAGCGTGGACTCGATGCTGTCGGCCTCTGCCATCTCGAGTACTTCGATGTTAGGGATGAAGGCGCTCCAATGAATGTTGAAGATGGAGCGGAGACAACGCTGGTGGAAGCGTTTTAGGAGCCGTAGGTGATGCTGGTAGAGGACCCATGATTCGGAGCTGAACAGGAGTGTGGGTATGACAACGGCTCTGTATACGCTTATCTTTGTGAGGTTTGTCAGTTGGTTGTTTTTCCAGACTCTTTTGTGTAGTCTTCCAAAGGCGCTATTTGGCGACTCTGTTGTATATGTCATTGTCGATGCTTGCATCTGATGAAATGGTGCAGCCGAGATAGGTAAACTGGTTGACCGTTTTGAGTTTTGTGTGTCTGATGGAGATGTGGGGGTCTGGTAGTCATGGTGGGGAGCTGGCTGATGGAGGACTTCCGCTTTATTCAGGCTGACTTCCAAACAGTGAAGTTAAAACACCACGATGGCGAAACTCAGCTGGTTAATCAGTGTAAGGTGAAGTTAAAACACGACGATGGAGAAACTCACCTGGTTAAGCAGTGTAAGGAGAACTTAAAACACAACAATGGAGAAACTCAGGTGGTTAAACAGTGTAAGGAGAAGTTAAAACAACGATGGAGAAAGTCAGCTGGGTAAACAGTGTAAGGTGAAGTTAAAACACAACGATGGAGAAACTGAGCTGGTTAAACAGTGTAAGGAGAAGTTAAAAAACAAGGATGGAGAAACTCAGCTGGTTAAACAGTGTAAGGTGAAGTTAAAATACAATGATGGAGAAACTCAGCTTGTTAAACAGTGTAAGGTGAAGTTAAAACACCACGATGGAGAAACTCAGCTGGTTAAACAGTGGAAAGTGAAGTTAAAGCCCAACGATGGAGAAACACAGCTGGTTACACAGTGTAAGGTGAAGTTAAAAATCAACGATGGAGAAACTCATCTGGTTAAAGAGTGTAAGGTGAAGTTAAAACACAATGATGGAGGACTCATCTGGTTCAACAGTGTAAAGTGGAGTTAAAACGCAACGATGGAGGAACTCAGCTGGTTAAACAGTGTAAGGTGAAGTTAAAATGCAACGATGGAGAAACTAAGCTGGTAAAACAGTGTAAAGTGAAGTTAAAACACAAGGATGGAGAAACTCAGCTGGTTAAACAGTGTAAAGTGAAGTTAAAACTCAACGATGGAGTAACTCAGCTGGTTAAACAGTGTAAGGTGAATTTAAAACATAATGATGGAGAAACGCAGCTGGTTAAACATTGGAAGATGAAGTTAAAACACAACGATGGAGAAACTCAGCTGGTTAAACAGTGTAAGGTGAAGTTAAAACGCAACGATGGAGAAACTCAGCTGGTTACACAGTGTAAGGTGAAGTTAAAACACCACGATGGAGGAACTCAGTTGGTTAAACACTGTAAAGTGAAGTTAAAATGCTACGATGGAGATACTGCTGGTTAAACAGTGTAAGGTGATGTTAAAACACCACGATGGAGAAACTCAGCTGGTTAAACAGTGTAAAGTGAAGGTAAAACACAACGATGGAGAAACTCATCTAGTTTAACAGTGTAAAGTGAAGTTAAAATGCAACGATGGAGAAACTCAGCTGGTCAAACAGCGTAAGGTGAACTTAAAACACAACGATGCGGAAACTAAGCTGGTTAAACAGTGTAAAGTAAAGTTAAAACACAATGATGGGGAAACTCTGCTGGTTAAATAGTGTAAAGTGAAGTTAAAACACAAGGATGGAGAAACTCAGCTGGTTAAACAGTGTAAAGTGAAGTTAAAACACCATGATGGAGAAACTCAGCTGGTTAAACATTGTAAAGTGAAGTTAAAACGCAACGATGGAGAAACTCATCTGGTTAAAGAGTGTAAGCTGAAGTTAAAACACAATGATGGAGGACTCATCTGGTTCAACAGTGTAAAGTTTAGTTAAAAAGCAACGATGGAGGAACTCAGCTGGTTAAACAGCGTAAGGTGAACTTAAAACACAACTATGGAGAAACTCAGCTGGTTAAACAGTGTAAGGTGAAGTTAAAACACAACGATGGAGAAACTCATCTGGTTAAACAGTGTAAAGTGAAGTTAAAACACAATGATGGAGAAACTCAGCTGGTGAAACAGTGTAAGGTAAAGTTAAACCACTACGATGGAGAAACAAAGCAGGTTAAACAGTGTAATGTGAAGTTAAAACACAACGATGGAGAAACTCTGCTGGTTAAACAGTGTCAGGTGAAGTTAAAACACAACGATGGAGAAACTCTGCTGGTTGAACAGTGTAAAGTGAAGTTAAAATGCAACAATTGAGAAACTCAGCTGGTTAAACAGTGTAAGGTGAAGTTAAAACACAATGATTAAGAAACTTAACTTGATGAACAGTGTAAGGTGAAGTTAAATCACCACGATTGAGAAACTCAGCTGGTTAAACACTGTAAAGTGAAGTTAAAACGCTACGATGGAGATACTGCTGGTTAAACAGTGTAAGGTGAAGTTAAAACACCACGATGGAGGAACTCAGTTGGTTAAACACTGTAAAGTGAAGTTAAAACGCTACGATGGAGATACTGCTGGTTAAACAGTGTAAGGTGATGTTAAAACACCACGATGGAGAAACTCAGCTGGTTTAACAGTGTAAAGTGAAGTTAAAACACAACGATGGAGAAACTCATCTAGTTTAACATTGTAAAGTGAAGTTAAAACGCAACGATGGAGAAACTCAGCTGGTCAAACATCGAAAGGTGAACTTAAAACACAACTATGGAGAAACTCAGCTGGTTAAACTGTGTAAGGTGTAGTTGAAGCACAACAATGGAGAAAGTCAGCTGGGTAAACAGTGTAAGGGATTTAAAACACAACGATGGATAAACAGCTGGTTAAACAGCGTAAGGTGAAGTTAAAACACAACGATGGAGAAACTCATCTGGTTAAACAGTGTAAAGTGAAGTTAAAACACAATGATGGAGAAACTCAGCTGGTGAAACAGTGTAAGGTCAAGTTAAACCACTACGATGGAGAAACAAAGCAGGTTAAACAGTGTAAAGTGAAGTTAAAACACAACGATGGAGAAACTCTGCTGGTTAAACAGTGTAAGGTGAACTTAAAACACAACGATGGAGAAACTCTGCTGGTTGAACAGTTTAAAGTGAAGTTAAAATGCAACAATGGAGAAACTCAGCTGGTTAAACAGTGTAAGGTGTAGTTAAAACACAATGATGAAGAAACTTAACTTGATGAACAGTGTAAGGTGAAGTTAAATCACCACGATGGAGAAACTCAGCTGGTTAAACACTGTAAAGTGAAGTTAAAACGCTACGATGGAGATACTGCTGGTTAAACAGTGTAAGGTGAAGTTAAAACACCACGATGGAGGAACTCAGTTGGTTAAACACTGTAAAGTGAAGTTAAAACGCTACGATGGAGATACTGCTGGTTAAACAGTGTAAGGTGAAGTTAAAACACCACGATGGAGGAACTCAGTTGGTTAAACACTGTAAAGTGAAGTTAAAATGCTACGATGGAGATACTGCTGGTTAAACAGTGTAAGGTGATGTTAAAACACCACGATGGAGAAACTCAGCTGGTTAAACAGTGTAAAGTGAAGGTAAAACACAACGATGGAGAAACTCATCTAGTTTAACAGTGTAAAGAGAAGTTAAAACGCAACGATGGAGAAACTCAGCTGGTCAAACAGCGTAAGGTGAACTTAAAACACAACGATGCGGAAACTAAGCTGGTTAAACAGTGTAAAGTGAAGTTAAAACACAAGGATGGAGAAACTCAGCTGGTTAAACAGTGTAAAGTGAAGTTAAAACACCATGATGGAGAAACTCAGCTGGTTAAACACTGTAAAGTGAAGTTAAAACGCAACGATGGAGAAACTCATCTGGTTAAAGAGTGTAAGCTGAAGTTAAAACACAATGATGGAGGACTCATCTGGTTCAACAGTGTAAAGTTTAGTTAAAAAGCAACGATGGAGGAACTCAGCTGGTTAAACAGCGTAAGGTGAACTTAAAACACAACTATGGAGAAACTCAGCTGGTTAAACGGTGTAAGGTGAAGTTAAAACACAACGATGGAGAAACTCATCTGGTTAAACAGTGTAAAGTGAAGTTAAAACACAATGATGGAGAAACTCAGCTGGTGAAACAGTGTAAGGTAAAGTTAAACCACTACGATGGAGAAACAAAACAGGTTAAACAGTGTAATGTGAAGTTAAAACACAACGATGGAGAAACTCATCTAGTTTAACAGTGTAAAGTGAAGTTAAAACGCAACGATGGAGAAACTCAGCTGGTCAAACAGCGTAAGGTGAACTTAAAACACAACTATGGAGAAACTCAGCTGGTTAAACTGTGTAAGGTGTAGTTGAAGCACAACAATGGAGAAAGTCAGCTGGGTAAACAGTGTAAGGGATTTAAAACACAACGATGGATAAACAGCTGGTTAAACAGCGTAAGGTGAAGTTAAAACACAACGATGGAGAAACTCATCTGGTTAAACAGTGTAAAGTGAAGTTAAAACACAATGATGGAGAAACTCAGCTGGTGAAACAGTGTAAGGTCAAGTTAAACCACTACGATGGAGAAACAAAGCAGGTTAAACAGTGTAAAGTGAAGTTAAAACACAACGATGGAGAAACTCTGCTGGTTAAACAGTGTAAGGTGAACTTAAAACACAACGATGGAGAAACTCTGCTGGTTGAACAATTTAAAGTGAAGTTAAAATGCAACAATGGAGAAACTCAGCTGGTTAAACAGTGTAAGGTGTAGTTAAAACACAATGATGAAGAAACTTAACTTGATGAACAGTGTAAGGTGAAGTTAAATCACCACGATGGAGAAACTCAGCTGGTTAAACACTGTAAAGTGAAGTTAAAACGCTACGATGGAGATACTGCTGGTTAAACAGTGTAAGGTGAAGTTAAAACACCACGATGGAGGAACTCAGATGGTTAAACACTGTAAAGTGAAGTTAAAACGCTACGATGGAGATACTGCTGGTTAAAAAGTGTAAGGTGATGTTAAAACACCACGATGGAGAAACTCAGCTGGTTAAACAGTGTAAAGTGAAGTTAAAACACAACGATGGAGAAACTGAGCTGGTGAAACAGTGTAAGGTGAAGTTAAACCACTACGATGGAGAAACTCAGCTGGTTAAACTGTAAAGTGAAGTTAAAACGCTACGATGGAGATACTGCTGGTTAAACAGTATAAGGTGAAGTTAAAACACCACGATGGAGAAACTCAGTTGGTTAAACACTGTAAAGTGAAGTTAAAACGCTACGATGGAGATACTGCTGGTTAAACATTGTAAGGTGAAGTTAAAACACCACGATGGAGGAACTCAGTTGGTTAAACACTGTAAAGTGAAGTTAAAATGCTACGATGGAGATACTGCTGGTTAAACAGTGTAAGGTGATGTTAAAACACCACGATGGAGAAACTCAGCTGGTTAAACAGTGTAAAGTGAAGGTAAAACACAACGATGGAGAAACTCATCTAGTTTAACAGTGTAAAGTGAAGTTAAAACGCAACGATGGAGAAACTCAGCTGGTCAAACAGCGTAAGGTGAACTTAAAACACAATGATGCGGAAACTAAGCTGGTTAAACAGTGTAAAGTGAAGTTAAAACACAAGGATGGAGAAACTCAGCTGGTTAAACAGTGTAAAGTGAAGTTAAAACACCATGATGGAGAAACTCAGCTGGTTAAACAATGTAAAGTGAAGTTAAAACGCAACGATGGAGAAACTCATCTGGTTAAAGAGTGTAAGCTGAAGTTAAAACACAATGATGGAGGACTCATCTGGTTCAACAGTGTAAAGTTTAGTTAAAAAGCAACGATGGAGGAACTCAGCTGGTTAAACAGCGTAAGGTGAACTTAAAACACAACTATGGAGAAACTCAGCTGGTTAAACAGTGTAAGGTGAAGTTAAAACACAACGATGGAGAAACTCATCTGGTTAAACAGTGTAAAGTGAAGTTAAAACACAATGATGGAGAAACTCAGCTGGTGAAACAGTGTAAGGTAAAGTTAAACCACTACGATGGAGAAACAAAGCAGGTTAAACAGTGTAATGTGAAGTTAAAACACAACGATGGAGAAACTCTGCTGGTTAAACAGTGTCAGGTGAAGTTAAAACACAACGATGGAGAAACTCTGCTGGTTGAACAGTGTAAAGTGAAGTTAAAATGCAACAATGGAGAAACTCAGCTGGTTAAACAGTGTAAGGTGAAGTTAAAACACAATGATTAAGAAACTTAACTTGATGAACAGTGTAAGGTGAAGTTAAATCACCACGATGGAGAAACTCAGCTGGTTAAACACTGTAAAGTGAAGTTAAAACCCTACGATGGAGATACTGCTGGTTAAACAGTGTAAGGTGAAGTTAAAACACCACGATGGAGGAACTCAGTTGGTTAAACACTGTTTTTTTTTTTTTTTTGGCTTGGCTTCGCGGGCGAAGATTTATGGAGGGGGTAAAAAGTCCACGTCAGCTGCAGGCTCGTTTGTGGCTGACCAGTCCGATGCGGGACAGGCAGACACGATTGCAGCGGTTGCAAGGGAAAATTGGTTGGTTGGGGTTGGGTGTTGGGTTTTTCCTCCTTTGCCTTTTGTCAGTGAGGTGGGCTCTGCGGTCTTCTTCAAAGGAGGCTGCTGCCCGCCAAACTGTGAGGCGCCAAGATGCACGGTTTGAGGCGTTATCAGCCCACTGGCGGTGGTCAATGTGGCAGGCACCAAGAGATTTCTTTAGGCAGTCCTTGTACCTTTTCTTTGGTGCACCTCTGTCTCGGTGGCCAGTGGAGAGCTCGCCATATAATACGATCTTGGGAAGGCGATGGTCCTCCATTCTGGAGACGTGACCCATCCAGCGCAGCTGGATCTTCAGCAGCGTGGACTCGATGCTGTCGACCTCTGCCATCTCGAGTACCTCGACGTTAGGGGTGTGAGCGCTCCAATGGATGTTGAGGATGGAGCGGAGACAACGCTGGTGGAAGCGTTCTAGGAGCCGTAGGTGGTGCCGGTAGAGGACCCATGATTCGGAGCCGAACAGGAGTGTGGGTATGACAACGGCTCTGTATACGCTTATCTTTGTGAGGTTTTTCAGTTGGTTGTTTTTCCAGACTCTTTAAAGCACTGTAAAGTGCTTTAAAACACTGTAAAGTGAAGTTAAAACGCTACGATGGAGATACTGCTGGTTAAACAGTGTAAGGTGATGTTAAAACACCACGATGGAGAAACTCAGCTGGTGAAACAGTGTAAAGTGAAGTTAAAACACAACGATGGAGAAACTCATCTAGTTTAACAGTGTAAAGTGAAGTTAAAACGCAACGATGGAGAAACTCAGCTGGTCAAACAGCGTAAGGTGAACTTAAAACACAACGATGCAGAAACTAAGCTGGTTAAACAGTGTAAATTAAAGTTAAAACACAATGATGGGGAAACTCTGCTAGTTAAATAGTGTAAAGTGAAGTTAAAACACCATGATGGAGAAACTCAGCTGGTTAAAGAGTGTAAGCTGAAGTTAAAACACAAGGATTGAGGACTCATCTGGTTCAACAGTGTAAAGTTTAGTTAAAAAGCAACGATGGAGGAACTCATCTGGTTAAACAGCGTAAGGTGAACTTAAAACACAACTATTGAGAAACTCAGCTGGTTAAACAGTGTATGGTATAGTTGAAGCACAACAATGGAGAAAGTCAGCTGGGTAAACAGTGTAAGGGATTTAAAACACAACGATGGATAAACAGCTGGTTAAACAGTGTAAGGTGAAGTTAAAACACAACGATGGAGAAACTCATCTGGTTAAACAGTGTAAAGTGAAGTTAAAACACAATGATGGAGAAACTCAGCTGGTGAAACAGTGTAAGGTAAAGTTAAACCACTACGATGGAGAAACAAAGCAGGTTAAACAGTGTAAAGTGAAGTTAAAACACAACGATGGAGAAACTCTGCTGGTTAAACAGTGTAAGGTGAAGTTAAAACACAACGATGGAGAAACTCTGCTGGTTGAACAGTGTAAGGTGAAGTTAAAACACCACGATGGAGGAACTCAGTTGGTTAAACACTGAAAAGTGAAGTTAAAATGCAACAATGGAGAAACTCAGCTGGTTAAACAGTGTAAGGTGAAGTTAAAACACAATGATGAAGAAACTTAACTAGATGAACAGTGTAAGGTGAAGTTAAATCACCACGATGGAGAAACTCAGCTGGTTAAACACTGTAAAGTGAAGTTAAAACGCTACGATGGAGATACTGCTGGTTAAACAGTGTAAGGTGAAGTTAAAACACCACGATGGAGGAACTCAGTTGGTTAAACACTGAAAAGTGAAGTTAAAACGCTACGATGGAGATACTGCTGGTTAAACAGTGTAAGGTGATGTTAAAACACCTTGATGGAGAAACTCAGCTGGTTAAACAGTGTAAAGTAAAGTTAAAACAGAATGATGGGGAAACTCTGCTGGTTAAATAGTGTAAAGTGAAGTTAAAACACAAATATGGAGAAACTCAGCTGGTTAAACAGTGTAAAGTGAAGTTAAAACACCATGATGGAGAAACTCAGCTGGTAAAACAGTGTAAAGTGAAGTTAAAACTCAACGATGGAGAAACTCAGCTTGTTAAACAGTGTAAGGTGAATTTAAAACACTATGATGGAGAAACTCAGGTGGTTAAGCAGTGGAAGAAGAAGTTAAAACACCACGATGGAGACACTCATCTGGTTAAACAGTGTAAAGTGAAGTTAAAACACCACGATAGAGACTCAGATGGTTAAACATTGTAAAGTGAAGTTAAAACACAATGATGGAGAAACTCAGCTGGTTAAACAGTGTAAGGTGAAGTTAAAACACCATGATGGAGAAACTCAGCTGGTTAAACAGTGTAAAGTGAAGTTAAAACGCAACGATGGAGAAACTCATCTGGTTAAAGAGTGTAAGCTGAAGTTAAAACACAATGATGGAGGACTCATCTGGTTCAACAGTGTAAAGTTTTGTTAAAAAGCAACGATGGAGGAACGCAGCTGGTTAAACAGCGAATGTGAACTTAAAACACAACTTTGGAGAAACTCAGCTGGTTAAACGGTGTAAAGTGAAGTTAAAACACAACGATGGAGAAACTCAGCTGGTTAAGCAGTGGAAGAAGAAGTTAAAACACCACGATCGAGACACTCATCTGGTTAAACAGTGTAAAGTGAAGTTAAAACACCACGATAGAGACTCAGATGGTTAAACAGTGTAAAGTGAAGTTAAAACTCAATGATGGAGAAACTCAGCTGGTTAAAAAGTGTAAGGTGAAGTTAAAACACAAAAATGGAGAAACTACTGGTTAAACAGTGTAAAGTGAAGTTAAAACACTACGATGAAGAAACTCAGCTGGTTAAACAGTGTAAGGTGAAGTTAAAACACGACGATGGAGAAACTCAGCTGGTTAAACAGTGTAAGGAGAAGTTAAAACACGTCGATGGAGAAACTCAGCTGGTTAAATAGTGTAAAGTGAAGTTAAAACACGTCGATGGAGAAACTCAGCTGGTTAAACAGTGTAAGATGATGTTAAAACACAACAATGGAGAAACTCAGCTGGTCAAACAGTGTAAAGTGAAGTTTAAACACAATGATGGAGAAACTCAGCTGGTGAAACAGTGTAAGATGATGTTAAAACATAACAATGGAGAAACTTTGCTGGTTGAACAGTGGAAGATGAAGTTAAAACACAACGATGGAGAAACCAGCTGGTTAAACAGTGTAAGGTGAAGTTAACACACAAGAATGGAGAAAGTACTGGTTAAACAGTGTCTTTTTTCTTTGGCTTGGCTTCGCGGACGAAGATTTATGGAGGGGGTCAATGTCCACGTCAGCTGCAGGCTCGATTGTGGCTGACAAGTCTGATGCGGGACAGGCAGACGTGGTTGCAGGGGAAAATTGGTTGGTTGGGGTTAGGTTTTTCCTCCTTTGTCTTTTGTCAGTGAGGTGGGCTCTGCGGTCTTCTTCAAAGGAGGTTGCTGCCCGCCGAACTGTGAGGCGCCAAGATGCACGGTTTGAGGCGATATCAGCCCACAGGCGGTGGTCAATGTGGCAGGCACCAAGAGATTTCTTTAGGCAGTCCTTGTACCTCTTCTTTGGTGCACCTCTGTCACGGTGGCCAGTGGAGAGCTCGCCATATAACACGATCTTGTGAAGGCGATGGTCCTTCATTCTGGAGACGTGACCCACCCAGCACAGCTGGATCTTCAGCAGCGTGGACACGATGCTGTCGGCCTCTGCCATCTCGAGTACTTCGATGTTAGGGATGAAGGCGCTCCAATGAATGTTGAAGATGGAGCGGAGACAACGCTGGTGGAAGCGTTTTAGGAGCCGTAGGTGATGCTGGTAGAGGACCCATGATTCGGAGCTGAACAGGAGTGTGGGTATGACAACGGCTCTGTATACGCTTATCTTTGTGAGGTTTGTCAGTTGGTTGTTTTTCCAGACTCTTTTGTGTAGACTTCCAAAGGCGCTATTTGGCGAATCTGTTGTATATGTCATTGTCGATGCTTGCATCTGATGAAATGGTGCAGCCGAGATAGGTAAACTGGTTGACCGTTTTGAGTTTTGTGTGTCTGATGGAGATGTGGGGGTCTGGTAGTCATGGTGGGGAGCTGGCTGATGGAGGACCTCCGCTTTATTCAGGCTGACTTCCAAACAGTGAAGTTAAAACACCACGATGGAGAAACTCAGCTGGTTAAACAGTGTAAGGTGAAGTTAAAACACAACGATGGAGAAACTCACCTGGTTAAGCAGTGTAAGGAGAACTTAAAACACAACAATGGAGAAACTTAGCTGGTTAAACAGTGTAAGGAGAAGTTAAAACAACGATGGAGAAAGTCAGCTGGGTAAACAGTGTAAGGTGAAGTTAAAACACAACGATGGAGAAACTGAGCTGATTAAACAGTGTAAGGAGAAGTTAAAAAACAAGTATGGAGAAACTCAGCTGGTTAAACAGCGTAAGGTGAACTTAAAACACAACTATGGAGAAACTCAGCTGGTAAAACAGTGTAAGGTGAAGTTAAAACACGTCGATGGAGAAACTCACCTGGTTAAGCAGTGTAAGGAGAACTTAAAACACAACAATGGAGAAACTCAGCTGGTTAAACAGTGTAAGGAGAAGTTAAAACAACGATGGAGAAAGTCAGCTGGGTAAACAGTGTAAGGTGAAGTTAAAACACAACGATGGAGAAACTGAGCTGGTTAAACATTGGAAGATGAAGTTAAAACACAACGATGGAGAAACTCAGCTGGTTAAACAGTGTAAGGTGAAGTTAAAACGCAACGATGGAGAAACTCAGCTGGTTACACAGTGTAAGGTGCAGTTAAAACGCAACGATGGAGAAACTCAGCTGGTTAAAGAGTGTAAGCTGAAGTTAAAACACAATGATGGAGGACTCATCTGGTTCAACAGTGTAAAGTTTAGTTAAAAAGCAACGATGGAGGAACTCAGCTGGTTAAACAGCGTAAGGTGAACTTAAAACACAACTATGGAGAAACTCAGCTGGTTAAACAGTGTAAGGTGTAGTTGAAGCACAACAATGGAGAAAGTCAGCTGGGTAAACAGTGTAAGGGATTTAAAACACATCGATGGATAAACAGCTGGTTAAAAAGTGTAAGGTGAAGTTAAAACACAACGATGGAGAAACTCATCTGGTTAAACAGTGTAAAGTGAAGTTAAAACACAATGATGGAGAAACTCAGCTGGTGAAACAGTGTAAGGTAAAGTTAAACCACTACGATGGAGAAACTCAGCAGGTTAAACAGTGTAAAGTGAAGTTAAAAAACAACGATGGAGAAACTCAGCTGGTTAAACAGTGGAAGGTGAAGTTAATACACAATGATGAAGAAACTTAACTTGATGAACAGTGTAAGGTGAAGTTAAATCACCACGATGGAGAAACTCAGCTGGTTAAACACTGTAAAGTGAAGTTAAAACGCTACGATGGAGATACTGCTGGTTAAACAGTGTAAGGTGAAGTTAAAACACCACGATGGAGGAACTCAGTTGGTTAAACACTGTAAAGTGAAGTTAAAATGCTACGATGGAGATACTGCTGGTTAAACAGTGTAAGGTGATGTTAAAACACTACGATGGAGAAACTCAGCTGGTTAAACAGTGTAAAGTGAAGTTAAAACACAACGATGGAGAAACTCATCTAGTTTAACAGTGTAAAGTGAAGTTAAAACGCAACGATGGAGGAACTCAGCTGGTCAAACAGCGTAAGGTGAACTTAAAACACAACGATGCAGAAACTATGCTGGTTAAACACAGTAAAGTAAAGTTAAAACACAATGATGGGGAAACTCTGCTGGTTAAATAGTGTAAAGTGAAGTTAAAATACAAGGATGGAGAAACTCAGCTGGTTAAACAGTGTAAAGTGAAGTTAAAACACCATGATGGAGAAACTCAGCTGGTTAAACAGTGTAAAGTGAAGTTAAAACGCAACGATGGAGAAACTCATCTGGTTAAAGAGTGTAAGCTGAAGTTAAAACACAATGATGGAGGACTCATCTGGTTCAACAGTGTAAAGTTTAGTTAAAAAGCAACGATGGAGGAACTCAGCTGGTTAAACAGCGTAAGGTGAACTTAAAACACAACTATGGAGAAACTCAGCTGGTTAAACAGTGTAAGGTGTAGTTGAAGCACAACAATGGAGAAAGTCAGCTGGGTAAACAGTGTAAGGGATTTAAAACACAACGATGGATAAACAGCTGGTTAAACAGTGTAAGGTGAAGTTAAAACACAACAATGGAGAAACTCATCTGGTTAAACAGTGTAAAGTGAAGTTAAAACACAATGATGGAGAAACTCAGCTGGTGAAACAGTGTAAGGTAAAGTTAAACCACTACGATAGAGAAACAAAGCAGGTTAAACAGTGTAAAGTGAAGTTAAAACACAACGATGGAGAAACTCTGCTGGTTGAACAGTGTAAAGTGAAATTAAAATGCAACGATGGAGAAACTCAGCTGTTTAAACAGTGTAAGGTGAAGTTAAAACACAATGATGAAGAAACTTAACTTGATGAACAGTGTAAGGTGAAGTTAAAACACAATGATGAAGAAACTTAACTAGATGAACAGTGTAAGGTGAAGTTAAATCACCACGATGGAGAAACTCAGCTGGTTAAACACTGTAAAGTGAAGTTAAAACGCTACGATGGAGATACTGCTGGTTAAACAGTGTAAGGTGAAGTTAAAACACATCGATGGAGAAACTCTGCTGGTTGAACAGTGTAAAGTGAAGTTAAAATGCAACGATGGAGAAACTCTGCTGGTTAAACAGTGTAAGGTGAAGTTAAAACACAACGATGGAGAAACTCTGCTGGTTGAACAGTGTAAAGTGAAGTTAAAATGCAACGATGGAGAAACTCAGCTGTTTAAACAGTGTAAGGTGAAGTTAAAACACAATGATGAAGAAACTTAACTTGATGAACAGTGTAAGGTGAAGTTAAATCACCACGATGGAGAAACTCAGCTGGTTAAACACTGTAAAGTGAAGTTAAAACGCTACGATGGAGATACTGCTGGTTAAACAGTGTAAGGTGATGTTAAAACACCACGATGGAGAAACTCAGCTGGTTAAACAGTGTAAAGTGAAGTTAAAACACAACGATGGAGAAACTCATCTAGTTTAACAGTGTAAAGTGAAGTTAAAACGCAACGATGGAGAAACTCAGCTGGTCAAACAGCGTAAGGTGAACTTAAAACACAACGATGCAGAAACTAAGCTGGTTAAACAGTGTAAAGTGAAGTTAAAACACAAGGATGGAGAAACTCAGCTGGTTAAACAGTGTAAAGTGAAGTTAAAACACCATGATGGAGAAACTCAGCTGGTTAAACAGTGTAAAGTGAAGTTAAAACGCAACGATGGAGAAACTCATCTGGTTAAAGAGTGTAAGCTGAAGTTAAAACACAATGATGGAGGACTCATCTGATTCAACAGTGTAAAGTTTAGTTAAAAAGCAACGATGGAGGAACTCAGCTGGTTAAACAGCGTAAGGTGAACTTAAAACACAACTATGGAGAAACTCAGCTGGTTAAACAGTGTAAGGTGTAGTTGAAGCACAACAATGGAGAAAGCCAGCTGGGAAAACAGTGTAAGGGATTTAAAACAAAACGATGGATAAACAGCTGGTTAAACAGTGTAAGGTGAAGTTAAAACACAACGATGGAGAAACTCATCTGGTTAAACAGTGTAAAGTGAAGTTAAAACACAATGATGGAGAAACTCAGCTGGTGAAACAGTGTAAGGTAAAGTTAAACCACTACGATGGAGAAACAAAGCAGGTTAAACAGTGTAAAGTGAAGTTAAAACACAACGATGGAGAAACTCTGCTGGTTAAATAGTGTAAGGTGAAGTTAAAACACAACGATGGAGAAACTCTGCTGGTTGAACAGTGTAAAGTGAAGTTAAAATGCAACGATGGAGAAACTCAGCTGGTTAAACAGTGTAAGGTGATGTTAAAACACAATGATGAAGAAACTTAACTTGATGAACAGTGTAAGGTGAAGTTAAATCACCACGATGGAGAAACTCAGCTGGTTAAACACTGTAAAGTGAAGTTAAAACGCTACGATGGAGATACTGCTGGTTAAACGGTGTAAGGTGAAGTTAAAACACCACGATGGAGGAAGTCAGTTGGTTAAACACTGTAAAGTGAAGTTAAAACGCTACGATGGAGATACTGCTGGTTAAACAGTGTAAGGTGATGTTAAAACACCACGATGGAGAAACTCAGCTGGTTAAACAGTGTAAAGTGAAGTTAAAACACAACGATGGAGAAACTCATCTTGTTTAACAGTGTAAAGTGAAGTTAAAACGCAACGATGGAGAAACTCAGCTGGTCAAACAGCGTAAGGTGAACTTAAAACACAACGATGCAGAAACTAAGCTGGTTAAACAGTGTAAAGTAAAGTTAAAACACAATGATGGGGAAACTTTGCTGGTTAAATACTGTAAAGTGAAGTTAAAACACCATGATGGAGAAACTCAGCTGGTTAAACAGTGTAAAGTGAAGTTAAAACTCAACGATGGAGAAACTCAGCTGGTTAAACATTGTAAGGTGAATTTAAAACACTATGATGGAGAAACTCAGCTGGTTAAGCAGTGGAAGAAGAAGTTAAAACACCACGATGGAGACACTCATCTGGTTAAACAGTGTAAAGTGAAGTTAAAACACCACGATAGAGACTCAGATGGTTAAACAGTGTAAAGTGAAGTTAAAACACTACGATGAAGAAACTCAGCTGGTTAAACAGTGTAAGGTTAAGTTAAAACACGACGATGGAGAAACTCAGCTGGTTAAACAGTGTAAGGAGAAGTTAAAACACGTCGATGGAGAAACTCAGCTGGTTAAATAGTGTAAAGTGAAGTTAAAACACGTCGATGGAGAAACTCAGCTGGTTAAACAGTGTAAGATGATGTTAAAACACAACAATGGAGAAACTCAGCTGGTCAAACAGTGTAAAGTGAAGTTAAAACACAATGATGGAGAAACTCAGCTGGTGAAACAGTGTAAGATGATGTTAAAACACAACAATGGAGAAACTTTGCTGGTTGAACAGTGGAAGATGAAGTTAAAACACAACGATGGAGAAACCAGCTGGTTAAACAGTGTAAGGTGAAGTTAACACACAAGAATGGAGAAAGTACTGGTTAAACAGTGTCTTTTTTCTTTGGCTTGGCTTCGCGGACGAAGATTTATGGAGGGGGTAAATGTGCACGTCAGCTGCAGGCTCGATTGTGGCTGACAAGTCTGATGCGGGACAGGCAGACGTGGTTGCAGGGGAAAATTGGTTGGTTGGGGTTAGGTTTTTCCTCCTTTGTCTTTTGTCAGTGAGGTGGGCTCTGCGGTCTTCTTCAAAGGAGGTTGCTGCCCGCCGAACTGTGAGGCGCCAAGATGCACGGTTTGAGGCGATATCAGCCCACAGGCGGTGGTCAATGTGGCAGGCACCAAGAGATTTCTTTAGGCAGTCCTTGTACCTCTTCTTTGGTGCACCTCTGTCACGGTGGCCAGTGGAGAGCTCGCCATATAACACGATCTTGTGAAGGCGATGGTCCTTCATTCTGGAGACGTGACCCACCCAGCGCAGCTGGATCTTCAGCAGCGTGGACTCGATGCTGTCGGCCTCTGCCATCTCGAGTACTTCGATGTTAGGGATGAAGGCGCTCCAATGAATGTTGAAGATGGAGCGGAGACAACGCTGGTGGAAGCGTTTTAGGAGCCGTAGGTGATGCTGGTAGAGGACCCATGATTCGGAGCCGAACAGGAGTGTGGGTATGACAACGGCTCTGTATACGCTTATCTTTGTGAGGTTTGTCAGTTGGTTGTTTTTCCAGACTCTTTTGTGTAGTCTTCCAAAGGCGCTATTTGGCGACTCTGTTGTATATGTCATTGTCGATGCATGCATCTGATGAAATGGTGCAGCCGAGATAGGTAAACTGGTTGACCGTTTTGAGTTTTGTGTGTCTGATGGAGATGTGGGGGTCTGGTAGTCATGGTGGGGAGCTGGCTGATGGAGGACTTCCGCTTTATTCAGGCTGACTTCCAAACAGTGAAGTTAAAACACCACGATGGCGAAACTCAGCTGGTTAATCAGTGTAAGGTGAAGTTAAAACACGACGATGGAGAAACTCACCTGGTTAAGCAGTGTAAGGAGAACTTAAAACACAACAATGGAGAAACTCAGGTGGTTAAACAGTGTAAGGAGAAGTTAAAACAACGATGGAGAAAGTCAGCTGGGTAAACAGTGTAAGGTGAAGTTAAAACACAACGATGGAGAAACTGAGCTGGTTAAACAGTGTAAGGAGAAGTTAAAAAACAAGGATGGAGAAACTCAGCTGGTTAAACAGTGTAAGGTGAAGTTAAAATACAATGATGGAGAAACTCAGCTTGTTAAACAGTGTAAGGTGAAGTTAAAACACCACGATGGAGAAACTCAGCTGGTTAAACAGTGGAAAGTGAAGTTAAAGCCCAACGATGGAGAAACACAGCTGGTTACACAGTGTAAGGTGAAGTTAAAAATCAACGATGGAGAAACTCATCTGGTTAAAGAGTGTAAGGTGAAGTTAAAACACAATGATGGAGGACTCATCTGGTTCAACAGTGTAAAGTGGAGTTAAAACGCAACGATGGAGGAACTCAGCTGGTTAAACAGTGTAAGGTGAAGTTAAAATGCAACGATGGAGAAACTAAGCTGGTAAAACAGTGTAAAGTGAAGTTAAAACACAAGGATGGAGAAACTCAGCTGGTTAAACAGTGTAAAGTGAAGTTAAAACTCAACGATGGAGTAACTCAGCTGGTTAAACAGTGTAAGGTGAATTTAAAACACAATGATGGAGAAACGCAGCTGGTTAAACATTGGAAGATGAAGTTAAAACACAACGATGGAGAAACTCAGCTGGTTAAACAGTGTAAGGTGAAGTTAAAACGCAACGATGGAGAAACTCAGCTGGTTACACAGTGTAAGGTGCATTTAAAACGCAACGATGGAGAAACTCATCTGGTTAAAGAGTGTAAGCTGAAGTTAAAACACAATGATGGAGGACTCATCTGGTTCAACAGTGTAAAGTTTAGTTAAAAAGCAACGATGGAGGAACTCGCTGGTTAAACAGCGTAAGGTGAACTTAAAACACAACTATGGAGAAACTCAGCTGGTTAAACAGTGTAAGGTGTAGTTGAAGCACAACAATGGAGAAAGTCAGCTGGGTAAACAGTGTAAGGGATTTAAAACACAACGATGGATAAACTCAGCTGGTTAAACAGTGTAAGGTGTAGTTAAAACACAACGATTGAGAAACTCATCTGGTTAAAGAGTGTAAAGTGAAGTTAAAACACAATGATGGAGAAACTCAGCTGGTTAAAGAGTGTAAGCTGAAGTTAAAACACAATGATGGAGGACTCATCTGGTTCAACAGTGTAAAGTTTAGTTAAAAAGCAACGATGGAGGAACTCAGCTGGTTAAACAGCGTAAGGTGAACTTAAAACACAACTATGGAGAAACTCAGCTGGTTAAACAGTGTAAGGTGTAGTTGAAGCACAACAATGGAGAAAGTCAGCTGGGTAAACAGTGTAAGGGATTTAAAACACATCGATGGATAAACAGCTGGTTAAAAAGTGTAAGGTGAAGTTAAAACACAACGATGGAGAAACTCATCTGGTTAAACAGTGTAAAGTGAAGTTAAAACACAATGATTGAGAAACTCAGCTGGTGAAACAGTGTAAGGTAAAGTTAAACCACTACGATGGAGAAACTCAGCAGGTTAAACAGTGTAAAGTGAAGTTAAAAAACAACGATGGAGAAACTCAGCTGGTTAAACAGTGTAAGGTGAAGTTAATACACAATGATGAAGAAACTTAACTTGATGAACAGTGTAAGGTGAAGTTAAATCACCACGATGGAGAAACTCAGCTGGTTAAACACTGTAAAGTGAAGTTAAAACGCTACGATGGAGATACTGCTGGTTAAACAGTGTAAGGTGAAGTTAAAACACCACGATGGAGGAACTCAGTTGGTTAAACACTGTAAAGTGAAGTTAAAATGCTACGATGGAGATACTGCTGGTTAAACAGTGTAATGTGATGTTAAAACACTACGATGGAGAAACTCAGCTGGTTAAACAGTGTAAAGTGAAGTTAAAACACAACGATGGAGAAACTCATCTAGTTTAACAGTGTAAAGTGAAGTTAAAACGCAACGATGGAGGAACTCAGCTGGTCAAACAGCGTAAGGTGAACTTAAAACACAACGATGCAGAAACTATGCTGGTTAAACACAGTAAAGTAAAGTTAAAACACAATGATGGGGAAACTCTGCTGGTTAAATAGTGTAAAGTGAAGTTAAAATACAAGGATGGAGAAACTCAGCTGGTTAAACAGTGTAAAGTGAAGTTAAAACACCATGATGGAGAAACTCAGCTGGTTAAACAGTGTAAAGTGAAGTTAAAACGCAACGATGGAGAAACTCATCTGGTTAAAGAGTGTAAACTGAAGTTAAAACACAATGATGGAGGACTCATCTGGTTCAACAGTGTAAAGTTTAGTTAAAAAGCAACGATGGAGGAACTCAGCTGGTTAAACAGCGTAAGGTGAACTTAAAACACAACTATGGAGAAACTCAGCTGGTTAAACAGTGTAAGGTGTAGTTGAAGCACAACAATGGAGAAAGTCAGCTGGGTAAACAGTGTAAGGGATTTAAAACACAACGATGGATAAACAGCTGGTTAAACAGTGTAAGGTGAAGTTAAAACACAACAATGGAGAAACTCATCTGGTTAAACAGTGTAAAGTGAAGTTAAAACACAATGATGGAGAAACTCAGCTGGTGAAACAGTGTAAGGTAAAGTTAAACCACTACGATAGAGAAACAAAGCAGGTTAAACAGTGTAAAGTGAAGTTAAAACACAACGATGGAGAAACTCTGCTGGTTGAACAGTGTAAAGTGAAATTAAAATGCAACGATGGAGAAACTCAGCTGTTTAAACAGTGTAAGGTGAAGTTAAAACACAATGATGAAGAAATTTAACTTGATGAACAGTGTAAGGTGAAGTTAAAACACAATGATGAAGAAACTTAACTAGATGAACAGTGTAAGGTGAAGTTAAATCACCACGATGGAGAAACTCAGCTGGTTAAACACTGTAAAGTGAAGTTAAAACGCTACGATGGAGATACTGCTGGTTAAACAGTGTAAGGTGAAGTTAAAACACAACGATGGAGAAACTCTGCTGGTTGAACAGTGTAAAGTGAAGTTAAAATGCAACGATGGAGAAACTCTGCTGGTTAAACAGTGTAAGGTGAAGTTAAAACACAACGATGGAGAAACTCTGCTGGTTGAACAGCGTAAAGTGAAGTTAAAATGCAACGATGGAGAAACTCAGCTGTTTAAACAGTGTAAGGTGAAGTTAAAACACAATGATGAAGAAACTTAACTTGATGAACAGTGTAAGGTGAAGTTAAATCACCACGATGGAGAAACTCAGCTGGTTAAACACTGTAATGTTAAGTTAAAACGCTACGATGGAGATACTGCTGGTTAAACAGTGTAAGGTGAAGTTAAATCACCACGATGGAGAAACTCAGCTGGTTAAACACTGTAAAGTGAAGTTAAAACGCTACGATGGAGATACTGCTGGTTAAACGGTGTAAGGTGAAGTTAAAACACCACGATGGAGGAAGTCAGTTGGTTAAACACTGTAAAGTGAAGTTAAAACGCTACGATGGAGATACTGCTGGTTAAACAGTGTAAGGTGATGTTAAAACACCACGATGGAGAAACTCAGCTGGTTAAACAGTGTAAAGTGAAGTTAAAACACAACGATGGAGAAACTCATCTTGTTTAACAGTGTAAAGTGAAGTTAAAACGCAACGATGGAGAAACTCAGCTGGTCAAACAGCGTAAGGTGAATTTAAAACACAACGATGCAGAAACTAAGCTGGTTAAACAGTGTAAAGTAAAGTTAAAACACAATGATGGGGAAACTTTGCTGGATAAATACTGTAAAGTGAAGTTAAAACACCATGATGGAGAAACTCAGCTGGTTAAACAGTGTAAAGTGAAGTTAAAACTCAACGATGGAGAAACTCAGCTGGTTAAACATTGTAAGGTGAATTTAAAACACTATGATGGAGAAACTCAGCTGGTTAAGCAGTGGAAGAAGAAGTTAAAACACCACGATGGAGACACTCATCTGGTTAAACAGTGTAAAGTGAAGTTAAAACACCACGATAGAGACTCAGATGGTTAAACAGTGTAAAGTGAAGTTAAAACACTACGATGAAGAAACTCAGCTGGTTAAACAGTGTAAGGTTAAGTTAAAACACGACGATGGAGAAACTCAGCTGGTTAAACAGTGTAAGGAGAAGTTAAAACACGTCGATGGAGAAACTCAGCTGGTTAAATAGTGTAAAGTGAAGTTAAAACACGTCGATGGAGAAACTCAGCTGGTTAAACAGTGTAAGATGATGTTAAAACACAACAATGGAGAAACTCAGCTGGTCAAACAGTGTAAAGTGAAGTTAAAACACAATGATGGAGAAACTCAGCTGGTGAAACAGTGTAAGATGATGTTAAAACACAACAATGGAGAAACTTTGCTGGTTGAACAGTGGAAGATGAAGTTAAAACACAACGATGGAGAAACCAGCTGGTTAAACAGTGTAAGGTGAAGTTAACACACAAGAATGGAGAAAGTACTGGTTAAACAGTGTCTTTTTTCTTTGGCTTGGCTTCGCGGACGAAGATTTATGGAGGGGGTAAATGTGCACGTCAGCTGCAGGCTCGATTGTGGCTGACAAGTCTGATGCGGGACAGGCAGACGTGGTTGCAGGGGAAAATTGGTTGGTTGGGGTTAGGTTTTTCCTCCTTTGTCTTTTGTCACTGAGGTGGGCTCTGCGGTCTTCTTCAAAGGAGGTTGCTGCCCGCCGAACTGTGAGGCGCCAAGATGCACGGTTTGAGGCGATATCAGCCCACAGGCGGTGGTCAATGTGGCAGGCACCAAGAGATTTCTTTAGGCAGTCCTTGTACCTCTTCTTTGGTGCACCTCTGTCACGGTGGCCAGTGGAGAGCTCGCCATATAACACGATCTTGTGAAGGCGATGGTCCTTCATTCTGGAGACGTGACCCACCCAGCGCAGCTGGATCTTCAGCAGCGTGGACTCGATGCTGTCGGCCTCTGCCATCTCGAGTACTTCGATGTTAGGGATGAAGGCGCTCCAATGAATGTTGAAGATGGAGCGGAGACAACGCTGGTGGAAGCGTTTTAGGAGCCGTAGGTGATGCTGGTAGAGGACCCATGATTCGGAGCTGAACAGGAGTGTGGGTATGACAACGGCTCTGTATACACTTATCTTTGTGAGGTTTGTCAGTTGGTTGTTTTTCCAGACTCTTTTGTGTAGTCTTCCAAAGGCGCTATTTGGCGACTCTGTTGTATATGTCATTGTCGATGCTTGCATCTGATGAAATGGTGCAGCCGAGATAGGTAAACTGGTTGACCGTTTTGAGTTTTGTGTGTCTGATGGAGATGTGGGGGTCTGGTAGTCATGGTGGGGAGCTGGCTGATGGAGGACTTCCGCTTTATTCAGGCTGACTTCCAAACAGTGAAGTTAAAACACCACGATGGCGAAACTCAGCTGGTTAATCAGTGTAAGGTGAAGTTAAAACACGACGATGGAGAAACTCACCTGGTTAAGCAGTGTAAGGAGAACTTAAAACACAACAATGGAGAAACTCAGGTGGTTAAACAGTGTAAGGAGAAGTTAAAACAACGATGGAGAAAGTCAGCTGGGTAAACAGTGTAAGGTGAAGTTAAAACACAACGATGGAGAAACTGAGCTGGTTAAACAGTGTAAGGAGAAGTTAAAAAACAAGGATGGAGAAACTCAGCTGGTTAAACAGTGTAAGGTGAAGTTAAAATACAATGATGGAGAAACTCAGCTTGTTAAACAGTGTAAGGTGAAGTTAAAACACCACGATGGAGAAACTCAGCTGGTTAAACAGTGGAAAGTGAAGTTAAAGCCCAACGATGGAGAAACACAGCTGGTTACACAGTGTAAGGTGAAGTTAAAAATCAACGATGGAGAAACTCATCTGGTTAAAGAGTGTAAGGTGAAGTTAAAACACAATGATGGAGGACTCATCTGGTTCAACAGTGTAAAGTGGAGTTAAAACGCAACGATGGAGGAACTCAGCTGGTTAAACAGTGTAAGGTGAAGTTAAAATGCAACGATGGAGAAACTAAGCTGGTAAAACAGTGTAAAGTGAAGTTAAAACACAAGGATGGAGAAACTCAGCTGGTTAAACAGTGTAAAGTGAAGTTAAAACTCAACGATGGAGTAACTCAGCTGGTTAAACAGTGTAAGGTGAATTTAAAACATAATGATGGAGAAACGCAGCTGGTTAAACATTGGAAGATGAAGTTAAAACACAACGATGGAGAAACTCAGCTGGTTAAACAGTGTAAGGTGAAGTTAAAACGCAACGATGGAGAAACTCAGCTGGTTACACAGTGTAAGGTGCATTTAAAACGCAACGATGGAGAAACTCATCTGGTTAAAGAGTGTAAGCTGAAGTTAAAACACAATGATGGAGGACTCATCTGGTTCAACAGTGTAAAGTTTAGTTAAAAAGCAACGATGGAGGAACTCGCTGGTTAAACAGCGTAAGGTGAACTTAAAACACAACTATGGAGAAACTCAGCTGGTTAAACAGTGTAAGGTGTAGTTGAAGCACAACAATGGAGAAAGTCAGCTGGGTAAACAGTGTAAGGGATTTAAAACACAACGATGGATAAACTCAGCTGGTTAAACAGTGTAAGGTGTAGTTAAAACACAACGATGGAGAAACTCATCTGGTTAAAGAGTGTAAAGTGAAGTTAAAACACAATGATGGAGAAACTCAGCTGGTGAAACAGTGTAAGATAAAGTTAAACCACTACGATGGAGAAACTCAGCAGGTTAAACAGTGTAAAGTGAAGTTAATACACAACGATGGAGAAACTCTGCTGGTTAAACAGTGTAAAGTGAAGTTAAAATGCAACGATGGAGAAACTCAGCTGGTTAAACAGTGTAAGGTGAAGTTAAAACGCAATGATGAAGAAACTTAACTTGATGAACAGTGTAAGGTGAAGTTAAATCACCACGATGGAGAAACTCAGCTGGTTAAACACTGTAAAGTGAAGTTAAAACGCTACAATGGAGATACTGCTGGTTAAACAGTGTAAGGTGAAGTTAAAACACCACGATGGAGAAACTCAGTTGGTTAAACACTGTAAAGTGAAGTTAAAACGCTTCGATGGAGATACTGCTGGTTAAACAGTGTAAGGTGAAGTTAAAACACCACGATGGAGAAACTCAGCTGGTTAAACAGTGTAAAGTGAAGTTAAAACACAACGATGGAGAAACTCATCTAGTTTAACAGTGTAAAGTGAAGTTAAAACGCAACGATGGAGAAACTCAGCTGGTTAAACAGTGTAAGGTGAAGTTAAAACACAAAAATGGAGAAACTACTGGTTAAACAGTGTAAAGTGAAGTTAAAACACTATGATGAAGAAACTCATCTGGTTAAACAGTGTAAAGTGAAGTTAAAACACAATGATGGAGAAACTCAGCTGGTTAAACAGTGTAAAGTGAAGTTAAAACACAACGATGAATAACTCTGCTGGTTAAACAGTGTAAAGTGAAGTTAAAATGCAACGATGGAGAAACTCAGCTGGTTAAACAGTGTAAGGTGAAGTTAAAACACAATGATGAAGAAACTTAACTTGATGAACAGTGTAAGGTGAAGTTAAATCACCACGATGGAGAAACACAGCTGGTTAAACACTGTAAAGTGAAGTTAAAATGCTACGATGGAGATACAGCTGGTTAAACAGTATAAGGTGAAGTTAAAACACCACGATGGAGAAACTCAGTTGGTTAAACACTGTAAAGTGAAGTTAAAACGCTTCGATGGAGATACTGCTGGTTAAACAGTGTAACGTGAAGTTAAAACACCACGATGGAGAAACTCAGCTGGTTAAACAGTGTAAAGTGAAGTTAAAACACAACGATGGAGAAACTCATCTAGTTTAACAGTGTAAAGTGAAGTTAAAACGCAACGATGGAGAAACTCAGCTGGTTAAACAGTGTAAAGTGAAGTTAAAACACAAAAATGGAGAAACTCAGCTGGTTAAACAGTGTAAAGTGAAGTTAAAACACAACGATGAATAACTCTGCTGGTTAAACTGTGTAAAGTGAAGTTAAAATGCAACGATGGAGAAACTCAGCTGGTTAAACAGTGTAAGGTGAAGTTAAAACACAATGATGAAGAAACTTAACTTGATGAACAGTGTAAGGTGAAGTTAAATCACCACGATGGAGAAACTCAGCTGGTTAAACACTGTAAAGTGAAGTTAAAACGCTACGATGGAGATACTGCTGGTTAAACAGTGTAAGGTGAAGTTAAAACACCACGATGGAGAAACTCAGTTGGTTAAACAGTGTAAAGTGAAGTTAAAACACAACGATGGAGAAACACAGCTGGTTACACAGTGTAAGGTGAAGTTAAAACGCAACGATGGAGAAACTCATCTGGTTAAAGAGTGTAAGGTGAAGTTAAAACACAATGATGGAGTACTCATCTGGTTCAACAGTGTAAAGTGAAGTTAAAACGCAACGATGGAGGAACTCAGCTGGTTAAACAGTGTAAGGTGAAGTTAAAATGCAACGATGGAGAAACTAAGCTGGTTAAACAGTGTAAAGTGAAGTTAAAACACAAGGATGGAGAAACTCAGCTGGTTAAACAGTGTAAAGTGAAGTTAAAACTCAACGATGGAGTAACTCAGCTGGTTAAACAGTGTAAGGTGAATTTAAAACACAATGATGGAGAAACGCAGCTAGTTAAACATTGGAAGATGAAGTTAAAACACAACGATGGAGAAACTCAGCTGGTTAAACAGTGTAAGGTGATGTTAAAACGCAACGATGGAGAAACTCAGCTGGTTACACAGTGTAAGGTGCAGTTAAAATGCAACGATGGAGAAACTCATCTGGTTAAAGAGTGTAAGCTGAAGTTAAAACACAATGATGGAGGACTCATCTGGTTCAACAGTGTAAAGTTTAGTTAAAAAGCTACGATGGAGGAACTCGCTGGTTAAACAGCGTAAGGTGAACTTAAAACACAACTATGGAGAAACTCAGCTGGTTAAACAGTGTAAGGTGTAGTTGAAGCACATCAATGGAGAAAGTCAGCTGGGTAAACAGTGTAAGGGATTTAAAACACAACGATGGATAAACTCAGCTGGTTAAACAGTGTAAGGTGTAGTTAAAACACAACGATGGAGAAACTCATCTGGTTAAAGAGTGTAAAGTGAAGTTAAAACACAATGATGGAGAAACTCAGCTGGTGAAACAGTGTAAGATAAAGTTAAACCACTACAATGGAGAAACTCAGCAGGTTAAACAGTGTAAAGTGAAGTTAAAACACAACGATGGAGAAACTCTGCTGGTTAAACAGTGTAAAGTGAAGTTAAAATGCAACGATGGAGAAACTCAGCTGGTTAAACAGTGTAAGGTGAAGTTAAAACACAATGATGAAGAAACTTAACTTGATGAACAGTGTAAGGTGAAGTTGAATCACCACGATGGAGAAACTAAGCTGGTTAAACACTGTAAAGTGAAGTTAAAACGCTACGATGGAGATACTGCTGGTTAAACAGTGTAAGGTGAAGTTAAAACACCACGATGGAGAAACTCAGTTGGTTAAACACTGTAAAGTGAAGTTAAAACGCTTCGATGGAGATATTGCTGGTTAAACAGTGTAAGGTGAAGTTAAAACACCACGATGGAGAAACTCAGCTGGTTAAACAGTGTAAAGTGAAGTTAAAACACAACGATGGAGAAACTCATCTAGTTTAACAGTGTAAAGTGAAGTTAAAACGCAATGATGGAGAAACTCAGCTGGTAAAACAGTGTAAGGTGAAGTTAAAACACAAAAATGGAGAAACTACTGGTTAAACAGTGTAAAGTGAAGTTAAAACACTATGATGAAGAAACTCATCTGGTTAAACAGTGTAAAGTGAAGTTAAAACACAATGATGGAGAAACTCAGCTGGTTAAACAGTGTAAAGTGAAGTTAAAAAACAACGATGAATAACTCTGCTGGTTAAACACTGTAAAGTGAAGTTAAAACGCTTCGATGGAGAAACTCAGCTGGTTAAACAGTGTAAGGTGAAGTTAAAACACCACGATGGAGAAACTCAGCTGGTTAAACAGTGTAAATTGAAGTTAAAACACAACGATGGAGAAACTCATCTAGTTTAACAGTGTAAAGTGAAGTTAAAACGCAACGATGGAGAAACTCAGCTGGTTAAACAGTGTAAGGTGAAGTTAAAACACAAAAATGGAGAAACTACTGGTTAAACAGTGTAAAGTGAAGTTAAAACACTATGATGAAGAAACTCATCTGGTTAAACAGTGTAAAGTGAAGTTAAAACACAATGATGGAGAAACTCAGCTGGTTAAACAGTGTAAAGTGAAGTTAAAACACAACGATGAATAACTCTGCTGGTTAAACAGTGTAAAGTGAAGTTAAAATGCAACGATGGAGAAACTCAGCTGGTTAAACAGTGTAAGGTGAAGTTAAAACACAATGATGAAGAAACTTAACTTGATGAACAGTGTAAGGTGAAGTGAAATCACCACGATGGAGAAACTCAGCTGGTTAAACACTGTAAAGTGAAGTTAAAACGCTACGATGGAGATACTGCTGGTTAAACAGTGTAAGGTGAAGTTAAAACACCACGATGGAGAAACTCAGTTGGTTAAACACTGTAAAGTGAAGTTAAAACGCTTCGATGGAGATACTGCTGGTTAAACAGTGTAAGGTTAAGTTAAAACACCATGATGGAGAAACTCAGCTGGTTAACCAGTGTAAAGTGAAGTTAAAACACAACGATGGAGAAACTCATCTTGTTTAACAGTGTAAAGTGAAGTTAAAACGCAACGATGGAGAAACTCAGCTGGTTAAACAGTGTAAGGTGAAGTTAAAACACGTCGATGGAGAAACTCACCTGGTTAAGCAGTGTAAGGAGAACTTAAAACACAACAATGGAGAAACTCAGCTGGTTAAACAGTGTAAGGAGAAGTTAAAACAACGATGGAGAAAGTCAGCTGGGTAAACAGTGTAAGGTGAAGTTAAAACACAACGATGGAGAAACTGAGCTGGTTAAACATTGGAATATGAAGTTAAAACACAACGATGGAGAAACTCAGCTGGTTAAACAGTGTAAGGTGAAGTTAAAACGCAACGATGGAGAAACTCAGCTGGTTACACAGTGTAAGGTGCAGTTAAAACGCAACGATGGAGAAACTCATCTGGTTAAAGAGTGTAAGCTGAAGTTAAAACACAATGATGGAGGACTCATCTGGTTCAACAGTGTAAAGTTTAGTTAAAAAGCAACGATGGAGGAACTCAGCTGGTTAAACAGCGTAAGGTGAACTTAAAACACAACTATGGAGAAACTCAGCTGGTTAAACAGTGTAAGGTGTAGTTGAAGCACAACAATGGAGAAAGTCAGCTGGGTAAACAGTGTAAAGTGAAGTTAAAAAACAACGATGGAGAAACTCAGCTGGTTAAACAGTGTAAGGTGAAGTTAATACACAATGATGAAGAAACTTAACTTGATGAACAGTGTAAGGTGAAGTTAAATCACCACGATGGAGAAACTCAGCTGGTTAAACACTGTAAAGTGAAGTTAAAACGCTACGATGGAGATACTGCTGGTTAAACAGTGTAAGGTGAAGTTAAAACACCACGATGGAGAAACTCAGTTGGTTAAACACTGTAAAGTGAAGTTAAAATGCTACGATGGAGATACTGCTGGTTAAACAGTGTAAGGTGATGTTAAAACACTACGATGGAGAAACTCAGCTGGTTAAACAGTGTAAAGTGAAGTTAAAACACAACGATGGAGAAACTCATCTAGTTTAACAGTGTAAAGTGAAGTTAAAACGCAACGATGGAGGAACTCAGCTGGTCAAACAGCGTAAGGTGAACTTAAAACACAACGATGCAGAAACTAAGCTGGTTAAACACAGTAAAGTAAAGTTAAAACACAATGATGGGGAAACTCTGCTGGTTAAATAGTGTAAAGTGAAGTTAAAATACAAGGATGGAGAAACTCAGCTGGTTAAACAGTGTAAAGTGAAGTTAAAACACCATGATGGAGAAACTCAGCTGGTTAAACAGTGTAAAGTGAAGTTAAAACGCAACGATGGAGAAACTCATCTGGTTAAAGAGTGTAAGCTGAAGTTAAAACACAATGATGGAGGACTCATCTGGTTCAACAGTGTAAAGTTTAGTTAAAAAGCAACGATGGAGGAACTCAGCTGGTTAAACAGCGTAAGGTGAACTTAAAACACAACTATGGAGAAACTCAGCTGGTTAAACAGTGTAAGGTGTAGTTGAAGCACAACAATGGAGAAAGTCAGCTGGGTAAACAGTGTAAGGGATTTAAAACACAACGATGGATAAACAGCTGGTTAAACAGTGTAAGGTGAAGTTAAAACACAACAATGGAGAAACTCATCTGGTTAAACAGTGTAAAGTGAAGTTAAAACACTATGATTAAAAAACTCATCTGGTTAAACAGTGTAAAGTGAAGTTAAAACACAATGATGGAGAAACTCAGCTGGTTAAACAGTGTAAAGTGAAGTTAAAACACAACGATGAATAACTCTGCTGGTTAAACAGTGTAAAGTGAAGTTAAAATGCAACGATCGAGAAACTCAGCTGGTTAAACAGTGTAAGGTGAAGTTAAAACACAATGATGAAGAAACTTAACTTGATGAACAGTGTAAGGTGAAGTTAAATCACCACGATGGAGAAACACAGCTGGTTAAACACTGTAAAGTGAAGTTAAAACGCTACGATGGAGATACTGCTGGTTAAACAGTGTAAGGTGAAGTTAAAACACCACGATGGAGAAACTCAGTTGGTTAAACACTGTAAAGTGAAGTTAAAACGCTTCGATGGAGATACTGCTGGTTAAACAGTGTAACGTGAAGTTAAAACACCACGATGGAGAAACTCAGCTGGTTAAACAGTGTAAAGTGAAGTTAAAACACAACGATGGAGAAACTCATCTAGTTTAACAGTGTAAAGTGAAGTTAAAACGCAACGATGGAGAAACTCAGCTGGTTAAACAGTGTAAAGTGAAGTTAAAACACAAAAATGGAGAAACTCAGCTGGTTAAACAGTGTAAAGTGAAGTTAAAACACAACGATGAATAACTCTGCTGGTTAAACTGTGTAAAGTGAAGTTAAAATGCAACGATGGAGAAACTCAGCTGGTTAAACAGTGTAAGGTGAAGTTAAAACACAATGATGAAGAAACTTAACTTGATGAACAGTGTAAGGTGAAGTTAAATCACCACGATGGAGAAACTCAGCTGGTTAAACACTGTAAAGTGAAGTTAAAACGCTACGATGGAGATACTGCTGGTTAAACAGTGTAAGGTGAAGTTAAAACACCACGATGGAGAAACTCAGTTGGTTAAACAGTGTAAAGTGAAGTTAAAACACAACGATGGAGAAACACAGCTGGTTACACAGTGTAAGGTGAAGTTAAAACGCAACGATGGAGAAACTCATCTGGTTAAAGAGTGTAAGGTGAAGTTAAAACACAATGATGGAGGACTCATCTGGTTCAACAGTGTAAAGTGAAGTTAAAACGCAACGATGGAGGAACTCAGCTGGTTAAACAGTGTAAGGTGAAGTTAAAATGCAACGATGGAGAAACTAAGCTGGTTAAACAGTGTAAAGTGAAGTTAAAACTCAACGATGGAGTAACTCAGCTGGTTAAACAGTGTAAGGTGAATTTAAAACACAATGATGGAGAAACGCAGCTAGTTAAACATTGGAAGATGAAGTTAAAACACAACGATGGAGAAACTCAGCTGGTTAAACAGTGTAAGGTGAAGTTAAAACGCAACGATGGAGAAACTCAGCTGGTTACACAGTGTAAGGTGCAGTTAAAATGCAACGATGGAGAAACTCATCTGGTTAAAGAGTGTAAGCTGAAGTTAAAACACAATGATGGAGGACTCATCTGGTTCAACAGTGTAAAGTTTAGTTAAAAAGCAACGATGGAGGAACTCGCTGGTTAAACAGCGTAAGGTGAACTTAAAACACAACTATGGAGAAACTCAGCTGGTTAAACAGTGTAAGGTGTAGTTGAAGCACATCAATGGAGAAAGTCAGCTGGGTAAACAGTGTAAGGGATTTAAAACACAACGATGGATAAACTCAGCTGGTTAAACAGTGTAAGGTGTAGTTAAAACACAACGATGGAGAAACTCATCTGGTTAAAGAGTGTAAAATGAAGTTAAAACACAATGATGGAGAAACTCAGCTGGTGAAACAGTGTAAGATAAAGTTAAACCACTACGATGGAGAAACTCAGCAGGTTAAACAGTGTAAAGTGAAGTTAAAACACAACGATGGAGAAACTCTGCTGGTTAAACAGTGTAAAGTGAAGTTAAAATGCAACGATGGAGAAACTCAGCTGGTTAAACAGTGTAAGGTGAAGTTAAAACACAATGATGAAGAAACTTAACTTGATGAACAGTGTAAGGTGAAGTTGAATCACCACGATGGAGAAACTAAGCTGGTTAAACACTGTAAAGTGAAGTTAAAACGCTACGATGGAGATACTGCTGGTTAAACAGTGTAAGGTGAAGTTAAAACACCACGATGGAGAAACTCAGTTGGTTAAACAGTGTAAAGTGAAGTTAAAACGCTTCGATGGAGATATTGCTGGTTAAACAGTGTAAGGTGAAGTTAAAACGCAATGATGGAGAAACTCAGCTGGTTAAACAGTGTAAGGTGAAGTTAAAACACAAAAATGGAGAAACTACTGGTTAAACAGTGTAAAGTGAAGTTAAAACACTATGATGAAGAAACTCATCTGGTTAAACAGTGTAAAGTGAAGTTAAAACACAATGATGGAGAAACTCAGCTGGTTAAACAGTGTAAAGTGAAGTTAAAAAACAACGATGAATAACTCTGCTGGTTAAACACTGTAAAGTGAAGTTAAAACGCTTCGATGGAGAAACTCAGCTGGTTAAACAGTGTAAGGTGAAGTTAAAACACCACGATGGAGAAACTCAGCTGGTTAAACAGTGTAAATTGAAGTTAAAACACAACGATGGAGAAACTCATCTAGTTTAACAGTGTAAAGTGAAGTTAAAACGCAACGATGGAGAAACTCAGCTGGTTAAACAGTGTAAGGTGAAGTTAAAACACAAAAATGGAGAAACTACTGGTTAAACAGTGTAAAGTGAAGTTAAAACACTATGATGAAGAAACTCATCTGGTTAAACAGTGTAAAGTGAAGTTAAAACACAATGATGGAGAAACTCAGCTGGTTAAACAGTGTAAAGTGAAGTTAAAACACAACGATGAATAACTCTGCTGGTTAAACAGTGTAAAGTGAAGTTAAAATGCAACGATGGAGAAACTCAGCTGGTTAAACAGTGTAAGGTGAAGTTAAAACACAATGATGAAGAAACTTAACTTGATGAACAGTGTAAGGTGAAGTGAAATCACCACGATGGAGAAACTCTGCTGGTTAAACACTGTAAAGTGAAGTTAAAACGCTACGATGGAGATACTGCTGGTTAAACAGTGTAAGGTGAAGTTAAAACACCACGATGGAGAAACTCAGTTGGTTAAACACTGTAAAGTGAAGTTAAAACGCTTCGATGGAGATACTGCTGGTTAAACAGTGTAAGGTTAAGTTAAAACACCATGATGGAGAAACTCAGCTGGTTAAACAGTGTAAAGTGAAGTTAAAACACAACGATGGAGAAACTCATCTTGTTTAACAGTGTAAAGTGAAGTTAAAACGCAACGATGGAGAAACTCAGCTGGTTAAACAGTGTAAGGTGAAGTTAAAACACGTCGATGGAGAAACTCACCTGGTTAAGCAGTGTAAGGAGAACTTAAAACACAACAATGGAGAAACTCAGCTGGTTAAACAGTGTAAGGAGAAGTTAAAACAACGATGGAGAAAGTCAGCTGGGTAAACAGTGTAAGGTGAAGTTAAAACACAACGATGGAGAAACTGAGCTGGTTAAACATTGGAAGATGAAGTTAAAACACAACGATGGAGAAACTCAGCTGGTTAAACAGTGTAAGGTGAAGTTAAAACTCAACGATGGAGAAACTCAGCTGGTTACACAGTGTAAGGTGCAGTTAAAACGCAACGATGGAGAAACTCATCTGGTTAAAGAGTGTAAGCTGAAGTTAAAACACAATGATGGAGGACTCATCTGGTTCAACAGTGTAAAGTTTAGTTAAAAAGCAACGATGGAGGAACTCATCTGGTTAAACAGCGTAAGGTGAACTTAAAACACAACTATGGAGAAACTCAGCTGGTTAAACAGTGTAAGGTGTAGTTGAAGCACAACAATGGAGAAAGTCAGCTGGGTAAACAGTGTAAGGGATTTAAAACACATCGATGGATAAACAGCTGGTTAAAAAGTGTAAGGTGAAGTTAAAACACAACGATGGAGAAACTCATCTGGTTAAACAGTGTAAAGTGAAGTTAAAACACAATGATGGAGAAACTAGGCTGGTTAAACAGTGTAAAGTGAAGTTAAAAAACAACGATGAATAACTCTGCTGGTTAAACACTGTAAAGTGAAGTTAAAACGCTTCGATGGAGAAACTCAGCTGGTTAAACAGTGTAAGGTGAAGTTAAAACACCACGATGGAGAAACTCAGCTGGTTAAACAGTGTAAATTGAAGTTAAAACACAACGATGGAGAAACTCATCTAGTTTAACAGTGTAAAGTGAAGTTAAAACGCAACGATGGAGAAACTCAGCTGGTTAAACAGTGTAAGGTTAAGTTAAAACACAAAAATGGAGAAACTACTGGTTAAACAGTGTAAAGTGAAGTTAAAACACTATGATGAAGAAACTCATCTGGTTAAACAGTGTAAAGTTAAGTTAAAACACAATGATGGAGAAACTCAGCTGGTTAAACAGTGTAAAGTGAAGTTAAAACACAACGATGAATAACTCTGCTGGTTAAACAGTGTAAAGTGAAGTTAAAATGCAACGATGGAGAAACTCAGCTGGTTAAACAGTGTAAGGTGAAGTTAAAACACAATGATGAAGAAACTTAACTTGATGAACAGTGTAAGGTGAAGTTAAATCACCACGATGGAGAAACACAGCTGGTTAAACACTGTAAAGTGAAGTTAAAACGCTACGATGGAGATACTGCTGGTTAAACAGTGTAAGGTGAAGCTAAAACACCACGATGGAGAAACTCAGTTGGTTAAACACTGTAAAGTGAAGTTAAAACGCTTCGATGGAGATACTGCTGGTTAAACAGTGTAACGTGAAGTTAAAACACCACGATGGAGAAACTCAGCTGGTTAAACAGTGTAAAATGAAGTTAAAACACAACGATGGAGAAACTCATCTAGTTTAACAGTGTAAAGTGAAGTTAAAACGCAACGATGGAGAAACTCAGCTGGTTAAACAGTGTAAAGTGAAGTTAAAACACAAAAATGGAGAAACTCAGCTGGTTAAACAGTGTAAAGTGAAGTTAAAACACAACGATGAATAACTCTGCTGGTTAAACTGTGTAAAGTGAAGTTAAAATGCAACGATGGAGAAACTCAGCTGGTTAAACAGTGTAAGGTGAAGTTAAAACACAATGATGAAGAAACTTAACTTGATGAACAGTGTAAGGTGAAGTTAAATCACCACGATGGAGAAACTCAGCTGGTTAAACACTGTAAAGTGAAGTGAAAACGCTACGATGGAGATACTGCTGGTTAAACAGTGTAAGGTGAAGTTAAAACACCACGATGGAGAAACTCAGTTGGTTAAACAGTGTAAAGTGAAGTTAAAACACAACGATGGAGAAACACAGCTGGTTACACAGTGTAAGGTGAAGTTAAAACGCAACGATGGAGAAACTCATCTGGTTAAAGAGTGTAAGGTGAAGTTAAAACACAATGATGGAGGACTCATCTGGTTCAACAGTGTAAAGTGAAGTTAAAACGCAACGATGGAGGAACTCAGCTGGTTAAACAGTGTAAGGTGAAGTTAAAATGCAACGATGGAGAAACTAAGCTGGTTAAACAGTGTAAAGTGAAGTTAAAACACAAGGATGGAGAAACTCAGCTGGTTAAACAGTGTAAAGTGAAGTTAAAACTAAACGATTGAGTAACTCAGCTGGTTAAACAGTGTAAGGTGAATTTAAAACACAATGATGGAGAAACGCAGCTAGTTAAACATTGGAAGATGAAGTTAAAACACAACGATGGAGAAACTCAGCTGGTTAAACAGTGTAAGGTGAAGTTAAAACGCAACGATGGAGAAACTCAGCTGGTTACACAGTGTAAGGTGCAGTTAAAATGCAACGATGGAGAAACTCATCTGGTTAAAGAGTGTAAGCTGAAGTTAAAACACAATGATGGAGGACTCATCTGGTTCAACAGTGTAAAGTTTAGTTAAAAAGCAACGATGGAGGAACTCGCTGGTTAAACAGCGTAAGGTGAACTTAAAACACAACTATGGAGAAACTCAGCTGGTTAAACAGTGTAAGGTGTAGTTGAAGCACATCAATGGAGAAAGTCAGCTGGGTAAACAGTGTAAGGGATTTAAAACACAACGATGGATAAACTCAGCTGGTTAAACAGTGTAAGGTGTAGTTAAAACACAACGATGGAGAAACTCATCTGGTTAAAGAGTGTAAAGTGAAGTTAAAACACAATGATGGAGAAACTCAGCTGGTGAAACAGTGTAAGATAAAGTTAAACCACTACGATGGAGAAACTCAGCAGGTTAAACAGTGTAAAGTGAAGTTAAAACACAACGATGGAGAAACTCTGCTGGTTAAACAGTGTAAAGTGAAGTTAAAATGCAACGATGGAGAAACTCAGCTGGTTAAACAGTGTAAGGTGAAGTTAAAACACAATGATGAAGAAACTTAACTTGATGAACAGTGTAAGGTGAAGTTGAATCACCACGATGGAGAAACTAAGCTAGTTAAACACTGTAAAGTGAAGTTAAAACGCTACGATGGAGATACTGCTGGTTAAACTGTGTAAGGTGAAGTTAAAACACCACGATGGAGAAACTCAGTTGGTTAAACACTGTAAAGTGAAGTTAAAACGCTTCGATGGAGATATTGCTGGTTAAACAGTGTAAGGTGAAGTTAAAACACCACGATGGAGAAACTCAGCTGGTTAAACAGTGTAAAGTGAAGTTAAAACACAACGATGGAGAAACTCATCTAGTTTAACAGTGTAAAGTGAAGTTATAACGCAATGATGGAGAAACTCAGCTGGTTAAACAGTGTAAGGTGAAGTTAAAACACAAAAATGGAGAAACTACTGGTTAAACAGTGTAAAGTGAAGTTAAAACACTATGATGAAGAAACTCATCTGGTTAAACAGTGTAAAGTGAAGTTAAAACACAATGATGGAGAAACTCAGCTGGTTAAACAGTGTAAAGTGAAGTTAAAAAACAACGATGAATAACTCTGCTGGTTAAACACTGTAAAGTGAAGTTAAAACGCTTCGATGGAGAAAATCAGCTGGTTAAACAGTGTAAGGTGAAGTTAAAACACCACGATGGAGAAACTCAGCTGGTTAAACAGTGTAAATTGAAGTTAAAACACAACGATGGAGAAACTCATCTAGTTTAACAGTGTAAAGTGAAGTTAAAACGCAACGATGGAGAAACTCAGCTGGTTAAACAGTGTAAGGTGAAGTTAAAACACAAAAATGGAGAAACTACTGGTTAAACAGTGTAAAGTGAAGTTAAAACACTATGATGAAGAAACTCATCTGGTTAAACAGTGTAAAGTGAAGTTAAAACACAATGATGGAGAAACTCAGCTGGTTAAACAGTGTAAAGTGAAGTTAAAACACAACGATGAATAACTCTGCTGGTTAAACAGTGTAAAGTGAAGTTAAAATGCAACGATGGAGAAACTCAGCTGGTTAAACAGTGTAAGGTGAAGTTAAAACACAACGATGGAGAAACTCAGTTGGTTAAACAGTGTAAAGTGAAGTTAAAACGCTTCGATGGAGATACTGCTGGTTAAACAGTGTAAGGTTAAGTTAAAACACCATGATAGAGAAACTCAGCTGGTTAAACAGTGTAAAGTGAAGTTAAAACACAACGATGGAGAAACTCATCTTGTTTAACAGTGTAAAGTGAAGTTAAAACGCAACGATGGAGAAACTCAGCTGGTTAAACAGTGTAAGGTGAAGTTAAAACACGTCGATGGAGAAACTCACCTGGTTAAGCAGTGTAAGGAGAACTTAAAACACAACAATGGAGAAACTCAGCTGGTTAAACAGTGTAAGGAGAAGTTAAAACAACGATGGAGAAAGTCAGCTGGGTAAACAGTGTAAGGTGAAGTTAAAACACAACGATGGAGAAACTGAGCTGGTTAAACATTGGAAGATGAAGTTAAAACACAACGATGGAGAAACTCAGCCTGTTAAACAGTGTAAGGTGAAGTTAAAACGCAACGATGGAGAAACTCAGCTGGTTACACAGTGTAAGGTGCAGTTAAAACGCAACGATGGAGAAACTCATCTGGTTAAAGAGTGTAAGCTGAAGTTAAAACACAATGATGGAGGACTCATCTGGTTCAACAGTGTAAAGTTTAGTTAAAAAGCAACGATGGAGGAACTCAGCTGGTTAAACAGCGTAAGGTGAACTTAAAACACAACTATGGAGAAACTCAGCTGGTTAAACAGTGTAAGGTGTAGTTGAAGCACAACAATGGAGAAAGTCAGCTGGGTAAACAGTGTAAGGGATTTAAAACACATCGATGGATAAACAGCTGGTTAAAAAGTGTAAGGTGAAGTTAAAACACAACGATGGAGAAACTCATCTGGTTAAACAGTGTAAAGTGAAGTTAAAACACAATGATGGAGAAACTCAGCTGGTGAAACAGTGTAAGGTAAAGTTAAACCACTACGATGGAGAAACTCAGCAGGTTAAACAGTGTAAAGTGAAGTTAAAAAACAACGATGGAGAAACTCAGCTGGTTAAACAGTGTAAGGTGAAGTTAATACACAATAATGAAGAAACTTAACTTGATGAACAGTGTAAGGTGAAGTTAAATCACCACGATGGAGAAACTCAGCTGGTTAAACACTGTAAAGTGAAGTTAAAACGCTACGATGGAGATACTGCTGGTTAAACAGTGTAAGGTGAAGTTAAAACACCACGATGGAGGAACTCAGTTGGTTAAACACTGTAAAGTGAAGTTAAAATGCTACGATGGAGATACTGCTGGTTAAACAGTGTAAGGTGATGTTAAAACACTACGATGGAGAAACTCAGCTGGTTAAACAGTGTAAAGTGAAGTTAAAACACAACGATGGAGAAACTCATCTAGTTTAACAGTGTAAAGTGAAGTTAAAACGCAACGATGGAGGAACTCAGCTGGTCAAACAGCGTAAGGTGAACTTAAAACACAACGATGCAGAAACTAAGCTGGTTAAACACAGTAAAGTAAAGTTAAAACACAATGATGGGGAAACTCTGCTGGTTAAATAGTGTAAAGTGAAGTTAAAATACAAGGATGGAGAAACTCAGCTGGTTAAACAGTGTAAAGTGAAGTTAAAACACCATGATGGAGAAACTCAGCTGGTTAAACAGTGTAAAGTGAAGTTAAAACGCAACGATGGATAAACTCATCTGGTTAAAGAGTGTAAGCTGAAGTTAAAACACAATGATGGAGGACTCATCTGGTTCAACAGTGTAAAGTTTAGTTAAAAAGCAACGATGGAGGAACTCAGCTGGTTAAACAGCGTAAGGTGAACTTAAAACACAACTATGGAGAAACTCAGCTGGTTAAACAGTGTAAGGTGTAGTTGAAGCACAACAATGGAGAAAGTCAGCTGGGTAAACAGTGTAAGGGATTTAAAACACAACGATGGATAAACAGCTGGTTAAACAGTGTAAGGTGAAGTTAAAACACAACAATGGAGAAACTCATCTGGTTAAACAGTGTAAAGTGAAGTTAAAACACAATGATGGAGAAACTCAGCTGGTGAAACAGTGTAAGGTAAAGTTAAACCACTACGATAGAGAAACAAAGCAGGTTAAACAGTGTAAAGTGAAGTTAAAACACAACGATGGAGAAACTCTGCTGGTTGAACAGTGTAAAGTGAAGTTAAAATGCAACGATGGAGAAACTCAACTGTTTAAACAGTGTAAGGTGAAGTTAAAACACAATGATGAAGAAACTTAACTTGATGAACAGTGTAAGGTGAAGTTAAAACACAATGATGAAGAAACTTAACTAGATGAACAGTGTAAGGTGAAGTTAAATCACCACGATGGAGAAACTCAGCTGGTTAAACAGTGTAAACTGAAGTTAAAACACAACGATGGAGAAACTCATCTTGTTTAACAGTGTAAAGTGAAGTTAAAACGCAACGATGGAGAAACTCAGCTGGTTAAACAGTGTAAGGTGAAGTTAAAACACGTCGATGGAGAAACTCACCTGGTTAAGCAGTGTAAGGAGAACTTAAAACACAACAATGGAGAAACTCAGCTGGTTAAACAGTGTAAGGAGAAGTTAAAACAACGATGGAGAAAGTCAGCTGGGTAAACAGTGTAAGGTGAAGTTAAAACACAACGATGGAGAAACTGAGCTGGTTAAACATTGGAAGATGAAGTTAAAACACAACGATGGAGAAACTCAGCTGGTTAAACAGTGTAAGGTGAAGTTAAAACGCAACGATGGAGAAACTCAGCTGGTTACACAGTGTAAGGTGCAGTTAAAACGCAACGATGGAGAAACTCATCTGGTTAAAGAGTGTAAGCTGAAGTTAAAACACAATGATGGAGGACTCATCTGGTTCAACAGTGTAAAGTTTAGTTAAAAAGCAACGATGGAGGAACTCAGCTGGTTAAACAGCGTAAGGTGAACTTAAAACACAACTATGGAGAAACTCAGCTGGTTAAACAGTGTAAGGTGTAGTTGAAGCACAACAATGGAGAAAGTCAGCTGGGTAAACAGTGTAAGGGATTTAAAAAACATCGATGGATAAACAGCTGGTTAAAAAGTGTAAGGTGAAGTTAAAACACAACGATGGAGAAACTCATCTGGTTAAACAGTGTAAAGTGAAGTTAAAACACAATGATGGAGAAACTCAGCTGGTGAAACAGTGTAAGGTAAAGTTAAACCACTACGATGGAGAAACTCAGCAGGTTAAACAGTGTAAAGTGAAGTTAAAAAACAACGATGGAGAAACTCAGCTGGTTAAACAGTGTAAGGTGAAGTTAATACACAATGATGAAGAAACTTAACTTGATGAACAGTGTAAGGTGAAGTTAAATCACCACGATGTAGAAACTCAGCTGGTTAAACACTGTAAAGTGAAGTTAAAACGCTACGATGGAGATACTGCTGGTTAAACAGTGTAAGGTGAAGTTAAAACACCACGATGGAGGAACTCAGTTGGTTAAACACTGTAAAGTGAAGTTAAAATGCTACGATGGAGATACTGCTGGTTAAACAGTGTAAGGTGATGTTAAAACACTACGATGGAGAAACTCAGCTGGTTAAACAGTGTAAAGTGAAGTTAAAACACAACGATGGAGAAACTCATCTAGTTTAACAGTGTAAAGTGAAGTTAAAACGCAACGATGGAGGAACTCAGCTGGTCAAACAGCGTAAGGTGAACTTAAAACACAACGATGCAGAAACTAAGCTGGTTAAACACAGTAAAGTAAAGTTAAAACACAATGATGGGGAAACTCTGCTGGTTAAATAGTGTAAAGTGAAGTTAAAATACAAGGATGGAGAAACTCAGCTGGTTAAACAGTGTAAAGTGAAGTTAAAACACCATGATGGAGAAACTCAGCTGGTTAAACAGTGTAAAGTGAAGTTAAAACGCAATGATGGAGAAACTCAGCTGGTTAAACAGTGTAAGGTGTAGTTGAAGCACAACAATGGAGAAAGTCAGCTGGGTAAACAGTGTAAGGGATTTAAAACACAACGATGGATAAACAGCTGGTTAAACAGTGTAAGGTGAAGTTAAAACACAACAATGGAGAAACTCATCTGGTTAAACAGTGTAAAGTGAAGTTAAAACACTATGATGAAGAAACTCATCTGGTTAAACAGTGTAAAGTGAAGTTAAAACACAATGATGGAGAAACTCAGCTGGTTAAACAGTGTAAAGTGAAGTTAAAACACAACGATGAATAACTCCGCTGGTTAAACAGTGTAAAGTGAAGTTAAAATGCAACGATGGAGAAACTCAGCTGGTTAAACAGTGTAAGGTGAAGTTAAAACACAATGATGAAGAAACTTAACTTGATGAACAGTGTAAGGTGAAGTTAAATCACCACGATGGAGAAACACAGCTGGTTAAACACTGTAAAGTGAAGTTAAAACGCTACGATGGAGATACTGCTGGTTAAACAGTGTAAGGTGAAGTTAAAACACCACGATGGAGAAACTCAGTTGGTTAAACACTGTAAAGTGAAGTTAAAACGCTTCGATGGAGATACTGCTGGTTAAACAGTGTAACGTGAAGTTAAAACACCACGATGGAGAAACTCAGCTGGTTAAACAGTGTAAAGTGAAGTTAAAACACAACGATGGAGAAACTCATCTAGTTTAACAGTGTAAAGTGAAGTTAAAACGCAACGATGGAGAAACTCAGCTGGTTAAACAGTGTAAGGTGAAGTTAAACACAATGATGAAGAAACTTAACTTGATGAACAGTGTAAGGTGAAGTTAAATCACCACGATGGAGAAACTCAGCTGGTTAAACACTGTAAAGTGAAGTTAAAACGCTACGATGGAGATACTGCTGGTTAAACAGTGTAAGGTGAAGTTAAAACACCACGATGGAGAAACTCAGTTGGTTAAACAGTGTAAAGTGAAGTTAAAACACAACGATGGAGAAACACAGCTGGTTACACAGTGTAAGGTGAAGTTAAAACGCAACGATGGAGAAACTCATCTGGTTAAAGAGTGTAAGGTGAAGTTAAAACACAATGATGGAGGACTCATCTGGTTCAACAGTGTAAAGTGAAGTTAAAACGCAACGATGGAGGAACTCAGCTGGTTAAACAGTGTAAGGTGAAGTTAAAATGCAACGATGGAGAAACTAAGCTGGTTAAACTGTGTAAAGTGAAGTTAAAACACAAGGATGGAGAAACTCAGCTGGTTAAACAGTGTAAAGTGAAGTTAAAACTCAACGATGGAGTAACTCAGCTGGTTAAACAGTGTAAGGTGAATTTAAAACACAATGATGGAGAAACGCAGCTAGTTAAACATTGGAAGATGAAGTTAAAACACAACGATGGAGAAACTCAGCTGGTTAAACAGTGTAAGGTGAAGTTAAAACACAATGATGAAGAAACTTAACTTGATGAACAGTGTAAGGTGAAGTTGAATCACCACGATGGAGAAACTAAGCTGGTTAAACAGTGTAAAGTGAAGTTAAAACACAAGGATGGAGAAACTCAGCTGGTTAAACAGTGTAAAGTGAAGTTAAAACTCAACGATGGAGTAACTCAGCTGGTTAAACAGTGTAAGGTGAATTTAAAACACAATGATGGAGAAACGCAGCTAGTTAAACATTGGAAGATGAAGTTAAAACACAACGATGGAGAAACTCAGCTGGTTAAACAGTGTAAGGTGAAGTTAAAACGCAACGATGGAGAAACTCAGCTGGTTACACAGTGTAAGGTGCAGTTAAAATGCAACGATGGAGAAACTCATCTGGTTAAAGAGTGTAAGCTGAAGTTAAAACACAATGATGGAGGACTCATCTGGTTCAACAGTGTAAAGTTTAGTTAAAAAGCAACGATGGAGGAACTCGCTGGTTAAACAGCGTAAGGTGAACTTAAAACACAACTATGGAGAAACTCAGCTGGTTAAACAGTGTAAGGTGTAGTTGAAGCACATCAATGGAGAAAGTCAGCTGGGTAAACAGTGTAAGGGATTTAAAACACAACGATGGATAAACTCAGCTGGTTAAACAGTGTAAGGTGTAGTTAAAACACAACGATGGAGAAACTCATCTGGTTAAAGAGTGTAAAGTGAAGTTAAAACACAATGATGGAGAAACTCAGCTGGTGAAACAGTGTAAGATAAAGTTAAACCACTACGATGGAGAAACTCAGCAGGTTAAACAGTGTAAAGTGAAGTTAAAACACAACGATGGAGAAACTCTGCTGGTTAAACAGTGTAAAGTGAAGTTAAAATGCAACGATGGAGAAACTCAGCTGGTTAAACAGTGTAAGGTGAAGTTAAAACACAATGATGAAGAAACTTAACTTGATGAACAGTGTAAGGTGAAGTTGAATCACCACGATGGAGAAACTAAGCTAGTTAAACACTGTAAAGTGAAGTTAAAACGCTACGATGGAGATACTGCTGGTTAAACTGTGTAAGGTGAAGTTAAAACACCACGATGGAGAAACTCAGTTGGTTAAACACTGTAAAGTGAAGTTAAAACGCTTCGATGGAGATATTGCTGGTTAAACAGTGTAAGGTGAAGTTAAAACACCACGATGGAGAAACTCAGCTGGTTAAACAGTGTAAAGTGAAGTTAAAACACAACGATGGAGAAACTCATCTAGTTTAACAGTGTAAAGTGAAGTTATAACGCAATGATGGAGAAACTCAGCTGGTTAAACAGTGTAAGGTGAAGTTAAAACACAAAAATGGAGAAACTACTGGTTAAACAGTGTAAAGTGAAGTTAAAACACTATGATGAAGAAACTCATCTGGTTAAACAGTGTAAAGTGAAGTTAAAACACAATGATGGAGAAACTCAGCTGGTTAAACAGTGTAAAGTGAAGTTAAAAAACAACGATGAATAACTCTGCTGGTTAAACACTGTAAAGTGAAGTTAAAACGCTTCGATGGAGAAAATCAGCTGGTTAAACAGTGTAAGGTGAAGTTAAAACACCACGATGGAGAAACTCAGCTGGTTAAACAGTGTAAATTGAAGTTAAAACACAACGATGGAGAAACTCATCTAGTTTAACAGTGTAAAGTGAAGTTAAAACGCAACGATGGAGAAACTCAGCTGGTTAAACAGTATAAGGTGAAGTTAAAACACAAAAATGGAGAAACTACTGGTTAAACAGTGTAAAGTGAAGTTAAAACACTATGATGAAGAAACTCATCTGGTTAAACAGTGTAAAGTGAAGTTAAAACACAATGATGGAGAAACTCAGCTGGTTAAACAGTGTAAAGTGAAGTTAAAACACAACGATGAATAACTCTGCTGGTTAAACAGTGTAAAGTGAAGTTAAAATGCAACGATGGAGAAACTCAGCTGGTTAAACAGTGTAAGGTGAAGTTAAAACACAATGATGAAGAAACTTAACTTGATGAACAGTGTAAGGTGAAGTGAAATCACCACGATGGAGAAACTCAGCTGGTTAAACACTGTAAAGTGAAGTTAAAACGCTACGATGGAGATACTGCTGGTTAAACAGTGTAAGGTGAAGTTAAAACACCACGATGGAGAAACTCAGTTGGTTAAACAGTGTAAAGTGAAGTTAAAACGCTTCGATGGAGATACTGCTGGTTAAACAGTGTAAGGTTAAGTTAAAACACCATGATGGAGAAACTCAGCTGGTTAAACAGTGTAAAGTGAAGTTAAAACACAACGATGGAGAAACTCATCTTGTTTAACAATGTAAAGTGAAGTTAAAACGCAACGATGGAGAAACTCAGCTGGTTAAACAGTGTAAGGTGAAGTTAAAACACGTCGATGGAGAAACTCACCTGGTTAAGCAGTGTAAGGAGAACTTAAAACACAACAATGGAGAAACTCAGCTGGTTAAACAGTGTAAGGAGAAGTTAAAACAACGATGGAGAAAGTCAGCTGGGTAAACAGTGTAAGGTGAAGTTAAAACACAACGATGGAGAAACTGAGCTGGTTAAACATTGGAAGATGAAGTTAAAACACAACGATGGAGAAACTCAGCTGGTTAAACAGTGTAAGGTGAAGTTAAAACGCAACGATGGAGAAACTCAGCTGGTTACACAGTGTAAGGTGCAGTTAAAACGCAACGATGGAGAAACTCATCTGGTTAAAGAGTGTAAGCTGAAGTTAAAACACAATGATGGAGGACTCATCTGGTTCAACAGTGTAAAGTTTAGTTAAAAAGCAACGATGGAGGAACTCAGCTGGTTAAACAGCGTAAGGTGAACTTAAAACACAACTATGGAGAAACTCAGCTGGTTAAACAGTGTAAGGTGTAGTTGAAGCACAACAATGGAGAAAGTCAGCTGGGTAAACAGTGTAAGGGATTTAAAACACATCGATGGATAAACAGCTGGTTAAAAAGTGTAAGGTGAAGTTAAAACACAACGATGGAGAAACTCATCTGGTTAAACAGTGTAAAGTGAAGTTAAAACACAATGATGGAGAAACTCAGCTGGTGAAACAGTGTAAGGTAAAGTTAAACCACTACGATGGAGAAACTCAGCAGGTTAAACAGTGTAAAGTGAAGTTAAAAAACAACGATGGAGAAACTCAGCTGGTTAAACAGTGTAAGGTGAAGTTAATACACAATAATGATGAAACTTAACTTGATGAACAGTGTAAGGTGAAGTTAAATCACCACGATGGAGAAACTCAGCTGGTTAAACACTGTAAAGTGAAGTTAAAACGCTACGATGGAGATACTGCTGGTTAAACAGTGTAAGGTGAAGTTAAAACACCACGATGGAGGAACTCAGTTGGTTAAACACTGTAAAGTGAAGTTAAAATGCTACGATGGAGATACTGCTGGTTAAACAGTGTAAGGTGATGTTAAAACACTACGATGGAGAAACTCAGCTGGTTAAACAGTGTAAAGTGAAGTTAAAACACAACGATGGAGAAACTCATCTAGTTTAACAGTGTAAAGTGAAGTTAAAATGCAACGATGGAGGAACTCAGCTGGTCAAACAGCGTAAGGTGAACTTAAAACACAACGATGCAGAAACTAAGCTGGTTAAACACAGTAAAGTAAAGTTAAAACACAATGATGGGGAAACTCTGCTGGTTAAATAGTGTAAAGTGAAGTTAAAATACAAGGATGGAGAAACTCAGCTGGTTAAACAGTGTAAAGTGAAGTTAAAACACCATGATGGAGAAACTCAGCTGGTTAAACAGTGTAAAGTGAAGTTAAAACGCAACGATGGAGAAACTCATCTGGTTAAAGAGTGTAAGCTGAAGTTAAAACACAATGATGGAGGACTCATCTGGTTCAACAGTGTAAAGTTTAGTTAAAAAGCAACGATGGAGGAACTCAGCTGGTTAAACAGCGTAAGGTGAACTTAAAACACAACTATGGAGAAACTCAGCTGGTTAAACAGTGTAAGGTGTAGTTGAAGCACAACAATGGAGAAAGTCAGCTGGGTAAACAGTGTAAGGGATTTAAAACACAACGATGGATAAACAGCTGGTTAAACAGTGTAAGGTGAAGTTAAAACACAACAATGGAGAAACTCATCTGGTTAAACAGTGTAAAGTGAAGTTAAAACACAATGATGGAGAAACTCAGCTGGTGAAACAGTGTAAGGTAAAGTTAAACCACTACGATAGAGAAACAAAGCAGGTTAAACAGTGTAAAGTGAAGTTAAAACACAACGATGGAGAAACCCTGCTGGTTGAACAGTGTAAAGTGAAGTTAAAATGCAACGATGGAGAAACTCAGCTGTTTAAACAGTGTAAGGTGAAGTTAAACCACAATGATGAAGAAACTTAACTTGATGAACAGTGTAAGGTGAAGTTAAAACACAATGATGAAGAAACTTAACTAGATGAACAGTGTAAGGTGAAGTTAAATCACCACGATGGAGAAACTCAGCTGGTTAAACAGTGTAAACTGAAGTTAAAACACAACGATGGAGAAACTCATCTTGTTTAACAGTGTAAAGTGAAGTTAAAACGCAACGATGGAGAAACTCAGCTGGTTAAACAGTGTAAGGTGAAGTTAAAACACGTCGATGGAGAAACTCACCTGGTTAAGCAGTGTAAGGAGAACTTAAAACACAACAATGGAGAAATTCAGCTGGTTAAACAGTGTAAGGAGAAGTTAAAACAACGATGGAGAAAGTCAGCTGGGTAAACAGTGTAAGGTGAAGTTAAAACACAACGATGGAGAAACTGAGCTGGTTAAACATTGGAAGATGAAGTTAAAACACAACGATGGAGAAACTCAGCTGGTTAAACAGTGTAAGGTGAAGTTAAAACGCAACGATGGAGAAACTCAGCTGGTTACACAGTGTAAGGTGCAGTTAAAACGCAACGATGGAGAAACTCATCTGGTTAAAGAGTGTAAGCTGAAGTTAAAACACAATGATGGAGGACTCATCTGGTTCAACAGTGTAAAGTTTAGTTAAAAAGCAACGATGGAGGAACTCAGCTGGTTAAACAGCGTAAGGTGAACTTAAAACACAACTATGGAGAAACTCAGCTGGTTAAACAGTGTAAGGTGTAGTTGAAGCACAACAATGGAGAAAGTCAGCTGGGTAAACAGTGTAAGGGATTTAAAACACATCGATGGATAAACAGCTGGTTAAAAAGTGTAAGGTGAAGTTAAAACACAACGATGGAGAAACTCATCTGGTTAAACAGTGTAAAGTGAAGTTAAAACACAATGATGGAGAAACTCAGCTGGTGAAACAGTGTAAGGTAAAGTTAAACCACTACGATGGAGAAACTCAGCAGGTTAAACAGTGTAAAGTGAAGTTAAAAAACAACGATGGAGAAACTCAGCTGGTTAAACAGTGTAAGGTGAAGTTAATACACAATGATGAAGAAACTTAACTTGATGAACAGTGTAAGGTGAAGTTAAATCACCACGATGTAGAAACTCAGCTGGTTAAACACTGTAAAGTGAAGTTAAAACGCTACGATGGAGATACTGCTGGTTAAACAGTGTAAGGTGAAGTTAAAACACCACGATGGAGGAACTCAGTTGGTTAAACACTGTAAAGTGAAGTTAAAATGCTACGATGGAGATACTGCTGGTTAAACAGTGTAAGGTGATGTTAAAACACTACGATGGAGAAACTCAGCTGGTTAAACAGTGTAAAGTGAAGTTAAAACACAACGATGGAGAAACTCATCTAGTTTAACAGTGTAAAGTGAAGTTAAAACGCAACGATGGAGGAACTCAGCTGGTCAAACAGCGTAAGGTGAACTTAAAACACAACGATGCAGAAACTAAGCTGGTTAAACACAGTAAAGTAAAGTTAAAACACAATGATGGGGAAACTCTGCTGGTTAAATAGTGTAAAGTGAAGTTAAAATACAAGGATGGAGAAACTCAGCTGGTTAAACAGTGTAAAGTGAAGTTAAAACACCATGATGGAGAAACTCAGCTGGTTAAACAGTGTAAAGTGAAGTTAAAACGCAATGATGGAGAAACTCAGCTGGTTAAACAGTGTAAGGTGTAGTTGAAGCACAACAATGGAGAAAGTCAGCTGGGTAAACAGTGTAAGGGATTTAAAACACAACGATGGATAAACAGCTGGTTAAACAGTGTAAGGTGAAGTTAAAACACAGCAATGGAGAAACTCATCTGGTTAAACAGTGTAAAGTGAAGTTAAAACACTATGATGAAGAAACTCATCTGGTTAAACAGTGTACAGTGAAGTTAAAACACAATGATGGAGAAACTCAGCTGGTTAAACAGTGTAAAGTGAAGTTAAAACACAACGATGAATAACTCTGCTGGTTAAACAGTGTAAAGTGAAGTTAAAATGCAACGATGGATAAACTCAGCTGGTTAAACAGTGTAAGGTGAAGTTAAAACACAATGATGAAGAAACTTAACTTGATGAACAGTGTAAGGTGAAGTTAAATCACCACGATGGAGAAACACAGCTGGTTAAACACTGTAAAGTGAAGTTAAAACGCTACGATGGAGATACTGCTGGTTAAACAGTGTAAGGTGAAGTTAAAACACCACGATGGAGAAACTCAGTTGGTTAAACACTGTAAAGTGAAGTTAAAACGCTTCGATGGAGATACTGCTGGTTAAACAGTGTAACGTGAAGTTAAAACACCACGATGGAGAAACTCAGCTGGTTAAACAGTGTAAAGTGAAGTTAAAACACAACGATGGAGAAACTCATCTAGTTTAACAGTGTAAAGTGAAGTTAAAACGCAACGATGGAGAAACTCAGCTGGTTAAACAGTGTAAAGTGAAGTTAAAACACAAAAATGGAGAAACTCAGCTGGTTAAACAGTGTAAAGTGAAGTTAAAACACAACGATGAATAACTCTGCTGGTTAAACTGTGTAAAGTGAAGTTAAAATGCAACGATGGAGAAACTCAGCTGGTTAAACAGTGTAAGGTGAAGTTAAACACAATGATGAAGAAACTTAACTTGATGAACAGTGTAAGGTGAAGTTAAATCACCACGATGGAGAAACTCAGCTGGTTAAACACTGTAAAGTGAAGTTAAAACGCTACGATGGAGATACTGCTGGTTAAACAGTGTAAGGTGAAGTTAAAACACCACGATGGAGAAACTCAGTTGGTTAAACAGTGTAAAGTGAAGTTAAAACACAACGATGGAGAAACACAGCTGGTTACACAGTGTAAGGTGAAGTTAAAACGCAACGATGGAGAAACTCATCTGGTTAAAGAGTGTAAGGTGAAGTTAAAACACAATGATGGAGGACTCATCTGGTTCAACAGTGTAAAGTGAAGTTAAAACGCAACGATGGAGGAACTCAGCTGGTTAAACAGTGTAAGGTGAAGTTAAAATGCAACGATGGAGAAACTAAGCTGGTTAAACTGTGTAAAGTGAAGTTAAAACACAAGGATGGAGAAACTCAGCTGGTTAAACAGTGTAAAGTGAAGTTAAAACTCAACGATGGAGTAACTCAGCTGGTTAAACAGTGTAAGGTGAATTTAAAACACAATGATGGAGAAACGCAGCTAGTTAAACATTGGAAGATGAAGTTAAAACACAACGATGGAGAAACTCAGCTGGTTACACAGTGTAAGGTGCAGTTAAAATGCAACGATGGAGAAACTCATCTGGTTAAAGAGTGTAAGCTGAAGTTAAAACACAATGATGGAGGACTCATCTGGTTCAACAGTGTAAAGTTTAGTTAAAAAGCAACGATGGAGGAACTCGCTGGTTAAACAGCGTAAGGTGAACTTAAAACACAACTATGGAGAAACTCAGCTGGTTAAACAGTGTAAGGTGTAGTTGAAGCACATCAATGGAGAAAGTCAGCTGGGTAAACAGTGTAAGGGATTTAAAACACAACGATGGATAAACTCAGCTGGTTAAACAGTGTAAGGGGTAGTTAAAACACAACGATGGAGAAACTCATCTGGTTAAAGAGTGTAAAGTGAAGTTAAAACACAATGATGGAGAAACTCAGCTGGTGAAACAGTGTAAGATAAAGTTAAACCACTACGATGGAGAAACTCAGCAGGTTAAACAGTGTAAAGTGAAGTTAAAACACAACGATGGAGAAACTCTGCTGGTTAAACAGTGTAAAGTGAAGTTAAAATGCAACGATGGAGAAACTCAGCTGGTTAAACAGTGTAAGGTGAAGTTAAAACACAATGATGAAGAAACTTAACTTGATGAACAGTGTAAGGTGAAGTGAAATCACCACGATGGAGAAACTCAGCTGGTTAAACACTGTAAAGTGAAGTTAAAACGCTACGATGGAGATACTGCTGGTTAAACAGTGTAAGGTGAAGTTAAAACACCACGATGGAGAAACTCAGTTGGTTAAACACTGTAAAGTGAAGTTAAAACGCTTCGATGGAGATACTGCTGGTTAAACAGTGTAAGGTTAAGTTAAAACACCATGATGGAGAAACTCAGCTGGTTAAACAGTGTAAAGTGAAGTTAAAACACAACGATGGAGAAACTCATCTTGTTTAACAGTGTAAAGTGAAGTTAAAACGCAACGATGGAGAAACTCAGCTGGTTAAACAGTGTAAGGTGAAGTTAAAACACGTCGATGGAGAAACTCACCTGGTTAAGCAGTGTAAGGAGAACTTAAAACACAACAATGGAGAAACTCAGCTGGTTAAACAGTGTAAGGAGAAGTTAAAACAACGATGGAGAAAGTCAGCTGGGTAAACAGTGTAAGGTGAAGTTAAAACACAACGATGGAGAAACTGAGCTGGTTAAACATTGGAAGATGAAGTTAAAACACAACGATGGAGAAACTCAGCTGGTTTAACAGTGTAAGGTGAAGTTAAAACGCAACGATGGAGAAACTCAGCTGGTTACGCAGTGTAAGGTGAAGTTAAAACACAACAATGGAGAAACTCATCTGGTTAAACAGTGTAAAGTGAAGTTAAAACACTATGATGAAGAAACTCATCTGGTTAAACAGTGTAAAGTGAAGTTAAAACACAATGATGGAGAAACTCAGCTGGTTAAACAGTGTAAAGTGAAGTTAAAACACAACGATGAATAACTCTGCTGGTTAAACAGTGTAAAGTGAAGTTAAAATGCAACGATGGAGAAACTCAGCTGGTTAAACAGTGTAAGGTGAAGTTAAAACACAATGATGAAGAAACTTAACTTGATGAACAGTGTAAGGTGAAGTTAAATCACCACGATGGAGAAACACAGCTGGTTAAACACTGTAAAGTGAAGTTAAAACGCTACGATGGAGATACTGCTGGTTAAACAGTGTAAGGTGAAGTTAAAACACCACGATGGAGAAACTCAGTTGGTTAAACACTGTAAAGTGAAGTTAAAACGCTTCGATGGAGATACTGCTGGTTAAACAGTGTAACGTGAAGTTAAAACACCACGATGGAGAAACTCAGCTGGTTAAACAGTGTAAAGTGAAGTTAAAACACAACGATGGAGAAACTCATCTAGTTTAACAGTGTAAAGTGAAGTTAAAACGCAACGATGGAGAAACTCAGCTGGTTAAACAGTGTAAAGTGAAGTTAAAACACAAAAATGGAGAAACTCAGCTGGTTAAACAGTGTAAAGTGAAGTTAAAACACAACGATGAATAACTCTGCTGGTTAAACAGTGTAAAGTGAAGTTAAAATGCAACGATGGAGAAACTCAGCTGGTTAAACAGTGTAAGGTGAAGTTAAACACAATGATGAAGAAACTTAACTTGATGAACAGTGTAAGGTGAAGTTAAATCACCACGATGGAGAAACTCAGCTGGTTAAACACTGTAAAGTGAAGTTAAAACGCTACGATGGAGATACTGCTGGTTAAACAGTGTAAGGTGAAGTTAAAACACCACGATGGAGAAACTCAGTTGGTTAAACAGTGTAAAGTGAAGTTAAAACACAACGATGGAGAAACACAGCTGGTTACACAGTGTAAGGTGAAGTTAAAACGCAACGATGGAGAAACTAAGCTGGTTAAACTGTGTAAAGTGAAGTTAAAACACAAGGATGGAGAAACTCAGCTGGTTAAACAGTGTAAAGTGAAGTTAAAACTCAACGATGGAGTAACTCAGCTGGTTAAACAGTGTAAAGTGAAGTTAAAACACAACGATGAATAACTCTGCTGGTTAAACAGTGTAAAGTGAAGTTAAAATGCAACGATGGAGGAACTCAGCTGGTTAAACAGTGTAAGGTGAAGTTAAAATGCAACGATGGAGAAACTAAGCTGGTTAAACTGTGTAAAGTGAAGTTAAAACACAAGGATGGAGAAACTCAGCTGGTTAAACAGTGTAAAGTGAAGTTAAAACTCAACGATGGAGTAACTCAGCTGGTTAAACAGTGTAAGGTGAATTTAAAACACAATGATGGAGAAACGCAGCTAGTTAAACATTGGAAGATGAAGTTAAAACACAACGATGGAGAAACTCAGCTGGTTACACAGTGTAAGGTGCAGTTAAAATGCAACGATGGAGAAACTCATCTGGTTAAAGAGTGTAAGCTGAAGTTAAAACACAATGATGGAGGACTCATCTGGTTCAACAGTGTAAAGTTTAGTTAAAAAGCAACGATGGAGGAACTCGCTGGTTAAACAGCGTAAGGTGAACTTAAAACACAACTATGGAGAAACTCAGCTGGTTAAACAGTGTAAGGTGTAGTTGAAGCACATCAATGGAGAAAGTCAGCTGGGTAAACAGTGTAAGGGATTTAAAACACAACGATGGATAAACTCAGCTGGTTAAACAGTGTAAGGGGTAGTTAAAACACAACGATGGAGAAACTCATCTGGTTAAAGAGTGTAAAGTGAAGTTAAAACACAATGATGGAGAAACTCAGCTGGTGAAACAGTGTAAGATAAAGTTAAACCACTACGATGGAGAAACTCAGCAGGTTAAACAGTGTAAAGTGAAGTTAAAACACAACGATGGAGAAACTCTGCTGGTTAAACAGTGTAAAGTGAAGTTAAAATGCAACGATGGAGAAACTCAGCTGGTTAAACAGTGTGAGGTGAAGTTAAAACACAATGATGAAGAAACTTAACTTGATGAACAGTGTAAGGTGAAGTTGAATCACCACGATGGAGAAACTAAGCTGGTTAAACACTGTAAAGTGAAGTTAAAACGCTACGATGGAGATACTGCTGGTTAAACAGTGTAAGGTGAAGTTAAAACACCACGATGGAGAAACTCAGTTGGTTAAACACTGTAAAGTGAAGTTAAAACGCTTCGATGGAGATATTGCTGGTTAAACAGTGTAAGGTGAAGTTAAAACACCACGATGGAGAAACTCAGCTGGTTAAACAGTGTAAAGTGAAGTTAAAACACAACGATGGAGAAACTTATCTAGTTTAACAGTGTAAAGTGAAGTTAAAACGCAATGATGGAGAAACTCAGCTGGTTAAACAGTGTAAGGTGAAGTTAAAACACAAAAATGGAGAAACTTCTGGTTAAACAGTGTAAAGTGAAGTTAAAACACTATGATGAAGAAACTCATCCGGTTAAACAGTGTAAAGTGAAGTTAAAACACAATGATGGAGAAACTCAGCTGGTTAAACAGTGTAAAGTGAAGTTAAAAAACAACGATGAATAACTCTGCTGGTTAAACACTGTAAAGTGAAGTTAAAACGCTTCGATGGAGAAACTCAGCTGGTTAAACAGTGTAAGGTGAAGTTAAAACACCACGATGGAGAAACTCAGCTGGTTAAACAGTGTAAATTGAAGTTAAAACACAACGATGGAGAAACTCATCTAGTTTAACAGTGTAAAGTGAAGTTAAAATGCAACGATGGAGAAACTCAGCTGGTTAAACAGTGTAAGGTGAAGTTAAAACACAAAAATGGAGAAACTACTGGTTAAACAGTGTAAAGTGAAGTTAAAACACTATGATGAAGAAACTCATCTGGTTAAACAGTGTAAAGTGAAGTTAAAACACAATGATGGAGAAACTCAGCTTGTTAAACAGTGTAAAGTGAAGTTAAAACACAACGATGAATAACTCTGCTGGTTAAACAGTGTAAAGTGAAGTTAAAATGCAACGATGGAGAAACTCAGCTGGTTAAACAGTGTAAGGTGAAGTTAAAACACAATGATGAAGAAACTTAACTTGATGAACAGTGTAAGGTGAAGTGAAATCACCACGATGGAGAAACTCAGCTGGTTAAACACTGTAAAGTGAAGTTAAAACGCTACGATGGAGATACTGCTGGTTAAACAGTGTAAGGTGAAGTTAAAACACCACGATGGAGAAACTCAGTTGGTTAAACACTGTAAAGTGAAGTTAAAACGCTTCGATGGAGATACTGCTGGTTAAACAGTGTAAGGTTAAGTTAAAACACCATGATGGAGAAACTCAGCTGGTTAAACAGTGTAAAGTGAAGTTAAAACACAACGATGGAGAAACTCATCTTGTTTAACAGTGTAAAGTGAAGTTAAAACGCAACGATGGAGAAACTCAGCTGGTTAAACAGTGTAAGGTGAAGTTAAAACACGTCGATGGAGAAACTCACCTGGTTAAGCAGTGTAAGGAGAACTTAAAACACAACAATGGAGAAACTCAGCTGGTTAAACAGTGTAAGGAGAAGTTAAAACAACGATGGAGAAAGTCAGCTGGGTAAACAGTGTAAGGTGAAGTTAAAACACAACGATGGAGAAACTGAGCTGGTTAAACATTGGAAGATGAAGTTAAAACACAACGATGGAGAAACTCAGCTGGTTTAACAGTGTAAGGTGAAGTTAAAACGTAACGATGGAGAAACTCAGCTGGTTACACAGTGTAAGGTGAAGTTAAAACACAACAATGGAGAAACTCATCTGGTTAAACAGTGTAAAGTGAAGTTAAAACACTATGATGAAGAAACTCATCTGGTTAAACAGTGTAAAGTGAAGTTAAAACACAATGATGGAGAAACTCAGCTGGTTAAACAGTGTAAAGTGAAGTTAAAACACAACGATGAATAACTCTGCTGGTTAAACAGTGTAAAGTGAAGTTAAAATGCAACGATGGAGAAACTCAGCTGGTTAAACAGTGTAAGGTGAAGTTAAAACACAATGATGAAGAAACTTAACTTGATGAACAGTGTAAGGTGAAGTTAAATCACCACGATGGAGAAACACAGCTGGTTAAACACTGTAAAGTGAAGTTAAAACGCTACGATGGAGATACTGCTGGTTAAACAGTGTAAGGTGAAGTTAAAACACCACGATGGAGAAACTCAGTTGGTTAAACACTGTAAAGTGAAGTTAAAACGCTTCGATGGAGATACTGCTGGTTAAACAGTGTAACGTGAAGTTAAAACACCACGATGGAGAAACTCAGCTGGTTAAACAGTGTAAAGTGAAGTTAAAACACAACGATGGAGAAACTCATCTAGTTTAACAGTGTAAAGTGAAGTTAAAACGCAACGATGGAGAAACTCAGCTGGTTAAACAGTGTAAAGTGAAGTTAAAACACAAAAATGGAGAAACTCAGCTGGTTAAACAGTGTAAAGTGAAGTTAAAACACAACGATGAATAACTCTGCTGGTTAAACTGTGTAAAGTGAAGTTAAAATGCAACGATGGAGAAACTCAGCTGGTTAAACAGTGTAAGGTGAAGTTAAACACAATGATGAAGAAACTTAACTTGATGAACAGTGTAAGGTGAAGTTAAATCACCACGATGGAGAAACTCAGCTGGTTAAACACTGTAAAGTGAAGTTAAAACGCTACGATGGAGATACTGCTGGTTAAACAGTGTAAGGTGAAGTTAAAACACCACGATGGAGAAACTCAGTTGGTTAAACAGTGTAAAGTGAAGTTAAAACACAACGATGGAGAAACACAGCTGGTTACACAGTGTAAGGTGAAGTTAAAACGCAACGATGGAGAAACTCATCTGGTTAAAGAGTGTAAGGTGAAGTTAAAACACAATGATGGAGGACTCATCTGGTTCAACAGTGTAAAGTGAAGTTAAAACGCAACGATGGAGGAACTCAGCTGGTTAAACAGTGTAAGGTGAAGTTAAAATGCAACGATGGAGAAACTAAGCTGGTTAAACTGTGTAAAGTGAAGTTAAAACACAAGGATGGAGAAACTCAGCTGGTTAAACAGTGTAAAGTGAAGTTAAAACTCAACGATGGAGTAACTCAGCTGGTTAAACAGTGTAAGGTGAATTTAAAACACAATGATGGAGAAACGCAGCTAGTTAAACATTGGAAGATGAAGTTAAAACACAACGATGGAGAAACTCAGCTGGTTACACAGTGTAAGGTGCAGTTAAAATGCAACGATGGAGAAACTCATCTGGTTAAAGAGTGTAAGCTGAAGTTAAAACACAATGATGGAGGACTCATCTGGTTCAACAGTGTAAAGTTTAGTTAAAAAGCAACGATGGAGGAACTCGCTGGTTAAACAGCGTAAGGTGAACTTAAAACACAACTATGGAGAAACTCAGCTGGTTAAACAGTGTAAGGTGTAGTTGAAGCACATCAATGGAGAAAGTCAGCTGGGTAAACAGTGTAAGGGATTTAAAACACAACGATGGATAAACTCAGCTGGTTAAACAGTGTAAGGGGTAGTTAAAACACAACGATGCAGAAACTCATCTGGTTAAAGAGTGTAAAGTGAAGTTAAAACACAATGATGGAGAAACTCAGCTGGTGAAACAGTGTAAGATAAAGTTAAACCACTACGATGGAGAAACTCAGCAGGTTAAACAGTGTAAAGTGAAGTTAAAACACAACGATGGAGAAACTCTGCTGGTTAAACAGTGTAAAGTGAAGTTAAAATGCAACGATGGAGAAACTCAGCTGGTTAAACAGTGTGAGGTGAAGTTAAAACACAATGATGAAGAAACTTAACTTGATGAACAGTGTAAGGTGAAGTTGAATCACCACGATGGAGAAACTAAGCTGGTTAAACACTGTAAAGTGAAGTTAAAACGCTACGATGGAGATACTGCTGGTTAAACAGTGTAAGGTGAAGTTAAAACACCACGATGGAGAAACTCAGTTGGTTAAACACTGTAAAGTGAAGTTAAAACGCTTCGATGGAGATATTGCTGGTTAAACAGTGTAAGGTGAAGTTAAAACACCACGATGGAGAAACTCAGCTGGTTAAACAGTGTAAAGTGAAGTTAAAACACAACGATGGAGAAACTCATCTAGTTTAACAGTGTAAAGTGAAGTTAAAACGCAATGATGGAGAAACTCAGCTGGTTAAACAGTGTAAGGTGAAGTTAAAACACAAAAATGGAGAAACTACTGGTTAAACAGTGTAAAGTGAAGTTAAAACACTATGATGAAGAAACTCATCTGGTTAAACAGTGTAAAGTGAAGTTAAAACACAATGATGGAGAAACTCAGCTGGTTAAACAGTGTAAAGTGAAGTTAAAAAACAACGATGAATAACTCTGCTGGTTAAACACTGTAAAGTGAAGTTAAAACGCTTCGATGGAGAAACTCAGCTGGTTAAACAGTGTAAGGTGAAGTTAAAACACCACGATGGAGAAACTCAGCTGGTTAAACAGTGTAAATTGAAGTTAAAACACAACGATGGAGAAACTCATCTAGTTTAACAGTGTAAAGTGAAGTTAAAATGCAACGATGGAGAAACTCAGCTGGTTAAACAGTGTAAGGTGAAGTTAAAACACAAAAATGGAGAAACTACTGGTTAAACAGTGTAAAGTGAAGTTAAAACACTATGATGAAGAAACTCATCTGGTTAAACAGTGTAAAGTGAAGTTAAAACACAATGATGGAGAAACGCAGCTTGTTAAACAGTGTAAAGTGAAGTTAAAACACAACGATGAATAACTCTGCTGGTTAAACAGTGTAAAGTGAAGTTAAAATGCAACGATGGAGAAACTCAGCTGGTTAAACAGTGTAAGGTGAAGTTAAAACACAATGATGAAGAAACTTAACTTGATGAACAGTGTAAGGTGAAGTGAAATCACCACGATGGAGAAACTCAGCTGGTTAAACACTGTAAAGTGAAGTTAAAACGCTACGATGGAGATACTGCTGGTTAAACAGTGTAAGGTGAAGTTAAAACACCACGATGGAGAAACTCAGTTGGTTAAACACTGTAAAGTGAAGTTAAAACGCTTCGATGGAGATACTGCTGGTTAAACAGTGTAAGGTTAAGTTAAAACACCATGATGGAGAAACTCAGCTGGTTAAACAGTGTAAAGTGAAGTTAAAACACAACGATGGAGAAACTCATCTTGTTTAACAGTGTAAAGTGAAGTTAAAACGCAACGATGGAGAAACTCAGCTGGTTAAACAGTGTAAGGTGAAGTTAAAACACGTCGATGGAGAAACTCACCTGGTTAAGCAGTGTAAGGAGAACTTAAAACACAACAATGGAGAAACTCAGCTGGTTAAACAGTGTAAGGAGAAGTTAAAACAACGATGGAGAAAGTCAGCTGGGTAAACAGTGTAAGGTGAAGTTAAAACACAACGATGGAGAAACTGAGCTGGTTAAACATTGGAAGATGAAGTTAAAACACAACGATGGAGAAACTCAGCTGGTTTAACAGTGTAAGGTGAAGTTAAAACGCAACGATGGAGAAACTCAGCTGGTTACACAGTGTAAGGTGCAGTTAAAACGCAAAGATGGAGAAACTCATCTGGTTAAAGAGTGTAAGCTGAAGTTAAAACACAATGATGGAGGACTCATCTGGTTCAACAGTGTAAAGTTTAGTTAAAAAGCAACGATGGAGGAACTCAGCTGGTTAAACAGCGTAAGGTGAACTTAAAACACAACTATGGAGAAACTCAGCTGGTTAAACAGTGTAAGGTGTAGTTGAAGCACAACAATGGAGAAAGTCAGCTGGGTAAACAGTGTAAGGGATTTAAAACACATCGATGGATAAACAGCTGGTTAAAAAGTGTAAGGTGAAGTTAAAACACAACGATGGAGAAACTCATCTGGTTAAACAGTGTAAAGTGAAGTTAAAACACAATGATGGAGAAACTCAGCTGGTGAAACAGTGTAAGGTAAAGTTAAACCACTACGATGGAGAAACTCAGCAGGTTAAACAGTGTAAAGTGAAGTTAAAAAACAACGATGGAGAAACTCAGCTGGTTAAACAGTGTAAGGTGAAGTTAATACACAATAATGAAGAAACTTAACTTGATGAACAGTGTAAGGTGAAGTTAAATCACCACGATGGAGAAACTCAGCTGGTTAAACACTGTAAAGTGAAGTTAAAACGCTACGATGGAGATACTGCTGGTTAAACAGTGTAAGGTGAAGTTAAAACACCACGATGGAGGAACTCAGTTGGTTAAACACTGTAAGGTGAAGTTAAAATGCTACGATGGAGATACTGCTGGTTAAACAGTGTAAGGTGATGTTAAAACACTACGATGGAGAAACTCAGCTGGTTAAACAGTGTAAAGTGAAGTTAAAACACAACGATGGAGAAACTCATCTAGTTTAACAGTGTAAAGTGAAGTTAAAACGCAACGATGGAGGAACTCAGCTGGTCAAACAGCGTAAGGTGAACTTAAAACACAACGATGCAGAAACTAAGCTGGTTAAACACAGTAAAGTAAAGTTAAAACACAATGATGGGGAAACTCTGCTGGTTAAATAGTGTAAAGTGAAGTTAAAATACAAGGATGGAGAAACTCAGCTGGTTAAACAGTGTAAAGTGAAGTTAAAACACCATGATGGAGAAACTCAGCTGGTTAAACAGTGTAAAGTGAAGTTAAATCACCACGATGGAGAAACTCAGCTGGTTAAACACTGTAAAGTGAAGTTAAAACGCTACGATGGAGATACTGCTGGTTAAACAGTGTAAGGTGAAGTTAAAACACAACGATGGAGAAACTCTGCTGGTTGAACAGTGTAAAGTGAAGTTAAAATGCAACGATGGAGAAACTCTGCTGGTTAAACAGTGTAAGGTGAAGTTAAAACACAACGATGGAGAAACTCTGCTGGTTGAACAGTGTAAAGTGAAGTTAAAATGCAACGATGGAGAAACTCAGCTGTTTAAACAGTGTAAGGTGAAGTTAAAACACAATGATGAAGAAACTTAACTTGATGAACAGTGTAAGGTGAAGTTAAATCACCACGATGGAGAAACTCAGCTGGTTAAACACTGTAAAGTGAAGTTAAAACGCTACGATGGAGATACTGCTGGTTAAACAGTGTAAGGTGATGTTAAAACACCACGATGGAGAAACTCAGCTGGTTAAACAGTGTAAAGTGAAGTTAAAACACAACGATGGAGAAACTCATCTAGTTTAACAGTGTAAAGTGAAGTTAAAACGCAACGATGGAGAAACTCAGCTGGTCAAACAGCGTAAGGTGAACTTAAAACACAACGATGCAGAAACTAAGCTGGTTAAACAGTGTAAAGTGAAGTTAAAACACAAGGATGGAGAAACTCAGCTGGTTAAACAGTGTAAAGTGAAGTTAAAACACCATGATGGAGAAACTCAGCTGGTTAAACAGTGTAAAGTGAAGTTAAAACGCAACGATGGAGAAACTCATCTGGTTAAAGAGTGTAAGCTGAAGTTAAAACACAATGATGGAGGACTCATCTGGATCAACAGTGTAAAGTTTAGTTAAAAAGCAACGATGGAGGAACTCAGCTGGTTAAACAGCGTAAGGTGAACTTAAAACACAACTATGGAGAAACTCAGCTGGTTAAACAGTGTAAGGTGTAGTTGAAGCACAACAATGGAGAAAGCCAGCTGGGAAAACAGTGTAAGGGATTTAAAACAAAACGATGGATAAACAGCTGGTTAAACAGTGTAAGGTGAAGTTAAAACACAACGATGGAGAAACTCATCTGGTTAAACAGTGTAAAGTGAAGTTAAAACACAATGATGGAGAAACTCAGCTGGTGAAACAGTGTAAAGTGAAGTTAAAACACAACGATGAATAACTCTGCTGGTTAAACAGTGTAAAGTGAAGTTAAAATGCAACGATGGAGAAACTCAGCTGGTTAAACAGTGTAAGGTGAAGTTAAAACACAATGATGAAGAAACTTAACTTGATGAACAGTGTAAGGTGAAGTGAAATCACCACGATGGAAAAACTCAGCTGGTTAAACACTGTAAAGTGAAGTTAAAACGCTACGATGGAGATACTGCTGGTTAAACAGTGTAAGGTGAAGTTAAAACACCACGATGGAGAAACTCAGTTGGTTAAACACTGTAAAGTGAAGTTAAAACGCTTCGATGGAGATACTGCTGGTTAAACAGTGTAAGGTTAAGTTAAAACACCATGATGGAGAAACTCAGCTGGTTAAACAGTGTAAAGTGAAGTTAAAACACAACGATGGAGAAACTCATCTTGTTTAACAGTGTAAAGTGAAGTTAAAACGCAACGATGGAGAAACTCAGCTGGTTAAACAGTGTAAGGTGAAGTTAAAACACGTCGATGGAGAAACTCACCTGGTTAAGCAGTGTAAGGAGAACTTAAAACACAACAATGGAGAAACTCAGCTGGTTAAACAGTGTAAGGAGAAGTTAAAACAACGATGGAGAAAGTCAGCTGGGTAAACAGTGTAAGGTGAAGTTAAAACACAACGATGGAGAAACTGAGCTGGTTAAACATTGGAAGATGAAGTTAAAACACAACGATGGAGAAACTCAGCTGGTTAAACAGTGTAAGGTGAAGTTAAAACGCAACGATGGAGAAACTCAGCTGGTTACACAGTGTAAGGTGCAGTTAAAATGCAACGATGGAGAAACTCATCTGGTTAAAGAGTGTAAGCTGAAGTTAAAACACAATGATGGAGGACTCATCTGGTTCAACAGTGTAAAGTTTAGTTAAAAAGCAACGATGGAGGAACTCGCTGGTTAAACAGCGTAAGGTGAACTTAAAACACAACTATGGAGAAACTCAGCTGGTTAAACAGTGTAAGGTGAAGTTAAAACACAACGATGGAGAAACTCATCTGGTTAAACAGTGTAAAGTGAAGTTAAAACACAATGATGGAGAAACTCAGCTGGTGAAACAGTGTAAGGTAAAGTTAAACCACTACGATGGAGAAACTCAGCAGGTTAAACAGTGTAAAGTGAAGTTAAAAAACAACGATGGAGAAACTCAGCTGGTTAAACAGTGTAAGGTGAAGTTAAAACGCAACGATGGAGAAACTCATCTGGTTAAAGAGTGTAAGCTGAAGTTAAAACACAATGATGGAGGACTCATCTGGTTCAACAGTGTAAAGTTTAGTTAAAAAGCAACGATGGAGGAACTCAGCTGGTTAAACAGCGTAAGGTGAACTTAAAACACAACTATGGAGAAACTCAGCTGGTTAAACAGTGTAAGGTGTAGTTGAAGAACAACAATGGAGAAAGTCAGCTGGGTAAACAGTGTAAGGGATTTAAAACACAACGATGGATAAACAGCTGGTTAAACAGTGTAAGGTGAAGTTAAAACACAACAATGGAGAAACTCATCTGGTTAAACAGTGTAAAGTGAAGTTAAAAAACAATGATGGAGAAACTCAGCTGGTGAAAAAGTGTAAGGTAAAGTTAAACCACTACGATAGAGAAACAAAGCAGGTTAAACAGTGTAAAGTGAAGTTAAAACACAACGATGGAGAAACTCTGCTGGTTGAACAGTGTAAAGTGAAGTTAAAATGCAACGATGGAGAAACTCAGCTGTTTAAACAGTGTAAGGTGAAGTTAAAACACACTGATGAAGAAACTTAACTTGATTAACAGTGTAAGGTGAAGTTAAAACACAATGATGAAGAAACTTAACTAGATGAACAGTGTAAGGTGAAGTTAAATCACCACGATGGAGAAACTCAGCTGGTTAAACACTGTAAAGTGAAGTTAAAACGCTACGATGGAGATACTGCTGGTTAAACAGTGTAAGGTGAAGTTAAAACACAACGATGGAGAAACTCTGCTGGTTGAACAGTGTAAAGTGAAGTTAAAATGCAACGATGGAGAAACTCATCTAGTTTAACAGTGTAAAGTGAAGTTAAAACGCAACGATGGAGAAACTCAGCTGGTCAAACAGCGTAAGGTGAACTTAAAACACAACGATGCAGAAACTAAGCTGGTTAAACAGTGTAAAGTGAAGTTAAAACACAAGGATGGAGAAACTCAGCTGGTTAAACAGTGTAAAGTGAAGTTAAAACACCATGATGGAGAAACTCAGCTGGTTAAACAGTGTAAAGTGAAGTTAAAACGCAACGATGGAGAAACTCATCTGGTTAAAGAGTGTAAGCTGAAGTTAAAACACAATGATGGAGGACTCATCTGGTTCAACAGTGTAAAGTTTAGTTAAAAAGCAACGATGGAGGAACTCAGCTGGTTAAACAGCGTAAGGTGAACTTAAAACACAACTATGGAGAAACTCAGCTGGTTAAACAGTGTAAGGTGTAGTTGAAGCACAACAATGGAGAAAGCCAGCTGGGAAAACAGTGTAAGGGATTTAAAACAAAACGATGGATAAACAGCTGGTTAAACAGTGTAAGGTGAAGTTAAAACACAACGATGGAGAAACTCATCTGGTTAAACAGTGTAAAGTGAAGTTAAAACACAATGATGGAGAAACTCAGCTGGTGAAACAGTGTAAAGTGAAGTTAAAACACAACGATGAATAACTCTGCTGGTTAAACAGTGTAAAGTGAAGTTAAAATGCAACGATGGAGAAACTCAGCTGGTTAAACAGTGTAAGGTGAAGTTAAAACACAATGATGAAGAAACTTAACTTGATGAACAGTGTAAGGTGAAGTGAAATCACCACGATGGAAAAACTCAGCTGGTTAAACACTGTAAAGTGAAGTTAAAACGCTACGATGGAGATACTGCTGGTTAAACAGTGTAAGGTGAAGTTAAAACACCACGATGGAGAAACTCAGTTGGTTAAACACTGTAAAGTGAAGTTAAAACGCTTCGATGGAGATACTGCTGGTTAAACAGTGTAAGGTTAAGTTAAAACACCATGATGGAGAAACTCAGCTGGTTAAACAGTGTAAAGTGAAGTTAAAACACAACGATGGAGAAACTCATCTTGTTTAACAGTGTAAAGTGAAGTTAAAACGCAACGATGGAGAAACTCAGCTGGTTAAACAGTGTAAGGTGAAGTTAAAACACGTCGATGGAGAAACTCACCTGGTTAAGCAGTGTAAGGAGAACTTAAAACACAACAATGGAGAAACTCAGCTGGTTAAACAGTGTAAGGAGAAGTTAAAACAACGATGGAGAAAGTCAGCTGGGTAAACAGTGTAAGGTGAAGTTAAAACACAACGATGGAGAAACTGAGCTGGTTAAACATTGGAAGATGAAGTTAAAACACAACGATGGAGAAACTCAGCTGGTTAAACAGTGTAAGGTGAAGTTAAAACGCAACGATGGAGAAACTCAGCTGGTTACACAGTGTAAGGTGCAGTTAAAATGCAACGATGGAGAAACTCATCTGGTTAAAGAGTGTAAGCTGAAGTTAAAACACAATGATGGAGGACTCATCTGGTTCAACAGTGTAAAGTTTAGTTAAAAAGCAACGATGGAGGAACTCGCTGGTTAAACAGCGTAAGGTGAACTTAAAACACAACTATGGAGAAACTCAGCTGGTTAAACAGTGTAAGGTGAAGTTAAAACACAACGATGGAGAAACTCATCTGGTTAAACAGTGTAAAGTGAAGTTAAAACACAATGATGGAGAAACTCAGCTGGTGAAACAGTGTAAGGTAAAGTTAAACCACTACGATGGAGAAACTCAGCAGGTTAAACAGTGTAAAGTGAAGTTAAAAAACAACGATGGAGAAACTCAGCTGGTTAAACAGTGTAAGGTGAAGTTAATACACAATGATGAAGAAACTTAACTTGATGAACAGTGGAAGGTGAAGTTAAATCACCACGATGGAGAAACTCAGCTGGTTAAACACTGTAAAGTGAAGTTAAAACGCTACGATGGGGAAACTCTGCTGGGTAAATAGTGTAAAGTGAAGTTAAAATACAAGGATGGAGAAACTCAGCTGGTTAAACAGTGTAAAGTGAAGTTAAAACACCATGATGGAGAAACTCAGCTGGTTAAACAGTGTAAAGTGAATTTAAAACGCAACGATGGAGAAACTCATCTGGTTAAAGAGTGTAAGCTGAAGTTAAAACACAATGATGGAGGACTCATCTGGTTCAACAGTGTAAAGTTTAGTTAAAAAGCAACGATGGAGGAACTCAGCTGGTTAAACAGCGTAAGGTGAACTTAAAACACAACTATGGAGAAACTCAGCTGGTTAAACAGTGTAAGGTGTAGTTGAAGCACAACAATGGAGAAAGTCAGCTGGGTAAACAGTGTAAGGGATTTAAAACACAACGATGGATAAACAGCTGGTTAAACAGTGTAAGGTGAAGTTAAAACACAACAATGGAGAAACTCATCTGGTTAAACAGTGTAAAGTGAAGTTAAAACACAATGATGGAGAAACTCAGCTGGTGAAACAGTGTAAGGTAAAGTTAAACCACTACGATAGAGAAACAAAGCAGGTTAAACAGTGTAAAGTGAAGTTAAAACACAACGATGGAGAAACTCTGCTGGTTGAACAGTGTAAAGTGAAGTTAAAATGCAACGATGGAGAAACTCAGCTGTTTAAACAGTGTAAGGTGAAGTTAAAACACAATGATGAAGAAACTTAACTTGATGAACAGTGGAAGGTGAAGTTAAAACACAATGATGAAGAAACTTAACTAGATGAACAGTGTAAGGTGAAGTTAAATCACCACGATGGAGAAACTCAGCTGGTTAAACACTGTAAAGTGAAGTTAAAACGCTACGATGGAGATACTGCTGGTTAAACAGTGTAAGGTGAAGTTAAAACACAACGATGGAGAAACTCTGCTGGTTGAACAGTGTAAAGTGAAGTTAAAATGCAACGATGGAGAAACTCAGCTGTTTAAACAGTGTAAGGTGAAGTTAAAACACAATGATGAAGAAACTTAACTTGATGAACAGTGTAAGGTGAAGTTAAATCACCACGATGGAGAAACTCAGCTGGTTAAACACTGTAAAGTGAAGTTAAAACGCTACGATGGAGATACTGCTGGTTAAACAGTGTAAGGTGATGTTAAAACACCACGATGGAGAAACTCAGCTGGTTAAACAGTGTAAAGTGAAGTTAAAACACAACGAAGGAGAAACTCATCTAGTTTAACAGTGTAAAGTGAAGTTAAAACGCAACGATGGAGAAACTCAGCTGGTCAAACAGCGTAAGGTGAACTTAAAACACAACGATGCAGAAACTAAGTTGGTTAAACAGTGTAAAGTGAAGTTAAAACACAAGGATGGAGAAACTCAGCTGGTTAAACAGTGTAAAGTGAAGTTAAAACACCATGATGGAGAAACTCAGCTGGTTAAACAGTGTAAAGTGAAGTTAAAACGCAACGATGGAGAATCTCATCTGGTTAAAGAGTGTAAGCTGAAGTTAAAACACAATGATGGAGGACTCATCTGGTTCAACAGTGTAAAGTTTAGTTAAAAAGCAACGATGGAGGAACTCAGCTGGTTAAACAGCGTAAGGTGAACTTAAAACACAACTATGGAGAAACTCAGCTGGTTAAACAGTGTAAGGTGTAGTTGAAGCACAACAATGGAGAAAGCCAGCTGGGAAAACAGTGTAAGGGATTTAAAACAAAACGATGGATAAACAGCTGGTTAAACAGTGTAAGGTGAAGTTAAAACACAACGATGGAGAAACTCATCTGGTTAAACAGTGTAAAGTGAAGTTAAAACACAATGATGGAGAAAGTCAGCTGGTGAAACAGTGTAAGGTAAAGTTAAACCACTACGATGGAGAAACAAAGCAGGTTAAACAGTGTAAAGTGAAGTTAAAACACAACGATGGAGAAACTCTGCTGGTTAAATAGTGTAAGGTGAAGTTAAAACACAACGATGGAGAAACTCTGCTGGTTGAACAGTGTAAAGTGAAGTTAAAATGCAACGATGGAGAAACTCAGCTGGTTAAACAGTGTAAGGTGATGTTAAAACACAATGATGAAGAAACTTAACTTGATGAACAGTGTAAGGTGAAGTTAAATCACCACGATGGAGAAACTCAGCTGGTTAAACACTGTAAACTGAAGTTAAAACGCTACGATGGAGATACTGCTGGTTAAACGGTGTAAGGTGAAGTTAAAACACCACGATGGAGGAAGTCAGTTGGTTAAACACTGTAAAGTGAAGTTAAAACGCTACGATGGAGATACTGCTGGTTAAACAGTGTAAGGTGATTTTAAAACACCACGATGGAGAAACTCAGCTGGTTAAACAGTGTAAAGTGAAGTTAAAACACAACGATGGAGAAACTCATCTTGTTTAACAGTGTAAAGTGAAGTTAAAACGCAACGATGGAGAAACTCAGCTGGTCAAACAGCGTAAGGTGAACTTAAAACACAACGATGCAGAAACTAAGCTGATTAAACAGTGTAAAGTAAAGTTAAAACACAATGATGGGGAAACTTTGCTGGTTAAATACTGTAAAGTGAAGTTAAAACACCATGATGGAGAAACTCAGCTGGTTAAACAGTGTAAAGTGAAGTTAAAACTCAACGATGGAGAAACTCAGCTGGTTAAACATTGTAAGGTGAATTTAAAACACTATGATGGAGAAACTCAGCTGGTTAAGCAGTGGAAGAAGAAGTTAAAACACCACGATGGAGACACTCATCTGGTTAAACAGTGTAAAGTGAAGTTAAAACACCACGATAGAGACTCAGATGGTTAAACAGTGTAAAGTGAAGTTAAAACACTACGATGAAGAAACTCAGCTGGTTAAACAGTGTAAGGTTAAGTTAAAACACGACGATGGAGAAACTCAGCTGGTTAAATAGTGTAAGGAGAAGTTAAAACACGTCGATGGAGAAACTCAGCTGGTTAAATAGTGTAAAGTGAAGTTAAAACACGTCGATGGAGAAACTCAGCTGGTTAAACAGTGTAAGATGATGTTAAAACACAACAATGGAGAAACTCAGCTGGTCAAACAGTGTAAAGTGAAGTTAAAACACAATGATGGAGAAACTCAGCTGGTGAAACAGTGTAAGATGATGTTAAAACACAACAATGGAGAAACTTTGCTGGTTGAACAGTGGAAGATGAAGTTAAAACACAACGATGGAGAAACCAGCTGGTTAAACAGTGTAAGTTGAAGTTAACACACAAGAATGGAGAAAGTACTGGTTAAACAGTGTCTTTTTTCTTTGGCTTGGCTTCGCGGACGAAGATTTATGGAGGGGGTAAATGTCCACGTCAGCTGCAGGCTCGATTGTGGCTGACAAGTCTGATGCGGGACAGGCAGACGTGGTTGCAGGGGAAAATTGGTTGGTTGGGGTTAGGTTTTTCCTCCTTTGTCTTTTGTCAGTGAGGTGGGCTCTGCGGTCTTCTTCAAAGGAGGTTGCTGCCCGCCGAACTGTGAGGCGCCAAGATGCACGGTTTGAGGCGATATCAGCCCACGGGCGGTGGTCAATGTGGCAGGCACCAAGAGATTTCTTTAGGCAGTCCTTGTACCTCTTCTTTGGTGCACCTCTGTCACGGTGGCCAGTGGAGAGCTCGCCATATAACACGATCTTGTGAAGGCGATGGTCCTTCATTCTGGAGACGTGACCCACCCAGCGCAGCTGGATCTTCAGCAGCGTGGACTCGATGCTGTCGGCCTCTGCCATCTCGAGTACTTCGATGTTAGGGATGAAGGCGCTCCAATGAATGTTGAAGATGGAGCGGAGACAACGCTGGTGGAAGCGTTTTAGGAGCCGTAGGTGATGCTGGTAGAGGACCCATGATTCGGAGCCGAACAGGAGTGTGGGTATGACAACGGCTCTGTATACGCTTATCTTTGTGAGGTTTGTCAGTTGGTTGTTTTTCCAGACTCTTTTGAGTAGTCTTCCAAAGGCGCTATTTGGCGACTCTGTTGTATATGTCATTGTCGATGCTTGCATCTGATGAAATGGTGCAGCCGAGATAGGTAAACTGGTTGACCGTTTTGAGTTTTGTGTGTCTGATGGAGATGTGGGGGTCTGGTAGTCATGGTGGGGTGCTGGCTGATGGAGGACTTCCGCTTTATTCAGGCTGACTTCCAAACAGTGAAGTTAAAACACCACGATGGCGAAACTCAGCTGGTTAATCAGTGTAAGGTGAAGTTAAAACACGACGATGGAGAAACTCACCTGGTTAAGCAGTGTAAGGAGAACTTAAAACACAACAATGGAGAAACTCAGGTGGTTAAACAGTGTAAGGAGAAGTTAAAACAACGATGGAGAAAGTCAGCTGGGTAAACAGTGTAAGGTGAAGTTAAAACACAACGATGGAGAAACTGAGCTGGTTAAACAGTGTAAGGAGAAGTTAAAAAACAAGGATGGAGAAACTCAGCTGGTTAAACAGCGTAAGGTGAACTTAAAACACAACTATGGAGAAACTCAGCTGGTTAAACAGTGTAAGGTGAAGTTAAAATACAATGATGGAGAAACTCAGCTTGTTAAACAGTGTAAGGTGAAGTTAAAACACCACGATGGAGAAACTCAGCTGGTTAAACAGTGGAAAGTGAAGTTAAAGCCCAACGATGGAGAAACACAGCTGGTTACACAGTGTAAGGTGAAGTTAAAAATCAACGATGGAGAAACTCATCTGGTTAAAGAGTGTAAGGTGAAGTTAAAACACAATGATGGAGGACTCATCTGGTTCAACAGTGTAAAGTGGAGTTAAAACGCAACGATGGAGGAACTCAGCTGGTTAAACAGTGTAAGGTGAAGTTAAAATGCAACGATGGAGAAACTAAGCTGATAAAACAGTGTAAAGTGAAGTTAAAACACAAGGATGGAGAAACTCAGCTGGTTAAACAGTGTAAAGTGAAGTTAAAACTCAACGATGGAGTAACTCAGCTGGTTAAACAGTGTAAGGTGAATTTAAAACACAATGATGGAGAAACGCAGCTGGTTAAACATTGGAAGATGAAGTTAAAACACAACGATGGAGAAACTCAGCTGGTTAAACAGTGTAAGGTGAAGTTAAAACGCAACGATGGAGAAACTCAGCTGGTTACACAGTGTAAGGTGCAGTTAAAACGCAACGATGGAGAGACTCATCTGGTTAAAGAGTGTAAGCTGAAGTTAAAACACAATGATGGAGGACTCATCTGGTTCAACAGTGTAAAGTTTAGTTAAAAAGCAACGATGGAGGAACTCGCTGGTTAAACAGCGTAAGGTGAACTTAAAACACAACTATGGAGAAACTCAGCTGGTTAAACAGTGTAAGGTGTAGTTGAAGCACAACAATGGAGAAAGTCAGCTGGGTAAACAGTGTAAGGGATTTAAAACACAACGATGGATAAACTCAGCTGGTTAAACAGTGTAAGGTGTAGTTAAAACACAACGATGGAGAAACTCATCTGGTTAAAGAGTGTAAAGTGAAGTTAAAACACAATGATGGAGAAACTCAGCTGCTGAAACAGTGTAAGATAAAGTTAAACCACTACGATGGAGAAACTCAGCAGGTTAAACAGTGTAAAGTGAAGTTAATACACAACGATGGAGAAACTCTGCTGGTTAAACAGTGTAAAGTGAAGTTAAAATGCAACGATGGAGAAACTCAGCTGGTTAAACAGTGTAAAGTGAAGTTAAAACACAATGATGGAGAAACTCAGCTGGTGAAACAGTGTAAGGTAAAGTTAAACCACTACGATAGAGAAACAAAGCAGGTTAAACAGTGTAAAGTGAAGTTAAAACACAACGATGGAGAAACTCTGCTGGTTGAACAGTGTAAAGTGAAGTTAAAATGCAACGATGGAGAAACTCAGCTGTTTAAACAGTGTAAGGTGAAGTTAAAACACAATGATGAAGAAACTTAACTTGATGAACAGTGGAAGGTGAAGTTAAAACACAATGATGAAGAAACTTAACTAGATGAACAGTGTAAGGTGAAGTTAAATCACCACGATGGAGAAACTCAGCTGGTTAAACACTGTAAAGTGAAGTTAAAACGCTACGATGGAGATACTGCTGGTTAAACAGTGTAAGGTGAAGTTAAAACACAACGATGGAGAAACTCTGCTGGTTGAACAGTGTAAAGTGAAGTTAAAATGCAACGATGGAGAAACTCAGCTGTTTAAACAGTGTAAGGTGAAGTTAAAACACAATGATGAAGAAACTTAACTTGATGAACAGTGTAAGGTGAAGTTAAATCACCACGATGGAGAAACTCAGCTGGTTAAACACTGTAAAGTGAAGTTAAAACGCTACGATGGAGATACTGCTGGTTAAACAGTGTAAGGTGATGTTAAAACACCACGATGGAGAAACTCAGCTGGTTAAACAGTGTAAAGTGAAGTTAAAACACAACGAAGGAGAAACTCATCTAGTTTAACAGTGTAAAGTGAAGTTAAAACGCAACGATGGAGAAACTCAGCTGGTCAAACAGCGTAAGGTGAACTTAAAACACAACGATGCAGAAACTAAGTTGGTTAAACAGTGTAAAGTGAAGTTAAAACACAAGGATGGAGAAACTCAGCTGGTTAAACAGTGTAAAGTGAAGTTAAAACACCATGATGGAGAAACTCAGCTGGTTAAACAGTGTAAAGTGAAGTTAATACGCAACGATGGAGAATCTCATCTGGTTAAAGAGTGTAAGCTGAAGTTAAAACACAATGATGGAGGACTCATCTGGTTCAACAGTGTAAAGTTTAGTTAAAAAGCAACGATGGAGGAACTCAGCTGGTTAAACAGCGTAAGGTGAACTTAAAACACAACTATGGAGAAACTCAGCTGGTTAAACAGTGTAAGGTGTAGTTGAAGCACAACAATGGAGAAAGCCAGCTGGGAAAACAGTGTAAGGGATTTAAAACAAAACGATGGATAAACAGCTGGTTAAACAGTGTAAGGTGAAGTTAAAACACAACGATGGAGAAACTCATCTGGTTAAACAGTGTAAAGTGAAGTTAAAACACAATGATGGAGAAAGTCAGCTGGTGAAACAGTGTAAGGTAAAGTTAAACCACTACGATGGAGAAACAAAGCAGGTTAAACAGTGTAAAGTGAAGTTAAAACACAACGATGGAGAAACTCTGCTGGTTAAATAGTGTAAGGTGAAGTTAAAACACAACGATGGAGAAACTCTGCTGGTTGAACAGTGTAAAGTGAAGTTAAAATGCAACGATGGAGAAACTCAGCTGGTTAAACAGTGTAAGGTGATGTTAAAACACAATGATGAAGAAACTTAACTTGATGAACAGTGTAAGGTGAAGTTAAATCACCACGATGGAGAAACTCAGCTGGTTAAACACTGTAAACTGAAGTTAAAACGCTACGATGGAGATACTGCTGGTTAAACGGTGTAAGGTGAAGTTAAAACACCACGATGGAGGAAGTCAGTTGGTTAAACACTGTAAAGTGAAGTTAAAACGCTACGATGGAGATACTGCTGGTTAAACAGTGTAAGGTGATTTTAAAACACCACGATGGAGAAACTCAGCTGGTTAAACAGTGTAAAGTGAAGTTAAAACACAACGATGGAGAAACTCATCTTGTTTAACAGTGTAAAGTGAAGTTAAAACGCAACGATGGAGAAACTCAGCTGGTCAAACAGCGTAAGGTGAACTTAAAACACAACGATGCAGAAACTAAGCTGATTAAACAGTGTAAAGTAAAGTTAAAACACAATGATGGGGAAACTTTGCTGGTTAAATACTGTAAAGTGAAGTTAAAACACCATGATGGAGAAACTCAGCTGGTTAAACAGTGTAAAGTGAAGTTAAAACTCAACGATGGAGAAACTCAGCTGGTTAAACATTGTAAGGTGAATTTAAAACACTATGATGGAGAAACTCAGCTGGTTAAGCAGTGGAAGAAGAAGTTAAAACACCACGATGGAGACACTCATCTGGTTAAACAGTGTAAAGTGAAGTTAAAACACCACGATAGAGACTCAGATGGTTAAACAGTGTAAAGTGAAGTTAAAACACTACGATGAAGAAACTCAGCTGGTTAAACAGTGTAAGGTTAAGTTAAAACACGACGATGGAGAAACTCAGCTGGTTAAATAGTGTAAGGAGAAGTTAAAACACGTCGATGGAGAAACTCAGCTGGTTAAATAGTGTAAAGTGAAGTTAAAACACGTCGATGGAGAAACTCAGCTGGTTAAACAGTGTAAGATGATGTTAAAACACAACAATGGAGAAACTCAGCTGGTCAAACAGTGTAAAGTGAAGTTAAAACACAATGATGGAGAAACTCAGCTGGTGAAACAGTGTAAGATGATGTTAAAACACAACAATGGAGAAACTTTGCTGGTTGAACAGTGGAAGATGAAGTTAAAACACAACGATGGAGAAACCAGCTGGTTAAACAGTGTAAGTTGAAGTTAACACACAAGAATGGAGAAAGTACTGGTTAAACAGTGTCTTTTTTCTTTGGCTTGGCTTCGCGGACGAAGATTTATGGAGGGGGTAAATGTCCACGTCAGCTGCAGGCTCGATTGTGGCTGACAAGTCTGATGCGGGACAGGCAGACGTGGTTGCAGGGGAAAATTGGTTGGTTGGGGTTAGGTTTTTCCTCCTTTGTCTTTTGTCAGTGAGGTGGGCTCTGCGGTCTTCTTCAAAGGAGGTTGCTGCCCGCCGAACTGTGAGGCGCCAAGATGCACGGTTTGAGGCGATATCAGCCCACGGGCGGTGGTCAATGTGGCAGGCACCAAGAGATTTCTTTAGGCAGTCCTTGTACCTCTTCTTTGGTGCACCTCTGTCACGGTGGCCAGTGGAGAGCTCGCCATATAACACGATCTTGTGAAGGCGATGGTCCTTCATTCTGGAGACGTGACCCACCCAGCGCAGCTGGATCTTCAGCAGCGTGGACTCGATGCTGTCGGCCTCTGCCATCTCGAGTACTTCGATGTTAGGGATGAAGGCGCTCCAATGAATGTTGAAGATGGAGCGGAGACAACGCTGGTGGAAGCGTTTTAGGAGCCGTAGGTGATGCTGGTAGAGGACCCATGATTCGGAGCCGAACAGGAGTGTGGGTATGACAACGGCTCTGTATACGCTTATCTTTGTGAGGTTTGTCAGTTGGTTGTTTTTCCAGACTCTTTTGTGTAGTCTTCCAAAGGCGCTATTTGGCGACTCTGTTGTATATGTCATTGTCGATGCTTGCATCTGATGAAATGGTGCAGCCGAGATAGGTAAACTGGTTGACCGTTTTGAGTTTTGTGTGTCTGATGGAGATGTGGGGGTCTGGTAGTCATGGTGGGGTGCTGGCTGATGGAGGACTTCCGCTTTATTCAGGCTGACTTCCAAACAGTGAAGTTAAAACACCACGATGGCGAAACTCAGCTGGTTAATCAGTGTAAGGTGAAGTTAAAACACGACGATGGAGAAACTCACCTGGTTAAGCAGTGTAAGGAGAACTTAAAACACAACAATGGAGAAACTCAGGTGGTTAAACAGTGTAAGGAGAAGTTAAAACAACGATGGAGAAAGTCAGCTGGGTAAACAGTGTAAGGTGAAGTTAAAACACAACGATGGAGAAACTGAGCTGGTTAAACAGTGTAAGGAGAAGTTAAAAAACAAGGATGGAGAAACTCAGCTGGTTAAACAGCGTAAGGTGAACTTAAAACACAACTATGGAGAAACTCAGCTGGTTAAACAGTGTAAGGTGAAGTTAAAATACAATGATGGAGAAACTCAGCTTGTTAAACAGTGTAAGGTGAAGTTAAAACACCACGATGGAGAAACTCAGCTGGTTAAACAGTGGAAAGTGAAGTTAAAGCCCAACGATGGAGAAACACAGCTGGTTACACAGTGTAAGGTGAAGTTAAAAATCAACGATGGAGAAACTCATCTGGTTAAAGAGTGTAAGGTGAAGTTAAAACACAATGATGGAGGACTCATCTGGTTCAACAGTGTAAAGTGGAGTTAAAACGCAACGATGGAGGAACTCAGCTGGTTAAACAGTGTAAGGTGAAGTTAAAATGCAACGATGGAGAAACTAAGCTGATAAAACAGTGTAAAGTGAAGTTAAAACACAAGGATGGAGAAACTCAGCTGGTTAAACAGTGTAAAGTGAAGTTAAAACTCAACGATGGAGTAACTCAGCTGGTTAAACAGTGTAAGGTGAATTTAAAACACAATGATGGAGAAACGCAGCTGGTTAAACATTGGAAGATGAAGTTAAAACACAACGATGGAGAAACTCAGCTGGTTAAACAGTGTAAGGTGAAGTTAAAACGCAACGATGGAGAAACTCAGCTGGTTACACAGTGTAAGGTGCAGTTAAAACGCAACGATGGAGAGACTCATCTGGTTAAAGAGTGTAAGCTGAAGTTAAAACACAATGATGGAGGACTCATCTGGTTCAACAGTGTAAAGTTTAGTTAAAAAGCAACGATGGAGGAACTCGCTGGTTAAACAGCGTAAGGTGAACTTAAAACACAACTATGGAGAAACTCAGCTGGTTAAACAGTGTAAGGTGTAGTTGAAGCACAACAATGGAGAAAGTCAGCTGGGTAAACAGTGTAAGGGATTTAAAACACAACGATGGATAAACTCAGCTGGTTAAACAGTGTAAGGTGTAGTTAAAACACAACGATGGAGAAACTCATCTGGTTAAAGAGTGTAAAGTGAAGTTAAAACACAATGATGGAGAAACTCAGCTGCTGAAACAGTGTAAGATAAAGTTAAACCACTACGATGGAGAAACTCAGCAGGTTAAACAGTGTAAAGTGAAGTTAAAACACAACGATGGAGAAACTCTGCTGGTTAAATAGTGTAAGGTGAAGTTAAAACACAACGATGGAGAAACTCTGCTGGTTGAACAGTGTAAAGTGAAGTTAAAATGCAACGATGGAGAAACTCAGCTGGTTAAACAGTGTAAGGTGATGTTAAAACACAATGATGAAGAAACTTAACTTGATGAACAGTGTAAGGTGAAGTTAAATCACCACGATGGAGAAACTCAGCTGGTTAAACACTGTAAAGTGAAGTTAAAACGCTACGATGGAGATACTGCTGGTTAAACGGTGTAAGGTGAAGTTAAAACACCACGATGGAGGAAGTCAGTTGGTTAAACACTGTAAAGTGAAGTTAAAACGCTACGATGGAGATACTGCTGGTTAAACAGTGTAAGGTGATTTTAAAACACCACGATGGAGAAACTCAGCTGGTTAAACAGTGTAAAGTGAAGTTAAAACACAACGATGGAGAAACTCATCTTGTTTAACAGTGTAAAGTGAAGTTAAAACGCAACGATGGAGAAACTCAGCTGGTCAAACAGCGTAAGGTGAACTTAAAACACAACGATGCAGAAACTAAGCTGATTAAACAGTGTAAAGTAAAGTTAAAACACAATGATGGGGAAACTTTGCTGGTTAAATACTGTAAAGTGAAGTTAAAACACCATGATGGAGAAACTCAGCTGGTGAAACAGTGTAAAGTGAAGTTAAAACTCAACGATGGAGAAACTCAGCTGGTTAAACATTGTAAGGTGAATTTAAAACACTATGATGGAGAAACTCAGCTGGTTAAGCAGTGGAAGAAGAAGTTAAAACACCACGATGGAGACACTCATCTGGTTAAACAGTGTAAAGTGAAGTTAAAACACCACGATAGAGACTCAGATGGTTAAACAGTGTAAAGTGAAGTTAAAACACTACGATGAAGAAACTCAGCTGGTTAAACAGTGTAAGGTTAAGTTAAAACACGACGATGGAGAAACTCAGCTGGTTAAATAGTGTAAGGAGAAGTTAAAACACGTCGATGGAGAAACTCAGCTGGTTAAATAGTGTAAAGTGAAGTTAAAACACGTCGATGGAGAAACTCAGCTGGTTAAACAGTGTAAGATGATGTTAAAACACAACAATGGAGAAACTCAGCTGGTCAAACAGTGTAAAGTGAAGTTAAAACACAATGATGGAGAAACTCAGCTGGTGAAACAGTGTAAGATGATGTTAAAACACAACAATGGAGAAACTTTGCTGGTTGAACAGTGGAAGATGAAGTTAAAACACAACGATGGAGAAACCAGCTGGTTAAACAGTGTAAGTTGAAGTTAACACACAAGAATGGAGAAAGTACTGGTTAAACAGTGTCTTTTTTCTTTGGCTTGGCTTCGCGGACGAAGATTTATGGAGGGGGTAAATGTCCACGTCAGCTGCAGGCTCGATTGTGGCTGACAAGTCTGATGCGGGACAGGCAGACGTGGTTGCAGGGGAAAATTGGTTGGTTGGGGTTAGGTTTTTCCTCCTTTATCTTTTGTCAGTGAGGTGGGCTCTGCGGTCTTCTTCAAAGGAGGTTGCTGCCCGCCGAACTGTGAGGCGCCAAGATGCACGGTTTGAGGCGATATCAGCCCACGGGCGGTGGTCAATGTGGCAGGCACCAAGAGATTTCTTTAGGCAGTCCTTGTACCTCTTCTTTGGTGCACCTCTGTCACGGTGGCCAGTGGAGAGCTCGCCATATAACACGATCTTGTGAAGGCGATGGTCCTTCATTCTGGAGACGTGACCCACCCAGCGCAGCTGGATCTTCAGCAGCGTGGACTCGATGCTGTCGGCCTCTGCCATCTCGAGTACTTCGATGTTAGGGATGAAGGCGCTCCAATGAATGTTGAAGATGGAGCGGAGACAACGCTGGTGGAAGCGTTTTAGGAGCCGTAGGTGATGCTGGTAGAGGACCCATGATTCGGAGCCGAACAGGAGTGTGGGTATGACAACGGCTCTGTATACGCTTATCTTTGTGAGGTTTGTCAGTTGGTTGTTTTTCCAGACTCTTTTGTGTAGTCTTCCAAAGGCGCTATTTGGCGACTCTGTTGTATATGTCATTGTCGATGCTTGCATCTGATGAAATGGTGCAGCCGAGATAGGTAAACTGGTTGACCGTTTTGAGTTTTGTGTGTCTGATGGAGATGTGGGGGTCTGGTAGTCATGGTGGGGTGCTGGCTGATGGAGGACGTCCGCTTTATTCAGGCTGACTTCCAAACAGTGAAGTTAAAACACCACGATGGCGAAACTCAGCTGGTTAATCAGTGTAAGGTGAAGTTAAAACACGACGATGGAGAAACTCACCTGGTTAAGCAGTGTAAGGAGAACTTAAAACACAACAATGGAGAAACTCAGGTGGTTAAACAGTGTAAGGAGAAGTTAAAACAACGATGGAGAAAGTCAGCTGGGTAAACAGTGTAAGGTGAAGTTAAAACACAACGATGGAGAAACTGAGCTGGTTAAACAGTGTAAGGAGAAGTTAAAAAACAAGGATGGAGAAACTCAGCTGGTTAAACAGCGTAAGGTGAACTTAAAACACAACTATGGAGAAACTCAGCTGGTTAAACAGTGTAAGGTGAAGTTAAAATACAATGATGGAGAAACTCAGCTTGTTAAACAGTGTAAGGTGAAGTTAAAACACCACGATGGAGAAACTCAGCTGGTTAAACAGTGGAAAGTGAAGTTAAAGCCCAACGATGGAGAAACACAGCTGGTTACACAGTGTAAGGTGAAGTTAAAAATCAACGATGGAGAAACTCATCTGGTTAAAGAGTGTAAGGTGAAGTTAAAACACAATGATGGAGGACTCATCTGGTTCAACAGTGTAAAGTGGAGTTAAAACGCAACGATGGAGGAACTCAGCTGGTTAAACAGTGTAAGGTGAAGTTAAAATGCAACGATGGAGAAACTAAGCTGATAAAACAGTGTAAAGTGAAGTTAAAACACAAGGATGGAGAAACTCAGCTGGTTAAACAGTGTAAAGTGAAGTTAAAACTCAACGATGGAGTAACTCAGCTGGTTAAACAGTGTAAGGTGAATTTAAAACACAATGATGGAGAAACGCAGCTGGTTAAACATTGGAAGATGAAGTTAAAACACAACGATGGAGAAACTCAGCTGGTTAAACAGTGTAAGGTGAAGTTAAAACGCAACGATGGAGAAACTCAGCTGGTTACACAGTGTAAGGTGCAGTTAAAACGCAACGATGGAGAGACTCATCTGGTTAAAGAGTGTAAGCTGAAGTTAAAACACAATGATGGAGGACTCATCTGGTTCAACAGTGTAAAGTTTAGTTAAAAAGCAACGATGGAGGAACTCGCTGGTTAAACAGCGTAAGGTGAACTTAAAACACAACTATGGAGAAACTCAGCTGGTTAAACAGTGTAAGGTGTAGTTGAAGCACAACAATGGAGAAAGTCAGCTGGGTAAACAGTGTAAGGGATTTAAAACACAACGATGGATAAACTCAGCTGGTTAAACAGTGTAAGGTGTAGTTAAAACACAACGATGGAGAAACTCATCTGGTTAAAGAGTGTAAAGTGAAGTTAAAACACAATGATGGAGAAACTCAGCTGCTGAAACAGTGTAAGATAAAGTTAAACCACTACGATGGAGAAACTCAGCAGGTTAAACAGTGTAAAGTGAAGTTAATACACAACGATGGAGAAACTCTGCTGGTTAAACAGTGTAAAGTGAAGTTAAAATGCAACGATGGAGAAACTCAGCTGGTTAAACAGTGTAAGGTGAAGTTAAAACGCAATGATGAAGAAACTTAACTTGATGAACAGTGTAAGGTGAAGTTAAATCACCACGATGGAGAAACTCAGCTGGTTAAACACTGTAAAGTGAAGTTAAAACGCTACGATGGAGATACTGCTGGTTAAACAGTGTAAGGTGAAGTTAAAACACCACGATGGAGAAACTCATCTAGTTTAACAGTGTAAAGTGAAGTTAAAACGCAACGATGGGGAAACTCAGCTGGTTAAACAGTGTAAGGTGAAGTTAAAACACAAAAATGGAGAAACTACTGGTTAATCAGTGTAAAGTGAAGTTAAAACACTATGATGAAGAAACTCATCTGGTTAAACAGTGTAAAGTGAAGTTAAAACACAATGATGGAGAAACTCAGCTGGTTAAACAGTGTAAAGTGAAGTTAAAACACAACGATGAATAACTCTGCTGGTTAAACAGTGTAAAGTGAAGTTAAAATGCAACGATGGAGAAACTCAGCTGGTAAAACAGTGTAAGGTGAAGTTAAAACACAATGATGAAGAAACTTAACTTGATGAACAGTGTAAGGTGAAGTTAAATCACCACGATGGAGAAACACAGCTGGTTAAACACTGTAAAGTGAAGTTAAAACGCTACGATGGAGATACTGCTGGTTAAACAGTGTAAGGTGAAGTTAAAACACCACGATGGAGAAACTCAGCTGGTTAAACACTGTAAAGTGAAGTTAAAACGCTTCGATGGAGATACTGCTGGTTAAACAGTGTAACGTGAAGTTAAAACACCACGATGGAGAAACTCAGCTGGTTAAACAGTGTAAAGTGAAGTTAAAACACAACGATGGAGAAACTCATCTAGTTTAACAGTGTAAAGTGAAGTTAAAACGCAACGATGGAGAAACTCAGCTGGTTAAACAGTGTAAAGTGAAGTTAAAACACAAAAATGGAGAAACTCATCTGGTTAAACAGTGTAAAGTGAAGTTAAAACACAACGATGAATAACTCTGCTGGTTAAACTGTGTAAAGTGCAGTTAAAATGCAACGATGGAGAAACTCAGCTGGTTAAACAGTGTAAGGTGAAGTTAAAACACAATGATGAAGAAACTTAACTTGATGAACAGTGTAAGGTGAAGTTAAATCACCACGATGGAGAAACTCAGCTGGTTAAACACTGTAAAGTGAAGTTAAAACGCTACGATGGAGATACTGCTGGTTAAACAGTGTAAGGTGAAGTTAAAACACCACGATGGAGAAACTCAGTTGGTTAAACAGTGTAAAGTGAAGTTAAAACACAATGATGGAGAAACTCAGCTGGTTAAACAGTGTAAAGTGAAGTTAAAACACAACGATGGAGAAACACAGCTGGTTACACAGTGTAAGGTGAAGTTAAAACGCAACGATGGAGAAACTCATCTGGTTAAACAGTGTAAAGTGAAGTTAAAATGCAACGATGGAGAAACTCAGCTGGTTAAACAGTGTAAGGTGAAGTTAAAACACAATGATGAAGAAACTTAACTTGATGAACAGTGTAAGGTGAAGTTGAATCACCACGATGGAGAAACTAAGCTGGTTAAACAGTGTAAAGTGAAGTTAAAACACAAGGATGGAGAAACTCAGCTGGTTAAACAGTGTAAAGTGAAGTTAAAACTCAACGATGGAGTAACTCAGCTGGTTAAACAGTGTAAGGTGAATTTAAAACACAATGATGGTGAAACGCAGCTAGTTAAACATTGGAAGATGAAGTTAAAACACAACGATGGAGAAACTCAGCTGGTTAAACATAGTAAGGTGAAGTTAAAACGCAACGATGGAGAAACTCAGCTGGTTACACAGGGTAAGGTGCAGTTAAAATGCAACGATGGAGAAACTCATCTGGTTAAATAGTGTAAGCTGAAGTTAAAACACAATGATGGAGGACTCATCTGGTTCAACAGTGTAAAGTTTAGTTAAAACACAACTATGGAGAAACTCAGCTGGTTAAACAGTGTAAGGTGTAGTTGAAGCACAACAATGGAGAAAGTCAGCTGGGTAAACAGTGTAAGGGATTTAAAACACAACGATGGATAAACTCAGCTGGTTAAACAGTGTAAGGTGTAGTTAAAACACAACGATGGAGAAACTCATCTGGTTAAAGAGTGTAAAGTGAAGTTAAAACACCATGATGGAGAAACTCAGCTGGTGAAACAGTGTAAGATAAAGTTAAACCACTACGATGGAGAAACTCAGCAGGTTAAACAGTGTAAAGTGAAGTTAAAACACAACGATGGAGAAACTCTGCTGGTTAAACAGTGTAAAGTGAAGTTAAAACACAACGATGGAGAAACTCTGCTGGTTAAATAGTGTAAGGTGAAGTTAAAACACAACGATGGAGAAACTCTGCTGGTTGAACAGTGTAAAGTGAAGTTAAAATGCAACGATGGAGAAACTCAGCTGGTTAAACAGTGTAAGGTGATGTTAAAACACAATGATGAAGAAACTTAACTTGATGAACAGTGTAAGGTGAAGTTAAATCACCACGATGGAGAAACTCAGCTGGTTAAACACTGTAAAGTGAAGTTAAAACGCTACGATGGAGATACTGCTGGTTAAACGGTGTAAGGTGAAGTTAAAACACCACGATGGAGGAAGTCAGTTGGTTAAACACTGTAAAGTGAAGTTAAAACGCTACGATGGAGATACTGCTGGTTAAACAGTGTAAGGTGATTTTAAAACACCACGATGGAGAAACTCAGCTGGTTAAACAGTGTAAAGTGAAGTTAAAACACAACGATGGAGAAACTCATCTTGTTTAACAGTGTAAAGTGAAGTTAAAACGCAACGATGGAGAAACTCAGCTGGTCAAACAGCGTAAGGTGAACTTAAAACACAACGATGCAGAAACTAAGCTGGTTAAACAGTGTAAAGTAAAGTTAAAACACAATGATGGGGAAACTTTGCTGGTTAAATACTGTAAAGTGAAGTTAAAACACCATGATGGAGAAACTCAGCTGGTTAAACAGTGTAAAGTGAAGTTAAAACTCAACGATGGAGAAACTCAGCTGGTTAAACATTGTAAGGTGAATTTAAAACACTATGATGGAGAAACTCAGCTGGTTAAGCAGTGGAAGAAGAAGTTAAAACACCACGATGGAGACACTCATCTGGTTAAACAGTGTAAAGTGAAGTTAAAACACCACGATAGAGACTCAGATGGTTAAACAGTGTAAAGTGAAGTTAAAACACTACGATGAAGATACTCAGCTGGTTAAACAGTGTAAGGTTAAGTTAAAACACGACGATGGAGAAACTCAGCTGGTTAAACAGTGTAAGGAGAAGTTAAAACACGTCGATGGAGAAACTCAGCTGGTTAAATAGTGTAAAGTGAAGTTAAAACACGTCGATGGAGAAACTCAGCTGGTTAAACAGTGTAAGATGATGTTAAAACACAACAATGGAGAAACTCAGCTGGTCAAACAGTGTAAAGTGAAGTTAAAACACAATGATGGAGAAACTCAGCTGGTGAAACAGTGTAAGATGATGTTAAAACACAACAATGGAGAAACAATGGAGATACTGCTGGTTAAACAGTGTAAGGTGAAGTTAAAACACAAGAATGTAGAAACTACTGGTTAAACAGTGTAAGGTAAAGTTAAAATACGACGAAGGAGAAACTCAGCTGGTTAAACAGTGTAAGGAGAAGTTAAAACACAACTATGGAGAAACTCAGCTGGTTAAACAGTGTAAGGAGAAGTTAAAACAATGATGGAGAAACTCAGCTGGTGAAACAGTGTAAGGTGAATTTAAAACAGCACGATGGAGAAACTCCGCTGGTTGTACAGTGTAAAGTGAAGTTAAAACACAATGATGGAGATACTCATCTGGTTAAAGAGTGTAAGGTGAAGTAAAAACACAATGATGGAGGAATTCATCTGGTTCAACAGTGTAAAGTGAAGTGAAAATGCAACGATGGAGAAACTCAGCTGGTTAAACAGCGTAAGGTTAACTAAAAACAGAACGATGTAGAAACTAAGCTGGTTAAACAGTGTAAAGTGAAGTTAAAGCACAACATTGGAGAAACTCAGCTGGTTACACAGTGTAAGGTGAAGTTAAAATGCAACGATGGAGTAACTCAGCTGGTTAAACAGTGTAAGGTGAAGTAAAAATGCAACGATGGAGAATCTCAGCTTGTTAAACAGTGTAAAGTGAAGTTAAAACACCACGATGGAGAAACTCAGCTGGTTAAACAGTGTAAGGTGAAGTTAAAACACGACGAAGGAGAAACTCAGCTGGTTAAACAGTGTAAGGAGAAGTTAAAACACAACTATGGAGAAACTCAGCTGGTTAAACAGTGTAAAGTGAAGTTAAAACTATGATGGAGAAACTCAGCTGGTGAAACAGTGTAAGGTGAACTTAAAACACCACGATGGAGAAAATCAGCTGGTTGAATGGTGTAAAGTGAAGTTAAAACGCAACGATGGAGAAACTCATCTGGTTAAAGAGTGTAAGCTGAAGTTAAAACACATTGATGGAGGAACTCATCTGGTTCAACAGTGTAAAGTGTAGTGAAAACGCAACGATGGAGAAACTCAGCTGGTTAAACAGCGTAAGGTGAACTAAAAACAGAACGATGGAGAAACTAAGCTGGTTAAACAGTGTAAAGTGAAGTTAAAACGCAATGATGGAGGAACTCAGCTGGTTAAACAGCGTAAGGTGAAGTTAAAACACAACGATGTAGGAACTCAGCTGGTGAAACAGTGTAAGGTGAAGTTAAAACCCCACGATGGAGAGACTCAACTGCTTAAAGAGTGTAAGGTGAAGTTAAAACACAACGATGGAGAAACTGAGCTGGTTAAACAGTGTAATGTGAAGTTAAAATGTAACGATGGAGAAACTCAGCTGGCGAAACAGTGTAAGCTGAAGTTAAAACACAATGATGAAGAAACTCAACTTGATGAACAGTGTAAGGTCAAGTTAAACCACCACGATGGAGAAACTCAGCTGGTTAAACACTGTAAAGTGAACTTAAAACGCTACAATGGAGATACTGCTGGTTAAAAAGTGTAAGGTGAAGTTAAAACGCAACGATGGAGTAACTCAGCTGGTTAAACAGTGTAAGGTGAAGTAAAAATGCAACGATGGAGAATCTCAGCTTGTTAAAAAGTGTAAAGTGACGTTAAAACACCACGATGGAGAAACTCAGCTGGTTCAACAGTGTAAGGAGAAGTTAAAACAATGATAGAGAAACTCAGCTGGTGAAACAGTGTAAGGTGAATTTAAAACACCACGATGGAGAAACTCAGCTGGTTGAAAGGTGTAAAGTGAAGTTAAAACTCAACGATGGAGAAACTCATCTGGTTAAAGAGTGTAAGGTGAAGTTAAAACACAATGATGGACGAACTCATCTGGTTCAACAGTGTAAAGTGAAGTTAAAACTCAACGATGGAGAAACTCATCTGGTTAAAGAGTGTAAGGTGAAGTTAAAACACAATGATGGACGAACTCATCTGGTTCAACAGTGTAACGTGAAGTGAAAACGCAACGATGGAGAAACTCAGCTGGTTAAACAGCGTAAGGTGAACTAGAAACAGAACGATGGAGAAACTAAGCTGGTTAAACAGTGTAAAGTGAAGTTAAAGCACAACATTGGAGAAACTCAGCTGGTTACACAGTGTAAGGTGAAGTTAAAACGCAACGATGGAGTAACTCAGCTGGTTAAACAGTGTAAGGTGAAGTAAAAATGCAACGATGGAGAATCTCAGCTGGTTAAACAGTGTAAAGTGAAGTTAAAACACCACGATGGAGAAACTCAGCTGGTTAAACAGTGTAAGGTGAAGTAAAAACGCAACGATGGAGAATTTCAGCTGGTGAAACAGTGTAAAGTGAAGTTAAAACATCACGATGGAGAAACTCAGCTGGTTAAACAGTGTAAGGTGAAGTTAAAACATGACGAAGGAGAAACTCAGCTGGTTAAACAGTGTAAGGAGAAGTTAAAACACAACTATGGAGAAACTCAGCTGGTTAAACAGTGTAAAGTGAAGTTAATACAATGATGGAGAAACTCAGCTGGTGAAACAGTGTAAGGTGAACTTAAAACACCACGATGGAGAAAATCAGCTGGTTGAATGGTGTAAAGTGAAGTTAAAACGCAACGATGGAGAAACTCATCTGGTTAAAGAGTGTAAGCTGAAGTTAAAACACATTGATGGAGGAACTCATCTGGTTCAACAGTGTAAAGTGTAGTGAAAACGCAACGATGGAGAAACTAAGCTGGTTAAACAGCGTAAGGTGAACTAAAAACAGAACGATGGAGAAACTAAGCTGGTTAAACAGTGTAAAGTGAAGTTAAAATGCAATGATGGAGGAACTCAGCTGGTTAAACAGCGTAAGGTGAAGTTAAAACACAACGATGTAGGAACTCAGCTGGTGAAACAGTGTAAGGTGAAGTTAAAACCCCACGATGGAGAGACTCAACTGCTTAAAGAGTGTAAGGTGAAGTTAAAACACAACGATGGAGAAACTGAGCTGGTTAAACAGTGTAATGTGAAGTTAAAATGCAACGATGGAGAAACTCAGCTGGCGAAACAGTGTAAGGTGAAGTTAAAACACAATGATGAAGAAACTCAACTTGATGAACAGTGTAAGGTCAAGTTAAACACCACGATGGAGAAACTCAGCTGGTTAAACACTGTAAAGTGAACTTAAAACGCTACAATGGAGATACTGCTGGTTAAACAGTGTAAGGTGAAGTTAAAACACAAGAATGTAGAAACTACTGGTTAAACAGTGTAAGGTAAAGTTAAAATACGACGAAGGAGAAACTCAGCTGGTAAAACAGTGTAAGGAGAAGTTAAAACACAACTATGGAGAAACTCAGCTGGTTAAACAGTGTAAGGAGAAGTTAAAACAATGATGGAGAAACTCAGCTGGTGAAACAGTGTAAGGTGAATTTAAAACACCACGATGGAGAAACTCCGCTGGTTGTACAGTGTAAAGTGAAGTTAAAACACAATGATGGAGATACTCATCTGGTTAAAGAGTGTAAGGTGAAGTAAAAACACAATGATGGAGGAATTCATCTGGTTCAACAGTGTAAAGTGAAGTGAAAATGCAACGATGGAGAAACTCAGCTGGTTAAACAGCGTAAGGTTAACTAAAAACAGAACGATGTCGAAACTAAGCTGGTTAAACAGTGTAAGGTGAAGTAAAAATGCAACGATGGAGAATCTCAGCTGGTTAAACAGTGTAAGTGAAGTTAAAACACCACGATGGAGAAACTCAGCTGGTTAAACAGTGTAAGGTGAAGTAAAAACGCAACGATGGAGAATTTCATCTGGTGAAACAGTGTAAAGTGAAGTTTAAACATCACGATGGAGAAACTCAGCTGGTTAAACAGTGTAGGGTGAAGTTAAAACATGACGAAGGAGAAACTCAGCTGGTTAAACAGTGTAAGGAGAAGTTAAAACACAACTATGGAGAAACTCAGCTGGTTAAACAGTGTAAAGTGAAGTTAAAACAATGATGGAGAAACTCAGCTGGTGAAACAGTGTAAGGTGAACTTAAAACACCACGATGGAGAAAATCAGCTGGTTGAATGGTGTAAAGTGAAGTTAAAATGCAACGATGGAGAAACTCATCTGGTTAAAGAGTGTAAACTGAAGTTAAATCACATTGATGGAGGAACTCATCTGGTTCAACAGTGTAAAGTGTAGTGAAAACGCAACGATGGAGAAACTCAGCTGGTTAAACAGCGTAAGGTGAACTAAAAACAGAACGATGGAGAAACTAAGCTGGTTAAACAGTGTAAAGTGAAGTTAAAACGCAATGATGGAGGAACTCAGCTGGTTAAACAGCGTAAGGTGAAGTTAAAACACAACGATGTAGGAACTCAGCTGGTGAAACAGTGTAAGGTGAAGTTAAAACCCCACGATGGAGAAACTCAGCTGGTTAAACACTGTAAAGTGAACTTAAAACGCTACAATGGAGATACTGCTGGTTAAACAGTGTAAGGTGAAGTTAAAACACAATAATGTAGAAACTACTGGTTAAACAGTGTAAGGTAAAGTTAAAATACGACGAAGGAGAAACTCAGCTGGTTAAACAGTGTAAGGAGAAGTTAAAACACAACTATGGAGAAACTCAGCTGGTTAAACAGTGTAAGGAGAAGTTAAAACAATGATGGAGAAACTCAGCTGGTGAAACAGTGTAAGGTGAATTTAAAACACCACGATGGAGAAACTCCGCTGGTTGTACAGTGTAAAGTGAAGTTAAAACACAATGATGGAGATACTCATCTGGTTAAAGAGTGTAAGGTGAAGTAAAAACACAATGATGGAGGAATTCATCTGGTTCAACAGTGTAAAGTGAAGTGAAAATGCAACGATGGAGAAACTCAGCTGGTTAAACAGCGTAAGTTTAACTAAAAACAGAACGATGTAGAAACTAAGCTGGTTAAACAGTGTAAAGTGAAGTTAAAGCACAACATTGGAGAAACTCAGCTGGTTACACAGTGTAAGGTGAAGTTAAAACGCAACGATGGAGTAACTCAGCTGGTTAAACAGTGTAAGGTGAAGTAAAAATGCAACGATGGAGAATCTCAGCTTGTTAAACAGTGTAAAGCGAAGTTAAAACACCACGATGGAGAAACTCAGCTGGCTAAACAGTGTAAGGTGAAGTAAAAATGCAACGATGGAGAATTTCAGCTGGTGAAACAGTGTAAAGTGAAGCTAAAACATCACGATGGAGAAACTCAGCTTGTGAAACAGTGTAAGGTGAAGTTAAAACATGACGAAGGAGAAACTCAGCTGGTTAAACAGTGTAAGGAGAAGTTAAAACACAACTATGGAGAAACTCAGCTGGTTAAACAGTGTAAAGTGAAGTTAAAACAATGATGGAGAAACTCAGCTGGTGAAACAGTGTAAGGTGAACTTAAAACACCACGATGGAGAAAATCAGCTGGTTGAACGGTGTAAAGTGAAGTTAAAACGCAACGATGGAGAAACTCATCTGGTTAAAGAGTGTAAGGTGAAGTTAAAACACATTGATGGAGGAACTCATCTGGTTCAACAGTGTAAAGTGTAGTGAAAACGCAACGATGGAGAAACTCAGCTGGTTAAACAGCGTAAGGTGAACTAAAAACAGAACGATGGAGAAACTAAGCTGGTTAAACAGTGAAAAGTGAAGTTAAAACGCAATGATGGAGGAACTCAGCTGGTTAAACAGTATAAGGCGAAGTTAAAACCCAACGGTGGAGAAACTCATCTGGTTACACAGTGTAAGGTGAAGTTAAAACACAACGATGGAAAAATTTATCTGATTAAACAGTGTAAAGAGAAGTTAAAACTCCACGATGAAGAAACTCAGCTGGTTAAACAGTGTACGGTGAAGTTAAAACAACGATGGAGAAACTCAGCTTGTTAAATAGTGTAAGATGAAGTTAAAACTCAACAATGGAGAAACTCAGCTGGTTAAACAGTAGAAGATTAAGTTAAAACACAACGATCGGTAAACTCAGCTGGTTAAACAGTGGAAGAAGAAGTTAAAACACCACGATGGAGACACTCAGCTGGTGAAACAGTGTAAGGTGAAGTTAAAACCCCACGATGGAGAGACTCAACTGCTTAAAGAGTGTAAGGTGAAGTTAAAACAAAACGATGGAGAAACTGAGCTGGTTAAACAGTGTAATGAGAAGTTAAAATGCAACGATGGAGAAACTCAGCTGGCGAAACAGTGTAAGGTGAAGTTAAAACACAATGATGAAGAAACTCAACTTGATGAACAGTGTAAGGTCAAGTTAAACCACCACGATGGAGAAACTCAGCTGGTTAAACACTGTAAAGTGAACTTAAAACGCTACAATGGAGATACTGCTGGTTAAACAGTGTAAGGTGAAGTTAAAACACAAGAATGTAGAAACTACTGGTTAAACAGTGTAAGGTAAAGTTAAAATACGACGAAGGAGAAACTCAGCTGGTTAAACAGTGTAAGGAGAAGTTAAAACACAACTATGGAGAAACTCAGCTGGTTAAACAGTGTAAGGAGAAGTTAAAACAATGATGGAGAAACTCAGCTGGTGAAACAGTGTAAGGTGAATTTAAAACAGCACGATGGAGAAACTCCGCTGGTTGTACAGTGTAAAGTGAAGTTAAAACACAATGATGGAGATACTCATCTGGTTAAAGAGTGTAAGGTGAAGTAAAAACACAATGATGGAGGAATTCATCTGGTTCAACAGTGTAAAGTGAAGTGAAAATGCAACGATGGAGAAACTCAGCTGGTTAAACAGCGTAAGGTTAACTAAAAACAGAACGATGTAGAAACTAAGCTGGTTAAACAGTGTAAAGTGAAGTTAAAGCACAACATTGGAGAAACTCAGCTGGTTACACAGTGTAAGGTGAAGTTAAAATGCAACGATGGAGTAACTCAGCTGGTTAAACAGTGTAAGGTGAAGTAAAAATGCAACGATGGAGAATCTCAGCTTGTTAAACAGTGTAAAGTGAAGTTAAAACACCACGATGGAGAAACTCAGCTGGTTAAACAGTGTAAGGTGAAGTTAAAACACGACGAAGGAGAAACTCAGCTGGTTAAACAGTGTAAGGAGAAGTTAAAACACAACTATGGAGAAACTCAGCTGGTTAAACAGTGTAAAGTGAAGTTAAAACAATGATGGAGAAACTCAGCTGGTGAAACAGTGTAAGGTGAACTTAAAACACCACGATGGAGAAAATCAGCTGGTTGAATGGTGTAAAGTGAAGTTAAAACGCAACGATGGAGAAACTCATCTGGTTAAAGAGTGTAAGCTGAAGTTAAAACACATTGATGGAGGAACTCATCTGGTTCAACAGTGTAAAGTGTAGTGAAAACGCAACGATGGAGAAAATCAGCTGGTTAAACAGCGTAAGGTGAACTAAAAACAGAACGATGGAGAAACTAAGCTGGTTAAACAGTGTAAAGTGAAGTTAAAACGCAATGATGGAGGAACTCAGCTGGTTAAACAGCGTAAGGTGAAGTTAAAACACAACGATGTAGGAACTCAGCTGGTGAAACAGTGTAAGGTGAAGTTAAAACCCCACGATGGAGAGACTCAACTGCTTAAAGAGTGTAAGGTGAAGTTAAAACACAACGATGGAGAAACTGAGCTGGTTAAACAGTGTAATGTGAAGTTAAAATGCAACGATGGAGAAACTCAGCTGGCGAAACAGTGTAAGCTGAAGTTAAAACACAATGATGAAGAAACTCAACTTGATGAACAGTGTAAGGTCAAGTTAAACCACCACGATGGAGAAACTCAGCTGGTTAAACACTGTAAAGTGAACTTAAAACGCTACAATGGAGATACTGCTGGTTAAACAGTGTAAGGTGAACTAAAAACAGAACGATGGAGAAACTAAGCTGGTTAAACAGTGTAAAGTGAAGTTAAAACGCAATGATGGAGGAACTCAGCTGGTTTAAAAGTATAAGGCGAAGTTAAAACCCAACGGTGGAGAAACTCATCTGGTTACACAGTGTAAGGTGAAGTTAAAACACAAGAATGTAGAAACTACTGGTTAAACAGTGTAAGGTAAAGTTAAAATACGACGAAGGAGAAACTCAGCTGGTTAAACAATGTAAGGAGAAGTTAAAACACAATGATTGAGAAACTCAGCTGGTTAAACATTGGAAGATGAAGTTAAAACACAAGAATGTAGAAACTACTGGTTAAATAGTGTAAGGTGAAGTTAAAACACGACGAAGGAGAAACTCAGCTGGTTCAACAGTGTAAGGAGAAGTTAAAACAATGATAGAGAAACTCAGCTGGTGAAACAGTGTAAGGTGAACTTAAAACACCACGATGGAGAAAATCAGCTGGTTGAATGGTGTAAAGTGAAGTTAAAACGCAACGATGGAGAAACTCATCTGGTTAAAGAGTGTAAGCTGAAGTTAAAACACATTGATGGAGGAACTCATCTGGTTCAACAGTGTAAAGTGTAGTGAAAACGCAACGATGGAGAAACTCAGCTGGTTAAACAGCGTAGGGTGAACTAAAAACAGAACGATGGAGAAACTAAGCTGGTTAAACAGTGTAAAGTGAAGTTAAAACGCAATGATGGAGGAACTCAGCTGGTTAAACAGCGTAAGGTGAAGTTAAAACACAACGATGTAGGAACTCAGCTGGTGAAACAGTGTAAGGTGAAGTTAAAACCCCACGATGGAGAGACTCAACTGCTTAAAGAGTGTAAGGTGAAGTTAAAACACAACGATGGAGAAACTGAGCTGGTTAAACAGTGTAATGTGAAGTTAAAATGCAACGATGGAGAAACTCAGCTGGCGAAACAGTGTAAGGTGAAGTTAAAACACAATGATGAAGAAACTCAACTTGATGAACAGTGTAAGGTCAAGTTAAACCACCACGATGGAGAAACTCAGCTGGTTAAACACTGTAAAGTGAATTTAAAACGCTACAATGGAGATACTGCTGGTTAAACAATGTAAGGTGAAGTTAAAACACAAGAATGTAGAAACTACTGGTTAAACAGTGTAAGGTAAAGTTAAAATACGACGAAGGAGAAACTCAGCTGGTTAAACAGTGTAAGGAGAAGTTAAAACACAACTATGGAGAAACTCAGCTGGTTAAACAGTGTAAGGAGAAGTTAAAACAATGATGGAGAAACTCAGCTGGTGAAACAGTGTAAGGTGAATTTAAAACACCACGATGGAGAAACTCCGCTGGTTGTACAGTGTAAAGTGAAGTTAAATCACAATGATGGAGATACTCATCTGGTTAAAGAGTGTAAGGTGAAGTAAAAACACAATGATGGAGGTATTCATCTGGTTCAACAGTGTAAAGTGAAGTGAAAATGCAACGATGGAGAAACTCAGCTGGTTAAACAGCGAAAGGTTAACTAAAAACAGAACGATGTAGAAACTAAGCTGGTTAAACAGTGTAAAGTGAAGTTAAAGCACAACATTGGAGAAACTCAGCTGGTTACACAGTGTAAGGTGAAGTTAAAACGCAACGATGGAGTAACTCAGCTGGTTAAACAGTGTAAGGTGAAGTAAAAATGCAACGATGGAGAATCTCAGCTTGTTAAACAGTGTAAAGTGACGTTAAAACACCACGATGGAGAAACTCAGCTGGTTCAACAGTGTAAGGAGAAGTTAAAACAATGATAGAGAAACTCAGCTGGTGAAACAGTGTAAGGTGAATTTAAAACACCACGATGGAGAAACTCAGCTGGTTGAAAGGTGTAAAGTGAAGTTAAAACTCAACGATGGTGAAACTCATCTGGTTAAAGAGTGTAAGGTGAAGTTAAAACACAATGATGGACGAACTCATCTGGTTCAACAGTGTAAAGTGAAGTTAAAACTCAACGATGGAGAAACTCATCTGGTTAAAGAGTGTAAGGTGAAGTTAAAACACAATGATGGACGAACTCATCTGGTTCAACAGTGTAACGTGAAGTGAAAACGCAACGATGGAGAAACTCAGCTGGCTAAACAGCGTAAGGTGAACTAGAAACAGAACGATGGAGAAACTAAGCTGGTTAAACAGTGTAAAGTGAAGTTAAAGCACAACATTGGAGAAACTCAGCTGGTTACACAGTGTAAGGTGAAGTTAAAACGCAACGATGGAGTAACTCAGCTGGTTAAACAGTGTAAGGTGAAGTAAAAATGCAACGATGGAGAATCTCAGCTGGTTAAACAGTGTAAAGTGAAGTTAAAACACCACGATGGAGAAACTCAGCTGGTTAAACAGTGTAAGGTGAAGTAAAAACGCAACGATGGAGAATTTCAGCTGGTGAAACAGTGTAAAGTGAAGTTAAAACATCACGATGGAGAAACTCAGCTGGTTAAACAGTGTAAGGTGAAGTTAAAACATGACGAAGGAGAAACTCAGCTGGTTAAACAGTGTAAGGAGAAGTTAAAACACAACTATGGAGAAACTCAGCTGGTTAAACAGTGTAAAGTGAAGTTAATACAATGATGGAGAAACTCAGCTGGTGAAACAGTGTAAGGTGAACTTAAAACACCACGATGGAGAAAATCAGCTGGTTGAATGGTGTAAAGTGAAGTTAAAATGCAACGATGGAGAAACTCATCTGGTTAAAGAGTGTAAGGTGAAGTTAAAACACATTGATGGAGGAACTCATCTGGTTCAACAGTGTAAAGTGTAGTGAAAACGCAACGATGGAGAAACTCAGCTGGTTAAACAGCGTAAGGTGAACTAAAAACAGAACGATGGAGAAACTAAGCTGGTTAAACAGTGTAAAGTGAAGTTAAAATGCAATGATGGAGGAACTCAGCTGGTTAAACAGCGTAAGGTGAAGTTAAAACACAACGATGTAGGAACTCAGCTGGTGAAACAGTGTAAGGTGAAGTTAAAACCCCACGATGGAGAGACTCAACTGCTTAAAGAGTGTAAGGTGAAGTTAAAACACAACGATGGAGAAACTGAGCTGGTTAAACAGTGTAATGTGAAGTTAAAATGCAACGATGGAGAAACTCAGCTGGCGAAACAGTGTAAGGTGAAGTTAAAACACAATGATGAAGAAACTCAACTTGATGAACAGTGTAAGGTCAAGTTAAACACCACGATGGAGAAACTCAGCTGGTTAAACACTGTAAAGTGAACTTAAAACGCTACAATGGAGAAACTGCTGGTTAAACAGTGTAAGGTGAAGTTAAAACACAAGAATGTAGAAACTACTGGTTAAACAGTGTAAGGTAAAGTTAAAATACGACGAAGGAGAAACTCAGCTGGTTAAACAGTGTAAGGAGAAGTTAAAACACAACTATGGAGAAACTCAGCTGGTTAAACAGTGTAAGGAGAAGTTAAAACAATGATGGAGAAACTCAGCTGGTGAAACAGTGTAAGGTGAATTTAAAACACCACGATGGAGAAACTCCGCTGGTTGTACAGTGTAAAGTGAAGTTAAAACACAATGATGGAGATACTCATCTGGTTAAAGAGTGTAAGGTGAAGTAAAAACACAATGATGGAGGAATTCATCTGGTTCAACAGTGTAAAGTGAAGTGAAAATGCAACGATGGAGAAACTCAGCTGGTTAAACAGCGTAAGGTTAACTAAAAACAGAACGATGTCGAAACTAAGCTGGTTAAACAGTGTAAAGTGAAGTTAAAGCACAACATTGGAGAAACTCAGCTGGTTACACAGTGTAAGGTGAAGTTAAAACGCAACGATGGAGTAACTCAGCTGGTTAAACAGTGTAAGGTGAAGTAAAAATGCAACGATGGAGAATCTCAGCTTGTTAAACAGTGCAAAGTGAAGTTAAAACACCACGATGGAGAATTTCAGCTGGTGAAACAGTGTAAAGTGAAGCTAAAACATCACGATGGAGAAACTCAGCTTGTGAAACAGTGTAAGGTGAAGTTAAAACATGACGAAGGAGAAACTCAGCTGGTTAAACAGTGTAAGGAGAAGTTAAAACACAACTATGGAGAAACTCAGCTGGTTAAACAGTGTAAAGTGAAGTTAAAACTATGATGGAGAAACTCAGCTGGTGAAACAGTGTAAGGTGAACTTAAAACACCACGATGGAGAAAATCAGCTGGTTGAATGGTGTAAAGTGAAGTTAAAACGCAACGATGGAGAAACTCATGTGGTTAAAGAGTGTAAGGTGAAGTTAAAACACATTGATGGAGGAACTCATCTGGTTCAACAGTGTAAAGTGTAGTGAAAACGCAACGATGGAGAAACTCAGCTGGTTAAACAGCGTAAGGTGAACTAAAAACAGAACGATGGAGGAACTAAGCTGGTTAAACAGTGTAAAGTGAAGTTAAAACGCAATGATGGAGGATCTCAGCTGGTTAAACAGTATAAGGCGAAGTTAAAACCCAACGGTGGAGAAACTCATCTGGTTACACAGTGTAAGGTGAAGTTAAAACACAACGATGGAAAAATTTATCTGATTAAACAGTGTAAAGAGAAGTTAAAGCTCCACGATGAAGAAACTCAGCTGGTTACACAGTGTAAGGTGAAGTAAAAATGCAACGATGGAGAATCTCAGCTTGTTAAACAGTGTAAAGTGACGTTAAAACACCACGATGGAGAAACTCAGCTGGTTCAACAGTGTAAGGAGAAGTTAAAACAATGATAGAGAAACTCAGCTGGTGAAACAGTGTAAGGTGAATTTAAAACACCACGATGGAGAAACTCAGCTGGTTGAAAGGTGTAAAGTGAAGTTAAAACTCAACGATGGTGAAACTCATCTGGTTAAAGTGTGTAAGGTGAAGTTAAAACACAATGATGGACGAACTCATCTGGTTCAACAGTGTAAAGTGAAGTTAAAACTCAACGATGGAGAAACTCATCTGGTTAAAGAGTGTAAGGTGAAGTTAAAACACAATGATGGACGAACTCATCTGGTTCAACAGTGTAACGTGAAGTGAAAACGCAACGATGGAGAAACTCAGCTGGTTAAACAGCGTAAGGTGAACTAGAAACAGAACGATGGAGAAACTAAGCTGGTTAAACAGTGTAAAGTGAAGTTAAAGCACAACATTGGAGAAACTCAGCTGGTTACACAGTGTAAGGTGAAGTTAAAACGCAACGATGGAGTAACTCAGCTGGTTAAACAGTGTAAGGTGAAGTAAAAATGCAACGATGGAGAATCTCAGCTGGTTAAACAGTGTAAAGTGAAGTTAAAACACCACGATGGAGAAACTCAGCTGGTTAAACAGTGTAAGGTGAAGTAAAAACGCAACGATGGAGAATTTCAGCTGGTGAAACAGTGTAAAGTGAAGTTAAAACATCACGATGGAGAAACTCAGCTGGTTAAACAGTGTAAGGTGAAGTTAAAACATGACGAAGGAGAAACTCAGCTGGTTAAACAGTGTAAGAGGAAGTTAAAACACAACTATGGAGAAACTCAGCTGGTTAAACAGTGTAAAGTGAAGTTAATACAATGATGGAGAAACTCAGCTGGTGAAACAGTGTAAGGTGAACTTAAAACACCACGATGGAGAAAATCAGCTGGTTGAATGGTGTAAAGTGAAGTTAAAACGCAACGATGGAGAAACTCATCTGGTTAAAGAGTGTAAGCTGAAGTTAAAACACATTGATGGAGGAACTCATCTGGTTCAACAGTGTAAAGTGTAGTGAAAACGCAACGATGAAGAAACTCAGCTGGTTAAACAGCGTAAGGTGAACTAAAAACAGAACGATGGAGAAACTAAGCTGGTTAAACAGTGTAAAGTGAAGTTAAAATGCAATGATGGAGGAACTCAGCTGGTTAAACAGCGTAAGGTGAAGTTAAAACACAACGATGTAGGAACTCAGCTGGTGAAACAGTGTAAGGTGAAGTTAAAACCCCACGATGGAGAGACTCAACTGCTTAAAGAGTGTAAGGTGAAGTTAAAACACAACGATGGAGAAACTGAGCTGGTTAAAAAGTGTAATGTGAAGTTAAAATGCAACGATGGAGAAACTCAGCTGGCGAAACAGTGTAAGGTGAAGTTAAAACACAATGATGAAGAAACTCAACTTGATGAACAGTGTAAGGTCAAGTTAAACACCACGATGGAGAAACTCAGCTGGTTAAACACTGTAAAGTGAACTTAAAACGCTACAATGGAGAAACTGCTGGTTAAACAGTGTAAGGTGAAGTTAAAACACAAGAATGTAGAAACTACTGGTTAAACAGTGTAAGGTAAAGTTAAAATACGACGAAGGAGAAACTCAGCTGGTTAAACAGTGTAAGGAGAAGTTAAAACACAACTATGGAGAAACTCAGCTGGTTAAACAGTGTAAGGAGAAGTTAAAACAATGATGGAGAAACTCAGCTGGTGAAACAGTGTAAGGTGAATTTAAAACACCACAGTGGAGAAACTCCGCTGGTTGTACAGTGTAAAGTGAAGTTAAAACACAATGATGGAGATACTCATCTGGTTAAAGAGTGTAAGGTGAAGTAAAAACACAATGATGGAGGAATTCATCTGGTTCAACAGTGTAAAGTGAAGTGAAAATGCAACGATGGAGAAACTCAGCTGGTTAAACAGCGTAAGGTTAACTAAAAACAGAACGATGTCGAAACTAAGCTGGTTAAACAGTGTAAAGTGAAGTTAAAGCACAACATTGGAGAAACTCAGCTGGTTACACAATGTAAGGTGAAGTTAAAACGCAACGATGGAGTAACTCAGCTGGTTAAACAGTGTAAGGTGAAGTAAAAATGCAACGATGGAGAATCTCAGCTTGTTAAACAGTGCAAAGTGAAGTTAAAACACCACGATGGAGAAACTCAGCTGGTTAAACAGTGTAAGGTGAAGTAAAAACGCAACGATGGAAAAATGTATCTGGTGAAACAGTGTAAAGAGAAGTTAAAACTCCACGATGAAGAAACTCAGCTGGTTAAACAGTGTACGGTGAAGTTAAAACAACGATGGAGAAACTCAGCTTGTTAAATAGTGTAAGATGAAGTTAAAACTCACCAATGGAGAAACTCAGCTGGTTAAACTGTAGAAGATTAAGTTAAAACACAACGATCTGTAAACTCAGCTGGTTAAACAGTGGAAGAAGAAGTTAAAACACCACGATGGAGACACTCAGCTGGTGAAACAGTGTAAGGTGAAGTTAAAACCCCACGATGGAGAGACTCAACTGCTTAAAGAGTGTAAGGTGAAGTTAAAACACAACGATGGAGAAACTGAGCTGGTTAAACAGTGTAATGAGAAGTTAAAATGCGACGATGGAGAAACTCAGCTGGCGAAGCAGTGTAAGGTGAAGTTAAAACACAATGATGAAGAAACTCAACTTGATGAACAGTGTAAGGTCAAGTTAAACCACCACGATGGAGAAACTCAGCTGGTTAAACACTGTAAAGTGAACTTAAAACGCTACAATGGAGATACTGCTGGTTAAACAGTGTAAGGTGAAGTTAAAACACAAGAATGTAGAAACTACTGGTTAAACAGTGTAAGGTAAAGTTAAAGCACAACATTGGAGAAACTCAGCTGGTTACACAGTGTAAGGTGAAGTTAAAACGCAACGATGGAGTAACTCAGCTGGTTAAACAGTGTAAGGTGAAGTAAAAATGTAACGATGTAGAATCTCAGCTTGTTAAACAGTGTAAAGTGAAGTTAAAACACCACGATGGAGAAACTCAGCTGGTTAAACAGTGTAAGGTGAAGTAAAAACGCAACGATGGAGAATTTCAGCTGGTGAAACAGTGTAAAGTGAAGCTAATACATCATGATGGAGAAACTCAGCTTGTGAAACAGTGTAAGGTGAAGTTAAAACATGACGAAGGAGAAACTCAGCTGGTTAAACAGTGTAAGGAGAAGTTAAAACACAACTATGGAGAAACTCAGCTGGTTAAACAGTGTAAAGTGAAGTTAAAACAATGATGGAGAAACTCAGCTGGTGAAACAGTGTAAGGTGAACTTAAAACACCACGATGGAGAAAATCAGCTGGTTGAACGATGTAAAGTGAAGTTAAAACGCAACGATGGAGAAACTCATCTGGTTAAAGAGTGTAAGGTGAAGTTAAAACACATTGATGGAGGAACTCATCTGGTTCAACAGTGTAAAGTGTAGTGAAAACGCAACGATGGAGAAACTCAGCTGGTTAAACAGCGTAAGGTGAACTAAAAACAGAACGATGGAGAAACTAAGCTGGTTAAACAGTGTAAAGTGAAGTTAAAACGCAATGATGGAGGAACTCAGCTGGTTAAACAGTATAAGGCGAAGTTAAAACCCAACGGTGGAGAAACTCATCTGGTTACACAGTGTAAGGTGAAGTTAAAACACAACGATGGAAAAATTTATCTGATTAAACAGTGTAAAGAGAAGTTAAAACTCCACGATGATGAAACTCAGCTGGTTAAACAGTGTACGGTGAAGTTAAAACAACGATGGAGAAACTCAGCTTGTTAAATAGTGTAAGATGAAGTTAAAACTCAACAATGGAGAAACTCAGCTGGTTAAACAGTAGAAGATTTAGTTAAAACACAACGATCGGTAAACTCAGCTGGTTAAACAGTGGAAGAAGAAGTTAAAACACGACGAAGGAGAAACTCAGCTGGTGAAACAGTGTAAGTAGAAGTTAAAACAATGATGGAGAAACTCAGCTGGTTGAAAGGTGTAAAGTGAAGTTAAAACACCACGATGGAGAGACTCAACTGCTTAAAGAGTGTAAGGTGAAGTTAAAACACAACGATGGAGAAACTGAGCTGGTTAAACAGCGTAAGGTGAACTAAAAACAGAATGATGGAGAAACTAAGCTGGTTAAACAGTGTAAAGTGAAGTTAAAGCACAACATTTGAGAAACTCTGCTGGTTACACGGTGTAAGGTGAAGTTAAAACGCAACGATGGAGTAACTCAGCTGGTTAAACAGCGTAAGGTGAAGTAAAAATGCAACGATGGAGAATCTCAGCTGGTTAAACAGTGTAAAGTGAAGTTAAAACACCACGATGGAGAAACTCAGCTGGTTAAACAGTGTAAGGTGAAGTAAAAACGCAACGATGGAGAATTTCAGCTGGTGAAACAGTGTAAAGTGAAGTTAAAACATCACGATGGAGAAACTCAGCTGGTTAAACAGTGTAAGGTGAAGTTAAAATGCAACGATGGAGAAACTAAGCTGGTTAAACCTTGTAAAGTGAAGTTAAAGCACAACATTGGAGAAACTCAGCTGGTTACACAGTGTAAGGTGAAGTTAAAACGCAACGATGGAGTAACTCAGCTGGTAAAACAGTGTAAGGTGAAGTTAAAATGCAACGATGGAGAAACTCAGTTGGTTAAACAGTGTAAGGTGAAGTTAAAACATGACGAAGGAGAAACTCATCTGGTTAAACAGTGTAAGGAAAAGTTAAAACACAACTATGGAGAAACTCAGCTGGTTAAACAGTGTAAAGTGAAGTTAAAACAATGATAGAGAAACTTAGCTGGTGAAACAGTGTAAGGTGAACTTAAAACACCACGATGGAGAAAATCAGCTGGTTGAACGGTGTAAAGTGAAGTTAAAACGCAACGATGGAGAAACTCATCTGGTTAAAGAGTGTAAGGTGAAGTTAAAACACATTGATGGAGGAACTCATCTGGTTCAACAGTGTAAAGTGTAGTGAAAACGCAACGATGGAGAAACTCAGCTGGTTAAACAGTGTAAGGAGAAGTTAAAACAATGATGGAGAAACTCAGCTGGTGAAACAGTGTAAGGTGAATTTAAAACACCACGATGGAGAAACTCAGCTGGTTGAAAGGTGTAAAGTGAAGTTAAAACTCAACGATGGAGAAACTCATCTGGTTAAAGAGTGTAAGGTGAAGTTAAAACACAAGAATGTAGAAACTACTGGTTAAACAGTGTAAGGTAAAGTTAAAATACGACGAAGGAGAAACTCAGCTGGTTAAACAGTGTAAGGAGAAGTTAAAACACAACTATGGAGAAACTCAGCTGGTTAAACAGTTTAAGGAGAAGTTAAAACAATGATGGAGAAACTCAGCTGGTGAAACAGTGTAAGGTGAATTTAAAACACCACGATGGAGAAACTCCGCTGGTTGTACAGTGTAAAGTGAAGTTAAATCACAATGATGGAGATACTCATCTGGTTAAAGAGTGTAAGGTGAAGTAAAAACACAATGATGGAGGAATTCATCTGGTTCAACAGTGTAAAGTGAAGTGAAAATGCAACGATGGAGAAACTCAGCTGGTTAAACAGCGTAAGGTTAACTAAAAACAGAACGATGTAGAAACTAAGCTGGTTAAACAGTGTAAAGTGAAGTTAAAGCACAACATTGGAGAAACTCAGCTGGTTACACAGTGTAAGGTGAAGTTAAAACGCAACGATGGAGTAACTCAGCTGGTTAAACCGTGTAAGGTGAAGTAAAAATGCAACGATGGAGAATCTCAGCTTGTTAAACAGTGTAAAGTGACGTTAAAACACCACGATGGAGAAACTCAGCTGGTTCAACAGTGTAAGGAGAAGTTAAAACAATGATAGAGAAACTCAGCTGGTGAAACAGTGTAAGGTGAATTTAAAACACCACGATGGAGAAACTCAGCTGGTTGAAAGGTGTAAAGTGAAGTTAAAACTCAACGATGGAGAAACTCATCTGGTTAAAGAGTGTAAGGTGAAGTTAAAACACAATGATGGACGAACTCATCTGGTTCAACAGTGTAAAGTGAAGTTAAAACTCAACGATGGAGAAACTCATCTGGTTAAAGAGTGTAAGGTGAAGTTAAAACACAATGATGGACGAACTCATCTGGTTCAACAGTGTAACGTGAAGTGAAAACGCAACGATGGAGAAACTCAGCTGGTTAAACAGCGTAAGGTGAACTAGAAACAGAACGATGGAGAAACTAAGCTGGTTAAACAGTGTAAAGTGAAGTTAAAGCACAACATTGGAGAAACTCAGCTGGTTACACAGTGTAAGGTGAAGTTAAAACGCAACGATGGAGTAACTCAGCTGGTTAAACAGTGTAAGGTGAAGTAAAAATGCAACGATGGAGAATCTCAGCTGGTTAAACAGTGTAAAGTGAAGTTAAAACACCACGATGGAGAAACTCAGCTGGTTAAACAGTGTAAGGTGAAGTAAAAACTCAACGATGGAGAATTTCAGCTGGTGAAACAGTGTAAAGTGAAGTTAAAACATCACGATGGAGAAACTCAGCTGGTTAAACAGTGTAAGGTGAAGTTAAAACATGACGAAGGAGAAACTCAGCTGGTTAAACAGTGTAAGGAGAAGTTAAAACACAACTATGGAGAAACTCAGCTGGTTAAACAGTGTAAAGTGAAGTTAATACAATGATGGAGAAACTCAGCTGGTGAAACAGTGTAAGGTGAACTTAAAACACCACGATGGAGAAAATCAGCTGGTTGAATGGTGTAAAGTGAAGTTAAAACGCAACGATGGAGAAACTCATCTGGTTAAAGAGTGTAAGGTGAAGTTAAAACACATTGATGGAGGCACTCATCTGGTTCAACAGTGTAAAGTGTAGTGAAAACGCAACGATGGAGAAACTCAGCTGGTTAAACAGCGTAAGGTGAACTAAAAACAGAACGATGGAGAAACTAAGCTGGTTAAACAGTGTAAAGTGAAGTTAAAACGCAATGATGGAGGAACTCAGCTGGTTAAACAGTATAAGGCGAAGTTAAAACCCAACGGTGGAGAAACTCATCTGGTTACACAGTGTAAGGTGAAGTTAAAACACAACGATGGAAAAATTTATCTGATTAAACAGTGTAAAGAGAAGTTAAAACTCCACGATGATGAAACTCAGCTGGTTAAACAGTGTACGGTGAAGTTAAAACAACGATGGAGAAACTCAGCTTGTTAAATAGTGTAAGATGAAGTTAAAACTCAACAATGGAGAAACTCAGCTGGTTAAACAGTAGAAGATTTAGTTAAAACACAACGATCGGTAAACTCAGCTGGTTAAACAGTGGAAGAAGAAGTTAAAACACGACGAAGGAGAAACTCAGCTGGTGAAACAGTGTAAGGAGAAGTTAAAACAATGATGGAGAAACTCAGCTGGTTGAAAGGTGTAAAGTGAAGTTAAAACACCACGATGGAGAGACTCAACTGCTTAAAGAGTGTAAGGTGAAGTTAAAACACAACGATGGAGAAACTGAGCTGGTTAAACAGCGTAAGGTGAACTAAAAACAGAATGATGGAGAAACTAAGCTGGTTAAACAGTGTAAAGTGAAGTTAAAGCACAACATTTGAGAAACTCAGCTGGTTAAACAGTGTAAGGAGAAGTTAAAACAATGATGGAGAAACTCAGCTGGTGAAACAGTGTAAGGTGAATTTAAAACACCACAGTGGAGAAACTCCGCTGGTTGTACAGTGTAAAGTGAAGTTAAAACACAATGATGGAGATACTCATCTGGTTAAAGAGTGTAAGGTGAAGTAAAAACACAATGATGGAGGAATTCATCTGGTTCAACAGTGTAAAGTGAAGTGAAAATGCAACGATGGAGAAACTCAGCTGGTTAAACAGCGTAAGGTTAACTAAAAACAGAACGATGTCGAAACTAAGCTGGTTAAACAGTGTAAAGTGAAGTTAAAGCACAACATTGGAGAAACTCAGCTGGTTACACAGTGTAAGGTGAAGTTAAAACGCAACGATGGAGTAACTCAGCTGGTTAAACAGTGTAAGGTGAAGTAAAAATGCAACGATGGAGAATCTCAGCTTGTTAAACAGTGCAAAGTGAAGTTAAAACACCACGATGGAGAAACTCAGCTGGTTAAACAGTGTAAGGTGAAGTAAAAACGCAACGATGGAAAAATGTATCTGGTGAAACAGTGTAAAGAGAAGTTAAAACTCCACGATGAAGAAACTCAGCTGGTTAAACAGTGTACGGTGAAGTTAAAACAACGATGGAGAAACTCAGCTTGTTAAATAGTGTAAGATGAAGTTAAAACTCACCAATGGAGAAACTCAGCTGGTTAAACTGTAGAAGATTAAGTTAAAACACAACGATCTGTAAACTCAGCTGGTTAAACAGTGGAAGAAGAAGTTAAAACACCACGATGGAGACACTCAGCTGGTGAAACAGTGTAAGGTGAAGTTAAAACCCCACGATGGAGAGACTCAACTGCTTAAAGAGTGTAAGGTGAAGTTAAAACACAACGATGGAGAAACTGAGCTGGTTAAACAGTGTAATGAGAAGTTAAAATGCGACGATGGAGAAACTCAGCTGGCGAAGCAGTGTAAGGTGAAGTTAAAACACAATGATGAAGAAACTCAACTTGATGAACAGTGTAAGGTCAAGTTAAACCACCACGATGGAGAAACTCAGCTGGTTAAACACTGTAAAGTGAACTTAAAACGCTACAATGGAGATACTGCTGGTTAAACAGTGTAAGGTGAAGTTAAAACACAAGAATGTAGAAACTACTGGTTAAACAGTGTAAGGTAAAGTTAAAGCACAACATTGGAGAAACTCAGCTGGTTACACAGTGTATGGTGAAGTTAAAACGCAACGATGGAGTAACTCAGCTGGTTAAACAGTGTAAGGTGAAGTAAAAATGCAACGATGTAGAATCTCAGCTTGTTAAACAGTGTAAAGTGAAGTTAAAACACCACGATGGAGAAACTCAGCTGGTTAAACAGTGTAAGGTGAAGTAAAAACGCAACGATGGAGAATTTCAGCTGGTGAAACAGTGTAAAGTGAAGCTAATACATCATGATGGAGAAACTCAGCTTGTGAAACAGTGTAAGGTGAAGTTAAAACATGACGAAGGAGAAACTCAGCTGGTTAAACAGAGTAAGGAGAAGTTAAAACACAACTATGGAGAAACTCAGCTGGTTAAACAGTGTAAAGTGAAGTTAAAACAATGATGGAGAAACTCAGCTGGTGAAACAGTGTAAGGTGAACTTAAAACACCACGATGGAGAAAATCAGCTGGTTGAACGATGTAAAGTGAAGTTAAAACGCAACGATGGAGAAACTCATCTGGTTAAAGAGTGTAAGGTGAAGTTAAAACACATTGATGGAGGAACTCATCTGGTTCAACAGTGTAAAGTGTAGTGAAAACGCAACGATGGAGAAACTCAGCTGGTTAAACAGCGTAAGGTGAACTAAAAACAGAACGATGGAGAAACTAAGCTGGTTAAACAGTGTAAAGTGAAGTTAAAACGCAATGATGGAGGAACTCAGCTGGTTAAACAGTATAAGGCGAAGTTAAAACCCAACGGTGGAGAAACTCATCTGGTTACACAGTGTAAGGTGAAGTTAAAACACAACGATGGAAAAATTTATCTGATTAAACAGTGTAAAGAGAAGTTAAAACTCCACGATGATGAAACTCAGCTGGTTAAACAGTGTACGGTGAAGTTAAAACAACGATGGAGAAACTCAGCTTGTTAAATAGTGTAAGATGAAGTTAAAACTCAACAATGGAGAAACTCAGCTGGTTAAACAGTAGAAGATTTAGTTAAAACACAACGATCGGTAAACTCAGCTGGTTAAACAGTGGAAGAAGAAGTTAAAACACGACGAAGGAGAAACTCAGCTGGTGAAACAGTGTAAGTAGAAGTTAAAACCATGATGGAGAAACTCAGCTGGTTGAAAGGTGTAAAGTGAAGTTAAAACACCACGATGGAGAGACTCAACTGCTTAAAGAGTGTAAGGTGAAGTTAAAACACAACGATGGAGAAACTGAGCTGGTTAAACAGCGTAAGGTGAACTAAAAACAGAATGATGGAGAAACTAAGCTGGTTAAACAGTGTAAAGTGAAGTTAAAGCACAACATTTGAGAAACTCTGCTGGTTACACAGTGTAAGGTGAAGTTAAAACGCAACGATGGAGTAACTCAGCTGGTTAAACAGCGTAAGGTGAAGTAAAAATGCAACGATGGAGAATCTCAGCTGGTTAAACAGTGTAAAGTGAAGTTAAAACACCACGATGGAGAAACTCAGCTGGTTAAACAGTGTAAGGTGAAGTAAAAACGCAACGATGGAGAATTTCAGCTGGTGAAACAGTGTAAAGTGAAGTTAAAACATCACGATGGAGAAACTCAGCTGGTTAAACAGTGTAAGGTGAAGTTAAAATGCAACGATGGAGAAACTAAGCTGGTTAAACCTTGTAAAGTGAAGTTAAAGCACAACATTGGAGAAACTCAGCTGGTTACACAGTGTAAGGTGAAGTTAAAACGCAACGATGGAGTAACTCAGCTGGTAAAACAGTGTAAGGTGAAGTTAAAATGCAACGATGGAGAAACTCAGTTGGTTAAACAGTGTAAGGTGAAGTTAAAACATGACGAAGGAGAAACTCATCTGGTTAAACAGTGTAAGGAAAAGTTAAAACACAACTATGGAGAAACTCAGCTGGTTAAACAGTGTAAAGTGAAGTTAAAACAATGATAGAGAAACTTAGCTGGTGAAACAGTGTAAGGTGAACTTAAAACACCACGATGGAGAAAATCAGCTGGTTGAACGGTGTAAAGTGAAGTTAAAACGCAACGATGGAGAAACTCATCTGGTTAAAGAGTGTAAGGTGAAGTTAAAACACATTGATGGAGGAACTCATCTGGTTCAACAGTGTAAAGTGTAGTGAAAACGCAACGATGGAGAAACTCAGCTGGTTAAACAGTGTAAGGAGAAGTTAAAACAATGATGGAGAAACTCAGCTGGTGAAACAGTGTAAGGTGAATTTAAAACACCACGATGGAGAAACTCAGCTGGTTGAAAGGTGTAAAGTGAAGTTAAAACTCAACGATGGAGAAACTCATCTGGTTAAAGAGTGTAAGGTGAAGTTAAAACACAAGAATGTAGAAACTACTGGTTAAACAGTGTAAGGTAAAGTTAAAATACGACGAAGGAGAAACTCAGCTGGTTAAACAGTGTAAGGAGAAGTTAAAACACAACTATGGAGAAACTCAGCTGGTTAAACAGTGTAAGGAGAAGTTAAAACAATGATGGAGAAACTCAGCTGGTGAAACAGTGTAAGGTGAATTTAAAACACCACGATGGAGAAACTCCGCTGGTTGTACAGTGTAAAGTGAAGTTAAATCACAATGATGGAGATACTCATCTGGTTAAAGAGTGTAAGGTGAAGTAAAAACACAATGATGGAGGAATTCATCTGGTTCAACAGTGTAAAGTGAAGTGAAAATGCAACGATGGAGAAACTCAGCTGGTTAAACAGCGTAAGGTTAACTAAAAACAGAACGATGTAGAAACTAAGCTGGTTAAACAGTGTAAAGTGAAGTTAAAGCACAACATTGGAGAAACTCAGCTGGTTACACAGTGTAAGGTGAAGTTAAAACGCAACGATGGAGTAACTCAGCTGGTTAAACAGTGTAAGGTGAAGTAAAAATGCAACGATGGAGAATCTCAGCTTGTTAAACAGTGTAAAGTGACGTTAAAACACCACGATGGAGAAACTCAGCTGGTTCAACAGTGTAAGGAGAAGTTAAAACAATGATAGAGAAACTCAGCTGGTGAAACAGTGTAAGGTGAATTTAAAACACCACGATGGAGAAACTCAGCTGGTTGAAAGGTGTAAAGTGAAGTTAAAACTCAACGATGGAGAAACTCATCTGGTTAAAGAGTGTAAGGTGAAGTTAAAACACAATGATGGACGAACTCATCTGGTTCAACAGTGTAAAGTGAAGTTAAAACTCAACGATGGAGAAACTCATCTGGTTAAAGAGTGTAAGGTGAAGTTAAAACACAATGATGGACGAACTCATCTGGTTCAACAGTGTAACGTGAAGTGAAAACGCAACGATGGAGAAACTCAGCTGGTTAAACAGCGTAAGGTGAACTAGAAACAGAACGATGGAGAAACTAAGCTGGTTAAACAGTGTAAAGTGAAGTTAAAGCACAACATTGGAGAAACTCAGCTGGTTACACAGTGTAAGGTGAAGTTAAAACGCAACGATGGAGTAACTCAGCTGGTTAAACAGTGTAAGGTGAAGTAAAAATGCAACGATGGAGAATCTCAGCTGGTTAAACAGTGTAAAGTGAAGTTAAAACACCACGATGGAGAAACTCAGCTGGTTAAACAGTGTAAGGTGAAGTAAAAACGCAACGATGGAGAATTTCAGCTGGTGAAACAGTGTAAAGTGAAGTTAAAACATCACGATGGAGAAACTCAGCTGGTTAAACAGTGTAAGGTGAAGTTAAAACATGACGAAGGAGAAACTCAGCTGGTTAAACAGTGTAAGGAGAAGTTAAAACACAACTATGGAGAAACTCAGCTGGTTAAACAGTGTAAAGTGAAGTTAATACAATGATGGAGAAACTCAGCTGGTGAAACAGTGTAAGGTGAACTTAAAACACCACGATGGAGAAAATCAGCTGGTTGAATGGTGTAAAGTGAAGTTAAAACGCAACGATGGAGAAACTCATCTGGTTAAAGAGTGTAAGGTGAAGTTAAAACACATTGATGGAGGAACTCATCTGGTTCAACAGTGTAAAGTGTAGTGAAAACGCAACGATGGAGAAACTCAGCTGGTTAAACAGCGTAAGGTGAACTAAAAACAGAACGATGGAGAAACTAAGCTGGTTAAACAGTGTAAAGTGAAGTTAAAACGCAATGATGGAGGAACTCAGCTGGTTAAACAGTATAAGGCGAAGTTAAAACCCAACGGTGGAGAAACTCATCTGGTTACACAGTGTAAGGTGAAGTTAAAACACAACGATGGAAAAATTTATCTGATTAAACAGTGTAAAGAGAAGTTAAAACTCCACGATGATGAAACTCAGCTGGTTAAACAGTGTACGGTGAAGTTAAAACAACGATGGAGAAACTCAGCTTGTTAAATAGTGTAAGATGAAGTTAAAACTCAACAATGGAGAAACTCAGCTGGTTAAACAGTAGAAGATTTAGTTAAAACACAACGATCGGTAAACTCAGCTGGTTAAACAGTGGAAGAAGAAGTTAAAACACGACGAAGGAGAAACTCAGCTGGTGAAACAGTGTAAGGAGAAGTTAAAACAATGATGGAGAAACTCAGCTGGTTGAAAGGTGTAAAGTGAAGTTAAAACACCACGATGGAGAGACTCAACTGCTTAAAGAGTGTAAGGTGAAGTTAAAACACAACGATGGAGAAACTGAGCTGGTTAAACAGCGTAAGGTGAACTAAAAACAGAATGATGGAGAAACTAAGCTGGTTAAACAGTGTAAAGTGAAGTTAAAGCACAACATTTGAGAAACTCAGCTGGTTACACAGTGTAAGGTGAAGTTAAAACGCAACGATGGAGTAACTCAGCTGGTTAAACAGCGTAAGGTGAAGTAAAAATGCAACGATGGAGAATCTCAGCTGGTTAAACAGTGTAAAGTGAAGTTAAAACACCACGATGGAGAAACTCAGCTGGTTAAACAGTGTAAGGTGAAGTAAAAACGCAACGATGGAGAATTTCAGCTGGTGAAACAGTGTAAAGTGAAGTTAAAACATCACGATGGAGAAACTCAGCTGGTTAAACAGTGTAAGGTGAAGTTAAAATGCAACGATGGAGAAACTAAGCTGGTTAAACCTTGTAAAGTGAAGTTAAAGCACAACATTGGAGAAACTCAGCTGGTTACACAGTGTAAGGTGAAGTTAAAACGCAACGATGGAGTAACTCAGCTGGTAAAACAGTGTAAGGTGAAGTTAAAATGCAACGATGGAGAAACTCAGTTGGTTAAACAGTGTAAGGTGAAGTTAAAACATGACGAAGGAGAAACTCATCTGGTTAAACAGTGTAAGGAAAAGTTAAAACACAACTATGGAGAAACTCAGCTGGTTAAACAGTGTAAAGTGAAGTTAAAACAATGATAGAGAAACTTAGCTGGTGAAACAGTGTAAGGTGAACTTAAAACACCACGATGGAGAAAATCAGCTGGTTGAACGGTGTAAAGTGAAGTTAAAACGCAACGATGGAGAAACTCATCTGGTTAAAGAGTGTAAGGTGAAGTTAAAACACATTGATGGAGGAACTCATCTGGTTCAACAGTGTAAAGTGTAGTGAAAACGCAACGATGGAGAAACTCAGCTGGTTAAACAGTGTAAGGAGAAGTTAAAACAATGATGGAGAAACTCAGCTGGTGAAACAGTGTAATGTGAATTTAAAACACCACGATGGAGAAACTCAGCTGGTTGAAAGGTGTAAAGTGAAGTTAAAACTCAACGATGGAGAAACTCATCTGGTTAAAGAGTGTAAGGTGAAGTTAAAACACAAGAATGTAGAAACTACTGGTTAAACAGTGTAAGGTAAAGTTAAAATACGACGAAGGAGAAACTCAGCTGGTTAAACAGTGTAAGGAGAAGTTAAAACACAACTATGGAGAAACTCAGCTGGTTAAACAGTGTAAGGAGAAGTTAAAACAATGATGGAGAAACTCAGCTGGTGAAACAGTGTAAGGTGAATTTAAAACACCACGATGGAGAAACTCCGCTGGTTGTACAGTGTAAAGTGAAGTTAAATCACAATGATGGAGATACTCATCTGGTTAAAGAGTGTAAGGTGAAGTAAAAACACAATGATGGAGGAATTCATCTGGTTCAACAGTGTAAAGTGAAGTGAAAATGCAACGATGGAGAAACTCAGCTGGTTAAACAGCGTAAGGTTAACTAAAAACAGAACGATGTAGAAACTAAGCTGGTTAAACAGTGTAAAGTGAAGTTAAAGCACAACATTGGAGAAACTCAGCTGGTTACACAGTGTAAGGTGAAGTTAAAACGCAACGATGGAGTAACTCAGCTGGTTAAACAGTGTAAGGTGAAGTAAAAATGCAACGATGGAGAATCTCAGCTTGTTAAACAGTGTAAAGTGACGTTAAAACACCACGATGGAGAAACTCAGCTGGTTCAACAGTGTAAGGAGAATTTAAAACAATGATAGAGAAACTCAGCTGGTGAAACAGTGTAAGGTGAATTTAAAACACCACGATGGAGAAACTCAGCTGGTTGAAAGGTGTAAAGTGAAGTTAAAACTCAACGATGGAGAAACTCATCTGGTTAAAGAGTGTAAGGTGAAGTTAAAACACAATGATGGACGAACTCATCTGGTTCAACAGTGTAAAGTGAAGTTAAAACTCAACGATGGAGAAACTCATCTGGTTAAAGAGTGTAAGGTGAAGTTAAAACACAATGATGGACGAACTCATCTGGTTCAACAGTGTAACGTGAAGTGAAAACGCAACGATGGAGAAACTCAGCTGGTTAAACAGCGTAAGGTGAACTAGAAACAGAACGATGGAGAAACTAAGCTGGTTAAACAGTGTAAAGTGAAGTTAAAGCACAACATTGGAGAAACTCAGCTGGTTACACAGTGTAAGGTGAAGTTAAAACGCAACGATGGAGTAACTCAGCTGGTTAAACAGTGTAAGGTGAAGTAAAAATGCAACGATGGAGAATCTCAGCTGGTTAAACAGTGTAAAGTGAAGTTAAAACACCACGATGGAGAAACTCAGCTGGTTAAACAGTGTAAGGTGAAGTAAAAACGCAACGATGGAGAATTTCAGCTGGTGAAACAGTGTAAAGTGAAGTTAAAACATCACGATGGAGAAACTCAGCTGGTTAAACAGTGTAAGGTGAAGTTAAAACATGACGAAGGAGAAACTCAGCTGGTTAAACAGTGTAAGGAGAAGTTAAAACACAACTATGGAGAAACTCAGCTGGTTAAACAGTGTAAAGTGAAGTTAATACAATGATGGAGAAACTCAGCTGGTGAAACAGTGTAAGGTGAACTTAAAACACCACGATGGAGAAAATCAGCTGGTTGAATGGTGTAAAGTGAAGTTAAAACGCAACGATGGAGAAACTCATCTGGTTAAAGAGTGTAAGCTGAAGTTAAAACACATTGATGGAGGAACTCATCTGGTTCAACAGTGTAAAGTGTAGTGAAAACGCAACGATGGAGAAACTCAGCTGGTTAAACAGCGTAAGGTGAACTAAAAACAGAACGATGGAGAAACTAAGCTGGTTAAACAGTGTAAAGTGAAGTTAAAATGCAATGATGGAGGAACTCAGCTGGTTAAACAGCGTAAGGTGAAGTTAAAACACAACGATGTAGGAACTCAGCTGGTGAAACAGTGTAAGGTGAAGTTAAAACCCCACGATGGAGAGACTCAACTGCTTAAAGAGTGTAAGGTGAAGTTAAAACACAACGATGGAGAAACTGAGCTGGTTAAACAGTGTAATGTGAAGTTAAAATGCAACGATGGAGAAACTCAGCTGGCGAAACAGTGTAAGGTGAAGTTAAAACACAATGATGAAGAAACTCAACTTGATGAACAGTGTAAGGTCAAGTTAAACACCACGATGGAGAAACTCAGCTGGTTAAACACTGTAAAGTGAACTTAAAACGCTACAATGGAGATACTGCTGGTTAAACAGTGTAAGGTGAAGTTAAAACACAAGAATGTAGAAACTACTGGTTAAACAGTGTAAGGTAAAGTTAAAATACGACGAAGGAGAAACTCAGCTGGTTAAACAGTGTAAGGAGAAGTTAAAACACAACTATGGAGAAACTCAGCTGGTTAAACAGTGTAAGGAGAAGTTAAAACAATGATGGAGAAACTCAGCTAGTGAAACAGTGTAAGGTGAATTTAAAACACCACGATGGAGAAACTCCGCTGGTTGTACAGTGTAAAGTGAAGTTAAAACACAATGATGGAGATACTCATCTGGTTAAAGAGTGTAAGGTGAAGTAAAAACACAATGATGGAGGAATTCATCTGGTTCAACAGTGTAAAGTGAAGTGAAAATGCAACGATGGAGAAACTCAGCTGGTTAAACAGCGTAAGGTTAACTAAAAACAGAACGATGTCGAAACTAAGCTGGTTAAACAGTGTAAAGTGAAGTTAAAGCACAACATTGGAGAAACTCAGCTGGTTACACAGTGTAAGGTGAAGTTAAAACGCAACGATGGAGTAACTCAGCTGGTTAAACAGTGTAAGGTGAAGTAAAAATGCAACGATGGAGAATCTCAGCTTGTTAAACAGTGCAAAGTGAAGTTAAAACACCACGATGGAGAAACTCAGCTGGTTAAACAGTGTAAGGTGAAGTAAAAACGCAACGATGGAGAATTTCAGCTGGTGAAACAGTGTAAAGTGAAGCTAAAACATCACGATGGAGAAACTCAGCTGGTTAAACAGTGTAAGGTGAAGTTAAAACATGACGAAGGAGAAACTCAGCTGGTTAAACAGTGTAAGGAGAAGTTAAAACACAACTATGGAGAAACTCAGCTGGTTAAACAGTGTAAAGTGAAGTTAATACAATGATGGAGAAACTCAGCTGGTGAAACAGTGTAAGGTGAACTTAAAACACCACGATGGAGAAAATCAGCTGGTTGAATGGTGTAAAGTGAAGTTAAAATGCAACGATGGAGAAACTCATCTGGTTAAAGAGTGTAAGCTGAAGTTAAAACACATTGATGGAGGAACTCATCTGGTTCAACAGTGTAAAGTGTAGTGAAAACGCAACGATGGAGAAACTCAGCTGGTTAAACAGCGTAAGGTGAACTAAAAACAGAACGATGGAGAAACTAAGCTGGTTAAACAGTGTAAAGTGAAGTTAAAATGCAATGATGGAGGAACTCAGCTGGTTAAACAGCGTAAGGTGAAGTTAAAACACAACGATGTAGGAACTCAGCTGGTGAAACAGTGTAAGGTGAAGTTAAAACCCCACGATGGAGAGACTCAACTGCTTAAAGAGTGTAAGGTGAAGTTAAAACACAACGATGGAGAAACTGAGCTGGTTAAACAGTGTAATGTGAAGTTAAAATGCAACGATGGAGAAACTCAGCTGGCGAAACAGTGTAAGGTGAAGTTAAAACACAATGATGAAGAAACTCAACTTGATGAACAGTGTAAGGTCAAGTTAAACACCACGATGGAGAAACTCAGCTGGTTAAACACTGTAAAGTGAACTTAAAACGCTACAATGGAGAAACTGCTGGTTAAACAGTGTAAGGTGAAGTTAAAACACAAGAATGTAGAAACTACTGGTTAAACAGTGTAAGGTAAAGTTAAAATACGACGAAGGAGAAACTCAGCTGGTTACACAGTGTAAGGAGAAGTTAAAACACAACTATGGAGAAACTCAGCTGGTTAAACAGTGTAAGGAGAAGTTAAAACAATGATGGAGAAACTCAGCTGGTGAAACAGTGTAAGGTGAATTTAAAACACCACGATGGAGAAACTCCGCTGGTTGTACAGTGTAAAGTGAAGTTAAAACACAATGATGGAGATACTCATCTGGTTAAAGAGTGTAAGGTGAAGTAAAAACACAATGATGGAGGAATTCATCTGGTTCAACAGTGTAAAGTGAAGTGAAAATGCAACGATGGAGAAACTCAGCTGGTTAAACAGCGTAAGGTTAACTAAAAACAGAACGATGTCGAAACTAAGCTGGTTAAACAGTGTAAAGTGAAGTTAAAGCACAACATTGGAGAAACTCAGCTGGTTACACAGTGTAAGGTGAAGTTAAAACGCAACGATGGAGTAACTCAGCTGGTTAAACAGTGTAAGGTGAAGTAAAAATGCAACGATGGAGAATCTCAGCTTGTTAAACAGTGCAAAGTGAAGTTAAAACACCACGATGGAGAAACTCAGCTGGTTAAACAGTGTAAGGTGAAGTAAAAACGCAACGATGGAGAATTTCAGCTGGTGAAACAGTGTAAAGTGAAGCTAAAACATCACGATGGAGAAACTCAGCTTGTGAAACAGTGTAAGGTGAAGTTAAAACATGACGAAGGAGAAACTCAGCTGGTTAAACAGTGTAAGGAGAAGTTAAAACACAACTATGGAGAAACTCAGCTGGTTAAACAGTGTAAAGTGAAGTTAAAACTATGATGGAGAAACTCAGCTGGTGAAACAGTGTAAGGTGAACTTAAAACACCACGATGGAGAAAATCAGCTGGTTGAATGGTGTAAAGTGAAGTTAAAACGCAACGATGGAGAAACTCATGTGGTTAAAGAGTGTAAGGTGAAGTTAAAACACATTGATGGAGGAACTCATCTGGTTCAACAGTGTAAAGTGTAGTGAAAACGCAACGATGGAGAAACTCAGCTGGTTAAACAGCGTAAGGTGAACTAAAAACAGAACGATGGAGGAACTAAGCTGGTTAAACAGTGTAAAGTGAAGTTAAAACGCAATGATGGAGGATCTCAGCTGGTTAAACAGTATAAGGCGAAGTTAAAACCCAACGGTGGAGAAACTCATCTGGTTACACAGTGTAAGGTGAAGTTAAAACACAACGATGGAAAAATTTATCTGATTAAACAGTGTAAAGAGAAGTTAAAGCTCCACGATGAAGAAACTCAGCTGGTTACACAGTGTAAGGTGAAGTAAAAATGCAACGATGGAGAATCTCAGCTTGTTAAACAGTGTAAAGTGACGTTAAAACACCACGATGGAGAAACTCAGCTGGTTCAACAGTGTAAGGAGAAGTTAAAACAATGATAGAGAAACTCAGCTGGTGAAACAGTGTAAGGTGAATTTAAAACACCACGATGGAGAAACTCAGCTGGTTGAAAGGTGTAAAGTGAAGTTAAAACTCAACGATGGTGAAACTCATCTGGTTAAAGTGTGTAAGGTGAAGTTAAAACACAATGATGGACGAACTCATCTGGTTCAACAGTGTAAAGTGAAGTTAAAACTCAACGATGGAGAAACTCATCTGGTTAAAGAGTGTAAGGTGAAGTTAAAACACAATGATGGACGAACTCATCTGGTTCAACAGTGTAACGTGAAGTGAAAACGCAACGATGGAGAAACTCAGCTGGTTAAACAGCGTAAGGTGAACTAGAAACAGAACGATGGAGAAACTAAGCTGGTTAAACAGTGTAAAGTGAAGTTAAAGCACAACATTGGAGAAACTCAGCTGGTTACACAGTGTAAGGTGAAGTTAAAACGCAACGATGGAGTAACTCAGCTGGTTAAACAGTGTAAGGTGAAGTAAAAATGCAACGATGGAGAATCTCAGCTGGTTAAACAGTGTAAAGTGAAGTTAAAACACCACGATGGAGAAACTCAGCTGGTTAAACAGTGTAAGGTGAAGTAAAAACGCAACGATGGAGAATTTCAGCTGGTGAAACAGTGTAAAGTGAAGTTAAAACATCACGATGGAGAAACTCAGCTGGTTAAACAGTGTAAGGTGAAGTTAAAACATGACGAAGGAGAAACTCAGCTGGTTAAACAGTGTAAGGAGAAGTTAAAACACAACTATGGAGAAACTCAGCTGGTTAAACAGTGTAAAGTGAAGTTAATACAATGATGGAGAAACTCAGCTGGTGAAACAGTGTAAGGTGAACTTAAAACACCACGATGGAGAAAATCAGCTGGTTGAATGGTGTAAAGTGAAGTTAAAACGCAACGATGGAGAAACTCATCTGGTTAAAGAGTGTAAGCTGAAGTTAAAACACATTGATGGAGGAACTCATCTGGTTCAACAGTGTAAAGTGTAGTGAAAACGCAACGATGAAGAAACTCAGCTGGTTAAACAGCGTAAGGTGAACTAAAAACAGAACGATGGAGAAACTAAGCTGGTTAAACAGTGTAAAGTGAAGTTAAAATGCAATGATGGAGGAACTCAGCTGGTTAAACAGCGTAAGGTGAAGTTAAAACACAACGATGTAGGAACTCAGCTGGTGAAACAGTGTAAGGTGAAGTTAAAACCCCACGATGGAGAGACTCAACTGCTTAAAGAGGGTAAGGTGAAGTTAAAACACCACGATGGAGAAACTGAGCTGGTTAAAAAGTGTAATGTGAAGTTAAAATGCAACGATGGAGAAACTCAGCTGGCGAAACAGTGTAAGGTGAAGTTAAAACACAATGATGAAGAAACTCAACTTGATGAACAGTGTAAGGTCAAGTTAAACACCACGATGGAGAAACTCAGCTGGTTAAACACTGTAAAGTGAACTTAAAACGCTACAATGGAGAAACTGCTGGTTAAACAGTGTAAGGTGAAGTTAAAACACAAGAATGTAGAAACTACTGGTTAAACAGTGTAAGGTAAAGTTAAAATACGACGAAGGAGAAACTCAGCTGGTTAAACAGTGTAAGGAGAAGTTAAAACACAACTATGGAGAAACTCAGCTGGTTAAACAGTGTAAGGAGAAGTTAAAACAATGATGGAGAAACTCAGCTGGTGAAACAGTGTAAGGTGAATTTAAAACACCACAGTGGAGAAACTCCGCTGGTTGTACAGTGTAAAGTGAAGTTAAAACACAATGATGGAGATACTCATCTGGTTAAAGAGTGTAAGGTGAAGTAAAAACACAATGATGGAGGAATTCATCTGGTTCAACAGTGTAAAGTGAAGTGAAAATGCAACGATGGAGAAACTCAGCTGGTTAAACAGCGTAAGGTTAACTAAAAACAGAACGATGTCGAAACTAAGCTGGTTAAACAGTGTAAAGTGAAGTTAAAGCACAACATTGGAGAAACTCAGCTGGTTACACAGTGTAAGGTGAAGTTAAAACGCAACGATGGAGTAACTCAGCTGGTTAAACAGTGTAAGGTGAAGTAAAAATGCAACGATGGAGAATCTCAGCTTGTTAAACAGTGCAAAGTGAAGTTAAAACACCACGATGGAGAAACTCAGCTGGTTAAACAGTGTAAGGTGAAGTAAAAACGCAACGATGGAAAAATGTATCTGGTGAAACAGTGTAAAGAGAAGTTAAAACTCCACGATGAAGAAACTCAGCTGGTTAAAAAGTGTACGGTGAAGTTAAAACAACGATGGAGAAACTCAGCTTGTTAAATAGTGTAAGATGAAGTTAAAACTCACCAATGGAGAAACTCAGCTGGTTAAACTGTAGAAGATTAAGTTAAAACACAACGATCTGTAAACTCAGCTGGTTAAACAGTGGAAGAAGAAGTTAAAACACCACGATGGAGACACTCAGCTGGTGAAACAGTGTAAGGTGAAGTTAAAACCCCACGATGGAGAGACTCAACTGCTTAAAGAGTGTAAGGTGAAGTTAAAACACAACGATGGAGAAACTGAGCTGGTTAAACAGTGTAATGAGAAGTTAAAATGCGACGATGGAGAAACTCAGCTGGCGAAGCAGTGTAAGGTGAAGTTAAAACACAATGATGAAGAAACTCAACTTGATGAACAGTGTAAGGTCAAGTTAAACCACCACGATGGAGAAACTCAGCTGGTTAAACACTGTAAAGTGAACTTAAAACGCTACAATGGAGATACTGCTGGTTAAACAGTGTAAGGTGAAGTTAAAACACAAGAATGTAGAAACTACTGGTTAAACAGTGTAAGGTAAAGTTAAAGCACAACATTGGAGAAACTCAGCTGGTTACACAGTGTAAGGTGAAGTTAAAACGCAACGATGGAGTAACTCAGCTGGTTAAACAGTGTAAGGTGAAGTAAAAATGCAACGATGTAGAATCTCAGCTTGTTAAACAGTGTAAAGTGAAGTTAAAACACCACGATGGAGAAACTCAGCTGGTTAAACAGTGTAAGGTGAAGTAAAAACGCAACGATGGAGAATTTCAGCTGGTGAAACAGTGTAAAGTGAAGCTAATACATCATGATGGAGAAACTCAGCTTGTGAAACAGTGTAAGGTGAAGTTAAAACACAACTATGGAGAAACTCAGCTGGTTAAACAGTGTAAAGTGAAGTTAAAACAATGATGGAGAAACTCAGCTGGTGAAACAGTGTAAGGTGAACTTAAAACACCACGATGGAGAAAATCAGCTGGTTGAACGATGTAAAGTGAAGTTAAAACGCAACGATGGAGAAACTCATCTGGTTAAAGAGTGTAAGGTGAAGTTAAAACACATTGATGGAGGAACTCATCTGGTTCAACAGTGTAAAGTGTAGTGAAAACGCAACGATGGAGAAACTCAGCTGGTTAAACAGCGTAAGGTGAACTAAAAACAGAACGATGGAGAAACTAAGCTGGTTAAACAGTGTAAAGTGAAGTTAAAACGCAATGATGGAGGAACTCAGCTGGTTAAACAGTATAAGGCGAAGTTAAAACCCAACGGTGGAGAAACTCATCTGGTTACACAGTGTAAGGTGAAGTTAAAACACAACGATGGAAAAATTTATCTGATTAAACAGTGTAAAGAGAAGTTAAAACTCCACGATGATGAAACTCAGCTGGTTAAACAGTGTACGGTGAAGTTAAAACAACGATGGAGAAACTCAGCTTGTTAAATAGTGTAAGATGAAGTTAAAACTCAACAATGGAGAAACTCAGCTGGTTAAACAGTAGAAGATTTAGTTAAAACACAACGATCGGTAAACTCAGCTGGTTAAACAGTGGAAGAAGAAGTTAAAACACGACGAAGGAGAAACTCAGCTGGTGAAACAGTGTAAGTAGAAGTTAAAACAATGATGGAGAAACTCAGCTGGTTGAAAGGTGTAAAGTGAAGTTAAAACACCACGATGGAGAGACTCAACTGCTTAAAGAGTGTAAGGTGAAGTTAAAACACAACGATGGAGAAACTGAGCTGGTTAAACAGCGTAAGGTGAACTAAAAACAGAATGATGGAGAAACTAAGCTGGTTAAACAGTGTAAAGTGAAGTTAAAGCACAACATTTGAGAAACTCTGCTGGTTACACAGTGTAAGGTGAAGTTAAAACGCAACGATGGAGTAACTCAGCTGGTTAAACAGCGTAAGGTGAAGTAAAAATGCAACGATGGAGAATCTCAGCTGGTTAAACAGTGTAAAGTGAAGTTAAAACACCACGATGGAGAAACTCAGCTGGTTAAACAGTGTAAGGTGAAGTAAAAACGCAACGATGGAGAATTTCAGCTGGTGAAACAGTGTAAAGTGAAGTTAAAACATCACGATGGAGAAACTCAGCTGGTTAAACAGTGTAAGGTGAAGTTAAAATGCAACGATGGAGAAACTAAGCTGGTTAAACCTTGTAAAGTGAAGTTAAAGCACAACATTGGAGAAACTCAGCTGGTTACACAGTGTAAGGTGAAGTTAAAACGCAACGATGGAGTAACTCAGCTGGTAAAACAGTGTAAGGTGAAGTTAAAATGCAACGATGGAGAAACTCAGTTGGTTAAACAGTGTAAGGTGAAGTTAAAACATGACGAAGGAGAAACTCATCTGGTTAAACAGTGTAAGGAAAAGTTAAAACACAACTATGGAGAAACTCAGCTGGTTAAACAGTGTAAAGTGAAGTTAAAACAATGATAGAGAAACTTAGCTGGTGAAACAGTGTAAGGTGAACTTAAAACACCACGATGGAGAAAATCAGCTGGTTGAACGGTGTAAAGTGAAGTTAAAACGCAACGATGGAGAAACTCATCTGGTTAAAGAGTGTAAGGTGAAGTTAAAACACATTGATGGAGGAACTCATCTGGTTCAACAGTGTAAAGTGTAGTGAAAACGCAACGATGGAGAAACTCAGCTGGTTAAACAATGTAAGGAGAAGTTAAAACAATGATGGAGAAACTCAGCTGGTGAAACAGTGTAAGGTGAATTTAAAACACCACGATGGAGAAACTCAGCTGGTTGAAAGGTGTAAAGTGAAGTTAAAACTCAACGATGGAGAAACTCATCTGGTTAAAGAGTGTAAGGTGAAGTTAAAACACAAGAATGTAGAAACTACTGGTTAAACAGTGTAAGGTAAAGTTAAAATACGACGAAGGAGAAACTCAGCTGGTTAAACAGTGTAAGGAGAAGTTAAAACACAACTATGGAGAAACTCAGCTGGTTAAACAGTGTAAGGAGAAGTTAAAACAATGATGGAGAAACTCAGCTGGTGAAACAGTGTAAGGTGAATTTAAAACACCACGATGGAGAAACTCCGCTGGTTGTACAGTGTAAAGTGAAGTTAAATCACAATGATGGAGATACTCATCTGGTTAAAGAGTGTAAGGTGAAGTAAAAACACAATGATGGAGGAATTCATCTGGTTCAACAGTGTAAAGTGAAGTGAAAATGCAACGATGGAGAAACTCAGCTGGTTAAACAGCGTAAGGTTAACTAAAAACAGAACGATGTAGAAACTAAGCTGGTTAAACAGTGTAAAGTGAAGTTAAAGCACAACATTGGAGAAACTCAGCTGGTTACACAGTGTAAGGTGAAGTTAAAACGCAACGATGGAGTAACTCAGCTGGTTAAACAGTGTAAGGTGAAGTAAAAATGCAACGATGGAGAATCTCAGCTTGTTAAACAGTGTAAAGTGACGTTAAAACACCACGATGGAGAAACTCAGCTGGTTCAACAGTGTAAGGAGAAGTTAAAACAATGATAGAGAAACTCAGCTGGTGAAACAGTGTAAGGTGAATTTAAAACACCACGATGGAGAAACTCAGCTGGTTGAAAGGTGTAAAGTGAAGTTAAAACTCAACGATGGAGAAACTCATCTGGTTAAAGAGTGTAAGGTGAAGTTAAAACACAATGATGGACGAACTCATCTGGTTCAACAGTGTAAAGTGAAGTTAAAACTCAACGATGGAGAAACTCATCTGGTTAAAGAGTGTAAGGTGAAGTTAAAACACAATGATGGAGGAACTCATCTGGTTCAACAGTGTAACGTGAAGTGAAAACGCAACGATGGAGAAACTCAGCTGGTTAAACAGCGTAAGGTGAACTAGAAACAGAACGATGGAGAAACTAAGCTGGTTAAACAGTGTAAAGTGAAGTTAAAGCACAACATTGGAGAAACTCAGCTGGTTACACAGTGTAAGGTGAAGTTAAAACGCAACGATGGAGTAACTCAGCTGGTTAAACAGTGTAAGGTGAAGTAAAAATGCAACGATGGAGAATCTCAGCTGGTTAAACAATGTAAAGTGAAGTTAAAACACCACGATGGAGAAACTCAGCTGGTTAAACAGTGTAAGGTGAAGTAAAAACGCAACGATGGAGAATTTCAGCTGGTGAAACAGTGTAAAGTGAAGTTAAAACATCACGATGGAGAAACTCAGCTGGTTAAACAGTGTAAGGTGAAGTTAAAACATGACGAAGGAGAAACTCAGCTGGTTAAACAGTGTAAGGAGAAGTTAAAACACAACTATGGAGAAACTCAGCTGGTTAAACAGTGTAAAGTGAAGTTAATACAATGATGGAGAAACTCAGCTGGTGAAACAGTGTAAGGTGAACTTAAAACACCACGATGGAGAAAATCAGCTGGTTGAATGGTGTAAAGTGAAGTTAAAACGCAACGATGGAGAAACTCATCTGGTTAAAGAGTGTAAGGTGAAGTTAAAACACATTGATGGAGGAACTCATCTGGTTCAACAGTGTAAAGTGTAGTGAAAACGCAACGATGGAGAAACTCAGCTGGTTAAACAGCGTAAGGTGAACTAAAAACAGAACGATGGAGAAACTAAGCTGGTTAAACAGTGTAAAGTGAAGTTAAAACGCAATGATGGAGGAACTCAGCTGGTTAAACAGTATAAGGCGAAGTTAAAACCCAACGGTGGAGAAACTCATCTGGTTACACAGTGTAAGGTGAAGTTAAAACACAACGATGGAAAAATTTATCTGATTAAACAGTGTAAAGAGAAGTTAAAACTCCACGATGATGAAACTCAGCTGGTTAAACAGTGTAATGGTGAAGTTAAAACAACGATGGAGAAACTCAGCTTGTTAAATAGTGTAAGATGAAGTTAAAACTCAACAATGGAGAAACTCAGCTGGTTAAACAGTAGAAGATTTAGTTAAAACACAACGATCGGTAAACTCAGCTGGTTAAACAGTGGAAGAAGAAGTTAAAACACGACGAAGGAGAAACTCAGCTGGTGAAACAGTGTAAGGAGAAGTTAAAACAATGATGGAGAAACTCAGCTGGTTGAAAGGTGTAAAGTGAAGTTAAAACACCACGATGGAGAGACTCAACTGCTTAAAGAGTGTAAGGTGAAGTTAAAACACAACGATGGAGAAACTGAGCTGGTTAAACAGCGTAAGGTGAACTAAAAACAGAATGATGGAGAAACTAAGCTGGTTAAACAGTGTAAAGTGAAGTTAAAGCACAACATTTGAGAAACTCAGCTGGTTACACAGTGTAAGGTGAAGTTAAAACGCAACGATGGAGTAACTCAGCTGGTTAAACAGCGTAAGGTGAAGTAAAAATGCAACGATGGAGAATCTCAGCTGGTTAAACAGTGTAAAGTGAAGTTAAAACACCACGATGGAGAAACTCAGCTGGTTAAACAGTGTAAGGTGAAGTAAAAACGCAACGATGGAGAATTTCAGCTGGTGAAACAGTGTAAAGTGAAGTTAAAACATCACGATGGAGAAACTCAGCTGGTTAAACAGTGTAAGGTGAAGTTAAAATGCAACGATGGAGAAACTAAGCTGGTTAAACCTTGTAAAGTGAAGTTAAAGCACAACATTGGAGAAACTCAGCTGGTTACACAGTGTAAGGTGAAGTTAAAACGCAACGATGGAGTAACTCAGCTGGTAAAACAGTGTAAGGTGAAGTTAAAATGCAACGATGGAGAAACTCAGTTGGTTAAACAGTGTAAGGTGAAGTTAAAACATGACGAAGGAGAAACTCATCTGGTTAAACAGTGTAAGGAAAAGTTAAAACACAACTATGGAGAAACTCAGCTGGTTAAACAGTGTAAAGTGAAGTTAAAACAATGATAGAGAAACTTAGCTGGTGAAACAGTGTAAGGTGAACTTAAAACACCACGATGGAGAAAATCAGCTGGTTGAAAGGTGTAAAGTGAAGTTAAAACGCAACGATGGAGAAACTCATCTGGTTAAAGAGTGTAAGGTGAAGTTAAAACACATTGATGGAGGAACTCATCTGGTTCAACAGTGTAAAGTGTAGTGAAAACGCAACGATGGAGAAACTCAGCTGGTTAAACAGTGTAAGGAGAAGTTAAAACAATGATGGAGAAACTCAGCTGGTGAAACAGTGTAAGGTGAATTTAAAACACCACGATGGAGAAACTCAGCTGGTTGAAAGGTGTAAAGTGAAGTTAAAACTCAACGATGGAGAAACTCATCTGGTTAAAGAGTGTAAGGTGAAGTTAAAACACAAGAATGTAGAAACTACTGGTTAAACAGTGTAAGGTAAAGTTAAAATACGACGAAGGAGAAACTCAGCTGGTTAAACAGTGTAAGGAGAAGTTAAAACACAACTATGGAGAAACTCAGCTGGTTAAACATTGTAAGGAGAAGTTAAAACAATGATGGAGAAACTCAGCTGGTGAAACAGTGTAAGGTGAATTTAAAACACCACGATGGAGAAACTCCGCTGGTTGTACAGTGTAAAGTGAAGTTAAATCACAATGATGGAGATACTCATCTGGTTAAAGAGTGTAAGGTGAAGTAAAAACACAATGATGGAGGAATTCATCTGGTTCAACAGTGTAAAGTGAAGTGAAAATGCAACGATGGAGAAACTCAGCTGGTTAAACAGCGTAAGGTTAACTAAAAACAGAACGATGTAGAAACTAAGCTGGTTAAACAGTGTAAAGTGAAGTTAAAGCACAACATTGGAGAAACTCAGCTGGTTACACAGTGTAAGGTGAAGTTAAAACGCAACGATGGAGTAACTCAGCTGGTTAAACAGTGTAAGGTGAAGTAAAAATGCAACGATGGAGAATCTCAGCTTGTTAAACAGTGTAAAGTGACGTTAAAACACCACGATGGAGAAACTCAGCTGGTTCAACAGTGTAAGGAGAAGTTAAAACAATGATAGAGAAACTCAGCTGGTGAAACAGTGTAAGGTGAATTTAAAACACCACGATGGAGAAACTCAGCTGTTTGAAAGGTGTAAAGTGAAGTTAAAACTCAACGATGGAGAAACTCATCTGGTTAAAGAGTGTAAGGTGAAGTTAAAACACAATGATGGACGAACTCATCTGGTTCAACAGTGTAAAGTGAAGTTAAAACTCAACGATGGAGAAACTCATCTGGTTAAAGAGTGTAAGGTGAAGTTAAAACACAATGATGGACGAACTCATCTGGTTCAACAGTGTAACGTGAAGTGAAAACGCAACGATGGAGAAACTCAGCTGGTTAAACAGCGTAAGGTGAACTAGAAACAGAACGATGGAGAAACTAAGCTGGTTAAACAGTGTAAAGTGAAGTTAAAGCACAACATTGGAGAAACTCAGCTGGTTACACAGTGTAAGGTGAAGTTAAAACGCAACGATGGAGTAACTCAGCTGGTTAAACAGTGTAAGGTGAAGTAAAAATGCAACGATGGAGAATCTCAGCTGGTTAAACAGTGTAAAGTGAAGTTAAAACACCACGATGGAGAAACTCAGCTGGTTAAACAGTGTAAGGTGAAGTAAAAACGCAACGATGGAGAATTTCAGCTGGTGAAACAGTGTAAAGTGAAGTTAAAACATCACGATGGAGAAACTCAGCTGGTTAAACAGTGTAAGGTGAAGTTAAAACATGACGAAGGAGAAACTCAGCTGGTTAAACAGTGTAAGGAGAAGTTAAAACACAACTATGGAGAAACTCAGCTGGTTAAACAGTGTAAAGTGAAGTTAATACAATGATGGAGAAACTCAGCTGGTGAAACAGTGTAAGGTGAACTTAAAACACCACGATGGAGAAAATCAGCTGGTTGAATGGTGTAAAGTGAAGTTAAAACGCAACGATGGAGAAACTCATCTGGTTAAAGAGTGTAAGCTGAAGTTAAAACACATTGATGGAGGAACTCATCTGGTTCAACAGTGTAAAGTGTAGTGAAAACGCAACGATGGAGAAACTCAGCTGGTTAAACAGCGTAAGGTGAACTAAAAACAGAACGATGGAGAAACTAAGCTGGTTAAACAGTGTAAAGTGAAGTTAAAATGCAATGATGGAGGAACTCAGCTGGTTAAACAGCGTAAGGTGAAGTTAAAACACAACGATGTAGGAACTCAGCTGGTGAAACAGTGTAAGGTGAAGTTAAAACCCCACGATGGAGAGACTCAACTGCTTAAAGAGTGTAAGGTGAAGTTAAAACACAACGATGGAGAAACTGAGCTGGTTAAACAGTGTAATGTGAAGTTAAAATGCAACGATGGAGAAACTCAGCTGGCGAAACAGTGTAAGGTGAAGTTAAAACACAATGATGAAGAAACTCAACTTGATGAACAGTGTAAGGTCAAGTTAAACACCACGATGGAGAAACTCAGCTGGTTAAACACTGTAAAGTGAACTTAAAACGCTACAATGGAGATACTGCTGGTTAAACAGTGTAAGGTGAAGTTAAAACACAAGAATGTAGAAACTACTGGTTAAACAGTGTAAGGTAAAGTTAAAATACGACGAAGGAGAAACTCAGCTGGTTAAACAGTGTAAGGAGAAGTTAAAACACAACTATGGAGAAACTCAGCTGGTTAAACAGTGTAAGGAGAAGTTAAAACAATGATGGAGAAACTCAGCTAGTGAAACAGTGTAAGGTGAATTTAAAACACCACGATGGAGAAACTCCGCTGGTTGTACAGTGTAAAGTGAAGTTAAAACACAATGATGGAGATACTCATCTGGTTAAAGAGTGTAAGGTGAAGTAAAAACACAATGATGGAGGAATTCATCTGGTTCAACAGTGTAAAGTGAAGTGAAAATGCAACGATTGAGAAACTCAGCTGGTTAAACAGCGTAAGGTTAACTAAAAACAGAACGATGTCGAAACTAAGCTGGTTAAACAGTGTAAAGTGAAGTTAAAGCACAACATTGGAGAAACTCAGCTGGTTACACAGTGTAAGGTGAAGTTAAAACGCAACGATGGAGTAACTCAGCTGGTTAAACAGTGTAAGGTGAAGTAAAAATGCAACGATGGAGAATCTCAGCTTGTTAAACAGTGCAAAGTGAAGTTAAAACACCACGATGGAGAAACTCAGCTGGTTAAACAGTGTAAGGTGAAGTAAAAACGCAACGATGGAGAATTTCAGCTGGTGAAACAGTGTAAAGTGAAGCTAAAACATCACGATGGAGAAACTCAGCTTGTGAAACAGTGTAAGGTGAAGTTAAAACATGACGAAGGAGAAACTCAGCTGGTTAAACAGTGTAAGGAGAAGTTAAAACACAACTATGGAGAAACTCAGCTGGTTAAACAGTGTAAAGTGAAGTTAAAACTATGATGGAGAAACTCAGCTGGTGAAACAGTGTAAGGTGAACTTAAAACACCACGATGGAGAAAATCAGCTGGTTGAATGGTGTAAAGTGAAGTTAAAACGCAACGATGGAGAAACTCATGTGGTTAAAGAGTGTAAGGTGAAGTTAAAACACATTGATGGAGGAACTCATCTGGTTCAACAGTGTAAAGTGTAGTGAAAACGCAACGATGGAGAAACTCAGCTGGTTAAACAGCGTAAGGTGAACTAAAAACAGAACGATGGAGGAACTAAGCTGGTTAAACAGTGTAAAGTGAAGTTAAAACGCAATGATGGAGGATCTCAGCTGGTGAAACAGTGTAAGGTGAAGTTAAAACCCCACGATGGAGAGACTCAACTGCTTAAAGAGTGTAAGGTGAAGTTAAAACACAACGATGGAGAAACTGAGCTGGTTAAACAGTGTAAGGTGAAGTTAAAACACAATGAAGAAGAAACTCAATTTGATGAACAGTGTAAGGTCAAGTTAAACACCACGATGGAGAAACTCAGCTGGTTAAACACTGTAAAGTGAACTTAAAACGCTACAATGGAGATACTGCTGGTTAAACAGTGTAAGGTGAAGTTAAAACACAAGAATGTAGAAACTACTGGTTAAACAGTGTAAGGTAAAGTTAAAATACGACGAAGGAGAAACTCAGCTGGTTAAACAGTGTAAGGAGAAGTTAAAACACAACTATGGAGAAACTCAGCTGGTTAAACAGTGTAAGGAGAAGTTAAAACAATGATGGAGAAACTCAGCTAGTGAAACAGTGTAAGGTGAATTTAAAACACCACGATGGAGAAACTCCGCTGGTTGTACAGTGTAAAGTGAAGTTAAAACACAATGATGGAGATACTCATCTGGTTAAAGAGTGTAAGGTGAAGTAAAAACACAATGATGGAGGAATTCATCTGGTTCAACAGTGTAAAGTGAAGTGAAAATGCAACGATGGAGAAACTCAGCTGGTTAAACAGCGTAAGGTTAACTAAAAACAGAACGATGTCGAAACTAAGCTGGTTAAACAGTGTAAAGTGAAGTTAAAGCACAACATTGGAGAAACTCAGCTGGTTACACAGTGTAAGGTGAAGTTAAAACGCAACGATGGAGTAACTCAGCTGGTTAAACAGTGTAAGGTGAAGTAAAAATGCAACGATGGAGAATCTCAGCTTGTTAAACAGTGCAAAGTGAAGTTAAAACACCACGATGGAGAAACTCAGCTGGTTAAACAGTGTAAGGTGAAGTAAAAACGCAACGATGGAGAATTTCAGCTGGTGAAACAGTGTAAAGTGAAGCTAAAACATCACGATGGAGAAACTCAGCTTGTGAAACAGTGTAAGGTGAAGTTAAAACATGACGAAGGAGAAACTCAGCTGGTTAAACAGTGTAAGGAGAAGTTAAAACACAACTATGGAGAAACTCAGCTGGTTAAACAGTGTAAAGTGAAGTTAAAACTATGATGGAGAAACTCAGCTGGTGAAACAGTGTAAGGTGAACTTAAAACACCACGATGGAGAAAATCAGCTGGTTGAATGGTGTAAAGTGAAGTTAAAACGCAACGATGGAGAAACTCATGTGGTTAAAGAGTGTAAGGTGAAGTTAAAACACATTGATGGAGGAACTCATCTGGTTCAACAGTGTAAAGTGTAGTGAAAACGCAACGATGGAGAAACTCAGCTGGTTAAACAGCGTAAGGTGAACTAAAAACAGAACGATGGAGGAACTAAGCTGGTTAAACAGTGTAAAGTGAAGTTAAAACGCAATGATGGAGGATCTCAGCTGGTTAAACAGTATAAGGCGAAGTTAAAACCCAACGGTGGAGAAACTCATCTGGTTACACAGTGTAAGGTGAAGTTAAAACACAACGATGGAAAAATTTATCTGGTTAAACAGTGTAAAGAGAAGTTAAAGCTCCACGATGAAGAAACTCAGCTGGTTAAACAGTGTACGGTGAAGTTAAAACAACGATGGAGAAACTCAGCTTGTTAAATAGTGTAAGATGAAGTTAAAACTCACCAATGGAGAAACTCAGCTGGTTAAACTGTAGAAGATTAAGTTAAAACACAACGATCTGTAAACTCAGCTGGTTAAACAGTGGAAGAAGAAGTTAAAACACGACGAAGGAGAAACTCAGCTGGTGAAACAGTGTAAGTAGAAGTTAAAACAATGATGGAGAAACTCAGCTGGTTGAAAGGTGTAAAGTGAAGTTAAAACACCACGATGGAGAGACTCAACTGCTTAAAGAGTGTAAGGTGAAGTTAAAACACAACGATGGAGAAACTGAGCTGGTTAAACAGCGTAAGGTGAACTAAAAACAGAATGATGGAGAAACTAAGCTGGTTAAACAGTGTAAAGTGAAGTTAAAGCACAACATTTGAGAAACTCTGCTGGTTACACAGTGTAAGGTGAAGTTAAAACGCAACGATGGAGTAACTCAGCTGGTTAAACAGCGTAAGGTGAAGTAAAAATGCAACGATGGAGAATCTCAGCTGGTTAAACAGTGTAAAGTGAAGTTAAAACACCACGATGGAGAAACTCAGCTGGTTAAACAGTGTAAGGTGAAGTAAAAACGCAACGATGGAGAATTTCAGCTGGTGAAACAGTGTAAAGTGAAGTTAAAACATCACGATGGAGAAACTCAGCTGGTTAAACAGTGTAAGGTGAAGTTAAAATGCAACGATGGAGAAACTAAGCTGGTTAAACCTTGTAAAGTGCAGTTAAAGCACAACATTGGAGAAACTCAGCTGGTTACACAGTGTAAGGTGAAGTTAAAACGCAACGATGGAGTAACTCAGCTGGTAAAACAGTGTAAGGTGAAGTTAAAATGCAACGATGGAGAAACTCAGTTGGTTAAACAGTGTAAGGTGAAGTTAAAACATGACGAAGGAGAAACTCATCTGGTTAAACAGTGTAAGGAAAAGTTAAAACACAACTATGGAGAAACTCAGCTGGTTAAACAGTGTAAAGTGAAGTTAAAACAATGATAGAGAAACTTAGCTGGTGAAACAGTGTAAGGTGAACTTAAAACACCACGATGGAGAAAATCAGCTGGTTGAACGGTGTAAAGTGAAGTTAAAACGCAACGATGGAGAAACTCATCTGGTTAAAGAGTGTAAGGTGAAGTTAAAACACATTGATGGAGGAACTCATCTGGTTCAACAGTGTAAAGTGTAGTGAAAACGCAACGATGGAGAAACTCAGCTGGTTAAACAGTGTAAGGAGAAGTTAAAACAATGATGGAGAAACTCAGCTGGTGAAACAGTGTAAGGTGAATTTAAAACACCACGATGGAGAAACTCAGCTGGTTGAAAGGTGTAAAGTGAAGTTAAAACTCAACGATGGAGAAACTCATCTGGTTAAAGAGTGTAAGGTGAAGTTAAAACACAAGAATGTAGAAACTACTGGTTAAACAGTGTAAGGTAAAGTTAAAATACGACGAAGGAGAAACTCAGCTGGTTAAACAGTGTAAGGAGAAGTTAAAACACAACTATGGAGAAACTCAGCTGGTTAAACAGTGTAAGGAGAAGTTAAAACAATGATGGAGAAACTCAGCTGGTGAAACAGTGTAAGGTGAATTTAAAACACCACGATGGAGAAACTCCGCTGGTTGTACAGTGTAAAGTGAAGTTAAATCACAATGATGGAGATACTCATCTGGTTAAAGAGTGTAAGGTGAAGTAAAAACACAATGATGGAGGAATTCATCTGGTTCAACAGTGTAAAGTGAAGTGAAAATGCAACGATGGAGAAACTCAGCTGGTTAAACAGCGTAAGGTTAACTAAAAACAGAACGATGTAGAAACTAAGCTGGTTAAACAGTGTAAAGTGAAGTTAAAGCACAACATTGGAGAAACTCAGCTGGTTACACAGTGTAAGGTGAAGTTAAAACGCAACGATGGAGTAACTCAGCTGGTTAAACAGTGTAAGGTGAAGTAAAAATGCAACGATGGAGAATCTCAGCTTGTTAAACAGTGTAAAGTGACGTTAAAACACCACGATGGAGAAACTCAGCTGGTTCAACAGTGTAAGGAGAAGTTAAAACAATGATAGAGAAACTCAGCTGGTGAAACAGTGTAAGGTGAATTTAAAACACCACGATGGAGAAACTCAGCTGGTTGAAAGGTGTAAAGTGAAGTTAAAACTCAACGATGGAGAAACTCATCTGGTTAAAGAGTGTAAGGTGAAGTTAAAACACAATGATGGACGAACTCATCTGGTTCAACAGTGTAAAGTGAAGTTAAAACTCAACGATGGAGAAACTCATCTGGTTAAAGAGTGTAAGGTGAAGTTAAAACACAATGATGGACGAACTCATCTGGTTCAACAGTGTAACGTGAAGTGAAAACGCAACGATGGAGAAACTCAGCTGGTTAAACAGCGTAAGGTGAACTAGAAACAGAACGATGGAGAAACTAAGCTGGTTAAACAGTGTAAAGTGAAGTTAAAGCACAACATTGGAGAAACTCAGCTGGTTACACAGTGTAAGGTGAAGTTAAAACGCAACGATGGAGTAACTCAGCTGGTTAAACAGTGTAAGGTGAAGTAAAAATGCAACGATGGAGAATCTCAGCTGGTTAAACAATGTAAAGTGAAGTTAAAACACCACGATGGAGAAACGCAGCTGGTTAAACAGTGTAAGGTGAAGTAAAAACGCAACGATGGAGAATTTCAGCTGGTGAAACAGTGTAAAGTGAAGTTAAAACATCACGATGGAGAAACTCAGCTGGTTAAACAGTGTAAGGTGAAGTTAAAACATGACGAAGGAGAAACTCAGCTGGTTAAACAGTGTAAGGAGAAGTTAAAACACAACTATGGAGAAACTCAGCTGGTTAAACAGTGTAAAGTGAAGTTAATACAATGATGGAGAAACTCAGCTGGTGAAACAGTGTAAGGTGAACTTAAAACACCACGATGGAGAAAATCAGCTGGGTGAATGGTGTAAAGTGAAGTTAAAACGCAACGATGGAGAAACTCATCTGGTTAAAGAGTGTAAGGTGAAGTTAAAACACATTGATGGAGGAACTCATCTGGTTCAACAGTGTAAAGTGTAGTGAAAACGCAACGATGGAGAAACTCAGCTGGTTAAACAGCGTAAGGTGAACTAAAAACAGAACGATGGAGAAACTAAGCTGGTTAAACAGTGTAAAGTGAAGTTAAAACGCAATGATGGAGGAACTCAGCTGGTTAAACAGTATAAGGCGAAGTTAAAACCCAACGGTGGAGAAACTCATCTGGTTACACAGTGTAAGGTGAAGTTAAAACACAACGATGGAAAAATTTATCTGATTAAACAGTGTAAAGAGAAGTTAAAACTCCACGATGATGAAACTCAGCTGGTTAAACAGTGTACGGTGAAGTTAAAACAACGATGGAGAAACTCAGCTTGTTAAATAGTGTAAGATGAAGTTAAAACTCAACAATGGAGAAACTCAGCTGGTTAAACAGTAGAAGATTTAGTTAAAACACAACGATCGGTAAACTCAGCTGGTTAAACAGTGGAAGAAGAAGTTAAAACACGACGAAGGAGAAACTCAGCTGGTGAAACAGTGTAAGGAGAAGTTAAAACAATGATGGAGAAACTCAGCTGGTTGAAAGGTGTAAAGTGAAGTTAAAACACCACGATGGAGAGACTCAACTGCTTAAAGAGTGTAAGGTGAAGTTAAAACACAACGATGGAGAAACTGAGCTGGTTAAACAGCGTAAGGTGAACTAAAAACAGAATGATGGAGAAACTAAGCTGGTTAAACAGTGTAAAGTGAAGTTAAAGCACAACATTTGAGAAACTCAGCTGGTTACACAGTGTAAGGTGAAGTTAAAACGCAACGATGGAGTAACTCAGCTGGTTAAACAGCGTAAGGTGAAGTAAAAATGCAACGATGGAGAATCTCAGCTGGTTAAACAGTGTAAAGTGAAGTTAAAACACCACGATGGAGAAACTCAGCTGGTTAAACAGTGTAAGGTGAAGTAAAAACGCAACGATGGAGAATTTCAGCTGGTGAAACAGTGTAAAGTGAAGTTAAAACATCACGATGGAGAAACTCAGCTGGTTAAACAGTGTAAGGTGAAGTTAAAATGCAACGATGGAGAAACTAAGCTGGTTAAACCTTGTAAAGTGAAGTTAAAGCACAACATTGGAGAAACTCAGCTGGTTACACAGTGTAAGGTGAAGTTAAAACGCAACGATGGAGTAACTCAGCTGGTAAAACAGTGTAAGGTGAAGTTAAAATGCAACGATGGAGAAACTCAGTTGGTTAAACAGTGTAAGGTGAAGTTAAAACATGACGAAGGAGAAACTCATCTGGTTAAACAGTGTAAGGAAAAGTTAAAACACAACTATGGAGAAACTCAGCTGGTTAAACAGTGTAAAGTGAAGTTAAAACAATGATAGAGAAACTTAGCTGGTGAAACAGTGTAAGGTGAACTTAAAACACCACGATGGAGAAAATCAGCTGGTTGAACGGTGTAAAGTGAAGTTAAAACGCAACGATGGAGAAACTCATCTGGTTAAAGAGTGTAAGGTGAAGTTAAAACACATTGATGGAGGAACTCATCTGGTTCAACAGTGTAAAGTGTAGTGAAAACGCAACGATGGAGAAACTCAGCTGGTTAAACAGTGTAAGGAGAAGTTAAAACAATGATGGAGAAACTCAGCTGGTGAAACAGTGTAAGGTGAATTTAAAACACCACGATGGAGAAACTCAGCTGGTTGAAAGGTGTAAAGTGAAGTTAAAACTCAACGATGGAGAAACTCATCTGGTTAAAGAGTGTAAGGTGAAGTTAAAACACAAGAATGTAGAAACTACTGGTTAAACAGTGTAAGGTAAAGTTAAAATACGACGAAGGAGAAACTCAGCTGGTTAAACAGTGTAAGGAGAAGTTAAAACACAACTATGGAGAAACTCAGCTGGTTAAACAGTGTAAGGAGAAGTTAAAACAATGATGGAGAAACTCAGCTGGTGAAACAGTGTAAGGTGAATTTAAAACACCACGATGGAGAAACTCCGCTGGTTGTACAGTGTAAAGTGAAGTTAAATCACAATGATGGAGATACTCATCTGGTTAAAGAGTGTAAGGTGAAGTAAAAACACAATGATGGAGGAATTCATCTGGTTCAACAGTGTAAAGTGAAGTGAAAATGCAACGATGGAGAAACTCAGCTGGTTAAACAGCGTAAGGTTAACTAAAAACAGAACGATGTAGAAACTAAGCTGGTTAAACAGTGTAAAGTGAAGTTAAAGCACAACATTGGAGAAACTCAGCTGGTTACACAGTGTAAGGTGAAGTTAAAACGCAACGATGGAGTAACTCAGCTGGTTAAACAGTGTAAGGTGAAGTAAAAATGCAACGATGGAGAATCTCAGCTTGTTAAACAGTGTAAAGTGACGTTAAAACACCACGATGGAGAAACTCAGCTGGTTCAACAGTGTAAGGAGAAGTTAAAACAATGATAGAGAAACTCAGCTGGTGAAACAGTGTAAGGTGAATTTAAAACACCACGATGGAGAAACTCAGCTGGTTGAAAGGTGTAAAGTGAAGTTAAAACTCAACGATGGAGAAACTCATCTGGTTAAAGAGTGTAAGGTGAAGTTAAAACACAATGATGGACGAACTCATCTGGTTCAACAGTGTAAAGTGAAGTTAAAACTCAACGATGGAGAAACTCATCTGGTTAAAGAGTGTAAGGTGAAGTTAAAACACAATGATGGACGAACTCATCTGGTTCAACAGTGTAACGTGAAGTGAAAACGCAACGATGGAGAAACTCAGCTGGTTAAACAGCGTAAGGTGAACTAGAAACAGAACGATGGAGAAACTAAGCTGGTTAAACAGTGTAAAGTGAAGTTAAAGCACAACATTGGAGAAACTCAGCTGGTTACACAGTGTAAGGTGAAGTTAAAACGCAACGATGGAGTAACTCAGCTGGTTAAACAGTGTAAGGTGAAGTAAAAATGCAACGATGGAGAATCTCAGCTGGTTAAACAGTGTAAAGTGAAGTTAAAACACCACGATGGAGAAACTCAGCTGGTTAAACAGTGTAAGGTGAAGTAAAAACGCAACGATGGAGAATTTCAGCTGGTGAAACAGTGTAAAGTGAAGTTAAAACATCACGATGGAGAAACTCAGCTGGTTAAACAGTGTAAGGTGAAGTTAAAACATGACGAAGGAGAAACTCAGCTGGTTAAACAGTGTAAGGAGAAGTTAAAACACAACTATGGAGAAACTCAGCTGGTTAAACAGTGTAAAGTGAAGTTAATACAATGATGGAGAAACTCAGCTGGTGAAACAGTGTAAGGTGAACTTAAAACACCACGATGGAGAAAATCAGCTGGTTGAATGGTGTAAAGTGAAGTTAAAACGCAACGATGGAGAAACTCATCTGGTTAAAGAGTGTAAGCTGAAGTTAAAACACATTGATGGAGGAACTCATCTGGTTCAACAGTGTAAAGTGTAGTGAAAACGCAACGATGGAGAAACTCAGCTGGTTAAACAGCGTAAGGTGAACTAAAAACAGAACGATGGAGAAACTAAGCTGGTTAAACAGTGTAAAGTGAAGTTAAAATGCAATGATGGAGGAACTCAGCTGGTTAAACAGCGTAAGGTGAAGTTAAAACACAACGATGTAGGAACTCAGCTGGTGAAACAGTGTAAGGTGAAGTTAAAACCCCACGATGGAGAGACTCAACTGCTTAAAGAGTGTAAGGTGAAGTTAAAACACAACGATGGAGAAACTGAGCTGGTTAAACAGTGTAATGTGAAGTTAAAATGCAACGATGGAGAAACTCAGCTGGCGAAACAGTGTAAGGTGAAGTTAAAACACAATGATGAAGAAACTCAACTTGATGAACAGTGTAAGGTCAAGTTAAACACCACGATGGAGAAACTCAGCTGGTTAAACACTGTAAAGTGAACTTAAAACGCTACAATGGAGATACTGCTGGTTAAACAGTGTAAGGTGAAGTTAAAACACAAGAATGTAGAAACTACTGGTTAAACAGTGTAAGGTAAAGTTAAAATACGACGAAGGAGAAACTCAGCTGGTTAAACAGTGTAAGGAGAAGTTAAAACACAACTATGGAGAAACTCAGCTGGTTAAACAGTGTAAGGAGAAGTTAAAACAATGATGGAGAAACTCAGCTAGTGAAACAGTGTAAGGTGAATTTAAAACACCACGATGGAGAAACTCCGCTGGTTGTACAGTGTAAAGTGAAGTTAAAACACAATGATGGAGATACTCATCTGGTTAAAGAGTGTAAGGTGAAGTAAAAACACAATGATGGAGGAATTCATCTGGTTCAACAGTGTAAAGTGAAGTGAAAATGCAACGATGGAGAAACTCAGCTGGTTAAACAGCGTAAGGTTAACTAAAAACAGAACGATGTCGAAACTAAGCTGGTTAAACAGTGTAAAGTGAAGTTAAAGCACAACATTGGAGAAACTCAGCTGGTTACACAGTGTAAGGTGAAGTTAAAACGCAACGATGGAGTAACTCAGCTGGTTAAACAGTGTAAGGTGAAGTAAAAATGCAACGATGGAGAATCTCAGCTTGTTAAACAGTGCAAAGTGAAGTTCAAACACCACGATGGAGAAACTCAGCTGGTTAAACAGTGTAAGGTGAAGTAAAAACGCAACGATGGAGAATTTCAGCTGGTGAAACAGTGTAAAGTGAAGCTAAAACATCACGATGGAGAAACTCAGCTTGTGAAACAGTGTAAGGTGAAGTTAAAACATGACGAAGGAGAAACTCAGCTGGTTAAACAGTGTAAGGAGAAGTTAAAACACAACTATGGAGAAACTCAGCTGGTTAAACAGTGTAAAGTGAAGTTAAAACTATGATGGAGAAACTCAGCTGGTGAAACAGTGTAAGGTGAACTTAAAACACCACGATGGAGAAAATCAGCTGGTTGAATGGTGTAAAGTGAAGTTAAAACGCAACGATGGAGAAACTCATGTGGTTAAAGAGTGTAAGGTGAAGTTAAAACACATTGATGGAGGAACTCATCTGGTTCAACAGTGTAAAGTGTAGTGAAAACGCAACGATGGAGAAACTCAGCTGGTTAAACAGCGTAAGGTGAACTAAAAACAGAACGATGGAGGAACTAAGCTGGTTAAACAGTGTAAAGTGAAGTTAAAACGCAATGATGGAGGATCTCAGCTGGTTAAACAGTATAAGGCGAAGTTAAAACCCAACGGTGGAGAAACTCATCTGGTTACACAGTGTAAGGTGAAGTTAAAACACAACGATGGAAAAATTTATCTGGTTAAACAGTGTAAAGAGAAGTTAAAGCTCCACGATGAAGAAACGCAGCTGGTTAAACAGTGTACGGTGAAGTTAAAACAACGATGGAGAAACTCAGCTTGTTAAATAGTGTAAGATGAAGTTAAAACTCACCAATGGAGAAACTCAGCTGGTTAAACTGTAGAAGATTAAGTTAAAACACAACGATCTGTAAACTCAGCTGGTTAAACAGTGGAAGAAGAAGTTAAAACACCACGATGGAGACACTCAGCTGGTGAAACAGTGTAAGGTGAAGTTAAAACCCCACGATGGAGAGACTCAACTGCTTAAAGAGTGTAAGGTGAAGTTAAAACACAACGATGGAGAAACTGAGCTGGTTAAACAGTGTAATGAGAAGTTAAAATGCAACGATGGAGAAACTCAGCTGGCGAAACAGTGTAAGGTGAAGTTAAAACACAATGATGAAGAAACTCAACTTGATGAACAGTGTAAGGTCAAGTTAAACCACCACGATGGAGAAACTCAGCTGGTTAAACACTGTAAAGTGAACTTAAAACGCTACAATGGAGATACTGCTGGTTAAACAGTGTAAGGTGAAGTTAAAACACAAGAATGTAGAAACTACTGGTTAAACAGTGTAAGGTAAAGTTAAAGCACAACATTGGAGAAACTCAGCTGGTTACACAGTGTAAGGTGAAGTTAAAACGCAACGATGGAGTAACTCAGCTGGTTAAACAGTGTAAGGTGAAGTAAAAATGCAACGATGTAGAATCTCAGCTTGTTAAACAGTGTAAAGTGAAGTTAAAACACCACGATGGAGAAACTCAGCTGGTTAAACAGTGTAAGGTGAAGTAAAAACGCAACGATGGAGAATTTCAGCTGGTGAAACAGTGTAAAGTGAAGCTAATACATCACGATGGAGAAACTCAGCTTGTGAAACAGTGTAAGGTGAAGTTAAAACATGACGAAGGAGAAACTCAGCTGGTTAAACAGTGTAAAGTGAAGTTAAAACAATGATGGAGAAACTCAGCTGGTGAAACAGTGTAAGGTGAACTTAAAACACCACGATGGAGAAAATCAGCTGGTTGAACGATGTAAAGTGAAGTTAAAACGCAACGATGGAGAAACTCATCTGGTTAAAGAGTGTAAGGTGAAGTTAAAACACATTGATGGAGGAACTCATCTGGTTCAACAGTGTAAAGTGTAGTGAAAACGCAACGATGGAGAAACTCAGCTGGTTAAACAGCGTAAGGTGAACTAAAAACAGAACGATGGAGAAACTAAGCTGGTTAAACAGTGTAAAGTGAAGTTAAAACGCAATGATGGAGGAACTCAGCTGGTTAAACAGTATAAGGCGAAGTTAAAACCCAACGGTGGAGAAACTCATCTGGTTACACAGTGTAAGGTGAAGTTAAAACACAACGATGGAAAAATTTATCTGATTAAACAGTGTAAAGAGAAGTTAAAACTCCACGATGAAGAAACTCAGCTGGTTAAACAGTGTACGGTGAAGTTAAAACAACGATGGAGAAACTCAGCTTGTTAAATAGTGTAAGATGAAGTTAAAACTCAACAATGGAGAAACTCAGCTGGTTAAACAGTAGAAGATTTAGTTAAAACACAACGATCGGTAAACTCAGCTGGTTAAACAGTGGAAGAAGAAGTTAAAACACGACGAAGGAGAAACTCAGCTGGTGAAACAGTGTAAGGAGAAGTTAAAACAATGATGGAGAAACTCAGCTGGTTGAAAGGTGTAAAGTGAAGTTAAAACACCACGATGGAGAGACTCAACTGCTTAAAGAGTGTAAGGTGAAGTTAAAACACAACGATGGAGAAACTGAGCTGGTTAAACAGCGTAAGGCGAACTAAAAACAGAACGATGGAGAATCTAAGCTGGTTAAACAGTGTAAAGTCAAGTTAAAGCACAACATTTGAGAAACTCAGCTGGTTACACAGTGTAAGGTGAAGTTAAAACGCAACGATGGAGTAACTCAGCTGGTTAAACAGCGTAAGGTGAAGTAAAAATGCAACGATGGAGAATCTCAGCTGATTAAACAGTGTAAAGTGAAGTTAAAACACCACGATGGAGAAACTCAGCTGGTTAAACAGTGTAAGGTGAAGTAAAAACGCAACGATGGAGAATTTCAGCTGGTGAAACAGTGTAAAGTGAAGTTAAAACATCACAATGGAGAAACTCAGCTGGTTAAACAGTGTAAGGTGAAGTTAAAATGCAACGATGGAGAAACTAAGCTGGTTAAACCTTGTAAAGTGAAGTTAAAGCACAACATTGGAGAAACTCAGCTGGTTACACAGTGTAAGGTGAAGTTAAAACGCAACGATGGAGTAACTCAGCTGGTAAAACAGTGTAAGGTGAAGTTAAAATGCAACGATGGAGAAACTCAGTTGGTTAAACAGTGTAAGGTGAAGTTAAAACATGACGAAGGAGAAACTCATCTGGTTAAACAGTGTAAGGAAAAGTTAAAACACAACTATGGAGAAACTCAGCTGGTTAAACAGTGTAAAGTGAAGTTAAAACAATGATAGAGAAACTTAGCTGGTGAAACAGTGTAAGGTGAACTTAAAACACCACGATGGAGAAAATCAGCTGGTTGAACGGTGTAAAGTGAAGTTAAAACGCAACGATGGAGAAACTCATCTGGTTAAAGAGTGTAAGGTGAAGTTAAAACACATTGATGGAGGAACTCATCTGGTTCAACAGTGTAAAGTGTAGTGAAAACGCAACGATGGAGAAACTCAGCTGGTTAAACAGCGTAAGGTGAACTAAAAACAGAACGATGGAGAAACTAAGCTGGTTAAACAGTGTAAAGTGAAGTTAAAACGCAATGATGGAGGAACTCAGCTGGTTAAACAGCGTAAGGTGAAGTTAAAACACAACGATGTAGGAACTCAGCTGATGAAACAGTGTAAGGTGAAGTTAAAACCCCACGATGGAGAGACTCAACTGCTTAAAGAGTGTAAGGTGAAGTTAAAACACAACGATGGAGAAACTGAGCTGGTTAAACAGTGTAATGTGAAGTTAAAATGCAACGATGGAGAAACTCTGCTGGCGAAACAGTGTAAGGTGAAATTTAAACACAATGATGAAGAAACTCAACTTGATGAACAGTGTAAGGTCAAGTTAAACCACCACGATGGAGAAACTCAGCTGGTTAAACACTGTAAAGTGAACTTAAAACGCTACAATGGAGATACTGCTGGTTAAACAGTGTAAGGTGAAGTTAAAACACAAGAATGTAGAAACTACTTGTTAAACAGTGTAAGGTAAAGTTAAAATACGACGAAGGAGAAACTCAGCTGGTTAAACAGTGTAAGGAGAAGTTAAAACACAACTATGGAGAAACTCAGCTGGTTAAACAGTGTAAGGAGAAGTTAAAACAATGATGGAGAAACTCAGCTGGTGAAACAGTGTAAGGTGATTTTAAAACACCACGATGGAGAAACTCTGCTGGTTGTACAGTGTAAAGTGAAGTTAAAACACAATGATGGAGATACTCATCTGGTTAAAGAGTGTAAGGTGAAGTAAAAACACAATGATGGAGAAACTCTGCTGGTTGTACAGTGTAAAGTGAAGTTAAAATGCAACGATGGAGAAACTCAGCTGGTGAAACAGTGAAAGGTGAAGTTAAAACACAATGATGAAGAAACTCAACTTGATGAACAGTGTCTTCTTTTCTTTGGCTTGGCTTCGCGGACGAAGATTTATGGAGGGGGTAAAAAAGTCCACGTCAGCTGCAGGCTCGTTTGTGGCTGACCAGTCCGATGCGGGACAGGCAGACACGATTGCAGCGGTTGCAAGGGAAAATTGGTTGGTTGGGGTTGGGTGTTGGGTTTTTCCTCCTTTGCCTTTTTTCAGTGAGGTGGGCTCTGCGGTCTTCTTCAAAGGAGGCTGCTGCCCGCCAAACTGTGAGGCGCCAAGATGCACGGTTTGAGGCGTTATCAGCCCACTGGCGGTGGTCAATGTGGCAGGCACCAAGAGATTTCTTTAGGCAGTCCTTGTACCTTTTCTTTGGTGCACCTCTGTCACGGTGGCCAGTGGAGAGCTCGCCATATAATACGATCTTGGGAAGGCGATGGTCCTCCATTCTGGAGACGTGACCCATCCAGCGCAGCTGGATCTTCAGCAGCGTGGACTCGATGCTGTCGACCTCTGCCATCTCGAGTACCTCGACGTTAGGGGTGTGAGCGCTCCAATGGATGTTGAGGATGGAGCGGAGACAACGCTGGTGGAAGCGTTCTAGGAGCCGTAGGTGGTGCCGGTAGAGGACCCATGATTCGGAGCCGAACAGGAGTGTGGGTATGACAACGGCTCTGTATACGCTTATCTTTGTGAGGTTTTTCAGTTGGTTGTTTTTCCAGACTCTTTTGTGTAGTCTTCCAAAGGCGCTATTTGCCTTGGCGAGTCTGTTGTCTATCTCATTGTCGATCCTTGCATCTGATGAAATGGTGCAGCCGAGATAGGTAAACTGGTTGACCGTTTTGAGTTTTGTGTGCCCGATGGAGATGTGGGGGGGCTGGTAGTCATGGTGGGGAGCTGGCTGATGGAGGACCTCAGTTTTCTTCAGGCTGACTTCCAGGCCAAACATTTTGGCAGTTTCCGCAAAGCAGGACGTCAAGCGCTGAAGAGCTGGCTCTGAATGGGCAACTAAAGCGGCATCATCTGCAAAGAGTAGTTCACGGACAAGTTTCTCTTGTGTCTTGGTGTGAGCTTGCAGGCGCCTCAGATTGAAGAGACTGCCATCCGTGCGGTACCGGATGTAAACAGCGTCTTCATTGTTGGGGTCTTTCATGGCTTGGTTCAGCATCATGCTGAAGAAGATTGAAAAGAGGGTTGGTGCGAGAACACAGCCTTGCTTCACGCCATTGTTAATGGAGAAGGGTTCAGAGAGCTCATTGCTGTATCTGACCCGACCTTGTTGGTTTTCGTGCAGTTGGATAATCATGTTGAGGAACTTTGGGGGACATCCGATGCGCTCTAGTATTTGCCAAAGCCCTTTCCTGCTCACGGTGTCGAAGGCTTTGGTGAGGTCAACAAAGGTGATGTAGAGTCCTTTGTTTTGTTCTCTGCACTTTTCTTGGAGCTGTCTGAGGGCAAAGACCATGTCAGTGGTTCCTCTGTTTGCGCGAAAGCCGCACTGTGATTCTGGGAGAATATTCTCAGCGACACTAGGTATTATTCTATTTAGTAGAATCCTAGCGAAGATTTTGCCTGCAATGGAGAGCAACGTGATTCCCCTGTAGTTTGAGCAGTCTGATTTCTCGCCTTTGTTTTTGTACAACAATGAACAGTGTAAGGTGAAGTTAAAGCACCACGATGGAGAAACTACGCTGGTTAAACACTGTAAAGTGAAGTTAAAATGCTACAATGGAGATACTGCTGGTTAAACAGTGTAAGGTGAAGTTTAAACACCACGATGGAGTCACTCAGCTGGTTAAACAGTGTAAAGTGAAGTTAAAGCACAACGTTGGAGAAACTCAGCTGCTTAAACAGTGTAAAGTGAAGTTAAAACTCAATGATGGAGAAACTCAGCTGGTTAAACAGTGTAAGGTGAAGTTAAAACACAAGAATGTAGAAACTACTGGTTAAATAGTGTAAGGTGAAGTTAAAACACGACGAAGGAGAAACTCAGCTGGTTCAAAAGTGTAAGGAGAAGTTAAAACAATGATAGAGAAACTCAGCTGGTGAAACAGTGTAAGGTGAATTTAAAACACCACGATGGAGAAACTCAGCTGGTTAAACAGCGTAAGGTGAACTAGAAACAGAACGATGGAGAAACTAAGCTGGTTAAACAGTGTAAAGTGAAGTTAAAGCACAACATTGGAGAAACTCAGCTGGTTACACAGTGTAAGGTGAAGTTAAAACGCAACGATGGAGTAACTCAGCTGGTTAAACAGTGTAAGGTGAAGTAAAAATGCAACAATGGAGAATCTCAGCTGGTTAAACAGTGTAAAGTGAAGTTAAAACACCACGATGGAGAAACTCAGCTGGTTAAACAGTGTAAGGTGAAGTAAAAACGCAACGATGGAGAATTTCAGCTGGTGAAACAGTGTAAAGTGAAGCTAAAACATCACGATGGAGAAACTCAGCTTGTGAAACAGTGTAAGGTGAAGTAAAAATGCAACGATGGAGAATCTCAGCTTGTTAAACAGTGTAAAGTGACGTTAAAACACCACGATGGAGAAACTCAGCTGGTTCAACAGTGTAAGGAGAAGTTAAAACAATGATAGAGAAACTCAGCTGGTGAAACAGTGTAAGGTGAATTTAAAACACCACGATGGAGAAACTCAGCTGGTTGAAAGGTGTAAAGTGAAGTTAAAACTCAACGATGGAGAAACTCATCTGGTTAAAGAGTGTAAGGTGAAGTTAAAACACAATGATGGACGAACACATCTGGTTCAACAGTGTAAGGTGAAGTTAAAACACAGGAATGTAGAAACTACTGGTTAAACAGTGTAAGGTAAAGTTAAAGCACAACATTGGAGAAACTCAGCTGGTTACACAGTGTAAGGTGAAGTTAAAACGCAACGATGGAGTAACTCAGCTGGTTAAACAGTGTAAAGTGAAGTTAAAACGCAATGATGGAGGAACTCAGCTGGTTAAACAGCGTAAGGTGAAGTTAAAACACAACGATGTAGGAACTCAGCTGATGAAACAGTGTAAGGTGAAGTTAAAACCCCACGATGGAGAGACTCAACTGATTAAAGAGTGTAAGGTGAAGTTAAAACACAACGATGGAGAAACTCAGCTGGTTACACAGTGTAAGGTGAAGTTAAAACGCAACGATGGAGTAACTCAGCTGGTTAAACAGTGTAAGGTGAAGTAAAAATGCAACGATGGAGAATCTCAGCTTGTTAAACAGTGTAAAGTGACGTTAAAACACCACGATGGAGAAACTCAGCTGGTTCAACAGTGTAAGGAAAAGTTAAAACAATGATAGAGAAACTCAGCTGGTGAAACAGTGTAAGGTGAATTTAAAACACCACGATGGAGAAACTCAGCTGGTTGAAAGGTGTAAAGTGAAGTTCAAACTCAACGATGGAGAAACTCATCTGGTTAAAGAGTGTAAGGTGAAGTTAAAACACAATGATGGACGAACTCATCTGGTTCAACAGTGTAAAGTGAAGTTAAAACTCAACGATGGAGAAACTCATCTGGTTAAAGAGTGTAAGGTGAAGTTAAAACACAATGATGGACGAACTCATCTGGTTCAACAGTGTAACGTGAAGTGAAAACGCAACGATGGAGAAACTCAGCTGGTTAAACAGCGTAAGGTGAACTAGAAACAGAACGATGGAGAAACTAAGCTGGTTAAACAGTGTAAAGTGAAGTTAAAGCACAACATTGGAGAAACTCAGCTGGTTACACAGTGTAAGGTGAAGTTAAAACGCAACGATGGAGTAACTCAGCTGGTTAAACAGTGTAAGGTGAAGTAAAAATGCAACGATGGAGAATCTCAGCTGGTTAAACAGTGTAAAGTGAAGTTAAAACACCACGATGGAGAAACTCAGCTGGTTAAACAGTGTAAGGTGAAGTAAAAACGCAACGATGGAGAATTTCAGCTGGTGAAACAGTGTAAAGTGAAGTTAAAACATCACGATGGAGAAACTCAGCTGGTTAAACAGTGTAAGGTGAAGTTAAAACATGACGAAGGAGAAACTCAGCTGGTTAAACAGTGTAAGGAGAAGTTAAAACACAACTATGGAGAAACTCAGCTGGTTAAACAGTGTAAAGTGAAGTTAATACAATGATGGAGAAACTCAGCTGGTGAAACAGGTAAGGTGAACTTAAAACACCACGATGGAGAAAATCAGCTGGTTGAATGGTGTAAAGTGAAGTTAAAACGCAACGATGGAGAAACTCATCTGGTTAAAGAGTGTAAGCTGAAGTTAAAACACATTGATGGAGGAACTCATCTGGTTCAACAGTGTAAAGTGTAATGAAAACGCAACGATGGAGAAACTCAGCTGGTTAAACAGCGTAAGGTGTACTAAAAACAGAACGATGGAGAAACTAAGCTGGTTAAACAGTGTAAAGTGAAGTTAAAATGCAATGATGGAGGAACTCAGCTGGTTAAACAGCGTAAGGTGAAGTTAAAACACAACGATGTAGGAACTCAGCTGGTGAAACAGTGTAAGGTGAAGTTAAAACCCCACGATGGAGAGACTCAACTGCTTAAAGAGTGTAAGGTGAAGTTAAAACACAACGATGGAGAAACTGAGCTGGTTAAACAGTGTAATGTGAAGTTAAAATGCAACGATGGAGAAACTCAGCTGGCGAAACAGTGTAAGGTGAAGTTAAAACACAATGATGAAGAAACTCAACTTGATGAACAGTGTAAGGTCAAGTTAAACACCACGATGGAGAAACTCAGCTGGTTAAACACTGTAAAGTGAACTTAAAACGCTACAATGGAGATACTGCTGGTTAAACAGTGTAAGGTGAAGTTAAAACACAAGAATGTAGAAACTACTGGTTAAACAGTGTAAGGTAAAGTTAAAATACGACGAAGGAGAAACTCAGCTGGTTAAACAGTGTAAGGAGAAGTTAAAACACAACTATGGAGAAACTCAGCTGGTTAAACAGTGTAAGGAGAAGTTAAAACAATGATGGAGAAACTCAGCTGGTGAAACAGTGTAAGGTGAATTTAAAACACCACGATGGAGAAACTCCGCTGGTTGTACAGTGTAAAGTGAAGTTAAAACACAATGATGGAGATACTCATCTGGTTAAAGAGTGTAAGGTGAAGTAAAAACACAATGATGGAGGAATTCATCTGGTTCAACAGTGTAAAGTGAAGTGAAAATGCAACGATGGAGAAACTCAGCTGGTTAAACAGCGTAAGGTTAACTAAAAACAGAACGATGTCGAAACTAAGCTGGTTAAACAGTGTAAAGTGAAGTTAAAGCACAACATTGGAGAAACTCAGCTGGTTACACAGTGTAAGGTGAAGTTAAAACGCAACGATGGAGTAACTCAGCTGGTTAAACAGTGTAAGGTGAAGTAAAAATGCAACGATGGAGAATCTCAGCTTGTTAAACAGTGCAAAGTGAAGTTAAAACACCACGATGGAGAAACTCAGCTGGTTAAACAGTGTAAGGTGAAGTAAAAACGCAACGATGGAGAATTTCAGCTGGTGAAACAGTGTAAAGTGAAGCTAAAACATCACGATGGAGAAACTCAGCTTGTGAAACAGTGTAAGGTGAAGTTAAAACATGACGAAGGAGAAACTCAGCTGGTTAAACAGTGTAAGGAGAAGTTAAAACACAACTATGGAGAAACTCAGCTGGTTAAACAGTGTAAAGTGAAGTTAAAACTAAGATGGAGAAACTCAGCTGGTGAAACAGTGTAAGGTGAACTTAAAACACCACGATGGAGAAAATCAGCTGGTTGAATGGTGTAAAGTGAAGTTAAAACGCAACGATGGAGAAACTCATGTGGTTAAAGAGTGTAAGGTGAAGTTAAAACACATTGATGGAGGAACTCATCTGGTTCAACAGTGTAAAGTGTAGTGAAAACGCAACGATGGAGAAACTCAGCTGGTTAAACAGCGTAAGGTGAACTAAAAACAGAACGATGGAGGAACTAAGCTGGTTAAACAGTGTAAAGTGAAGTTAAAACGCAATGATGGAGGATCTCAGCTGGTTAAACAGTATAAGGTGAAGTTAAAACCCAACGGTGGAGAAACTCATCTGGTTACACAGTGTAAGGTGAAGTTAAAACACAACGATGGAAAAATTTATCTGATTAAACAGTGTAAAGAGAAGTTAAAACTCCACGATGAAGAAACTCAGCTGGTTAAACAGTGTACGGTGAAGTTAAAACAACGATGGAGAAACTCAGCTTGTTAAATAGTGTAAGATGAAGTTAAAACTCACCAATGGAGAAACTCAGCTGGTTAAACTGTAGAAGATTAAGTTAAAACACAACGATCTGTAAACTCAGCTGGTTAAACAGTGGAAGAAGAAGTTAAAACACCACGATGGAGACACTCAGCTGGTGAAACAGTGTAAGGTGAAGTTAAAACCCCACGATGGAGAGACTCAACTGCTTAAAGAGTGTAAGGTGAAGTTAAAACACAACGATGGAGAAACTGAGCTGGTTAAACAGTGTAATGAGAAGTTAAAATGCAACGATGGAGAAACTCAGCTGGCGAAACAGTGTAAGGTGAAGTTAAAACACAATGATGAAGAAACTCAACTTGATGAACAGTGTAAGGTCAAGTTAAACCACCACGATGGAGAAACTCAGCTGGTTAAACACTGTAAAGTGAACTTAAAACGCTACAATGGAGATACTGCTGGTTAAACAGTGTAAGGTGAAGTTAAAACACAAGAATGTAGAAACTACTGGTTAAACAGTGTAAGGTAAAGTTAAAGCACAACATTGGAGAAACTCAGCTGGTTACACAGTGTAAGGTGAAGTTAAAACGCAACGATGGAGTAACTCAGCTGGTTAAACAGTGTAAGGTGAAGTAAAAATGCAACGATGTAGAATCTCAGCTTGTTAAACAGTGTAAAGTGAAGTTAAAACACCACGATGGAGAAACTCAGCTGGTTAAACAGTGTAAGGTGAAGTAAAAACGCAACGATGGAGAATTTCAGCTGGTGAAACAGTGTAAAGTGAAGCTAATACATCACGATGGAGAAACTCAGCTTGTGAAACAGTGTAAGGTGAAGTTAAAACATGACGAAGGAGAAACTCAGCTGGTTAAACAGTGTAAGGAGAAGTTAAAACACAACTATGGAGAAACTCAGCTGGTTAAACAGTGTAAAGTGAAGTTAAAACAATGATGGAGAAACTCAGCTGGTGAAACAGTGTAAGGTGAACTTAAAACACCACGATGGAGAAAATCAGCTGGTTGAACGATGTAAAGTGAAGTTAAAACGCAACGATGGAGAAACTCATCTGGTTAAAGAGTGTAAGGTGAAGTTAAAACACATTGATGGAGGAACTCATCTGGTTCAACAGTGTAAAGTGTAGTGAAAACGCAACGATGGAGAAACTCAGCTGGTTAAACAGCGTAAGGTGAACTAAAAACAGAACGATGGAGAAACTAAGCTGGTTAAACAGTGTAAAGTGAAGTTAAAACGCAATGATGGAGGAACTCAGCTGGTTAAACAGTATAAGGTGAAGTTAAAACACAACGATGTAGGAACTCAGCTGGTGAAACAGTGTAAGGTGAAGTTAAAACACAATGATGAAGAAACTCAACTTGATGAACAGTGTAAGGTCAAGTTAAACCACCACGATGGAGAAACTCAGCTGGTTAAACTCTGTAAAGTGAACTTAAAACGCTACAATGGAGATACTGCTGGTTAAACAGTGTAAGGTGAAGTTAAAACACAAGAATGTAGAAACTACTTGTTAAACAATGTTAGGTAAAGTTTAAATACGACGAAGGAGAAACTCAGCTGGTTAAACAGTGTAAGGAGAAGTTAAAACACAACTATGGAGAAACTCAGCTGGTTAAACAGTGTAAGGAGAAGTTAAAACAATGATGGAGAAACTCAGCTGGTGAAACAGTGTAAGGTGAATTTAAAACACCACGATGGAGAAACTCCGCTGGTTGTACAGTGTAAAGTGAAGTTAAAACACAATGATGGAGATACTCATCTGGTTAAAGAGTGTAAGGTGAAGTAAAAACACAATGATGGAGGAATTCATCTGGTTCAACAGTGTAAAGTGTAGTGAAAACGCAACGATGGAGAAACTCAGCTGGTTAAACAGCGTAAGGTGAACTAAAAACAGAACGATGGAGAAACTAAGCTTGTTAAACAGTGTAAAGTGAAGTTAAAACGCAATGATGGAGGAACTCAGCTGGTTAAACAGCGTAAGGTGAAGTTAAAACACAACGATGTAGGAACTCAGCTGATGAAACAGTGTAAGGTGAAGTTAAAACCCCACGATGGAGAGACTCAACTGCTTAAAGAGTGTAAGGTGAAGTTAAAACACAACGATGGAGAAACTGAGCTGGTTAAACAGTGTAATGTGAAGTTAAAATGCAACGATGGAGAAACTCTGCTGGCGAAACAGTGTAAGGTGAAATTTAAACACAATGATGAAGAAACTCAACTTGATGAACAGTGTAAGGTCAAGTTAAACCACCACGATGGAGAAACTCAGCTGGTTAAACACTGTAAAGTGAACTTAAAACGCTACAATGGAGATACTGCTGGTTAAACAGTGTAAGGTGAAGTTAAAACACAAGAATGTAGAAACTACTTGTTAAACAGTGTAAGGTAAAGTTAAAATACGACGAAGGAGAAACTCAGCTGGTTAAACAGTGTAAGGAGAAGTTAAAACACAATGATGAAGAAACTCAACTTGATGAAAAGTGTAAGGTCAAGTTAAACCACCACGATGGAGAAACTCAGCTGGTTAAACACTGTAAAGTGAACTTAAAACGCTACAATGGAGATACTGCTGGTTAAACAGTGTAAGGTGAAGTTAAAACATGACGAAGGAGAAACTCAGCTGGTTAAACAGTGTAAGGAGAAGTTAAAACACAACTATGGAGAAACTCAGCTGGTTAAACAGTGTAAAGTGAAGTTAAAACAATGATGGAGAAACTCAGCTGGTGAAACAGTGTAAGGTGAACTTAAAACACCACGATGGAGAAAATCAGCTGGTTGAACGGTGTAAAGTGAAGTTAAAACGCAACGATGGAGAAACTCATCTGGTTAAAGAGTGTAAGGTGAAGTTAAAACACATTGATGGAGGAACTCATCTGGTTCAACAGTGTAAAGTGTAGTGAAAACGCAACGATGGAGAAACTCAGCTGGTTAAACAGCGTAAGGTGAACTAAAAACAGAACGATGGAGAAACTAAGCTGGTTAAACAGTGTAAAGTGAAGTTAAAACGCAATGATGGAGGAACTCAGCTGGTTAAACAGTATAAGGCGAAGTTAAAACCCAACGGTGGAGAAACTCATCTGGTTACACAGTGTAAGGTGAAGTTAAAACACAATGATGGAAAAATTTATCTGATTAAACAGTGTAAAGAGAAGTTAAAACTCCACGATGAAGAAACTCAGCTGGTTAAACAGTGTACGGTGAAGTTAAAACAACGATGGAGAAACTCAGCTTGTTAAATAGTGTAAGATGAAGTTAAAACTCAACAATGGAGAAACTCAGCTGGTTAAACAGTAGAAGATTAAGTTAAAACACAACGATCGGTAAACTCAGCTGGTTAAACAGTGGAAGAAGAAGTTAAAACACCACGATGGAGACACTCAGCTGGTGAAACAGTGTAAGGTGAAGTTAAAACCCCACGATGGAGAGACTCAACTGCTTAATGAGTGTAAGGTGAAGTTAAAACACAACGATGGAGAAACTGAGCTGGTTAAACAGTGTAATGAGAAGTTAAAATGCAACGATGGAGAAACTCAGCTGGCGAAACAGTGTAAGGTGAAGTTAAAACACAATGATGAAGAAACTCAACTTGATGAACAGTGTAAGGTCAAGTTAAACCACCACGATGGAGAAACTCAGCTGGTTAAACACTGTAAAGTGAACTTAAAACGCTACAATGGAGATACTGCTGGTTAAACAGTGTAAGGTAAAGTTAAAGCACAACATTGGAGAAACTCAGCTGGTTAAACAGTGTAAGGTGAAGTTAAAACGCAACGATGGAGTAACTCAGCTGGTTAAACAGTGTAAGGTGAAGTAAAAATGCAACGATGTAGAATCTCAGCTTGTTAAACAGTGTAAAGTGAAGTTAAAACACCACGATGGAGAAACTCAGCTGGTTAAACAGTGTAAGGTGAAGTAAAAACGCAACGATGGAGAATTTCAGCTGGTGAAACAGTGTAAAGTGAAGCTAATACATCACGATGGAGAAACTCAGCTTGTGAAACAGTGTAAGGTGAAGTTAAAACATGACGAAGGAGAAACTCAGCTGGTTAAACAGTGTAAGGAGAAGTTCAAACACAACTATGGAGAAACTCAGCTGGTTAAACAGTGTAAAGTGAAGTTAAAACAATGATGGAGAAACTCAGCTGGTGAAACAGTGTAAGGTGAACTTAAAACACCACGATGGAGAAAATCAGCTGGTTGAACGATGTAAAGTGAAGTTAAAACGCAACGATGGAGAAACTTATCGGGTTAAAGAGTGTAAGGTGAAGTTAAAACACATTGATGGAGGAACTCATCTGGTTCAACAGTGTAAAGTGTAGTGAAAACGCAACGATGGAGAAACTCAGCTGGTTAAACAGCGTAAGGTGAACTAAAAACAGAACGATGGAGAAACTAAGCTGGTTAAACAGTGTAAAGTGAAGTTAAAATGCAATGATGGAGGAACTCAGCTGGTTAAACAGTATAAGGCGAAGTTAAAATCCAACGGTGGAGAAACTCATCTGGTTACACAGTGTAAGGTGAAGTTAAAACACAACGATGGAAAAATTTATCTGATTAAACAGTGTAAAGAGAAGTTAAAACTCCACGATGAAGAAACTCAGCTGGTTAAACAGTGTAAGGTGAAGTTAAAACAACGATGGAGAAACTCAGCTTGTTAAATAGTGTAAGATGAAGTTAAAACTCAACAATGGAGAAACTCAGCTGGTTAAACAGTAGAAGATTTAGTTAAAACACAACGATCGGTAAACTCAGCTGCTTAAACAGTGGAAGAAGAAGTTAAAACACCACGATGGAGACACTCAGCTGCTTAAAGAGTGTAAGGTGAAGTTAAAACACAACGATGAAGAAACTGAGCTGGTTAAACAGCGTAAGGTGAACTAAAAACAGAACGATGGAGAAACTAAGCTGGTTAAACAGTGTAAAGTGAAGTTAAAGCACAACATTTGAGAAACTCAGCTGGTTACACAGTGTAAGGTGAAGTTAAAACGCAACGATGGAGTAACTCAGCTGGTTAAACAGCGTAAGGTGAAGTAAAAATGCAACGATGGAGAATCTCAGCTGGTTAAACAGTGTAAAGTGAAGTTAAAACACCACGATGGAGAAACTCAGCTGCTTAAACAGTGAAAGGTGAAGTAAAAACGCAACGATGGAGAATTTCAGCTGGTGAAACAGTGTAAAGTGAAGTTAAAACATCACGATGGAGAAACTCAGCTGGTTAAACAGTGTAAGGTGAAGTTAAAATGCAACGATGGAGAAACTAAGCTGGTTAAACAGTGTAAAGTGAAGTTAAAGCACAACATTGGAGAAACTCAGCTGGTTACACAGTGTAAGGTGAAGTTAAAACGCAACGATGGAGTAATTCAGCTGGTAAAACAGTGTAAGGTGAAGTTAAAATGCAACGATGGAGAAACTCAGTTGGTTAAACAGTGTAAGGTGAAGTTAAAACATGACGAAGTAGAAACTCAACTGGTTAAACAGTGTAAGGAGAAGTTAAAACACAACTATGGAGAAACTCAGCTGGTTAAACAGTGTAAAGTGAAGTTAAAACAATGATGGAGAAACTCAGCTGGTGAAACAGTGTAAGGTGAACTTAAAACACCACGATGGAGAAAATCAGCTGGTTGAACGGTGTAAAGTGAAGTTAAAACGCAACGATGGAGAAACTCATCTGGTTAAAGAGTGTAAGGTGAAGTTAAAACACATTGATGGAGGAACTCATCTGATTCAACAGCGTAAAGTGTAGTGAAAACGCAACGATGGAGAAACTCAGCTGGTTAAACAGCGTAAGGTGAACTAAAAACAGAACGATGGAGAAACTAAGCTGTTAAACAGTGTAAAGTGAAGTTAAAACGCAATGATGGAGGAACTCAGCTGGTTAAACAGCGTAAGGTGAAGTTAAAACACAACGATGTAGGAACTCAGCTGATGAAACAGTGTAAGGTGAAGTTAACACCCCACGATGGAGAGACTCAACTGCTTAAAGAGTGTAAGGTGAAGTTAAAACACAACGATGGAGAAACTGAGCTGGTTAAACAGTGTAATGTGAAGTTAAAATGCAACGATGGAGAAACTCTGCTGGCGAAACAGTGTAAGGTGAAGTTAAAACACAATGATGAAGAAACTCAACTTGATGAACAGTGTAAGGTCAAGTTAAACCACCACGATGGAGAAACTCAGCTGGTTAAACACTGTAAAGTGAACTTAAAACGCTACAATGTAGATACTGCTGGTTAAACAGTGTAAGGTGAAGTTAAAACACAAGAATGTAGAAACTACTTGTACACAGTGTAAGGTAAAGTTAAAATACGACGAAGGAGAAACTCAGCTGGTTAAACAGTGTAAGGAGAAGTTAAAACACAACTATGGAGAAACTCAGCTGGTTAAACAGTGTAAGGAGAAGTTAAAACAATGATGGAGAAACTCAGCTGGGGAAACAGTGTAAGGTGAATTTAAAACACCACGATGGAGAAACTCTGCTGGTTGTACAGTGTAAAGTGAAGTTAAAACACAATGATGGAGATACTCATCTGGTTAAAGAGTGTAAGGTGAAGTAAAAACACAATGATGGAGAAACTCTGCTGGTTGTACAGTGTAAAGTGAAGTTAAAATGCAACGATGGAGAAACTCAGCTGGTGAAACAGTGAAAGGTGAAGTTAAAACACAATGATGAAGAAACTCAACTTGATGAACAGTGTAAGGTGAAGTTAAAGCACCACGATGGAGAAACTACGCTGGTTAAACACTGTAAAGTGAAGTTAAAATGCTACAATGGAGATACTGCTGGTTAAACAGTGTAAGGTGAAGTTTAAACACCACGATGGAGTCACTCAGCTGGTTAAACAGTGTAAAGTGTAGTTAAAGCACAACGTTGGAGAAACTCAGCTGCTTAAACAGTGTAAAGTGAAGTTAAAACTCAATGATGGAGAAACTCAGCTGGTTTAACAGTGTAAGGTGAAGTTAAAACACAAGAATGTAGAAACTACTGGTTAAATAGTGTAAGGTGAAGTTAAAACACGACGAAGGAGAAACTCAGCTGGTTCAACAGTGTAAGGAGAAGTTAAAACAATGATAGAGAAACTCAGCTGGTGAAACAGTGTAAGGTGAATTTAAAACACCACGATGGAGAAACTCAGCTGGTTGAAAGGTGTAAAGTGAAGTTAAAACTCAACAATGGAGAAACTCATCTGGTTAAAGAGTGTAAGGTGAAGTTAAAACACAATGATGGACGAACTCATCTGGTTCAACAGTGTAACGTGAAGTGAAAACGCAACGATGGAGAAACTCAGCTGGTTAAACAGTGTAAGGTGAACTAGAAACAGAATGATGGAGAAACTAAGCTGGTTAAACAGTGTAAAGTGAAGTTAAAGCACAACATTGGAGAAACTCAGCTGGTTACACAGTGTAAGGTGAAGTTAAAACGCAACGATGGAGTAACTCAGCTGGTTAAACAGTGTAAGGTGAAGTAAAAATGCAACGATGGAGAATCTCAGCTGGTTAAACAGTGTAAAGTGAAGTTAAAACACCACGATGGAGAAACTCAGCTGGTTAAACAGTGTAAGGTGAAGTAAAAACGCAACGATGGAGAATTTCAGCTGGTGAAACAGTGTAAAGTGAAGCTAAAACATCACGATGGAGAAACTCAGCTTGTGAAACAGTGTAAGGTGAAGTTAAAACATGACGAAGGAGAAACTCAGCTGGTTAAACAGTGTAAGGAGAAGTTAAAACACAACTATGGAGAAACTCAGCTGGTTAAAAAGTGTAAAGTGAAGTTAAAATGCAACGATGGAGAAACTCAGCTGGTGAAACAGTGAAAGGTGAAGTTAAAACACAATGATGAAGAAACTCAACTTCATGAACAGTGTAAGGTGAAGTTAAAGCACCACGATGGAGAAACTACGCTGGTTAAACACTGTAAAGTGAAGTTAAAATGCTACAATGGAGATACTGCTGGTTAAACAGTGTAAGGTGAAGTTTAAACACCACGATGGAGTCACTCAGCTGGTTAAACAGTGTAAAGTGAAGTTAAAGCACAACGTTGTTGAAACTCAGCTGCTTAAACAGTGTAAAGTGAAGTTAAAACTCAATGATGGAGAAACTCAGCTGGTTAAACAGTGTAAGGTGAAGTAAAAATGCAACGATGGAGAATCTCAGCTTGTTAAACAGTGCAAAGTGAAGTTAAAACAACACGATGGAGAAACTCAGCTGGTTAAACAGTGTAAGGTGAAGTAAAAACGCAACGATGGAGAATTTCAGCTGGTGAAACAGTGTAAAGTGAAGCTAAAACATCACGATGGAGAAACTCAGCTGGTTGAAAGGTGTAAAGTGAAGTTAAATCTCAACGATGGAGAAACTCATCTGGTTAAAGAGTGTAAGGTGAAGTTAAAACAAAATGATGGACGAACTCATCTGGTTCAACAGTGTAACGTGAAGTGAAAACGCAACGATGGAGAAACTCAGCTGGTTAAACAGCGTAAGGTGAACTAGAAACAGAACGATGGAGAAACTAAGCTGGTTAAACAGTGTAAAGTGAAGTTAAAGCACAACATTGGAGAAACTCAGCTGGTTACACAGTGTAAGGTGAAGTTAAAACGCAACGATGGAGTAACTCAGCTGGTTAAACAGTGTAAGGTGAAGTAAAAATGCAATGATGGAGAATCTCAGCTGGTTAAACAGTGTAAGGTGAAGTTAAAACACGACGAAGGAGAAACTCAGCTGGTTCAACAGTGTAAGGAGAAGTTAAAACAATGATAGAGAAACTCAGCTGGTGAAACAGTGTAAGGTGAATTTAAAACACCACGATGGAGAAACTCAGCTGGTTGAAAGGTGTAAAGTGAAGTTAAAACTCAACGATGGAGAAACTCATCTGGTTAAAGAGTGTAAGGTGAAGTTAAAACAAAATGATGGACGAACTCATCTGGTTCAACAGTGTAACGTGAAGTGAAAACGCAACGATGGAGAAACTCAGCTGGTTAAACAGCGTAAGGTGAACTAGAAACAGAACGATGGAGAAACTAAGCTGGTTAAACAGTGTAAAGTGAAGTTAAAGCACAACATTGGAGAAACTCAGCTGGTTACACAGTGTAAGGTGAAGTTAAAACGCAACGATGGAGTAACTCAGCTGGTTAAACAGTGTAAGGTGAAGTAAAAATGCAATGATGGAGAATCTCAGCTGGTTAAACAGTGTAAAGTGAAGTTAAAACACCACGATGGAGAAACTCAGCTGGTTAAACAGTGTAAGGTGAAGTAAAAATGTAACGATGGAGAATTTCAGCTGGTGAAACAGTGTAAAGTGAAGCTAAAACATGACGAAGGAGAAACTCAGCTGGTTAAAAGTGTAAGGAGAAGTTAAAACACAACTATGGAGAAACTCAGCTGGTTAAACAGTGTAAAGTGAAGTTAAAACAATGATGGAGAAACTCAGCTGGTGAAACAGTGTAAGGTGAACTTAAAACACCACGATGGAGAAAATCAGCTGGTTGAACGGTGTAAAGTGAAGTTAAAACGCAACGATGGAGAAACTCATCTGGTTAAAGAGTGTAAGGTGAAGTTAAAACACATTGATGGAGGAACTCATCTGGTTCAACAGTGTAAAGTGTAGTGAAAACGCAACGATGGAGAAACTCAGCTGGTTAAACAGCGTAAGGTGAACTAAAAACAGAACGATGGAGAAACTAAGCTGGTTAAACAGTGTAAAGTGAAGTTAAAACGCAATGATGGAGGAACTCAGCTGGTTAAACAGTATAAGGCGAAGTTAAAACCCAACGGTGGAGAAACTCATCTGGTTACACAGTGTAAGGTGAAGTTAAAACACAACGATGGAAAAATTTATCTGATTAAACAGTGTAAAGAGAAGTTAAAGCACAACATTGGAGAAACTCAGCTGGTTAAACAGTGTACGGTGAAGTTAAAACAACGATGGAGAAACTCAGCTTGTTAAATAGTGTAAGATGAAGTTAAAACTCAACAATGGAGAAACTCAGCTTGTTAAACAGTAGAAGATTAAGTTAAAACACAACGATCGGTAAACTCAGCTGGTTAAACAGTGGAAGAAGAAGTTAAAACACCACGATGGAGACACTCAGCTGGTGAAACAGTGTAATGAGAAGTTAAAATGCAACGATGGAGAAACTCAGCTGGGGAAACAGTGTAAGGTGAAGTTAAAACACAATGATGAAGAAACTCAACTTGATGAACAGTGTAAGGTCAAGTTAAACCACCACGATGGAGAAACTCAGCTGGTTAAACACTGTAAAGTGAACTTAAAACGCTACAATGGAGATACTGCTGGTTAAACAGTGTAAGGTGAAGTTAAAACACAAGAATGTAGAAACTACTGGTTAAACAGTGTAAGGTAAAGTTAAAATACGACGAAGGAGAAACTCAGCTGCTTAAACAATGTAAGGAAAAGTTAAAACACAATGATTGAGAAACTCAGCTGGTTAAACATTGGAAGATGAAGTTAAAACACAACGATGGAGAAACTCAGCTGGTTAAACAGTGTAAGGTGAAGTTAAAACGCAACGATGTAGAAACTCCGCTGGTTGTACAGTGTAAAGTGAAGTTAAAATGAAACAATGGAGAAACTCAGCTGGTGAAACAGTGAAAGGTGAAGTTAAAACACAATGATGAAGAAACTCAACTTGATGATCAGTGTAAGGTGAAGTTAAACCACCACGATGGAGAAACTACGCTGGTTAAACACTGTAAAGTGAAGTTAAAATGCTACAATGGAGATACTGCTGGTTAAACAGTGTAAGGTGAAGTTTAAACACCACGATGGAGTCACTCAGCTGGTTAAACAGTGTAAAGTGAAGTTAAAGCACAACGTTGGAGAAACTCAGCTGCTTAAACAGTGTAAAGTGAAGTTAAAACTCAATGATGGAGAAACTCAGCTGGTTAAACAGTGTAAGGTGAAGTTAAAACACAAGAATGTAGAAACTACTGGTTAAATAGTGTAAGGTGAAGTTAAAACACGACGAAGGAGAAACTCAGCTGGTTCAACAGTGTAAGGAGAAGTTAAAACAATGATAGAGAAACTCAGCTGGTGAAACAGTGTAAGGTGAATTTAAAACACCACGATGGAGAAACTCAGCTGGTTGAAAGGTGTAAAGTGAAGTTAAAACTCAACAATGGAGAAACTCATCTGGTTAAAGAGTGTAAGGTGAAGTTAAAACACAATGATGGACGAACTCATCTGGTTCAACAGTGTAACGTGAAGTGAAAACGCAACGATGGAGAAACTCAGCTGGTTAAACAGTGTAAGGTGAACTAGAAACAGAACGATGGAGAAACTAAGCTGGTTAAACAGTGTAAAGTGAAGTTAAAGCACAACATTGGAGAAACTCAGCTGATTACACAGTGTAAGGTGAAGTTAAAACGCAACGATGGAGTAACTCAGCTGGTTAAACAGTGTAAGGTGAAGTAAAAATGCAACGATGGAGAATCTCAGCTGGTTAAACAGTGTAAAGTGAAGTTAAAACACCACGATGGAGAAACTCAGCTGGTTAAACAGTGTAAGGTGAAGTAAAAACGCAACGATGGAGAATTTCAGCTGGTGAAACAGTGTAAAGTGAAGCTAAAACATCACGATGGAGAAACTCAGCTTGTGAAACAGTGTAAGGTGAAGTTAAAACATGACGAAGGAGAAACTCAGCTGGTTAAACAGTGTAAGGAGAAGTTAAAACACAACTATGGAGAAACTCAGCTGGTTAAACAGTGTAAAGTGAAGTTAAAATGCAACGATGGAGAAACAGCTGGTGAAACAGTGAAAGGTGAAGTTAAAACACAATGATGAAGAAACTCAACTTCATGAACAGTGTAAGGTGAGGTTAAAGCACCACGATGGAGAAACTACGCTGGTTAAACACTGTAAAGTGAAGTTAAAATGCTACAATGGAGATACTGCTGGTTAAACAGTGTAAGGTGAAGTTTAAACACCACGATGGAGTCACTCAGCTGGTTAAACAGTGTAAAGTGAAGTTAAAGCACAACGTTGGAGAAACTCAGCTGCTTAAACAGTGTAAAGTGAAGTTAAAACTCAATGATGGAGAAACTCAGCTGGTGAAACAGTGTAAGGTGAAGTTAAAACATGACAAAGGAGAAACTCAGCTGGTTAAACAGTGTAAGGAGAAGTTAAAACACAACTATGGAGAAACTCAGCTGGTTAAACAGTGTAAAGTGAAGTTAAAACAATGATGGAGAAACTCAGCTGGTGAAACAGAGTAAGGTGAACTTAAAACGCCACGATTGAGAAAATCAGCTGGTTGAACGGTGTAAAGTGAAGTTAAAACGCAACGATGGAGAAACTCATCTGGTTAAAGAGTGTAAGCTGAAGTTAAAACACATTGATGGAAGAACTCATCTGGTTCAACAGTGTAAAGTGTAGTGAAAACGCAACGATGGAGAAACTCAGCTGGTTAAACAGCGTAAGGTGAACTAAAAACAGAACGATGGAGAAAGTAAGCTGGTTAAACAGTGTAAAGTGCAGTTAAAACGCAATGATGGAGGAACTCAGCTGGTTAAACAGCGTAAGGAGAAGTTAAAACACAACGATGGAGAAACTGAGCTGGTTAAACAGTGTAATGTGAAGTTAAAATGCAACGATGGAGAAACTCAGCTGGCGAAACAGTGTAAGGTGAAGTTAAAACACAATGATGAAGAAACTCAACTTGATGAACGGTGTAAGGTCAAGTTAAACCACCACAATGGAGAAACTCAGCTGGTTAAACACTGTAAAGTGAACTTAAAACGCTACAATGGAGATACTGCTGGTTAAACAGTGTAAGGTGAAGTTAAAACACAAGAATGTAGAAACTACTTGTTAAACAGTGTAAGGTAAAGTTAAAATACGACGAAGGAGAAACTCAGCTGGTTAAACAGTGTAAGGAGAAGTTAAAACACAACTATGGAGAAACTCAGCTGGTTAAACAGTGTAAGGAGAAGTTAAAACAATGATGGAGAAACTCAGCTGGTGAAACAGTGTAAGGTGAATTTAAAACACCACGATGGAGAAACTCCGCTGGTTGTACAGTGTAAAGTGAAGTTAAAACACAATGATGGAGATACTCATCTGGTTAAAGAGTGTAAGGTGAAGTAAAAACACAATGATGGAGGAATTCATCTGGTTCAACAGTGTAAAGTGAAGTGAAAATGCAACGATGGAGAAACTCAGCTGGTTAAACAGCGTAAGGTTAACTAAAAACAGAACGATGTAGAAACTAAGCTGGTTAAACAGTGTAAAGTGAAGTTAAAGCACAACATTGGAGAAACTCAGCTGGTTACACAGTGTAAGGTGAAGTTAAAACGCAACGATGGAGTAACTCAGCTGGTTAAACAGTTTAAAGTGAAGTTAAAACACCACGATGGAGAAACTCAGCTGGTTAAACAGTGTAAGGTGAAGTAAAAATGCAACGATGGAGAATTTCAGCTGGTGAAACAGTGTAAAGTGAAGCTAAAACATCACGATGGAGAAACTCAGCTTGTGAAACAGTGTAAGGTGAAGTTAAAACATGACGAAGGAGAAACTCAGCTGGTTAAACAGTGTAAGGATAAGTTAAAACACAACTATGGAGAAACTCAGCTGGTTAAACAGTGTAAGGAGAAGTTAAAACAATGATGGAGAAACTCAGCTGGTGAAACAGTGTAAGGTGAAGTAAAAACGCAACGATGGAGAATTTCAGCTGGTGAAACAGTGTAAAGTGAAGCTAAAACATCACGATGGAGAAACTCAGCTTGTGAAACAGTGTAAGGTGAAGTTAAAACATGACGAAGGAGAAACTCAGCTGGTTAAACAGTGTAAGGAGAAGTTAAAACACAACTATGGAGAAACTCAGCTGGTTAAACAGTGTAAAGTGAAGTTAAAATGCAACGATGGAGAAAGTCAGCTGGTGAAACAGTGAAAGGTGAAGTTAAAACACAATGATGAAGAAACTCAACTTCATGAACAGTGTAAGGTGAAGTTAAAGCACCACGATGGAGAAACTACGCTGGTTAAACACTGTAAAGTGAAGATAAAATGCTACAATGGAGATACTGCTGGTTAAACAGTGTAAGGTGAAGTTTAAACACCACGATGGAGTCACTCAGCTGGTTAAACAGTGTAAAGTGAAGTTAAAGCACAACGTTGGAGAAACTCAGCTGCTTAAACAGTGTAAAGTGAAGTTAAAACTCAATGATGGAGAAACTCAGCTGGTTAAACAGTGTAAGGTGAAGTTAAAACACAAGAATGTAGAAACTACTGGTTAAATAGTGTAAGGTGAAGTTAAAACACGACGAAGGAGAAACTCAGCTGGTTCAACAGTGTAAGGAGAAGTTAAAACAATGATAGAGAAACTCAGCTGGTGAAACAGTGTAAGGTGAATTTAAAACACCACGATGGAGAAACTCAGCTGGTTGAAAGGTGTAAAGTGAAGTTAAAACTCAACAATGGAGAAACTCATCTGGTTAAAGAGTGTAAGGTGAAGTTAAAACACAATGATGGACGAACTCATCTGGTTCAACAGTGTAACGTGAAGTGAAAACGCAATAATGGAGAAACTCAGCTGGTTAAACAGCGTAAGGTGAACTAGAAACAGAACGATGGAGAAACTAAGCTGGTTAAACAGTGTAAAGTGAAGTTAAAGCACAACATTGGAGAAACTCAGCTGGTTACACAGTGTAAGGTGAAGTTAAAACGCAACGATGGAGTAACTCAGCTGGTTAAACAGTGTAAGGTGAAGTAAAAATGCAACGATGGAGAATCTCAGCTGGTTAAACAGTGTAAAGTGAAGTTAAAGCACAACATTGGAGAAACTCAGCTGGTTACACAGTGTAAGGTGAAGTTAAAACACCACGATGGAGAAACTCAGCTGGTTAAACAGTGTAAGGTGAAGTAAAAACGCAACGATGGAGAATTTCAGCTGGTGAAACAGTGTAAAGTGAAGCTAAAACATCACGATGGAGAAACTCAGCTTGTGAAACAGTGTAAGGTGAAGTTAAAACATGACGAAGGAGAAACTCAGCTGGTTAAACAGTGTAAGGAGAAGTTAAAACACAACTATGGAGAAACTCAGCTGGTTAAACAGTGTAAAGTGAAGTTAAAACAACGATGGAGAAACTCATCTGGTTAAAGAGTGTAAGCTGAAGTTAAAACACATTGATGGAGGAACTCATCTGGTTCAACAGTGTAAAGTGTAGTGAAAACGCAACGATGGAGAAACTCAGCTGGTTAAACAGCGTAAGGTGAACTAAAAACAGAACTATGGAGAAACTAAGCTGGTTAAACAATGTAAAGTGAAGTTAAAACGCAATGATGGAGGAACTCAGCTGGTTAAACAGTATAAGGCGAAGTTAAAACCCAACGGTGGAGAAACTCATCTGGTTACACAGTGTAAGGTGAAGTTAAAACACAACGATGGAAAAATTTATCTGATTAAACAGTGTAAAGAGAAGTTAAAACTCCACGATGAAGAAACTCAGCTGGTTAAACAGTGTACGGTGAAGTTAAAACAACGATGGAGAAACTCAGCTTGTTAAATAGTGTAAGATGAAGTTAAAACTCAACAATGGAGAAACTCAGCTTGTTAAACAGTAGAAGATTAAGTTAAAACACAACGATCGGTAAACTCAGCTGGTTAAACAGTGGAAGAAGAAGTTAAAACACCACGATGGAGACACTCAGCTGGTGAAACAGTGTAAGGTGAAGTTAAAACCCCACGATGGAGAGACTCAACTGCTTAAAGAGTGTAAGGTGAAGTTAAAACACAACGATGGAGAAACTGAGCTGGTTAAACAGTGTAATGAGAAGTTAAAATGCAACGATGGAGAAACTCAGCTGGCGAAACAGTGTAAGGTGAAGTTAAAACACAATGATGAAGAAACTCAACTTGATGAACAGTGTAAGGTCAAGTTAAACCACCACGATGGAGAAACTCAGCTGGTTAAACACTGTAAAGTGAACTTAAAACGCTATAATGGAGATACTGCTGGTTAAACAGTGTAAAGTGAAGTTAAAACACAAGAATGTAGAAACTACTGGTTAAACAGTGTAAGGTAAAGTTAAAATACGACGAAGGAGAAACTCAGCTGGTTAAACAATGTAAGGAGAAGTTAAAACACAATGATTGAGAAACTCAGCTGGTTAAACATTGGAAGATGAAGTTAATACACAACGATGGAGAAACTCAGCTGGTTAAACAGTGTAAGGTGAAGTTAAAACGCAACGATGTAGAAATTCCGCTGGTTGTACAGTGTAAAGTGAAGTTAAAATGAAACAATGGAGAAACTCAGCTGGTGAAACAGTGAAAGGTGAAGTTAAAACACAATGATGAAGAAACTCAACTTGATGATCAGTGTAAGGTGAAGTTAAACCACCACGATGGAGAAACTACGCTGGTTAAACACTGTAAAGTGAAGTTAAAATGCTACAATGGAGATACTGCTGGTTAAACAGTGTAAGGTGAAGTTTAAACACCACGATGGAGTCACTCAGCTGGTTAAACAGTGTAAAGTGCAGTTAAAACGCAATGATGGAGGAACTCAGCTGGTTAAACAGCGTAAGGTGAAGTTAAAACACAACGATGGAGAAACTGAGCTGGTTAAACAGTGTAATGTGAAGTTAAAATGCAACGATGGAGAAACTCAGCTGGCGAAACAGTGTAAGGTGAAGTTAAAACACAATGATGAAGAAACTCAACTTGATGAACGGTGTAAGGTCAAGTTAAACCACCACAATGGAGAAACTCAGCTGGTTAAACACTGTAAAGTGAACTTAAAACGCTACAATGGAGATACTGCTGGTTAAACAGTGTAAGGTGAAGTTAAAACACAAGAATGTAGAAACTACTTGTTAAACAGTGTAAGGTAAAGTTAAAATACGACGAAGGAGAAACTCAGCTGGTTAAACAGTGTAAGGAGAAGTTAAAACAAAACTATGGAGAAACTCAGCTGGTTAAACAGTGTAAGGAGAAGTTAAAACAATGATGGAGAAACTCAGCTGGTGAAACAGTGTAAGGTGAATTTAAAACACCACGATGGAGAAACTCCGCTGGTTGTACAGTGTAAAGTGAAGTTAAAACACAATGATGGAGATACTCATCTGGTTAAAGAGTGTAAGGTGAAGTAAAAACACAATGATGGAGGAATTCATCTGGTTCAACAGTGTAAAGTGAAGTGAAAATGCAACGATGGAGAAACTCAGCTGGTTAAACAGCGTAAGGTTAACTAAAAACAGAACGATGTAGAAACTAAGCTGGTTAAACAGTGTAAAGTGAAGTTAAAGCACAACATTGGAGAAACTCAGCTGGTTACACAGTGTAAGGTGAAGTTAAAACGCAACGATGGAGTAACTCAGCTGGTTAAACAGTTTAAAGTGAAGTTCAAACACCACGATGGAGAAACTCAGCTGGTTAAACAGTGTAAGGTGAAGTAAAAATGCAACGATGGAGAATTTCAGCTGGTGAAACAGTGTAAAGTGAAGCTAAAACATCACGATGGAGAAACTCAGCTTGTGAAACAGTGTAAGGTGAAGTTAAAACATGACGAAGGAGAAACTCAGCTTGTGAAACAGTGTAAGGTGAAGTTAAAACATGACGAAGGAGAAACTACGCTGGTTAAACACTGTAAAGTGAAGATAAAATGCTACAATGGAGATACTGCTGGTTAAACAGTGTAAGGTGAAGTTTAAACACCACGATGGAGTCACTCAGCTGGTTAAACAGTGTAAAGTGAAGTTAAAGCACAACGTTGGAGAAACTCAGCTGCTTAAACAGTGTAAAGTGAAGTTAAAACTCAATGATGGAGAAACTCAGCTGGTTAAACAGTGTAAGGTGAAGTTAAAACACAAGAATGTAGAAACTACTGGTTAAATAGTGTAAGGTGAAGTTAAAACACGACGAAGGAGAAACTCAGCTGGTTCAACAGTGTAAGGAGAAGTTAAAACAATGATAGAGAAACTCAGCTGGTGAAACAGTGTAAGGTGAATTTAAAACACCACGATGGAGAAACTCAGCTGGTTGAAAGGTGTAAAGTGAAGTTAAAACTCAAAAATGGAGAAACTCATCTGGTTAAAGAGTGTAAGGTGAAGTTAAAACACAATGATGGACGAACTCATCTGGTTCAACAGTGTAACGTGAAGTGAAAACGCAATAATGGAGAAACTCAGCTGGTTAAACAGCGTAAGGTGAACTAGAAACAGAACGATGGAGAAACTAAGCTGGTTAAACAGTGTAAAGTGAAGTTAAAGCACAACATTGGAGAAACTCAGCTGGTTACACAGTGTAAGGTGAAGTTAAAACGCAACGATGGAGTAACTCAGCTGGTTAAACAGTGTAAGGTGAAGTAAAAATGCAACGATGGAGAATCTCAGCTGGTTAAACAGTGTAAAGTGAAGTTAAAGCACAACATTGGAGAAACTCAGCTGGTTACACAGTGTAAGGTGAAGTTAAAACACCACGATGGAGAAACTCAGCTGGTTAAACAGTGTAAGGTGAAGTAAAAACGCAACGATGGAGAATTTCAGCTGGTGAAACAGTGTAAAGTGAAGCTAAAACATCACGATGGAGAAACTCAGCTTGTGAAACAGTGTAAGGTGAAGTTAAAACATGACGAAGGAGAAACTCAGCTGGTTAAACAGTGTAAGGAGAAGTTAAAACACAACTATGGAGAAACTCAGCTGGTTAAACAGTGTAAAGTGAACTAAAAACAGAACTATGGAGAAACTAAGCTGGTTAAACAGTGTAAAGTGAAGTTAAAACGCAATGATGGAGGAACTCAGCTGGTTAAACAGTATAAGGCGAAGTTAAAACCCAACGGTGGAGAAACTCATCTGGTTACACAGTGTAAGGTGAAGTTAAAACACAACGATGGAAAAATTTATCTGATTAAACAGTGTAAAGAGAAGTTAAAACTCCACGATGAAGAAACTCAGCTGGTTAAACACTGTACGGTGAAGTTAAAACAACGATGGAGAAACTCAGCTTGTTAAATAGTGTAAGATGAAGTTAAAACTCAACAATGGAGAAACTCAGCTTGTTAAACAGTAGAAGATTAAGTTAAAACACAACGATCGGTAAACTCAGCTGGTTAAACAGTGGAAGAAGAAGTTAAAACACCACGATGGAGACACTCAGCTGGTGAAACAGTGTAAGGTGAAGTTAAAACCCCACGATGGAGAGACTCAACTGCTTAAAGAGTGTAAGGTGAAGTTAAAACACAACGATGGAGAAACTGAGCTGGTTAAACAGTGTAATGAGAAGTTAAAATGCAACGATGGAGAAACTCAGCTGGCGAAACAGTGTAAGGTGAAGTTAAAACACAATGATGAAGAAACTCAACTTGATGAACAGTGTAAGGTCAAGTTAAACCACCACGATGGAGAAACTCAGCTGGTTAAACACTGTAAAGTGAACTTAAAACGCTATAATGGAGATACTGCTGGTTAAACAGTGTAAAGTGAAGTTAAAACACAAGAATGTAGAAACTACTGGTTAAACAGTGTAAGGTAAAGTTAAAATACGACGAAGGAGAAACTCAGCTGGTTAAACAATGTAAGGAGAAGTTAAAACACAATGATTGAGAAACTCAGCTGGTTAAACATTGGAAGATGAAGTTAATACACAACGATGGAGAAACTCAGCTGGTTAAACAGTGTAAGGTGAAGTTAAAACGCAACGATGTAGAAATTCCGCTGGTTGTACAGTGTAAAGTGAAGTTAAAATGAAACAATGGAGAAACTCAGCTGGTGAAACAGTGAAAGGTGAAGTTAAAACACAATGATGAAGAAACTCAACTTGATGATCAGTGTAAGGTGAAGTTAAACCACCACGATGGAGAAACTACGCTGGTTAAACACTGTAAAGTGAAGTTAAAATGCTACAATGGAGATACTGCTGGTTAAACAGTGTAAGGTGAAGTTTAAACACCACGATGGAGTCACTCAGCTGGTTAAACAGTGTAAAGTGCAGTTAAAACGCAATGATGGAGGAACTCAGCTGGTTAAACAGCGTAAGGTGAAGTTAAAACACAACGATGGAGAAACTGAGCTGGTTAAACAGTGTAATGTGAAGTTAAAATGCAACGATGGAGAAACTCAGCTGGCGAAACAGTGTAAGGTGAAGTTAAAACACAATGATGAAGAAACTCAACTTGATGAACGGTGTAAGGTCAAGTTAAACCACCACAATGGAGAAACTCAGCTGGTTAAACACTGTAAAGTGAACTTAAAACGCTACAATGGAGATACTGCTGGTTAAACAGTGTAAGGTGAAGTTAAAACACAAGAATGTAGAAACTACTTGTTAAACAGTGTAAGGTAAAGTTAAAATACGACGAAGGAGAAACTCAGCTGGTTAAACAGTGTAAGGAGAAGTTAAAACACAACTATGGAGAAACTCAGCTGGTTAAACAGTGTAAGGAGAAGTTAAAACAATGATGGAGAAACTCAGCTGGTGAAACAGTGTAAGGTGAATTTAAAACACCACGATGGAGAAACTCCGCTGGTTGTACAGTGTAAAGTGAAGTTAAAACACAATGATGGAGATACTCATCTGGTTAAAGAGTGTAAGGTGAAGTAAAAACACAATGATGGAGGAATTCATCTGGTTCAACAGTGTAAAGTGAAGTGAAAATGCAACGATGGAGAAACTCAGCTGGTTAAACAGCGTAAGGTTAACTAAAAACAGAACGATGTAGAAACTAAGCTGGTTAAACAGTGTAAAGTGAAGTTAAAGCACAACATTGGAGAAACTCAGCTGGTTACACAGTGTAAGGTGAAGTTAAAACGCAACGATGGAGTAACTCAGCTGGTTAAACAGTTTAAAGTGAAGTTAAAACACCACGATGGAGAAACTCAGCTGGTTAAACAGTGTAAGGTGAAGTAAAAATGCAACGATGGAGAATTTCAGCTGGTGAAACAGTGTAAAGTGAAGCTAAAACATCACGATGGAGAAACTCAGCTTGTGAAACAGTGTAAGGTGAAGTTAAAACATGACGAAGGAGAAACTCAGCTTGTGAAACAGTGTAAGGTGAAGTTAAAACATGACGAAGGAGAAACTACGCTGGTTAAACACTGTAAAGTGAAGATAAAATGCTACAATGGAGATACTGCTGGTTAAACAGTGTAAGGTGAAGTTTAAACACCACGATGGAGTCACTCAGCTGGTTAAACAGTGTAAAGTGAAGTTAAAGCACAACGTTGGAGAAACTCAGCTGCTTAAACAGTGTAAAGTGAAGTTAAAACTCAATGATGGAGAAACTCAGCTGGTTAAACAGTGTAAGGTGAAGTTAAAACACAAGAATGTAGAAACTACTGGTTAAATAGTGTAAGGTGAAGTTAAAACACGACGAAGGAGAAACTCAGCTGGTTCAACAGTGTAAGGAGAAGTTAAAACAATGATAGAGAAACTCAGCTGGTGAAACAGTGTAAGGTGAATTTAAAACACCACGATGGAGAAACTCAGCTGGTTGAAAGGTGTAAAGTGAAGTTAAAACTCAAAAATGGAGAAACTCATCTGGTTAAAGAGTGTAAGGTGAAGTTAAAACACAATGATGGACGAACTCATCTGGTTCAACAGTGTAACGTGAAGTGAAAACGCAATAATGGAGAAACTCAGCTGGTTAAACAGCGTAAGGTGAACTAGAAACAGAACGATGGAGAAACTAAGCTGGTTAAACAGTGTAAAGTGAAGTTAAAGCACAACATTGGAGAAACTCAGCTGGTTACACAGTGTAAGGTGAAGTTAAAACGCAACGATGGAGTAACTCAGCTGGTTAAACAGTGTAAGGTGAAGTAAAAATGCAACGATGGAGAATCTCAGCTGGTTAAACAGTGTAAAGTGAAGTTAAAGCACAACATTGGAGAAACTCAGCTGGTTACACAGTGTAAGGTGAAGTTAAAACACCACGATGGAGAAACTCAGCTGGTTAAACAGTGTAAGGTGAAGTAAAAACGCAACGATGGAGAATTTCAGCTGGTGAAACAGTGTAAAGTGAAGCTAAAACATCACGATGGAGAAACTCAGCTTGTGAAACAGTGTAAGGTGAAGTTAAAACATGACGAAGGAGAAACTCAGCTGGTTAAACAGTGTAAGGAGAAGTTAAAACACAACTATGGAGAAACTCAGCTGGTTAAACAGTGTAAAGTGAAGTTAAAACAACGATGGAGAAACTCATCTGGTTAAAGAGTGTAAGCTGAAGTTAAAACACATTGATGGAGGAACTCATCTGGTTCAACAGTGTAAAGTGTAGTGAAAACGCAACGATGGAGAAACTCAGCTGGTTAAACAGCGTAAGGTGAACTAAAAACAGAACTATGGAGAAAATAAGCTGGTTAAACAGTGTAAAGTGAAGTTAAAACGCAATGATGGAGGAACTCAGCTGGTTAAACAGTATAAGGCGAAGTTAAAACCCAACGGTGGAGAAACTCATCTGGTTACACAGTGTAAGGTGAAGTTAAAACACAACGATGGAAAAATTTATCTGATTAAACAGTGTAAAGAGAAGTTAAAACTCCACGATGAAGAAACTCAGCTGGTTAAACAGTGTACGGTGAAGTTAAAACAACGATGGAGAAACTCAGCTTGTTAAATAGTGTAAGATGAAGTTAAAACTCAACAATGGAGAAACTCAGCTTGTTAAACAGTAGAAGATTAAGTTAAAACACAACGATCGGTAAACTCAGCTGGTTAAACAGTGGAAGAAGAAGTTAAAACACCACGATGGAGACACTCAGCTGGTGAAACAGTGTAAGGTGAAGTTAAAACCCCACGATGGAGAGACTCAACTGCTTAAAGAGTGTAAGGTGAAGTTAAAACACAACGATGGAGAAACTGAGCTGGTTAAACAGTGTAATGAGAAGTTAAAATGCAACGATGGAGAAACTCAGCTGGCGAAACAGTGTAAGGTGAAGTTAAAACACAATGATGAAGAAACTCAACTTGATGAACAGTGTAAGGTCAAGTTAAACCACCACGATGGAGAAACTCAGCTGGTTAAACACTGTAAAGTGAACTTAAAACGCTATAATGGAGATACTGCTGGTTAAACAGTGTAAGGTGAAGTTAAAACACAAGAATGTAGAAACTACTGGTTAAACAGTGTAAGGTAAAGTTAAAATACGACGAAGGAGAAACTCAGCTGGTTAAACAATGTAAGGAGAAGTTAAAACACAATGATTGAGAAACTCAGCTGGTTAAACATTGGAAGATGAAGTTAATACACAACGATGGAGAAACTCAGCTGGTTAAACAGTGTAAGGTGAAGTTAAAACGCAACGATGTAGAAATTCCGCTGGTTGTACAGTGTAAAGTGAAGTTAAAATGAAACAATGGAGAAACTCAGCTGGTGAAACAGTGAAAGGTGAAGTTAAAACACAATGATGAAGAAACTCAACTTGATGATCAGTGTAAGGTGAAGTTAAACCACCACGATGGAGAAACTACGCTGGTTAAACACTGTAAAGTGAAGTTAAAATGCTACAATGGAGATACTGCTGGTTAAACAGTGTAAGGTGAAGTTTAAACACCACGATGGAGTCACTCAGCTGGTTAAACAGTGTAAAGTGAAGTTAAAGCACAACGTTGGAGAAACTCAGCTGCTTAAACAGTGTAAAGTGAAGTTAAAAACTCAATGATGGAGAAACTCAGCTGGTTAAACAGTGTAAGGTGAAGTTAAAACACAAGAATGTAGAAACTACTGGTTAAATAGTGTAAGGTGAAGTTAAAACACGACGAAGGAGAAACTCAGCTGGTTCAACAGTGTAAGGAGAAGTTAAAACAATGATAGAGAAACTCAGCTGGTGAAACAGTGTAAGGTGAATTTAAAACACCACGATGGAGAAACTCAGCTGGTTGAAAGGTGTAAAGTGAAGTTAAAACTCAACGATGGAGAAACTCATCTGGTTAAAGAGTTTAAGGTGAAGTTAAAACACAATGATGGACGAACTCATCTGGTTCAACAGTGTAAAGTGAAGTGAAAACGCAACGATGGAGAAACTCAGCTGGTTAAAAAGCGTAAGGTGAACTAAAAACAGAACGATGGAGAAACTAAGCTGGTTAAACAGTGTAAAGTGAAGTTAAAGCACAACGTTGGAGAAACTCAGCTGGTTACACAGTGTAAGGTGAAGTTAAAACGCAACGATGGCGTAACTCAGCTGGTTAAACAGTGTAAGGTGAAGTAAAAATGCAACGATGGAGAATCTCAGCTGGTTAAACAGTGTAAAGTGAAGTTAAAACACCACGATGGAGAAACTCAGCTGGTTAAACAGTGTAAGGTGAACTAAAAACGCAACGATGGAGAATTTCAGTTGGTGAAACAGTGTAAAGTGAAGTTAAAACATCACGATGGAGAAACTCAGCTGGTTAAACAGTGTAAGGTGAAGTTAAAACATGACAAAGGAGAAACTCAGCTGGTTAAACAGTGTAAGGAGAAGTTAAAACACAACTATGGAGAAACTCAGCTGGTTAAACAGTGTAAAGTGAAGTTAAAACAATGATGGAGAAACTCAGCTGGTGAAACAGTGTAAGGTGAACTTAAAACACCACGATGGAGAAAATCAGCTGGTTGAACGGTGTAAAGTGAAGTTAAAACGCAACGATGGAGAAACTCATCTGGTTAAAGAGTGTAAGCTGAAGTTAAAACACATTGATGGAGGAACTCATCTGGTTCAACAGTGTAAAGTGTAGTGAAAACGCAACGATGGAGAAACTCAGCTGGTTAAACAGCGTAAGGTGAACTAAAAACAGAACGATGGAGAAAGTAAGCTGGTTAAACAGTGTAAAGTGCAGTTAAAACGCAATGATGGAGGAACTCAGCTGGTTAAACAGCGTAAGGTGAAGTTAAAACACAACGATGTAGGAACTCAGCTGGTGAAACAGTGTAAGGTGAAGTTAAAACCCCACGATGGAGAGACTCAACTGCTTAAAGAGTGTAAGGTGAAGTTAAAACACAACGATGGAGAAACTGAGCTGGTTAAACAGAGTAATGTGAACTTAAAACAACACGATGGAGAAAATCAGCTGGTTGAACGTTGTAAAGTGAAGTTAAAACGCAACGATGGAGAAACTCATCTGGTTAAAGAGTGTAAGGTGAAGTTAAAACACATTGATGGAGGAACTCATCTGGTTCAACAGTGTAAAGTGTAGTGAAAACGCAACGATGGAGAAACTCAGCTGGTTAAACAGCGTAAGGTGAACTAAAAACAGAACAATGGAGAAACTAAGCTGGTTAAACAGTGTAAAGTGAAGTTAAAACGCAATGATGGAGGAACTCAGCTGGTTAAACAGTATAAGGCGAAGTTAAAACCCAATGGTGGAGAAACTCATCTGGTGAAACAGTGTAAGGTGAAGTTAAAACCCCACGATGGAGAGACTCAACTGCTTAAAGAGTGTAATGTGAAGTTAAAATGCAACGATGGAGAAACTCAGCTGGCGAAACAGTGTAAGGTGAAGTTAAAACACAATGATGAAGAAACTCAACTTGATGAACAGTGTAAGGTCAAGTTAAACCACCACGATGGAGAAACTCAGCTGGTTAAACACTGTAAAGTGAACTTAAAAAGCTACAATGGAGATACTGCTGGTTAAACGGTGTAAGGTGAAGTTAAAACACAAGAATGTAGAAACTACTGTTTAAACAGTGTAAGGTAAAGTTAAAATACGACGAAGGAGAAACTCAGCTGGTTAAACAGTGTAAGGAGAAGTTAAAACACAACTATGGAGAAACTCAGCTGGTTAAACAGTGTAAGGAGAAGTTAAAACAATGATGGAGAAACTCAGCTGGTGAAACAGTGTAAGGTGAATTTAAAACACCACGATGGAGAAACTCCGCTGGTTGTACAGTGTAAAGTGAAGTTAAATCACAATGATGGAGATCCTCATCTGGTTAAAGAGTGTAAGGTGAAGTAAAAACACAATGATGGAGGAATTCATCTGGTTCAACAGTGTAAAGTGTAGTGAAAACGCAACGATGGAGAAACTCAGCTGGTTAAACAGCGTAAGGTTAACTAAAAACAGAACGATGTAGAAACTAAGCTGGTTAAACAGTGTAAAGTGAAGTTAAAGCACAACATTGGAGAAACTCAGCTGGTAACACAGTGTAAGGTGAAGTTAAAACGCAACGATGGAGTAACTCAGCTGGTTAAACAGTGTAAGGTGAAGTAAAAATGCAACGATGGAGAATCTCAGCTTGTTAAACAGTGTAAAGTGAAGTTAAAACACCACGATGGAGAAACTCAGCTGGTTCAACAGTGTAAGGAGAAGTTAAAACAATGATAGAGAAACTCAGCTGGTGAAACAGTGTAAGGTGAATTTAAAACACCACGATGGAGAAACTCAGCTGGTTGAAAGGTGTAAAGTGAAGTTAAAACTCAACGATGGAGAAACTCATCTGGTTAAAGAGTGTAAGGTGAAGTTAAAACACAATGATGGACGAAGTCATCTGGTTCAACAGTGTAAAGTGAAGTTAAAACTCAACGATGGAGAAACTCATCTGGTCAAAGAGTATAAGGTGAAGTTAAAACACAATGATGGACGAACTCATCTGGTTCAACAGTGTAACGTGAAGTGAAAACGCAACGATGGAGAAACTCAGCTGGTTAAACAGCGTAAGGTGAACTAGAAACAGAACGATGGAGAAACTAAGCTGGTTAAACAGTGTAAAGTGAAGTTAAAGCACAACATTGGAGAAACTCAGCTGGTTACACAGTGTAAGGTGAAGTTAAAACGCAACGATGGAGTAACTCAGCTGGTTAAACAGTGTAAGGTGAAGTAAAAATGCAACGATGGAGAATCTCAGCTGGTTAAACAGTGTAAAGTGAAGTTAAAACACCACGATGGAGAAACTCAGCTGGTTAAACAGTGTAAGGTGAAGTAAAAACGCAACGATGGAGAATTTCAGCTGGTGAAACAGTGTAAAGTGAAGTTAAAACATCACGATGGAGAAACTCAGCTGGTTAAACAGTGTAATGTGAAGTTAAAACATGACGAAGGAGAAACTCAGCTGGTTAAACAGTGTAAGGAGAAGTTAAAACACAACTATGGAGAAACTCAGCTGGTTAAACAGTGTAAAGTGAAGTTAAAACAATGATGGAGAAACTCAGCTGGTGAAACAGTGTAAGGTGAACTTAAAACACCACGATGGAGAAAATCAGCTGGTTGAATGGTGTAAAGTGAAGTTAAAACGCAACGATGGAGAAACTCATCTGGTTAAAGAGTGTAAGCTGAAGTTAAAACACATTGATGGAGGAACTCATCTGGTTCAACAGTGTAAAGTGTAGTGAAAACGCAACGATGGAGAAACTCAGCTGGTTAAACAGCGTAAGGTGAACTAAAAACAGAACGATGGAGAAACTAAGCTGGTTAAACAGTGTAAAGTGAAGTTAAAACGCAATGATGGAGGAACTCAGCTGGTTAAACAGTATAAGGCGAAGTTAATACACAACGATCGGTAAACTCAGCTGGTTAAACAGTGGAAGAAGAAGTTAAAACACCACGATGGAGACACTCAGCTGGTGAAACAGTGTAAGGTGAAGTTAAAACCCCACGATGGAGAGACTCAACTGCTTAAAGAGTGTAAGGTGAAGTTAAAACACAACGATGGAGAAACTGAGCTGGTTAAACAGTGTAAAGTGAAGTTAAAAACTCAATGATGGAGAAACTCAGCTGGTTAAACAGTGTAAGGTGAAGTTAAAACAATGATAGAGAAACTCAGCTGGTGAAACAGTGTAAGGTGAATTTAAAACACCACGATGGAGAAACTCAGCTGGTTGAAAGGTGTAAAGTGAAGTTAAAACTCAACGATGGAGAAACTCATCTGGTTAAAGAGTTTAAGGTGAAGTTAAAACACAATGATGGACGAACTCATCTGGTTCAACAGTGTAAAGTGAAGTGAAAACGCAACGATGGAGAAACTCAGCTGGTTAAAAAGCGTAAGGTGAACTAAAAACAGAACGATGGAGAAACTTAGCTGGTTAAACAGTGTAAAGTGAAGTTAAAGCACAACGTTGGAGAAACTCAGCTGGTTACACAGTGTAAGGTGAAGTTAAAACGCAACGATGGAGTAACTCAGCTGGTTAAACAGTGTAAGGTGAAGTAAAAATGCAACGATGGAGAATCTCAGCTGGTTAAACAGTGTAAAGTGAAGTTAAAACACCACGATGGAGAAACTCAGCTGGTTAAACAGTGTAAGGTGAACTAAAAACGCAACGATGGAGAATTTCAGTTGGTGAAACAGTTTAAAGTGAAGTTAAAACATCACGATGGAGAAACTCAGCTGGTTAAACAGTGTAAGGTGAAGTTAAAACATGACAAAGGAGAAACTCAGCTGGTTAAACAGTGTAAGGAGAAGTTAAAACACAACTATGGAGAAACTCAGCTGGTTAAACAGTGTAAAGTGAAGTTAAAACAATGATGGAGAAACTCAGCTGGTGAAACAGTGTAAGGTGAACTTAAAACACCACGATGGAGAAAATCAGCTGGTTGAACGGTGTAAAGTGAAGTTAAAACGCAACGATGGAGAAACTCATCTGGTTAAAGAGTATAAGCTGAAGTTAAAACACATTGATGGAGGAACTCATCTGGTTCAACAGTGTAAAGTGTAGTGAAAACGCAACGATGGAGAAACTCAGCTGGTTAAACAGCGTAAGGTGAACTAAAAACAGAACGATGGAGAAAGTAAGCTGGTTAAACAGTGTAAAGTGCAGTTAAAACGCAATGATGGAGGAACTCAGCTGGTTAAACAGCGTAAGGTGAAGTTAAAACACAACGATGTAGGAACTCAGCTGGTGAAACAGTGTTAGGTGAAGTTAAAACCCCACGATGGAGAGACTCAACTGCTTAAAGAGTGTAAGGTGAAGTTAAAACACAACGATGGAGAAACTGAGCTGGTTAAACAGTGTAATGTGAACTTAAAACACCACGATGGAGAAAATCAGCTGGTTGAACGTTGTAAAGTGAAGTTAAAACGCAACGATGGAGAAACTCATCTGGTTAAAGAGTGTAAGGTGAAGTTAAAACACATTGATGGAGGAACTCATGTGGTTCAACAGTGTAAAGTGTAGTGAAAACGCAACGATGGAGAAACTCAGCTGGTTAAACAGCGTAAGGTGAACTAAAAACAGAACAATGGAGAAACTAAGCTGGTTAAACAGTGTAAAGTGAAGTTAAAACGCAATGATGGAGGAACTCAGCTGGTTAAACAGTATAAGGCGAAGTTAAAACCCAATGGTGGAGAAACTCATCTGGTGAAACAGTGTAAGGTGAAGTTAAAACCCCACGATGGAGAGACTCAACTGCTTAAAGAGTGTAATGTGAAGTTAAAATGCAACGATGGAGAAACTCAGCTGGCGAAACAGTGTAAGGTGAAGTTAAAACACAATGATGAAGAAACTCAACTTGATGAACAGTGTAAGGTCAAGTTAAACCACCACGATGGAGAAACTCAGCTGGTTAAACACTGTAAAGTGAACTTAAAAAGCTACAATGGAGATACTGCTGGTTAAACGGTGTAAGGTGAAGTTAAAACACAAGAATGTAGAAACTACTGTTTAAACAGTGTAAGGTAAAGTTAAAATATGACGAAGGAGAAACTCAGCTGGTTAAACAGTGTAAGGAGAAGTTAAAACACAACTATGGAGAAACTCAGCTGGTTAAACAGTGTAAGGAGAAGTTAAAACAATGATGGAGAAACTCAGCTGGTGAAACAGTGTAAGGTGAATTTAAAACACCACGATGGAGAAACTCCGCTGGTTGTACAGTGTAAAGTGAAGTTAAATCACAATGATGGAGATCCTCATCTGGTTAAAGAGTGTAAGGTGAAGTAAAAACACAATGATGGAGGAATTCATCTGGTTAAACAGCGTAAGGTTAACTAAAAACAGAACGATGTAGAAACTAAGCTGGTTAAACAGTGTAAAGTGAAGTTAAAGCACAACATTGGAGAAACTCAGCTGGTTACACAGTGTAAGGTGAAGATAAAACGCAACGATGGAGTAACTCAGCTGGTTAAACAGTGTAAGGTGAAGTAAAAATGCAACGATGGAGAATCTCAGCTTGTTAAACAGTGTAAAGTGAAGTTAAAACACCACGATGGAGAAACTCAGCTGGTTCAACAGTGTAAGGAGAAGTTAAAACAATGATAGAGAAACTCAGCTGGTGAAACACTGTAAGGTGAATTTAAAACACCACGATGGAGAAACTCAGCTGGTTGAAAGGTGTAAAGTGAAGTTAAAACTCAACGATGGAGAAACTCATCTGGTTAAAGAGTGTAAGGTGAAGTTAAAACACAATGATGGACGAACTCATCTGGTTCAACAGTGTAAAGTGAAGTTAAAACTCAACGATGGAGAAACTCATCTGGTTAAAGAGTGTAAGGTGAAGTTAAAACACAATGATGGACGAACTCATCTGGTTCAACAGTGTAACGTGAAGTGAAAACGCAACGATGGAGAAACTCAGCTGGTTAAACAGCGTAAGGTGAACTAGAAACAGAACGATGGAGAAACTAAGCTGGTTAAACAGTGTAAAGTGAAGTTAAAGCACAACATTGGAGAAACTCAGCTGGTTAAACAGCGTAAGGTGAAGTTAAAACACAACGATGTAGGAACTCAGCTGGTGAAACAGTGTAAGGTGAAGTTAAAACACCACGATGGAGAGACTCAACTGCTTAAAGAGTGTAAGGTGAAGTTAAAACACAACGATGGAGAAACTGAGCTGGTTAAACAGTGTAATGTGAAGTTAAAATGCAATGATGGAGAAACTCAGCTGGCGAAACAGTGTAAGGTGAAGTTAAAACACAATGATGAAGAAACTCAACTTGATGAAAAGTGTAAGGTCAAGTTAAACCACCACGATGGAGAAACTCAGCTGGTTAAACACTGTAAAGTGAACTTAAAACGCTACAAGGGAGATACTGCTGGTTAAACAGTGTAAGGTGAAGTTAAAACACAAGAATGTAGAAACTACTGGTTAAACAGTGTCAGGTAAAGTTACAATACGACGAAGGAGAAACTCAGCTGGTTAAACAGTGTAAGGAGAAGTTAAAACACAACTATGGAGAAACTCAGCTGGTTAAACAGTGTAAGGAGAAGTTAAAACAATGATGGAGAATCTCAGCTGGTGAAACAGTGAAAGGTGAATTTAAAACACCACGATGGAGAAACTCCGCTGGTTGTACAGTGTAAAGTGAAGTTAAAACACAATGATGGAGATACTCATCTGGTTAAAGAGTGTAAGGTGAAGTAAAAACACAATGATGGAGGAATTCATCTGGTTCAACAGTGTAAAGTGAAGTGAAAATGCAACGATGGAGAAACTCAGCTGGTTAAACAGCGTAAGGTTAACTAAAAACAGAACGATGTAGAAACTAAGCTGGTTAAACAGTGTAAAGTGAAGTTAAAGCACAACATTGGAGAAACTCAGCTGGTTACACAGTGTAAGGTGAAGTGAAAACGCAACGATGGAGCAACTCAGCTGGTTAAACAGTGTAAGGTGAAGTAAAAATGCAACGATGGAGAATCTCAGCTTGTTAAACAGTGTAAAGTGAAGTTAAAACACCACGATGGAGAAACTCAGCTGGTTAAACAGTGTAAGGTGAAGTAAAAACGCAACGATGTAGAATTTCAGCTGGTGAAACAGTGTAAAGTGAAGCTAAAACATCACGATGGAGAAACTCAGCTGGTTACACAGTGTAAGGTGAAGTTAAAACGCAACGATGGAGAAACTCAGCTGGTTAAACAGCGTAAGGTGAACTAGAAACAGAACGATGGAGAAACTAAGCTGGTTAAACAGTGTAAAGTGAAGTTAAAGCACAACATTGGAGAAACTCAGCTGGTTACACAGTGTAAGGTGAAGTTAAAACGCAACGATGGAGTAACTCAGCTGGTTAAACAGTGTAAGGTGAAGTAAAAATGCAACGATGGAGAATCTCAGCTGGTTAAACAGTGTAAAGTGAAGTTAAAACACCACGATGGAGAAACTCAGCTGGTTAAACAGTGTAAGGTGAAGTAAAAACGCAACGATGGAGAATTTCAGCTGGTGAAACAGTGTAAAGTGAAGTTAAAACATCACGATGGAGAAACTCAGCTGGTTAAACAGTGTAAGGTGAAGTTAAAACATGACGAAGGAGAAACTCAGCTGGTTAAACAGTGTAAGGAGAAGTTAAAACACAACTATGGAGAAACTCAGCTGGTTAAACAGTGTAAAGTGAAGTTAAAACAATGATGGAGAAACTCAGCTGGTGAAACAGTGTAAGGTGAACTTAAAACACCACGATGGAGAAAATCAGCTGGTTGAATGGTGTAAAGTGAAGTTAAAACGCAACGATGGAGAAACTCATCTGGTTAAAGAGTGTAAGCTGAAGTTAAAACACATTGATGGAGGAACTCATCTGGTTCAACAGTGTAAAGTGTAGTGAAAACGCAACGATGGAGAAACTCAGCTGGTTAAACAGCGTAAGGTGAACTAAAAACAGAACGATGGAGAAACTAAGCTGGTTAAACAGTGTAAAGTGAAGTTAAAACGCAATGATGGAGGAACTCAGCTGGTTAAACAGTATAAGGCGAAGTTAATACACAACGATCGGTAAACTCAGCTGGTTAAACAGTGGAAGAAGAAGTTAAAACACCACGATGGAGACACTCAGCTGGTGAAACAGTGTAAGGTGAAGTTAAAACCCCACGATGGAGAGACTCAACTGCTTAAAGAGTGTAAGGTGAAGTTAAAACACAACGATGGATAAACTGAGCTGGTTAAACAGTGTAATGAGAAGTTAAAATGCAACGATGGAGAAACTCAGCTGGCGAAACAGTGTAAGGTGAAGTTAAAACACATTGATGGAGGAACTCATCTGGTTCAACAGTGTAAAGTGTAGTGAAAACCCAACGATGGAGAAACTCAGCTGGTTAAACAGCGTAAGGTGAACTAAAAACAGAACGATGGAGAAACTAAGCTGGTTAAACAGTGTAAAGTGAAGTTAAAACACAATGATGGACGAACTCATCTGGTTCAACAGTGTAAAGTGAAGTGAAAACGCAACGATGGAGAAACTCAGCTGGTTAAACAGCGTAAGGTGAACTAAAAACAGAACGATGGAGAAACTAAGCTGGTTAAACAGTGTAAAGTGAAGTTAAAGCACAACATTGGAGAAACTCAGCTGGTTACACAGTGTAAGGTGAAGTTAAAACGCAACGATGGAGTAACTCAGCTGGTTAAACAGTGTAAGGTGAAGTAAAAATGCAACGATGGAGAATCTCAGCTGATTAAACAGTGTAAAGTGAAGTTAAAACACCACGATGGAGAAACTCAGCTGGTTAAACAGTGTAAGGTGAAGTAAAAATGCAACGATGGAGAATTTCAGCTGGTGAAACAGTGTAAAGTGAAGTTAAAACATCACGATGGAGAAACTCAACTGGTTAAACAGTGTAAGGTGAAGTTAAAACATGACGAAGGAGAAACTCAGCTGGTTAAACAGTGTAAGGAGAAGTTAAAACACAACTATGGAGAAACTCAGCTGGTTAAACAGTGTAAAGTGAAGTTAAAACAATGATGGAGAAACTCAGCTGGTGAAACAGTGTAAGGTGAACTTAAAACACCACGATGGAGAAAATCAGCTGGTTGAATGGTGTAAAGTGAAGTTAAAATGCAACGATGGACAAACTCATCTGGTTAAAGAGTGTAAGCTGAAGTTAAAACACATTGATGGAGGAACTCATCTGGTTCAACAGTGTAAAGTGTAGTGAAAACGCAACGATGGAGAAACTCAGCTGGTTAAACAGCGTAAGGTGAACTAAAAACAGAACGATGGAGAAACTAAGCTGGTTAAACAGTGTAAAGTGAAGTTAAAACGCAATGATGGAGGAACTCAGCTGGTTAAACAGCGTAAGGTGAAGTTAAAACACAACGATGTAGGAACTCAGCTGGTGAAACAGTGTAAGGTGAAGTTAAAACACCACGATGGAGAGACTCAACTGCTTAAAGAGTGTAAGGTGAAGTTAAAACACAACGATGGAGAAACTGAGCTGGTTAAACAGTGTAATGTGAAGTTAAAATGCAATGATGGAGAAACTCAGCTGGCGAAACAGTGTAAGGTGAAGTTAAAACACAATGATGAAGAAACTCAACTTGATGAAAAGTGTAAGGTCAAGTTAAACCACCACGATGGAGAAACTCAGCTGGTTAAACACTGTAAAGTGAACTTAAAACGCTACAAGGGAGATACTGCTGGTTAAACAGTGTAAGGTGAAGTTAAAACACAAGAATGTAGAAACTACTGGTTAAACAGTGTCAGGTAAAGTTAAAATACGACGAAGGAGAAACTCAGCTGGTTAAACAGTGTAAGGAGAAGTTAAAACACAACTATGGAGAAACTCAGCTGGTTAAACAGTGTAAGGAGAAGTTAAAACAATGATGGAGAATCTCAGCTGGTGAAACAGTGAAAGGTGAATTTAAAACACCACGATGGAGAAACTCCGCTGGTTGTACAGTGTAAAGTGAAGTTAAAACACAATGATGGAGATACTCATCTGGTTAAAGAGTGTAAGGTGAAGTAAAAACACAATGATGGAGGTATTCATCTGGTTCAACAGTGTAAAGTGAAGTGAAAATGCAACGATGGAGAAACTCAGCTGGTTAAACAGCGTAAGGTTAACTAAAAACAGAACGATGTAGAAACTAAGCTGGTTAAACAGTGTAAAGTGAAGTTAAAGCACAACATTGGAGAAACTCAGCTGGTTACACAGTGTAAGGTGAAGTGAAAACGCAACGATGGAGCAACTCAGCTGGTTAAACAGTGTAAGGTGAAGTAAAAATGCAACGATGGAGAATCTCAGCTTGTTAAACAGTGTAAAGTGAAGTTAAAACACCACGATGGAGAAACTCAGCTGGTTAAACAGTGTAAGGTGAAGTAAAAACGCAACGATGTAGAATTTCAGCTGGTGAAACAGTGTAAAGTGAAGCTAAAACATCACGATGGAGAAACTCAGCTGGTTACACAGTGTAAGGTGAAGTTAAAACGCAACGATGGAGTAACTCAGCTGGTTAAACAGTGTAAGGTGAAGTAAAAATGCAACGATGGAGAATCTCAGCTTGTTAAACAGTGTAAAGTGAAGTTAAAACACCACGATGGAGAAACTCAGCTGGGTAAACAGTGTAAGGTGAAGTAAAAACGCAACGATGTAGAATTTCAGCTGGTGAAACAGTGTAAAGTGAAGCTAAAACATCACGATGGAGAAACTCAGCTTGTGAAACAGTGTAAGGTGAATTTAAAACATGATGAAGGAGAAACTCAGCTGGTTAAACAGTGTAAGGAGAAGTTAAAACACAACTATGGAGAAACTCAGCTGGTTAAACAGTGTAAAGTGAAGTTAAAACAATGATGGAGAAACTCAGCTGGTGAAACAGTGTAAGGTGAACTTAAAACACCACGATGGAGAAAATCAGCTGGTTGAACGGTGTAAAGTGAAGTTAAAACGCAACGATGGAGAAACTCATCTGGTTAAAGAGTGTAAGGTGAAGTTAAAACACATTGATGGAGGAACTCATCTGGTTCAACAGTGTAAAGTGTAGTGAAAACGCAACGATGGAGAAACTCAGCTGGTTAAACAGCGTAAGGTGAACTAAAAACAGAACGATGGAGAAACTAAGCTGGTTAAACAGTGTAAAGTGAAGTTAAAACGCAATGATGGAGGAACTCAGCTGGTTAAACAGTATAAGGCGAAGTTAAAACCCAACGGTGGAGAAACTCATCTGGTTACACAGTGTAAGGTGAAGTTAAAACACAACGATGGAAAAATTTATCTGATTAAACAGTGTAAAGAGAAGTTAAAACACCACGATGAAGAAACTCAGCTGGTTAAACAGTGTACGGTGAAGTTAAAACAACGATGGAGAAACTCAGCTTGTTAAATAGTGTAAGATGAAGTTAAAATTCAACAATGGAGAAACTCAGCTGGTTAAACAGTAGAAGATTAAGTTAAAACACAACGATCGGTAAACTCAGCTGGTTAAACAGTGGAAGAAGAAGTTAAAACACCACGATGGAGACACTCAGCTGGTGAAACAGTGTAAGGTGAAGTTAAAACCCCACGATGGAGAGACTCAACTGCTTAAAGAGTGTAAGGTGAAGTTAAAACACAACGATGGAGAAACTGAGCTGGTTAAACAGTGTAATGAGAAGTTAAAATGCAACGATGGAGAAACTCAGCTGGCGAAACAGTGTAAGGTGAAGTTAAAACACAATGATGAAGAAACTCAACTTGATGAACAGTGTAAGGTCAGGTTAAACCACCACGATGGAGAAACTCAGCTGGTTAAACACTGTAAAGTGAACTTAAAACGCTACAATGGAGATACTGCTGGTTAAACAGTGTAAGGTGAAGTTAAAACACAAGAATGTAGAATCTACTGGTTAAACAGTGTAAGGTAAAGTTAAAATACGACGAAGGAGAAACTCAGCTGGTTAAACAGTGTAAGGAGAAGTTAAAACACAACTATGGAGAAACTCAGCTGGTTAAACAGTGTAAGGAGAAGTTAAAACAATGATGGAGAAACTCAGCTGGTGAAACAGTGTAAGGTGAATTTAAAACACCACGATGGAGAAACTCAGCTGGTTAAACAGTGTAAGGTGAAGTAAAAATGCAACGATGGAGAAACTCAGCTGGTTACACAGTGTAAGGTGAAGTGAAAACGCAACGATGGAGCAACTCAGCTGGTTAAACAGTGTAAGGTGAAGTAAAAATGCAACGATGGAGAATCTCAGCTTGTTAAACAGTGTAAAGTGAAGTTAAAACACCACGATGGAGAAACTCAGCTGGTTAAACAGTGTAAGGTGAAGTAAAAACGCAACGATGTAGGATTTCAGCTGGTGAAACAGTGTAAAGTGAAGCTAAAACATCACGATGGAGAAACTCAGCTGGTTACACAGTGTAAGGTGAAGTTAAAACGCAACGATGGAGTAACTCAGCTGGTTAAACAGTGTAAGGTGAAGTAAAAATGCAACGATGGAGAATCTCAGCTTGTTAAACAGTGTAAAGTGAAGTTAAAACACCACGATGGAGAAACTCAGCTGGGTAAACAGTGTAAGGTGAAGTAAAAACGCAACGATGTAGAATTTCAGCTGGTGAAACAGTGTAAAGTGAAGCTAAAACATCACGATGGAGAAACTCAGCTTGTGAAACAGTGTAAGGTGAATTTAAAACATGATGAAGGAGAAACTCAGCTGGTTAAACAGTGTAAGGAGAAGTTAAAACACAACTATGGAGAAACTCAGCTGGTTAAACAGTGTAAAGTGAAGTTAAAACAATGATGGAGAAACTCAGCTGGTGAAACAGTGTAAGGTGAACTTAAAACACCACGATGGAGAAAATCAGCTGGTTGAACGGTGTAAAGTGAAGTTAAAACGCAACGATGGAGAAACTCATCTGGTTAAAGAGTGTAAGGTGAAGTTAAAACACATTGATGGAGGAACTCATCTGGTTCAACAGTGTAAAGTGTAGTGAAAACGCAACGATGGAGAAACTCAGCTGGTTAAACAGCGTAAGGTGAACTAAAAACAGAACGATGGAGAAACTAAGCTGGTTAAACAGTGTAAAGTGAAGTTAAAACACAATGATGGAGGAACTCAGCTGGTTAAACAGTATAAGGCGAAGTTAAAACCCAACGGTGGAGAAACTCATCTGGTTACACAGTGTAAGGTGAAGTTAAAACACAACGATGGAAAAATTTATCTGATTAAACAGTGTAAAGAGAAGTTAAAACACCACGATGAAGAAACTCAGCTGGTTAAACAGTGTACGGTGAAGTTAAAACAACGATGGAGAAACTCAGCTTGTTAAATAGTGTAAGATGAAGTTAAAATTCAACAATGGAGAAACTCAGCTGGTTAAACAGTAGAAGATTAAGTTAAAACACAACGATCGGTAAACTCAGCTGGTTAAACAGTGGAAGAAGAAGTTAAAACACCACGATGGAGACACTCAGCTGGTGAAACAGTGTAAGGTGAAGTTAAAACCCCACGATGGAGAGACTCAACTGCTTAAAGAGTGTAAGGTGAAGTTAAAACACAACGATGGAGAAACTGAGCTGGTTAAACAGTGTAATGAGAAGTTAAAATGCAACGATGGAGAAACTCAGCTGGCGAAACAGTGTAAGGTGAAGTTAAAACACAATGATGAAGAAACTCAACTTGATGAACAGTGTAAGGTCAGGTTAAACCACCACGATGGAGAAACTCAGCTGGTTAAACACTGTAAAGTGAACTTAAAACGCTACAATGGAGATACTGCTGGTTAAACAGTGTAAGGTGAAGTTAAAACACAAGAATGTAGAATCTACTGGTTAAACAGTGTAAGGTAAAGTTAAAATACGACGAAGGAGAAACTCAGCTGGTTAAACAGTGTAAGGAGAAGTTAAAACACAACTATGGAGAAACTCAGCTGGTTAAACAGTGTAAGGAGAAGTTAAAACAATGATGGAGAAACTCAGCTGGTGAAACAGTGTAAGGTGAATTTAAAACACCACGATGGAGAAACTCAGCTGGTTAAACAGTGTAAGGTGAAGTAAAAATGCAACGATGGAGAAACTCAGCTGGTTACACAGTGTAAGGTGAAGTGAAAACGCAACGATGGAGCAACTCAGCTGGTTAAACAGTGTAAGGTGAAGTAAAAATGCAACGATGGAGAATCTCAGCTTGTTAAACAGTGTAAAGTGAAGTTAAAACACCACGATGGAGAAACTCAGCTGGTTAAACAGTGTAAGGTGAAGTAAAAACGCAACGATGTAGAATTTCAGCTGGTGAAACAGTGTAAAGTGAAGCTAAAACATCACGATGGAGAAACTCAGCTGGTTACACAGTGTAAGGTGAAGTTAAAACGCAACGATGGAGTAACTCAGCTGGTTAAACAGTGTAAGGTGAAGTAAAAATGCAACGATGGAGAATCTCAGCTTGTTAAACAGTGTAAAGTGAAGTTAAAACACCACGATGGAGAAACTCAGCTGGGTAAACAGTGTAAGGTGAAGTAAAAACGCAACGATGTAGAATTTCAGCTGGTGAAACAGTGTAAAGTGAAGCTAAAACATCACGATGGAGAAACTCAGCTTGTGAAACAGTGTAAGGTGAAGTTAAAACATGATGAAGGAGAAACTCAGCTGGTTAAACAGTGTAAGGAGAAGTTAAAACACAACTATGGAGAAACTCAGCTGGTTAAACAGTGTAAAGTGAAGTTAAAACAATGATGGAGAAACTCAGCTGGTGAAACAGTGTAAGGTGAACTTAAAACACCACGATGGAGAAAATCAGCTGGTTGAACGGTGTAAAGTGAAGTTAAAACGCAACGATGGAGAAACTCATCTGGTTAAAGAGTGTAAGGTGAAGTTAAAACACATTGATGGAGGAACTCATCTGGTTCAACAGTGTAAAGTGTAGTGAAAACGCAACGATGGAGAAACTCAGCTGGTTAAACAGCGTAAGGTGAACTAAAAACAGAACGATGGAGAAACTAAGCTGGTTAAACAGTGTAAAGTGAAGTTAAAACGCAATGATGGAGGAACTCAGCTGGTTAAACAGTATAAGGCGAAGTTAAAACCCAACGGTGGAGAAACTCATCTGGTTCCACAGTGTAAGGTGAAGTTAAAACACAACGATGGAAAAATTTATCTGATTAAACAGTGTAAAGAGAAGTTAAAACTCCACGATGAAGAAACTCAGCTGGTTAAACAGTGTACGGTGAAGTTAAAACAACGATGGAGAAACTCAGCTTGTTAAATAGTGTAAGATGAAGTTAAAATTCAACAATGGAGAAACTCAGCTGGTTAAACAGTAGAAGATTAAGTTAAAACACAACGATCGGTAAACTCAGCTGGTTAAACAGTGGAAGAAGAAGTTAAAACACCACGATGGAGACACTCAGCTGGTGAAACAGTGTAAGGTGAAGTTAAAACCCCACGATGGAGAGACTCAACTGCTTAAAGAGTGTAAGGTGAAGTTAAAACACAACGATGGAGAAACTGAGCTGGTTAAACAGTGTAATGAGAAGTTAAAATGCAACGATGGAGAAACTCAGCTGGCGAAACAGTGTAAGGTGAAGTTAAAACACAATGATGAAGAAACTCAACTTGATGAACAGTGTAAGGTCAGGTTAAACCACCACGATGGAGAAACTCAGCTGGTTAAACACTGTAAAGTGAACTTAAAACGCTACAATGGAGATACTGCTGGTTAAACAGTGTAAGGTGAAGTTAAAACACAAGAATGTAGAAACTACTGGTTAAACAGTGTAAGGTAAAGTTAAAATACGACGAAGGAGAAACTCAGCTGGTTAAACAGTGTAAGGAGAAGTTAAAACACAACTATGGAGAAACTCAGCTGGTTAAACAGTGTAAGGAGAAGTTAAAACAATGATGGAGAAACTCAGCTGGTGAAACAGTGTAAGGTGAATTTAAAACACCACGATGGAGAAACTCCGCTGGTTGTACAGTGTAAAGTGAAGTTAAAACACAATGATGGAGATACTCATCTGGTTAAAGAGTGTAAGGTGAAGTAAAAACACAATGATGGAGGAATTCATCTGGTTCAACAGTGTAAAGTGAAGTGAAAATGCAACGATGGAGAAACTCAGCTGGTTAAACAGCGTAAGGTTAACTAAAAACAGAACGATGTAGAAACTAAGCTGGTTAAACAGTGTAAAGTGAAGTTAAAGCACAACATTGGAGAAACTCAGCTGGTTACACAGTGTAAGGTGAAGTTAAAATGCAACGATGGAGTAACTCAGCTGGTTAAACAGTGTAAGGTGAAGTAAAAATGCAACGATGGAGAATCTCATCTTGTTAAACAGTGTAAAGTGAAGTTAAAACATCACGATGGAGAAACTCAGCGGGTTAAACAGTGTAAGGAGAAGTTAAAACAATGATTGAGAAACTCAGCTGGTGAAACAGTGTAAGGTGAATTTAAAACACCACGATGGAGAAACTCCGCTGGTTGTACAGTGTAAAGTGAAATTAAAACACAATGATGGAGATACTCATCTGGTTAAAGAGTGTAAGGTGAAGTAAAAACACAATGATGGAGGAATTCATCTGGTTCAACAGTGTAAAGTGAAGTGAAAATGCAACGATGGAGAAACTCAGCTGGTTAAACAGCGTAAGGTTAACTAAAAACAGAACGATGTAGAAACTAAGCTGGTTAAACAGTGTAAAGTGAAGTTAAAGAACAACATTGGAGAAACTCAGCTGGTTACACAGTGTAAGGTGAAGTTAAAACGCAACGATGGAGTAACTCAGCTGGTTAAACAGTGTAAGGTGAAGTAAAAATGCAACGATGGAGAATCTCAGCTTGTTAAACAGTGTAAAGTGAAGTTAAAACACCACGATGGAGAAACTCAGCTGGTTAAACAGTGTAAGGTGAAGTAAAAACGCAACGATGTAGAATTTCAGCTGGTGAAACAGTGTAAAGTGAAGCTAAAACATCACGAGGGAGAAACTCAGCTTGTGAAACAGTGTAAGGTGAAGTTAAAACATGACGAAGGAGAAACTCAGCTGGTTAAACAGTGTAAGGAGAAGTTAAAACACAACTATGGAGAAACTCAGCTGGTTAAACAGTGTAAAGTGAAGTTAAAACAATGATGGAGAAACTCAGCTGGTGAAACAGTGTAAGGTGAACTTAAAACACCACGATGGAGAAAATCAGCTGGTTGAACGGTGTAAAGTGAAGTTAAAACGCAACGATGGAGAAACTCATCTGGTTAAAGAGTGTAAGGTGAAGTTAAAACACATTGATGGAGGAACTCATCTGGTTCAACAGTGTAAAGTGTAGTGAAAACGCAACGATGGAGAAACTCAGCTGGTTAAACAGCGTAAGGTGAACTAAAAACAGAACGATGGAGAAACTAAGCTGGTTAAACAGTGTAAAGTGAAGTTAAAACGCAATGATGGAGGAACTCAGCTGGTTAAACAGTATAAGGCGAAGTTAAAACCCAACGGTGGAGAAACTCATCTGGTTACACAGTGTAAGGTGAAGTTAAAACACAACGATGGAAAAATTTATCTGATTAAACAGTGTAAAGAGAAGTTAAAACTCCACGATGAAGAAACTCAGCTGGTTAAACAGTGTACGGTGAAGTTAAAACAACGATGGAGAAACTCAGCTTGTTAAATAGTGTAAGATGAAGTTAAAACTCAACAATGGAGAAACTCAGCTGGTTAAACAGTAGAAGATTAAGTTAAAACACAACGATCGGTAAACTCAGCTGGTTAAACAGTGGAAGAAGAAGTTAAAACACCACGATGGAGACACTCAGCTGGTGAAACAGTGTAAGGTGAAGTTAAAACCCCACGATGGAGAGACTCAACTGCTTAAAGAGTGTAAGGTGAAGTTAAAACACAACGATGGAGAAACTGAGCTGGTTAAACAGTGTAATGAGAAGTTAAAATGCAACGATGGAGAAACTCAGCTGGCGAAACAGTGTAAGGTGAAGTTAAAACACAATGATGAAGAAACTCAACTTGATGAACAGTGTAAGGTCAGGTTAAACCACCACGATGGAGAAACTCAGCTGGTGAAACAGTGTAAGGTGAATTTAAAACACCACGATGGAGAAACTCCGCTGGTTGTACAGTGTAAAGTGAAATTAAAACACAATGATGGAGATACTCATCTGGTTAAAGAGTGTAAGGTGAAGTAAAAACACAATGATGGAGGAATTCATCTGGTTCAACAGTGTAAAGTGAAGTGAAAATGCAACGATGGAGAAACTCAGCTGGTTAAACAGCGTAAGGTTAACTAAAAACAGAACGATGTAGAAACTAAGCTGGTTAAACAGTGTAAAGTGAAGTTAAAGAACAACATTGGAGAAACTCAGCTGGTTACACAGTGTAAGGTGAAGTTAAAACGCAACGATGGAGTAACTCAGCTGGTTAAACAGTGTAAGGTGAAGTAAAAATGCAACGATGGAGAATCTCAGCTTGTTAAACAGTGTAAAGTGAAGTTAAAACACCACGATGGAGAAACTCAGCTGGTTAAACAGTGTAAGGTGAAGTAAAAACGCAACGATGTAGAATTTCAGCTGGTGAAACAGTGTAAAGTGAAGCTAAAACATCACGAGGGAGAAACTCAGCTTGTGAAACAGTGTAAGGTGAAGTTAAAACATGACGAAGGAGAAACTCAGCTGGTTAAACAGTGTAAGGAGAAGTTAAAACACAACTATGGAGAAACTCAGCTGGTTAAACAGTGTAAAGTGAAGTTAAAACAATGATGGAGAAACTCAGCTGGTGAAACAGTGTAAGGTGAACTTAAAACACCACGATGGAGAAAATCAGCTGGTTGAACGGTGTAAAGTGAAGTTAAAACGCAACGATGGAGAAACTCATCTGGTTAAAGAGTGTAAGGTGAAGTTAAAACACATTGATGGAGGAACTCATCTGGTTCAACAGTGTAAAGTGTAGTGAAAACGCAACGATGGAGAAACTCAGCTGGTTAAACAGCGTAAGGTGAACTAAAAACAGAACGATGGAGAAACTAAGCTGGTTAAACAGTGTAAAGTGAAGTTAAAACGCAATGATGGAGGAACTCAGCTGGTTAAACAGTATAAGGCGAAGTTAAAACCCAACGGTGGAGAAACTCATCTGGTTACACAGTGTAAGGTGAAGTTAAAACACAACGATGGAAAAATTTATCTGATTAAACAGTGTAAAGAGAAGTTAAAACTCCACGATGAAGAAACTCAGCTGGTTAAACAGTGTACGGTGAAGTTAAAACAACGATGGAGAAACTCAGCTTGTTAAATAGTGTAAGATGAAGTTAAAACTCAACAATGGAGAAACTCAGCTGGTTAAACAGTAGAAGATTAAGTTAAAACACAACGATCGGTAAACTCAGCTGGTTAAACAGTGGAAGAAGAAGTTAAAACACCACGATGGAGACACTCAGCTGGTGAAACAGTGTAAGGTGAAGTTAAAACCCCACGATGGAGAGACTCAACTGCTTAAAGAGTGTAAGGTGAAGTTAAAACACAACGATGGAGAAACTGAGCTGGTTAAACAGTGTAATGAGAAGTTAAAATGCAACGATGGAGAAACTCAGCTGGCGAAACAGTGTAAGGTGAAGTTAAAACACAATGATGAAGAAACTCAACTTGATGAACAGTGTAAGGTCAGGTTAAACCACCACGATGGAGAAACTCAGCTGGTTAAACACTGTAAAGTGAACTTAAAACGCTACAATGGAGATACTGCTGGTTAAACAGTGTAAGGTGAAGTTAAAACACAAGAATGTAGAAACTACTGGTTAAACAGTGTAAGGTAAAGTTAAAATACGACGAAGGAGAAACTCAGCTGGTTAAACAGTGTAAGGATAAGTTAAAACACAACTATGGAGAAACTCAGCTGGTTAAACAGTGTAAGGAGAAGTTAAAACAATGATGGAGAAACTCAGCTGGTGAAACAGTGTAAGGTGAATTTAAAACACCACGATGGAGAAACTCCGCTGGTTGTACAGTGTAAAGTGAAGTTAAAACACAATGATGGAGATACTCATCTGGTTAAAGAGTGTAAGGTGAAGTAAAAACACAATGATGGAGGAATTCATCTAGTTCAACAGTGTAAAGTGAAGTGAAAATGCAACGATGGAGAAACTCAGCTGGTTCAACAGCGTAAGGTTAACTAAAAACAGAACGATGTAGAAACTAAGCTGGTTAAACAGTGTAAAGTGAAGTTAAAGCACAACATTGGAGAAACTCAGCTGGTTACACAGTGTAAGGTGAAGTTAAAATGCAACGATGGAGTAACTCAGCTGGTTAAACAGTGTAAGGTTAAGTAAAAATGCAACGATGGAGAATCTCAGCTTGTTAAACAGTGTAAAGTGAAGTTAAAACATCACGATGGAGAAACTCAGCTGGTTAAACAGTGTAAGGTGAAGTTAAAACATGACGAAGGAGAAACTCAGCTGGTTAAAAAGTGTAAGGAGAAGTTAAAACACAACTATGGAGAAACTCAGCTGGTTAAACAGTGTAAAGTGAAGTTAAAACAATGATGGAGAAACTCAGCTGGTGAAACAGTGTAAGGTGAACTTAAAACACCACGATGGAGAAAATCAGCTGGTTGAATGGTGTAAAGTGAAGTTAAAACGCAACGATGGAGAAACTCATCTGGTTAAAGAGTGTAAGCTGAAGTTAAAACACATTGATGGAGGAACTCATCTGGTTCAACAGTGTAAAGTGTAGTGAAAACGCAACGATGGAGAAACTTAGCTGGTTAAACAGCGTAAGGTGAACTAAAAACAGAACGATGGAGAAACTAAGCTGGTTAAACAGTGTAAAGTGAAGTTAAAACGCAATGATGGAGGAACTCAGCTGGTTAAACAGCGTAAGGTGAAGTTAAAACACAACGATGTAGGAACTCAGCTGGTGAAATAGTGTAAGGTGAAGTTAAAACCCCATGATGGAGAGACTCAACTGCTTAAAGAGTGTAAGGTGAAGTTAAAACACAACGATGGAGAAACTGAGCTGGTTAAACAGTGTAATGTGAAGTTAAAATGCAACGATGGAGAAACTCAGCTGGTGAAACAGTGTAAGGTGAAGTTAAAACACAATGATGAAGAAACTCAACTTGATGAACAGTGTAAGGTCAAGTTAAACCACCACGATGGAGAAACTCAGCTGGTTAAACACTGTAAAGTGAACTTAAAACGCTACAATGGAGATACTGCTGGTTAAACAGTGTAAGGTGAAGTTAAAACACAAGAATGTAGAAACTACTGGTTAAACAGTGTAAGGTAAAGTTAAAATACGACGAAGGAGAAACTCAGCTGGTTAAACAGTGTAAGGAGAAGTTAAAACACAACTATGGAGAAACTCAGCTGGTTAAACAGTGTAAGGAGAAGTTAAAACAATGATGGAGAAACTCAGCTGGTGAAACAGTGTAAGGTGAATTTAAAACACCACGATGGAGAAACTCCGCTGGTTGTACAGTGTAAAGTGAAATTAAAACACAATGATGGAGATACTCATCTGGTTAAAGAGTGTAAGGTGAAGTAAAAACACAATGATGGAGGAATTCATCTGGTTCAACAGTGTAAAGTGAAGTGAAAATGCAACGATGGAGAAACTCAGCTGGTTAAACAGCGTAAGGTTAACTAAAAACAGAACGATGTAGAAACTAAGCTGGTTAAACAGTGTAAAGTGAAGTTAAAGCACAACATTGGAGAAACTCAGCTGGTTACACAGTGTAAGGTGAAGTTAAAACGCAACGATGGAGTAACTCAGCTGGTTAAACAGTGTAAGGTGAAGTAAAAATGCAACGATGGAGAATCTCAGCTTGTTAAACAGTGTAAAGTGAAGTTAAAACACCACGATGGAGAAACTCAGCTGGTTAAACAGTGTAAGGTGAAGTAAAAACGCAACGATGTAGAATTTCAGCTGGTGAAACAGTGTAAAGTGAAGCTAAAACATCACGATGGAGAAACTCAGCTTGTGAAACAGTGTAAGGTGAAGTTAAAACATGACGAAGGAGAAACTCAGCTGGTTAAACAGTGTAAGGAGAAGTTAAAACACAACTATGGAGAAACTCAGCTGGTTAAACAGTGTAAACTGAAGTTAAAACAATGATGGAGAAACTCAGCTGGTGAAACAGTGTAAGGTGAACATAAAACACCACGATGGAGAAAATCAGCTGGTTGAACGGTGTAAAGTGAAGTTAAAACGCAACGATGGAGAAACTCATCTGGTTAAAGAGTGTAAGGTGAAGTTAAAACACATTGATGGAGGAACTCATCTGGTTCAACAGTGTAAAGTGTAGTGAAAACGCAACGATGGAGAAACTCAGCTGGTTAAACAGCGTAAGGTGAACTAAAAACAGAACGATGGAGAAACTAAGCTGGTAAAACAGTGAAAAGTGAAGTTAAAACGCAATGATGGAGGAACTCAGCTGGTTAAACAGTATAAGGCGAAGTTAAAACCCAACGGTGGAGAAACACATCTGGTTACACAGTGTAAGGTGAAGTTAAAACACAAGAATGTAGAAACTACTGGTTAAACAGTGTAAGGTAAAGTTAAAATACGACGAAGGAGAAACTCAGCTGGTTAAACAATGTAAGGAGAAGTTAAAACACAATGATTGAGAAACTCAGCTGGTTAAACATTGGAAGATGAAGTTAAAACACAACGATGGAGAAACTCAGCTGGTTAAACAGTGTAAGGTGAAGTTAAAACGCAACGATGGAGAAACTCCGCTGGTTGGACAGTGTAAAGTGAAGTTAAAATGCAACGATGGAGAAACTCAGCTGGTGAAACAGTGAAAGGTGAAGTTAAAACACAATGATGAAGAAACTCAACTTGATGAACAGTGTAAGGTGAAGTTAAACCACCACGATGGAGAAACTACGCTGGTTAAACACTCTAAAGTGAAGTTAAAATGCTACAATGGAGATATTGCTGGTAAAACAGTGTAAGGTGAAGTTTAAACACCACGATGGAGTCACTCAGCTGGTTAAACAGTGTAAAGTGAAGTTAAAGCACAACGTTGGAGAAACTCAGCTGCTTAAACAGTGTAAAGTGAAGTTTAAAACTCAATGATGGAGAAACTCAGCTGGTTAAACAGTGTAAGGTGAAGTTAAAACACAAGAATGTAGAAACTACTGGTTAAATAGTGTAAGGTGAAGTTAAAACACGACGAAGGAGAAACTCAGCTGGTTCAACAGTGTAAGGAGAAGTTAAAACAATGATAGAGAAACTCAGCTGGTGAAACAGTGTAAGGTGAACTTAAAACACCACGATGGAGAAAATCAGCTGGTTGAATGGTGTAAAGTGAAGTTAAAACGCAACGATGGAGAAACTCATCTGGTTAAAGAGTGTAAGCTGAAGTTAAAACACATTGATGGAGGAACTCATCTGGTTCAACAGTGTAAAGTGTAGTGAAAACGCAACGATGGAGAAACTCAGCTGGTTAAACAGCGTAAGGTGAACTAAAAACAGAACGATGGAGAAACTAAGCTGGTTAAACAGTGTAAAGTGAAGTTAAAACGCAATGATGGAGGAACTCAGCTGGTTAAACAGCGTAAGGTGAAGTTAAAACACAACGATGTAGGAACTCAGCTGGTGAAACAGTGCAAGGTGAAGTTAAAACCCCACGATGGAGAGACTCAACTGCTTAAAGAGTGTAAGGTGAAGTTAAAACACAACGATGGAGAAACTGAGCTGGTTAAACAGTGTAATGTGAAGTTAAAATGCAACGATGGAGAAACTCAGCTGGCGAAACAGTGTAAGGTGAAGTTAAAACACAATGATGAAGAAACTCAACTTGATGAACAGTGTAAGGTCAAGTTAAACCACCACGATGGAGAAACTCAGCTGGTTAAACACTGTAAAGTGAACTTAAAACGCTACAATGGAGATACTGCTGGTTAAACAGTGTAAGGTAAAGTTGAAATACGACGAAGGAGAAACTCAGCTGGTTAAACAGTGTAAGGAGAAGTTAAAACACAACTATGGAGAAACTCAGCTGGTTAAACAGTGTAAGGAGAAGTTAAAACAATGATGGAGAAACTCAGCTGGTGAAACAGTGTAAGGTGAATTTAAAACACCACGATGGAGAAACTCCGCTGGTTGTACAGTGTAAAGTGAAGTTAAATCACAATGATGGAGATACTCATCTGGTTAAAGAGTGTAAGGTGAAGTAAAAACACAATGATGGAGGAATTCATCTGGTTCAACAGTGTAAAGTGAAGTGAAAATGCAACGATGGAGAAACTCAGCTGGTTAAACAGCGTAAGGTTAACTAAAAACAGAACGATGTAGAAACTAAGCTGGTTAAACAGTGTAAAGTGAAGTTAAAGCACAACATTGGAGAAACTCAGCTGGTTACACAGTGTAAGGTGAAGTTAAAATGCAACGATGGAGTAACTCAGCTGGTTAAACAGTGTAAGGTGAAGTAAAAATGCAACGATGGAGAATCTCAGCTTGTTAAACAGTGTAAAGTGAAGTTAAAACACCACGATGGAGAAACTCAGCTGGTTAAACAGTGTAAGGTGAAGTAAAAACGCAACGATGTAGAATTTCAGCTGGTGAAACAGTGTAAAGTGAAGCTAAAACATCACGATGGAGAAACTCAGCTTGTGAAACAGTGTAAGGTGAAGTTAAAACATGACGAAGGAGAAACTCAGCTGGTTAAACAGTGTAAGGAGAAGTTAAAACACAACTATGGAGAAACTCAGCTGGTTAAACAGTGTAAAGTGAAGTTAAAACAATGATGGAGAAACTCAGCTGGTGAAACAGTGTAAGGTGAACTTAAAACACCACGATGGAGAAAATCAGCTGGTTGAACGGTGTAAAGTGAAGTTAAAACGCAACGATGGAGAAACTCATCTGGTGAAAGAGTGTAAGGTGAAGTTAAAACACATTGATGGAGGAACTCATCTGGTTCAACAGTGTAAAGTGTAGTGAAAACGCAACGATGGAGAAACTCAGCTGGTTAAACAGCGTAAGGTGAACTAAAAACAGAACGATGGAGAAACTAAGCTGGTTAAACAGTGTAAAGTGAAGTTAAAACACAATGATGGAGGAACTCAGCTGGTTAAACAGTATAAGGCGAAGTTAAAACCCAACGGTGGAGAAACTCATCTGGTTACACAGTGTAAGGTGAAGTTAAAACACAACGATGGAAAAATTTATCTGATTAAACAGTGTAAAGAGAAGTTAAAACTCCACGATGAAGAAACTCAGCTGGTTAAACAGTGTACGGTGAAGTTAAAACAACGATGGAGAAACTCAGCTTGTTAAATAGTGTAAGATGAAGTTAAAACTCAACAATGGAGAAACTCAGCTGGTTAAACAGTAGAAGATTAAGTTAAAACACAACGATCGGTAAACTCAGCTGGTTAAACAGTGGAAGAAGAAGTTAAAACACCACGATGGAGACACTCAGCTGGTGAAACAGTGTAAGGTGAAGTTAAAACCCCACGATGGAGAGACTCAACTGCTTAAAGAGTGTAAGGTGAAGTTAAAACACAACGATGGAGAAACTGAGCTGGTTAAACAGTGTAATGAGAAGTTAAAATGCAACGATGGAGAAACTCAGCTGGCGAAACAGTGTAAGGTGAAGTTAAAACACAATGATGAAGAAACTCAACTTGATGAACAGTGTAAGGTCAAGTTAAACCACCACGATGGAGAAACTCAGCTGGTTAAACACTGTAAAGTGAACTTAAAAAGCTACAATGGAGATACTGCTGGTTAAACAGTGTAAGGTGAAGTTAAAACACAAGAATGTAGAAACTGCTGGTTAAACAGTGTAAGGTAAAGTTAAAATACGACGAAGGAGAAACTCAGCTGGTTAAAAAATGTAAGGAGAAGTTAAAACACAATGATTGAGAAACTCAGCTGGTTAAACATTGGAAGATGAAGTTAAAACACAACGATGGAGAAACTCAGCTGGTTAAACAGTGTAATGTGAAGTTAAAACGCAACGATGGAGAAACTCCGCTGGTTGTACAGTGTAAAGTGAAGTTAAAATGCAACGATGGAGAAACTCAGCTGGTGAAACAGTGAAAGGTGAAGTTAAAACACAATGATGAAGAAACTCAACTTGATGAACAGTGTAAGGTGAAGTTAAACCACCACGATGGAGAAAGTACGCTGTTTAAACACTGTAAAGTGAAGTTAAAATGCTACAATGGAGATATTGCTGGTTAAACAGTGTAAGGTGAAGTTTAAACACCACGATGGAGAAAATCAGCTGGTTGAATGGTGTAAAGTGAAGTTAAAACGCAACGATGGAGAAACTCAGCTGGTTAAACAGTGTAATGTGAAGTTAAAATGCAACGATGGAGAAACTCAGCTGGCGAAACAGTGTAAGGTGAAGTTAAAACACAATGATGAAGAAACTCAACTTGATGAACAGTGTAAGGTCAAGTTAAACCACCACGATGGAGAAACTCAGCTGGTTAAACACTGTAAAGTGAACTTAAAACGCTACAATGGAGATACTGCTGGTTAAACAGTGTAAGGTGAAGTTAAAACCCCACGATGGAGAGACTCAACTGCTTAAAGAGTGTAAGGTGAAGTTAAAACACAACGATGGAGAAACTGAGCTGGTTAAACAGTGTAATGTGAAGTTAAAATGCAACGATGGAGAAACTCAGCTGGCGAAACAGTGTAAGGTGAAGTTAAAACACAATGATGAAGAAACTCAACTTGATGAACAGTGTAAGGTCAAGTTAAACCACCACGATGGAGAAACTCAGCTGGTTAAACACTGTAAAGTGAACTTAAAACGCTACAATGGAGATACTGCTGGTTAAACAGTGTAAGGTAAAGTTGAAATACGACGAAGGAGAAACTCAGCTGGTTAAACAGTGTAAGGAGAAGTTAAAACACAACTATGGAGAAACTCAGCTGGTTAAACAGTGTAAGGAGAAGTTAAAACAATGATGGAGAAACTCAGCTGGTGAAACAGTGTAAGGTGAATTTAAAACACCACGATGGAGAAACTCCGCTGGTTGTACAGTGTAAAGTGAAGTTAAATCACAATGATGGAGATACTCATCTGGTTAAAGAGTGTAAGGTGAAGTAAAAACACAATGATGGAGGAATTCATCTGGTTCAACAGTGTAAAGTGAAGTGAAAATGCAACGATGGAGAAACTCAGCTGGTTAAACAGCGTAAGGTTAACTAAAAACAGAACGATGTAGAAACTAAGCTGGTTAAACAGTGTAAAGTGAAGTTAAAGCACAACATTGGAGAAACTCAGCTGGTTACACAGTGTAAGGTGAAGTTAAAATGCAACGATGGAGTAACTCAGCTGGTTAAACAGTGTAAGGTGAAGTAAAAATGCAACGATGGAGAATCTCAGCTTGTTAAACAGTGTAAAGTGAAGTTAAAACACCACGATGGAGAAACTCAGCTGGTTAAACAGTGTAAGGTGAAGTAAAAACGCAACGATGTAGAATTTCAGCTGGTGAAACAGTGTAAAGTGAAGCTAAAACATCACGATGGAGAAACTCAGCTTGTGAAACAGTGTAAGGTGAAGTTAAAACATGACGAAGGAGAAACTCAGCTGGTTAAACAGTGTAAGGAGAAGTTAAAACACAACTATGGAGAAACTCAGCTGGTTAAACAGTGTAAAGTGAAGTTAAAACAATGATGGAGAAACTCAGCTGGTGAAACAGTGTAAGGTGAACTTAAAACACCACGATGGAGAAAATCAGCTGGTTGAACGGTGTAAAGTGAAGTTAAAACGCAACGATGGAGAAACTCATCTGGTGAAAGAGTGTAAGGTGAAGTTAAAACACATTGATGGAGGAACTCATCTGGTTCAACAGTGTAAAGTGTAGTGAAAACGCAACGATGGAGAAACTCAGCTGGTTAAACAGCGTAAGGTGAACTAAAAACAGAACGATGGAGAAACTAAGCTGGTTAAACAGTGTAAAGTGAAGTTAAAACACAATGATGGAGGAACTCAGCTGGTTAAACAGTATAAGGCGAAGTTAAAACCCAACGGTGGAGAAACTCATCTGGTTACACAGTGTAAGGTGAAGTTAAAACACAACGATGGAAAAATTTATCTGATTAAACAGTGTAAAGAGAAGTTAAAACTCCACGATGAAGAAACTCAGCTGGTTAAACAGTGTACGGTGAAGTTAAAACAACGATGGAGAAACTCAGCTTGTTAAATAGTGTAAGATGAAGTTAAAACTCAACAATGGAGAAACTCAGCTGGTTAAACAGTAGAAGATTAAGTTAAAACACAACGATCGGTAAACTCAGCTGGTTAAACAGTGGAAGAAGAAGTTAAAACACCACGATGGAGACACTCAGCTGGTGAAACAGTGTAAGGTGAAGTTAAAACCCCACGATGGAGAGACTCAACTGCTTAAAGAGTGTAAGGTGAAGTTAAAACACAACGATGGAGAAACTGAGCTGGTTAAACAGTGTAATGAGAAGTTAAAATGCAACGATGGAGAAACTCAGCTGGCGAAACAGTGTAAGGTGAAGTTAAAACACAATGATGAAGAAACTCAACTTGATGAACAGTGTAAGGTCAAGTTAAACCACCACGATGGAGAAACTCAGCTGGTTAAACACTGTAAAGTGAACTTAAAAAGCTACAATGGAGATACTGCTGGTTAAACAGTGTAAGGTGAAGTTAAAACACAAGAATGTAGAAACTGCTGGTTAAACAGTGTAAGGTAAAGTTAAAATACGACGAAGGAGAAACTCAGCTGGTTAAAAAATGTAAGGAGAAGTTAAAACACAATGATTGAGAAACTCAGCTGGTTAAACATTGGAAGATGAAGTTAAAACACAACGATGGAGAAACTCAGCTGGTTAAACAGTGTAATGTGAAGTTAAAACGCAACGATGGAGAAACTCCGCTGGTTGTACAGTGTAAAGTGAAGTTAAAATGCAACGATGGAGAAACTCAGCTGGTGAAACAGTGAAAGGTGAAGTTAAAACACAATGATGAAGAAACTCAACTTGATGAACAGTGTAAGGTGAAGTTAAACCACCACGATGGAGAAAGTACGCTGTTTAAACACTGTAAAGTGAAGTTAAAATGCTACAATGGAGATATTGCTGGTTAAACAGTGTAAGGTGAAGTTTAAACACCACGATGGAGAAAATCAGCTGGTTGAATGGTGTAAAGTGAAGTTAAAACGCAACGATGGAGAAACTCAGCTGGTTAAACAGTGTAATGTGAAGTTAAAATGCAACGATGGAGAAACTCAGCTGGCGAAACAGTGTAAGGTGAAGTTAAAACACAATGATGAAGAAACTCAACTTGATGAACAGTGTAAGGTCAAGTTAAACCACCACGATGGAGAAACTCAGCTGGTTAAACACTGTAAAGTGAACTTAAAACGCTACAATGGAGATACTGCTGGTTAAACAGTGTAAGGTGAAGTTAAAACACAAGAATGTAGAAACTACTGGTTAAACAGTGTCAGGTAAAGTTAAAATACGACGAAGGAGAAACTCAGCCGGTTAAACAGTGTAATGAGAAGTTAAAACACAACTATGGAGAAACTCAGCTGGTTAAACAGTGTAAGGAGAAGTTAAAACAATGATGGAGAAACTCAGCTGGTGAAACAGTGTAAGGTGAATTTAAAACACCACGATGGAGAAACTCCGCTGGTTGTACAGTGTAAAGTGAAGTTAAAACACAATGATGGAGATACTCATCTGGTTAAAGAGTGTAAGGTGAAGTTAAAACACAATGATGGAGGAATTCATCTGGTTCAACAGTGTAAAGTGAAGTGAAAATGCAACGATGGAGAAACTCAGCTGGTTAAACAGCGTAAGGTTAACTAAAAACAGAACGATGTAGTAACTAAGCTGGTTAAACAGTGTAAAGTGAAGTTAAAGCACAACATTGGAGAAACTCAGCTGGTTACACAGTGTAAGGTGAAGTTAAAACGCAACGATGGAGTAACTCAGCTGGTTAAACAGTGTAAGGTGAAGTAAAAATGCAACGATGGGGAATCTCAGCTTGTTAAACAGTGTAAGGTGAAGTTAAAACACTACGATGGAGAAACTCAGCTGGTTAAACAGTTTAAGGTGAAGTAAAAACCGAACGATGGAGAATTTCAGCTGGTGAAACAGTGTAAAGTGAAGCTAAAACATCACGATGGAGAAACTCAGCTTGTGAAACAGTGTAAGGTGAAGTTAAAACATGACGAAGGAGAAACTCAGCTGGTTAAACAGTGTAAGGAGAAGTTAAAACACAACTATGGAGAAACTCAGCTGGTTAAACAGTGTAAAGTGAAGTTAAAACAATGATGGAGAAACTCAGCTGGCGAAACAGTGTAAGGAGAAGTTAAAACACAACTATGGAGAAACTCAGCTGGTTAAACAGTGTAAAGTGAAGTTAAAACAATGATGGAGAAACTCAGCTGGTGAAACAGTGTAAGGTGAACTTAAAACACCACGATGGAGAAAATCAGCTGGTTGAATGGTGTAAAGTGAAGTTAAAACGCAACGATGGAGAAACTCATCTGGTTAAAGAGTGTAAGCTGAAGTTAAAACACATTGATGGAGGAACTCATCTGGTTCAACAGTGTAAAGTGTAGTGAAAACGCAACGATGGAGAAACTCAGCTGGTTAAACAGCGTAAGGTGAACTAAAAACAGAACGATGGAGAAACTAAGCTGGTTAAACAGTGTAAAGTGAAGTTAAAACGCAATGATGGAGGAACTCAGCTGGTTAAACAGTATAAGGCGAAGTTAATACACAACGATCGGTAAACTCAGCTGGTTAAACAGTGGAAGAAGAAGTTAAAACACCACGATGGAGACACTCAGCTGGTGAAACAGTGTAAGGTGAAGTTAAAACCCCACGATGGAGAGACTCAACTGCTTAAAGAGTGTAAGGTGAAGTTAAAACACAACGATGGAGAAACTGAGCTGGTTAAACAGTGTAATGAGAAGTTAAAATGCAACGATGGAGAAACTCAGCTGGCGAAACAGTGTAAGGTGAAGTTAAAACACATTGATGGAGGAACTCATCTGGTTCAACAGTGTAAAGTGTAGTGAAAACCCAACGATGGAGAAACTCAGCTGGTTAAACAGCGTAAGGTGAACTAAAAACAGAACGATGGAGAAACTAAGCTGGTTAAACAGTGTAAAGTGAAGTTAAAACACAATGATGGACGAACTCATCTGGTTCAACAGTGTAAAGTGAAGTGAAAACGCAACGATGGAGAAACTCAGCTGGTTAAACAGCGTAAGGAGAACTAAAAACAGAACGATGGAGAAACTAAGCTGGTTAAACAGTGTAAAGTGAAGTTAAAGCACAACATTGGAGAAACTCAGCTGGTTACACAGTGTAAGGTGAAGTTAAAACGCAACGATGGAGTAACTCAGCTGGGTAAACAGTGTAAGGTGAAGTAAAAATGCAACGATGGAGAATCTCAGCTGATTAAACAGTGTAAAGTGAAGTTAAAACACCACGATGGAGAAACTCAGCTGGTTAAACAGTGTAAGGTGAAGTAAAAATGCAACGATGGAGAATTTCAGCTGGTGAAACAGTGTAAAGTGAAGTTAAAACATCACGATCGAGAAACTCAACTGGTTAAACAGTGTAAGGTGAAGTTAAAACATGACGAAGGAGAAACTCAGCTGGTTAAACAGTGTAAGGAGAAGTTAAAACACAACTATGGAGAAACTCAGCTGGTTAAACAGTGTAAAGTGAAGTTAAAACAATGATGGAGAAACTCAGCTGGTGAAACAGTGTAAGGTGAACTTAAAACACCACGATGGAGAAAATCAGCTGGTTGAATGGTGTAAAGTGAAGTTAAAACGCAACGATGGACAAACTCATCTGGTTAAAGAGTGTAAGCTGAAGTTAAAACACATTGATGGAGGAACTCATCTGGTTCAACAGTGTAAAGTGTAGTGAAAACGCAACGATGGAGAAACTCAGCTGGTTAAACAGCGTAAGGTGAACTAAAAACAGAACGATGGAGAAACTAAGCTGGTTAAACAGTGTAAAGTGAAGTTAAAACGCAATGATGGAGGAACTCAGCTGGTTAAACAGCGTAAGGTGAAGTTAAAACACAACGATGTAGGAACTCAGCTGGTGAAACAGTGTAAGGTGAAGTTAAAACACCACGATGGAGAGACTCAACTGCTTAAAGAGTGTAAGGTGAAGTTAAAACACAACGATGGAGAAACTGAGCTGGTTAAACAGTGTAATGTGAAGTTAAAATGCAATGATGGAGAAACTCAGCTGCGAAACAGTGTAAGGTGAAGTTAAAACACAATGATGAAGAAACTCAACTTGATGAAAAGTGTAAGGTCAAGTTAAACCACCACGATGGAGAAACTCAGCTGGTTAAACACTGTAAAGTGAACTTAAAACGCTACAAGGGAGATACTGCTGGTTAAACAGTGTAAGGTGAAGTTAAAACACAAGAATGTAGAAACTACTGGTTAAACAGTGTCAGGTAAAGTTAAAATACGACGAAGGAGAAACTCAGCTGGTTAAACAGTGTAAGGAGAAGTTAAAACACAACTATGGAGAAACTCAGCTGGTTAAACAGTGTAAGGAGAAGTTAAAACAATGATGGAGAAACTCAGCTGGTGAAACAGTGAAAGGTGAATTTAAAACACCACGATGGAGAAACTCCGCTGGTTGTACAGTGTAAAGTGAAGTTAAAACACAATGATGGAGATACTCATCTGGTTAAAGAGTGTAAGGTGAAGTAAAAACACAATGATGGAGGAATTCATCTGGTTCAACAGTGTAAAGTGAAGTGAAAATGCAACGATGGAGAAACTCAGCTGGTTAAACAGCGTAAGGTTAACTAAAAACAGAACGATGTAGAAACTAAGCTGGTTAAACAGTGTAAAGTGAAGTTAAAGCACAACATTGGAGAAACTCAGCTGGTTACACAGTGTAAGGTGAAGTGAAAACGCAACGATGGAGCAACTCAGCTGGTTAAACAGTGTAAGGTGAAGTAAAAATGCAACGATGGAGAATCTCAGCTTGTTAAACAGTGTAAAGTGAAGTTAAAACACCACGATGGAGAAACTCAGCTGGTTAAACAGTGTAAGGTGAAGTAAAAACGCAACGATGTAGAATTTCAGCTGGTGAAACAGTGTAAAGTGAAGCTAAAACATCACGATGGAGAAACTCAGCTGGTTACACAGTGTAAGGTGAAGTTAAAACGCAACGATGGAGTAACTCAGCTGGTTAAACAGTGTAAGGTGAAGTAAAAATGCAACGATGGAGAATCTCAGCTTGTTAAACAGTGTAAAGTGAAGTTAAAACACCACGATGGAGAAACTCAGCTGGGTAAACAGTGTAAGGTGAAGTAAAAACGCAACGATGTAGAATTTAAGCTGGTGAAACAGTGTAAAGTGAAGCTAAAACATCACGATGGAGAAACTCAGCTTGTGAAACAGTGTAAGGTGAAGTTAAAACATGATGAAGGAGAAACTCAGCTGGTTAAACAGTGTAAGGAGAAGTTAAAACACAACTATGGAGAAACTCAGCTGGTTAAACAGTGTAAAGTGAAGTTAAAACAATGATGGAGAAACTCAGCTGGTGAAACAGTGTAAGGTGAACTTAAAACACCACGATGGAGAAAATCAGCTGGTTGAACGGTGTAAAGTGAAGTTAAAACGCAACGATGGAGAAACTCATCTGGTTAAAGAGTGTAAGGTGAAGTTAAAACACATTGATGGAGGAACTCATCTGGTTCAACAGTGTAAAGTGTAGTGAAAACGCAACGATGGAGAAACTCAGCTGGTTAAACAGCGTAAGGTGAACTAAAAACAGAACGATGGAGAAACTAAGCTGGTTAAACAGTGTAAAGTGAAGTTAAAACGCAATGATGGAGGAACTCAGCTGGTTAAACAGTATAAGGCGAAGTTAAAACCCAACGGTGGAGAAACTCATCTGGTTACACAGTGTAAGGTGAAGTTAAAACACGACGATGGAAAAATTTATCTGATTAAACAGTGTAAAGAGAAGTTAAAACTCCACGATGAAGAAACTCAGCTGGTTAAACAGTGTACGGTGAAGTTAAAACAACGATGGAGAAACTCAGCTTGTTAAATAGTGTAAGATGAAGTTAAAATTCAACAATGGAGAAACTCAGCTGGTTAAACAGTAGAAGATTAAGTTAAAACACAACGATCGGTAAACTCAGCTGGTTAAACAGTGGAAGAAGAAGTTAAAACACCACGATGGAGACACTCAGCTGGTGAAACAGTGTAAGGTGAAGTTAAAACACTACGATGGAGAAACTCAGCTGGTTAAACAGTTTAAGGTGAAGTAAAAACCGAACGATGGAGAATTTCAGCTGGTGAAACAGTGTAAAGTGAAGCTAAAACATCACGATGGAGAAACTCAGCTTGTGAAACAGTGTAAGGTGAAGTTAAAACATGACGAAGGAGAAACTCAGCTGGTTAAACAGTGTAAGGAGAAGTTAAAACACAACTATGGAGAAACTCAGCTGGTTAAACAGTGTAAAGTGAAGTTAAAACAATGATGGAGAAACTCAGCTGGCGAAACAGTGTAAGGAGAAGTTAAAACACAACTATGGAGAAACTCAGCTGGTTAAACAGTGTAAAGTGAAGTTAAAACAATGATGGAGAAACTCAGCTGGTGAAACAGTGTAAGGTGAACTTAAAACACCACGATGGAGAAAATCAGCTGGTTGAATGGTGTAAAGTGAAGTTAAAACGCAACGATGGAGAAACTCATCTGGTTAAAGAGTGTAAGCTGAAGTTAAAACACATTGATGGAGGAACTCATCTGGTTCAACAGTGTAAAGTGTAGTGAAAACGCAACGATGGAGAAACTCAGCTGGTTAAACAGCGTAAGGTGAACTAAAAACAGAACGATGGAGAAACTAAGCTGGTTAAACAGTGTAAAGTGAAGTTAAAACGCAATGATGGAGGAACTCAGCTGGTTAAACAGTATAAGGCGAAGTTAATACACAACGATCGGTAAACTCAGCTGGTTAAACAGTGGAAGAAGAAGTTAAAACACCACGATGGAGACACTCAGCTGGTGAAACAGTGTAAGGTGAAGTTAAAACCCCACGATGGAGAGACTCAACTGCTTAAAGAGTGTAAGGTGAAGTTAAAACACAACGATGGAGAAACTGAGCTGGTTAAACAGTGTAATGAGAAGTTAAAATGCAACGATGGAGAAACTCAGCTGGCGAAACAGTGTAAGGTGAAGTTAAAACACATTGATGGAGGAACTCATCTGGTTCAACAGTGTAAAGTGTAGTGAAAACCCAACGATGGAGAAACTCAGCTGGTTAAACAGCGTAAGGTGAACTAAAAACAGAACGATGGAGAAACTAAGCTGGTTAAACAGTGTAAAGTGAAGTTAAAACACAATGATGGACGAACTCATCTGGTTCAACAGTGTAAAGTGAAGTGAAAACGCAACGATGGAGAAACTCAGCTGGTTAAACAGCGTAAGGAGAACTAAAAACAGAACGATGGAGAAACTAAGCTGGTTAAACAGTGTAAAGTGAAGTTAAAGCACAACATTGGAGAAACTCAGCTGGTTACACAGTGTAAGGTGAAGTTAAAACGCAACGATGGAGTAACTCAGCTGGTTAAACAGTGTAAGGTGAAGTAAAAATGCAACGATGGAGAATCTCAGCTGATTAAACAGTGTAAAGTGAAGTTAAAACACCACGATGGAGAAACTCAGCTGGTTAAACAGTGTAAGGTGAAGTAAAAATGCAACGATGGAGAATTTCAGCTGGTGAAACAGTGTAAAGTGAAGTTAAAACATCACGATGGAGAAACTCAACTGGTTAAACAGTGTAAGGTGAAGTTAAAACATGACGAAGGAGAAACTCAGCTGGTTAAACAGTGTAAGGAGAAGTTAAAACACAACTATGGAGAAACTCAGCTGGTTAAACAGTGTAAAGTGAAGTTAAAACAATGATGGAGAAACTCAGCTGGTGAAACAGTGTAAGGTGAACTTAAAACACCACGATGGAGAAAATCAGCTGGTTGAATGGTGTAAAGTGAAGTTAAAACGCAACGATGGACAAACTCATCTGGTTAAAGAGTGTAAGCTGAAGTTAAAACACATTGATGGAGGAACTCATCTGGTTCAACAGTGTAAAGTGTAGTGAAAACGCAACGATGGAGAAACTCAGCTGGTTAAACAGCGTAAGGTGAACTAAAAACAGAACGATGGAGAAACTAAGCTGGTTAAACAGTGTAAAGTGAAGTTAAAACGCAATGATGGAGGAACTCAGCTGGTTAAACAGCGTAAGGTGAAGTTAAAACACAACGATGTAGGAACTCAGCTGGTGAAACAGTGTAAGGTGAAGTTAAAACACCACGATGGAGAGACTCAACTGCTTAAAGAGTGTAAGGTGAAGTTAAAACACAACGATGGAGAAACTGAGCTGGTTAAACAGTGTAATGTGAAGTTAAAATGCAATGATGGAGAAACTCAGCTGCGAAACAGTGTAAGGTGAAGTTAAAACACAATGATGAAGAAACTCAACTTGATGAAAAGTGTAAGGTCAAGTTAAACCACCACGATGGAGAAACTCAGCTGGTTAAACACTGTAAAGTGAACTTAAAACGCTACAAGGGAGATACTGCTGGTTAAACAGTGTAAGGTGAAGTTAAAACACAAGAATGTAGAAACTACTGGTTAAACAGTGTCAGGTAAAGTTAAAATACGACGAAGGAGAAACTCAGCTGGTTAAACAGTGTAAGGAGAAGTTAAAACACAACTATGGAGAAACTCAGCTGGTTAAACAGTGTAAGGAGAAGTTAAAACAATGATGGAGAAACTCAGCTGGTGAAACAGTGAAAGGTGAATTTAAAACACCACGATGGAGAAACTCCGCTGGTTGTACAGTGTAAAGTGAATTTAAAACACAATGATGGAGATACTCATCTGGTTAAAGAGTGTAAGGTGAAGTAAAAACACAATGATGGAGGAATTCATCTGGTTCAACAGTGTAAAGTGAAGTGAAAATGCAACGATGGAGAAACTCAGCTGGTTAAACAGCGTAAGGTTAACTAAAAACAGAACGATGTAGAAACTAAGCTGGTTAAACAGTGTAAAGTGAAGTTAAAGCACAACATTGGAGAAACTCAGCTGGTTACACAGTGTAAGGTGAAGTGAAAACGCAACGATGGAGCAACTCAGCTGGTTAAACAGTGTAAGGTGAAGTAAAAATGCAACGATGGAGAATCTCAGCTTGTTAAACAGTGTAAAGTGAAGTTAAAACACCACGATGGAGAAACTCAGCTGGTTAAACAGTGTAAGGTGAAGTAAAAACGCAACGATGTAGAATTTCAGCTGGTGAAACAGTGTAAAGTGAAGCTAAAACATCACGATGGAGAAACTCAGCTGGTTACACAGTGTAAGGTGAAGTTAAAACGCAACGATGGAGTAACTCAGCTGGTTAAACAGTGTAAGGTGAAGTAAAAATGCAACGATGGAGAATCTCAGCTTGTTAAACAGTGTAAAGTGAAGTTAAAACACCACGATGGAGAAACTCAGCTGGGTAAACAGTGTAAGGTGAAGTAAAAACGCAACGATGTAGAATTTCAGCTGGTGAAACAGTGTAAAGTGAAGCTAAAACATCACGATGGAGAAACTCAGCTTGTGAAACAGTGTAAGGTGAAGTTAAAACATGATGAAGGAGAAACTCAGCTGGTTAAACAGTGTAAGGAGAAGTTAAAACACAACTATGGAGAAACTCAGCTGGTTAAACAGTGTAAAGTGAAGTTAAAACAATGATGGAGAAACTCAGCTGGTGAAACAGTGTAAGGTGAACTTAAAACACCACGATGGAGAAAATCAGCTGGTTGAACGGTGTAAAGTGAAGTTAAAACGCAACGATGGAGAAACTCATCTGGTTAAAGAGTGTAAGGTGAAGTTAAAACACATTGATGGAGGAACTCATCTGGTTCAACAGTGTAAAGTGTAGTGAAAACGCAACGATGGAGAAACTCAGCTGGTTAAACAGCGTAAGGTGAACTAAAAACAGAACGATGGAGAAACTAAGCTGGTTAAACAGTGTAAAGTGAAGTTAAAACGCAATGATGGAGGAACTCAGCTGGTTAAACAGTATAAGGCGAAGTTAAAACCCAACGGTGGAGAAACTCATCTGGTTACACAGTGTAAGGTGAAGTTAAAACACGACGATGGAAAAATTTATCTGATTAAACAGTGTAAAGAGAAGTTAAAACTCCACGATGAAGAAACTCAGCTGGTTAAACAGTGTACGGTGAAGTTAAAACAACGATGGAGAAACTCAGCTTGTTAAATAGTGTAAGATGAAGTTAAAATTCAACAATGGAGAAACTCAGCTGGTTAAACAGTAGAAGATTAAGTTAAAACACAACGATCGGTAAACTCAGCTGGTTAAACAGTGGAAGAAGAAGTTAAAACACCACGATGGAGACACTCAGCTGGTGAAACAGTGTAAGGTGAAGTTAAAACCCCACGATGGAGAGACTCAACTGCTTAAAGAGTGTAAGGTGAAGTTAAAACACAACGATGGAGAAACTGAGCTGGTTAAACAGTGTAATGAGAAGTTAAAATGCAACGATGGAGAAACTCAGCTGGCGAAACAGTGTAAGGTGAAGTTAAAACACAATGATGAAGAAACTCAACTTGATGAACAGTGTAAGGTCAGGTTAAACCACCACGATGGAGAAACGCAGCTGGTTAAACACTGTAAAGTGAACTTAAAACGCTACAATGGAGATACTGCTGGTTAAACAGTGTAAGGTGAAGTTAAAACACAAGAATGTAGAAACTACTGGTTAAACAGTGTAAGGTAAAGTTAAAATACGACGAAGGAGAAACTCAGCTGGTGAAACAGTGAAAGGTGAATTTAAAACACCACGATGGAGAAACTCCGCTGGTTGTACAGTGTAAAGTGAAGTTAAAACACAATGATGGAGATACTCATCTGGTTAAAGAGTGTAAGGTGAAGTAAAAACACAATGATGGAGGAATTCATCTGGTTCAACAGTGTAAAGTGAAGTGAAAATGCAACGATGGAGAAACTCAGCTGGTTAAACAGCGTAAGGTTAACTAAAAACAGAACGATGTAGAAACTAAGCTGGTTAAACAGTGTAAAGTGAAGTTAAAGCACAACATTGGAGAAACTCAGCTGGTTACACAGTGTAAGGTGAAGTGAAAACGCAACGATGGAGCAACTCAGCTGGTTAAACAGTGTAAGGTGAAGTAAAAATGCAACGATGGAGAATCTCAGCTTGTTAAACAGTGTAAAGTGAAGTTAAAACACCACGATGGAGAAACTCAGCTGGTTAAACAGTGTAAGGTGAAGTAAAAACGCAACGATGTAGAATTTCAGCTGGTGAAACAGTGTAAAGTGAAGCTAAAACATCACGATGGAGAAACTCAGCTGGTTACACAGTGTAAGGTGAAGTTAAAACGCAACGATGGAGTAACTCAGCTGGTTAAACAGTGTAAGGTGAAGTAAAAATGCAACGATGGAGAATCTCAGCTTGTTAAACAGTGTAAAGTGAAGTTAAAACACCACGATGGAGAAACTCAGCTGGGTAAACAGTGTAAGGTGAAGTAAAAACGCAACGATGTAGAATTTCAGCTGGTGAAACAGTGTAAAGTGAAGCTAAAACATCACGATGGAGAAACTCAGCTTGTGAAACAGTGTAAGGTGAAGTTAAAACATGATGAAGGAGAAACTCAGCTGGTTAAACAGTGTAAGGAGAAGTTAAAACACAACTATGGAGAAACTCAGCTGGTTAAACAGTGTAAAGTGAAGTTAAAACAATGATGGAGAAACTCAGCTGGTGAAACAGTGTAAGGTGAACTTAAAACACCACGATGGAGAAAATCAGCTGGTTGAACGGTGTAAAGTGAAGTTAAAACGCAACGATGGAGAAACTCATCTGGTTAAAGAGTGTAAGGTGAAGTTAAAACACATTGATGGAGGAACTCATCTGGTTCAACAGTGTAAAGTGTAGTGAAAACGCAACGATGGAGAAACTCAGCTGGTTAAACAGCGTAAGGTGAACTAAAAACAGAACGATGGAGAAACTAAGCTGGTTAAACAGTGTAAAGTGAAGTTAAAACGCAATGATGGAGGAACTCAGCTGGTTAAACAGTATAAGGCGAAGTTAAAACCCAACGGTGGAGAAACTCATCTGGTTACACAGTGTAAGGTGAAGTTAAAACACGACGATGGAAAAATTTATCTGATTAAACAGTGTAAAGAGAAGTTAAAACTCCACGATGAAGAAACTCAGCTGGTTAAACAGTGTACGGTGAAGTTAAAACAACGATGGAGAAACTCAGCTTGTTAAATAGTGTAAGATGAAGTTAAAATTCAACAATGGAGAAACTCAGCTGGTTAAACAGTAGAAGATTAAGTTAAAACACAACGATCGGTAAACTCAGCTGGTTAAACAGTGGAAGAAGAAGTTAAAACACCACGATGGAGACACTCAGCTGGTGAAACAGTGTAAGGTGAAGTTAAAACCCCACGATGGAGAGACTCAACTGCTTAAAGAGTGTAAGGTGAAGTTAAAACACAACGATGGAGAAACTGAGCTGGTTAAACAGTGTAATGAGAAGTTAAAATGCAACGATGGAGAAACTCAGCTGGCGAAACAGTGTAAGGTGAAGTTAAAACACAATGATGAAGAAACTCAACTTGATGAACAGTGTAAGGTCAGGTTAAACCACCACGATGGAGAAACGCAGCTGGTTAAACACTGTAAAGTGAACTTAAAACGCTACAATGGAGATACTGCTGGTTAAACAGTGTAAGGTGAAGTTAAAACACAAGAATGTAGAAACTACTGGTTAAACAGTGTAAGGTAAAGTTAAAATACGACGAAGGAGAAACTCAGCTGGTGAAACAGTGAAAGGTGAATTTAAAACACCACGATGGAGAAACTCCGCTGGTTGTACAGTGTAAAGTGAAGTTAAAACACAATGATGGAGATACTCATCTGGTTAAAGAGTGTAAGGTGAAGTAAAAACACAATGATGGAGGAATTCATCTGGTTCAACAGTGTAAAGTGAAGTGAAAATGCAACGATGGAGAAACTCAGCTGGTTAAACAGCGTAAGGTTAACTAAAAACAGAACGATGTAGAAACTAAGCTGGTTAAACAGTGTAAAGTGAAGTTAAAGCACAACATTGGAGAAACTCAGCTGGTTACACAGTGTAAGGTGAAGTGAAAACGCAACGATGGAGCAACTCAGCTGGTTAAACAGTGTAAGGTGAAGTAAAAATGCAACGATGGAGAATCTCAGCTTGTTAAACAGTGTAAAGTGAAGTTAAAACACCACGATGGAGAAACTCAGCTGGTTAAACAGTGTAAGGTGAAGTAAAAACGCAACGATGTAGAATTTCAGCTGGTGAAACAGTGTAAAGTGAAGCTAAAACATCACGATGGAGAAACTCAGCTGGTTACACAGTGTAAGGTGAAGTTAAAACGCAACGATGGAGTAACTCAGCTGGTTAAACAGTGTAAGGTGAAGTAAAAATGCAACGATGGAGAATCTCAGCTTGTTAAACAGTGTAAAGTGAAGTTAAAACACCACGATGGAGAAACTCAGCTGGGTAAACAGTGTAAGGTGAAGTAAAAACGCAACGATGTAGAATTTCAGCTGGTGAAACAGTGTAAAGTGAAGCTAAAACATCACGATGGAGAAACTCAGCTTGTGAAACAGTGTAAGGTGAAGTTAAAACATGATGAAGGAGAAACTCAGCTGGTTAAACAGTGTAAGGAGAAGTTAAAACACAACTATGGAGAAACTCAGCTGGTTAAACAGTGTAAAGTGAAGTTAAAACAATGATGGAGAAACTCAGCTGGTGAAACAGTGTAAGGTGAACTTAAAACACCACGATGGAGAAAATCAGCTGGTTGAACGGTGTAAAGTGAAGTTAAAACGCAACGATGGAGAAACTCATCTGGTTAAAGAGTGTAAGGTGAAGTTAAAACACATTGATGGAGGAACTCATCTGGTTCAACAGTGTAAAGTGTAGTGAAAACGCAACGATGGAGAAACTCAGCTGGTTAAACAGCGTAAGGTGAACTAAAAACAGAACGATGGAGAAACTAAGCTGGTTAAACAGTGTAAAGTGAAGTTAAAACGCAATGATGGAGGAACTCAGCTGGTTAAACAGTATAAGGCGAAGTTAAAACCCAACGGTGGAGAAACTCATCTGGTTACACAGTGTAAGGTGAAGTTAAAACACGACGATGGAAAAATTTATCTGATTAAACAGTGTAAAGAGAAGTTAAAACTCCACGATGAAGAAACTCAGCTGGTTAAACAGTGTACGGTGAAGTTAAAACAACGATGGAGAAACTCAGCTTGTTAAATAGTGTAAGATGAAGTTAAAATTCAACAATGGAGAAACTCAGCTGGTTAAACAGTAGAAGATTAAGTTAAAACACAACGATCGGTAAACTCAGCTGGTTAAACAGTGGAAGAAGAAGTTAAAACACCACGATGGAGACACTCAGCTGGTGAAACAGTGTAAGGTGAAGTTAAAACCCCACGATGGAGAGACTCAACTGCTTAAAGAGTGTAAGGTGAAGTTAAAACACAACGATGGAGAAACTGAGCTGGTTAAACAGTGTAATGAGAAGTTAAAATGCAACGATGGAGAAACTCAGCTGGCGAAACAGTGTAAGGTGAAGTTAAAACACAATGATGAAGAAACTCAACTTGATGAACAGTGTAAGGTCAGGTTAAACCACCACGATGGAGAAACGCAGCTGGTTAAACACTGTAAAGTGAACTTAAAACGCTACAATGGAGATACTGCTGGTTAAACAGTGTAAGGTGAAGTTAAAACACAAGAATGTAGAAACTACTGGTTAAACAGTGTAAGGTAAAGTTAAAATACGACGAAGGAGAAACTCAGCTGGTTAAACAGTGTAAGGAGAAGTTAAAACACAACTATGGAGAAACTCAGCTGGTTAAACAGTGTAAGGAGAAGTTAAAACAATGATGGAGAAACTCAGCTGGTGAAACAGTGTAAGGTGAATTTAAAACACCACGATGGAGAAACTCCGCTGGTTGTACAGTGTAAAGTGAAGTTAAAACACAATGATGGAGATACTCATCTGGTTAAAGAGTGTAAGGTGAAGTAAAAACACAATGATGGAGGAATTCATCTGGTTCAACAGTGTAAAGTGAAGTGAAAATGCAACGATGGAGAAACTCAGCTGGTTAAACAGCGTAAGGTTAACTAAAAACAGAACGATGTAGAAACTAAGCTGGTTAAACAGTGTAAAGTGAAGTTAAAGCACAACATTGGAGAAACTCAGCTGGTTACACAGTGTAAGGTGAAGTTAAAATGCAACGATGGAGTAACTCAGCTGGTTAAACAGTGTAAGGTGAAGTAAAAATGCAACGATGGAGAATCTCAGCTTGTTAAACAGTGTAAAGTGAAGTTAAAACATCACGATGGAGAAACTCAGCGGGTTAAACAGTGTAAGGAGAAGTTAAAACAATGATGGAGAAACTCAGCTGGTGAAACAGTGTAAGGTGAATTTAAAACACCACGATGGAGAAACTCCGCTGGTTGTACAGTGTAAAGTGAAATTAAAACACAATGATGGAGATACTCATCTGGTTAAAGAGTGTAAGGTGAAGTAAAAACACAATGATGGAGGAATTCATCTGGTTCAACAGTGTAAAGTGAAGTGAAAATGCAACGATGGAGAAACTCAGCTGGTTAAACAGCGTAAGGTTAACTAAAAACAGAACGATGTAGAAACTAAGTTGGTTAAACAGTGTAAAGTGAAGTTAAAGCACAACATTGGAGAAACTCAGCTGGTTACACAGTGTAAGGTGAAGTTAAAACGCAACGATGGAGTAACTCAGCTGGTTAAACAGTGTAAGGTGAAGTAAAAATGCAACGATGGAGAATCTCAGCTTGTTAAACAGTGTAAAGTGAAGTTAAAACACCACGATGGAGAAACTCAGCTGGTTAAACAGTGTAAGGTGAACTTAAAACACCACGATGGAGAAAATCAGCTGGTTGAACGGTGTAAAGTGAAGTTAAAACGCAACGATGGAGAATCTCAGCTTGTTAAACAGTGTAAAGTGAAGTTAAAACACCACGATGGAGAAACTCAGCTGGGTAAACAGTGTAAGGTGAAGTAAAAACGCAACGATGTAGAATTTCAGCTGGTGAAACAGTGTAAAGTGAAGCTAAAACATCACGATGGAGAAACTCAGCTTGTGAAACAGTGTAAGGTGAAGTTAAAACATGATGAAGGAGAAACTCAGCTGGTTAAACAGTGTAAGGAGAAGTTAAAACACAACTATGGAGAAACTCAGCTGGTTAAACAGTGTAAAGTGAAGTTAAAACAATGATGGAGAAACTCAGCTGGTGAAACAGTGTAAGGTGAACTTAAAACACCACGATGGAGAAAATCAGCTGGTTGAACGGTGTAAAGTGAAGTTAAAACGCAACGATGGAGAAACTCATCTGGTTAAAGAGTGTAAGGTGAAGTTAAAACACATTGATGGAGGAACTCATCTGGTTCAACAGTGTAAAGTGTAGTGAAAACGCAACGATGGAGAAACTCAGCTGGTTAAACAGCGTAAGGTGAACTAAAAACAGAACGATGGAGAAACTAAGCTGGTTAAACAGTGTAAAGTGAAGTTAAAACGCAATGATGGAGGAACTCAGCTGGTTAAACAGTATAAGGCGAAGTTAAAACCCAACGGTGGAGAAACTCATCTGGTTACACAGTGTAAGGTGAAGTTAAAACACGACGATGGAAAAATTTATCTGATTAAACAGTGTAAAGAGAAGTTAAAACTCCACGATGAAGAAACTCAGCTGGTTAAACAGTGTACGGTGAAGTTAAAACAACGATGGAGAAACTCAGCTTGTTAAATAGTGTAAGATGAAGTTAAAATTCAACAATGGAGAAACTCAGCTGGTTAAACAGTAGAAGATTAAGTTAAAACACAACGATCGGTAAACTCAGCTGGTTAAACAGTGGAAGAAGAAGTTAAAACACCACGATGGAGACACTCAGCTGGTGAAACAGTGTAAGGTGAAGTTAAAACCCCACGATGGAGAGACTCAACTGCTTAAAGAGTGTAAGGTGAAGTTAAAACACAACGATGGAGAAACTGAGCTGGTTAAACAGTGTAATGAGAAGTTAAAATGCAACGATGGAGAAACTCAGCTGGCGAAACAGTGTAAGGTGAAGTTAAAACACAATGATGAAGAAACTCAACTTGATGAACAGTGTAAGGTCAGGTTAAACCACCACGATGGAGAAACGCAGCTGGTTAAACACTGTAAAGTGAACTTAAAACGCTACAATGGAGATACTGCTGGTTAAACAGTGTAAGGTGAAGTTAAAACACAAGAATGTAGAAACTACTGGTTAAACAGTGTAAGGTAAAGTTAAAATACGACGAAGGAGAAACTCAGCTGGTGAAACAGTGAAAGGTGAATTTAAAACACCACGATGGAGAAACTCCGCTGGTTGTACAGTGTAAAGTGAAGTTAAAACACAATGATGGAGATACTCATCTGGTTAAAGAGTGTAAGGTGAAGTAAAAACACAATGATGGAGGAATTCATCTGGTTCAACAGTGTAAAGTGAAGTGAAAATGCAACGATGGAGAAACTCAGCTGGTTAAACAGCGTAAGGTTAACTAAAAACAGAACGATGTAGAAACTAAGCTGGTTAAACAGTGTAAAGTGAAGTTAAAGCACAACATTGGAGAAACTCAGCTGGTTACACAGTGTAAGGTGAAGTGAAAACGCAACGATGGAGCAACTCAGCTGGTTAAACAGTGTAAGGTGAAGTAAAAATGCAACGATGGAGAATCTCAGCTTGTTAAACAGTGTAAAGTGAAGTTAAAACACCACGATGGAGAAACTTAGCTGGTTAAACAGTGTAAGGTGAAGTAAAAACGCAACGATGTAGAATTTCAGCTGGTGAAACAGTGTAAAGTGAAGCTAAAACATCACGATGGAGAAACTCAGCTGGTTACACAGTGTAAGGTGAAGTTAAAACGCAACGATGGAGTAACTCAGCTGGTTAAACAGTGTAAGGTGAAGTAAAAATGCAACGATGGAGAATCTCAGCTTGTTAAACAGTGTAAAGTGAAGTTAAAACACCACGATGGAGAAACTCAGCTGGGTAAACAGTGTAAGGTGAAGTAAAAACGCAACGATGTAGAATTTCAGCTGGTGAAACAGTGTAAAGTGAAGCTAAAACATCACGATGGAGAAACTCAGCTTGTGAAACAGTGTAAGGTGAAGTTAAAACATGATGAAGGAGAAACTCAGCTGGTTAAACAGTGTAAGGAGAAGTTAAAACACAACTATGGAGAAACTCAGCTGGTTAAACAGTGTAAAGTGAAGTTAAAACAATGATGGAGAAACTCAGCTGGTGAAACAGTGTAAGGTGAACTTAAAACACCACGATGGAGAAAATCAGCTGGTTGAACGGTGTAAAGTGAAGTTAAAACGCAACGATGGAGAAACTCATCTGGTTAAAGAGTGTAAGGTGAAGTTAAAACACATTGATGGAGGAACTCATCTGGTTCAACAGTGTAAAGTGTAGTGAAAACGCAACGATGGAGAAACTCAGCTGGTTAAACAGCGTAAGGTGAACTAAAAACAGAACGATGGAGAAACTAAGCTGGTTAAACAGTGTAAAGTGAAGTTAAAACGCAATGATGGAGGAACTCAGCTGGTTAAACAGTATAAGGCGAAGTTAAAACCCAACGGTGGAGAAACTCATCTGGTTACACAGTGTAAGGTGAAGTTAAAACACGACGATGGAAAAATTTATCTGATTAAACAGTGTAAAGAGAAGTTAAAACTCCACGATGAAGAAACTCAGCTGGTTAAACAGTGTACGGTGAAGTTAAAACAACGATGGAGAAACTCAGCTTGTTAAATAGTGTAAGATGAAGTTAAAATTCAACAATGGAGAAACTCAGCTGGTTAAACAGTAGAAGATTAAGTTAAAACACAACGATCGGTAAACTCAGCTGGTTAAACAGTGGAAGAAGAAGTTAAAACACCACGATGGAGACACTCAGCTGGTGAAACAGTGTAAGGTGAAGTTAAAACCCCACGATGGAGAGACTCAACTGCTTAAAGAGTGTAAGGTGAAGTTAAAACACAACGATGGAGAAACTGAGCTGGTTAAACAGTGTAATGAGAAGTTAAAATGCAACGATGGAGAAACTCAGCTGGCGAAACAGTGTAAGGTGAAGTTAAAACACAATGATGAAGAAACTCAACTTGATGAACAGTGTAAGGTCAGGTTAAACCACCACGATGGAGAAACGCAGCTGGTTAAACACTGTAAAGTGAACTTAAAACGCTACAATGGAGATACTGCTGGTTAAACAGTGTAAGGTGAAGTTAAAACACAAGAATGTAGAAACTACTGGTTAAACAGTGTAAGGTAAAGTTAAAATACGACGAAGGAGAAACTCAGCTGGTGAAACAGTGAAAGGTGAATTTAAAACACCACGATGGAGAAACTCCGCTGGTTGTACAGTGTAAAGTGAAGTTAAAACACAATGATGGAGATACTCATCTGGTTAAAGAGTGTAAGGTGAAGTAAAAACACAATGATGGAGGAATTCATCTGGTTCAACAGTGTAAAGTGAAGTGAAAATGCAACGATGGAGAAACTCAGCTGGTTAAACAGCGTAAGGTTAACTAAAAACAGAACGATGTAGAAACTAAGCTGGTTAAACAGTGTAAAGTGAAGTTAAAGCACAACATTGGAGAAACTCAGCTGGTTACACAGTGTAAGGTGAAGTGAAAACGCAACGATGGAGCAACTCAGCTGGTTAAACAGTGTAAGGTGAAGTAAAAATGCAACGATGGAGAATCTCAGCTTGTTAAACAGTGTAAAGTGAAGTTAAAACACCACGATGGAGAAACTCAGCTGGTTAAACAGTGTAAGGTGAAGTAAAAACGCAACGATGTAGAATTTCAGCTGGTGAAACAGTGTAAAGTGAAGCTAAAACATCACGATGGAGAAACTCAGCTGGTTACACAGTGTAAGGTGAAGTTAAAACGCAACGATGGAGTAACTCAGCTGGTTAAACAGTGTAAGGTGAAGTAAAAATGCAACGATGGAGAATCTCAGCTTGTTAAACAGTGTAAAGTGAAGTTAAAACACCACGATGGAGAAACTCAGCTGGGTAAACAGTGTAAGGTGAAGTAAAAACGCAACGATGTAGAATTTCAGCTGGTGAAACAGTGTAAAGTGAAGCTAAAACATCACGATGGAGAAACTCAGCTTGTGAAACAGTGTAAGGTGAAGTTAAAACATGATGAAGGAGAAACTCAGCTGGTTAAACAGTGTAAGGAGAAGTTAAAACACAACTATGGAGAAACTCAGCTGGTTAAACAGTGTAAAGTGAAGTTAAAACAATGATGGAGAAACTCAGCTGGTGAAACAGTGTAAGGTGAACTTAAAACACCACGATGGAGAAAATCAGCTGGTTGAACGGTGTAAAGTGAAGTTAAAACGCAACGATGGAGAAACTCATCTGGTTAAAGAGTGTAAGGTGAAGTTAAAACACATTGATGGAGGAACTCATCTGGTTCAACAGTGTAAAGTGTAGTGAAAACGCAACGATGGAGAAACTCAGCTGGTTAAACAGCGTAAGGTGAACTAAAAACAGAACGATGGAGAAACTAAGCTGGTTAAACAGTGTAAAGTGAAGTTAAAACGCAATGATGGAGGAACTCAGCTGGTTAAACAGTATAAGGCGAAGTTAAAACCCAACGGTGGAGAAACTCATCTGGTTACACAGTGTAAGGTGAAGTTAAAACACGACGATGGAAAAATTTATCTGATTAAACAGTGTAAAGAGAAGTTAAAACTCCACGATGAAGAAACTCAGCTGGTTAAACAGTGTACGGTGAAGTTAAAACAACGATGGAGAAACTCAGCTTGTTAAATAGTGTAAGATGAAGTTAAAATTCAACAATGGAGAAACTCAGCTGGTTAAACAGTAGAAGATTAAGTTAAAACACAACGATCGGTAAACTCAGCTGGTTAAACAGTGGAAGAAGAAGTTAAAACACCACGATGGAGACACTCAGCTGGTGAAACAGTGTAAGGTGAAGTTAAAACCCCACGATGGAGAGACTCAACTGCTTAAAGAGTGTAAGGTGAAGTTAAAACACAACGATGGAGAAACTGAGCTGGTTAAACAGTGTAATGAGAAGTTAAAATGCAACGATGGAGAAACTCAGCTGGCGAAACAGTGTAAGGTGAAGTTAAAACACAATGATGAAGAAACTCAACTTGATGAACAGTGTAAGGTCAGGTTAAACCACCACGATGGAGAAACGCAGCTGGTTAAACACTGTAAAGTGAACTTAAAACGCTACAATGGAGATACTGCTGGTTAAACAGTGTAAGGTGAAGTTAAAACACAAGAATGTAGAAACTACTGGTTAAACAGTGTAAGGTAAAGTTAAAATACGACGAAGGAGAAACTCAGCTGGTTAAACAGTGTAAGGAGAAGTTAAAACACAACTATGGAGAAACTCAGCTGGTTAAACAGTGTAAGGAGAAGTTAAAACAATGATGGAGAAACTCAGCTGGTGAAACAGTGTAAGGTGAATTTAAAACACCACGATGGAGAAACTCCGCTGGTTGTACAGTGTAAAGTGAAGTTAAAACACAATGATGGAGATACTCATCTGGTTAAAGAGTGTAAGGTGAAGTAAAAACACAATGATGGAGGAATTCATCTGGTTCAACAGTGTAAAGTGAAGTGAAAATGCAACGATGGAGAAACTCAGCTGGTTAAACAGCGTAAGGTTAACTAAAAACAGAACGATGTAGAAACTAAGCTGGTTAAACAGTGTAAAGTGAAGTTAAAGCACAACATTGGAGAAACTCAGCTGGTTACACAGTGTAAGGTGAAGTTAAAATGCAACGATGGAGTAACTCAGCTGGTTAAACAGTGTAAGGTGAAGTAAAAATGCAACGATGGAGAATCTCAGCTTGTTAAACAGTGTAAAGTGAAGTTAAAACATCACGATGGAGAAACTCAGCGGGTTAAACAGTGTAAGGAGAAGTTAAAACAATGATGGAGAAACTCAGCTGGTGAAACAGTGTAAGGTGAATTTAAAACACCACGATGGAGAAACTCCGCTGGTTGTACAGTGTAAAGTGAAATTAAAACACAATGATGGAGATACTCATCTGGTTAAAGAGTGTAAGGTGAAGTAAAAACACAATGATGGAGGAATTCATCTGGTTCAACAGTGTAAAGTGAAGTGAAAATGCAACGATGGAGAAACTCAGCTGGTTAAACAGCGTAAGGTTAACTAAAAACAGAACGATGTAGAAACTAAGTTGGTTAAACAGTGTAAAGTGAAGTTAAAGCACAACATTGGAGAAACTCAGCTGGTTACACAGTGTAAGGTGAAGTTAAAACGCAACGATGGAGTAACTCAGCTGGTTAAACAGTGTAAGGTGAAGTAAAAATGCAACGATGGAGAATCTCAGCTTGTTAAACAGTGTAAAGTGAAGTTAAAACACCACGATGGAGAAACTCAGCTGGTTAAACAGTGTAAGGTGAACTTAAAACACCACGATGGAGAAAATCAGCTGGTTGAACGGTGTAAAGTGAAGTTAAAACGCAACGATGGAGAAACTCATCTGGTTAAAGAGTGTAAGGTGAAGTTAAAACACATTGATGGAGGAACTCATCTGGTTCAACAGTGTAAAGTGTAGTGAAAACGCAACGATGGAGAAACTCATCTGGTTAAAGAGTGTAAGGTGAAGTTAAAACACATTGATGGAGGAACTCATCTGGTTCAACAGTGTAAAGTGTAGTGAAAACGCAACGATGGAGAAACTCAGCTGGTTAAACAGCGTAAGGTGAACTAAAAACAGAACGATGGAGAAACTAAGCTGGTTAAACAGTGTAAAGTGAAGTTAAAATGCAATGATGGAGGAACTCAGCTGGTTAAACAGTATAAGGCGAAGTTAAAACCCAACGGTGGAGAAACTCATCTGGTTACACAGTGTAAGGTGAAGTTAAAACACAACGATGGAAAAATTTATCTGATTAAACAGTGTAAAGAGAAGTTAAAACTCCACGATGAAGAAACTCAGCTGGTTAAACAGTGTACGGTGAAGTTAAAACAACGATGGAGAAACTCAGCTTGTTAAATAGTGTAAGATGAAGTTAAAACTCAACAATGGAGAAACTCAGCTGGTTAAACAGTAGAAGATTAAGTTAAAACACAACGATCGGTAAACTCAGCTGGTTAAACAGTGGAAGAAGAAGTTAAAACACCACGATGGAGACACTCAGCTGGTGAAACAGTGTAAGGTGAAGTTAAAACCCCACGATGGAGAGACTCAACTGCTTAAAGAGTGTAAGGTGAAGTTAAAACACAACGATGGAGAAACTGAGCTGGTTAAACAGTGTAATGAGAAGTTAAAATGCAACGATGGAGAAACTCAGCTGGCGAAACAGTGTAAGGTGAAGTTAAAACACAATGATGAAGAAACTCAACTTGATGAACAGTGTAAGGTCAGGTTAAACCACCACGATGGAGAAACTCAGCTGGTTAAACACTGTAAAGTGAACTTAAAACGCTACAATGGAGATACTGCTGGTTAAACAGTGTAAGGTGAAGTTAAAACACAAGAATGTAGAAACTACTGGTTAAACAGTGTAAGGTAAAGTTAAAATACGATGAAGGAGAAACTCAGCTGGTTAAACAGTGTAAGGATAAGTTAAAACACAACTATGGAGAAACTCAGCTGGTTAAACAGTGTAAGGAGAAGTTAAAACAATGATGGAGAAACTCAGCTGGTGAAACAGTGTAAGGTGAATTTAAAACACCACGATGGAGAAACTCCGCTGGTTGTACAGTGTAAAGTGAAGTTAAAACACAATGATGGAGATACTCATCTGGTTAAAGAGTGTAAGGTGAAGTAAAAACACAATGATGGAGGAATTCATCTAGTTCAACAGTGTAAAGTGAAGTGAAAATGCAACGATGGAGAAACTCAGCTGGTTCAACAGCGTAAGGTTAACTAAAAACAGAACGATGTAGAAACTAAGCTGGTTAAACAGTGTAAAGTGAAGTTAAAGCACAACATTGGAGAAACTCAGCTGGTTACACAGTGTAAGGTGAAGTTAAAATGCAACGATGGAGTAACTCAGCTGGTTAAACAGTGTAAGGTTAAGTAAAAATGCAACGATGGAGAATCTCAGCTTGTTAAACAGTGTAAAGTGAAGTTAAAACATCACGATGGAGAAACTCAGCTGGTTAAACAGTGTAAGGTGAAGTTAATACATGACGAAGGAGAAACTCAGCTGGTTAAACAGTGTAAGGAGAAGTTAAAACACAACTATGGAGAAACTCAGCTGGTTAAACAGTGTAAAGTGAAGTTAAAACAATGATGGAGAAACTCAGCTGGTGAAACAGTGTAAGGTGAACTTAAAACACCACGATGGAGAAAATCAGCTGGTTGAATGGTGTAAAGTGAAGTTAAAACGCAACGATGGGGAAACTCATCTGGTTAAAGAGTGTAAGCTGAAGTTAAAACACATTGATGGAGGAACTCATCTGGTTCAACAGTGTAAAGTGTAGTGAAAACGCAACGATGGAGAAACTTAGCTGGTTAAACAGCGTAAGGTGAACTAAAAACAGAACGATGGAGAAACTAAGCTGGTTAAACAGTGTAAAGTGAAGTTAAAACGCAATGATGGAGGAACTCAGCTGGTTAAACAGCGTAAGGTGAAGTTAAAACACAACGATGTAGGAACTCAGCTGGTGAAATAGTGTAAGGTGAAGTTAAAACCCCATGATGGAGAGACTCAACTGCTTAAAGAGTGTAAGGTGAAGTTAAAACACAACGATGGAGAAACTGAGCTGGTTAAACAGTGTAATGTGAAGTTAAAATGCAACGATGGAGAAACTCAGCTGGTGAAACAGTGTAAGGTGAAGTTAAAACACAATGATGAAGAAAATCAACTTGATGAACAGTGTAAGGTCAAGTTAAACCACCACGATGGAGAAACTCAGCTGGTTAAACACTGTAAAGTGAACTTAAAACGCTACAATGGAGATACTGCTGGTTAAACAGTGTAAGGTGAAGTTAAAACACAAGAATGTAGGAACTACTGGTTAAACAGTGTAAGGTAAAGTTAAAATACGACGAAGGAGAAACTCAGCTGGTTAAACAGTGTAAGGAGAAGTTAAAACACAACTATGGAGAAACTCAGCTGGTTAAACAGTGTAAGGAGAAGTTAAAACAATGATGGAGAAACTCAGCTGGTGAAACAGTGTAAGGTGAATTTAAAACACCACGATGGAGAAACTCCGCTGGTTGTACAGTGTAAAGTGAAATTAAAACACAATGATGGAGATACGCATCTGGTTAAAGAGTGTAAGGTGAAGTAAAAACACAATGATGGAGGAATTCATCTGGTTCAACAGTGTAAAGTGAAGTGAAAATGCAACGATGGAGAAACTCAGCTGGTTAAACAGCGTAAGGTTAACTAAAAACAGAACGATGTAGAAACTAAGCTGGTTAAACAGTGTAAAGTGAAGTTAAAGCACAACATTGGAGAAACTCAGCTGGTTACACAGTGTAAGGTGAAGTTAAAACGCAACGATGGAGTAACTCAGCTGGTTAAACAGTGTAAGGTGAAGTAAAAATGCAACGATGGAGAATCTCAGCTTGTTAAACAGTGTAAAGTGAAGTTAAAACACCACGATGGAGAAACTCAGCTGGTTAAACAGTGTAAGGTGAAGTAAAAACGCAACGATGTAGAATTTCAGCTGGTGAAACAGTGTAAAGTGAAGCTAAAACATCACGATGGAGAAACTCAGCTTGTGAAACAGTGTAAGGTGAAGTTAAAACATGACGAAGGAGAAACTCAGCTGGTTAAACAGTGTAAGGAGAAGTTAAAACACAACTATGGAGAAACTCAGCTGGTTAAACAGTGTAAACTGAAGTTAAAACAATGATGGAGAAACTCAGCTGGTGAAACAGTGTAAGGTGAACATAAAACACCACGATGGAGAAAATCAGCTGCTTGAACGGTGTAAAGTGAAGTTAAAACGCAACGATGGAGAAACTCATCTGGTTAAAGAGTGTATGGTGAAGTTAAAACACATTGATGGAGGAACTCATCTGGTTCAACAGTGTAAAGTGTAGTGAAAACGCAACGATGGAGAAACTCAGCTGGTTAAACAGCGTAAGGTGAACTAAAAACAGAACGATGGAGAAACTAAGCTTGTTAAACAGTGAAAAGTGAAGTTAAAACGCAATGATGGAGGAACTCAGCTGGTTAAACAGTATAAGGCGAAGTTAAAACCCAACGGTGGAGAAACACATCTGGTTACACAGTGTAAGGTGAAGTTAAAACACAAGAATGTAGAAACTACTGGTTAAACAGTGTAAGGTAAAGTTAAAATACGACGAAGGAGAAACTCAGCTGGTTAAACAATGTAAGGAGAAGTTAAAACACAATGATTGAGAAACTCAGCTGGTTAAACATTGGAAGATGAAGTTAAAACACAACGATGGAGAAACTCAGCTGGTTAAACAGTGTAAGGTGAAGTTAAAACGCAACGATGGAGAAACTCCGCTGGTTGGACAGTGTAAAGTGAAGTTAAAATGCAACGATGGAGAAACTCAGCTGGTGAAACAGTGAAAGGTGAAGTTAAAACACAATGATGAAGAAACTCAACTTGATGAACAGTGTAAGGTGAAGTTAAACCACCACGATGGAGAAACTACGCTGGTTAAACACTGTAAAGTGAAGTTAAAATGCTACAATGGAGATATTGCTGGTTAAACAGTGTAAGGTGAAGTTTAAACACCACGATGGAGTCACTCAGCTGGTTAAACAGTGTAAAGTGAAGTTAAAGCACAACGTTGGAGAAACTCAGCTGCTTAAACAGTGTAAAGTGAAGTTTAAAACTCAATGATGGAGAAACTCAGCTGGTTAAACAGTGTAAGGTGAAGTTAAAACACAAGAATGTAGAAACTACTGGTTAAATAGTGTAAGGTGAAGTTAAAACACGACGAAGGAGAAACTCAGCTGGTTCAACAGTGTAAGGAGAAGTTAAAACAATGATAGAGAAACTCAGCTGGTGAAACAGTGTAAGGTGAACTTAAAACACCACGATGGAGAAAATCAGCTGGTTGAATGGTGTAAAGTGAAGTTAAAACGCAACGATGGAGAAACTCATCTGGTTAAAGAGTGTAAGCTGAAGTTAAAACACATTGATGGAGGAACTCATCTGGTTCAACAGTGTAAAGTGTAGTGAAAACGCAACGATGGAGAAACTCAGCTGGTTAAACAGCGTAAGGTGAACTAAAAACAGAACGATGGAGAAACTAAGCTGGTTAAACAGTGTAAAGTGAAGTTAAAACGCAATGATGGAGGAACTCAGCTGGTTAAACAGCGTAAGGTGAAGTTAAAACACAACGATGTAGGAACTCAGCTGGTGAAACAGTGCAAGGTGAAGTTAAAACCCCACGATGGAGAGACTCAACTGCTTAAAGAGTGTAAGGTGAAGTTAAAACACAACGATGGAGAAACTGAGCTGGTTAAACAGTGTAATGTGAAGTTAAAATGCAACGATGGAGAAACTCAGCTGGCGAAACAGTGTAAGGTGAAGTTAAAACACAATGATGAAGAAACTCAACTTGATGAACAGTGTAAGGTCAAGTTAAACCACCACGATGGAGAAACTCAGCTGGTTAAACACTGTAAAGTGAACTTAAAACGCTACAATGGAGATACTGCTGGTTAAACAGTGTAAGGTAAAGTTAAAATACGACGAAGGAGAAACTCAGCTGGTTAAACAGTGTAAGGAGAAGTTAAAACACAACTATGGAGAAACTCAGCTGGTTAAACAGTGTAAGGAGAAGTTAAAACAATGATGGAGAAACTCAGCTGGTGAAACAGTGTAACGTGAATTTAAAACACCACGATGGAGAAACTCCGCTGGTTGTACAGTGTAAAGTGAAGTTAAATCACAATGATGGAGATACTCATCTGGTTAAAGAGTGTAAGGTGAAGTAAAAACACAATGATGGAGGAATTCATCTGGTTCAACAGTGTAAAGTGAAGTGAAAATGCAACGATGGAGAAACTCAGCTGGTTAAACAGCGTAAGGTTAACTAAAAACAGAACGATGTAGAAACTAAGCTTGTTAAACAGTGTAAAGTGAAGTTAAAGCACAACATTGGAGAAACTCAGCTGGTTACACAGTGTAAGGTGAAGTTAAAACACCACGATGGAGAAACTCAGCTGGTTAAACAGTGTAAGGTGAAGTAAAAATGCAACGATGGAGAATCTCAGCTTGTTAAACAGTGTAAAGTGAAGTTAAAACACCACGATGGAGAAACTCAGCTGGTTAAACAGTGTAAGGTGAAGTAAAAACGCAACGATGTAGAATTTCAGCTGGTGAAACAGTGTAAAGTGAAGCTAAAACATCACGATGGAGAAACTCAGCTTGTGAAACAGTGTAAGGTGAAGTTAAAACATGACGAAGGAGAAACTCAGCTGGTTAAACAGTGTAAGGAGAAGTTAAAACACAACTATGGAGAAACTCAGCTGGTTAAACAGTGTAAAGTGAAGTTAAAACAATGATGGAGAAACTCAGCTGGTGAAACAGTGTAAGGTGAACTTAAAACACCACGATGGAGAAAATCAGCTGGTTGAACGGTGTAAAGTGAAGTTAAAACGCAACGATGGAGAAACTCATCTGGTGAAAGAGTGTATGGTGAAGTTAAAACACATTGATGGAGGAACTCATCTGGTTCAACAGTGTAAAGTGTAGTGAAAACGCAACGATGGAGAAACTCAGCTGGTTAAACAGCGTAAGGTGAACTAAAAACAGAACGATGGAGAAACTAAGCTTGTTAAACAGTGTAAAGTGAAGTTAAAACGCAATGATGGAGGTACTCAGCTGGTTAAACAGTATAAGGCGAAGTTAAAACGCAACGGTGGAGAAACTCATCTGGTTACACAGTGTAAGGTGAAGTTAAAACACAACGATGGAAAAATTTATCTGATTAAACAGTGTAAAGAGAAGTTAAAACTCCACGATGAAGAAACTCAGCTGGTTAAACAGTGTACGGTGAAGTTAAAACAACGATGGAGAAACTCAGCTTGTTAAATAGTGTAAGATGAAGTTAAAACTCAACAATGGAGAAACTCAGCTGGTTAAATAGTAGAAGATTAAGTTAAAACACAACGATCGGTAAACTCAGCTGGTTAAACAGTGGAAGAAGAAGTTAAAACACCACGATGGAGACACTCAGCTGGTGAAACAGTGTAAGGTGAAGTTAAAACCCCACGATGGAGAGACTCAACTGCTTAAAGAGTGTAAGGTGAAGTTAGAACACAACGATGGAGAAACTGAGCTGGTTAAACAGTGTAATGAGAAGTTAAAATGCAACGATGGAGAAACTCAGCTGGCGAAACAGTGTAAGGTGAAGTTAAAACACAATGATGAAGAAACTCAACTTGATGAACAGTGTAAGGTCAAGTTAAACCACCACGATGGAGAAACTCAGCTGGTTAAACACTGTAAAGTGAACTTAAAACGCTACAATGGAGATACTGCTGGTTAAACAGTGTAAGGTGAAGTTAAAACACAAGAATGTAGAAACTGCTGGTTAAACAGTGTAAGGTAAAGTTAAAATACGACGAAGGAGAAACTCAGCTGGTTAAAAAATGTAAGGAGAAGTTAAAACACAATGATTGAGAAACTCAGCTGGTTAAACATTGGAAGATGAAGTTAAAACACAACGATGGAGAAACTCAGCTGGTTAAACAGTGTAATGTGAAGTTAAAACGCAACGATGGAGAAACTCCGCTGGTTGTACAGTGTAAAGTGAAGTTAAAATGCAACGATGGAGAAACTCAGCTGGTGAAACAGTGAAAGGTGAAGTTAAAACACAATGATGAAGAAACTCAACTTGATGAACAGTGTAAGGTGAAGTTAAACCACCACGATGGAGAAAGTACGCTGTTTAAACACTGTAAAGTGAAGTTAAAATGCTACAATGGAGATATTGCTGGTTAAACAGTGTAAGGTGAAGTTTAAACACCACGATGGAGAAAATCAGCTGGTTGAATGGTGTAAAGTGAAGTTAAAACGCAACGATGGAGAAACTGAGCTGGTTAAACAGTGTAATGTGAAGTTAAAATGCAACGATGGAGAAACTCAGCTGGCGAAACAGTGTAAGGTGAAGTTAAAACACAATGATGAAGAAACTCAACTTGATGAACAGTGTAAGGTCAAGTTAAACCACCACGATGGAGAAACTCAGCTGGTTAAACACTGTAAAGTGAACTTAAAACGCTACAAAGGAGATACTGCTGGTTAAACAGTGTAAGGTGAATTTAAAACACAAGAATGTAGAAACTACTGGTTAAACAGTGTCAGGTAAAGTTAAAATACGACGAAGGAGAAACTCAGCTGGTTAAACAGTGTAATGAGAAGTTAAAACACAACTATGGAGAAACTCAGCTGGTTAAACAGTGTAAGGAGAAGTTAAAACAATGATGGAGAAACTCAGCTGGTGAAACAGTGTAAGGTGAATTTAAAACACCACGATGGAGAAACTCCGCTGGTTGTACAGTGTAAAGTGAAGTTAAAACACAATGATGGAGATACTCATCTGGTTAAAGAGTGTAAGGTGAAGTTAAAACACAATGATGGAGGAATTCATCTGGTTCAACAGTGTAAAGTGAAGTGAAAATGCAACGATGGAGAAACTCAGCTGGTTAAACAGCGTAAGGTTAACTAAAAACAGAACGATGTAGTAACTAAGCTGGTTAAACAGTGTAAAGTGAAGTTAAAGCACAACATTGGAGAAACTCAGCTGGTTACACAGTGTAAGGTGAAGTTAAAACGCAACGATGGAGTAACTCAGCTGGTTAAACAGTGTAAGGTGAAGTAAAAATGCAACGATGGGGAATCTCAGCTTGTTAAACAGTGTAAAGTGAAGTTAAAACACTACGATGGAGAAACTCAGCTGGTTAAACAGTTTAAGGTGAAGTAAAAACCGAACGATGGAGAATTTCAGCTGGTGAAACAGTGTAAAGTGAAGCTAAAACATCACGATGGAGAAACTCAGCTTGTGAAACAGTGTAAGGTGAAGTTAAAACATGACGAAGGAGAAACTCAGCTGGTTAAACAGTGTAAGGAGAAGTTAAAACACAACTATGGAGAAACTCAGCTGGTTAAACAGTGTAAAGTGAAATTAAAACAATGATGGAGAAACTCAGCTGGCGAAACAGTGTAAGGTGAAGTTAAAACACAATGATGAAGAAACTCAACTTGATGAACAGTGTAAGGTCAAGTTAAACCACCACGATGGAGAAACTCAGCTGGTTAAACACTGTAAAGTGAACTTAAAACGCTACAATGGAGATACTGCTGGTTAAACAGTGTAAGGTGAAGTTAAAACAGAAGAATGTAGAAACTACTGGTTAAACAGTGTAAGGTAAAGTTAAAATACGACGAAGGAGAAACTCAGCAGGTTAAACAATGTAAGGAGAAGTTAAAACACAATGATTGAGAAACTCAGCTGGTTAAACATTGGAAGATGAAGTTAAAACACAACGATGGAGAAACTCAGCTGGTTTAACAGTGTAAGGTGAAGTTAAAACGCAACGATGGAGAAACTCCGCTGGTTGTACAGTGTAAAGTGAAGTTAAAATGCAACGATGGAGAAACTCAGCTGGTGAAACAGTGAAAGGTGAAGTTAAAACACAATGATGAAGAAACTCAACTTGATGAACAGTGTAAGGTGAAGTTAAAACACGACGAAGGAGAAACTCAGCTGGTTCAACAGTGTCAGGAGAAGTTAAAACAATGATAGAGAAACTCAGCTTGTGAAACAGTGTAAGGTGAATTTAAAACACCACGATGGAGAAACTCAGCTGGTTGAAAGGTGTAAAGTGAAGTTAAAACTCAACGATGGAGAAACTCATCTGGTTAAAGAGTGTAAGGTGAAGTTAAAACACAATGATGGACGAACTCATCTGGTTCAACAGTGTAAAGTGAAGTGAAAACGCAACGATGGAGAAACTCAGCTGGTTAAAAAGCGTAAGGTGAACTAAAAACAGAACGATGGAGAAACTAAGCTGGTTAAACAGTGTAAAGTGAAGTTAAAGCGCAACGTTGGAGAAACTCAGCTGGTTACACAGTGTAAGGTGAAGTTAAAACTCAACGATGGAGTAACTCAGCTGGTTAAACAGTGTAAGGTGAAGTAAAAATGCAACGATGGAGAATCTCAGCTGGTTAAACAGTGTAAAGTGAAGTTAAAACACCACGATGGAGAAACTCAGCTGGTTAAACAGTGTAAGGTGAAGTAAAAACGCAACGATGGAGAATTTCAGCTGGTGAAACAGTGTAAAGTGAAGTTAAAACATCACGATGGAGAAACTCAGCTGGTGAAACAGTGTAAGGTGAACTTAAAACACCACGATGCAGAAAATCAGCTGGTTGAACGGTATAAAGTGAAGTTAAAACGCAACGATGGAGAAACTCATCTGGTTAAAGAGTGTAAGCTGAAGTTAAAACACATTGATGGAGGAACTCACCTGGTTCAACAGTGTAAAGTGTAGTGAAAACGCAACGATGGAGAAACTCAGCTGGTTAAACAGCGTAAGGTGAACTAAAAACAGAACGATGGAGAAACTAAGCTGGTTAAACAGAGTAAAGTGAAGTTAAAACGCAATGATGGAGGAACTCAGCTGGTTAAACAGCGTAAGGTGAAGTTAAAACACAACGATGTAGGAACTCAGCTGGTGAAACTGTAAGGTGAAGTTAAAACCCCACGATGGAGAGACTCAACTGCTTAAAGAGTGTAAGGTGAAGTTAAAACACAACGATGGAGAAACTCATCTGGTTACACAGTGTAAGGTGAAGTTAAAACTCAAGAATGGAGAAATTACTGGTTAAACAGTGTAAAGTGAAGTTAAAACACAACAATGGAGAAACTCATCTGGTTACACAGTGTAAGGTGAAGTTAAAACTGAACGATTGAGAAACTCATCTGGTTAAAGAGTGTAAGGTGAAGTTAAAACATAATGATGGACGAACTCATCTGGTTCAACAGTGTAAAGTGAAGTGAAAACGCAATGATGGAGAATCTCAGCTGGTTAAACAGCGTAAGGTGAACTAAAAACAGAACGATGGAGAAACTAAACTGGTTAAACAGTGTAAGGTGAAGTTAAAACGCAACGATGGAGTAACTCAGCTGGTAAAAAAGTGTAAAGTGAAGTTAAAACAATGATGGAGAAACTCAGCTGGTGAAACAGTGTAAGGTGAACTTAAAACACCACAATGAAAAAAATCAGCTGGTTGAACGGTGTAAAGTGAAGTTAAAACTCAACGATGGAGAAACTCATCTGGTTACACAGTGTAAGGTGAAGTTAAAACACAACGATGGAAAAATTTATCTGATTAAACAGTGTAAAGAGAAATTAAAACTCCACGATGAAGAAACTCAGCTGGTTAAACAGTGTACGGTGAAGTTAAAACAACGATGGAGAAACTCAGCTTGTTAAATAGTGTAAGATGAAGTTAAAACTCAACAATGGAGAAACTCAGCTGGTTAAACAGTAGAAGCTTAAGTTAAAACACAACGATCGGTAAACTCAGCTGGTTAAACAGTGGAAGAAGAAGTTAAAACACCACGATGGAGACACTCAGCTGGTGAAACAGTGTAAGGTGAAGTTAAAACCCCACGATGGAGAGACTCAACTGCTTAAAGAGTGTAAGGTGAAGTTAAAACACAACGATGGAGAAACTGAGCTGGTTAAACAGTGTAATGAGAAGTTAAAATGCAACGATGGAGAAACTCAGCTGGCGAAACAGTGTAAGGTGAAGTTAAAACACAATGATGAAGAAACTCAACTTGATGAACAGTGTAAGGTCAAGTTAAACCACCACGATGGAGAAACTCAGCTGGTTAAACACTGTAAAGTGAACTTAAAATGCTACAATGGAGATACTGCTGGTTAAACAGTGTAAGGTGAAGTTAAAACACAAGAATGTAGAAACTGCTGGTTAAACAGTGTAAGGTAAAGTTAAAATACGACGAAGGAGAAACTCAGCTGGTTAAAAAATGTAAGGAGAAGTTAAAACACAATGATTGAGAAACTCAGCTGGTTAAACATTGGAAGATGAAGTTAAAACACAACGATGGAGAAACTCAGCTGGTTAAACAGTGTAATGTGAAGTTAAAACGCAACGATGGAGAAACTCCGCTGGTGTACAGTGTAAAGTGAAGTTAAAATGCAACGATGGAGAAACTCAGCTGGTGAAACAGTGAAAGGTGAAGTTAAAACACAATGATGAAGAAACTCAACTTGATGAACAGTGTAAGGTGAAGTTAAACCACCACGATGGAGAAAGTACGCTGTTTAAACACTGTAAAGTGAAGTTAAAATGCTACAATGGAGATATTGCTGGTTAAACAGTGTAAGGTGAAGTTTAAACACCACGATGGAGAAAATCAGCTGGTTGAATGGTGTAAAGTGAAGTTAAAACGCAACGATGGAGAAACTGAGCTGGTTAAACAGTGTAATGGGACGTTAAAATGCAACGATGGAGAAACTCAGCTGGCGAAACAGTGTAAGGTGAAGTTAAAACACAATGATGAAGAAACTCAACTTGATGAACAGTGTAAGGTCAAGTTAAACCACCACGATGGAGAAACTCAGCTGGTTAAACACTGTAAAGTGAACTTAAAACGCTACAATGGAGATACTGCTGGTTAAACAGTGTAAGGTGAAGTTAAAACACAAGAATGTAGAAACTACTGGTTAAACAGTGTCAGGTAAAGTTAAAATACGACGAAGGAGAAACTCAGCTGGTTAAACAGTGTAATGAGAAGTTAAAACACAACTATGGAGAAACTCAGCTGGTTAAACAGTGTAAGGAGAAGTTAAAACAATGATGGAGAAACTCAGCTGGTGAAACAGTGTAAGGTGAATTTAAAACACCACGATGGAGAAACTCCGCTGGTTGTACAGTGTAAAGTGAAGTTAAAACACAATGATGGAGATACTCATCTGGTTAAAGAGTGTAAGGTGAAGTAAAAACACAATGATGGAGGAATTCATCTGGTTCAACAGTGTAAAGTGAAGTGAAAATGCAACGATGGAGAAACTCAGCTGGTTAAACAGCGTAAGGTTAACTAAAAACAGAACGATGTAGTAACTAAGCTGGTTAAACAGTGTAAAGTGAAGTTAAAGCACAACATTGGAGAAACTCAGCTGGTTACACAGTGTAAGGTGAAGTTAAAACGCAACGATGGAGTAACTCAGCTGGTTAAACAGTGTAAGGTGAAGTACAAATGCAATGATGGAGAATCTCAGCTTGTTAAACAGTGTAAAGTGAAGTTAAAACACTACGATGGAGAAACTCAGCTGGTTAAACAGTTTAAGGTGAAGTAAAAACGCAACGATGGAGAATTTCAGCTGGTGAAACAGTGTAAAATGAAGCTAAAACATCACGATGGAGAAACTCAGCTTGTGAAACAGTGTAAGGTGAAGTTAAAACATGACGAAGGAGAAACTCAGCTGGTTAAACAGTGTAAGGAGAAGTTAAAACACAACTATGGAGAAACTCAGCTGGTTAAACAGTGTAAAGTGAAGTTAAAACAATGATGGAGAAACTCAGCTGGCGAAACAGTGTAAGGTGAAGTTAAAACACAATGATGAAGAAACTCAACTTGATGAACAGTGTAAGGTCAAGTTAAACCACCACGATGGAGAAACTCAGCTGGTTAAACACTGTAAAGTGAACTTAAAACGCTACAATGGAGATACTGCTGGTTAAACAGTGTAAGGTGAAGTTAAAACACAAGAATGTAGAAACTACTGGTTAAACAGTGTAAGGTAAAGTTAAAATACGACGAAGGAGAAACTCAGCTGGTTAAACAATGTAAGGAGAAGTTAAAACACAATGATTGAGAAACTCAGCTGGTTAAACATTGGAAGATGAAGTTAAAACACAACGATGAAGAAACTCAGCTGGTTAAACAGTGTAAGGTGAAGTTAAAACGCAACGATGGAGAAACTCCGCTGGTTGTACAGTGTAAAGTGAAGTTAAAATTCAACGATGGAGAAACTCAGCTGGTGAAACAGTGAAAGGTGAAGTTAAAACACAATGATGAAGAAACTCAACTTGATGAACAGTGTAAGGTGAAGTTAAAACACGACGAAGGACAAACTCAGCTGGTTCAACAGTGTCAGGAGAAGTTAAAACAATGATAGAGAAACTCAGCTGGTGAAACAGTGTAAGGTGAATTTAAAACACCACGATGGAGAAACTCAGCTGGTTGAAAGGTGTAAAGTGAAGTTAAAACTCAACGATGGAGAAACTCATCTAGTTAAAGAGTGTAAGGTGAAGTTAAAACACAATGATGGACGAACTCATCTGGTTCAACAGTGTAAAGTGAAGTGAAAACGCAACGATGGAGAAACTCAGCTGGTTAAAAAGCGTAAGGTGAACTAAAAACAGAACGATGGAGAAACTAAGCTGGTTAAACAGTGTAAAGTGAAGTTAAAGCACAACGTTGGAGAAACTCAGCTGGTTACACAGTGTAAGGTGAAGTTAAAACGCAACGATGGAGTAACTCAGCTGGTTAAACAGTGTAAGGTGAAGTAAAAATGCAACGATGGAGAATCTCAGCTGGTTAAACAGTGTAAAGTGAAGTTAAAACACCACGATGGAGAAACTCAGCTGGTTAAACAGTGTAAGGTGAACTAAAAACGCAACGATGGAGAATTTCAGCTGGTGAAACAGTGTAAAGTGAAATTAAAACATCACGATGGAGGAACTCAGCTGGTTAAACAGTGTAAGGTGAAGTTAAAACATGACGAAGGAGAAACTCAGCTGGTTAAACAGTGTAAGGAGAAGTTAAAACACAAATATGGAGAAACTCAGCTGGTTATACAGTGTAAAGTGAAGTTAAAACAATGATGGAGAAACTCAGCTGGTGAAACAGTGTAAGGTGAACTTAAAACACCACGATGCAGAAAATCAGCTGGTTGAACGGTGTAAAGTGAAGTTAAAACGCAACGATGGAGAAACTCATCTGGTTAAAGAGTGTAAGCTGAAGTTAAAACACATTGATGGAGGAACTCATCTGGTTCAACAGTGTAAAGTGTAGTGAAAACGCAACGATGGAGAAACTCAGCTGGTTAAACAGCGTAAGGTGAACTAAAAACAGAACGATGGAGAAACTAAGCTGGTTAAACAGTGTAAAGTGAAGTTAAAACGCAATGATGGAGGAACTCAGCTGGTTCAACAGCGTAAGGTGAAGTTAAAACACAACGATGTAGGAACTCAGCTGGTGAAACTGTAAGGTGAAGTTAAAACCCCACGATGGAGAAACTCAACTGCTTAAAGAGTGTAAGGTGAAGTTAAAACACAACGATGGAGAAACTGAGCTGGTTAAACAGTGTAATGTGAAGTTTAAATGCAACGATGGAGAAACTCAGCTGGCGAAACAGTGTAAGGTGAAGTTAAAACACAATGATGAAGAAACTCAACTTGATGAACAGTGTAAGGTCAAGTTAAACCACCACGATGGAGAAACTCAGCAGGTTAAACACTGTAAAGTGAACTTAAAACGCTACAATGGAGATACTGCTGGTTAAACAGTGTAAGGTGAAGTTAAAACACAAGAATGTAGAAACTACTTGTTAAACAGTGTAAGGTAAAGTTAAAATACGACGAAGGAGAAACTCAGCTGGTTAAACAGTGTAAGGAGAAGTTAAAACACAACTATGGAGAAACTCAGCTGGTTAAACAGTGTAAGGAGAAGTTAAAACAATGATGGAGAAACTCAGCTGGTGAAACAGTGTAAGGTGAATTTAAAACACCACGATGGAGAAACTCCGCTGGTTGTACAGTGTAAAGTGAAGTTAAAACACAATGATGGAGATACTCATCTGGTTAAAGAGTGTAAGGTGAAGTAAAAACACAATGATGGAGGAATTCATCTGGTTCAACAGTGTAAAGTGAAGTGAAAATGCAACGATGGAGAAACTCAGCTGGTTAAACAGCGTAAGGTTAACTAAAAACAGAACGATGTAGAAACTAAGCTGGTTAAACAGTGTAAAGTGAATTTAAAGCACAACGTTGGAGAAACTCAGCTGGTTAAACAGTTTCAGGTGAAGTTAAAACTCAAGAATGGAGAAATTACTGGTTAAACAGTGTAAAGTGAAGTTAAAACACAACAATGGAGAAACTCATCTGGTTACACAGTGTAAGGTGAAGTTAAAACTCAACGATGGAGAAACTCATCTGGTTAAAGAGTGTAAGGTGAAGTTAAAACATAATGATGGACGAACTCATCTGGTTCAACAGTGTAAAGTGAAGTGAAAACGCAATGATGGAGAATCTCAGCTGGTTAAACAGCGTAAGGTGAACTAAAAACAGAACGATGGAGAAACTAAACTGGTTAAACAGTGTAAGGTGAAGTTAAAACGCAACGATGGAGTAACTCAGCTGGTAAAAAAGTGTAAAGTGAAGTAAAAACAATGATGGAGAAACTCAGCTGGTGAAACAGTGTAAGGTGAACTTAAAACACCACAATGAAAAAAATCAGCTGGTTGAACGGTGTAAAGTGAAGTTAAAACTCAACGATGGAGAAACTCATCTGGTTAAAGAGTGTAAGGTGAAGTTAAAACACAATGATGGACGAACTCATCTGGTTCAACAGTGTAAAGTGAAGTGAAAACGCAATGATGGAGAAACTCAGCTGGTTAAACAGCGTAAGGTGAACTAAAAACAGAACGATGGAGAAACTAAACTGGTTAAACAGTTTAAAGTGAAGTTAAAGCACAACGTTGGAGAAACTCAGCTGGTTACACAGTGTAAGTTGAAGTTAAAACGCAACGATGGAGTAACTCAGCTGGTTAAACAGTGTAAGGTGAAGTAAAAATGCAACGATGGAGAATCTCAGCTGGTTAAACAGTGTAAAGTGAAGTTAAAACATCACGATGGAGAAACTCAGCTGGTTAAACAGTGTAAGGTGAAGTTAAAACATGACGAAGGAGAAACTCAGCTGGTTAAACAGTGTAAAGTGAAGTTAAAACAATGATGGAGAAACTCAGCTGGTGAAACAGTGTAAGGTGAACTTAAAAAACCACGATGGAGAAAATCAGCAGGTTGTACGGTGTAAAGTGAAGTTAAAACGCAACGATGGAGAAACTCATCTGGTTAAAGAGTGTAAGGTGAAGTTAAAACACATTGATGGAGGAGCTCATCTGGTTCAACAGTGTAAAGTGTAGTGAAAACGCAACGATGGAGAAACTCAGCTGGTTAAACAGCGTAAGGTGAACTAAAAACAGAACGATGGAGAAACTAAGCTCGTTAAACAGTGTAAAGTGAAGTTAAAACGCAATGATGGAGGAACTCAGCTGGTTAAACAGTATAAGGCGAAGTTAAAACCCAACGGTGGAGAAACTCATCTGGTTACACAGTGTAAGGTGAAGTTAAAACACAACGATGGAAAAATTTATCTGATTAAACAGTGTAAGTTGAAGTTAAAACGCAACGATGGAGTAACTCAGCTGGTTAAACAGTGTAAGGTGAAGTAAAAATGCAACGATGGAGAATCTCAGCTGGTTAAACAGTGTAAAGTGAAGTTAAAACATCACGATGGAGAAACTCAGCTGGTTAAACAGTGTAAGGTGAAGTTAAAACATGACGAAGGAGAAACTCAGCTGGTTAAACAGTGTAAAGTGAAGTTAAAACAATGATGGAGAAACTCAGCTGGTGAAACAGTGTAAGGTGAACTTAAAAAACCACGATGGAGAAAATCAGCAGGTTGTACGGTGTAAAGTGAAGTTAAAACGCAACGATGGAGAAACTCATCTGGTTAAAGAGTGTAAGGTGAAGTTAAAACACATTGATGGAGGAGCTCATCTGGTTCAACAGTGTAAAGTGTAGTGAAAACGCAACGATGGAGAAACTCAGCTGGTTAAACAGCGTAAGGTGAACTAAAAACAGAACGATGGAGAAACTAAGCTCGTTAAACAGTGTAAAGTGAAGTTAAAACGCAATGATGGAGGAACTCAGCTGGTTAAACAGTATAAGGCGAAGTTAAAACCCAACGGTGGAGAAACTCATCTGGTTAAACAGTGTACGGTGAAGTTAAAACAACGATGGAGAAACTCAGCTTGTTAAATAGTGTAAGATGAAGTTAAAACTCAACAATGGAGAAACTCAGCTGGTTAAACAGTAGAAGATTAAGTTAAAACACAACGATCGGTAACCTCAGCTGGTTAAACTGTGGAAGAAGAAGTTAAAACACCACGATGGAGAGACTCAACTGCTTAAAGAGTGTAAGGTGAAGTTAAAACACAACGATGGAGAAACTGAGCTGGTTAAACAGTGTAATGAGAATTTAAAATGCAACGATGGAGAAACTCAGCTGGCGAAACAGTGTAAGGTGAAGTTAAAACACAATGATGAAGAAACTCAACTTGATGAACAGTGTAAGGTCAAGTTAAACCACCACGATGGAGAAACTCAGCTGGTTAAACACTGTAAAGTGAACTTAAAACGCTACAATGGAGATACTGCTGGTTAAACAGTGTAAGGTGAAGTTAAAACACAAGAATGTAGAAACTACTGGTTAAACAGTGTAAGGTAAAGTTAAAATACGACGAAGGAGAAGCTCAGCTGGTTAAACAATGTAAGGAGAAGTTAAAACACAATGATTGAGAAACTCAGCTGGTTAAACATTGGAAGATGAAGTTAAAACACAACGATGGAGAAACTCAGCTGGTTAAACAGTGTAAGGTGAAGTTAAAACGCAACGATGGAGAAACTCTGCTGGTTGTACAGTGTAAAGTGAAGTTAAAATGCAACGATGGAGAACCTCAGCTGGTGAAACAGTGAAAGGTGAAGTTAAAACACAATGATGAAGAAACTCAACTTGATGAACAGTGTAAAGTGAAGTTAAAACATCACAATGGAGAAACTCAGCTGGTTAAACAGTGTAAGGTGAAGCTAAAACATGACGAAGGAGAAACTCAGCTGGTTAAACAGTGTAAGGAGAAGTTAAAACACAACTATGGAGAAACTCAGCTGGTTAAACAGTGTAAAGTGAAGTTAAAACAATGATGGAGAAACTCAGCTGGTGAAACAGTGTAAGGTGAACTTAAAACACCACGATGGAGAAAATCAGCTGGTTGAACGGTGTAAAGTGAAGTTAAAACGCAACGATGGAGAAACGCAGCTGGTTAAACAGCGTAAGGTTAACTAAAAACAGAACGATGGAGAAACTAAGCTGGTTAAACAGTGTAAAGTGAAGTTAAAACGCAATGATGGAGGAACTCAGCTGGTTAAACAGCGTAAGGTGAAGTTAAAACACAACGATGTAGGAACTCAGCTGGTTAAACAGTGTAAGGTGAAGTTAAAACCCCACAATGGAGAGACTCAACTGCTTAAAGAGTGTAAGGTGAAGTTAAAACATAACGATGGAGAAACTGAGCTGGTTAAACAGTGTAATGTGAAGTTAAAATGCAACGATGGAGAAACTCAGCTGGCGAAACAGTTTAAGGTGAAGTTAAAACACAATGATGAAGAAACTCAACTTGATGAACAGTGTAAGGTCAAGTTAAACCACCACGATGGAGAAACTCAGCTGGTTAAACACTGTAAAGTGAACTTAAAACGCTACAATGGAGATACTGCTGGTTAAACAGTGTAAGGTGAAGTTAAAACACAAGAATGTAGAAACTACTTGTTAAACAGTGTAAGGTAAAGTTAAAATACGACGAAGGAGAAACTCAGCTGGTTAAACAGTGTAAGGAGAAGTTAAAACACAACTATGGAGAAACTCAGCTGGTTAAACAGTGTAAGGAGAAGTTAAAACAATGATGGAGAAACTCAGCTGGTGAAACAGTGTAAGGTGAATTTAAAACACCACGATGGAGAAACTCCGCTGGTTGTACAGTGTAAAGTGAAGTTAAAACACAATGATGGAGATACTCATCTGGTTAAAGAGTGTAAGGAGAAGTAAAAACACAATGATGGAGGAATTCATCTGGTTCAACAGTGTAAAGTGAAGTGAAAATGCAACGATGGAGAAACTCAGCTGGTTAAACAGTGTAAAGTGAAGTTAAAGCACAACGATGGAGTTACTCAGCTGGTTAAACAGTGTAAGGTGAAGAAAAAATGCAACGATGGAGAATCTCAGCTGGTTAAACAGTGTAAAGTGAAATTAAAACATCACGATGGAGGAACTCAGCTGGTTAAACAGTGTAAGGTGAAGTTAAAACACAAGAATGTAGAAACTACTTGTTAAACAGTGTAAGGTAAAGTTAAAATACGACGAAGGAGAAACTCAGCTGGTTAAACAGTGTAAGGAGAAGTTAAAACACAACTATGGAGAAACTCAGCTGGTTAAACAGTGTAAGGAGAAGTTAAAACAATGATGGAGAAACTCAGCTGGTGAAACAGTGTAAGGTGAATTTAAAACACCACGATGGAGAAACTCCGCTGGTTGTACAGTGTAAAGTGAAGTTAAAACACAATGATGGAGATACTCATCTGGTTAAAGAGTGTAAGGTGAAGTAAAAACACAATGATGGAGGAATTCATCTGGTTCAACAGTGTAAAGTGAAGTGAAAATGCAACGATGGAGAAACTCAGCTGGTTAAACAGTGTAAAGTGAAGTTAAAGCACAACGATGGAGTAACTCAGCTGGTTAAACAGTGTAAGGTGAAGAAAAAATGCAACGATGGAGAATCTCAGCTGGTTAAACAGTGTAAAGTGAAGTTAAAACATCACGATGGAGAAACTCAGCTGGTTAAACAGTGTAAGGTGAAGTTAAAACATGACGAAGGAGAAACTCAGCTGGTTAAACAGTGTAAAGTGAAGTTAAAACAATGATGGAGAAACTCAGCTGGTGAAACAGTGTAAGGTGAACTTAAAACACCACGATGGAGAAAATCAGCTGGTTAAACAGTGTAAGGTGAAGTTAAAACACAAGAATGTCGAAACTACTGGTTAAATAGTGTAAGGTGAAGTTAAAACACGACGAAGGAGAAACTCAGCTGGTTCAACAGTGTAAGGAGAAGTTAAAACAATGATAGAGAAACTCAGCTGGTGAAACAGTGTAAGGTGAAGTTAAAACTCAACGATGGAGAAACTCATCTTGTTAAAGAGTGTAAGGTGAAGTTAAAACACAATGATGGACGAACTCATCTGGTTCAACAGTGTAAAGTGAAGTGAAAACGCAACGATGGAGAAACTCAGCTGGTTAAACAGCGTAAGGTGAACTAAAAACAGAACGATGGAGAAACTAAGCTGGTTAAACAGTGTAAAGTGAAGTTAAAGAACAACATTGGAGAAACTCAGCTGGTTACACAGTGTAAGGTGAAGTTAAAATGCAACGATGGAGTAACTCAGCTGGTTAAACAGTGTAAGGTGAAGTAAAAATGCAACGATGGAGAATCTCAGCTGGTTAAACAGTGTAAAGTGAAGTTAAAACACCACGATGGAGAAACTCAGCTTGTTAAACAGTGTAAGGTGAAGCTAAAACATGACGAAGGAGAAACTCAGCTGGTTAAACAGTGTAAGGAGAAGTTAAAACACAACTATGGAGAAACTCAGCTGGTTAAACAGTGTAAAGTGAAGTTAAAACAATGATGGAGAAACTCAGCTGGTGAAACAGTGTAAGGTGAACTTAAAACACCACGATGGAGAAAATCAGCTGGTTGAACGGTGTAAAGTGAAGTTAAAACGCAACGATGGAGAAACTCAGCTGGTTAAACAGCGTAAGGTTAACTAAAAACAGAACGATGGAGAAACTAAGCTGGTTAAACAGTGTAAAGTGAAGTTAAAACGCAATGATGGAGGAACTCAGCTGGTTAAACAGCGTAAGGTGAAGTTAAAACACAACGATGTAGGAACTCAGCTGGTGAAACAGTGTAAGGTGAAGTTAAAACCCCACAATGGAGAGACTCAACTGCTTAAAGAGTGTAAGGTGAAGTTAAAACATAACGATGGAGAAACTGAGCTGGTTAAACAGTGTAATGTGAAGTTAAAATGCAACGATGGAGAAACTCAGCTGGCGAAACAGTTTAAGGTTAAGTTAAAACACAATGATGAAGAAACTCAACTTGATGAACAGTGTAAGGTCAAGTTAAACCACCACGATGGAGAAACTCAGCTGGTTAAACACTGTAAAGTGAACTTAAAACGCTACAATGGAGATACTGCTGGTTAAACAGTGTAAGGTGAAGTTAAAACACAAGAATGTAGAAACTACTTGTTAAACAGTGTAAGGTAAAGTTAAAATACGACGAAGGAGAAACTCAGCTGGTTAAACAGTGTAAGGAGAAGTTAAAACACAACTATGGAGAAACTCAGCTGGTTAAACAGTGTAAGGAGAAGTTAAAACAATGATTGAGAAACTCAGCTGGTGAAACAGTGTAAGGTGAATTTAAAACACCACGATGGAGAAACTCCGCTGGTTGTACAGTGTAAAGTGAAGTTAAAACACAATGATGGAGATACTCATCTGGTTAAAGAGTGTAAGGTGAAGTAAAAACACAATGATGGAGGAATTCATCTGGTTCAACAGTGTAAAGTGAAGTGAAAATGCAACGATGGAGAAACACAGCTGGTTAAACAGTGTAAAGTGAAGTTAAAGCACAACGTTGGAGAAACTCAGCTGGTTACACAGTGTAAAGGGAAGTTAAAACGCAATGATGGAGGAACTCAGCTGGTTAAACAGTATAAGGCGAAGTTAAAACCCAACGGTGGAGAAACTCATCTGGTTACACAGTGTAAGGTGATGTTAAAACACAACGATGGAAAAATTTATCTGATTAAACAGTGTAAAGAGAAGTTAAAACTCCACGATGAAGAAACTCAGCTGGTTAAACAGTGTACGGTGAAGTTAAAACAACGATGGAGAAACTCAGCTTGTTAAATAGTGTAAGATGAAGTTAAAACTCAACAATGGAGAAACTCAGCTGGTTAAACAGTAGAAGATTAAGTTAAAACACAACGATCGGTAAACTCAGCTGGTTAAACAGTGGAAGAAGAAGTTAAAACACCACGATGGAGACACTCAGCTGGTGAAACAGTGTAAGGTGAAGTTAAAACCCCACGATGGAGAGACTCAACTGCTTAAAGAGTGTAAGGTGAAGTTAAAACACAACGATGGAGAAACTGAGCTGGTTAAACAGTGTAATGAGAAGTTAAAATGCAACGATGGAGAAACTCAGCTGGCGAAACAGTGTAAGGTGAAGATAAAACACAATGATGAAGAAACTCAACTTGATGAACAGTGTAAGGTCAAGTTAAACCACCACGATGGAGAAACTCAGCTGGTTAAACACTGTAAAGTGAACTTAAAACGCTACAATGGAGATACTGCTGGTTAAACAGTGTAAGGTGAAGTTAAAACACAAGAATGTAGAAACTACTGGTTAAACAGTGTAAGGTAAAGTTAAAATACGACGAAGGAGAAACTCAGCTGGTTAAACAATGTAAGGAGAAGTTAAAACACAATGATTGAGAAACTCAGCTGGTTAAACATTGGAAGATGAAGTTAAAACACAACGATGGAGAAACTCAGCTGGTTAAACAGTGTAAGGTGAAGTTAAAACGCAACGATGGAGAAACTCTGCTGGTTGTACAGTGTAAAGTGAAGTTAAAATGCAACGATGGAGAAACTCAGCTGGTGAAACAGTGAAAGGTGAAGTTAAAACACAATGATGAAGAAACTCAACTTGATGAACAGTGTAAGGTGAAGTTAAACCACCACGATGGAGAAACTACGCTGGTTAAACACTGTAAAGTGAAGTTAAAATGCTACAATGGAGATACTGCTGGTTAAACAGTGTAAGGTGAAGTTTAAACACCGCGATGGAGTCACTCAGCTGGTTAAACAGTGTAAAGTGAAGTTAAAGCACAACGTTGGAGAAACTCAGCTGCTTAAACAGTGTAAAGTGAAATTAAAACTCAATGATGGAGAAACTCAGCTGGTTAAACAGTGTAAGGTGAAGTTAAAACACAAGAATGTAGAAACTACTGGTTAAATAGTGTAAGGTGAAGTTAAAACACGACGAAGGAGAAACTCAGCTGGTTCAACAGTGTAAGGAGAAGTTAAAACAATGATAGAGAAACTCAGCTGGTGAAACAGTGTAAGGTGAATTTAAAACACCACGATGGAGAAACTCAGCTGGTTGAAAGGTGTAAAGTGAAGTTAAAACTCAACGATGGAGAAACTCATCTGGTTAAAGAGTGTAAGGTGAAGTTAAAACAAATTGATGGAGGAACTCATCTGGTTCAACAGTGTAAAGTGAAGTTAAAACGCAATGATGGAGGAACTCAGCTGGTTAAACAGCGTAAGGTGAAGTTAAAACACAACGATGTAGGAACTCAGCTGGTGAAACAGTGTAAGGTGAAGTTAAAACCCCACGATGGAGAGACTCAACTGCTTAAAGAGTGTAAGGTGAAGTTAAAACACAACGATGGAGAAACTGAGCTGGTTAAACAGTGTAAAGTGAAGTTAAAATGCAACGATGGAGAAACTCAGCTGGCGAAACAGTGTAAGGTGAAGTTAAAACACAATGATGAAGAAACTCAACTTGATGAACAGTGTAAGGTCAAGTTAAACCACCACGATGGAGAAACTCAGCTGGTTAAACACTGTAAAGTGAACTTAAAATGCTACAATGGAGATACTGCTGGTTAAACAGTGTAAGGTGAAGTTAAAACACAAGAATGTAGAAACTACTTGTTAAACAGTGTAAGGTAAAGTTAAAATACGACGAAGGAGAAACTCAGCTGGTTAAACAGTGTAAGGAGAAGTTAAAACACAACTATGGAGAAACTCAGCTGGTTAAACAGTGTAAGGTGAAGTTAAAACACAAGAATGTCGAAACTACTGGTTAAATAGTGTAAGGTGAAGTTAAAACACGACGAAGGAGAAACTCAGCTGGTTCAACAGTGTAAGGAGAAGTTAAAACAATGATAGAGAAACTCAGCTGGTGAAACAGTGTAAGGTGAAGTTAAAACTCAACGATGGAGAAACTCATCTGGTTAAAGAGTGTAAGGTGAAGTTAAAACACAATGATGGACGAACTCATCTGGTTCAACAGTGTAAAGTGAAGTGAAAACGCAACGATGGAGAAACTCAGCTGGTTAAACAGCGTAAGGTGAACTAAAAACAGGACGATGGAGAAACTAAGCTGGTTAAACAGTGTAAAGTGAAGTTAAAGCACAACATTGGAGAAACTCAGCTGGTTACACAGAGTAAGGTGAAGTTAAAATGCAACGATGGAGTAACTCAGCTGGTTAAACAGTGTAAGGAGAAGTAAAAATGCAATGATGGAGAATCTCAGCTGGTTAAACAGTGTAAAGTGAAGTTAAAACACCACGATGGAGAAACTCAGCTTGTTAAACAGTGTAAGGTGAAGTAAAAACGCAACGATGGAGAATTTCAGCTGGTGAAACAGTGTAAAGTGAAGTTAAAACATCACGATGGAGAAACTCAGCTGGTTAAACAGTGTAAGGTGAAGCTAAAACATGACGAAGGAGAAACTCAGCTGGTTAAACAGTGGAAGGAGAAGTTAAAACACAACTATGGAGAAACTCAGCTGGTTAAACAGTGTAAAGTGAAGTTAAAACAATGATGGAGAAACTCAGCTGGTGAAACAGTGTAAGGTGAAGTTAAAACTCAACGATGGAGAAACTCATCTGGTTAAAGAGTGTAAGGTGAAGTTAAAACACAATGATGGACGAACTCATCTGGTTCAACAGTGTAAAGTGAAGTGAAAACGCAACGATGGAGAAACTCAGCTGGTTAAACAGCGTAAGGTGAACTAAAAACAGAACGATGGAGAAACTAAGCTGGTTAAACAGTGTAAAGTGAAGTTAAAGCACAACATTGGAGAAACTCAGCTGGTTACACAGTGTAAGGTGAAGTTAAAATGCAACGATGGAGTAACTCAGCTGGTTAAACAGTGTAAGGTGAAGTAAAAATGCAACGATGTAGAATCTCAGCTGGTTAAACAGTGTAAAGTGAAGTTAAAACACCACGATGGAGAAACTCAGCTTGTTAAACAGTGTAAGGTGAAGTAAAAACGCAACGATGGAGAATTTCAGCTGGTGAAACAGTGTAAAGTGAAGTTAAAACATCACGATGGAGAAACTCAGCTGGTTAAACAGTGTAAGGTGAAGCTAAAACATGACGAAGGAGAAACTCAGCCTGTTAAACAGTGGAAGGAGAAGTTAAAACACAACTATGGAGAAACTCAGCTGGTTAAACAGTGTAAAGTGAAGTTAAAACAATGATGGAGAAACTCAGCTGGTGAAACAGTGTAAGGTGAACTTAAAACACCACGATGGAGAAAATCAGCTGGTTGAACGGTGTAAAGTGAAGTTAAAACGCAACGATGGAGAAACTCAGCTGGTTAAACAGCGTAAGGTTAACTAAAAACAGAACGATGGAGAAACTAAGCTGGTTAAACAGTGTAAAGTGAAGTTAAAACGCAATGATGGAGGAACTCAGCTGGTTAAACAGCGTAAGGTGAAGTTAAAACACAACGATGTAGGAACTCAGCTGGTGAAACAGTGTAAGGTGAAGTTAAAACCCCACAATGGAGAGACTCAACTGCCTAAAGAGTGTAGGGTCAAGTTAAAACATAACGATGGAGAAACTGAGCTGGTTAAACAGTGTAATGTGAAGTTAAAATGCAACGATGGAGAAACTCAGCTGGCGAAACAGTTTAAGGTGAAGTTAAAACACAATGATGAAGAAACTCAACTTGATGAACAGTGTAAGGTCAAGTTAAACCACCACGATGGAGAAACTCAGATGGTTAAACACTGTAAAGTGAACTTAAAACGCTACAATGGAGATACTGCTGGTTAAACAGTGTAAGGTGAAGTTAAAACACAAGAATGTAGAAACTACTTGTTAAACAGTGTAAGGTAAAGTTAAAATACGACGAAGGAGAAACTCAGCTGGTTAAACAGTGTAAGGAGAAGTTAAAACACAACTATGGAGAAACTCAGCTGGTTAAACAGTGTAAGGAGAAGTTAAGACAATGATGGAGAAACTCAGCTGGTGAAACAGTATAAGGTGAATTTAAAACACCACGATGGAGAAACTCCGCTGGTTGTACAGTGTAAAGTGAAGTTAAAACACAATGATGGAGATACTCATCTGGTTAAAGAGTGTAAGGTGAAGTAAAAACACAATGATGGAGGAATTCATCTGGTTCAACAGTGTAAAGTGAAGTGAAAATGCAACGATGGAGAAACTCAGCTGGTTAAACAGCGTAAGGTTAACTAAAAACAGAACGATGTAGAAACTAAGCTGGTTAAACAGTGTAAAGTGAAGTTAAAGCACAACGTTGGAGAAACTCAGCTGGTTACACAGTGTAAGGTGAAGTTAAAACGCAACGATGGAGTAACTCAGCTGGTTAAACAGTGTAAGGTGAAGAAAAAATGCAACGATGGAGAATCTCAGCTGGTTAAACAGTGTAAAGTGAAGTTAAAACATCACTATGGAGAAACTCAGCTGGTTAAACAGTGTAAGGTGAAGTTAAAACATGACAAAGGAGAAACTCAGCTGGTTAAACAGTGTAAAGTGAAGTTAAAACAATGATGGAGAAACTCAGCTGGTGAAACAGTGTAAGGTGAACTTAAAACACCACGATGGAGAAAATCAGCTGGTGAAACGGTGTAAAGTGAAGTTAAAACGCAACGATGGAGAAACTCATCTGGTTAAAGAGTGTAAGCTGAAGTTAAAACACATTGATGGAGGAACTCATCTGGTTCAACAGTGTAAAGTGTAGTGAAAACACAACGATGGAGAAACTCAGCTGGTTAAACAGCGTAAGGTGAACTAAAAACAGAACGATGGAGAAACTAAGCTTGTTAAACAGTGTAAAGGGAAGTTAAAACGCAATGATGGAGGAACTCAGCTGGTTAAACAGTATAAGGCGAAGTTAAAACCCAACGGTGGAGAAACTCATCTTGTTACACAGTGTAAGGTGATGTTAAAACACAACGATGGAAAAATTTATCTGATTAAACAGTGTAAAGAGAAGTTAAAACTCCACGATGAAGAAACTCAGCTGGTTAAACAGTGTACGGTGAAGTTAAAACAACGATGGAGAAACTCAGCTTGTTAAATAGTGTAAGATGAAGTTAAAACTCAACAATGGAGAAACTCAGCTGGTTAAACAGTAGAAGATTAAGTTAAAACACAACGATCGGTAAACTCAGCTGGTTAAACAGTGGAAGAAGAAGTTAAAACACCACGATGGAGACACTCAGCTGGTGAAACAGTGTAAGGTGAAGTTAAAACCCCACGATGGAGAGACTCAACTGCTTAAAGAGTGTAAGGTGAAGTTAAAACACAACGATGGAGAAACTGAGCTGGTTAAACAGTGTAATGAGAAGTTAAAATGCAACGATGGAGAAACTCAGCTGGCGAAACAGTGTAAGGTGAAGATAAAACACAATGATGAAGAAACTCAACTTGATGAACAGTGTAAGGTCAAGTTAAACCACCACGATGGAGAAACTCAGCTGGTTAAACACTGTAAAGTGAACTTAAAACGCTACAATGGAGATACTGCTGGTTAAACAGTGTAAGGTGAAGTTAAAACACAAGAATGTAGAAACTACTGGTTAAACAGTGTAAGGTAAAGTTAAAATACAACGAAGGAGAAACTCAGCTGGTTAAACAATGTAGGGAGAAGTTAAAACACAATGATTGAGAAACTCAGCTGGTTAAACATTGGAAGATGAAGTTAAAACACAACGATGGAGAAACTCAGCTGGTTAAACAGTCTAAGGTGAAGTTAAAACGCAACGTTGGAGAAACTCAGCTGGTTACACAGTGTAAGGTGAAGTTAAAACGCAACGATGGAGTAACTCAGCTGGTTAAACAGTGTAAGGTGAAGAAAAAATGCAACGATGGAGAATCTCAGCTGGTTAAACAGTGTAAAGTGAAATTAAAACATCACGATGGAGAAACTCAGCTGGTTAAACAGTGTAAGGTGAAGTTAAAACATGACGAAGGAGAAACTCAGCTGGTTAAACAGTGTAAAGTGTAGTGAAAACGCAACGATGGAGAAACTCAGCTGGTTAAACAGCGTAAGGTGAACTAAAAACAGAACGATGGAGAAACTAAGCTGGTTAAACAGTGTAAAGTGAAGTTAAAACGCAATGATGGAGGAACTCAGCTGGTTAAACAGTATAAGGCGAAGTTAAAACCCAACGGTGGAGAAACTCATCTGGTTACACAGTGTAAGGTGATGTTAAAACACAACGATGGAAAAATTTATCTGATTAAACAGTGTAAAGAGAAGTTAAAACTCCACGATGGAGAAACTCAGCTGGTTAAACAGTGTACGGTGAAGTTAAAACAACGATGGAGAAACTCAGCTTGTTAAATAGTGTAAGATGAAGTTAAAACTCAACAATGGAGAAACTCAGCTGGTTAAACAGTAGAAGATTAAGTTAAAACACAACGATCGGTAAACTCAGCTGGTTAAACAGTGGAAGAAGAAGTTAAAACACCACGATGGAGACACTCAGCTTGTGAAACAGTGTAAGGTGAAGTTAAAACCCCACGATGGAGAGACTCAACTGCTTAAAGAGTGTAAGGTGAAGTTAAAACACAACGATGGAGAAACTGAGCTGGTTAAACAGTGTAATGAGAAGTTAAAATGCAACGATGGAGAAACTCAGCTGGCGAAACAGTGTAAGGTGAAGTTAAAACACAATGATGAAGAAACTCAACTTGATGAACAGTGTAAGGTCAAGTTAAACCACCACGATGGAGAAACTCAGCTGGTTAAACACTGTAAAGTGAACTTAAAACGCTACAATGGAGATACTGCTGGTTAAACAGTGTAAGGTGAAGTTAAAACACAAGAATGTAGAAACTACTGGTTAAACAGTGTAAGGTAAAGTTAAAATACGACGAAGGAGAAACTCAGCTGGTTAAACAATGTAAGGAGAAGTTAAAACACAATGATTGAGAAACTCAGCTGGTTAAACATTGGAAGATGAAGTTAAAACACAACGATGGAGAAACTCAGCTGGTTAAACAGTGTAAGGTGAAGTTAAAACGCAACGATGGAGAAACTCTGCTGGTTGTACAGTGTAAAGTGAAGTTAAAATGCAACGATGGAGAAACTCAGCTGGTGAAACAGTGAAAGGTGAAGTTAAAACACAATGATGAAGAAACTCAACTTGATGAACAGTGTAAGGTGAAGTTAAACCACCACGATGGAGAAACTACGCTGGTTAAACACTGTAAAGTGAAGTTAAAATGCTACAATGGAGATACTGCTGGTTAAACAGTGTAAGGTGAAGTTTAAACACCACGATGGAGTCACTCAGCTGGTTAAACAGTGTAAAGTGAAGTTAAAGCACAACGTTGGAGAAACTCAGCTGCTTAAACAGTGTAAAGTGAAGTTAAAACTCAATGATGGAGAAACTCAGCTGGTTAAACAGTGTAAGGTGAAGTTAAAACACAAGAATGTAGAAACTACTGGTTAAATAGTGTAAGGTGAAGTTAAAACACGACGAAGGAGAAACTCAGCTGGTTCAACGGTGTAAGGAGAAGTTAAAACAATGATAGAGAAACTCAGCTGGTGAAACAGTGTAAGGTGAATTTAAAACACCACGATGGAGAAACTCAGCTGGTTGAAAGGTGTAAAGTGAAGTTAAAACTCAACGATGGAGAAACTCATCTGGTTAAAGAGTGTAAGGTGAAGTTAAAACAAATTGATGGAGGAACTCATCTGGTTCAACAGTGTAAAGTGAAGTTAAAACGCAATGATGGAGGAACTCAGCTGGTTAAACAGCGTAAGGTGAAGTTAAAACACAACGATGTAGGAACTCAGCTGGTGAAACAGTGTAAGGTGAAGTTAAAACCCCACGATGGAGAGACTCAACTGCTTAAAGAGTGTAAGGTGAAGTTAAAACACAACGATGGAGAAACTGAGCTGGTTAAACAGTGTAATGTGAAGTTAAAATGCAACGATGGAGAAACTCAGCTGGCGAAACAGTGTAAGGTGAAGTTAAAACACAATGATGAAGAAACTCAACTTGATGAACAGTGTAAGGTCAAGTTAAACCACCACGATGGAGAAACTCAGCTGGTTAAACACTGTAAAGTGAACTTAAAACGCTACAATGGAGATACTGCTGGTAAAACAGTGTAAGGTGAAGTTAAAACACAAGAATGTAGAAACTACTTGTTAAACAGTGTAAGGTAAAGTTAAAATACGACGAAGGAGAAACTCAGCTGGTTAAACAGTGTAAGGAGAAGTTAAAACACAACTATGGAGAAACTCAGCTGGTTAAACAGTGTCTTTGGCTTGGCTTCGCGGACGAAGATTTATGGAGGGGGTAAAAAGTCCACGTCAGCTGCAGGCTCGTTTGTGGCTGACCAGTCCGATGCGGGACAGGCAGACACGATTGCAGCGGTTGCAAGGGAAAATTGGTTGGTTGGGGTTGGGTGTTGGGTTTTTCCTCCTTTGCCTTTTGTCAGTGAGGTGGGCTCTGCGGTCTTCTTCAAAGGAGGCTGCTGCCCGCCAAATTGTGAGGCGCCAAGATGCACGGTTTGAGGCGTTATCAGCCCACTGGCGGTGGTCAATGTGGCAGGCACCAAGAGATTTCTTTAGGCAGTCCTTGTACCTTTTCTTTGGTGCACCTCTGTCACGGTGGCCAGTGGAGAGCTCGCCATATAATACGATCTTGGGAAGGCGATGGTCCTCCATTCTGGAGACGTGACCCATCCAGCGCAGCTGGATCTTCAGCAGCGTGGACTCGATGCTGTCGACCTCTGCCATCTCGAGTACCTCGACGTTAGGGGTGTGAGCGCTCCAATGGATGTTGAGGATGGAGCGGAGACAACGCTGGTGGAAGCGTTCTAGGAGCCGTAGGTGGTGCCGGTAGAGGACCCATGATTCGGAGCCGAACAGGAGTGTGGGTATGACAACGGCTCTGTATACGCTTATCTTTGTGAGGTTTTTCAGTTGGTTGTTTTTCCAGACTCTTTTGTGTAGTCTTCCAAAGGCGCTATTTGCCTTGGCGAGTCTGTTGTCTATCTCATTGTCGATCCTTGCATCTGATGAAATGGTGCAGCCGAGATAGGTAAACTGGTTGACCGTTTTGAGTTTTGTGTGCCCGATGGAGATGTGGGGGGGCTGGTAGTCATGGTGGGGAGCTGGCTGATGGAGGACCTCAGTTTTCTTCAGGCTGACTTCCAGGCCAAACATTTTGGCAGTTTCCGCAAAGCAGGACGTCAAGCGCTGAAGAGCTGGCTCTGAATGGGCAACTAAAGCGGCATCATCTGCAAAGAGTAGTTCACGGACAAGTTTCTCTTGTGTCTTGGTGTGAGCTTGCAGGCGCCTCAGATTGAAGAGACTGCCATCCGTGCGGTACCGGATGTAAACAGCGTCTTCATTGTTGGGGTCTTTCATGGCTTGGTTCAGCATCATGCTGAAGAAGATTGAAAAGAGGGTTGGTGCGAGAACACAGCCTTGCTTTACGCCATTGTTAATGGAGAAGGGTTCAGAGAGCTCATTGCTGTATCTGACCCGACCTTGTTGGTTTTCGTGCAGTTGGATAATCATGTTGAGGAACTTTGGGGGACATCCGATGCGCTCTAGTATTTGCCAAAGCCCTTTCCTGCTCACGGTGTCGAAGGCTTTGGTGAGGTCAACAAAGGTGATGTAGAGTCCTTTGTTTTGTTCTCTGCACTTTTCTTGGAGCTGTCTGAGGGCAAAGACCATGTCAGTGGTTCCTCTGTTTGCGCGAAAGCCGCACTGTGATTCTGGGAGAATATTCTCAGCGACACTAGGTATTATTCTATTTAGTAGAATCCTAGCGAAGATTTTGCCTGCAATGGAGAGCAACGTGATTCCCCTGTAGTTTGAGCAGTCTGATTTCTCGCCTTTGTTTTTGTACAGGGTGATGATGGTGGCATCACGAAGATCCTGAGGCAGTTTACCTTGGTCCCAACAAAGCTTGAAAAACTCATGCAGTTTGGCATGCAGTTTTTCAAGGTTAAACAGTGTAAGGTGAAGTTAAAACACAAGAATGTCGAAACTACTGGTTAAATAGTGTAAGGTGAAGTTAAAACACGACGAAGGAGAAACTCAGCTGGTTCAACAGTGTAAGGAGAAGTTAAAACAATGATAGAGAAACTCAGCTGGTGAAACAGTGCAAGGTGAAGTTAAAACTCAACGATGGAGAAACTCATCTGGTTAAAGAGTGTAAGGTGAAGTTAAAACACAATGATGGACGAACTCATCTGGTTCAACAGTGTAAAGTGAAGTGAAAACGCAACGATGGAGAAACTCAGCTGGTTAAACAGCGTAAGGTGAACTAAAAACAGAACGATGGAGAAACAAAGCTGGTTAAACAGTGTAAAGTGAAGTTAAAGCACAACATTGGAGAAACTCAGCTGGTTACACAGTGTAAGGTGAAGTTAAAATGCAACGATGGAGTAACTCAGCTGGTTAAACAGTGTAAGGTGAAGTAAAAATGCAACGATGGAGAATCTCAGCTGGTTAAACAGTGTAAAGTGAAGTTAAAACACCACGATGGAGAAACTCAGCTTGTTAAACAGTGTAAGGTGAAGTAAAAACGCAACGATGGAGAATTTCAGCTGGTGAAACAGTGTAAAGTGAAGTTAAAACATCACGATGGAGAAACTCAGCTGGTTAAACAGTGTAAGGTGAAGCTAAAACATGACGAAGGAGAAACTCAGCTGGTTAAACAGTGTAAGGAGAAGTTAAAACACAACTATGGAGAAACTCAGCTGGTTAAACAGTGTAAAGTGAAGTTAAAACAATGATGGAGAAACTCAGCTGGTGAAACAGTGTAAGGTGAACTTAAAACACCACGATGGAGAAAATCAGCTGGTTGAACGGTGTAAAGTGAAGTTAAAACGCAACGATGGAGAAACGCAGCTGGTTAAACAGCGTAAGGTTAACTAAAAACAGAACGATGGAGAAACTAAGCTGGTTAAACAGTGTAAAGTGAAGTTAAAACGCAATGATGGAGGAACTCAGCTGGTTAAACAGCGTAAGGTGAAGTTAAAACACAACGATGTAGGAACTCAGCTGGTGAAACAGTGTAAGGTGAAGTTAAAACACCACAATGGAGAGACTCAACTGCTTAAAGAGTGTAAGGTGAAGTTAAAACATAACGATGGAGAAACTGAGCTGGTTAAACAGTGTAATGTGAAGTTAAAATGCAACGATGGAGAAACTCAGCTGGCGAAACAGTTTAAGGTGAAGTTAAAACACAATGATGAAGAAACACAACTTGATGAACAGTGTAAGGTCAAGTTAAACCACCACGATGGAGAAACTCAGCTGGTTAAACACTGTAAAGTGAACTTAAAACGCTACAATGGAGATACTGCTGGTTAAACAGTGTAAGGTGAAGTTAAAACACAAGAATGTAGAAACTACTTGTTAAACAGTGTAAGGTAAAGTTAAAATACGACGAAGGAGAAACTCAGCTGGTTAAACAGTGTAAGGAGAAGTTAAAACACAACTATGGAGAAACTCAGCTGGTTAAACAGTGTAAGGAGAAGTTAAAACAATGATGGAGAAACTCAGCTGGTGAAACAGTGTAAGGTGAATTTAAAACACCACGATGGAGAAACTCCGCTGGTTGTACAGTGTAAAGTGAAGTTAAAACACAATGATGGAGATACTCATCTGGTTAAAGAGTGTAAGGTGAAGTAAAAACACAATGATGGAGGAATTCATCTGGTTCAACAGTGTAAAGTGAAGTGAAAATGCAACGATGGAGAAACTCAGCTGGTTAAACAGTGTAAAGTGAAGTTAAAGCACAACGTTGGAGAAACTCAGCTGGTTACACAGTGTAAGGTGAAGTTAAAACGCAACGATGGAGTAACTCAGCTGGTTAAACAGTGTAAGGTGAAGAAAAAATGCAACGATGGAGAATCTCAGCTGGTTAAACAGTGTAAAGTGAAGTTAAAACATCACGATGGAGAAACTCAGCTGCTTAAACAGTGTAAGGTGAAGTTAAAACATGACGAAGGAGAAACTCAGCTGGTTAAACAGTGTAAAGTGAAGTTAAAACAATGATGGAGAAACTCAGCTGGTGAAACAGTGTAAGGTGAACTTAAAACACCAGGATGGAGAAAATCAGCTGGTTAAACAGTGTAAGGTGAAGTTAAAACACAAGAATGTCGAAACTACTGGTTAAATAGTGTAAGGTGAAGTTAAAACACGACGAAGGAGAAACTCAGCTGGTTCAACAGTGTAAGGAGAAGTTAAAACAATGATAGAGAAACTCAGCTGGTGAAACAGTGTAAGGTGAAGTTAAAACTCAACGATGGAGAAACTCATCTTGTTAAAGAGTGTAAGGTGAAGTTAAAACACAATGATGGACGAACTCATCTGGTTCAACAGTGTAAAGTGAGGTGAAAACGCAACGATGGAGAAACTCAGCTGGTTAAACAGCGTAAGGTGAACTAAAAACAGAACGATGGAGAAACTAAGCTGGTTAAACAGTGTAAAGTGAAGTTAAAGAACAACATTGGAGAAACTCAGCTGGTTACACAGTGTAAGGTGAAGTTAAAATGCAACGATGGAGTAACTCAGCTGGTTAAACAGTGTAAGGTGAAGTAAAAATGCAACGATGGAGAATCTCAGCTGGTTAAACAGTGTAAAGTGAAGTTAAAACACCACGATGGAGAAACTCAGCTTGTTAAACAGTGTAAGGTGAAGTAAAAACGCAACGATGGAGAATTTCAGCTGGTGAAACAGTGTAAAGTGAAGTTAAAACATCACGATGGAGAAACTCAGCTGGTTAAACAGTGTAAGGTGAAGCTAAAACATGACGAAGGAGAAACTCAGCTGGTTAAACAGTGTAAGGAGAAGTTAAAACACAACTATGGAGAAACTCAGCTGGTTAAACAGTGTAAAGTGAAGTTAAAACAATGATGGAGAAACTCAGCTGGTTGAACGGTGTAAAGTGATGTTAAAACGCAACGATGGAGAAACTCAGCTGGTTAAACAGCGTAAGGTTAACTAAAAACAGAACGATGGAGAAACTAAGCTGGTTAAACAGTGTAAAGTGAAGTTAAAACGCAATGATGGAGGAACTCAGCTGGTTAAACAGCGTAAGGTGAAGTTAAAACACAACGATGTAGGAACTCAGCTGGTGAAACAGTGTAAGGTGAAGTTAAAACCCCACAATGGAGAGACTCAACTGCTTAAAGAGTGTAAGGTGAAGTTAAAACATAACGATGGAGAAACTGAGCTGGTTAAACAGTGTAATGTGAAGTTAAAATGCAACGATGGAGAAACTCAGCTGGCGAAACAGTTTAAGGTGAAGTTAAAACACAATGATGAAGAAACTCAACTTGATGAACAGTGTAAGGTCAAGTTAAACCACCACGATGGAGAAACTCAGCTGGTTAAACACTGTAAAGTGAACTTAAAACGCTACAATGGAGATACTGCTGGTTAAACAGTGTAAGGTGAAGTTAAAACACAAGAATGTAGAAACTACTTGTTAAACAGTGTAAGGTAAAGTTAAAATACGACGAAGGAGAAACTCAGCTGGTTAAACAGTGTAAGGAGAAGTTAAAACACAACTATGGAGAAACTCAGCTGGTTAAACAGTGTAAGGAGAAGTTAAAACAATGATGGAGAAACTCAGCTGGTGAAACAGTGTAAGGTGAATTTAAAACACCACGATGGAGAAACTCCGCTGGTTGTACAGTGTAAAGTGAAGTTAAAACACAATGATGGAGATACTCATCTGGTTAAAGAGTGTAAGGTGAAGTAAAAACACAATGATGGAGGAATTCATCTGGTTCAACAGTGTAAAGTGAAGTGAAAATGCAACGATGGAGAAACACAGCTGGTTAAACAGTGTAAAGTGAAGTTAAAGCACAACGTTGGAGAAAATCAGCTGGTTACACAGTGTAAGGTGAAGTTAAAACGCAACGATGGAGTAACTCAGCTGGTTAAACAGTGTAAGGTGAAGAAAAAATGCAACGATGGAGAATCTCAGCTGGTTAAACAGTGTAAAGTGAAGTTAAAACATCACGATGGAGAAACTCAGCTGGTTAAACAGTGTAAGGTGAAGTTAAAACATGACGAAGGAGAAACTCAGCTGGTTAAACAGTGTAAAGTGAAGTTAAAACAATGATGGAGAAACTCAGCTGGTGAAACAGTGTAAGGTGAACTTAAAACACCACGATGGAGAAAATCAGCTGGTTGAACGGTGTAAAGTGAAGTTAAAACGCAACGATGGAGAAACTCATCTGGTTAAAGAGTGTAAGCTGAAGTTAAAACACATTGATGGAGGAACTCATCTGGTTCAACAGTGTAAAGTGTAGTGAAAACACAACGATGGAGAAACTCAGCTGGTTAAACAGCGTAAGGTGAACTAAAAACAGAACGATGGAGAAACTAAGCTGGTCAAACAGTGTAAAGGGAAGTTAAAACGCAATGATGGAGGAACTCAGCTGGTTAAACAGTATAAGGCGAAGTTAAAACCCAACGGTGCAGAAACTCATCTGGTTACACAGTGTAAGGTGATGTTAAAACACAACGATGGAAAAATTTATCTGATTAAACAGTGTAAAGAGAAGTTAAAACTCCACGATGAAGAAACTCAGCTGGTTAAACAGTGTACGGTGAAGTTAAAACAACGATGGAGAAACTCAGCTTGTTAAATAATGTAAGATGAAGTTAAAACTCAACAATGGAGAAACTCAGCTGGTTAAACAGTAGAAGATTAAGTTAAAACACAACGATCGGTAAACTCAGCTAGTTAAACAGTGGAAGAAGAAGTTAAAACACCACGATGGAGACACTCAGCTGGTGAAACAGTGTAAAGTGAAGTTAAAACCCCACGATGGAGAGACTCAACTGCTTAAAGAGTGTAAGGTGAAGTTACAACACAACGATGGAGAAACTGAGCTGGTTAAACAGTGTAATGAGAAGTTAAAATGCAACGATGGAGAAACTCAGCTGGCGAAACAGTGTAAGGTGAAGATAAAACACAATGATGAAGAAACTCAACTTGATGAACAGTGTAAGGTCAAGTTAAACCACCACGATGGAGAAACTCAGCTGGTTAAACACTGTAAAGTGAACTTAAAACGCTACAATGGAGATACTGCTGGTTAAACAGTGTAAGGTGAAGTTAAAACACAAGAATGTAGAAACTACTGGTTAAACAGTGTAAGGTAAAGTTAAAATACAACGAAGGAGAAACTCAGCTGGTTAAACAATGTAGGGAGAAGTTTAAACACAATGATTGAGAAACTCAGCTGGTTAAACATTGGAAGATGAAGTTAAAACACAACGATGGAGAAACTCAGCTGGTTAAACAGTGTAAGGTGAAGTTAAAACGCAACGTTGGAGAAACTCAGCTGGTTACACAGTGTAAGGTGAAGTTAAAACGCAACGATGGAGTAACTCAGCTGGTTAAACAGTGTAAGGTGAAGAAAAAATGCAACGATGGAGAATCTCAGCTGGTTAAACAGTGTAAAGTGAAGTTAAAACATCACGATGGAGAAACTCAGCTGGTTAAACAGTGTAAGGTGAAGTTAAAACATGACGAAGGAGAAACTCAGCTGGTTAAACAGTGTAAAGTGAAGTTAAAACAATGATGGAGTAACTCATCTGGTGAAACAGTGTAAGGTGAACTTAAAACACCACGATGGAGAAAATCATCTGGTTGAACGGTGTAAAGTGAAGTTAAAACGCAACGATGGAGAAACTCATCTGGTTAAAGAGTGTAAGCTGAAGTTAAAACACATTGATGGAGGAACTCATCTGGTTCAACAGTGTAAAGTGTAGTGAAAACGCAACGTTGGAGAAACTCAGCTGGTTAAACAGCGTAAGGTGAACTAAAAACAGAACGATGGAGAAACTAAGCTGGTTCAACAGTGTAAAGGGAAGTTAAAACGCAATGATGGAGGAACTCAGCTGGTTAAACAGTATAAGGCGAAGTTAAAACCCAACGGTGGAGAAACTCATCTGGTTACACAGTGTAAGGTGATGTTAAAACACAACGATGGAAAAATTTATCTGATTAAACAGTGTAAAGAGAAGTTAAAACTCCACGATGAAGAAACTCAGCTGGTTAAACAGTGTACGGTGAAGTTAAAACAACGATGGAGAAACTCAGCTTGTTAAATAGTGTAAGATGAAGTTAAAACTCAACAATGGAGAAACTCAGCTGGTTAAACAGTAGAAGATTAAGTTAAAACACAACGATCGGTAAACTCAGCTGGTTAAACAGTGTAAGGTGAAGTTAAAACCCCACGATGGAGAGACTCAACTGCTTAAAGAGTGTAAGGTGAAGTTAAAACACAACGATGGAGAAACTGAGCTGGTTAAACAGTGTAATGAGAAGTTAAAATGCAACGATGGAGAAACTCAGCTGGCGAAACAGTGTAAGGTGAAGATAAAACACAATGATGAAGAAACTCAACTTGATGAACAGTGTAAGGTCAAGTTAAACCACCACGATGGAGAAACTCAGCTGGTTAAACACTGTAAAGTGAACTTAAAACGCTACAATGGAGATACCGTTGGTTAAACAGTGTAAGGTGAAGTTAAAACACAAGAATGTAGAAACTACTGGTTAAACAGTGTAAGGTAAAGTTAAAATAGGACGAAGGAGAAACTCAGCTGGTTAAACAATGTAAGGAGAAGTTAAAACACAATGATTGAGAAACTCAGCTGGTTAAACATTGGAAGATGAAGTTAAAACACAACGATGGAGAAACTCAGCTGGTTAAACAGTGTAAGGTGAAGTTAAAACGCAACGATGGAGAAACTCTGCTGGTTGTACAGTGTAAAGTGAAGTTAAAATGCAACGATGGAGAAACTCAGCTGGTGAAACAGTGAAAGGTGAAGTTAAAACACAATGATGAAGAAACTCAACTTGATGAACAGTGTAAGGTGAAGTTAAACCACCACGATGGAGAAACTACGCTGGTTAAACACTGTAAAGTGAAGTTAAAATGCTACAATGGAGATACTGCTGGTTAAACAGTGTAAGGTGAAGTTTAAACACCACGATGGAGTCACTCAGCTGGTTAAACAGTGTAAAGTGAAGTTAAAGCACAACGTTGGAGAAACTCAGCTGCTTAAACAGTGTAAAGTGAAGTTAAAACTCAATGATGGAGAAACCCAGCTGGTTAAACAGTGTAAGGTGAAGTTAAAACACAAGAATGTAGAAACTACTGGTTAAATAGTGTAAGGTGAAGTTAAAACACGACGAAGGAGAAACTCAGCTGGTTCAACAGTGTAAGGAGAAGTTAAAACAATGATAGAGAAACTCAGCTGGTGAAACAGTGTAAGGTGAATTTAAAACACCACGATGGAGAAACTCAGCTGGTTGAAAGGTGTAAAGTGAAGTTAAAACTCAACGATGGAGAAACTCATCTGGTTAAAGAGTGTAAGGTGAAGTTAAAACACAATGATGGACGAACTCATCTGGTTCAACAGTGTAAAGTGAAGGGAAAATGCAACGATGGAGAAACTCAGCTGGTGAAACAGTGAAAGGTGAAGTTAAAACACAATGATGAAGAAACTCAACTTGATGAACAGTGTAAGGTGAAGTTAAAGCACCACGATGGAGTCACTCAGCTGGTTAAAGAGTGTAAAGTGAAGTTAAAGCACAACGTTGGAGAAACTCAGCTGCTTAAACAGTGTAAAGTGAAGTTAAAACTCAATGATGGAGAAACTCAGCTGGTTAAACAGTGTAAGGTGAAGTTAAAACACAAGAATGTAGAAACTACTGGTTAAATAGTGTAAGGTGAAGTTAAAACACGACGAAGGAGAAACTCAGCTGGTTCAACAGTGTAAGGAGAAGTTAAAACAATGATAGAGAAACTCAGGTGGTGAAACAGTGTAAGGTGAATTTAAAACACCACGATGGAGAAACTCAGCTGGTTGAAAGGTGTAAAGTGAAGTTAAAACTCAACGATGGAGAAACTCATCTGGTTAAAGAGTGTAAGGTGAAGTTAAAACACAATGATGGACGAACTCATCTGGTTCAACAGTCTAAAGTGAAGTGAAAACGCAACGATGGAGAAACTCAGCTGGTTAAACAGCGTAAGGTGAACTAAAAACAGAACGATGGAGAAACTAAGCTGGTTAAACAGTGTAAAGTGAAGTTAAAGCACAACATTGGAGAAACTCAGCTGTTTACACAGTGTAAGGTGAAGTTAAAACGCAACGATGAAGTAACTCAGCTGGTTAAACAGTGTAAGGTGAAGTAAAAATGCAACGATGGAGAATCTCAGCTGGTTAAACAGTGTAAAGTGAAGTTAAAACACCACGATGGAGAAACTCAGCTGGTTAAACAGTGTAAGGTGAAGTAAAAACGCAACGATGGAGAATTTCAGCTGGTGAAACAGTGTAAAGTGAAGTTAAAACATCACGATGGAGAAACTCAGCTGGTTAAACAGTGTAAGGAGAAGTTAAAACACAACTATGGAGAAACTCAGCTGGTTAAACAGTGTAAAGTGAAGTTAAAACAATGATGGAGAAACTCAGCTGATGAAACAGTGTAAGGTGAACTTAAAACACCACGATGAAAAAAATCAGCTGGTTGAACGGTGTAAAGTGAAGTTAAAACGCAACGATGGAGAAACTCATCTGGTTAAAGAGTGTAAAGTGTAGAGAAAACGCAACGATGGAGAAACTCAGCTGGTTAAACAGCGTAAGGTGAACTAAAAACAGAACGATGGAGAAACTAAGCTGGTTAAACAGTGTAAAGTGAAGTTAAAACGCAATGATGGAGGAACTCAGCTGGTTAAACAGCGTAAGGTGAAGTTAAAACACAACGATGTAGGAACTCAGCTGGTGAAACAGTGTAAGGTGAAGTTAAAACCCCACGATGGAGAGACTCAACTGCTTAAAGAGTGTAAGGTGAAGTTAAAACACAACGATGGAGAAACTGAGCTGGTTAAAGAGTGTAAGGTGAAGTAAAAATACAAGAATGTAGAAACTACTGGTTAAATAGTGTAAGGTGAAGTTAAAACGCAACGATGGAGAATTTCACCTGGTGAAACAGTGTAAAGTGAAGTTAAAACATCACGATGGAGAAACTCAGCTGGTGAAACAGTGTAAGGTGAAGTTAAAACATGACGTAGGAGAAACTCAGCTGGTTAAACAGTGTAAGGTGAAGTAAAAACGCAACGATGGAGAATTTCACCTGGTGAAACAGTGTAAAGTGAAGTTAAAACATCACGATGGAGAAACTCAGCTGGGGAAACAGTGTAAGGTGAAGTTAAAACATGACGTAGGAGAAACTCAGCTGGTTAAACAGTGTAAGGAGAAGTTAAAACACAACTATGGAGAAACTCAGCTGGTTAAACAGTGTAAAGTGAAGTTAAAACAATGATGGAGAAACTCAGCTGGTGAAACAGTGTAAGGTGAACTTAAAACACCACGATGGAGAAAATCAGCTGGTTGAACGGTGTAAAGTGAAGTTAAAACGCAACGATGGAGAAACTCATCTGGTTAAAGAGTGTAAGGTGAAGTTAAAACACATTGATGGAGGAACTCAGCTGGTTAAACAGCGTAAGGTGTAGTGAAAACGCAACGATGGAGAAACTCAGCTGGTTAAACAGCGTAAGGTGAACTAAAAACAGAACGATGGAGAAACTAAGCTGGTTAAACAGTGTAAAGTGAAGTTAAAACGCAATGATGGAGGAACTCAGCTGGTTAAACAGTATAAGGCCAAGTTAAAACCCAACGGTGGAGAAACTCATCTGGTTACACAGTGTAAGGTGAAGTTAAAACACAACGATGGAAAAATTTATCTGATTAAACAGTGTAAAGAGAAGTTAAAACTCCACGATGAAGCAACTCAGCTGGTTAAACAGTGTACGGTGAAGTTAAAACAACGATGGAGAAACTCAGCTTGTTAAATAGTGTAAGATGAAGTTAAAACTCAACAATGGAGAAACTCAGCTGGTTAAACAGTAGAAGATTAAGTTAAAACACAACGATCGGTAAACTCAGCTGGTTAAACAGTGGAACAAGAAGTTAAAACACCACGATGGAGACACTCAGCTGGTGAAACAGTGTAAGGTGAAGTTAAAACCCCACGATGGAGAGACTCAACTGCTTAAAGAGTGTAAGGTGAAGTTAAAACACAACGATGGAGAAACTGAGCTGGTTAAACAGTGTAATGAGAAGTTAAAATGCAACGATGGAGAAACTCAGCTGGTGAAACAGTGTAAGGTGAAGTTAAAACACAATGATGAAGAAACTCAACTTGATGAACAGTGTAAGGTCAAGTTAAACCACCACGATGGAGAAACTCAGCTGGTTAAACACTGTAAAGTGAACTTAAAACACTACAATGGAGATACTGCTGGTTAAACAGTGTAAGGTGAAGTTAAAACACAAGAATGTAGAAACTACTGGTTAAACAGTGTAAGGTAAAGTTAAAATACGACGAAGGAGAAACTCAGCTGGTTAAACAATGTAAGGAGAAGTTAAAACACAATGATTGAGAAACTCAGCTGGTTAAACATTGGAAGATGAAGTTAAAACACAACGATGGAGAAACTCAGCTGGTTAAACAGTGTAAAGTGAAGTTAAAGCACAACGTTGGAGAAACTCAGCTGCTTAAACAGTGTAAAGTGAAGTTAAAACTCAATAATGGAGAAACTCAGCTGGTTAAACAGTGTAAGGTGAAGTTAAAACACAAGAATGTAGAAACTACTGGTTAAATAGTGTAAGGTGAAGTTAAAACACGACGAAGGAGAAACTCAGCTGGTTCAACGGTGTAAGGAGAAGTTAAAACAATGATAGAGAAACTCAGCTGGTGAAACAGTGTAAGGTGAATTTAAAACACCACGATGGAGAAACTCAGCTGGTTGAAAGGTGTAAAGTGAAGTTAAAACTCAACGATGGAGAAACTCATCTGGTTAAAGAGTGTAAGGTGAAGTTAAAACAAATTGATGGAGGAACTCATCTGGTTCAACAGTGTAAAGTGAAGTTAAAACGCAATGATGGAGGAACTCAGCTGGTTAAACAGCGTAAGGTGAAGTTAAAACACAACGATGTAGGAACTCAGCTGGTGAAACAGTGTAAGGTGAAGTTAAAACCCCACGATGGAGAGACTCAACTGCTTAAAGAGTGTAAGGTGAAGTTAAAACACAACGATGGAGAAACTGAGCTGGTTAAACAGTGTAATGTGAAGTTAAAATGCAACGATGGAGAAACTCAGCTGGCGAAACAGTGTAAGGTGAAGTTAAAACACAATGATGAAGAAACTCAACTTGATGAACAGTGTAAGGTCAAGTTAAACCACCACGATGGAGAAACTCAGCTGGTTAAACACTGTAAAGTGAACTTAAAACGCTACAATGGAGATACTGCTGGTTAAACAGTGTAAGGTGAAGTTAAAACACAAGAATGTAGAAACTACTTGTTAAACAGTGTAAGGTAAAGTTAAAATACGACGAAGGAGAAACTCAGCTGGTTAAACAGTGTAAGGAGAAGTTAAAACACAACTATGGAGAAACTCAGCTGGTTAAACAGTGTAAGGTGAAGTTAAAACACAAGAATGTCGAAACTACTGGTTAAATAGTGTAAGGTGAAGTTAAAACACGACGAAGGAGAAACTCAGCTGGTTCAACAGTGTAAGGAGAAGTTAAAACAATGATAGAGAAACTCAGCTGGTGAAACAGTGTAAGGTGAATTTAAAACACCACGATGGAGAAACTCAGCTGGTTGAAAGGTGTAAAGTGAAGTTAAAACTCAACGATGGAGAAACTCATCTGGTTAAAGAGTGTAAGGTGAAGTTAAAACACAATGATGGACGAACTCATCTGGTTCAACAGTCTAAAGTGAAGTGAAAACGCAACGATGGAGAAACTCAGCTGGTTAAACAGCGTAAGGTGAACTAAAAACAGAACGATGGAGAAACTAAGCTGGTTAAACAGTGTAAAGTGAAGTTAAAGCACAACATTGGAGAAACTCAGCTGTTTACACAGTGTAAGGTGAAGTTAAAACGCAACGATGGAGTAACTCAGCTGGTTAAACAGTGTAAGGTGAAGTAAAAATGCAACGATGGAGAATCTCAGCTGGTTAAACAGTGTAAAGTGAAGTTAAAACACCACGATGGAGAAACTCAGCTGGTTAAACAGTGTAAGGTGAAGTAAAAACGCAACGATGGAGAATTTCAGCTGGTGAAACAGTGTAAAGTGAAGTTAAAACATCACGATGGAGAAACTCAGCTGGTTAAACAGTGTAAGGAGAAGTTAAAACACAACTATGGAGAAACTCAGCTGGTTAAACAGTGTAAAGTGAAGTTAAAACAATGATGGAGAAACTCAGCTGATGAAACAGTGTAAGGTGAACTTAAAACACCACGATGAAAAAAATCAGCTGGTTGAACGGTGTAAAGTGAAGTTAAAACGCAACGATGGAGAAACTCATCTGGTTAAAGAGTGTAAAGTGTAGAGAAAACGCAACGATGGAGAAACTCAGCTGGTTAAACAGCGTAAGGTGAACTAAAAACAGAACGATGGAGAAACTAAGCTGGTTAAACAGTGTAAAGTGAAGTTAAAACGCAATGATGGAGGAACTCAGCTGGTTAAACAGCGTAAGGTGAAGTTAAAACACAACGATGTAGGAACTCAGCTGGTGAAACAGTGTAAGGTGAAGTTAAAACCCCACGATGGAGAGACTCAACTGCTTAAAGAGTGTAAGGTGAAGTTAAAACACAACGATGGAGAAACTGAGCTGGTTAAAGAGTGTAAGGTGAAGTAAAAATACAAGAATGTAGAAACTACTGGTTAAATAGTGTAAGGTGAAGTTAAAACGCAACGATGGAGAATTTCACCTGGTGAAACAGTGTAAAGTGAAGTTAAAACATCACGATGGAGAAACTCAGCTGGTGAAACAGTGTAAGGTGAAGTTAAAACATGACGTAGGAGAAACTCAGCTGGTTAAACAGTGTAAGGTGAAGTAAAAACGCAACGATGGAGAATTTCACCTGGTGAAACAGTGTAAAGTGAAGTTAAAACATCACGATGGAGAAACTCAGCTGGGGAAACAGTGTAAGGTGAAGTTAAAACATGACGTAGGAGAAACTCAGCTGGTTAAACAGTGTAAGGAGAAGTTAAAACACAACTATGGAGAAACTCAGCTGGTTAAACAGTGTAAAGTGAAGTTAAAACAATGATGGAGAAACTCAGCTGGTGAAACAGTGTAAGGTGAACTTAAAACACCACGATGGAGAAAATCAGCTGGTTGAACGGTGTAAAGTGAAGTTAAAACGCAACGATGGAGAAACTCATCTGGTTAAAGAGTGTAAGGTGAAGTTAAAACACATTGATGGAGGAACTCAGCTGGTTAAACAGCGTAAGGTGTAGTGAAAACGCAACGATGGAGAAACTCAGCTGGTTAAACAGCGTAAGGTGAACTAAAAACAGAACGATGGAGAAACTAAGCTGGTTAAACAGTGTAAAGTGAAGTTAAAACGCAATGATGGAGGAACTCAGCTGGTTAAACAGTATAAGGCCAAGTTAAAACCCAACGGTGGAGAAACTCATCTGGTTACACAGTGTAAGGTGAAGTTAAAACACAACGATGGAAAAATTTATCTGATTAAACAGTGTAAAGAGAAGTTAAAACTCCACGATGAAGCAACTCAGCTGGTTAAACAGTGTACGGTGAAGTTAAAACAACGATGGAGAAACTCAGCTTGTTAAATAGTGTAAGATGAAGTTAAAACTCAACAATGGAGAAACTCAGCTGGTTAAACAGTAGAAGATTAAGTTAAAACACAACGATCGGTAAACTCAGCTGGTTAAACAGTGGAACAAGAAGTTAAAACACCACGATGGAGACACTCAGCTGGTGAAACAGTGTAAGGTGAAGTTAAAACCCCACGATGGAGAGACTCAACTGCTTAAAGAGTGTAAGGTGAAGTTAAAACACAACGATGGAGAAACTGAGCTGGTTAAACAGTGTAATGAGAAGTTAAAATGCAACGATGGAGAAACTCAGCTGGCGAAACAGTGTAAGGTGAAGTTAAAACACAATGATGAAGAAACTCAACTTGATGAACAGTGTAAGGTCAAGTTAAACCACCACGATGGAGAAACTCAGCTGGTTAAACACTGTAAAGTGAACTTAAAACGCTACAATGGAGATACTGCTGGTTAAACAGTGTAAGGTGAAGTTAAAACACAAGAATGTAGAAACTACTGGTTAAACAGTGTAAGGTAAAGTTAAAATACGACGAAGGAGAAACTCAGCTGGTTAAACAATGTAAGGAGAAGTTAAAACACAATGATTGAGAAACTCAGCTGGTTAAACATTGGAAGATGAAGTTAAAACACAACGATGGAGAAACTCAGCTGGTTAAACAGTGTAAGGTGAAGTTAAAACGCAACGATGGAGAAACTCTGCTGGTTGTACAGTGTAAAGTGAAGTTAAAATGCAACGATGGAGAAACTCAGCTGGTGAAACAGTGAAAGGTGAAGTTAAAACACAATGATGAAGAAACTCAACTTGATGAACAGTGTAAGGTGAAGTTAAACCACCATGATGGAGAAACTACGCTGGTTAAACACTGTAAAGTGAAGTTAAAATGCTACAATGGAGATACTGCTGGTTAAACAGTGTAAGGTGAAGTTTAAACACCACGATGGAGTCACTCAGCTGCTTAAACAGTGTAAAGTGAAGTTAAAACTCAATAATGGAGAAACTCAGCTGGTTAAACAGTGTAAGGTGAAGTTAAAACACAAGAATGTAGAAACTACTGGTTAAATAGTGTAAGGTGAAGTTAAAACACGACGAAGGAGAAACTCAGCTGGTTCAACGGTGTAAGGAGAAGTTAAAACAATGATAGAGAAACTCAGCTGGTGAAACAGTGTAAGGTGAATTTAAAACACCACGATGGAGAAACTCAGCTGGTTGAAAGGTGTAAAGTGAAGTTAAAACTCAACGATGGAGAAACTCATCTGGTTAAAGAGTGTAAGGTGAAGTTAAAACAAATTGATGGAGGAACTCATCTGGTTCAACAGTGTAAAGTGAAGTTAAAACGCAATGATGGAGGAACTCAGCTGGTTAAACAGCGTAAGGTGAAGTTAAAACACAACGATGTAGGAACTCAGCTGGTGAAACAGTGTAAGGTGAAGTTAAAACCCCACGATGGAGAGACTCAACTGCTTAAAGAGTGTAAGGTGAAGTTAAAACACAACGATGGAGAAACTGAGCTGGTTAAACAGTGTAATGTGAAGTTAAAATGCAACGATGGAGAAACTCAGCTGGCGAAACAGTGTAAGGTGAAGTTAAAACACAATGATGAAGAAACTCAACTTGATGAACAGTGTAAGGTCAAGTTAAACCACCACGATGGAGAAACTCAGCTGGTTAAACACTGTAAAGTGAACTTAAAACGCTACAATGGAGATACTGCTGGTTAAACAGTGTAAGGTGAAGTTAAAACACAAGAATGTAGAAACTACTTGTTAAACAGTGTAAGGTAAAGTTAAAATACGACGAAGGAGAAACTCAGCTGGTTAAACAGTGTAAGGAGAAGTTAAAACACAACTATGGAGAAACTCAGCTGGTTAAACAGTGTAAGGTGAAGTTAAAACACAAGAATGTCGAAACTACTGGTTAAATAGTGTAAGGTGAAGTTAAAACACGACGAAGGAGAAACTCAGCTGGTTCAACAGTGTAAGGAGAAGTTAAAACAATGATAGAGAAACTCAGCTGGTGAAACAGTGTAAGGTGAAGTTAAAACTCAACGATGGAGAAACTCATCTGGTTAAAGAGTGTAAGGTGAAGTTAAAACACAATGATGGACGAACTCATCTGGTTCAACAGTGTAAAGTGAAGTGAAAACGCAATGATGGAGAAACTCAGCTGGTTAAACAGCGTAAGGTGAACTAAAAACAGAACGATGGAGAAACTAAGCTGGTTAAACAGTGTAAAGTGAAGTTAAAGCACAACATTGGAGAAACTCAGCTGGTTACACAGTGTAAGGTGAAGTTAAAATGCAACGATGGAGTAACTCAGCTGGTTAAACAGTGTAAGGTGAAGTAAAAATGCAACGATGGAGAATCTCAGCTGGTTAAACTGTGTAAAGTGAAGTTAAAACACCACGATGGAGAAACTCAGCTTGTTAAACAGTGTAAGGTGAAGTAAAAACGCAACGATGGAGAATTTCAGCTGGTGAAACAGTGTAAAGTGAAGTTAAAACATCACGATGGAGAAACTCAGCTGGTTAAACAGTGTAAGGTGAAGTTAAAACATGACGAAGGAGAAACTCAGCTGGTTAAACAGTGTAAAGTGAAGTTAAAACAATGATGGAGAAACTCAGTTGGTTAAACAGCGTAAGGTGAACTAAAAACAGAACGATGGAGAAACTAAGCTGGTTAAACAGCGTAAGGTGAACTAAAAACAGAACGATGGAGAAACTAAGCTGGTTAAACAGTGTAAAGTGAAGTTAAAGCACAACATTGGAGAAACTCAGCTGGTTACACAGTGTAAGGTGAAGTTAAAATGCAACGATGGAGTAACTCAGCTGGTTAAACAGTGTAAGGTGAAGTAAAAATGCAACGATGGAGAATCTCAGCTGGTTAAACTGTGTAAAGTGAAGTTAAAACACCACGATGGAGAAACTCAGCTTGTTAAACAGTGTAAGGTGAAGTAAAAACGCAACGATGGAGAATTTCAGCTGGTGAAACAGTGTAAAGTGAAGTTAAAACATCACGATGGAGAAACTCAGCTGGTTAAACAGTGTAAGGTGAAGCTAAAACATGACGAAGGAGAAACTCAGCTGGTTAAACAGTGTAAGGAGAAGTTAAAACACAACTATGGAGAAACTCAGCTGGTTAAACAGTGTAAAGTGAAGTTAAAACAATGATGGAGAAACTCAGCTGGTGAAACAGTGTAAGGTGAACTTAAAACACCACGATGGAGAAAATCAGCTGGTTGAACGGTGTAAAGTGAAGTTAAAACGCAACGATGGAGAAACTCAGCTGGTTAAACAGCGTAAGGTTAACTAAAAACAGAACGATGGAGAAACTAAGCTGGTTAAACAGTGTAAAGTGAAGTTAAAACGCAATGATGGAGGAACTCAGCTGGTTAAACAGCGTAAGGTGAAGTTAAAACACAACGATGTAGGAACTCAGCTGGTGAAACAGTGTAAGGTGAAGTTAAAACCCCACAATGGAGAGACTCAACTGCTTAAAGAGTGTAAGGTGAAGTTAAAACATAACGATGGAGAAACTGAGCTGGTTAAACAGTGTAATGTGAAGTTAAAATGCAACGATGGAGAAACTCAGCTGGCGAAACAGTTTAAGGTGAAGTTAAAACACAATGATGAAGAAACTCAACTTGATGAACAGTGTAAGGTCAAGTTAAACCACCACGATGGAGAAACACAGCTGGTTAAACACTGTAAAGTGAACTTAAAACGCTACAATGGAGATACTGCTGGTTAAACAGTGTAAGGTGAAGTTAAAACACAAGAATGTAGAAACTACTTGTTAAACAGTGTAAGGTAAAGTTAAAATACGACGAAGGAGAAACTCAGCTGGTTAAACAGTGTAAGGAGAAGTTAAAACACAACTATGGAGAAACTCAGCTGGTTAAACAGTGTAAGGAGAAGTTAAAACAATGATGGAGAAACTCAGCTGGTGAAACAGTGTAAGGTGAATTTAAAACACCACGATGGAGAAACTCCGCTGGTTGTACAGTGTAAAGTGAAGTTAAAACACAATGATGGAGATACTCATCTGGTTAAAGAGTGTAAGGTGAAGTAAAAACACAATGATGGAGGAATTCATCTGGTTCAACAGTGTAAAGTGAAGTGAAAATGCAACGATGGAGAAACACAGCTGGTTAAACAGTGTAAAGTGAAGTTAAAGCACAACGTTGGAGAAACTCAGCTGGTTACACAGTGTAAGGTGAAGTTAAAACGCAACGATGGAGTAACTCAGCTGGTTAAACAGTGTAAGGTGAAGAAAAAATGCAACGATGGAGAATCTCAGCTGGTTAAACAGTGTAAAGTGAAGTTAAAACATCACGATGGAGAAACTCAGCTGGTTAAACAGTGTAAGGTGAAGTTAAAACATGACGAAGGAGAAACTCAGCTGGTTAAACAGTGTAAAGTGAAGTTAAAACAATGATGGAGAAACTCAGCTGGTGAAACAGTGTAAGGTGAACTTAAAACACCACGATGGAGAAAATCAGCTGGTTGAACGGTGTAAAGTGAAGTTAAAACGCAACGATGGAGAAACTCATCTGGTTAAAGAGTGTAAGCTGAAGTTAAAACTCATTGATGGAGGAACTCATCTGGTTCAACAGTGTAAAGTGTAGTGAAAACACAACGATGGAGAAACTCAGCTGGTTAAACAGCGTAAGGTGAACTAAAAACAGAACGATGGAGAAACTAAGCTGGTCAAACAGTGTAAAGGGAAGTTAAAATGCAATGATGGAGGAACTCAGCTGGTTAAACAGTATAAGTCGAAGTTAAAACCCAACGGTGGAGAAACTCATCTGGTTACACAGTGTAAGGTGATGTTAAAACACAACGATGGAAAAATTTATCTGATTAAACAGTGTAAAGAGAAGTTAAAACTCCACGATGAAGAAACTCAGCTGGTTAAACAGTGTACGGTGAAGTTAAAACAACGATGGAGAAACTCAGCTTGTTAAATAGTGTAAGATGAAGTTAAAACTCAACAATGGAGAAACTCAGCTGGTTAAACAGTAGAAGATTAAGTTAAAACACAACGATCGGTAAACTCAGCTGGTTAAACAGTGGAAGAAGAAGTTAAAACACCACGATGGAGACACTCAGCTGGTGAAACAGTGTAAAGTGAAGTTAAAACCCCACGATGGAGAGACTCAACTGCTTAAAGAGTGTAAGGTGAAGTTACAACACAACGATGGAGAAACTGAGCTGGTTAAACAGTGTAATGAGAAGTTAAAATGCAACGATGGAGAAACTCAGCTGGCGAAACAGTGTAAGGTGAAGATAAAACACAATGATGAAGAAACTCAACTTGATGAACAGTGTAAGGTCAAGTTAAACCACCACGATGGAGAAACTCAGCTGGTTAAACACTGTAAAGTGAACTTAAAACGCTACAATGGAGATACTGCTGGTTAAACAGTGTAAGGTGAAGTTAAAACACAAGAATGCAGAAACTACTGGTTAAACAGTGTAAGGTAAAGTTAAAATACAACGAAGGAGAAACTCAGCTGGTTAAACAATGTAGGGAGAAGTTAAAACACAATGATTGAGAAACTCAGCTGGTTAAACATTGGAAGATGAAGTTAAAACACAACGATGGAGAAACTCAGCTGGTTAAACAGTGTAAGGTGAAGTTAAAACGCAACGTTGGAGAAACTCAGCTGGCTACACAGTGTAAGGTGAAGTTAAAACGCAACGATGGAATAACTCAGCTGGTTAAACAGTGTAAGGTGAAGAAAAAATGCAACGATGGAGAATCTCAGCTGGTTAAACAGTGTAAAGTGAAGTTAAAACATCACGATGGAGAAACTCAGCTGATTAAACAGTGTAAGGTGAAGTTAAAACATGACGAAGGAGAAATTCAGCTGGTTAAACAGTGTAAAGTGAAGTTAAAACAATGATGGAGTAACTCAGCTGGTGAAACAGTGTAAGGTGAACTTAAAACACCACGATGGAGAAAATCAGCTGGTTGAACGGTGTAAAGTGAAGTTAAAACGCAACGATGGAGAAACTCATCTGGTTAAAGAGTGTAAGCTGAAGTTAAAACACATTGATGGAGGAACTCATCTGGTTCAACAGTGTAAAGTGTAGTGAAAACGCAACGTTGGAGAAACTCAGCTGGTTAAACAGCGTAAGGTGAACTAAAAACAGAACGATGGAGAAACTAAGCTGGTTCAACAGTGTAAAGGGAAGTTAAAACGCAATGATGGAGGAACTCAGCTGGTTAAACAGTATAAGGCGAAGTTAAAACCCAACGGTGGAGAAACTCATCTGGTTACACAGTGTAAGGTGATGTTAAAACACAACGATGGAAAAATTTATCTGATTAAACAGTGTAAAGAGAAGTTAAAACTCCACGATGAAGAAACTCAGCTGGTTAAACAGTGTACGGTGAAGTTAAAACAACGATGGAGAAACTCAGCTTGTTAAATAGTGTAAGATGAAGTTAAAACTCAACAATGGAGAAACTCAGCTGGTTAAACAGTAGAAGATTAAGTTAAAACACAACGATCGGTAAACTCAGCTGGTTAAACAGTGTAAGGTGAAGTTAAAACCCCACGATGGAGAGACTCAACTGCTTAAAGAGTGTAAGGTGAAGTTAAAACACAACGATGGAGAAACTGAGCTGGTTAAACAGTGTAATGAGAAGTTAAAATGCAACGATGGAGAAACTCAGCTGGCGAAACAGTGTAAGGTGAAGATAAAACACAATGATGAAGAAACTCAACTTGATGAACAGTGTAAGGTCAAGTTAAACCACCACAATGGAGAAACTCAGCTGGTTAAACACTGTAAAGTGAACTTAAAACGCTACAATGGAGATACTGCTGGTTAAACAGTGTAAGGTGAAGTTAAAACACAAGAATGTAGAAACTACTGGTTAAACAGTGTAAGGTAAAGTTAAAATAGGACGAAGGAGAAACTCAGCTGGTTAAACAATGTAAGGAGAAGTTAAAACACAATGATTGAGAAACTCAGCTGGTTAAACATTGGAAGATGAAGTTAAAACACAACGATGGAGAAACTCAGCTGGTTAAACAGTGTAAGGTGAAGTTAAAACGCAACGATGGAGAAACTCTGCTGGTTGTACAGTGTAAAGTGAAGTTAAAATGCAACGATGGAGAAACTCAGCTGGTGAAACAGTGAAAGGTGAAGTTAAAACACAATGATGAAGAAACTCAACTTGATGAACAGTGTAAGGTGAAGTTAAACCACCACGATGGAGAAACTATGCTGGTTAAACACTGTAAAGTGAAGTTAAAATGCTACAATGGAGATACTGCTGGTTAAACAGTGTAAGGTGAAGTTTAAACACCACGATGGAGTCACTCAGCTGGTTAAACAGTGTAAAGTGAAGTTAAAGCACAACGTTGGAGAAACTCAGCTGCTTAAACAGTGTAAAGTGAAGTTAAAACTCAATGATGGAGAAACTCAGCTGGTTAAACAGTGTAAGGTGAAGTTAAAACACAAGAATGTAGAAACTACTGGTTAAATTGTGTAAGGTGAAGTTAAAACACGACGAAGGAGAAACTCAGCTGGTTCAACAGTGTAAGGAGAAGTTAAAACAATGATAGAGAAACTCAGCTGGTGAAACAGTGTAAGGTGAATTTAAAACACCACGATGGAGAAACTCAGCTGGTTGAAAGGTGTAAAGTGAAGTTAAAACTCAACGATGGAGAAACTCATCTGGTTAAAGAGTGTAAGGTGAAGTTAAAACACAATGATGGACGAACTCATCTGGTTCAACAGTGTAAAGTGAAGTGAAAATGCAACGATGGAGAAACTCAGCTGGTGAAACAGTGAAAGGTGAAGTTAAAACACAATGATGAAGAAACTCAACTTGATGAACAGTGTAAGGTGAAGTTAAAGCACCACGATGGAGAAACTACGCTGGTTAAACACTGTAAAGTGAAGTTAAAATGCTACAATGGAGATACTGCTGGTTAAACAGTGTAAGGTGAAGTTTAAACACCATGATGGAGTCACTCAGCTGGTTAAAGAGTGTAAAGTGAAGTTAAAGCACAACGTTGGAGAAACTCAGCTGCTTAAACAGTGTAAAGTGAAGTTAAAACTCAATGATGGAGAAACTCAGCTGGTTAAACAGTGTAAGGTGAAGTTAAAACACAAGAATGTAGAAACTACTGGTTAAATAGTGTAAGGTGAAGTTAAAACACGACGAAGGAGCAACTCAGCTGGTTCAACAGTGTAAGGAGAAGTTAAAACAATGATAGAGAAACTCAGCTGGTGAAACAGTGTAAGGTGAATTTAAAACACCACGATGGAGAAACTCAGCTGGTTGAAAGGTGTAAAGTGAAGTTAAAACTCAACGATGGAGAAACTCATCTGGTTAAAGAGTGTAAGGTGAAGTTAAAACACAATGATGGACGAACTCATCTGGTTCAACAGTCTAAAGTGAAGTGAAAACGCAACGATGGAGAAACTCAGCTGGTTAAACAGCGTAAGGTGAACTAAAAACAGAACGATGGAGAAACTAAGCTGGTTAAACAGTGTAAAGTGAAGTTAAAGCACAACATTGGAGAAACTCAGCTGTTTACACAGTGTAAGGTGAAGTTAAAACGCAACGATGGAGTAACTCAGCTGGTTAAACAGTGTAAGGTGAAGTAAAAATGCAACGATGGAGAATCTCAGCTGGTTAAACAGTGTAAAGTGAAGTTAAAACACCACGATGGAGAAACTCAGCTGGTTAAACAGTGTAAGGTGAAGTAAAAACGCAACGATGGAGAATTTCAGCTGGTGAAACAGTGTAAAGTGAAGTTAAAACATCACGATGGAGAAACTCAGCTGGTTAAACAGTGTAAGGAGAAGTTAAAACACAACTATGGAGAAACTCAGCTGGTTAAACAGTGTAAAGTGAAGTTAAAACAATGATGGAGAAACTCAGCTGATGAAACAGTGTAAGGTGAACTTAAAACACCACGATGAAAAAAATCAGCTGGTTGAACGGTGTAAAGTGAAGTTAAAACGCAACGATGGAGAAACTCATCTGGTTAAAGAGTGTAAAGTGTAGAGAAAACGCAACGATGGAGAAACTCAGCTGGTTAAACAGCGTAAGGTGAACTAAAAACAGAACGATGGAGAAACTAAGCTGGTTAAACAGTGTAAAGTGAAGTTAAAACGCAATGATGGAGGAACTCAGCTGGTTAAACAGCGTAAGGTGAAGTTAAAACACAACGATGTAGGAACTCAGCTGGTGAAACAGTGTAAGGTGAAGTTAAAACCCCACGATGGAGAGACTCAACTGCTTAAAGAGTGTAAGGTGAAGTTCAAACACAACGATGGAGAAACTGAGCTGGTTAAAGAGTGTAAGGTGAAGTAAAAATACAAGAATGTAGAAACTACTGGTTAAATAGTGTAAGGTGAAGTTAAAACGCAACGATGGAGAATTTCACCTGGTGAAACAGTGTAAAGTGAAGTTAAAACATCACGATGGAGAAACTCAGCTGGTGAAACAGTGTAAGGTGAAGTTAAAACATGACGTAGGAGAAACTCAGCTGGTTAAACAGTGTAAGGTGAAGTAAAAACGCAACGATGGAGAATTTCACCTTGTGAAACAGTGTAAAGTGAAGTTAAAACATCACGATGGAGAAACTCAGCTGGGGAAACAGTGTAAGGTGAAGTTAAAACATGACGTAGGAGAAACTCAGCTGGTTAAACAGTGTAAGGAGAAGTTAAAACACAACTATGGAGAAACTCAGCTGGTTAAACAGTGTAAAGTGAAGTTAAAACAATGATGGAGAAACTCAGCTGGTGAAACAGTGTAAGGTGAACTTAAAACACCACGATGGAGAAACTCATCTGGTTAAAGAGTGTAAGGTGAAGTTAAAACACATTGATGGAGGAACTCAGCTGGTTAAACAGCGTAAGGTGTAGTGAAAACGCAACGATGGAGAAACTCAGCTGGTTAAACAGCGTAAGGTGAACTAAAAACAGAACGATGGAGAAACTAAGCTGGTTAAACAGTGTAAAGTGAAGTTAAAACGCAATGATGGAGGAACTCAGCTGGTTAAACAGTATAAGGCCAAGTTAAAACCCAACGGTGGAGAAACTCATCTGGTTACACAGTGTAAGGTGAAGTTAAAACACAACGATGGAAAAATTTATCTGATTAAACAGTGTAAAGAGAAGTTAAAACTCCACGATGAAGCAACTCAGCTGGTTAAACAGTGTACGGTGAAGTTAAAACAACGATGGAGAAACTCAGCTTGTTAAATAGTGTAAGATGAAGTTAAAACTCAACAATGGAGAAACTCAGCTGGTTAAACAGTAGAAGATTAAGTTAAAACACAACGATCGGTAAACTCAGCTGGTTAAACAGTGGAAGAAGAAGTTAAAACACCACGATGGAGACACTCAGCTGGTGAAACAGTGTAAGGTGAAGTTAAAACCCCACGATGGAGAGACTCAACTGCTTAAAGAGTGTAAGGTGAAGTTAAAACACAATGATGGAGAAACTGAGCTGGTTAAACAGTGTAATGAGAAGTTAAAATGCAACGATGGAGAAACTCAGCTGGTGAAACAGTGTAAGGTGAAGTTAAAACACAATGATGAAGAAACTCAACTTGATGAACAGTGTAAGGTCAAGTTAAACCACCACGATGGAGAAACTCAGCTGGTTAAACACTGTAAAGTGAACTTAAAACGCTACAATGGAGATACTGCTGGTTAAACAGTGAAAGGTGAAGTTAAAACACAAGAATGTAGAAACTACTGGTTAAACAGTGTAAGGTAAAGTTAAAATACGACGAAGGAGAAACTCAGCTGGTTAAACAATGTAAGGAGAAGTTAAAACACAATGATAGAGAAACTCAGCTGGTTAAACATTGGAAGATGAAGTTAAAACACAACGATGGAGAAACTCAGCTGGTTAAACAGTGTAAGGTGAAGTTAAAACGCAACGATGGAGAAACTCCGCTGGTTGTACAGTGTAAAGTGAAGTTAAAATGCAACGATGGAGAAACTCAACTGGTGAAACAGTGAAAGGTGAAGTTAAAACACAATGATGAAGAAACTCAACTTGATGAACAGTGTAAGGTGAAGTTAAACCACCACGATGGAGAAACTACGCTGGTTAAACACTGTAAAGTGAAGTTAAAATGCTACAATGGAGATACTGCTGGTTAAACAGTGTAAGGTGAAGTTTAAACACCACGATGGAGTCACTCAGCTGGTTAAACAGTGTAAAGTGAAGTTAAAGCACAACGTTGGAGAAGCTCAGCTGCTTAAACAGTGTAAAGTGAAGTTAAAAACTCAATGATGGAGACACTCAGCTGGTGAAACAGTGTAAGGTGAAGTTAAAACACAACGATGGAGAAACTCAGCTAGTTAAACAGTGTAAGGTGAAGTTAAAGCACAACATTGGAGAAACTCAGCTGGTTACACAGTGTAAGGTGAAGTTAAAATGCAACGATGGAGTAACTCAGCTGGTTAAACAGTGTAAGTTGAAGTAAAAATGCAACGATGGAGAATCTCAGCTGGTTAAACTGTGTAAAGTAAAGTTAAAACACCACGATGGAGAAACTCAGCTTGTTAAACAGTGTAAGGTGAAGTAAAAACGCAACGATGGAGAATTTCAGCTGGTGAAACAGTGTAAAGTGAAGTTAAAACATCACGATGGAGAAACTCAGCTGGTTAAACAGTGTAAGGTGAAGCTAAAACATGACGAAGGAGAAACTCAGCTGGTTAAACAGTGTAAGGAGAAGTTAAAACACAACTATGGAGAAACTCAGCTGGTTAAACAGTGTAAAGTGAAGTTAAAACAATGATGGAGAAACTCAGCTGGTGAAACAGTGTAAGGTGAACTTAAAACACCACGATGGAGAAAATCAGCTGGTTGAACGGTGTAAAGTGAAGTTAAAACGCAACGATGGAGAAACTCAGCTGGTTAAACAGCGTAAGGTTAACTAAAAACAGAACGATGGAGAAACTAAGCTGGTTAAACAGTGTAAAGTGAAGTTAAAACGCAATGATGGAGGAACTCAGCTGGTTAAACAGCGTAAGGTGAAGTTAAAACACAACGATGTAGGAACTCAGCTGGTGAAACAGTGTAAGGTGAAGTTAAAACCCCACAATGGAGAGACTCAACTGCTTAAAGAGTGTAAGGTGAAGTTAAAACATAACGATGGAGAAACTGAGCTGGTTAAACAGTGTAATGTGAAGTTAAAATGCAACGATGGAGAAACTCAGCTGGCGAAACAGTTTAAGGTGAAGTTAAAACACAATGATGAAGAAACTCAACTTGATGAACAGTGTAAGGTCAAGTTAAACCACCACGATGGAGAAACTCAGCTGGTTAAACACTGTAAAGTGAACTTAAAACGCTACAATGGAGATACTGCTGGTTAAACAGTGCAAGGTGAAGTTAAAACACAAGAATGTAGAAACTACTTGTTAAACAGTGTAAGGTAAAGTTAAAATACGACGAAGGAGAAACTCAGCTGGTTAAACAGTGTAAGGAGAAGTTAAAACACAACTATGGAGAAACTCAGCTGGTTAAACAGTGTAAGGAGAAGTTAAAACAATGATGGAGAAACTCAGCTGGTGAAACAGTGTAAGGTCAATTTAAAACACCACGATGGAGAAACTCCGCTGGTTGTACAGTGTAAAGTGAAGTTAAAACACAATGATGGAGATACTCATCTGGTTAAAGAGTGTAAGGTGAAGTAAAAACACAATGATGGAGGAATTCATCTGGTTCAACAGTGTAAAGTGAAGTGAAAATGCAACGATGGAGAAACACAGCTGGTTAAACAGTGTAAAGTGAAGTTAAAGCACAACGTTGGAGAAACTCAGCTGGTTACACAGTGTAAGGTGAAGTTAAAACGCAACGATGGAGTAACTCAGCTGGTTAAACAGTGTAAGGTGAAGAAAAAATGCAACTATGGAGAATCTCAGCTGGTTAAACAGTGTAAAGTGAAGTTAAAACATCACGATGGAGAAACTCAGCTGGTTAAACAGTGTAAGGTGAAGTTAAAACATGACGAAGGAGAAACTCAGCTGGTTAAACAGTGTAAAGTGAAGTTAAAACAATGATGGAGAAACTCAGCTGGTGAAACAGTGTAAGGTGAACTTAAAACACCACGATGGAGAAAATCAGCTGGTTGAACGGTGTAAAGTGAAGTTAAAAGGCAACGATGGAGAAACTCATCTGGTTAAAGAGTGTAAGCTGAAGTTAAAACTCATTGATGGAGGAACTCATCTGGTTCAACAGTGTAAAGTGTAGTGAAAACACAACGATGGAGAAACTCAGCTGGTTAAACAGCGTAAGGTGAACTAAAAACAGAACGATGGAGAAACTAAGCTGGTCAAACAGTGTAAAGGGAAGTTAAAACGCAATGATGGAGGAACTCAGCTGGTTAAACAGTATAAGTCGAAGTTAAAACCCAACGGTGGAGAAACTCATCTGGTTACACAGTGTAAGGTGATGTTAAAACACAACGATGGAAAAATTTATCTGATTAAACAGTGTAAAGAGAAGTTAAAACTCCACGATGAAGAAACTCAGCTGGTTAAGCAGTGTACGGTGAAGTTAAAACAACGATGGAGAAACTCAGCTTGTTAAATAGTGTAAGATGAAGTTAAAACTCAACAATGGAGAAACTCAGCTGGTTAAACAGTAGAAGATTAAGTTAAAACACAACGATCGGTAAACTCAGCTGGTTAAACAGTGGAAGAAGAAGTTAAAACACCACGATGGAGACACTCAGCTGGTGAAACAGTGTAAAGTGAAGTTAAAACCCCACGATGGAGAGACTCAACTGCTTAAAGAGTGTAAGGTGAAGTTACAACACAACGATGGAGAAACTGAGCTGGTTAAACAGTGTAATGAGAAGTTAAAATGCAACGATGGAGAAACTCAGCTGGCGAAACAGTGTAAGGTGAAGATAAAACACAATGATGAAGAAACTCAACTTGATGAACAGTGTAAGGTCAAGTTAAACCACCACGATGGAGAAACTCAGCTGGTTAAACACTGTAAAGTGAACTTAAAACGCTACAATGGAGATACTGCTGGTTAAACAGTGTAAGGTGAAGTTAAAACACAAGAATGCAGAAACTACTGGTTAAACAGTGTAAGGTAAAGTTAAAATACAACGAAGGAGAAACTCAGCTGGTTAAACAATGTAGGGAGAAGTTAAAACACAATGATTGAGAAACTCAGCTGGTTAAACATTGGAAGATGAAGTTAAAACACAACGATGGAGAAACTCAGCTGGTTAAACAGTGTAAGGTGAAGTTAAAACGCAACGTTGGAGAAACTCAGCTGGTTACACAGTGTAAGGTGAAGTTAAAACGCAACGATGGAATAACTCAGCTGGTTAAACAGTGTAAGGTGAAGAAAAAATGCAACGATGGAGAATCTCAGCTGGTTAAACAGTGTAAAGTGAAGTTAAAACATCACGATGGAGAAACTCAGCTGATTAAACAGTGTAAGGTGAAGTTAAAACATGACGAAGGAGAAACTCAGCTGGTTAAACAGTGTAAAGTGAAGTTAAAACAATGATGGAGTAACTCAGCTGGTGAAACAGTGTAAGGTGAACTTAAAACACCACGATGGAGAAAATCAGCTGGTTGAACAGTGTAAAGTGAAGTTAAAACGCAACGATGGAGAAACTCATCTGGTTAAAGAGTGTAAGCTGAAGTTAAAACACATTGATGGAGGAACTCATCTGGTTCAACAGTGTAAAGTGTAGTGAAAACGCAACGTTGGAGAAACTCAGCTGGTTAAACAGCGTAAGGTGAACTAAAAACAGAACGATGGAGAAACTAAGCTGGTTCAACAGTGTAAAGGGAAGTTAAAACGCAATGATGGAGGAACTCAGCTGGTTAAACAGTATAAGGCGAAGTTAAAACCCAACGGTGGTGAAACTCATCTGGTTACACAGTGTAAGGTGATGTTAAAACACAACGATGGAAAAATTTATCTGATTAAACAGTGTAAAGAGAAGTTAAAACTCCACGATGAAGAAACTCAGCTGGTTAAACAGTGTACGGTGAAGTTAAAACAACGATGGAGAAACTCAGCTTGTTAAATAGTGTAAGATGAAGTTAAAACTCAACAATGGAGAAACTCAGCTGGTTAAACAGTAGAAGATTAAGTTAAAACACAACGATCGGTAAACTCAGCTGGTTAAACAGTGTAAGGTGAAGTTAAAACCCCACGATGGAGAGACTCAACTGCTTAAAGAGTGTAAGGTGAAGTTAAAACACAACGATGGAGAAACTGAGCTGGTTAAACAGTGTAATGAGAAGTTAAAATGCAACGATGGAGAAACTCAGCTGGCGAAGCAGTGTAAGGTGAAGATAAAACACAATGATGAAGAAACTCAACTTGATGAACAGTGTAAGGTCAAGTTAAACCACCACAATGGAGAAACTCAGCTGGTTAAACACTGTAAAGTGAACTTAAAACGCTACAATGGAGATACTGCTGGTTAAACAGTGTAAGGTGAAGTTAAAACACAAGAATGTAGAAACTACTGGTTAAACAGTGTAAGGTAAAGTTAAAATAGGACGAAGGAGAAACTCAGCTGGTTAAACAATGTAAGGAGAAGTTAAAACACAATGATTGAGAAACTCAGCTGGTTAAACATTGGAAGATGAAGTTAAAACACAACGATGGAGAAACTCAGCTGGTTAAACAGTGTAAGGTGAAGTTAAAACGCAACGATGGAGAAACTCTGCTGGTTGTACAGTGTAAAGTGAAGTTAAAATGCAACGATGGAGAAACTCAGCTGGTGAAACAGTGAAAGGTGAAGTTAAAACACAATGATGAAGAAACTCAACTTGATGAACAGTGTAAGGTGAAGTTAAACCACCACGATGGAGAAACTACGCTGGTTAAACACTGTAAAGTGAAGTTAAAATGCTACAATGGAGATACTGCTGGTTAAACAGTGTAAGGTGAAGTTTAAACACCACGATGGAGACACTCAGCTGGTTAAACAATGTAAGGTGAAGTTAAAACACAAGAATGTAGAAACTACTGGTTAAATTGTGTAAGGTGAAGTTAAAACACGACGAAGGAGAAACTCAGCTGGTTCAACAGTGTAAGGAGAAGTTAAAACAATGATAGAGAAACTCAGCTGGTGAAACAGTGTAAGGTGAATTTAAAACACCACGATGGAGAAACTCAGCTGGTTGAAAGGTGTAAAGTGAAGTTAAAACTCAACGATGGAGAAACTCATCTGGTTAAAGAGTGTAAGGTGAAGTTAAAACACAATGATGGACGAACTCATCTGGTTCAACAGTGTAAAGTGAAGTGAAAATGCAACGATGGAGAAACTCAGCTGGTGAAACAGTGAAAGGTGAAGTTAAAACACAATGATGAAGAAACTCAACTTGATGAACAGTGTAAGGTGAAGTTAAAGCACCACGATGGAGAAACTACGCTGGTTAAACACTGTAAAGTGAAGTTAAAATGCTACAATGGAGATACTGCTGGTTAAACAGTGTAAGGTGAAGTTTAAACACCATGATGGAGTCACTCAGCTGGTTAAAGAGTGTAAAGTGAAGTTAAAGCACAACGTTGGAGAAACTCAGCTGCTTAAACAGTGTAAAGTGAAGTTAAAACTCAATGATGGAGAAACTCAGCTGGTTAAACAGTGTAAGGTGAAGTTAAAACACAAGAATGTAGAAACTACTGGTTAAATAGTGTAAGGTGAAGTTAAAACACGACGAAGGAGAAACTCAGCTGGTTCAACAGTGTAAGGAGAAGTTAAAACAATGATAGAGAAACTCAGCTGGTGAAACAGTGTAAGGTGAATTTAAAACACCACGATGGAGAAACTCAGCTGGTTGAAAGGTGTAAAGTGAAGTTAAAACTCAACGATGGAGAAACTCATCTGGTTAAAGAGTGTAAGGTGAAGTTAAAACACAATGATGGACGAACTCATCTGGTTCAACAGTCTAAAGTGAAGTGAAAACGCAACGATGGAGAAACTCAGCTGGTTAAACAGCGTAAGGTGAACTAAAAACAGAACGATGGAGAAACTAAGCTGGTTAAACAGTGTAAAGTGAAGTTAAAGCACAACATTGGAGAAACTCAGCTGTTTACACAGTGTAAGGTGAAGTTAAAACGCAACGATGGAGTAACTCAGCTGGTTAAACAGTGTAAGGTGAAGTAAAAATGCAACGATGGAGAATCTCAGCTGGTTAAACAGTGTAAAGTGAAGTTAAAACACCACGATGGAGAAACTCAGCTGGTTAAACAGTGTAAGGTGAAGTAAAAACGCAACGATGGAGAATTTCAGCTGGTGAAACAGTGTAAAGTGAAGTTAAAACATCACGATGGAGAAACTCAGCTGGTTAAACAGTGTAAGGAGAAGTTAAAACACAACTATGGAGAAACTCAGCTGGTTAAACAGTGTAAAGTGAAGTTAAAACAATGATGGAGAAACTCAGCTGATGAAACAGTGTAAGGTGAACTTAAAACACCACGATGAAAAAAATCAGCTGGTTGAACGGTGTAAAGTGAAGTTAAAACGCAACGATGGAGAAACTCATCTGGTTAAAGAGTGTAAAGTGTAGAGAAAACGCAACGATGGAGAAACTCAGCTGGTTAAACAGCGTAAGGTGAACTAAAAACAGAACGATGGAGAAACTAAGCTGGTTAAACAGTGTAAAGTGAAGTTAAAACGCAATGATGGAGGAACTCAGCTGGTTAAACAGCGTAAGGTGAAGTTAAAACACAACGATGTAGGAACTCAGCTGGTGAAACAGTGTAAGGTGAAGTTAAAACCCCACGATGGAGAGACTCAACTGCTTAAAGAGTGTAAGGTGAAGTTCAAACACAACGATGGAGAAACTGAGCTGGTTAAAGAGTGTAAGGTGAAGTAAAAATACAAGAATGTAGAAACTACTGGTTAAATAGTGTAAGGTGAAGTTAAAACGCAACGATGGAGAATTTCACCTGGTGAAACAGTGTAAAGTGAAGTTAAAACATCACGATGGAGAAACTCAGCTGGTGAAACAGTGTAAGGTGAAGTTAAAACATGACGTAGGAGAAACTCAGCTGGTTAAACAGTGTAAGGTGAAGTAAAAACGCAACGATGGAGAATTTCACCTGGTGAAACAGTGTAAAGTGAAGTTAAAACATCACGATGGAGAAACTCAGCTGGGGAAACAGTGTAAGGTGAAGTTAAAACATGACGTAGGAGAAACTCAGCTGGTTAAACAGTGTAAGGAGAAGTTAAAACACAACTATGGAGAAACTCAGCTGGTTAAACAGTGTAAAGTGAAGTTAAAACAATGATGGAGAAACTCAGCTGGTGAAACAGTGTAAGGTGAACTTAAAACACCACGATGGAGAAAATCAGCTGGTTGAACGGTGTAAAGTGAAGTTAAAACGCAACGATGGAGAAACTCATCTGGTTAAAGAGTGTAAGGTGAAGTTAAAACACATTGATGGAGGAACTCAGCTGGTTAAACAGCGTAAGGTGTAGTGAAAACGCAACGATGGAGAAACTCAGCTGGTTAAACAGCGTAAGGTGAACTAAAAACAGAACGATGGAGAAACTAAGCTGGTTAAACAGTGTAAAGTGAAGTTAAAACGCAATGATGGAGGAACTCAGCTGGTTAAACAGTATAAGGCCAAGTTAAAACCCAACGGTGGAGAAACTCATCTGGTTACACAGTGTAAGGTGAAGTTAAAACACAACGATGGAAAAATTTATCTGATTAAACAGTGTAAAGAGAAGTTAAAACTCCACGATGAAGCAACTCAGCTGGTTAAACAGTGTACGGTGAAGTTAAAACAACGATGGAGAAACTCAGCTTGTTAAATAGTGTAAGATGAAGTTAAAACTCAACAATGGAGAAACTCAGCTGGTTAAACAGTAGAAGATTAAGTTAAAACACAACGATCGGTAAACTCAGCTGGTTAAACAGTGGAAGAAGAAGTTAAAACACCACGATGGAGACACTCAGCTGGTGAAACAGTGTAAGGTGAAGTTAAAACCCCACGATGGAGAGACTCGACTGCTTAAAGAGTGTAAGGTGAAGTTAAAACACAACGATGGAGAAACTGAGCTGGTTAAACAGTGTAATGAGAAGTTAAAATGCAACGATGGAGAAACTCAGCTGGTGAAACAGTGTAAGGTGAAGTTAAAACACAATGATGAAGAAACTCAACTTGATGAACAGTGTAAGGTCAAGTTAAACCACCACGATGGAGAAACTCAGCTGGTTAAACACTGTAAAGTGAACTTAAAACGCTACAATGGAGATACTGCTGGTTAAACAGTGAAAGGTGAAGTTAAAACACAAGAATGTAGAAACTACTGGTTAAACAGTGTAAGGTAAAGTTAAAATACGACGAAGGAGAAACTCAGCTGGTTAAACAATGTAAGGAGAAGTTAAAACACAATGATTGAGAAACTCAGCTGGTTAAACATTGGAAGATGAAGTTAAAACACAACGATGGAGAAACTCAGCTGGTTAAACAGTGTAAGGTGAAGTTAAAACGCAACGATGGAGAAACTCCGCTGGTTGTACAGTGTAAAGTGAAGTTAAAATGCAACGATGGAGAAACTCAACTGGTGAAACAGTGAAAGGTGAAGTTAAAACACAATGATGAAGAAACTCAACTTGATGAACAGTGTAAGGTGAAGTTAAACCACCACGATGGAGAAACTACGCTGGTTAAACACTGTAAAGTGAAGTTAAAATGCTACAATGGAGATACTGCTGGTTAAACAGTGTAAGGTGAAGTTTAAACACCACGATGGAGTCACTCAGCTGGTTAAACAGTGTAAAGTGAAGTTAAAGCACAACGTTGGAGAAGCTCAGCTGCTTAAACAGTGTAAAGTGAAGTTACAAACTCAATGATGGAGACACTCAGCTGGTGAAACAGTGTAAGGTGAAGTTAAAACACAACGATGGAGAAACTCAGCTAGTTAAACAGTGTAAGGTGAAGTTAAAACGCAACGTTGGAGAAACTCAGCTGGTTACACAGTGTAAGGTGAAGTTAAAACGCAACGATGCAGTAACTCAGCTGGTTAAACAGTGTAAGGTGAAGAAAAAATGCAACGATGGAGAATCTCAGCTGGTTAAAGAGTGTAAAGTGAAGTTAAAACATCACGATGGAGAAACTCAGCTGGTTAAACAGTGTAAGGTGAAGTTAAAACATGACGAAGGAGAAACTCAGCTGGTTAAACAGTGTAAAGTGAAGTTAAAACAATGATGGAGTAACTCAGCTGGTGAAACAGTGTAAGGTGAACTTAAAACACCACGATGGAGAAAATCAGCTGGTTGAACGGTGTAAAGTGAAGTTAAAACGCAACGATGGAGAAACTCATCTGGTTAAAGAGTGTAAGCTGAAGTTAAAACACATTGATGGAGGAACTCATCTGGTTCAACAGTGTAAAGTGTAGTGAAAACGCAACGATGGAGAAACTCAGCTGGTTAAACAGCGTAAGGTGAACTAAAAACAGAACGATGGAGAAACTAAGCTGGTTCAACAGTGTAAAGGGAAGTTAAAACGCAATGATGGAGGAACTCAGCTGGTTAAACAGTATAAGGCGAAGTTAAAACCCAACGGTGGTGAAACTCATCTGGTTACACAGTGTAAGGTGATGTTAAAACACAACGATGGAAAAATTTATCTGATTAAACAGTGTAAAGAGAAGTTAAAACTCCACGATGAAGAAACTCAGCTGGTTAAACAGTGTACGGTGAAGTTAAAACAACGATGGAGAAACTCAGCTTGTTAAATAGTGTAAGATGAAGTTAAAACTCAACAATGGAGAAACTCAGCTGGTTAAACAGTAGAAGATTAAGTTAAAACACAACGATCGGTAAACTCAGCTGGTTAAACAGTGTAAGGTGAAGTTAAAACCCCACGATGGAGAGACTCAACTGCTTAAAGAGTGTAAGGTGAAGTTAAAACACAACGATGGAGAAACTGAGCTGGTTAAACAGTGTAATGAGAAGTTAAAATGCAACGATGGAGAAACTCAGCTGGCGAAACAGTGTAAGGTGAAGATAAAACACAATGATGAAGAAACTCAACTTGATGAACAGTGTAAGGTCAAGTTAAACCACCACAATGGAGAAACTCAGCTGGTTAAACACTGTAAAGTGAACTTAAAACGCTACAATGGAGATACTGCTGGTTAAACAGTGTAAGGTGAAGTTAAAACACAAGAATGTAGAAACTACTGGTTAAACAGTGTAAGGTAAAGTTAAAATAGGACGAAGGAGAAACTCAGCTGGTTAAACAATGTAAGGAGAAGTTAAAACACAATGATTGAGAAACTCAGCTGGTTAAACATTGGAAGATGAAGTTAAAACACAACGATGGAGAAACTCAGCTGGTTAAACAGTGTAAGGTGAAGTTAAAACGCAACGATGGAGAAACTCTGCTGGTTGTACAGTGTAAAGTGAAGTTAAAATGCAACGATGGAGAAACTCAGCTGGTGAAACAGTGAAAGGTGAAGTTAAAACACAATGATGAAGAAACTCAACTTGATGAACAGTGTAAGGTGAAGTTAAACCACCACGATGGAGAAACTACGCTGGTTAAACACTGTAAAGTGAAGTTAAAATGCTACAATGGAGATACTGCTGGTTAAACAGTGTAAGGTGAAGTTTAAACACCACGATGGAGACACTAAGCTGGTTAAACAGTGTAAGGTGAAGTTAAAACACAAGAATGTAGAAACTACTGGTTAAATTGTGTAAGGTGAAGTTAAAACACGACGAAGGAGAAACTCAGCTGGTTCAACAGTGTAAGGAGAAGTTAAAACAATGATAGAGAAACTCAGCTGGTGAAACAGTGTAAGGTGAATTTAAAACACCACGATGGAGAAACTCAGCTGGTTGAAAGGTGTAAAGTGAAGTTAAAACTCAACGATGGAGAAACTCATCTGGTTAAAGAGTGTAAGGTGAAGTTAAAACACAATGATGGACGAACTCATCTGGTTCAACAGTGTAAAGTGAAGTGAAAATGCAACGATGGAGAAACTCAGCTGGTGAAACAGTGAAAGGTGAAGTTAAAACACAATGATGAAGAAACTCAACTTGATGAACAGTGTAAGGTGAAGTTAAAGCACCACGATGGAGAAACTACGCTGGTTAAACACTGTAAAGTGAAGTTAAAATGCTACAATGGAGATACTGCTGGTTAAACAGTGTAAGGTGAAGTTTAAACACCATGATGGAGTCACTCAGCTGGTTAAAGAGTGTAAAGTGAAGTTAAAGCACAACGTTGGAGAAACTCAGCTGCTTAAACAGTGTAAAGTGAAGTTAAAACTCAATGATGGAGAAACTCAGCTGGTTAAACAGTGTAAGGTGAAGTTAAAACACAAGAATGTAGAAACTACTGGTTAAATAGTGTAAGGTGAAGTTAAAACACGACGAAGGAGAAACTCAGCTGGTTCAACAGTGTAAGGAGAAGTTAAAACAATGATAGAGAAACTCAGCTGGTGAAACAGTGTAAGGTGAATTTAAAACACCACGATGGAGAAACTCAGCTGGTTGAAAGGTGTAAAGTGAAGTTAAAACTCAACCATGGAGAAACTCATCTGGTTAAAGAGTGTAAGGTGAAGTTAAAACACAATGATGGACGAACTCATCTGGTTCAACAGTCTAAAGTGAAGTGAAAACGCAACGATGGAGAAACTCAGCTGGTTAAACAGCGTAAGGTGAACTAAAAACAGAACGATGGAGAAACTAAGCTGGTTAAACAGTGTAAAGTGAAGTTAAAGCACAACATTGGAGAAACTCAGCTGTTTACACAGTGTAAGGTGAAGTTAAAACGCAACGATGGAGTAACTCAGCTGGATAAACAGTGTAAGGTGAAGTAAAAATGCAACGATGGAGAATCTCAGCTGGTTAAACAGTGTAAAGTGAAGTTAAAACACCACGATGGAGAAACTCAGCTGGTTAAACAGTGTAAGGTGAAGTAAAAACGCAACGATGGAGAATTTCAGCTGGTGAAACAGTGTAAAGTGAAGTTAAAACATCACGATGGAGAAACTCAGCTGGTTAAACAGTGTAAGGAGAAGTTAAAACACAACTATGGAGAAACTCAGCTGGTTAAACAGTGTAAAGTGAAGTTAAAACAATGATGGAGAAACTCAGCTGATGAAACAGTGTAAGGTGAACTTAAAACACCACGATGAAAAAAATCAGCTGGTTGAACGGTGTAAAGTGAAGTTAAAACGCAACGATGGAGAAACTCATCTGGTTAAAGAGTGTAAAGTGTAGAGAAAACGCAACGATGGAGAAACTCAGCTGGTTAAACAGCGTAAGGTGAACTAAAAACAGAACGATGGAGAAACTAAGCTGGTTAAACAGTGTAAAGTGAAGTTAAAACGCAATGATGGAGGAACTCAGCTGGTTAAACAGCGTAAGGTGAAGTTAAAACACAACGATGTAGGAACTCAGCTGGTGAAACAGTGTAAGGTGAAGTTAAAACCCCACGATGGAGAGACTCAACTGCTTAAAGAGTGTAAGGTGAAGTTCAAACACAACGATGGAGAAACTGAGCTGGTTAAAGAGTGTAAGGTGAAGTAAAAATACAAGAATGTAGAAACTACTGGTTAAATAGTGTAAGGTGAAGTTAAAACGCAACGATGGAGAATTTCACCTGGTGAAACAGTGTAAAGTGAAGTTAAAACATCACGATGGAGAAACTCAGCTGGTGAAACAGTGTAAGGTGAAGTTAAAACATGACGTAGGAGAAACTCAGCTGGTTAAACAGTGTAAGGTGAAGTAAAAACGCAACGATGGAGAATTTCACCTGGTGAAACAGTGTAAAGTGAAGTTAAAACATCACGATGGAGAAACTCAGCTGGGGAAACAGTGTAAGGTGAAGTTAAAACATGACGTAGGAGAAACTCAGCTGGTTAAACAGTGTAAGGAGAAGTTAAAACACAACTATGGAGAAACTCAGCTGGTTAAACAGTGTAAAGTGAAGTTAAAACAATGATGGAGAAACTCAGCTGGTGAAACAGTGTAAGGTGAACTTAAAACACCACGATGGAGAAAATCAGCTGGTTGAACGGTGTAAAGTGAAGTTAAAACGCAACGATGGAGAAACTCATCTGGTTAAAGAGTGTAAGGTGAAGTTAAAACACATTGATGGAGGAACTCAGCTGGTTAAACAGCGTAAGGTGTAGTGAAAACGCAACGATGGAGAAACTCAGCTGGTTAAACAGCGTAAGGTGAACTAAAAACAGAACGATGGAGAAACTAAGCTGGTTAAACAGTGTAAAGTGAAGTTAAAACGCAATGATGGAGGAACTCAGCTGGTTAAACAGTATAAGGCCAAGTTAAAACCCAACGGTGGAGAAACTCATCTGGTTACACAGTGTAAGGTGAAGTTAAAACACAACGATGGAAAAATTTATCTGATTAAACAGTGTAAAGAGAAGTTAAAACTCCACGATGAAGCAACTCAGCTGGTTAAACAGTGTACGGTGAAGTTAAAACAACGATGGAGAAACTCAGCTTGTTAAATAGTGTAAGATGAAGTTAAAACTCAACAATGGAGAAACTCAGCTGGTTAAACAGTAGAAGATTAAGTTAAAACACAACGATCGGTAAACTCAGCTGGTTAAACAGTGGAAGAAGAAGTTAAAACACCACGATGGAGACACTCAGCTGGTGAAACAGTGTAAGGTGAAGTTAAAACCCCACGATGGAGAGACTCAACTGCTTAAAGAGTGTAAGGTGAAGTTAAAACACAACGATGGAGAAACTGAGCTGGTTAAACAGTGTAATGAGAAGTTAAAATGCAACGATGGAGAAACTCAGCTGGTGAAACAGTGTAAGGTGAAGTTAAAACACAATGATGAAGAAACTCAACTTGATGAACAGTGTAAGGTCAAGTTAAACCACCACGATGGAGAAACTCAGCTGGTTAAACACTGTAAAGTGAACTTAAAACGCTACAATGGAGATACTGCTGGTTAAACAGTGAAAGGTGAAGTTAAAACACAAGAATGTAGAAACTACTGGTTAAACAGTGTAAGGTAAAGTTAAAATACGACGAAGGAGAAACTCAGCTGGTTAAACAATGTAAGGAGAAGTTAAAACACAATGATTGAGAAACTCAGCTGGTTAAACATTGGAAGATGAAGTTAAAACACAACGATGGAGAAACTCAGCTGGTTTAACAGTGTAAGGTGAAGTTAAAACGCAACGATGGAGAAACTCCGCTGGTTGTACAGTGTAAAGTGAAGTTAAAATGCAACGATGGAGAAACTCAACTGGTGAAACAGTGAAAGGTGAAGTTAAAACACAATGATGAAGAAACTCAACTTGATGAACAGTGTAAGGTGAAGTTAAACCACCACGATGGAGAAACTACGCTGGTTAAACACTGTAAAGTGAAGTTAAAATGCTACAATGGAGATACTGCTGGTTAAACAGTGTAAGGTGAAGTTTAAACACCACGATGGAGTCACTCAGCTGGTTAAACAGTGTAAAGTGAAGTTAAAGCACAACGTTGGAGAAGCTCAGCTGCTTAAACAGTGTAAAGTGAAGTTAAAAACTCAATGATGGAGACACTCAGCTGGTGAAACAGTGTAAGGTGAAGTTAAAACACAACGATGGAGAAACTCAGCTAGTTAAACAGTGTAAGGTGAAGTTAAAACGCAACGTTGGAGAAACTCAGCTGGTTACACAGTGTAAGGTGAAGTTAAAACGCAACGATGCAGTAACTCAGCTGGTTAAACAGTGTAAGGTGAAGAAAAAATGCAACGATGGAGAATCTCAGCTGGTTAAAGAGTGTAAAGTGAAGTTAAAACATCACGATGGAGAAACTCAGCTGGTTAAACAGTGTAAGGTGAAGTTAAAACATGACGAAGGAGAAACTCAGCTGGTTAAACAGTGTAAAGTGAAGTTAAAACAATGATGGAGTAACTCAGCTGGTGAAACAGTGTAAGGTGAACTTAAAACACCACGATGGAGAAAATCAGCTGGTTGAACGGTGTAAAGTGAAGTTAAAACGCAACGATGGAGAAACTCATCTGGTTAAAGAGTGTAAGCTGAAGTTAAAACACATTGATGGAGGAACTCATCTGGTTCAACAGTGTAAAGTGTAGTGAAAACGCAACGATGGAGAAACTCAGCTGGTTAAACAGCGTAAGGTGAACTAAAAACAGAACGATGGAGAAACTAAGCTGGTTCAACAGTGTAAAGGGAAGTTAAAACGCAATGATGGAGGAACTCAGCTGGTTAAACAGTATAAGGCGAAGTTAAAACCCAACGGTGGAGAAACTCATCTGGTTACACAGTGTAAGGTGATGTTAAAACACAACGATGGAAAAATTTATCTGATTAAACAGTGTAAAGAGAAGTTAAAACTCCACGATGAAGAAACTCAGCTGGTTAAACAGTGTACGGTGAAGTTAAAACAACGATGGAGAAACTCAGCTTGTTAAATAGTGTAAGATGAAGTTAAAACTCAACAATGGAGAAACTCAGCTGGTTAAACAGTAGAAGATTAAGTTAAAACACAACGATCGGTAAACTCAGCTGGTTAAACAGTGGAAGAAGAAGTTAAAACACCACGATGGAGACACTCAGCTGGTGAAACAGTGTAAGGTGAAGTTAAAACCCCACGATGGAGAGACTCAACTGCTTAAAGAGTGTAAGGTGAAGTTAAAACACAACGATGGAGAAACTGAGCTGGTTAAACAGTGTAATGAGAAGTTAAAATGCAACGATGGAGAAACTCAGCTGGCGAAACAGTGTAAGGTGAAGATAAAACACAATGATGAAGAAACTCAACTTGATGAACAGTGTAAGGTCAAGATAAACCACCACGATGGAGAAACTCAGCTGGTTAAACACTGTAAAGTGAACTTAAAAAGCTACAATGTAGATACTGCTGGTTAAACAGTGTAAGGTGAAGTTAAAACACAAGAATGTAGAAACTACTGGTTAAACAGTGTAAGGTAAAGTTAAAATACGACGAAGGAGAAACTCAGCTGGTTAAACAATGTAAGGAGAAGTTAAAACACAATGATTGAGAAACTCAGCTGGTTAAACATTGGAAGATGAAGTTAAAACACAACGATGGAGAAACTCAGCTGGTTAAACAGTGTAAGGTGAAGTTAAAACGCAACGATGGAGAAACTCTGCTGGTTGTACAGTGTAAAGTGAAGTTAAAATGCAACGATGGAGAAACTCAGCTGGTGAAACAGTGAAAGGTGAAGTTAAAACACAATGATGAAGAAACTCAACTTGATGAACAGTGTAAGGTGAAGTTAAACCACCACGATGGAGAAACTACGCTGGTTAAACACTGTAAAGTGAAGTTAAAATGCTACAATGGAGATACTGCTGGTTAAACAGTGTAAGGTGAAGTTTAAACACCACGATGGAGTCACTCAGCTGGTTAAACAGTGTAAAGTGAAGTTAAAGCACAACGTTGGAGAAACTCAGCTGCTTAAACAGTGTAAAGTGAAGTTAAAACTCAATGATGGAGAAACTCAGCTGGTTAAACAGTGTAAGGTGAAGTTAAAACACAAGAATGTAGAAACTACTGGTTAAATAGTGTAAGGTGAAGTTAAAACACGACGAAGGAGAAACTCAGCTGGTTCAACAGTGTAAGGAGAAGTTAAAACAATGATAGAGAAACTCAGCTGGTGAAACAGTGTAAGGTGAATTTAAAACACCACGATGGAGAAACTCAGCTGGTTGAAAGGTGTAAAGTGAAGTTAAAACTCAACGATGGAGAAACTCATCTGGTTAAAGAGTGTAAGGTGAAGTTAAAACACAATGATGGACGAACTCATCTGGTTCAACAGTGTAAAGTGAAGTGAAAATGCAACGATGGAGAAACTCAGCTGGTGAAACAGTGAAAGGTGAAGTTAAAACACAATGATGAAGAAACTCAACTTGATGAACAGTGTAAGGTGAAGTTAAAGCACCACGATGGAGAAACTACGCTGGTTAAACACTGTAAAGTGAAGTTAAAATGCTACAATGGAGATACTGCTGGTTAAACAGTGTAAGGTGAAGTTTAAACACCATGATGGAGTCACTCAGCTGGTTAAAGAGTGTAAAGTGAAGTTAAAGCACAACGTTGGAGAAACTCAGCTGCTTAAACAGTGTAAAGTGAAGTTAAAACTCAATGATGGAGAAACTCAGCTGGTTAAACAGGGTAAGGTGAAGTTAAAACACAAGAATGTAGAAACTACTGGTTAAATAGTGTAAGGTGAAGTTAAAACACGACGAAGGAGAAACTCAGCTGGTTCAACAGTGTAAGGAGAAGTTAAAACAATGATAGAGAAACTCAGCTGGTGAAACAGTGTAAGGTGAATTTAAAACACCACGATGGAGAAACTCAGCTGGTTGAAAGGTGTAAAGTGAAGTTAAAACTCAACGATGGAGAAACTCATCTGGTTAAAGAGTGTAAGGTGAAGTTAAAACACAATGATGGACGAACTCATCTGGTTCAACAGTCTAGAGTGAAGTGAAAACGCAACGATGGAGAAACTCAGCTGGTTAAACAGCGTAAGGTGTACTAAAAACAGAACGATGGAGAAACTAAGCTGGTTAAACAGTGTAAAGTGAAGTTAAAGCACAACATTGGAGAAACTCAGCTGGTTACACAGTGTAAGGTGAAGTTAAAACGCAACGATGGAGTAACTCAGCTGGTTAAACAGTGTAAGGTGAAGTAAAAATGCAACGATGGAGAATCTCAGCTGGTTAAACAGTGTAAAGTGAAGTTAAAACAATGATGGAGAAACTCAGCTGATGAAACAGTGTAAGGTGAACTTAAAACACCACGATGAAAAAAATCAGCTGGTTGAACGGTGTAAAGTGAAGTTAAAACGCAACGATGGAGAAACTCATCTGGTTAAAGAGTGTAAAGTGTAGAGAAAACGCAACGATGGAGAAACTCAGCTGGTTAAACAGCGTAAGGTGAACTAAAAACAGAACGATGGAGAAACTAAGCTGGTTAAACAGTGTAAAGTGAAGTTAAAACGCAATGATGGAGGAACTCAGCTGGTTAAACAGCGTAAGGTGAAGTTAAAACCCAACGATGTAGGAACTCAGCTGGTGAAACAGTGTAAGGTGAAGTTAAAACCCCACGATGGAGAGACTCAACTGCTTAAAGAGTGTAAGGTGAAGTTAAAACACAACGATGGAGAAACTGAGCTGGTTAAAGAGTGTAAGGTGAAGTAAAAATACAAGAATGTAGAAACTACTGGTTAAATAGTGTAAGGTGAAGTTAAAACGCAACGATGGAGAATTTCAACTGGTGAAACAGTGTAAAGTGAAGTTAAAACATCACGATGGAGAAACTCAGCTGGTGAAACAGTGTAATGTGAAGTTAAAACATGACGTAGGAGAAACTCAGCTGGTTAAACAGTGTAAGGTGAAGTAAAAACGCAACGATGGAGAATTTCACCTGGTGAAACAGTGTAAAGTGAAGTTAAAACATCACGATGGAGAAACTCAGCTGGGGAAACAGTGTAAGGTGAAGTTAAAACATGACGTAGGAGAAACTCAGCTGGTTAAACAGTGTAAGGAGAAGTTAAAACACAACTATGGAGAAACTCAGCTGGTTAAACAGTGTAAAGTGAAGTTAAAACAATGATGGAGAAACTCAGCTGGTGAAACAGTGTAAGGTGAACTTAAAACACCACGATGGAGAAAATCAGCTGGTTGAACGGTGTAAAGTGAAGTTAAAACGCAACGATGGAGAAACTCATCTGGTTAAAGAGTGTAAGGTGAAGTTAAAACACATTGATGGAGGAACTCAGCTGGTTAAACAGCGTAAGGTGTAGTGAAAACGCAACGATGGAGAAACTCAGCTGGTTAAACAGCGTAAGGTGAACTAAAAACAGAACGATGGAGAAACTAAGCTGGTTAAACAGTGTAAAGTGAAGTTAAAACGCAATGATGGAGGAACTCAGCTGGTTAAACAGTATAAGGCCAAGTTAAAACCCAACGGTGGAGAAACTCATCTGGTTACACACTGTAAGGTGAAGTTAAAACACAACGATGGAAAAATTTATCTGATTAAACAGTGTAAAGAGAAGTTAAAACTCCATGATGAAGCAACTCAGCTGGTTAAACAGTGTACGGTGAAGTTAAAACAACGATGGAGAAACTCAGCTTGTTAAATAGTGTAAGATGAAGTTAAAACTCAACAATGGAGAAACTCAGCTGGTTAAACAGTAGAAGATTAAGTTAAAACACAACGATCGGTAAACTCAGCTGGTTAAACAGTGGAACAAGAAGTTAAAACACCACGATGGAGACACTCAGCTGGTGAAACAGTGTAAGGTGAAGTTAAAACCCCACGATGGAGAGACTCAACTGCTTAAAGAGTGTAAGGTGAAGTTAAAACACAACGATGGAGAAACTGAGCTGGTTAAACAGTGTAATGAGAAGTTAAAATGCAACGATGGAGAAACTCAGCTGGTGAAACAGTGTAAGGTGAAGTTAAAACACAATGATGAAGAAACTCAACTTGATGAACAGTGTAAGGTCAAGTTAAACCACCACGATGGAGAAACTCAGCTGGTTAAACACTGTAAAGTGAACTTAAAACGCTACAATGGAGATACTGCTGGTTAAACAGTGAAAGGTGAAGTTAAAACACAAGAATGTAGAAACTACTGGTTAAACAGTGTAAGGTAAAGTTAAAATACGACGAAGGAGAAACTCAGCTGGTTAAACAATGTAAGGAGAAGTTAAAACACAATGATTGAGAAACTCAGCTGGTTAAACATTGGAAGATGAAGTTAAAACACAACGATGGAGAAACTCAGCTGGTTAAACAGTGTAAGGTGAAGTTAAAACGCAACGATGGAGTAAATCCGCTGGTTGTACAGTGTAAAGTGAAGTTAAAATGCAACGATGGAGAAACTCAACTGGTGAAACAGTGAAAGGTGAAGTTAAAACACAATGATGAAGAAACTCAACTTGAGGAACAGTGTAAGGTGAAGTTAAACCACCACGATGGAGAAACTACGCTGGTTAAACACTGTAAAGTGAAGTTAAAATGCTACAATGGAGATACTGATGGTTAAACAGTGTAAGGTGAAGTTTAAACACCACGATGGAGTCACTCAGCTGGTTAAACAGTGTAAAGTGAAGTTAAAGCACAACGTTGGAGAAGCTCAGCTGCTTAAACAGTGTAAAGTGACGTTAAAAACTCAATGATGGAGACACTCAGCTGGTGAAACAGTGTAAGGTGAAGTTAAAACACAACGATGGAGAAACTCAGCTAGTTAAACAGTGTAAGGTGAAGTTAAAACGCAACGTTGGAGAAACTCAGCTGGTTACACAGTGTAAGGTGAAGTTAAAACGCAACGATGCAGTAACTCAGCTGGTTAAACAGTGTAAGGTGAAGAAAAAATGCAACGATGGAGAATCTCAGCTGGTTAAACAGTGTAAAGTGAAGTTAAAACATCACGATGGAGAAACTCAGCTGGTTAAACAGTGTAAGGTGAAGTTAAAACATGACGAAGGAGAAACTCAGCTGGTTAAACAGTGTAAAGTGAAGTTAAAACAATGATGGAGTAACTCAGCTGGTGAAACAGTGTAAGGTGAACTTAAAACACCACGATGGAGAAAATCAGCTGGTTGAACGGTGTAAAGTGAAGTTAAAACGCAACGATGGAGAAACTCATCTGGTTAAAGAGTGTAAGCTGAAGTTAAAACACATTGATGGAGGAACTCATCTGGTTCAACAGTGTAAAGTGTAGTGAAAACGCAACGATGGAGAAACTCAGCTGGTTAAACAGCGTAAGGTGAACTAAAAACAGAACGATGGAGAAACTAAGCTGGTTCAACAGTGTAAAGGGAAGTTAAAACGCAATGATGGAGGAACTCAGCTGGTTAAACAGTATAAGGCGAAGTTAAAACCCAACGGTGGAGAAACTCATCTGGTTACACAGTGTAAGGTGATGTTAAAACACAACGATGGAAAAATTTATCTGATTAAACAGTGTAAAGAGAAGTTAAAACTCCACGATGAAGAAACTCAGCTGGTTAAACAGTGTACGGTGAAGTTAAAACAACGATGGAGAAACTCAGCTTGTTAAATAGTGTAAGATGAAGTTAAAACTCAACAATGGAGAAACTCAGCTGGTTAAACAGTAGAAGATTAAGTTAAAACACAACATTCGGTAAACTCAGCTGGTTAAACAGTGGAAGAAGAAGTTAAAACACCACGATGGAGACACTCAGCTGGTGAAACAGTGTAAGGTGAAGTTAAAACCCCACGATGGAGAGACTCAACTGCTTAAAGAGTGTAAGGTGAAGTTAAAACACAACGATGGAGAAACTGAGCTGGTTAAACAGTGTAATGAGAAGTTAAAATGCAACGATGGAGAAACTCAGCTGGCGAAACAGTGTAAGGTGAAGATAAAACACAATGATGAAGAAACTCAACTTGATGAACAGTGTAAGGTCAAGATAAACCACCACGATGGAGAAACTCAGCTGGTTAAACACTGTAAAGTGAACTTAAAACGCTACAATGTAGATACTGCTGGTTAAACAGTGTAAGGTGAAGTTAAAACACAAGAATGTAGAAACTACTGGTTAAACAGTGTAAGGTAAAGTTAAAATACGACGAAGGAGAAACTCAGCTGGTTAAACAATGTAAGGAGAAGTTAAAACACAATGATTGAGAAACTCAGCTGGTTAAACATTGGAAGATGAAGTTAAAACACAACGATGGAGAAACTCAGCTGGTTAAACAGTGTAAGGTGAAGTTAAAACGCAACGATGGAGAAACTCTGCTGGTTGTACAGTGTAAAGTGAAGTTAAAATGCAACGATGGAGAAACTCAGCTGGTGAAACAGTGAAAGGTGAAGTTAAAACACAATGATGAAGAAACTCAACTTGATGAACAGTGTAAGGTGAAGTTAAACCACCACGATGGAGAAACTACGCTGGTTAAACACTGTAAAGTGAAGTTAAAATGCTACAATGGAGATACTGCTGGTTAAACAGTGTAAGGTGAAGTTTAAACACCACGATGGAGTCACTCAGCTGGTTAAACAGTGTAAAGTGAAGTTAAAGCACAACGTTGGAGAAACTCAGCTGCTTAAACAGTGTAAAGTGAAGTTAAAACTCAATGATGGAGAAACTCAGCTGGTTAAACAGTGTAAGGTGAAGTTAAAACACAAGAATGTAGAAACTACTGGTTAAATAGTGTAAGGTGAAGTTAAAACACGACGAAGGAGAAACTCAGTTGGTTCAACAGTGTAAGGAGAAGTTAAACCACCACGATGGAGAAACTACGCTGGTTAAACATTGTAAAGTGAAGTTAAAATGCTACAATGGAGATACTGCTGGTTAAACAGTGTAAGGTGAAGTTTAAACACCACGATGGAGTCACTCAGCTGGTTAAACAGTGTAAAGTGAAGTTAAAGCACAACGTTGGAGAAACTCAGCTGCTTAAACAGTGTAAAGTGAAGTTAAAAACTCAATGATGGAGAAACTCAGCTGGTTAAACAGTGTAAGGTGAAGTTAAAACACAAGAATGTAGAAACTATTGGTTAAATAGTGTAAGGTGAAGTTAAAACACGACGAAGGAGAAACTCAGCTGGTTCAACAGTGTAAGGGGAAGTTAAAACAATGATAGAGAAACTCAGCTGGTGAAACAGTGTAAGGTGAATTTGAAACACCACGATGGAGAAACTCAGCTGGTTTAAAGGTGTAAAGTGAAGTTAAAACTCAACGATGGAGAAACTCATCTGGTTAAAGAGTGTAAGGTGAAGTTAAAACACAATGATGGACGAACTCATCTGGTTCAACAGTGTAAAGTGATGTGAAAACGCAACGATGGAGAAACTCAGCTGGTTAAAAAGCGTAAGGTGAACTAAAACAGAACGATGGAGAAACTAAGCTGGTTAAACAGTGTAAAGTGAAGTTAAAGCACAACGTTGGAGAAACTCAGCTGGTTACACAGTGTAAGGTGAAGTTAAAACGCAACGATGGAGTAACTCAGCTGGTTAAACAGTGTAAGGTGAAGTAAAAATGCAACGATGGAGAATCTCAGCTGGTTAAACAGTGTAAAGTGAAGTTAAAACACCACGATGGAGAAACTCAGCTGGTTAAACAGTGTAAGGTGAACTAAAAACGCAACGATGGAGAATTTCAGCTGGTGAAACAGTGTAAAGTGAAGTTAAAACATCACGATGGAGAAACTCAGCTGGTTAAACAGTGTAAAGTGAAGTTAAAACATGACGAAGTAGAAACTCAGCTGTTTAAACAGTGTAAGGAGAAGTTAAAACACAACGATGGAGAAACTGAGCTGGTTAAACAGTGTAAAGTGAAGTTAAAACAATGATGGAGAAACTCAGCTGGTGAAACAGTGTAAGGTGAACTTAAAACACCACGATGGAGAAAATCAGCTGGTTGAACGGTGTAAAGTGAAGTTAAAACGTAACGATGGAGAAACTCATCTGGTTAAAGAGTGTAAGGTGAAGTTAAAACACATTGATGGAGGAACTCATTTGGTTCAACAGTGTAAAGTGTAGTGAAAACGCAACGATGGAGAAACTCAGCTGGTTAAACAGCGTAAGGTGAACTAAAAACAGAACGATGGAGCAACTAAGCTGGTTAAACAGTGTAAAGTGAAGTTAAAACGCAATGATGGAGGAACTCAGCTGGTTAAACAGCGTAAGGTGAAGTTAAAACACAACGATGTAGGAACTCAGCTGGTGAAACAGTGTAAGGTGAAGTTAAAACCCCACGATGGAGAGACTCAACTGCTTAAAGAGTGTAAGGTGAAGTTAAAACACAACGATGGAGAAACTGAGCTGGTTAAACAGTGTAATGTGAAGTTAAAACAACGATGGAGAAACTCAGCTGGCGAAACAGTGTAAGGTGAAGTTAAAACACAATGATGAAGAAACTCAACTTGATGAACAGTGTAAGGTCAAGTTAAACCACCACGATGGAGAAACTCAGCTGGTTAAACACTGTAAAGTGAACTTAAAACGCTACAATGGAGATACTGTTCGTTAAACAGTGTAAGGTGAAGTTAAAACACAAGAATGTAGAAACTACTTGTTAAACAGTGTAAGGTAAAGTTAAAATACGACGAAGGAGAAACTCAGCTGGTTAAACAGTGTAAGGAGAAGTTAAAACACAACTATGGAGAAACTCAGCTGGTTAAACAGTGTAAGGAGAAGTTAAAACAATGATGGAGAAACTCATCTGGTTAAACAGTGTAAAATGAACTTAAAACGCAACGATGGAGAAACTCAGCTTGTTAAACAGCATAAGGCGAAGTTAAAACACAACGATGGAAAAACTCATCTGGTTAAACAGTGTAAAATGAACTTAAAACACAACGATGGAAAAAATCATCTGGCTAAACAGTGTAAGGTCAAGTTAAAACACAACGATGGAGAAACTCTGCTGGTTAAACTGTGCAAGGTGAAGTTAAAACACAACGATGGAGAAACTCAGCTGGTTAAACAGTGTAAGGTGAAGTTAAAACACAAGAATGTAGAAACTACTGGTTAAACAGTGTAAGGTGAAGTTAAAACACGACGAAGGAGAAACTCATCTGGTTAAACAGTGTAAGGAGAAGTTAAAACAATGATAGAGAATCTCAGCTGGTGAAACAGTGTAAGGTGAATTTAAAACACCACGATGGAGAAAATCAGCTGGTTTAAAGGTGCAAAGTGAAGTTAAAACGCAACGATGGAGAAACTCATCTGGTTAAAGAGTGTAAGGTGAAGTTAAAACAGAATGATGGAGGAACTCATCTGGTTCAACAGTGTAAAGTGAAGTGAAAACGCAACGATGGAGAAACTCAGCTGGTTAAACAGCGTAAGGTCAACTAAAACCAGAACGATGGAGAAACTAAGCTGGTTAAACAGTGTAAAGTGAAGTTAAAGCACAACGTTGGAGAAACTCAGCTGGTTACACAGTGTAAGGTGAAGTTAAAACGCAACGATGGAGAAACTCAGCTTGTTAAACAGTGTAAGTTGAAGTTAAAACACGACGAAGGAGAAACTCAGCTGGTTAAACAGTGTAAGGAGAAATTAAAACACAACTATGGAGAAACTCAGCTGGTTAAACAGTGTAAGAAGAAGTTAAAACACCACGATGGAGTCACTCAGCTGGTTAAAAAGTGTAAAATGAAGTTAAAACTCAATGATGGAGAAACTCAGCTGGTTAAACAGTGTAAAGTGAAGTTAAAACACCACGATGGAGAAACTCAGCTGGTTAAACAGTGTAAGGTGAAGTTAAAACACGACGAAGGAGAAACTCAGCTGGTTAAACAGTGTAAGGAGAAGGTAAAACACAACTATGGAGAAACTCAGCTGGTTAAACAGTGTAATTAGAAGTTAAAACAATGATTGAGAAACTCAGCTGGTGAAACAGTGTAAGGTGAATTTAAAACACCACGATGGAGAAACTCAGCTGGTTGAACGGTGTAAAGTGAAGTTAAAACGCAACAATGGAGTAACTCATCTGGTTAAAGAGTGTAAGGTGAAGTTAAAACACAATGATGGAGGAACACATTTGGTTCAACAGTGTAAAGTGTAGTGAAAACGCAACGATGGAGAAACTCAGCTGGTTAAACAGCGTAAGGTGAACTAAAAACAGAACGATGGGGAAACTAAGCTGGTTAAACAGTGTAAGGTGAAGTTAAAACACAATGATGAAGAAACTCAACTTGATGAACAGTGTAAGGTGAAATTAAACCACCACGATGGAGAAATTAGGCTGGTTAAACACTGTAAAGTGAAGTTAAAATGCTACAATGGAGATACTGCTGGTTAAACAGTGTAAGGTGAAGTTAAAACACCACGATGGTGACACTCAGCTGGTTAAACAATGTAAGGTGAAGTTAAAGCACATCGTTGGAGAAACTCAGCTGGTTAAACAGTGTAAGGTGAAGTTAAAACTCAATGATGGAGAAACTCAGCTGGTTAAACAGTGTAAAGTGAAGTTAAAACTCCATGATGAAGCAACTCAGCTGGTTAAACAGTGTACGGTGAAGTTAAAACAACGATGGAGAAACTCAGCTTGTTAAATAGTGTAAGATGAAGTTAAAACTCAACAATGGAGAAACTCAGCTGGTTAAACAGTAGAAGATTAAGTTAAAACACAACGATCGGTAAACTCAGCTGGTTAAACAGTGGAACAAGAAGTTAAAACACCACGATGGAGACACTCAGCTTGTGAAACAGTGTAAGGTGAAGTTAAAACCCCACGATGGAGAGACTCAACTGCTTAAAGAGTGTAAGGTGAAGTTAAAACACAACGATGGAGAAACTGAGCTGGTTAAACAGTGTAATGAGAAGTTAAAATGCAACGATGGAGAAACTCAGCTGGTGAAACAGTGTAAGGTGAAGTTAAAACACAATGATGAAGAAACTCAACTTGATGAACAGTGTAAGGTCAAGTTAAACCACCACGATGGAGAAACTCAGCTGGTTAAACACTGTAAAGTGAACTTAAAACGCTACAATGGAGATACTGCTGGTTAAACAGTGAAAGGTGAAGTTAAAACACAAGAATGTAGAAACTACTGGTTAAACAGTGTAAGGTAAAGTTAAAATAAGACGAAGGAGAAACTCAGCTGGTTAAACAATGTAAGGAGAAGTTAAAACACAATGATTGAGAAACTCAGCTGGTTAAACATTGGAAGATGAAGTTAAAACACAACGATGGAGAAACTCAGCTGGTTAAACAGTGTAAGGTGAAGTTAAAACGCAACGATGGAGTAACTCCGCTGGTTGTACAGTGTAAAGTGAAGTTAAAATGCAACGATGGAGAAACTCAACTGGTGAAACAGTGAAAGGTGAAGTTAAAACACAATGATGAAGAAACTCAACTTGATGAACAGTGTAAGATGAAGTTAAACCACCACGATGGAGAAACTACGCTGGTTAAACACTGTAAAGTGAAGTTAAAATGCTACAATGGAGATACTGCTGGTTAAACAGTGTAAGGTGAAGTTTAAACACCACGATGGAGTCACTCAGCTGGTTAAACAGTGTAAAGTGAAGTTAAAGCACAACGTTGGAGAAGCTCAGCTGCTTAAACAGTGTAAAGTGACGTTAAAAACTCAATGATGGAGACACTCAGCTGGTGAAACAGTGTAAGGTGAAGTTAAAACACAACGATGGAGAAACTCAGCTAGTTAAACAGTGTAAGGTGAAGTTAAAACGCAACGTTGGAGAAACTCAGCTGGTTACACAGTGTAAGGTGAAGTTAAAACGCAACGATGCAGTAACTCAGCTGGTTAAACAGTGTAAGGTGAAGAAAAAATGCAACGATGGAGAATCTCAGCTGGTTAAACAGTGTAAAGTGAAGTTAAAACATCACGATGGAGAAACTCAGCTGGTTAAACAGTGTAAGGTGAAGTTAAAACATGACGAAGGAGAAACTCAGCTGGTTAAACAGTGTAAAGTGAAGTTAAAACAATGATGGAGTAACTCAGCTGGTGAAACAGTGTAAGGTGAACTTAAAACACCACGATGGAGAAAATCAGCTGGTTGAACGGTGTAAAGTGAAGTTAAAACGCAACGATGGAGAAACTCATCTGGTTAAAGAGTGTAAGCTGAAGTTAAAACACATTGATGGAGGAACTCATCTGGTTCAACAGTGTAAAGTGTAGTGAAAACGCAACGATGGAGAAACTCAGCTGGTTAAACAGCGTAAGGTGAACTAAAAACAGAACGATGGAGAAACTAAGCTGGTTCAACAGTGTAAAGGGAAGTTAAAACGCAATGATGGAGGAACTCAGCTGGTTAAACAGTATAAGGCGAAGTTAAAACCCAACGGTGGAGAAACTCATCTGGTTACACAGTGTAAGGTGATGTTAAAACACAACGATGGAAAAATTTATCTGATTAAACAGTGTAAAGAGAAGTTAAAACTCCACGATGAAGAAACTCAGCTGGTTAAACAGTGTACGGTGAAGTTAAAACAACGATGGAGAAACTCAGCTTGTTAAATAGTGTAAGATGAAGTTAAAACTCAACAATGGAGAAACTCAGCTGGTTAAACAGTAGAAGATTAAGTTAAAACACAACGATCGGTAAACTCAGCTGGTTAAACAGTGGAAGAAGAAGTTAAAACACCACGATGGAGACACTCAGCTGGTGAAACAGTGTAAGGTGAAGTTAAAACCCCACGATGGAGAGACTCAACTGCTTAAAGAGTGTAAGGTGAAGTTAAAACACAACGATGGAGAAACTGAGCTGGTTAAACAGTGTAATGAGAAGTTAAAATGCAACGATGGAGAAACTCAGCTGGCGAAACAGTGTAAGGTGAAGATAAAACACAATGATGAAGAAACTCAACTTGATGAACAGTGTAAGGTCAAGATAAACCACCACGATGGAGAAACTCAGCTGGTTAAACACTGTAAAGTGAACTTAAAACGCTACAATGTAGATACTGCTGGTTAAACAGTGTAAGGTGAAGTTAAAACACAAGAATGTAGAAACTACTGGTTAAACAGTGTAAGGTAAAGTTAAAATACGACGAAGGAGAAACTCAGCTGGTTAAACAATGTAAGGAGAAGTTAAAACACAATGATTGAGAAACTCAGCTGGTTAAACATTGGAAGATGAAGTTAAAACACAACGATGGAGAAACTCAGCTGGTTAAACAGTGTAAGGTGAAGTTAAAACGCAACGATGGAGAAACTCTGCTGGTTGTACAGTGTAAAGTGAAGTTAAAATGCAACGATGGAGAAACTCAGCTGGTGAAACAGTGAAAGGTGAAGTTAAAACACAATGATGAAGAAACTCAACTTGATGAACAGTGTAAGGTGAAGTTAAACCACCACGATGGAGAAACTACGCTGGTTAAACACTGTAAAGTGAAGTTAAAATGCTACAATGGAGATACTGCTGGTTAAACAGTGTAAGGTGAAGTTTAAACACCACGATGGAGTCACTCAGCTGGTTAAACAGTGTAAAGTGAAGTTAAAGCACAACGTTGGAGAAACTCAGCTGCTTAAACAGTGTAAAGTGAAGTTAAAACTCAATGATGGAGAAACTCAGCTGGTTAAACAGTGTAAGGTGAAGTTAAAACACAAGAATGTAGAAACTACTGGTTAAATAGTGTAAGGTGAAGTTAAAACACGACGAAGGAGAAACTCAGTTGGTTCAACAGTGTAAGGAGAAGTTAAACCACCACGATGGAGAAACTACGCTGGTTAAACATTGTAAAGTGAAGTTAAAATGCTACAATGGAGATACTGCTGGTTAAACAGTGTAAGGTGAAGTTTAAACACCACGATGGAGTCACTCAGCTGGTTAAACAGTGTAAAGTGAAGTTAAAGCACAACGTTGGAGAAACTCAGCTGCTTAAACAGTGTAAAGTGAAGTTAAAAACTCAATGATGGAGAAACTCAGCTGGTTAAACAGTGTAAGGTGAAGTTAAAACACAAGAATGTAGAAACTATTGGTTAAATAGTGTAAGGTGAAGTTAAAACACGACGAAGGAGAAACTCAGCTGGTTCAACAGTGTAAGGAGAAGTTAAAACAATGATAGAGAAACTCAGCTGGTGAAACAGTGTAAGGTGAATTTGAAACACCACGATGGAGAAACTCAGCTGGTTTAAAGGTGTAAAGTGAAGTTAAAACTCAACGATGGAGAAACTCATCTGGTTAAAGAGTGTAAGGTGAAGTTAAAACACAATGATGGACGAACTCATCTGGTTCAACAGTGTAAAGTGAAGTGAAAACGCAACGATGGAGAAACTCAGCTGGTTAAAAAGCGTAAGGTGAACTAAAAACAGAACGATGGAGAAACTAAGCTGGTTAAACAGTGTAAAGTGAAGTTAAAGCACAACGTTGGAGAAACTCAGCTGGTTACACAGTGTAAGGTGAAGTTAAAACGCAACGATGGAGTAACTCAGCTGGTTAAACAGTGTAAGGTGAAGTAAAAATGCAACGATGGAGAATCTCAGCTGGTTAAACAGTGTAAAGTGAAGTTAAAACACCACGATGGAGAAACTCAGCTGGTTAAACAGTGTAAGGTGAACTAAAAACGCAACGATGGAGAATTTCAGCTGGTGAAACAGTGTAAAGTGAAGTTAAAACATCACGATGGAGAAACTCAGCTGGTTAAACAGTGTAAAGTGAAGTTAAAACATGACGAAGGAGAAACTCAGCTGGTTAAACAGTGTAAAGTGAAGTTAAAACAATGATGGAGAAACTCAGCTGGTGAAACAGTGTAAGGTGAACTTAAAACACCACGATGGAGAAAATCAGCTGGTTGAACGGTGTAAAGTGAAGTTAAAACGTAACGATGGAGAAACTCATCTGGTTAAAGAGTGTAAGGTGAAGTTAAAACACATTGATGGAGGAACTCATTTGGTTCAACAGTGTAAAGTGTAGTGAAAACGCAACGATGGAGAAACTCAGCTGGTTAAACAGCGTAAGGTGAACTAAAAACAGAACGATGGAGCAACTAAGCTGGTTAAACAGTGTAAAGTGAAGTTAAAACGCAATGATGGAGGAACTCAGCTGGTTAAACAGCGTAAGGTGAAGTTAAAACACAACGATGTAGGAACTCAGCTGGTGAAACAGTGTAAGGTGAAGTTAAAACCCCACGATGGAGAGACTCAACTGCTTAAAGAGTGTAAGGTGAAGTTAAAACACAACGATGGAGAAACTGAGCTGGTTAAACAGTGTAATGTGAAGTTAAAACAACGATGGAGAAACTCAGCTGGCGAAACAGTGTAAGGTGAAGTTAAAACACAATGATGAAGAAACTCAACTTGATGAACAGTGTAAGGTCAAGTTAAACCACCACGATGGAGAAACTCAGCTGGTTAAACACTGTAAAGTGAACTTAAAACGCTACAATGGAGATACTGCTCGTTAAACAGTGTAAGGTGAAGTTAAAACACAAGAATGTAGAAACTACTTGTTAAACAGTGTAAGGTAAAGTTAAAATACGACGAAGGAGAAACTCAGCTGGTTAAACAGTGTAAGGAGAAGTTAAAACACAACTATGGAGAAACTCAGCTGGTTAAACAGTGTAAGGAGAAGTTAAAACAATGATGGAGAAACTCATCTGGTTAAACAGTGTAAAATGAACTTAAAACGCAACGATGGAGAAACTCAGCTTGTTAAACAGCATAAGGCGAAGTTAAAACGCAACGATGGAGAAACTCAGCTGGTTAAAGTGTAAAATGAACTAAAAACGCAACAATGGAGAAACTCAGCTTGTTAAACAGTATAAGGCGAAGTTAAAACACAACGATGGAAAAACTCATCTGGTTAAACAGTGTAAAATGAACTTAAAACACAACGATGGAAAAAATCATCTGGCTAAACAGTGTAAGGTCAAGTTAAAACACAACGATGGAGAAACTCTGCTGGTTAAACTGTGCAAGGTGAAGTTAAAACACAACGATGGAGAAACTCAGCTGGTTAAACAGTGTAAGGTGAAGTTAAAACACAAGAATGTAGAAACTACTGGTTAAACAGTGTAAGGTGAAGTTAAAACACGACGAAGGAGAAACTCATCTGGTTAAACAGTGTAAGGAGAAGTTAAAACAATGATAGAGAATCTCAGCTGGTGAAACAGTGTAAGGTGAATTTAAAACACCACGATGGAGAAAATCAGCTGGTTTAAAGGTGTAAAGTGAAGTTAAAACGCAACGATGGAGAAACTCATCTGGTTAAAGAGTGTAAGGTGAAGTTAAAACACAATGATGGAGGAATTCATCTGGTTCAACAGTGTAAAGTGAAGTGAAAACGCAACGATGGAGAAACTCAGCTGGTTAAACAGCGTAAGGTCAACTAAAAACAGAACGATGGAGAAATTAGGCTGGTTAAACACTGTAAAGTGAAGTTAAAATGCTACAATGGAGATACTGCTGGTTAAACAGTGTAAGGTGAAGTTAAAACACCACGATGGTGACACACAGCTGGTTAAACAATGTAAGGTGAAGTTAAAGCACATCGTTGGAGAAACTCAGCTGGTTAAACAGTGTAAAGTGAAGTTAAAACTCAATGATGGAGAAACTCAGCTGGTTAAACAGTGTAAAGTGAAGTTAAAACACAAGAATGTAGAAACTACTGGTTAAAGAGTGTAAGGTCAAGTTAAAACATGACGAAGGAGAAACTCAGCTGGATAAACAGTGTAAGGAGAAGTTAAAACAATGATAGAGAAACTCAGCTGGTGAAACAGTGTAAGGTGAATTTAAAACACCACGATGGAGAAACTCAGCTGGTTGAACGGTGTAAAGTGAAGTTAAAACGCAACGATGGAGAAACTGATCTGGTTAAAGAGTGTAAGGTGAAGTTAAAACACAATGATGGAGGAACTCATCTGGTTCAACAGTGTAAAGTGAAGTGAAAACGCAACGATGGAGAAACTCAGCTGGTTAAACAGCGTAAGGTGAACTAAAAACAGAACGATGGAGAAACTAAGCTGGTTAAACAGTGTAAAGTGAAGTTAAAACACCACGATGGAGAAACTCAGCTGTTTAAACATTGTAAGGAGAAGTTAAAACACAACTATGGAGAAACTCAGCTGGTTAAACAGTGTAAGGAGTAGTTAAAACACCACAATGGAGTAACTCAGCTGGTTAAACAGTGTAAAGTGAAGTTAAAGCACAATGTTGGCGAAACTCATCTGGTTACACAGTGTAAGGTGAAGTTAAAACGCAACGATGGAGAAACTCAGCTGGTTAAACAGAGTAAAATGAACTTAAAACGCAACGATGGAGAAACTCAGCTTGTTAAACAGTATAAGGCGAAGTTAAAACACAACGATGTAGGAACTCATCTGGTTAAACAGTGTAAAATGAACTTAAAACACAACGATGGAGAAGCTGATCTGGTTAAACAGTGTAAAATGAACTAAAAACGCAACAATGGAGAAACTCAGCTTGTTAAACAGTATAAGGCGAAGTTAAAACACAACGATGGAAAAACTCATCTGGTTAAACAGTGTAAAATGAACTTAAAACGCAACGATGGAGAAACTCATCTGGTTAAACAGTGTAAAATGAACTTAAAACGCAACGATGGAGAAACTCATCTGGTTAAACAGTGTAAAATGAACTTAAAACGCAACGATGGAGAAAATCATCTGGTTAAACAGTGTAAAATGAACTTAAAACACAACGATGGAGAAAGTCAGCTTGTTAAACAGTATAAGGCGAAGTTAAAACACAACGATGGAAAAACTCATCTGGTTAAACGGTGTAAAATGAACTTAAAACACAACGATGGAGAAACTCAGCTTGTTAAACAGTATAAGGCGAAGTTAAAACACAACGATGGAAAAAATCATCTGGGTAAACAGTGTAAGGTCAAGTTAAAACACAACGATGGAGAAACTCTGCTGGTTAAACTGTGCAAGGTGAAGTTAAAACACAATGATGGAGAAACTCTGCTGGTTGTACAGTGTAAAGTGAAGTTAAAATGCAACGATGGAGAAACTCAGCTGGTGAAACAGTGTAAGGTGATGTTAAAACACAATGATGAAGAAACTCAACTTGATGAACAGTGTAAGGTGAAGTTAAACCACCACGATGGAGAAACTATGCTGGTTAAACACTGTAAAGTGAAGTTAAAACGCTACAATGGAGATACTGCTGGTTAAACCATGTAAGGTGAAGTTAAAACACCACGATGGAGACACTAAGCTGGTTAAACAGTGTAAGGAGAAGGTAAAACACAACTATGGAGAAACTCAGCTGGTGAAACAGTGTAAAGTGAAGTTAAAACACCACGTTGGAGAAACTCAGCTGGTTGAAAGGTATAAAGTGAAGTTAAAACTCAACGATGGAGAAACTCATCTGGTTAAAGAGTGTAAGGTGAAGTTAAAACACAATGATGGAGGAACTCATCTGGTTCAACAGTGTAAAGTGAAGTGAAAACGCAACGATGGAGAAACTCAGCTGGTTAAACAGCGTAAGGTGAACTAAAAACAGAACGATGGAGAAACTCATCTGGTTAAACAGTGTAAAATGAACTTAAAACGCAATGATGGAGAAACCTATCTGGTTAAACAGTGTAAAATGAACTTAAAACGCAACGATGGAGAAACTCAGCTTGTTGAACAGTATAAGGCGAAGTTAAAACACAACGATGGAGGAACTCATCTGGTTAAACATTGTAAAATGAACTTAAAACACAACGATGGAGAAGATGATCTGGTTAAACAGTGTAAAATGAACTAAAAACGCAACAATGGAGAAACTCAGCTTGTTAAACAGTATAAGGCGAAGTTAAAACACAACGATGGAAAAACTCATCTGGTTAAACAGTGTAAAATGAACTTAAAACACAACGATGGAGAAACTCAGCTTGTTAAACAGTATAAGGCGAAGTTAAAACACAACGATGGAAAAAAATCATCTGGTTAAACAGTGTAAGGTCAAGTTAAAACACAACGATGGAGAAACTCTGCTGGTTAAACTGTGCAAGGTGAAGTTAAAACACAACGATGGAGAAACTCTGCTGGTTGTACAGTGTAAAGTGAAGTTAAAATGCAACGATGGAGAAACTCAGCTGGTGAAACAGTGTAAGGTGATGTTAAAACACAATGATGAAGAAACTCAACTTGATGAACAGTGTAAGGTGAAGTTAAACCACCACGATGGAGAAACTAGGCTGGTTAAACACTGTAAAGTGAAGTTAAAACGCTACAATGGAGATACTGCTGGTTAAACAATGTAAGGTGAAGTTAAAACACCACGATGGAGACACTCAGCTGGTTAAACAGTGTAAGGAGAAGGTAAAACACAACTATGGAGAAACTCAGCTAGTTAAACCGTGTAAGAAGTTAAAACAATGATGGAGAAACTCAGCTGGTGAAACAGTGTAAGGTGAATTTAAAACACCACGATGGAGAAACTCAGCTGGTTGAACGGTGTAAAGTGAAGTTAAAATGCAACGATGGAGTAACTCCTCTGGTTAAAGAGTGTAAGGTGAAGTTAAAACACAATGATGGAGGAACACATTTGGTTCAACAGTGTAAAGTGTAGTGAAAACGCAACGATGGAGAAACTCAGCTGGTTAAACAGCGTAAGGTGAACTAAAAACAGAATGATGGAGAAACTAAGCTGGTTAAACAGTGTAAGGTGAAGTTAAACCACCACGATGGAGAAACTATGCTGGTTAAACACTGTAAAGTGAAGTTAAAACGCTACAATGGAGATACTGCTGGTTAAACCATGTAAGGTGAAGTTAAAACACCACGATGGAGACACTCAGCTGGTTAAACAGTGTAAGGAGAAGGTAAAGCACAACTATGGTGAAACTCAGCTGGTGAAACAGTGTAAAGTGAAGTTAAAACACCACGTTGGAGAAACTCAGCTGGTTGAAAGGTATAAAGTGAAGTTAAAACTCAACGATGGAGAAACTCATCTGGTTAAAGAGTGTAAGGTGAAGTTAAAACACAATGATGGAGGAACTCATCTGGTTCAACAGTGTAAAGTGAAGTGAAAACGCAACGATGGAGAACTCAGCTGGTTAAACAGCGTAAGGTGAACTAAAAACAGAACGATGGAGAAACTCATATGGTTAAACAGTGTAAAATGAACTTAAAACGCAATGATGGAGAAACCTATCTGGTTAAACAGTGTAAAATGAACTTAAAACGCAACGATGGAGAAACTCAGCTTGTTGAACAGTATAAGGCGAAGTTAAAACACAACGATGGAGGAACTCATCTGGTTAAACATTGTAAAATGAACTTAAAACACAACGATGGAGAAGATGATCTGGTTAAACAGTGTAAAATGAACTAAAAACGCAACAATGGAGAAACTCAGCTTGTTAAACAGTATAAGGCGAAGTTAAAACACAACGATGGAAAAACTCATCTGGTTAAACAGTGTAAAATGAACTTAAAACACAACGATGGAGAAACTCAGCTTGTTAAACAGTATAAGGCGAAGTTAAAACACAACGATGGAAAAAATCATCTGGTTAAACAGTGTAAGGTCAAGTTAAAACACAACGATGGAGAAACTCTGCTGGTTAAACTGTGCAGGGTGAAGTTAAAACACAACGATGGAGAAACTCTGCTGGTTGTACAGTGTAAAGTGAAGTTAAAATGCAACGATGGAGAAACTCAGCTGGTGAAACAGTGTAAGGTGATGTTAAAACACAATGATGAAGAAACTCAACTTGATGAACAGTGTAAGGTGAAGTTAAACCACCACGATGGAGAAACTAGGCTGGTTAAACACTGTAAAGTGAAGTTAAAACGCTACAATGGAGATACTGCTGGTTAAACAATGTAAGGTGAAGTTAAAACACCACGATGGAGACACTCAGCTGGTTAAACAGTGTAAGGAGAAGGTAAAACACAACTATGGAGAAACTCAGCTAGTTAAACCGTGTAAGAAGTTAAAACAATGATGGAGAAACTCAGCTGGTGAAACAGTGTAAGGTGAATTTAAAACACCACGATGGAGAAACTCAGCTGGTTGAACGGTGTAAAGTGAAGTTAAAATGCAACGATGGAGTAACTCCTCTGGTTAAAGAGTGTAAGGTGAAGTTAAAACACAATGATGGAGGAACACATTTGGTTCAACAGTGTAAAGTGTAGTGAAAACGCAACGATGGAGAAACTCAGCTGGTTAAACAGCGTAAGGTGAACTAAAAACAGAATGATGGAGAAACTAAGCTGGTTAAACAGTGTAAGGTGAAGTTAAAACACAATGATGAAGAAACTCAACTTCATGAACAGTGTCAGGTGAAATTAAACCACCACGATGGAGAAATTAGGCTGGTTAAACACTGTAAAGTGAAGTTAAAACTCTACAATGGAGATACTGCTGGTTAAACAGTGTAAGGTGAAGTTAAAACACCACGATGGCGACACTCAGCTGGTTAAACAGTGTAAGGTGAAGTTAAAGCACATCATTGGAGAAACTCAGCTGGTTAAACAGTGTGAAGTGAAGTTAAAACTCAATGATGGAGAAACTCAGCTGGTTAAACAGTGTAAGGTGAAGTTAAAACACAAGAATGTGGAAACTACTGGTTAAAGAGTGTAAGGGCAAGTTAAAACACGACGAAGGAGAAACTCAGCTGGATAAACAGTGTAAGGAGAAGTTAAAACAATGAAAGAGAAACTCAGCTGGTGAAACAGTATAAGGTGAATTTAAAACACCACGTTTGAGAAACTCAGCTGGTTGAACGGTGTAAAGTGAAGTTAAAATGCAACGATGGAGAAACTGATCTGGTTAAAGAGTGTAAGGTGAAGTTAAAACACAATGATGGAGGAACTCATCTGGTTCAACAGTGTAAAGTGAAGTGAAAACACCACGATGGAGAAACTCAGCTGGTTAAACAGTGTAAAGTGAAGTTAAAGCCCAACGATGGAGATGCTCAGCTGGTTACACAGTGTAAGGTGAAGTTAAAACGCAACGATGGATAAACTCATCTGGTTAAAGAGTGTAAGGTGAAGTTAAAACACAATGATGGAGGAACTCATCTTGTTCAACAGTGTAAAGTGAAGTGAAAACACCACGATGGAGAAACTCAGCTGGTTAAACAGTGTAAAATGAAGTTAAAGCCCAACGATGGAGAAGCTCAGCTGGTTACACAGTGTAAGGTGAAGTTAAAACGCAACGATGGATAAACTCATCTGGTTAAAGAGTGTAAGGTGAAGTTCAAACACAATGATGGAGGAACTCATCTGGTTCAACAGTGTAAAGTGAAGTGAAAACACCACGATGGAGAAACTCAGCTGGTTAAACAGTGTAAAGTGAAGTTAAAGCCCAACGATGGAGAAACTCAGCTGGTTAAACAGCGTAAGGTGAACTAAAAACAGAACGATGGAGAAACTAAGCTGGTTAAACAGTGTAAAGTGAAGTTAAAGCCCAACGATGGAGAAGCTCAGCTGGTTACACAGTGTAAGGTGAAGTTAAAACGCAACGATGGATAAACTCATCTGGTTAAAGAGTGTAAGGTGAAGTTAAAACACAATGATGGAGGAACACATTTGGTTCAACAGTGTAAAGTGTAGGGAAAACGCAACGATGGAGAAACTCAGCTGGTTAAACAGCGTAAGCTGAACTAAAAACAGAATAATGGAGAAACTAAGCTGGTTAAACAGTGTAAGGTGAAGTTAAAACACAATGATGAAGAAACTCAACTTCATGAACAGTGTCAGGTGAAATTAAACCACCACGATGGAGAAATTAGGCTGGTTAAACACTGTAAAGTGAAGTTAAAACGCTGCAATGGAGATACTGCTGGTTAAACAGTGTAAGGTGAAGTTAAAACACCACGATGGCGACACTCAGCTGGTTAAACAGTGTAAGGTGAAGTTAAAGCACATCGTTGGAGAAACTCAGCTGGTTAAACAGTGTAAGGTGAAGTTAAAACACAAGAATGTGGAAACTACTGGTTAAAGAGTGTAAGGGCAAGTTAAAACACGACGAAGGAGAAACTCAGCTGGATAAACAGTGTAAGGAGAAGTTAAAACAATGATAGAGAAACTCAGCTGGTGAAACAGTGTAAGGTGAATTTAAAACACCACGATGGAGAAACTCAGCTGGTTGAACGGTGTAAAGTGAAGTTAAAACGCAACGATGGAGAAACTCAGCTGGTTAAACAGAGTAAGGTCAACTAAAAACAGAACGATGGAGAAACTCAGCTGGTTGAACGGTGTAAAGTGAAGTTAAAACGCAACGATGGAGAAACTAAGCTGGTTAAACAGTGTAAAGTGAAGTTAAAGCCCAACGATGGAGAAACTCAGCTTGTTAAACAGTATAAGGCGAAGTTAAAACACAACGATGGAAAAACTCATCTGGTTAAACAGTGTAAAATGAACTTAAAACGCAACGATGGAGAAACTCATCTGGTTAAACAGTGTAAAATGAACTTAAAACGCAACGATGGAGAAACTCATCTGGTTAAACAGTGTAAAATGAACTTAAAACGCAACGATGGAGAAAATCATCTGGTTAAACAGTGTAAAATGAACTTAAAACACAACGATGGAGAAAGTCAGCTTGTTAAACAGTATAAGGCGAAGTTAAAACACAACGATGGAGAAACTCAGCTGTTTAAACAGTGTAAGGTGAAGTTAAAACACGACGAAGGAGAAACTCAGCTGGTTAAACAGTGTAAGATGAAGTTAAAACACAACGATGGAGAAAATCATCTGGTTAAACAGTGTAAAATGAACTTAAAACACAACGATGGAGAAAGTCAGCTTGTTAAACAGTATAAGGCGAAGTTAAAACACCACGATGGAGAAACTCAGCTGTTTAAACAGTGTAAGGTGAAGTTAAAACACGACGAAGGAGAAACTCAGCTGTTTAAACATTGTAAGGAGAAGTTAAAACACAACTATGGAGAAACTCTGCTGGTTAAACTGTGCAAGGTGAAGTTAAAACACAACGATGGAGAAACTCAGCTGGTTAAACAGTGTAAGGTGAAGTTAAAACACAAGAATGTAGAAACTACTGGTTAAACAGTGTAAGGTGAAGTTAAAACACGACGAAGGAGAAACTCATCTGGTTAAACAGTGTAAGGAGAAGTTAAAACAATGATAGAGAATCTCAGCTGGTGAAACAGTGTAAGGTGAATTTAAAACACCACGATGGAGAAAATCAGCTGGTTTAAAGGTGTAAAGTGAAGTTAAAACGCAACGATGGAGAAACTCATCTGGTTAAAGAGTGTAAGGTGAAGTTAAAACACAATGATGGAGGAACTCATCTGGTTCAACAGTGTAAAGTGAAGTGAAAACGCAACGATGGAGAAACTCAGCTGGTTAAACAGCGTAAGGTCAACTAAAAACAGAACGATGGAGAAACTAAGCTGGTTAAACAGTGTAAAGTGAAGTTAAAGCACAACGTTGGAGAAACTCAGCTGGTTACACAGTGTAAGGTGAAGTTAAAACGCAACGATGGAGAAACTCAGCTTGTTAAACAGTGTAAGTTGAAGTTAAAACACGACGAAGGAGAAACTCAGCTGGTTAAACAGTGTAAGGAGAAATTAAAACACAACTATGGAGAAACTCAGCTGGTTAAACAGTGTAAGAAGAAGTTAAAACACCACGATGGAGTCACTCAGCTGGTTAAAAAGTGTAAAATGAAGTTAAAACTCAATGATGGAGAAACTCAGCTGGTTAAACAGTGTAAAGTGAAGTTAAAACACCACGATGGAGAAACTCAGCTGGTTAAACAGTGTAAGGTGAAGTTAAAACACGACGAAGGAGAAACTCAGCTGGTTAAACAGTGTAAGGAGAAGGTAAAACACAACTATAGAGAAACTCAGCTGGTTAAACAGTGTAATTAGAAGTTAAAACAATGATTGAGAAACTCAGCTGGTGAAACAGTGTAAGGTGAATTTAAAACACCACGATGGAGAAACTCAGCTGGTTGAACAATGTAAAGTGAAGTTAAAACGCAACAATGGAGTAACTCATCTGGTTAAAGAGTGTAAGGTGAAGTTAAAACACAATGATGGAGGAACACATTTGGTTCAACAGTGTAAAGTGTAGTGAAAACGCAACGATGGAGAAACTCAGCTGGTTAAACAGCGTAAGGTGAACTAAAAACAGAACGATGGGGAAACTAAGCTGGTTAAACAGTGTAAGGTGAAGTTAAAACACAATGATGAAGAAACTCAACTTGATGAACAGTGTAAGGTGAAATTAAACCACCACGATGGAGAAATTAGGCTGGTTAAACACTGTAAAGTGAAGTTAAAATGCTACAATGGAGATACTGCTGGTTAAACAGTGTAAGGTGAAGTTAAAACACCACGATGGTGACACTCAGCTGGTTAAACAATGTAAGGTGAAGTTAAAGCACATCGTTGGAGAAACTCAGCTGGTTAAACAGTGTAAAGTGAAGTTAAAACTCAATGATGGAGAAACTCAGCTGGTTAAACAGTGTAAAGTGAAGTTAAAACACAAGAATGTAGAAACTACTGGTTAAAGAGTGTAAGGTCAAGTTAAAACATGACGAAGGAGAAACTCAGCTGGATAAACAGTGTAAGGAGAAGTTAAAACAATGATAGAGAAACTCAGCTGGTGAAACAGTGTAAGGTGAATTTAAAACACCACGATGGAGAAACTCAGCTGGTTGAACGGTGTAAAGTGAAGTTAAAACGCAACGATGGAGAAACTGATCTGGTTAAAGAGTGTAAGGTGAAGTTAAAACACAATGATGGAGGAACTCATCTGGTTCAACAGTGTAAAGTGAAGTGAAAACGCAACGATGGAGAAACTCAGCTGGTTAAACAGCGTAAGGTGAACTAAAAACAGAACGATGGAGAAACTAAGCTGGTTAAACAGTGTAAAGTGAAGTTAAAACACCACGATGGAGAAACTCAGCTGTTTAAACAGTGTAAGGTGAAGTTAAAACACGACGAAGGAGAAACTCAGCTGTTTAAACATTGTAAGGAGAAGTTAAAACACAACTATGGAGAAACTCAGCTGGTTAAACAGTGTAAGGAGTAGTTAAAACACCACAATGGAGTAACTCAGCTGGTTAAACAGTGTAAAGTGAAGTTAAAGCACAATGTTGGCGAAACTCATCTGGTTACACAGTGTAAGGTGAAGTTAAAACGCAACGATGGAGAAACTCAGCTGGTTAAACAGTGTAAAATGAACTTAAAACGCAACGATGGAGAAACTCAGCTTGTTAAACAGTATAAGGCGAAGTTAAAACACAACGATGTAGGAACTCATCTGGTTAAACAGTGTAAAATGAACTTAAAACACAACGATGGAGAAGCTGATCTGGTTAAACAGTGTAAAATGAACTAAAAACGCAACAATGGAGAAACTCAGCTTGTTAAACAGTATAAGGCGAAGTTAAAACACAACGATGGAAAAACTCATCTGGTTAAACAGTGTAAAATGAACTTAAAACGCAACGATGGAGAAACTCATCTGGTTAAACAGTGTAAAATGAACTTAAAACGCAACGATGGAGAAACTCATCTGGTTAAACAGTGTAAAATGAACTTAAAACGCAACGATGGAGAAAATCATCTGGTTAAACAGTGTAAAATGAACTTAAAACACAACGATGGAGAAAGTCAGCTTGTTAAACAGTATAAGGCGAAGTTAAAACACAACGATGGAAAAACTCATCTGGTTAAACGGTGTAAAATGAACTTAAAACACAACGATGGAGAAACTCAGCTTGTTAAACAGTATAAGGCGAAGTTAAAACACAACGATGGAAAAAATCATCTGGGTAAACAGTGTAAGGTCAAGTTAAAACACAACGATGGAGAAACTCTGCTGGTTAAACTGTGCAAGGTGAAGTTAAAACACAATGATGGAGAAACTCTGCTGGTTAAACTGTGCAAGGTGAAGTTAAAACACAACGATGGAGAAACTCTGCTGGTTGTACAGTGTAAAGTGAAGTTAAAATGCAACGATGGAGAAACTCAGCTGGTGAAACAGTGTAAGGTGATGTTAAAACACAATGATGAAGAAACTCAACTTGATGAACAGTGTAAGGTGAAGTTAAACCACCACGATGGAGAAACTAGGCTGGTTAAACACTGTAAAGTGAAGTTAAAACGCTACAATGGAGATACTGCTGGTTAAACAATGTAAGGTGAAGTTAAAACACCACGATGGAGACACTCAGCTGGTTAAACAGTGTAAGGAGAAGGTAAAACACAACTATGGAGAAACTCAGCTGGTGAAACAGTGTAAAGTGAAGTTAAAACACCACGTTGGAGAAACTCAGCTGGTTGAAAGGTATAAAGTGAAGTTAAAACTCAACGATGGAGAAACTCATCTGGTTAAAGAGTGTAAGGTGAAGTTAAAACACAATGATGGAGGAACTCATCTGGTTCAACAGTGTAAAGTGAAGTGAAAACGCAACGATGGAGAAACTCAGCTGGTTAAACAGCGTAAGGTGAACTAAAAACAGAACGATGGAGAAACTCATCTGGTTAAACAGTGTAAAATGAACTTAAAACGCAATGATGGAGAAACCTATCTGGTTAAACAGTGTAAAATGAACTTAAAACGCAACGATGGAGAAACTCAGCTTGTTGAACAGTATAAGGCGAAGTTAAAACACAACGATGGAGGAACTCATCTGGTTAAACATTGTAAAATGAACTTAAAACACAACGATGGAGAAGATGATCTGGTTAAACAGTGTAAAATGAACTACAAACGCAACAATGGAGAAACTCAGCTTGTTAAACAGTATAAGGCGAAGTTAAAACACAACGATGGAAAAACTCATCTGGTTAAACAGTGTAAAATGAACTTAAAACACAACGATGGAGAAACTCAGCTTGTTAAACAGTATAAGGCGAAGTTAAAACACAACGATGGAAATAATAATCTGGTTAAACAGTGTAAGGTCAAGTTAAAACACAACGATGGAGAAACTCTGCTGGTTAAACTGTGCAAGGTGAAGTTAAAACACAACGATGGAGAAACTCTGCTGGTTGTACAGTGTAAAGTGAAGTTAAAATGCAACGATGGAGAAACTCAGCTGGTGAAACAGTGTAAGGTGATGTTAAAACACAATGATGAAGAAACTCAACTTGATGAACAGTGTAAGGTGAAGTTAAACCACCACGATGGAGAAACTAGGCTGGTTAAACACTGTAAAGTGAAGTTAAAACGCTACAATGGAGATACTGCTGGTTAAACAATGTAAGGTGAAGTTAAAACACCACGATGGAGACACTCAGCTGGTTAAACAGTGTAAGGAGAAGGTAAAACACAACTATGGAGAAACTCAGCTAGTTAAACCGTGTAAGAAGTTAAAACAATGATGGAGAAACTCAGCTGGTGAAACAGTGTAAGGTGAATTTAAAACACCACGATGGAGAAACTCAGCTGGTTGAACGGTGTAAAGTGAAGTTAAAATGCAACGATGGAGTAACTCCTCTGGTTAAAGAGTGTAAGGTGAAGTTAAAACACAATGATGGAGGAACACATTTGGTTCAACAGTGTAAAGTGTAGTGAAAACGCAACGATGGAGAAACTCAGCTGGTTAAACAGCGTAAGGTGAACTAAAAACAGAACGATGGAGAAACTGATCTGGTTAAAGAGTGTAAAGTGAAGTTAAAACACCACGATGGAGAAACTCAGCTGTTTAAACAGTGTAAGGTGAAGTTAAAACACGACGAAGGAGAAACTCAGCTGTTTAAACATTGTAAGGAGAAGTTAAAACACAACTATGGAGAAACTCAGCTGGTTAAACAGTGTAAGGAGTAGTTAAAACACCACAATGGAGTAACTCAGCTGGTTAAACAGTGTAAGGTGAAGTTAAAGCACAATGTTGGCGAAACTCAGCTGGTTACACAGTGTAAGGTGAAGTTAAAACGCAACGATGGAGAAACTCAGCTGGTTAAACAGTGTAAGTTGAAGTAAAAACGCAATGATGGAGAAACCCAGCAGGTTAAACAGTGTAAAGTGAAGTTAAAACACCACGATGGAGAAACTCAGCTGGTTAAACTGTGTAAGGTGTAGTTGAAGCACAACAATGGAGAAACTCAGCTGGGTAAACATTGCAAGGGATTTAAAACACAACGATGGATAAACTCAGCTGGTTAAACAGTGTAAGGTGAAGTTAAACCACTACGATGGAGAAACTCAGCAGGTTAAACAGTGTAAAGAGAAGTTACAACACAACGATGGAGAAACTCAGCTGGTTAAACAGTGTAAGATGAAGTTAAAACACAACGATGGAGAAACTCATCTGGTTAAACAGTGTAAAATGAACTTAAAACGCAACGATGGAGAAACTCATCTGGTTAAACAGTGTAAAATGAACTAAAAACACAACGATGGAGAAACTCAGTTTGTTAAACAGTATAAGGCGAAGTTAAAACACAACGATGGAGGAACTCATCTGGTTAAACATTGTAAAATGAACTTAAAACACAACGATGGAGAAGATGATCTGGTTAAACAGTGTAAAATGAACTAAAAACGCAACAATGGAGAAACTCAGCTTGTTAAACAGTATAAGGCGAAGTTAAAACACAACGATGGAAAAACTCATCTGGTTAAACGGTGTAAAATGAACTTAAAACACAACGATGGAGAAACTCAGCTTGTTAAACAGTATAAGACGAAGTTAAAACACAACGATGGAAAAAATCATCTGGTTAAACAGTGTAAGGTCAAGTTAAAACACAACGATGGAGAAACTCTGCTGGTTAAACAGCGTAAGGTGAACTAAAAACAGAACGATGGAGAAACTAAGCTGGTTAAACAGTGTAAAGTGAAGTTAAAACACCACGATGGAGAAACTCAGCTGTTTAAACAGTGTACGGTGAAGTTAAAACACGACGAAGGAGAAACTCAGCTGTTTAAACATTGTAAGGAGAAGTTAAAACACAACTATGGAGAAACTCAGCTAGTTAAACAGTGTAAGGAGTAGTTAAAACACCACAATGGAGTAACTCAGCTGGTTAAACAGTGTAAAGTGAAGTTAAAGCACAATGTTGGCGAAACTCAGCTGGTTACACAGTGTAAGGTGAAGTTAAAACGCAACGATGGAGAAACTCAGCTTGTTAAACAGTATAAGGCGAAGTTAAAACACAACGATGGAAAAAATCATCTGGTTAAACAGTGTAAGGTCAAGTTAAAACACAACGATGGAGAAACTCTGCTGGTTAAACTGTGCAAGGTGAAGTTAAAACACAACGATGGAGAAACTCTGCTGGTTGTACAGTGTAAAGTGAAGTTAAAATGCAACGATGGAGAAACTCAGCTGGTGAAACAGTGTAAGGTGATGTTAAAACACAATGATGAAGAAACTCAACTTGATGAACAGTGTAAGGTGAAGTTAAACCACCACGATGGAGAAACTAGGCTGGTTAAACACTGTAAAGTGAAGTTAAAACGCTACAATGGAGATACTGCTGGTTAAACAATGTAAGGTGAAGTTAAAACACCACGATGGAGACACTCAGCTGGTTAAACAGTGTAAGGAGAAGGTAAAACACAACTATGGAGAAACTCAGCTAGTTAAACCGTGTAAGAAGTTAAAACAATGATGGAGAAACTCAGCTGGTGAAACAGTGTAAGGTGAATTTAAAACACCACGATGGAGAAACTCAGCTGGTTGAACGGTGTAAAGTGAAGTTAAAACGCAACGATGGAGTAACTCCTCTGGTTAAAGAGTGTAAGGTGAAGTTAAAACACAATGATGGAGGAACACATTTGGTTCAACAGTGTAAAGTGTAGTGAAAACGCAACGATGGAGAAACTCAGCTGGTTAAACAGCGTAAGGTGAACTAAAAACAGAATGATGGAGAAACTAAGCTGGTTAAACAGTGTAAGGTGAAGTTAAAACACAATGATGAAGAAACTCAACTTCATGAACAGTGTCAGGTGAAATTAAACCACCACGATGGAGAAATTAGGCTGGTTAAACACTGTAAAGTGAAGTTAAAACGCTACAATGGAGATACTGCTGGTTAAACAGTGTAAGGTGAAGTTAAAACACCACGATGGCGACACTCAGCTGGTTAAACAGTGTAAGGTGAAGTTAAAGCACATCGTTGGAGAAACTCAGCTGGTTAAACAGTGTGAAGTGAAGTTAAAACTCAATGATGGAGAAACTCAGCTGGTTAAACAGTGTAAGGTGAAGTTAAAACACAAGAATGTGGAAACTACTGGTTAAAGAGTGTAAGGGCAAGTTAAAACACGACGAAGGAGAAACTCAGCTGGATAAACAGTGTAAGGAGAAGTTAAAACAATGAAAGAGAAACTCAGCTGGTGAAACAGTATAAGGTGAATTTAAAACACCACGTTGGAGAAACTCAGCTGGTTGAACGGTGTAAAGTGAAGTTAAAATGCAACGATGGAGAAACTGATCTGGTTAAAGAGTGTAAGGTGAAGTTAAAACACAATGATGGAGGAACTCATCTGGTTCAACAGTGTAAAGTGAAGTGAAAACACCACGATGGAGAAACTCAGCGGGTTAAACAGTGTAAAGTGAAGTTAAAGCCCAACGATGGAGAAGCTCAGCTGGTTACACAGTGTAAGGTGAAGTTAAAACGCAACGATGGATAAACTCATCTGGTTAAAGAGTGTAAGGTGAAGTTAAAAGACAATGATGGAGGAACTCATCTGGTTCAACAGTGTAAAGTGAAGTGAAAACACCACGATGGAGAAACTCAGCTGGTTAAACAGTGTAAAATGAAGTTAAAGCCCAACGATGGAGAAGCTCAGCTGGTTACACAGTGTAAGGTGAAGTTAAAACGCAACGATGGATAAACTCATCTGATTAAAGAGTGTAAGGTGAAGTTAAAACACAATGATGGAGGAACTCATCTGGTTCAACAGTGTAAAGTGAAGTGAAAACACCACGATGGAGAAACTCAGCTGGTTAAATAGTGTAAAGTGAAGTTAAAGCCCAACGATGGAGAAACTCAGCTGGTTAAACAGCGTAAGGTGAACTAAAAACAGAACGATGGAGAAACTAAGCTGATTAAACAGTGTAAAGTGAAGTTAAAACACCACGATGGAGAAACTCAGCTGTTTAAACAGTGTAAGGTGAAGTTAAAACACGATGAAGGAGAAACTCAGCTGTTTAAACATTGTAAGGAGAAGTTAAAACACAACTATGGAGAAACTCAGCTGGTTAAACAGTGTAAGGAGTAGTTAAAACACCACAATGGAGTAACTCAGCTGGTTAAACAGTGTAAGGTGTAGTTAAAACGCAAAGATGGAGAAACTCATCTGGTTAAACAGTGTAAGGTGAAGTAAAAACGCAACGATGGAGAAACCCAGCAGGTTAAACAGTGTAAAGTGAAGTTAAAACACCACGATGGAGAAACTCAGCTGGTTAAACTGTGTAAGGTGTAGTTGAAGCACAACAATGGAGAAACTCAGCTGGGTAAACATTGCAAGGGATTTAAAACACAACGATGGATAAACTCAGCTGGTTAAACAGTGTAAGGTGAAGTTAAACCACTACGATGGAGAAACTCAGCAGGTTAAACAGTGTAAAGAGAAGTTACAACACAACGATGGAGAAACTCAGCTGGTTAAACAGTGTAAGTAGAAGTTAAAACAATGATGGAGAAACTCAGCTGGTGAAACAGTGTAAGGTGAATTTAAAACACCACGATGGAGAAACTCAGCTGGTTGAACGGTGTAAAGTGAAGTTAAAATGCAACGATGGAGAAACTGATCTGGTTAAAGAGTGTAAGGTGAAGTTAAAACACAATGATGGAGGAACTCATCTGGTTCAACAGTGTAAAGTGAAGTGAAAACGCAATGATGGAGAAACTCAGCTGGTTAAACAGCGTAAGGTGAACTAAAAACAGAACGATGGAGAAACTAAGCTGGTTAAACAGTGTAAAGTGAAGTTAAAACACCACGATGGAGAAACTCAGCTGTTTAAACAGTGTAAGATGAAGTTAAAACACGACGAAGGAGAAACTCAGCTGTTTAAACATTGTAAGGAGAAGTTAAAACACAACTATGGAGAAACTCAGCTGGTTAAACAGTGTAAGGAGTAGTTAAAACACCACAATGGAGTAACTCAGCTGGTTAAACAGTGTAAGGTGAAGTTAAAGCACAATGTTGGCGAAACTCAGCTGGTTACACAGTGTAAGGTGAAGTTAAAACGCAACGATGGAGAAACTCAGCTGGTTAAACAGTGTAAGGTGAAGTAAAAACGCAATGATGGAGAATCCCAGCAGGTTAAACAGTGTAAAGTGAAGTTAAAACACCACGATGGAGAAACTCAGCTGGTTAAACTGTGTAAGGTGTAGTTGAAGCACAACAACGGAGAAACTCAGCTGGGTAAACATTGCAAGGGATTTAAAACACAACGATGGAAAAACTCAGCTGGTTAAACAGTGTAAGGTGAAGTTAAACCACTACGATGGAGAAACTCAGCAGGTTAAACAGTGTAAAGAGAAGTTACAACACAACGATGGAGAAACTCAGCTGGTTAAACAGTGTAAGATGAAGTTAAAACACAACGATGGAGAAACTCATCTGGTTAAACAGTGTAAAATGAACTTAAAACGCAACGATGGAGAAACTCATCTGGTTAAACAGTGTAAAATGAACTAAAAACACAACGATGGAGAAACTCAGCTAGTTAAACAGTATAAGGCGAATTTAAAACACAACGATGGAGGAACTCATCTGGTTAAACATTGTAAAATGAACTTAAAACACAACGATGGAGAAGATGATCTGTTTAAACAGTGTAAAATGAACTAAAAACGCAACAATGGAGAAACTCAGCTTGTTCAACAGTATAAGGCGAAGTTAAAACACAACGATGGAAAAACTCATCTGGTTAAACGGTGTAAAATGAACTTAAAACACAACGATGGAGAAACTCAGCTTGTTAAACAGTATAAGGCGAAGTTAAAACACAACGATGGAAAAAATCATCTGGTTAAACAGTGTAAGGTCAAGTTAAAACACAACGATGGAGAAACTCTGCTGGTTAAACTGTGCAAGGTGAAGTTAAAACACAACGATGGAGAAACTCTGCTGGTTGTACAGTGTAAAGTGAAGTTAAAATGCAACGATGGAGAAACTCAGCTGGTGAAACAGTGTAAGGTGATGTTAAAACACAATGATGAAGAAACTCAACTTGATGAACAGTGTAAGGTGAAGTTAAACCACCACGATGGAGAAACTAGGCTGGTTAAACACTGTAAAGTGAAGTTAAAACGCTACAATGGAGATACTGCTGGTTAAACAATGTAAGGTGAAGTTAAAACACCACGATGGAGACACTCAGCTGGTTAAACAGTGTAAGGAGAAGGTAAAACACAACTATGGAGAAACTCAGCTAGTTAAAACGTGTAAGGAGAAGTTAAAACAATGAAAGAGAAACTCAGCTGGTGAAACAGTGTAAGGTGAATTTAAAACACCACGATGGAGAAACTCAGCTGGTTGAACGGTGTAAAGTGAAGTTAAAACGCAACGATAGAGAAACTGATCTGGTTAAAGACTGTAAGGTGAAGTTAAAACACAATGATGGAGGAATTCATCTGGTTCAACAGTGTAAAGTGAAGTGAAAACGCTACGATGGAGAAACTCAGCTGGTTAAACAGCGTAAGGTGAACTAAAAACAGAACGATGGAGAAACTCATCTGGTTAAACAGTGTAAAATGAACTTAAAACGCAACGATGGAGAAACTCATCTGGTTAAACAGTGTAAAATGAACTTAAAACGCAACGATGGAGAAACTCAGCTTGTTGAACAGTATAAGGCGAAGTTAAAACACAACGATGGAGGAACTCATCTGGTTAAACATTGTAAAATGAACTTAAAACACAACGATGGAGAAGATGATCTGGTTAAACAGTGTAAAATGAACTAAAAACGCAACAATGGAGAAACTCAGCTTGTTAAACAGTATAAGGCGAAGTTAAAACACAACGATGGAAAAACTCATCTGGTTAAACAGTGTAAAATGAACTTAAAACACAACGATGGAGAAACTCAGCTTGTTAAACAGTATAAGGCGAAGTTAAAACACAACGATGGAAAAAATCATCTGGTTAAAAAGTGTAAGGTCAAGTTAAAACACAACGATGGAGAAACTCTGCTGGTTAAACAGCGTAAGGTGAACTAAAAACAGAACGATGGAGAAACTAAGCTGGTTAAACAGTGTAAAGTGAAGTTAAAACACCACGATGGACAAACTCTGCTGGTTAAACTGTGCAAGGTGAAGTTAAAACACAACGATGGAGAAACTCTGCTGGTTGTACAGTGTAAAGTGAAGTTAAAATGCAACGATGGAGAAACTCAGCTGGTGAAACAGTGTAAGGTGATGTTAAAACACAATGATGAAGAAACTCAACTTGATGAACAGTGTAAGGTGAAGTTAAACCACCACGATGGAGAAATTAGGCTGGTTAAACACTGTAAAGTGAAGTTAAAACGCTACAATGGAGATACTGCTGGTTAAACAGTGTAAGGTGAAGTTAAAACACCACGATGGGGACACTCAGCTGGTTAAACAGTGTAAGGAGAAGGTAAAACACAACTATGGAGAAACTCAGCTGGTTAAACAGTGTAAGGAGAAGTTAAAACAATGATGGAGAAACTCAGCTGGTGAAACAGTGTAAGGTGAATTTAAAACACCACGATGGAGAAACTCAGCTGGTTGAACGGTGTAAAGTGAAGTTAAAACGCAACGATGGAGTAACTCCTCTGGTTAAAGAGTGTAAGGTGAAGTTAAAACACAATGATGGAGGAACACATTTGGTTCAACAGTGTAAAGTGTAGTGAAAACGCAACGATGGAGAAACTCAGCTGGTTAAACAGCGTAAGGTGAACTAAAAACAGAATGATGGAGAAACTAAGCTGGTTAAACAGTGTAAGGTGAAGTTAAAACACAATGATGAAGAAACTCAACTTCATGAACAGTGTCAGGTGAAATTAAACCACCACGATGGAGAAATTAGGCTGGTTAAACACTGTAAAGTGAAGTTAAAACGCTACAATGGAGATACTGCTGGTTAAACAGTGTAAGGTGAAGTTAAAACACCACGATGGCGACACTCAGCTGGTTAAACAGTGTAAGGTGAAGTTAAAGCACATCGTTGGAGAAACTCAGCTGGTTAAACAGTGAGAAGTGAAGTTAAAACTCAATGATGGAGAAACTCAGCTGGTTAAACAGTGTAAGGTGAAGTTAAAACACAAGAATGTGGAAACTACTGGTTAAAGAGTGTAAGGGCAAGTTAAAACACGACGAAGGAGAAACTCAGCTGGATAAACAGTGTAAGGAGAAGTTAAAACAATGAAAGAGAAACTCAGCTGGTGAAACAGTATAAGGTGAATTTAAAACACCACGTTGGAGAAACTCAGCTGGTTGAACGGTGTAAAGTGAAGTTAAAATGCAACGATGGAGAAACTGATCTGGTTAAAGAGTGTAAGGTGAAGTTAAAACACAATGATGGAGGAACTCATCTGGTTCAACAGTGTAAAGTGAAGTGAAAACACCACGATGGAGAAACTCAGCGGGTTAAACAGTGTAAAGTGAAGTTAAAGCCCAACGATGGAGAAGCTCAGCTGGTTACACAGTGTAAGGTGAAGTTAAAACGCAACGACGGATAAACTCATCTGGTTAAAGAGTGTAAGGTGAAGTTAAAACACAATGATGGAGGAACTCATTTGGTTCAACAGTGTAAAGTGAAGTGAAAACACCACGATGGAGAAACTCAGCTGGTTAAACAGTGTAAAATGAAGTTAAAGCCCAACGATGGAGAAGCTCAGCTGGTTACACAGTGTAAGGTGAAGTTAAAACGCAACGATGGATAAACTCATCTGATTAAAGAGTGTAAGGTGAAGTTAAAACACAATGATGGAGGAACTCATCTGGTTCAACAGTGTAAAGTGAAGTGAAAACACCACGATGGAGAAACTCAGCTGGTTAAACAGTGTAAAGTGAAGTTAAAGCCCAACGATGGAGAAACTCAGCTGGTTAAACAGCGTAAGGTGAACTAAAAACAGAACGATGGAGAAACTAAGCTGGTTAAACAGTGTAAAGTGAAGTTAAAACACCACGATGGAGAAACTCAGCTGTTTAAACAGTGTAAGGTGAAGTTAAAACACGATGAAGGAGAAACTCAGCTGTTTAAACATTGTAAGGAGAAGTTAAAACACAACTATGGAGAAACTCAGCTGGTTAAACAGTGTAAGGAGTAGTTAAAACACCACAATGGAGTAACTCAGCTGGTTAAACAGTGTAAGGTGTAGTTAAAACGCAAAGATGGAGAAACTCATCTGGTTAAACAGTGTAAGGTGAAGTAAAAACGCAACGATGGAGAAACCCAGCAGGTTAAACAGTGTAAAGTGAAGTTAAAACACCACGATGGAGAACCTCAGCTGGTTAAACTGTGTAAGGTGTAGTTGAAGCACAACAATGGAGAAACTCAGCTGGGTAAACATTGCAAGGGATTTAAAACACAACGATGGATAAACTCAGCTGGTTAAACAGTGTAAGGTGAAGTTAAACCACTACGATGGAGAAACTCAGCAGGTTAAACAGTGTAAAGAGAAGTTACAACACAACGATGGTGAAACTCAGCTGGTTAAACAGTGTAAGTAGAAGTTAAAACAATGATGGAGAAACTCAGCTGGTGAAACAGTGTAAGGTGAATTTAAAACACCACGATGGAGAAACTCAGCTGGTTGAACGGTGTAAAGTGAAGTTAAAACGCAACGATGGAGAAACTGATCTGGTTAAAGAGTGTAAGGTGAAGTTAAAACACAATGATGGAGGAACTCATCTGGTTCAACAGTGTAAAGTGAAGTGAAAACGCAACGATGGAGAAACTCAGCTGGTTAAACAGCGTAAGGTGAACTAAAAACAGAACGATGGAGAAACTAAGCTGGTTAAACAGTGTAAAGTGAAGTTAAAACACCACGATGGAGAAACTCAGCTGTTTAAACAGTGTAAGATGAAGTTAAAACACGACGAAGGAGAAACTCAGCTGTTTAAACATTGTAAGGAGAAGTTAAAACACAACTATGGAGAAACTCAGCTGGTTAAACAGTGTAAGGAGTAGTTAAAACACCACAATGGAGTAACTCAGCTGGTTAAACAGTGTAAGGTGAAGTTAAAGCACAATGTTGGCGAAACTCAGCTGGTTACACAGTGTAAGGTGAAGTTAAAACGCAACGATGGAGAAACTCAGCTGGTTAAACAGTGTAAGGAGTAGTTAAAACACCACAATGGAGTAACTCAGCTGGTTAAACAGTGTAAGGTGAAGTTAAAGCACAATGTTGGCGAAACTCAGCTGGTTACACAGTGTAAGGTGAAGTTAAAACGCAACGATGGAGAAACTCAGCTGGTTAAACAGTGTAAGGTGAAGTAAAAACGCAATGATGGAGAATCCCAGCAGGTTAAACAGTGTAAAGTGAAGTTAAAACACCACGATGGAGAAACTCAGCTGGTTAAACTGTGTAAGGTGTAGTTGAAGCACAACAACGGAGAAACTCAGCTGGGTAAACATTGCAAGGGATTTAAAACACAACGATGGAAAAACTCAGCTGGTTAAACAGTGTAAGGTGAAGTTAAACCACTACGGTGGAGAAACTCAGCAGGTTAAACAGTGTAAAGAGAAGTTACAACACAACGATGGAGAAACTCAGCTGGTTAAACAGTGTAAGATGAAGTTAAAACACAACGATGGAGAAACTCATCTGGTTAAACAGTGTAAAATGAACTTAAAACGCAACGATGGAGAAACTCATCTGGTTAAACAGTGTAAAATGAACTAAAAACACAACGATGGAGAAACTCAGCTAGTTAAACAGTATAAGGCGAATTTAAAACACAACGATGGAGGAACTCATCTGGTTAAACATTGTAAAATGAACTTAAAACACAACGATGGAGAAGATGATCTGTTTAAACAGTGTAAAATGAACTAAAAACGCAACAATGGAGAAACTCAGCTTGTTCAACAGTATAAGGCGAAGTTAAAACACAACGATGGAAAAACTCATCTGGTTAAACGGTGTAAAATGAACTTAAAACACAACGATGGAGAAACTCAGCTTGTTAAACAGTATAAGGCGAAGTTAAAACACAACGATGGAAAAAATCATCTGGTTAAACAGTGTAAGGTCAAGTTAAAACACAACGATGGAGAAACTCTGCTGGTTAAACTGTGCAAGGTGAAGTTAAAACACAACGATGGAGAAACTCTGCTGGTTGTACAGTGTAAAGTGAAGTTAAAATGCAACGATGGAGAAACTCAGCTGGTGAAACAGTGTAAGGTGATGTTAAAACACAATGATGAAGAAACTCAACTTGATGAACAGTGTAAGGTGAAGTTAAACCACCACGATGGAGAAACTAGGCTGGTTAAACACTGTAAAGTGAAGTTAAAACGCTACAATGGAGATACTGCTGGTTAAACAATGTAAGGTGAAGTTAAAACACCACGATGGAGACACTCAGCTGGTTAAACAGTGTAAGGAGAAGGTAAAACACAACTATGGAGAAACTCAGCTAGTTAAAACGTGTAAGGAGAAGTTAAAACAATGAAAGAGAAACTCAGCTGGTGAAACAGTGTAAGGTGAATTTAAAACACCACGATGGAGAAACTCAGCTGGTTGAACGGTGTAAAGTGAAGTTAAAACGCAACGATAGAGAAACTGATCTGGTTAAAGACTGTAAGGTGAAGTTAAAACACAATGATGGAGGAATTCATCTGGTTCAACAGTGTAAAGTGAAGTGAAAACGCTACTATGGAGAAACTCAGCTGGTTAAACAGCGTAAGGTGAACTAAAAACAGAACGATGGCGAAACTCATCTGGTTAAACAGTGTAAAATGAACTTAAAACGCAACGATGGAGAAACTCATCTGGTTAAACAGTGTAAAATGAACTTAAAACGCAACGATGGAGAAACTCAGCTTGTTGAACAGTATAAGGCGAAGTTAAAACACAACGATGGAGGAACTCATCTGGTTAAACATTGTAAAATGAACTTAAAACACAACGATGGAGAAGATGATCTGGTTAAACAGTGTAAAATGAACTAAAAACGCAACAATGGAGAAACTCAGCTTGTTAAACAGTATAAGGCGAAGTTAAAACACAACGATGGAAAAACTCATCTGGTTAAACAGTGTAAAATGAACTTAAAACACAACGATGGAGAAACTCAGCTTGTTAAACAGTATAAGGCGAAGTTAAAACACAACGATGGAAAAAATCATCTGGTTAAAAAGTGTAAGGTCAAGTTAAAACACAACGATGGAGAAACTCTGCTGGTTAAACAGCGTAAGGTGAACTAAAAACAGAACGATGGAGAAACTAAGCTGGTTAAACAGTGTAAAGTGAAGTTAAAACACCACGATGGAGAAACTCTGCTGGTTAAACTGTGCAAGGTGAAGTTAAAACACAACGATGGAGAAACTCTGCTGGTTGTACAGTGTAAAGTGAAGTTAAAATGCAACGATGGAGAAACTCAGCTGGTGAAACAGTGTAAGGTGATGTTAAAACACAATGATGAAGAAACTCAACTTGATGAACAGTGTAAGGTGAAGTTAAACCACCACGATGGAGAAATTAGGCTGGTTAAACACTGTAAAGTGAAGTTAAAACGCTACAATGGAGATACTGCTGGTTAAACAGTGTAAGGTGAAGTTAAAACACCACGATGGGGACACTCAGCTGGTTAAACAGTGTAAGGAGAAGGTAAAACACAACTATGGAGAAACTCAGCTGGTTAAACAGTGTAAGGAGAAGTTAAAACAATGATGGAGAAACTCAGCTGGTGAAACAGTGTAAGGTGAATTTAAAACACCACGATGGAGAAACTCAGCTGGTTGAACGGTGTAAAGTGAAGTTAAAACGCAACGATGGAGTAACTCCTCTGGTTAAAGAGTGTAAGGTGAAGTTAAAACACAATGATGGAGGAACACATTTGGTTCAACAGTGTAAAGTGTAGTGAAAACGCAACGATGGAGAAACTCAGCTGGTTAAACAGCGTAAGGTGAACTAAAAACAGAATGATGGAGAAACTAAGCTGGTTAAACAGTGTAAGGTGAAGTTAAAACACAATGATGAAGAAACTCAACTTCATGAACAGTGTCAGGTGAAATTAAACCACCACGATGGAGAAATTAGGCTGGTTAAACACTGTAAAGTGAAGTTAAAACGCTACAATGGAGATACTGCTGGTTAAACAGTGTAAGGTGAAGTTAAAACACCACGATGGCGACACTCAGCTGGTTAAACAGTGTAAGGTGAAGTTAAAGCACATCGTTGGAGAAACTCAGCTGGTTAAACAGTGAGAAGTGAAGTTAAAACTCAATGATGGAGAAACTCAGCTGGTTAAACAGTGTAAGGTGAAGTTAAAACACAAGAATGTGGAAACTACTGGTTAAAGAGTGTAAGGGCAAGTTAAAACACGACGAAGGAGAAACTCAGCTGGATAAACAGTGTAAGGAGAAGTTAAAACAATGAAAGAGAAACTCAGCTGGTGAAACAGTATAAGGTGAATTTAAAACACCACGTTGGAGAAACTCAGCTGGTTGAACGGTGTAAAGTGAAGTTAAAATGCAACGATGGAGAAACTGATCTGGTTAAAGAGTGTAAGGTGAAGTTAAAACACAATGATGGAGGAACTCATCTGGTTCAACAGTGTAAAGTGAAGTGAAAACACCACGATGGAGAAACTCAGCGGGTTAAACAGTGTAAAGTGAAGTTAAAGCCCAACGATGGAGAAGCTCAGCTGGTTACACAGTGTAAGGTGAAGTTAAAACGCAACGACGGATAAACTCATCTGGTTAAAGAGTGTAAGGTGAAGTTAAAACACAATGATGGAGGAACTCATTTGGTTCAACAGTGTAAAGTGAAGTGAAAACACCACGATGGAGAAACTCAGCTGGTTAAACAGTGTAAAATGAAGTTAAAGCCCAACGATGGAGAAGCTCAGCTGGTTACACAGTGTAAGGTGAAGTTAAAACGCAACGATGGATAAACTCATCTGATTAAAGAGTGTAAGGTGAAGTTAAAACACAATGATGGAGGAACTCATCTGGTTCAACAGTGTAAAGTGAAGTGAAAACACCACGATGGAGAAACTCAGCTGGTTAAACAGTGTAAAGTGAAGTTAAAGCCCAACGATGGAGAAACTCAGCTGGTTAAACAGCGTAAGGTGAACTAAAAACAGAACGATGGAGAAACTAAGCTGGTTAAACAGTGTAAAGTGAAGTTAAAACACCACGATGGAGAAACTCAGCTGTTTAAACAGTGTAAGGTGAAGTTAAAACACGATGAAGGAGAAACTCAGCTGTTTAAACATTGTAAGGAGAAGTTAAAACACAACTATGGAGAAACTCAGCTGGTTAAACAGTGTAAGGAGTAGTTAAAACACCACAATGGAGTAACTCAGCTGGTTAAACAGTGTAAGGTGTAGTTAAAACGCAAAGATGGAGAAACTCATCTGGTTAAACAGTGTAAGGTGAAGTAAAAACGCAACGATGGAGAAACCCAGCAGGTTAAACAGTGTAAAGTGAAGTTAAAACACCACGATGGAGAACCTCAGCTGGTTAAACTGTGTAAGGTGTAGTTGAAGCACAACAATGGAGAAACTCAGCTGGGTAAACATTGCAAGGGATTTAAAACACAACGATGGATAAACTCAGCTGGTTAAACAGTGTAAGGTGAAGTTAAACCACTACGATGGAGAAACTCAGCAGGTTAAACAGTGTAAAGAGAAGTTACAACACAACGATGGTGAAACTCAGCTGGTTAAACAGTGTAAGTAGAAGTTAAAACAATGATGGAGAAACTCAGCTGGTGAAACAGTGTAAGGTGAATTTAAAACACCACGATGGAGAAACTCAGCTGGTTGAACGGTGTAAAGTGAAGTTAAAACGCAACGATGGAGAAACTGATCTGGTTAAAGAGTGTAAGGTGAAGTTAAAACACAATGATGGAGGAACTCATCTGGTTCAACAGTGTAAAGTGAAGTGAAAACGCAACGATGGAGAAACTCAGCTGGTTAAACAGCGTAAGGTGAACTAAAAACAGAACGATGGAGAAACTAAGCTGGTTAAACAGTGTAAAGTGAAGTTAAAACACCACGATGGAGAAACTCAGCTGTTTAAACAGTGTAAGATGAAGTTAAAACACGACGAAGGAGAAACTCAGCTGTTTAAACATTGTAAGGAGAAGTTAAAACACAACTATGGAGAAACTCAGCTGGTTAAACAGTGTAAGGAGTAGTTAAAACACCACAATGGAGTAACTCAGCTGGTTAAACAGTGTAAGGTGAAGTTAAAGCACAATGTTGGCGAAACTCAGCTGGTTACACAGTGTAAGGTGAAGTTAAAACGCAACGATGGAGAAACTCAGCTGGTTAAACAGTGTAAGGTGAAGTAAAAACGCAATGATGGAGAATCCCAGCAGGTTAAACAGTGTAAAGTGAAGTTAAAACACCACGATGGAGAAACTCAGCTGGTTAAACTGTGTAAGGTGTAGTTGAAGCACAACAACGGAGAAACTCAGCTGGGTAAACATTGCAAGGGATTTAAAACACAACGATGGATAAACTCAGCTGGTTAAACAGTGTAAGGTGAAGTTAAACCACTACGATGGAGAAACTCAGCAGGTTAAACAGTGTAAAGAGAAGTTACAACACAACGATGGAGAAACTCAGCTGGTTAAACAGTGTAAGATGAAGTTAAAACACAACGATGGAGAAACTCATCTGGTTAAACAGTGTAAAATGAACTTAAAACGCAACGATGGAGAAACTCATCTGGTTAAACAGTGTAAAATGAACTAAAAACACAACGATGGAGAAACTCAGCTAGTTAAACAGTATAAGGCGAATTTAAAACACAACGATGGAGGAACTCATCTGGTTAAACATTGTAAAATGAACTTAAAACACAACGATGGAGAAGATGATCTGTTTAAACAGTGTAAAATGAACTAAAAACGCAACAATGGAGAAACTCAGCTTGTTAAACAGTATAAGGCGAAGTTAAAACACAACGATGGAAAAACTCATCTGGTTAAACGGTGTAAAATGGACTTAAAACACAACGATGGAGAAACTCAGCTTGTTAAACAGTATAAGGCGAAGTTAAAACACAACGATGGAAAAAATCATCTGGTTAAACAGTGTAAGGTCAAGTTAAAACACAACGATGGAGAAACTCTGCTGGTTAAACTGTGCAAGGTGAAGTTAAAACACAACGATGGAGAAACTCTGCTGGTTGTACAGTGTAAAGTGAAGTTAAAATGCAACGATGGAGAAACTCAGCTGGTGAAACAGTGTAAGGTGATGTTAAAACACAATGATGAAGAAACTCAACTTGATGAACAGTGTAAGGTGAAGTTAAACCACCACGATGGAGAAACTAGGCTGGTTAAACACTGTAAAGTGAAGTTAAAACGCTACAATGGAGATACTGCTGGTTAAACAATGTAAGGTGAAGTTAAAACACCACGATGGAGACACTCAGCTGGTTAAACAGTGTAAGGAGAAGGTAAAACACAACTATGGAGAAACTCAGCTAGTTAAAACGTGTAAGGAGAAGTTAAAACAATGAAAGAGAAACTCAGCTGGTGAAACAGTGTAAGGTGAATTTAAAACACCACGATGGAGAAACTCAGCTGGTTGAACGGTGTAAAGTGAAGTTAAAACGCAACGATAGAGAAACTGATCTGGTTAAAGACTGTAAGGTGAAGTTAAAACACAATGATGGAGGAATTCATCTGGTTCAACAGTGTAAAGTGAAGTGAAAACGCTACGATGGAGAAACTCAGCTGGTTAAACAGCGTAAGGTGAACTAAAAACAGAACGATGGAGAAACTCATCTGGTTAAACAGTGTAAAATGAACTTAAAACGCAACGATGGAGAAACTCATCTGGTTAAACAGTGTAAAATGAACTTAAAACGCAACGATGGAGAAACTCAGCTTGTTGAACAGTATAAGGCGAAGTTAAAACACAACGATGGAGGAACTCATCTGGTTAAACATTGTAAAATGAACTTAAAACACAACGATGGAGAAGATGATCTGGTTAAACAGTGTAAAATGAACTAAAAACGCAACAATGGAGAAACTCAGCTTGTTAAACAGTATAAGGCGAAGTTAAAACACAACGATGGAAAAACTCATCTGGTTAAACAGTGTAAAATGAACTTAAAACACAACGATGGAGAAACTCAGCTTGTTAAACAGTATAAGGCGAAGTTAAAACACAACGATGGAAAAAATCATCTGGTTAAACAGTGTAAGGTCAAGTTAAAACACAACGATGGAGAAACTCTGCTGGTTAAACTGTGCAAGGTGAAGTTAAAACACAACGATGGAGAAACTCTGCTGGTTGTACAGTGTAAAGTGAAGTTAAAATGCAACGATGGAGAAACTCAGCTGGTGAAACAGTGTAAGGTGATGTTAAAACACAATGATGAAGAAACTCAACTTGATGAACACTGTAAGGTGAAGTTAAACCACCACGATGGAGAAATTAGGCTGGTTAAACACTGTAAAGTGAAGTTAAAACGCTACAATGGAGATACTGCTGGTTAAACAGTGTAAGGTGAAGTTAAAACACCACGATGGGGACACTCAGCTGGTTAAACAGTGTAAGGAGAAGGTAAAACACAACTATGGAGAAACTCAGCTGGTTAAACAGTGTAAGGAGAAGTTAAAACAATGATGGAGAAACTCAGCTGGTGAAACAGTGTAAGGTGAATTTAAAACACCACGATGGAGAAACTCAGCTGGTTGAACGGTGTAAAGTGAAGTTAAAACGCAACGATGGAGTAACTCCTCTGGTTAAAGAGTGTAAGGTGAAGTTAAAACACAATGATGGAGGAACACATTTGGTTCAACAGTGTAAAGTGTAGTGAAAACGCAACGATGGAGAAACTCAGCTGGTTAAACAGCGTAAGGTGAACTAAAAACAGAATGATGGAGAAACTAAGCTGGTTAAACAGTGTAAGGTGAAGTTAAAACACAATGATGGAGGAACTCATCTGGTTCAACAGTGTAAAGTGAAGTGAAAACACCACAATGGAGTAACTCAGCTGGTTAAACAGTGTAAGGTGTAGTTAAAACGCAAAGATGGAGAAACCCATCTGGTTAAACAGTGTAAAGTGAAGTTAAAACACCACGATGGAGAAACTCAGCTGGTTAAACTGTGTAAGGTGTAGTTGAAGCACAACAATGGAGAAACTCAGCTGGGTAAACATTGCAAGGGATTTAAAACACAACGATGGATAAACTCAGCTGGTTAAACAGTGTAAGGTGAAGTTAAACCACTACGATGGAGAAACTCAGCAGGTTAAACAGTGTAAAGAGAAGTTACAACACAACGATGGAGAAACTCAGCTGGTTAAACAGTGTAAGATGAAGTTAAAACACAACGATGGAGAAACTCATCTGGTTAAACAGTGTAAAATGAACTTAAAACGCAACAATGGAGAAACTCAGCTTGTTAAACAGTATAAGGCGAAGTTAAAACACAACGATGGAAAAACTCATCTGGTTAAACAGTGTAAAATGAACTTAAAACACAACGATGGAGAAACTCAGCTTGTTAAACAGTATAAGGCGAAGTTAAAACACAACGATGGAAAAAATCATCTTGTTAAACGGTGTAAGGTCAAGTTAAAACACAACGATGGAGAAACTCTGCTGGTTAAACTGTGCAAGGTGAAGTTAAAACACAACGATGGAGAAACTCTGCTGGTTGTACAGTGTAAAGTGAAGTTAAAATGCAACGATGGAGAAACTCAGCTGGTGAAACAGTGTAAAGTGATGTTAAAACACAATGATGAAGAAACTCAACTTGATGAACAGTGTAAGGTGAAGTTAAACCACCACGAAGGAGAAACTAGGCTGGTTAAACACTGTAAAGTGAAGTTAAAACGCAACAATGGAGATACTGCTGGTTAAACAATGTAAGGTGAAGTTAAAACACCACGATGGAGACACTCAGCTGGTTAAACAGTGTAAGGAGAAGGTAAAACACAACTATGGAGAAACTCAGCTAGTTAAACCGTGTAAGGAGTAGTTAAAACAATGATGGAGAAACTCAGCTTGTGAAACAGTGTAAGGTGAATTTAAAACACCACGATGGAGAAACTCAGCTGGTTGAACGGTGTAAAGTGAAGTTAAAACGCAACGATGGAGTAACGCCTCTGGTTAAAGAGTGTAAGGTGAAGTTAAAACACAATGATGGAGGAACTCATCTGGTTCAACAGTGTAAAGTGAAGTGAAAACACCACGATGGAGAAACTCAGCTGGTTAAACAGTGTAAAGTGAAGTTAAAGCCCAACGATGGAGAAACTCAGCTGGTTAAAGAGTGTAAGGTGAAGTTCAAACACAATGATGGAGGAACTCATCTGGTTCAACAGTGTAAAGTGAAGTGAAAACACCACGATGGAGAAACTCAGCTGGTTAAACAGTGTAAAGTGAAGTTAAAGCCCAACGATGGAGAAACTCAGCTGGTTAAACAGCGTAAGGTGAACTAAAAACAGAACGATGGAGAAACTAAGCTGGTTAAACAGTGTAAAGTGAAGTTAAAGCCCAACGATGGAGAAGCTCAGCTGGTTACACAGTGTAAGGTGAAGTTAAAACGCAACGATGGATAAACTCATCTGGTTAAAGAGTGTAAGGTGAAGTTAAAACACAATGATGGAGGAACACATTTGGTTCAACAGTGTAAAGTGTAGGGAAAACGCAACGATGGAGAAACTCAGCTGGTTAAACAGCGTAAGCTGAACTAAAAACAGAATAATGGAGAAACTAAGCTGGTTAAACAGTGTAAGGTGAAGTTAAAACACAATGATGAAGAAACTCAACTTCATGAACAGTGTCAGGTGAAATTAAACCACCACGATGGAGAAATTATGCTGGTTAAACACTGTAAAGTGAAGTTAAAACGCTGCAATGGAGATACTGCTGGTTAAACAGTGTAAGGTGAAGTTAAAACACCACGATGGCGACACTCAGCTGGTTAAACAGTGTAAGGTGAAGTTAAAGCACATCGTTGGAGAAACTCAGCTGGTTAAACAGTGTAAGGTGAAGTTAAAACACAAGAATGTGGAAACTACTGGTTAAAGAGTGTAAGGGCAAGTTAAAACACGACGAAGGAGAAACTCAGCTGGATAAACAGTGTAAGGAGAAGTTAAAACAATGATAGAGAAACTCAGCTGGTGAAACAGTGTAAGGTGAATTTAAAACACCACGATGGAGAAACTCAGCTGGTTGAACGGTGTAAAGTGAAGTTAAAACGCAACGATGGAGAAACTCAGCTGGTTAAACAGCGTAAGGTGAACTAAAAACAGAACGATGGAGAAACTAAGCTGGTTAAACAGTGTAAAGTGAAGTTAAAACACCACGATGGAGAAACTCAGCTGTTTAAACAGTGTAAGGTGAAGTTAAAACACGACGAAGGAGAAACTCAGCTGTTTAAACATTGTAAGGAGAAGTTAAAACACAACTATGGAGAAACTCAGCTGGTTAAACAGTGTAAGGAGTAGTTAAAACACCACAATGGAGTAACTCAGCTGGTTAAACAGTGTAAGGTGAAGTTAAAGCACAATGTTGGCGAAACTCAGCTGGTTACACAGTGTAAGGTGAAGTTAAAACGCAACGATGGAGAAACTCAGCTGGTTAAACAGTGTAAGGTGAAGTAAAAACGCAATGATGGAGAAACCCAGCAGGTTAAACAGTGTAAAGTGAAGTTAAAACACCACGATGGAGAAACTCAGCTGGTTAAACTGTGTAAGGTGTAGTTGAAGCACAACAATGGAGAAACTCAGCTGGGTAAACATTGCAAGGGATTTAAAACACAACGATGGATAAACTCAGCTGGTTAAACAGTGTAAGGTGAAGTTAAACCACTACGATGGAGAAACTCAGCAGGTTAAACAGTGTAAAGAGAAGTTACAACACAACGATGGAGAAACTCAGCTGGTTAAACAGTGTAAGATGAAGTTAAAACACAACGATGGAGAAACTCATCTGGTTAAACAGTGTAAAATGAACTTAAAACGCATCGATGGAGAAACTCATCTGGTTAAACAGTGTAAAATGAACTAAAAACACAACGATGGAGAAACTCAGCTTGTTAAACAGTATAAGGCGAAGTTAAAACACAACGATGGAGGAACTCAGCTGGTTAAACATTGTAAAATGAACTTAAAACACAACGATGGAGAAGATGATCTGGTTAAACAGTGTAAAATGAACTAAAAACGCAACAATGGAGAAACTCAGCTTGTTAAACAGTATAAGGCGAAGTTAAAACACAACGATGGAAAAACTCATCTGGTTAAACGGTGTAAAATGAACTTAAAACACAACGATGGAGAAACTCAGCTTGTTAAACAGTATAAGGCGAAGTTAAAACACAACGATGGAAAAAATCATCTGGTTAAAAAGTGTAAGGTCAAGTTAAAACACAACGATGGAGAAACTCTGCTGGTTAAACAGCGTAAGGTGAACTAAAAACAGAACGATGGAGAAACTAAGCTGGTTAAACAGTGTAAAGTGAAGTTAAAACACCACGATGGAGAAACTCAGCTGTTTAAACAGTGTAAGGTGAAGTTAAAACACGACGATGGAGAAACTCAGCTGTTTAAACATTGTAAGGAGAAGTTCAAACACAACTATGGAGAAACTCAGCTGGTTAAACAGTGTAAGGAGTAGTTAAAACACCACAATGGAGTAACTCAGCTGGTTAAACAGTGTAAAGTGAAGTTAAAGCACAATGTTGGCGAAACTCAGCTGGTTACACAGTGTAAGGTGAAGTTAAAACGCAACGTTGGAGAAACTCAGCTTGTTAAACAGTATAAGGCGAAGTTAAAACACAACGATGGAAAAAATCATCTGGTTAAACAGTGTAAGGTCAAGTTAAAACACAACGATGGAGAAACTCTGCTGGTTAAACTGTGCAAGGTGAAGTTAAAACACAACGATGGAGAAACTCTGCTGGTTGTACAGTGTAAAGTGAAGTTAAAATGCAACGATGGAGAAACTCATCTGGTGAAACAGTGTAAGGTGATGTTAAAACACAATGATGAAGAAACTCAACTTGATGAACAGTGTAAGGTGAAGTTAAACCACCACGATGGAGAAACTAGGCTGGTTAAACACTGTAAAGTGAAGTTAAAACGCTACAATGGAGATACTGCTGGTTAAACAATGTAAGGTGAAGTTAAAACACCACGATGGAGACACTCAGCTGGTTAAACAGTGTAAGGAGAAGGTAAAACACAACTATGGAGAAACTCAGCTAGTTAAACCGTGTAAGAAGTTAAAACAATGATGGAGAAACTCAGCTGGTGAAACAGTGTAAGGTGAATTTAAAACACCACGATGGAGAAACTCAGCTGGTTGAACGGTGTAAAGTGAAGTTAAAACGCAACGATGGAGTAACTCCTCTGGTTAAAGAGTGTAAGGTGAAGTTAAAACACAATGATGGAGGAACACATTTGGTTCAACAGTGTAAAGTGTAGTGAAAACGCAACGATGGAGAAACTCAGCTGGTTAAACAGCGTAAGGTGAACTAAAAACAGAATGATGGAGAAACTAAGCTGGTTAAACAGTGTAAGGTGAAGTTAAAACACAATGATGAAGAAACTCAACTTCATGAACAGTGTCAGGTGAAATTAAACCACCACGATGGAGAAATTAGGCTGGTTAAACACTGTAAAGTGAAGTTAAAACGCTACAATGGAGATACTGCTGGTTAAACAGTGTAAGGTGAAGTTAAAACACCACGATGGCGACACTCAGCTGGTTAAACAGTGTAAGGTGAAGTTAAAGCACATCGTTGGAGAAACTCAGCTGGTTAATCAGTGTGAAGTGAAGTTAAAACTCAATGATGGAGAAACTCAGCTGGTTAAACAGTGTAAGGTGAAGTTAAAACACAAGAATGTGGAAACTACTGGTTAAAGAGTAGAAGGGCAAGTTAAAACACGACGAAGGAGAAACTCAGCTGGATAAACAGTGTAAGGAGAAGTTAAAACAATGAAAGAGAAACTCAGCTGGTGAAACAGTATAAGGTGAATTTAAAACACCACGTTGGAGAAACTCAGCTGGTTGAACGGTGTAAAGTGAAGTTAAAATGCAACGATGGAGAAACTGATCTGGTTAAAGAGTGTAAGGTGAAGTTAAAACACAATGATGGAGGAACTCATTTGGTTCAACAGTGTAAAGTGAAGTGAAAACACCACGATGGAGAAACTCAGCGGGTTAAACAGTGTAAAGTGAAGTTAAAGCCCAACGATGTAGAAGCTCAGCTGGTTACACAGTGTAAGGTGAAGTTAAAACGCAACGATGGATAAACGCATCTGGTTAAAGAGTGTAAGGTGAAGTTAAAACACAATGATGGAGGAACTCATCTGGTTCAACAGTGTAAAGTGAAGTGAAAACACCACGATGGAGAAACTCAGCTGGTTAAACAGTGTAAAATGAAGTTAAAGCCCAACGATGGAGAAGCTCAGCTGGTTACACAGTGTAAGGTGAAGTTAAAACGCAACGATGGATAAACTCATCTGATTAAAGAGTGTAAGGTGAAGTTAAAACACAATGATGGAGGAACTCATCTGGTTCAACAGTGTAAAGTGAAGTGAAAACACCACGATGGAGAAACTCAGCTGGTTAAACAGTGTAAAGTGAAGTTAAAGCCCAACGATGGAGAAACTCAGCTGGTTAAACAGCGTAAGGTGAACTAAAAACAGAACGATGGAGAAACTAAGCTGGTTAAACAGTGTAAAGTGAAGTTAAAACACCACGATGGAGAAACTCAGCTGTTTAAACAGTGTAAGGTGAAGTTAAAACACGACGAAGGAGAAACTCAGCTGTTTAAACATTGTAAGGAGAAGTTAAAACACAACTATGGAGAAACTCAGCTGGTTAAACAGTGTAAGGAGTAGTTAAAACACCACAATGGAGTAACTCAGCTGGTTAAACAGTGTAAAGTGAAGTTAAAGCACAATGTTGGCGAAACTCAGCTGGTTACACAGTGTAAGGTGAAGTTAAAACGCAACGATGGAGAAACTCATCTGGTTAAACAGTGTAAGGTGAAGTAAAAACGCAACGATGGAGAAACCCAGCAGGTTAAAAAGTGTAAAGTGAAGTTAAAACACCACGATGGAGAAACTCAGCTGGTTAAACTGTGTAAGGTGTAGTTGAAGCACAACAATGGAGAAACTCAGCTGGGTAAACATTGCAAGGGATTTAAAACACAACGATGGATAAACTCAGCTGGTTAAACAGTGTAAGGTGAAGTTAAACCACTACGATGGAGAAACTCAGCAGGTTAAACAGTGTAAAGAGAAGTTACAACACAACGATGGAGAAACTCAGCTGGTTAAACAGTGTAAGATGAAGTTAAAACACAACGATGGAGAAACTCATCTGGTTAAACAGTGTAAAATGAACTTAAAACGCAACAATGGAGAAACTCAGCTTGTTAAACAGTATAAGGCGAAGTTAAAACACAACGATGGAAAAACTCATCTGGTTAAACAGTGTAAAATGAACTTAAAACACAACGATGGAGAAACTCAGCTTGTTAAACAGTATAAGGCGAAGTTAAAACACAACGATGGAAAAAATCATCTTGCTAAACGGTGTAAGGTCAAGTTAAAACACAACGATGGAGAAACTCTGCTGGTTAAACTGTGCAAGGTGAAGTTAAAACACAACGATGGAGAAACTCTGCTGGTTGTACAGTGTAAAGTGAAGTTAAAATGCAACGATGGAGAAACTCAGCTGGTGAAACAGTGTAAAGTGATGTTAAAACACAATGATGAAGAAACTCAACTTGATGAACAGTGTAAGGTGAAGTTAAACCACCACGATGGAGAAACTAGGCTGGTTAAACACTGTAAAGTGAAGTTAAAACGCTACAATGGAGATACTGCTGGTTAAACAATGTAAGGTGAAGTTAAAACACCACGATGGAGACACTCAGCTGGTTAAACAGTGTAAGGAGAAGGTAAAACACAACTATGGAGAAACTCAGCTAGTTAAACCGTGTAAGGAGAAGTTAAAACAATGATGGAGAAACTCAGCTTGTGAAACAGTGTAAGGTGAATTTAAAACACCACGATGGAGAAACTCAGCTGGTTGAACGGTGTAAAGTGAAGTTAAAACGCAACGATGGAGTAACGCCTCTGGTTAAAGTGTGTAAGGTGAAGTTAAAACACAATGATGGAGGAACACATTTGGTTCAACAGTGTAAAGTGTAGTGAAAACGCAACGATGGAGAAACTCAGCTGGTTAAACAGCGTAAGGTGAACTAAAAACAGAATGATGGAGAAACTAAGCTGGTTAAACAGTGTAAGGGGAAGTTAAAACACAATGATGAAGAAACTCAACTTCATGAACAGTGTCAGGTGAAATTAAACCACCACGATGGAGAAATTAGGCTGGTTAAACACTGTAAAGTGAAGTTAAAACACTACAATGGAGATACTGCTGGTTAAACAGTGTAAGGTGAATTTAAAACACCACGATGGCGACACTCAGCTGGTTAAACAGTGTAAGGTGAAGTTAAAGCACATCGTTGGAGAAACTCAGCTGGTTGAACAGTGTAAAGTGAAGTTAAAACTCAATGATGGAGAAACTCAGCTGGTTAAACAGTGTAAGGTGAAGTTAAAACACAAGAATGTGGAAACTACTGGTTAAAGAGTGTAAGGGCAAGTTAAAACACGACGAAGGAGAAACTCAGCTGGATAAACAGTGTAAGGAGAAGTTAAAACAATGAAAGAGAAACTCAGCTGGTGAAACAGTATAAGGTGAATTTAAAACACCACGTTGGAGAAACTCAGCTGGTTGAACGGTGTAAAGTGAAGTTAAAATGCAACGATGGAGAAACTGATCTGGTTAAAGAGTGTAAGGTGAAGTTAAAACACAATGATGGAGGAACTCATCTGGTTCAACAGTGTAAAGTGAAGTGAAAACACCACGATGGAGAAACTCAGCTGGTTAAACAGTGTAAAGTGAAGTTAAAGCCCAACGATGGAGAAGCTCAGCTGGTTACACAGTGTAAGGTGAAGTTAAAACGCAACGATGGATAAACTCATCTGGTTAAAGAGTGTAAGGTGAAGTTAAAACACAATGATGGAGGAACACATTTGGTTCAACAGTGTAAAGTGTAGTGAAAACGCAACGATGGAGAAACTCAGCTGGTTAAACAGCGTAAGGTGAACTAAAAACAGAATAATGGAGAAACTAAGCTGGTTAAACAGTGTAAGGTGAAGTTAAAACACAATGATGAAGAAACCCAACTTCATGAACAGTGTCAGGTGAAATTAAACCACCACGATGGAGAAATTAGGCTGGTTAAACACTGTAAAGTGAAGTTAAAACGCTACAATGGAGATACTGCTGGTTAAACAGTGTAAGGTGAAGTTAAAACACCACGATGGCGACACTCAGCTGGTTAAACAGTGTAAGGTGAAGTTAAAGCACATCGTTGGAGAAACTCAGCTGGTTAAACAGTGTAAGGTGAAGTTAAAACACAAGAATGTGGAAACTACTGGTTAAAGAGTGTAAGGGCAAGTTAAAACACGACGAAGGAGAAACTCAGCTGGATAAACAGTGTAAGGAGAAGTTAAAACAATGATAGAGAAACTCAGCTGGTGAAACAGTGTAAGGTGAATTTAAAACACCACGATGGAGAAACTCAGCTGGTTGAACGGTGTAAAGTGAAGTTAAAACGCAACGATGGAGAAACTCAGCTGGTTAAACAGCGTAAGGTGAACTAAAAACAGAACGATGGAGAAACTGATCTGGTTAAAGAGTGTAAAGTGAAGTTAAAACACCACGATGGAGAAACTCAGCTGTTTAAACAGTGTAAGGTGAAGTTAAAACACGACGAAGGAGAAACTCAGCTGTTTAAACATTGTAAGGAGAAGTTAAAACACAACTATGGAGAAACTCAGCTGGTTAAACAGTGTAAGGAGTAGTTAAAACACCACAATGGAGTAACTCAGCTGGTTAAACAGTGTAAGGTGAAGTTAAAACACCACAATGGAGTAACTCAGCTGGTTACACAGTGTAAGGTGAAGTTAAAACGCAACGATGGAGAAACTCAGCTGGTTAAACAGTGTAAGTTGAAGTAAAAACGCAATGATGGAGAAACCCAGCAGGTTAAACAGTGTAAAGTGAAGTTAAAACACCACGATGGAGAAACTCAGCTGGTTAAACTGTGCAAGGTGTAGTTGAAGCACAACAATGGAGAAACTCAGCTGGGTAAACATTGCAAGGGATTTAAAACACAACGATGGATAAACTCAGCTGGTTAAACAGTGTAAGGTGAAGTTAAACCACTACGATGGAGAAACTCAGCAGGTTAAACAGTGTAAAGAGAAGTTACAACACAACGATGGAGAAACTCAGCTGGTTAAACAGTGTAAGATGAAGTTAAAACACAACGATGGAGAAACTCATCTGGTTAAACAGTGTAAAATGAACTTAAAACGCAACGATGGAGAAACTCATCTGGTTAAACAGTGTAAAATGAACTAAAAACACAACGATGGAGAAACTCAGCTTGTTAAACAGTATAAGGCGAAGTTAAAACACAACGATGGAGGAACTCATCTGGTTAAACATTGTAAAATGAACTTAAAACACAACGATGGAGAAGATGATCTTGTTAAACAGTGTAAAATGAACTAAAAACGCAACAATGGAGAAACTCAGCTTGTTAAACAGTATAAGGCGAAGTTAAAACACAACCATGGAAAAACTCATCTGGTTAAACGGTGTAAAATGAACTTAAAACACAACGATGGAGAAACTCAGCTTGTTAAACAGTATAAGACGAAGTTAAAACACAACGATGGAAAAAATCATCTGGTTAAACAGTGTAAGGTCAAGTTAAAACACAACGATGGAGAAACTCTGCTGGTTAAACAGCGTAAGGTGAACTAAAAACAGAACGATGGAGAAACTAAGCTGGTTAAACAGTGTAAAGTGAAGTTAAAACACCACGATGGAGAAACTCAGCTGTTTAAACAGTGTAAGGTGAAGTTAAAACACGACGAAGGAGAAACTCAGCTGTTTAAACATTGTAAGGAGAAGTTAAAACACAACTATGGAGAAACTCAGCTAGTTAAACAGTGTAAGGAGTAGTTAAAACACCACAATGGAGTAACTCAGCTGGTTAAACAGTGTAAAGTGAAGTTAAAGCACAATGTTGGCGAAACACAGCTGGTTACACAGTGTAAGGTGAAGTTAAAACGCAACGATGGAGAAACTCAGCTTGTTAAACAGTATAAGGCGAAGTTAAAACACAACGATGGAAAAAATCATCTGGTTAAACAGTGTAAGGTCAAGTTAAAACACAACGATGGAGAAACTCTGCTGGTTAAACTGTGCAAGGTGAAGTTAAAACACAACGATGGAGAAACTCTGCTGGTTGTACAGTGTAAAGTGAAGTTAAAATGCAACGATGGAGAAACTCAGCTGGTGAAACAGTGTAAGGTGATGTTAAAACACAATGATGAAGAAACTCAACTTGATGAACAGTGTAAGGTGAAGTTAAACCACCACGATGGAGAAACTAGGCTGGTTAAACACTGTAAAGTGAAGTTAAAACGCTACAATGGAGATACTGCTGGTTAAACAATGTAAGGTGAAGTTAAAACACCACGATGGAGACACTCAGCTGGTTAAACAGTGTAAGGAGAAGGTAAAACACAACTATGGAGAAACTCAGCTAGTTAAACCGTGTAAGAAGTTAAAACAATGATGGAGAAACTCAGCTGGTGAAACAGTGTAAGGTGAATTTAAAACACCACGATGGAGAAACTCAGCTGGTTGAACGGTGTAAAGTGAAGTTAAAACGCAACGATGGAGTAACTCCTCTGGTTAAAGAGTGTAAGGTGAAGTTAAAACACAATGATGGAGAAACACATTTGGTTCAACAGTGTAAAGTGTAGTGAAAACGCAACGATGGAGAAACTCAGCTGGTTAAACAGCGTAAGGTGAACTAAAAACAGAATGATGGAGAAACTAAGCTGGTTAAACAGTGTAAGGTGAAGTTAAAACACAATGATGAAGAAACTCAACTTCATGAACAGTGTCAGGTGAAATTAAACCACCACGATGGAGAAATTAGGCTGGTTAAACACTGTAAAGTGAAGTTAAAACGCTACAATGGAGATACTGCTGGTTAAACAGTGTAAGGTGAAGTTAAAACACCACGATGGCGACACTCAGCTGGTTAAACAGTGTAAGGTGAAGTTAAAGCACATCGTTGGAGAAACTCAGCTGGTTAAACAGTGAGAAGTGAAGTTAAAACTCAATGATGGAGAAACTCAGCTGGTTAAACAGTGTAAGGTGAAGTTAAAACACAAGAATGTGGAAACTACTGGTTAAAGAGTGTAAGGGCAAGTTAAAACACGACGAAGGAGAAACTCGGCTGGATAAACAGTGTAAGGAGAAGTTAAAACAATGAAAGAGAAACTCAGCTGGTGAAACAGTATAAGGTGAATTTAAAACACCACGTTGGAGAAACTCAGCTGGTTGAACGGTGTAAAGTGAAGTTAAAATGCAACGATGGAGAAACTGATCTGGTTAAAGAGTGTAAGGTGAAGTTAAAACACAATGATGGAGGAACTCATCTGGTTCAACAGTGTAAAGTGAAGTGAAAACACCACGATGGAGAAACTCAGCGGGTTAAACAGTGTAAAGTGAAGTTAAAGCCCAACGATGGAGAAGCTCAGCTGGTTACACAGTGTAAGGTGAAGTTAAAACGCAACGACGGATAAACTCATCTGGTTAAAGAGTGTAAGGTGAAGTTAAAACACAATGATGGAGGAACTCATCTGGTTCAACAGTGTAAAGTGAAGTGAAAACACCACGATGGAGAAACTCAGCTGGTTAAACAGTGTAAAATGAAGTTAAAGCCCAACGATGGAGAAGCTCAGCTGGTTACACAGTGTAAGGTGAAGTTAAAACGCAACGATGGATAAACTCATCTGATTAAAGAGTGTAAGGTGAAGTTAAAACACAATGATGGAGGAACTCATCTGGTTCAACAGTGTAAAGTGAAGTGAAAACACCACGATGGAGAAACTCAGCTGGTTAAACAGTGTAAAGTGAAGTTAAAGCCCAACGATGGAGAAACTCAGCTGGTTAAACAGCGTAAGGTGAACTAAAAACAGAACGATGGAGAAACTAAGCTGGTTAAACAGTGTAAAGTGAAGTTAAAACACCACGATGGAGAAACTCAGCTGTTTAAACAGTGTAAGGTGAAGTTAAAACACGATGAAGGAGAAACTCAGCTGTTTAAACATTGTAAGGAGAAGTTAAAACACAACTATGGAGAAACTCAGCTGGTTAAACAGTGTAAGGAGTAGTTAAAACACCACAATGGAGTAACTCAGCTGGTTAAACAGTGTAAGGTGTAGTTAAAACGCAAAGATGGAGAAACTCATCTGGTTAAACAGTGTAAGGTGAAGTAAAAATGCAACGATGGAGAAACCCAGCAGGTTAAACAGTGTAAAGTGAAGTTAAAACACCACGATGGAGAAACTCAGCTGGTTAAACTGTGTAAGGTGTAGTTGAAGCACAACAATGGAGAAACTCAGCTGGGTAAACATTGCAAGGGATTTAAAACACAACGATGGATAAACTCAGCTGGTTAAACAGTGTAAGGTGAAGTTAAACCACTACGATGGAGAAACTCAGCAGGTTAAACAGTGTAAAGAGAAGTTACAACACAACGATGGAGAAACTCAGCTGGTTAAACAGTGTAAGATGAAGTTAAAACACAACGATGGAGAAACTCATCTGGTTAAACAGTGTAAAATGAACTTAAAACGCAACAATGGAGAAACTCAGCTTGTTAAACAGTATAAGGCGAAGTTAAAACACAACGATGGAAAAACTCATCTGGTTAAACAGTGTAAAATGAACTTAAAACACAACGATGGAGAAACTCAGCTTGTTAAACAGTATAAGGCGAAGTTAAAACACAACGATGGAAAAAATCATCTTGTTAAACGGTGTAAGGTCAAGTTAAAACACAACGATGGAGAAACTCTGCTGGTTAAACTGTGCAAGGTGAAGTTAAAACACAACGATGGAGAAACTCTGCTGGTTGTACAGTGTAAAGTGAAGTTAAAATGCAACGATGGAGAAACTCAGCTGGTGAAACAGTGTAAAGTGATGTTAAAACACAATGATGAAGAAACACAACTTGATGAACAGTGTAAGGTGAAGTTAAACCACCACGAAGGAGAAACTAGGCTGGTTAAACACTGTAAAGTGAAGTTAAAACGCAACAATGGAGATACTGCAGGTTAAACAATGTAAGGTGAAGTTAAAACACCACGATGGAGACACTCAGCTGGTTAAACAGTGTAAGGAGAAGGTAAAACACAACTATGGAGAAACTCAGCTAGTTAAACCGTGTAAGGAGTAGTTAAAACAATGATGGAGAAACTCAGCTTGTGAAACAGTGTAAGGTGAATTTAAAACACCACGATGGAGAAACTCAGCTGGTTGAACGGTGTAAAGTGAAGTTAAAATGCAACGATGGAGTAACGCCTCTGGTTAAAGAGTGTAAGGTGAAGTTAAAACACAATGATGGAGGAACTCATCTGGTTCAACAGTGTAAAGTGAAGTGAAAACACCACGATGGAGAAACGCAGCTGGTTAAACAGTGTAAAGTGAAGTTAAAGCCCAACGATGGAGAAGCTCAGCTGGTTACACAGTGTAAGGTGAAGTTAAAACGCAACGATGGATAAACTCATCTGGTTAAAGAGTGTAAGGTGAAGTTAAAACACAATGATGGAGGAACACATTTGGTTCAACAGTGTAAAGTGTAGTGAAAACGCAACGATGGAGAAACTCAGCTGGTTAAACAGCGTAAGGTGAACTAAAAACAGAATGATGGAGAAAATAAGCTGGTTAAACAGTGTAAGGTGAAGTTAAAACACAATGATGAAGAAACTCAACTTCATGAACAGTGTCAGGTGAAATTAAACCACCACGATGGAGAAATTAGGCTGGTTAAACACTGTAAAGTGAAGTTAAAACGCTACAATGGAGATACTGCTGGTTAAACAGTGTAAGGTGAAGTTAAAACACCACGATGGCGACACTCAGCTGGTTAAACAGTGTAAGGTGAAGTTAAAACACAAGAATGTGGAAACTACTGGTTAAAGAGTGTAAGGGCAAGTTAAAACACGACGAAGGAGAAACTCAGCTGGATAAACAGTGTAAGGAGAAGTTAAAACAATGATAGAGAAACTCAGCTGGTGAAACAGTGTAAGGTAAATTTAAAACACCACGATGGAGAAACTCAGCTGGTTGAACGGTGTAAAGTGAAGTTAAAACGCAACGATGGAGAAACTGATCTGGTTAAAGAGTGTAAGGTGAAGTTAAAACACAATGATGGAGGAACTCATCTGGTTCAACAGTGTAAAGTGAAGTGAAAACGCAACGATGGAGAAACTCAGCTGGTTAAACAGCGTAAGGTGAACTAAAAACAGAACGATGGAGAAACTAAGCTGGTTAAACAGTGTAAAGTGAAGTTAAAACACCACGATGGAGAAACTCAGCTGTTTAAACAGTGTAAGATGAAGTTAAAACACGACGAAGGAGAAACTCAGCTGTTTAAACATTGTAAGGAGAAGTTAAAACACAACTATGGAGAAACTCAGCTGGTTAAACAGTGTAAGGAGTAGTTAAAACACCACAATGGAGTAACTCAGCTGGTTAAACAGTGTAAGGTGAAGTTAAAGCACAATGTTGGCGAAACTCAGCTGGTTACACAGTGTAAGGTGAAGTTAAAACGCAACGATGGAGAAACTCAGCTGGTTAAACAGTGTAAGGTGAAGTAAAAACGCAATGATGGAGAAACCCAGCAGGTTAAACAGTGTAAAGTGAAGTTAAAACACCACGATGGAGAAACTCAGCTGGTTAAACTGTGTAAGGTGTAGTTGAAGCACAACAATGGAGAAACTCAGCTGGGTAAACATTGCAAGGGATTTAAAACACAACGATGGATAAACTCAGCTGGTTAAACAGTGTAAGGTGAAGTTAAACCACTACGATGGAGAAACTCAGCAGGTTAAACAGTGTAAAGAGAAGTTACAACACAACGATGGAGAAACTCAGCTGGTTAAACAGTGTAAGATGAAGTTAAAACACAACGATGGAGAAACTCATCTGGTTAAACAGTGTAAAATGAACTTAAAACGCAACGATGGAGAAACTCATCTGGTTAAACAGTGTAAAATGAACTAAAAACACAACGATGGAGAAACTCAGCTAGTTAAACAGTATAAGGCGAATTTAAAACACAACGATGGAGGAACTCATCTGGTTAAACATTGTAAAATGAACTTAAAACACAACGATGGAGAAGATGATCTGTTTAAACAGTGTAAAATGAACTAAAAACGCAACAATGGAGAAACTCAGCTTGTTAAACAGTATAAGGCGAAGTTAAAACACAACGATGGAAAAACTCATCTGGTTAAACGGTGTAAAATGAACTTAAAACACAACGATGGAGAAACTCAGCTTGTTAAACAGTATAAGGCGAAGTTAAAACACAACGATGGAAAAAATCATCTGGTTAAACAGTGTAAGGTCAAGTTAAAACACAACGATGGAGAAACTCTGCTGGTTAAACTGTGCAAGGTGAAGTTAAAACACAACGATGGAGAAACTCTGCTGGTTGTACAGTGTAAAGTGAAGTTAAAATGCAACGATGGAGAAACTCAGCTGGTGAAACAGTGTAAGGTGATGTTAAAACACAATGATGAAGAAACTCAACTTGATGAACAGTGTAAGGTGAAGTTAAACCACCACGATGGAGAAACTAGGCTGGTTAAACACTGTAAAGTGAAGTTAAAACGCTACAATGGAGATACTGCTGGTTAAACAATGTAAGGTGAAGTTAAAACACCACGATGGAGACACTCAGCTGGTTAAACAGTGTAAGGAGAAGGTAAAACACAACTATGGAGAAACTCAGCTAGTTAAAACGTGTAAGGAGAAGTTAAAACAATGAAAGAGAAACTCAGCTGGTGAAACAGTGTAAGGTGAATTTAAAACACCACGATGGAGAAACTCAGCTGGTTGAACGGTGTAAAGTGAAGTTAAAACGCAACGATAGAGAAACTGATCTGGTTAAAGAGTGTAAGGTGAAGTTAAAACACAATGATGGAGGAATTCATCTGGTTCAACAGTGTAAAGTGAAGTGAAAACGCAACGATGGAGAAACTCAGCTGGTGAAACAGTGTAAGGTGATGTTAAAACACAATGATGAAGAAACTCAACTTGATGAACAGTGTAAGGTGAAGTTAAACCACCACGATGGAGAAATTAGGCTGGTTAAACACTGTAAAGTGAAGTTAAAACGCTACAATGGAGATACTGCTGGTTAAACAGTGTAAGGTGAAGTTAAAACAACACGATGGGGACACTCAGCTGGTTAAACAGTGTAAGGAGAAGGTAAAACACAACTATGGAGAAACTCAGCTGGTTAAACAGTGTAAGGAGAAGTTAAAACAATGATGGAGAAACTCAGCTGGTGAAACAGTGTAAGGTGAATTTAAAACACCACGATGGAGAAACTCAGCTGGTTGAACGGTCTAAAGTGAAGTTAAAACGCAACGATGGAGTAACTCCTCTGGTTAAAGAGTGTAAGGTGAAGTTAAAACACAATGATGGAGAAACACATTTGGTTCAACAGTGTAAAGTGTAGTGAAAACGCAACGATGGAGAAACTCAGCTGGTTAAACAGCGTAAGGTGAACTAAAAACAGAATGATGGAGAAACTAAGCTGGTTAAACAGTGTAAGGTGAAGTTAAAACACAATGATGAAGAAACTCAACTTCATGAACAGTGTCAGGTGAAATTAAACCACCACGATGGAGAAATTAGGCTGGTTAAACACTGTAAAGTGAAGTTAAAACGCTACAATGGAGATACTGCTGGTTAAACAGTGTAAGGTGAAGTTAAAACACCACGATGGCGACACTCAGCTGGTTAAACAGTGTAAGGTGAAGTTAAAGCACATCGTTGGAGAAACTCAGCTGGTTAAACAGTGAGAAGTGAAGTTAAAACTCAATGATGGAGAAACTCAGCTGGTTAAACAGTGTAAGGTGAAGTTAAAACACAAGAATGTGGAAACTACTGGTTAAAGAGTGTAAGGGCAAGTTAAAACACGACGAAGGAGAAACTCGGCTGGATAAACAGTGTAAGGAGAAGTTAAAACAATGAAAGAGAAACTCAGCTGGTGAAACAGTATAAGGTGAATTTAAAACACCACGTTGGAGAAACTCAGCTGGTTGAACGGTGTAAAGTGAAGTTAAAATGCAACGATGGAGAAACTGATCTGGTTAAAGAGTGTAAGGTGAAGTTAAAACACAATGATGGAGGAACTCATCTGGTTCAACAGTGTAAAGTGAAGTGAAAACACCACGATGGAGAAACTCAGCGGGTTAAACAGTGTAAAGTGAAGTTAAAGCCCAACGATGGAGAAGCTCAGCTGGTTACACAGTGTAAGGTGAAGTTAAAACGCAACGACGGATAAACTCATCTGGTTAAAGAGTGTAAGGTGAAGTTAAAACACAATGATGGAGGAACTCATCTGGTTCAACAGTGTAAAGTGAAGTGAAAACACCACGATGGAGAAACTCAGCTGGTTAAACAGTGTAAAATGAAGTTAAAGCCCAACGATGGAGAAGCTCAGCTGGTTACACAGTGTAAGGTGAAGTTAAAACGCAACGATGGATAAACTCATCTGATTAAAGAGTGTAAGGTGAAGTTAAAACACAATGATGGAGGAACTCATCTGGTTCAACAGTGTAAAGTGAAGTGAAAACACCACGATGGAGAAACTCAGCTGGTTAAACAGTGTAAAGTGAAGTTAAAGCCCAACGATGGAGAAACTCAGCTGGTTAAACAGCGTAAGGTGAACTAAAAACAGAACGATGGAGAAACTAAGCTGGTTAAACAGTGTAAAGTGAAGTTAAAACACCACGATGGAGAAACTCAGCTGTTTAAACAGTGTAAGGTGAAGTTAAAACACGATGAAGGAGAAACTCAGCTGTTTAAACATTGTAAGGAGAAGTTAAAACACAACTATGGAGAAACTCAGCTGGTTAAACAGTGTAAGGAGTAGTTAAAACACCACAATGGAGTAACTCAGCTGGTTAAACAGTGTAAGGTGTAGTTAAAACGCAAAGATGGAGAAACTCATCTGGTTAAACAGTGTAAGGTGAAGTAAAAATGCAACGATGGAGAAACCCAGCAGGTTAAACAGTGTAAAGTGAAGTTAAAACACCACGATGGAGAAACTCAGCTGGTTAAACTGTGTAAGGTGTAGTTGAAGCACAACAATGGAGAAACTCAGCTGGGTAAACATTGCAAGGGATTTAAAACACAACGATGGATAAACTCAGCTGGTTAAACAGTGTAAGGTGAAGTTAAACCACTACGATGGAGAAACTCAGCAGGTTAAACAGTGTAAAGAGAAGTTACAACACAACGATGGAGAAACTCAGCTGGTTAAACAGTGTAAGATGAAGTTAAAACACAACGATGGAGAAACTCATCTGGTTAAACAGTGTAAAATGAACTTAAAACGCAACAATGGAGAAACTCAGCTTGTTAAACAGTATAAGGCGAAGTTAAAACACAACGATGGAAAAACTCATCTGGTTAAACAGTGTAAAATGAACTTAAAACACAACGATGGAGAAACTCAGCTTGTTAAACAGTATAAGGCGAAGTTAAAACACAACGATGGAAAAAATCATCTTGTTAAACGGTGTAAGGTCAAGTTAAAACACAACGATGGAGAAACTCTGCTGGTTAAACTGTGCAAGGTGAAGTTAAAACACAACGATGGAGAAACTCTGCTGGTTGTACAGTGTAAAGTGAAGTTAAAATGCAACGATGGAGAAACTCAGCTGGTGAAACAGTGTAAAGTGATGTTAAAACACAATGATGAAGAAACACAACTTGATGAACAGTGTAAGGTGAAGTTAAACCACCACGAAGGAGAAACTAGGCTGGTTAAACACTGTAAAGTGAAGTTAAAACGCAACAATGGAGATACTGCAGGTTAAACAATGTAAGGTGAAGTTAAAACACCACGATGGAGACACTCAGCTGGTTAAACAGTGTAAGGAGAAGGTAAAACACAACTATGGAGAAACTCAGCTAGTTAAACCGTGTAAGGAGTAGTTAAAACAATGATGGAGAAACTCAGCTTGTGAAACAGTGTAAGGTGAATTTAAAACACCACGATGGAGAAACTCAGCTGGTTGAACGGTGTAAAGTGAAGTTAAAATGCAACGATGGAGTAACGCCTCTGGTTAAAGAGTGTAAGGTGAAGTTAAAACACAATGATGGAGGAACTCATCTGGTTCAACAGTGTAAAGTGAAGTGAAAACACCACGATGGAGAAACTCAGCTGGTTAAACAGTGTAAAGTGAAGTTAAAGCCCAACGATGGAGAAGCTCAGCTGGTTACACAGTGTAAGGTGAAGTTAAAACGCAACGATGGATAAACTCATCTGGTTAAAGAGTGTAAGGTGAAGTTAAAACACAATGATGGAGGAACACATTTGGTTCAACAGTGTAAAGTGTAGTGAAAACGCAACGATGGAGAAACTCAGCTGGTTAAACAGCGTAAGGTGAACTAAAAACAGAATGATGGAGAAAATAAGCTGGTTAAACAGTGTAAGGTGAAGTTAAAACACAATGATGAAGAAACTCAACTTCATGAACAGTGTCAGGTGAAATTAAACCACCACGATGGAGAAATTAGGCTGGTTAAACACTGTAAAGTGAAGTTAAAACGCTACAATGGAGATACTGCTGGTTAAACAGTGTAAGGTGAAGTTAAAACACCACGATGGCGACACTCAGCTGGTTAAACAGTGTAAGGTGAAGTTAAAACACAAGAATGTGGAAACTACTGGTTAAAGAGTGTAAGGGCAAGTTAAAACACGACGAAGGAGAAACTCAGCTGGATAAACAGTGTAAGGAGAAGTTAAAACAATGATAGAGAAACTCAGCTGGTGAAACAGTGTAAGGTAAATTTAAAACACCACGATGGAGAAACTCAGCTGGTTGAACGGTGTAAAGTGAAGTTAAAACGCAACGATGGAGAAACTGATCTGGTTAAAGAGTGTAAGGTGAAGTTAAAACACAATGATGGAGGAACTCATCTGGTTCAACAGTGTAAAGTGAAGTGAAAACGCAACGATGGAGAAACTCAGCTGGTTAAACAGCGTAAGGTGAACTAAAAACAGAACGATGGAGAAACTAAGCTGGTTAAACAGTGTAAAGTGAAGTTAAAACACCACGATGGAGAAACTCAGCTGTTTAAACAGTGTAAGATGAAGTTAAAACACGACGAAGGAGAAACTCAGCTGTTTAAACATTGTAAGGAGAAGTTAAAACACAACTATGGAGAAACTCAGCTGGTTAAACAGTGTAAGGAGTAGTTAAAACACCACAATGGAGTAACTCAGCTGGTTAAACAGTGTAAGGTGAAGTTAAAGCACAATGTTGGCGAAACTCAGCTGGTTACACAGTGTAAGGTGAAGTTAAAACGCAACGATGGAGAAACTCAGCTGGTTAAACAGTGTAAGGTGAAGTAAAAACGCAATGATGGAGAAACCCAGCAGGTTAAACAGTGTAAAGTGAAGTTAAAACACCACGATGGAGAAACTCAGCTGGTTAAACTGTGTAAGGTGTAGTTGAAGCACAACAATGGAGAAACTCAGCTGGGTAAACATTGCAAGGGATTTAAAACACAACGATGGATAAACTCAGCTGGTTAAACAGTGTAAGGTGAAGTTAAACCACTACGATGGAGAAACTCAGCAGGTTAAACAGTGTAAAGAGAAGTTACAACACAACGATGGAGAAACTCAGCTGGTTAAACAGTGTAAGATGAAGTTAAAACACAACGATGGAGAAACTCATCTGGTTAAACAGTGTAAAATGAACTTAAAACGCAACGATGGAGAAACTCATCTGGTTAAACAGTGTAAAATGAACTAAAAACACAACGATGGAGAAACTCAGCTAGTTAAACAGTATAAGGCGAATTTAAAACACAACGATGGAGGAACTCATCTGGTTAAACATTGTAAAATGAACTTAAAACACAACGATGGAGAAGATGATCTGTTTAAACAGTGTAAAATGAACTAAAAACGCAACAATGGAGAAACTCAGCTTGTTAAACAGTATAAGGCGAAGTTAAAACACAACGATGGAAAAACTCATCTGGTTAAACGGTGTAAAATGAACTTAAAACACAACGATGGAGAAACTCAGCTTGTTAAACAGTATAAGGCGAAGTTAAAACACAACGATGGAAAAAATCATCTGGTTAAACAGTGTAAGGTCAAGTTAAAACACAACGATGGAGAAACTCTGCTGGTTAAACTGTGCAAGGTGAAGTTAAAACACAACGATGGAGAAACTCTGCTGGTTGTACAGTGTAAAGTGAAGTTAAAATGCAACGATGGAGAAACTCAGCTGGTGAAACAGTGTAAGGTGATGTTAAAACACAATGATGAAGAAACTCAACTTGATGAACAGTGTAAGGTGAAGTTAAACCACCACGATGGAGAAACTAGGCTGGTTAAACACTGTAAAGTGAAGTTAAAACGCTACAATGGAGATACTGCTGGTTAAACAATGTAAGGTGAAGTTAAAACACCACGATGGAGACACTCAGCTGGTTAAACAGTGTAAGGAGAAGGTAAAACACAACTATGGAGAAACTCAGCTAGTTAAAACGTGTAAGGAGAAGTTAAAACAATGAAAGAGAAACTCAGCTGGTGAAACAGTGTAAGGTGAATTTAAAACACCACGATGGAGAAACTCAGCTGGTTGAACGGTGTAAAGTGAAGTTAAAACGCAACGATAGAGAAACTGATCTGGTTAAAGAGTGTAAGGTGAAGTTAAAACACAATGATGGAGGAATTCATCTGGTTCAACAGTGTAAAGTGAAGTGAAAACGCAACGATGGAGAAACTCAGCTGGTGAAACAGTGTAAGGTGATGTTAAAACACAATGATGAAGAAACTCAACTTGATGAACAGTGTAAGGTGAAGTTAAACCACCACGATGGAGAAATTAGGCTGGTTAAACACTGTAAAGTGAAGTTAAAACGCTACAATGGAGATACTGCTGGTTAAACAGTGTAAGGTGAAGTTAAAACAACACGATGGGGACACTCAGCTGGTTAAACAGTGTAAGGAGAAGGTAAAACACAACTATGGAGAAACTCAGCTGGTTAAACAGTGTAAGGAGAAGTTAAAACAATGATGGAGAAACTCAGCTGGTGAAACAGTGTAAGGTGAATTTAAAACACCACGATGGAGAAACTCAGCTGGTTGAACGGTCTAAAGTGAAGTTAAAACGCAACGATGGACTAACTCCTCTGGTTAAAGAGTGTAAGGTGAAGTTAAAACACAATGATGGAGGAACACATTTGGTTCAACAGTGTAAAGTGTAGTGAAAACGCAACGATGGAGAAACTCAGCTGGTTAAACAGCGTAAGGTGAACTAAAAACAGAATGATGGAGAAACTAATCTGGTTAAACAGTGTAAGGTGAAGTTAAAACACAATGATGAAGAAACTCAACTTCATGAACAGTGTCAGGTGAAATTAAACCACCACGATGGAGAAATTAGGCTGGTTAAACACTGTAAAGTGAAGTTAAAATGCTACAATGCAGATACTGCTGGTTAAACAGTGTAAGGTGAAGTTAAAACACCACGATGGCGACACTCAGCTGGTTAAACAGTGTAAGGTGAAGTTAAAGCACATCGTTGGAGAAACTCAGCTGGTTAAACAGTGTAAAGTGAAGTTAAAACTCAATGATGGAGAAACACAAGTTAAAACACAAGAATGTGGAAACTACTGGTTAAAGAGTGTAAGGGCAAGTTAAAACACGACGAAGGAGAAACTCAGCTGGATAAACAGTGTAAGGAGAAGTTAAAACAATGAAAGAGAAACTCAGCTGGTGAAACAGTATAAGGTGAATTTAAAACACCACGTTGGAGAAACTCAGCTGGTTGAACGGTGTAAAGTGAAGTTAAAATGCAACGATGGAGAAACTGATCTGGTTAAAGAGTGTAAGGTGAAGTTAAAACACAATGATGGAGGAACGTATCTGGTTCAACAGTGTAAAGTGAAGTGAAAACGCAACGATGGAGAAACTGAGCTGGTTAAACAGCTTAAGGTGAACTATAAACAGAACGATGGAGAAACTAAGCTGGTTAAACAGTGAAAAGTGAAGTTAAAACACGACGAAGGAGAAACTCAGCTGGTTAAACAGTGTAAGGAGAAGTTAAAACACAACGATGGAGAAACTCAGCTGGTTAAACAGTGTAAGATGAAGTTAAAACACAACGATGGAGAAACTCATCTGGTTAAACAGTGTAAAATGAACTTAAAACGCAACGATGGAGAAACTCATCTGGTTAAACAGTGTAAAATGAACTAAAAACACAACGATGGAGAAACTCAGCTTGTTAAACAGTATAAGGCGAAGTTAAAACACAACGATGGAGGAACTCATCTGGTTAAACATTGTAAAATGAACTTAAAACACAACGATGGAGAAGATGATCTGGTTAAACAGTGTAAAATGAACTAAAAACGCAACAATGGAGAAACTCAGCTTGTTAAACAGTATAAGGCGAAGTTAAAACACAACGATGGAAAAACTCATCTGGTTAAACGGTGTAAAATGAACTTAAAACACAACGATGGAGAAACTCAGCTTGTTAAACAGTCTAAGGCGAAGTTATAACACAACAATGGAAAAAATCATCTGGTTAAACAGTGTAAGGTCAAGTTAAAACACAACGATGGAGAAACTCTGCTGGTTAAACTGTGCAAGCTGAAGTTAAAACACAACGATGGAGAAACTCTGCTGGTTGTACAGTGTAAAGTGAAGTTAAAATGGTATGATGGAGAAACTCAGCTGGTGAAACAGTGTAAGGTGATGTTAAAACACAATGATGAAGAAACTCAACTTGATGAACAGTGTAAGGTGAAGTTAAACCACCACGATGGAGAAACTAGGCTGGTTAAACACTGTAAAGTGAAGTTAAAACGCTACAATGGAGATACTGCTGGTTAAACAATGTAAGGTGAAGTTAAAACACAACGATGGAGGAACTCAGCTGGTTGAAAGGTGTAAAGTGAATTTAAAACTCAACGATGGCGAAACTCATCTGGTTAAAGAGTGTAAGGTGAAGTTAAAACACAATGATGGAGGAACTCATCTGGTTCAACAGTGTAAAGTGAAGTGAAAGCGCTACGATGGAGAAACTCAGCTGGTTAAACAGCGTAAGGTGAACTAAAAACAGAACGATGGAGAAACTCATCTGGTTAAACAGTGTAAATTGAACTTAAAACGCAACGATGGAGAAACCTATCTGGTTAAACAGTGTAAAATGAACTTAAAACGCAGCGATGGAGAAACTCAGCTTGTTGAACAGTATAAGGCGAAGTTAAAACACAACGATGGAGGAACTCATCTGGTTAAACATTGTAAAATGAACTTAAAACACAACGATGGAGAAGATGATCTGGTTAAACAGTGTAAAATGAACTAAAAACGCAACAATGGAGAAACTCAGCTTGTTAAACAGTATAAGGCGAAGTTAAAACACAACGATGGAAAAACTCATCTGGTTTAACAGTGTAAAATGAACTTAAAACACAACGATGGAGAAACTCAGCTTGTTAAACAGTATAAGGCGAAGTTAAAACACAACGATGGAAAAAATCATCTGGTTAAACAGTGTAAGGTCAAGTTAAAACACAACGATGGAGAAACTCTGCTGGTTAAACTGTGCAAGGTGAAGTTAAAACACAACGATGGAGAAACTCTGCTGGTTGTACAGTGTAAAGTGAAGTTAAAATGCAACGATGGAGAAACTCAGCTGGTGAAACAGTGTAAGGTGATGTTAAAACACAATGATGAAGAAACTCAACTTGATGAACAGTGTAAGGTGAAGTTAAACCACCACGATGGAGAAACTAGGCTGGTTAAACACTGTAAAGTGAACTTAAAACGCTACAATGGAGATACTGCTGGTTAAACAATGTAAGGTGAAGTTAAAACACCACGATGGAGACACTCAGCTGGTTAAACAGTGTAAGGTGAAGTTAAAACACAAGAATGTAGAAACTGCTGGTTAAATAGTGTAAGGTGAAGTTAAAACACGACGAAGGAGAAACTCAGCTGGTTAAACAGTGTAAGGTGAAGTTCAACCATTACGATAGAGAACCTCAGCAGGTTAAACAGTGTAAAGAGAAGTTACAACACAACGATGGAGACACTCAGCTGGTTAAACAGTGTAAGTAGAAGTTAAAACAATGATGGAGAAACTCAGCTGGTGAAACAGTGTAAGGTGAATTTAAAACACCACGATGGAGAAACTCAGCTGGTTGAACAGTGTAAGGTGAAGTTAAAGCACATCGTTGGAGAAACTCAGCTGGTTAAACAGTGTAAAGTGAAGTTAAAACTCAATGATGGAGAAACTCAGCTGGTTAAACAGTGTAAGGTGAAGTTAAAACACAAGAATGTGGAAACTACTGGTTAAAGAGTGTAAGGGCAAGTTAAAACACGACGAAGGAGAAACTCAGCTGGATAAACAGTGTAAGGAGAAGTTAAAACAATGAAAGAGAAACTCAGCTGGTGAAACAGTATAAGGTGAATTTAAAACACCACGTTGGAGAAACTCAGCTGGTTGAACGGTGTAAAGTGAAGTTAAAATGCAACGATGGAGAAACTGATCTGGTTAAAGAGTGTAAGGTGAAGTTAAAACACAATGATGGAGGAACTTATCTGGTTCAACAGTGTAAAGTGAAGTGAAAACGCAACGATGGAGAAACTGAGCTGGTTAAACAGCTTAAGGTGAACTATAAACAGAACGATGGAGAAACTAAGCTGGTTAAACAGTGAAAAGTGAAGTTAAAACACGACGAAGGAGAAACTCAGCTGGTTAAACAGTGTAAGGAGAAGTTAAAACACAACGATGGAGAAACTCAGCTGGTTAAACAGTGTAAGATGAAGTTAAAACACAACGATGGAGAAACTCATCTGGTTAAACAGTGTAAAATGAACTTAAAACGCAACGATGGAGAAACTCATCTGGTTAAACAGTGTAAAATGAACTAAAAACACAACGATGGAGAAACTCAGCTTGTTAAACAGTATAAGGCGAAGTTAAAACACAACGATGGAGGAACTCATCTGGTTAAACATTGTAAAATGAACTTAAAACACAACGATGGAGAAGATGATCTGGTTAAACAGTGTAAAATGAACTAAAAACGCAACAATGGAGAAACTCAGCTTGTTAAACAGTATAAGGCGAAGTTAAAACACAACGATGGAAAAACTCATCTGGTTAAACGGTGTAAAATGAACTTAAAACACAACGATGGAGAAACTCAGCTTGTTAAACAGTCTAAGGCGAAGTTATAACACAACAATGGAAAAAATCATCTGGTTAAACAGTGTAAGGTCAAGTTAAAACACAACGATGGAGAAACTCTGCTGGTTAAACTGTGCAAGCTGAAGTTAAAACACAACGATGGAGAAACTCTGCTGGTTGTACAGTGTAAAGTGAAGTTAAAATGGTATGATGGAGAAACTCAGCTGGTGAAACAGTGTAAGGTGATGTTAAAACACAATGATGAAGAAACTCAACTTGATGAACAGTGTAAGGTGAAGTTAAACCACCACGATGGAGAAACTAGGCTGGTTAAACACTGTAAAGTGAAGTTAAAACGCTACAATGGAGATACTGCTGGTTAAACAATGTAAGGTGAAGTTAAAACACAACGATGGAGGAACTCAGCTGGTTGAAAGGTGTAAAGTGAATTTAAAACTCAACGATGGCGAAACTCATCTGGTTAAAGAGTGTAAGGTGAAGTTAAAACACAATGATGGAGGAACTCATCTGGTTCAACAGTGTAAAGTGAAGTGAAAGCGCAACGATGGAGAAACTCAGCTGGTTAAACAGCGTAAGGTGAACTAAAAACAGAACGATGGAGAAACTCATCTGGTTAAACAGTGTAAATTGAACTTAAAACGCAACGATGGAGAAACCTATCTGGTTAAACAGTGTAAAATGAACTTAAAACGCAGCGATGGAGAAACTCAGCTTGTTGAACAGTATAAGGCGAAGTTAAAACACAACGATGGAGGAACTCATCTGGTTAAACATTGTAAAATGAACTTAAAACACAACGATGGAGAAGATGATCTGGTTAAACAGTGTAAAATGAACTAAAAACGCAACAATGGAGAAACTCAGCTTGTTAAACAGTATAAGGCGAAGTTAAAACACAACGATGGAAAAACTCATCTGGTTTAACAGTGTAAAATGAACTTAAAACACAACGATGGAGAAACTCAGCTTGTTAAACAGTATAAGGCGAAGTTAAAACACAACGATGGAAAAAATCATCTGGTTAAACAGTGTAAGGTCAAGTTAAAACACAACGATGGAGAAACTCTGCTGGTTAAACTGTGCAAGGTGAAGTTAAAACACAACGATGGAGAAACTCTGCTGGTTGTACAGTGTAAAGTGAAGTTAAAATGCAACGATGGAGAAACTCAGCTGGTGAAACAGTGTAAGGTGATGTTAAAACACAATGATGAAGAAACTCAACTTGATGAACAGTGTAAGGTGAAGTTAAACCACCACGATGGAGAAACTAGGCTGGTTAAACACTGTAAAGTGAACTTAAAACGCTACAATGGAGATACTGCTGGTTAAACAATGTAAGGTGAAGTTAAAACACCACGATGGAGACACTCAGCTGGTTAAACAGTGTAAGGTGAAGTTAAAACACAAGAATGTAGAAACTGCTGGTTAAATAGTGTAAGGTGAAGTTAAAACACGACGAAGGAGAAACTCAGCTGGTTAAACAGTGTAAGGTGAAGTTCAACCATTACGATAGAGAACCTCAGCAGGTTAAACAGTGTAAAGAGAAGTTACAACACAACGATGGAGACACTCAGCTGGTTAAACAGTGTAAGTAGAAGTTAAAACAATGATGGAGAAACTCAGCTGGTGAAACAGTGTAAGGTGAATTTAAAACACCACGATGGAGAAACTCAGCTGGTTGAACGGTGTAAAGTGAAGTTAAAACGCAACGATGGAGTAACTCATCTGGTTAAAGAGTGTAAGGTGAAGTTAAAACACAATGATGGAGGAACACATTTGGTTCAACAGTGTAAAGTGTAGTGAAAACGCAACGATGGAGAAAATCAGCTGGTTAAACAGCGAAAGGTGAACTAAAAACAGAACGATGGAGAAACTAAGCTGGTTAAACAGTGTAAGGTGAAGTTAAAACACAATGATGAAGAAACTCAACTTCATGAACAGTGTCAGGTGAAATTAAACCACCACGATGGAGAAATTAGGCTGGTTAAACACTGTAAAGTGAAGTTAAAATGCTACAATGGAGATACTGCTGGTTAAACTGTGTAAGGTGAAGTTAAAACACCACGATGGCGACACTCAGCTGGTTAAACAGTGTAAGGTGAAGTTAAAGCACATCGTTGGAGAAACTCAGCTGGTTAAACAGTGTAAAGTGAAGTTAAAACTCAATGATGGAGAAACTCAGCTGGTTAAACAGTGTAAGGTGAAGTTAAAACACAAGAATGTGGAAACTACTGGTTAAAGAGTGTAAGGGCAAGTTAAAACATGACGAAGGAGAAACTCAGCTGGATAAACAGTGTAAGGAGAAGTTAAAACAATGAAAGAGAAACTCAGCTGGTGAAACAGTATAAGGTGAATTTAAAACACCACGTTGGAGAAACTCAGCTGGTTGAACGGTGTAAAGTGAAGTTAAAATGCAACGATGGAGAAACTGATCTGGTTAAAGAGTGTAAGGTGAAGTTAAAACACAATGATGGAGGAACTCATCTGGTTCAACAGTGTAAAGTGAAGTGAAAACGCAACGATGGAGAAACTCAGCTGGTTAAACAGCTTAAGGTGAACTAAAAACAGAATGATGGAGAAACTAAGCTGGTTAAACAGTGAAAAGTGAAGTTAAAACACCACGATGGAGAAACTCAGCTGTTTAAACAGTGCAAGGTGAAGTTAAAACACAACGATGGAGAAACTCTGCTGGTTGTACAGTGTAAAGTGAAGTTAAAATGCAATGATGGAGAAACTCAGCTGGTGAAACAGTGTAAGGTGATGTTAAAACACAATGATGAAGAAACTGAACTTGATGAACAGTGTAAGGAGAAGTTAAAACACAACTATGGAGAAACTCAGCTGGTTAAACAGTATAAGGAGTAGTTAAAACGCTACAATGGAGAGACTGCTGGTTAAACAATGTAAGGTGAAGTTAAAACACAACGATGGGGACACTCAGCTGGTTAAACAGTGTAAGGAGAAGATAAAACACAACTATGGAGAAACTCAGCTAGTTAAAACGTGTAAGGAGAAGTTAAAACAATGATGGAGAAACTCAGCTGGTGAAACAGTGTAAAGTGAAGTTAAAACACCACGTTGGAGAAACTCAGCTGGTTGAAAGGTGTAAAGTGAAGTTAAAACTCAACGATGGAGAAACTCATCTGGTTAAAGAGTGTAAGGTGAAGTTAAAACACAATGATGGAGGAACTCATCTGGTTCAACAGTGTAAAGTGAAGTGAAAACGCAACGATGGAGAAACTCAGCTGGTTAAACAGCGTAAGGTGAACTAAAAACAGAACGATGGAGAAACTCATCTGGTTAAACACTGTAAAATGAACTTAAAACGCAACGATGGAGAAACCTATCTGGTTAAACAGTGTAAAATGAACTTAAAACGCAACGATGGAGAAACTCAGCTTGTTGAACAGTATAAGGCGAAGTTAAAACACAACGATGGAGGAACTCATCTGGTTAAAAATTGTAAAATGAACTTAAAACACAACGATGGAGAAGAAGATCTGGTTAAACAGTGTAAAATGAACTAAAAATGCAACAATGGAGAAACTCAGCTTGTTAAACAGTATAAGGCGAAGTTAAAACACAACGATGGAAAAACTCATCTGGTTTAACAGTGTAAAATGAACTTAAAACACAACGATGGAGAAACTCAGCTTGTTAAACAGTATAAGGCGAAGTTAAAACACAACGATGGAAAAAATCATCTGGTTAAACAGTGTAAGGTCAAGTTAAAACACAACGATGGAGAAACTCTGCTGGTTAAACTGTGCAAGGTGAAGTTAAAACACAACAATGGAGAAACTCTGCTGGTTGTACAGTGTAAAGTGAAGTTAAAATGCAACGATGGAGAAACTCAGCTGGTGAAACAGTGTAAGGTGATGTTAAAACACAATGATGAAGAAACTCAACTTGATGAACAGTGTAAGGTGAAGTTAAACCACCACGATGGAGAAACTAGGCTGGTTAAACACTGTAAAGTGAAGTTAAAACACTACAATGGAGATACTGCTGGTTAAACAGTGTAAGGTGAAGTTAAAACACCACGATGGGGACACTCAGCTGGTTAAACAGTGTAAGGAGAAGGTAAAACACAACTATGGAGAAACTCAGCTGGTTAAACAGTGTAAGGAGAAGTTAAAACAATGATGGAGAAACTCAGCTGGTGAAACAGTGTAAGGTGAATTTAAAACACCACGATGGAGAAACTCAGCTGGTTGAACGGTGTAAAGTGAAGTTAAAACGCAACGATGGAGTAACTCCTCTGGTTAAAGAGTGTAAGGTGAAGTTAAAACACAATGATGGAGGAACACATTTGGTTCAACAGTGTAAAGTGTAGTGAAAACGCAACGATGGAGAAACTCAGCTGGTTAAACAGCGTAAGGTGAACTAAAAACAGAATGATGGAGAAACTAAGCTGGTTAAACAGTGTAAAATGAACTTAAAACGCAACGATGGAGAAACTCATCTGGTTAAACAGTGTAAAATGAACTTAAAACGCAACGCTGGAGAAACTCAGCTTGTTGAACAGTATAAGGCGAAGTTAAAACACAACGATGGAGGAACTCATCTGGTTAAACATTGTAAAATGAACTTAAAACACAACGATGGAGAAGATGATCTGGTTAAACAGTGTAAAATGAACTAAAAACGCAACAATGGAGAAACTCAGCTTGTTAAACAGTATAAGGCGAAGTTAAAACACAACGATGGAAAAACTCATCTGGTTTAACAGTGTAAAATGAACTTAAAACACAACGATGGAGAAACTCAGCTTGTTAAACAGTATAAGGCGAAGTTAAAACACAACGATGGAAAAAATCATCTGGTTAAACAGTGTAAGGTCAAGTTAAAACACAACGATGGAGAAACTCTGCTGGTTAAACTGTGCAAGGTGAAGTTAAAACACAACGATGGAGAAACTCTGCTGGTTGTACAGTGTAAAGTGAAGTTAAAATGCAACGATGGAGAAACTCAGCTGGTGAAACAGTGTAAAGTGAAGTTAAAACAATCATGGAGAAACTCATCTGGTGAAACAGTGTAAGGTGAACTTAAAACACCACGATGGAGAAAATCAGCTGGTTGAACGGTGTAAAGTGAAGTTAAAACGCAACGATGGAGAAACTCATCTGGTTAAAGAGTGTAAGGTGAAGTTAAAACACATTGATGGAGGAACTCATCTGGTTCAACAGTGTAAAGTGTAGTGAAAACGCAACGATGGAGAAACTCAGCTGGTTAAACAGCGTAAGGTGAACTAAAAACAGAACGATGGAGAAACTCAGCTGGTGAAACAGTGTAAGGTGAAGTTAAAACACGACGAAGGAGAAACTCAGCTGGTTAAACAGTGTCAGGTGAAATTAAAACACCACGATGGAGAAATTAGGCTGGTTAAACACTGTAAAGTGAAGTTAAAATGCTACAATGGAGATACTGCTGGTTAAACAGTGTAAGGTGAAGTTAAAACACCACGATGGCGACACTCAGCTGGTTAAACAGTGTAAGGTGAAGTTAAAGCACATCGTTGGTGAAACTCAGCTTGTTAAACAGTGTAAAGTGAAGTGAAAACGCAACGATGGAGAAACTCAGCTGGTTAAACAGCGTAAGGTGAACTAAAAACAGAACGATGGAGAAACTAAGCTGGTTAAAGAGTGTAAAGTGAAGTTAAAGCACAACGTTGGAGAAACTCAGCTGGTTACACAGTGTAAGGTGAAGTTAAAACGCAACGATGGAGAAACTCAGCTTGTTAAACAGTGTAAGTTGAAGTTAAAACACGACGAAGGAGAAACTCAGCTGGTTAAACAGTGTAAGGAGAAATTAAAACACAACTATGGAGAAACTCAGCTGGTTAAACAGTGTAAGGAGAAGTTAAAACACCACGATGGAGACACTCAGCTGGTTAAAAAGTGTAAAGTGAAGTTAAAACTCAATGATGGAGAAACTCAGCTGGTTAAACAGTGTAAAGTGAAGTTAAAACACCACGATGGAGAACTCAGCTAGTTAAACAGTGTAAGGTGAAGTTAAAACACGACGAAGGAGAAACTCTGCTGGTTAAACAGTGTAAGGAGAAGGTAAAACACAACTATGGAGATACTCAGCTGGTTAAACAGTGTAAGTAGAAGTTAAAACAATGATGGAGAAACTCAGCTGGTGAAACAGTGAAAGGTGAATTTAAAACACCACGATGGAGAAACTCAGCTGGTTGAACGGTGTAAAGTGAAGTTAAAACGCAACGATGGAGTAACTCATCTGGTTAAAGAGTGTAAGGTGAAGTTAAAACACAATGATGGAGGAACACATTTGGTTCAACAGTGTAAAGTGTAGTGAAAATGCAACGATGGAGAAAATCAGCTGGTTAAACAGCGAAAGGTGAACTAAAAACAGAACGATGGAGAAACTAAGCTGGTTAAACAGTGTAAGGTGAAGTTAAAACACAATGATGAAGAAACTCAACTTGATGAACAGTGTCAGGTGAAATTAAACCACCACGATGGAGAAATTAGGCTGGTTAAACACAGTAAAGTGAAGTTAAAATGCTACAATGGAGATACTGCTGGTTAAACAGTGTAAGGTGAAGTTAAAACACCACGATGGCGACACTCAGCTGGTTAAACAGTGTAAGGTGAAGTTAAAGCACATCGTTGGAGAAACTCAGCTGGTTAAACAGTGTAAAGTGAAGTTAAAACTCAATGATGGAGAAACTCAGCTGGTTAAACAGTGTAAGGTGAAGTTAAAACACAAGAATGTGGAAACTACTGGTTAAAGAGTGTAAGGGCAAGTTAAAACACGACGAAGGAGAAACTCAGCTGGATAAACAGTGTAAGGAGAAGTTAAAACAATGAAAGAGAAACTCAGCTGGTGAAACAGTATAAGGTGAATTTAAAACACCACGTTGGAGAAACTCAGCTGGTTGAACGGTGTAAAGTGAAGTTAAAATGCAACGATGGAGAAACTGATCTGGTTAAAGAGTGTAAGGTGAAGTTAAAACACAATGATGGAGGAACTCATCTGGTTCAACAGTGTAAAGTGAAGTGAAAACGCAACGATGGAGAAACTCAGCTGGTTAAACAGCTTAAGGTGAACTAAAAACAGAACGATGGAGAAACTAAGCTGGTTAAACAGTGAAAAGTGAAGTTAAAACACCACGATGGAGAAACTCAGCTGTTTAAACAGTGTAAGGTGAAGTTAAAACACGACGAAGGAGAAACTCAGCTGGTTAAACAGTGTAAGATGAAGTTAAAACACAATGATGGAGAAACTCATCTGGTTAAACAGTGTAAAATGAACTTAAAACGCAACGATGGAGAAACTCATCTGGTTAAACAGTGTAAAATGAACTAAAAACACAACGATGGAGAAACTCAGCTTGTTAAACAGTATAAGGCGAAGTTAAAACACAACGATGGAGGAACGCATCTGGTTTAACATTGTAAAATGAACTTAAAACACAACGATGGAGAAGATGATCTGGTTAAACAGTGTAAAATGAACTAAAAACGCAACAATGGAGAAACTCAACTTGTTAAACAGTATAAGGCGAAGTTAAAACACAACGATGGAAAAACTCATCTGGTTAAACGGTGTAAAATGAACTTAAAACACAACGATGGAGAAACTCAGCTTGTTAAACAGTATAAGGCGAAGTTATAACACAACGATGGAAAAAATCATCTGGTTAAACAGTGTAAGGTCAAGTTAAAACACAACGATGGAGAAACTCTGCTGGTTAAACTGTGCAAGGTGAAGTTAAAACACAACGATGGAGAAACTCTGCTGGTTGTACAGTGTAAAGTGAAGTTAAAATGCAATGATGGAGAAACTCAGCTGGTGAAACAGTGTAAGGTGATGTTAAAACACAATGATGAAGAAACTCAACTTGATGAACAGTGTAAGGAGAAGTTAAAACACAACTATGGAGAAACTCAGCTGGTTAAACAGTATAAGGAGTAGTTAAAACGCTACAATGGAGATACTGCTGGTTAAACAATGTAAGGTGAAGTTAAAACACAACGATGGGGACACTCAGCTGGTTAAACAGTGTAAGGAGAAGGTAAAACACAACTATGGAGAAACTCAGCTAGTTAAAACGTGTAAGGAGAAGTTAAAACAATGATGGAGAAACTCAGCTGGTGAAACAGTGTAAAGTGAAGTTAAAACACCACGTTGGAGAAACTCAGCTGGTTGAAAGGTGTAAAGTGAAGTTAAAACTCAACGATGGAGAAACTCATCTGGTTAAAGAGTGTAAGGTGAAGTTAAAACACAATGATGGAGGAACTCATCTGGTTCAACAGTGTAAAGTGAAGTGAAAACGCAACGATGGAGAAACTCAGCTGGTTAAACAGCGTAAGGTGAACTAAAAACAGAACGATGGAGAAACTCATCTGGTTAAACAGTGTAAAATGAACTTAAAACGCAACGATGGAGAAACCTATCTGGTTAAACAGTGTAAAATGAACTTAAAACGCAACGATGGAGAAACTCAGCTTGTTGAACAGTATAAGGCGAAGTTAAAACACAACGATGGAGGAACTCATCTGGTTAAACATTGTAAAATGAACTTAAAACACAACGATGGAGAAGATGATCTGGTTAAACAGTGTAAAATGAACTAAAAACGCAACAATGGAGAAACTCAGCTTGTTAAACAGTATAAGGCGAAGTTAAAACACAACGATGGAAAAAATCATCTGGTTAAACAGTGTAAGGTCAAGTTAAAACACAACGATGGAGAAACTCTGCTGGTTAAACTGTGCAAGGTGAAGTTAAAACACAACGATGGAGAAACTCTGCTGCTTGTACAGTGTAAAGTGAAGTTAAAATGCAACGATGGAGAAACTCAGCTGGTGAAACAGTGTAAGGTGATGTTAAAACACAATGATGAAGAAACTCAACTTGATGAACAGTGTAAGGTGAAGTTAAACCACCACGATGGAGAAACTAGGCTGGTTAAACACTGTAAAGTGAACTTAAAACGCTACAATGGAGATACTGCTGGTTAAACAATGTAAGGTGAAGTTAAAACACCACGATGGAGACACTCAGCTGGTTAAACAGTGTAAGGAGAAGGTAAAACACAACTATGGAGAAACTCAGCTAGTTAAACCGTGTAAGGAGAAGTTAAAACAATGATGGAGAAACTCAGCTGGTGAAACAGTGTAAGGTGAATTTAAAACACCATGATGGAGAAACTCAGCTGGTTGAACGGTGTAAAGTGAAGTTAAAACGCAACGATGGAGTAACTCCTCTGGTTAAAGAGTGTAAGGTGAAGTTAAAACACAATGATGGAGGAACACTTTTGGTTCAACAGTGTAAAGTGTAGTGAAAACGCAACGATGGAGAAACTCAGCTGGTTAAACAGCGTAAGGTGAACTAAAAACAGAATGATGGAGAAACTAAGCTGGTTAAACAGTGTAAGGTGAAGTTAAAACACAATGATGAAGAAACTCAACTTGATGAAGTGTCAGGTGAAATTAAACCACCACGATGGAGAAATTAGGCGGTTAAACACTGTAAAGTGAAGTTAAAACGCTACAATGGAGATACTGCTGGTTAAACAGTGTAAGGTGAAGTTAAAACACCACGATGGTGACACTCAGCTGGTTAAACAGTGTAAGGTGAAGTTAAAGCACATCGTTGGAGAAACTCAGCTGGTTAAACAGTGTAAAGTGAAGTTAAAACTCAATGATTGAGAAACTCAGCTGGTTAAACAGTGTAAGGTGAAGTTAAAACACAAGAATGTAGAAACTACTGGTTAAAGTGTGTAAGGGCAAGTTAAAACACGACGAAGGAGAAACTCAGCTGGATAAACAGTGTAAGGAGAAGTTAAAACAATGAAAGAGAAACTCAGCTGGTGAAACAGTATAAGGTGAATTTAAAACACCACGTTGGAGAAACTCAGCTGGTTGAACGGTGTAAAGTGAAGTTAAAATGCAACGATGGAGAAACTGATCTGGTTAAAAAGTGTAAGGTGAAGTTAAAACACAATGATGGAGGAACTCATCTGGTTCAACAGTGTAAAGTGAAGTGAAAACGCAACGATGGAGAAACTAAGCTGGTTAAACAGTGAAAAGTGAAGTTAAAACACCACGATGGAGAAACTCAGCTGTTTAAACAGTGTAAGGTGAAGTTAAAACACGACGAAGGAGAAACTCAGCTGGTTAAACAGTGTAAGGAGAAGTTAAAACACAACTTTGGAGAAACTCAGCTGGTTAAACAGTATAAGGAGTAGTTAAAACACCACAATGGAGTAACTCAGCTGGTTAAACAGTGTAAAGTGAAGTTAAAGCACAATGTTGGCGAAACTCAGCTGGTTACACAGTGTAAGGTGAAGTAAAAACGCAACGATGGAGAATCTCAGATGGTTAAACAGTGTAAAGTGAAGTTAAAACACCACGATGGAGAAACTCAGATGGTTAAACAGTGCAAGGTGTAGTTGAAGCACAACAATGGAGAAACTCAGCTGGTTAAACATTGCAAGGGATTTAAAACAAAACGATGGATAAACTCAGCTGGTTAAACAGTGTAAGGTGAAGTTAAACCACTACGATGGAGAAACTCAGCAGGTTAAACAGTGTAAAGAGTAGTTACAACACAACGATGGAGAAACTCAGCAGGTTAAACAGTGTAAAATGAACTTGAAACGCAACGATGGAGAAACCTATCTGGTTAAACAGTGTAAAATGAACTTAAAACGCAACGATGGAGAAACTCAGCTTGTTGAACAGTATAAGGCGAAGTTAAAACACAACGATGGAGGAACTCATCTGGTTAAACATTGTAAAATGAACTTAAAACACAACGATGGAGAAGATGATCTGGTTAAACAGTGTAAAATGAACTAAAAACGCAACAATGGAGAAACTCAGCTTGTTAAACAGTATAAGGCGAAGTTAAAACACAACGATGGAAAAACTCATCTGGTTTAACAGTGTAAAATGAACTTAAAACACAACGATGGAGAAACTCAGCTTGTTAAACAGTATAAGGCGAAGTTAAAACACAACGATGGAAAAAATCATCTGGTTAAACAGTGTAAGGTCAAGTTAAAACACAACGATGGAGAAACTCTGCTGGTTAAACTGTGCAAGGTGAAGTTAAAACACAACGATGGAGAAACTCTGCTGGTTGTACAGTCTAAAGTGAAGTTAAAATGCAACGATGGAGAAACTCAGCTGGTGAAACAGTGTAAGGTGATGTTAAAACACAATGATGAAGAAACTCAACTTGATGAACAGTGTAAGGTGAAGTTAAACCACCACGATGGAGAAACTAGGCTGGTTAAACACTGTAAAGTGAACTTAAAACGCTACAATGGAGATACTGCTGGTTAAACAATGTAAGGTGAAGTTAAAACACCACGATGGAGACACTCAGCTGGTTAAACAGTGTAAGGAGAAGGTAAAACACAACTATGGAGAAACTCAGCTAGTTAAACCGTGTAAGGAGAAGTTAAAACAATGATGGAGAAACTCAGCTGGTGAAACAGTGTAAGGTGAATTTAAAACACCACGATGGAGAAACTCAGCTGGTTGAACGGTGTAAAGTGAAGTTAAAACGCAACGATGGAGTAACTCCTCTGGTTAAAGAGTGTAAGGTGAAGTTAAAACACAATGATGGAGGAACACTTTTGGTTCAACAGTGTAAAGTGTAGTGAAAACGCAACGATGGAGAAACTCAGCTGGTTAAACAGCGTAAGGTGAACTAAAAACAGAATGATGGAGAAACTAAGCTGGTTAAACAGTGTAAGGTGAAGTTAAAACACAATGATGAAGAAACTCAACTTGATGAAGTGTCAGGTGAAATTAAACCACCACGATGGAGAAATTAGGCGGTTAAAAACTGTAAAGTGAAGTTAAAACGTTACAATGGAGATACTGCTGGTTAAACAGTGTAAGGTGAAGTTAAAACACCACGATGGAGAAACTCAGCTGGTTGAACGGTGTAAAGTGAAGTTAAAACGCAACGATGGAGTAACTCCTCTGGTTAAAGAGTGTAAGGTGAAGTTAAAACACAATGATGGAGGAACACATTTGGTTCAACAGTGTAAATTGTAGTGAAAACGCAACGATGGAGAAACTCAGCTGGTTAAACAGCGTAAGGTGAACTAAAAACAGAATGATGGAGAAACTAAGCTGGTTAAACAGTGTAAAATGAACTTAAAACGCAACGATGGAGAAACTCATCTGGTTAAACAGTGTAAAATGAACTTAAAACGCAACGATGGAGAAACTCAGCTTGTTGAACAGTATAAGGCGAAGTTAAAACACAACGATGGAGGAACTCATCTGGTTAAACATTGTAAAATGAACTTAAAACACAACGATGGAGAAGATGATCTGGTTAAACAGTGTAAAATGAACTAAAAACGCAACAATGGAGAAACTCAGCTTGTTAAACAGTATAAGGCGAAGTTAAAACACAACGATGGAAAAACTCATCTGGTTTAACAGTGTAAAATGAACTTAAAACACAACGATGGAGAAACTCAGCTTGTTAAACAGTATAAGGCGAAGTTAAAACACAACGATGGAAAAAATCATCTGGTTAAACAGTGTAAGGTCAAGTTAAAACACAACGATGGAGAAACTCTGCTGGTTAAACTGTGCAAGGTGAAGTTAAAACACAACGATGCAGAAACTCTGCTGGTTGTACAGTCTAAAGTGAAGTTAAAATGCAACGATGGAGAAACTCAGCTGGTGAAACAGTGTAAAGTGAAGTTAAAACAATCATGGAGAAACTCATCTGGTGAAACAGTGTAAGGTGAACTTAAAACACCACGATGGAGAAAATCAGCTGGTTGAACGGTGTAAAGTGAAGTTAAAACGCAACGATGGAGAAACTCATCTGGTTAAAAAGTGTAAGGTGAAGTTAAAACACATTGATGGAGGAACTCATCTGGTTCAACAGTGTAAAGTGTAGTGAAAACGCAACGATGGAGAAACTCAGCTGGTTAAACAGCGTAAGGTGAACTAAAAACAGAACGATGGAGAAACTCAGCTGGTGAAACAGTGTAAGGTGAAGTTAAAACACGACGAAGGAGAAACTCAGCTGGTTAAACAGTGTCAGGTGAAATTAAACCACCACGATGGAGAAATTAGGCTGGTTAAACACTGTAAAGTGAAGTTAAAATGCTACAATGGAGATACTGCTGGTTAAACAGTGTAAGGTGAAGTTAAAACACCACGATGGCGACACTCAGCTGGTTAAACAGTGTAAGGTGAAGTTAAAGCACATCGTTGGTGAAACTCAGCTTGTTAAACAGTGTAAAGTGAAGTGAAAACGCAACGATGGAGAAACTCAGCTGGTTAAACAGCGTAAGGTGAACTAAAAACAGAACGATGGAGAAACTAAGCTGGTTAAAGAGTGTAAAGTGAAGTTAAAGCACAACGTTGGAGAAACTCAGCTGGTTACACAGTGTAAGGTGAAGTTAAAACGCAACGATGGAGAAACTCAGCTTGTTAAACAGTGTAAGTTGAAGTTAAAACACGACGAAGGAGAAACTCAGCTGGTTAAACAGTGTAAGGAGAAATTAAAACACAACTATGGAGAAACTCAGCTGGTTAAACAGTGTAAGGAGAAGTTAAAACACCACGATGGAGACACTCAGCTGGTTAAAAAGTGTAAAGTGAAGTTAAAACTCAATGATGGAGAAACTCAGCTGGTTAAACAGTGTAAAGTGAAGTTAAAACACCACGATGGAGAACTCAGCTAGTTAAACAGTGTAAGGTGAAGTTAAAACACGACGAAGGAGAAACTCTGCTGGTTAAACAGTGTAAGGAGAAGGTAAAACACAACTATGGAGAAACTCAGCTGGTTAAACAGTGTAAGTAGAAGTTAAAACAATGATGGAGAAACTCAGCTGGTGAAACAGTGAAAGGTGAATTTAAAACACCACGATGTAGAAACTCAGCTGGTTGAACGGTGTAAAGTGAAGTTAAAACGCAACGATGGAGTAACTCATCTGGTTAAAGAGTGTAAGGTGAAGTTAAAACACAATGATGGAGGAACACATTTGGTTCAACAGTGTAAAGTGTAGTGAAAATGCAACGATGGAGAAAATCAGCTGGTTAAACAGCGAAAGGTGAACTAAAAACAGAACGATGGAGAAACTAAGCTGGTTAAACAGTGTAAGGTGAAGTTAAAACACAATGATGAAGAAACTCAACTTCATGAACAGTGTCAGGTGAAATTAAACCACCACGATGGAGAAATTAGGCTGGTTAAACACTGTAAAGTGAAGTTAAAATGCTACAATGGAGATACTGCTGGTTAAACAGTGTAAGGTGAAGTTAAAACACCACGATGGCGACACTCAGCTGGTTAAACAGTGTAAGGTGAAGTTAAAGCACATCGTTGGTGAAACTCAGCTTGTTAAACAGTGTAAAGTGAAGTGAAAACGCAACGATGGAGAAACTCAGCTGGTTAAACAGCGTAAGGTGAACTAAAAACAGAACGATGGAGAAACTAAGCTGGTTAAAGAGTGTAAAGTGAAGTTAAAGCACAACGTTGGAGAAACTCAGCTGGTTACACAGTGTAAGGTGAAGTTAAAACGCAACGATGGAGAAACTCAGCTTGTTAAACAGTGTAAGTTGAAGTTAAAACACGACGAAGGAGAAACTCAGCTGGTTAAACAGTGTAAGGAGAAATTAAAACACAACTATGGAGAAACTCAGCTGGTTAAACAGTGTAAGGAGAAGTTAAAACACCACGATGGAGACACTCAGCTGGTTAAAAAGTGTAAAGTGAAGTTAAAACTCAATGATGGAGAAACTCAGCTGGTTAAACAGTGTAAAGTGAAGTTAAAACACCACGATGGAGAACTCAGCTAGTTAAACAGTGTAAGGTGAAGTTAAAACACGACGAAGGAGAAACTCTGCTGGTTAAACAGTGTAAGGAGAAGGTAAAACACAACTATGGAGAAACTCAGCTGGTTAAACAGTGTAAGTAGAAGTTAAAACAATGATGGAGAAACTCAGCTGGTGAAACAGTGAAAGGTGAATTTAAAACACCACGATGTAGAAACTCAGCTGGTTGAACGGTGTAAAGTGAAGTTAAAACGCAACGATGGAGTAACTCATCTGGTTAAAGAGTGTAAGGTGAAGTTAAAACACAATGATGGAGGAACACATTTGGTTCAACAGTGTAAAGTGTAGTGAAAATGCAACGATGGAGAAAATCAGCTGGTTAAACAGCGAAAGGTGAACTAAAAACAGAACGATGGAGAAACTAAGCTGGTTAAACAGTGTAAGGTGAAGTTAAAACACAATGATGAAGAAACTCAACTTGATGAACAGTGTCAGGTGAAATTAAACCACCACGATGGAGAAATTAGGCTGGTTAAACACTGTAAAGTGAAGTTAAAATGCTACAATGGAGATACTGCTGGTTAAACAGTGTAAGGTGAAGTTAAAACACCACGATGGCGACACTCAGCTGGTTAAACAGTGTAAGGTGAAGTTAAAGCACGTCGTTGGAGAAACTCAGCTGGTTAAACAGTGTAAAGTGAAGTTAAAACTCAATGATGGAGAAACTCAGCTGGTTAAACAGTGTAAGGTGAAGTTAAAACACAAGAATGTGGAAACTACTGGTTAAAGAGTGTAAGGGCAAGTTAAAACACGACGAAGGAGAAACTCAGCTGGATAAACAGTGTAAGGAGAAGTTAAAACAATGAAAGAGAAACTCAGCTGGTGAAACAGTATAAGGTGAATTTAAAACACCACGTTGGAGAAACTCAGCTGGTTGAACGGTGTAAAGTGAAGTTAAAATGCAACGATGGAGAAACTGATCTGGTTAAAGAGTGTAAGGTGAAGTTAAAACACAATGATGGAGGAACTCATCTGGTTCAACAGTGTAAAGTGAAGTGAAAACGCAACGATGGAGAAACTCAGCTGGTTAAACAGCTTAAGGTGAACTAAAAACAGAACGATGGAGAAACTAAGCTGGTTAAACAGTGAAAAGTGAAGTTAAAACACCACGATGGAGAAACTCAGCTGTTTAAACAGTGTAAGGTGAAGTTAAAACACGACGAAGGAGAAACTCAGCTGGTTAAACAGTGTAAGGAGAAGTTAAAACACAACGATGGAGAAACTCAGCTGGTTAAACAGTGTAAGATGAAGTTAAAACACAATGATGGAGAAACTCATCTGGTTAAACAGTGTAAAATGAACTTAAAACGCAACGATGGAGAAACTCATCTGGTTAAACAGTGTAAAATGAACTAAAAACACAACGATGGAGAAACTCAGCTTGTTAAACAGTATAAGGCGAAGTTAAAACACAACGATGGAGGAACGCATCTGGTTCAACATTGTAAAATGAACTTAAAACACAACGATAGAGAAGATGATCTGGTTAAACAGTGTAAAATGAACTAAAAACGCAACAATGGAGAAACTCAACTTGTTAAACAGTATAAGGCGAAGTTAAAACACAACGATGGAAAAACTCATCTGGTTAAACGGTGTAAAATGAACTTAAAACACAACGATGGAGAAACTCAGCTTGTTAAACAGTATAAGGCGAAGTTATAACACAACGATGGAAAAAATCATCTGGTTAAACAGTGTAAGGTCAAGTTAAAACACAACGATGGAGAAACTCTGCTGGTTAAACTGTGCAAGGTGAAGTTAAAACACAACGATGGAGAAACTCTGCTGGTTGTACAGTGTAAAGTGAAGTTAAAATGCAATGATGGAGAAACTCAGCTGGTGAAACAGTGTAAGGTGATGTTAAAACACAATGATGAAGAAACTCAACTTGATGAACAGTGTAAGGAGAAGTTAAAACACAACTATGGAGAAACTCAGCTGGTTAAACAGTATAAGGAGTAGTTAAAACGCTACAATGGAGATACTGCTGGTTAAACAATGTAAGGTGAAGTTAAAACACAACGATGGGGACACTCAGCTGGTTAAACAGTGTAAGGAGAAGGTAAAACACAACTATGGAGAAACTCAGCTAGTTAAAACGTGTAAGGAGAAGTTAAAACAATGATGGAGAAACTCAGCTGGTGAAACAGTGTAAAGTGAAGTTAAAACACCACGTTGGAGAAACTCAGCTGGTTGAAAGGTGTAAAGTGAAGTTAAAACTCAACGATGGAGAAACTCATCTGGTTAAAGAGTGTAAGGTGAAGTTAAAACACAATGATGGAGGAACTCATCTGGTTCAACAGTGTAAAGTGAAGTGAAAACGCAACGATGGAGAAACTCAGCTGGTTAAACAGCGTAAGGTGAACTAAAAACAGAACGATGGAGAAACTCATCTGGTTAAACAGTGTAAAATGAACTTAAAACGCAACGATGGAGAAACCTATCTGGTTAAACAGTGTAAAATGAACTTAAAACGCAACGATGGAGAAACTCAGCTTGTTGAACAGTATAAGGCGAAGTTAAAACACAACGATGGAGGAACTCATCTGGTTAAACATTGTAAAATGAACTTAAAACACAACGATGGAGAAGATGATCTGGTTAAACAGTGTAAAATGAACTAAAAACGCAACAATGGAGAAACTCAGCTTGTTAAACAGTATAAGGCGAAGTTAAAACACAACGATGGAAAAACTCATCTGGTTTAACAGTGTAAAATGAACTTAAAACACAACGATGGAGAAACTCAGCTTGTTAAACAGTATAAGGAGAAGTTAAAACACAACGATGGAAAAAATCATCTGGTTAAACAGTGTAAGGTCAAGTTAAAACACAACGATGGAGAAACTCTGCTGGTTAAACTGTGCAAGGTGAAGTTAAAACACAACGATGGAGAAACTCTGCTGGTTGTACAGTGTAAAGTGAAGTTAAAATGCAACGATGGAGAAACTCAGCTGGTGAAACAATGTAAGGTGATGTTAAAACACAATGATGAAGAAACTCAACTTGATGAACAGTGTAAGGTGAAGTTAAACCACCACGATGGAGAAACTAGGCTGGTTAAACACTGTAAAGTGAACTTAAAACGCTACAATGGAGATACTGCTGGTTAAACAATGTAAGGTGAAGTTAAAACACCACGATGGAGACACTCAGCTGGTTAAACAGTGTAAGGAGAAGGTAAAACACAACTATGGAGAAACTCAGCTAGTTAAACCGTGTAAGGAGAAGTTAAAACAATGATGGAGAAACTCAGCTGGTGAAACAGTGTAAGGTGAATTTAAAACACCATGATGGAGAAACTCAGCTGGTTGAACGGTGTAAAGTGAAGTTAAAACGCAACGATGGAGTAACTCCTCTGGTTAAAGAGTGTAAGGTGAAGTTAAAACACAATGATGGAGGAACACTTTTGGTTCAACAGTGTAAAGTGTAGTGAAAACGCAACGATGGAGAAACTCAGCTGGTTAAACAGCGTAAGGTGAACTAAAAACAGAATGATGGAGAAACTAAGCTGGTTAAACAGTGTAAGGTGAAGTTAAAACACAATGATGAAGAAACTCAACTTGATGAAGTGTCAGGTGAAATTAAACCACCACGATGGAGAAATTAGGCGGTTAAACACTGTAAAGTGAAGTTAAAACGCTACAATGGAGATACTGCTGGTTAAACAGTGTAAGGTGAAGTTAAAACACCACGATGGTGACACTCAGCTGGTTAAACAGTGTAAGGTGAAGTTAAAGCACATCGTTGGAGAAACTCAGCTGGTTAAACAGTGTAAAGTGAAGTTAAAACTCAATGATTGAGAAACTCAGCTGGTTAAACAGTGTAAGGTGAAGTTAAAACACAAGAATGTAGAAACTACTGGTTAAAGTGTGTAAGGGCAAGTTAAAACACGACGAAGGAGAAACTCAGCTGGATAAACAGTGTAAGGAGAAGTTAAAACAATGAAAGAGAAACTCAGCTGGTGAAACAGTATAAGGTGAATTTAAAACACCACGTTGGAGAAACTCAGCTGGTTGAACGGTGTAAAGTGAAGTTAAAATGCAACGATGGAGAAACTGATCTGGTTAAAGAGTGTAAGGTGAAGTTAAAACACAATGATGGAGGAACTCATCTGGTTCAACAGTGTAAAGTGAAGTGAAAACGCAACGATGGAGAAACTAAGCTGGTTAAACAGTGAAAAGTGAAGTTAAAACACCACGATGGAGAAACTCAGCTGTTTAAACAGTGTAAGGTGAAGTTAAAACACGACGAAGGAGAAACTCAGCTGGTTAAACAGTGTAAGGAGAAGTTAAAACACAACTTTGGAGAAACTCAGCTGGTTAAACAGTATAAGGAGTAGTTAAAACACCACAATGGAGTAACTCAGCTGGTTAAACAGTGTAAAGTGAAGTTAAAGCACAATGTTGGCGAAACTCAGCTGGTTACACAGTGTAAGGTGAAGTAAAAACGCAACGATGGAGAATCTCAGCTGGTTAAACAGTGTAAAGTGAAGTTAAAACACCACGATGGAGAAACTCAGATGGTTAAACAGTGTAAGGTGTAGTTGAAGCACAACAATGGAGAAACTCAGCTGGTTAAACATTGCAAGGGATTTAAAACAAAACGATGGATAAACTCAGCTGGTTAAACAGTGTAAGGTGAAGTTAAACCACTACGATGGAGAAACTCAGCAGGTTAAACAGTGTAAAGAGAAGTTACAACACAACGATGGAGAAACTCATCTGGTTAAACAGTGTAAAATGAACTTAAAACGCAACGATGGAGAAACCTATCTGGTTAAACAGTGTAAAATGAACTTAAAACGCAACGATGGAGAAACTCAGCTTGTTGAACAGTATAAGGCGAAGTTAAAACACAACGATGGAGGAACTCATCTGGTTAAACATTGTAAAATGAACTTAAAACACAACGATGGAGAAGATGATCTGGTTAAACAGTGTAAAATGAACTAAAAACGCAACAATGGAGAAACTCAGCTTGTTAAACAGTATAAGGCGAAGTTAAAACACAACGATGGAAAAACTCATCTGGTTTAACAGTGTAAAATGAACTTAAAACACAACGATGGAGAAACTCAGCTTGTTAAACAGTATAAGGCGAAGTTAAAACACAACGATGGAAAAAATCATCTGGTTAAACAGTGTAAGGTCAAGTTAAAACACAACGATGGAGAAACTCTGCTGGTTAAACTGTGCAAGGTGAAGTTAAAACACAACGATGGAGAAACTCTGCTGGTTGTACAGTGTAAAGTGAAGTTAAAATGCAACGATGGAGAAACTCAGCTGGTGAAACAGTGTAAGGTGATGTTAAAACACAATGATGAAGAAACTCAACTTGATGAACAGTGTAAGGTGAAGTTAAACCACCACGATGGAGAAACTAGGCTGGTTAAACACTGTAAAGTGAACTTAAAACGCTACAATGGAGATACTGCTGGTTAAACAATGTAAGGTGAAGTTAAAACACCACGATGGAGACACTCAGCTGGTTAAACAGTGTAAGGAGAAGGTAAAACACAACTATGGAGAAACTCAGCTAGTTAAACCGTGTAAGGAGAAGTTAAAACAATGATGGAGAAACTCAGCTGGTGAAACAGTGTAAGGTGAATTTAAAACACCATGATGGAGAAACTCAGCTGGTTGAACGGTGTAAAGTGAAGTTAAAACGCAACGATGGAGTAACTCCTCTGGTTAAAGAGTGCAAGGTGAAGTTAAAACACAATGATGGAGGAACACTTTTGGTTCAACAGTGTAAAGTGTAGTGAAAACGCAACGATGGAGAAACTCAGCTGGTTAAACAGCGTAAGGTGAACTAAAAACAGAATGATGGAGAAACTAAGCTGGTTAAACAGTGTAAGGTGAAGTTAAAACACAATGATGAAGAAACTCAACTTGATGAAGTGTCAGGTGAAATTAAACCACCACGATGGAGAAATTAGGCGGTTAAACACTGTAAAGTGAAGTTAAAACGTTACAATGGAGATACTGCTGGTTAAACAGTGTAAGGTGAAGTTGAAACACCACGATGGTGACACTCAGCTGGTTAAACAGTGTAAGGTGAAGTTAAAGCACATCGTTGGAGAAACTCAGCTGGTTAAACAGTGTAAATTGAAGTTAAAACTCAATGATGGAGAAACTCATCTGGTTAAACAGTGTAAAATGAACTTAAAACGCAACGATGGAGAAACTCATCTGGTTAAACAGTGTAAAATGAACTAAAAACACAACGATGGAGAAACTCAGCTTGTTAAACAGTATAAGGCGAAGTTAAAACACAACGATGGAGGAACGCATCTGGTTCAACATTGTAAAATGAACTTAAAACACAACGATAGAGAAGATGATCTGGTTAAACAGTGTAAAATGAACTAAAAACGCAACAATGGAGAAACTCAACTTGTTAAACAGTATAAGGCGAAGTTAAAACACAACGATGGAAAAACTCATCTGGTTAAACGGTGTAAAATGAACTTAAAACACAACGATGGAGAAACTCAGCTTGTTAAACAGTATAAGGCGAAGTTATAACACAACGATGGAAAAAATCATCTGGTTAAACAGTGTAAGGTCAAGTTAAAACACAACGATGGAGAAACTCTGCTGGTTAAACTGTGCAAGGTGAAGTTAAAACACAACGATGGAGAAACTCTGCTGGTTGTACAGTGTAAAGTGAAGTTAAAATGCAATGATGGAGAAACTCAGCTGGTGAAACAGTGTAAGGTGATGTTAAAACACAATGATGAAGAAACTCAACTTGATGAACAGTGTAAGGAGAAGTTAAAACACAACTATGGAGAAACTCAGCTGGTTAAACAGTATAAGGAGTAGTTAAAACGCTACAATGGAGATACTGCTGGTTAAACAATGTAAGGTGAAGTTAAAACACAACGATGGGGACACTCAGCTGGTTAAACAGTGTAAGGAGAAGGTAAAACACAACTATGGAGAAACTCAGCTAGTTAAAACGTGTAAGGAGAAGTTAAAACAATGATGGAGAAACTCAGCTGGTGAAACAGTGTAAAGTGAAGTTAAAACACCACGTTGGAGAAACTCAGCTGGTTGAAAGGTGTAAAGTGAAGTTAAAACTCAACGATGGAGAAACTCATCTGGTTAAAGAGTGTAAGGTGAAGTTAAAACACAATGATGGAGGAACTCATCTGGTTCAACAGTGTAAAGTGAAGTGAAAACGCAACGATGGAGAAACTCAGCTGGTTAAACAGCGTAAGGTGAACTAAAAACAGAACGATGGAGAAACTCATCTGGTTAAACAGTGTAAAATGAACTTAAAACGCAACGATGGAGAAACCTATCTGGTTAAACAGTGTAAAATGAACTTAAAACGCAACGATGGAGAAACTCAGCTTGTTGAACAGTATAAGGCGAAGTTAAAACACAACGATGGAGGAACTCATCTGGTTAAACATTGTAAAATGAACTTAAAACACAACGATGGAGAAGATGATCTGGTTAAACAGTGTAAAATGAACTAAAAACGCAACAATGGAGAAACTCAGCTTGTTAAACAGTATAAGGCGAAGTTAAAACACAACGATGGAAAAACTCATCTGGTTTAACAGTGTAAAATGAACTTAAAACACAACGATGGAGAAACTCAGCTTGTTAAACAGTATAAGGAGAAGTTAAAACACAACGATGGAAAAAATCATCTGGTTAAACAGTGTAAGGTCAAGTTAAAACACAACGATGGAGAAACTCTGCTGGTTAAACTGTGCAAGGTGAAGTTAAAACACAACGATGGAGAAACTCTGCTGGTTGTACAGTGTAAAGTGAAGTTAAAATGCAACGATGGAGAAACTCAGCTGGTGAAACAATGTAAGGTGATGTTAAAACACAATGATGAAGAAACTCAACTTGATGAACAGTGTAAGGTGAAGTTAAACCACCACGATGGAGAAACTAGGCTGGTTAAACACTGTAAAGTGAACTTAAAACGCTACAATGGAGATACTGCTGGTTAAACAATGTAAGGTGAAGTTAAAACACCACGATGGAGACACTCAGCTGGTTAAACAGTGTAAGGAGAAGGTAAAACACAACTATGGAGAAACTCAGCTAGTTAAACCGTGTAAGGAGAAGTTAAAACAATGATGGAGAAACTCAGCTGGTGAAACAGTGTAAGGTGAATTTAAAACACCATGATGGAGAAACTCAGCTGGTTGAACGGTGTAAAGTGAAGTTAAAACGCAACGATGGAGTAACTCCTCTGGTTAAAGAGTGTAAGGTGAAGTTAAAACACAATGATGGAGGAACACTTTTGGTTCAACAGTGTAAAGTGTAGTGAAAACGCAACGATGGAGAAACTCAGCTGGTTAAACAGCGTAAGGTGAACTAAAAACAGAATGATGGAGAAACTAAGCTGGTTAAACAGTGTAAGGTGAAGTTAAAACACAATGATGAAGAAACTCAACTTGATGAAGTGTCAGGTGAAATTAAACCACCACGATGGAGAAATTAGGCGGTTAAACACTGTAAAGTGAAGTTAAAACGCTACAATGGAGATACTGCTGGTTAAACAGTGTAAGGTGAAGTTAAAACACCACGATGGTGACACTCAGCTGGTTAAACAGTGTAAGGTGAAGTTAAAGCACATCGTTGGAGAAACTCAGCTGGTTAAACAGTGTAAAGTGAAGTTAAAACTCAATGATTGAGAAACTCAGCTGGTTAAACAGTGTAAGGTGAAGTTAAAACACAAGAATGTAGAAACTACTGGTTAAAGTGTGTAAGGGCAAGTTAAAACACGACGAAGGAGAAACTCAGCTGGATAAACAGTGTAAGGAGAAGTTAAAACAATGAAAGAGAAACTCAGCTGGTGAAACAGTATAAGGTGAATTTAAAACACCACGTTGGAGAAACTCAGCTGGTTGAACGGTGTAAAGTGAAGTTAAAATGCAACGATGGAGAAACTGATCTGGTTAAAGAGTGTAAGGTGAAGTTAAAACACAATGATGGAGGAACTCATCTGGTTCAACAGTGTAAAGTGAAGTGAAAACGCAACGATGGAGAAACTAAGCTGGTTAAACAGTGAAAAGTGAAGTTAAAACACCACGATGGAGAAACTCAGCTGTTTAAACAGTGTAAGGTGAAGTTAAAACACGACGAAGGAGAAACTCAGCTGGTTAAACAGTGTAAGGAGAAGTTAAAACACAACTTTGGAGAAACTCAGCTGGTTAAACAGTATAAGGAGTAGTTAAAACACCACAATGGAGTAACTCAGCTGGTTAAACAGTGTAAAGTGAAGTTAAAGCACAATGTTGGCGAAACTCAGCTGGTTACACAGTGTAAGGTGAAGTAAAAACGCAACGATGGAGAATCTCAGCTGGTTAAACAGTGTAAAGTGAAGTTAAAACACCACGATGGAGAAACTCAGATGGTTAAACAGTGTAAGGTGTAGTTGAAGCACAACAATGGAGAAACTCAGCTGGTTAAACATTGCAAGGGATTTAAAACAAAACGATGGATAAACTCAGCTGGTTAAACAGTGTAAGGTGAAGTTAAACCACTACGATGGAGAAACTCAGCAGGTTAAACAGTGTAAAGAGAAGTTACAACACAACGATGGAGAAACTCATCTGGTTAAACAGTGTAAAATGAACTTAAAACGCAACGATGGAGAAACCTATCTGGTTAAACAGTGTAAAATGAACTTAAAACGCAACGATGGAGAAACTCAGCTTGTTGAACAGTATAAGGCGAAGTTAAAACACAACGATGGAGGAACTCATCTGGTTAAACATTGTAAAATGAACTTAAAACACAACGATGGAGAAGATGATCTGGTTAAACAGTGTAAAATGAACTAAAAACGCAACAATGGAGAAACTCAGCTTGTTAAACAGTATAAGGCGAAGTTAAAACACAACGATGGAAAAACTCATCTGGTTTAACAGTGTAAAATGAACTTAAAACACAACGATGGAGAAACTCAGCTTGTTAAACAGTATAAGGCGAAGTTAAAACACAACGATGGAAAAAATCATCTGGTTAAACAGTGTAAGGTCAAGTTAAAACACAACGATGGAGAAACTCTGCTGGTTAAACTGTGCAAGGTGAAGTTAAAACACAACGATGGAGAAACTCTGCTGGTTGTACAGTGTAAAGTGAAGTTAAAATGCAACGATGGAGAAACTCAGCTGGTGAAACAGTGTAAGGTGATGTTAAAACACAATGATGAAGAAACTCAACTTGATGAACAGTGTAAGGTGAAGTTAAACCACCACGATGGAGAAACTAGGCTGGTTAAACACTGTAAAGTGAACTTAAAACGCTACAATGGAGATACTGCTGGTTAAACAATGTAAGGTGAAGTTAAAACACCACGATGGAGACACTCAGCTGGTTAAACAGTGTAAGGAGAAGGTAAAACACAACTATGGAGAAACTCAGCTAGTTAAACCGTGTAAGGAGAAGTTAAAACAATGATGGAGAAACTCAGCTGGTGAAACAGTGTAAGGTGAATTTAAAACACCATGATGGAGAAACTCAGCTGGTTGAACGGTGTAAAGTGAAGTTAAAACGCAACGATGGAGTAACTCCTCTGGTTAAAGAGTGCAAGGTGAAGTTAAAACACAATGATGGAGGAACACTTTTGGTTCAACAGTGTAAAGTGTAGTGAAAACGCAACGATGGAGAAACTCAGCTGGTTAAACAGCGTAAGGTGAACTAAAAACAGAATGATGGAGAAACTAAGCTGGTTAAACAGTGTAAGGTGAAGTTAAAACACAATGATGAAGAAACTCAACTTGATGAAGTGTCAGGTGAAATTAAACCACCACGATGGAGAAATTAGGCGGTTAAACACTGTAAAGTGAAGTTAAAACGTTACAATGGAGATACTGCTGGTTAAACAGTGTAAGGTGAAGTTGAAACACCACGATGGTGACACTCAGCTGGTTAAACAGTGTAAGGTGAAGTTAAAGCACATCGTTGGAGAAACTCAGCTGGTTAAACAGTGTAAATTGAAGTTAAAACTCAATGATGGAGAAACTCAGCTGGTTAAACAGTGTAAGGTGAAGTTAAAACACAAGAATGTAGAAACTACTGGTTAAAGTGTGTAAGGGCAAGTTAAAACACGACGAAGGAGAAACTCAGCTGGATAAACAGTGTAAGGAGAAGTTAAAACAATGAAAGAGAAACTCAGCTGGTGAAACAGTATAAGGTGAATTTAAAACACCACGTTGGAGAAACTCAGCTGGTTGAACGGTGTAAAGTGAAGTTAAAATGCAACGATGGAGAAACTGATCTGGTTAAAGAGTGTAAGGTGAAGTTAAAACACAATGATGGAGGAACTCATCTGGTTCAACAGTGTAAAGTGAAGTGAAAACGCAATGATGGAGAAACTCAGCTGGTTAAACAGCGTAAGGTGAACTAAAAACAGAACGATGGAGAAACTAAGCTGGTTAAACAGTGAAAAGTGAAGTTAAAACACCACGATGGAGAAACTCAGCTGTTTAAACAGTGTAAGGTGAAGTTAAAACACGACGAAGGAGAAACTCAGCTGGTTAAACAGTGTAAGGAGAAGTTAAAACACAACTTTGGAGAAACTCAGCTGGTTAAACAGTATAAGGAGTAGTTAAAACACCACAATGGAGTAACTCAGCTGGTTAAACAGTGTAAAGTGAAGTTAAAGCACAATGTTGGCGAAACTCAGCTGGTTACACAGTGTAAGGTGAAGTAAAAACGCAACGATGGAGAATCTCAGCTGGTTAAACAGTGTAAAGTGAAGTTAAAACACCACGATGGAGAAACTCAGATGGTTAAACAGTGTAAGGTGTAGTTGAAGCACAACAATGGAGAAACTCAGCTGGTTAAACATTGCAAGGGATTTAAAACAAAACGATGGATAAACTCAGCTGGTTAAACAGTGTAAGGTGAAGTTAAACCACTACGATGGAGAAACTCAGCAGGTTAAACAGTGTAAAGAGAAGTTACAACACAACGATGGAGAAACTCATCTGCTTAAACAGTGTAAAGTGAAGTTAAAACTCAATGATGGAGAAACTCAGCTGCTTAAACAGTGTAAAGTGAAGTTAAAACTCAATGATGGAAAAACTCAGCTGGTTAAACAGTGTAAGGTGAAGTTAAAACACAAGAATGTAGAAACTGCTGGTTAAATAGTGTAAGGTGAAGTTAAAACACGACGAAGCAGAAACTCAGCTGGTTAAACAGTGTAAGGTGAAGTTAAACCACTACGATAGAGAACCTCAGCAGGTTAAACAGTGTAAAGAGAAGTTACAACACAACGATGGAGACACTCAGCTGGTTAAACAGTGTAAGATGAAGTTAAAACACAACGATGGAGAAACTCATCTGGTTAAACAGTGTAAAATGAACTTAAAATGCAACGATGGAGAAACTCATCTGGTTAAATAGTGTAAGGCGAAGTTAAAACACAACGATGGAAAAAAGCATCTGGTTAAACAGTGTAAGGTCAAGTTAAAACACAACGATGGAGAAACTCTGCTGGTTAAACTGTGCAAGGTGAAGTTAAAACACAACGATGGAGAAACTCAGCTGGTTAAACAGTGTAAGGTGAAGTTAAAACACAAGAATGTAGACACTACTGGTTAAACAGTGTAAGGTGAAGTTAAAACACGACGAAGGAGAAAATCAGCTGGTTAAACAGTGTAAGGAGAAGTTAAAACAATGATAGAGAATCTCAGCTGGTGAAACAGTGTAAGGTGAATTTAAAACACCACGATGGAGAAACTCAGCTGGTTGAAAGGTGTAAAGTGAAGTTAAAACGCAACCATGGAGAAACTCATCTGGTTAAAGAGTGTAAGGTGAAGTTAAAACACAATGATGGAGGAACTCATCTGGTTCAACAGTGTAAAGTGAAGTGAAAACGCAACGATGGAGAAACTCAGCTGGTTAAACAGCGTAAGGTGAACTAAAAACAGAACGATGGAGAAACTAAGCTGGTTAAACAGTGTAAAGTGAAGTTAAAGCACAACGTTGGAGAAACTCAGCTGGTTACACAGTGTAAGGTGAAGTTAAAACGCAACGATGGAGAAACTCAGCTTGTTAAACAGTGTAAGTTGAAGTTAAAACACGACGAAGGAGAAACTCAGCTGGTTAAACAGTGTAAGGAGAAATTAAAACACAACTATGGAGAAACTCAGCTGGTTAAACAGTGTAAGGAGAAGTTAAAACACCACGATGGAGACACTCAGCTGGTTAAACAGTGTAAGTAGAAGTTAAAACAATGATGGAGAAACTCAGCTGGTGAAACAGTGTAAGGTGAATTTAAAACACCACGATGGAGAAACTCAGCTGGTTGAACGGTGTAAAGTGAAGTTAAAACGCAACGATGGAGTAACTCATCTGGTTAAAGAGTGTAGGGTGAAGTTAAAACACAATGATGGAGGAACACATTTGGTTCAACAGTGTAAAGTGTAGTGAAAACGCAACGATGGAGAAAATCAGCTGGTTAAACAGCGAAAGGTGAACTAAAAACAGAACGATGGAGAAACTAAGCTGGTTAAACAGTGTAAGGTGAAGTTAAAACACAATGATGAAGAAACTCAACTTGATGAACAGTGTAAGGTGAAATTAAACCACCACGATGGAGAAATTAGGCTGGATAAACACTGTAAAATGAAGTTAAAACGCTACAATGGAGATACTGCTGGTTAAACAGTGTAAGGTGAAGTTAAAACACCACGATGGCGACACTCAGCTGGTTAAACAGTGTAAGGTGAAGTTAAAGCACATCGTTGGTGAAACTCAGCTTGTTAAACAGTGTAAAGTGAAGTTAAAACTCAATGATGGAGAAACTCAGCTCGTTAAACAGTGTAAGGTGAAGTTAAAACACAAGAATGTAGAAACTACTGGTTAAAGAGTGTAAGGTCAAGTTAAAACACGACGAAGGAGAAACTCAGCTGGATAAACAGTGTAAGGAGAAGTTAAAACAATGATAGAGAAACTCAGCTGGTGAAACAGTGTCTTCTTTGGCTTGGCTTCGCGGACGAAGATTTATGGAGGGGGTAAAAAGTCCACGTCAGCTGCAGGCTCGTTTGTGGCTGACCAGTCCGATGCGGGACAGGCAGACACGATTGCAGCGGTTGCAAGGGAAAATTGGTTGGTTGGGGTTGGGTGTTGGGTTTTTCCTCCTTTGCCTTTTGTCAGTGAGGTGGGCTCTGCGGTCTTCTTCAAAGGAGGCTGCTGCCCGCCAAACTGTGAGGCGCCAAGATGCACGGTTTGAGGCGTTATCAGCCCACTGGCGGTGGTCAATGTGGCAGGCACCAAGAGATTTCTTTAGGTAGTCCTTGTACCTTTTCTTTGGTGCACCTCTGTCACGGTGGCCAGTGGAGAGCTCGCCATATAACACGATCTTGGGAAGGCGATGGTCCTCCATTCTGGAGACGTGATCCATCCAGCGCAGCTGGATCTTCAGCAGCGTGGACTCGATGCTGTCGACCTCTGCCATCTCGAGTACCTCGACGTTAGGGGTGTGAGCGCTCTAATGGATGTTGAGGATGGTGCGGAGACAACGCTGGTGGAAGCGTTCTAGGAGCCGTAGGTGGTGCCGGTAGAGGACACATGATTCGGAGCCGAACAGGAGTGTGGGTATGACAACGGCTCTGTATACGCTTATCTTTGTGAGGTTTTTCAGTTGGTTGTTTTTCCAGACTCTTTTGTGTAGTCTTCCAAAGGCGCTATTTGCCTTGGCGAGTCTGTTGTCTATCTCATTGTCGATCCTTGCATCTGATGAAATGGTGCAGCCGAGATAGGTAAACTGGTTGACCGTTTTGAGTTTTGTGTGCCCGATGGAGATGTGGGGGGGCTGGTAGTCATGGTGGGGAGCTGGCTGATGGAGGACCTCAGTTTTCTTCAGGCTGACTTCCAGGCCAAACATTTTGGCAGTTTCCGCAAAGCAGGACGTCAAGCGCTGAAGAGCTGGCTCTGAATGGGCAACTAAAGCGGCATCATCTGCAAAGAGTAGTTCACGGACAAGTTTCTCTTGTGTCTTGGTGTGAGCTTGCAGGCGCCTCAGATTGAAGAGACTGCCATCCGTGCGGTACCGGATGTAAACAGCGTCTTCATTGTTGGGGTCTTTCATGGCTTGGTTCAGCATCATGCTGAAGAAGATTGAAAAGAGGGTTGGTGCGAGAACACAGCCTTGCTTCACGCCATTGTTAATGGAGAAGGGTTCAGAGAGCTCATTGCTGTATCTGACCCGACCTTGTTGGTTTTCGTGCAGTTGGATAATCATGTTGAGGAACTTTGGGGGACATCCGATGCGCTCTAGTATTTGCCAAAGCCCTTTCCTGCTCACGGTGTCGAAGGCTTTGGTGAGGTCAACAAAGGTGATGTAAAGTCCTTTGTTTTGTTCTCTACACTTTTCTTGGAGCTGTCTGAGGGCAAAGACCATGTCAGTGGTTCCTCTGTTAGCGCGAAAGCCGCACTGTGATTCTGGGAGAATATTCTCAGCGAAACTAGGTATTATTCTATTTAGTAGAATCCTAGCGAAGATTTTGCCTGCAATGGAGAGCAACGTGATTCCCCTGTAGTTTGAGCAGTCTGATTTCTCGCCTTTGTTTTTGTACAGGGTGATGATGGTGGCATCACGAAGATCCTGAGGCAGTTTACCTTGGTCCCAACAAAGCTTGAAAAACTCATGCAGTTTGGCATGCAGAGTTTTGCCGCCAGCCTTCCAGACTTCTGGGGGGATTCCATCCATACCTGCTGCTTTGCCACTTTTCAGTTGTTCGATTGCCTTATATGTCTCATCCAGGGTGGGAACCTCATCCAGCTCTAGCCTTAGGGGCTGTTGAGGGAGCTGGAGCAGGGCGGAATCTTGGACTGAGCGGTTGGTACTGAAAAGAGATTGGAAGTGTTCTGACCATCGGTTGAGGATGGAGATCTTGTCGCTGAGGAGGACTTTGCCGTCTGAGCTGCGCAGCGGGCTTTGGACTTGGGGTGAGGGGCCGTACACAGCCTTTAGAGCCTCGTAGAAACCCCTGAAGTCGCCAATGTCCGCGCTGAGCTGTGTTCGTTTGGCGAGGCTAGTCCACCACTTGTAAGGTGAATTTAAAACACCACGATGGAGAAACTCAGCTGGTTGAACGGTGTAAAGTGAAGTTAAAACGCAACGATAGAGAAACTGATCTGGTTAAAGAGTGTAAGGTGAAGTTAAAACACAATGATGGAGGAATTCATCTGGTTCAACAGTGTAAAGTGAAGTGAAAACGCAACGATGGAGAAACTCAGCTGGTTAAACAGCGTAAGGTGAACTAAAAACAGAACGATGGAGAAACTCATCTGGTTAAACAGTGTAAAATGAACTTAAAACGCAACGATGGAGAAACTCATCTGGTTAAACAGTGTAAAATGAACTTAAAACGCAACGATGGAGAAACTCAGCTTGTTGAACAGTATAAGGCGAAGTTAAAACACAACGATGGAGGAACTCATCTGGTTAAACATTGTAAAATGAACTTAAAACACAACGATGGAGAAGATGATCTGGTTAAACAGTGTAAAATGAACTAAAAACGCAACAATGGAGAAACTCAGCTTGTTAAACAGTATAAGGCGAAGTTAAAACACAACGATGGAAAAACTCATCTGGTTAAACAGTGTAAAATGAACTTAAAACACAACGATGGAGAAACTCAGCTTGTTAAACAGTATAAGGCGAAGTTAAAACACAACGATGGAAAAAATCATCTGGTTAAACAGTGTAAGGTCAAGTTAAAACACAACGATGGAGAAACTCTGCTGGTTAAACTGTGCAAGGTGAAGTTAAAACACAACGATGGAGAAACTCTGCTGGTTGTACAGTGTAAAGTGAAGTTAAAATGCAACGATGGAGAAACTCAGCTGGTGAAACAGTGTAAGGTGATGTTAAAACACAATGATGAAGAAACTCAACTTGATGAACAGTGTAAGGTGAAGTTAAACCACCACGATGGAGAAACTAGGCTGGTTAAACACTGTAAAGTGAACTTAAAACGCTACAATGGAGATACTGCTGGTTAAACAATGTAAGGTGAAGTTAAAACACCACGATGGAGACACTCAGCTGGTTAAACAGTGTAAGGAGAAGGTAAAACACAACTATGGAGAAACTCAGCTAGTTAAACCGTGTAAGGAGAAGTTAAAACAATGATGGAGAAACTCAGCTGGTGAAACAGTGTAAGGTGAATTTAAAACACCACGATGGAGAAACTCAGCTGGTTGAACGGTGTAAAGTGAAGTTAAAACGCAACGATGGAGTAACTCCTCTGGTTAAAGAGTGTAAGGTGAAGTTAAAACACAATGATGGAGGAACACTTTTGGTTCAACAGTGTAAAGTGTAGTGAAAACGCAACGATGGAGAAACTCAGCTGGTTAAACAGCGTAAGGTGAACTAAAAACAGAATGATGGAGAAACTAAGCTGGTTAAACATTGTAAGGTGAAGTTAAAACACAATGATGAAGAAACTCAACTTGATGAACAGTGTCAGGTGAAATTAAACCACCACGATGGAGAAATTAGGCTGGTTAAACACTGTAAAGTGAAGTTAAAACGCTACAATGGAGATACTGCTGGTTAAACAGTGTAAGGTGAAGTTAAAACACCACGATGGCGACACTCAGCTGGTTAAACAGTGTAAGGTGAAGTTAAAGCACATCGTTGGAGAAACTCAGCTGGTTAAACAGTGTAAAGTGAAGTTAAAACTCAATGATGGAGAAACTCAGCTGGTTAAACAGTGTAAGGTGAAGTTAAAACACAAGAATGTAGAAACTACTGGTTAAAGTGTGTAAGGGCAAGTTAAAACACGACGAAGGAGAAACTCAGCTGGATAAACAGTGTAAGGAGAAGTTAAAACAATGAAAGAGAAACTCAGCTGGTGAAACAGTATAAGGTGAATTTAAAACACCACGTTGGAGAAACTCAGCTGGTTGAACGGTGTAAAGTGAAGTTAAAATGCAACGATGGAGAAACTGATCTGGTTAAAGAGTGTAAGGTGAAGTTAAAACACAATGATGGAGGAACTAATCTGGTTCAACAGTGTAAAGTGAAGTGAAAACGCAACGATGGAGAAACTCAGCTGGTTAAACAGCGTAAGGTGAACTAAAAACAGAACGATGGAGAAACTAAGCTGGTTAAACAGTGAAAAGTGAAGTTAAAACACCACGATGGAGAAACTCAGCTGTTTAAACAGTGTAAGGTGAAGTTAAAACACGACGAAGGAGAAACTCAGCTGGTTAAACAGTGTAAGGAGAAGTTAAAACACAACGATGGAGAAACTCAGCTGGTTAAACAGTATAAGGAGTAGTTAAAACACCACAATGGAGTAACTCAGCTGGTTAAACAGTGTAAAGTGAAGTTAAAGCACAATGTTGGCGAAACTCTGCTGGTTACACAGTGTAAGGTGAAGTAAAAACGCAACGATGGAGAATCTCAGCTGGTTAAACAGTGTAAAGTGAAGTTAAAACACCACGATGGAGAAACTCAGATGGTTAAACAGTGTAAGGTGTAGTTGAAGCACAACAATGGAGAAACTCAGCTGGTTAAACATTGCAAGGGATTTAAAACACAACGATGGATAAACTCAGCTGGTTAAACAGTGTAAGGTGAAGTTAAACCACTACGATGGAGAAACTCAGCAGGTTAAACAGTGTAAAGAGAAGTTACAACACAACGATGGAGAAACTCAGCTGGTTAAACAGTGTAAGATGAAGTTAAAACACCACGATGGAGAAACTCATCTGGTTAAACAGTGTAAAATGAACTTAAAACGCAACGATGGAGAAACTCATCTGGTTAAACAGTGTAAAATGAACTTAAAACGCAATGATGGAGAAACTCAGCTTGTTAAACAGTATAAGGCGAAGTTAAAACACAACGATGGAGGAACTCATCTGGTTAAACATTGTAAAATGAACTTAAAACACAACGATGGAGAAGATGATCTGGTTAAACAGTGTAAAATGAACTAAAAACGCAACAATGGAGAAACTCAGCTTGTTAAACAGTATAAGGCGAAGTTAAAACACAACGATGGAAAAACTCATCTGGTTAAACAGTGTAAAATGAACTTAAAACACAACGATGGAGAAACTCAGCTTGTTAAACAGTATAAGGCGAAGTTAAAACACAACGATGGAAAAAATCATCTGGTTAAACAGTGTAAGGTCAAGTTAAAACACAACGATGGAGAAACTCTGCTGGTTAAACTGTGCAAGGTGAAGTTAAAACACAACGATGGAGAAACTCTGCTGGTTGTACAGTGTAAAGTGAAGTTAAAATGCAACGATGGAGAAACTCAGCTGGTGAAACAGTGCAAGGTGATGTTAAAACACAATGATGAAGAAACTCAACTTGATGAACAGTGTAAGGTGAAGTTAAACCACCACGATGGAGAAACTAGGCTGGTTAAACACTGTAAAGTGAACTTAAAACGCTACAATGGAGATACTGCTGGTTAAACAATGTAAGGTGAAGTTAAAACACCACGATGGAGACACTCAGCTGGTTAAACAGTGTAAGGAGAAGGTAAAACACAACTATGGAGAAACTCAGCTAGTTAAACCGTGTAAGGAGAAGTTAAAACAATGATGGAGAAACTCAGCTGGTGAAACAGTGTAAGGTGAATTTAAAACACCACGATGGAGAAACTCAGCTGGTTGAACGGTGTAAAGTGAAGTTAAAACGCAACGATGGAGTAACTCCTCTGGTTAAAGAGTGTAAGGTGAAGTTAAAACACAATGATGGAGGAACACTTTTGGTTCAACAGTGTAAAGTGTAGTGAAAACGCAACGATGGAGAAACTCAGCTGGTTAAACAGCGTAAGGTGAACTAAAAACAGAATGATGGAGAAACTAAGCTGGTTAAACAGTGTAAGGTGGAGTTAAAACACAATGATGAAGAAACTCAACTTGATGAACAGTGTCAGGTGAAATTAAACCACCACGATGGAGAAATTAGGCTGGTTGAACACTGTAAAGTGAAGTTAAAACGCTACAATGGAGATACTGCTGGTTAAACAGTGTAAGGTGAAGTTAAAACACCACGATGGCGACACTCAGCTGGTTAAACAGTGTAAGGTGAAGTTAAAGCACATCGTTGGAGAAACTCAGCTGGTTAAACAGTGTAAAGTGAAGTTAAAACTCAATGATGGAGAAACTCAGCTGGTTAAACAGTGTAAGGTGAAGTTAAAACACAAGAATGTAGAAACTACTGGTTAAAGTGTGTAAGGGCAAGTTAAAACACGACGAAGGAGAAACTCAGCTGGATAAACAGTGTAAGGAGAAGTTAAAACAATGAAAGAGAAACTCAGCTGGTGAAACAGTATAAGATGAATTTAAAACACCACGTTGGAGAAACTCAGCTGGTTGAACGGTGTAAAGTGAAGTTAAAATGCAACGATGGAGAAACTGATCTGGTTAAAGAGTGTAAGGTGAAGTTAAAACACAATGATGGAGGAACTCATCTGGTTCAACAGTGTAAAGTGAAGTGAAAACGCAACGATGGAGAAACTCAGCTGGTTAAACAGCGTAAGGTGAACTAAAAACAGAACGATGGAGAAACTAAGCTGGTTAAACAGTGAAAAGTGAAGTTAAAACACCACGATGGAGAAACTCAGCTGTTTAAACAGTGTAAGGTGAAGTTAAAACACGACGAAGGAGAAACTCAGCTGGTTAAACAGTGTAAGGAGAAGTTAAAACACAACTTTGGAGAAACTCAGCTGGTTAAACAGTATAAGGAGTAGTTAAAACACCACAATGGAGTAACTCAGCTGGTTAAACAGTGTAAAGTGAAGTTAAAGCACAATGTTGGCGAAACTCTGCTGGTTACACAGTGTAAGGTGAAGTAAAAACGCAACGATGGAGAATCTCAGCTGGTTAAACAGTGTAAAGTGAAGTTAAAACACCACGATGGAGAAACTCAGATGGTTAAACAGTGTAAGGTGTAGTTGAAGCACAACAATGGAGAAACTCAGCTGGTTAAACATTGCAAGGGATTTTAAACACAACGATGGATAAACTCAGCTGGTTAAACAGTGTAAGGTGAAGTTAAACCACTACGATGGAGAAACTCAGCAGGTTAAACAGTGTAAAGAGAAGTTACAACACAACGATGGAGAAACTCAGCTGGTTAAACAGTGTAAGATGAAGTTAAAACACCACGATGGAGAAACTCATCTGGTTAAACAGTGTAAAATGAACTTAAAACGCAACGATGGAGAAACTCATCTGGTTAAACAGTGTAAAATGAACTTAAAACGCAACGATGGAGAAACTCAGCTTGTTAAACAGTATAAGGCGAAGTTAAAACACAACGATGGAGGAACTCATCTGGTTAAACATTGTAAAATGAACTTAAAACACAACGATAGAGAAGCTGATCTGGTTAAACAGTGTAAAATGAACTTAAAACACAACGATGGAGAAACTCATCTGGTTAAACAGCGTAAGGTGAACTAAAAACAGAACGATGGAGAAACTCATCTGGTTAAACAGTGTAAAATGAACTAAAAACGCAACAATGGAGAAACTCAGCTTGTTAAACATAAAAGGCGAAGTTAAAACACAACGATGGAAAAACTCATCTGGTTAAACAGTGTAAAATGAACTTAAAACACAACGATGGAGAAACTCAGCTTGTTAAACAGTATAAAGCGAAGTTAAAACACAACGATGGAAAAAATCATCTGGTTAAACAGTGTAAAGTCAAGTTAAAACACAACGATGGAGAAACTCTGCTGGTTAAACTGTGCAAGGTGAAGTTAAAACACAACGATGGAGAAACTCTGCTGGTTGTACAGTCTAAAGTGAAGTTAAAATGCAACGATGGAGAAACTCAGCTGGTGAAACAGTGTAAGGTGAAGTTAAAACACAATGATGAAAAAACTCAACTTGATGAACAGTGTAAGGTGAAGTTAAACCACCACGATGGAGATACTAGGCTTGTTAAACACTGTAAAGTGAAGTTAAAACGCTACAATGGAGATACTGCTGGTTAAACAGTGTAAGGTGAAGTTAAAACACCACGATGGAGACACTCAGCTGGTTAAACAGTGTAAAGTGAAGTTAAAGCACAACGTTGGAGAAACTCAGCTGCTTAAACAGTGTAAAGTGAAGTTAAAACTCAATGATGGAGAAAGTCAGCTGGTTAAACAGTGTAAAATGAACTTAAAACGCAACGATGGAGAAACTCAGCTGGTTAAACAGTATAAGGCAAAGTTAAAACACAACGATGGAAAAACTCATCTGGTTAAACAGTGTAAGGTGAAGTTAAAACACAACGATGGAGAAACTCTGCGGGCTAAACTGTGTAAGGTGAAGTTAAAACACAACGATGGAGAAACTCTGCTGGTTAAACTGTGTAAGGTAAAATTAAAACACAACGATGGAGAAACTCTGCTGGTTGTACAGTGTAAAGTGAAGTTAAAATGCAACGATCGAGAATCTCAGCTGGTTAAACTGTGTAAAGTGAAGTTAAAACACCACGATGGAGAAACTCAGCTAGTTCAACGGTGTAAAATGAAGTTAAAGCACAATGTTGGCGAAACTCAGCTGGTTACACAGTGTAAGGTGAAGTTAAAACGCAACGATGGAGAAACTCAGCTGGTTAAACAGTGTAAGGTGAAGTAAAAACGCAATGATGGAGAATCTCAGCTGGTTAAACAGTGTAAAGGGAAGTTAAAACACAATGATGGAGACACTCAGATGCTTAAACTCTGTAAGGTGTAGTTGAAGCAAAACAATGGAGAAACTCAGCTGGGTAAACATTGCAAGGGATTTAAAACACAACGATGGATAAACTCAGCTGGTTAAACAGTGTAAGGTGAAGTTAAACCACAACGATGGAGAAACTCAGCTGGTTAAACAGTGTAAGATGAAGTTAAAACACAACGATGGAGAAACTCATCTGGTTAAACAGTGTAAAATGAACTTAAAACGCAACGATGGAGAAACTCATCTGGTTAAACAGTGTAAAATGAACTTAAAACGCAACGATGGAGAAACTCAGCTTGTTAAACAGTATAAGGCGAAGTTATAACACAACGATGGAGGAACTCATCTGGTTAAACTTTGTAAAATGAACTTAAAACACAACGATGGAGAAGATGATCTGGTTAAACAGTGTAAAATGAACTAAAAACGCAACAATGGAGAAACTTAGCTTGTTAAACAGTATAAGGCGAAGTTAAAACACAACGATGGAAAAACTCATCTGGTTAAACAGTGTAAAATGAACTTAAAACACAACGATGGAGAAACTCAGCTTGTTAAACAGTATAAGGCGAAGTTAAAACACAACGATGGAAAAAATCATCTGGTTAAACAGTGTAAGGTCAAGTTAAAACACAACGATGGAGAAACTCAGCTTGTTAAACAGTGTAAGTTGAAGTTAAAACACGACGAAGGAGAAACTCAGCTGGTTAAACAGTGTAAGGAGAAATTAAAACACAACTATGGAGAAACTCAGCTGGTTAAACAGTGTAAGGAGAAGTTAAAACACCACGATGGAGACACTCAGCTGGTTAAAAAGTGTAAAGTGAAGTTAAAACTCAATGATGGAGAAACTCAGCTGGTTAAACCGTGTAAAGTGAAGTGAAAACACCACGATGGAGAAACTCAGCTGGTTAAACAGTGTAAGGTGAAGTTAAAACACGATGAAGCAGAAACTCAGCTGGTTAAACAGTGTAAGGAGAAGGTAAAACACAACTATGGAGAAACTCAGCTGGTTAAACAGTGTAAGTAGAAGTTAAAACAATGATGGAGAAACTCAGCTGGTGAAACAGTGTAAGGTGAATTTAAAACACCACGATGGAGAAACTCAGCTGGTTGAACGGTGTAAAGTGAAGTTAAAACGCAACGATGGAGTAACTGATCTGGTTAAAGACAGCATCGAGTCCACGCTGCTGAAGATCCAGCTGCGCTGGATGGATCACGTCTCCAGAATGGAGGACCATCGCCTTCCCAAGATCGTGTTATATGGCGAGCTCTCCACTGGCCACCGTGACAGAGGTGCACCAAAGAAAAGGTAAAAGGACTGCCTAAAGAAATCTCTTGGTGCCTGCCACATTGACCACCGCCAGTGGGCTGATATCGCCTCAAACCGTGCATCTTGGCGCCTCACAGTTTGGCGGGCAGCAACCTCCTTTGAAGAAGACCGCAGAGCCTACCTCACTGACAAAAGGCAAAGGAGGACAAACCCAACACCCATCCCCAACCAACCAATTTTCCCCTGCAACCGCTGCAATCGTGTCTGCCTGTCACGCATCGGACTTGTCAGCCACAAACGAGTCTGCAGCTGACGTGGACTTTTTACCCCCTCCATAAATCTTCGTCCGCGAAGCCAAGCCAGCCAAAGAGTGTAAGGTGAAGTTAAAACACAATGATGGAGGAACACATTTGGTTCAACAGTGTAAAGTGTAGTGAAAACGCAACGATGGAGAAACTCAGCTGGTTAAACAGCGTAAGGTGAAATAAAAACAGAACGATGGAGAAACTAAGCTGGTTAAACAGTGTAAGGTGAAGTGAAAACACAATGATGAAGAAACTCAACTTGATGAACAGTGTAAGGTGAAATTAAACCACCACGATGGAGAAATTAGGCTGGTTAAACACTGTAAAGTGAAGTTAAAACGCTACCATGGAGATACTGCTGGTTAAACAGTGTAAGGTGAAGTTAAAACACCACGATGGCGACACTCAGCTGGTTAAACAGTGTAAGGTGAAGTTAAAGCACATCGTTGGAGAACCTCAGCTTGTTAAACAGTGTAAGGTGAAGTTAAAACACAAGAATGTAGAAACTACTGGTTAAAGAGTGTAAGGTCAAGTTAAAACACGACGAAGGAGAAACTCAGCTGGATAAACAGTGTAAGGAGAAGTTAAAACAATGATAGAGAAACTCAGCTGGTGAAACAGTGTAAGGTGAATTTAAAACACCACGATGGAGAAACTCAGCTGGTTGAACGGTGTAAAGTGAAGTTAAAACGCAACGATGGAGAAACTGATCTGGTTAAAGAGTGTAAGGTGAAATTAAAACACAATGATGGAGAAACTCAGCTGCTTAAACAGTGTAAAGTGAAGTTAAAACTCAATGATGGAAAAACTCAGCTGGTTAAACAGTGTAAGGTGAAGTTAAAACACAAGAATGTAGAAACTGCTGGTTAAATAGTGTAAGGTGAAGTTAAAACACGACGAAGGAGAAACTCAGCCGGTTAAACAGTGTAAGGTGAAGTTAAACCACTACGATAGAGAACCTCAGCAGGTTAAACAGTGTAAAGAGAAGTTACAACACAACGATGGAGACACTCAGCTGGTTAAACAGTGTAAGATGAAGTTAAAACACAACGATGGAGAAACTCATCTGGTTAAACAGTGTAAAATGAACTTAAAACGCAACGATGGAGAAACTCATCTGGTTAAACAGTGTAAAATGAACTTAAAACGCAACGATGGAGAAACTCAGCTTGTTAAACAGTATAAGGCGAAGTTAAAACACAACGATGGAGGAACTCATCTGGTTAAACATTATAAAATGAACTTAAAACACAACGATAGAGAAGCTGATCTGGTTAAACAGTGTAAAATGAACTTAAAACACAACGATGGAGAAACTCATCTGGTTAAACAGCGTAAAATGAACTTAAAACGCAACGATGGAGAAACTCATCTGGTTAAACAGTGTAAAATGAACTAAAAACGCAACAATGGAGAAACTCAGCTTGTTAAACAGTATAAGGCGAAGTTAAAACACAACGATGGATAAACTCATCTGGTTAAACAGTGTAAAATGAACATAAAAGACAACGATGGAGAAACTCAGCTTGTTAAACAGTATAAAGCGAAGTTAAAACACAACGATGGAAAAAATCATCTGGTTAAACAGTGTAAAGTCAAGTTAAAACACAACGATGGAGAAACTCTGCTGGTTAAACTGTGCAAGGTGAAGTTAAAACACAACGATGGAGAAACTCTGCTGGTTGTACAGTCTAAAGTGAAGTTAAAATGCAACGATGGAGAAACTCAGCTGGTGAAACAGTGTAAGGTGAAGTTAAAACACAACGATGGAGAAACTCTGCGCGCTAAACTGTGTAAGGTGAAGTTAAAACACAACGATGGAGAAACTCTGCTGGTTAAACTGTGTAAGGTAAAATTAAAACACAACGATGGAGAAACTCTGCTGGTTGTACAGTGTAAAGTGAAGTTAAAATGCAACGATGGAGAAACTCAGCTGGTGAAACAGTATAAGGCAAAGTTAAAACACAACGATGGAAAAACTCATCTGTTTAAACAGTGTAAGGTGAAGTTAAAACACAACGATGGAGAAACTCTGCGGGCTAAACTGTGTAAGGTGAAGTTAAAACACAACGATGGAGAAACTCTGCTGGTTAAACTGTGTAAGGTAAAATTAAAACACAACGATGGAGAAACTCTGCTGGTTGTACAGTGTAAAGTGAAGTTAAAATGCAACGATGGAGAAACTCAGCTGGTGAAACAGTGTAAGGTGATGTTAAAACACAACGATGGAGAAACTCAGCTGGTTAAACAGTGTAATGTGAAGTAAAAATGCAATGATGGAGAATCTCAGCTGGTTAAACTGTGTAAAGTGAAGTTAAAACACCACGATGGAGAAACTCAGCTAGTTCAACGGTGTAAAATGAAGTTAAAGCACAATGTTGGCGAAACTCAGCTGGTTACACAGTGTAAGGTGAAGTTAAAACGCAACGATGGAGAAACTCAGCTGGTTAAACAGTGTAAGGTGAAGTAAAAACGCAATGATGGAGAATCTCAGCTGGTTAAACAGTGTAAAGGGAAGTTAAAACACAATGATGGAGACACTCAGATGGTTAAACTCTGTAAGGTGTAGTTGAAGCAAAACAATGGAGAAGCTCAGCTGGGTAAACATTGCAAGGGATTTAAAACACAACGATGGATAAACTCAGCTGGTTAAACAGTGTAAGGTGAAGTTAAACCACAACGATGGAGAAACTCAGCTGGTTAAACAGTGTAAGATGAAGTTAAAACACAACGATGGAGAAACTCATCTGGTTAAACAGTGTAAAATGAACTTAAAACGCAACGATGGAGAAACTCATCTGGTTAAACAGTGTAAAATGAACTTAAAACGCAACGATGGAGAAACTCAGCTTGTTAAACAGTATAAGGCGAAGTTATAACACAACGATGGAGGAACTCATCTGGTTAAACTTTGTAAAATGAACTTAAAACACAACGATGGAGAAGATGATCTGGTTAAACAGTGTAAAATGAACTAAAAACGCAACAATGGAGAAACTTAGCTTGTTAAACAGTATAAGGCGAAGTTAAAACACAACGATGGAAAAACTCATCTGGTTAAACAGTGTAAAATGAACTTAAAACACAACGATGGAGAAACTCAGCTTGTTAAACAGTATAAGGCGAAGTTAAAACACAACGATGGAAAAAATCATCTGGTTAAACAGTGTAAGGTCAAGTTAAAACACATCGATGGAGAAACTCAGCTTGTTAAACAGTGTAAGTTGAAGTTAAAACACGACGAAGGAGAAACTCAGCTGGTTAAACAGTGTAAGGAGAAATTAAAACACAACTATGGAGAAACTCAGCTGGTTAAACAGTGTAAGGAGAAGTTAAAACACCACGATGGAGACACTCAGCTGGTTAAAAAGTGTAAAGTGAAGTTAAAACTCAATGATGGAGAAACTCAGCTGGTTAAACCGTGTAAAGTGAAGTGAAAACACCACGATGGAGAAACTCAGCTGGTTAAACAGTGTAAGGTGAAGTTAAAACACGATGAAGGAGAAACTCAGCTGGTTAAACAGTGTAAGGAGAAGGTAAAACACAACTATGGAGAAACTCAGCTGATTAAACAGTGTAAGTAGAAGTTAAAACAATGATGGAGAAACTCAGCTGGTGAAACAGTGTAAGGTGAATTTAAAACACCACGATGGAGAAACTCAGCTGGTTGAACGGTGTAAAGTGAAGTTAAAACGCAACGATGGAGTAACTCATCTGGTTAAAGATAGCATCGAGTCCACGCTGCTGAAGATCCAGCTGCGCTGGATGGATCACGTCTCCAGAATGGAGGACCATCGCCTTCCCAAGATCGTGTTATATGGCGAGCTCTCCACTGGCCACCGTGACAGAGGTGCACCAAAGAAAAGGTAAAAGGACTGCCTAAAGAAATCTCTTGGTGCCTGCCACATTGACCACCGCCAGTGGGCTGATATCGCCTCAAACCGTGCATCTTGGCGCCTCACAGTTTGGCGGGCAGCAACCTCCTTTGAAGAAGACCGCAGAGCCTACCTCACTGACAAAAGGCAAAGGAGGAAAAACCCAACACCCATCCCCAACCAACCAATTTTCCCCTGCAACCGCTGCAATCGTGTCTGCCTGTCACGCATCGGACTTGTCAGCCACAAACGAGTCTGCAGCTGATTTGGACTTTTTACCCCCTCCATAAATCTTCGTCCGCGAAGCCAAGCCAGCCAAAGAGTGTAAGGTGAAGTTAAAACACAATGATGGAGGAACACATTTGGTTCAACAGTGTAAAGTGTAGTGAAAACGCAACGATGGAGAAACTCAGCTGGTTAAACAGCGTAAGGTGAAATAAAAACAGAACGATGGAGAAACTAAGCTGGTTAAACAGTGTAAGGTGAAGTTAAAACACAATGATGAAGAAACTCAACTTCATGAACAGTGTAAGGTGAAATTAAACCACCACGATGGAGAAATTAGGCTGGTTAAACACTGTAAAGTGAAGTTAAAACGCTACCATGGAGATACTGCTGGTTAAACAGTGTAAGGTGAAGTTAAAACACCACGATGGCGACACTCAGCTGGTTAAACAGTGTAAGGTGAAGTTAAAGCACATCGTTGGAGAACCACAGCTTGTTAAACAGTGTAAGGTGAAGTTAAAACACAAGAATGTAGAAACTACTGGTTAAAGAGTGTAAGGTCAAGTTAAAACACGACGAAGGAGAAACTCAGCTGGATAAACAGTGTAAGGAGAAGTTAAAACAATGATAGAGAAACTCAGCTGGTGAAACAGTGTAAGGTGAATTTAAAACACCACGATGGAGAAACTCAGCTGGTTGAACGGTGTAAAGTGAAGTTAAAACGCAACGATGGAGAAACTGATCTGGTTAAAGAGTGTAAGGTGAAATTAAAACACAATGATGGAGAAACTCAGCTGCTTAAACAGTGTAAAGTGAAGTTAAAACTCAATGATGGAAAAACTCAGCTGGTTAAACAGTGTAAGGTGAAGTTAAAACACAAGAATGTAGAAACTGCTGGTTAAATAGTGTAAGGTGAAGTTAAAACACGACGAAGGAGAAACTCAGCTGGTTAAACAGTGTAAGGTGAAGTTAAACCACTACGATAGAGAACCTCAGCAGGTTAAACAGTGTAAAGAGAAGTTACAACACAACGATGGAGACACTCAGCTGGTTAAACAGTGTAAGATGAAGTTAAAACACAACGATGGAGAAACTCATCTGGTTAAACAGTGTAAAATGAACTTAAAATGCAACGATGGAGAAACTCATCTGGTTAAACAGTGTAAAATGAACTTAAAACGCAACGATGGAGAAACTCAGCTTGTTAAACAGCATAAGGCGAAGTTAAAACACAACGATGGAGAAACTCAACTGGTTAAATAGTGTAAAATGAACTAAAAACGCAACAATGGAGAAACTCAGCTTGTTAAACAGTATAAGGCGAAGTTAAAACACAACGATGGAAAAACTCATCTGGTTAAACAGTGTAAAATGAACTTAAAACACAACGATGGAGAAACTCAGCTTGTTAAACAGTATAAGGCGAAGTTAAAACACAACGATGGAAAAAATCATCTGGTTAAACAGTGTAAGGTCAAGTTAAAACACAACGATGGAGAATCTCTGCTGGTTAAACTGTGCAAGGTGAAGTTAAAACACAACGATGGAGAAACTCAGCTGGTTAAACAGTGTAAGGTGAAGTTAAAACACAAGAATGTAGACACTACTGGTTAAACAGTGTAAGGTGAAGTTAAAACACGACGAAGGAGAAACTCAGCTGGTTAAACAGTGTAAGGAGAAGTTAAAACAATGATAGAGAATCTCAGCTAGTGAAACAGTGTAAGGTGAATTTAAAACACCACGATGGCGACACTCAGCTGGTTAAACAGTGTAAGGTGAAGTTAAAGCACATCGTTGGAGAACCTCAGCTTGTTAAACAGTGTAAGGTGAAGTTAAAACACAAGAATGTAGAAACTACTGGTTAAAGAGTGTAAGGTCAAGTTAAAACACGACGAAGGAGAAACTCAGCTGGATAAACAGTGTAAGGAGAAGTTAAAACAATGATAGAGAAACTCAGCTGGTGAAACAGTGTAAGGTGAATTTAAAACACCACGATGGAGGAACTCATCTGGTTAAACATTATAAAATGAACTTAAAACACAACGATAGAGAAGCTGATCTGGTTAAACAGTGTAAAATGAACTTAAAACACAACGATGGAGAAACTCATCTGGTTAAACAGCGTAAAATGAACTTAAAACGCAACGATGGAGAAACTCATCTGGTTAAACAGTGTAAAATGAACTAAAAACGCAACAATGGAGAAACTCAGCTTGTTAAACAGTATAAGGCGAAGTTAAAACACAACGATGGATAAACTCATCTGGTTAAACAGTGTAAAATGAACATAAAAGACAACGATGGAGAAACTCAGCTTGTTAAACAGTATAAAGCGAAGTTAAAACACAACGATGGAAAAAATCATCTGGTTAAACAGTGTAAAGTCAAGTTAAAACACAACGATGGAGAAACTCTGCTGGTTAAACTGTGCAAGGTGAAGTTAAAACACAACGATGGAGAAACTCTGCTGGTTGTACAGTGTAAAGTGAAGTTAAAATGCAACGATGGAGAAACTCAGCTGGTGAAACAGTGTAAGGTGAAGTTAAAACACAACGATGGAGAAACTCTGCGGGCTAAACTGTGTAAGGTGAAGTTAAAACACAACGATGGAGAAACTCTGCTGGTTAAACTGTGTAAGGTAAAATTAAAACACAACGATGGAGAAACTCTGCTGGTTGTACAGTGTAAAGTGAAGTTAAAATGCAACGATGGAGAAACTCAGCTGGTGAAACAGTATAAGGCAAAGTTAAAACACAACGATGGAAAAACTCATCTGCTTAAACAGTATAAGGTGAAGTTAAAACACAACGATGGAGAAACTCTGCGGGCTAAACTGTGTAAGGTGAAGTTAAAACACAACGATGGAGAAACTCTGCTGGTTAAACTGTGTAAGGTAAAATTAAAACACAACGATGGAGAAACTCTGCTGGTTGTACAGTGTAAAGTGAAGTTAAAATGCAACGATGGAGAAACTCAGCTGGTGAAACAGTGTAAGGTGATGTTAAAACACAACGATGGAGAAACTCAGCTGGTTAAACAGTGTAATGTGAAGTAAAAATGCAATGATGGAGAATCTCAGCTGGTTAAACTGTGTAAAGTGAAGTTAAAACACCACGATGGAGAAACTCAGCTAGTTCAACGGTGTAAAATGAAGTTAAAGCACAATGTTGGCGAAACTCAGCTGGTTACACAGTGTAAGGTGAAGTTAAAACGCAACGATGGAGAAACTCAGCTGGTTAAACAGTGTAAGGTGAAGTAAAAACGCAATGATGGAGAATCTCAGCTGGTTAAACAGTGTAAAGGGAAGTTAAAACACAATGATGGAGACACTCAGATGGTTAAACTCTGTAAGGTGTAGTTGAAGCAAAACAATGGAGAAGCTCAGCTGGGTAAACATTGCAAGGGATTTAAAACACAACGATGGATAAACTCAGCTGGTTAAACAGTGTAAGGTGAAGTTAAACCACAACGATGGAGAAACTCAGCTGGTTAAACAGTGTAAGATGAAGTTAAAAGACAACGATGGAGAAACTCATCTGGTTAAACAGTGTAAAATGAACTTAAAACGCAACGATGGAGAAACTCATCTGGTTAAACAGTGTAAAATGAACTTAAAACGCAACGATGGAGAAACTCAGCTTGTTAAACAGTATAAGGCGAAGTTATAACACAACGATGGAGGAACTCATCTGGTTAAACTTTGTAAAATGAACTTAAAACACAACGATGGAGAAGATGATCTGGTTAAACAGTGTAAAATGAAACTAAAAACGCAACAATGGAGAAACTTAGCTTGTTAAACAGTATAAGGCGAAGTTGAAACACAACGATGGAAATACTCATCTGGTTAAACAGTGTAAAATGAACTTAAAACACAACGATGGAGAAACTCAGCTTGTTAAACAGTATAAGGCGAAGTTAAAACACAACGATGGAAAAAATCATCTGGTTAAACAGTGTAAGGTCAAGTTAAAACACATCGATGGAGAAACTCAGCTTGTTAAACAGTGTAAGTTGAAGTTAAAACACGACGAAGGAGAAACTCAGCTGGTTAAACAGTGTAAGGAGAAATTAAAACACAACTATGGAGAAACTCAGCTGGTTAAACAGTGTAAGGAGAAGTTAAAACACCACGATGGAGACACTCAGCTGGTTAAAAAGTGTAAAGTGAAGTTAAAACTCAATGATGGAGAAACTCAGCTGGTTAAACCGTGTAAAGTGAAGTGAAAACACCACGATGGAGAAACTCAGCTGGTTAAACAGTGTAAGGTGAAGTTAAAACACGATGAAGGAGAAACTCAGCTGGTTAAACAGTGTAAGGAGAAGGTAAAACACAACTATGGAGAAACTCAGCTGGTTAAACAGTGTAAGTAGAAGTTAAAACAATGATGGAGAAACTCAGCTGGTGAAACAGTGTAAGGTGAATTTAAAACACCACGATGGAGAAACTCAGCTGGTTGAACGGTGTAAAGTGAAGTTAAAACGCAACGATGGAGTAACTCATCTGGTTAAAGATAGCATCGAGTCCACGCTGCTGAAGATCCAGCTGCGCTGGATGGATCACGTCTCCAGAATGGAGGACCATCGCCTTCCCAAGATCGTGTTATATGGCGAGCTCTCCACTGGCCACCGTGACAGAGGTGCACCAAAGAAAAGGTAAAAGGACTGCCTAAAGAAATCTCTTGGTGCCTGCCACATTGACCACCGCCAGTGGGCTGATATCGCCTCAAACCGTGCATCTTGGCGCCTCACAGTTTGGCGGGCAGCAACCTCCTTTGAAGAAGACCGCAGAGCCTACCTCACTGACAAAAGGCAAAGGAGGAAAAACCCAACACCCATCCCCAACCAACCAATTTTCCCCTGCAACCGCTGCAATCGTGTCTGCCTGTCACGCATCGGACTTGTCAGCCACAAACGAGTCTGCAGCTGATTTGGACTTTTTACCCCCTCCATAAATCTTCGTCCGCGAAGCCAAGCCAGCCAAAGAGTGTAAGGTGAAGTTAAAACACAATGATGGAGGAACACATTTGGTTCAACAGTGTAAAGTGTAGTGAAAACGCAACGATGGAGAAACTCAGCTGGTTAAACAGCGTAAGGTGAAATAAAAACAGAACGATGGAGAAACTAAGCTGGTTAAACAGTGTAAGGTGAAGTTAAAACACAATGATGAAGAAACTCAACTTCATGAACAGTGTAAGGTGAAATTAAACCACCACGATGGAGAAATTAGGCTGGTTAAACACTGTAAAGTGAAGTTAAAACGCTACCATGGAGATACTGCTGGTTAAACAGTGTAAGGTGAAGTTAAAACACCACGATGGCGACACTCAGCTGGTTAAACAGTGTAAGGTGAAGTTAAAGCACATCGTTGGAGAACCACAGCTTGTTAAACAGTGTAAGGTGAAGTTAAAACACAAGAATGTAGAAACTACTGGTTAAAGAGTGTAAGGTCAAGTTAAAACACGACGAAGGAGAAACTCAGCTGGATAAACAGTGTAAGGAGAAGTTAAAACAATGATAGAGAAACTCAGCTGGTGAAACAGTGTAAGGTGAATTTAAAACACCACGATGGAGAAACTCAGCTGGTTGAACGGTGTAAAGTGAAGTTAAAACGCAACGATGGAGAAACTGATCTGGTTAAAGAGTGTAAGGTGAAATTAAAACACAATGATGGAGAAACTCAGCTGCTTAAACAGTGTAAAGTGAAGTTAAAACTCAATGATGGAAAAACTCAGCTGGTTAAACAGTGTAAGGTGAAGTTAAAACACAAGAATGTAGAAACTGCTGGTTAAATAGTGTAAGGTGAAGTTAAAACACGACGAAGGAGAAACTCAGCTGGTTAAACAGTGTAAGGTGAAGTTAAACCACTACGATAGAGAACCTCAGCAGGTTAAACAGTGTAAAGAGAAGTTACAACACAACGATGGAGACACTCAGCTGGTTAAACAGTGTAAGATGAAGTTAAAACACAACGATGGAGAAACTCATCTGGTTAAACAGTGTAAAATGAACTTAAAATGCAACGATGGAGAAACTCATCTGGTTAAACAGTGTAAAATGAACTTAAAACGCAACGATGGAGAAACTCAGCTTGTTAAACAGCATAAGGCGAAGTTAAAACACAACGATGGAGAAACTCAACTGGTTAAATAGTGTAAAATGAACTAAAAACGCAACAATGGAGAAACTCAGCTTGTTAAACAGTATAAGGCGAAGTTAAAACACAACGATGGAAAAACTCATCTGGTTAAACAGTGTAAAATGAACTTAAAACACAACGATGGAGAAACTCAGCTTGTTAAACAGTATAAGGCGAAGTTAAAACACAACGATGGAAAAAATCATCTGGTTAAACAGTGTAAGGTCAAGTTAAAACACAACGATGGAGAATCTCTGCTGGTTAAACTGTGCAAGGTGAAGTTAAAACACAACGATGGAGAAACTCAGCTGGTTAAACAGTGTAAGGTGAAGTTAAAACACAAGAATGTAGACACTACTGGTTAAACAGTGTAAGGTGAAGTTAAAACACGACGAAGGAGAAACTCAGCTGGTTAAACAGTGTAAGGAGAAGTTAAAACAATGATAGAGAATCTCAGCTAGTGAAACAGTGTAAGGTGAATTTAAAACACCACGATGGAGAAACTCAGCTGGTTGAAAGGTGTAAAGTGAAGTTAAAACGCAACGATGGAGAAACTCATCTGGTTAAAGAGTGTAAGGTGAAGTTAAAACACAATGATGGAGGAACTCATCTGGTTCAACAGTGTAAAGTGAAGTGAAAACGCAACGATGGAGAAACTCAGCTGGTTAAACAGCGTAAGGTGAACTAAAAACAGAACGATGGAGAAACTAAGCTGGTTAAACAGTGTAAAGTGAAGTTAAAGCACAATGTTGGTGAAACTCAGCTGGTTACACAGTGTAAGGTGAAGTTAAAACGCAACGATGGAGAAACTCAGCTTGTTAAACAGTGTAAGTTGAAGTTAAAACACGACGAAGGAGAAACTCAGCTGGTTAAACAGTGTAAGGAGAAATTAAAACACAACTATGGAGAAACTCAGCTGGTTAAACAGTGTAAGGAGAAGTTAAAACACCACGATGGAGTAACTCAGCTGGTTAAACAGTGTAAAGTGAAGTTAAAGCACAATGTTGGCGAAACTCAGCTGGTTACACAGTGTAAGGTGAAGTAAAAACGCAACGATGGAGAATCTCAGCTGGTTAAACAGTGTAAAGTGAAGTTAAAACACCACGATGGAGAAACTCAGATGGTTAAACAGTGTAAGGTGTAGTTGAAGCACAACAATGGAGAAACTCAGCTGGTTAAACATTGCAAGGGATTTAAAACAAAACGATGGATAAACTCAGCTGGTTAAACAGTGTAAGGTGAAGTTAAACCACTACGATGGAGAAATTCAGCAGGTTAAACAGTGTAAAGAGAAGTTACAACACAACGATGGAGAACCTCAGCTGGTTAAACAGTGTAAGATGAAGTTAAAGCACTACGATGGAGAAACTCAGCTGCTTAAACAGTGTAAAGTGAAGTTAAAACTCAATGATGGAGAAACTCAGCTGCTTAAACAGGTTAAAGTGAAGTTAAAACTCAATGATGGAAAAACTCAGCTGGTTAAACAGTGTAAGGTGAAGTTAAAACACAAGAATGTAGAAACTGCTGGTTAAATAATGTAAGGTGAAGTTAAAACACGACGAAGGAGAAACTCAGCTGGTTAAACAGTGTAAGGTGAAGTTAAACCACTACGATAGAGAACCTCAGCAGGTTAAACAGTGTAAAGAGAAGTTACAACACAACGATGGAGACACTCAGCTGTTTAAACAGTGTAAGATGAAGTTAAAACACAACGATGGAGAAACTCATCTGGTTAAACAGTGTAAAATGAAATTAAAACGCAACGATGGAGAAACTCAGTTTGTTAAAGAGCATAAGGCGAAGTTAAAACACAACGATGGAGAAACTCAACTAGTTAAATAGTGTAAAATGAACTAAAAACGCAACAATGGAGAAACTCAGCTTGTTAAACAGTATAAGGCGAAGTTAAAACACAACGATGGAAAAACTCATCTGGTTAAACTGTGTAAAATGAACTTAAAACACAACGATGGAGAAACTCAGCTTGTTAAACAGTATAAGGCGAAGTTAAAACACAACGATGGAAAAAATCATCTGGTTAAACAGTGTAAGGTCAAGTTAAAACACAACGATGGAGAAACTCTGCTGGTTAAACTGTGCAAGGTGAAGTTAAAACACAACGATGGAGAAACTCAGCTGGTTAAACAGTGTAAAGTGAAGTTAAAACACAAGAATGTAGACACTACTGGTTAAACAGTGTAAGGTGAAGTTAAAACACGACGAAGGAGAAAATCAGCTGGTTAAACAGTGTAAGGAGAAGTTAAAACAATGATAGAGAATCTCAGCTGGTGAAACAGTGTAAGGTGAATTTAAAACACCACGATGGAGAAACTCAGCTGGTTGAAAGGTGTAAAGTGAAGTTAAAACGCAACCATGGAGAAACTCATCTGGTTAAAGAGTGTAAGGTGAAGTTAAAACACAATGATGGAGGAACTTATCTGGTTCAACAGTGTAAAGTGAAGTGAAAACGCAACGATGGAGAAACTCAGCTGGTTAAACAGCGTAAGGTGAACTAAAAACAGAACGATGGAGAAACTAAGCTGGTTAAACAGTGTAAAGTGAAGTTAAAGGACAACGTTGGAGAAACTCAGCTGGTTACACAGTGTAAGGTGAAGTTAAAACGCAACGATGGAGAAACTCAGCTTGTTAAACAGTGTAAGTTGAAGTTAAAACACGACGAAGGAGAAACTCAGCTGGTTAAACAGTGTAAGGAGAAATTAAAACACAACTATGGAGAAACTCAGCTGGTTAAACAGTGTAAGGAGAAGTTAAAACACCACGATGGAGACACTCAGCTGGTTAAAAAGTGTAAAGTGAAGTTAAAACTCAATGATGGAGAAACTCAGCTGGTTAAACAGTGTAAAGTGAAGTTAAAACACCACGATGGAGAACTCAGCTAGTTAAACAGTGTAAGGTGAAGTTAAAACACGACGAAGGAGAAACTCAGCTGGTTAAACAGTGTAAGGAGAAGGTAAAACACAACTATGGAGAAACTCAGCTGGTTAAACAGTGTAAGTAGAAGTTAAAACAATGATGGAGAAACTCAGCTGGTGAAACAGTGTAAGGTGAATTTAAAACACCACGATGGAGAAACTCAGCTGGTTGAACGGTGCAAAGTGAAGTTAAAACGCAACGATGGAGTAACTCATCTGGTTAAAGAGTGTAAGGTGAAGTTAAAACACAATGATGGAGGAACACATTTGGTTCAACAGTGTAAAGTGTAGTGAAAACGCAACGATGGAGAAAATCAGCTGGTTAAACAGCGAAAGGTGAACTAAAAACAGAACGATGGAGAAACTAAGCTGGTTAAACAGTGTAAAGTGAAGTTAAAGCACAATGTTGGTGAAACTCAGCTGGTTACACAGTGTAAGGTGAAGTTAAAACGCAACGATGGAGAAACTCAGCTTGTTAAACAGTGTAAGTTGAAGTTAAAACACGACGAAGGAGAAACTCAGCTGGTTAAACAGTGTAAGGAGAAATTAAAACACAACTATGGAGAAACTCAGCTGGTTAAACAGTGTAAGGAGAAGTTAAAACACCACGATGGAGTAACTCAGCTGGTTAAACAGTGTAAAGTGAAGTTAAAGCACAATGTTGGCGAAACTCAGCTGGTTACACAGTGTAAGGTGAAGTAAAAACGCAACGATGGAGAATCTCAGCTGGTTAAACAGTGTAAAGTGAAGTTAAAACACCACGATGGAGAAACTCAGATGGTTAAACAGTGTAAGGTGTAGTTGAAGCACAACAATGGAGAAACTCAGCTGGTTAAACATTGCAAGGGATTTAAAACAAAACGATGGATAAACTCAGCTGGTTAAACAGTGTAAGGTGAAGTTAAACCACTACGATGGAGAAATTCAGCAGGTTAAACAGTGTAAAGAGAAGTTACAACACAACGATGGAGAACCTCAGCTGGTTAAACAGTGTAAGATGAAGTTAAAGCACTACGATGGAGAAACTCAGCTGCTTAAACAGTGTAAAGTGAAGTTAAAACTCAATGATGGAGAAACTCAGCTGCTTAAACAGGTTAAAGTGAAGTTAAAACTCAATGATGGAAAAACTCAGCTGGTTAAACAGTGTAAGGTGAAGTTAAAACACAAGAATGTAGAAACTGCTGGTTAAATAATGTAAGGTGAAGTTAAAACACGACGAAGGAGAAACTCAGCTGGTTAAACAGTGTAAGGTGAAGTTAAACCACTACGATAGAGAACCTCAGCAGGTTAAACAGTGTAAAGAGAAGTTACAACACAACGATGGAGACACTCAGCTGTTTAAACAGTGTAAGATGAAGTTAAAACACAACGATGGAGAAACTCATCTGGTTAAACAGTGTAAAATGAACTTAAAACGCAACGATGGAGAAACTCAGTTTGTTAAAGAGCATAAGGCGAAGTTAAAACACAACGATGGAGAAACTCAACTAGTTAAATAGTGTAAAATGAACTAAAAACGCAACAATGGAGAAACTCAGCTTGTTAAACAGTATAAGGTGAAGTTAAAACACAACGATGGAAAAACTCATCTGGTTAAACTGTGTAAAATGAACTTAAAACACAACGATGGAGAAACTCAGCTTGTTAAACAGTATAAGGCGAAGTTAAAACACAACGATGGAAAAAATCATCTGGTTAAACAGTGTAAGGTCAAGTTAAAACACAACGATGGAGAAACTCTGCTGGTTAAACTGTGCAAGGTGAAGTTAAAACACAACGATGGAGAAACTCAGCTGGTTAAACAGTGTAAAGTGAAGTTAAAACACAAGAATGTAGACACTACTGGTTAAACAGTGTAAGGTGAAGTTAAAACACGACGAAGGAGAAAATCAGCTGGTTAAACAGTGTAAGGAGAAGTTAAAACAATGATAGAGAATCTCAGCTGGTGAAACAGTGTAAGGTGAATTTAAAACACCACGATGGAGAAACTCAGCTGGTTGAAAGGTGTAAAGTGAAGTTAAAACGCAACCATGGAGAAACTCATCTGGTTAAAGAGTGTAAGGTGAAGTTAAAACACAATGATGGAGGAACTTATCTGGTTCAACAGTGTAAAGTGAAGTGAAAACGCAACGATGGAGAAACTCAGCTGGTTAAACAGCGTAAGGTGAACTAAAAACAGAACGATGGAGAAACTAAGCTGGTTAAACAGTGTAAAGTGAAGTTAAAGGACAACGTTGGAGAAACTCAGCTGGTTACACAGTGTAAGGTGAAGTTAAAACGCAACGATGGAGAAACTCAGCTTGTTAAACAGTGTAAGTTGAAGTTAAAACACGACGAAGGAGAAACTCAGCTGGTTAAACAGTGTAAGGAGAAATTAAAACACAACTATGGAGAAACTCAGCTGGTTAAACAGTGTAAGGAGAAGTTAAAACACCACGATGGAGACACTCAGCTGGTTAAAAAGTGTAAAGTGAAGTTAAAACTCAATGATGGAGAAACTCAGCTGGTTAAACAGTGTAAAGTGAAGTTAAAACACCACGATGGAGAACTCAGCTAGTTAAACAGTGTAAGGTGAAGTTAAAACACGACGAAGGAGAAACTCAGCTGGTTAAACAGTGTAAGGAGAAGGTAAAACACAACTATGGAGAAACTCAGCTGGTTAAACAGTGTAAGTAGAAGTTAAAACAATGATGGAGAAACTCAGCTGGTGAAACAGTGTAAGGTGAATTTAAAACACCACGATGGAGAAACTCAGCTGGTTGAACGGTGCAAAGTGAAGTTAAAACGCAACGATGGAGTAACTCATCTGGTTAAAGAGTGTAAGGTGAAGTTAAAACACAATGATGGAGGAACACATTTGGTTCAACAGTGTAAAGTGTAGTGAAAACGCAACGATGGAGAAAATCAGCTGGTTAAACAGCGAAAGGTGAACTAAAAACAGAACGATGGAGAAACTAAGCTGGTTAAACAGTGTAAGGTGAAGTTAAAACACAATGATGAAGAAACTCAACTTGATGAACAGTGTAAGGTGAAATTAAACCACCACGATGGAGAAATTAGGCTGGATAAACACTGTAAAATGAAGTTAAAACGCTACAATGGAGATACTGCTGGTTAAACAGTGTAAGGTGAAGTTAAAACACCACGATGGCGACACTCAGCTGGTTAAACAGTGTAAGGTGAAGTTAAAGCACATCGTTGGTGAAACTCAGCTTGTTAAACAGTGTAAAGTGAAGTTAAAACTCAATGATGGAGAAACTCAGCTGGTTAAACAGTGTAAGGTGAAGTTAAAACACAAGAATGTAGAAACTACTGGTTAAAGAGTGTAAGGTCAAGTTAAAACACGACGAAGGAGAAACTCAGCTGGATAAACAGTGTAAGGAGAAGTTAAAACAATGATAGAGAAACTCAGCTGGTGAAACAGTGTCTTCTTTGGCTTGGCTTCGCGGACGAAGATTTATGGAGGGGGTAAAAAGTCCACGTCAGCTGCAGGCTCGTTTGTGGCTGACCAGTCCGATGCGGGACAGGCAGACACGATTGCAGCGGTTGCAAGGGAAAATTGGTTGGTTGGGGTTGAGTGTTGGGTTTTTCCTCCTTTGCCTTTTGTCAGTGAGGTGGGCTCTGCGGTCTTCTTCAAAGGAGGCTGCTGCCCGCCAAACTGTGAGGCGCCAAGATGCACGGTTTGAGGCGTTATCAGCCCACTGGCGGTGGTCAATGTGGCAGGCACCAAGAGATTTCTTTAGGCAGTCCTTGTACCTTTTCTTTGGTGCACCTCTGTCACGGTGGCCAGTGGAGAGCTCGCCATATAATACGATCTTGGGAAGGCGATGGTCCTCCATTCTGGAGACGTGACCCATCCAGCGCAGCTGGATCTTCAGCAGCGTGGACTCGATGCTGTCGACCTCTGCCATCTCGAGTACCTCGACGTTAGGGGTGTGAGCGCTCCAATGGATGTTGAGGATGGAGCGGAGACAACGCTGGTGGAAGCGTTCTAGGAGCCGTAGGTGGTGCCGGTAGAGGACCCATGATTCGGAGCCGAACAGGAGTGTGGGTATGACAACGGCTCTGTATACGCTTATCTTTGTGAGGTTTTTCAGTTGGTTGTTTTTCCATACTCTTTTGTGTAGTCTTCCAAAGGCGCTATTTGCCTTGGCGAGTCTGTTGTCTATCTCATTGTCGATCCTTGCATCTGATGAAATGGTGCAGCCGAGATAGGTAAACTGGTTGACCGTTTTGAGTTTTGTGTGCCCGATGGAGATGTGGGGGGGCTGGTAGTCATGGTGGGGAGCTGGCTGATGGAGGACCTCAGTTTTCTTCAGGCTGACTTCCAGGCCAAACATTTTGGCGGTTTCCGCAAAGCAGGACGTCAAGCGCTGAAGAGCTGGCTCTGAATGGGCAACTAAAGCGGCATCATCTGCAAAGAGTAGTTCACGGACAAGTTTCTCTTGTGTCTTGGTGTGAGCTTGCAGGCGCCTCAGATTGAAGAGACTGCCATCCGTGCGGTACCGGATGTAAACAGCGTCTTCATTGTTGGGGTCTTTCATGGCTTGGTTCAGCATCATGCTGAAGAAGATTGAAAAGAGGGTTGGTGCGAGAACACAGCCTTGCTTCACGCCATTGTTAATGGAGAAGGGTTCAGAGAGCTCATTGCTGTATCTGACCCGACCTTGTTGGTTTTCGTGCAGTTGGATAATCATGTTGAGGAACTTTGGGGGACATCCGATGCGCTCTAGTATTTGCCAAAGCCCTTTCCTGCTCACGGTGTCGAAGGCTTTGGTGAGGTCAACAAAGGTGATGTAGAGTCCTTTGTTTTGTTCTCTACACTTTTCTTGGAGCTGTCTGAGGGCAAAGACCATGTCAGTGGTTCCTCTGTTAGCGCGAAAGCCGCACTGTGATTCTGGGAGAATATTCTCAGCGAAACTAGGTATTATTCTATTTAGTAGAATCCTAGCGAAGATTTTGCCTGCAATGGAGAGCAACGTGATTCCCCTGTAGTTTGAGCAGTCTGATTTCTCGCCTTTGTTTTTGTACAGGGTGATGATGGTGGCATCACGAAGATCCTGAGGCAGTTTACCTTGGTCCCAACAAAGCTTGAAAAACTCATGCAGTTTGGCATGCAGAGTTTTGCCGCCAGCCTTCCAGACTTCTGGGGGGATTCCATCCATACCTGCTGCTTTGCCACTTTTCAGTTGTTCGATTGCCTTATATGTCTCATCCAGGGTGGGAACCTCATCCAGCTCTAGCCTTAGGGGCTGTTGAGGGAGCTGGAGCAGGGCGGAATCTTGGACTGAGCGGTTGGTACTGAAAAGAGATTGGAAGTGTTCTGACCATCGGTTGAGGATGGAGATCTTGTCGCTGAGGAGGACTTTGCCGTCTGAGCTGCGCAGCGGGCTTTGGACTTGGGGTGAGGGGCCGTACACAGCCTTTAGAGCCTCGTAGAAACCCCTGAAGTCGCCAATGTCCGCGCTGAGCTGTGTTCGTTTGGCGAGGCTAGTCCACCACTTGTAAGGTGAATTTAAAACACCACGATGGAGAAACTCAGCTGGTTGAACGGTGTAAAGTGAAGTTAAAACGCAACGATAGAGAAACTGATCTGGTTAAAGAGTGTAAGGTGAAGTTAAAACACAATGATGGAGGAATTCATCTGGTTCAACAGTGTAAAGTGAAGTGAAAACGCAACGATGGAGAAACTCAGCTGGTTAAACAGCGTAAGGTGAACTAAAAACAGAACGATGGAGAAACTCATCTGGTTAAACAGTGTAAAATGAACTTAAAACGCAACGATGGAGAAACTCATCTGGTTAAACAGTGTAAAATGAACTTAAAACGCAACGATGGAGAAACTCAGCTTGTTGAACAGTATAAGGCGAAGTTAAAACACAACGATGGAGGAACTCATCTGGTTAAACATTGTAAAATGAACTTAAAACACAACGATGGAGAAGATGATCTGGTTAAACAGTGTAAAATGAACTAAAAACGCAACAATGGAGAAACTCAGCTTGTTAAACAGTATAAGGCGAAGTTAAAACACAACGATGGAAAAACTCATCTGGTTAAACAGTGTAAAATGAACTTAAAACACAACGATGGAGAAACTCAGCTTGTTAAACAGTATAAGGCGAAGTTAAAACACAACGATGGAAAAAATCATCTGGTTAAACAGTGTAAGGTCAAGTTAAAACACAACGATGGAGAAACTCTGCTGGATAAACTGTGCAAGGTGAAGTTAAAACACAACGATGGAGAAACTCTGCTGGTTGTACAGTGTAAAGTGAAGTTAAAATGCAACGATGGAGAAACTCAGCTGGTGAAACAGTGTAAGGTGATGTTAAAACACAATGATGAAGAAACTCAACTTGATGAACAGTGTAAGGTGAAGTTAAACCACCACGATGGAGAAACTAGGCTGGTTAAACACTGTAAAGTGAACTTAAAACGCTACAATGGAGATACTGCTGGTTAAACAATGTAAGGTGAAGTTAAAACACCACGATGGAGACACTCAGCTGGTTAAACAGTGTAAGGAGAAGGTAAAACACAACTATGGAGAAACTCAGCTAGTTAAACCGTGTAAGGAGAAGTTAAAACAATGATGGAGAAACTCAGCTGGTGAAACAGTGTAAGGTGAATTTAAAACACCACGATGGAGAAACTCAGCTGGTTGAACGGTGTAAAGTGAAGTTAAAACGCAACGATGGAGTAACTCCTCTGGTTAAAGAGTGTAAGGTGAAGTTAAAACACAATGATGGAGGAACACTTTTGGTTCAACAGTGTAAAGTGTAGTGAAAACGCAACGATGGAGAAACTCAGCTGGTTAAACAGCGTAAGGTGAACTGAAAACAGAATGATGGAGAAACTAAGCTGGTTAAACAGTGTAAGGTGAAGTTAAAACACAATTATGAAGAAACTCAACTTGATGAACAGTGTCAGGTGAAATTAAACCACCACGATGGAGAAATTAGGCTGGTTAAACACTGTAAAGTGAAGTTAAAACGCTACAATGGAGATACTGCTGGTTAAACAGTGTAAGGTGAAGTTAAAACACCACGATGGCGACACTCAGCTGGTTAAACAGTGTAAGGTGAAGTTAAAGCACATCGTTGGAGAAACTCAGCTGGTTAAACAGTGTAAAGTGAAGTTAAAACTCAATGATGGAGAAACTCAGCTGGTTAAACAGTGTAAGGTGAAGTTAAAACACAAGAATGTAGAAACTACTGGTTAAAGTGTGTAAGGGCAAGTTAAAACACGACGAAGGAGAAACTCAGCTGGATAAACAGTGTAAGGAGAAGTTAAAACAATGAAAGAGAAACTCAGCTGGTGAAACAGTATAAGGTGAATTTAAAACACCACGTTGGAGAAACTCAGCTGGTTGAACGGTGTAAAGTGAAGTGAAAACGCAACGATGGAGAAACTCAGCTGGTTAAACAGCGTAAGGTGAACTAAAAACAGAACGATGGAGAAACTAAGCTGGTTAAACAGTGAAAAGTGAAGTTAAAACACCACGATGGAGAAACTCAGCTGTTTAAACAGTGTAAGGTGAAGTTAAAACACGACGAAGGAGAAACTCAGCTGGTTAAACAGTGTAAGGAGAAGTTAAAACACAACTATGGAGAAACTCAGCTGGTTAAACAGTATAAGGAGTAGTTAAAACACCACAATGGAGTAACTCAGCTGGTTAAACAGTGTAAAGTGAAGTTAAAGCACAATGTTGGCGAAACTCTGCTGGTTACACAGTGTAAGGTGAAGTAAAAACGCAACGATGGAGAATCTCAGCTGGTTAAACAGTGTAAAGTGAAGTTAAAACACCACGATGGAGAAACTCAGATGGTTAAACAGTGTAAGGTGTAGTTGAAGCACAACAATGGAGAAACTCAGCTGGTTAAACATTGCAAGGGATTTAAAACACAACGATGGATAAACTCAGCTGGTTAAACAGTGTAAGGTGAAGTTAAACCACTACGATGGAGAAACTCAGCAGGTTAAACAGTGTAAAGAGAAGTTACAACACAACGATGGAGAAACTCAGCTGGTTAAACAGTGTAAGATGAAGTTAAAACACCACGATGGAGAAACTCATCTGGTTAAACAGTGTAAAATGAACTTAAAACGCAACGATGGAGAAACTCATCTGGTTAAACAGTGTAAAATGAACTTAAAACGCAACGATGGAGAAACTCAGCTTGTTAAACAGTATAAGGCGAAGTTAAAACACAACGATGGAGGAACTCATCTGGTTAAACATTGTAAAATGAACTTAAAACACAACGATAGAGAAGCTGATCTGGTTAAACAGTGTAAAATGAACTTAAAACACAACGATGGAGAAACTCATCTGGTTAAACAGCGTAAAATGAACTTAAAACGCAACGATGGAGAAACTCATCTGGTTAAACAGTGTAAAATGAACTAAAAACGCAACAATGGAGAAACTCAGCTTGTTAAACAGTATAAGGCGAAGTTAAAACACAACGATGGAAAAACTCATCTGGTTAAACAGTGTAAAATGAACATAAAAGACAACGATGGAGAAACTCAGCTTGTTAAACAGTATAAAGCGAAGTTAAAACACAACGATGGAAAAAATCATCTGGTTAAACAGTGTAAAGTCAAGTTAAAACACAACGATGGAGAAACTCTGCTGGTTAAACTGTGCAAGGTGAAGTTAAAACACAACGATGGAGAAACTCTGCTGGTTGTACAGTCTAAAGTGAAGTTAAAATGCAACGATGGAGAAACTCAGCTGGTGAAACAGTGTAAGGTGAAGTTAAAACACAATGATGAAAAAACTCAACTTGATGAACAGTGTAAGGTGAAGTTAAACCACCACGATGGAGAAACTAGGCTGGTTAAACACTGTAAAGTGAAGTTAAAACGCTACAATGGAGATACTGCTGGTTAAACAGTGTAAGGTGAAGTTAAAACACCACGATGGAGACACTCAGCTGGTTAAACAGTGTAAAGTGAAGTTAAAGCACAACGTTGGAGAAACTCAGCTGCTTAAACAGTGTAAAGTGAAGTTAAAACTCAATGATGGAGAAAGTCAGCTGGTTAAACAGTGTAAAATGAACTTAAAACGCAACGATGGAGAAACTCAGCTGGTTAAACAGTATAAGGCAAAGTTAAAACACAACGATGGAAAAACTCATCTGGTTAAACAGTGTAAGGTGAAGTTAAAACACAACGATGGAGAAACTCTGCGGGCTAAACTGTGTAAGGTGAAGTTAAAACACAACGATGGAGAAACTCTGCTGGTTAAACTGTGTAAGGTAAAATTAAAACACAACGATGGAGAAACTCTGCTGGTTGTACAGTGTAAAGTGAAGTAAAAATGCAATGATGGAGAATCTCAGCTGGTTAAACTGTGTAAAGTGAAGTTAAAACACCACGATGGAGAAACTCAGCTAGTTCAACGGTGTAAAATGAAGTTAAAGCACAATGTTGGCGAAACTCAGCTGGTTACACAGTGTAAGGTGAAGTTAAAACGCAACGATGGAGAAACTCAGCTGGTTAAACAGTGTAAGGTGAAGTAAAAACGCAATGATGGAGAATCTCAGCTGGTTAAACAGTGTAAAGGGAAGTTAAAACACAATGATGGAGACACTCAGATGCTTAAACTCTGTAAGGTGTAGTTGAAGCAAAACAATGGAGAAACTCAGCTGGGTAAACATTGCAAGGGATTTAAAACACAACGATGGATAAACTCAGCTGGTTAAACAGTGTAAGGTGAAGTTAAACCACAACGATGGAGAAACTCAGCTGGTTAAACAGTGTAAGATGAAGTTAAAACACAACGATGGAGAAACTCATCTGGTTAAACAGTGTAAAATGAACTTAAAACGCAACGATGGAGAAACTCATCTGGTTAAACAGTGTAAAATGAACTTAAAACGCAACGATGGAGAAACTCAGCTTGTTAAACAGTATAAGGCGAAGTTATAACACAACGATGGAGGAACTCATCTGGTTAAACTTTGTAAAATGAACTTAAAACACAACGATGGAGAAGATGATCTGGTTAAACAGTGTAAAATGAACTAAAAACGCAACAATGGAGAAACTTAGCTTGTTAAACAGTATAAGGCGAAGTTAAAACACAACGATGGAAAAACTCATCTGGTTAAACAGTGTAAAATGAACTTAAAACACAACGATGGAGAAACTCAGCTTGTTAAACAGTATAAGGCGAAGTTAAAACACAACGATGGAAAAAATCATCTGGTTAAACAGTGTAAGGTCAAGTTAAAACACAACGATGGAGAAACTCAGCTTGTTAAACAGTGTAAGTTGAAGTTAAAACACGACGAAGGAGAAACTCAGCTGGTTAAACAGTGTAAGGAGAAATTAAAACACAACTATGGAGAAACTCAGCTGGTTAAACAGTGTAAGGAGAAGTTAAAACACCACGATGGAGACACTCAGCTGGTTAAAAAGTGTAAAGTGAAGTTAAAACTCAATGATGGAGAAACTCAGCTGGTTAAACCGTGTAAAGTGAAGTTAAAACACCACGATGGAGAAACTCAGCTGGTTAAACAGTGTAAGGTGAAGTTAAAACACGATGAAGGAGAAACTCAGCTGGTTAAACAGTGTAAGGAGAAGGTAAAACGCAACTATAGAGAAACTCAGCTGGTTAAACAGTGTAAGTAGAAGTTAAAACAATGATGGAGAAACTCAGCTGGTGAAACAGTGTAAGGTGAATTTAAAACACCACGATGGAGAAACTCAGCTGGTTGAACGGTGTAAAGTGAAGTTAAAACGCAATGATGGAGTAACTCATCTGGTTAAAGACAGCATCGAGTCCACGCTGCTGAAGATCCAGCTGCGCTGGATGGATCACGTCTCCAGAATGGAGGACCATCGCCTTCCCAAGATCGTGTTATATGGCGAGCTCTCCACTGGCCACCGTGACAGAGGTGCACCAAAGAAAAGGTAAAAGGACTGCCTAAAGAAATCTCTTGGTGCCTGCCACATTGACCACCGCCAGTGGGCTGATATCGCCTCAAACCGTGCATCTTGGCGCCTCACAGTTTGGCGGGCAGCAACCTCCTTTGAAGAAGACCGCAGAGCCTACCTCACTGACAAAAGGCAAAGGAGGAAAAACCCAACACCCATCGCCAACCAACCAATTTTCCCCTGCAACCGCTGCAATCGTGTCTGCCTGTCACGCATCGGACTTGTCAGCCACAAACGAGTCTGCAGCTGACGTGGACTTTTTACCCCCTCCATAAATCTTCGTCCGCGAAGCCAAGCCAGCCAAAGAGTGTAAGGTGAAGTTAAAACACAATGATGGAGGAACACATTTGGTTCAACAGTGTAAAGTGTAGTGAAAACGCAACGATGGAGAAACTCAGCTGGTTAAACAGCGTAAGGTGAACTAAAAACAGAACGATGGAGAAACTAAGCTGGTTAAACAGTGTAAGGTGAAGTTAAAACACAATGATGAAGAAACTCAACTTGATGAACAGTGTAAGGTGAAATTAAACCCCCACGATGGAGAAATTAGGCTGGTTAAACACTGTAAAGTGAAGTTAAAACGCTACCATGGAGATACTGCTGGTTAAACAGTGTAAGGTGAAGTTAAAACACCACGATGGCGACACTCAGCTGGTTAAACAGTGTAAGGTGAAGTTAAAGCACATCGTTGGAGAACCTCAGCTTGTTAAACAGTGTAAGGTGAAGTTAAAACACAAGAATGTAGAAACTACTGGTTAAAGAGTGTAAGGTCAAGTTAAAACACGACGAAGGAGAAACTCAGCTGGATAAACAGTGTAAGGAGAAGTTAAAACAATGATAGAGAAACTCAGCTGGTGAAACAGTGTAAGGTGAATTTAAAACACCACGATGGAGAAACTCAGCTGGTTGAACGGTGTAAAGTGAAGTTAAAACGCAACGATGGAGAAACTGATCTGGTTAAAGAGTGTAAGGTGAAATTAAAACACAATGATGGAGAAACTCAGCTGCTTAAACAGTGTAAAGTGAAGTTAAAACTCAATGATGGAAAAACTCAGCTGGTTAAACAGTGTAAGGTGAAGTTAAAACACAAGAATGTAGAAACTGCTGGTTAAATAGTGTAAGGTGAAGTTAAAACACGACGAAGGAGAAACTCAGCTGGTTAAACAGTGTAAGGTGAAGTTAAACCACTACGATAGAGAACCTCAGCAGGTTAAACAGTGTAAAGAGAAGTTACAACACAACGATGGAGACACTCAGCTGGTTAAACAGTGTAAGATGAAGTTAAAACACAACGATGGAGAAACTCATCTGGTTAAACAGTGTAAAATGAACTTAAAATGCAACGATGGAGAAACTCATCTGGTTAAACAGTGTAAAATGAACTTAAAACGCAACGATGGAGAAACTCAGCTTGTTAAACAGCATAAGGCGAAGTTAAAACACAACGATGGAGAAACTCAACTGGTTAAATAGTGTAAAATGAACTAAAAACGCAACAATGGAGAAACTCAGCTTGTTAAACAGTATAAGGCGAAGTTAAAACACAACGATGGAAAAACTCATCTGGTTAAACAGTGTAAAATGAACTTAAAACACAACGATGGAGAAACTCAGCTTGTTAAACAGTATAAGGCGAAGTTAAAACACAACGATGGAAAAAATCATCTGGTTAAACAGTGTAAGGTCAAGTTAAAACACAACGATGGAGAAACTCTGCTGGTTAAACTGTGCAAGGTGAAGTTAAAACACAACGATGGAGAAACTCAGCTGGTTAAACAGTGTAAGGTGAAGTTAAAACACAAGAATGTAGACACTACTGGTTAAACAGTGTAAGGTGAAGTTAAAACACGACGAAGGAGAAACTCAGCTGGTTAAACAGTGTAAGGAGAAGTTAAAACAATGATAGAGAATCTCAGCTAGTGAAACAGTGTAAGGTGAATTTAAAACACCACGATGGAGAAACTCAGCTGGTTGAAAGGTGTAAAGTGAAGTTAAAACGCAACCATGGAGAAACTCATCTGGTTAAAGAGTGTAAGGTGAAGTTAAAACACAATGATGGAGGAACTCATCTGGTTCAACAGTGTAAAGTGAAGTGAAAACGCAACGATGGAGAAACTCAGCTGGTTAAACAGCGTAAGGTGAACTAAAAACAGAACGATGGAGAAACTAAGCTGGTTAAACAGTGTAAAGTGAAGTTAAAGCACAATGTTGGAGAAACTCAGCTGGTTACACAGTGTAAGGTGAAGTCAAAACGCAACGATGGAGAAACTCAGCTTGTTAAACAGTGTAAGTTGAAGTTAAAACACGACGAAGGAGAAACTCAGCTGGTTAAACAGTGTAAGGCAAATTAAAACACAACTATGGAGAAACTCAGCTGGTTAAACAGTGTAAGGAGAAGTTAAAACACCACGATGGAGACACTCAGCTGGTTGAACGGTGTAAAGTGAAGTTAAAATGCAACGATGGAGAAACTGATCTGGTTAAAGAGTGTAAGGTGAAGTTAAAACACAATGATGGAGGAACTCATCTGGTTCAACAGTGTAAAGTGAAGTGAAAACGCAACGATGGAGAAACTCAGCTGGTTAAACAGCGTAAGGTGAACTAAAGACAGAACGAAGGAGAAACTCAGCTGGTTAAACAGTGTAAGGAGAAGTTAAAACACAACTATGGAGAAACTCAGCTGGTTAAACAGTATAAGGAGTAGTTAAAACACCACAATGGAGTAACTCAGCTGGTTAAACAGTGTAAAGTGAAGTTAAAGCACAATGTTGGCGAAACTCTGCTGGTTACACAGTGTAAGGTGAAGTAAAAACGCAACGATGGAGAATCTCAGCTGGTTAAACAGTGTAAAGTGAAGTTAAAACACCACGATGGAGAAACTCAGATGGTTAAACAGTGTAAGGTGTAGTTGAAGCACAACAATGGAGAAACTCAGCTGGTTAAACATTGCAAGGGATTTAAAACACAACGATGGATAAACTCAGCTGGTTAAACAGTGTAAGGTGAAGTTAAACCACTACGATGGAGAAACTCAGCAGGTTAAACAGTGTAAAGAGAAGTTACAACACAACGATGGAGAAACTCAGCTGGTTAAACAGTGTAAGATGAAGTTAAAACACCACGATGGAGAAACTCATCTGGTTAAACAGTGTAAAATGAACTTAAAACGCAACGATGGAGAAACTCATCTGGTTAAACAGTGTAAAATGAACTTAAAACGCAACGATGGAGAAACTCAGCTTGTTAAACAGTATAAGGCGAAGTTAAAACACAACGATGGAGGAACTCATCTGGTTAAAAATTGTAAAATGAACTTAAAACACAACGATAGAGAAGCTGATCTGGTTAAACAGTGTAAAATGAACTTAAAACACAACGATGGAGAAACTCATCTGGTTAAACAGCGTAAAATGAACTTAAAACGCAACGATGGAGAAACTCATCTGGTTAAACAGTGTAAAATGAACTAAAAACGCAACAATGGAGAAACTCAGCTTGTTAAACAGTATAAGGCGAAGTTAAAACACAACGATGGAAAAACTCATCTGGTTAAACAGTGTAAAATGAACATAAAAGACAACGATGGAGAAACTCAGCTTGTTAAACAGTATAAAGCGAAGTTAAAACACAACGATGGAAAAAATCATCTGGTTAAACAGTGTAAAGTCAAGTTAAAACACAACGATGGAGAAACTCTGCTGGTTAAACTGTGCAAGGTGAAGTTAAAACACAACGATGGAGAAACTCTGCTGGTTGTACAGTCTAAAGTGAAGTTAAAATGCAACGATGGAGAAACTCAGCTGGTGAAACAGTGTAAGGTGAAGTTAAAACACAATGATGAAAAAACTCAACTTGATGAACAGTGTAAGGTGAAGTTAAACCACCACGATGGAGAAACTAGGCTGGTTAAACACTGTAAAGTGAAGTTAAAACGCTACAATGGAGATACTGCTGGTTAAACAGTGTAAGGTGAAGTTAAAACACCACGATGGAGACACTCAGCTGGTTAAACAGTGTAAAGTGAAGTTAAAGCACAACGTTGGAGAAACTCAGCTGCTTAAACAGTGTAAAGTGAAGTTAAAACTCAATGATGGAGAAAGTCAGCTGGTTAAACAGTGTAAAATGAACTTAAAACGCAACGATGGAGAAACTCAGCTGGTTAAACAGTATAAGGGAAAGTTAAAACACAACGATGGAAAAACTCATCTGGTTAAACAGTGTAAGGTGAAGTTAAAACACAACGATGGAGAAACTCTGCGGGCTAAACTGTGTAAGGTGAAGTTAAAACACAACGATGGAGAAACTCTGCTGGTTAAACTGTGTAAGGTAAAATTAAAACACAACGATGGAGAAACTCTGCTGGTTGTACAGTGTAAAGTGAAGTTAAAATGCAACGATGGAGAAACTCAGCTGGTGAAACAGTGTAAGGTGATGTTAAAACACAACGATGGAGAAACTCAGCTGGTTAAACAGTGTAATGTGAAGTAAAAATGCAATGATGGAGAATCTCAGCTGGTTAAACTGTGTAAAGTGAAGTTAAAACACCACGATGGAGAAACTCAGCTAGTTCAACGGTGTAAAATGAAGTTAAAGCACAATGTTGGCGAAACTCAGCTGGTTACACAGTGTAAGGTGAAGTTAAAACGCAACGATGGAGAAACTCATCTGGTTAAACAGTGTAAGGTGAAGTAAAAACGCAATGATGGAGAATCTCAGCTGGTTAAACAGTGTAAAGGGAAGTTAAAACACAATGATGGAGACACTCAGATGGTTAAACTCTGTAAGGTGTAGTTGAAGCAAAACAATGGAGAAACTCAGCTGGGTAAACATTGCAAGGGATTTAAAACACAACGATGGATAAACTCAGCTGGTTAAACAGTGTAAGGTGAAGTTAAACCACAACGATGGAGAAACTCAGCTGGTTAAACAGTGTAAGATGAAGTTAAAACACAACGATGGAGAAACTCATCTGGTTAAACAGTGTAAAATGAACTTAAAACGCAACGATGGAGAAACTCATCTGGTTAAACAGTGTAAAATGAACTTAAAACGCAACGATGGAGAAACTCAGCTTGTTAAACAGTATAAGGCGAAGTTATAACACAACGATGGAGGAACTCATCTGGTTAAACTTTGTAAAATGAACTTAAAACACAACGATGGAGAAGATGATCTGGTTAAACAGTGTAAAATGAACTAAAAACGCAACAATGGAGAAACTTAGCTTGTTAAACAGTATAAGGCGAAGTTAAAACACAACGATGGAAAAACTCATCTGGTTAAACAGTGTAAAATGAACTTAAAACACAACGATGGAGAAACTAAGCTTGTTAAACAGTATAAGGCGAAGTTAAAACACAACGATGGAAAAAATCATCTGGTTAAACAGTGTAAGGTCAAGTTAAAACACAACGATGGAGAAACTCAGCTTGTTAAACAGTGTAAGTTGAAGTTAAAACACGACGAAGGAGATACTCAGCTGGTTAAACAGTGTAAGGAGAAATTAAAACACAACTATGGAGAAACTCAGCTGGTTAAACAGTGTAAGGAGAAGTTAAAACACCACGATGGAGACACTCAGCTGGTTAAAAAGTGTAAAGTGAAGTTAAAACTCAATGATGGAGAAACTCAGCTGGTTAAACCGTGTAAAGTGAAGTTAAAACACCACGATGGAGAAACTCAGCTGGTTAAACAGTGTAAGGTGAAGTTAAAACACGATGAAGGAGAAACTCAGCTGGTTAAACAGTGTAAGGAGAAGGTAAAACACAACTATGGAGAAACTCAGCTGGTTAAACAGTGTAAGTAGAAGTTAAAACAATGATGGAGAAACTCAGCTGGTGAAACAGTGTAAGGTGAATTTAAAACACCACGATGGAGAAACTCAGCTGGTTGAACGGTGTAAAGTGAAGTTAAAACGCAACGATGGAGTAACTCATCTGGTTAAAGACAGCATCGAGTCCACGCTGCTGAAGATCCAGCTGCGCTGGATGGATCACGTCTCCAGAATGGAGGACCATCGCCTTCCCAAGATCGTGTTATATGGCGAGCTCTCCACTGGCCACCGTGACAGAGGTGCACCAAAGAAAAGGTAAAAGGACTGCCTAAAGAAATCTCTTGGTGCCTGCCACATTGACCACCGCCAGTGGGCTGATATCGCCTCAAACCGTGCATCTTGGCGCCTCACAGTTTGGCGGGCAGCAACCTCCTTTGAAGAAGACCGCAGAGCCTACCTCACTGACAAAAGGCAAAGGAGGAAAAACCCAACACCCATCCCCAACCAACCAATTTTCCCCTGCAACCGCTGCAATCGTGTCTGCCTGTCACGCATCGGACTTGTCAGCCACAAACGAGTCTGCAGCTGACGTGGACTTTTTACCCCCTCCATAAATCTTCGTCCGCGAAGCCAAGCCAGCCAAAGAGTGTAAGGTGAAGTTAAAACACAATGATGGAGGAACACATTTGGTTCAACAGTGTAAAGTGTAGTGAAAACGCAACGATGGAGAAACTCAGCTGGTTAAACAGCGTAAGGTGAACTAAAAACAGAACGATGGAGAAACTAAGCTGGTTAAACAGTGTAAGGTGAAGTTAAAACACAATGATGAAGAAACTCAACTTGATGAACAGTGTAAGGTGAAATTAAACCACCACGATGGAGAAATTAGGCTGGTTAAACACTGTAAAGTGAAGTTAAAACGCTACCATGGAGATACTGCTGGTTAAACAGTGTAAGGTGAAGTTAAAACACCACGATGGCGACACTCAGCTGGTTAAGCAGTGTAAGGTGAAGTTAAAGCACATCGTTGGAGAACCTCAGCTTGTTAAACAGTGTAAGGTGAAGTTAAAACACAAGAATGTAGAAACTACTGGTTAAAGAGTGTAAGGTCAAGTTAAAACACGACGAAGGAGAAACTCAGCTGGATAAACAGTGTAAGGAGAAGTTAAAACAATGATAGAGAAACTCAGCTGGTGAAAGAGTGTAAGGTGAATTTAAAACACCACGATGGAGAAACTCAGCTGGTTGAACGGTGTAAAGTGAAGTTCAAACGCAACGATGGAGAAACTGATCTGGTTAAAGAGTGTAAGGTGAAATTAAAACACAATGATGGAGAAACTCAGCTGCTTAAACAGTGTAAAGTGAAGTTAAAACTCAATGATGGAAAAACTCAGCTGGTTAAACAGTGTAAGGTGAAGTTAAAACACAAGAATGTAGAAACTGCTGGTTAAATAGTGTAAGGTGAAGTTAAAACACGACGAAGGAGAAACTCAGCTGGTTAAACAGTGTAAGGTGAAGTTAAACCACTACGATAGAGAACCTCAGCAGGTTAAACAGTGTAAAGAGAAGTTACAACACAACGATGGAGACACTCAGCTGGTTAAACAGTGTAAGATGAAGTTAAAACACAACGATGGAGAAACTCATCTGGTTAAACAGTGTAAAATGAACTTAAAATGCAACGATGGAGAAACTCATCTGGTTAAACAGTGTAAAATGAACTTAAAACGCAACGATGGAGAAACTCAGCTTGTTAAACAGCATAAGGCGAAGTTAAAACACAACGATGGAGAAACTCAACTGGTTAAATAGTGCAAAATGAACTAAAAACGCAAGAATGGAGAAACTCAGCTTGTTAAACAGTATAAGGCGAAGTTAAAACACAACGATGGAAAAACTCATCTGGTTAAACAGTGTAAAATGAACTTAAAACACAACGATGGAGAAACTCAGCTTGTTAAACAGTATAAGGCGAAGTTAAAACACAACGATGGAAAAAATCATCTGGTTAAACAGTGTAAGGTCAAGTTAAAACACAACGATGGAGAAACTCTGCTGGTTAAACTGTGCAAGGTGAAGTTAAAACACAACGATGGAGAAACTCAGCTGGTTAAACAATGTAAGGTGAAGTTAAAACACAAGAATGTAGACACTACTGGTTAAACAGTGTAAGGTGAAGTTAAAACACGACGAAGGAGAAACTCAGCTGGTTAAACAGTGTAAGGAGAAGTTAAAACAATGATAGAGAATCTCAGCTAGTGAAACAGTGTAAGGTGAATTTAAAACACCACGATGGAGAAACTCAGCTGGTTGAAAGGTGTAAAGTGAAGTTAAAACGCAACCATGGAGAAACTCATCTGGTTAAAGAGTGTAAGGTGAAGTTAAAACACAATGATGGAGGAACTCATCTGGTTCAACAGTGTAAAGTGAAGTGAAAACGCAACGATGGAGAAACTCAGCTGGTTAAACAGCATAAGGTGAACTAAAAACAGAACGATGGAGAAACTAAGCTGGTTAAACAGTGTAAAGTGAAGTTAAAGCACAATGTTGGAGAAACTCAGCTGGTTACACAGTGTAAGGTGAAGTTAAAACGCAACGATGGAGAAACTCAGCTTGTTAAACAGTGTAAGTTGAAGTTAAAACACGACGAAGGAGAAACTCAGCTGGTTAAACAGTGTAAGGAGAAATTAAAACACAACTATGGAGAAACTCAGCTGGTTAAACAGTGTAAGGAGAAGTTAAAACACCACGATGGAGACACTCAGCTGGTTAAAAAGTGTAAAGTGAAGTTAAAACTCAATGATGGAGAAACTCAGCTGGTTAAACAGTGTAAAGTGAAGTTAAAACACCACGATGGAGAACTCAGCTAGTTAAACAGTGTAAGGTGAAGTTAAAACACGACGAAGGAGAAACTCAGCTGGTTAAACAGTGTAAGTAGAAGTTAAAACAATGATGGAGAAACTCAGCTGGTGAAACAGTGTAAGGTGAATTTAAAACACCACGATGGAGAAACTCAGCTGGTTGAACGGTGTAAAGTGAAGTTAAAACGCAACGATGGAGTAACTCATCTGGTTAAAGAGTGTAAGGTGAAGTTAAAACACAATGATGGAGGAACACATTTGGTTCAACAGTGTAAAGTGTAGTGAAAACGCAACGATGGAGAAACTCAGCTGGTTAAACAGTGTAAGGTGAAGTTAAAACACAAGAATGTAGAAACTACTGGTTAAAGTGTGTAAGGGCAAGTTAAAACACGACGAAGGAGAAACTCAGCTGGATAAACAGTGTAAGGAGAAGTTAAAACAATGAAAGAGAAACTCAGCTGGTGAAACAGTATAAGGTGAATTTAAAACACCACGTTGGAGAAACTCAGCTGGTTGAACGGTGTAAAGTGAAGTTAAAATGCAACGATGGAGAAACTGATCTGGTTAAAGAGTGTAAGGTGAAGTTAAAACACAATGATGGAGGAACTCATCTGGTTCAACAGTGTAAAGTGAAGTGAAAACGCAACGATGGAGAAACTCAGCTGGTTAAACAGCGTAAGGTGAACTAAAAACAGAACGATGGAGAAACTAAGCTGGTTAAACAGTGAAAAGTGAAGTTAAAACACCACGATGGAGAAACTCAGCTGTTTAAACAGTGTAAGGTGAAGTTAAAACACGACGAAGGAGAAACTCAGCTGGTTAAACAGTGTAAGGAGAAGTTAAAACACAACTATGGAGAAACTCAGCTGGTTAAACAGTATAAGGAGTAGTTAAAACACCACAATGGAGTAACTCAGCTGGTTAAACAGTGTAAAGTGAAGTTAAAGCACAATGTTGGCGAAACTCTGCTGGTTACACAGTGTAAGGTGAAGTAAAAACGCAACGATGGAGAATCTCAGCTGGTTAAACAGTGTAAAGTGAAGTTAAAACACCACGATGGAGAAACTCAGATGGTTAAACAGTGTAAGGTGTAGTTGAAGCACAACAATGGAGAAACTCAGCTGGTTAAACATTGCAAGGGATTTAAAACACAACGATGGATAAACTCAGCTGGTTAAACAGTGTAAGGTGAAGTTAAACCACTACGATGGAGAAACTCAGCAGGTTAAACAGTGTAAAGAGAAGTTACAACGCAACGATGGAGAAACTCAGCTTGTTAAACAGTATAAGGCGAAGTTAAAACACAACGATGGAGGAACTCATCTGGTTAAACATTGTAAAATGAACTTAAAACACAACGATAGAGAAGCTGATCTGGTTAAACAGTGTAAAATGAACTTAAAACACAACGATGGAGAAACTCATCTGGTTAAACAGCGTAAAATGAACTTAAAACGCAACGATGGAGAAACTCATCTGGTTAAACAGTGTAAAATGAACTAAAAACGCAACAATGGAGAAACTCAGCTTGTTAAACAGTATAAGGCGAAGTTAAAACACAACGATGGAAAAACTCATCTGGTTAAACAGTGTAAAATGAACATAAAAGACAACGATGGAGAAACTCAGCTTGTTAAACAGTATAAAGCGAAGTTAAAACACAACGATGGAAAAAATCATCTGGTTAAACAGTGTAAAGTCAAGTTAAAACACAACGATGGAGAAACTCTGCTGGTTAAACTGTGCAAGGTGAAGTTAAAACACAACGATGGAGAAACTCTGCTGGTTGTACAGTCTAAAGTGAAGTTAAAATGCAACGATGGAGAAACTCAGCTGGTGAAACAGTGTAAGGTGAAGTTAAAACACAATGATGAAAAAACTCAACTTGATGAACAGTGTAAGGTGAAGTTAAACCACCACGATGGAGAAACTAGGCTGGTTAAACACTGTAAAGTGAAGTTAAAACGCTACAATGGAGATACTGCTGGTTAAACAGTGTAAGGTGAAGTTAAAACACCACGATGGAGACACTCAGCTGGTTAAACAGTGTAAAGTGAAGTTAAAGCACAACGTTGGAGAAACTCAGCTGCTTAAACAGTGTAAAGTGAAGTTAAAACTCAATGATGGAGAAAGTCAGCTGGTTAAACAGTGTAAAATGAACTTAAAACGCAACGATGGAGAAACTCAGCTGGTTAAACAGTATAAGGCAAAGTTAAAACACAACGATGGAAAAACTCATCTGGTTAAACAGTGTAAGGTGAAGTTAAAACACAACGATGGAGAAACTCTGCGGGCTAAACTGTGTAAGGTGAAGTTAAAACACAACGATGGAGAAACTCTGCTGGTTAAACTGTGTAAGGTAAAATTAAAACACAACGATGGAGAAACTCTGCTGGTTGTACAGTGTAAAGTGAAGTTAAAATGCAACGATGGAGAAACTCAGCTGGTGAAACAGTGTAAGGTGATGTTAAAACACAACGATGGAGAAACTCAGCTGGTTAAACAGTGTAATGTGAAGTAAAAATGCAATGATGGAGAATCTCAGCTGGTTAAACTGTGTAAAGTGAAGTTAAAACACCACGATGGAGAAACTCAGCTAGTTCAACGGTGTAAAATGAAGTTAAAGCACAATGTTGGCGAAACTCAGCTGGTTACACAGTGTAAGGTGAAGTTAAAACGCAACGATGGAGAAACTCATCTGGTTAAACAGTGTAAGGTGAAGTAAAAACGCAATGATGGAGAATCTCAGCTGGTTAAACAGTGTAAAGGGAAGTTAAAACACAATGATGGAGACACTCAGATGGTTAAACTCTGTAAGGTGTAGTTGAAGCAAAACAATGGAGAAACTCAGCTGGGTAAACATTGCAAGGGATTTAAAACACAACGATGGATAAACTCAGCTGGTTAAACAGTGTAAAATGAAGTTAAAACACAACGATGGAGAAACTCATCTGGTTAAACAGTGTAAAATGAACTTAAAATGCAACGATGGAGAAACTCATCTGGTTAAACAGTGTAAAATGAACTTAAAACGCAACGATGGAGAAACTCAGCTTGTTAAACAGCATAAGGCGAAGTTAAAACACAACGATGGAGAAACTCAACTGGTTAAATAGTGTAAAATGAACTAAAAACGCAACAATGGAGAAACTCAGCTTGTTAAACAGTATAAGGCGAAGTTAAAACACAACGATGGAAAAACTCATCTGGTTAAACAGTGTAAAATGAACTTAAAACACAACGATGGAGAAACTCAGCTTGTTAAACAGTATAAGGCGAAGTTAAAACACAACGATGGAAAAAATCATCTGGTTAAACAGTGTAAGGTCAAGTTAAAACACAACGATGGAGAAACTCTGCTGGTTAAACTGTGCAAGGTGAAGTTAAAACACAACGATGGAGAAACTCAGCTGGTTAAACAGTGTAAGGTGAAGTTAAAACACAAGAATGTAGACACTACTGGTTAAACAGTGTAAGGTGAAGTTAAAACACGACGAAGGAGAAACTCAGCTGGTTAAACAGTGTAAGGAGAAGTTAAAACAATGATAGAGAATCTCAGCTAGTGAAACAGTGTAAGGTGAATTTAAAACACCACGATGGAGAAACTCAGCTGGTTGAAAGGTGTAAAGTGAAGTTAAAACGCAACCATGGAGAAACTCATCTGGTTAAAGAGTGTAAGGTGAAGTTAAAACACAATGATGGAGGAACTCATCTGGTTCAACAGTGTAAAGTGAAGTGAAAACGCAACGATGGAGAAACTCAGCTGGTTAAACAGCATAAGGTGAACTAAAAACAGAACGATGGAGAAACTAAGCTGGTTAAACAGTGTAAAGTGAAGTTAAAGCACAATGTTGGAGAAACTCAGCTGGTTACACAGTGTAAGGTGAAGTTAAAACGCAACGATGGAGAAACTCAGCTTGTTAAACAGTGTAAGTTGAAGTTAAAACACGACGAAGGAGAAACTCAGCTGGTTAAACAGTGTAAGGAGAAATTAAAACACAACTATGGAGAAACTCAGCTGGTTAAACAGTGTAAGGAGAAGTTAAAACACCACGATGGAGACACTCAGCTGGTTAAAAAGTGTAAAGTGAAGTTAAAACTCAATGATGGAGAAACTCAGCTGGTTAAACAGTGTAAAGTGAAGTTAAAACACCACGATGGAGAACTCAGCTAGTTAAACAGTGTAAGGTGAAGTTAAAACACGACGAAGGAGAAACTCAGCTGGTTAAACAGTGTAAGTAGAAGTTAAAACAATGATGGAGAAACTCAGCTGGTGAAACAGTGTAAGGTGAATTTAAAACACCACGATGGAGAAACTCAGCTGGTTGAACGGTGTAAAGTGAAGTTAAAACGCAACGATGGAGTAACTCATCTGGTTAAAGAGTGTAAGGTGAAGTTAAAACACAATGATGGAGGAACACATTTGGTTCAACAGTGTAAAGTGTAGTGAAAACGCAACGATGGAGAAACTCAGCTGGTTAAACAGTGTAAGGTGAAGTTAAAACACAAGAATGTAGAAACTACTGGTTAAAGTGTGTAAGGGCAAGTTAAAACACGACGAAGGAGAAACTCAGCTGGATAAACAGTGTAAGGAGAAGTTAAAACAATGAAAGAGAAACTCAGCTGGTGAAACAGTATAAGGTGAATTTAAAACACCACGTTGGAGAAACTCAGCTGGTTGAACGGTGTAAAGTGAAGTTAAAATGCAACGATGGAGAAACTGATCTGGTTAAAGAGTGTAAGGTGAAGTTAAAACACAATGATGGAGGAACTCATCTGGTTCAACAGTGTAAAGTGAAGTGAAAACGCAACGATGGAGAAACTCAGCTGGTTAAACAGCGTAAGGTGAACTAAAAACAGAACGATGGAGAAACTAAGCTGGTTAAACAGTGAAAAGTGAAGTTAAAACACCACGATGGAGAAACTCAGCTGTTTAAACAGTGTAAGGTGAAGTTAAAACACGACGAAGGAGAAACTCAGCTGGTTAAACAGTGTAAGGAGAAGTTAAAACACAACTATGGAGAAACTCAGCTGGTTAAACAGTATAAGGAGTAGTTAAAACACCACAATGGAGTAACTCAGCTGGTTAAACAGTGTAAAGTGAAGTTAAAGCACAATGTTGGCGAAACTCTGCTGGTTACACAGTGTAAGGTGAAGTAAAAACGCAACGATGGAGAATCTCAGCTGGTTAAACAGTGTAAAGTGAAGTTAAAACACCACGATGGAGAAACTCAGATGGTTAAACAGTGTAAGGTGTAGTTGAAGCACAACAATGGAGAAACTCAGCTGGTTAAACATTGCAAGGGATTTAAAACACAACGATGGATAAACTCAGCTGGTTAAACAGTGTAAGGTGAAGTTAAACCACTACGATGGAGAAACTCAGCAGGTTAAACAGTGTAAAGAGAAGTTACAACGCAACGATGGAGAAACTCAGCTTGTTAAACAGTATAAGGCGAAGTTAAAACACAACGATGGAGGAACTCATCTGGTTAAACATTGTAAAATGAACTTAAAACACAACGATAGAGAAGCTGATCTGGTTAAACAGTGTAAAATGAACTTAAAACACAACGATGGAGAAACTCATCTGGTTAAACAGCGTAAAATGAACTTAAAACGCAACGATGGAGAAACTCATCTGGTTAAACAGTGTAAAATGAACTAAAAACGCAACAATGGAGAAACTCAGCTTGTTAAACAGTATAAGGCGAAGTTAAAACACAACGATGGAAAAACTCATCTGGTTAAACAGTGTAAAATGAACATAAAAGACAACGATGGAGAAACTCAGCTTGTTAAACAGTATAAAGCGAAGTTAAAACACAACGATGGAAAAAATCATCTGGTTAAACAGTGTAAAGTCAAGTTAAAACACAACGATGGAGAAACTCTGCTGGTTAAACTGTGCAAGGTGAAGTTAAAACACAACGATGGAGAAACTCTGCTGGTTGTACAGTCTAAAGTGAAGTTAAAATGCAACGATGGAGAAACTCAGCTGGTGAAACAGTGTAAGGTGAAGTTAAAACACAATGATGAAAAAACTCAACTTGATGAACAGTGTAAGGTGAAGTTAAACCACCACGATGGAGAAACTAGGCTGGTTAAACACTGTAAAGTGAAGTTAAAACGCTACAATGGAGATACTGCTGGTTAAACAGTGTAAGGTGAAGTTAAAACACCACGATGGAGACACTCAGCTGGTTAAACAGTGTAAAGTGAAGTTAAAGCACAACGTTGGAGAAACTCAGCTGCTTAAACAGTGTAAAGTGAAGTTAAAACTCAATGATGGAGAAAGTCAGCTGGTTAAACAGTGTAAAATGAACTTAAAACGCAACGATGGAGAAACTCAGCTGGTTAAACAGTATAAGGCAAAGTTAAAACACAACGATGGAAAAACTCATCTGGTTAAACAGTGTAAGGTGAAGTTAAAACACAACGATGGAGAAACTCTGCGGGCTAAACTGTGTAAGGTGAAGTTAAAACACAACGATGGAGAAACTCTGCTGGTTAAACTGTGTAAGGTAAAATTAAAACACAACGATGGAGAAACTCTGCTGGTTGTACAGTGTAAAGTGAAGTTAAAATGCAACGATGGAGAAACTCAGCTGGTGAAACAGTGTAAGGTGATGTTAAAACACAACGATGGAGAAACTCAGCTGGTTAAACAGTGTAATGTGAAGTAAAAATGCAATGATGGAGAATCTCAGCTGGTTAAACTGTGTAAAGTGAAGTTAAAACACCACGATGGAGAAACTCAGCTAGTTCAACGGTGTAAAATGAAGTTAAAGCACAATGTTGGCGAAACTCAGCTGGTTACACAGTGTAAGGTGAAGTTAAAACGCAACGATGGAGAAACTCATCTGGTTAAACAGTGTAAAGTGAAGTAAAAACGCAATGATGGAGAATCTCAGCTGGTTAAACAGTGTAAAGGGAAGTTAAAACACAATGATGGAGACACTCAGATGGTTAAACTCTGTAAGGTGTAGTTGAAGCAAAACAATGGAGAAACTCAGCTGGGTAAACATTGCAAGGGATTTAAAACACAACGATGGATAAACTCAGCTGGTTAAACAGTGTAAGGTGAAGTTAAACCACAACGATGGAGAAACTCAGCTGGTTAAACAGTGTAAGATGAAGTTAAAACACAACGATGGAGAAACTCATCTGGTTAAACAGTGTAAAATGAACTTAAAACGCAACGATGGAGAAACTCATCTGGTTAAACAGTGTAAAATGAACTTAAAACGCAACGATGGAGAACCTCAGCTTGTTAAACAGTGTAAGGTGAAGTTAAAACACAAGAATGTAGAAACTACTGGTTAAAGAGTGTAAGGTCAAGTTAAAACACGACGAAGGAGAAACTCAGCTGGATAAACAGTGTAAGGAGAAGTTAAAACAATGATAGAGAAACTCAGCTGGTGAAACAGTGTAAGGTGAATTTAAAACACCACGATGGAGAAACTCAGCTGGTTGAACGGTGTAAAGTGAAGTTAAAACGCAACGATGGAGAAACTGATCTGGTTAAAGAGTCTAAGGTGAAGTTAAAACACAATGATGGAGAAACTCAGCTGCTTAAACAGTGTAAACTGAAGTTAAAACTCAATGATGGAAAAACTCAGCTGGTTAAACAGTGTAAGGTGAAGTTAAAACACAAGAATGTAGAAACTGCTGGTTAAATAGTGTAAGGTGAAGTTAAAACACGACGAAGGAGAAACTCAGCTGGTTAAACAGTGTAAGGTGAAGTTAAACCACTACGATAGAGAACCTCAGCAGGTTAAACAGTGTAAAGAGAAGTTACAACACAACGATGGAGACACTCAGCTGGTTAAACAGTGTAAGATGAAGTTAAAACACAACGATGGAGAAACTCATCTGGTTAAACAGTGTAAAATGAACTTAAAATGCAACGATGGAGAAACTCATCTGGTTAAACAGTGTAAAATGAACTTAAAACGCAACGATGGAGAAACTCAGCTTGTTAAACAGCATAAGGCGAAGTTAAAACACAACGATGGAGAAACTCAACTGGATAAATAGTGTAAAATGAACTAAAAACGCAACAATGGAGAAACTCAGCTTGTTAAACAGTATAAGGCGAAGTTAAAACACAACGATGGAAAAACTCATCTGGTTAAACAGTGTAAAATGAACTTAAAACACAACGATGGAGAAACTCAGCTTGTTAAACAGTATAAGGCGAAGTTAAAACACAACGATGTAAAAAATCATCTGGTTAAACAGTGTAAGGTCAAGTTAAAACACAACGATGGAGAAACTCTGCTGGTTAAACTGTGCAAGGTGAAGTTAAAACACAACGATGGAGAAACTCAGCTGGTTAAACAGTGTAAGGTGAAGTTAAAACACAAGAATGTAGACACTACTGGTTAAACAGTGTAAGGTGAAGTTAAAACACGACGAAGGAGAAACTCAGCTGGTTAAACAGTGTAAGGAGAAGTTAAAACAATGATAGAGAATCTCAGCTAGTGAAACAGTGTAAGGTGAATTTAAAACACCACGATGGAGAAACTCAGCTGGTTGAAAGGTGTAAAGTGAAGTTAAAACGCAACCATGGAGAAACTCATCTGGTTAAAGAGTGTAAGGTGAAGTTAAAACACAATGATGGAGGAACTCATCTGGTTCAACAGTGTAAAGTGAAGTGAAAACGCAATGATGGAGTAACTCAGCTGGTTAAACAGCGTAAGGTGAACTAAAAACAGAACGATGGAGAAACTAAGCTGGTTAAACAGTGTAAAGTGAAGTTAAAGCACAATGTTGGAGAAACTCAGCTGGTTACACAGTGTAAGGTGAAGTTAAAACGCAACGATGGAGAAACTCAGCTTGTTAAACAGTGTAAGTTGAAGTTAAAACACGACGAAGGAGAAACTCAGCTGGTTAAACAGTGTAAGGAGAAATTAAAACACAACTATGGAGAAACTCAGCTGGTTAAACAGTGTAAGGAGAAGTTAAAACACCACGATGGAGACACTCAGCTGGTTAAAAAGTGTAAAGTGAAGTTAAAACTCAATGATGGAGAAACTCAGCTGGTTAAACAGTGTAAAGTGAAGTTAAAACACCACGATGGAGAACTCAGCTAGTTAAACAGTGTAAGGTGAAGTTAAAACACGACGAAGGAGAAACTCAGCTGGTTAAACAGTGTAAGGAGAAGGTAAAACACAACTATGGAGAAACTCAGCTGGTTAAACAGTGTAAGTAGAAGTTAAAACAATGATGGAGAAACTCAGCTGGTGAAACAGTGTAAGGTGAATTTAAAACACCACGATGGAGAAACTCAGCTGGTTGAACGGTGTAAAGTGAAGTTAAAACGCAACGATGGAGTAACTCATCTGGTTAAAGAGTGTAAGGTGAAGTTAAAGCACAATGATGGAGGAACACATTTGGTTCAACAGTGTAAAGTGTAGTGAAAACGCAACGATGGAGAAACTCAGCTGGTTAAACAGCGAAAGGTGAACTAAAAACAGAACGATGGAGAAACTAAGCTGGTTAAACAGTGTAAGGTGAAGTTAAAACACAATGATGAAGAAACTCAACTTGATGAACAGTGTAAGGTGAAATTAAACCACCACGATGGAGAAATTAGGCTGATTAAACACTGTAAAATGAAGTTAAAATGCTACAATGGAGATACTGCTGGTTAAACAGTGTAAGGTGAAGTTAAAACACCACGATGGCGACACTCAGCTGGTTAAACAGTGTAAGGTGAAGTTAAAGCACATCGTTGGTGAAACTCAGCTTGTTAAACAGTGTAAAGTGAAGTTAAAACTCAATGATGGAGAAACTCAGCTGGTTAAACAGTGTAAGGTGAAGTTAAAACAAAAGAATGTAGAAACTACTGGTTAAAGAGTGTAAGGTCAAGTTATAACACGACGAAGGAGAAACTCAGCTGGATAAACAGTGTAAGGAGAAGTTAAAACAATGATAGAGAAACTCAGCTGGTGAAACAGTGTAAGGTGAATTTAAAACACCACGATGGAGAAACTCAGCTGGTTGAACGGTGTAAAGTGAAGTTAAAACGCAACGATAGAGAAACTGATCTGGTTAAAGAGTGTAAGGTGAAGTTAAAACACAATGATGGAGGAATACATCTGGTTCAACAGTGTAAAGTGAAGTGAAAACGCAACGATGGAGAAACTCAGCTGGTTAAACAGCGTAAGGTGAACTAAAAACAGAACGATGGAGAAACTCATCTGGTTAAACAGTGTAAAATGAACTTAAAACGCAACGATGGAGAAACTCATCTGGTTAAACAGTGTAAAATGAACTTAAAACGCAACGATGGAGAAACTCAGCTTGTTGAACAGTATAAGGCGAAGTTAAAACACAACGATGGAGGAACTCATCTGGTTAAACATTGTAAAATGAACTTAAAACACAACGATGGAGAAGATGATCTGGTTAAACAGTGTAAAATGAACTAAAAACGCAACAATGGAGAAACTCAGCTTGTTAAACAGTATAAGGCGAAGTTAAAACACAACGATGGAAAAACTCATCTGGTTAAACAGTGTAAAATGAACTTAAAACACAACGATGGAGAAACTCAGCTTGTTAAACAGTATAAGTCGAAGTTAAAACACAACGATGGAAAAAATCATCTGGTTAAACAGTGTAAGGTCAAGTTAAAACACAACGATAGAGAAGCTGATCTGGTTAAACAGTGTAAAATGAACTTAAAACACAACGATGGAGAAACTCATCTGGTTAAACAGCGTAAAATGAACTTAAAACGCAACGATGGAGAAACTCATCTGGTTAAACAGTGTAAAATGAACTAAAAACGCAACAATGGAGAAACTCAGCTTGTTAAACAGTACAAGGCGAAGTTAAAACACAACGATGGAAAAACTCATCTGGTTAAACAGTGTAAAATGAACATAAAAGACAACGATGTAGAAACTCAGCTTGTTAAACAGTATAAAGCGAAGTTAAAACACAAAGATGGAAAAAATCATCTGGTTAAACAGTGTAAAGTCAAGTTAAAACACAACGATGGAGAAACTCTGCTGGTTAAACTGTGCAAGGTGAAGTTAAAACACAACGATGGAGAAACTCTGCTGGTTGAACAGTGTAAAGTGAAGTTAAAATGCAACGATGGAGAAACTCAGCTGGTGAAACAGTGTAAGGTGAAGTTAAAACACAATGATGAAAAAACTCAACTTGATGAACAGTGTAAGGTGAAGTTAAACCACCACGATGGAGAAACTAGGCTGGTTAAACACTGTAAAGTGAAGTTAAAACGCTACAATGGAGATACTGCTGGTTAAACAGTGTAAGGTGAAGTTAAAACACCACGATGGAGACACTCAGCTGGTTAAACAGTGTAAAGTGAAGTTAAAGCACAACGTTGGAGAAACTCAGCTGCTTAAACAGTGTAAAGTGAAGTTAAAACTCAATGATGGAGAAAGTCAGCTGGTTAAACAGTGTAAAATGAACTTAAAACGCAACGATGGAGAAACTCAGCTGGTTAAACAGTATAAGGCAAAGTTAAAACACAACGATGGAAAAACTCATCTGGTTAAACAGTGTAAGGTGAAGTTAAAACACAACGATGGAGAAACTCTGCGGGCTAAACTGTGTAAGGTGAAGTTAAAACACAACGATGGAGAAACTCTGCTGGTTAAACTGTGTAAGGTAAAATTAAAACACAACGATGGAGAAACTCTGCTGGTTGTACAGTGTAAAGTGAAGTTAAAATGCAACGATGGAGAAACTCAGCTGGTGAAACAGTGTAAGGTGATGTTAAAACACAACGATGGAGAAACTCAGCTGGTTAAACAGTGTAATGTGAAGTAAAAATGCAATGATGGAGAATCTCAGCTGGTTAAACTGTGTAAAGTGAAGTTAAAACACCACGATGGAGAAACTCAGCTAGTTCAACGGTGTAAAATGAAGTTAAAGCACAATGTTGGCGAAACTCAGCTGGTTACACAGTGTAAGGTGAAGTTAAAACGCAACGATGGAGAAACTCAGCTGGTTAAACAGTGTAAGGTGAAGTAAAAACGCAATGATGGAGAATCTCAGCTGGTTAAACAGTGTAAAGGGAAGTTAAAACACAATGATGGAGACACTCAGATGGTTGAACTCTGTAAGGTGTAGTTGAAGCAAAACAATGGAGAAACTCAGCTGGGTAAACATTGCAAGGGATTTAAAACACAACGATGGATAAACTCAGCTGGTTAAACAGTGTAAGGTGAAGTTAAACCACAACGATGGAGAAACTCAGCTGGTTAAACAGTGTAAGATGAAGTTAAAACACAACGATGGAGAAACTCATCTGGTTAAACAGTGTAAAATGAACTTAAAACGCAACGATGGAGAAACTCATCTGGTTAAACAGTGTAAAATGAACTTAAAACGCAACGATGGAGAAACTCAGCTTGTTAAACAGTATAAGGCGAAGTTATAACACAACGATGGAGGAACTCATCTGGTTAAACTTTGTAAAATGAACTTAAAACACAACGATGGAGAAGATGATCTGGTTAAACAGTGTAAAATGAACTAAAAACGCAACAATGGAGAAACTTAGCTTGTTAAACAGTATAAGGCGAAGTTAAAACACAACGATGGAAAAACTCATCTGGTTAAACAGTGTAAAATGAACTTAAAACACAACGATGGAGAAACTCAGCTTGTTAAACAGTATAAGGCGAAGTTAAAACACAACGATGGAAAAAATCATCTGGTTAAACAGTGTAAGGTCAAGTTAAAACACAACGATGGAGAAACTCAGCTTGTTAAACAGTGTAAGTTGAAGTTAAAACACGACGAAGGAGAAACTCAGCTGGTTAAACAGTGTAAGGAGAAATTAAAACACAACTATGGAGAAACTCAGCTGGTTAAACAGTGTAAGGAGAAGTTAAAACACCACGATGGAGACACTCAGCTGGTTAAAAAGTGTAAAGTGAAGTTAAAACTCAATGATGGAGAAACTCAGCTGGTTAAACCGTGTAAAGTGAAGTTAAAACACCACGATGGAGAAACTCAGCTGGTTAAACAGTGTAAGGTGAAGTTAAAACACGATGAAGGAGAAACTCAGCTGGTTAAACAGTGTAAGGAGAAGGTAAAACACAACTATGCAGAAACTCAGCTGGTTAAACAGTGTAAGTAGAAGTTAAAACAATGATGGAGAAACTCAGCTGGTGAAACAGTGTAAGGTGAATTTAAAACACCACGATGGAGAAACTCAGCTGGTTGAACGGTGTAAAGTGAAGTTAAAACGCAACGATGGAGTAACTCATCTGGTTAAAGACAGCATCGAGTCCACGCTGCTGAAGATCCAGCTGCGCTGGATGGATCACGTCTCCAGAATGGAGGACCATCGCCTTCCCAAGATCGTGTTATATGGCGAGCTCTCCACTGGCCACCGTGACAGAGGTGCACCAAAGAAAAGGTAAAAGGACTGCCTAAAGAAATCTCTTGGTGCCTGCCACATTGACCACCGCCAGTGGGCTGATATCGCCTCAAACCGTGCATCTTGGCGCCTCACAGTTTGGCGGGCAGCAACCTCCTTTGAAGAAGACCGCAGAGCCTACCTCACTGACAAAAGGCAAAGGAGGAAAAACCCAACACCCATCCCCAACCAACCAATTTTCCCCTGCAACCGCTGCAATCGTGTCTGCCTGTCACGCATCGGACTTGTCAGCCAAAAACGAGTCTGCAGCTGACGTGGACTTTTTACCCCCTCCATAAATCTTCGTCCGCGAAGCCAAGCCAGCCAAAGAGTGTAAGGTGAAGTTAAAACACAATGATGGAGGAACACATTTGGTTCAACAGTGTAAAGTGTAGTGAAAACGCAACGATGGAGAAACTCAGCTGGTTAAACAGCGTAAGGTGAACTAAAAACCGAACGATGGAGAAACTAAGCTGGTTAAACAGTGTAAGGTGAAGTTAAAACACAATGATGAAGAAACTCAACTTGATGAACAGTGTAAGGTGAAATTAAACCACCACGATGGAGAAATTAGGCTGGTTAAACACTGTAAAGTGAAGTTAAAACGCTACTATGGAGATACTGCTGGTTAAACAGTGTAAGGTGAAGTTAAAACACCACGATGGCGACACTCAGCTGGTTAAACAGTGTAAGGTGAAGTTAAAGCACATCGTTGGTGAAACTCAGCTTGTTAAACAGTGTAAAGTGAAGTTAAAACTCAATGATGGAGAAACTCAGCTGGTTAAACAGTGTAAGGTGAAGTTAAAACACAAGAATGTAGAAACTACTGGTTAAAGAGTGTAAGGTCAATTTAAAACACGACGAAGGAGAAACTCAGCTGGATAAACAGTGTAAGGAGAAGTTAAAACAATGATAGAGAAACTCAGCTGGTGAAACAGTGTAAGGTGAATTTAAAACACCACGATGGAGAAACTCAGCTGGTTGAACGGTGTAAAGTGAAGTTAAAACGCAACGATGGAGAAACTGATCTGGTTAAAGAGTGTAAGGTGAAGTTAAAACACAATGATGGAGGAATTCATCTGGTTCAACAGTGTAAAGTGAAGTGAAAACGCAACGATGGAGAAACTCAGCTGGTTAAACAGCGTAAGGTGAACTATAAACAGAACGATGGAGAAACTCATCTGGTTAAACAGTGTAAAATGAACTTAAAACGCAACGATGGAGAAACTCATCTGGTTAAACAGTGTAAAATGAACTTAAAACGCAACGATGGAGAAACTCAGCTTGTTGAACAGTATAAGGCGAAGTTAAAACACAACGATGGAGGAACTCATCTGGTTAAACATTGTAAAATGAACTTAAAACACAACGATGGAGAAGATGATCTGGTTAAACAGTGTAAAATGAACTAAAAACGCAACAATGGAGAAACTCAGCTTGTTAAACAGTATAAGGCGAAGTTAAAACACAACGATGGAAAAACTCATCTGGTTAAACAGTGTAAAATGAACTTAAAACGCAACGATGGAGAAACTCAGCTTGTTAAACAGCATAAGGCGAAGTTAAAACACAACGATGGAGAAACTCAACTGGTTAAATAGTGTAAAATGAACTAAAAACGCAACAATGGAGAAACTCAGCTTGTTAAACAGTATAAGGCGAAGTTAAAACACAACGATGGAAAAACTCATCTGGTTAAACAGTGTAAAATGAACTTAAAACACAACGATGGAGAAACTCAGCTTGTTAAACAGTATAAGGCGAAGTTAAAACACAACGATGGAAAAAATCATCTGGTTAAACAGTGTAAGGTCAAGTTAAAACACAACGATGGAGAAACTCTGCTGGTTAAACTGTGCAAGGTGAAGTTAAAACACAACGATGGAGAAACTCAGCTGGTTAAACAGTGTAAGGTGAAGTTAAAACACAAGAATGTAGACACTACTGGTTAAACAGTGTAAGGTGAAGTTAAAACACGACGAAGGAGAAACTCAGCTGGTTAAACAGTGTAAGGAGAAGTTAAAACAATGATAGAGAATCTCAGCTAGTGAAACAGTGTAAGGTGAATTTAAAACACCACGATGGAGAAACTCAGCTGGTTGAAAGGTGTAAAGTGAAGTTAAAACGCAACCATGGAGAAACTCATCTGGTTAAAGAGTGTAAGGTGAAGTTAAAAAACAATGATGGAGGAACTCATCTGGTTCAACAGTGTAAAGTGAAGTGAAAACGCAATGATGGAGTAACTCAGCTGGTTAAACAGCGTAAGGTGAACTAAAAACAGAACGATGGAGAAACTAAGCTGGTTAAACAGTGTAAAGTGAAGTTAAAGCACAATGTTGGAGAAACTCAGCTGGTTACACAGTGTAAGGTGAAGTTAAAACGCAACGATGGAGAAACTCAGCTTGTTAAACAGTGTAAGTTGAAGTTAAAACACGACGAAGGAGAAACTCAGCTGGTTAAACAGTGTAAGGAGAAATTAAAACACAACTATGGAGAAACTCAGCTGGTTAAACAGTGTAAGGAGAAGTTAAAACACCACGATGGAGACACTCAGCTGGTTAAAAAGTGTAAAGTGAAGTTAAAACTCAATGATGGAGAAACTCAGCTGGTTAAACAGTGTAAAGTGAAGTTAAAACACCACGATGGAGAACTCAGCTAGTTAAACAGTGTAAGGTGAAGTTAAAACACGACGAAGGAGAAACTCAGCTGGTTAAACAGTGTAAGGAGAAGGTAAAACACAACTATGGAGAAACTCAGCTGGTTAAACAGTGTAAGTAGAAGTTAAAACAATGATGGAGAAACTCAGCTGGTGAAACAGTGTAAGGTGAATTTAAAACACCACGATGGAGAAACTCAGCTGGTTGAACGGTGTAAAGTGAAGTTAAAACGCAACGATGGAGTAACTCATCTGGTTAAAGAGTGTAAGGTGAAGTTAAAGCACAATGATGGAGGAACACATTTGGTTCAACAGTGTAAAGTGTAGTGAAAACGCAACGATGGAGAAACTCAGCTGGTTAAACAGCGAAAGGTGAACTAAAAACAGAACGATGGAGAAACTAAGCTGGTTAAACAGTGTAAGGTGAAGTTAAAACACAATGATGAAGAAACTCAACTTGATGAACAGTGTAAGGTGAAATTAAACCACCACGATGGAGAAATTAGGCTGATTAAACACTGTAAAATGAAGTTAAAATGCTACAATGGAGATACTGCTGGTTAAACAGTGTAAGGTGAAGTTAAAACACCACGATGGCGACACTCAGCTGGTTAAACAGTGTAAGGTGAAGTTAAAGCACATCGTTGGTGAAACTCAGCTTGTTAAACAGTGTAAAGTGAAGTTAAAACTCAATGATGGAGAAACTCAGCTGGTTAAACAGTGTAAGGTGAAGTTAAAACAAAAGAATGTAGAAACTACTGGTTAAAGAGTGTAAGGTCAAGTTATAACACGACGAAGGAGAAACTCAGCTGGATAAACAGTGTAAGGAGAAGTTAAAACAATGATAGAGAAACTCAGCTGGTGAAACAGTGTAAGGTGAATTTAAAACACCACGATGGAGAAACTCAGCTGGTTGAACGGTGTAAAGTGAAGTTAAAACGCAACGATAGAGAAACTGATCTGGTTAAAGAGTGTAAGGTGAAGTTAAAACACAATGATGGAGGAATACATCTGGTTCAACAGTGTAAAGTGAAGTGAAAACGCAACGATGGAGAAACTCAGCTGGTTAAACAGCGTAAGGTGAACTAAAAACAGAACGATGGAGAAACTCATCTGGTTAAACAGTGTAAAATGAACTTAAAACGCAACGATGGAGAAACTCATCTGGTTAAACAGTGTAAAATGAACTTAAAACGCAACGATGGAGAAACTCAGCTTGTTGAACAGTATAAGGCGAAGTTAAAACACAACGATGGAGGAACTCATCTGGTTAAACATTGTAAAATGAACTTAAAACACAACGATGGAGAAGATGATCTGGTTAAACAGTGTAAAATGAACTAAAAACGCAACAATGGAGAAACTCAGCTTGTTAAACAGTATAAGGCGAAGTTAAAACACAACGATGGAAAAACTCATCTGGTTAAACAGTGTAAAATGAACTTAAAACACAACGATGGAGAAACTCAGCTTGTTAAACAGTATAAGTCGAAGTTAAAACACAACGATGGAAAAAATCATCTGGTTAAACAGTGTAAGGTCAAGTTAAAACACAACGATAGAGAAGCTGATCTGGTTAAACAGTGTAAAATGAACTTAAAACACAACGATGGAGAAACTCATCTGGTTAAACAGCGTAAAATGAACTTAAAACGCAACGATGGAGAAACTCATCTGGTTAAACAGTGTAAAATGAACTAAAAACGCAACAATGGAGAAACTCAGCTTGTTAAACAGTACAAGGCGAAGTTAAAACACAACGATGGAAAAACTCATCTGGTTAAACAGTGTAAAATGAACATAAAAGACAACGATGTAGAAACTCAGCTTGTTAAACAGTATAAAGCGAAGTTAAAACACAAAGATGGAAAAAATCATCTGGTTAAACAGTGTAAAGTCAAGTTAAAACACAACGATGGAGAAACTCTGCTGGTTAAACTGTGCAAGGTGAAGTTAAAACACAACGATGGAGAAACTCTGCTGGTTGAACAGTGTAAAGTGAAGTTAAAATGCAACGATGGAGAAACTCAGCTGGTGAAACAGTGTAAGGTGAAGTTAAAACACAATGATGAAAAAACTCAACTTGATGAACAGTGTAAGGTGAAGTTAAACCACCACGATGGAGAAACTAGGCTGGTTAAACACTGTAAAGTGAAGTTAAAACGCTACAATGGAGATACTGCTGGTTAAACAGTGTAAGGTGAAGTTAAAACACCACGATGGAGACACTCAGCTGGTTAAACAGTGTAAAGTGAAGTTAAAGCACAACGTTGGAGAAACTCAGCTGCTTAAACAGTGTAAAGTGAAGTTAAAACTCAATGATGGAGAAAGTCAGCTGGTTAAACAGTGTAAAATGAACTTAAAACGCAACGATGGAGAAACTCAGCTGGTTAAACAGTATAAGGCAAAGTTAAAACACAACGATGGAAAAACTCATCTGGTTAAACAGTGTAAGGTGAAGTTAAAACACAACGATGGAGAAACTCTGCGGGCTAAACTGTGTAAGGTGAAGTTAAAACACAACGATGGAGAAACTCTGCTGGTTAAACTGTGTAAGGTAAAATTAAAACACAACGATGGAGAAACTCTGCTGGTTGTACAGTGTAAAGTGAAGTTAAAATGCAACGATGGAGAAACTCAGCTGGTGAAACAGTGTAAGGTGATGTTAAAACACAACGATGGAGAAACTCAGCTGGTTAAACAGTGTAATGTGAAGTAAAAATGCAATGATGGAGAATCTCAGCTGGTTAAACTGTGTAAAGTGAAGTTAAAACACCACGATGGAGAAACTCAGCTAGTTCAACGGTGTAAAATGAAGTTAAAGCACAATGTTGGCGAAACTCAGCTGGTTACACAGTGTAAGGTGAAGTTAAAACGCAACGATGGAGAAACTCAGCTGGTTAAACAGTGTAAGGTGAAGTAAAAACGCAATGATGGAGAATCTCAGCTGGTTAAACAGTGTAAAGGGAAGTTAAAACACAATGATGGAGACACTCAGATGGTTAAACTCTGTAAGGTGTAGTTGAAGCAAAACAATGGAGAAACTCAGCTGGGTAAACATTGCAAGGGATTTAAAACACAACGATGGATAAACTCAGCTGGTTAAACAGTGTAAGGTGAAGTTAAACCACAACGATGGAGAAACTCAGCTGGTTAAACAGTGTAAGATGAAGTTAAAACACAACGATGGAGAAACTCATCTGGTTAAACAGTGTAAAATGAACTTAAAACGCAACGATGGAGAAACTCATCTGGTTAAACAGTGTAAAATGAACTTAAAACGCAACGATGGAGAAACTCAGCTTGTTAAACAGTATAAGGCGAAGTTATAACACAACGATGGAGGAACTCATCTGGTTAAACTTTGTAAAATGAACTTAAAACACAACGATGGAGAAGATGATCTGGTTAAACAGTGTAAAATGAACTAAAAACGCAACAATGGAGAAACTTAGCTTGTTAAACAGTATAAGGCGAAGTTAAAACACAACGATGGAAAAACTCATCTGGTTAAACAGTGTAAAATGAACTTAAAACACAACGATGGAGAAACTCAGCTTGTTAAACAGTATAAGGCGAAGTTAAAACACAACGATGGAAAAAATCATCTGGTTAAACAGTGTAAGGTCAAGTTAAAACACAACGATGGAGAAACTCAGCTTGTTAAACAGTGTAAGTTGAAGTTAAAACACGACGAAGGAGAAACTCAGCTGGTTAAACAGTGTAAGGAGAAATTAAAACACAACTATGGAGAAACGCAGCTGGTTAAACAGTGTAAGGAGAAGTTAAAACACCACGATGGAGACACTCAGCTGGTTAAAAAGTGTAAAGTGAAGTTAAAACTCAATGATGGAGAAACTCAGCTGGTTAAACCGTGTAAAGTGAAGTTAAAACACCACGATGGAGAAACTCAGCTGGTTAAACAGTGTAAGGTGAAGTTAAAACACGATGAAGGAGAAACTCAGCTGGTTAAACAGTGTAAGGAGAAGGTAAAACACAACTATGCAGAAACTCATCTGGTTAAACAGTGTAAGTAGAAGTTAAAACAATGATGGAGAAACTCAGCTGGTGAAACAGTGTAAGGTGAATTTAAAACACCACGATGGAGAAACTCAGCTGGTTGAACGGTGTAAAGTGAAGTTAAAACGCAACGATGGAGTAACTCATCTGGTTAAAGACAGCATCGAGTCCACGCTGCTGAAGATCCAGCTGCGCTGGATGGATCACGTCTCCAGAATGGAGGACCATCGCCTTCCCAAGATCGTGTTATATGGCGAGCTCTCCACTGGCCACCGTGACAGAGGTGCACCAAAGAAAAGGTAAAAGGACTGCCTAAAGAAATCTCTTGGTGCCTGCCACATTGACCACCGCCAGTGGGCTGATATCGCCTCAAACCGTGCATCTTGGCGCCTCACAGTTTGGCGGGCAGCAACCTCCTTTGAAGAAGACCGCAGAGCCTACCTCACTGACAAAAGGCAAAGGAGGAAAAACCCAACACCCATCCCCAACCAACCAATTTTCCCCTGCAACCGCTGCAATCGTGTCTGCCTGTCACGCATCGGACTTGTCAGCCAAAAACGAGTCTGCAGCTGACGTGGACTTTTTACCCCCTCCATAATTCTTCGTCCGCGAAGCCAAGCCAGCCAAAGAGTGTAAGGTGAAGTTAAAACACAATGATGGAGGAACACATTTGGTTCAACAGTGTAAAGTGTAGTGAAAACGCAACGATGGAGAAACTCAGCTGGTTAAACAGCGTAAGGTGAACTAAAAACCGAACGATGGAGAAACTAAGCTGGTTAAACAGTGTAAGGTGAAGTTAAAACACAATGATGAAGAAACTCAACTTGATGAACAGTGTAAGGTGAAATTAAACCACCACGATGGAGAAATTAGGCTGGTTAAACACTGTAAAGTGAAGTTAAAACGCTACTATGGAGATACTGCTGGTTAAACAGTGTAAGGTGAAGTTAAAACACCACGATGGCGACACTCAGCTGGTTAAACAGTGTAAGGTGAAGTTAAAGCACATCGTTGGTGAAACTCAGCTTGTTAAACAGTGTAAAGTGAAGTTAAAACTCAATGATGGAGAAACTCAGCTGGTTAAACAGTGTAAGGTGAAGTTAAAACACAAGAATGTAGAAACTACTGGTTAAAGAGTGTAAGGTCAAGTTAAAACACGACGAAGGAGAAACTCAGCTGGATAAACAGTGTAAGGAGAAGTTAAAACAATGATAGAGAAACTCAGCTGGTGAAACAGTGTAAGGTGAATTTAAAACACCACGATGGAGAAACTCAGCTGGTTGAACGGTGTAAAGTGAAGTTAAAACGCAACGATGGAGAAACTGATCTGGTTAAAGAGTGTAAGGTGAAGTTAAAACACAATGATGGAGGAATTCATCTGGTTCAACAGTGTAAAGTGAAGTGAAAACGCAACGATGGAGAAACTCAGCTGGTTAAACAGCGTAAGGTGAACTATAAACAGAACGATGGAGAAACACATCTGGTTAAACAGTGTAAAATGAACTTAAAACGCAACGATGGAGAAACTCATCTGGTTAAACAGTGTAAAATGAACTTAAAACGCAACGATGGAGAAACTCAGCTTGTTGAACAGTATAAGGCGAAGTTAAAACACAACGATGGAGGAACTCATCTGGTTAAACATTGTAAAATGAACTTAAAACACAACGATGGAGAAGATGATCTGGTTAAACAGTGTAAAATGAACTAAAAACGCAACAATGGAGAAACTCAGCTTGTTAAACAGTATAAGGCGAAGTTAAAACACAACGATGGAAAAACTCATCTGGTTAAACAGTGTAAAATGAACTTAAAACACAACGATGGAGAAACTCAGCTTGTTAAACAGTATAAGGCGAAGTTAAAACACAACGATGGAATAAATCATCTGGTTAAACAGTGTAAGGTCAAGTTAAAACACAACGATGGAGAAACTCTGCTGGTTAAACTGTGCAAGGTGAAGTTAAAACACAACGATGGAGAAACTCTGCTGGTTGTACAGTGTAAAGTGAAGTTAAAATGCAACGATGGAGAAACTCAGCTGGTGAAACAGTGTAAGGTGATGTTAAAACACAACGATGCAGGAACTCATCTGGTTAAACATTGTAAAATGAACTTAAAACACAACGATGGAGAAGATGATCTGGTTAAACAGTGTAAAATGAACTAAAAACGCAACAATGGAGAAACTCAGCTTGTTAAACAGTATAAGGCGAAGTTAAAACACAACGATGGAAAAACTCATCTGGTTAAACAGTGTAAAATGAACTTAAAACACAACGATGGAGAAACTCAGCTTGTTAAACAGTATAAGGCGAAGTTAAAACACAACGATGGAAAAAATCATCTGGTTAAACAGTGTAAGGTCAAGTTAAAACACAACGATGGAGAAACTCAGCTTGTTAAACAGTGTAAGTTGAAGTTAAAACACGACGAAGGAGAAACTCAGCTGGTTAAACAGTGTAAGGAGAAATTAAAACACAACTATGGAGAAACTCAGCTGGTTAAACAGTGTAAGGAGAAGTTAAAACACCACGATGGAGACACTCAGCTGGTTAAAAAGTGTAAAGTGAAGTTAAAACTCAATGATGGAGAAACTCAGCTGGTTAAACCGTGTAAAGTGAAGTTAAAACACCACGATGGAGAAACTCAGCTGGTTAAACAGTGTAAGGTGAAGTTAAAACACGATGAAGGAGAAACTCAGCTGGTTAAACAGTGTAAGGAGAAGGTAAAACACAACTATGGAGAAACTCAGCTGGTTAAACAGTGTAAGTAGAAGTTAAAACAATGATGGAGAAACTCAGCTGGTGAAACAGTGTAAGGTGAATTTAAAACACCACGATGGAGAAACTCAGCTGGTTGAACGGTGTAAAGTGAAGTTAAAACGCAACGATGGAGTAACTCATCTGGTTAAAGACAGCATCGAGTCCACGCTGCTGAAGATCCAGCTGCGCTGGATGGATCACGTCTCCAGAATGGAGGACCATCGCCTTCCCAAGATCGTGTTATATGGCGAGCTCTCCACTGGCCACCGTGACAGAGGTGCACCAAAGAAAAGGTAAAAGGACTGCCTAAAGAAATCTCTTGGTGCCTGCCACATTGACCACCGCCAGTGGGCTGATATCGCCTCAAACCGTGCATCTTGGCGCCTCACAGTTTGGCGGGCAGCAACCTCCTTTGAAGAAGACCGCAGAGCCTACCTCACTGACAAAAGGCAAAGGAGGAAAAACCCAACACCCATCCCCAACCAACAAATTTTCCCCTGCAACCGCTGCAATCGTGTCTGCCTGTCACGCATCGGACTTGTCAGCCAAAAACGAGTCTGCAGCTGACGTGGACTTTTTACCCCCTCCATAAATCTTCGTCCGCGAAGCCAAGCCAGCCAAAGAGTGTAAGGTGAAGTTAAAACACAATGATGGAGGAACACATTTGGTTCAACAGTGTAAAGTGTAGTGAAAACGCAACGATGGAGAAACTCAGCTGGTTAAACAGCGTAAGGTGAACTAAAAACCGAACGATGGAGAAACTAAGCTGGTTAAACAGTGTAAGGTGAAGTTAAAACACAATGATGAAGAAACTCAACTTGATGAACAGTGTAAGGTGAAATTAAACCACCACGATGGAGAAATTAGGCTGGTTAAACACTGTAAAGTGAAGTTAAAACGCTACTATGGAGATACTGCTGGTTAAACAGTGTAAGGTGAAGTTAAAACACCACGATGGCGACACTCAGCTGGTTAAACAGTGTAAGGTGAAGTTAAAGCACATCGTTGGTGAAACTCAGCTTGTTAAACAGTGTAAAGTGAAGTTAAAACTCAATGATGGAGAAACTCAGCTGGTTAAACAGTGTAAGGTGAAGTTAAAACACAAGAATGTAGAAACTTCTGGTTAAAGAGTGTAAGGTCAAGTTAAAACACGACGAAGGAGAAACTCAGCTGGATAAACAGTGTAAGGAGAAGTTAAAACAATGATAGAGAAACTCAGCTGGTGAAACAGTGTAAGGTGAATTTAAAACACCACGATGGAGAAACTCAGCTGGTTGAACGGTGTAAAGTGAAGTTAAAACGCAACGATGGAGAAACTGATCTGGTTAAAGAGTGTAAGTTGAAGTTAAAACACAATGATGGAGGAATTCATCTGGTTCAACAGTGTAAAGTGAAGTGAAAACGCAACGATGGAGAAACTCAGCTGGTTAAACAGCGTAAGGTGAACTATAAACAGAACGATGGAGAAACTCATCTGGTTAAACAGTGTAAAATGAACTTAAAACGCAACGATGGAGAAACTCATCTGGTTAAACAGTGTAAAATGAACTTAAAACGCAACGATGGAGAAACTCAGCTTGTTGAACAGTATAAGGCGAAGTTAAAACACAACGATGGAGGAACTCATCTGGTTAAACATTGTAAAATGAACTTAAAACACAACGATGGAGAAGATGATCTGGTTAAACAGTGTAAAATGAACTAAAAACGCAACAATGGAGAAACTCAGCTTGTTAAACAGTATAAGGCGAAGTTAAAACACAACGATGGAAAAACTCATCTGGTTAAACAGTGTAAAATGAACTTAAAACACAACGATGGAGAAACTCAGCTTGTTAAACAGTATAAGGCGAAGTTAAAACACAACGATGGAATAAATCATCTGGTTAAACAGTGTAAGGTCAAGTTAAAACACAACGATGGAGAAACTCTGCTGGTTAAACTGTGCAAGGTGAAGTTAAAACACAACGATGGAGAAACTCTGCTGGTTGTACAGTGTAAAGTGAAGTTAAAATGCAACGATGGAGAAACTCAGCTGGTGAAACAGTGTAAGGTGATGTTAAAACACAACGATGCAGGAACTCATCTGGTTAAACATTGTAAAATGAACTTAAAACACAACGATAGAGAAGCTGATCTGGTTAAACAGTGTAAAATGAACTTAAAACACAACGATGGAGAAACTCATCTGGTTAAACAGTGTAAAATGAACTTAAAACGCAACGATGGAGAAACTCATCTGGTTAAACAGTGTAAAATGAACTAAAAACGCAACAATGGAGAAACTCAGTTTGTTAAACAGTATAAGGCGAAGTTAAAACACAACGATGGAAAAACTCATCTGGTTAAACAGTGTAAAATGAACATAAAAGACAACGATGGAGAAACTCAGCTTGTTAAACAGTATAAGGCGAAGTTAAAACACAACGATGGAAAAAATCATCTGGTTAAACAGTGTAAGGTCAAGTTAAAACACAACGATGGAGAAACTCTGCTGGTTAAACTGTGCAAGGTGAAGTTAAAACACAACGATGGAGAAACTCTGCTGGTTGTACAGTGTAAAGTGAAGTTAAAATGCAACGATGGAGAAACTCAGCTGGTGAAACAGTGTAAGCTGATGTTAAAACACAATGATGAAGAAACTCAACTTGATGAACAGTGTAAGGTGAAGTTAAACCACCACGATGGAGAAACTAGGCTGGTTAAACACTGTAAAGTGAACTTAAAACGCTACAATGGAGATACTGCTGGTTAAACAATGTAAGGTGAAGTTAAAACACCACGATGGAGACACTCAGCTGGTTAAACAGTGTAAGGTGAAGTTAAAGCACATCGTTGGTGAAACTCAGCTTGTTAAACAGTGTAAAGTGAAGTTAAAACTCAATGATGGAGAAACTCAGCTGGTTAAACAGTGTAAGGTGAAGTTAAAACACAAGAATGTAGAAACTACTGGTTAAAGAGTGTAAGGTCAAGTTAAAACACGACGAAGGAGAAACTCAGCTGGATAAACAGTGTAAGGAGAAGTTAAAACAATGATAGAGAAACTCAGCTGGTGAAACAGTGTAAGGTGAATTTAAAACACCACGATGGAGAAACTCAGCTGGTTGAACGGTGTAAAGTGAAGTTAAAACGCAACGATGGAGTAACTCATCTGGTTAAAGAGTGTAAGGTGAAGTTAAAACACAATGATGGAGGAACACATTTGGTTCAACAGTGTAAAGTGTAGTGAAAACGCAACGATGGAGAAACTCAGCTGGTTAAACAGCGAAAGGTGAACTAAAAACAGAACGATGGAGAAACTAAGCTGATTAAACAGTGTAAGGTGAAGTTAAAACACAATGATGAAGAAACTCAACTTGATGAACAGTGTAAGGTGAAATTAAACCACCACGATGGAGAAATTAGGCTGGTTAAACACTGTTAAATGAAGTTAAAACGCTACAATGGAGATACTGCTTGTTAAACAGTGTAAGGTGAAGTTAAAACACCACGATGGCGACACTCAGCTGGTTAAACAGTGTAAGGTGAAGTTAAAGCACATCGTTGGTGAAACTCAGCTTGTTAAACAGTGTAAAGTGAAGTTAAAACTCAATGATGGAGAAACTCAGCTGGTTAAACAGTGTAAGGTGAAGTTAAAACACAAGAATGTAGAAACTACTGGTTAAAGAGTGTAAGGTCAAGTTAAAACACGACGAAGGAGAAACTCAGCTGGATAAACAGTGTAAGGAGAAGTTAAAACAATGATAGAGAAACTCAGCTGGTGAAACAGTGTAAGGTGAATTTAAAACACCACGATGGAGAAACTCAGCTGGTTGAACGGTGTAAAGTGAAGTTAAAACGCAACGATGGAGAAACTGATCTGGTTAAAGAGTGTAAGGTGAAGTTAAAACACAATGATGGAGGAATTCATCTGGTTCAACAGTGTAAAGTGAAGTGAAAACGCAACGATGGAGAAACTCAGCTGGTTAAACAGCGTAAGGTGAACTATAAACAGAACGATGGAGAAACTCATCTGGTTAAACAGTGTAAAATGAACTTAAAACGCAACGATGGAGAAACTCATCTGGTTAAACAGTGTAAAATGAACTTAAAACGCAACGATGGAGAAACTCAGCTTGTTGAACAGTATAAGGCGAAGTTAAAACACAACGATGGAGGAACTCATCTGGTTAAACATTGTAAAATGAACTTAAAACACAACGATGGAGAAGATGATCTGGTTAAACAGTGTAAAATGAACTAAAAACGCAACAATGGAGAAACTCAGCTTGTTAAACAGTATAAGGCGAAGTTAAAACACAACGATGGAAAAACTCATCTGGTTAAACAGTGTAAAATGAACTTAAAACACAACGATGGAGAAACTCAGCTTGTTAAACAGTATAAGGCGAAGTTAAAACACAACGATGGAATAAATCATCTGGTTAAACAGTGTAAGGTCAAGTTAAAACACAACGATGGAGAAACTCTGCTGGTTAAACTGTGCAAGGTGAAGTTAAAACACAACGATGGAGAAACTCTGCTGGTTGTACAGTGTAAAGTGAAGTTAAAATGCAACGATGGAGAAACTCAGCTGGTGAAACAGTGTAAGGTGATGTTAAAACACAACGATGCAGGAACTCATCTGGTTAAACATTGTAAAATGAACTTAAAACACAACGATAGAGAAGCTGATCTGGTTAAACAGTGTAAAATGAACTTAAAACACAACGATGGAGAAACTCATCTGGTTAAACAGTGTAAAATGAACTAAAAACGCAACAATGGAGAAACTCAGTTTGTTAAACAGTATAAGGCGAAGTTAAAACACAACGATGGAAAAACTCATCTGGTTAAACAGTGTAAAATGAACATAAAAGACAACGATGGAGAAACTCAGCTTGTTAAACAGTATAAGGCGAAGTTAAAACACAACGATGGAAAAAATCATCTGGTTAAACAGTGTAAGGTCAAGTTAAAACACAACGATGGAGAAACTCTGCTGGTTAAACTGTGCAAGGTGAAGTTAAAACACAACGATGGAGAAACTCTGCTGGTTGTACAGTGTAAAGTGAAGTTAAAATGCAACGATGGAGAAACTCAGCTGGTGAAACAGTGTAAGCTGATGTTAAAACACAATGATGAAGAAACTCAACTTGATGAACAGTGTAAGGTGAAGTTAAACCACCACGATGGAGAAACTAGGCTGGTTAAACACTGTAAAGTGAACTTAAAACGCTACAATGGAGATACTGCTGGTTAAACAATGTAAGGTGAAGTTAAAACACCACGATGGAGACACTCAGCTGGTTAAACAGTGTAAGGAGAAGATAAAACACAACTATGGAGAAACTCAGCTGGTTAAACCGTGTAAGGAGAAGTTAAAACAATGATGGAGAAACTCAGCTGGTGAAACAGTGTCAGGTGAATTTAAAACACCACGATGGAGAAACTCAGCTGGTTGAACGGTGTAAAGTGAAGTTAAAACGCAACGATGGAGTAACTCCTCTGGTTAAAGAGTGTAAGGTGAAGTTAAAACACAATGATGGAGGAACACTTTTGCTTCAACAGTGTAAAGTGTAGTGAAAACGCAACGATGGAGAAACTCAGCTGGTTAAACAGCGTAAGGTGAACTAAAAACAGAATGATGGAGAAACTAAGCTGGTTAAACAGTGTAAGGTGAAGTTAAAACACAATGATGAAGAAACTCAACTTGATGAACAGTGTCAGGTGAAATTAAACCACCACGATGGAGAAATTAGGCTGGTTAAACACTGTAAAGTGAAGTTAAAACGCTACAATGGAGATACTGCTGGTTAAACAGTGTAAGGTGAAGTTAAAACTCAATGATGGAGAAACTCAGCTGGTTAAACAGTGTAAGGTGAAGTTAAAACACAAGAATGTAGAAACTACTGGGTAAAGAGTGTAAGGGCAAGTTAAAACACGACGAAGGAGAAACTCAGCTGGATAAACAGTGTAAGGAGAAGTTAAAACAATGAAAGAGAAACTCAGCTGGTGAAACAGTATAAGGTGAATTTAAAACACAACGTTGGAGAAACTCAGCTGGTTGAACGGTGTAAAGTGAAGTTAAAATGCAACGATGGAGAAACTGATCTGGTTAAAGAGTGTAAGGTGAAGTTAAAACACAATGATGGAGGAACTCATCTGGTTCAACAGTGTAAAGTGAAGTGAAAACGCAACGATGGAGAAACTCAGCTGGTTAAACAGCGTAAGGTGAAGTAAAAACACAACGATGGAGAAACTAAGCTGGTTAAACAGTGAAAAGTGAAGTTAAAACACCACGATGGAGAAACTCAGCTGTTTAAACAGTGTAAGGTGAAGTTAAAACACGACGAAGGAGAAACTCAGCTGGTTAAACAGTGTAAGGAGAAGTTAAAACACAACTATGGAGAAACTCAGCTGGTTAAACAGTATAAGGAGTAGTTAAAACACCACAATGGAGTAACTCAGCTGGTTAAACAGTGTAAAGTGAAGTTAAAGCACAATGTTGGCGAAACTCAGCTGGTTACACAGTGTAAGGTGAAGTTAAAACGCAACGATGGAGAAACTCAGCTGGTTAAACAGTGTAAGGTGAAGTAAAAACGCAACGATGGAGAATCTCAGCTGGTTAAACAGTGTAAAGTGAAGTTAAAACACCACGATGGAGAAACTCAGATGGTTAAACTGTGTAAGGTGTAGTTGAAGCACAACAATGGAGAAACTCAGCTGGTTAAACATTGCAAGGGATTTGAAACACAACGATGGATAAACTCAGCTGGTTAAACAGTGTCAGGTGAAGTTAAACCACTACGATGGAGAAACTCAGCAGGTTAAACAGTGTAAAGAGAAGTTACAACACAACGATGGAGAAACTCAGCTGGTTAAACAGTGTAAGATGAAGTTAAAACACAACAATGGAGAAACTCATCTGGTTAAACAGTGTAAAATGAACTTAAAACGCAACGATGGAGAAACTCATCTGGTTAAACAGTGTAAAATGAACTTAAAACGCAACGATGGAGAAACTCAGCTTGTTAAACAGTATAAGGCGAAGTTAAACACAACGATGGAGGAACTCATCTGGTTAAACATTGTAAAATGAACTTAAAACACAACGATAGAGAAGCTGATCTGGTTAAACAGTGTAAAATGAACTTAAAACACAACGATGGAGAAACTCATCTGGTTAAACAGTGTAAAATGAACTTAAAACGCAACGATGGAGAAACTCATCTGGTTAAACAGTGTAAAATGAACTAAAAAAGCAACAATGGAGAAACTCAGTTTGTTAAACAGTATAAGGCGAAGTTAAAACACAACGATGGAAAAACTCATCTGGTTAAACAGTGTAAAATGAACATAAAAAACAACGATGGAGAAACTCAGCTTGTTAAACAGTATAAGGCGAAGTTAAAACACAACGATGGAAAAAATCATCTGGTTAAACAGTGTAAGGTCAAGTTAAAACACAACGATGGAGAAACTCTGCTGGTTGTACAGTCTAAAGTGAAGTTAAAATGCAACGATGGAGAAACTCAGCTGGTGAAACAGTGTAAGGTGAAGTTAAAACACAATGATGAAGAAACTCAACTTGATGAACAGTGTAAGGTGAAGTTAAACCACCACGATGGAGAAACCAGGCTGGTTAAACACTGCAAAGTGAAGTTAAAACGCTACAATGGAGATACTGCTGGTTAAACAGTGTAAGGTGAAGTTAAAACACCACGATGGAGACACTCAGCTGGTTAAACAGTATAAGGCAAAGTTAAAACACAACGATGGAAAAACTCATCTGGTGAAACAGTGTAAGGTGAAGTTAAAACACAACGATGGAGAAACTCTGCGGGTTAAACTGTGTAAGGTGAAGTTAAAACACCACGATGGAGAAACTCAGCTGGTTCAACGGTGTAAAATGAAGTTAAAGCACAATGTTGGCGAAACTCAGCTGGTTACACAGTGTAAGGTGAAGTTAAAACGCAACGATGGAGAAACTCAGCTGGTTAAACAGTGTAAGGTGAAGTTAAACCACTACGATAGAGAACCTCAGCAGGTTAAACAGTGTAAAGAGAAGTTACAACACAACGATGGAGACACTCAGCTGGTTAAACAGTGTAAGATGAAGTTAAAACACAACGATGGAGAAACTCATCTGGTTAAACAGTGTAAAATGAACTTAAAATGCAACGATGGAGAAACTCATCTGGTTAAACAGTGTAAGGAGAAGGTAAAACACAACTATGGAGAAACTCAGCTGGTTAAACAGTGTAAGGAGAAGTTAAAACACCACGATGGAGACACTCAGCTGGTTAAAAAGTGTAAAGTGAAGTTAAAACTCAATGATGGAGAAACTCAGCTGGTTAAACAGTGTAAAGTGAAGTTAAAACACCACGATGGAGAACTCAGCTAGTTAAACAGTGTAAGGTGAAGTTAAAACACGACGAAGGAGAAACTCAGCTGGTTAAACAGTGTAAGGAGAAGGTAAAACACAACTATGGAGAAACTCAGCTGGTTAAACAGTGTAAGTAGAAGTTAAAACAATGATGGAGAAACTCAGCTGGTGAAACAGTGTAAGGTGAATTTAAAACACCACGATGGAGAAACTCAGCTGGTTGAACGGTGTAAAGTGAAGTTAAAACGCAACGATGGAGTAACTCATCTGGTTAAAGAGTGTAAGGTGAAGTTAAAGCACAATGATGGAGGAACACATTTGGTTCAACAGTGTAAAGTGTAGTGAAAACGCAACGATGGAGAAACTCAGCTGGTTAAACAGCGAAAGGTGAACTAAAAACAGAACGATGGAGAAACTAAGCTGGTTAAACAGTGTAAGGTGAAGTTAAAACACAATGATGAAGAAACTCAACTTGATGAACAGTGTAAGGTGAAATTAAACCACCACGATGGAGAAATTAGGCTGATTAAACACTGTAAAATGAAGTTAAAATGCTACAATGGAGATACTGCTGGTTAAACAGTGTAAGGTGAAGTTAAAACACCACGATGGCGACACTCAGCTGGTTAAACAGTGTAAGGTGAAGTTAAAGCACATCGTTGGTGAAACTCAGCTTGTTAAACAGTGTAAAGTGAAGTTAAAACTCAATGATGGAGAAACTCAGCTGGTTAAACAGTGTAAGGTGAAGTTAAAACAAAAGAATGTAGAAACTACTGGTTAAAGAGTGTAAGGTCAAGTTATAACACGACGAAGGAGAAACTCAGCTGGATAAACAGTGTAAGGAGAAGTTAAAACAATGATAGAGAAACTCAGCTGGTGAAACAGTGTAAGGTGAATTTAAAACACCACGATGGAGAAACTCAGCTGGTTGAACGGTGTAAAGTGAAGTTAAAACGCAACGATAGAGAAACTGATCTGGTTAAAGAGTGTAAGGTGAAGTTAAAACACAATGATGGAGGAATACATCTGGTTCAACAGTGTAAAGTGAAGTGAAAACGCAACGATGGAGAAACTCAGCTGGTTAAACAGCGTAAGGTGAACTAAAAACAGAACGATGGAGAAACTCATCTGGTTAAACAGTGTAAAATGAACTTAAAACGCAACGATGGAGAAACTCATCTGGTTAAACAGTGTAAAATGAACTTAAAACGCAACGATGGAGAAACTCAGCTTGTTGAACAGTATAAGGCGAAGTTAAAACACAACGATGGAGGAACTCATCTGGTTAAACATTGTAAAATGAACTTAAAACACAACGATGGAGAAGATGATCTGGTTAAACAGTGTAAAATGAACTAAAAACGCAACAATGGAGAAACTCAGCTTGTTAAACAGTATAAGGCGAAGTTAAAACACAACGATGGAAATACTCATCTGGTTAAACAGTGTAAAATGAACTTAAAACACAACGATGGAGAAACTCAGCTTGTTAAACAGTATAAGTCGAAGTTAAAACACAACGATGGAAAAAATCATCTGGTTAAACAGTGTAAGGTCAAGTTAAAACACAACGATAGAGAAGCTGATCTGGTTAAACAGTGTAAAATGAACTTAAAACACAACGATGGAGAAACTCATCTGGTTAAACAGCGTAAAATGAACTTAAAACGCAACGATGGAGAAACTCATCTGGTTAAACAGTGTAAAATGAACTAAAAACGCAACAATGGAGAAACTCAGCTTGTTAAACAGTACAAGGCGAAGTTAAAACACAACGATGGAAAAACTCATCTGGTTAAACAGTGTAAAATGAACATAAAAGACAACGATGTAGAAACTCAGCTTGTTAAACAGTATAAAGCGAAGTTAAAACACAAAGATGGAAAAAATCATCTGGTTAAACAGTGTAAAGTCAAGTTAAAACACAACGATGGAGAAACTCTGCTGGTTAAACTGTGCAAGGTGAAGTTAAAACACAACGATGGAGAAACTCTGCTGGTTGAACAGTGTAAAGTGAAGTTAAAATGCAACGATGGAGAAACTCAGCTGGTGAAACAGTGTAAGGTGAAGTTAAAACACAATGATGAAAAAACTCAACTTGATGAACAGTGTAAGGTGAAGTTAAACCACCACGATGGAGAAACTAGGCTGGTTAAACACTGTAAAGTGAAGTTAAAACGCTACAATGGAGATACTGCTGGTTAAACAGTGTAAGGTGAAGTTAAAACACCACGATGGAGACACTCAGCTGGTTAAACAGTGTAAAGTGAAGTTAAAGCACAACGTTGGAGAAACTCAGCTGCTTAAACAGTGTAAAGTGAAGTTAAAACTCAATGATGGAGAAAGTCAGCTGGTTAAACAGTGTAAAATGAACTTAAAACGCAACGATGGAGAAACTCAGCTGGTTAAACAGTATAAGGCAAAGTTAAAACACAACGATGGAAAAACTCATCTGGTTAAACAGTGTAAGGTGAAGTTAAAACACAACGATGGAGAAACTCTGCGGGCTAAACTGTGTAAGGTGAAGTTAAAACACAACGATGGAGAAACTCTGCTGGTTAAACTGTGTAAGGTAAAATTAAAACACAACGATGGAGAAACTCTGCTGGTTGTACAGTGTAAAGTGAAGTTAAAATGCAACGATGGAGAAACTCAGCTGGTGAAACAGTGTAAGGTGATGTTAAAACACAACGATGGAGAAACTCAGCTGGTTAAACAGTGTAATGTGAAGTAAAAATGCAATGATGGAGAATCTCAGCTGGTTAAACTGTGTAAAGTGAAGTTAAAACACCACGATGGAGAAACTCAGCTAGTTCAACGGTGTAAAATGAAGTTAAAGCACAATGTTGGCGAAACTCAGCTGGTTACACAGTGTAAGGTGAAGTTAAAACGCAACGATGGAGAAACTCAGCTGGTTAAACAGTGTAAGGTGAAGTAAAAACGCAATGATGGAGAATCTCAGCTGGTTAAACAGTGTAAAGGGAAGTTAAAACACAATGATGGAGACACTCAGATGGTTAAACTCTGTAAGGTGTAGTTGAAGCAAAACAATGGAGAAACTCAGCTGGGTAAACATTGCAAGGGATTTAAAACACAACGATGGATAAACTCAGCTGGTTAAACAGTGTAAGGTGAAGTTAAACCACAACGATGGAGAAACTCAGCTGGTTAAACAGTGTAAGATGAAGTTAAAACACAACGATGGAGAAACTCATCTGGTTAAACAGTGTAAAATGAACTTAAAACGCAACGATGGAGAAACTCATCTGGTTAAACAGTGTAAAATGAACTTAAAACGCAACGATGGAGAAACTCAGCTTGTTAAACAGTATAAGGCGAAGTTATAACACAACGATGGAGGAACTCATCTGGTTAAACTTTGTAAAATGAACTTAAAACACAACGATGGAGAAGATGATCTGGTTAAACAGTGTAAAATGAACTAAAAACGCAACAATGGAGAAACTTAGCTTGTTAAACAGTATAAGGCGAAGTTAAAACACAACGATGGAAAAACTCATCTGGTTAAACAGTGTAAAATGAACTTAAAACACAACGATGGAGAAACTCAGCTTGTTAAACAGTATAAGGCGAAGTTAAAACACAACGATGGAAAAAATCATCTGGTTAAACAGTGTAAGGTCAAGTTAAAACACAACGATGGAGAAACTCAGCTTGTTAAACAGTGTAAGTTGAAGTTAAAACACGACGAAGGAGAAACTCAGCTGGTTAAACAGTGTAAGGAGAAATTAAAACACAACTATGGAGAAACTCAGCTGGTTAAACAGTGTAAGGAGAAGTTAAAACACCACGATGGAGACACTCAGCTGGTTAAAAAGTGTAAAGTGAAGTTAAAACTCAATGATGGAGAAACTCAGCTGGTTAAACCGTGTAAAGTGAAGTTAAAACACCACGATGGAGAAACTCAGCTGGTTAAACAGTGTAAGGTGAAGTTAAAACACGATGAAGGAGAAACTCAGCTGGTTAAACAGTGTAAGGAGAAGGTAAAACACAACTATGCAGAAACTCAGCTGGTTAAACAGTGTAAGTAGAAGTTAAAACAATGATGGAGAAACTCAGCTGGTGAAACAGTGTAAGGTGAATTTAAAACACCACGATGGAGAAACTCAGCTGGTTGAACGGTGTAAAGTGAAGTTAAAACGCAACGATGGAGTAACTCATCTGGTTAAAGACAGCATCGAGTCCACGCTGCTGAAGATCCAGCTGCGCTGGATGGATCACGTCTCCAGAATGGAGGACCATCGCCTTCCCAAGATCGTGTTATATGGCGAGCTCTCCACTGGCCACCGTGACAGAGGTGCACCAAAGAAAAGGTAAAAGGACTGCCTAAAGAAATCTCTTGGTGCCTGCCACATTGACCACCGCCAGTGGGCTGATATCGCCTCAAACCGTGCATCTTGGCGCCTCACAGTTTGGCGGGCAGCAACCTCCTTTGAAGAAGACCGCAGAGCCTACCTCACTGACAAAAGGCAAAGGAGGAAAAACCCAACACCCATCCCCAACCAACCAATTTTCCCCTGCAACCGCTGCAATCGTGTCTGCCTGTCACGCATCGGACTTGTCAGCCAAAAACGAGTCTGCAGCTGACGTGGACTTTTTACCCCCTCCATAAATCTTCGTCCGCGAAGCCAAGCCAGCCAAAGAGTGTAAGGTGAAGTTAAAACACAATGATGGAGGAACACATTTGGTTCAACAGTGTAAAGTGTAGTGAAAACGCAACGATGGAGAAACTCAGCTGGTTAAACAGCGTAAGGTGAACTAAAAACCGAACGATGGAGAAACTAAGCTGGTTAAACAGTGTAAGGTGAAGTTAAAACACAATGATGAAGAAACTCAACTTGATGAACAGTGTAAGGTGAAATTAAACCACCACGATGGAGAAATTAGGCTGGTTAAACACTGTAAAGTGAAGTTAAAACGCTACTATGGAGATACTGCTGGTTAAACAGTGTAAGGTGAAGTTAAAACACCACGATGGCGACACTCAGCTGGTTAAACAGTGTAAGGTGAAGTTAAAGCACATCGTTGGTGAAACTCAGCTTGTTAAACAGTGTAAAGTGAAGTTAAAACTCAATGATGGAGAAACTCAGCTGGTTAAACAGTGTAAGGTGAAGTTAAAACACAAGAATGTAGAAACTACTGGTTAAAGAGTGTAAGGTCAAGTTAAAACACGACGAAGGAGAAACTCAGCTGGATAAACAGTGTAAGGAGAAGTTAAAACAATGATAGAGAAACTCAGCTGGTGAAACAGTGTAAGGTGAATTTAAAACACCACGATGGAGAAACTCAGCTGGTTGAACGGTGTAAAGTGAAGTTAAAACGCAACGATGGAGAAACTGATCTGGTTAAAGAGTGTAAGGTGAAGTTAAAACACAATGATGGAGGAATTCATCTGGTTCAACAGTGTAAAGTGAAGTGAAAACGCAACGATGGAGAAACTCAGCTGGTTAAACAGCGTAAGGTGAACTATAAACAGAACGATGGAGAAACACATCTGGTTAAACAGTGTAAAATGAACTTAAAACGCAACGATGGAGAAACTCATCTGGTTAAACAGTGTAAGGAGAAGGTAAAACACAACTATGGAGAAACTCAGCTGGTTAAACAGTGTAAGGAGAAGTTAAAACACCACGATGGAGACACTCAGCTGGTTAAAAAGTGTAAAGTGAAGTTAAAACTCAATGATGGAGAAACTCAGCTGGTTAAACAGTGTAAAGTGAAGTTAAAACACCACGATGGAGAACTCAGCTAGTTAAACAGTGTAAGGTGAAGTTAAAACACGACGAAGGAGAAACTCAGCTGGTTAAACAGTGTAAGGAGAAGGTAAAACACAACTATGGAGAAACTCAGCTGGTTAAACAGTGTAAGTAGAAGTTAAAACAATGATGGAGAAACTCAGCTGGTGAAACAGTGTAAGGTGAATTTAAAACACCACGATGGAGAAACTCAGCTGGTTGAACGGTGTAAAGTGAAGTTAAAACGCAACGATGGAGTAACTCATCTGGTTAAAGAGTGTAAGGTGAAGTTAAAGCACAATGATGGAGGAACACATTTGGTTCAACAGTGTAAAGTGTAGTGAAAACGCAACGATGGAGAAACTCAGCTGGTTAAACAGCGAAAGGTGAACTAAAAACAGAACGATGGAGAAACTAAGCTGGTTAAACAGTGTAAGGTGAAGTTAAAACACAATGATGAAGAAACTCAACTTGATGAACAGTGTAAGGTGAAATTAAACCACCACGATGGAGAAATTAGGCTGATTAAACACTGTAAAATGAAGTTAAAATGCTACAATGGAGATACTGCTGGTTAAACAGTGTAAGGTGAAGTTAAAACACCACGATGGCGACACTCAGCTGGTTAAACAGTGTAAGGTGAAGTTAAAGCACATCGTTGGTGAAACTCAGCTTGTTAAACAGTGTAAAGTGAAGTTAAAACTCAATGATGGAGAAACTCAGCTGGTTAAACAGTGTAAGGTGAAGTTAAAACAAAAGAATGTAGAAACTACTGGTTAAAGAGTGTAAGGTCAAGTTATAACACGACGAAGGAGAAACTCAGCTGGATAAACAGTGTAAGGAGAAGTTAAAACAATGATAGAGAAACTCAGCTGGTGAAACAGTGTAAGGTGAATTTAAAACACCACGATGGAGAAACTCAGCTGGTTGAACGGTGTAAAGTGAAGTTAAAACGCAACGATAGAGAAACTGATCTGGTTAAAGAGTGTAAGGTGAAGTTAAAACACAATGATGGAGGAATACATCTGGTTCAACAGTGTAAAGTGAAGTGAAAACGCAACGATGGAGAAACTCAGCTGGTTAAACAGCGTAAGGTGAACTAAAAACAGAACGATGGAGAAACTCATCTGGTTAAACAGTGTAAAATGAACTTAAAACGCAACGATGGAGAAACTCATCTGGTTAAACAGTGTAAAATGAACTTAAAACGCAACGATGGAGAAACTCAGCTTGTTGAACAGTATAAGGCGAAGTTAAAACACAACGATGGAGGAACTCATCTGGTTAAACATTGTAAAATGAACTTAAAACACAACGATGGAGAAGATGATCTGGTTAAACAGTGTAAAATGAACTAAAAACGCAACAATGGAGAAACTCAGCTTGTTAAACAGTATAAGGCGAAGTTAAAACACAACGATGGAAATACTCATCTGGTTAAACAGTGTAAAATGAACTTAAAACACAACGATGGAGAAACTCAGCTTGTTAAACAGTATAAGTCGAAGTTAAAACACAACGATGGAAAAAATCATCTGGTTAAACAGTGTAAGGTCAAGTTAAAACACAACGATAGAGAAGCTGATCTGGTTAAACAGTGTAAAATGAACTTAAAACACAACGATGGAGAAACTCATCTGGTTAAACAGCGTAAAATGAACTTAAAACGCAACGATGGAGAAACTCATCTGGTTAAACAGTGTAAAATGAACTAAAAACGCAACAATGGAGAAACTCAGCTTGTTAAACAGTACAAGGCGAAGTTAAAACACAACGATGGAAAAACTCATCTGGTTAAACAGTGTAAAATGAACATAAAAGACAACGATGTAGAAACTCAGCTTGTTAAACAGTATAAAGCGAAGTTAAAACACAAAGATGGAAAAAATCATCTGGTTAAACAGTGTAAAGTCAAGTTAAAACACAACGATGGAGAAACTCTGCTGGTTAAACTGTGCAAGGTGAAGTTAAAACACAACGATGGAGAAACTCTGCTGGTTGAACAGTGTAAAGTGAAGTTAAAATGCAACGATGGAGAAACTCAGCTGGTGAAACAGTGTAAGGTGAAGTTAAAACACAATGATGAAAAAACTCAACTTGATGAACAGTGTAAGGTGAAGTTAAACCACCACGATGGAGAAACTAGGCTGGTTAAACACTGTAAAGTGAAGTTAAAACGCTACAATGGAGATACTGCTGGTTAAACAGTGTAAGGTGAAGTTAAAACACCACGATGGAGACACTCAGCTGGTTAAACAGTGTAAAGTGAAGTTAAAGCACAACGTTGGAGAAACTCAGCTGCTTAAACAGTGTAAAGTGAAGTTAAAACTCAATGATGGAGAAAGTCAGCTGGTTAAACAGTGTAAAATGAACTTAAAACGCAACGATGGAGAAACTCAGCTGGTTAAACAGTATAAGGCAAAGTTAAAACACAACGATGGAAAAACTCATCTGGTTAAACAGTGTAAGGTGAAGTTAAAACACAACGATGGAGAAACTCTGCGGGCTAAACTGTGTAAGGTGAAGTTAAAACACAACGATGGAGAAACTCTGCTGGTTAAACTGTGTAAGGTAAAATTAAAACACAACGATGGAGAAACTCTGCTGGTTGTACAGTGTAAAGTGAAGTTAAAATGCAACGATGGAGAAACTCAGCTGGTGAAACAGTGTAAGGTGATGTTAAAACACAACGATGGAGAAACTCAGCTGGTTAAACAGTGTAATGTGAAGTAAAAATGCAATGATGGAGAATCTCAGCTGGTTAAACTGTGTAAAGTGAAGTTAAAACACCACGATGGAGAAACTCAGCTAGTTCAACGGTGTAAAATGAAGTTAAAGCACAATGTTGGCGAAACTCAGCTGGTTACACAGTGTAAGGTGAAGTTAAAACGCAACGATGGAGAAACTCAGCTGGTTAAACAGTGTAAGGTGAAGTAAAAACGCAATGATGGAGAATCTCAGCTGGTTAAACAGTGTAAAGGGAAGTTAAAACACAATGATGGAGACACTCAGATGGTTAAACTCTGTAAGGTGTAGTTGAAGCAAAACAATGGAGAAACTCAGCTGGGTAAACATTGCAAGGGATTTAAAACACAACGATGGATAAACTCAGCTGGTTAAACAGTGTAAGGTGAAGTTAAACCACAACGATGGAGAAACTCAGCTGGTTAAACAGTGTAAGATGAACTTAAAACGCAACGATGGAGAAACTCATCTGGTTAAACAGTGTAAAATGAACTTAAAACGCAACGATGGAGAAACTCAGCTTGTTAAACAGTATAAGGCGAAGTTATAACACAACGATGGAGGAACTCATCTGGTTAAACTTTGTAAAATGAACTTAAAACACAACGATGGAGAAGATGATCTGGTTAAACAGTGTAAAATGAACTAAAAACGCAACAATGGAGAAACTTAGCTTGTTAAACAGTATAAGGCGAAGTTAAAACACAACGATGGAAAAACTCATCTGGTTAAACAGTGTAAAATGAACTTAAAACACAACGATGGAGAAACTCAGCTTGTTAAACAGTATAAGGCGAAGTTAAAACACAACGATGGAAAAAATCATCTGGTTAAACAGTGTAAGGTCAAGTTAAAACACAACGATGGAGAAACTCAGCTTGTTAAACAGTGTAAGTTGAAGTTAAAACACGACGAAGGAGAAACTCAGCTGGTTAAACAGTGTAAGGAGAAATTAAAACACAACTATGGAGAAACTCAGCTGGTTAAACAGTGTAAGGAGAAGTTAAAACACCACGATGGAGACACTCAGCTGGTTAAACCGTGTAAAGTGAAGTTAAAACACCACGATGGAGAAACTCAGCTGGTTAAACAGTGTAAGGTGAAGTTAAAACACGATGAAGGAGAAACTCAGCTGGTTAAACAGTGTAAGGAGAAGGTAAAACACAACTATGCAGAAACTCAGCTGGTTAAACAGTGTAAGTAGAAGTTAAAACAATGATGGAGAAACTCAGCTGGTGAAACAGTGTAAGGTGAATTTAAAACACCACGATGGAGAAACTCAGCTGGTTGAACGGTGTAAAGTGAAGTTAAAACGCAACGATGGAGTAACTCATCTGGTTAAAGACAGCATCGAGTCCACGCTGCTGAAGATCCAGCTGCGCTGGATGGATCACGTCTCCAGAATGGAGGACCATCGCCTTCCCAAGATCGTGTTATATGGCGAGCTCTCCACTGGCCACCGTGACAGAGGTGCACCAAAGAAAAGGTAAAAGGACTGCCTAAAGAAATCTCTTGGTGCCTGCCACATTGACCACCGCCAGTGGGCTGATATCGCCTCAAACCGTGCATCTTGGCGCCTCACAGTTTGGCGGGCAGCAACCTCCTTTGAAGAAGACCGCAGAGCCTACCTCACTGACAAAAGGCAAAGGAGGAAAAACCCAACACCCATCCCCAACCAACCAATTTTCCCCTGCAACCGCTGCAATCGTGTCTGCCTGTCACGCATCGGACTTGTCAGCCAAAAACGAGTCTGCAGCTGACGTGGACTTTTTACCCCCTCCATAAATCTTCGTCCGCGAAGCCAAGCCAGCCAAAGAGTGTAAGGTGAAGTTAAAACACAATGATGGAGGAACACATTTGGTTCAACAGTGTAAAGTGTAGTGAAAACGCAACGATGGAGAAACTCAGCTGGTTAAACAGCGTAAGGTGAACTAAAAACCGAACGATGGAGAAACTAAGCTGGTTAAACAGTGTAAGGTGAAGTTAAAACACAATGATGAAGAAACTCAACTTGATGAACAGTGTAAGGTGAAATTAAACCACCACGATGGAGAAATTAGGCTGGTTAAACACTGTAAAGTGAAGTTAAAACGCTACTATGGAGATACTGCTGGTTAAACAGTGTAAGGTGAAGTTAAAACACCACGATGGCGACACTCAGCTGGTTAAACAGTGTAAGGTGAAGTTAAAGCACATCGTTGGTGAAACTCAGCTTGTTAAACAGTGTAAAGTGAAGTTAAAACTCAATGATGGAGAAACTCAGCTGGTTAAACAGTGTAAGGTGAAGTTAAAACACAAGAATGTAGAAACTACTGGTTAAAGAGTGTAAGGTCAAGTTAAAACACGACGAAGGAGAAACTCAGCTGGATAAACAGTGTAAGGAGAAGTTAAAACAATGATAGAGAAACTCAGCTGGTGAAACAGTGTAAGGTGAATTTAAAACACCACGATGGAGAAACTCAGCTGGTTGAACGGTGTAAAGTGAAGTTAAAACGCAACGATGGAGAAACTGATCTGGTTAAAGAGTGTAAGGTGAAGTTAAAACACAATGATGGAGGAATTCATCTGGTTCAACAGTGTAAAGTGAAGTGAAAACGCAACGATGGAGAAACTCAGCTGGTTAAACAGCGTAAGGTGAACTATAAACAGAACGATGGAGAAACTCATCTGGTTAAACAGTGTAAAATGAACTTAAAACGCAACGATGGAGAAACTCATCTGGTTAAACAGTGTAAAATGAACTTAAAACGCAACGATGGAGAAACTCAGCTTGTTGAACAGTATAAGGCGAAGTTAAAACACAACGATGGAGGAACTCATCTGGTTAAACATTGTAAAATGAACTTAAAACACAACGATGGAGAAGATGATCTGGTTAAACAGTGTAAAATGAACTAAAAACGCAACAATGGAGAAACTCAGCTTGTTAAACAGTATAAGGCGAAGTTAAAACACAACGATGGAAAAACTCATCTGGTTAAACAGTGTAAAATGAACTTAAAACACAACGATGGAGAAACTCAGCTTGTTAAACAGTATAAGGCGAAGTTAAAACACAACGATGGAATAAATCATCTGGTTAAACAGTGTAAGGTCAAGTTAAAACACAACGATGGAGAAACTCTGCTGGTTAAACTGTGCAAGGTGAAGTTAAAACACAACGATGGAGAAACTCTGCTGGTTGTACAGTGTAAAGTGAAGTTAAAATGCAACGATGGAGAAACTCAGCTGGTGAAACAGTGTAAGGTGATGTTAAAACACAACGATGCAGGAACTCATCTGGTTAAACATTGTAAAATGAACTTAAAACACAACGATGGAGAAGATGATCTGGTTAAACAGTGTAAAATGAACTAAAAACGCAACAATGGAGAAACTCAGCTTGTTAAACAGTATAAGGCGAAGTTAAAACACAACGATGGAAAAACTCATCTGGTTAAACAGTGTAAAATGAACTTAAAACACAACGATGGAGAAACTCAGCTTGTTAAACAGTATAAGGCGAAGTTAAAACACAACGATGGAAAAAATCATCTGGTTAAACAGTGTAAGGTCAAGTTAAAACACAACGATGGAGAAACTCAGCTTGTTAAACAGTGTAAGTTGAAGTTAAAACACGACGAAGGAGAAACTCAGCTGGTTAAACAGTGTAAGGAGAAATTAAAACACAACTATGGAGAAACTCAGCTGGTTAAACAGTGTAAGGAGAAGTTAAAACACCACGATGGAGACACTCAGCTGGTTAAAAAGTGTAAAGTGAAGTTAAAACTCAATGATGGAGAAACTCAGCTGGTTAAACCGTGTAAAGTGAAGTTAAAACACCACGATGGAGAAACTCAGCTGGTTAAACAGTGTAAGGTGAAGTTAAAACACGATGAAGGAGAAACTCAGCTGGTTAAACAGTGTAAGGAGAAGGTAAAACACAACTATGGAGAAACTCAGCTGGTTAAACAGTGTAAGTAGAAGTTAAAACAATGATGGAGAAACTCAGCTGGTGAAACAGTGTAAGGTGAATTTAAAACACCACGATGGAGAAACTCAGCTGGTTGAACGGTGTAAAGTGAAGTTAAAACGCAACGATGGAGTAACTCATCTGGTTAAAGACAGCATCGAGTCCACGCTGCTGAAGATCCAGCTGCGCTGGATGGATCACGTCTCCAGAATGGAGGACCATCGCCTTCCCAAGATCGTGTTATATGGCGAGCTCTCCACTGGCCACCGTGACAGAGGTGCACCAAAGAAAAGGTAAAAGGACTGCCTAAAGAAATCTCTTGGTGCCTGCCACATTGACCACCGCCAGTGGGCTGATATCGCCTCAAACCGTGCATCTTGGCGCCTCACAGTTTGGCGGGCAGCAACCTCCTTTGAAGAAGACCGCAGAGCCTACCTCACTGACAAAAGGCAAAGGAGGAAAAACCCAACACCCATCCCCAACCAACAAATTTTCCCCTGCAACCGCTGCAATCGTGTCTGCCTGTCACGCATCGGACTTGTCAGCCAAAAACGAGTCTGCAGCTGACGTGGACTTTTTACCCCCTCCATAAATCTTCGTCCGCGAAGCCAAGCCAGCCAAAGAGTGTAAGGTGAAGTTAAAACACAATGATGGAGGAACACATTTGGTTCAACAGTGTAAAGTGTAGTGAAAACGCAACGATGGAGAAACTCAGCTGGTTAAACAGCGTAAGGTGAACTAAAAACCGAACGATGGAGAAACTAAGCTGGTTAAACAGTGTAAGGTGAAGTTAAAACACAATGATGAAGAAACTCAACTTGATGAACAGTGTAAGGTGAAATTAAACCACCACGATGGAGAAATTAGGCTGGTTAAACACTGTAAAGTGAAGTTAAAACGCTACTATGGAGATACTGCTGGTTAAACAGTGTAAGGTGAAGTTAAAACACCACGATGGCGACACTCAGCTGGTTAAACAGTGTAAGGTGAAGTTAAAGCACATCGTTGGTGAAACTCAGCTTGTTAAACAGTGTAAAGTGAAGTTAAAACTCAATGATGGAGAAACTCAGCTGGTTAAACAGTGTAAGGTGAAGTTAAAACACAAGAATGTAGAAACTTCTGGTTAAAGAGTGTAAGGTCAAGTTAAAACACGACGAAGGAGAAACTCAGCTGGATAAACAGTGTAAGGAGAAGTTAAAACAATGATAGAGAAACTCAGCTGGTGAAACAGTGTAAGGTGAATTTAAAACACCACGATGGAGAAACTCAGCTGGTTGAACGGTGTAAAGTGAAGTTAAAACGCAACGATGGAGAAACTGATCTGGTTAAAGAGTGTAAGGTGAAGTTAAAACACAATGATGGAGGAATTCATCTGGTTCAACAGTGTAAAGTGAAGTGAAAACGCAACGATGGAGAAACTCAGCTGGTTAAACAGCGTAAGGTGAACTATAAACAGAACGATGGAGAAACTCATCTGGTTAAACAGTGTAAAATGAACTTAAAACGCAACGATGGAGAAACTCATCTGGTTAAACAGTGTAAAATGAACTTAAAACGCAACGATGGAGAAACTCAGCTTGTTGAACAGTATAAGGCGAAGTTAAAACACAACGATGGAGGAACTCATCTGGTTAAACATTGTAAAATGAACTTAAAACACAACGATGGAGAAGATGATCTGGTTAAACAGTGTAAAATGAACTAAAAACGCAACAATGGAGAAACTCAGCTTGTTAAACAGTATAAGGCGAAGTTAAAACACAACGATGGAAAAACTCATCTGGTTAAACAGTGTAAAATGAACTTAAAACACAACGATGGAGAAACTCAGTTTGTTAAACAGTATAAGGCGAAGTTAAAACACAACGATGGAATAAATCATCTGGTTAAACAGTGTAAGGTCAAGTTAAAACACAACGATGGAGAAACTCTGCTGGTTAAACTGTGCAAGGTGAAGTTAAAACACAACGATGGAGAAACTCTGCTGGTTGTACAGTGTAAAGTGAAGTTAAAATGCAACGATGGAGAAACTCAGCTGGTGAAACAGTGTAAGGTGATGTTAAAACACAACGATGCAGGAACTCATCTGGTTAAACATTGTAAAATGAACTTAAAACACAACGATAGAGAAGCTGATCTGGTTAAACAGTGTAAAATGAACTTAAAACACAACGATGGAGAAACTCATCTGGTTAAACAGTGTAAAATGAACTTAAAACGCAACGATGGAGAAACTCATCTGGTTAAACAGTGTAAAATGAACTAAAAACGCAACAATGGAGAAACTCAGTTTGTTAAACAGTATAAGGCGAAGTTAAAACACAACGATGGAAAAACTCATCTGGTTAAACAGTGTAAAATGAACATAAAAGACAACGATGGAGAAACTCAGCTTGTTAAACAGTATAAGGCGAAGTTAAAACACAACGATGGAAAAAATCATCTGGTTAAACAGTGTAAGGTCAAGTTAAAACACAACGATGGAGAAACTCTGCTGGTTAAACTGTGCAAGGTGAAGTTAAAACACAACGATGGAGAAACTCTGCTGGTTGTACAGTGTAAAGTGAAGTTAAAATGCAACGATGGAGAAACTCAGCTGGTGAAACAGTGTAAGCTGATGTTAAAACACAATGATGAAGAAACTCAACTTGATGAACAGTGTAAGGTGAAGTTAAACCACCACGATGGAGAAACTAGGCTGGTTAAACACTGTAAAGTGAACTTAAAACGCTACAATGGAGATACTGCTGGTTAAACAATGTAAGGTGAAGTTAAAACACCACGATGGAGACACTCAGCTGGTTAAACAGTGTAAGGTGAAGTTAAAGCACATCGTTGGTGAAACTCAGCTTGTTAAACAGTGTAAAGTGAAGTTAAAACTCAATGATGGAGAAACTCAGCTGGTTAAACAGTGTAAGGTGAAGTTAAAACACAAGAATGTAGAAACTACTGGTTAAAGAGTGTAAGGTCAAGTTAAAACACGACGAAGGAGAAACTCAGCTGGATAAACAGTGTAAGGAGAAGTTAAAACAATGATAGAGAAACTCAGCTGGTGAAACAGTGTAAGGTGAATTTAAAACACCACGATGGAGAAACTCAGCTGGTTGAACGGTGTAAAGTGAAGTTAAAACGCAACGATGGAGTAACTCATCTGGTTAAAGAGTGTAAGGTGAAGTTAAAACACAATGATGGAGGAACACATTTGGTTCAACAGTGTAAAGTGTAGTGAAAACGCAACGATGGAGAAACTCAGCTGGTTAAACAGCGAAAGGTGAACTAAAAACAGAACGATGGAGAAACTAAGCTGATTAAACAGTGTAAGGTGAAGTTAAAACACAATGATGAAGAAACTCAACTTGATGAACAGTGTAAGGTGAAATTAAACCACCACGATGGAGAAATTAGGCTGGTTAAACACTGTTAAATGAAGTTAAAACGCTACAATGGAGATACTGCTTGTTAAACAGTGTAAGGTGAAGTTAAAACACCACGATGGCGACACTCAGCTGGTTAAACAGTGTAAGGTGAAGTTAAAGCACATCGTTGGTGAAACTCAGCTTGTTAAACAGTGTAAAGTGAAGTTAAAACTCAATGATGGAGAAACTCAGCTGGTTAAACAGTGTAAGGTGAAGTTAAAACACAAGAATGTAGAAACTACTGGTTAAAGAGTGTAAGGTCAAGTTAAAACACGACGAAGGAGAAACTCAGCTGGATAAACAGTGTAAGGAGAAGTTAAAACAATGATAGAGAAACTCAGCTGGTGAAACAGTGTAAGGTGAATTTAAAACACCACGATGGAGAAACTCAGCTGGTTGAACGGTGTAAAGTGAAGTTAAAACGCAACGATGGAGAAACTGATCTGGTTAAAGAGTGTAAGGTGAAGTTAAAACACAATGATGGAGGAATTCATCTGGTTCAACAGTGTAAAGTGAAGTGAAAACGCAACGATGGAGAAACTCAGCTGGTTAAACAGCGTAAGGTGAACTATAAACAGAACGATGGAGAAACTCATCTGGTTAAACAGTGTAAAATGAACTTAAAACGCAACGATGGAGAAACTCATCTGGTTAAACAGTGTAAAATGAACTTAAAACGCAACGATGGGGAAACTCAGCTTGTTGAACAGTATAAGGCGAAGTTAAAACACAACGATGGAGGAACTCATCTGGTTAAACATTGTAAAATGAACTTAAAACACAACGATGGAGAAGATGATCTGGTTAAACAGTGTAAAATGAACTAAAAACGCAACAATGGAGAAACTCAGCTTGTTAAACAGTATAAGGCGAAGTTAAAACACAACGATGGAAAAACTCATCTGGTTAAACAGTGTAAAATGAACTTAAAACACAACGATGGAGAAACTCAGCTTGTTAAACAGTATAAGGCGAAGTTAAAACACAACGATGGAATAAATCATCTGGTTAAACAGTGTAAGGTCAAGTTAAAACACAACGATGGAGAAACTCTGCTGGTTAAACTGTGCAAGGTGAAGTTAAAACACAACGATGGAGAAACTCTGCTGGTTGTACAGTGTAAAGTGAAGTTAAAATGCAACGATGGAGAAACTCAGCTGGTGAAACAGTGTAAGGTGATGTTAAAACACAACGATGCAGGAACTCATCTGGTTAAACATTGTAAAATGAACTTAAAACACAACGATAGAGAAGCTGATCTGGTTAAACAGTGTAAAATGAACTTAAAACACAACGATGGAGAAACTCATCTGGTTAAACAGTGTAAAATGAACTTAAAACGCAACGATGGAGAAACTCATCTGGTTAAACAGTGTAAAATGAACTAAAAACGCAACAATGGAGAAACTCAGTTTGTTAAACAGTATAAGGCGAAGTTAAAACACAACGATGGAAAAACTCATCTGGTTAAACAGTGTAAAATGAACATAAAAGACAACGATGGAGAAACTCAGCTTGTTAAACAGTATAAGGCGAAGTTAAAACACAACGATGGAAAAAATCATCTGGTTAAACAGTGTAAGGTCAAGTTAAAACACAACGATGGAGAAACTCTGCTGGTTAAACTGTGCAAGGTGAAGTTAAAACACAACGATGGAGAAACTCTGCTGGTTGTACAGGGTAAAGTGAAGTTAAAATGCAACGATGGAGAAACTCAGCTGGTGAAACAGTGTAAGCTGATGTTAAAACACAATGATGAAGAAACTCAACTTGATGAACAGTGTAAGGTGAAGTTAAACCACCACGATGGAGAAACTAGGCTGGTTAAACACTGTAAAGTGAACTTAAAACGCTACAATGGAGATACTGCTGGTTAAACAATGTAAGGTGAAGTTAAAACACCACGATGGAGACACTCAGCTGGTTAAACAGTGTAAGGAGAAGATAAAACACAACTATGGAGAAACTCAGCTGGTTAAACCGTGTAAGGAGAAGTTAAAACAATGATGGAGAAACTCAGCTGGTGAAACAGTGTCAGGTGAATTTAAAACACCACGATGGAGAAACTCAGCTGGTTGAACGGTGTAAAGTGAAGTTAAAACGCAACGATGGAGTAACTCCTCTGGTTAAAGAGTGTAAGGTGAAGTTAAAACACAATGATGGAGGAACACTTTTGCTTCAACAGTGTAAAGTGTAGTGAAAACGCAACGATGGAGAAACTCAGCTGGTTAAACAGCGTAAGGTGAACTAAAAACAGAATGATGGAGAAACTAAGCTGGTTAAACAGTGTAAGGTGAAGTTAAAACACAATGATGAAGAAACTCAACTTGATGAACAGTGTCAGGTGAAATTAAACCACCACGATGGAGAAATTAGGCTGGTTAAACACTGTAAAGTGAAGTTAAAACGCTACAATGGAGATACTGCTGGTTAAACAGTGTAAGGTGAAGTTAAAACTCAATGATGGAGAAACTCAGCTGGTTAAACAGTGTAAGGTGAAGTTAAAACACAAGAATGTAGAAACTACTGGGTAAAGAGTGTAAGGGCAAGTTAAAACACGACGAAGGAGAAACTCAGCTGGATAAACAGTGTAAGGAGAAGTTAAAACAATGAAAGAGAAACTCAGCTGGTGAAACAGTATAAGGTGAATTTAAAACACAACGTTGGAGAAACTCAGCTGGTTGAACGGTGTAAAGTGAAGTTAAAATGCAACGATGGAGAAACTGATCTGGTTAAAGAGTGTAAGGTGAAGTTAAAACACAATGATGGAGGAACTCATCTGGTTCAACAGTGTAAAGTGAAGTGAAAACGCAACGATGGAGAAACTCAGCTGGTTAAACAGCGTAAGGTGAAGTAAAAACACAACGATGGAGAAACTAAGCTGGTTAAACAGTGAAAAGTGAAGTTAAAACACCACGATGGAGAAACTCAGCTGTTTAAACAGTGTAAGGTGAAGTTAAAACACGACGAAGGAGAAACTCAGCTGGTTAAACAGTGTAAGGAGAAGTTAAAACACAACTATGGAGAAACTCAGCTGGTTAAACAGTATAAGGAGTAGTTAAAACACCACAATGGAGTAACTCAGCTGGTTAAACAGTGTAAAGTGAAGTTAAAGCACAATGTTGGCGAAACTCAGCTGGTTACACAGTGTAAGGTGAAGTTAAAACGCAACGATGGAGAAACTCAGCTGGTTAAACAGTGTAAGGTGAAGTAAAAACGCAACGATGGAGAATCTCAGCTGGTTAAACAGTGTAAAGTGAAGTTAAAACACCACGATGGAGAAACTCAGATGGTTAAACAGTGTAAGGTGTAGTTGAAGCACAACAATGGAGAAACTCAGCTGGTTAAACATTGCAAGGGATTTGAAACACAACGATGGATAAACTCAGCTGGTTAAACAGTGTCAGGTGAAGTTAAACCACTACGATGGAGAAACTCAGCAGGTTAAACAGTGTAAAGAGAAGTTACAACACAACGATGGAGAAACTCAGCTGGTTAAACAGTGTAAGATGAAGTTAAAACACAACAATGGAGAAACTCATCTGGTTAAACAGTGTAAAATGAACTTAAAACGCAACGATGGAGAAACTCATCTGGTTAAACAGTGTAAAATGAACTTAAAACGCAACGATGGAGAAACTCAGCTTGTTAAACAGTATAAGGCGAAGTTAAACACAACGATGGAGGAACTCATCTGGTTAAACATTGTAAAATGAACTTAAAACACAACGATAGAGAAGCTGATCTGGTTAAACAGTGTAAAATGAACTTAAAACACAACGATGGAGAAACTCATCTGGTTAAACAGTGTAAAATGAACTTAAAACGCAACGATGGAGAAACTCATCTGGTTAAACAGTGTAAAATGAACTAAAAAAGCAACAATGGAGAAACTCAGTTTGTTAAACAGTATAAGGCGAAGTTAAAACACAACGATGGAAAAACTCATCTGGTTAAACAGTGTAAAATGAACATAAAAGACAACGATGGAGAAACTCAGCTTGTTAAACAGTATAAGGCGAAGTTAAAACACAACGATGGAAAAAATCATCTGGTTAAACAGTGTAAGGTCAAGTTAAAACACAACGATGGAGAAACTCTGCTGGTTGTACAGTCTAAAGTGAAGTTAAAATGCAACGATGGAGAAACTCAGCTGGTGAAACAGTGTAAGGTGAAGTTAAAACACAATGATGAAGAAACTCAACTTGATGAACAGTGTAAGGTGAAGTTAAACCACCACGATGGAGAAACTAGGCTGGTTAAACACTGTAAAGTGAAGTTAAAACGCTACAATGGAGATACTGCTGGTTAAACAGTGTAAGGTGAAGTTAAAACACCACGATGGAGACACTCAGCTGGTTAAACAGTATAAGGCAAAGTTAAAACACAACGATGGAAAAACTCATCTGGTGAAACAGTGTAAGGTGAAGTTAAAACACAACGATGGAGAAACTCTGCGGGTTAAACTGTGTAAGGTGAAGTTAAAACACCACGATGGAGAAACTCAGCTGGTTCAACGGTGTAAAATGAAGTTAAAGCACAATGTTGGCGAAACTCAGCTGGTTACACAGTGTAAGGTGAAGTTAAAACGCAACGATGGAGAAACTCAGCTGGTTAAACAGTGTAAGGTGAAGTTAAACCACTACGATAGAGAACCTCAGCAGGTTAAACAGTGTAAAGAGAAGTTACAACACAACGATGGAGACACTCAGCTGGTTAAACAGTGTAAGATGAAGTTAAAACACAACGATGGAGAAACTCATCTGGTTAAACAGTGTAAAATGAACTTAAAATGCAACGATGGAGAAACTCATCTGGTTAAACAGTGTAAAATGAACTTAAAACGCAACGATGGAGAAACTCAGCTTGTTAAACAGTATAAGGCGAAGTTAAAACACAACGATGGAAAAACTCATCTGGTTAAATAGTGTAAAATGAACTAAAAACGCAACAATGGAGAAACTCAGCTTGTTAAACAGTATAAGGCGAAGTTAAAACACAACGATGGAAAAACTCATCTGGTTAAACAGTGTAAAATGAACTTAAAACACAACGATGGAGAAACTCAGCTTGTTAAACAGTATAAGGCGAAGTTAAAACACAACGATGGAAAAAATCATCTGGTTAAACAGTGTAAGGTCAAGTTAAAACACAACGATGGAGAAACTCTGCTGGTTAAACTGTGCAAGGTGAAGTTAAAACACAACGATGGAGAAACTCAGCTGGTTAAACAGTGTAAGGTGAAGTTAAAACACAAGAATGTAGACACTACTGGTTAAACAGTGTAAGGTGAAGTTAAAACACGACGAAGGAGAAACTCAGCTGGTTAAACAGTGTAAGGAGAAGTTAAAACAATGATAGAGAATCTCAGCTAGTGAAACAGTGTAAGGTGAATTTAAAACACCACGATGGAGAAACTCAGCTGGTTGAAAGGTGTAAAGTGAAGTTAAAACGCAACCATGGAGAAACTCATCTGGTTAAAGAGTGTAAGGTGAAGTTAAAACACAATGATGGAGGAACTCATCTGGTTCAACAGTGTAAAGTGAAGTGAAAACGCAACGATGGAGAAACTCAGCTGGTTAAACAGCGTAAGGTGAACTAAAAACAGAACGACGGAGAAACTAAGCTGGTTAAACAGTGTAAAGTGAAGTTAAAGCACAATGTTGGAGAAACTCAGCTGGTTACACAGTGTAAGGTGAAGTTAAAACGCAACGATGGAGAAACTCAGCTTGTTAAACAGTGTAAGTTGAAGTTAAAACACGACGAAGGAGAAACTCAGCTGGTTAAACAGTGTAAGGAGAAATTAAAACACAACTATGGAGAAACTCAGCTGGTTAAACAGTGTAAGGAGAAGTTAAAACACCACGATGGAGACACTCAGCTGGTTAAAAAGTGTAAAGTCAAGTTAAAACTCAATGATGGAGAAACTCAGCTGGTTAAACAGTGTAAAGTGAAGTTAAAACACCACGATGGAGAACTCAGCTAGTTAAACAGTGTAAGGTGAAGTTAAAACACGACGAAGGAGAAACTCAGCTGGTTAAACAGTGTAAGGAGAAGGTAAAACACAACTATGAAGAAACTCAGCTGGTTAAACAGTGTAAGTAGAAGTTAAAACAATGATGGAGAAACTCAGCTGGTGAAACAGTGTAAGGTGAATTTAAAACACCACGATGGAGAAACTCAGCTGGTTGAACGGTGTAAAGTGAAGTTAAAACGCAACGATGGAGTAACTCATCTGGTTAAAGAGTGTAAGGTGAAGTTAAAACACAATGATGGAGGAACACATTTGGTTCAACAGTGTAAAGTGTAGTGAAAACGCAACGATGGAGAAACTCAGCTGGTTAAACAGCGAAAGGTGAACTAAAAACAGAACGATGGAGAAACTAAGCTGATTAAACAGTGTAAGGTGAAGTTAAAACACAATGATGAAGAAACTCAACTTGATGAACAGTGTAAGGTGAAATTAAACCACCACGATGGAGAAATTAGGCTGGTTAAACACTGTAAAATGAAGTTAAAACGCTACAATGGAGATACTGCTGGTTAAACAGTGTAAGGTGAAGTTAAAACACCACGATGGCGACACTCAGCTGGTTAAACAGTGTAAGGTGAAGTTAAAGCACATCGTTGGTGAAACTCAGCTTGTTAAACAGTGTAAAGTGAAGTTAAAACTCAATGATGGAGAAACTCAGCTGGTTAAACAGTGTAAGGTGAAGTTAAAACACAAGAATGTAGAAACTACTGGTTAAAGAGTGTAAGGTCAAGTTAAAACACGACGAAGGAGAAACTCAGCTGGATAAACAGTGTAAGGAGAAGTTAAAACAATGATAGAGAAACTCAGCTGGTGAAACAGTGTAAGGTGAATTTAAAACACCACGATGGAGAAACTCAGCTGGTTGAACGGTGTAAAGTGAAGTTAAAACGCAACGATGGAGAAACTGATCTGGTTAAAGAGTGTAAGGTGAAGTTAAAACACAATGATGGAGGAATTCATCTGGTTCAACAGTGTAAAGTGAAGTGAAAACGCAACGATGGAGAAACTCAGCTGGTTAAACAGCGTAAGGTGAACTATAAACAGAACGATGGAGAAACTCATCTGGTTAAACAGTGTAAAATGAACTTAAAACGCAACGATGGAGAAACTCATCTGGTTAAACAGTGTAAAATGAACTTAAAACGCAACGATGGAGAAACTCAGCTTGTTGAACAGTATAAGGCGAAGTTAAAACACAACGATGGAGGAACTCATCTGGTTAAACATTGTAAAATGAACTTAAAACACAACGATGGAGAAGATGATCTGGTTAAACAGTGTAAAATGAACTAAAAACGCAACAATGGAGAAACTCAGCTTGTTAAACAGTATAAGGCGAAGTTAAAACACAACGATGGAAAAACTCATCTGGTTAAACAGTGTAAAATGAACTTAAAACACAACGATGGAGAAACTCAGCTTGTTAAACAGTATAAGGCGAAGTTAAAACACAACGATGGAATAAATCATCTGGTTAAACAGTGTAAGGTCAAGTTAAAACACAACGATGGAGAAACTCTGCTGGTTAAACTGTGCAAGGTGAAGTTAAAACACAACGATGGAGAAACTCTGCTGGTTGTACAGTGTAAAGTGAAGTTAAAATGCAACGATGGAGAAACTCAGCTGGTGAAACAGTGTAAGGTGATGTTAAAACACAACGATGCAGGAACTCATCTGGTTAAACATTGTAAAATGAACTTAAAACACAACGATAGAGAAGCTGATCTGGTTAAACAGTGTAAAATGAACTTAAAACACAACGATGGAGAAACTCATCTGGTTAAACAGTGTAAAATGAACTTAAAACGCAACGATGGAGAAACTCATCTGGTTAAACAGTGTAAAATGAACTAAAAACGCAACAATGGAGAAACTCAGTTTGTTAAACAGTATAAGGCGAAGTTAAAACACAACGATGGAAAAACTCATCTGGTTAAACAGTGTAAAATGAACATAAAAGACAACGATGGAGAAACTCAGCTTGTTAAACAGTATAAGGCGAAGTTAAAACACAACGATGGAAAAAATCATCTGGTTAAACAGTGTAAGGTCAAGTTAAAACACAACGATGGAGAAACTCTGCTGGTTAAACTGTGCAAGGTGAAGTTAAAACACAACGATGGAGAAACTCTGCTGGTTGTACAGTGTAAAGTGAAGTTAAAATGCAACGATGGAGAAACTCAGCTGGTGAAACAGTGTAAGCTGATGTTAAAACACAATGATGAAGAAACTCAACTTGATGAACAGTGTAAGGTGAAGTTAAACCACCACGATGGAGAAACTAGGCTGGTTAAACACTGTAAAGTGAACTTAAAACGCTACAATGGAGATACTGCTGGTTAAACAATGTAAGGTGAAGTTAAAACACCACGATGGAGACACTCAGCTGGTTAAACAGTGTAAGGAGAAGATAAAACACAACTATGGAGAAACTCAGCTGGTTAAACCGTGTAAGGAGAAGTTAAAACAATGATGGAGAAACTCAGCTGGTGAAACAGTGTCAGGTGAATTTAAAACACCACGATGGAGAAACTCAGCTGGTTGAACGGTGTAAAGTGAAGTTAAAACGCAACGATGGAGTAACTCCTCTGGTTAAAGAGTGTAAGGTGAAGTTAAAACACAATGATGGAGGAACACTTTTGGTTCAACAGTGTAAAGTGTAGTGAAAACGCAACGATGGAGAAACTCAGCTGGTTAAACAGCGTAAGGTGAACTAAAAACAGAATGATGGAGAAACTCAGCTGGTTAAACAGCGTAAGGTGAACTAAAAACACAATGATGAAGAAACTCAACTTGATGAACAGTGTCAGGTGAAATTAAACCACCACGATGGAGAAATTAGGCTGGTTAAACACTGTAAAGTGAAGTTAAAACGCTACAATGGAGATACTGCTGGTTAAACAGTGTAAGGTGAAGTTAAAACTCAATGATGGAGAAACTCAGCTGGTTAAACAGTGTAAGGTGAAGTTAAAACACAAGAATGTAGAAACTACTGGGTAAAGAGTGTAAGGGCAAGTTAAAACACGACGAAGGAGAAACTCAGCTGGATAAACAGTGTAAGGAGAAGTTAAAACAATGAAAGAGAAACTCAGCTGGTGAAACAGTATAAGGTGAATTTAAAACACCACGTTGGAGAAACTCAGCTGGTTGAACGGTGTAAAGTGAAGTTAAAATGCAACGATGGAGAAACTGATCTGGTTAAAGAGTGTAAGGTGAAGTTAAAACACAATGATGGAGGAACTCATCTGGTTCAACAGTGTAAAGTGAAGTGAAAACGCAACGATGGAGAAACTCAGCTGGTTAAACAGCGTAAGGTGAAGTAAAAACACAACGATGGAGAAACTAAGCTGGTTAAACAGTGAAAAGTGAAGTTAAAACACCACGATGGAGAAACTCAGCTGTTTAAACAGTGTAAGGTGAAGTTAAAACACGACGAAGGAGAAACTCAGCTGGTTAAACAGTGTAAGGAGAAGTTAAAACACAACTATGGAGAAACTCAGCTGGTTAAACAGTATAAGGAGTAGTTAAAACACCACAATGGAGTAACTCAGCTGGTTAAACAGTGTAAAGTGAAGTTAAAGCACAATGTTGGCGAAACTCAGCTGGTTACACAGTGTAAGGTGAAGTTAAAACGCAACGATGGAGAAACTCAGCTGGTTAAACAGTGTAAGGTGAAGTAAAAACGCAACGATGGAGAATCTCAGCTGGTTAAACAGTGTAAAGTGAAGTTAAAACACCACGATGGAGAAACTCAGATGGTTAAACTGTGTAAGGTGTAGTTGAAGCACAACAATGGAGAAACTCAGCTGGTTAAACATTGCAAGGGATTTGAAACACAACGATGGATAAATTCAGCTGGTTAAACAGTGTCAGGTGAAGTTAAACCACTACGATGGAGAAACTCAGCAGGTTAAACAGTGGAAAGAGAAGTTACAACACAACGATGGAGAAACTCAGCTGGTTAAACAGTGTAAGATGAAGTTAAAACACAACAATGGAGAAACTCATCTGGTTAAACAGTGTAAAATGAACTTAAAACGCAACGATGGAGAAACTCATCTGGTTAAACAGTGTAAAATGAACTTAAAACGCAACGATGGAGAAACTCAGCTTGTTAAACAGTATAAGGCGAAGTTAAACACAACGATGGAGGAACTCATCTGGTTAAACATTGTAAAATGAACTTAAAACACAACGATAGAGAAGCTGATCTGGTTAAACAGTGTAAAATGAACTTAAAACACAACGATGGAGAAACTCATCTGGTTAAACAGTGTAAAATGAACTTAAAACGCAACGATGGAGAAACTCATCTGGTTAAACAGTGTAAAATGAACTAAAAAAGCAACAATGGAGAAACTCAGTTTGTTAAACAGTATAAGGCGAAGTTAAAACACAACGATGGAAAAACTCATCTGGTTAAACAGTGTAAAATGAACATAAAAGACAACGATGGAGAAACTCAGCTTGTTAAACAGTATAAGGCGAAGTTAAAACACAACGATGGAAAAAATCATCTGGTTAAACAGTGTAAGGTCAAGTTAAAACACAACGATGGAGAAACTCTGCTGGTTGTACAGTCTAAAGTGAAGTTAAAATGCAACGATGGAGAAACTCAGCTGGTGAAACAGTGTAAGGTGAAGTTAAAACACAATGATGAAGAAACTCAACTTGATGAACAGTGTAAGGTGAAGTTAAACCACCACGATGGAGAAACTAGGCTGGTTAAACACTGTAAAGTGAAGTTAAAACGCTACAATGGAGATACTGCTGGTTAAACAGTGTAAGGTGAAGTTAAAACACCACGATGGAGACACTCAGCTGGTTAAACAGTATAAGGCAAAGTTAAAACACAACGATGGAAAAACTCATCTGGTGAAACAGTGTAAGGTGAAGTTAAAACACAACGATGGAGAAACTCTGCGGGTTAAACTGTGTAAGGTGAAGTTAAAACACCACGATGGAGAAACTCAGCTGGTTCAACGGTGTAAAATGAAGTTAAAGCACAATGTTGGCGAAACTCAGCTGGTTACACAGTGTAAGGTGAAGTTAAAACGCAACGATGGAGAAACTCAGCTGGTTAAACAGTGTAAGGTGAAGTTAAACCACTACGATAGAGAACCTCAGCAGGTTAAACAGTGTAAAGAGAAGTTACAACACAACGATGGAGACACTCAGCTGGTTAAACAGTGTAAGATGAAGTTAAAACACAACGATGGAGAAACTCATCTGGTTAAACAGTGTAAAATGAACTTAAAATGCAACGATGGAGAAACTCATCTGGTTAAACAGTGTAAAATGAACTTAAAACGCAACGATGGAGAAACTCAGCTTGTTAAACAGTATAAGGCGAAGTTAAAACACAACGATGGAAAAACTCATCTGGTTAAATAGTGTAAAATGAACTAAAAACGCAACAATGGAGAAACTCAGCTTGTTAAACAGTATAAGGCGAAGTTAAAACACAACGATGGAAAAACTCATCTGGTTAAACAGTGTAAAATGAACTTAAAACACAACGATGGAGAAACTCAGCTTGTTAAACAGTATAAGGCGAAGTTAAAACACAACGATGGAAAAAATCATCTGGTTAAACAGTGTAAGGTCAAGTTAAAACACAACGATGGAGAAACTCTGCTGGTTAAACTGTGCAAGGTGAAGTTAAAACACAACGATGGAGAAACTCAGCTGGTTAAACAGTGTAAGGTGAAGTTAAAACACAAGAATGTAGACACTACTGGTTAAACAGTGTAAGGTGAAGTTAAAACACGACGAAGGAGAAACTCAGCTGGTTAAACAGTGTAAGGAGAAGTTAAAACAATGATAGAGAATCTCAGCTAGTGAAACAGTGTAAGGTGAATTTAAAACACCACGATGGAGAAACTCAGCTGGTTGAAAGGTGTAAAGTGAAGTTAAAACGCAACCATGGAGAAACTCATCTGGTTAAAGAGTGTAAGGTGAAGTTAAAACACAATGATGGAGGAACTCATCTGGTTCAACAGTGTAAAGTGAAGTGAAAACGCAACGATGGAGAAACTCAGCTGGTTAAACAGCGTAAGGTGAACTAAAAACAGAACGACGGAGAAACTAAGCTGATTAAACAGTGTAAAGTGAAGTTAAAGCACAATGTTGGAGAAACTCAGCTGGTTACACAGTGTAAGGTGAAGTTAAAACGCAACGATGGAGAAACTCAGCTTGTTAAACAGTGTAAGTTGAAGTTAAAACACGACGAAGGAGAAACTCAGCTGGTTAAACAGTGTAAGGAGAAATTAAAACACAACTATGGAGAAACTCAGCTGGTTAAACAGTGTAAGGAGAAGTTAAAACACCACGATGGAGACACTCAGCTGGTTAAAAAGTGTAAAGTGAAGTTAAAACTCAATGATGGAGAAACTCAGCTGGTTAAACAGTGTAAAGTGAAGTTAAAACACCACGATGGAGAACTCAGCTAGTTAAACAGTGTAAGGTGAAGTTAAAACACGACGAAGGAGAAACTCAGCTGGTTAAACAGTGTAAGGAGAAGGTAAAACACAACTATGGAGAAACTCAGCTGGTTAAACAGTGTAAGTAGAAGTTAAAACAATGATGGAGAAACTCAGCTGGTGAAACAGTGTAAAGTCAAGTTAAAACACAACGATGGAGAAACTCTGCTGGTTAAACAGTATAAGGCGAAGTTAAACACAACGATGGAGGAACTCATCTGGTTAAACATTGTAAAATGAACTTAAAACACAACGATAGAGAAGCTGATCTGGTTAAACAGTGTAAAATGAACTTAAAACACAACGATGGAGAAACTCATCTGGTTAAACAGTGTAAAATGAACTTAAAACGCAACGATGGAGAAACTCATCTGTTTAAACAGTGTAAAATGAACTAAAAAAGCAACAATGGAGAAACTCAGTTTGTTAAACAGTATAAGGCGAAGTTAAAACACAACGATGGAAAAACTCATCTGGTTAAACAGTGTAAAATGAACATAAAAGACAACGATGGAGAAACTCAGCTTGTTAAACAGTATAAGGCGAAGTTAAAACACAACGATGGAAAAAATCATCTGGTTAAACAGTGTAAGGTCAAGTTAAAACACAACGATGGAGAAACTCTGCTGGTTGTACAGTCTAAAGTGAAGTTAAAATGCAACGATGGAGAAACTCAGCTGGTGAAACAGTGTAAGGTGAAGTTAAAACACAATGATGAAGAAACTCAACTTGATGAACAGTGTAAGGTGAAGTTAAACCACCACGATGGAGAAACTAGGCTGGTTAAACACTGTAAAGTGAAGTTAAAACGCTACAATGGAGATACTGCTGGTTAAACAGTGTAAGGTGAAGTTAAAACACCACGATGGAGACACTCAGCTGGTTAAACAGTATAAGGCAAAGTTAAAACACAACGATGGAAAAACTCATCTGGTGAAACAGTGTAAGGTGAAGTTAAAACACAACGATGGAGAAACTCTGCGGGTTAAACTGTGTAAGGTGAAGTTAAAACACCACGATGGAGAAACTCAGCTGGTTCAACGGTGTAAAATGAAGTTAAAGCACAATGTTGGCGAAACTCAGCTGGTTACACAGTGTAAGGTGAAGTTAAAACGCAACGATGGAGAAACTCAGCTGGTTAAACAGTGTAAGGTGAAGTTAAACCACTACGATAGAGAACCTCAGCAGGTTAAACAGTGTAAAGAGAAGTTACAACACAACGATGGAGACACTCAGCTGGTTAAACAGTGTAAGATGAAGTTAAAACACAACGATGGAGAAACTCATCTGGTTAAACAGTGTAAAATGAACTTAAAATGCAACGATGGAGAAACTCATCTGGTTAAACAGTGTAAAATGAACTTAAAACGCAACGATGGAGAAACTCAGCTTGTTAAACAGTATAAGGCGAAGTTAAAACACAACGATGGAAAAACTCATCTGGTTAAATAGTGTAAAATGAACTAAAAACGCAACAATGGAGAAACTCAGCTTGTTAAACAGTATAAGGCGAAGTTAAAACACAACGATGGAAAAACTCATCTGGTTAAACAGTGTAAAATGAACTTAAAACACAACGATGGAGAAACTCAGCTTGTTAAACAGTATAAGGCGAAGTTAAAACACAACGATGGAAAAAATCATCTGGTTAAACAGTGTAAGGTCAAGTTAAAACACAACGATGGAGAAACTCTGCTGGTTAAACTGTGCAAGGTGAAGTTAAAACACAACGATGGAGAAACTCAGCTGGTTAAACAGTGTAAGGTGAAGTTAAAACACAAGAATGTAGACACTACTGGTTAAACAGTGTAAGGTGAAGTTAAAACACGACGAAGGAGAAACTCAGCTGGTTAAACAGTGTAAGGAGAAGTTAAAACAATGATAGAGAATCTCAGCTAGTGAAACAGTGTAAGGTGAATTTAAAACACCACGATGGAGAAACTCAGCTGGTTGAAAGGTGTAAAGTGAAGTTAAAACGCAACCATGGAGAAACTCATCTGGTTAAAGAGTGTAAGGTGAAGTTAAAACACAATGATGGAGGAACTCATCTGGTTCAACAGTGTAAAGTGAAGTGAAAACGCAACGATGGAGAAACTCAGCTGGTTAAACAGCGTAAGGTGAACTAAAAACAGAACGACGGAGAAACTAAGCTGATTAAACAGTGTAAAGTGAAGTTAAAGCACAATGTTGGAGAAACTCAGCTGGTTACACAGTGTAAGGTGAAGTTAAAACGCAACGATGGAGAAACTCAGCTTGTTAAACAGTGTAAGTTGAAGTTAAAACACGACGAAGGAGAAACTCAGCTGGTTAAACAGTGTAAGGAGAAATTAAAACACAACTATGGAGAAACTCAGCTGGTTAAACAGTGTAAGGAGAAGTTAAAACACCACGATGGAGACACTCAGCTGGTTAAAAAGTGTAAAGTGAAGTTAAAACTCAATGATGGAGAAACTCAGCTGGTTAAACAGTGTAAAGTGAAGTTAAAACACCACGATGGAGAACTCAGCTAGTTAAACAGTGTAAGGTGAAGTTAAAACACGACGAAGGAGAAACTCAGCTGGTTAAACAGTGTAAGGAGAAGGTAAAACACAACTATGGAGAAACTCAGCTGGTTAAACAGTGTAAGTAGAAGTTAAAACAATGATGGAGAAACTCAGCTGGTGAAACAGTGTAAGGTGAATTTAAAACACCACGATGGAGAAACTCAGCTGGTTGAACGGTGTAAAGTGAAGTTAAAACGCAACGATGGAGTAACTCATCTGGTTAAAGAGTGTAAGGTGAAGTTAAAACACAATGATGGAGGAACACATTTGGTTCAACAGTGTAAAGTGTAGTGAAAACGCAACGATGGAGAAACTCAGCTGGTTAAACAGCGAAAGGTGAACTAAAAACAGAACGATGGAGAAACTAAGCTGATTAAACAGTGTAAGGTGAAGTTAAAACACAATGATGAAGAAACTCAACTTGATGAACAGTGTAAGGTGAAATTAAACCACCACGATGGAGAAATTAGGCTGGTTAAACACTGTAAAATGAAGTTAAAACGCTACAATGGAGATACTGCTGGTTAAACAGTGTAAGGTGAAGTTAAAACACCACGATGGCGACACTCAGCTGGTTAAACAGTGTAAGGTGAAGTTAAAGCACATCGTTGGTGAAACTCAGCTTGTTAAACAGTGTAAAGTGAAGTTAAAACTCAATGATGGAGAAACTCAGCTGGTTAAACAGTGTAAGGTGAAGTTAAAACACAAGAATGTAGAAACTACTGGTTAAAGAGTGTAAGGTCAAGTTAAAACACGACGAAGGAGAAACTCAGCTGGATAAACAGTGTAAGGAGAAGTTAAAACAATGATAGAGAAACTCAGCTGGTGAAACAGTGTAAGGTGAATTTAAAACACCACGATGGAGAAACTCAGCTGGTTGAACGGTGTAAAGTGAAGTTAAAACGCAACGATGGAGAAACTGATCTGGTTAAAGAGTGTAAGGTGAAGTTAAAACACAATGATGGAGGAATTCATCTGGTTCAACAGTGTAAAGTGAAGTGAAAACGCAACGATGGAGAAACTCAGCTGGTTAAACAGCGTAAGGTGAACTATAAACAGAACGATGGAGAAACTCATCTGGTTAAACAGTGTAAAATGAACTTAAAACGCAACGATGGAGAAACTCATCTGGTTAAACAGTGTAAAATGAACTTAAAACGCAACGATGGAGAAACTCAGCTTGTTGAACAGTATAAGGCGAAGTTAAAACACAACGATGGAGGAACTCATCTGGTTAAACATTGTAAAATGAACTTAAAACACAACGATGGAGAAGATGATCTGGTTAAACAGTGTAAAATGAACTAAAAACGCAACAATGGAGAAACTCAGCTTGTTAAACAGTATAAGGCGAAGTTAAAACACAACGATGGAAAAACTCATCTGGTTAAACAGTGTAAAATGAACTTAAAACACAACGATGGAGAAACTCAGCTTGTTAAACAGTATAAGGCGAAGTTAAAACACAACGATGGAATAAATCATCTGGTTAAACAGTGTAAGGTCAAGTTAAAACACAACGATGGAGAAACTCTGCTGGTTAAACTGTGCAAGGTGAAGTTAAAACACAACGATGGAGAAACTCTGCTGGTTGTACAGTGTAAAGTGAAGTTAAAATGCAACGATGGAGAAACTCAGCTGGTGAAACAGTGTAAGGTGATGTTAAAACACAACGATGCAGGAACTCATCTGGTTAAACATTGTAAAATGAACTTAAAACACAACGATAGAGAAGCTGATCTGGTTAAACAGTGTAAAATGAACTTAAAACACAACGATGGAGAAACTCATCTGGTTAAACAGTGTAAAATGAACTTAAAACGCAACGATGGAGAAACTCATCTGGTTAAACAGTGTAAAATGAACTAAAAACGCAACAATGGAGAAACTCAGTTTGTTAAACAGTATAAGGCGAAGTTAAAACACAACGATGGAAAAACTCATCTGGTTAAACAGTGTAAAATGAACATAAAAGACAACGATGGAGAAACTCAGCTTGTTAAACAGTATAAGGCGAAGTTAAAACACAACGATGGAAAAAATCATCTGGTTAAACAGTGTAAGGTCAAGTTAAAACACAACGATGGAGAAACTCTGCTGGTTAAACTGTGCAAGGTGAAGTTAAAACACAACGATGGAGAAACTCTGCTGGTTGTACAGTGTAAAGTGAAGTTAAAATGCAACGATGGAGAAACTCAGCTGGTGAAACAGTGTAAGGTGAAGTTAAAGCACATCGTTGGTGAAACTCAGCTTGTTAAACAGTGTAAAGTGAAGTTAAAACTCAATGATGGAGAAACTCAGCTGGTTAAACAGTGTAAGGTGAAGTTAAAACACAAGAATGTAGAAACTACTGGTTAAAGAGTGTAAGGTCAAGTTAAAACACGACGAAGGAGAAACTCAGCTGGATAAACAGTGTAAGGAGAAGTTAAAACAATGATAGAGAAACTCAGCTGGTGAAACAGTGTAAGGTGAATTTAAAACACCACGATGGAGAAACTCAGCTGGTTGAACGGTGTAAAGTGAAGTTAAAACGCAACGATGGAGAAACTGATCTGGTTAAAGAGTGTAAGGTGAAGTTAAAACACAATGATGGAGGAATTCATCTGGTTCAACAGTGTAAAGTGAAGTGAAAACGCAACGATGGAGAAACTCAGCTGGTTAAACAGCGTAAGGTGAACTATAAACAGAACGATGGAGAAACTCATCTGGTTAAACAGTGTAAAATGAACTTAAAACGCAACGATGGAGAAACTCATCTGGTTAAACAGTGTAAAATGAACTTAAAACGCAACGATGGAGAAACTCAGCTTGTTGAACAGTATAAGGCGAAGTTAAAACACAACGATGGAGGAACTCATCTGGTTAAACATTGTAAAATGAACTTAAAACACAACGATGGAGAAGATGATCTGGTTAAACAGTGTAAAATGAACTAAAAACGCAACAATGGAGAAACTCAGCTTGTTAAACAGTATAAGGCGAAGTTAAAACACAACGATGGAAAAACTCATCTGGTTAAACAGTGTAAAATGAACTTAAAACACAACGATGGAGAAACTCAGCTTGTTAAACAGTATAAGGCGAAGTTAAAACACAACGATGGAATAAATCATCTGGTTAAACAGTGTAAGGTCAAGTTAAAACACAACGATGGAGAAACTCTGCTGGTTAAACTGTGCAAGGTGAAGTTAAAACACAACGATGGAGAAACTCTGCTGGTTGTACAGTGTAAAGTGAAGTTAAAATGCAACGATGGAGAAACTCAGCTGGTGAAACAGTGTAAGGTGATGTTAAAACACAACGATGCAGGAACTCATCTGGTTAAACATTGTAAAATGAACTTAAAACACAACGATAGAGAAGCTGATCTGGTTAAACAGTGTAAAATGAACTTAAAACACAACGATGGAGAAACTCATCTGGTTAAACAGTGTAAAATGAACTTAAAACGCAACGATGGAGAAACTCATCTGGTTAAACAGTGTAAAATGAACTAAAAACGCAACAATGGAGAAACTCAGTTTGTTAAACAGTATAAGGCGAAGTTAAAACACAACGATGGAAAAACTCATCTGGTTAAACAGTGTAAAATGAACATAAAAGACAACGATGGAGAAACTCAGCTTGTTAAACAGTATAAGGCGAAGTTAAAACACAACGATGGAAAAAATCATCTGGTTAAACAGTGTAAGGTCAAGTTAAAACACAACGATGGAGAAACTCTGCTGGTTAAACTGTGCAAGGTGAAGTTAAAACACAACGATGGAGAAACTCTGCTGGTTGTACAGTGTAAAGTGAAGTTAAAATGCAACGATGGAGAAACTCAGCTGGTGAAACAGTGTAAGCTGATGTTAAAACACAATGATGAAGAAACTCAACTTGATGAACAGTGTAAGGTGAAGTTAAACCACCACGATGGAGAAACTAGGCTGGTTAAACACTGTAAAGTGAACTTAAAACGCTACAATGGAGATACTGCTGGTTAAACAATGTAAGGTGAAGTTAAAACACCACGATGGAGACACTCAGCTGGTTAAACAGGATAAGGAGAAGATAAAACACAACTATGGAGAAACTCAGCTGGTTAAACCGTGTAAGGAGAAGTTAAAACAATGATGGAGAAACTCAGCTGGTGAAACAGTGTCAGGTGAATTTAAAACACCACGATGGAGAAACTCAGCTGGTTGAACGGTGTAAAGTGAAGTTAAAACGCAACGATGGAGTAACTCCTCTGGTTAAAGAGTGTAAGGTGAAGTTAAAACACAATGATGGAGGAACACTTTTGGTTCAACAGTGTAAAGTGTAGTGAAAACGCAACGATGGAGAAACTCAGCTGGTTAAACAGCGTAAGGTGAACTAAAAACAGAATGATGGAGAAACTAAGCTGGTTAAACAGTGTAAGGTGAAGTTAAAACACAATGATGAAGAAACTCAACTTGATGAACAGTGTCAGGTGAAATTAAACCACCACGATGGAGAAATTAGGCTGGTTAAACACTGTAAAGTGAAGTTAAAACGCTACAATGGAGATACTGCTGGTTAAACAGTGTAAGGTGAAGTTAAAACTCAATGATGGAGAAACTCAGCTGGTTAAACAGTGTAAGGTGAAGTTAAAACACAAGAATGTAGAAACTACTGGGTAAAGAGTGTAAGGGCAAGTTAAAACACGACGAAGGAGAAACTCAGCTGGATAAACAGTGTAAGGAGAAGTTAAAACAATGAAAGAGAAACTCAGCTGGTGAAACAGTATAAGGTGAATTTAAAACACCACGTTGGAGAAACTCAGCTGGTTGAACGGTGTAAAGTGAAGTTAAAATGCAACGATGGAGAAACTGATCTGGTTAAAGAGTGTAAGGTGAAGTTAAAACACAATGATGGAGGAACTCATCTGGTTCAACAGTGTAAAGTGAAGTGAAAACGCAACGATGGAGAAACTCAGCTGGTTAAACAGCGTAAGGTGAAGTAAAAACACAACGATGGAGAAACTAAGCTGGTTAAACAGTGAAAAGTGAAGTTAAAACACCACGATGGAGAAACTCAGCTGTTTAAACAGTGTAAGGTGAAGTTAAAACACGACGAAGGAGAAACTCAGCTGGTTAAACAGTGTAAGGAGAAGTTAAAACACAACTATGGAGAAACTCAGCTGGTTAAACAGTATAAGGAGTAGTTAAAACACCACAATGGAGTAACTCAGCTGGTTAAACAGTGTAAAGTGAAGTTAAAGCACAATGTTGGCGAAACTCAGCTGGTTACACAGTGTAAGGTGAAGTTAAAACGCAACGATGGAGAAACTCAGCTGGTTAAACAGTGTAAGGTGAAGTAAAAACGCAACGATGGAGAATCTCAGCTGGTTAAACAGTGTAAAGTGAAGTTAAAACACCACGATGGAGAAACTCAGATGGTTAAACTGTGTAAGGTGTAGTTGAAGCACAACAATGGAGAAACTCAGCTGGTTAAACATTGCAAGGGATTTGAAACACAACGATGGATAAACTCAGCTGGTTAAACAGTGTCAGGTGAAGTTAAACCACTACGATGGAGAAACTCAGCAGGTTAAACAGTGTAAAGAGAAGTTACAACACAACGATGGAGAAACTCAGCTGGTTAAACAGTGTAAGATGAAGTTAAAACACAACAATGGAGAAACTCATCTGGTTAAACAGTGTAAAATGAACTTAAAACGCAACGATGGAGAAACTCATCTGGTTAAACAGTGTAAAATGAACTTAAAACGCAACGATGGAGAAACTCAGCTTGTTAAACAGTATAAGGCGAAGTTAAACACAACGATGGAGGAACTCATCTGGTTAAACATTGTAAAATGAACTTAAAACACAACGATAGAGAAGCTGATCTGGTTAAACAGTGTAAAATGAACTTAAAACACAACGATGGAGAAACTCATCTGGTTAAACAGTGTAAAATGAACTTAAAACGCAACGATGGAGAAACTCATCTGGTTAAACAGTGTAAAATGAACTAAAAAAGCAACAATGGAGAAACTCAGTTTGTTAAACAGTATAAGGCGAAGTTAAAACACAACGATGGAAAAACTCATCTGGTTAAACAGTGTAAAATGAACATAAAAGACAACGATGGAGAAACTCAGCTTGTTAAACAGTATAAGGCGAAGTTAAAACACAACGATGGAAAAAATCATCTGGTTAAACAGTGTAAGGTCAAGTTAAAACACAACGATGGAGAAACTCTGCTGGTTGTACAGTCTAAAGTGAAGTTAAAATGCAACGATGGAGAAACTCAGCTGGTGAAACAGTGTAAGGTGAAGTTAAAACACAATGATGAAGAAACTCAACTTGATGAACAGTGTAAGGTGAAGTTAAACCACCACGATGGAGAAAGTAGGCTGGTTAAACACTGTAAAGTGAAGTTAAAACGCTACAATGGAGATACTGCTGGTTAAACAGTGTAAGGTGAAGTTAAAACACCACGATGGAGACACTCAGCTGGTTAAACAGTATAAGGCAAAGTTAAAACACAACGATGGAAAAACTCATCTGGTGAAACAGTGTAAGGTGAAGTTAAAACACAACGATGGAGAAACTCTGCGGGTTAAACTGTGTAAGGTGAAGTTAAAACACCACGATGGAGAAACTCAGCTGGTTCAACGGTGTAAAATGAAGTTAAAGCACAATGTTGGCGAAACTCAGCTGGTTACACAGTGTAAGGTGAAGTTAAAACGCAACGATGGAGAAACTCAGCTGGTTAAACAGTGTAAGGTGAAGTAAAAACGCAATGATGGAGAATCTCAGCTGGTTAAACAGTGTAAAGGGAAGTTAAAACACCATGATGGAGAATCTCAGATGGTTAAACTCTGTAAGGTGTAGTTGAAGCAAAACAATGGAGAAACTCAGCTGGGTAAACATTGCAAGGGATTTAAAACACAACGATGGATAAACTAAGCTGGTTAAAAAGTGTAAGGTGAAGTTAAACCACAACGATGGAGAAACTCAGCTGGTAAAACAGTGTAAGATGAAGTTAAAACGCAACGATGGAGAAACTCATCTGGTTAAACAGTGTAAAATGAACTTAAAATGCAACGATGGAGGAACTCATCTGGTTAAACAGTGTAAAATGAACTTAAAACGCAACGATGGGGAAACTCAGCTTGTTAAACAGTATAAGGCGAAGTTATAACACAACGATGGAGGAACTCATCTGGTTAAACTTTGTAAAATGAACTTAAAACACAACGATGGAGAAGATAATCTGGTTAAACAGTGTAAAATGAACTAAAAACGCAACAATGGAGAAACTCAGCTTGTTAAACAGTATAAGGCGAAGTTAAAACACAACGATGGAAAAACTCATCTGGTTAAACAGTGTAAAATGAACTTAAAACACAACGATGGAGAAACTCAGCTTGTTAAAGAGTATAAGGCGAAGTTAAAACACAACGATGGAAAATATCATCTGGTTAAACAGTGTAAGGTCAAGTTAAAACACAACGATGGAGAAACTCTGCTGGTTAAACTGTGCAAGGTGAAGTTAAAACACAACGATGGAGAAACTCTGCTGGTTGTACAGTGTAAAGTGAAGTTAAAATGCAACGATGGAGAAACTCAGCTGGTGAAACAGTGTAAGGTGATGATAAAACACAATGATGAAGAAACTCAACTTGATGAACAGTGTAATGTGAAGTTAAACCACCACGATGGAGAAACTAGGCTGGTTAAACATTGTAAAGTGAAGTTAAAACGCTACAATGGAGATACTGCTGGTTAAACAATGTAAGGTGAAGTTAAAACACCACGATGGAGACACTCAGCTGGTTAAACAGTGTAAGGAGAAGGTAAAACACAACTATGGAGAAACTCAGCTGGTTAAACAGTGTAAAGTGAAGTTAAAACTCAATGATGGAGAAACTCAGCTGGTTAAACAGTGTAAGGTGAAGTTAAAACACGACGAAGGAGAAACTCAGCTGGTTAAACAGTGTAAGGAGAAGGTAAAACACAACTATGGAGAAACTCAGCTGGTTAAACAGTGTAAGTAGAAGTTAAAACAATGATGGAGAAACTCAGCTGGTGAAACAGTGTAAGGTGAATTTAAAACACCACGATGGAGAAACTCAGCTGGTTGAACGGTGTAAAGTGAAGTTAAAACGCAACGATGGAGTAACTCATCTGGTTAAAGAGTGTAAGGTGAAGTTAAAACACAATGATGGAGGAACACATTTGGTTCAACAGTGTAAAGTGTAGTGAAAACGCAACGATGGAGAAACTCAGCTGGTTAAACAGCGAAAGGTGAACTAAAAACAGAACGATGGAGAAACTAAGCTGGTTAAACAGTGTAAGGTGAAGTTAAAACACAATGATGAAGAAACTCAACTTGATGAACAGTGTAAGGTGAAATTAAACCACCACGATGGAGAAATTAGGCTGGTTAAACACTGTAAAATGAAGTTAAAACGCTACAATGGAGATACTGCTGGTTAAACAGTGTAAGGTGAAGTTAAAACACCACGATGGCGACACTCAGCTGGTTAAACAGTGTAAGGTGAAGTTAAAGCACATCGTTGGTGAAACTCAGCTTGTTAAACAGTGTAAAGTGAAGTTAAAACTCAATGATGGAGAAACTCAGCTGGTTAAACAGTGTAAGGTGAAGTTAAAACACAGAATGTAGAAACTACTGGTTAAAGAGTGTAAGGTCAAGTTAAAACACGACGAAGGAGAAACTCAGCTGGATAAACAGTGTAAGGAGAAGTTAAAACAATGATAGAGAAACTCAGCTGGTGAAACAGTGTAAGGTGAATTTAAAACACCACGATGGAGAAACTCAGCTGGTTGAACGGTGTAAAGTGAAGTTAAAACGCAACGATAGAGAAACTGATCTGGTTAAAGAGTGTAAGGTGAAGTTAAAACACCACGATGGAGACACTCAGCTGGTTAAACAGTGTAAGGAGAAGATAAAACACAACTATGGAGAAACTCAGCTGGTTAAACCGTGTAAGGAGAAGTTAAAACAATGATGGAGAAACTCAGCTGGTGAAACAGTGTCAGGTGAATTTAAAACACCACGATGGAGAAACTCAGCTGGTTGAACGGTGTAAAGTGAAGTTAAAACGCAACGATGGAGTAACTCCTCTGGTTAAAGAGTGTAAGGTGAAGTTAAAACACAATGATGGAGGAACACTTTTGGTTCAACAGTGTAAAGTGTAGTGAAAACGCAACGATGGAGAAACTCAGCTGGTTAAACAGCGTAAGGTGAACTAAAAACAGAATGATGGAGAAACTAAGCTGGTTAAACAGTGTAAGGTGAAGTTAAAACACAATGATGAAGAAACTCAACTTGATGAACAGTGTCAGGTGAAATTAAACCACCACGATGGAGAAATTAGGCTGGTTAAACACTGTAAAGTGAAGTTAAAACGCTACAATGGAGATACTGCTGGTTAAACAGTGTAAGGTGAAGTTAAAACTCAATGATGGAGAAACTCAGCTGGTTAAACAGTGTAAGGTGAAGTTAAAACACAAGAATGTAGAAACTACTGGGTAAAGAGTGTAAGGGCAAGTTAAAACACGACGAAGGAGAAACTCAGCTGGATAAACAGTGTAAGGAGAAGTTAAAACAATGAAAGAGAAACTCAGCTGGTGAAACAGTATAAGGTGAATTTAAAACACCACGTTGGAGAAACTCAGCTGGTTGAACGGTGTAAAGTGAAGTTAAAATGCAACGATGGAGAAACTGATCTGGTTAAAGAGTGTAAGGTGAAGTTAAAACACAATGATGGAGGAACTCATCTGGTTCAACAGTGTAAAGTGAAGTGAAAACGCAACGATGGAGAAACTCAGCTGGTTAAACAGCGTAAGGTGAAGTAAAAACACAACGATGGAGAAACTAAGCTGGTTAAACAGTGAAAAGTGAAGTTAAAACACCACGATGGAGAAACTCAGCTGTTTAAACAGTGTAAGGTGAAGTTAAAACACGACGAAGGAGAAACTCAGCTGGTTAAACAGTGTAAGGAGAAGTTAAAACACAACTATGGAGAAACTCAGCTGGTTAAACAGTATAAGGAGTAGTTAAAACAACACAATGGAGTAACTCAGCTGGTTAAACAGTGTAAAGTGAAGTTAAAGCACAATGTTGGCGAAACTCAGCTGGTTACACAGTGTAAGGTGAAGTTAAAACGCAACGATGGAGAAACTCAGCTGGTTAAACAGTGTAAGGTGAAGTAAAAACGCAACGATGGAGAATCTCAGCTGGTTAAACAGTGTAAAGTGAAGTTAAAACACCACGATGGAGAAACTCAGATGGTTAAACTGTGTAAGGTGTAGTTGAAGCACAACAATGGAGAAACTCAGCTGGTTAAACATTGCAAGGGATTTGAAACACAACGATGGATAAACTCAGCTGGTTAAACAGTGTCAGGTGAAGTTAAACCACTACGATGGAGAAACTCAGCAGGTTAAACAGTGTAAAGAGAAGTTACAACACAACGATGGAGAAACTCAGCTGGTTAAACAGTGTAAGATGAAGTTAAAACACAACAATGGAGAAACTCATCTGGTTAAACAGTGTAAAATGAACTTAAAACGCAACGATGGAGAAACTCATCTGGTTAAACAGTGTAAAATGAACTTAAAACGCAACGATGGAGAAACTCAGCTTGTTAAACAGTATAAGGCGAAGTTAAACACAACGATGGAGGAACTCATCTGGTTAAACATTGTAAAATGAACTTAAAACACAACGATAGAGAAGCTGATCTGGTTAAACAGTGTAAAATGAACTTAAAACACAACGATGGAGAAACTCATCTGGTTAAACAGTGTAAAATGAACTTAAAACGCAACGATGGAGAAACTCATCTGGTTAAACAGTGTAAAATGAACTAAAAAAGCAACAATGGAGAAACTCAGTTTGTTAAACAGTATAAGGCGAAGTTAAAACACAACGATGGAAAAACTCATCTGGTTAAACAGTGTAAAATGAACATAAAAGACAACGATGGAGAAACTCAGCTTGTTAAACAGTATAAGGCGAAGTTAAAACACAACGATGGAAAAAATCATCTGGTTAAACAGTGTAAGGTCAAGTTAAAACACAACGATGGAGAAACTCTGCTGGTTGTACAGTCTAAAGTGAAGTTAAAATGCAACGATGGAGAAACTCAGCTGGTGAAACAGTGTAAGGTGAAGTTAAAACACAATGATGAAGAAACTCAACTTGATGAACAGTGTAAGGTGAAGTTAAACCACCACGATGGAGAAACTAGGCTGGTTAAACACTGTAAAGTGAAGTTAAAACGCTACAATGGAGATACTGCTGGTTAAACAGTGTAAGGTGAAGTTAAAACACCACGATGGAGACACTCAGCTGGTTAAACAGTATAAGGCAAAGTTAAAACACAACGATGGAAAAACTCATCTGGTGAAACAGTGTAAGGTGAAGTTAAAACACAACGATGGAGAAACTCTGCGGGTTAAACTGTGTAAGGTGAAGTTAAAACACCACGATGGAGAAACTCAGCTGGTTCAACGGTGTAAAATGAAGTTAAAGCACAATGTTGGCGAAACTCAGCTGGTTACACAGTGTAAGGTGAAGTTAAAACGCAACGATGGAGAAACTCAGCTGGTTAAACAGTGTAAGGTGAAGTAAAAACGCAATGATGGAGAATCTCAGCTGGTTAAACAGTGTAAAGGGAAGTTAAAACACCATGATGGAGAATCTCAGATGGTTAAACTCTGTAAGGTGTAGTTGAAGCAAAACAATGGAGAAACTCAGCTGGGTAAACATTGCAAGGGATTTAAAACACAACGATGGATAAACTAAGCTGGTTAAAAAGTGTAAGGTGAAGTTAAACCACAACGATGGAGAAACTCAGCTGGTAAAACAGTGTAAGATGAAGTTAAAACGCAACGATGGAGAAACTCATCTGGTTAAACAGTGTAAAATGAACTTAAAATGCAACGATGGAGGAACTCATCTGGTTAAACAGTGTAAAATGAACTTAAAACGCAACGATGGAGAAACTCAGCTTGTTAAACAGTATAAGGCGAAGTTATAACACAACGATGGAGGAACTCATCTGGTTAAACTTTGTAAAATGAACTTAAAACACAACGATGGAGAAGATGATCTGGTTAAACAGTGTAAAATGAACTAAAAACGCAACAATGGAGAAACTCAGCTTGTTAAACAGTATAAGGCGAAGTTAAAACACAACGATGGAAAAACTCATCTGGTTAAACAGTGTAAAATGAACTTAAAACACAACGATGGAGAAACTCAGCTTGTTAAAGAGTATAAGGCGAAGTTAAAACACAACGATGGAAAATATCATCTGGTTAAACAGTGTAAGGTCAAGTTAAAACACAACGATGGAGAAACTCTGCTGGTTAAACTGTGCAAGGTGAAGTTAAAACACAACGATGGAGAAACTCTGCTGGTTGTACAGTGTAAAGTGAAGTTAAAATGCAACGATGGAGAAACTCAGCTGGTGAAACAGTGTAAGGTGATGATAAAACACAATGATGAAGAAACTCAACTTGATGAACAGTGTAATGTGAAGTTAAACCACCACGATGGAGAAACTAGGCTGGTTAAACATTGTAAAGTGAAGTTAAAACGCTACAATGGAGATACTGCTGGTTAAACAATGTAAGGTGAAGTTAAAACACCACGATGGAGACACTCAGCTGGTTAAACAGTGTAAGGAGAAGGTAAAACACAACTATGGAGAAACTCAGCTGGTTAAACAGTGTAAAGTGAAGTTAAAATTCAATGATGGAGAAACTCAGCTGGTTAAACAGTGTAAGGTGAAGTTAAAACACGACGAAGGAGAAACTCAGCTGGTTAAACAGTGTAAGGAGAAGGTAAAACACAACTATGGAGAAACTCAGCTGGTTAAACAGTGTAAGTAGAAGTTAAAACAATGATGGAGAAACTCAGCTGGTGAAACAGTGTAAGGTGAATTTAAAACACCACGATGGAGAAACTCAGCTGGTTGAACGGTGTAAAGTGAAGTTAAAACGCAACGATGGAGTAACTCATCTGGTTAAAGAGTGTAAGGTGAAGTTAAAACACAATGATGGAGGAACACATTTGGTTCAACAGTGTAAAGTGTAGTGAAAACGCAACGATGGAGAAACTCAGCTGGTTAAACAGCGAAAGGTGAACTAAAAACAGAACGATGGAGAAACTAAGCTGGTTAAACAGTGTAAGGTGAAGTTAAAACACAATGATGAAGAAACTCAACTTGATGAACAGTGTAAGGTGAAATTAAACCACCACGATGGAGAAATTAGGCTGGTTAAACACTGTAAAATGAAGTTAAAACGCTACAATGGAGATACTGCTGGTTAAACAGTGTAAGGTGAAGTTAAAACACCACAATGGCGACACTCAGCTGGTTAAACAGTGTAAGGTGAAGTTAAAGCACATCGTTGGTGAAACTCAGCTTGTTAAACAGTGTAAAGTGAAGTTAAAACTCAATGATGGAGAAACTCAGCTGGTTAAACAGTGTAAGGTGAAGTTAAAACACAGAATGTAGAAACTACTGGTTAAAGAGTGTAAGGTCAAGTTAAAACACGACGAAGGAGAAACTCAGCTGGATAAACAGTGTAAGGAGAAGTTAAAACAATGATAGAGAAACTCAGCTGGTGAAACAGTGTAAGGTGAATTTAAAACACCACGATGGAGAAACTCAGCTGGTTGAACGGTGTAAAGTGAAGTTAAAACGCAACGATAGAGAAACTGATCTGGTTAAAGAGTGTAAGGTGAAGTTAAAACACCACGATGGAGACACTCAGCTGGTTAAACAGTGTAAGGAGAAGATAAAACACAACTATGGAGAAACTCAGCTGGTTAAACCGTGTAAGGAGAAGTTAAAACAATGATGGAGAAACTCAGCTGGTGAAACAGTGTCAGGTGAATTTAAAACACCACGATGGAGAAACTCAGCTGGTTGAACGGTGTAAAGTGAAGTTAAAACGCAACGATGGAGTAACTCCTCTGGTTAAAGAGTGTAAGGTGAAGTTAAAACACAATGATGGAGGAACACTTTTGGTTCAACAGTGTAAAGTGTAGTGAAAATGCAACGATGGAGAAACTCAGCTGGTTAAACAGCGTAAGGTGAACTAAAAACAGAATGATGGAGAAACTAAGCTGGTTAAACAGTGTAAGGTGAAGTTAAAACACAATGATGAAGAAACTCAACTTGATGAACAGTGTCAGGTGAAATTAAACCACCACGATGGAGAAATTAGGCTGGCTAAACACTGTAAAGTGAAGTTAAAACGCTACAATGGAGATACTGCTGGTTAAACAGTGTAAGGTGAAGTTAAAACTCAATGATGGAGAAACTCAGCTGGTTAAACAGTGTAAGGTGAAGTTAAAACACAAGAATGTAGAAACTACTGGGTAAAGAGTGTAAGGGCAAGTTAAAACACGACGAAGGAGAAACTCAGCTGGATAAACAGTGTAAGGAGAAGTTAAAACAATGAAAGAGAAACTCAGCTGGTGAAACAGTATAAGGCGAATTTAAAACACCACGTTGGAGAAACTCAGCTGGTTGAACGGTGTAAAGTGAAGTTAAAATGCAACGATGGAGAAACTGATCTGGTTAAAGAGTGTAAGGTGAAGTTAAAACACAATGATGGAGGAACTCATCTGGTTCAACAGTGTAAAGTGAAGTGAAAACGCAACGATGGAGAAACTCAGCTGGTTAAACAGCGTAAGGTGAAGTAAAAACACAACGATGGAGAAACTAAGCTGGTTAAACAGTGAAAAGTGAAGTTAAAACACCACGATGGAGAAACTCAGCTGTTTAAACAGTGTAAGGTGAAGTTAAAACACGACGAAGGAGAAACTCAGCTGGTTAAACAGTGTAAGGAGAAGTTAAAACACAACTATGGAGAAACTCAGCTGGTTAAACAGTATAAGGAGTAGTTAAAACACCACAATGGAGTAACTCAGCTGGTTAAACAGTGTAAAGTGAAGTTAAAGCACAATGTTGGCGAAACTCAGCTGGTTACACAGTGTAAGGTGAAGTTAAAACGCAACGATGGAGAAACTCAGCTGGTTAAACAGTGTAAGGTGAAGTAAAAACGCAACGATGGAGAATCTCAGCTGGTTAAACAGTGTAAAGTGAAGTTAAAACACCAAGATGGAGAAACTCAGATGGTTAAACTGTGTAAGGTGTAGTTGAAGCACAACAATGGAGAAACTCAGCTGGTTAAACATTGCAAGGGATTTGAAACACAACGATGGATAAACTCAGCTGGTTAAACAGTGTCAGGTGAAGTTAAACCACTACGATGGATAAACTCAGCAGGTTAAACAGTGTAAAGAGAAGTTACAACACAACGATGGAGAAACTCAGCTGGTTAAACAGTGTAAGATGAAGTTAAAACACAACAATGGAGAAACTCATCTGGTTAAACAGTGTAAAATGAACTTAAAACGCAACGATGGAGAAACTCATCTGGTTAAACAGTGTAAAATGAACTTAAAACGCAACGATGGAGAAACTCAGCTTGTTAAACAGTATAAGGCGAAGTTAAACACAACGATGGAGGAACTCATCTGGTTAAACATTGTAAAATGAACTTAAAACACAACGATAGAGAAGCTGATCTGGTTAAACAGTGTAAAATGAACTTAAAACACAACGATGGAGAAACTCATCTGGTTAAACAGTGTAAAATGAACTTAAAACGCAACGATGGAGAAACTCATCTGGTTAAACAGTGTAAAATGAACTAAAAAAGCAACAATGGAGAAACTCAGTTTGTTAAACAGTATAAGGCGAAGTTAAAACACAACGATGGAAAAACTCATCTGGTTAAACAGTGTAAAATGAACATAAAAGACAACGATGGAGAAACTCAGCTTGTTAAACAGTATAAGGCGAAGTTAAAACACAACGATGGAAAAAATCATCTGGTTAAACAGTGTAAGGTCAAGTTAAAACACAACGATGGAGAAACTCTGCTGGTTGTACAGTCTAAAGTGAAGTTAAAATGCAACGATGGAGAAACTCAGCTGGTGAAACAGTGTAAGGTGAAGTTAAAACACAATGATGAAGAAACTCAACTTGATGAACAGTGTAAGGTGAAGTTAAACCACCACGATGGAGAAACTAGGCTGGTTAAACACTGTAAAGTGAAGTTAAAACGCTACAATGGAGATACTGCTGGTTAAACAGTGTAAGGTGAAGTTAAAACACCACGATGGAGACACTCAGCTGGTTAAACAGTATAAGGCAAAGTTAAAACACAACGATGGAAAAACTCATCTGTTGAAACAGTGTAAGGTGAAGTTAAAACACAACGATGGAGAAACTCTGCGGGTTAAACTGTGTAAGGTGAAGTTAAAACACCACGATGGAGAAACTCAGCTGGTTCAACGGTGTAAAATGAAGTTAAAGCACAATGTTGGCGAAACTCAGCTGGTTACACAGTGTAAGGTGAAGTTAAAACGCAACGATGGAGAAACTCAGCTGGTTAAACAGTGTAAGGTGAAGTAAAAACGCAATGATGGAGAATCTCAGCTGGTTAAACAGTGTAAAGGGAAGTTAAAACACCATGATGGAGAATCTCAGATGGTTAAACTCTGTAAGGTGTAGTTGAAGCAAAACAATGGAGAAACTCAGCTGGGTAAACATTGCAAGGGATTTAAAACACAACGATGGATAAACTAAGCTGGTTAAAAAGTGTAAGGTGAAGTTAAACCACAACGATGGAGAAACTCAGCTGGTAAAACAGTGTAAGATGAAGTTAAAACGCAACGATGGAGAAACTCATCTGGTTAAACAGTGTAAAATGAACTTAAAATGCAACGATGGAGGAACTCATCTGGTTAAACAGTGTAAAATGAACTTAAAACGCAACGATGGAGAAACTCAGCTTGTTAAACAGTATAAGGCGAAGTTATAACACAACGATGGAGGAACTCATCTGGTTAAACTTTGTAAAATGAACTTAAAACACAACGATGGAGAAGATGATCTGGTTAAACAGTGTAAAATGAACTAAAAACGCAACAATGGAGAAACTCAGCTTGTTAAACAGTATAAGGCGAAGTTAAAACACAACGATGGAAAAACTCATCTGGTTAAATAGTGTAAAATGAACTTAAAACACAACGATGGAGAAACTCAGCTTGTTAAAGAGTATAAGGCGAAGTTAAAACACAACGATGGAAAATATCATCTGGTTAAACAGTGTAAGGTCAAGTTAAAATACAACGATGGAGAAACTCTGCTGGTTAAACTGTGCAAGGTGAAGTTAAAACACAACGATGGAGAAACTCTGCTGGTTGTACAGTGTAAAGTGAAGTTAAAATGCAACGATGGAGAAACTCAGCTGGTGAAACAGTGTAAGGTGATGATAAAACACAATGATGAAGAAACTCAACTTGATGAACAGTGTAATGTGAAGTTAAACCACCACGATGGAGAAACTAGGCTGGTTAAACATTGTAAAGTGAAGTTAAAACGCTACAATGGAGATACTGCTGGTTAAACAATGTAAGGTGAAGTTAAAACACCACGATGGAGACACTCAGCTGGTTAAACAGTGTAAGGAGAAGGTAAAACACAACTATGGAGAAACTCAGCTGGTTAAACAGTGTAAAGTGAAGTTAAAACTCAATGATGGAGAAACTCAGCTGGTTAAACAGTGTAAGGTGAAGTTAAAACACGACGAAGGAGAAACTCAGCTGGTTAAACAGTGTAAGGAGAAGGTAAAACACAACTATGGAGAAACTCAGCTGGTTAAACAGTGTAAGTAGAAGTTAAAACAATGATGGAGAAACTCAGCTGGTGAAACAGTGTAAGGTGAATTTAAAACACCACGATGGAGAAACTCAGCTGGTTGAACGGTGTAAAGTGAAGTTAAAACGCAACGATGGAGTAACTCATCTGGTTAAAGAGTGTAAGGTGAAGTTAAAACACAATGATGGAGGAACACATTTGGTTCAACAGTGTAAAGTGTAGTGAAAACGCAACGATGGAGAAACTCAGCTGGTTAAACAGCGAAAGGTGAACTAAAAACAGAACGATGGAGAAACTAAGCTGGTTAAACAGTGTAAGGTGAAGTTAAAACACAATGATGAAGAAACTCAACTTGATGAACAGTGTAAGGTGAAATTAAACCACCACGATGGAGAAATTAGGCTGGTTAAACACTGTAAAATGAAGTTAAAACGCTACAATGGAGATACTGCTGGTTAAACAGTGTAAGGTGAAGTTAAAACACCACGATGGCGACACTCAGCTGGTTAAACAGTGTAAGGTGAAGTTAAAGCACATCGTTGGTGAAACTCAGCTTGTTAAACAGTGTAAAGTGAAGTTAAAACTCAATGATGGAGAAACTCAGCTGGTTAAACAGTGTAAGGTGAAGTTAAAACACAGAATGTAGAAACTACTGGTTAAAGAGTGTAAGGTCAAGTTAAAACACGACGAAGGAGAAACTCAGCTGGATAAACAGTGTAAGGAGAAGTTAAAACAATGATAGAGAAACTCAGCTGGTGAAACAGTGTAAGGTGAATTTAAAACACCACGATGGAGAAACTCAGCTGGTTGAACGGTGTAAAGTGAAGTTAAAACGCAACGATAGAGAAACTGATCTGGTTAAAGAGTGTAAGGTGAAGTTAAAACACAATGATGGAGGAATTCATCTGGTTCAACAGTGTAAAGTGAAGTGAAAACGCAACGATGGAGAAACTCAGCTGGTTAAACAGCGTAAGGTGAACTAAAAACAGAACGATGGAGAAACTCATCTGGTTAAACAGTGTAAAATGAACTTAAAACGCAACGATGGAGAAACTCATCTGGTTAAACAGTGTAAAATGAACTTAAAACGCAACGATGGAGAAACTCAGCTTGTTGAACAGTATAAGGCGAAGTTAAAACACAACGATGGAGGAACTCATCTGGTTAAACATTGTAAAATGAACTTAAAACACAACGATGGAGAAGATAATCTGGTTAAACAGTGTAAAATGAACTAAAAACGCAACAATGGAGAAACTCAGCTTGTTAAACAGTATAAGGCGAAGTTAAAACACAACGATGGAAAAACTCATCTGGTTAAACAGTGTAAAATGAACTTAAAACACAACGATGGAGAAACTCAGCTTGTTAAACAGTATAAGGCGAAGTTAAAACACAACGATGGAAAAAATCATCTGGTTAAACAGTGTAAGGTCAAGTTAAAACACAACGATGGAGAAACTCTGCTGGTTAAACTGTGCAAGGTGAAGTTAAAACACAACGATGGAGAAACTCTGCTGGTTGTACAGTGTAAAGTGAAGTTAAAATGCAACGATGGAGAAACTCAGCTGGTGAAACAGTGTAAGGTGATGTTAAAACACAACGATGGAGGAACTCATCTGGTTAAACATTGTAAAATGAACTTAAAACACAACGATAGAGAAGCTGATCTGGTTAAACAGTGTAAAATGAACTTAAAACACAACGATGGAGAAACTCATCTGGTTAAACAGTGTAAAATGAACTTAAAACGCAACGATGGAGAAACTCATCTGGTTAAACAGTGTAAAATGAACTAAAAACGCAACAATGGAGAACCTCAGTTTGTTAAACAGTATAAGGCGAAGTTAAAACACAACGATGGAAAAACTCATCTGGTTAAACAGTGTAAAATGAACATAAAAGACAACGATGGAGAAACTCAGCTTGTTAAACAGTATAAGGCGAAGTTAAAACACAACGATGGAAAAAATCATCTGGTTAAACAGTGTAAGGTCAAGTTAAAACACAACGATGGAGAAACTCTGCTGGTTGTACAGTCTAAAGTGAAGTTAAAATGCAACGATGGAGAAACTCAGCTGGTGAAACAGTGTAAGGTGAAGTTAAACCACCACGATGGAGAAACTAGGCCGGTTAAACACTGTAAAGTGAAGTTAAAACGCTACAATGGAGATACTGCTGGTTAAACAGTGTAAGGTGAAGTTAAAACACCACGATGGCGACACTCAGCTGGTTAAACAGTTTAAAGTGAAGTTAAAGCACAACGTTGGAGAAACTCAGCTGCTTAAACAGTGTAAAGTGAAGTTAAAACTCAATGATGGCGAAAGTCAGCTGGTTAAACAGTGTAAAATGAACTTAAAACGCAACGATGGAGAAACTCAGCTGGTTAAACAGAATAAGGCATTGTTAAAACACAACGATGGAAAAACTCATCTGGTTAAACAGTGTAAGGTGAAGTTAAAACAACGATGGAGAAACTCTGCGGGTTAAACTGTGTAAGGTGAAGTTAAAACACAACGATGGAGAAACTCTGCTGGTTAAACTGTGTAAGGTAAAATTAAAACACAACGATGGAGAAACTCTGCTGGTTGTACAGTGTAAAGTGAAGTTAATATGCAACGATGGAGAAACTCAGCTGGTGAAACAGTGTAAGGTGATGTTAAAACACAACGATGGAGAAACTCAGCTGGTTAAACAGTGTAATGTGAAGTAAAAATGCAATGATGGAGAATCTCAGCTGGTTAAACAGTGTAAAGTGAAGTTAAAACACCACGATGGAGAAACTCAGCTGGTTCAACGGTGTAAAATGAAGTTAAAGCACAATGTTGGCGAAACTCAGCTGGTTACACAGTGTAAGGTGAAGTTAAAACGCAACGATGGAGAAACTCAGCTGGTTAAACAGTGTAAGGTGAAGTAAAAACGCAATGATGGAGAATCTCAGCTGGTTAAACAGTGTAAAGGGAAGTTAAAACACCATGATGGAGAAACTCAGATGGTTAAACTCTGTAAGGTGTAGTTGAAGCAAAACAATGGAGAAGATGATCTGGTTAAACAGTGTAAAATGAACTAAAAACGCAACAATGGAGAAACTCAGCTTGTTAAACAGTATAAGGCGAAGTTAAAACACAACGATGGAAAAACTCATCTGGTTAAACATTGTAAAATGAACTTAAAACACAACGATGGAGAAACTCAGCTTGTTAAAGAGTATAAGGCGAAGTTAAAACACAACGATGGAAAAAATCATCTGGTTAAACAGTGTAAGGTCAAGTTAAAACACAACGATGGAGAAACTCTGCTGGTTAAACTGTGCAAGGTGAAGTTAAAACACAACGATGGAGAAACTCTGCTGGTTGTACAGTGTAAAGTGAAGTTAAAATGCAACGATGGAGAAACTCAGCTGGTGAAACAGTGTAAGGTGATGATAAAACACAATGATGAAGAAACTCAACTTGATGAACAGTGTAATGTGAAGTTAAACCACCACGATGGAGAAACTAGGCTGGTTAAACACTGTAAAGTGAAGTTAAAACGCTACAATGGAGATACTGCTGGTTAAACAATGTAAGGTGAAGTTAAAACACCACGATAGAGACACTCAGCTGGTTAAACAGTGTAAGGAGAAGGTAAAACACAACTATGGAGAAACTCAGCTGGTTTAACAGTGTAAAGTGAAGTTAAAACTCAATGATGGAGAAACTCAGCTGGTTAAACAGTGTAAGGTGAAGTTAAAACACGACGAAGGAGAAACTCAGCTGGTTAAACAGTGTAAGGAGAAGGTAAAACACAACTATGGAGAAACTCAGCTGGTGAAACAGTGTAAGGTGAATTTAAAACACCACGATGGAGAAACTCAGCTGGTTGAACGGTGTAAAGTGAAGTTAAAACGCAACGATGGAGTAACTCATCTGGTTAAAGAGTGTAAGGTGAAGTTAAAACACAATGATGGAGGAACACATTTGGTTCAACAGTGTAAAGTGTAGTGAAAACGCAACGATGGAGAAACTCAGCTGGTTAAACAGCGAAAGGTGAACTAAAAACAGAACGATGGAGAAACTAAGCTGGTTAAACAGTGTAAGGTGAAGTTAAAACACAATGATGAAGAAACTCAACTTGATGAACAGTGTAAGGTGAAATTAAACCACCACGATGGAGAAATTAGGCTGGTTAAACACTGTAAAATGAAGTTAAAACGCTACAATGGAGATACTGCTGGTTAAACAGTGTAAGGTGAAGTTAAAACACCACGATGGCGACACTCAGCTGGTTAAACAGTGTAAGGTGAAGTTAACGCACATCGTTGGTGAAACTCAGCTTGTTAAACAGTGTAAAGTGAAGTTAAAACTCAATGATGGAGAAACTCAGCTGGTTAAACAGTGTAAGGTGAAGTTAAAACACAAGAATGTAGAAACTACTGGTTAAAGAGTGTAAGGTCAAGTTAAAACACGACGAAGGAGAAACTCAGCTGGATAAACAGTGTAAGGAGAAGTTAAAACAATGATAGAGAAACTCAGCTGGTGAAACAGTGTAAGGTGAATTTAAAACACCACGATGGAGAAACTCAGCTGGTTGAACGGTGTAAAGTGAAGTTAAAACGCAACGATAGAGAAACTGATCTGGTTAAAGAGTGTAAGGTGAAGTTAAAACACAATGATGGAGGAATTCATCTGGTTCAACAGTGTAAAGTGAAGTGAAAACGCAACGATGGAGAAACTCAGCTGGTTAAACAGCGTAAGGTGAACTAAAAACAGAACGATGGAGAAACTCATCTGGTTAAACAGTGTAAAATGAACTTAAAACGCAACGATGGAGAAACTCATCTGGTTAAACAGTGTAAAATGAACTTAAAACGCAACGATGGAGAAACTCAGCTTGTTGAACAGTATAAGGCGAAGTTAAAACACAACGATGGAGGAACTCATCTGGTTAAACATTGTAAAATGAACTTAAAACACAACGATGGAGGAGATGATCTGGTTAAACAGTGTAAAATGAACTAAAAACGCAACAATGGAGAAACTCAGCTTGATAAACAGTATAAGGCGAAGTTAAAACACAACGATGGAAAAACTCATCTGGTTAAACAGTGTAAAATGAACTTAAAACACAACGATGGAGAAACTCAGCTTGTTAAACAGTATAAGGCGAAGTTAAAACACAACGATGGAAAAAATCATCTGGTTAAACAGTGTAAGGTCAAGTTAAAACACAACGATGGAGAAACTCTGCTGGTTAAACTGTGCAAGGTGAAGTTAAAACACAACGATGGAGAAACTCTGCTGGTTGTACAGTGTAAAGTGAAGTTAAAATGCAACGATGGAGAAACTCAGCTGGTGAAACAGTGTAAGGTGATGTTAAAACACAATGATGAAGAAACTCAACTTGATGAACAGTGTAAGGTGAAGTTAAACCACCACGATGGAGAAACTAGGCTGGTTAAACACTGTAAAGTGAACTTAAAACGCTACAATGGAGATACTGCTGGTTAAACAATGTAAGGTGAAGTTAAAACACCACGATGGAGACACTCAGCTGGTTAAACAGTGTAAGGAGAAGGTAAAACACAACTATGGAGAAACTCAGCTAGTTAAACCGTGTAAGGAGAAGTTAAAACAATGATGGAGAAACTTAGCTGGTGAAACAGTGTAAGGTGAATTTAAAACACCACGATGGAGAAACTCAGCTGGTTGAACGGTGTAAAGTGAAGTTAAAACGCAACGATGGAGTAACTCCTCTGGTTAAAGAGTGTAAGGTGAAGTTAAAACACAATGATGGAGGAACACTTTTGGTTCAACAGTGTAAAGTGTAGTGAAAACGCAACGATGGAGAAACTCAGCTGGTTAAACAGCGTAAGGTGAACTAAAAACAGAATGATGGAGAAACTAAGCTGGTTAAACAGTGTAAGGTGAAGTTAAAACACAATGATGAAGAAACTCAACTTGATGAACAGTGTCAGGTGAAATTAAACCACCACGATGGAGAAATTAGGCTGGTTAAACACTGTAAAGTGAAGTTAAAACGCTACAATGGAGATACTGCTGGTTAAACAGTGTAAGGTGAAGTTAAAACACCACGATGGCGACACTCAGCTGGTTAAACAGTGTAAGGTGAAGTTAAAGCACATCGTTGGAGAAACTCAGCTGGTTAAACAGTGTAAAGTGAAGTTAAAACTCAATGATGGAGAAACTCAGCTGGTTAAACAGTGTAAGGTGAAGTTAAAACACAAGAATGTAGAAACTACTGGTTAAAGTGTGTAAGGGCAAGTTAAAACACGACGAAGGAGAAACTCAGCTGGATAAACAGTGTAAGGAGAAGTTAAAACAATGAAAGAGAAACTCAGCTGGTGAAACAGTATAAGGTGAATTTAAAACACCACGTTGGAGAAACTCAGCTGGTTGAACGGTGTAAAGTGAAGTTAAAGCACAATGTTGGCGAAACTCAGCTGGTTACACAGTGTAAGGTGAAGTAAAAACGCAACGATGGAGAATCTCAGCTGGTTAAACAGTGTAAAGTGAAGTTAAAACACCACGATGGAGAAACTCAGTTGGTTAAACAGTGTAAGGTGTAGTTGAAGCACAACAATGGAGAAACTCAGCTGGTTAAACATTGCAAGGGATTTAAAACACAACGATGGATAAACTCAGCTGGTTAAACAGTGTAAGGTGAAGTTAAACCACTACGATGGAGAAACTCAGCAGGTTAAACAGTGTAAAGAGAAGTTACAACACAACGATGGAGAAACTCAGCTGGTTAAACAGTGTAAGATGAAGTTAAAACACCACGATGGAGAAACTCATCTGGTTAAACAGTGTAAAATGAACTTAAAACGCAACGATGGAGAAACTCATCTGGTTAAACAGTGTAAAATGAACTTAAAACGCAACGATGGAGAAACTCAGCTTGTTAAACAGTATAAGGCGAAGTTAAAACACAACGATGGAGAAACTCATCTGGTTAAACATTGTAAAATGAACTTAAAACACAACGATAGAGAAGCTGATCTGGTTAAACAGTGTAAAATGAACTTAAAACACAACGATGGAGAAACTCATCTGGTTAAACAGCGTAAAATGAACTTAAAACGCAACGATGGAGAAACTCATCTGGTTAAACAGTGTAAAATGAACTAAAAACGCAACAATGGAGAAACTCAGCTTGTTAAACAGTATAAGGCGAAGTTAAAACACAACGATGGAAAAACTCATCTGGTTAAACAGTGTAAAATGAACATAAAAGACAACGATGGAGAAACTCAGCTTGTTAAACAGTATAAGGCGAAGTTAAAACACAACGATGGAAAAAATCATCTGGTTAAACAGTGTAAGGTCAAGTTAAAACACAACGATGGAGAAACTCTGCTGGTTGTACAGTCTAAAGTGAAGTTAAAATGCAACGATGGAGAAACTCAGCTGGTGAAACAGTGCAAGGTGAAGTTAAAACACAATGATGAAAAAACTCAACTTGATGAACAGTGTAAGGTGAAGTTAAACCACCACGATGGAGAAACTAGGCTGGTTAAACACTGTAAAGTGAAGTTAAAACGCTACAATGGAGATACTGCTGGTTAAACAGTGTAAGGTGAAGTTAAAACACCACGATGGAGACACTCAGCTGGTTAAACAGTGTAAAGTGAAGTTAAAGCACAACGTTGGAGAAACTCAGCTGCTTAAACAGTGTAAAGTGAAGTTAAAACTCAATGATGGAGAAAGTCAGCTGGTTAAACAGTGTAAAATGAACTTAAAACGCAACGATGGAGAAACTCAGCTGGTTAAACAGTATAAGGCAAAGTTAAAACACAACGATGGAAAAACTCATCTGGTTAAACAGTGTAAGGTGAAGTTAAAACACAACGATGGAGAAACTCTGCGGGTTAAACTGTGTAAGGTGAAGTTAAAACACAACGATGGAGAAACTCTGCTGGTTAAACTGTGTAAGGTAAAATTAAAACACAACGATGGAGAAACTCTGCTGGTTGTACAGTGTAAAGTGAAGTTAAAATGCAACGATGGAGAAACTCAGCTGGTGAAACAGTGTAAGGTGATGTTAAAACACAACGATGGAGAAACTCAGCTGGTTAAACAGTGTAATGTGAAGTAAAAATGCAATGATGGCGAATCTCAGCTGGTTAAACAGTGTAAAGGGAAGTTAAAACACCGTGATGGAGACACTCAGATGGTTAAACTCTGTAAGGTGTAGTTGAAGCAAAACAATGGAGAAACTCAGCTGGGTAAACATTGCAAGGGATTTAAAACACAACGATGGATAATCTCAGCTGGTTAAACAGTGTAAGGTGAAGTTAAACCACAACGATGGAGAAACTCAGCTGGTTAAACAGTGTAAGATGAAGTTAAAACACAAAACGATGGAGAAACTCATCTGGTTAAACAGTGTAAAATGAACTTAAAACGCAACGATGGAGAAACTCATCTGGTTAAACAGTGTAAAATGAACTTAAAACGCAACGATGGAGAAACTCAGCTTGTTAAACAGTATAAGGCGAAGTTATAACACAACGATGTAGGAACTCATCTGGTTAAACTTTGTAAAATGAACTTAAAACACAACGATGGAGAAGATGATCTGGTTAAACAGTGTAAAATGAACTAAAAACGCAACAATGCAGAAACTTAGCTTGTTAAACAGTATAAGGCGAAGTTAAAACACAACGATGGAAAAACTCATCTGGTTAAACAGTGTAAAATGAACTTAAAACACAACGATGGAGAAACTCAGCTTGTTAAACAGTATAAGGCGAAGTTAAAACACAACGATGGAAAAAATCATCTGGTTAAACAGTGTAAGGTCAAGTTAAAACACAACGATGGAGAAACTCAGCTTGTTAAACAGTGTAAGTTGAAGTTAAAACACGACGAAGGAGAAACTCAGCAGGTTAAACAGTGTAAGGAGAAATTAAAACACAACTATGGAGAAACTCAGCTGGTGAAACAGTGTAAGGAGAAGTTAAAACACCACGATGGAGACACTCAGCTGGTTAAAAAGTGTAAAGTGAAGTTAAAACTCAATGATGGAGAAACTCAGCTGGTTAAACCGTGTAAAGTGAAGTTAAAACACCACGATGGAGAAACTCAGCTGGTTAAACAGTGTAAGGTGAAGTTAAAACACGACGAAGGAGAAACTCAGCTGGTTAAACAGTGTAAGGAGAAGGTAAAACACAACTATGGAGAAACTCAGCTGGTTAAACAGTGTAAGTAGAAGTTAAAACAATGATGGAGAAACTCAGCTGGTGAAACAGTGTAAGGTGAATTTAAAACACCACGATGGAGAAACTCAGCTGGTTGAACGGTGTAAAGTGAAGTTAAAACGCAACGATGGAGTAACTCATCTGGTTAAAGACAGCATCGAGTCCACGCTGCTGAAGATCCAGCTGCGCTGGATGGATCACGTCTCCAGAATGGAGGACCATCGCCTTTCCAAGATCGTGTTATATGGCGAGCTCTCCACTGGCCACCGTGACAGAGGTGCACCAAAGAAAAGGTAAAAGGACTGCCTAAAGAAATCTCTTGGTGCCTGCCACATTGACCACCGCCAGTGGGCTGATATCGCCTCAAACCGTGCATCTTGGCGCCTCACAATGTGGCTGGCAGCAACCTCCTTTGAAGAAGACCGCAGAGCCTACCTCACTGACAAAAGGCAAAGGAGGAAAAACCCAACACCCATCCCCAACCAACCAATTTTCCCCTGCAACCGCTGCAATCGTGTCTGCCTGTCACGCATCGGACTTGTCAGCCACAAACGAGTCTGCAGCTGTCGTGGACTTTTTACCCCCTCAATAAATCTTCGTTCGCGAAGCCAAGCCAGCCAAAGAGTGTAAGGTGAAGTTAAAACACAATGATGGAGGAACACATTTGGTTCAACAGTGTAAAGTGTAGTGAAAACGCAACGATGGAGAAACTCAGCTGGTTAAACAGCGTAAGGTGAACTAAAAACAGAACGATGGAGAAACTAAGCTGGTTAAACAGTGTAAGGTGAAGTTAAAACACAATGATGAAGAAACTCAACTTGATGAACAGTGTAAGGTGAAATTAAACCACCACGATGGAGAAATTAGGCTGGTTAAACACTGTAAAGTGAAGTTAAAACGCTACAATGGAGATACTGCTGGTTAAACAGTGTAAGGTGAAGTTAAAACACCACGATGGCGACACTCAGCTGGTTAAACAGTGTAAGGTGAAGTTAAAGCACATCGTTGGAGAACCTCAGCTTGTTAAACAGTGTAAGGTGAAGTTAAAACACAAGAATGTAGAAACTACTGGTTAAAGAGTGTAAGGTCAAGTTAAAACACGACGAAGGAGAAACTCAGCTGGATAAACAGTGTAAGGAGAAGTTAAAACAATGATAGAGAAACTCAGCTGGTGAAACAGTGTAAGGTGAATTTAAAACACCACGATGGAGAAACTCAGCTGGTTGAACGGTGTAAAGTGAAGTTAAAACGCAACGATGGAGAAACTGATCTGGTTAAAGAGTCTAAGGTGAAGTTAAAACACAATGATGGAGAAACTCAGCTGCTTAAACAGTGTAAACTGAAGTTAAAACTCAATGATGGAAAAACTCAGCTGGTTAAACAGTGTAAGGTGAAGTTAAAACACAAGAATGTAGAAACTGCTGGTTAAATAGTGTAAGGTGAAGTTAAAACACGACGAAGGAGAAACTCAGCTGGTTAAACAGTGTAAGGTGAAGTTAAACCACTACGATAGAGAACCTCAGCAGGTTAAACAGTGTAAAGAGAAGTTACAACACAACGATGGAGACACTCAGCTGGTTAAACAGTGTAAGATGAAGTTAAAACACAACGATGGAGAAACTCATCTGGTTAAACAGTGTAAAATGAACTTAAAATGCAACGATGGAGAAACTCATCTGGTTAAACAGTGTAAAAAGAACTTAAAACGCAACGATGGAGAAACTCAGCTTGTTAAACAGCATAAGGCGAAGTTAAAACACAACGATGGAGAAACTCAACTGGTTAAATAGTGTAAAATGAACTAAAAACGCAACAATGGAGAAACTCAGCTTGTTAAACAGTATAAGGCGAAGTTAAAACACAACGATGGAAAAACTCATCTGGTTAAACAGTGTAAAATGAACTTAAAACACAACGATGGAGAAACTCAGCTTGTTAAACAGTATAAGGCGAAGTTAAAACACAACGATGGAAAAAATCATCTGGTTAAACAGTGTAAGGTCAAGTTAAAACACAACGATGGAGAAACTCTGCTGGTTAAACTGTGCAAGGTGAAGTTAAAACACAACGATGGAGAAACTCAGCTGGTTAAACAGTGTAAAGTGAAGTTAAAACTCAATGATGGAGAAACTCAGCTGGTTAAACAGTGTAAGGTGAAGTTAAAACACAAGAATGTAGAAACTACTGGTTAAAGAGTGTAAGGTCAAGTTAAAACACGACGAAGGAGAAACTCAGCTGGATAAACAGTGTAAGGAGAAGTTAAAACAATGATAGAGAAACTCAGCTGGTGAAACAGTGTAAGGTGAATTTAAAACACCACGATGGAGAAACTCAGCTGGTTGAACGGTGTAAAGTGAAGTTAAAACGCAACGATAGAGAAACTGATCTGGTTAAAGAGTGTAAGGTGAAGTTAAAACACAATGATGGAGGAATTCATCTGGTTCAACAGTGTAAAGTGAAGTGAAAACGCAACGATGGAGAAACTCAGCTGGTTAAACAGCGTAAGGTGAACTATAAACAGAACGATGGAGAAACTCATCTGGTTAAACAGTGTAAAATGAACTTAAAACGCAATGATGGAGAAACTCATCTGGTTAAACAGTGTAAAATGAACTTAAAACGCAGCGATGGAGAAACTCAGCTTGTTGAACAGTATAAGGCGAAGTTAAAACACAACGATGGAGGAACTCATCTGGTTAAACATTGTAAAATGAACTTAAAACACAACGATGGAGAAGATGATCTGGTTAAACAGTGTAAAATGAACTAAAAACGCAACAATGGACAAACTCAGCTTGTTAAACAGCATAAGGCGAAGTTAAAACACAACGATGGAAAAACTCATCTGGTTAAACAGTGTAAAATGAACTTAAAACACAACGATGGAGAAACTCAGCTTGTTAAACAGTATAAGGCGAAGTTAAAACACAACGATGGAATAAATCATCTGGTTAAACAGTGTAAGGTCAAGTTAAAACACAACGATGGAGAAACTCTGCTGGTTAAACTGTGCAAGGTGAAGTTAAAACACAACGATGGAGAAACTCTGCTGGTTGTACAGTGTAAAGTGAAGTTAAAATGCAACGATGGAGAAACTCAGCTGGTGAAACAGTGTAAGGTGATGTTAAAACACAACGATGGAGGGACTCATCTGGTTAAACATTGTAAAATGAACTTAAAACACAACGATAGAGAAGCTGATCTGGTTAAACAGTGTAAAATGAACTTAAAACACAACGATGGAGAAACTCATCTGGTTAAACAGTGTAAAATGAACTTAAAACGCAACGATGGAGAAACTCATCTGGTTAAACAGTGTAAAATGAACTAAAAACGCAACAATGGAGAAACTCAGTTTGTTAAACAGTATAAGGCGAAGTTAAAACACAACGATGGAAAAACTCATCTGGTTAAACAGTGTAAAATGAACATAAAAGACAACGATGGAGAAACTCAGCTTGTTAAACAGTATAAGGCGAAGTTAAAACACAACGATGGAAAAAATCATCTGGTTAAACAGTGTAAGGTCAAGTTAAAACACAACGATGGAGAAACTCTGCTGGTTAAACTGTGCAAGGTGAAGTTAAAACACAACGATGGAGAAACTCTGCTGGTTGTACAGTGTAAAGTGAAGTTAAAATGCAACGATGGAGAAACTCAGCTGGTGAAACAGTGTAAGCTGATGTAAAAACACAATGATGAAGAAACTCAACTTGATGAACAGTGTAAGGTGAAGTTAAACCACCACGATGGAGAAACTAGGCTGGTTAAACACTGTAAAGTGAACTTAAAACGCTACAATGGAGATACTGCTGGTTAAACAATGTAAGGTGAAGTTAAAACACCACGATGGAGACACTCAGCTGGTTAAACAGTGTAAGGAGAAGGTAAAACACAACTATGGAGAAACTCAGCTAGTTAAACCGTGTAAGGAGAAGTTAAAACAATGATGGAGAAACTCAGCTGGTGAAACAGTGTCAGGTGAATTTAAAACACCACGATGGAGAAACTCAGCTGGTTGAACAGTGTAAAGTGAAGTTAAAACGCAACGATGGAGTAACTCCTCTGGTTAAAGAGTGTAAGGTGAAGTTAAAACACGACGAAGGAGAAACTCAGCTGGTTAAACAGTGTAAGGAGAAGGTAAAACACAACTATGGAGAAACTCAGCTGGTGAAACAGTGTAAGGTGAATTTAAAACACCACGATGGAGAAACTCAGCTGGTTGAACGGTGTAAAGTGAAGTTAAAACGCAACGATGGAGTAACTCATCTGGTTAAAGAGTGTAAGGTGAAGTTAAAACACAATGATGGAGGAACACATTTGGTTCAACAGTGTAAAGTGTAGTGAAAACGCAACGATGGAGAAACTCAGCTGGTTAAACAGCGAAAGGTGAACTAAAAACAGAACGATGGAGAAACTAAGCTGGTTAAACAGTGTAAGGTGAAGTTAAAACACAATGATGAAGAAACTCAACTTGATGAACAGTGTAAGGTGAAATTAAACCACCACGATGGAGAAATTAGGCTGGTTAAACACTGTAAAATGAAGTTAAAACGCTACAATGGAGATACTGCTGGTTAAACAGTGTAAGGTGAAGTTAAAACACCACGATGGCGACACTCAGCTGGTTAAACAGTGTAAGGTGAAGTTAACGCACATCGTTGGTGAAACTCAGCTTGTTAAACAGTGTAAAGTGAAGTTAAAACTCAATGATGGAGAAACTCAGCTGGTTAAACAGTGTAAGGTGAAGTTAAAACACAAGAATGTAGAAACTACTGGTTAAAGAGTGTAAGGTCAAGTTAAAACACGACGAAGGAGAAACTCAGCTGGATAAACAGTGTAAGGAGAAGTTAAAACAATGATAGAGAAACTCAGCTGGTGAAACAGTGTAAGGTGAATTTAAAACACCACGATGGAGAAACTCAGCTGGTTGAACGGTGTAAAGTGAAGTTAAAACGCAACGATAGAGAAACTGATCTGGTTAAAGAGTGTAAGGTGAAGTTAAAACACAATGATGGAGGAATTCATCTGGTTCAACAGTGTAAAGTGAAGTGAAAACGCAACGATGGAGAAACTCAGCTGGTTAAACAGCGTAAGGTGAACTAAAAACAGAACGATGGAGAAACTCATCTGGTTAAACAGTGTAAAATGAACTTAAAACGCAACGATGGAGAAACTCATCTGGTTAAACAGTGTAAAATGAACTTAAAACGCAACGATGGAGAAACTCAGCTTGTTGAACAGTATAAGGCGAAGTTAAAACACAACGATGGAGGAACTCATCTGGTTAAACATTGTAAAATGAACTTAAAACACAACGATGGAGGAGATGATCTGGTTAAACAGTGTAAAATGAACTAAAAACGCAACAATGGAGAAACTCAGCTTGATAAACAGTATAAGGCGAAGTTAAAACACAACGATGGAAAAACTCATCTGGTTAAACAGTGTAAAATGAACTTAAAACACAACGATGGAGAAACTCAGCTTGTTAAACAGTATAAGGCGAAGTTAAAACACAACGATGGAAAAAATCATCTGGTTAAACAGTGTAAGGTCAAGTTAAAACACAACGATGGAGAAACTCTGCTGGTTAAACTGTGCAAGGTGAAGTTAAAACACAACGATGGAGAAACTCTGCTGGTTGTACAGTGTAAAGTGAAGTTAAAATGCAACGATGGAGAAACTCAGCTGGTGAAACAGTGTAAGGTGATGTTAAAACACAATGATGAAGAAACTCAACTTGATGAACAGTGTAAGGTGAAGTTAAACCACCACGATGGAGAAACTAGGCTGGTTAAACACTGTAAAGTGAACTTAAAACGCTACAATGGAGATACTGCTGGTTAAACAATGTAAGGTGAAGTTAAAACACCACGATGGAGACACTCAGCTGGTTAAACAGTGTAAGGAGAAGGTAAAACACAACTATGGAGAAACTCAGCTAGTTAAACCGTGTAAGGAGAAGTTAAAACAATGATGGAGAAACTTAGCTGGTGAAACAGTGTAAGGTGAATTTAAAACACCACGATGGAGAAACTCAGCTGGTTGAACGGTGTAAAGTGAAGTTAAAACGCAACGATGGAGTAACTCCTCTGGTTAAAGAGTGTAAGGTGAAGTTAAAACACAATGATGGAGGAACACTTTTGGTTCAACAGTGTAAAGTGTAGTGAAAACGCAACGATGGAGAAACTCAGCTGGTTAAACAGCGTAAGGTGAACTAAAAACAGAATGATGGAGAAACTAAGCTGGTTAAACAGTGTAAGGTGAAGTTAAAACACAATGATGAAGAAACTCAACTTGATGAACAGTGTCAGGTGAAATTAAACCACCACGATGGAGAAATTAGGCTGGTTAAACACTGTAAAGTGAAGTTAAAACGCTACAATGGAGATACTGCTGGTTAAACAGTGTAAGGTGAAGTTAAAACACCACGATGGCGACACTCAGCTGGTTAAACAGTGTAAGGTGAAGTTAAAGCACATCGTTGGAGAAACTCAGCTGGTTAAACAGTGTAAAGTGAAGTTAAAACTCAATGATGGAGAAACTCAGCTGGTTAAACAGTGTAAGGTGAAGTTAAAACACAAGAATGTAGAAACTACTGGTTAAAGTGTGTAAGGGCAAGTTAAAACACGACGAAGGAGAAACTCAGCTGGATAAACAGTGTAAGGAGAAGTTAAAACAATGAAAGAGAAACTCAGCTGGTGAAACAGTATAAGGTGAATTTAAAACACCACGTTGGAGAAACTCAGCTGGTTGAACGGTGTAAAGTGAAGTTAAAGCACAATGTTGGCGAAACTCAGCTGGTTACACAGTGTAAGGTGAAGTAAAAACGCAACGATGGAGAATCTCAGCTGGTTAAACAGTGTAAAGTGAAGTTAAAACACCACGATGGAGAAACTCAGTTGGTTAAACAGTGTAAGGTGTAGTTGAAGCACAACAATGGAGAAACTCAGCTGGTTAAACATTGCAAGGGATTTAAAACACAACGATGGATAAACTCAGCTGGTTAAACAGTGTAAGGTGAAGTTAAACCACTACGATGGAGAAACTCAGCAGGTTAAACAGTGTAAAGAGAAGTTACAACACAACGATGGAGAAACTCAGCTGGTTAAACAGTGTAAGATGAAGTTAAAACACCACGATGGAGAAACTCATCTGGTTAAACAGTGTAAAATGAACTTAAAACGCAACGATGGAGAAACTCATCTGGTTAAACAGTGTAAAATGAACTTAAAACGCAACGATGGAGAAACTCAGCTTGTTAAACAGTATAAGGCGAAGTTAAAACACAACGATGGAGAAACTCATCTGGTTAAACATTGTAAAATGAACTTAAAACACAACGATAGAGAAGCTGATCTGGTTAAACAGTGTAAAATGAACTTAAAACACAACGATGGAGAAACTCATCTGGTTAAACAGCGTAAAATGAACTTAAAACGCAACGATGGAGAAACTCATCTGGTTAAACAGTGTAAAATGAACTAAAAACGCAACAATGGAGAAACTCAGCTTGTTAAACAGTATAAGGCGAAGTTAAAACACAACGATGGAAAAACTCATCTGGTTAAACAGTGTAAAATGAACATAAAAGACAACGATGGAGAAACTCAGCTTGTTAAACAGTATAAGGCGAAGTTAAAACACAACGATGGAAAAAATCATCTGGTTAAACAGTGTAAGGTCAAGTTAAAACACAACGATGGAGAAACTCTGCTGGTTGTACAGTCTAAAGTGAAGTTAAAATGCAACGATGGAGAAACTCAGCTGGTGAAACAGTGCAAGGTGAAGTTAAAACACAATGATGAAAAAACTCAACTTGATGAACAGTGTAAGGTGAAGTTAAACCACCACGATGGAGAAACTAGGCTGGTTAAACACTGTAAAGTGAAGTTAAAACGCTACAATGGAGATACTGCTGGTTAAACAGTGTAAGGTGAAGTTAAAACACCACGATGGAGACACTCAGCTGGTTAAACAGTGTAAAGTGAAGTTAAAGCACAACGTTGGAGAAACTCAGCTGCTTAAACAGTGTAAAGTGAAGTTAAAACTCAATGATGGAGAAAGTCAGCTGGTTAAACAGTGTAAAATGAACTTAAAACGCAACGATGGAGAAACTCAGCTGGTTAAACAGTATAAGGCAAAGTTAAAACACAACGATGGAAAAACTCATCTGGTTAAACAGTGTAAGGTGAAGTTAAAACACAACGATGGAGAAACTCTGCGGGTTAAACTGTGTAAGGTGAAGTTAAAACACAACGATGGAGAAACTCTGCTGGTTAAACTGTGTAAGGTAAAATTAAAACACAACGATGGAGAAACTCTGCTGGTTGTACAGTGTAAAGTGAAGTTAAAATGCAACGATGGAGAAACTCAGCTGGTGAAACAGTGTAAGGTGATGTTAAAACACAACGATGGAGAAACTCAGCTGGTTAAACAGTGTAATGTGAAGTAAAAATGCAATGATGGCGAATCTCAGCTGGTTAAACAGTGTAAAGGGAAGTTAAAACACCGTGATGGAGACACTCAGATGGTTAAACTCTGTAAGGTGTAGTTGAAGCAAAACAATGGAGAAACTCAGCTGGGTAAACATTGCAAGGGATTTAAAACACAACGATGGATAATCTCAGCTGGTTAAACAGTGTAAGGTGAAGTTAAACCACAACGATGGAGAAACTCAGCTGGTTAAACAGTGTAAGATGAAGTTAAAACACAAAACGATGGAGAAACTCATCTGGTTAAACAGTGTAAAATGAACTTAAAACGCAACGATGGAGAAACTCATCTGGTTAAACAGTGTAAAATGAACTTAAAACGCAACGATGGAGAAACTCAGCTTGTTAAACAGTATAAGGCGAAGTTATAACACAACGATGTAGGAACTCATCTGGTTAAACTTTGTAAAATGAACTTAAAACACAACGATGGAGAAGATGATCTGGTTAAACAGTGTAAAATGAACTAAAAACGCAACAATGGAGAAACTTAGCTTGTTAAACAGTATAAGGCGAAGTTAAAACACAACGATGGAAAAACTCATCTGGTTAAACAGTGTAAAATGAACTTAAAACACAACGATGGAGAAACTCAGCTTGTTAAACAGTATAAGGCGAAGTTAAAACACAACGATGGAAAAAATCATCTGGTTAAACAGTGTAAGGTCAAGTTAAAACACAACGATGGAGAAACTCAGCTTGTTAAACAGTGTAAGTTGAAGTTAAAACACGACGAAGGAGAAACTCAGCAGGTTAAACAGTGTAAGGAGAAATTAAAACACAACTATGGAGAAACTCAGCTGGTGAAACAGTGTAAGGAGAAGTTAAAACACCACGATGGAGACACTCAGCTGGTTAAAAAGTGTAAAGTGAAGTTAAAACTCAATGATGGAGAAACTCAGCTGGTTAAACCGTGTAAAGTGAAGTTAAAACACCACGATGGAGAAACTCAGCTGGTTAAACAGTGTAAGGTGAAGTTAAAACACGACGAAGGAGAAACTCAGCTGGTTAAACAGTGTAAGGAGAAGGTAAAACACAACTATGGAGAAACTCAGCTGGTTAAACAGTGTAAGTAGAAGTTAAAACAATGATGGAGAAACTCAGCTGGTGAAACAGTGTAAGGTGAATTTAAAACACCACGATGGAGAAACTCAGCTGGTTGAACGGTGTAAAGTGAAGTTAAAACGCAACGATGGAGTAACTCATCTGGTTAAAGACAGCATCGAGTCCACGCTGCTGAAGATCCAGCTGCGCTGGATGGATCACGTCTCCAGAATGGAGGACCATCGCCTTTCCAAGATCGTGTTATATGGCGAGCTCTCCACTGGCCACCGTGACAGAGGTGCACCAAAGAAAAGGTAAAAGGACTGCCTAAAGAAATCTCTTGGTGCCTGCCACATTGACCACCGCCAGTGGGCTGATATCGCCTCAAACCGTGCATCTTGGCGCCTCACAATGTGGCTGGCAGCAACCTCCTTTGAAGAAGACCGCAGAGCCTACCTCACTGACAAAAGGCAAAGGAGGAAAAACCCAACACCCATCCCCAACCAACCAATTTTCCCCTGCAACCGCTGCAATCGTGTCTGCCTGTCACGCATCGGACTTGTCAGCCACAAACGAGTCTGCAGCTGTCGTGGACTTTTTACCCCCTCAATAAATCTTCGTTCGCGAAGCCAAGCCAGCCAAAGAGTGTAAGGTGAAGTTAAAACACAATGATGGAGGAACACATTTGGTTCAACAGTGTAAAGTGTAGTGAAAACGCAACGATGGAGAAACTCAGCTGGTTAAACAGCGTAAGGTGAACTAAAAACAGAACGATGGAGAAACTAAGCTGGTTAAACAGTGTAAGGTGAAGTTAAAACACAATGATGAAGAAACTCAACTTGATGAACAGTGTAAGGTGAAATTAAACCACCACGATGGAGAAATTAGGCTGGTTAAACACTGTAAAGTGAAGTTAAAACGCTACAATGGAGATACTGCTGGTTAAACAGTGTAAGGTGAAGTTAAAACACCACGATGGCGACACTCAGCTGGTTAAACAGTGTAAGGTGAAGTTAAAGCACATCGTTGGAGAACCTCAGCTTGTTAAACAGTGTAAGGTGAAGTTAAAACACAAGAATGTAGAAACTACTGGTTAAAGAGTGTAAGGTCAAGTTAAAACACGACGAAGGAGAAACTCAGCTGGATAAACAGTGTAAGGAGAAGTTAAAACAATGATAGAGAAACTCAGCTGGTGAAACAGTGTAAGGTGAATTTAAAACACCACGATGGAGAAACTCAGCTGGTTGAACGGTGTAAAGTGAAGTTAAAACGCAACGATGGAGAAACTGATCTGGTTAAAGAGTCTAAGGTGAAGTTAAAACACAATGATGGAGAAACTCAGCTGCTTAAACAGTGTAAACTGAAGTTAAAACTCAATGATGGAAAAACTCAGCTGGTTAAACAGTGTAAGGTGAAGTTAAAACACAAGAATGTAGAAACTGCTGGTTAAATAGTGTAAGGTGAAGTTAAAACACGACGAAGGAGAAACTCAGCTGGTTAAACAGTGTAAGGTGAAGTTAAACCACTACGATAGAGAACCTCAGCAGGTTAAACAGTGTAAAGAGAAGTTACAACACAACGATGGAGACACTCAGCTGGTTAAACAGTGTAAGATGAAGTTAAAACACAACGATGGAGAAACTCATCTGGTTAAACAGTGTAAAATGAACTTAAAATGCAACGATGGAGAAACTCATCTGGTTAAACAGTGTAAAAAGAACTTAAAACGCAACGATGGAGAAACTCAGCTTGTTAAACAGCATAAGGCGAAGTTAAAACACAACGATGGAGAAACTCAACTGGTTAAATAGTGTAAAATGAACTAAAAACGCAACAATGGAGAAACTCAGCTTGTTAAACAGTATAAGGCGAAGTTAAAACACAACGATGGAAAAACTCATCTGGTTAAACAGTGTAAAATGAACTTAAAACACAACGATGGAGAAACTCAGCTTGTTAAACAGTATAAGGCGAAGTTAAAACACAACGATGGAAAAAATCATCTGGTTAAACAGTGTAAGGTCAAGTTAAAACACAACAATGGAGAAACTCTGCTGGTTAAACTGTGCAAGGTGAAGTTAAAACACAACGATGGAGAAACTCAGCTGGTTAAACAGTGTAAAGTGAAGTTAAAACTCAATGATGGAGAAACTCAGCTGGTTAAACAGTGTAAGGTGAAGTTAAAACACAAGAATGTAGAAACTACTGGTTAAAGAGTGTAAGGTCAAGTTAAAACACGACGAAGGAGAAACTCAGCTGGATAAACAGTGTAAGGAGAAGTTAAAACAATGATAGAGAAACTCAGCTGGTGAAACAGTGTAAGGTGAATTTAAAACACCACGATGGAGAAACTCAGCTGGTTGAACGGTGTAAAGTGAAGTTAAAACGCAACGATAGAGAAACTGATCTGGTTAAAGAGTGTAAGGTGAAGTTAAAACACAATGATGGAGGAATTCATCTGGTTCAACAGTGTAAAGTGAAGTGAAAACGCAACGATGGAGAAACTCAGCTGGTTAAACAGCGTAAGGTGAACTATAAACAGAACGATGGAGAAACTCATCTGGTTAAACAGTGTAAAATGAACTTAAAACGCAATGATGGAGAAACTCATCTGGTTAAACAGTGTAAAATGAACTTAAAACGCAGCGATGGAGAAACTCAGCTTGTTGAACAGTATAAGGCGAAGTTAAAACACAACGATGGAGGAACTCATCTGGTTAAACATTGTAAAATGAACTTAAAACACAACGATGGAGAAGATGATCTGGTTAAACAGTGTAAAATGAACTAAAAACGCAACAATGGACAAACTCAGCTTGTTAAACAGCATAAGGCGAAGTTAAAACACAACGATGGAAAAACTCATCTGGTTAAACAGTGTAAAATGAACTTAAAACACAACGATGGAGAAACTCAGCTTGTTAAACAGTATAAGGCGAAGTTAAAACACAACGATGGAATAAATCATCTGGTTAAACAGTGTAAGGTCAAGTTAAAACACAACGATGGAGAAACTCTGCTGGTTAAACTGTGCAAGGTGAAGTTAAAACACAACGATGGAGAAACTCTGCTGGTTGTACAGTGTAAAGTGAAGTTAAAATGCAACGATGGAGAAACTCAGCTGGTGAAACAGTGTAAGGTGATGTTAAAACACAACGATGGAGGGACTCATCTGGTTAAACATTGTAAAATGAACTTAAAACACAACGATAGAGAAGCTGATCTGGTTAAACAGTGTAAAATGAACTCAAAACACAACGATGGAGAAACTCATCTGGTTAAACAGTGTAAAATGAACTTAAAACGCAACGATGGAGAAACTCATCTGGTTAAACAGTGTAAAATGAACTAAAAACGCAACAATGGAGAAACTCAGTTTGTTAAACAGTATAAGGCGAAGTTAAAACACAACGATGGAAAAACTCATCTGGTTAAACAGTGTAAAATGAACATAAAAGACAACGATGGAGAAACTCAGCTTGTTAAACAGTATAAGGCGAAGTTAAAACACAACGATGGAAAAAATCATCTGGTTAAACAGTGTAAGGTCAAGTTAAAACACAACGATGGAGAAACTCTGCTGGTTAAACTGTGCAAGGTGAAGTTAAAACACAACGATGGAGAAACTCTGCTGGTTGTACAGTGTAAAGTGAAGTTAAAATGCAACGATGGAGAAACTCAGCTGGTGAAACAGTGTAAGCTGATGTAAAAACACAATGATGAAGAAACTCAACTTGATGAACAGTGTAAGGTGAAGTTAAACCACCACGATGGAGAAACTAGGCTGGTTAAACACTGTAAAGTGAACTTAAAACGCTACAATGGAGATACTGCTGGTTAAACAATGTAAGGTGAAGTTAAAACACCACGATGGAGACACTCAGCTGGTTAAACAGTGTAAGGAGAAGGTAAAACACAACTATGGAGAAACTCAGCTAGTTAAACCGTGTAAGGAGAAGTTAAAACAATGATGGAGAAACTCAGCTGGTGAAACAGTGTCAGGTGAATTTAAAACACCACGATGGAGAAACTCAGCTGGTTGAACAGTGTAAAGTGAAGTTAAAACGCAACGATGGAGTAACTCCTCTGGTTAAAGAGTGTAAGGTGAAGTTAAAACACAATGATGGAGGAACACTTTTGGTTCAACAGTGTAAAGTGTAGTGAAAACGCAACGATGGAGAAACTCAGCTGGTTAAACAGCGTAAGGTGAACTAAAAACAGAATGATGGAGAAACTAAGCTGGTTAAACAGTGTAAGGTGAAGTTAAAACACAATGATGAAGAAACTCAACTTGATGAACAGTGTCAGGTGAAATTAAACCACCACGATGGAGAAATTAGGCTGGTTAAACACTGTAAAGTGAAGTTAAAACGCTACAATGGAGATACTGCTGGTTAAACAGTGTAAGGTGAAGTTAAAACACCACGATGGCGACACTCAGCTGGTTAAACAGTGTAAGGTGAAGTTAAAGCACATCGTTGGAGAAACTCAGCTGGTTAAACAGTGTAAAGTGAAGTTAAAACTCAATGATGGAGAAACTCAGCTGGTTAAACAGTGTAAGGTGAAGTTAAAACACAAGAATGTAGAAACTACTGGGTAAAGAGTGTAAGGGCAAGTTAAAACACGACAAAGGAGAAACTCAGCTGGATAAACAGTGTAAGGAGAAGTTAAAACAATGAAAGAGAAACTCAGCTGGTGAAACAGTATAAGGTGAATTTAAAACACCACGTTGGAGAAACTCAGCTGGTTGAACGGTGTAAAGTGAAGTTAAAATGCAACGATGGAGAAACTGATCTGGTTAAAGAGTGTAAGGTGAAGTTAAAACACAATGATGGAGGAACTCATCTGGTTCAACAGTGTAAAGTGAAGTGAAAACGCAACGATGGATAAACTCAGCTGGTTAAACAGCGTAAGGTGAAGTAAAAACACAACGATGGAGAAACTAAGCTGGTTAAACAGTGAAAAGTGAAGTTAAAACACCACGATGGAGAAACTCGGCTGTTTAAAAAGTGTAAGGTGAAGTTAAAACACGACGAAGGAGAAACTCAGCTGGTTAAACAGTGTAAGGAGAAGTTAAAACACAACTATGGAGAAACTCAGCTGGTTAAACAGTATAAGGAGTAGTTAAAACACCACAATGGAGTAACTCAGCTGGTTAAACAGTGTAAAGTGAAGTTAAAGCACAATGTTGGCGAAACTCAGCTGGTTACACAGTGTAAGGTGAAGTTAAAACGCAACGATGGAGAAACTCAGCTGGTTAAACAGTGTAAGGTGAAGTAAAAACGCAACGATGGAGAATCTCAGCTGGTTAAACAGTGTAAAGTGAAGTTAAAACACCACGATGGAGAAACTCAGATGGTTAAACTGTGTAAGGTGTAGTTGAAGCACAACAATGGAGAAACTCAGCTGGTTAAACATTGCAAGGGATTTGAAACACAACGATGGATAAACTCAGCTGGTTAAACAGTGTCAGGTGAAGTTAAACCACTACGATGGAGAAACTCAGCAGGTTAAACAGTGTAAAGAGAAGTTACAACACAACGATGGAGAAACTCAGCTGGTTAAACAGTGTAAGATGAAGTTAAAACACAACGATGGAGAAACTCATCTGGTTAAACAGTGTAAAATGAACTTAAAACGCAACGATGGAGAAACTCATCTGGTTAAACAGTGTAAAATGAACTTAAAACGCAACGATGGAGAAACTCAGCTTGTTAAACAGTATAAGGCGAAGTTAAACACAACGATGGAGGAACTCATCTGGTTAAACATTGTAAAATGAACTTAAAACACAACGATAGAGAAGCTGATCTGGTTAAACAGTGTAAAATGAACTTAAAACACAACGATGGAGAAACTCATCTGGTTAAACAGTGTAAAATGAACTTAAAACGCAACGATGGAGAAACTCATCTGGTTAAACAGTGTAAAATGAACTAAAAAAGCAACAATGGAGAAACTCAGTTTGTTAAACAGTATAAGGCGAAGTTAAAACACAACGATGGAAAAACTCATCTGGTTAAACAGTGTAAAATGAACATAAAAGACAACGATGGAGAAACTCAGCTTGTTAAACAGTATAAGGCGAAGTTAAAACACAACGATGGAAAAAATCATCTGGTTAAACAGTGTAAGGTCAAGTTAAAACACAACGATGGAGAAACTCTGCTGGTTGTACAGTGTAAAGTGAAGTTAAAATGCAACGATGGAGAAACTCAGCTGGTGAAACAGTGTAAGGTGATGTTAAAACACAATGATGAAGAAACTCAACTTGATGAACAGTGTAAGGTGAAGTTAAACCACCACGATGGAGAAACTAGGCTGGTTAAACACTGTAAAGTGAAGTTAAAACGCTACAATGGAGATACTGCTGGTTAAACAGTGTAAGGTGAAGTTAAAACACCACGATGGAGACACTCAGCTGGTTAAACAGTTTAAAGTGAAGTTAAAGCACAACGTTGGAGAAACTCAGCTGCTTAAACAGTGTAAAGTGAAGTTAAAACTCAATGATGGCGAAAGTCAGCTGGTTAAACAGTGTAAAATGAACTTAAAACGCAACGATGGAGAAACTCAGCTGGTTAAACAGTATAAGGCAAAGTTAAAACACAACGATGGAAAAACTCATCTGGTTAAACAGTGTAAGGTGAAGTTAAAACACAACGATGGAGAAACTCTGCGGGTTAAACTGTGTAAGGTGAAGTTAAAACACCACGATGGAGAAACTCAGCTGGTTCAACGGTGTAAAATGAAGTTAAAGCACAATGTTGGCGAAACTCAGCTGGTTACACAGTGTAAGGTGAAGTTAAAACGCAACGATGGAGAAACTCAGCTGGTTAAACAGTGTAAGGTGAAGTAAAAACGCAATGATGGAGAATCTCAGCTGGTTAAACAGTGTAAAGGGAAGTTAAAACACCATGATGGAGAATCTCAGATGGTTAAACTCTGTAAGGTGTAGTTGAAGCAAAACAATGGAGAAACTCAGCTGGGTAAACATTGCAAGGGATTTAAAACACAACGATGGATAAACTCAGCTGGTTAAAAAGTGTAAGGTGAAGTTAAACCACAACGATGGAGAAACTCAGCTGGTAAAACAGTGTAAGATGAAGTTAAAACGCAACGATGGAGAAACTCATCTGGTTAAACAGTGTAAAATGAACTTAAAATGCAACGATGGAGGAACTCATCTGGTTAAACAGTGTAAAATAAACTTAAAACGCAACGATGGAGAAACTCAGCTTGTTAAACAGTATAAGGCGAAGTTATAACACAACGATGGAGGAACTCATCTAGTTAAACTTTGTAAAATGAACTTAAAACACAACGATGGAGAAGATGATCTGGTTAAACAGTGTAAAATGAACTAAAAACGCAACAATGGAGAAACTCAGCTTGTTAAACAGTATAAGGCGAAGTTAAAACACAACGATGGAAAAACTCATCTGGTTAAACAGTGTAAAATGAACTTAAAACACAACGATGGAGAAACTCAGCTTGTTAAAGAGTATAAGGCGAAGTTAAAACACAACGATGGAAAAAATCATCTGGTTAAACAGTGTAAGGTCAAGTTAAAACACAACGATGGAGAAACTCTGCTGGTTAAACTGTGCAAGGTGAAGTTAAAACACAACGATGGAGAAACTCTGCTGGTTGTACAGTGTAAAGTGAAGTTAAAATGCAACGATGGAGAAACTCAGCTGGTGAAACAGTGTAAGGTGATGATAAAACACAATGATGAAGAAACTCAACTTGATGAACAGTGTAATGTGAAGTTAAACCACCACGATGGAGAAACTAGGCTGGTTAAACATTGTAAAGTGAAGTTAAAACGCTACAATGGAGATACTGCTGGTTAAACAATGTAAGGTGAAGTTAAAACACCACGATGGAGACACTCAGCTGGTTAAACAGTGTAAGGAGAAGGTAAAACACAACTATGGAGAAACTCAGCTGGTTAAACAGTGTAAAGTGAAGTTAAAACTCAATGATGGAGAAACTCAGCTGGTTAAACAGTGTAAGGTGAAGTTAAAACACGACGAAGGAGAAACTCAGCTGGTTAAACAGTGTAAGGAGAAGGTAAAACACAACTATGGAGAAACTCAGCTGGTTAAACAGTGTAAGTAGAAGTTAAAACAATGATGGAGAAACTCAGCTGGTGAAACAGTGTAAGGTGAATTTAAAACACCACGATGGAGAAACTCAGCTGGTTGAACGGTGTAAAGTGAAGTTAAAACGCAACGATGGAGTAACTCATCTGGTTAAAGAGTGTAAGGTGAAGTTAAAACACAATGATGGAGGAACACATTTGGTTCAACAGTGTAAAGTGTAGTGAAAACGCAACGATGGAGAAACTCAGCTGGTTAAACAGCGAAAGGTGAACTAAAAACAGAACGATGGAGAAACTAAGCTGGTTAAACAGTGTAAGGTGAAGTTAAAACACAATGATGAAGAAACTCAACTTGATGAACAGTGTAAGGTGAAATTAAACCACCACGATGGAGAAATTAGGCTGGTTAAACACTGTAAAATGAAGTTAAAACGCTACAATGGAGATACTGCTGGTTAAACAGTGTAAGGTGAAGTTAAAACACCACGATGGCGACACTCAGCTGGTTAAACAGTGTAAGGTGAAGTTAAAGCACATCGTTGGTGAAACTCAGCTTGTTAAACAGTGTAAAGTGAAGTTAAAACTCAATGATGGAGAAACTCAGCTGGTTAAACAGTGTAAGGTGAAGTTAAAACACAGAATGTAGAAACTACTGGTTAAAGAGTGTAAGGTCAAGTTAAAACACGACGAAGGAGAAACTCAGCTGGATAAACAGTGTAAGGAGAAGTTAAAACAATGATAGAGAAACTCAGCTGGTGAAACAGTGTAAGGTGAATTGAAAACACCATGATGGAGAAACTCAGCTGGTTGAACGGTGTAAAGTGAAGTTAAAACGCAACGATAGAGAAACTGATCTGGTTAAAGAGTGTAAGGTGAAGTTAAAACACAATGATGGAGGAATTCATCTGGTTCAACAGTGTAAAGTGAAGTGAAAACGCAACGATGGAGAAACTCAGCTGGTTAAACAGCGTAAGGTGAACTAAAAACAGAACGATGGAGAAACTCATCTGGTTAAACAGTGTAAAATGAACTTAAAACGCAACGATGGAGAAACTCATCTGGTTAAACAGTGTAAAATGAACTTAAAACGCAACGATGGAGAAACTCAGCTTGTTGAACAGTATAAGGCGAAGTTAAAACACAACGATGGAGGAACTCATCTGGTTAAACATTGTAAAATGAACTTAAAACACAACGATGGAGAAGATAATCTGGTTAAACAGTGTAAAATGAACTAAAAACGCAACAATGGAGAAACTCAGCTTGTTAAACAGTATAAGGCGAAGTTAAAACACAACGATGGAAAAACTCATCTGGTTAAACAGTGTAAAATGAACTTAAAACACAACGATGGAGAAACTCAGCTTGTTAAACAGTATAAGGCGAAGTTAAAACACAACGATGGAAAAAATCATCTGGTTAAACAGTGTAAGGTCAAGTTAAAACACAACGATGGAGAAACTCTGCTGGTTAAACTGTGCAAGGTGAAGTTAAAACACAACGATGGAGAAACTCTGCTGGTTGTACAGTGTAAAGTGAAGTTAAAATGCAACGATGGAGAAACTCAGCTGGTGAAACAGTGTAAGGTGATGTTAAAACACAACGATGGAGGAACTCATCTGGTTAAACATTGTAAAATGAACTTAAAACAGAACGATGGAGAAACTCATCTGGTTAAACAGTGTAAAATGAACTTAAAACGCAACGATGGAGAAACTCATCTGGTTAAACAGTGTAAAATGAACTAAAAACGCAACAATGGAGAAACTCAGTTTGTTAAACAGTATAAGGCGAAGTTAAAACACAACGATGGAAAAACTCATCTGGTTAAACAGTGTAAAATGAACATAAAAGACAACGATGGAGAAACTCAGCTTGTTAAACAGTATAAGGCGAAGTTAAAACACAACGATGGAAAAAATCATCTGGTTAAACAGTGTAAGGTCAAGTTAAAACACAACGATGGAGAAACTCTGCTGGTTGTACAGTCTAAAGTGAAGTTAAAATGCAACGATGGAGAAACTCAGCTGGTGAAACAGTGTAAGGTGAAGTTAAAACACAATGATGAAGAAACTCAACTTGATGAACAGTGTAAGGTGAAGTTAAACCACCACGATGGAGAAACTAGGCCGGTTAAACACTGTAAAGTGAAGTTAAAACGCTACAATGGAGATACTGCTGGTTAAACAGTGTAAGGTGAAGTTAAAACACCACGATGGCGACACTCAGCTGGTTAAACAGTGTAAGGTGAAGTTAAAGCACATCGTTGGAGAAACTCAGCTGGTTAAACAGTGTAAAGTGAAGTTAAAACTCAATGATGGAGAAACTCAGCTGGTTAAACAGTGTAAGGTGAAGTTAAAACACAAGAATGTAGAAACTACTGGGTAAAGAGTGTAAGGGCAAGTTAAAACACGACGAAGGAGAAACTCAGCTGGATAAACAGTGTAAGGAGAAGTTAAAACAATGAAAGAGAAACTCAGCTGGTGAAACAGTATAAGGTGAATTTAAAACACCACGTTGGAGAAACTCAGCTGGTTGAACGGTGTAAAGTGAAGTTAAAATGCAACGATGGAGAAACTGATCTGGTTAAAGAGTGTAAGGTGAAGTTAAAACACAATGATGGAGGAACTCATCTGGTTCAACAGTGTAAAGTGAAGTGAAAACGCAACGATGGAGAAACTCAGCTGGTTAAACAGCGTAAGGTGAAGTAAAAACACAACGATGGAGAAACTAAGCTGGTTAAACAGTGAAAAGTGAAGTTAAAACACCACGATGGAGAAACTCAGCTGTTTAAACAGTGTAAGGTGAAGTTAAAACACGACGAAGGAGAAACTCAGCTGGTTAAACAGTGTAAGGAGAAGTTAAAACACAACTATGGAGAAACTCAGCTGGTTAAACAGTATAAGGAGTAGTTAAAACACCACAATGGAGTAACTCAGCTGGTTAAACAGTGTAAAGTGAAGTTAAAGCACAATGTTGGCGAAACTCAGCTGGTTACACAGTGTAAGGTGAAGTTAAAACGCAACGATGGAGAAACTCAGCTGGTTAAACAGTGTAAGGTGAAGTAAAAACGCAACGATGGAGAATCTCAGCTGGTTAAACAGTGTAAAGTGAAGTTAAAACACCACGATGGAGAAACTCAGATGGTTAAACTGTGTAAGGTGTAGTTGAAGCACAACAATGGAGAAACTCAGCTGGTTAAACATTGCAAGGGATTTGAAACACAACGATGGATAAACTCAGCTGGTTAAACAGTGTCAGGTGAAGTTAAACCACTACGATGGAGAAACTCAGCAGGTTAAACAGTGTAAAGAGAAGTTACAACACAACGATGGAGAAACTCAGCTGGTTAAACAGTGTAAGATGAAGTTAAAACACAACGATGGAGAAACTCATCTGGTTAAACAGTGTAAAATGAACTTAAAACGCAACGATGGAGAAACTCATCTGGTTAAACAGTGTAAAATGAACTTAAAACGCAACGATGGAGAAACTCAGCTTGTTAAACAGTATAAGGCGAAGTTAAACACAACGATGGAGGAACTCATCTGGTTAAACATTGTAAAATGAACTTAAAACACAACGATAGAGAAGCTGATCTGGTTAAACAGTGTAAAATGAACTTAAAACACAACGATGGAGAAACTCATCTGGTTAAACAGTGTAAAATGAACTTAAAACGCAACGATGGAGAAACTCATCTGGTTAAACAGTGTAAAATGAACTAAAAAAGCAACAATGGAGAAACTCAGTTTGTTAAACAGTATAAGGCGAAGTTAAAACACAACGATGGAAAAACTCCTCTGGTTAAACAGTGTAAAATGAACATAAAAGACAACGATGGAGAAACTCAGCTTGTTAAACAGTATAAGGCGAAGTTAAAACACAACGATGGAAAAAATCATCTGGTTAAACAGTGTAAGGTCAAGTTAAAACACAACGATGGAGAAACTCTGCTGGTTGTACAGTCTAAAGTGAAGTTAAAATGCAACGATGGAGAAACTCAGCTGGTGAAACAGTGTAAGTTGAAGTTAAAACACAATGATGAAGAAACTCAACTTGATGAACAGTGTAAGGTGAAGTTAAACCACCACGATGGAGAAACTAGGCTGGTTAAACACTGTAAAGTGAAGTTAAAACGCTACAATGGAGATACTGCTGGTTAAACAGTGTAAGGTGAAGTTAAAACACCACGATGGAGACACTCAGCTGGTTAAACAGTTTAAAGTGAAGTTAAAGCACAACGTTGGAGAAACTCAGCTGCTTAAACAGTGTAAAGTGAAGTTAAAACTCAATGATGGCGAAAGTCAGCTGGTTAAACAGTGTAAAATGAACTTAAAACGCAACGATGGAGAAACTCAGCTGGTTAAACAGTATAAGGCAAAGTTAAAACACAACGATGGAAAAACTCATCTGGTTAAACAGTGTAAGGTGAAGTTAAAACACAACGATGGAGAAACTCTGCGGGTTAAACTGTGTAAGGTGAAGTTAAAACACCACGATGGAGAAACTCAGCTGGTTCAACGGTGTAAAATGAAGTTAAAGCACAATGTTGGCGAAACTCACCTGGTTACACAGTGTAAGGTGAAGTTAAAACGCAACGATGGAGAAACTCAGCTGGTTAAACAGTGTAAGGTGAAGTAAAAACGCAATGATGGAGAATCTCAGCTGGTTAAACAGTGTAAAGGGAAGTTAAAACACCATGATGGAGAATCTCAGATGGTTAAACTCTGTAAGGTGTAGTTGAAGCAAAACAATGGAGAAACTCAGCTGGGTAAACATTGCAAGGGATTTAAAACACAACGATGGATAAACTCAGCTGGTTAAAAAGTGTAAGGTGAAGTTAAACCACAACGATGGAGAAACTCAGCTGGTAAAACAGTGTAAGATGAAGTTAAAACGCAACGATGGAGAAACTCATCTGGTTAAACAGTGTAAAATGAACTTAAAATGCAACGATGGAGGAACACATCTGGTTAAACAGTGTAAAATAAACTTAAAACGCAACGATGGAGAAACTCAGCTTGTTAAACAGTATAAGGCGAAGTTAAAACACAACGATGGAAAAAATCATCTGGTTAAACAGTGTAAGGTCAAGTTAAAACACAACGATGGAGAAACTCTGCTGGTTAAACTGTGCAAGGTGAAGTTAAAACACAACGATGGAGAAACTCTGCTGGTTGTACAGTGTAAAGTGAAGTTAAAATGCAACGATGGAGAAACTCAGCTGGTGAAACAGTGTAAGGTGATGTTAAAACACAACGATGGAGGAACTCATCTGGTTAAACATTGTAAAATGAACTTAAAACACAACGATAGAGAAGCTGATCTGGTTAAACAGTGTAAAATGAACTTAAAACACAACGATGGAGAAACTCATCTGGTTAAACAGTGTAAAATGAACTTAAAACGCAACGATGGAGAAACTCATCTGGTTAAACAGTGTAAAATGAACTAAAAACGCAACAATGGAGAAACTCAGTTTGTTAAACAGTATGAGGCGAAGTTAAAACACAACGATGGAAAAACTCATCTGGTTAAACAGTGTAAAATGAACATAAAAGACAACGATGGAGAAACTCAGCTTGTTAAACAGTATAAGGCGAAGTTAAAACACAACGATGGAAAAAATCATCTGGTTAAACAGTGTAAGGTCAAGTTAAAACACAACGATGGAGAAACTCTGCTGGTTGTACAGTCTAAAGTGAAGTTAAAATGCAACGATGGAGAAACTCAGCTGGTGAAACAGTGTAAGGTGAAGTTAAAACACAATGATGAAGAAACTCAACTTGATGAACAGTGTAAGGTGAAGTTAAACCACCACGATGGAGAAACTAGGCCGGTTAAACACTGTAAAGTGAAGTTAAAACGCTACAATGGAGATACTGCTGGTTAAACAGTGTAAGGTGAAGTTAAAACACCACGATGGCGACACTCAGCTGGTTAAACAGTTTAAAGTGAAGTTAAAGCACAACGTTGGAGAAACTCAGCTGCTTAAACAGTGTAAAGTGAAGTTAAAACTCAATGATGGCGAAAGTCAGCTGGTTAAACAGTGTAAAATGAACTTAAAACGCAACGATGGAGAAACTCAGCTGGTTAAACAGAATAAGGCATTGTTAAAACACAACGATGGAAAAACTCAGCTGGTTGAACGGTGTAAAGTGAAGTTAAAACGCAACGATGGAGTAACTCATCTGGTTAAAGAGTGTAAGGTGAAGTTAAAACACAACGATGGAGAAACTCTGCGGGTTAAACTGTGTAAGGTGAAGTTAAAACACAACGATGGAGAAACTCTGCTGGTTAAACTGTGTAAGGTAAAATTAAAACACAACGATGGAGAAACTCTGCTGGTTGTACAGTGTAAAGTGAAGTTAATATGCAACGATGGAGAAACTCAGCTGGTGAAACAGTGTAAGGTGATGTTAAAACACAACGATGGAGAAACTCAGCTGGTTAAACAGTGTAATGTGAAGTAAAAATGCAATGATGGAGAATCTCAGCTGGTTAAACAGTGTAAAGTGAAGTTAAAACACCACGATGGAGAAACTCAGCTGGTTCAACGGTGTAAAATGAAGTTAAAGCACAATGTTGGCGAAACTCAGCTGGTTACACAGTGTAAGGTGAAGTTAAAACGCAACGATGGAGAAACTCAGCTGGTTAAACAGTGTAAGGTGAAGTAAAAACGCAATGATGGAGAATCTCAGCTGGTTAAACAGTGTAAAGGGAAGTTAAAACACCATGATGGAGAAACTCAGATGGTTAAACTCTGTAAGGTGTAGTTGAAGCAAAACAATGGAGAAGATGATCTGGTTAAACAGTGTAAAATGAACTAAAAACGCAACAATGGAGAAACTCAGCTTGTTAAACAGTATAAGGCGAAGTTAAAACACAACGATGGAAAAACTCATCTGGTTAAACAGTGTAAAATGAACTTAAAACACAACGATGGAGAAACTCAGCTTGTTAAAGAGTATAAGGCGAAGTTAAAACACAACGATGGAAAAAATCATCTGGTTAAACAGTGTAAGGTCAAGTTAAAACACAACGATGGAGAAACTCTGCTGGTTAAACTGTGCAAGGTGAAGTTAAAACACAACGATGGAGAAACTCTGCTGGTTGTACAGTGTAAAGTGAAGTTAAAATGCAACGATGGAGAAACTCAGCTGGTGAAACAGTGTAAGGTGATGATAAAACACAATGATGAAGAAACTCAACTTGATGAACAGTGTAATGTGAAGTTAAACCACCACGATGGAGAAACTAGGCTGGTTAAACACTGTAAAGTGAACTTAAAACGCTACAATGGAGATACTGCTGGTTAAACAATGTAAGGTGAAGTTAAAACACCACGATAGAGACACTCAGCTGGTTAAACAGTGTAAGGAGAAGGTAAAACACAACTATGGAGAAACTCAGCTGGTTTAACAGTGTAAAGTGAAGTTAAAACTCAATGATGGAGAAACTCAGCTGGTTAAACAGTGTAAGGTGAAGTTAAAACACGACGAAGTAGAAACTCAGCTGGTTAAACAGTGTAAGGAGAAGGTAAAACACAACTATGGAGAAACTCAGCTGGTGAAACAGTGTAAGGTGAATTTAAAACACCACGATGGAGAAACTCAGCTGGTTGAACGGTGTAAAGTGAAGTTAAAACGCAACGATGGAGTAACTCATCTGGTTAAAGAGTGTAAGGTGAAGTTAAAACACAATGATGGAGGAACACATTTGGTTCAACAGTGTAAAGTGTAGTGAAAACGCAACGATGGAGAAACTCAACTGGTTAAACAGCGAAAGGTGAACTAAAAACAGAACGATGGAGAAACTAAGCTGGTTAAACAGTGTAAGGTGAAGTTAAAACACAATGATGAAGAAACTCAACTTGATGAACAGTGTAAGGTGAAATTAAACCACCACGATGGAGAAATTAGGCTGGTTAAACACTGTAAAATGAAGTTAAAACGCTACAATGGAGATACTGCTGGTTAAACAGTGTAAGGTGAAGTAAAAACACCACGATGGCGACACTCAGCTGGTTAAACAGTGTAAGGTGAAGTTAACGCACATCGTTGGTGAAACTCAGCTTGTTAAACAGTGTAAAGTGAAGTTAAAACTCAATGATGGAGAAACTCAGCTGGTTAAACAGTGTAAGGTGAAGTTAAAACACAAGAATGTAGAAACTACTGGTTAAAGAGTGTAAGGTCAAGTTAAAACACGACGAAGGAGAAACTCAGCTGGATAAACAGTGTAAGGAGAAGTTAAAACAATGATAGAGAAACTCAGCTGGTGAAACAGTGTAAGGTGAATTTAAAACACCACGATGGAGAAACTCAGCTGGTTGAACGGTGTAAAGTGAAGTTAAAACGCAACGATAGAGAAACTGATCTGGTTAAAGAGTGTAAGGTGAAGTTAAAACACAATGATGGAGGAATTCATCTGGTTCAACAGTGTAAAGTGAAGTGAAAACGCAACGATGGAGAAACTCAGCTGGTTAAACAGCGTAAGGTGAACTAAAAACAGACCGATGGAGAAACTCATCTGGTTAAACAGTGTAAAATGAACTTAAAACGCAACGATGGAGAAACTCATCTGGTTAAACAGTGTAAAATGAACTTAAAACGCAACGATGGAGAAACTCAGCTTGTTGAACAGTATAAGGCGAAGTTAAAACACAACGATGGAGGAACTCATCTGGTTAAACATTGTAAAATGAACTTAAAACACAACGATGGAGAAGATGATCTGGTTAAACAGTGTAAAATGAACTAAAAACGCAACAATGGAGAAACTCAGCTTGATAAACAGTATAAGGCGAAGTTAAAACACAACGATGGAAAAACTCATCTGGTTAAACAGTGTAAAATGAACTTAAAACACAACGATGGAGAAACTCAGCTTGTTAAACAGTATAAGGCGAAGTTAAAACACAACGATGGAAAAAATCATCTGGTTAAACAGTGTAAGGTCAAGTTAAAACACAACGATGGAGAAACTCTGCTGGTTAAACTGTGCAAGGTGAAGTTAAAACACAACGATGGAGAAACTCTGCTGGTTGTACAGTGTAAAGTGAAGTTAAAATGCAACGATGGAGAAACTCAGCTGGTGAAACAGTGTAAGGTGATGTTAAAACACAATGATGAAGAAACTCAACTTGATGAACAGTGTAAGGTGAAGTTAAACCACCACGATGGAGAAACTAGGCTGGTTAAACACTGTAAAGTGAACTTAAAACGCTACAATGGAGATACTGCTGGTTAAACAAGGTAAGGTGAAGTTAAAACACCACGATGGAGACACTCAGCTGGTTAAACAGTGTAAGGAGAAGGTAAAACACAACTATGGAGAAACTCAGCTAGTTAAACCGTGTAAGGAGAACTTAAAACAATGATGGAGAAACTCAGCTGGTGAAACAGTGTAAGGTGAATTTAAAACACCACGATGGAGAAACTCAGCTGGTTGAACGGTGTAAGGTGAAGTTAAAACGCAACGATGGAGTAACTCCTCTGGTTAAAGAGTGTAAGGTGAAGTTAAAACACAATGATGGAGGAACACTTTTGGTTCAACAGTGTAAAGTGTAGTGAAAACGCAACGATGGAGAAACTCAGCTGGTTAAACAGCGTAAGGTGAACTAAAAACAGAATGATGGAGAAACTAAGCTGGTTAAACAGTGTAAGGTGAAGTTAAAACACAATGATGAAGAAACTCAACTTGATGAACAGTGTCAGGTGAAATTAAACCACCACGATGGAGAAATTAGGCTGGTTAAACACTGTAAAGTGAAGTTAAAACGCTACAATGGAGATACTGCTGGTTAAACAGTGTAAGGTGAAGTTAAAACACCACGATGGCGACACTCAGCTGGTTAAACAGTGTAAGGTGAAGTTAAAGCACATCGTTGGAGAAACTCAGCTGGTTAAACAGTGTAAAGTGAAGTTAAAACTCAATGATGGAGAAACTCAGCTGGTTAAACAGTGTAAGGTGAAGTTAAAACACAAGAATGTAGAAACTACTGGTTAAAGTGTGTAAGGGCAAGTTAAAACACGACGAAGGAGAAACTCAGCTGGATAAACAGTGTAAGGAGAAGTTAAAACAATGAAAGAGAAACTCAGCTGGTGAAACAGTATAAGGTGAATTTAAAACACCACGTTGGAGAAACTCAGCTGGTTGAACGGTGTAAAGTGAAGTTAAAATGCAACGATGGAGAAACTGATCTGGTTAAAGAGTGTAAGGTGAAGTTAAAACACAATGATGGAGGAACTCATCTGGTTCAACAGTGTAAAGTGAAGTGAAAACGCAACGATGGAGAAACTCAGCTGGTTAAACAGCGTAAGGTGAACTAAAAACAGAACGATGGAGAAACTAAGCTGGTTAAACAGTGAAAAGAGAAGTTAAAACACCACGATGGAGAATCTCAGCTGTTTAAACAGTGTAAGGTGAAGTTAAAACACGACGAAGGGGAAACTCAGCTGGTTAAACAGTGTAAGGAGAAGTTAAAACACAACTATGGAGAAACTCAGCTGGTTAAACAGTATAAGGAGTAGTTAAAACACCACAATGGAGTAACTCAGCTGGTTAAACAGTGTAAAGTGAAGTTAAAGCACAATGTTGGCGAAACTCAGCTGGTTACACAGTGTAAGGTGAAGTAAAAACGCAACGATGGAGAATCTCAGCTGGTTAAACAGTGTAAAGTGAAGTTAAAACACCACGATGGAGAAACTCAGCTGGTTAAACAGTGTAAGGTGAAGTTAAACCACTACGATGGAGAAACTCAGCAGGTTAAACAGTGTAAAGAGAAGTTACAACACAACGATGGAGAAACTCAGCTGGTTAAACAGTGTAAGATGCAGTTAAAACACCACGATGGAGAAACTCATCTGGTTAAACAGTGTAAAATGAACTTAAAACGCAACGATGGAGAAACTCAGCTTGTTAAACAGTATAAGGCGAAGTTAAAACACAACGATGGAGGAACTCATCTGGTTAAACATTGTAAAATGAACTTAAAACACAACGATAGAGAAGCTGATCTGGTTAAACAGTGTAAAATGAACTTAAAACACAACGATGGAGAAACTCATCTGGTTAAACAGCGTAAAATGAACTTAAAACGCAACGATGGAGAAACTCATCTGGTTAAACAGTGTAAAATGAACTAAAAACGCAACAATGGACAAACTCAGCTTGTTAAACAGTATAAGGCGAAGTTAAAACACAACGATGGAAAAACTCATCTGGTTAAACAGTGTAAAATGAACATAAAAGACAACGATGGAGAAACTCAGCTTGTTAAACAGTATAAGGCGAAGTTAAAACATAACGATGGAAAAAATCATCTGGTTAAACAGTGTAAGGTCAAGTTAAAACACAACGATGGAGAAACTCTGCTGGTTGTACAGTCTAAAGTGAAGATAAAATGCAACGATGGAGAAACTCAGCTGGTGAAACAGTGTAAGGTGAAGTTAAAACACAATGATGAAAAAACTCAACTTGATGAACAGTGTAAGGTGAAGTTAAACCACCACAATGGAGAAACTAGGCTGGTTAAACACTGTAAAGTGAAGTTAAAACGCTACAATGGAGATACTGCTGGTTAAACAGTGTAAGGTGAAGTTAAAACACCACGATGGAGACACTCAGCTGGTTAAACAGTGTAAAGTGAAGTTAAAGCACAACGTTGGAGAAACTCAGCTGCTTAAACAGTGTAAAGTGAAGTTAAAACTCAATGATGGAGAAAGTCAGCTGGTTAAACAGTGTAAAATGAACTTAAAACGCAACGATGGAGAAACTCAGCTGGTTAAACAGTATAAGGCAAAGTTAAAACACAACGATGGAAAAACTCATCTGGTTAAACAGTGTAAGGTGAAGTTAAAACACAACGATGGAGAAACTCTGCGGGTTAAACTGTGTAAGGTGAAGTTAAAACACAACGATGGAGAAACTCTGCTGGTTAAACTGTGTAAGGTAAAATTAAAACACAACGATGGAGAAACTCTGCTGGTTGTACAGTGTAAAGTGAAGTTAAAATGCAACGATGGAGAAACTCAGCTGGTGAAACAGTGTAAGGTGATGTTAAAACACAACGATGGAGAAACTCAGCTGGTTAAACAGTGTAATGTGAAGTAAAAATGCAATGATGGAGAATCTCAGCTGGTTAAACAGTGTAAAGTGAAGTTAAAACACCACGATGGAGAAACTCAGCTAGTTCAACGGTGTAAAATGAAGTTAAAGCACAATGTTGGCGAAACTCAGCTGGTTACACAGTGTAAGGTGAAGTTAAAACGCAACGATGGAGAAACTCAGCTGGTTAAACAGTGTAAGGTGAAGTAAAAACGCAATGATGGAAAATCTCAGCTGGTTAAACAGTGTAAAGGGAAGTTAAAACACCATGATGGAGACACTCAGATGGTTAAACAGTGTAAAATGAACTTAAAACGCAACGATGGAGAAACTCATCTGGTTAAACAGTGTAAAATGAACTTAAAACGCAACGATGGAGAAACTCAGCTTGTTAAACAGTATAAGGCGAAGTTATAACACAACGATGGAGGAACTCATCTGGTTAAACTTTGTAAAATGAACTTAAAACACAACGATGGAGAAGATGATCTGGTTAAACAGTGTAAAATGAACTAAAAACGCAACAATGGAGAAACTTAGCTTGTTAAACAGTATAAGGCGAAGTTAAAACACAACGATGGAAAAACTCATCTGGTTAAACAGTGTAAAATGAACTTAAAACACAACGATGGAGAAACTCAGCTTGTTAAACAGTATAAGGCGAAGTTAAAACACAACGATGGAAAAAATCATCTGGTTAAACAGTGTAAGGTCAAGTTAAAACACAACGATGGAGAAACTCAGCTTGTTAAACAGTGTAAGTTGAAGTTAAAACACGACGAAGGAGAAACTCAGCTGGTTAAACAGTGTAAGGAGAAATTAAAACACAACTATGGAGAAACTCAGCTGGTTAAACAGTGTAAGGAGAAGTTAAAACACCACGATGGAGACACTCAGCTGGTTAAAAAGTGTAAAGTGAAGTTAAAACTCAATGATGGAGAAACTCAGCTGGTTAAACCGTGTAAAGTGAAGTTAAAACACCACGATGGAGAAACTCAGCTGGTTAAACAGTGTAAGGTGAAGTTAAAACACGACGAAGGAGAAACTCAGCTTGTTAAACAGTGTAAGTTGAAGTTAAAACACGACGAAGGAGAAACTCAGCTGGTTAAACAGTGTAAGGAGAAGGTAAAACTCAACTATGGAGAAACTCAGCTGGTTAAACAGTGTAAGTAGAAGTTAAAACAATGATGGAGAAACTCAGCTGGTGAAACAGTGTAAGGTGAATTTAAAACACCACGATGGAGAAACTCAGCTGGTTGAACGGTGTAAAGTGAAGTTAAAACGCAACGATGGAGTAACTCATCTGGTTAAAGACAGCATCGAGTCCACGCTGCTGAAGATCCAGCTGCGCTGGATGGATCACGTCTCCAGAATGGAGGACCATCGCCTTCCCAAGATCGTGTTATATGGCGAGCTCTCCACTGGCCACCGTGACAGAGGTGCACCAAAGAAAAGGTAAAAGGACTGCCTAAAGAAATCTCTTGGTGCCTGCCACATTGACCACCGCCAGTGGGCTGATATCGCCTCAAACCGTGCATCTTGGCGCCTCACAATGTGGCGGGCAGCAACCTCCTTTGAAGAAGACCGCAGAGCCTACCTCACTGACAAAAGGCAAAGGAGGAAAAACCCAACACCCATCCCCAACCAACCAATTTTCCCCTGCAACCGCTGCAATCGTTTCTGCCTGTCACGCATCGGACTTGTCAGCCACAAACGAGTCTGCAGCTGACGTGGACTTTTTACCCCCTCCATAAAACTTCGTCCGCGAAGCCAAGCCAGCCAAAGAGTGTAAGGTGAAGTTAAAACACAATGATGGAGGAACACATTTGGTTCAACAGTGTAAAGTGTAGTGAAAACGCAACGATGGATAAACTCAGCTGGTTAAACAGCGTAAGGTGAACTAAAAACAGAACGATGGAGAAACTAAGCTGGTTAAACAGTGTAAGGTGAAGTTAAAACACAATGATGAAGAAACTCAACTTGATGAACAGTGTAAGGTGAAATTAAACCACCACGATGGAGAAATTAGGCTGGTTAAACACTGTAAAGTGAAGTTAAAACGCTACAATGGAGATACTGCTGGTTAAACAGTGTAAGGTGAAGTTAAAACACCACGATGGCGACACTCAGCTGGTTAAACAGTGTAAGGTGAAGTTAAAGCACATCGTTGGAGAACCTCAGCTTGTTAAACAGTGTAAGGTGAAGTTAAAACACAAGAATGTAGAAACTACTGGTTAAAGAGTGTAAGGTCAAGTTAAAACACGACGAAGGAGAAACTCAGCTGGATAAACAGTTTAAGGAGAAGTTAAAACAATGATAGAGAAACTCAGCTGGTGAAACAGTGTAAGGTGAATTTAAAACACCACGATGGAGAAACTCAGCTGGTTGAACGGTGTAAAGTGAAGTTAAAACGCAACGATGGAGAAACTGATCTGGTTAAAGAGTGTAAGGTGAAGTTAAAACACAATGATGGAGAAACTCAGCTGCTTAAACAGTGTAAAGTGAAGTTAAAACTCAATGATGGAAAAACTCAGCTGGTTAAACAGTGTAAGGTGAAGTTAAAACACAAGAATGTAGAAACTGCTGGTTAAATAGTGTAAGGTGAAGTTAAAACACGACGAAGGAGAAACTCAGCTGGTTAAACAGTGTAAGGTGAAGTTAAACCACTACGATAGAGAACCTCAGCAGGTTAAACAGTGTAAAGAGAAGTTACAACACAACGATGGAGACACTCAGCTGGTTAAACAGTGTAAGATGAAGTTAAAACACAACGATGGAGAAACTCATCTGGTTAAACAGTGTAAAATGAACTTAAAATGCAACGATGGAGAAACTCATCTGGTTAAACAGTGTAAAATGAACTTAAAACGCAACGATGGAGAAACTCAGCTTGTTAAACAGCATAAGGCGAAGTTAAAACACAACGATGGAGAAACTCAACTGGTTAAATAGTGTAAAATGAACTAAAAACGCAACAATGGAGAAACTCAGCTTGTTAAACAGTATAAGGCGAAGTTAAAACACAACGATGGAAAAACTCATCTGGTTAAATAGTGTAAAATGAACTAAAAACGCAACAATGGAGAAACTCAGCTTGTTAAACAGTATAAGGCGAAGTTAAAACACAACGATGGAAAAACTCATCTGGTTAAACAGTGTAAAATGAACTTAAAACACAACGATGGAGAAACTCAGCTTGTTAAACAGTATAAGGCGAAGTTAAAACACAACGATGGAAAAAATCATCTGGTTAAACAGTGTAAGGTCAAGTTAAAACACAACGATGGAGAAACTCTGCTGGTTAAACTGTGCAAGGTGAAGTTAAAACACAACGATGGAGAAACTCAGCTGGTTAAACAGTGTAAGGTGAAGTTAAAACACAAGAATGTAGACACTACTGGTTAAACAGTGTAAGGTGAAGTTAAAACACGACGAAGGAGAAACTCAGCTGGTTAAACAGTGTAAGGAGAAGTTAAAACAATGATAGAGAATCTCAGCTAGTGAAACAGTGTAAGGTGAATTTAAAACACCACGATGGAGAAACTCAGCTGGTTGAAAGGTGTAAAGTGAAGTTAAAACGCAACCATGGAGAAACTCATCTGGTTAAAGAGTGTAAGGTGAAGTTAAAACACAATGATGGAGGAACTCATCTGGTTCAACAGTGTAAAGTGAAGTGAAAACGCAACGATGGAGTAACTCAGCTGGTTAAACAGCGTAAGGTGAACTAAAAACAGAACGATGGAGAAACTAAGCTGGTTAAACAGTGTAAAGTGAAGTTAAAGCACAATGTTGGAGAAACTCAGCTGGTTACACAGTGTAAGGTGAAGTTAAAACACGACGAAGGAGAAACTCAGCTGGTTAAACAGTGTAAGGAGAAATTAAAACACAACTATGGAGAAACTCAGCTGGTTAAACAGTGTAAGGAGAAGTTAAAACACCACGATGGAGACACTCAGCTGGTTAAAAAGTGTAAAGTGAAGTTAAAACTCAATGATGGAGAAACTCAGCTGGTTAAACAGTGTAAAGTAAAGTTAAAACACCACGATGGAGAACTCAGCTAGTTAAACAATGTAAGGTGAAGTTAAAACACGACGAAGGAGAAACTCAGCTGGTTAAACAGTGTAAGGAGAAGGTAAAACACAACTATGGAGAAACTCAGCTGGTTAAACAGTGTAAGTAGAAGTTAAAACAATGATGGAGAAACTCAGCTGGTGAAACAGTGTAAGGTGAATTTAAAACACCACGATGGAGAAACTCAGCTGGTTGAACGGTGTAAAGTGAAGTTAAAACGCAACGATGGAGTAACTCATCTGGTTAAAGAGTGTAAGGTGAAGTTAAAACACAATGATGGAGGAACACATTTGGTTCAACAGTGTAAAGTGTAGTGAAAACGCAACGATGGAGAAACTCAGCTGGTTAAACAGCGAAAGGTGAACTAAAAACAGAACGATGGAGAAACTAAGCTGGTTAAACAGTGTAAGGTGAGGTTAAAACACAATGATGAAGAAACTCAACTTGATGAACAGTGTAAGGTGAAATTAAACCACCACGATGGAGAAATTAGGCTGGTTAAACACTGTAAAATGAAGTTAAAACACCACGATGGCGACACTCAGCTGGTTAAACAGTGTAAGGTGAAGTTAAAGCACATCGTTGGTGAAACTCAGCTTGTTAAACAGTGTAAAGTGAAGTTAAAACTCAATGATGGAGAAACTCAGCTGGTTAAACAGTGTAAGGTGAAGTTAAAACACAAGAATGTAGAAACTACTGGTTAAAGAGTGTAAGGTCAAGTTAAAACACGACGAAGGAGAAACTCAGCTGGATAAACAGTGTAAGGAGAAGTTAAAACAATGATAGAGAAACTCAGCTGGTGAAACAGTGTAAGGTGAATTTAAAACACCACGATGGAGAAACTCAGCTGGTTGAACGGTGTAAAGTGAAGTTAAAACGCAACGATAGAGAAATTGATCTGGTTAAAGAGTGTAAGGTGAAGTTAAAACACAATGATGGAGGAACTCATCTGGTTCAACAGTGTAAAGTGAAGTGAAAACGCAACGATGGAGAAACTCAGCTGGTTAAACAGCGTAAGGTGAACTAAAAACAGAACGATGGAGAAACTCATCTGGTTAAACAGTGTAAAATGAACTTAAAACGCAACGATGGAGAAACTCATCTGGTTAAACAGTGTAAAATGAACTTAAAACGCAACGATGGAGAAACTCAGCTTGCTGAACAGTATTAGGCGAAGTTAAAACACAACGATGGAGGAACTCATCTGGTTAAAAATTGTAAAATGAACTTAAAACACAACGATGGAGAAGATGATATGGTTAAACAGTGTAAAATGAACTAAAAACGCAACAATGGAGAAACTCAGCTTGTTAAACAGTATAAGGCGAAGTTAAAACACAACGATGGAAAAACTCATCTGGTTAAACAGTGTAAAATGAACTTAAAACACAACGATGGAGAAACTCAGCTTGTTAAACAGTATAAGGCGAAGTTAAAACACAACGATGGAAAAAATCATCTGGTTAAACAGTGTAAGGTCAAGTTAAAACACAACGATGGAGAAACTCTGCTGGTTAAACTGTGCAAGGTGAAGTTAAAACACAACGATGGAGAAACTCTGCTGGTTGTACAGTGTAAAGTGAAGTTAAAATGCAACGATGGAGAAACTCAGCTGGTGAAACAGTGTAAGGTGATGTTAAAACACAATGATGAAGAAACGCAACTTGATGAACAGTGTAAGGTGAAGTTAAACCACCACGATGGAGAAACTAGGCTGGTTAAACACTGTAAAGTGAACTTAAAACGCTACAATGGAGATACTGCTGGTTAAACAATGTAAGGTGAAGTTAAAACACCACGATGGAGACACTCAGCTGGTTAAACAGTGTAAGGAGAAGGTAAAACACAACTATGGAGAAACTCAGCTAGTTAAACCGTGTAAGGAGAAGTTAAAACACAATGATGGAGGAACACTTTTGGTTCAACAGTGTAAAGTGAAGTTAAAACTCAATGATGGAAAAACTCAGCTGGTTAAACAGTGTAAGGTGAAGTTAAAACACAAGAATGTAGAAACTGCTGGTTAAATAGTGTAAGGTGAAGTTAAAACACGACGAAGGAGAAACTCAGCTGGTTAAACAGTGTAAGGTGAAGTTAAACCACTACGATAGAGAACCTCAGCAGGTTAAACAGTGTAAAGAGAAGTTACAACACAACGATGGAGACACTCAGCTGGTTAAACAGTGTAAGATGAAGTTAAAACACAACGATGGAGAAACTCATCTGGTTAAACAGTGTAAAATGAACTTAAAATGCAACGATGGAGAAACTCATCTGGTTAAACAGTGTAAAATGAACTTAAAACGCAACGATGGAAAACTCAGCTTGTTAAACAGCATAAGGCGAAGTTAAAACACAACGATGGAGAAACTCAACTGGTTAAATAGTGTAAAATGAACTAAAAACGCAACAATGGAGAAACTCAGCTTGTTAAACAGTATAAGGCGAAGTTAAAACACAACGATGGAAAAACTCATCTGGTTAAATAGTGTAAAATGAACTAAAAACGCAACAATGGAGAAACTCAGCTTGTTAAACAGTATAAGGCGAAGTTAAAACACAACGATGGAAAAACTCATCTGGTTAAACAGTGTAAAATGAACTTAAAACACAACGATGGAGAAACTCAGCTTGTTAAACAGTATAAGGCGAAGTTAAAACACAACGATGGAAAAAATCATCTGGTTAAACAGTGTAAGGTCAAGTTAAAACACAACGATGGAGAAACTCTGCTGGTTAAACTGTGCAAGGTGAAGTTAAAACACAACGATGGAGAAACTCAGCTGGTTAAACAGTGTAAGGTGAAGTTAAAACACAAGAATGTAGACACTACTGGTTAAACAGTGTAAGGTGAAGTTAAAACACGACGAAGGAGAAACTCAGCTGGTTAAACAGTGTAAGGAGAAGTTAAAACAATGATAGAGAATCTCAGCTAGTGAAACAGTGTAAGGTGAATTTAAAACACCACGATGGAGAAACTCAGCTGGTTGAAAGGTGTAAAGTGAAGTTAAAACGCAACCATGGAGAAACTCATCTGGTTAAAGAGTGTAAGGTGAAGTTAAAACACAATGATGGAGGAACTCATCTGGTTCAACAGTGTAAAGTGAAGTGAAAACGCAACGATGGAGTAACTCAGCTGGTTAAACAGCGTAAGGTGAACTAAAAACAGAACGATGGAGAAACTAAGCTGGTTAAACAGTGTAAAGTGAAGTTAAAGCACAATGTTGGAGAAACTCAGCTGGTTACACAGTGTAAGGTGAAGTTAAAACACGACGAAGGAGAAACTCAGCTGGTTAAACAGTGTAAGGAGAAATTAAAACACAACTATGGAGAAACTCAGCTGGTTAAACAGTGTAAGGAGAAGTTAAAACACCACGATGGAGACACTCAGCTGGTTAAAAAGTGTAAAGTGAAGTTAAAACTCAATGATGGAGAAACTCAGCTGGTTAAACAGTGTAAAGTAAAGTTAAAACACCACGATGGAGAACTCAGCTAGTTAAACAATGTAAGGTGAAGTTAAAACACGACGAAGGAGAAACTCAGCTGGTTAAACAGTGTAAGGAGAAGGTAAAACACAACTATGGAGAAACTCAGCTGGTTAAACAGTGTAAGTAGAAGTTAAAACAATGATGGAGAAACTCAGCTGGTGAAACAGTGTAAGGTGAATTTAAAACACCACGATGGAGAAACTCAGCTGGTTGAACGGTGTAAAGTGAAGTTAAAACGCAACGATGGAGTAACTCATCTGGTTAAAGAGTGTAAGGTGAAGTTAAAACACAATGATGGAGGAACACATTTGGTTCAACAGTGTAAAGTGTAGTGAAAACGCAACGATGGAGAAACTCAGCTGGTTAAACAGCGAAAGGTGAACTAAAAACAGAACGATGGAGAAACTAAGCTGGTTAAACAGTGTAAGGTGAGGTTAAAACACAATGATGAAGAAACTCAACTTGATGAACAGTGTAAGGTGAAATTAAACCACCACGATGGAGAAATTAGGCTGGTTAAACACTGTAAAATGAAGTTAAAACGCTACAATGGAGATACTGCTGGTTAAACAGTGTAAGGTGAAGTTAAAACACCACGATGGCGACACTCAGCTGGTTAAACAGTGTAAGGTGAAGTTAAAGCACATCGTTGGTGAAACTCAGCTTGTTAAACAGTGTAAAGTGAAGTTAAAACTCAATGATGGAGAAACTCAGCTGGTTAAACAGTGTAAGGTGAAGTTAAAACACAAGAATGTAGAAACTACTGGTTAAAGAGTGTAAGGTCAAGTTAAAACACGACGAAGGAGAAACTCAGCTGGATAAACAGTGTAAGGAGAAGTTAAAACAATGATAGAGAAACTCAGCTGGTGAAACAGTGTAAGGTGAATTTAAAACACCACGATGGAGAAACTCAGCTGGTTGAACGGTGTAAAGTGAAGTTAAAACGCAACGATAGAGAAATTGATCTGGTTAAAGAGTGTAAGGTGAAGTTAAAACACAATGATGGAGGAACTCATCTGGTTCAACAGTGTAAAGTGAAGTGAAAACGCAACGATGGAGAAACTCAGCTGGTTAAACAGCGTAAGGTGAACTAAAAACAGAACGATGGAGAAACTCATCTGGTTAAACAGTGTAAAATGAACTTAAAACGCAACGATGGAGAAACTCATCTGGTTAAACAGTGTAAAATGAACTTAAAACGCAACGATGGAGAAACTCAGCTTGCTGAACAGTATTAGGCGAAGTTAAAACACAACGATGGAGGAACTCATCTGGTTAAAAATTGTAAAATGAACTTAAAACACAACGATGGAGAAGATGATATGGTTAAACAGTGTAAAATGAACTAAAAACGCAACAATGGAGAAACTCAGCTTGTTAAACAGTATAAGGCGAAGTTAAAACACAACGATGGAAAAACTCATCTGGTTAAACAGTGTAAAATGAACTTAAAACACAACGATGGAGAAACTCAGCTTGTTAAACAGTATAAGGCGAAGTTAAAACACAACGATGGAAAAAATCATCTGGTTAAACAGTGTAAGGTCAAGTTAAAACACAACGATGGAGAAACTCTGCTGGTTAAACTGTGCAAGGTGAAGTTAAAACACAACGATGGAGAAACTCTGCTGGTTGTACAGTGTAAAGTGAAGTTAAAATGCAACGATGGAGAAACTCAGCTGGTGAAACAGTGTAAGGTGATGTTAAAACACAATGATGAAGAAACGCAACTTGATGAACAGTGTAAGGTGAAGTTAAACCACCACGATGGAGAAACTAGGCTGGTTAAACACTGTAAAGTGAACTTAAAACGCTACAATGGAGATACTGCTGGTTAAACAATGTAAGGTGAAGTTAAAACACCACGATGGAGACACTCAGCTGGTTAAACAGTGTAAGGAGAAGGTAAAACACAACTATGGAGAAACTCAGCTAGTTAAACCGTGTAAGGAGAAGTTAAAACACAATGATGGAGGAACACTTTTGGTTCAACAGTGTAAAGTGTAGTGAAAACGCAACGATGGAGAAAATCAGCTGGTTAAACAGCGTAAGGTGAACTAAAAACAGAATGATGGAGAAACTAAGCTGGTTAAACAGTGTAAGGTGAAGTTAAAACACAATGATGAAGAAACTCAACTTGATGAACAGTGTCAGGTGAAATTAAACCACCACGATGTGTGAAATTAGGCTGTTTAAACACTGTAAAGTGAAGTTAAAACGCTACAATGGAGATACTGCTGGTTAAACAGTGTAAGGTGAAGTTAAAACACCACGATGGCGACACTCAGCTGGTTAAACAGTGTAAGGTGAAGTTAAAGCACATCGTTGGAGAACCTCAGCTTGTTAAACAGTGTAAGGTGAAGTTAAAACACAAGAATGTAGAAACTACTGGTTAAAGAGTGTAAGGTCAAGTTAAAACACGACGAAGGATAAACTCAGCTGGATAAACAGTGTAAGGAGAAGTTAAAACAATGATAGAGAAACTCAGCTGGTGAAACAGTGTAAGGTGAATTTAAAACACCACGATGGAGAAACTCAGCTGGTTGAACGGTGTAAAGTGAAGTTAAAACGCAACGATGGAGAAACTGATCTGGTTAAAGAGTGTAAGGTGAAGTTAAAACACAATGATGGAGAAACTCAGCTGCTTAAACAGTGTAAAGTGAAGTTAAAACTCAATGATGGAAAAACTCAGCTGGTTAAACAGTGTAAGGTGAAGTTAAAACACAAGAATGTAGAAACTGCTGGTTAAATAGTGTAAGGTGAAGTTAAAACACGACGAAGGAGAAACTCAGCTGGTTAAACAGTGTAAGGTGAAGTTAAACCACTACGATAGAGAACCTCAGCAGGTTAAACAGTGTAAAGAGAAGTTACAACACAACGATGGAGACACTCAGCTGGTTAAACAGTGTAAGATGAAGTTAAAACACAAAGATGGAGAAACTCATCTGGTTAAACAGTGTAAAATGAACTTAAAATGCAACGATGGAGAAACTCATCTGGTTAAACAGTGTAAAATGAACTTAAAACGCAACGATGGAGAAACTCAGCTTGTTAAACAGCATAAGGCGAAGTTAAAACACAACGATGGAGAAACTCAACTGGTTAAATAGTGTAAAATGAACTAAAAACGCAACAATGGAGAAACTCAGCTGGTTAAACAGTATAAGGCGAAGTTAAAACACAACGATGGAAAAACTCATCTGGTTAAACAGTGTAAAATGAACTTAAAACACAACGATGGAGAAACTCAGCTTGTTAAACAGTATAAGGCGAAGTTAAAACACAACGATGGAAAAAATCATCTGGTTAAACAGTGTAAGGTCAAGTTAAAACACAACGATGGAGAAACTCTGCTGGTTAAACTGTGCAAGGTGAAGTTAAAACGCAACGATGGAGAAACTCAGCTGGTTAAACAGTGTAAGGTGAAGTTAAAACACAAGAATGTAGACACTACTGGTTAAACAGTGTAAGGTGAAGTTAAAACACGACGAAGGAGAAACTCAGCTGGTTAAACAGTGTAAGGAGAAGTTAAAACAATGATAGAGAATCTCAGCTAGTGAAACAGTGTAAGGTGAATTTAAAACACCACGATGGAGAAACTCAGCTGGTTGAAAGGTGTAAAGTGAAGTTAAAACGCAACCATGGAGAAACTCATCTGGTTAAAGAGTGTAAGGTGAAGTTAAAACACAATGATGGAGGAACTCATCTGGTTCAACAGTGTAAAGTGAAGTGAAAACGCAACGATGGAGTAACTCAGCTGGTTAAACAGCGTAAGGTGAACTAAAAACAGAACGATGGAGAAACTAAGCTGGTTAAACAGTGTAAAGTGAAGTTAAAGCACAATGTTGGAGAAACTCAGCTGGTTACACAGTGTAAGGTGAAGTTAAAACACGACGAAGGAGAAACTCAGCTGGTTAAACAGTGTAAGGAGAAATTAAAACACAACTATGGAGAAACTCAGCTGGTTAAACAGTGTAAGGAGAAGTTAAAACACCACGATGGAGACACTCAGCTGGTTAAAAAGTGTAAAGTGAAGTTAAAACTCAATGATGGAGAAACTCAGCTGGTTTAACAGTGTAAAGTGAAGTTAAAACACCACGATGGAGAACTCAGCTAGTTAAACAATGTAAGGTGAAGTTAAAACACGACGAAGGAGAAACTCAGCTGGTTAAACAGTGTAAGGAGAAGGTAAAACACAACTATGGAGAAACTCAGCTGGTTAAACAGTGTAAGTAGAAGTTAAAACAATGATGGAGAAACTCAGCTGGTGAAACAGTGTAAGGTGAATTTAAAACACCACGATGGAGAAACTCAGCTGGTTGAACGGTGTAAAGTGAAGTTAAAACGCAACGATGGAGTAACTCATCTGGTTAAAGAGTGTAAGGTGAAGTTAAAACACAAAGATGGAGGAACACATTTGGTTCAACAGTGTAAAGTGTAGTGAAAACGCAACGATGGAGAAACTCAGCTGGTTAAACAGCGAAAGGTGAACTAAAAACAGAACGATGGAGAAACTAAGCTGGTTAAACAGTGTAAGGTGAAGTTAAAACACAATGATGAAGAAACTCAACTTGATGAACAGTGTAAGGTGAAATTAAACCACCACGATGGAGAAATTAGGCTGGTTAAACACTGTAAAATGAAGTTAAAACGCTACAATGGAGATACTGCTGGTTAAACAGTGTAAGGTGAAGTTAAAACACCACGATGGCGACACTCAGCTGGTTAAACAGTGTAAGGTGAAGTTAAAGCACATCGTTGGTGAAACTCAGCTTGTTAAACAGTGTAAAGTGAAGTTAAAACTCAATGATGGAGAAACTCAGCTGGTTAAACAGTGTAAGGTGAAGTTAAAACACAAGAATGTAGAAACTACTGGTTAAAGAGTGTAAGGTCAAGTTAAAACACGACGAAGGAGAAACTCAGCTGGATAAACAGTGTAAGGAGAAGTTAAAACAATGATAGAGAAACTCAGCTGGTGAAACAGTGTAAGGTGAATTTAAAACACCACGATGGAGAACCTCAGCTGGTTGAACGGTGTAAAGTGAAGTTAAAACGCAACGATAGAGAAACTGATCTGGTTAAAGAGTGTAAGGTGAAGTTAAAACACAATGATGGAGGAATTCATCTGGTTCAACAGTGTAAAGTGAAGTGAAAACGCAACGATGGAGAAACTCAGCTGGTGAAACAGTGTAAGGTGATGTTAAAACACAACGATGGAGAAACTCAGCTGGTTAAACAGTGTAATGTGAAGTAAAAATGCAATGATGGAGAATCTCAGCTGGTTAAACAGTGTAAAGTGAAGTTAAAACACCACGATGGAGAAGCTCAGCTAGTTCAACGGTGTAAAATGAAGTTAAAGCACAATGTTGGCGAAACTCAGCTGGTTACACAGTGTAAGGTGAAGTTAAAACGCAACGATGGAGAAACTCAGCTGGTTAAACAGTGTAAGGTGAAGTAAAAACGCAATGATGGAAAATCTCAGCTGGTTAAACAGTGTAAAGGGAAGTTAAAACACCATGATGGAGACACTCAGATGGTTAAACAGTGTAAAATGAACTTAAAACGCAACGATGGAGAAACTCATCTGGTTAAACAGTGTAAAATGAACTTAAAACGCAACGATGGAGAAACTCAGCTTGTTAAACAGTATAAGGCGAAGTTATAACACAACGATGGAGGAACTCATCTGGTTAAACTTTGTAAAATGAACTTAAAACACAACGATGGAGAAGATGATCTGGTTAAACAGTGTAAAATGAACTAAAAACGCAACAATGGAGAAACTTAGCTTGTTAAACAGTATAAGGCGAAGTTAAAACACAACGATGGAAAAACTCATCTGGTTAAACAGTGTAAAATGAACTTAAAACACAACGATGGAGAAACTCAGCTTGTTAAACAGTATAAGGCGAAGTTAAAACACAACGATGGAAAAAATCATCTGGTTAAACAGTGTAAGGTCAAGTTAAAACACAACGATGGAGAAACTCAGCTTGTTAAAGAGTGTAAGTTGAAGTTAAAACACGACGAAGGAGAAACTCAGCTGGTTAAACAGTGTAAGGAGAAATTAAAACACAACTATGGAGAAACTCAGCTGGATAAACAGTGTAAGGAGAAGTTAAAACACCACGATGGAGACACTCAGCTGGTTAAAAAGTGTAAAGTGAAGTTAAAACTCAATGATGGAGAAACTCAGCTGGTTAAACCGTGTAAAGTGAAGTTAAAACACCACGATGGAGAAACTCAGCTGGTTAAACAGTGTAAGGTGAAGTTAAAACACGACGAAGGAGAAACTCAGCTTGTTAAACAGTGTAAGTTGAAGTTAAAACACGACGAAGGAGAAACTCAGCTGGTTAAACAGTGTAAGGAGAAGGTAAAACTCAACTATGGAGAAACTCAGCTGGTTAAACAGTGTAAGTAGAAGTTAAAACAATGATGGAGAAACTCAGCTGGTGAAACAGTGTAAGGTGAATTTAAAACACCACGATGGAGAAACTCAGCTGGTTGAACGGTGTAAAGTGAAGTTAAAACGCAACGATGGAGTAACTCATCTGGTTAAAGACAGCATCGAGTCCACGCTGCTGAAGATCCAGCTGCGCTGGATGGATCACGTCTCCAGAATGGAGGACCATCGCCTTCCCAAGATCGTGTTATATGGCGAGCTCTCCACTGGCCACCGTGACAGAGGTGCACCAAAGAAAAGGTAAAAGGACTGCCTAAAGAAATCTCTTGGTGCCTGCCACATTGACCACCGCCAGTGGGCTGATATCGCCTCAAACCGTGCATCTTGGCGCCTCACAATGTGGCGGGCAGCAACCTCCTTTGAAGAAGACCGCAGAGCCTACCTCACTGACAAAAGGCAAAGGAGGAAAAACCCAACACCCATCCCCAACCAACCAATTTTCCCCTGCAACCGCTGCAATCGTTTCTGCCTGTCACGCATCGGACTTGTCAGCCACAAACGAGTCTGCAGCTGACGTGGACTTTTTACCCCCTCCATAAAACTTCGTCCGCGAAGCCAAGCCAGCCAAAGAGTGTAAGGTGAAGTTAAAACACAATGATGGAGGAACACATTTGGTTCAACAGTGTAAAGTGTAGTGAAAACGCAACGATGGATAAACTCAGCTGGTTAAACAGCGTAAGGTGAACTAAAAACAGAACGATGGAGAAACTAAGCTGGTTAAACAGTGTAAGGTGAAGTTAAAACACAATGATGAAGAAACTCAACTTGATGAACAGTGTAAGGTGAAATTAAACCACCACGATGGAGAAATTAGGCTGGTTAAACACTGTAAAGTGAAGTTAAAACGCTACAATGGAGATACTGCTGGTTAAACAGTGTAAGGTGAAGTTAAAACACCACGATGGCGACACTCAGCTGGTTAAACAGTGTAAGGTGAAGTTAAAGCACATCGTTGGAGAACCTCAGCTTGTTAAACAGTGTAAGGTGAAGTTAAAACACAAGAATGTAGAAACTACTGGTTAAAGAGTGTAAGGTCAAGTTAAAACACGACGAAGGAGAAACTCAGCTGGATAAACAGTGTAAGGAGAAGTTAAAACAATGATAGAGAAACTCAGCTGGTGAAACAGTGTAAGGTGAATTTAAAACACCACGATGGAGAAACTCAGCTGGTTGAACGGTGTAAAGTGAAGTTAAAACGCAACGATGGAGAAACTGATCTGGTTAAAGAGTGTAAGGTGAAGTTAAAACACAATGATGGAGAAACTCAGCTGCTTAAACAGTGTAAAGTGAAGTTAAAACTCAATGATGGAAAAACTCAGCTGGTTAAACAGTGTAAGGTGAAGTTAAAACACAAGAATGTAGAAACTGCTGGTTAAATAGTGTAAGGTGAAGTTAAAACACGACGAAGGAGAAACTCAGCTGGTTAAACAGTGTAAGGTGAAGTTAAACCACTACGATAGAGAACCTCAGCAGGTTAAACAGTGTAAAGAGAAGTTACAACACAACGATGGAGACACTCAGCTGGTTAAACAGTGTAAGATGAAGTTAAAACACAACGATGGAGAAACTCATCTGGTTAAACAGTGTAAAATGAACTTAAAATGCAACGATGGAGAAACTCATCTGGTTAAACAGTGTAAAATGAACTTAAAACGCAACGATGGAGAAACTCAGCTTGTTAAACAGCATAAGGCGAAGTTAAAACACAACGATGGAGAAACTCAACTGGTTAAATAGTGTAAAATGAACTAAAAACGCAACAATGGAGAAACTCAGCTTGTTAAACAGTATAAGGCGAAGTTAAAACACAACGATGGAAAAACTCATCTGGTTAAATAGTGTAAAATGAACTAAAAACGCAACAATGGAGAAACTCAGCTTGTTAAACAGTATAAGGCGAAGTTAAAACACAACGATGGAAAAACTCATCTGGTTAAACAGTGTAAAATGAACTTAAAACACAACGATGGAGAAACTCAGCTTGTTAAACAGTATAAGGCGAAGTTAAAACACAACGATGGAAAAAATCATCTGGTTAAACAGTGTAAGGTCAAGTTAAAACACAACGATGGAGAAACTCTGCTGGTTAAACTGTGCAAGGTGAAGTTAAAACACAACGATGGAGAAACTCAGCTGGTTAAACAGTGTAAGGTGAAGTTAAAACACAAGAATGTAGACACTACTGGTTAAACAGTGTAAGGTGAAGTTAAAACACGACGAAGGAGAAACTCAGCTGGTTAAACAGTGTAAGGAGAAGTTAAAACAATGATAGAGAATCTCAGCTAGTGAAACAGTGTAAGGTGAATTTAAAACACCACGATGGAGAAACTCAGCTGGTTGAAAGGTGTAAAGTGAAGTTAAAACGCAACCATGGAGAAACTCATCTGGTTAAAGAGTGTAAGGTGAAGTTAAAACACAATGATGGAGGAACTCATCTGGTTCAACAGTGTAAAGTGAAGTGAAAACGCAACGATGGAGTAACTCAGCTGGTTAAACAGCGTAAGGTGAACTAAAAACAGAACGATGGAGAAACTAAGCTGGTTAAACAGTGTAAAGTGAAGTTAAAGCACAATGTTGGAGAAACTCAGCTGGTTACACAGTGTAAGGTGAAGTTAAAACACGACGAAGGAGAAACTCAGCTGGTTAAACAGTGTAAGGAGAAATTAAAACACAACTATGGAGAAACTCAGCTGGTTAAACAGTGTAGGGAGAAGTTAAAACACCACGATGGAGACACTCAGCTGGTTAAAAAGTGTAAAGTGAAGTTAAAACTCAATGATGGAGAAACTCAGCTGGTTAAACAGTGTAAAGTAAAGTTAAAACACCACGATGGAGAACTCAGCTAGTTAAACAATGTAAGGTGAAGTTAAAACACGACGAAGGAGAAACTCAGCTGGTTAAACAGTGTAAGGAGAAGGTAAAACACAACTATGGAGAAACTCAGCTGGTTAAACAGTGTAAGTAGAAGTTAAAACAATGATGGAGAAACTCAGCTGGTGAAACAGTTTAAGGTGAATTTAAAACACCACGATGGAGAAACTCAGCTGGTTGAACGGTGTAAAGTGAAGTTAAAACGCAACGATGGAGTAACTCATCTGGTTAAAGAGTGTAAGGTGAAGTTAAAACACAATGATGGAGGAACACATTTGGTTCAACAGTGTAAATTGTAGTGAAAACGCAACGATGGAGAAACTCAGCTGGTTAAACAGCGAAAGGTGAACTAAAAACAGAACGATGGAGAAACTAAGCTGGTTAAACAGTGTAAGGTGAGGTTAAAACACAATGATGAAGAAACTCAACTTGATGAACAGTGTAAGGTGAAATTAAACCACCACGATGGAGAAATTAGGCTGGTTAAACACTGTAAAATGAAGTTAAAACGCTACAATGGAGATACTGCTGGTTAAACAGTGTAAGGTGAAGTTAAAACACCACGATGGCGACACTCAGCTGGTTAAACAGTGTAAGGTGAAGTTAAAGCACATCGTTGGTGAAACTCAGCTTGTTAAACAGTGTAAAGTGAGGTTAAAACTCAATGATGGAGAAACTCAGCTGGTTAAACAGTGTAAGGTGAAGTTAAAACACAAGAATGTAGAAACTACTGGTTAAAGAGTGTAAGGTCAAGTTAAAACACGACGAAGGAGAAACTCAGCTGGATAAACAGTGTAAGGAGAAGTTAAAACAATGATAGAGAAACTCAGCTGGTGAAACAGTGTAAGGTGAATTTAAAACACCACGATGGAGAAACTCAGCTGGTTGAACGGTGTAAAGTGAAGTTAAAACGCAACGATAGAGAAACTGATCTGGTTAAAGAGTGTAAGGTGAAGTTAAAACACAATGATGGAGGAACTCATCTGGTTCAACAGTGTAAAGTGAAGTGAAAACGCAACGATGGAGAAACTCAGCTGGTTAAACAGCGTAAGGTGAACTAAAAACAGAACGATGGAGAAACTCATCTGGTTAAACAGTGTAAAATGAACTTAAAACGCAACGATGGAGAAACTCATCTGGTTAAACAGTGTAAAATGAACTTAAAACGCAATGATGGAGAAACTCAGCTTGTTGAACAGTATAAGGCGAAGTTAAAACACAACGATGGAGGAACTCATCTGGTTAAAAATTGTAAAATGAACTTAAAACACAACGATGGAGAAGATGATATGGTTAAACAGTGTAAAATGAACTAAAAACGCAACAATGGAGAAACTCAGCTTGTTAAACAGTATAAGGCGAAGTTAAAACACAACGATGGAAAAACTCATCTGGTTAAACAGTGTAAAATGAACTTAAAACACAACGATGGAGAAACTCAGCTTGTTAAACAGTATAAGGCGAAGTTAAAACACAACGATGGAAAAAATCATCTGGTTAAACAGTGTAAGGTCAAGTTAAAACACAACGATGGAGAAACTCTGCTGGTTAAACTGTGCAAGGTGAAGTTAAAACACAACGATGGAGAAACTCTGCTGGTTGTACAGTGTAAAGTGAAGTTAAAATGCAACGATGGAGAAACTCAGCTGGTGAAACAGTGTAAGGTGATGTTAAAACACAATGATGAAGAAACGCAACTTGATGAACAGTGTAAGGTGAAGTTAAACCACCACGATGGAGAAACTAGGCTGGTTAAACACTGTAAAGTGAACTTAAAACGCTACAATGGAGATACTGCTGGTTAAACAATGTAAGGTGAAGTTAAAACACCACGATGGAGACACTCAGCTGGTTAAACAGTGTAAGGAGAAGGTAAAACACAACTATGGAGAAACTCAGCTAGTTAAACCGTGTAAGGAGAAGTTAAAACACAATGATGGAGGAACACTTTTGGTTCAACAGTGTAAAGTGTAGTGAAAACGCAACGATGGAGAAAATCAGCTGGTTAAACAGCGTAAGGTGAACTAAAAACAGAATGATGGAGAAACTAAGCTGGTTAAACAGTGTAAGGTGAAGTTAAAACACAATGATGAAGAAACTCAACTTGATGAACAGTGTCAGGTGAAATTAAACCACCACGATGGAGAAATTAGGCTGGTTAAACACTGTCAAGTGAAGTTAAAACGCTACAATGGAGATACTGCTGGTTAAACAGTGTAAGGTGAAGTTAAAACACCACGATGGCGACACTCAGCTGGTTAAACAGTGTAAGGTGAAGTTAAAGCACATCGTTGGAGAACCTCAGCTTGTTAAACAGTATAAGGCGAAGTTAAAACACAACGATTGAAAAACTCATCTGGTTAAACAGTGTAAAATGAACTTAAAACACAACGATGGAGAAACTCAGCTTGTTAAACAGTATAAGGCGAAGTTAAAACACAGCGATGGAAAAAATCATCTGGTTAAACAGTGTAAGGTCAAGTTAAAACACAACGATTGAGAAACTCTGCTGGTTAAACTGTGCAAGGTGAAGTTAAAACACAACGATGGAGAAACTCTGCTGGTTGTACAGTGTAAAATGAAGTTAAAATGCAACGATGGAGAAACTCAGCTGGTGAAACAGTGTAAGGTGATGTTAAAACACAATGATGAAGAAACGCAACTTGATGAACAGTGTAAGGTGAAGTTAAACCACCACGATGGAGAAACTAGGCTGGTTAAACACTGTAAAGTGAACTTAAAACGCTACAATGGAGATACTGCTGGTTAAACAATGTAAGGTGAAGTTAAAACACCACGATGGAGACACTCAGCTGGTTAAACAGTGTAAGGAGAAGGTAAAACACAACTATGGAGAAACTCAGCTAGTTAAACCGTGTAAGGAGAAGTTAAAACACAATGATGGAGGAACACTTTTGGTTCAACAGTGTAAAGTGTAGTGAAAACGCAACGATGGAGAAAATCAGCTGGTTAAACAGCGTAAGGTGAACTAAAAACAGAATGATGGAGAAACTAAGCTGGTTAAACAGTGTAAGGTGAAGTTAAAACACAATGATGAAGAAACTCAACTTGATGAACAGTGTCAGGTGAAATTAAACCACCACGATGTGTGAAATTAGGCTGGTTAAACACTGTAAAGTGAAGTTAAAACGCTACAATGGAGATACTGCTGGTTAAACAGTGTAAGGTGAAGTTAAAACACCACGATGGCGACACTCAGCTGGTTAAACAGTGTAAGGTGAAGTTAAAGCACATCGTTGGAGAACCTCAGCTTGTTAAACAGTGTAAGGTGAAGTTAAAACACAAGAATGTAGAAACTACTGGTTAAAGAGTGTAAGGTCAAGTTAAAACACGACGAAGGAGAAACTCAGCTGGATAAACAGTGTAAGGAGAAGTTAAAACAATGATAGAGAAACTCAGCTGGTGAAACAGTGTAAGGTGAATTTAAAACACCACGATGGAGAAACTCAGCTGGTTGAACGGTGTAAAGTGAAGTTAAAACGCAACGATGGAGAAACTGATCTGGTTAAAGAGTGTAAGGTGAAGTTAAAACACAATGATGGAGAAACTCAGCTGCTTAAACAGTGTAAAGTGAAGTTAAAACTCAATGATGGAAAAACTCAGCTGGTTAAACAGTGTAAGGTGAAGTTAAAACACAAGAATGTAGAAACTGCTGGTTAAATAGTGTAAGGTGAAGTTAAAACACGACGAAGGAGAAACTCAGCTGGTTAAACAGTGTAAGGTGAAGTTAAACCACTACGATAGAGAACCTCAGCAGGTTAAACAGTGTAAAGAGAAGTTACAACACAACGATGGAGACACTCAGCTGGTTAAACAGTGTAAGATGAAGTTAAAACACAACGATGGAGAAACTCATCTGGTTAAACAGTGTAAAATGAACTTAAAATGCAACGATGGAGAAACTCATCTGGTTAAACAGTGTAAAATGAACTTAAAACGCAACGATGGAGAAACTCAGCTTGTTAAACAGCATAAGGCGAAGTTAAAACACAACGATGGAGAAACTCAACTGGTTAAATAGTGTAAAATGAACTAAAAACGCAACAATGGAGAAACTCAGCTTGTTAAACAGTATAAGGCGAAGTTAAAACACAACGATGGAAAAACTCATCTGGTTAAACAGTGTAAAATGAACTTAAAACACAACGATGGAGAAACTCAGCTTGTTAAACAGTATAAGGCGAAGTTAAAACACAACGATGGAAAAAATCATCTGGTTAAACAGTGTAAGGTCAAGTTAAAACACAACGATGGAGAAACTCTGCTGGTTAAACTGTGCAAGGTGAAGTTAAAACACAACGATGGAGAAACTCAGCTGGTTAAACAGTGTAAGGTGAAGTTAAAACACAAGAATGTAGACACTACTGGTTAAACAGTGTAAGGTGAAGTTAAAACACGACGATGGAGAAACTCAGCTGGTTAAACAGTGTAAGGAGAAGTTAAAACAATGATAGAGAATCTCAGCTAGTGAAACAGTGTAAGGTGAATTTAAAACACCACGATGGAGAAACTCAGCTGGTTGAAAGGTGTAAAGTGAAGTTAAAACGCAACCATGGAGAAACTCATCTGGTTAAAGAGTGTAAGGTGAAGTTAAAACACAATGATGGAGGAACTCATCTGGTTCAACAGTGTAAAGTGAAGTGAAAACGCAACGATGGAGTAACTCAGCTGGTTAAACAGCGTAAGGTGAACTAAAAACAGAACGATGGAGAAACTAAGCTGGTTAAACAGTGTAAAGTGAAGTTAAAGCACAATGTTGGAGAAACTCAGCTGGTTACACAGTGTAAGGTGAAGTTAAAACACGACGAAGGAGAAACTCAGCTGGTTAAACAGTGTAAGGAGAAATTAAAACACAACTATGGAGAAACTCAGCTGGTTAAACAGTGTAAGGTGAAGTTAAAACACCACGATGGCGACACTCAGCTGGTTAAACAGTGTAAGGTGAAGTTAAAGCACATCGTTGGTGAAACTCAGCTTGTTAAACAGTGTAAAGTGAAGTTAAAACTCAATGATGGAGAAACTCAGCTGGTTAAACAGTGTAAGGTGAAGTTAAAACACAAGAATGTAGAAACTACTGGTTAAAGAGTGTAAGGTCAAGTTAAAACACGACGAAGGAGAAACTCAGCTGGATAAACAGTGTAAGGAGAAGTTAAAACAATGATAGAGAAACTCAGCTGGTGAAACAGTGTAAGGTGAATTTAAAACACCACGATGGAGAAACTCAGCTGGTTGAAAGGTGTAAAGTGAAGTTAAAACGCAACGATAGAGAAACTGATCTGGTTAAAGAGTGTAAGGTGAAGTTAAAACACAATGATGGAGGAACTCATCTGGTTCAACAGTGTAAAGTGAAGTGAAAATGCAACGATGGAGAAACTCATCTGGTTAAACAGTGTAAAATGAACTTAAAACACAACGATGGAGAAACTCAGCTTGTTAAACAGTATAAGGCGAAGTTAAAACACAACGATGGAAAAAATCATCTGGTTAAACAGTGTAAGGTCAAGTTAAAACACAACGATGGAGAAACTCAGCTTGTTAAACAGTGTAAGTTGAAGTTAAAACACGACGAAGGAGAAACTCAGCTGGTTAAACAGTGTAAGGAGAAATTAAAACACAACTATGGAGAAACTCAGCTGGTTAAACAGTGTAAGGAGAAGTTAAAACACCACGATGGAGACACTCAGCTGGTTAAAAAGTGTAAAGTGAAGTTAAAACTCAATGATGGAGAAACTCAGCTGGTTAAACCGTGTAAAGTGAAGTTAAAACACCACGATGGAGAAACTCAGCTGGTTAAACAGTGTAAGGTTAAGTTAAAACACGACGAAGGAGAAACTCAGCTTGTTAAACAGTGTAAGTTGAAGTTAAAACACGACGAAGGAGAAACTCAGCTGGTTAAACAGTGTAAGGAGGAGAAGGTAAAACTCAACTATGGAGAAACTCAGCTGGTTAAACAGTGTAAGTAGAAGTTAAAACAATGATGGAGAAACTCAGCTGGTGAAACAGTGTAAGGTGAATTTAAAACACCACGATGGAGAAACTCAGCTGGTTGAACGGTGTAAAGTGAAGTTAAAACGCAACGATGGAGTAACTCATCTGGTTAAAGACAGCATCGAGTCCACGCTGCTGAAGATCCAGCTGCGCTGGATGGATCACGTCTCCAGAATGGAGGACCATCGCCTTCCCAAGATCGTGTTATATGGCGAGCTCTCCACTGGCCACCGTGACAGAGGTGCACCAAAGAAAAGGTAAAAGGACTGCCTAAAGAAATCTCTTGGTGCCTGCCACATTGACCACCGCCAGTGGGCTGATATCGCCTCAAACCGTGCATCTTGGCGCCTCACAATGTGGCGGGCAGCAACCTCCTTTGAAGAAGACCGCAGAGCCTACCTCACTGACAAAAGGCAAAGGAGGAAAAACCCAACACCCATCCCCAACCAACCAATTTTCCCCTGCAACCGCTGCAATCGTTTCTGCCTGTCACGCATCGGACTTGTCAGCCACAAACGAGTCTGCAGCTGACGTGGACTTTTTACCCCCTCCATAAAACTTCGTCCGCGAAGCCAAGCCAGCCAAAGAGTGTAAGGTGAAGTTAAAACACAATGATGGAGGAACACATTTGGTTCAACAGTGTAAAGTGTAGTGAAAACGCAACGATGGAGAAACTCAGCTGGTTAAACAGCGTAAGGTGAACTAAAAACAGAACAATGGAGAAACTAAGCTGGTTAAACAGTGTAAAATGAACTTAAAACACAACGATGGAGAAGCTGATCTGGTTAAACAGTGTAAAATGAACTAAAAACGCAACAATGGAGAAACTCAGCTTGTTAAACAGTATAAGGCGAAGTTAAAACACAACGATGGAAAAACTCATCTGGTTAAACAGTGTAAAATGAACTTAAAACACAACGATGGAGAAACTCAGCTTGTTAAACAGTATAAGGCGAAGTTAAAACACAACGATGGAAAAAATCATCTGGTTAAACAGTGTAAGGTCAAGTTAAAACACAACGATGGAGAAACTCTGCTGGTTAAACTGTGCAAGGTGAAGTTAAAACACAACGATGGAGAAACTCTGCTGGTTGTACAGTGTAAAGTGAAGTTAAAATGCAACGATGGAGAAACTCAGCTGGTGAAACAGTGTAAGGTGATGTTAAAACACAATGATGAAGAAACGCAACTTGATGAACAGTGTAAGGTGAAGTTAAACCACCACGATGGAGAAACTAGGCTGGTTAAACACTGTAAAGTGAACTTAAAACGCTACAATGGAGATACTGCTGGTTAAACAATGTAAGGTGAAGTTAAAACACCACGATGGAGACACTCAGCTGGTTAAACAGTGTAAGGAGAAGGTAAAACACAACTATGGAGAAACTCAGCTAGTTAAACCGTGTAAGGAGAAGTTAAAACACAATGATGGAGGAACACTTTTGGTTCAACAGTGTAAAGTGTAGTGAAAACGCAACGATGGAGAAAATCAGCTGGTTAAACAGCGTAAGGTGAACTAAAAACAGAATGATGGAGAAACTAAGCTGGTTAAACAGTGTAAGGTGAAGTTAAAACGCTACAATGGAGATACTGCTGGTTAAACAGTGTAAGGTGAAGTTAAAACACCACGATGGCGACACTCAGCTGGTTAAACAGTGTAAGGTGAAGTTAAAGCACATCGTTGGAGAACCTCAGCTTGTTAAACAGTGTAAGGTGAAGTTAAAACACAAGAATGTAGAAACTACTGGTTAAAGAGTGTAAGGTCAAGTTAAAACACGACGAAGGAGAAACTCAGCTGGATAAACAGTGTAAGGAGAAGTTAAAACAATGATAGAGAAACTCAGCTGGTGAAACAGTGTAAGGTGAATTTAAAACACCACGATGGAGAAACTCAGCTGGTTGAACGGTGTAAAGTGAAGTTAAAACGCAACGATGGAGAAACTGATCTGGTTAAAGAGTGTAAGGTGAAGTTAAAACACAATGATGGAGAAACTCAGCTGCTTAAACAGTGTAAAGTGAAGTTAAAACTCAATGATGGAAAAACTCAGCTGGTTAAACAGTGTAAGGTGAAGTTAAAACACAAGAATGTAGAAACTGCTGGTTAAATAGTGTAAGGTGAAGTTAAAACACGACGAAGGAGAAACTCAGCTGGTTAAACAGTGTAAGGTGAAGTTAAACCACTACGATAGAGAACCTCAGCAGGTTAAACAGTGTAAAGAGAAGTTACAACACAACGATGGAGACACTCAGCTGGTTAAACAGTGTAAGATGAAGTTAAAACACAACGATGGAGAAACTCATCTGGTTAAACAGTGTAAAATGAACTTAAAATGCAACGATGGAGAAACTCATCTGGTTAAACAGTGTAAAATGAACTTAAAACGCAACGATGGAGAAACTCAGCTTGTTAAACAGCATAAGGCGAAGTTAAAACACAACGATGGAGAAACTCAACTGGTTAAATAGTGTAAAATGAACTAAAAACGCAACAATGGAGAAACTCAGCTTGTTAAACAGTATAAGGCGAAGTTAAAACACAACGATGGAAAAACTCATCTGGTTAAACAGTGTAAAATGAACTTAAAACACAACGATGGAGAAACTCAGCTTGTTAAACAGTATAAGGCGAAGTTAAAACACAACGATGGAAAAAATCATCTGGTTAAACAGTGTAAGGTCAAGTTAAAACACAACGATGGAGAAACTCTGCTGGTTAAACTGTGCAAGGTGAAGTTAAAACACAACGATGGAGAAACTCAGCTGGTTAAACAGTGTAAGGTGAAGTTAAAACACAAGAATGTAGACACTACTGGTTAAACAGTGTAAGGTGAAGTTAAAACACGACGAAGGAGAAACTCAGCTGGTTAAACAGTGTAAGGAGAAGTTAAAACAATGATAGAGAATCTCAGCTAGTGAAACAGTGTAAGGTGAATTTAAAACACCACGATGGAGAAACTCAGCTGGTTGAAAGGTGTAAAGTGAAGTTAAAACGCAACCATGGAGAAACTCATCTGGTTAAAGAGTGTAAGGTGAAGTTAAAACACAATGATGGAGGAACTCATCTGGTTCAACAGTGTAAAGTGAAGTGAAAACGCAACGATGGAGAAACTCAGCTGGTTAAACAGTGTAAAGTGAAGTTAAAGCACAACATTGGAGAAACTCAGCTGGTTACACAGTGTAAGGTGAAGTTAAAACACGACGAAGGAGAAACTCAGCTGGTTAAACAGTGTAAGGAGAAATTAAAACACAACTATGGAGAAACTCAGCTGGTTAAACAGTGTAAGGAGAAGTTAAAACACCACGATGGAGACACTCAGCTGGTTAAAAAGTGTAAAGTGAAGTTAAAACTCAATGATGGAGAAACTCAGCTGGTTAAACAGTGTAAAGTGAAGTTAAAACACCACGATGGAGAACTCAGCTAGTTAAACAATGTAAGGTGAAGTTAAAACACGACGAAGGAGAAACTCAGCTGGTTAAACAGTGTAAGGAGAAGGTAAAACACAACTATGGAGAAACTCAGCTGGTTAAACAGTGTAAGTAGAAGTTAAAACAATGATGGAGAAACTCAGCTGGTGAAACAGTGTAAGGTGAATTTAAAACACCACGATGGAGAAACTCAGCTGGTTGAACGGTGTAAAGTGAAGATAAAACGCAACGATGGAGTAACTCATCTGGTTAAAGAGTGTAAGGTGAAGTTAAAACACAATGATGGAGGAACACATTTGGTTCAACAGTGTAAAGTGTAGTGAAAACGCAACGATGGAGAAACTCAGCTGGTTAAACAGCGAAAGGTGAACTAAAAACAGAACGATGGAGAAACTAAGCTTGTTAAACAGTGTAAGGTGAAGTTAAAACACAATGATGAAGAAACTCAACTTGATGAACAGTGTAAGGTGAAATTAAACCACCACGATGGAGAAATTAGGCTGGTTAAACACTGTAAAATGAAGTTAAAACGCTACAATGGAGATACTGCTGGTTAAACAGTGTAAGGTGAAGTTAAAACACCACGATGGCGACACTCAGCTGGTTAAACAGTGTAAGGTGAAGTTAAAGCACATCGTTGGTGAAACTCAGCTTGTTAAACAGTGTAAAGTGAAGTTAAAACTCAATGATGGAGAAACTCAGCTGGTTAAACAGTGTAAGGTGAAGTTAAAACACAAGAATGTAGAAACTACTGGTTAAAGAGTGTAAGGTCAAGTTAAAACACGACGAAGGAGAAACTCAGCTGGATAAACAGTGTAAGGAGAAGTTAAAACAATGATAGAGAAACTCAGCTGGTGAAACAGTGTAAGGTGAATTTAAAACACCACGATGGAGAAACTCAGCTGGTTGAACGGTGTAAAGTGAAGTTAAAACGCAACGATAGAGAATCTGATCTGGTTAAAGAGTGCAAGGTGAAGTTAAAACACAATGATGGAGGAACTCATCTGGTTCAACAGTGTAAAGTGAAGTGAAAATGCAACGATGGAGAAATTCAGCTGGTTAAACAGCGTAAGGTGAACTAAAAACAGAACGATGGAGAAACTCATCTGGTTAAACAGTGTAAAATGAACTTAAAACACAACGATGGAGAAACTCAGCTTGTTAAACAGTATAAGGCGAAGTTAAAACACAACGATGGAAAAAATCATCTGGTTAAACAGTGTAAGGTCAAGTTAAAACACAACGATGGAGAAACTCAGCTTGTTAAACAGTGTAAATTGAAGTTAAAACACGACGAAGGAGAAACTCAGCTGGTTAAACAGTGTAAGGAGAAATTAAAACACAACTATGGAGAAACTCAGCTGGTTAAACAGTGTAAGGAGAAGTTAAAACACCACGATGGAGACACTCAGCTGGTTAAAAAGTGTAAAGTGAAGTTAAAACTCAATGATGGAGAAACTCAGCTGGTTAAACCGTGTAAAGTGAAGTTAAAACACCACGATGGAGAAACTCAGCTGGTTAAACAGTGTAAGGTTAAGTTAAAACACGACGAAGGAGAAACTCAGCTTGTTAAACAGTGTAAGTTGAAGTTAAAACACGACGAAGGAGAAACTCAGCTGGTTAAACAGTGTAAGGAGGAGAAGGTAAAACTCAACTATGGAGAAACTCAGCTGGTTAAACAGTGTAAGTAGAAGTTAAAACAATGATGGAGAAACTCAGCTGGTGAAACAGTGTAAGGTGAATTTAAAACACCACGATGGAGAACTCAGCTGGTTGAACGGTGTAAAGTGAAATTAAAACGCAACGATGGAGTAACTCATCTGGTTAAAGACAGCATCGAGTCCACGCTGCTGAAGATCCAGCTGCGCTGGATGGATCACGTCTCCAGAATGGAGGACCATCGCCTTCCCAAGATCGTGTTATATGGCGAGCTCTCCACTGGCCACCGTGACAGAGGTGCACCAAAGAAAAGGTAAAAGGACTGCCTAAAGAAATCTCTTGGTGCCTGCCACATTGACCACCGCCAGTGGGCTGATATCGCCTCAAACCGTGCATCTTGGCGCCTCACAATGTGGCGGGCAGCAACCTCCTTTGAAGAAGACCGCAGAGCCTACCTCACTGACAAAAGGCAAAGGAGGAAAAACCCAACACCCATCCCCAACCAACCAATTTTCCCCTGCAACCGCTGCAATCGTTTCTGCCTGTCACGCATCGGACTTGTCAGCCACAAACGAGTCTGCAGCTGACGTGGACTTTTTACCCCCTCCATAAAACTTCGTCCGCGAAGCCAAGCCAGCCAAAGAGTGTAAGGTGAAGTTAAAACACAATGATGGAGGAACACATTTGGTTCAACAGTGTAAAGTGTAGTGAAAACGCAACGATGGAGAAACTCAGCTGGTTAAACAGCGTAAGGTGAACTAAAAACAGAACAATGGAGAAACTAAGCTGGTTAAACAGTGTAAAATGAACTTAAAACACAACGATGGAGAAGCTGATCTGGTTAAACAGTGTAAAATGAACTAAAAACGCAACAATGGAGAAACTCAGCTTGTTAAACAGTATAAGGCGAAGTTAAAACACAACGATGGAAAAACTCATCTGGTTAAACAGTGTAAAATGAACTTAAAACACAACGATGGAGAAACTCAGCTTGTTAAACAGTATAAGGCGAAGTTAAAACACAACGATGGAAAAAATCATCTGGTTAAACAGTGTAAGGTCAAGTTAAAACACAACGATGGAGAAACTCTGCTGGTTAAACTGTGCAAGGTGAAGTTAAAACACAACGATGGAGAAACTCTGCTGGTTGTACAGTGTAAAGTGAAGTTAAAATGCAATGATGGAGAAACTCAGCTGGTGAAACAGTGTAAGGTGATGTTAAAACACAATGATGAAGAAACGCAACTTGATGAACAGTGTAAGGTGAAGTTAAACCACCACGATGGAGAAACTAGGCTGGTTAAACACTGTAAAGTGAACTTAAAACGCTACAATGGAGATACTGCTGGTTAAACAATGTAAGGTGAAGTTAAAACACCACGATGGAGACACTCAGCTGGTTAAACAGTGTAAGGAGAAGGTAAAACACAACTATGGAGAAACTCAGCTAGTTAAACCGTGTAAGGAGAAGTTAAAACACAATGATGGAGGAACACTTTTGGTTCAACAGTGTAAAGTGTAGTGAAAACGCAACGATGGAGAAAATCAGCTGGTTAAACAGCGTAAGGTGAACTAAAAACAGAATGATGGAGAAACTAAGCTGGTTAAACAGTGTAAGGTGAAGTTAAAACGCTACAATGGAGATACTGCTGGTTAAACAGTGTAAGGTGAAGTTAAAACACCACGATGGCGACACTCAGCTGGTTAAACAGTGTAAGGTGAAGTTAAAGCACATCGTTGGAGAACCTCAGCTTGTTAAACAGTGTAAGGTGAAGTTAAAACACAAGAATGTAGAAACTACTGGTTAAAGAGTGTAAGGTCAAGTTAAAACACGACGAAGGAGAAACTCAGCTGGATAAACAGTGTAAGGAGAAGTTAAAACAATGATAGAGAAACTCAGCTGGTGAAACAGTGTAAGGTGAATTTAAAACACCACGATGGAGAAACTCAGCTGGTTGAACGGTGTAAAGTGAAGTTAAAACGCAACGATGGAGAAACTGATCTGGTTAAAGAGTGTAAGGTGAAGTTAAAACACAATGATGGAGAAACTCAGCTGCTTAAACAGTGTAAAGTGAAGTTAAAACTCAATGATGGAAAAACTCAGCTGGTTAAACAGTGTAAGGTGAAGTTAAAACACAAGAATGTAGAAACTGCTGGTTAAATAGTGTAAGGTGAAGTTAAAACACGACGAAGGAGAAACTCAGCTGGTTAAACAGTGTAAGGTGAAGTTAAACCACTACGATAGAGAACCTCAGCAGGTTAAACAGTGTAAAGAGAAGTTACAACACAACGATGGAGACACTCAGCTGGTTAAACAGTGTAAGATGAAGTTAAAACACAACGATGGAGAAACTCATCTGGTTAAACAGTGTAAAATGAACTTAAAATGCAACGATGGAGAAACTCATCTGGTTAAACAGTGTAAAATGAACTTAAAACGCAACGATGGAGAAACTCAGCTTGTTAAACAGCATAAGGCGAAGTTAAAACACAACGATGGAGAAACTCAACTGGTTAAATAGTGTAAAATGAACTAAAAACGCAACAATGGAGAAACTCAGCTTGTTAAACAGTATAAGGCGAAGTTAAAACACAACGATGGAAAAACTCATCTGGTTAAACAGTGTAAAATGAACTTAAAACACAACGATGGAGAAACTCAGCTTGTTAAACAGTATAAGGCGAAGTTAAAACACAACGATGGAAAAAATCATCTGGTTAAACAGTGTAAGGTCAAGTTAAAACACAACGATGGAGAAACTCTGCTGGTTAAACTGTGCAAGGTGAAGTTAAAACACAACGATGGAGAAACTCAGCTGGTTAAACAGTGTAAGGTGAAGTTAAAACACAAGAATGTAGACACTACTGGTTAAACAGTGTAAGGTGAAGTTAAAACACGACGAAGGAGAAACTCAGCTGGTTAAACAGTGTAAGGAGAAGTTAAAACAATGATAGAGAATCTCAGCTAGTGAAACAGTGTAAGGTGAATTTAAAACACCACGATGGAGAAACTCAGCTGGTTGAAAGGTGTAAAGTGAAGTTAAAACGCAACCATGGAGAAACTCATCTGGTTAAAGAGTGTAAGGTGAAGTTAAAACACAATGATGGAGGAACTCATCTGGTTCAACAGTGTAAAGTGAAGTGAAAACGCAACGATGGAGAAACTCAGCTGGTTAAACAGTGTAAAGTGAAGTTAAAGCACAACATTGGAGAAACTCAGCTGGTTACACAGTGTAAGGTGAAGTTAAAACACGACGAAGGAGAAACTCAGCTGGTTAAACAGTGTAAGGAGAAATTAAAACACAACTATGGAGAAACTCAGCTGGTTAAACAGTGTAAGGAGAAGTTAAAACACCACGATGGAGACACTCAGCTGGTTAAAAAGTGTAAAGTGAAGTTAAAACTCAATGATGGAGAAACTCAGCTGGTTAAACAGTGTAAAGTGAAGTTAAAACACCACGATGGAGAACTCAGCTAGTTAAACAATGTAAGGTGAAGTTAAAACACGACGAAGGAGAAACTCAGCTGGTTAAACAGTGTAAGGAGAAGGTAAAACACAACTATGGAGAAACTCAGCTGGTTAAACAGTGTAAGTAGAAGTTAAAACAATGATGGAGAAACTCAGCTGGTGAAACAGTGTAAGGTGAATTTAAAACACCACGATGGAGAAACTCAGCTGGTTGAACGGTGTAAAGTGAAGATAAAACGCAACGATGGAGTAACTCATCTGGTTAAAGAGTGTAAGGTGAAGTTAAAACACAATGATGGAGGAACACATTTGGTTCAACAGTGTAAAGTGTAGTGAAAACGCAACGATGGAGAAACTCAGCTGGTTAAACAGCGAAAGGTGAACTAAAAACAGAACGATGGAGAAACTAAGCTTGTTAAACAGTGTAAGGTGAAGTTAAAACACAATGATGAAGAAACTCAACTTGATGAACAGTGTAAGGTGAAATTAAACCACCACGATGGAGAAATTAGGCTGGTTAAACACTGTAAAATGAAGTTAAAACGCTACAATGGAGATACTGCTGGTTAAACAGTGTAAGGTGAAGTTAAAACACCACGATGGCGACACTCAGCTGGTTAAACAGTGTAAGGTGAAGTTAAAGCACATCGTTGGTGAAACTCAGCTTGTTAAACAGTGTAAAGTGAAGTTAAAACTCAATGATGGAGAAACTCAGCTGGTTAAACAGTGTAAGGTGAAGTTAAAACACAAGAATGTAGAAACTACTGGTTAAAGAGTGTAAGGTCAAGTTAAAACACGACGAAGGAGAAACTCAGCTGGATAAACAGTGTAAGGAGAAGTTAAAACAATGATAGAGAAACTCAGCTGGTGAAACAGTGTAAGGTGAATTTAAAACACCACGATGGAGAAACTCAGCTGGTTGAACGGTGTAAAGTGAAGTTAAAACGCAACGATAGAGAATCTGATCTGGTTAAAGAGTGCAAGGTGAAGTTAAAACACAATGATGGAGGAACTCATCTGGTTCAACAGTGTAAAGTGAAGTGAAAATGCAACGATGGAGAAATTCAGCTGGTTAAACAGCGTAAGGTGAACTAAAAACAGAACGATGGAGAAACTCATCTGGTTAAACAGTGTAAAATGAACTTAAAACACAACGATGGAGAAACTCAGCTTGTTAAACAGTATAAGGCGAAGTTAAAACACAACGATGGAAAAAATCATCTGGTTAAACAGTGTAAGGTCAAGTTAAAACACAACGATGGAGAAACTCAGCTTGTTAAACAGTGTAAATTGAAGTTAAAACACGACGAAGGAGAAACTCAGCTGGTTAAACAGTGTAAGGAGAAATTAAAACACAACTATGGAGAAACTCAGCTGGTTAAACAGTGTAAGGAGAAGTTAAAACACCACGATGGAGACACTCAGCTGGTTAAAAAGTGTAAAGTGAAGTTAAAACTCAATGATGGAGAAACTCAGCTGGTTAAACCGTGTAAAGTGAAGTTAAAACACCACGATGGAGAAACTCAGCTGGTTAAACAGTGTAAGGTTAAGTTAAAACACGACGAAGGAGAAACTCAGCTTGTTAAACAGTGTAAGTTGAAGTTAAAACACGACGAAGGAGAAACTCAGCTGGTTAAACAGTGTAAGGAGGAGAAGGTAAAACTCAACTATGGAGAAACTCAGCTGGTTAAACAGTGTAAGTAGAAGTTAAAACAATGATGGAGAAACTCAGCTGGTGAAACAGTGTAAGGTGAATTTAAAACACCACGATGGAGAACTCAGCTGGTTGAACGGTGTAAAGTGAAATTAAAACGCAACGATGGAGTAACTCATCTGGTTAAAGACAGCATCGAGTCCACGCTGCTGAAGATCCAGCTGCGCTGGATGGATCACGTCTCCAGAATGGAGGACCATCGCCTTCCCAAGATCGTGTTATATGGCGAGCTCTCCACTGGCCACCGTGACAGAGGTGCACCAAAGAAAAGGTAAAAGGACTGCCTAAAGAAATCTCTTGGTGCCTGCCACATTGACCACCGCCAGTGGGCTGATATCGCCTCAAACCGTGCATCTTGGCGCCTCACAATGTGGCGGGCAGCAACCTCCTTTGAAGAAGACCGCAGAGCCTACCTCACTGACAAAAGGCAAAGGAGGAAAAACCCAACACCCATCCCCAACCAACCAATTTTCCCCTGCAACCGCTGCAATCGTTTCTGCCTGTCACGCATCGGACTTGTCAGCCACAAACGAGTCTGCAGCTGACGTGGACTTTTTACCCCCTCCATAAAACTTCGTCCGCGAAGCCAAGCCAGCCAAAGAGTGTAAGGTGAAGTTAAAACACAATGATGGAGGAACACATTTGGTTCAACAGTGTAAAGTGTAGTGAAAACGCAACGATGGAGAAACTCAGCTGGTTAAACAGCGTAAGGTGAACTAAAAACAGAACAATGGAGAAACTAAGCTGGTTAAACAGTGTAAAATGAACTTAAAACACAACGATGGAGAAGCTGATCTGGTTAAACAGTGTAAAATGAACTAAAAACGCAACAATGGAGAAACTCAGCTTGTTAAACAGTATAAGGCGAAGTTAAAACACAACGATGGAAAAAATCATCTGGTTAAACAGTGTAAGGTCAAGTTAAAACACAACGATGGAGAAACTCTGCTGGTTAAACTGTGCAAGGTGAAGTTAAAACACAACGATGGAGAAACTCTGCTGGTTGTACAGTGTAAAGTGAAGTTAAAATGCAACGATGGAGAAACTCAGCTGGTGAAACAGCGTAAGGTGAACTAAAAACAGAACAATGGAGAAACTAAGCTGGTTAAACAGTGTAAAATGAACTTAAAACACAACGATGGAGAAGCTGATCTGGTTAAACAGTGTAAAATGAACTAAAAACGCAACAATGGAGAAACTCAGCTTGTTAAACAGTATAAGGCGAAGTTAAAACACAACGATGGAAAAAATCATCTGGTTAAACAGTGTAAGGTCAAGTTAAAACACAACGATGGAGAAACTCAGCTGGTTAAACAGCGTAAGGTGAACTAAAAACAGTACAATGGAGAAACTAAGCTGGTTAAACAGTGTAAAATGAACTTAAAACACAACGATGGAGAAGCTGATCTGGTTAAACAGTGTAAAATGAACTAAAAACGCAACAATGGAGAAACTCAGCTTGTTAAACAGTATAAGGCGAAGTTAAAACACAACGATGGAAAAAATCATCTGGTTAAACAGTGTAAGGTCAAGTTAAAACACAACGATGGAGAAACTCTGCTGGTTAAACTGTGCAAGGTGAAGTTAAAACACAACGATGGAGAAACTCTGCTGGTTGTACAGTGTAAAGTGAAGTTAAAATGCAACGATGGAGAAACTCAGCTGGTGAAACAGCGTAAGGTGAACTAAAAACAGAACAATGGAGAAACTAAGCTGGTTAAACAGTGTAAAATGAACTTAAAACACAACGATGGAGAAGCTGATCTGGTTAAACAGTGTAAAATGAACTAAAAACGCAACAATGGAGAAACTCAGCTTGTTAAACAGTATAAGGCGAAGTTAAAACACAACGATGGAAAAAATCATCTGGTTAAACAGTGTAAGGTCAAGTTAAAACACAACGATGGAGATACTCTGCTGGTTAAACTGTGCAAGGTGAAGTTAAAACACAACGATGGAGAAACTCTGCTGGTTGTACAGTGTAAAGTGAAGTTAAAATGCAACGATGGAGAAACTCAGCTGGTGAAACAGTGTAAGGTGATGTTAAAACACAATGAAGAAGAAACTCAACTTGATGAACAGTGTAAGGTGAAGTTAAACCACCACGATGGAGAAACTAGGCTGGTTAAACACTGTAAAGTGAACTTAAAACGCTACAATGGAGATACTGCTGGTTAAACAATGTAAGGTGAAGTTAAAACACCACGATGGAGACACTCAGCTGGTTAAACAGTGTAAGGAGAAGGTAAAACACAACTATGGAGAAACTCAGCTAGTTAAACCGTGTAAGGAGAAGTTAAAACACAATGATGGAGGAACACTTTTGGTTCAACAGTGTAAAGTGTAGTGAAAACGCAACGATGGAGAAAATCAGCTGGTTAAACAGCGTAAGGTGAACTAAAAACAGAATGATGGAGAAACTAAGCTGGTTAAACAGTGTAAAGTGAAGTTAAAGCACAATGTTGGAGAAACTCAGCTGGTTAAACAGTGTAAGGAGAAGTTAAAACACCACGATGGAGACACTCAGCTGGTTAAAAAGTGTAAAGTGAAGTTAAAACTCAATGATGGAGAAACTCAGCTGGTTAAACAGTGTAAAGTGAAGTTAAAACACCACGATGGAGAACTCAGCTAGTTAAACAATGTAAGGTGAAGTTAAAACACGACGAAGGAGAAACTCAGCTGGTTAAACAGTGTAAGGAGAAGGTAAAACACAACTATGGAGAAACTCAGCTGGTTAAACAGTGTAAGTAGAAGTTAAAACAATGATGGAGAAACTCAGCTGGTGAAACAGTGTAAGGTGAATTTAAAACACCACGATGGAGAAACTCAGCTGGTTGAACGGTGTAAAGTGAAGTTAAAACGCAACGATGGAGTAACTCATCTGGTTAAAGAGTGTAAGGTGAAGTTAAAACACAATGATGGAGGAACACATTTGGTTCAACAGTGTAAAGTGTAGTGAAAACGCAACGATGGAGAAACTCAGCTGGTTAAACAGCGAAAGGTGAACTAAAAACAGAACGATGGAGAAACTAAGCTGGTTAAACAGTGTAAGGTGAAGTTAAAACACAATGATGAAGAAACTCAACTTGATGAACAGTGTAAGGTGAAATTAAACCACCACGATGGAGAAATTAGGCTGGTTAAACACTGTAAAATGAAGTTAAAACGCTACAATGGAGATACTGCTGGTTAAACAGTGTAAGGTGAAGTTAAAACACCACGATGGCGACACTCAGCTGGTTAAACAGTGTAAGGTGAAGTTAAAGCACATCGTTGGTGAAACTCAGCTTGTTAAACAGTGTAAAGTGAAGTTAAAACTCAATGATGGAGAAACTCAGCTGGTTAAACAGTGTAAGGTGAAGTTAAAACACAAGAATGTAGAAACTACTGGTTAAAGAGTGTAAGGTCAAGTTAAAACACGACGAAGGAGAAACTCAGCTGGATAAACAGTGTAAGGAGAAGTTAAAACAATGATAGAGAAACTCAGCTGGTGAAACAGTGTAAGGTGAATTTAAAACACCACGATGGAGAAACTCAGCTGGTTGAACGGTGTAAAGTGAAGTTAAAACGCAACGATAGAGAAACTGATCTGGTTAAAGAGTGTAAGGTGAAGTTAAAACACAATGATGGAAGAACTCATCTGGTTCAACAGTGTAAAGTGAAGTGAAAACGCAACGATGGAGAAACTCAGCTGGTTAAACAGCGTAAGGTGAACTAAAAACAGAACGATGGAGAAACTCATCTGGTTAAACAGTGTAAAATGAACTTAAAACGCAACAATGGAGAAACTCATCTGGTTAAACAGTGTAAAATGAACTTAAAACGCAACGATGGAGAAACTCATCTGGTTAAACAGTGTAAAATGAACTTAAAACGCAACGATGGAGAAACTCAGCTTGTTGAACAGTATAAGGCGAAGTTAAAACACAACGATGGAGGAACTCATCTGGTTAAAAATTGTAAAATGAACTTAAAACACAACGATGGAGAAGATGATCTGGTTAAACAGTGTAAAATGAACTAAAAACGCAACAATGGAGAAACTCAGCTTGTTAAACAGTATAAGGCGAAGTTAAAACACAACGATGGAAAAACTCATCTGGTTAAATAGTGTAAAATGAACTTAAAACACAACGATGGAGAAACTCAGCTTGTTAAACAGTATAAGGCGAAGTTAAAACACAACGATGGAAAAAATCATCTGGTTAAACAGTGTAAGGTGAAGTTAAAACACAACGATGGAGAAACTCTGCTGGTTAAACTGTGCAAGGTGAAGTTAAAACACAACGATGGAGAAACTCTGCTGGTTAAACTGTGTAAGGTAAAATTAAAACACAATGATGAAGAAACGCAACTTGATGAACAGTGTAAGGTGAAGTTAAACCACCACGATGGAGAAACTAGGCTGGTTAAACACTGTAAAGTGAACTTAAAACGCTACAATGGAGATACTGCTGGTTAAACAATGTAAGGTGAAGTTAAAACACCACGATGGAGACACTCAGCTGGTTAAACAGTGTAAGGAGAAGGTAAAACACAACTATGGAGAAACTCAGCTAGTTAAACCGTGTAAGGAGAAGTTAAAACACAATGATGGAGGAACACTTTTGGTTCAACAGTGTAAAGTGTAGTGAAAACGCAACGATGGAGAAAATCAGCTGGTTAAACAGCGTAAGGTGAACTAAAAACAGAATGATGGAGAAACTAAGCTGGTTAAACAGTGTAAGGTGAAGTTAAAACACAATGATGAAGAAACTCAACTTGATGAACAGTGTCAGGTGAAATTAAACCACCACGATGGAGAAATTAGGCTGGTTAAACACTGTAAAGTGAAGTTAAAACGCTACAATGGAGATACTGCTGGTTAAACAGTGTAAGGTGAAGTTAAAACACCACGATGGCGACACTCAGCTGGTTAAACAGTGTAAGGTGAAGTTAAAGCACATCGTTGGAGAACCTCAGCTTGTTAAACAGTGTAAGGTGAAGTTAAAACACAAGAATGTAGAAACTACTGGTTAAAGAGTGTAAGGTCAAGTTAAAACACGACGAAGGAGAAACTCAGCTGGATAAACAGTGTAAGGAGAAGTTAAAACAATGATAGAGAAACTCAGCTGGTGAAACAGTGTAAGGTGAATTTAAAACACCACGATGGAGAAACTCAGCTGGTTGAACGGTGTAAAGTGAAGTTAAAACGCAACGATGGAGAAACTGATCTGGTTAAAGAGTGTAAGGTGAAGTTAAAACACAATGATGGAGAAACTCAGCTGCTTAAACAGTGTAAAGTGAAGTTAAAACTCAATGATGGAAAAACTCAGCTGGTTAAACAGTGTAAGGTGAAGTTAAAACACAAGAATGTAGAAACTGCTGGTTAAATAGTGTAAGGTGAAGTTAAAACACGACGAAGGAGAAACTCAGCTGGTTAAACAGTGTAAGGTGAAGTTAAACCACTACGATAGAGAACCTCAGCAGCTTAAACAGTGTAAAGAGAAGTTACAACACAACGATGGAGACACTCAGCTGGTTAAACAGTGTAAGATGAAGTTAAAACACAACGATGGAGAAACTCATCTGGTTAAACAGTGTAAAATGAACTTAAAATGCAACGATGGAGAAACTCATCTGGTTAAACAGTGTAAAATGAACTTAAAACGCAACGATGGAGAAACTCAGCTTGTTAAACAGCATAAGGCGAAGTTAAAACACAACGATGGAGAAAATCAACTGGTTAAATAGTGTAAAATGAACTAAAAACGCAACAATGGAGAAACTCAGCTTGTTAAACAGTATAAGGCGAAGTTAAAACACAACGATGGAAAAACTCATCTGGTTAAACAGTGTAAAATGAACTTAAAACACAACGATGGAGAAACTCAGCTTGTTAAACAGTATAAGGCGAAGTTAAAACACAACGATGGAAAAAATCATCTGGTTAAACAGTGTAAGGTCAAGTTAAAACACAACGATGGAGAAACTCTGCTGGTTAAACTGTGCAAGGTGAAGTTAAAACACAACGATGGAGAAACTCAGCTGGTTAAACAGTGTAAGGTGAAGTTAAAACACAAGAATGTAGACACTACTGGTTAAACAGTGTAAGGTGAAGTTAAAACACGACGAAGGAGAAACTCAGCTGGTTAAACAGTGTAAGGAGAAGTTAAAACAATGATAGAGAATCTCAGCTAGTGAAACAGTGTAAGGTGAATTTAAAACACCACGATGGAGAAACTCAGCTGGTTGAAAGGAGTAAAGTGAAGTTAAAACGCAACCATGGAGAAACTCATCTGGTTAAAGAGTGTAAGGTGAAGTTAAAACACAATGATGGAGGAACTCATCTGGTTCAACAGTGTAAAGTGAAGTGAAAACGCAACGATGGAGTAACTCAGCTGGTTAAACAGCGTAAGGTGAACTAAAAACAGAACGATGGAGAAACTAAGCTGGTTAAACAGTGTAAAGTGAAGTTAAAGCACAATGTTGGAGAAACTCAGCTGGTTACACAGTGTAAGGTGAAGTTAAAACACGACGAAGGAGAAACTCAGCTGGTTAAACAGTGTAAGGAGAAATTAAAACACAACTATGGAGAAACTCAGTTGGTTAAACAGTGTAAGGAGAAGTTAAAACACCACGATGGAGACACTCAGCTGGTTAAAAAGTGTAAAGTGAAGTTAAAACTCAATGATGGAGAAACTCAGCTGGTTAAACAGTGTAAAGTGAAGTTAAAACACCACGATGGAGAACTCAGCTAGTTAAACAATGTAAGGTGAAGTTAAAACACGACGAAGGAGAAACTCAGCTGGTTAAACAGTGTAAGGAGAAGGTAAAACACAACTATGGAGAAACTCAGCTGGTTAAACAGTGTAAGTAGAAGTTAAAACAATGATGGAGAAACTCAGCTGGTGAAACAGTGTAAGGTGAATTTAAAACACCACGATGGAGAAACTCAGCTGGTTGAACGGTGTAAAGTGAAGTTAAAACGCAACGATGGAGTAACTCATCTGGTTAAAGAGTGTAAGGTGAAGTTAAAACACAATGATGGAGGAACACATTTGGTTCAACAGTGTAAAGTGTAGTGAAAACGCAACGATGGAGAAACTCAGCTGGTTAAACAGCGAAAGGTGAACTAAAAACAGAACGATGGAGAAACTAAGCTGGTTAAACAGTGTAAGGTGAAGTTAAAACACAATGATGAAGAAACTCAACTTGATGAACAGTGTAAGGTGAAATTAAACCACCACGATGGAGAAATTAGGCTGGTTAAACACTGTAAAATGAAGTTAAAACGCTACAATGGAGATACTGCTGGTTAAACAGTGTAAGGTGAAGTTAAAACACCACGATGGCGACACTCAGCGGGTTAAACAGTGTAAGGTGAAGTTAAAGCACATCGTTGGTGAAACTCAGCTTGTTAAACAGTGTAAAGTGAAGTTAAAACTCAATGATGGAGAAACTCAGCTGGTTAAACAGTGTAAGGTGAAGTTAAAACACAAGAATGTAGAAACTACTGGTTAAAGAGTGTAAGGTCAAGTTAAAACACGACGAAGGAGAAACTCAGCTGGATAAACAGTGTAAGGAGAAGTTAAAACAATGATAGAGAAACTCAGCTGGTGAAACAGTGTAAGGTGAATTTAAAACACCACGATGGAGAAACTCAGCTGGTTGAACGGTGTAAAGTGAAGTTAAAACGCAACGATAGAGAAACTGATCTGGTTAAAGAGTGTAAGGTGAAGTTAAAACACAATGATGGAGGAACTCATCTAGTTCAACAGTGTAAAGTGAAGTGAAAACGCAACGATGGAGAAACTCAGCTGGTTAAACAGCGTAAGGTGAACTAAAAACAGAACGATGGAGAAACTCATCTGGTTAAACAGTGTAAAATGAACTTAAAACACAACGATGGAGAAACTCAGCTTGTTAAACAGTATAAGGCGAAGTTAAAACACAACGATGGAAAAAATCATCTGGTTAAACAGTGTAAGGTCAAGTTAAAACACAACGATGGAGAAACTCAGCTTGTTAAACAGTGTAAGTTGAAGTTAAAACACGACGAAGGAGAAACTCAGCTGGTTAAACAGTGTAAGGAGAAATTAAAACACAACTATGGAGAAACTCAGCTGGTTAAACAGTGTAAGGAGAAGTTAAAACACCACGATGGAGACACTCAGCTGGTTAAAAAGTGTAAAGTGAAGTTAAAACTCAATGATGGAGAAACTCAGCTGGTTAAACCGTGTAAAGTGAAGTTAAAACACCACGATGGAGAAACTCAGCTGGTTAAACAGTGTAAGGTTAAGTTAAAACATGACGAAGGAGAAACTCAGCTTGTTAAACAGTATAAGTTGAAGTTAAAACACGACGAAGGAGAAACTCAGCTGGTTAAACAGTGTAAGGAGGAGAAGGTAAAACTCAACTATGGAGAAACTCAGCTGGTTAAACAGTGTAAGTAGAAGTTAAAACAATGATGGAGAAACTCAGCTGGTGAAACAGTGTAAGGTGAATTTAAAACACCACGATGGAGAAACTCAGCTGGTTGAACGGTGTAAAGTGAAGTTAAAACGCAACGATGGAGTAACTCATCTGGTTAAAGACAGCATCGAGTCCACGCTGCTGAAGATCCAGCTGCGCTGGATGGATCACGTCTCCAGAATGGAGGACCATCGCCTTCCCAATATCGTGTTATATGGCGAGCTCTCCACTGGCCACCGTGACAGAGGTGCACCAAAGAAAAGGTAAAAGGACTGCCTAAAGAAATCTCTTGGTGCCTGCCACATTGACCACCGCCAGTGGGCTGATATCGCCTCAAACCGTGCATCTTGGCGCCTCACAATGTGGCGGGCAGCAACCTCCTTTGAAGAAGACCGCAGAGCCTACCTCACTGACAAAAGGCAAAGGAGGAAAAACCCAACACCCATCCCCAACCAACCAATTTTCCCCTGCAACCGCTGCAATCATTTCTGCCTGTCACGCATCAGACTTGTCAGCCACAAACGAGTCTGCAGCTGACGTGGACTTTTTACCCCCTCCATAAAACTTCGTCCGCGAAGCCAAGCCAGCCAAAGAGTGTAAGGTGAAGTTAAAACACAATGATGGAGGAACACATTTGGTTCAACAGTGTAAAGTGTAGTGAAAACGCAACGATGGAGAAACTCAGCTGGTTAAACAGCGTAAGGTAAACTAAAAACAGAACAATGGAGAAACTAAGCTGGTTAAACAGTGTAAAATGAACTTAAAACACAACGATGGAGAAGCTGATCTGGTTAAACAGTGTAAAATGAACTAAAAACGCAACAATGGAGAAACTCAGCTTGTTAAACAGTATAAGGCGAAGTTAAAACACAACGATGGAAAAACTCATCTGGTTAAACAGTGTAAAATGAACTTAAAACACAACGATGGAGAAACTCAGCTTGTTAAACAGTATAAGGCGAAGTTAAAACACAACGATGGAAAAAATCATCTGGTTAAACAGTGTAAGGTCAAGTTAAAACACAACGATGGAGAAACTCTGCTGGTTAAACTGTGCAAGGTGAAGTTAAAACACAACGATGGAGAAACTCTGCTGGTTGTACAGTGTAAAGTGAAGTTAAAATGCAACGATGGAGAAACTCAGCTGGTGAAACAGTGTAAGGTGATGTTAAAACACAATGATGAAGAAACTCAACTTGATGAACAGTGTAAGGTGAAGTTAAACCACCACGATGGAGAAACTAGGCTGGTTAAACACTGTAAAGTGAACTTAAAACGCTACAATGGAGATACTGCTGGTTAAACAATGTAAGGTGAAGTTAAAACACCACGATGGAGACACTCAGCTGGTTAAACAGTGTAAGGAGAAGGTAAAACACAACTATGGAGAAACTCAGCTAGTTAAACCGTGTAAGGAGAAGTTAAAACACAATGATGGAGGAACACTTTTGGTTCAACAGTGTAAAGTGTAGTGAAAACGCAACGATGGAGAAAATCAGCTGGTTAAACAGCGTAAGGTGAACTAAAAACAGAATGATGGAGAAACTAAGCTGGTTAAACAGTGTAAGGTGAAGTTAAAACACAATGATGAAGAAACTCAACTTGATGAACAGTGTCAGGTGAAATTAAACCACCACGATGGAGAAATTAGGCTGGTTAAACACTGTAAAGTGAAGTTAAAACGCTACAATGGAGATACTGCTGGTTAAACAGTGTAAGGTGAAGTTAAAACACCACGATGGCGACACTCAGCTGGTTAAACAGTGTAAGGTGAAGTTAAAGCACATCGTTGGAGAACCTCAGCTTGTTAAACAGTGTAAGGTGAAGTTAAAACACAAGAATGTAGAAACTACTGGTTAAAGAGTGTAAGGTCAAGTTAAAACACGACGAAGGAGAAACTCAGCTGGATAAACAGTGTAAGGAGAAGTTAAAACAATGATAGAGAAACTCAGCTGCTTAAACAGTGTAAAGAGAAGTTACAACACAACGATGGAGACACTCAGCTGGTTAAACAGTGTAAGATGAAGTTAAAACACAACGATGGAGAAACTCATCTGGTTAAACAGTGTAAAATGAACTTAAAATGCAACGATGGAGAAACTCATCTGGTTAAACAGTGTAAAATGAACCTAAAACGCAACGATGCAGAAACTCAGCTTGTTAAACAGCATAAGGCGAAGTTAAAACACAATGATGGAGAAACTCAACTGATTAAATAGTGTAAAATGAACTAAAAACGCAACAATGGAGAAACTCAGCTTGTTAAACAGTATAAGGCGAAGTTAAAACACAACGATGGAAAAACTCATCTGGTTAAACAGTGTAAAATGAACTTAAAACACAACGATGGAGAAACTCAGCTTGTTAAACAGTATAAGGCGAAGTTAAAACACAACGATGGAAAAAATCATCTGGTTAAACAGTGTAAGGTCAAGTTAAAACACAACGATGGAGAAACTCTGCTGGTTAAACTGTGCAAGGTGAAGTTAAAACACAACGATGGAGAAACTCAGCTGGTTAAACAGTGTAAGGTGAAGTTAAAACACAAGAATGTAGACACTACTGGTTAAACAGTGTAAGGTGAAGTTAAAACACGACGAAGGAGAAACTCAGCTGGATAAACAGTGTAAGGAGAAGTTAAAACAATGATAGAGAATCTCAGCTAGTGAAACAGTGTAAGGTGAATTTAAAACACCACGATGGAGAAACTCAGCTGGTTGAAAGGTGTAAAGTGAAGTTAAAACGCAACCATGGAGAAACTCATCTGGTTAAAGAGTGTAAGGTGAAGTTAAAACACAATTATGGAGGAACTCATCTGGTTCAACAGTGTAAAGTGAAGTGAAAACGCAACGATGGAGTAACTCAGCTGGTTAAACAGCGTAAGGTGAACTAAAAACAGAACGATGGAGAAACTAAGCTGGTTAAACAGTGTAAAGTGAAGTTAAAGCACAATGTTGGAGAAACTCAGCTGGTTACACAGTGTAAGGTGAAGTTAGAACACGACGAAGGAGAAACTCAGCGGGTTAAACAGTGTAAGGAGAAATTAAAACACAACTATGGAGAAACTCAGCGGGTTAAACAGTGTAAGGAGAAATTAAAACACAACTATGGAGAAACTCAGCTGGTTAAACAGTGTAAGGTGAAGTTAAAACACAATGATGAAGAAACTCAACTTGATGAACAGTGTCAGGTGAAATTAAACCACCACGATGGAGAAATTAGGCTGGTTAAACACTGTAAAGTGAAGTTAAAACGCTACAATGGAGATACTGCTGGTTAAACAGTGTAAGGTGAAGTTAAAACACCACGATGGCGACACTCAGCTGGTTAAACAGTGTAAGGTGAAGTTAAAGCACATCGTTGGAGAACCTCAGCTTGTTAAACAGTGTAAGGTGAAGTTAAAACACAAGAATGTAGAAACTACTGGTTAAAGAGTGTAAGGTCAAGTTAAAACACGACGAAGGAGAAACTCAGCTGGATAAACAGTGTAAGGAGAAGTTAAAACAATGATAGAGAAACTCAGCTGGTGAAACAGTGTAAGGTGAATTTAAAACACCACGATGGAGAAACTCAGCTGGTTGAACGGTGTAAAGTGAAGTTAAAACGCAACGATGGAGAAACTGATCTGGTTAAAGAGTGTAAGGTGAAGTTAAAACACAATGATGGAGAAACTCAGCTGCTTAAACAGTGTAAAGTGAAGTTAAAACTCAATGATGGAAAAACTCAGCTGGTTAAACAGTGTAAGGTGAAGTTAAAACACAAGAATGTAGAAACTGCTGGTTAAATAGTGTAAGGTGAAGTTAAAACACGACGAAGGAGAAACTCAGCTGGTTAAACAGTGTAAGGTGAAGTTAAACCACTACGATAGAGAACCTCAGCAGCTTAAACAGTGTAAAGAGAAGTTACAACACAACGATGGAGACACTCAGCTGGTTAAACAGTGTAAGATGAAGTTAAAACACAACGATGGAGAAACTCATCTGGTTAAACAGTGTAAAATGAACTTAAAATGCAACGATGGAGAAACTCATCTGGTTAAACAGTGTAAAATGAACTTAAAACGCAACGATGGAGAAACTCAGCTTGTTAAACAGCATAAGGCGAAGTTAAAACACAACGATGGAGAAAATCAACTGGTTAAATAGTGTAAAATGAACTAAAAACGCAACAATGGAGAAACTCAGCTTGTTAAACAGTATAAGGCGAAGTTAAAACACAACGATGGAAAAACTCATCTGGTTAAACAGTGTAAAATGAACTTAAAACACAACGATGGAGAAACTCAGCTTGTTAAACAGTATAAGGCGAAGTTAAAACACAACGATGGAAAAAATCATCTGGTTAAACAGTGTAAGGTCAAGTTAAAACACAACGATGGAGAAACTCTGCTGGTTAAACTGTGCAAGGTGAAGTTAAAACACAACGATGGAGAAACTCAGCTGGTTAAACAGTGTAAGGTGAAGTTAAAACACAAGAATGTAGACACTACTGGTTAAACAGTGTAAGGTGAAGTTAAAACACGACGAAGGAGAAACTCAGCTGGTTAAACAGTGTAAGGAGAAGTTAAAACAATGATAGAGAATCTCAGCTAGTGAAACAGTGTAAGGTGAATTTAAAACACCACGATGGAGAAACTCAGCTGGTTGAAAGGAGTAAAGTGAAGTTAAAACGCAACCATGGAGAAACTCATCTGGTTAAAGAGTGTAAGGTGAAGTTAAAACACAATGATGGAGGAACTCATCTGGTTCAACAGTGTAAAGTGAAGTGAAAACGCAACGATGGAGTAACTCAGCTGGTTAAACAGCGTAAGGTGAACTAAAAACAGAACGATGGAGAAACTAAGCTGGTTAAACAGTGTAAAGTGAAGTTAAAGCACAATGTTGGAGAAACTCAGCTGGTTACACAGTGTAAGGTGAAGTTAAAACACGACGAAGGAGAAACTCAGCTGGTTAAACAGTGTAAGGAGAAATTAAAACACAACTATGGAGAAACTCAGTTGGTTAAACAGTGTAAGGAGAAGTTAAAACACCACGATGGAGACACTCAGCTGGTTAAAAAGTGTAAAGTGAAGTTAAAACTCAATGATGGAGAAACTCAGCTGGTTAAACAGTGTAAAGTGAAGTTAAAACACCACGATGGAGAACTCAGCTAGTTAAACAATGTAAGGTGAAGTTAAAACACGACGAAGGAGAAACTCAGCTGGTTAAACAGTGTAAGGAGAAGGTAAAACACAACTATGGAGAAACTCAGCTGGTTAAACAGTGTAAGTAGAAGTTAAAACAATGATGGAGAAACTCAGCTGGTGAAACAGTGTAAGGTGAATTTAAAACACCACGATGGAGAAACTCAGCTGGTTGAACGGTGTAAAGTGAAGTTAAAACGCAACGATGGAGTAACTCATCTGGTTAAAGAGTGTAAGGTGAAGTTAAAACACAATGATGGAGGAACACATTTGGTTCAACAGTGTAAAGTGTAGTGAAAACGCAACGATGGAGAAACTCAGCTGGTTAAACAGCGAAAGGTGAACTAAAAACAGAACGATGGAGAAACTAAGCTGGTTAAACAGTGTAAGGTGAAGTTAAAACACAATGATGAAGAAACTCAACTTGATGAACAGTGTAAGGTGAAATTAAACCACCACGATGGAGAAATTAGGCTGGTTAAACACTGTAAAATGAAGTTAAAACGCTACAATGGAGATACTGCTGGTTAAACAGTGTAAGGTGAAGTTAAAACACCACGATGGCGACACTCAGCGGGTTAAACAGTGTAAGGTGAAGTTAAAGCACATCGTTGGTGAAACTCAGCTTGTTAAACAGTGTAAAGTGAAGTTAAAACTCAATGATGGAGAAACTCAGCTGGTTAAACAGTGTAAGGTGAAGTTAAAACACAAGAATGTAGAAACTACTGGTTAAAGAGTGTAAGGTCAAGTTAAAACACGACGAAGGAGAAACTCAGCTGGATAAACAGTGTAAGGAGAAGTTAAAACAATGATAGAGAAACTCAGCTGGTGAAACAGTGTAAGGTGAATTTAAAACACCACGATGGAGAAACTCAGCTGGTTGAACGGTGTAAAGTGAAGTTAAAACGCAACGATAGAGAAACTGATCTGGTTAAAGAGTGTAAGGTGAAGTTAAAACACAATGATGGAGGAACTCATCTAGTTCAACAGTGTAAAGTGAAGTGAAAACGCAACGATGGAGAAACTCAGCTGGTTAAACAGCGTAAGGTGAACTAAAAACAGAACGATGGAGAAACTCATCTGGTTAAACAGTGTAAAATGAACTTAAAACACAACGATGGAGAAACTCAGCTTGTTAAACAGTATAAGGCGAAGTTAAAACACAACGATGGAAAAAATCATCTGGTTAAACAGTGTAAGGTCAAGTTAAAACACAACGATGGAGAAACTCAGCTTGTTAAACAGTGTAAGTTGAAGTTAAAACACGACGAAGGAGAAACTCAGCTGGTTAAACAGTGTAAGGAGAAATTAAAACACAACTATGGAGAAACTCAGCTGGTTAAACAGTGTAAGGAGAAGTTAAAACACCACGATGGAGACACTCAGCTGGTTAAAAAGTGTAAAGTGAAGTTAAAACTCAATGATGGAGAAACTCAGCTGGTTAAACCGTGTAAAGTGAAGTTAAAACACCACGATGGAGAAACTCAGCTGGTTAAACAGTGTAAGGTTAAGTTAAAACATGACGAAGGAGAAACTCAGCTTGTTAAACAGTATAAGTTGAAGTTAAAACACGACGAAGGAGAAACTCAGCTGGTTAAACAGTGTAAGGAGGAGAAGGTAAAACTCAACTATGGAGAAACTCAGCTGGTTAAACAGTGTAAGTAGAAGTTAAAACAATGATGGAGAAACTCAGCTGGTGAAACAGTGTAAGGTGAATTTAAAACACCACGATGGAGAAACTCAGCTGGTTGAACGGTGTAAAGTGAAGTTAAAACGCAACGATGGAGTAACTCATCTGGTTAAAGACAGCATCGAGTCCACGCTGCTGAAGATCCAGCTGCGCTGGATGGATCACGTCTCCAGAATGGAGGACCATCGCCTTCCCAATATCGTGTTATATGGCGAGCTCTCCACTGGCCACCGTGACAGAGGTGCACCAAAGAAAAGGTAAAAAGACTGCCTAAAGAAATCTCTTGGTGCCTGCCACATTGACCACCGCCAGTGGGCTGATATCGCCTCAAACCGTGCATCTTGGCGCCTCACAATGTGGCGGGCAGCAACCTCCTTTGAAGAAGACCGCAGAGCCTACCTCACTGACAAAAGGCAAAGGAGGAAAAACCCAACACCCATCCCCAACCAACCAATTTTCCCCTGCAACCGCTGCAATCGTTTCTGCCTGTCACGCATCAGACTTGTCAGCCACAAACGAGTCTGCAGCTGACGTGGACTTTTTACCCCCTCCATAAAACTTCGTCCGCGAAGCCAAGCCAGCCAAAGAGTGTAAGGTGAAGTTAAAACACAATGATGGAGGAACACATTTGGTTCAACAGTGTAAAGTGTAGTGAAAACGCAACGATGGAGAAACTCAGCTGGTTAAACAGCGTAAGGTAAACTAAAAACAGAACAATGGAGAAACTAAGCTGGTTAAACAGTGTAAAATGAACTTAAAACACAACGATGGAGAAGCTGATCTGGTTAAACAGTGTAAAATGAACTAAAAACGCAACAATGGAGAAACTCAGCTTGTTAAACAGTATAAGGCGAAGTTAAAACACAACGATGGAAAAACTCATCTGGTTAAACAGTGTAAAATGAACTTAAAACACAACGATGGAGAAACTCAGCTTGTTAAACAGTATAAGGCGAAGTTAAAACACAACGATGGAAAAAATCATCTGGTTAAACAGTGTAAGGTCAAGTTAAAACACAACGATGGAGAAACTCTGCTGGTTAAACTGTGCAAGGTGAAGTTAAAACACAACGATGGAGAAACTCTGCTGGTTGTACAGTGTAAAGTGAAGTTAAAATGCAACGATGGAGAAACTCAGCTGGTGAAACAGTGTAAGGTGATGTTAAAACACAATGATGAAGAAACTCAACTTGATGAACAGTGTAAGGTGAAGTTAAACCACCACGATGGAGAAACTAGGCTGGTTAAACACTGTAAAGTGAACTTAAAACGCTACAATGGAGATACTGCTGGTTAAACAATGTAAGGTGAAGTTAAAACACCACGATGGAGACACTCAGCTGGTTAAACAGTGTAAGGAGAAGGTAAAACACAACTATGGAGAAACTCAGCTAGTTAAACCGTGTAAGGAGAAGTTAAAACACAATGATGGAGGAACACTTTTGGTTCAACAGTGTAAAGTGTAGTGAAAACGCAACGATGGAGAAAATCAGCTGGTTAAACAGCGTAAGGTGAACTAAAAACAGAATGATGGAGAAACTAAGCTGGTTAAACAGTGTAAGGTGAAGTTAAAACACAATGATGAAGAAACTCAACTTGATGAACAGTGTCAGGTGAAATTAAACCACCACGATGGAGAAATTAGGCTGGTTAAACACTGTAAAGTGAAGTTAAAACGCTACAATGGAGATACTGCTGGTTAAACAGTGTAAGGTGAAGTTAAAACACCACGATGGCGACACTCAGCTGGTTAAACAGTGTAAGGTGAAGTTAAAGCACATCGTTGGAGAACCTCAGCTTGTTAAACAGTGTAAGGTGAAGTTAAAACACAAGAATGTAGAAACTACTGGTTAAAGAGTGTAAGGTCAAGTTAAAACACGACGAAGGAGAAACTCAGCTGGATAAACAGTGTAAGGAGAAGTTAAAACAATGATAGAGAAACTCAGCTGCTTAAACAGTGTAAAGAGAAGTTACAACACAACGATGGAGACACTCAGCTGGTTAAACAGTGTAAGATGAAGTTAAAACACAACGATGGAGAAACTCATCTGGTTAAACAGTGTAAAATGAACTTAAAATGCAACGATGGAGAAACTCATCTGGTTAAACAGTGTAAAATGAACCTAAAACGCAACGATGCAGAAACTCAGCTTGTTAAACAGCATAAGGCGAAGTTAAAACACAATGATGGAGAAACTCAACTGATTAAATAGTGTAAAATGAACTAAAAACGCAACAATGGAGAAACTCAGCTTGTTAAACAGTATAAGGCGAAGTTAAAACACAACGATGGAAAAACTCATCTGGTTAAACAGTGTAAAATGAACTTAAAACACAACGATGGAGAAACTCAGCTTGTTAAACAGTATAAGGCGAAGTTAAAACACAACGATGGAAAAAATCATCTGGTTAAACAGTGTAAGGTCAAGTTAAAACACAACGATGGAGAAACTCTGCTGGTTAAACTGTGCAAGGTGAAGTTAAAACACAACGATGGAGAAACTCAGCTGGTTAAACAGTGTAAGGTGAAGTTAAAACACAAGAATGTAGACACTACTGGTTAAACAGTGTAAGGTGAAGTTAAAACACGACGAAGGAGAAACTCAGCTGGATAAACAGTGTAAGGAGAAGTTAAAACAATGATAGAGAATCTCAGCTAGTGAAACAGTGTAAGGTGAATTTAAAACACCACGATGGAGAAACTCAGCTGGTTGAAAGGTGTAAAGTGAAGTTAAAACGCAACCATGGAGAAACTCATCTGGTTAAAGAGTGTAAGGTGAAGTTAAAACACAATTATGGAGGAACTCATCTGGTTCAACAGTGTAAAGTGAAGTGAAAACGCAACGATGGAGTAACTCAGCTGGTTAAACAGCGTAAGGTGAACTAAAAACAGAACGATGGAGAAACTAAGCTGGTTAAACAGTGTAAAGTGAAGTTAAAGCACAATGTTGGAGAAACTCAGCTGGTTACACAGTGTAAGGTGAAGTTAGAACACGACGAAGGAGAAACTCAGCGGGTTAAACAGTGTAAGGAGAAATTAAAACACAACTATGGAGAAACTCAGCTGGTTAAACAGTGTAAGGAGAAGTTAAAACACCACGATGGAGACACTCAGCTGGTTAAAAAGTGTAAAGTGAAGTTAAAACTCAATGATGGAGAAACTCAGCTGGTTAAACAGTGTAAAGTGAAGTTAAAACACCACGATGGAGAACTCAGCTAGTTAAACAATGTAAGGTGAAGTTAAAACACGACGAAGGAGAAACTCAGCTGGTTAAACAGTGTAAGGAGAAGGTAAAACACAACTATGGAGAAACTCAGCTGGTTAAACAGTGTAAGTAGAAGTTAAAACAATGATGGAGAAACTCAGCTGGTGAAACAGTGTAAGGTGAATTTAAAACACCACGATGGAGAAACTCAGCTGGTTGAACGGTGTAAAGTGAAGTTAAAACGCAACGATGGAGTAACTCATCTGGTTAAAGAGTGTAAGGTGAAGTTAAAACACAATGATGGAGGAACACATTTGGTTCAACAGTGTAAAGTGTAGTGAAAACGCAACGATGGAGAAACTCAGCTGGTTAAACAGCGAAAGGTGAACTAAAAACAGAACGATGGAGAAACTAAGCTGGTTAAACAGTGTAAGGTGAAGTTAAAACACAATGATGAAGAAACTCAACTTGATGAACAGTGTAAGGTGAAATTAAACCACCACGATGGAGAAATTAGGCTGGTTAAACACTGTAAAATGAAGTTAAAACGCTACAATGGAGATACTGCTGGTTAAACAGTGTAAGGTGAAGTTAAAACACAAGAATGTAGAAACTACTGGTTAAAGAGTGTAAGGTCAAGTTAAAACACGACGAAGGAGAAACTCAGCTGGATAAACAGTGTAAGGAGAAGTTAAAACAATGATAGAGAAACTCAGCTGGTGAAACAGTGTAAGGTGAATTTAAAACACCACGATGGAGAAACTCAGCTGGTTGAACGGTGTAAAGTGAAGTTAAAACGCAACGATAGAGAAACTGATCTGGTTAAAGAGTGTAAGGTGAAGTTAAAACACAATGATGGAGGAACTCATCTGGTTCAACAGTGTAAAGTGAAGTGAAAACGCAACGATGGAGAAACTCAGCTGGTTAAACAGCGTAAGGTGAACTAAAAACAGAACGATGGAGAAACTCATCTGGTTAAACAGTGTAAAATGAACTTAAAACGCAACGATGGAGAAACTCATCTGGTTAAACAGTGTAAAATGAACTTAAAACGCAACGATGGAGAAACTCAGCTTGTTGAACAGTATAAGGCGAAGTTAAAACACAACGATGGAGGAACTCATCTGGTTAAACATTGTAAAATGAACTTAAAACACAACGATGGAGAAGATGATCTGGTTAAACAGTGTAAAATGAACTAAAAACGCAAAAATGGAGAAACTCAGCTTGTTAAACAGTATAAGGCGAAGTTAAAACAAAACGATGGAAAAACTCATCTGGTTAAACAGTGTAAAATGAACTTAAAACACAACGATGGAGAAACTCAGCTTGTTAAACAGTATAAGGCGAAGTTAAAACACAACGATGGAAAAAATCATCTGGTTAAACAGTGTAAGGTCAAGTTAAAACACAACGATGGAGAAACTCTGCTGGTTAAACTGTGCAAGGTGAAGTTAAAACACAACGATGGAGAAACTCTGCTGGTTGTACAGTGTAAAGTGAAGTTAAAATGCAATGATGGAGAAACTCAGCTGGTGAAACAGTGTAAGGTGATGTTAAAACACAATGATGAAGAAACTCAACTTGATGAATAGTGTAAGGTGAAGTTAAACCACCACGATGGAGAAACTAGGCTGGTTAAACACTGTAAAGTGAACTTAAAACGCTACAATGGAGATACTGCTGGTTAAACAATGTAAGGTGAAGTTAAAACACCACGATGGAGACACTCAGCTGGTTAAACAGTGTAAGGAGAAGGTAAAACACAACTATGGAGAAACTCAGCTAGTTAAACCGTGTAAGGAGAAGTTAAAACACAATGATGGAGGAACACTTTTGGTTCAACAGTGTAAAGTGTAGTGAAAACGCAACGATGGAGAAAATCAGCTGGTTAAACAGCGTAAGGTGAACTAAAAACAGAATGATGGAGAAACTAAGCTGGTTAAACAGTGTAAGTGAAGTTAAAACACAATGATGAAGAAACTCAACTTGATGAACAGTGTCAGGTGAAATTAAACCACCACGATGGAGAAATTAGGCTGGTTAAACACTGTAAAGTGAAGTTAAAACGCTACAATGGAGATACTGCTGGTTAAACAGTGTAAGGTGAAGTTAAAACACCACGATGGCGACACTCAGCTGGTTAAACAGTGTAAGGTGAAATTAAAGCATATCGTTGGAGAAACTCAGCTGGTTAAACAGTGTAAAGTGAAGTTAAAACTCAATGATGGAGAAACTCAGCTGGTTAAACAGCGTAAGGTGAACTAAAAACAGAATGATGGAGACACTAAGCTGGTTAAACAGTGTAAGGTGAAGTTAAAACACAATTATGAAGAAACTCAACTTGATGAATAGTGTCAGGTGAAATTAAACCACCACGATGGAGAAATTAGGCTGGTTAAACACTGTAAAGTGAACTTAAAATGCTACAATGGAGATACTGCTGGTTAAACAGTGTAAGGTGAAGTTAAAACACCACGATGGCGACACTCAGCTGGTTAAACAGTGTAAGGTGAAGTTAAAGCACATCGTTGGAGAAACTCAGCTGGTTAAACAGTGTAAGGTGAAGTTAAAACACAAGAATGTAGAAACTACTGGTTAAAGAGTGTAAGGGCAAGTTAAAACACGACGAAGGAGAAACTCAGCTGGATAAACAGTGTAAGGAGAAGTTAAAACAATGAAAGAGAAACTCAGCTGGTGAAACAGTATAAGGTGAATTTAAAACACCACGTTGGAGAAACTCAGCTGGTTGAACGGTGTAAAGTGAAGTTAAAATGCAACGATGGAGAAACTGATCTGGTTAAAGAGTGTAAGGTGAAGTTAAAACACAATGATGGAGGAATTCATCTGGTTCAACAGTGTAAAGTGAAGTGAAAACGCAACGATGGAGAAACTCAGCTGGTTAAACAGTGTAAGGTGAACTAAAAACAGAACGATGGAGAAACTCATCTGGTTAAACAGTGTAAAATGAACTTAAAACGCAACGATGGAGAAACTCATCTGGTTAAACAGTGTAAAATGAACTTAAAACGCAACGATGGAGAAACTCAGCTTGTTGAACAGTATAAGGCGAAGTTAAAACACAACGATGGAGGAACTCATCTGGTTAAACATTGTAAAATGAACTTAAAACACAACGATGGAGAAGATGATCTGGTTAAACAGTGTAAAATGAACTAAAAACGCAACAATGGTGAAACTCAGCTTGTTAAACAGTATAAGGCGAAGTTAAAACACAACGATGGAAAAACTCATCTGGTTAAACAGTGTAAAATGAACTTAAAACACAACGATGGAGAAACTCAGCTTGTTAAACAGTATAAGGCGAAGTTAAAACACAACGATGGAAAAAATCATCTGGTTAAACAGTGTAAGGTCAAGTTAAAACACAACGATGGAGAAACTCTGCTGGTTAAACTGTGCAAGGTGAAGTTAAAACACAACGATGGAGAAAATCTGCTGGTTGTACAGTGTAAAGTGAAGTTAAAATGCAACGATGGAGAAACTCAGCTGGTGAAACAGTGTAAGGTGATGTTAAAACACAATGATGAAGAAACTCAACTTGATGAACAGTGTAAGGTGAAGTTAAACCACCACGATGGAGAAACTAGGCTGGTTAAACACTGTAAAGTGAACTTAAAACGCTACAATGGAGATACTGCTGGTTAAACAATGTAAGGTGAAGTTAAAACACCACGATGGAGACACTCAGCTGGTTAAACAGTGTAAGGAGAAGGTAAAACACAACTATGGAGAAACTCAGCTAGTTAAACCGTGTAAGGAGAAGTTAAAACAATGATGGAGGAACACTTTTGGTTCAACAGTGTAAAGTGTAGTGAAAACGCAACGATGGAGAAAATCAGCTGGTTAAACAGCGTAAGGTGAACTAAAAACAGAATGATGGAGAAACTAAGCTGGTTAAACAGTGTAAGGTGAAGTTAAAACACAATGATGAAGAAACTCAACTTGATGAACAGTGTCAGGTGAAATTAAACCACCACGATGGAGAAATTAGGCTGGTTAAACACTGTAAAGTGAAGTTAAAACGCTACAATGGAGATACTGCTGGTTAAACAGTGTAAGGTGAAGTTAAAACACCACGATGGCGACACTCAGCTGGTTAAACAGTGTAAGGTGAAGTTAAAGCACATCGTTGGAGAACCTCAGCTTGTTAAACAGTGTAAGGTGAAGTTAAAGCACAAGAATGTAGAAACTACTGGTTAAAGAGTGTAAGGTCAAGTTAAAACACGACGAAGGAGAAACTCAGCTGGATAAACAGTGTAAGGAGAAGTTAAAACAATGATAGAGAAACTCAGCTGGTGAAACAGTGTAAGGTGAATTTAAAAAACCACGATGGAGAAACTCAGCTGGTTGAACGGTGTAAAGTGAAGTTAAAACGCAACGATGGAGAAACTGATCTGGTTAAAGAGTGTAAGGTGAAGTTAAAACACAATGATGGAGAAACTCAGCTGCTTAAACAGTGTAAAGTGAAGTTAAAACTCAATGATGGAAAAACTCAGCTGGTTAAACAGTGTAAGGTGAAGTTAAAACACAAGAATGTAGAAACTGCTGGTTAAATAGTGTAAGGTGAAGTTAAAACACGACGAAGGAGAAACTCAGCTGGTTAAACAGTGTAAGGTGAAGTTAAACCACTACGATAGAGAACCTCAGCAGGTTAAACAGTGTAAAGAGAAGTTACAACACAACGATGGAGACACTCAGCTGGTTAAACAGTGTAAGATGAAGTTAAAACACAACGATGGAGAAACTCATCTGGTTAAACTGTGTAAAATGAACTTAAAATGCAACGATGGAGAAACTCATCTGGTTAAACAGTGTAAAATGAACTTAAAACGCAACGATGGAGAAACTCAGCTTGTTAAACAGCATAAGGCGAAGTTAAAACACAACGATGGAGAAACTCAACTGATTAAATAGTGTAAAATGAACTAAAAACGCAACAATGGAGAAACTCAGCTTGTTAAACAGTATAAGGCGAAGTTAAAACACAACGATGGAAAAACTCATCTGGTTAAACAGTGTAAAATGAACTTAAAACACAACGATGGAGAAACTCAGCTTGTTAAACAGTATGAGGCGAAGTTAAAACACAACGATGGAAAAAATCATCTGGTTAAACAGTGTAAGGTCAAGTTAAAACACAACGATGGAGAAACTCTGCTGGTTAAACTGTGCAAGGTGAAGTTAAAACACAACGATGGAGAAACTCAGCTGGTTAAACAGTGTAAGGTGAAGTTAAAACACAAGAATGTAGACACTACTGGTTAAACAGTGTAAGGTGAAGTTAAAACACGACGAAGGAGAAACTCAGCTGGTTAAACAGTGTAAGGAGAAGTTAAAACAATGATAGAGAATCTCAGCTAGTGAAACAGTGTAAGGTGAATTTAAAACACCACGATGGAGAAACTCAGCTGGTTGAAAGGTGTAAAGTGAAGTTAAAACGCAACCATGGAGAAACTCATCTGGTTAAAGAGTGTAAGGTGAAGTTAAAACACAATGATGGAGGAACTCATCTGGTTCAACAGTGTAAAGTGAAGTGAAAACGCAACGATGGAGTAACTCAGCTGGTTAAACAGCGTAAGGTGAACTAAAAACAGAACGATGGAGAAACTAAGCTGGTTAAACAGTGTAAAGTGAAGTTAAAGCACAATGTTGGAGAAACTCAGCTGGTTACACAGTGTAAGGTGAAGTTAAAACACGACGAAGGAGAAACTCAGCTGGTTAAACAGTGTAAGGAGAAATTAAAACACAACTATGGAGAAACTCAGTTGGTTAAACAGTGTAAGGAGAAGTTAAAACACCACGATGGAGACACTCAGCTGGTTAAAAAGTGTAAAGTGAAGTTAAAACTCAATGATGGAGAAACTCAGCTGGTTAAACAGTGTAAAGTGAAGTTAAAACACCACGATGGAGAACTCAGCTAGTTAAACAATGTAAGGTGAAGTTAAAACACGACGAAGGAGAAACTCAGCTGGTTAAACAGTGTAAGGAGAAGGTAAAACACAACTATGGAGAAACTCAGCTGGTTAAACAGTGTAAGTAGAAGTTAAAACAATGATGGAGAAACTCAGCTGGTGAAACAGTGTAAGGTGAATTTAAAACACCACGATGGAGAAACTCAGCTGGTTGAACGGTGTAAAGTGAAGTTAAAACGCAACGATGGAGTAACTCATCTGGTTAAAGAGTGTAAGGTGAAGTTAAAACACAATGATGGAGGAACACATTTGGTTCAACAGTGTAAAGTGTAGTGAAAACGCAACGATGGAGAAACTCAGCTGGTTAAACAGCGAAAGGTGAACTAAAAACAGAACGATGGAGAAACTAAGCTGGTTAAACAGTGTAAGGTGAAGTTAAAACACAATGATGAAGAAACTCAACATGATGAACAGTGTAAGGTGAAATTAAACCACCACGATGGAGAAATTAGGCTGGTTAAACACTGTAAAATGAAGTTAAAACGCTACAATGGAGATACTGCTGGTTAAACAGTGTAAGGTGAAGTTAAAACACAAGAATGTAGAAACTACTGTTTAAAGAGTGTAAGGTCAAGTTAAAACACGACGAAGGAGAAACTCAGCTGGATAAACAGTGTAAGGAGAAGTTAAAACAATGATAGAGAAACTCAGCTGGTGAAACAGTGTAAGGTGAATTTAAAACACCACGATGGAGAAACTCAGCTGGTTGAACGGTGTAAAGTGAAGTTAAAACGCAACGATAGAGAAACTGATCTGGTTAAAGAGTGTAAGGTGAAGTTAAAACACAATGATGGAGGAACTCATCTGGTTCAACAGTGTAAAGTGAAGTGAAAACGCAACGATGGAGAAACTCAGCTGGTTAAACAGCGTAAGGTGAACTAAAAACAGAACGATGGAGAAACTCATCTGATTAAACAGTGTAAAATGAACTTAAAACGCAACGATGGAGAAACTCATCTGGTTAAACAGTGTAAAATGAACTTAAAACGCAACGATGGAGAAACTCAGCTTGTTGAACAGTATAATGCGAAGTTAAAACACAACGATGGAGGAACTCATCTGGTTAAACATTGTAAAATGAACTTAAAACACAACGATGGAGAAGATGATCTGGTTAAACAGTGTAAAATGAACTAAAAACGCAAAAATGGAGAAACTCAGCTTGTTAAACAGTATAAGGCGAAGTTAAAACACAACGATGGAAAAACTCATCTGGTTAAACAGTGTAAAATGAACTTAAAACACAACGATGGAGAAACTCAGCTTGTTAAACAGTATAAGGCGAAGTTAAAACACAACGATGGAAAAAATCATCTGGTTAAACAGTGTAAGGTCAAGTTAAAACACAACGATGGAGAAACTCTGCTGGTTAAACTGTGCAAGGTGAAGTTAAAACACAACGATGGAGAAACTCTGCTGGTTGTACAGTGTAAAGTGAAGTTAAAATGCAATGATGGAGAAACTCAGCTGGTGAAACAGTGTAAGGTGATGTTAAAACACAATGATGAAGAAACTCAACTTGATGAATAGTGTAAGGTGAAGTTAAACCACCACGATGGAGAAACTAGGCTGGTTAAACACTGTAAAGTGAACTTAAAACGCTACAATGGAGATACTGCTGGTTAAACAATGTAAGGTGAAGTTAAAACACCACGATGGAGACACTCAGCTGGTTAAACAGTGTAAGGAGAAGGTAAAACACAACTATGGAGAAACTCAGCTAGTTAAACCGTGTAAGGAGAAGTTAAAACACAATGATGGAGGAACACTTTTGGTTCAACAGTGTAAAGTGTAGTGAAAACGCAACGATGGAGAAAATCAGCTGGTTAAACAGCGTAAGGTGAACTAAAAACAGAATGATGGAGAAACTAAGCTGGTTAAACAGTGTAAGTGAAGTTAAAACACAATGATGAAGAAACTCAACTTGATGAACAGTGTCAGGTGAAATTAAACCACCACGATGGAGAAATTAGGCTGGTTAAACACTGTAAAGTGAAGTTAAAACGCTACAATGGAGATACTGCTGGTTTAACAGTGTAAGGTGAAGTTAAAACACCACGATGGCGACACTCAGCTGGTTAAACAGTGTAAGGTGAAGTTAAAGCATATCGTTGGAGAAACTCAGCTGGTTAAACAGTGTAAAGTGAAGTTAAAACTCAATGATGGAGAAACTCAGCTGGTTAAACAGCGTAAGGTGAACTAAAAACAGAATGATGGAGACACTAAGCTGGTTAAACAGTGTAAGGTGAAGTTAAAACACAATTATGAAGAAACTCAACTTGATGAATAGTGTCAGGTGAAATTAAACCACCACGATGGAGAAATTAGGCTGGTTAAACACTGTAAAGTGAACTTAAAATGCTACAATGGAGATACTGCTGGTTAAACAGTGTAAGGTGAAGTTAAAACACCACGATGGCGACACTCAGCTGGTTAAACAGTGTAAGGTGAAGTTAAAGCACATCGTTGGAGAAACTCAGCTGGTTAAACAGTGTAAGGTGAAGTTAAAACACAAGAATGTAGAAACTACTGGTTAAAGAGTGTAAGGGCAAGTTAAAACACGACGAAGGAGAAACTCAGCTGGATAAACAGTGTAAGGAGAAGTTAAAACAATGAAAGAGAAACTCAGCTGGTGAAACAGTATAAGGTGAATTTAAAACACCACGTTGGAGAAACTCAGCTGGTTGAACGGTGTAAAGTGAAGTTAAAATGCAACGATGGAGAAACTGATCTGGTTAAAGAGTGTAAGGTGAAGTTAAAACACAATGATGGAGGAATTCATCTGGTTCAACAGTGTAAAGTGAAGTGAAAACGCAACGATGGAGAAACTCAGCTGGTTAAACAGTGTAAGGTGAACTAAAAACAGAACGATGGAGAAACTCATCTGGTTAAACAGTGTAAAATGAACTTAAAACGCAACGATGGAGAAACTCATCTGGTTAAACAGTGTAAAATGAACTTAAAACGCAACGATGGAGAAACTCAGCTTGTTGAACAGTATAAGGCGAAGTTAAAACACAACGATGGAGGAACTCATCTGGTTAAACATTGTAAAATGAACTTAAAACACAACGATGGAGAAGATGATCTGGTTAAACAGTGTAAAATGAACTAAAAACGCAACAATGGTGAAACTCAGCTTGTTAAACAGTATAAGGCGAAGTTAAAACACAACGATGGAAAAACTCATCTGGTTAAACAGTGTAAAATGAACTTAAAACACAACGATGGAGAAACTCAGCTTGTTAAACAGTATAAGGCGAAGTTAAAACACAACGATGGAAAAAATCATCTGGTTAAACAGTGTAAGGTCAAGTTAAAACACAACGATGGAGAAACTCTGCTGGTTAAACTGTGCAAGGTGAAGTTAAAACACAACGATGGAGAAAATCTGCTGGTTGTACAGTGTAAAGTGAAGTTAAAATGCAACGATGGAGAAACTCAGCTGGTGAAACAGTGTAAGGTGATGTTAAAACACAATGATGAAGAAACTCAACTTGATGAACAGTGTAAGGTGAAGTTAAACCACCACGATGGAGAAACTAGGCTGGTTAAACACTGTAAAGTGAACTTAAAACGCTACAATGGAGATACTGCTGGTTAAACAATGTAAGGTGAAGTTAAAACACCACGATGGAGACACTCAGCTGGTTAAACAGTGTAAGGAGAAGGTAAAACACAACTATGGAGAAACTCAGCTAGTTAAACCGTGTAAGGAGAAGTTAAAACAATGATGGAGGAACACTTTTGGTTCAACAGTGTAAAGTGTAGTGAAAACGCAACGATGGAGAAAATCAGCTGGTTAAACAGCGTAAGGTGAACTAAAAACAGAATGATGGAGAAACTAAGCTGGTTAAACAGTGTAAGGTGAAGTTAAAACACAATGATGAAGAAACTCAACTTGATGAACAGTGTCAGGTGAAATTAAACCACCACGATGGAGAAATTAGGCTGGTTAAACACTGTAAAGTGAAGTTAAAACGCTACAATGGAGATACTGCTGGTTAAACAGTGTAAGGTGAAGTTAAAACACCACGATGGCGACACTCAGCTGGTTAAACAGTGTAAGGTGAAGTTAAAGCACATCGTTGGAGAACCTCAGCTTGTTAAACAGTGTAAGGTGAAGTTAAAACACAAGAATGTAGAAACTACTGGTTAAAGAGTGTAAGGTCAAGTTAAAACACGACGAAGGAGAAACTCAGCTGGATAAACAGTGTAAGGAGAAGTTAAAACAATGATAGAGAAACTCAGCTGGTGAAAGAGTGTAAGGTGAATTTAAAACACCACGATGGAGAAACTCAGCTGGTTGAACGGTGTAAAGTGAAGTTAAAACGCAACGATGGAGAAACTGATCTGGTTAAAGAGTGTAAGGTGAAGTTGAAACACAATGATGGAGAAACTCAGCTGCTTAAACAGTGTAAAGTGAAGTTAAAACTCAATGATGGAAAAACTCAGCTGGTTAAACAGTGTAAGGTGAAGTTAAAACACAAGAATGTAGAAACTGCTGGTTAAATAGTGTAAGGTGAAGTTAAAACACGACGAAGGAGAAACTCAGCTGGTTAAACAGTGTAAGGTGAAGTTAAACCACTACGATAGAGAACCTCAGCAGGTTAAACAGTGTAAAGAGAAGTTACAACACAACGATGGAGACACTCAGCTGGTTAAACAGTGTAAGATGAAGTTAAAACACAACGATGGAGAAACTCATCTGGTTAAACTGTGTAAAATGAACTTAAAATGCAACGATGGAGAAACTCATCTGGTTAAACAGTGTAAAATGAACTTAAAACGCAACGATGGAGAAACTCAGCTTGTTAAACAGCATAAGGCGAAGTTAAAACACAACGATGGAGAAACTCAACTGATTAAATAGTGTAAAATGAACTAAAAACGCAACAATGGAGAAACTCAGCTTGTTAAACAGTATAAGGCGAAGTTAAAACACAACGATGGAAAAACTCATCTGGTTAAACAGTGTAAAATGAACTTAAAACACAACGATGGAGAAACTCAGCTTGTTAAACAGTATGAGGCGAAGTTAAAACACAACGATGGAAAAAATCATCTGGTTAAACAGTGTAAGGTCAAGTTAAAACACAACGATGGAGAAACTCTGCTGGTTAAACTGTGCAAGGTGAAGTTAAAACACAACGATGGAGAAACTCAGCTGGTTAAACAGTGTAAGGTGAAGTTAAAACACAAGAATGTAGACACTACTGGTTAAACAGTGTAAGGTGAAGTTAAAACACGACGAAGGAGAAACTCAGCTGGTTAAACAGTGTAAGGAGAAGTTAAAACAATGATAGAGAATCTCAGCTAGTGAAACAGTGTAAGGTGAATTTAAAACACCACGATGGAGAAACTCAGCTGGTTGAAAGGTGTAAAGTGAAGTTAAAACGCAACCATGGAGAAACTCATCTGGTTAAAGAGTGTAAGGTGAAGTTAAAACACAATGATGGAGGAACTCATCTGGTTCAACAGTGTAAAGTGAAGTGAAAACGCAACGATGGAGTAACTCAGCTGGTTAAACAGCGTAAGGTGAACTAAAAACAGAACGATGGAGAAACTAAGCTGGTTAAACAGTGTAAAGTGAAGTTAAAGCACAATGTTGGAGAAACTCAGCTGGTTACACAGTGTAAGGTGAAGTTAAAACACGACGAAGGAGAAACTCAGCTGGTTAAACAGTGTAAGGAGAAATTAAAACACAACTATGGAGAAACTCAGCTGGTTAAACAGTGTAAGGAGAAGTTAAAACACCACGATGGAGACACTCAGCTGGTTAAAAAGTGTAAAGTGAAGTTAAAACTCAATGATGGAGAAACTCAGCTGGTTAAACAGTGTAAAGTGAAGTTAAAACACCACGATGGAGAACTCAGCTAGTTAAACAATGTAAGGTGAAGTTAAAACACGACGAAGGAGAAACTCAGCTGGTTAAACAGTGTAAGGAGAAGGTAAAACACAACTATGGAGAAACTCAGCTGGTTAAACAGTGTAAGTAGAAGTTAAAACAATGATGGAGAAACTCAGCTGGTGAAACAGTGTAAGGTGAATTTAAAACACCACGATGGAGAAACTCAGCTGGTTGAACGGTGTAAAGTGAAGTTAAAACGCAACGATGGAGTAACTCATCTGGTTAAAGAGTGTAAGGTGAAGTTAAAACACAATGATGGAGGAACACATTTGGTTCAACAGTGTAAAGTGTAGTGAAAACGCAACGATGGAGAAACTCAGCTGGTTAAACAGCGAAAGGTGAACTAAAAACAGAACGATGGAGAAACTAAGCTGGTTAAACAGTGTAAGGTGAAGTTAAAACACAATGATGAAGAAACTCAACATGATGAACAGTGTAAGGTGAAATTAAACCACCACGATGGAGAAATTAGGCTGGTTAAACACTGTAAAATGAAGTTAAAACGCTACAATGGAGATACTGCTGGTTAAACAGTGTAAGGTGAAGTTAAAACACAAGAATGTAGAAACTACTGGTTAAAGAGTGTAAGGTCAAGTTAAAACACGACGAAGGAGAAACTCAGCTGGATAAACAGTGTAAGGAGAAGTTAAAACAATGATAGAGAAACTCAGCTGGTGAAACAGTGTAAGGTGAATTTAAAACACCACGATGGAGAAACTCAGCTGGTTGAACGGTGTAAAGTGAAGTTAAAACGCAACGATAGAGAAACTGATCTGGTTAAAGAGTGTAAGGTGAAGTTAAAACACAATGATGGAGGAACTCATCTGGTTCAACAGTGTAAAGTGAAGTGAAAACGCAACGATGGAGAAACTCAGCTGGTTAAACAGCGTAAGGTGAACTAAAAACAGAACGATGGAGAAACTCATCTGGTTAAACAGTGTAAAATGAACTTAAAACGCAACGATGGAGAAACTCATCTGGTTAAACAGTGTAAAATGAACTTAAAACGCAACGATGGAGAAACTCAGCTTGTTGAACAGTATAAGGCGAAGTTAAAACACAACGATGGAGGAACTCATCTGGTTAAAAATTGTAAAATGAACTTAAAACACAACGATGGAGAAGATGATCTGGTTAAACAGTGTAAAATGAACTAAAAACGCAACAATGGAGAAACTCAGCTTGTTAAACAGTATAAGGCGAAGTTAAAACACAACGATGGAAAAACTCATCTGGTTAAACAGTGTAAAATGAACTTAAAACACAACGATGGAGAAACTCAGCTTGTTAAACAGTATAAGGCGAAGTTAAAACACAACGATGGAAAAAATCATCTGGTTAAACAGTGTAAGGTCAAGTTAAAACACAACGATGGAGAAACTCTGCTGGTTAAACTGTGCAAGGTGAAGTTAAAACACAACGATGGAGAAACTCTGCTGGTTGTACAGTGTAAAGTGAAGTTAAAATGCAACGATGGAGAAACTCAGCTGGTGAAACAGTGTAAGGTGATGTTAAAACACAATGATGAAGAAACTCAACTTGATGAACAGTGTAAGGTGAAGTTAAACCACCACGATGGAGAAACTAGGCTGGTTAAACACTGTAAAGTGAACTTAAAACGCTACAATGGAGATACTGCTGGTTAAACAATGTAAGGTGAAGTTAAAACACCACGATGGAGACACTCAGCTGGTTAAACAGTGTAAGGAGAAGGTAAAACACAACTATGGAGAAACTCAGCTAGTTAAACCGTGTAAGGAGAAGATAAAACACAATGATGGAGGAACACTTTTGGTTCAACAGTGTAAAGTGTAGTGAAAACGCAACGATGGAGAAAATCAGCTGGTTAAACAGCGTAAGGTGAACTAAAAACAGAATGATGGAGAAACTAAGCTGGTTAAACAGTGTAAGGTGAAGTTAAAACACAATGATGAAGAAACTCAACTTGATGAACAGTGTCAGGTGAAATTAAACCACCACGATGGAGAAATTAGGCTGGTTAAACACTGTAAAGTGAAGTTAAAACGCTACAATGGAGATAAGCTGGTTAAACAGTGTAAGGTGAAGTTAAAACACCACGATGGCGACACTCAGCTGGTTAAACAGTGTAAGGTGAAGTTAAAGCATATCGTTGGAGAAACTCAGCTGGTTAAACAGTGTAAAGTGAAGTTAAAACTCAATGATGGAGAAACTCAGCTGGTTAAACAGCGTAAGGTGAACTAAAAACAGAATGATGGAGAAACTAAGCTGGTTAAACAGTGTAAGGTGAAGTTAAAACACAATGATGAAGAAACTCAACTTGATGAACAGTGTCAGGTGAAATTAAACCACCACGATGGAGAAATTAGGCTGGTTAAACACTGTAAAGTGAACTTAAAACGCTACAATGGAGATAACTGCTGGTTAAACAGTGTAAGGTGAAGTTAAAACACCACGATGGCGACACTCAGCTGGTTAAACAGTGTAAGGTGAAGTTAAAGCACATCGTTGGAGAAACTCAGCTGGTTAAACAGTGTAAGGTGAAGTTAAAACACAAGAATGTAGAAACTACTGGTTAAAGAGTGTAAGGGCAAGTTAAAACACGACGAAGGAGAAACTCAGCTGGATAAACAGTGTAAGGAGAATTTAAAACAATGAAAGAGAAACTCAGCTGGTGAAACAGTATAAGGTGAATTTAAAACACCACGTTGGAGAAACTCAGCTGGTTGAACGGTGTAAAGTGAAGTTAAAATGCAACGATGGAGAAACTGATCTGGTTAAAGAGTGTAAGGTGAAGTTAAAACACAATGATGGAGGAATTCATCTGGTTCAACAGTGTAAAGTGAAGTGAAAACGCAACGATGGAGAAACTCAGCTGGTTAAACAGTGTAAGGTGAACTAAAAACAGAACGATGGAGAAACTCATCTGGTTAAACAGTGTAAAATGAACTTAAAACGCAACGATGGAGAAACTCATCTGGTTAAACAGTGTAAAATGAACTTAAAACGCAACGATGGAGAAACTCAGCTTGTTGAACAGTATAAGGCGAAGTTAAAACACAACGATGGAGGAACTCATCTGGTTAAACATTGTAAAATGAACTTAAAACACAACGATGGAGAAGATGATCTGGTTAAACAGTGTAAAATGAACTAAAAACGCAACAATGGTGAAACTCAGCTTGTTAAACAGTATAAGGCGAAGTTAAAACACAACGATGGAAAAACTCATCTGGTTAAACAGTGTAAAATGAACTTAAAACACAACGATGGAGAAACTCAGCTTGTTAAACAGTATAAGGCGAAGTTAAAACACAACGATGGAAAAAATCATCTGGTTAAACAGTGTAAGGTCAAGTTAAAACACAACGATGGTGAAACTCTGCTGGTTAAACTGTGCAAGGTGAAGTTAAAACACAACGATGGAGAAAATCTGCTGGTTGTACAGTGTAAAGTGAAGTTAAAATGCAACGATGGAGAAACTCAGCTGGTGAAACAGTGTAAGGTAATGTTAAAACACAATGATGAAGAAACTCAACTTGATGAACAGTGTAAGGTGAAGTTAAACCACCACGATGGAGAAACTAGGCTGGTTAAACACTGTAAAGTGAACTTAAAACGCTACAATGGAGATACTGCTGGTTAAACAATGTAAGGTGAAGTTAAAACACCACGATGGAGACACTCAGCTGGTTAAACAGTGTAAGGAGAAGGTAAAACACAACTATGGAGAAACTCAGCTAGTTAAACCGTGTAAGGAGAAGTTAAAACAATGATGGAGGAACACTTTTGGTTCAACAGTGTAAAGTGTAGTGAAAACGCAACGATGGAGAAAATCAGCTGGTTAAACAGCGTAAGGTGAACTAAAAACAGAATGATGGAGAAACTAAGCTGGTTAAACAGTGTAAGGTGAAGTTAAAACACAATGATGAAGAAACGCAACTTGATGAACAGTGTCAGGTGAAATTAAACCACCACGATGGAGAAATTAGGCTGGTTAAACACTGTAAAGTGAAGTTAAAACGCTACAATGGAGATACTGCTGGTTAAACAGTGTAAGGTGAAGTTAAAACACCACGATGGCGACACTCAGCTGGTTAAACAGTGTAAGGTGAAGTTAAAGCACATCGTTGGAGAACCTCAGCTTGTTAAACAGTGTAAGGTGAAGTTAAAACACAAGAATGTAGAAACTACTGGTTAAAGAGTGTAAGGTCAAGTTAAAACACGACGAAGGAGAAACTCAGCTGGATAAACAGTGTAAGGAGAAGTTAAAACAATGATAGAGAAACTCAGCTGGTGAAACAGTGTAAGGTGAATTTAAAACACCACGATGGAGAAACTCAGCTGGTTGAACGGTGTAAAGTGAAGTTAAAACGCAACGATGGAGAAACTGATCTGGTTAAAGAGTGTAAGGTGAAGTTAAAACACAAGAATGTAGAAACTGCTGGTTAAATAGTGTAAGGTGAAGTTAAAACACGACGAAGGAGAAACTCAGCTGCTTAAACAGTGTAAAGTGAAGTTAAAACTCAATGATGGAAAAACTCAGCTGGTTAAACAGTGTAAGGTGAAGTTAAAACACAAGAATGTAGAAACTGCTGGTTAAATAGTGTAAGGTGAAGTTAAAACACGACGAAGGAGAAACTCAGCTGGTTAAACAGTGTAAGGTGAAGTTAAACAACTACGATAGAGAACCTCAGCAGGTTAAACAGTGTAAAGAGAAGTTACAACACAACGATGGAGACACTCAGCTGGTTAAACAGTGTAAGATGAAGTTAAAACACAACGATGGAGAAACTCATCTGGTTAAACTGTGTAAAATGAACTTAAAATGCAACGATGGAGAAACTCATCTGGTTAAACAGTGTAAAATGAACTTAAAACGCAACGATGGAGAAACTCAGCTTGTTAAACAGCATAAGGCGAAGTTAAAACACAACGATGGAGAAACTCAACTGATTAAATAGTGTAAAATGAACTAAAAACGCAACAATGGAGAAACTCAGCTTGTTAAACAGTATAAGGCGAAGTTAAAACACAACGATGGAAAAACTCATCTGGTTAAACAGTGTAAAATGAACTTAAAACACAACGATGGAGAAACTCAGCTTGTTAAACAGTATAAGGCGAAGTTAAAACACAACGATGGAAAAAATCATCTGGTTAAACAGTGTAAGGTCAAGTTAAAACACAACGATGGAGAAACTCTGCTGGTTAAACTGTGCAAGGTGAAGTTAAAACACAACGATGGAGAAACTCAGCTGGTTAAACAGTGTAAGGTGAAGTTAAAACACAAGAATGTAGACACTACTGGTTAAACAGTGTAAGGTGAAGTTAAAACACGACGAAGGAGAAACTCAGCTGGTTAAACAGTGTAAGGAGAAGTTAAAACAATGATAGAGAATCTCAGCTAGTGAAACAGTGTCAGGTGAATTTAAAACACCACGATGGAGAAACTCAGCTGGTTGAAAGGTGTAAAGTGAAGTTAAAACGCAACCATGGAGAAACTCATCTGGTTAAAGAGTGTAAGGTGAAGTTAAAACACAATGATGGAGGAACTCATCTGGTTCAACAGTGTAAAGTGAAGTGAAAACGCAACGATGGAGTAACTCAGCTGGTTAAACAGCGTAAGGTGAACTAAAAACAGAACGATGGAGAAACTAAGCTGGTTAAACAGTGTAAAGTGAAGTTAAAGCACAATGTTGGAGAAACTCAGCTGGTTACACAGTGTAAGGTGAAGTTAAAACACGACGAAGGAGAAACTCAGCTGGTTAAACAGTGTAAGGAGAAATTAAAACACAACTATGGAGAAACTCAGCTGGTTAAACAGTGTAAGGAGAAGTTAAAACACCACGATGGAGACACTCAGCTGGTTAAAAAGTGTAAAGTGAAGTTAAAACTCAATGATGGAGAAACTCAGCTGGTTAAACAGTGTAAAGTGAAGTTAAAACACCACGATGGAGAACTCAGCTAGTTAAACAATGTAAGGTGAAGTTAAAACACGACGAAGGAGAAACTCAGCTGGTTAAACAGTGTAAGGAGAAGGTAAAACACAACTATGGAGAAACTCAGCTGGTTAAACAGTGTAAGTAGAAGTTAAAACAATGATGGAGAAACTCAGCTGGTGAAACAGTGTAAGGTGAATTTAAAACACCACGATGGAGAAACTCAGCTGGTTGAACGGTGTAAAGTGAAGTTAAAACGCAACGATGGAGTAACTCATCTGGTTAAAGAGTGTAAGGTGAAGTTAAAACACAATGATGGAGGAACACATTTGGTTCAACAGTGTAAAGTGTAGTGAAAACGCAACGATGGAGAAACTCAGCTGGTTAAACAGCGAAAGGTGAACTAAAAACAGAACGATGGAGAAACTAAGCTGGTTAAACAGTGTAAGGTGAAGTTAAAACACAATGATGAAGAAACTCAACATGATGAACAGTGTAAGGTGAAATTAAACCACCACGATGGAGAAATTAGGCTGGTTAAACACTGTAAAATGAAGTTAAAACGCTACAATGGAGATACTGCTGGTTAAACAGTGTAAGGTGAAGTTAAAACACAAGAATGTAGAAACTACTGGTTAAAGAGTGTAAGGTCAAGTTAAAACACGACGAAGGAGAAACTCAGCTGGATAAACAGTGTAAGGAGAAGTTAAAACAATGATAGAGAAACTCAGCTGGTGAAACAGTGTAAGGTGAATTTAAAACACCACGATGGAGAAACTCAGCTGGTTGAACGGTGTAAAGTGAAGTTAAAACGCAACGATAGAGAAACTGATCTGGTTAAAGAGTGTAAGGTGAAGTTAAAACACAATGATGGAGGAACTCATCTGGTTCAACAGTGTAAAGTGAAGTGAAAACGCAACGATGGAGAAACTCAGCTGGTTAAACAGCGTAAGGTGAACTAAAAACAGAACGATGGAGAAACTCATCTGGTTAAACAGTGTAAAATGAACTTAAAACGCAACGATGGAGAAACTCATCTGGTTAAACAGTGTAAAATGAACTTAAAACGCAACGATGGAGAAACTCAGCTTGTTGAACAGTATAAGGCGAAGTTAAAACACAACGATGGAGGAACTCATCTGGTTAAAAATTGTAAAATGAACTTAAAACACAACGATGGAGAAGATGATCTGGTTAAACAGTGTAAAATGAACTAAAAACGCAACAATGGAGAAACTCAGCTTGTTAAACAGTATAAGGCGAAGTTAAAACACAACGATGGAAAAACTCATCTGGTTAAACAGTGTAAAATGAACTTAAAACACAACGATGGAGAAACTCAGCTTGTTAAACAGTATAAGGCGAAGTTAAAACACAACGATGGAAAAAATCATCTGGTTAAACAGTGTAAGGTCAAGTTAAAACACAACGATGGAGAAACTCTGCTGGTTAAACTGTGCAAGGTGAAGTTAAAACACAACGATGGAGAAACTCTGCTGGTTGTACAGTGTAAAGTGAAGTTAAAATGCAACGATGGAGAAACTCAGCTGGTGAAACAGTGTAAGGTGATGTTAAAACACAATGATGAAGAAACTCAACTTGATGAACAGTGTAAGGTGAAGTTAAACCACCACGATGGAGAAACTAGGCTGGTTAAACACTGTAAAGTGAACTTAAAACGCTACAATGGAGATACTGCTGGTTAAACAATGTAACGTGAAGTTAAAACACCACGATGGAGACACTCAGCTGGTTAAACAGTGTAAGGAGAAGGTAAAACACAACTATGGAGAAACTCAGCTAGTTAAACCGTGTAAGGAGAAGTTAAAACACAATGATGGAGGAACACTTTTGGTTCAACAGTGTAAAGTGTAGTGAAAACGCAACGATGGAGAAAATCAGCTGGTTAAACAGCGTAAGGTGAACTAAAAACAGAATGATGGAGAAACTAAGCTGGTTAAACAGTGTAAGGTGAAGTTAAAACACAATGATGAAGAAACTCAACTTGATGAACAGTGTCAGGTGAAATTAAACCACCACGATGGAGAAATTAGGCTGGTTAAACACTGTAAAGTGAAGTTAAAACGCTACAATGGAGATAAGCTGGTTAAACAGTGTAAGGTGAAGTTAAAACACCACGATGGCGACACTCAGCTGGTTAAACAGTGTAAGGTGAAGTTAAAGCATATCGTTGGAGAAACTCAGCTGGTTAAACAGTGTAAAGTGAAGTTAAAACTCAATGATGGAGAAACTCAGCTGGTTAAACAGCGTAAGGTGAACTAAAAACAGAATGATGGAGAAACTAAGCTGGTTAAACAGTATAAGGTGAAGTTAAAACACAATGATGAAGAACCTCAACTTGATGAACAGTGTCAGGTGAAATTAAACCACCACGATGGAGAAATTAGGCTGGTTAAACACTGTAAAGTGAACTTAAAACGCTACAATGGAGATACTGCTGGTTAAACAGTGTAAGGTGAAGTTAAAACACCACGATGGCGACACTCAGCTGGTTAAACAGTGTAAGGTGAAGTTAAAGCACATCGTTGGAGAAACTCAGCTGGTTAAACAGTGTAAGGTGAAGTTAAAACACAAGAATGTAGAAACTACTGGTTAAAGAGTGTAAGGGCAAGTTAAAACACGACGAAGGAGAAACTCAGCTGGATAAACAGTGTAAGGAGAAGTTAAAACAATGAAAGAGAAACTCAGCTGGTGAAACAGTATAAGGTGAATTTAAAACACCACGTTGGAGAAACTCAGCTGGTTGAACGGTGTAAAGTGAAGTTAAAATGCAACGATGGGGAAACTGATCTGGTTAAAGAGTGTAAGGTGAAGTTAAAACACAATGATGGAGGAATTCATCTGGTTCAACAGTGTAAAGTGAAGTGAAAACGCAACGATGGAGAAACTCAGCTGGTTAAACAGTGTAAGGTGAACTAAAAACAGAACGATGGAGAAACTCATCTGGTTAAACAGTTTAAAATGAACTTAAAACGCAACGATGGAGAAACTCATCTGGTTAAACAGTGTAAAATGAACTTAAAACGCAACGATGGAGAAACTCAGCTTGTTGAACAGTATAAGGCGAAGTTAAAACACAACGATGGAGGAACTCATCTGGTTAAACATTGTAAAATGAACTTAAAACACAACGATGGAGAAGATGATCTGGTTAAACAGTGTAAAATGAACTAAAAACGCAACAATGGATCAACTCAGCTTGTTAAACAGTATAAGGCGAAGTTAAAACACAACGATGGAAAAACTCATCTGGTTAAACAGTGTAAAATGAACTTAAAACACAACGATGGAGAAACTCAGCTTGTTAAACAGTATAAGGCGAAGTTAAAACACAACGATGGAAAAAATCATCTGGTTAAACAGTGTAAGGTCAAGTTAAAACACAACGATGGAGAAACTCTGCTGGTTAAACTGTGCAAGGTGAAGTTAAAACACAACGATGGAGAAACTCTGCTGGTTGTACAGTGTAAAGTGAAGTTAAAATGCAACGATGGAGAAACTCAGCTGGTGAAACAGTGTAAGGTGATGTTAAAACACAATGATGAAGAAACTCAACTTGATGAACAGTGTAAGGTGAAGTTAAACCACCACGATGGAGAAACTAGGCTGGTTAAACACTGTAAAGTGAACTTAAAACGCTACAATGGAGATACTGCTGGTTAAACAATGTAAGGTGAAGTTAAAACACCACGATGGAGACACTCAGCTGGTTAAACAGTGTAAGGAGAAGGTAAAACACAACTATGGAGAAAGTCAGCTAGTTAAACCGTGTAAGGAGAAGTTAAAACAATGATGGAGAAACTCAGCTGGTGAAACAGTGTAAGGTGAATTTAAAACACCACGATGGAGAAACTCAGCTGGTTGAACGGTGTAAAGTGAAGTTAAAACGCAACGATGGAGTAACTCCTCTGGATAAAGAGTGTAAGGTGAAGTTAAAACACAATGATGGAGGAACACTTTTGGTTCAACAGTGTAAAGTGTAGTGAAAATGCAACGATGGAGAAACTCAGCTGGTTAAACAGCGTAAGGTGAACTAAAAACAGAATGATGGAGAAACTAAGCTGGTTAAACAGTGTAAGGTGAAGTTAAAACACAATGATGAAGAAACTCAACTTGATGAACAGTGTCAGGTGAAATTAAACCACCACGATGGAGAAATTAGGCTGGTTAAACACTGTAAAGTGAAGTTAAAACGCTACAATGGAGATAAGCTGGTTAAACAGTGTAAGGTGAAGTTAAAACACCACGATGGCGACACTCAGCTGGTTAAACAGTGTAAGGTGAAGTTAAAGCATATCGTTGGAGAAACTCAGCTGGTTAAACAGTGTAAAGTGAAGTTAAAACTCAATGATGGAGAAACTCAGCTGGTTAAACAGCGTAAGGTGAACTAAAAACAGAATGATGGAGAAACTAAGCTGGTTAAACAGTGTAAGGTGAAGTTAAAACACAATGATGAAGAAACTCAACTTGATGAACAGTGTCAGGTGAAATTAAACCACCACGATGGAGAAATTAGGCTGGTTAAACACTGTAAAGTGAAGTTAAAACGCTACAATGGAGATACTGCTGGTTAAACAGTGTAAGGTGAAGTTAAAACACCACGATGGCGACACTCAGCTGGTTAAACAGTGTAAGGTGAAGTTAAAGCACATCGTTGGAGAAACTCAGCTGGTTAAACAGTGTAAGGTGAAGTTAAAACACAAGAATGTAGAAACTACTGGTTAAAGAGTGTAAGGGCAAGTTAAAACACGACGAAGGAGAAACTCAGCTGGATAAACAGTGTAAGGAGAAGTTAAAACAATGAAAGAGAAACTCAGCTGGTGAAACAGTATAAGGTGAATTTAAAACACCACGTTGGAGAAACTCAGCTGGTTGAACGGTGTAAAGTGAAGTTAAAATGCAACGATGGAGAAACTGATCTGGTTAAAGAGTGTAAGGTGAAGTTAAAACACAATGATGGAGGAACTCATCTGGTTCAACAGTGTAAAGTGAAGTGAAAACGCAACGATGGAGAAACTCAGCTGGTTAAACAGCGTAAGGTGAAGTAAAAACACAACGATGGAGAAACTAAGCTGGTTAAACAGTGAAAAGTGAAGTTAAAACACCACGATGGAGAAACTCAGCTGTTTAAACAGTGTAAGGTGAAGTTAAAACACGACGAAGGAGAAACTCAGCTGGTTAAACAGTGTAAGGAGAAGTTAAAACACAACTATGGAGAAACTCAGCTGGTTAAACAGTATAAGGAGTAGTTAAAACACCACAATGGAGTAACTCAGCTGGTTAAACAGTGTAAAGTGAAGTTAAAGCACAATGTTGGCGAGACTCAGCTGGTTACACAGTGTAAGGTGAAGTTAAAACGCAACGAAGGAGAAACTCAGCTGGTTAAACAGTGTAAGGTGAAGTAAAAACGCAACGATGGAGAATCTCAGCTGGTTAAACAGTGTAAAGTGAAGTTAAAACACCACGATGGAGAAACTCAGATGGTTAAACTGTGTAAGGTGTAGTTGAAGCACAACAATGGAGAAACTCAGCTGGTTAAACATTGCAAGGGATTTAAAACACAACGATGAATAAACTCAGCTGGTTAAACAGTGTAAGGTGAAGTTAAACCACTACGATGGAGAAACTCAGCAGGTTAAACAGTGTAAAGAGAAGTTACAACACAACGATGGAGAAACTCAGCTGGTTAAACAGTGTAAGATGAAGTTAAAACACAACGATGGAGAAACTCATCTGGTTAAACAGTGTAAAATGAACTTAAAACGCAACGATGGAGAAACTCATCTGGTTAAACAGTGTAAAATGAACTTAAAACGCAACGATGGAGAAACTCAGCTTGTTAAACAGTATAAGGCGAAGTTAAAACACAACGATGGAGGAACTCATCTGGTTAAACATTGTAAAATGAACTTAAAACACAACGATAGAGAAGCTGATCTGGTTAAACAGTGTAAAATGAACTTAAAACACAACGATGGAGAAACTCATCTGGTTAAACAGTGTAAAATGAACTTAAAAAGCAACGATGGAGAAACTCATCTGGTTAAACAGTGTAAAATGAACTAAAAACGCAACAATGGAGAAACTCAGCTTGTTAAACAGTATAAGGCGAAGTTAAAACACAACGATGGAAAAAATCATCTGGTTAAACAGTGTAAAATGAACATAAAAGACAACGATGGAGAAACTCAGCTTGTTAAACAGTATAAGGCGAAGTTAAAACACAACGATGGAAAAAATCATCTGGTTAAACAGTGTAAGGTCAAGTTAAAGCACAACGATGGAGAAACTCTGCTGGTTGTACAGTCTAAAGTGAAGTTAAAATGCAACGATGGAGAAACTCAGCTGGTGAAACAGTGTAAGGTGAAGTTAAAACACAATGATGAAGAAACTCAACTTGATGAACAGTGTAAGGTGAAGTTAAACCACCACGATGGAGAAACTAGGCTGGTTAAACACTGTAAAGTGAAGTTAAAACGCTACAATGGAGATGCTGCTGGTTAAACAGTGTAAGGTGAAGTTAAAACACCACGATGGAGACACTCAGCAGGTTAAACAGTGTAAAGTGAAGTTAAAGCACAACGTTGGAGAAACTCAGCTGCTTAAACAGTGTAAAGTGAAGTTAAAACTCAATGATGGCGAAAGTCAGCTGGTTAAACAGTGTAAAATGAACTTAAAACGCAACGATGGAGAAACTCAGCTGGTTAAACAGTATAAGGCAAAGTTTAAACACAACGATGGAAAAACTCATCTGGTTAAACAGTGTAAGGTGAAGTTAAAACACAACGATGGAGAAACTCTGCGGGTTAAACTGTGTAAGGTGAAGTTAAAACACAACGATGGAGAAACTCTGCTGGTTAAACTGTGTAAGTTAAAATTAAAACACAACGATGGAGAAACTCTGCTGGTTGTACAGTGTAAAGTGAAGTTAAAATGCAACGATGGAGAAACTCAGCTGGTGAAACAGTGTAAGGTGATGTTAAAACACAACGATGGAGAAACTCAGCTGGTTAAACAGTGTAATGTGAAGTAAAAATGCAATGATGGAGAATCTCAGCTGGTTAAACAGTGTAAAGTGAAGTTAAAACACCACGATGGAGAAACTCAACTGGTTCAACGGTGTAAAATGAAGTTAAAGCACAATGTTGGCGAAACTCAGCTGGTTACACAGTGTAAGGTGAAGTTAAAACGCAACGATGGAGAAACTCAGCTGGTTAAACAGTGTAAGGTGAAGTAAAAACGCAATGATGGAGAATCTCAGCTGGTTAAACAGTGTAAAGGGAAGGTAAAACACCATGATGGAGAAACTCAGATGGTTAAACTCTGTAAGGTGTAGTTGAAGCAAAACAATGGAGAAACTCAGCTGGGTAAACATTGCAAGGGATTTAAAACACAACGATGGATAAACTCAGCTGGTTAAACAGTGTAAGTTGAAGTTAAACCACAACGATGGAGAAACTCAGCTGGTTAAACAGTGTAAGATGAAGTTAAAACACAACGATGGAGAAACTCATCTGGTTAAACAGTGTAAAATGAACTTAACACACAACGATGGAGAAGATGATCTGGTTAAACAGTGTAAAATGAACTAAAAACGCAACAATGGAGAAACTCAGCTTGTTAAACAGTATAAGGCGAAGTTAAAACACAACGATGGAAAAACTCATCTGGTTAAACAGTGTAAAATGAACTTAAAACACAACGATGGAGAAACTCAGCTTGTTAAACAGTATAAGGCGAAGTTAAAACACAACGATGGAAAAAATCATCTGGTTAAACAGTGTAAGGTCAAGTTAAAACACAACGATGGAGAAACTCTGCTGGTTAAACTGTGCAAGGTGAACTTAAAACACAACGATGGAGAAACTCTGCTGGTTGTACAGTGTAAAGTGAAGTTAAAATGCAACGATGGAGAAACTCAGCTGGTGAAACAGTGTAAGGTGATGTTAAAACACAATGATGAAGAAACTCAACTTGATGAACAGTGTAAGGTGAAGTTAAACCACCACGATGGAGAAACTAGGCTGGTTAAACACTGTAAAGTGAACTTAAAACGCTACAATGGAGATACTGCTGGTTAAACAATGTAAGGTGAAGTTAAAACACCACGATGGAGACACTCAGCTGGTTAAACAGTGTAAGGAGAAGGTAAAACACAACTATGGAGAAACTCAGCTAGTTAAACCGTGTAAGGAGAAGTTAAAACAATGATGGAGAAACTCAGCTGGTGAAACAGTGTAAGGTGAATTTAAAACACCACGATGGAGAAACTCAGCTGGTTGAACGGTGTAAAGTGAAGTTAAAACGCAACGATGGAGTAACTCCTCTGGTTAAAGAGTGTAAGGTGAAGTTAAAACACAATGATGGAGGAACACTTTTGGTTCAACAGTGTAAAGTGTAGTGAAAACGCAACGATGGAGAAACTCAGCTGGTTAAACAGCGTAAGGTGAACTAAAAACAGAATGATGGAGAAACTAAGCTGGTTAAACAGTGTAAGGTGAAGTTAAAACACAATGATGAAGAAACTCAACTTGATGAACAGTGTCAGGTGAAATTAAACCACCACGATGGAGAAATTAGGCTGGTTAAACACTGTAAAGTGAAGTTAAAACGCTACAATGGAGATACTGCTGGTTAAACAGTGTAAGGTGAAGCTAAAACACCACGATGGCGACACTCAGCTGGTTAAACAGTGTAAGGTGAAGTTAAAGCACATCGTTGGAGAAACTCAGCTGGTTAAACAGTGTAAAGTGAAGTTAAAACTCAATGATGGAGAAACTCAGCTGGTTAAACAGTGTAAGGTGAAGTTAAAACACAAGAATGTAGAAACTCAGATGGTTAAACAGTGTAAGGTGTAGTTGAAGCACAACAATGGAGAAACTCAGTTGGTTAAACATTGCAAGGGATTTAAAACACAACGATGTTTAAACTCAGCTGGTTAAACAGTGTAAGGTGAAGTTAATCCACTACGATGGAGAAACTCAGCAGGTTAAACAGTGTAAAGAGAAGTTACAACACAACGATGGAGAAACTCAGCTGGTTAAACAGTGTAAGATGAAGTTAAAACACAACGATGGAGAAACTCATCTGGTTAAACAGTGTAAAATGAACTTAAAACGCAACGATGGAGAAACTCATCTGGTTAAACAGTGTAAAATGAACTTAAAACGCAACGATGGAGAAACTCAGCTTGTTAAACAGTATAAGGCGAAGTTAAAACACAACGATGGAGGAACTCATCTGGTTAAACATTGTAAAATCAACTTAAAACACAACGATAGAGAAGCTGATCTGGTTAAACAGTGTAAAATGAACTTAAAACACAACGATGGAGAAACTCATCTGGTTAAACAGTGTAAAATGAACTTAAAACGCAACGATGGAGAAACTCATCTGGTTAAACAGTGTAAAATGAACTTAAAACGCAACGATGGAGAAACTCAGCTGGTTAAACAGTATAAGGCGAAGTTAAAACACAACGATGGAAAAACTCATCTGGTTAAACAGTGTAAGGTGAAGTTAAAACACAACGATGGAGAAACTCTGCGGGTTAAACTGTGTAAGGTGAAGTTAAAACACAACGATGGAGAAACTCTGCTGGTTAAACTGTGTAAGGTAAAATTAAAACACAACGATGGAGAAACTCTGCTGGTTGTACAGTGTAAAGTGAAGTTAAAATGCAACGATGGAGAAACTAAGCTGGTGAAACAGTGTAAGGTGAAGTTAAAACACAACGATGGAGAAACTCTGCTGGTTAAACTGTGTAAGGTAAAATTAAAGCACAACGATGGAGAAACTCTGCTGGTTGTACAGTGTAAAGTGAAGTTAAAATGCAACGATGGAGAAACTCAGCTGGTGAAACAGTGTAAGGTGATGTTAAAACACAACGATGGAGAAACTCAGCTGGTTAAACAGTGTAATGTGAAGTAAAAATGCAATGATGGAGAATCTCAGCTGGTTAAACAGTGTAAAGTGAAGTTAAAACACCACGATGGAGAAACTCAACTGGTTCAACGGTGTAAAATGAAGTTAAAGCACAATGTTGGCGAAACTCAGCTGGTTACACAGTGTAAGGTGAAGTTAAAACGCAACGATGGAGAAACTCAGATGGTTAAACAGTGTAAGGTGAATTAAAAACGCAATGATGGAGTATCTCAGCTGGTTAAACAGTGTAAAGGGAAGTTAAAACACCATGATGGAGAAACTCAGATGGTTAAACTCTGTAAGGTGTAGTTGAAGCAAAACAATGGAGAAACTCAGCTGGGTAAACATTGCAAGGGATTTAAAACACAACGATGGATAAACTCAGCTGGTTAAACAGTGTCAGGTGAAGTTAAACCACAACGATGGAGAAACTCAGCTGGTTAAACAGTGTCAGGTGAAGTTAAAACACAACGATGGAGAAACTCAGCTGGTTAAACAGTGTAAGATGAACTTAAAACACAACGATGGAGAAGATGATCTGGTTAAACAGTGTAAAATGAACTAAAAACGCAACAATGGAGAAACTCAGCTGGTTAAACAGTGTTAGGTGAAGTTAAAACACAAGAATGTGGAAACTACTGGTTAAAGAGTGTAAGGGCAAGTTAAAACACGACGAAGGAGAAACTCAGCTGGATAAACAGTGTAAGGAGAAGTTAAAACAATGAAAGAGAAACTCAGCTGGTGAAACAGTATAAGGCGAATTTAAAACACCACGTTGGAGAAACTCAGCTGGTTGAACGGTGTAAAGTGAAGTTAAAATGCAACGATGGAGAAACTGATCTGGTTAAAGACTGTAAGGTGAAGTTAAAACACAATGATGGAGGAACTCATCTGGTTCAACAGTGTAAAGTGAAGTGAAAACGCAACGATGGAGAAACTCAGCTGGTTAAACAGCGTAAGGTGAACTAAAAACAGAACGATGGAGAAACTAAGCTGGTTAAACAGTGAAAAGTGAAGTTAAAACACCACGATGGAGAAACTCAGCTGGTTAAACAGTGTAAAGTGAAGTTAAAGCACAATGTTGGCGAAACTCAGCTGGTTACACAGTGTAAGGTGAAGTTAAAACGCAACGATGGAGAAACTCAGCTGGTTAAACAGTGTAAGGTGAAGTAAAAACGCAACGATGGAGAATCTCAGCTGGTTAAACAGTGTAAAGTGAAGTTAAAACACCACGATGGAGAAACTCAGATGGTTAAACAGTGTAAGGTGTAGTTGAAGCACAACAATGGAGAAACTCAGCTGGTTAAACATTGCAAGGGATTTAAAACACAACGATGGATAAACTCAGCTGGTTAAACAGTGTAAGGTGAAGTTAATCCACTACGATGGAGAAACTCAGCAGGTTAAACAGTGTAAAGAGAAGTTACAACACAACGATGGAGAAACTCAGCTGGTTAAACAGTGTAAGATGAAGTTAAAACACAACGATGGAGAAACTCATCTGGTTAAACAGTGTAAAATGAACTTAAAACGCAACGATGGAGAAACTCATCTGGTTAAACTGTGTAAAATGAACTTAAAACGCAACGATGGAGAAACTCAGCTTGTTAAACAGTATAAGGCGAAGTTAAAACACAACGATGGAGGAACTCATCTGGTTAAACATTGTAAAATGAACTTAAATCACAACGATAGAGAAGCTGATCTGGTTAAACAGTGTAAAATGAACTTAAAACACAACGATGGAGAAACTCATCTGGTTAAACAGTGTAAAATGAACTTAAAACGCAACGATGGAGAAACTCATCTGGTTAAACAGTGTAAAATGAACTTAAAACGCAACGATGGAAAAACTCAGCTGGTTAAACAGTATAAGGCAAAATTAAAACACAACGATGGAAAAACTCATCTGGTTAAACAGTGTAAGGTGAAGTTAAAACACAACGATGGAGAAACTCTGCGGTTTAAACTGTGTAAGGTGAAGTTAAAACACAACGATGGAGAAACTCTGCTGGTTAAACTGTGTAAGGTAAAATTAAAACACAACGATGGAGAAACTCTGCTGGTTGTACAGTGTAAAGTGAAGTTAAAATGCAACGATGGAGAAACTCAGCTGGTGAAACAGTGTAAGGTGAAGTTAAAACACAACGATGGAGAAACTCTGCTGGTTAAACTGTGTAAGGTAAAATTAAAACACAACGATGGAGAAACTCTGCTGGTTGTACAGTGTAAAGTGAAGTTAAAATGCAACGATGGAGAAACTCAGCTGGTGAAACAGTGTAAGGTGATGTTAAAACACAACGATGGAGAAACTTAGCTGGTTAAACAGTGTAATGTGAAGTAAAAATGCAATGATGGAGAATCTCAGCTGGTTAAACAGTGTAAAGTGAAGTTAAAACACCACGATGGAGAAACTCAACTGGTTCAACAGTGTAAAATGAAGTTAAAGCACAATGTTGGCGAAACTCAGCTGGTTACACAGTGTAAGGTGAAGTTAAAATGCAACGATGGAGAAACTCAGCTGGTTAAACAGTGTAAGGTGAATTAAAAACGCAATGATGGAGTATCTCAGCTGGTTAAACAGTGTAAAGGGAAGTTAAAACACCATGATGGAGAAACTCAGATGGTTAAACTCTGTAAGGTGTAGTTGAAGCAAAACAATGGAGAAACTCAGCTGGGTAAACATTGCAAGGGATTTAAAACACAACGATGGATAAACTCAGCTGGTTAAACAGTGTCAGGTGAAGTTAAACCACAACGATGGAGAAACTCAGCTGGTTAAACAGTGTAAGATGAAGTTAAAACACAACGATGGAGAAACTCATCTGGTTAAACAGTGTAAAATGAACTTAAAACACAACGATGGAGAAGATGATCTGGTTAAACAGTGTAAAATGAACTAAAAACGCAACAATGGAGAAACTCAGCTTGTTAAACAGTATAAGGCGAAGTTAAAACACAACGATGGAAAAACTCATCTGGTTAAACAGTGTAAAATGAACTTAAAACACAACGATGGAGAAACTCAGCTTGTTAAAGAGTATAAGGCGAAGTTAAAACACAACGATGGAAAAAATCATCTGGTTAAACAGTGTAAGGTCAAGTTAAAACACAACGATGGAGAAACTCTGCTGGTTAAACTGTGCAAGGTGAAGTTAAAACACAACGATGGAGAAACTCTGCTGGTTGTACAGTGTAAAGTGAAGTTAAAATGCAACGATGGAGAAACTCAGCTGGTGAAACAGTGTAAGGTGATGATAAAACACAATGATGAAGAAACTCAACTTGATGAACAGTGTAATGTGAAGTTAAACCACCACGATGGAGAAACTAGGCTGGTTAGACACTGTAAAGTGAAGTTAAAACTCAATGATGGAGAAACTCAGCTGGTTAAACAGTGTAAGGTGAAGTTAAAACACGACGAAGGAGAAACTCAGCTGGTTAAACAGTGTAAGGAGAAGGTAAAACACAACTATGGAGAAACTCAGCTGGTTAAACAGTGTAAGTAGAAGTTAAAACAATGATGGAGAAACTCAGCTGGTGAAACAGTGTAAGGTGAATTTAAAACACCACGATGGAGAAACTCAGCTGGTTGAACGGTGTAAAGTGAAGTTAAAACGCAACGATGGAGTAACTCATCTGGTTAAAGAGTGTAAGGTGAAGTTAAAACACAATGATGGAGGAACACATTTGGTTCAACAGTGTAAAGTGTAGTGAAAACGCAACGATGGAGAAACTCAGCTGGTTAAACAGCGAAAGGTGAACTAAAAACAGAACGATGGAGAAACTAAGCTGGTTAAACAGTGTAAGGTGAAGTTAAAACACAATGATGAAGAAACTCAACTTGATGAACAGTGTAAGGTGAAATTAAACCACCACGATGGAGAAATTAGGCTGGTTAAACACTGTAAAATTAAGTTAAAACGCTACAATGGAGATACTGCTGGTTAAACAGTGTAAGGTGAAGTTAAAACACCACGATGGCGACACTCAGCTGGTTAAACAGTGTAAGGTGAAGTTAAAGCACATCGTTGGTGAAACTCAGCTTGTTAAACAGTGTAAAGTGAAGTTAAAACTCAATGATGGAGAAACTCAGCTGGTTAAACAGTGTAAGGTGAAGTTAAAACACAAGAATGTAGAAACTACTGGTTAAAGAGTGTAAGGTCAAGTTAAAACACGACGAAGCAGAAACTCAGCTGGATAAACAGTGTAAGGAGAAGTTAAAACAATGATAGAGAAACTCAGCTGGTGAAACAGTGTAAGGTGAATTTAAAACACCACGATGGAGAAACTCAGCTGGTTGAACGGTGTAAAGTGAAGTTAAAACGCAACGATAGAGAAACTGATCTGGTTAAAGAGTGTAAGGTGAAGTTAAAACACAATGATGGAGGAATTCATCTGGTTCAACAGTGTAAAGTGAAGTGAAAACGCAACGATGGAGAAACTCAGCTGGTTAAACAGCGTAAGGTGAACTAAAAACAGAACGATGGAGAAACTCATCTGGTTAAACAGTGTAAAATGAACTTAAAACGCAACGATGGAGAAACTCATCTGGTTAAACAGTGTAAAATGAACTTAAAACGCAACGATGGAGAAACTCACCTTGTTGAACAGTATAAGGCGAAGTTAAAACACAACGATGGAGGAACTCATCTGGTTAAACATTGTAAAATGAACTTAAAACACAACGATGGGGAAGATGATCTGGTTAAACAGTGTAAAATGAACTAAAAACGCAACAATGGAGAAACTCAGCATGTTAAACAGTATAAGGCGAAGTTAAAACACAACGATGGAAAAACTCATCTGGTTAAACAGTGTAAAATGAACTTAAAACGCAACGATGGAGAAACTCATCTGGTTAAACAGTGTAAAATGAACTTAAAACGCAACGATGGAGAAACTCATCTGGTTAAACAGTGTAAAATGAACTTAAAACGCAACGATGGAGAAACTCAGCTTGTTGAACAGTATAAGGCGAAGTTAAAACACAACGATGGAGGAACTCATCTGGTTAAACATTGTAAAATGAACTTAAAACACAACGATGGAGAAGATGATCTGGTTAAACAGTGTAAAATGAACTAAAAACGCAACAATGGAGAAACTCAGCTTGTTAAACAGTATAAGGCGAAGTTAAAACACAACGATGGAAAAACTCATCTGGTTAAACAGTGTAAAATGAACTTAAATCGCAACGATGGAGAAACTCATCTGGTTAAACAGTGTAAAATGAACTTAAAACGCAACGATGGAGAAACTCATCTGGTTAAACAGTGTAAAATGAACTTAAAACGCAACGATGGAGAAATTCAGCTTGTTGAACAGTATAAGGCGAAGTTAAAACACAACGATGGAGGAACTCATCCGGTTAAACATTGTAAAATGAACTTAAAACACAACGATGGAGAAGATGATCTGGTTAAACAGTGTAAAATGAACTAAAAAAGCAACAATGGAGAAACTCAGCTTGTTAAACAGTATAAGGCGAAGTTAAAACACAACGATGGAAAAACTCATCTGGTTAAACAGTGTAAAATGAACTTAAAACGCAACGATGGAGAAACTCATCTGGTTAAACAGTGTAAAACGAACTTAAAACGCAACGATGGAGAAACTCAGCTTGTTGAACAGTATAAGGCGAAGTTAAAACACAACGATGGAGGAACTCATCTGGTTAAACATTGTAAAATGAACTTAAAACACAACGATAGAGAAGCTGATCTGGTTAAACAGTGTAAAATGAACTTAAAACACAACGATGGAGAAACTCATCTGGTTAAACAGTGTAAAATGAACTTAAAACGCAACGATGGAGAAACTCAGCTGGTTAAACAGTGTAAAATGAACTAAAAACGCAACAATGGAGAAACTCAGCTTGTTAAACAGTATAAGGCGAAGTTAAAACACAACGATGGAAAAAATCATCTGGTTAAACAGTGTAAGGTCAAGTTAAAACACAACGATGGAGAAACTCTGCTGGTTGTACAGTCTAAAGTGAAGTTAAAATGCAACGATGGAGAAACTCAGCTGGTGAAACAGTGTAAGGTGAAGTTAAAACACAATGATGAAGAAACTCAACTTGATGAACAGTGTAAGGTGAAGTTAAACCACCACGATGGAGAAACTAGGCTGGTTAAACACTGTAAAGTGAAGTTAAAACGCTACAATGGAGATACTGCTGGTTAAACAGTGTAAGGTGAAGTTAAAACACCACGATGGAGACACTCAGCTGGTTAAACAGTGTAAAGTGAAGTTAAAGCACAACGTTGGAGAAACTCAGCTGCTTAAACAGTGTAAAGTGAAGTTAAAACTCAATGATGGCGAACGTCAGCTGGTTAAACAGTGTAAAATGAACTTAAAACGCAACGATGGAGAAACTCAGCTGGTTAAACAGTATAAGGCAAAGTTAAAACACAACGATGGAAAAACTCATCTGGTTAAACAGTGTAAGGTGAAGTTAAAACACAACGATGGAGAAACTCTGCGGGTTAAACTGTGTAAGGTGAAGTTAAAACACAACGATGGAGAAACTCTGCTGGTTAAACTGTGTAAGGTAAAATTAAAACACAACGATGGAGAAACTCTGCTGGTTGTACAGTGTAAAGTGAAGTTAAAATGCAACGATGGAGAAACTCAGCTGGTGAAACAGTGTAAGGTGATGTTAAAACACAACGATGGAGAAACTCAGCTGGTTAAACAGTGTAATGTGAAGTAAAAATGCAATGATGGAGAATCTCAGCGGGTTAAACAGTGTAAGGTGAATTTAAAACACCACGATGGAGAAACTCAACTGGTTCAACGGTGTAAAATGAAGTTAAAGCACAATGTTGGCGAAACTCAGCTGGTTACACAGTGTAAGGTGAAGTTAAAACACAACGATGGAGAAACTCAGCTGGTTAAACAGTGTAAGATGAACTTAAAACACAACGATGGAGAAGATGATCTGGTTAAACAGTGTAAAATGAACTAAAAACGCAACAATGGAGAAACTCAGCTGGTTAAACAGTGTTAGGTGAAGTTAAAACACAAGAATGTGGAAACTACTGGTTAAAGAGTGTAAGGGCAAGTTAAAACACGACGAAGGAGAAACTCAGCTGGATAAACAGTGTAAGGAGAAGTTAAAACAATGAAAGAGAAACTCAGCTGGTGAAACAGTATAAGGCGAATTTAAAACACCACGTTGGAGAAACTCAGCTGGTTGAACGGTGTAAAGTGAAGTTAAAATGCAACGATGGAGAAACTGATCTGGTTAAAGAGTGTAAGGTGAAGTTAAAACACAATGATGGAGGAACTCATCTGGTTCAACAGTGTAAAGTGAAGTGAAAACGCAACGATGGAGAAACTCAGCTGGTTAAACAGCGTAAGGTGAACTAAAAACAGAACGATGGAGAAACTAAGCTGGTTAAACAGTGAAAAGTGAAGTTAAAACACCACGATGGAGAAACTCAGCTGTTTAAACAGTGTAAGGTGAAGTTAAAACACGACGAAGGAGAAACTCAGCTGGTTAAACAGTGTAAGGAGAAGTTAAAACACAACTATGGAGAAACTCAGCTGGTTAAACAGTATAAGGAGTAGTTAAAACACCACAATGGAGTAACTCAGCTGGTTAAACAGTGTAAAGTGAAGTTAAAGCACAATGTTGGCGAAACTCAGCTGGTTACACAGTGTAAGGTGAAGTTAAAACGCAACGATGGAGAAACTCAGCTGGTTAAACAGTGTAAGGTGAAGTAAAAACGCAACGATGGAGAATCTCAGCTGGTTAAACAGTGTTAAGTGAAGTTAAAACACCACGATGGAGAAACTCAGATGGTTAAACAGTGTAAGGTGTAGTTGAAGCACAACAATGGAGAAACTCAGCTGGTTAAACATTGCAAGGGATTTAAAACACAACGATGGATAAACTCAGCTGGTTAAACAGTGTAAGGTGAAGTTAATCCACTACGATGGAGAAACTCAGCAGGTTAAACAGTGTAAAGAGAAGTTACAACACAACGATGGAGAAACTCAGCTGGTTAAACAGTGTAAGATGAAGTTAAAACACAACGATGGAGAAACTCATCTGGTTAAACAGTGTAAAATGAACTTAAAACGCAACGATGGAGAAACTCATCTGGTTAAACTGTGTAAAATGAACTTAAAACGCAACGATGGAGAAACTCAGCTTGTTAAACAGTATAAGGCGAAGTTAAAACACAACGATGGAGGAACTCATCTGGTTAAACATTGTAAAATGAACTTAAAACACAACGATAGAGAAGCTGATCTGGTTAAACAGTGTAAAATGAACTTAAAACACAACGATGGAGAAACTCATCTGGTTAAACAGTGTAAAATGAACTTAAAACGCAACGATGGAGAAACTCATCTGGTTAAACAGTGTAAAATGAACTTAAAACGCAACGATGGAAAAACTCAGCTGGTTAAACAGTATAAGGCAAAATTAAAACACAACGATGGAAAAACTCATCTGGTTAAACAGTGTAAGGTGAAGTTAAAACACAACGATGGAGAAACTCTGCGGTTTAAACTGTGTAAGGTGAAGTTAAAACACAACGATGGAGAAACTCTGCTGGTTAAACTGTGTAAGGTAAAATTAAAACACAACGATGGAGAAACTCTGCTGGTTGTACAGTGTAAAGTGAAGTTAAAATGCAACGATGGAGAAACTCAGCTGGTGAAACAGTGTAAGGTGAAGTTAAAACACAACGATGGAGAAACTCTGCTGGTTAAACTGTGTAAGGTAAAATTAAAACACAACGATGGAGAAACTCTGCTGGTTGTACAGTGTAAAGTGAAGTTAAAATGCAACGATGGAGAAACTCAGCTGGTGAAACAGTGTAAGGTGATGTTAAAACACAACGATGGAGAAACTTAGCTGGTTAAACAGTGTAATGTGAAGTAAAAATGCAATGATGGAGAATCTCAGCTGGTTAAACAGTGTAAAGTGAAGTTAAAACACCACGATGGAGAAACTCAACTGGTTCAACAGTGTAAAATGAAGTTAAAGCACAATGTTGGCGAAACTCAGCTGGTTACACAGTGTAAGGTGAAGTTAAAATGCAACGATGGAGAAACTCAGCTGGTTAAACAGTGTAAGGTGAATTAAAAACGCAATGATGGAGTATCTCAGCTGGTTAAACAGTGTAAAGGGAAGTTAAAACACCATGATGGAGAAACTCAGATGGTTAAACTCTGTAAGGTGTAGTTGAAGCAAAACAATGGAGAAACTCAGCTGGGTAAACATTGCAAGGGATTTAAAACACAACGATGGATAAACTCAGCTGGTTAAACAGTGTCAGGTGAAGTTAAACCACAACGATGGAGAAACTCAGCTGGTTAAACAGTGTAAGATGAAGTTAAAACACAACGATGGAGAAACTCATCTGGTTAAACAGTGTAAAATGAACTTAAAACACAACGATGGAGAAGATGATCTGGTTAAACAGTGTAAAATGAACTAAAAACGCAACAATGGAGAAACTCAGCTTGTTAAACAGTATAAGGCGAAGTTAAAACACAACGATGGAAAAACTCATCTGGTTAAACAGTGTAAAATGAACTTAAAACACAACGATGGAGAAACTCAGCTTGTTAAAGAGTATAAGGCGAAGTTAAAACACAACGATGGAAAAAATCATCTGGTTAAACAGTGTAAGGTCAAGTTAAAACACAACGATGGAGAATCTCTGCTGGTTAAACTGTGCAAGGTGAAGTTAAAACACTACGATGGAGAAACTCTGCTGGTTGTACAGTGTAAAGTGAAGTTAAAATGCAACGATGGAGAAACTCAGCTGGTGAAACAGTGTAAGGTGATGATAAAACACAATGATGAAGAAACTCAACTTGATGAACAGTGTAATGTGAAGTTAAACCGCAACGATGGAGAAACTAGGCTGGTTAGACACTGTAAAGTGAAGTTAAAACTCAATGATGGAGAAACTCAGCTGGTTAAACAGTGTAAGGTGAAGTTAAAACACGACGAAGGAGAAACTCAGCTGGTTAAACAGTGTAAGGAGAAGGTAAAACACAACTATGGAGAAACTCAGCTGGTTAAACAGTGTAAGTAGAAGTTAAAACAATGATGGAGAAACTCAGCTGGTGAAACAGTGTAAGGTGAATTTAAAACACCACGATGGAGAAACTCAGCTGGTTGAACGGTGTAAAGTGAAGTTAAAACGCAACGATGGAGTAACTCATCTGGTTAAAGAGTGTAAGGTGAAGTTAAAACACAATGATGGAGGAACACATTTGGTTCAACAGTGTAAAGTGTAGTGAAAACGCAACGATGGAGAAACTCAGCTGGTTAAACAGCGAAAGGTGAACTAAAAAAAGAACGATGGAGAAACTAAGCTGGTTAAACAGTGTAAGGTGAAGTTAAAACACAATGATGAAGAAACTCAACTTGATGAACAGTGTAAGGTGAAATTAAACCACCACGATGGAGAAATTAGGCTGGTTAAACACTGTAAAATTAAGTTAAAACGCTACAATGGAGATACTGCTGGTTAAACAGTGTAAGGTGAAGTTAAAACACCACGATGGCGACACTCAGCTGGTTAAACAGTGTAAGGTGAAGTTAAAGCACATCGTTGGTGAAACTCAGCTTGTTAAACAGTGTAAAGTGAAGTTAAAACTCAATGATTGAGAAACTCAGCTGGTTAAACAGTGTAAGGTGAAGTTAAAACACAAGAATGTAGAAACTACTGGTTAAAGAGTGTAAGGTCAAGTTAAAACACGACGAAGGAGAAACTCAGCTGGATAAACAGTGTAAGGAGAAGTTAAAACAATGATAGAGAAACTCAGCTGGTGAAACAGTGTAAGGTGAATTTAAAACACCACGATGGAGAAACTCAGCTGGTTGAACGGTGTAAAGTGAAGTTAAAACGCAACGATAGAGAAACTGATCTGGTTAAAGAGTGTAAGGTGAAGTTAAAACACAATGATGGAGGAATTCATCTGGTTCAACAGTGTAAAGTGAAGTGAAAACGCAACGATGGAGAAACTCAGCTGGTTAAACAGCGTAAGGTGAACTAAAAACAGAACGATGGAGAAACTCATCTGGTTAAACAGTGTAAAATGAACTTAAAACGCAACGATGGAGAAACTCATCTGGTTAAACAGTGTAAAATGAACTTAAAACGCAACGATGGAGAAACTCAGCTTGTTGAACAGTATAAGGCGAAGTTAAAACACAACGATGGAGGAACTCATCTGGTTAAACATTGTAAAATGAACTTAAAACACAACGATGGAGAAGATGATCTGGTTAAACAGTGTAAAATGAACTAAAAACGCAACAATGGAGAAACTCAGCTTGTTAAACAGTATAAGGCGAAGTTAAAACACAACGATGGAAAAACTCATCTGGTTAAACAGTGTAAAATGAACTTAAAACGCAACGATGGAGAAACTCATCTGGTTAAACAGTGTAAAATGAACTTAAAACGCAACGATGGAGAAACTCATCTGGTTAAACAGTGTAAAATGAACTTAAAACGCAACGATGGAGAAACTCAGCTTGTTGAACAGTGTAAAGTGAAGTTAAAACTCAATGATGGAGAAACTCAGCTGGTTAAACAGTGTAAGGTGAAGTTAAAACACAAGAATGTAGAAACTACTGGTTAAAGTGTGTAAGGGCAAGTTAAAACACGACGAAGGAGAAACTCAGCTGGATAAACAGTGTAAGGAGAAGTTAAAACAATGAAAGAGAAACTCAGCTGGTGAAACAGTATAAGGTGAATTTAAAACACCACGTTAGAGAAACTCAGCTGGTTGAACGGTGTAAAGTGAAGTTAAAATGCAACGATGGAGAAACTGATCTGGTTAAAGAGTGTAAGGTGAAGTTAAAACACAATGATGGAGGAACTCATCTGGTTCAACAGTGTAAAGTGAAGTGAAAACGCAACGATGGAGAAACTCAGCTGGTTAAACAGCGTAAGGTGAACTAAAAACACAACGATGGAGAAACTCTACTGGTTGTACAGTGTAAAGTGAAGTTAAAATGCAACGATGGAGAAACTCAGCTGGTGAAACAGTGTAAGGTGATGATAAAACACAATGATGAAGAAACTCAACTTGATGAACAGTGTAATGTGAAGTTAAACCACCACGATGGAGAAACTAGGCTGGTTAGACACTGTAAAGTGAAGTTAAAACTCAATGATGGAGAAACTCAGCTGGTTAAACAGTGTAAGGTGAAGTTAAAACACGACGAAGGAGAAACTCAGCTGGTTAAACAGTGTAAGGAGAAGGTAAAACACAACTATGGAGAAACTCAGCTGGTTAAACAGTGTAAGTAGAAGTTAAAACAATGATGGAGAAACTCAGCTGGTGAAACAGTGTAAGGTGAATTTAAAACACCACGATGGAGAAACTCAGCTGGTTGAACGGTGTAAAGTGAAGTTAAAACGCAACGATGGAGTAACTCATCTGGTTAAAGAGTGTAAGGTGAAGTTAAAACACAATGATGGAGGAACACATTTGGTTCAACAGTGTAAAGTGTAGTGAAAACGCAACGATGGAGAAACTCAGCTGGTTAAACAGCGAAAGGTGAACTAAAAACAGAACGATGGAGAAACTAAGCTGGTTAAACAGTGTAAGGTGAAGTTAAAACACAATGATGAAGAAACTCAACTTGATGAACAGTGTAAGGTGAAATTAAACCACCACGATGGAGAAATTAGGCTGGTTAAACACTGTAAAATTAAGTTAAAACGCTACAATGGAGATACTGCTGGTTAAACAGTGTAAGGTGAAGTTAAAACACCACGATGGCGACACTCAGCTGGTTAAACAGTGTAAGGTGAAGTTAAAGCACATCGTTGGTGAAACTCAGCTTGTTAAACAGTGTAAAGTGAAGTTAAAACTCAATGATGGAGAAACTCAGCTGGTTAAACAGTGTAAGGTGAAGTTAAAACACAAGAATGTAGAAACTACTGGTTAAAGAGTGTAAGGTCAAGTTAAAACACGACGAAGGAGAAACTCAGCTGGATAAACAGTGTAAGGTGAAGTTAAAACACAATGATGGAGGAATTCATCTGGTTCAACAGTGTAAAATGAACTTAAAACGCAACGATGGAGAAACTCAGCTGGTTAAACAGCGTAAGGTGAACTAAAAACAGAACGATAGAGAAACTCATCTGGTTAAACAGTGTAAAATGAACTTAAAACGCAACGATGGAGAAACTCATCTGGTTAAACAGTGTAAAATGAACTTAAAACGCAACGATGGAGAAACTCAGCTTGTTGAACAGTATAAGGCGAAGTTAAAACACAACGATGGAGGAACTCATCTGGTTAAACATTGTAAAATGAACTTAAAACACAACGATGGAGAAGATGATCTGGTTAAACAGTGTAAAATGAACTAAAAACGCAACAATGGAGAAACTCAGCTTGTTAAACAGTATAAGGCGAAGTTAAAACACAACGATGGAAAAACTCATCTGGTTAAACAGTGTAAAATGAACTTAAAACGCAACGATGGAGAAACTCATCTGGTTAAACAGTGTAAAATGAACTTAAAACGCAACGATGGAGAAACTCATCTGGTTAAACAGTGTAAAATGAACTTAAAACGCAACGATGGAGAAACTCAGCTTGTTGAACAGTATAAGGCGAAGTTAAAACACAACGATGGAGGAACTCATCTGGTTAAACATTGTAAAATGAACTTAAAACACAACGATGGAGAAGATGATCTGGTTAAACAGTGTAAAATGAACTAAAAACGCAACAATGGAGAAACTCAGCTTGTTAAACAGTATAAGGCGAAGTTAAAACACAACGATGGAAAAACTCATCTGGTTAAACAGTGTAAAATGAACTTAAAACGCAACGATGGAGAAACTCATCTGGTTAAACAGTGTAAAATGAACTTAAAACGCAACGATGGAGAAACTCATCTGGTTAAACAGTGTAAAATGAACTTAAAACGCAACGATGGAGAAACTCAGCTTGTTGAACAGTATAAGGCGAAGTTAAAACACAACGATGGAGGAACTCATCTGGTTAAACATTGTAAAATGAACTTAAAACACAACGATGGAGAAGATGATCTGGTTAAACAGTGTAAAATGAACTAAAAACGCAACAATGGAGAAACTCAGCTTGTTAAACAGTATAAGGCGAAGTTAAAACACAACGATGGAAAAACTCATCTGGTGAAACAGTGTAAAATGAACTTAAAACGCAACGATGGAGAAACTCATCTGGTTAAACAGTGTAAAACGAACTTAAAACGCAACGATGGAGAAACTCAGCTTGTTGAACAGTATAAGGCGAAGTTAAAACACAACGATGGAGGAACTCATCTGGTTAAACATTGTAAAATGAACTTAAAACACAACGATAGAGAAGCTGATCTGGTTAAACAGTGTAAAATGAACTTAAAACACAACGATGGAGAAACTCATCTGGTTAAACAGTGTAAAATGAACTTAAAACGCAACGATGGAGAAACTCAGCTGGTTAAACAGTGTAAAATGAACTAAAAACGCAACAATGGAGAAACTCAGCTTGTTAAACAGTATAAGGCGAAGTTAAAACACAACGATGGAAAAACTCATCTGGTTAAACAGTGTAAAATGAACATAAAAGACAACGATGGAGAAACTCAGCTTGTTAAACAGTGTAAGGTGAAGTTAAACCACCACGATGGAGAAACTAGGCTGGTTAAACACTGTAAAGTGAAGTTAAAACGCTACAATGGAGATACTGCTGGTTAAACAGTGTAAGGTGAAGTTAAAACACCACGATGGAGACACTCAGCTGGTTAAACAGTGTAAAGTGAAGTTAAAGCACAACGTTGGAGAAACTCAGCTGCTTAAACAGTGTAAAGTGAAGTTAAAACTCAATGATGGCGAACGTCAGCTGGTTAAACAGTGTAAAATGAACTTAAAACGCAACGATGGAGAAACTCAGCTGGTTAAACAGTATAAGGCAAAGTTAAAACACAACGATGGAAAAACTCATCTGGTTAAACAGTGTAAGGTGAAGTTAAAACACAACGATGGAGAAACTCTGCGGGTTAAACTGTGTAAGGTGAAGTTAAAACACAACGATGGAGAAACTCTGCTGGTTAAACTGTGTAAGGTAAAATTAAAACACAACGATGGAGAAACTCTGCTGGTTGTACAGTGTAAAGTGAAGTTAAAATGCAACGATGGAGAAACTCAGCTGGTGAAACAGTGTAAGGTGATGTTAAAACACAACGATGGAGAAACTCAGCTGGTTAAACAGTGTAATGTGAAGTAAAAATGCAATGATGGAGAATCTCAGCTGGTTAAACTGTGTAAAGTGAATTTAAAACACCACGATGGAGAAACTCAACTGGTTCAACGGTGCAAAATGAAGTTAAAGCACAATGTTGGCGAAACTCAGCTGGTTACACAGTGTAAGGTGAAGTTAAAATGCAACGATGGAGAAACTCAGCTGGTTAAACAGTGTAAGGTGAACTAAAAACAGAACGATGGAGAAACTAAGCTGGTTAAACAGTGTAAGGTGAAGTTAAAACACAATGATGAAGAAACTCAACTTGATGAACAGTGTAAGGTGAAATTAAACCACCACGATGGAGAAATTAGGCTGGTTAAACACTGTAAAATGAAGTTAGAACGCTACAATGGAGATACTGCTGGTTAAACAGTGTAAGGTGAAGTTAGAACACCACGATGGCGACACTCAGCTGGTTAAAGAGTGTAAGGTGAAGTTAAAGCACATCGTTGGTGAAACTCAGCTTGTTAAACAGTGTAAAGTGAAGTTAAAACTCAATGATGGAGAAACTCAGCTGGTTAAACAGTGTAAGGTGAAGTTAAAACACAAGAATGTAGAAACTACTGGTTAAGGAGTGTAAGGTCAAGTTAAAACACGACGAAGGAGAAACTCAGCTGGATAAACAGTGTAAGGAGAAGTTAAAACAATGATAGAGAAACTCAGCTGGTGAAACAGTGTAAGGTGAATTTAAAACACCACGATGGAGAAACTCAGCTGGTTGAACGGTGTTAAGTGAAGTTAAAACGCAACGATAGAGAAACTGATCTGGTTAAAGAGTGTAAGGTGAAGTTAAAACACAATGATGGAGGAATTCATCTGGTTCAACAGTGTAAACTTAAGTGAAAACGCAACGATGGAGAAACTCAGCTGGTTAAACAGCGTAAGGTGAACTAAAAACAGAACGATGGAGAAACTCATATGGTTAAACAGTGTAAAATGAACTTAAAACGCAACGATGGAGAAACTCATCTGGTTAAACAGTGTAAAATGAACTTAAAACGCAACGATGGAGAAACTCAGCTTGTTGAACAGTATAAGGCGAAGTTAAAACACAACGATGGAGGAACTCATCTGGTTAAACATTGTAAAATGAACTTAAAACACAACGATGGAGAAGATGATCTGGTTAAACAGTGTAAAATGAACTAAAAACGCAACAATGGAGAAACTCAGCTTGTTAAACAGTATAAGGCGAAGTTAAAACACAACGATGGAAAAACTCATCTGGTTAAACAGTGTAAAATGAACTTAAAACACAACGATGGAGAAACTCAGCTTGTTAAACAGTATAAGGCGAAGTTAAAACACAACGATGGAAAAAATCATCTGGTTAAACAGTGTAAGGTCAAGTTAAAACACAACGATGGAGAAACTCTGCTGGTTAAACTGTGCAAGGTGAAGTTAAAACACAACGATGGAGAAACTCTGCTGGTTGTACAGTGTAAAGTGAAGTTAAAATGCAACGATGGAGAAACTCAGCTGGTGAAACAGTGTAAGGTGATGTTAAAACACAATGATGAAGAAACTCAACTTGATGAACAGTGTAAGGTGAAGTTAAACCACCACGATGGAGAAACTAGGCTGGTTAAACACTGTAAAGTGAACTTAAAACGCTACAATGGAGATACTGCTGGTTAAACAATGTAAGGTGAAGTTAAAACACCACGATGGAGACACTCAGCTGGTTAAACAGTGTAAGGAGAAGGTAAAACACAACTATGGAGAAACTCAGCTAGTTAAACCGTGTAAGGAGAAGTTAAAACAATGATGGAGAAACTCAGCTGGTGAAACAGTGTAAGGTGAATTTAAAACACCACGATGGAGAAACTCAGCTGGTTGAACGGTGTAAAGTGAAGTTAAAACGCAACGATGGAGTAACTCCTCTGGTTAAAGTGTGTAAGGTGAAGTTAAAACACAATGATGGAGGAACACTTTTGGTTCAACAGTGTAAAGTGTAGTGATAACGCAACGATGGAGAAACTCAGCTGGTTAAACAGTGTAAGGTCAAGTTAAAACACAACGATGGAGAAACTCTGCTGGTTAAACTGTGCAAGGTGAAGTTAAAACACAACGATGGAGAAACTCTGCTGGTTGTACAGTGTAAAGTGAAGTTAAAATGCAACGATGGAGAAACTCAGCTGGTTAAACAGTGTAAGGTTAAGTTAAAACACAATGATGAAGAAACTCAACTTGATGAACAGTGTCAGGTGAAATTAAACCACCACGATGGAGAAATTAGGCTGGTTAAACACTGTAAAGTGAAGTTAAAACGCTACAATGGAGATACTGCTGGTTAAACAGTGTAAGGTGAAGCTAAAACACCACGATGGCGACACTCAGCTGGTTAAACAGTGTAAGGTGAAGTTAAAGCACATCGTTGGAGAAACTCAGCTGGTTAAACAGTGTAAAGTGAAGTTAAAACTCAATGATGGAGAAACTCAGCTGGTTAAACAGTGTAAGGTGAAGTTAAAACACAAGAATGTAGAAACTACTGGTTAAAGTGTGTAAGGGCAAGTTAAAACACGACGAAGGAGAAACTCAGCTGGATAAACAGTGTAAGGAGAAGTTAAAACAATGAAAGAGAAACTCAGCTGGTGAAACAGTATAAGGTGAATTTAAAACACCACGTTAGAGAAACTCAGCTGGTTGAACGGTGTAAAGTGAAGTTAAAATGCAACGATGGAGAAACTGATCTGGTTAAAGAGTGTAAGGTGAAGTTAAAACACAATGATGGAGGAACTCATCTGGTTCAACAGTGTAAAGTGAAGTGAAAACGCAACGATGGAGAAACTCAGCTGGTTAAACAGCGTAAGGTGAACTAAAAACACAACGATGGAGAAACTCTGCTGGTTGTACAGTGTAAAGTGAAGTTAAAATGCAACGATGGAGAAACTCAGCTGGTGAAACAGTGTAAGGTGATGATAAAACACAATGATGAAGAAACTCAACTTGATGAACAGTGTAATGTGAAGTTAAACCACCACGATGGAGAAACTAGGCTGGTTAGACACTGTAAAGTGAAGTTAAAACTCAATGATGGAGAAACTCAGCTGGTTAAACAGTGTAAGGTGAAGTTAAAACACGACGAAGGAGAAACTCAGCTGGTTAAACAGTGTAAGGAGAAGGTAAAACACAACTATGGAGAAACTCAGCTGGTTAAACAGTGTAAGTAGAAGTTAAAACAATGATGGAGAAACTCAGCTGGTGAAACAGTGTAAGGTGAATTTAAAACACCACGATGGAGAAACTCAGCTGGTTGAACGGTGTAAAGTGAAGTTAAAACGCAACGATGGAGTAACTCATCTGGTTAAAGAGTGTAAGGTGAAGTTAAAACACAATGATGGAGGAACACATTTGGTTCAACAGTGTAAAGTGTAGTGAAAACGCAACGATGGAGAAACTCAGCTGGTTAAACAGCGAAAGGTGAACTAAAAACAGAACGATGGAGAAACTAAGCTGGTTAAACAGTGTAAGGTGAAGTTAAAACACAATGATGAAGAAACTCAACTTGATGAACAGTGTAAGGTGAAATTAAACCACCACGATGGAGAAATTAGGCTGGTTAAACACTGTAAAATTAAGTTAAAACGCTACAATGGAGATACTGCTGGTTAAACAGTGTAAGGTGAAGTTAAAACACCACGATGGCGACACTCAGCTGGTTAAACAGTGTAAGGTGAAGTTAAAGCACATCGTTGGTGAAACTCAGCTTGTTAAACAGTGTAAAGTGAAGTTAAAACTCAATGATGGAGAAACTCAGCTGGTTAAACAGTGTAAGGTGAAGTTAAAACACAAGAATGTAGAAACTACTGGTTAAAGAGTGTAAGGTCAAGTTAAAACACGACGAAGGAGAAACTCAGCTGGATAAACAGTGTAAGGTGAAGTTAAAACACAATGATGGAGGAATTCATCTGGTTCAACAGTGTAAAGTGAAGTGAAAACGCAACGATGGAGAAACTCAGCTGGTTAAACAGCGTAAGGTGAACTAAAAACAGAACGATAGAGAAACTCATCTGGTTAAACAGTGTAAAATGAACTTAAAACGCAACGATGGAGAAACTCATCTGGTTAAACAGTGTAAAATGAACTTAAAACGCAACGATGGAGAAACTCAGCTTGTTGAACAGTATAAGGCGAAGTTAAAACACAACGATGGAGGAACTCATCTGGTTAAACATTGTAAAATGAACTTAAAACACAACGATGGAGAAGATGATCTGGTTAAACAGTGTAAAATGAACTAAAAACGCAACAATGGAGAAACTCAGCTTGTTAAACAGTATAAGGCGAAGTTAAAACACAACGATGGAAAAACTCATCTGGTTAAACAGTGTAAAATGAACTTAAAACGCAACGATGGAGAAACTCATCTGGTTAAACAGTGTAAAATGAACTTAAAACGCAACGATGGAGAAACTCATCTGGTTAAACAGTGTAAAATGAACTTAAAACGCAACGATGGAGAAACTCAGCTTGTTGAACAGTATAAGGCGAAGTTAAAACACAACGATGGAGGAACTCATCTGGTTAAACATTGTAAAATGAACTTAAAACACAACGATGGAGAAGATGATCTGGTTAAACAGTGTAAAATGAACTAAAAACGCAACAATGGAGAAACTCAGCTTGTTAAACAGTATAAGGCGAAGTTAAAACACAACGATGGAAAAACTCATCTGGTTAAACAGTGTAAAATGAACTTAAAACGCAACGATGGAGAAACTCATCTGGTTAAACAGTGTAAAATGAACTTAAAACGCAACGATGGAGAAACTCATCTGGTTAAACAGTGTAAAATGAACTTAAAACGCAACGATGGAGAAACTCAGCTTGTTGAACAGTATAAGGCGAAGTTAAAACACAACGATGGAGGAACTCATCTGGTTAAACATTGTAAAATGAACTTAAAACACAACGATGGAGAAGATGATCTGGTTAAACAGTGTAAAATGAACTAAAAACGCAACAATGGAGAAACTCAGCTTGTTAAACAGTATAAGGCGAAGTTAAAACACAACGATGGAAAAACTCATCTGGTGAAACAGTGTAAAATGAACTTAAAACGCAACGATGGAGAAACTCATCTGGTTAAACAGTGTAAAACGAACTTAAAACGCAACGATGGAGAAACTCAGCTTGTTGAACAGTATAAGGCGAAGTTAAAACACAACGATGGAGGAACTCATCTGGTTAAACATTGTAAAATGAACTTAAAACACAACGATAGAGAAGCTGATCTGGTTAAACAGTGTAAAATGAACTTAAAACACAACGATGGAGAAACTCATCTGGTTAAACAGTGTAAAATGAACTTAAAACGCAACGATGGAGAAACTCAGCTGGTTAAACAGTGTAAAATGAACTAAAAACGCAACAATGGAGAAACTCAGCTTGTTAAACAGTATAAGGCGAAGTTAAAACACAACGATGGAAAAACTCATCTGGTTAAACAGTGTAAAATGAACATAAAAGACAACGATGGAGAAACTCAGCTTGTTAAACAGTATAAGGCGAAGTTAAAACACAACGATGGAAAAAATCATCTGGTTAAACAGTGTAAGGTCAAGTTAAAACACAACGATGGAGAAACTCTGCTGGTTGTACAGTCTAAAGTGAAGTTAAAATGCAACGATGGAGAAACTCAGCTGGTGAAACAGTGTAAGGTGAAGTTAAAACACAATGATGAAGAAACTCAACTTGATGAACAGTGTAAGGTGAAGTTAAACCACCACGATGGAGAATCTAGGCTGGTTAAACACTGTAAAGTGAAGTTAAAACGCTACAATGGAGATACTGCTGGTTAAACAGTGTAAGGTGAAGTTAAAACACCACGATGGAGACACTCAGCTGGTTAAACAGTGTAAAGTGAAGTTAAAGCACAACGTTGGAGAAACTCAGCTGCTTAAACAGTGTAAAGTGAAGTTAAAACTCAATGATGGCGAACGTCAGCTGGTTAAACAGTGTAAAATGAACTTAAAACGCAACGATGGAGAAACTCAGCTGGTTAAACAGTATAAGGCAAAGTTAAAACACAACGATGGAAAAACTCATCTGGTTAAACAGTGTAAGGTGAAGTTAAAACACAACGATGGAGAAACTCTGCGGGTTAAACTGTGTAAGGTGAAGTTAAAACACAACGATGGAGAAACTCTGCTGGTTAAACTGTGTAAGGTAAAATTAAAACACAACGATGGAGAAACTCTGCTGGTTGTACAGTGTAAAGTGAAGTTAAAATGCAACGATGGAGAAACTCAGCTGGTGAAACAGTGTAAGGTGATGTTAAAACACAACGATGGAGAAACTCAGCTGGTTAAACAGTGTAATGTGAAGTAAAAATGCAATGATGGAGAATCTCAGCTGGTTAAACAGTGTAAAGTGAATTTAAAACACCACGATGGAGAAACTCAACTGGTTCAACGGTGTAAAATGAAGTTAAAGCACAATGTTGGCGAAACTCAGCTGGTTACACAGTGTAAGGTGAAGTTAAAATGCAACGATGGAGAAACTCAGCTGGTTAAACAGTGTAAGGTGAAGTAAAAACGCAATGATGGAGAATCTCAGCTGGTTAAACAGTGTAAAGGGAAGTTAAAACACCATGATGGAGAAACTCAGATGGTTAAACTCTGTAAAGTGTAGTTGAAGCAAAACAATGGAGAAACTCAGCTGGGTAAACATTGCAAGGGATTTAAAACACAACGATGGATAAACTCAGCTTGTTAAACAGTGTAAGATGAAGTTAAAACACAACGATGGAGAAACTCATCTGGTTAAACAGTGTAAAATGAACTTAAAACACAACGATGGAGAAGATGATCTGGTTAAACAGTGTAAAATGAACTAAAAACGCAACAATGGAGAAACTCAGCTTGTTAAACAGTATAAGGCGAAGTTAAAACACAACGATGGAAAAACTCATCTGGTTAAACAGTGTAAAATGAACTTAAAACACAACGATGGAGAAACTCAGCTTGTTAAAGAGTATAAGGCGAAGTTAAAACACAACGATGGAAAAAATCATCTGGTTAAACAGTGTAAGGTCAAGTTAAACACAACGATGGAGAAACTCTGCTGGTTAAACTGTGCAAGGTGAAGTTAAAAGACAACGATGGAGAAACTCTGCTGGTTGTACAGTGTAAAGTGAAGTTAAAATGCAACGATGGAGAAACTCAGCTGGTGAAACAGTGTAAGGTGATGATAAAACACAATGATGAAGAAACTCAACTTGATGAACAGTGTAATGTGAAGTTAAACCACCACGATGGAGAAACTAGGCTGGTTAAACACTGTAAAGTGAAGTTAAAACACTACAATGGAGATACTGCTGGTTAAACAATGTAAGGTGAAGTTAAAACACCACGATGGAGACACTCAGCTGGTTAAACAGTGTAAGGAGAAGGTAAAACACAACTATGGAGAAACTCAGCTGGTTAAACAGTGTAAAGTGAAGTTAAAACTCAATGATGGAGAAACTCAGCTGGTTAAACAGTGTAAGGTGAAGTTAAAACACGACGAAGTTGAAACTCAGCTGGTTAAACAGTGTAAGGAGAAGGTAAAACACAACTATGGAGAAACTCAGCTGGTTAAACAGTGTAAGTAGAAGTTAAAACAATGATGGAGAAACTCAGCTGGTGAAACAGTGTAAGGTGAATTTAAAACACCACGATGGAGAAACTCAGCTGGTTGAAAGGTGTAAAGTGAAGTTAAAACGCAACGATGGAGTAACTCATCTGGTTAAAGAGTGTAAGGTGAAGTTAAAACACAATGATGGAGGAACACATTTGGTTCAACAGTGTAAAGTGTAGTGAAAACGCAACGATGGAGAAACTCAGCTGGTTAAACAGCGAAAGGTGAACTAAAAACAGAACGATGGAGAAACTAAGCTGGTTAAACAGTGTAAGGTGAAGTTAAAACACAATGATGAAGAAACTCAACTTGATGAACAGCGTAAGGTGAAATTAAACCACCACGATGGAGAAATTAGGCTGGTTAAACACTGTAAAATGAAGTTAGAACGCTACAATGGAGATACTGCTGGTTAAACAGTGTAAGGTGAAGTTAAAACACCACGATGGCGACACTCAGCTGGTTAAAGAGTGTAAGGTGAAGTTAAAGCACATCGTTGGTGAAACTCAGCTTGTTAAACAGTGTAAAGTGAAGTTAAAACTCAATGATGGAGAAACTCAGCTGGTTAAACAGTGTAAGGTGAAGTTAAAACACAAGAATGTAGAAACTACTGGTTAAGGAGTGTAAGGTCAAGTTAAAACACGACGAAGGAGAAACTCAGCTGGATAAACAGTGTAAGGAGAAGTTAAAACAATGATAGAGAAACTCAGCTGGTGAAACAGTGTAAGGTGAATTTAAAACACCACGATGGAGAAACTCAGCTGGTTGAACGGTGTTAAGTGAAGTTAAAACGCAACGATAGAGAAACTGATCTGGTTAAAGAGTGTAAGGTGAAGTTAAAACACAATGATGGAGGAATTCATCTGGTTCAACAGTGTAAACTTAAGTGAAAACGCAACGATGGAGAAACTCAGCTGGTTAAACAGCGTAAGGTGAACTAAAAACAGAACGATGGAGAAACTCATATGGTTAAACAGTGTAAAATGAACTTAAAACGCAACGATGGAGAAACTCATCTGGTTAAACAGTGTAAAATGAACTTAAAACGCAACGATGGAGAAACTCAGCTTGTTGAACAGTATAAGGCGAAGTTAAAACACAACGATGGAGGAACTCATCTGGTTAAACATTGTAAAATGAACTTAAAACACAACGATGGAGAAGATGATCTGGTTAAACAGTGTAAAATGAACTAAAAACGCAACAATGGAGAAACTCAGCTTGTTAAACAGTATAAGGCAAAGTTAAAACACAACGATGGAAAAACTCATCTGGTTAAACAGTGTAAGGTGAAGTTAAAACACAACGATGGAGAAACTCAGCTTGTTAAACTGTGTAAGGTGAAGTTAAAACACAACGATGGAGAAACTCTGCTGGTTAAACTGTGTAAGGTAAAATTAAAACACAACGATGGAGAAACTCTGCTGGTTGTACAGTGTAAAGTGAAGTTAAAATGCAACGATGGAGAAACTCAGCTGGTGAAACAGTGTAAGGTGATGTTAAAACACAACGATGGAGAAACTCAGCTGGTTAAACAGTGTAATGTGAAGTAAAAATGCAATGATGGAGAATCTCAGCTGGTTAAACAGTGTAAAGTGAATTTAAAACACCACGATGGAGAAACTCAACTGGTTCAACGGTGTAAAATGAAGTTAAAGCACAATGTTGGCGAAACTCAGCTGGTTACACAGTGTAAGGTGAAGTTAAAATGCAACGATGGAGAAACTCAGCTGGTTAAACAGTGTAAGGTGAAGTAAAAACGCAATGATGGAGAATCTCAGCTGGTTAAACAGTGTAAAGGGAAGTTAAAACACCATGATGGAGAAACTCAGATGGTTAAACTCTGTAAAGTGTAGTTGAAGCAAAACAATGGAGAAACTCAGCTGGGTAAACATTGCAAGGGATTTAAAACACAACGATGGATAAACTCAGCTTGTTAAACAGTGTAAGATGAAGTTAAAACACAACGATGGAGAAACTCATCTGGTTAAACAGTGTAAAATGAACTTAAAACACAACGATGGAGAAGATGATCTGGTTAAACAGTGTAAAATGAACTAAAAACGCAACAATGGAGAAACTCAGCTTGTTAAACAGTATAAGGCGAAGTTAAAACACAACGATGGAAAAACTCATCTGGTTAAACAGTGTAAAATGAACTTAAAACACAACGATGGAGAAACTCAGCTTGTTAAAGAGTATAAGGCGAAGTTAAAACACAACGATGGAAAAAATCATCTGGTTAAACAGTGTAAGGTCAAGTTAAACACAACGATGGAGAAACTCTGCTGGTTAAACTGTGCAAGGTGAAGTTAAAAGACAACGATGGAGAAACTCTGCTGGTTGTACAGTGTAAAGTGAAGTTAAAATGCAACGATGGAGAAACTCAGCTGGTGAAACAGTGTAAGGTGATGATAAAACACAATGATGAAGAAACTCAACTTGATGAACAGTGTAATGTGAAGTTAAACCACCACGATGGAGAAACTAGGCTGGTTAAACACTGTAAAGTGAAGTTAAAACACTACAATGGAGATACTGCTGGTTAAACAATGTAAGGTGAAGTTAAAACACCACGATGGAGACACTCAGCTGGTTAAACAGTGTAAGGAGAAGGTAAAACACAACTATGGAGAAACTCAGCTGGTTAAACAGTGTAAAGTGAAGTTAAAACTCAATGATGGAGAAACTCAGCTGGTTAAACAGTGTAAGGTGAAGTTAAAACACGACGAAGTTGAAACTCAGCTGGTTAAACAGTGTAAGGAGAAGGTAAAACACAACTATGGAGAAACTCAGCTGGTTAAACAGTGTAAGTAGAAGTTAAAACAATGATGGAGAAACTCAGCTGGTGAAACAGTGTAAGGTGAATTTAAAACACCACGATGGAGAAACTCAGCTGGTTGAAAGGTGTAAAGTGAAGTTAAAACGCAACGATGGAGTAACTCATCTGGTTAAAGAGTGTAAGGTGAAGTTAAAACACAATGATGGAGGAACACATTTGGTTCAACAGTGTAAAGTGTAGTGAAAACGCAACGATGGAGAAACTCAGCTGGTTAAACAGCGAAAGGTGAACTAAAAACAGAACGATGGAGAAACTAAGCTGGTTAAACAGTGTAAGGTGAAGTTAAAACACAATGATGAAGAAACTCAACTTGATGAACAGCGTAAGGTGAAATTAAACCACCACGATGGAGAAATTAGGCTGGTTAAACACTGTAAAATGAAGTTAGAACGCTACAATGGAGATACTGCTGGTTAAACAGTGTAAGGTGAAGTTAAAACACCACGATGGCGACACTCAGCTGGTTAAAGAGTGTAAGGTGAAGTTAAAGCACATCGTTGGTGAAACTCAGCTTGTTAAACAGTGTAAAGTGAAGTTAAAACTCAATGATGGAGAAACTCAGCTGGTTAAACAGTGTAAGGTGAAGTTAAAACACAAGAATGTAGAAACTACTGGTTAAGGAGTGTAAGGTCAAGTTAAAACACGACGAAGGAGAAACTCAGCTGGATAAACAGTGTAAGGAGAAGTTAAAACAATGATAGAGAAACTCAGCTGGTGAAACAGTGTAAGGTGAATTTAAAACACCACGATGGAGAAACTCAGCTGGTTGAACGGTGTTAAGTGAAGTTAAAACGCAACGATAGAGAAACTGATCTGGTTAAAGAGTGTAAGGTGAAGTTAAAACACAATGATGGAGGAATTCATCTGGTTCAACAGTGTAAACTTAAGTGAAAACGCAACGATGGAGAAACTCAGCTGGTTAAACAGCGTAAGGTGAACTAAAAACAGAACGATGGAGAAACTCATATGGTTAAACAGTGTAAAATGAACTTAAAACGCAACGATGGAGAAACTCATCTGGTTAAACAGTGTAAAATGAACTTAAAACGCAACGATGGAGAAACTCAGCTTGTTGAACAGTATAAGGCGAAGTTAAAACACAACGATGGAGGAACTCATCTGGTTAAACATTGTAAAATGAACTTAAAACACAACGATGGAGAAGATGATCTGGTTAAACAGTGTAAAATGAACTAAAAACGCAACAATGGAGAAACTCAGCTTGTTAAACAGTATAAGGCGAAGTTAAAACACAACGATGGAAAAACTCATCTGGTTAAACAGTGTAAAATGAACTTAAAACACAACGATGGAGAAACTCAGCTTGTTAAACAGTATAAGGCGAAGTTAAAACACAACGATGGAAAAAATCATCTGGTTAAACAGTGTAAGGTCAAGTTAAAACACAACGATGGAGAAACTCTGCTGGTTAAACTGTGCAAGGTGAAGTTAAAACACAACGATGGAGAAACTCTGCTGGTTGTACAGTGTAAAGTGAAGTTAAAATGCAACGATGGAGAAACTCAGCTGGTGAAACAGTGTAAGGTGATGTTAAAACACAATGATGAAGAAACTCAACTTGATGAACAGTGTAAGGTGAAGTTAAACCACCACGATGGAGAAAGTAGGCTGGTTAAACACTGTAAAGTGAAGTTAAAACGCTACAATGGAGATACTGCTGGTTAAACAGTGTAAGGTGAAGTTAAAACACCACGATGGAGACACTCAGCTGGTTAAACAGTGTAAGGAGAAGGTAAAACACAACTATGGAGAAACTCAGCTAGTTAAACCGTGTAAGGAGAAGTTAAAACAATGATGGAGAAACTCAGCTGGTGAAACAGTGTAAGGTGAATTTAAAACACCACGATGGAGAAACTCAGCTGGTTGAACGGTGTAAAGTGAAGTTAAAACGCAACGATGGAGTAACTCCTCTGGTTAAAGAGTGTAAGGTGAAGTTAAAACACAATGATGGAGGAACACTTTTGGTTCAACAGTGTAAAGTGTAGTGAAAACGCAACGATGGAGAAACTCAGCTGGTTAAACAGTGTAAGGTCAAGTTAAAACACAACGATGGAGAAACTCTGCTGGTTAAACTGTGCAAGGTGAAGTTAAAACACAACGATGGAGAAACTCTGCTGGTTGTACAGTGTAAAGTGAAGTTAAAATGCAACGATGGAGAAACTCAGCTGGTTAAACAGTGTAAGGTGAAGTTAAAACACAATGATGAAGAAACTCAACTTGATGAACAGTGTCAGGTGAAATTAAACCACCACGATGGAGAAATTAGGCTGGTTAAACACTGTAAAGTGAAGTTAAAACGCTACAATGGAGATACTGCTGGTTAAACAGTGTAAGGTGAAGCTAAAACACCACGATGGCGACACTCAGCTGGTTAAACAGTGTAAGGTGAAGTTAAAGCACATCGTTGGAGAAACTCAGCTGGTTAAACAGTGTAAAGTGAAGTTAAAACTCAATGATGGAGAAACTCAGCTGGTTAAACAGTGTAAGGTGAAGTTAAAACACAAGAATGTAGAAACTACTGGTTAAAGTGTGTAAGGGCAAGTTAAAACACGACGAAGGAGAAACTCAGCTGGATAAACAGTGTAAGGAGAAGTTAAAACAATGAAAGAGAAACTCAGCTGGTGAAACAGTATAAGGTGAATTTAAAACACCACGTTAGAGAAACTCAGCTGTTTGAACGGTGTAAAGTGAAGTTAAAATGCAACGATGGAGAAACTGATCTGGTTAAAGAGTGTAAGGTGAAGTTAAAACACAATGATGGAGGAACTCATCTGGTTCAACAGTGTAAAGTGAAGTGAAAACGCAACGATGGAGAAACTCAGCTGGTTAAACAGCGTAAGGTGAACTAAAAACAGAACGATGGAGAAACTAAGCTGGTTAAACAGTGAAAAGTGAAGTTAAAACACCACGATGGAGAAACTCAGCTGTTTAAACAGTGTAAGGTGAAGTTAAAACACGACGAAGGAGAAACTCAGCTGGTTAAACAGTGTAAGGAGAAGTTAAAACACAACTATGGAGAAACTCAGCTGGTTAAACAATATAAGGAGTAGTTAAAACACCACAATGGAGTAACTCAGCTGGTTAAACAGTGTAAAGTGAAGTTAAAGCACAATGTTGGCGAAACTCAGCTGGTTACACAGTGTAAGGTGAAGTTAAAACGCAACGATGGAGAAACTCAGCTGGTTAAACAGTGTAAGGTGAAGTAAAAACGCAACGATGGAGAATCTCAGCTGGTTAAACAGTGTAAAGTGAAGTTAAAACACCACGATGGAGAAACTCAGATGGTTAAACTGTGTAATGTGTAGTTGAAGCACAACAATGGAGAAACTCAGCTGGTTAAACATTGCAAGGGATTTAAAACACAACGATGGATAAACTCAGCTGGTTAAACAGTGTAAGGTGAAGTTAATCCACTACGATGGAGAAACTCAGCAGGTTAAACAGTGTAAAGAGAAGTTACAACACAACGATGGAGAAACTCAGCTGGTTAAACAGTGTAAAATGAACTTAAAACACAACGATGGAGAAGATGATCTGGTTAAACAGTGTAAAATGAACTAAAAACGCAACAATGGAGAAACTCAGCTTGTTAAACAGTATAAGGCGAAGTTAAAACACAACGATGGAAAAACTCATCTGGTTAAACAGTGTAAAATGAACTTAAAACACAACGATGGAGAAACTCAGCTTGTTAAAGAGTATAAGGCGAAGTTAAAACACAACGATGGAAAAAATCATCTGGTTAAACAGTGTAAGGTCAAGTTAAAACACAACGATGGAGAAACTCTGCTGGTTAAACTGTGCAAGCTGAAGTTAAAAGACAACGATGGAGAAACTCTGCTGGTTGTACAGTGTAAAGTGAAGTTAAAATGCAACGATGGAGAAACTCAGCTGGTGAAACAGTGTAAGGTGATGATAAAACACAATGATGAAGAAACTCAACTTGATGAACAGTGTAATGTGAAGTTAAACCACCACGATGGAGAAACTAGGCTGGTTAAACACTGTAAAGTGAAGTTAAAACACTACAATGGAGATACTGCTGGTTAAACAATGTAAGGTGAAGTTAAAACACCACGATGGAGACACTCAGCTGGTTAAACAGTGTAAGGAGAAGGTAAAACACAACTATGGAGAAACTCAGCTGGTTAAACAGTGTAAAGTGAAGTTAAAACTCAATGATGGAGAAACTCAGCTGGTTAAACAGTGTAAGGTGAAGTTAAAACACGACGAAGTAGAAACTCAGCTGGTTAAACAGTGTAAGGAGAAGGTAAAACACAACTATGGAGAAACTCAGCTGGTTAAACAGTGTAAGTAGAAGTTAAAACAATGATGGAGAAACTCAGCTGGTGAAACAGTGTAAGGTGAATTTAAAACACCACGATGGAGAAACTCAGCTGGTTGAACGGTGTAAAGTGAAGTTAAAACGCAACGATGGAGTAACTCATCTGGTTAAAGAGTGTAAGGTGAAGTTAAAACACAATGATGGAGGAACACATTTGGTTCAACAGTGTAAAGTGTAGTGAAAACGCAACGATGGAGAAACTCAGCTGGTTAAACAGCGAAAGGTGAACTAAAAACAGAACGATGGAGAAACTAAGCTGGTTAAACAGTGTAAGGTGAAGTTAAAACACAATGATGAAGAAACTCAACTTGATGAACAGTGTAAGGTGAAATTAAACCACCACGATGGAGAAATTAGGCTGGTTAAACACTGTAAAATGAAGTTAGAACGCTACAATGGAGATACTGCTGGTTAAACAGTGTAAGGTGAAGTTAAAACACCACGATGGCGACACTCAGCTGGTTAAAGAGTGTAAGGTGAAGTTAAAGCACATCGTTGGTGAAACTCAGCTTGTTAAACAGTGTAAAGTGAAGTTAAAACTCAATGATGGAGAAACTCAGCTGGTTAAACAGTGTAAGGTGAAGTTAAAACACAAGAATGTAGAAACTACTGGTTAAGGAGTGTAAGGTCAAGTTAAAACACGACGAAGGAGAAACTCAGCTGGATAAACAGTGTAAGGAGAAGTTAAAACAATGATAGAGAAACTCAGCTGGTGAAACAGTGTAAGGTGAATTTAAAACACCACGATGGAGAAACTCAGCTGGTTGAACGGTGTTAAGTGAAGTTAAAACGCAACGATAGAGAAACTGATCTGGTTAAAGAGTGTAAGGTGAAGTTAAAACACAATGATGGAGGAATTCATCTGGTTCAACAGTGTAAACTTAAGTGAAAACGCAACGATGGAGAAACTCAGCTGGTTAAACAGCGTAAGGTGAACTAAAAACAGAACGATGGAGAAACTCATATGGTTAAACAGTGTAAAATGAACTTAAAACGCAACGATGGAGAAACTCATCTGGTTAAACAGTGTAAAATGAACTTAAAACGCAACGATGGAGAAACTCAGCTTGTTGAACAGTATAAGGCGAAGTTAAAACACAACGATGGAGAAGACGATCTGGTTAAACAGTGTAAAATGAACTAAAAACGCAACAATGGAGAAACTCAGCTTGTTAAACAGTATAAGGCGAAGTTAAAACACAACGATGGAAAAACTCATCTGGTTAAACAGTGTAAAATGAACTTAAAACACAACGATGGAGAAACTCAGCTTGTTAAACAGTATAAGGCGAAGTTAAAACACAACGATGGAAAAAATCATCTGGTTAAACAGTGTAAGGTCAAGTTAAAACACAACGATGGAGAAACTCTGCTGGTTAAACTGTGCAAGGTGAAGTTAAAACACAACGATGGAGAAACTCTGCTGGTTGTACAGTGTAAAGTGAAGTTAAAATGCAACGATGGAGAAACTCAGCTGGTGAAACAGTGTAAGGTGATGTTAAAACACAATGATGAAGAAACTCAACTTGATGAACAGTGTAAGGTGAAGTTAAACCACCACGATGGAGAAACTAGGCTGGTTAAACACTGTAAAGTGAACTTAAAACGCTACAATGGAGATACTGCTGGTTAAACAGTGTAAGGTGAAGTTAAAACACCACGATGGAGACACTCAGCTGGTTAAACAGTGTAAGGAGAAGGTAAAACACAACTATGGAGAAACTCAGCTAGTTAAACCGTGTAAGGAGAAGTTAAAACAATGATGGAGAAACTCAGCTGGTGAAACAGTGTAAGGTGAATTTAAAACACCACGATGGAGAAACTCAGCTGGTTGAACGGTGTAAAGTGAAGTTAAAACGCAACGATGGAGTAACTCCTCTGGTTAAAGAGTGTAAGGTGAAGTTAAAACACAATGATGGAGGAACACTTTTGGTTCAACAGTGTAAAGTGTAGTGAAAACGCAACGATGGAGAAACTCAGCTGGTTAAACAGTGTAAGGTCAAGTTCAAACACAACGATGGAGAAACTCTGCTGGTTAAACTGTGCAAGGTGAAGTTAAAACACAACGATGGAGAAACTCTGCTGGTTGTACAGTGTAAAGTGAAGTTAAAATGCAACGATGGAGAAACTCAGCTGGTTAAACAGTGTAAGGTGAAGTTAAAACACAATGATGAAGAAACTCAACTTGATGAACAGTGTCAGGTGAAATTAAACCACCACGATGGAGAAATTAGGCTGGTTAAACACTGTAAAGTGAAGTTAAAACGCTACAATGGAGATACTGCTGGTTAAACAGTGTAAGGTGAAGCTAAAACACCACGATGGCGACACTCAGCTGGTTAAACAGTGTAAGGTGAAGTTAAAGCACATCGTTGGAGAAACTCAGCTGGTTAAACAGTGTAAAGTGAAGTTAAAACTCAATGATGGAGAAACTCAGCTGGTTAAACAGTGTAAGGTGAAGTTAAAACACAAGAATGTAGAAACTACTGGTTAAAGTGTGTAAGGGCAAGTTAAAACACGACGAAGGAGAAACTCAGCTGGATAAACAGTGTAAGGAGAAGTTAAAACAATGAAAGAGAAACTCAGCTGGTGTAACAGTATAAGGTGAATTTAAAACACCACGTTAGAGAAACTCAGCTGGTTGAACGGTGTAAAGTGAAGTTAAAATGCAACGATGGAGAAACTGATCTGGTTAAAGAGTGTAAGGTGAAGTTAAAACACAATGATGGAGGAACTCATCTGGTTCAACAGTGTAAAGTGAAGTGAAAACGCAACGATGGAGAAACTCAGCTGGTTAAACAGCGTAAGGTGAACTAAAAACAGAACGATGGAGAAACTAAGCTGGTTAAACAGTGAAAAGTGAAGTTAAAACACCACGATGGAGAAACTCAGCTGTTTAAACAGTGTAAGGTGAAGTTAAAACACGACGAAGGAGAAACTCAGCTGGTTAAACAGTGTAAGGAGAAGTTAAAACACAACTATGGAGAAACTCAGCTGGTTAAACAATATAAGGAGTAGTTAAAACACCACAATGGAGAAACTCAGCTGGTTAAACAGTGTAAAGTGAAGTTAAAGCACAATGTTGGCGAAACTCAGCTGGTTACACAGTGTAAGGTGAAGTTAAAACGCAACGATGGAGAAACTCAGCTGGTTAAACAGTGTAAGGTGAAGTAAAAACGCAACGATGGAGAATCTCAGCTGGTTAAACAGTGTAAAGTGATGTTAAAACACCACGATGGAGAAACTCAGATGGTTAAACTGTGTAAGGTGTAGTTGAAGCACAACAATGGAGAAACTCAGCTGGTTAAACATTGCAAGGGATTTAAAACACAACGATGGATAAACTCAGCTGGTTAAACAGTGTAAGGTGAAGTTAATCCACTACGATGGAGAAACTCAGCAGGTTAAACAGTGTAAAGAGAAGTTACAACACAACGATGGAGAAACTCAGCTGGTTAAACAGTGTAAGATGAAGTTAAAACACAACCATGGAGAAACTCATCCGGTTAAACAGTGTAAAATGAACTTAAAACGCAACGATGGAGAAACTCATCTGGTTAAACAGTGTAAAATGAACTTAAAACGCAACGATGGAGAAACTCAGCTTGTTAAACAGTATAAGGCGAAGTTAAAACACAACGATGGAGGAACTCATCTGGTTAAACATTGTAAAATGAACTTAAAACACAACGATAGAGAAGCTGATCTGGTTAAACAGTGTAAAATGAACTTAAAACCCAACGATGGAGAAACTCATCTGGTTAAACAGTGTAAAATGAACTTAAAACGCAACGATGGAGAAACTCATCTGGTTAAACAGTGTAAAATGAACTTAAAACGCAACGATGGAGAAACTCAGCTGGTTAAACAGTATAAGGCAAAGTTAAAACACAACGATGGAAAAACTCAGCTGGTTAAACAGTGTAAGGTGAAGTTAAAACACAACGATGGAGAAACTCTGCGGGTTAAACTGTGTAAGGTGAAGTTAAAACACAACGATGGAGAAACTCTGCTGGTTAAACTGTGTAAGGTAAAATTAAAACACAACGATGGAGAAATTCTGCTGGTTGTACCGTGTAAAGTGAAGTTAAAATGCAACGATGGAGAAACTCAGCTGGTGAAACAGTGTAAGGTGATGTTAAAACACAACTATGGAGAAACTCAGCTGGTTAAACAGTGTAATGTGAAGTAAAAATGCAATGATGGAGAATCTCAGCTGGTTAAACAGTGTAAAGTGAAGTTAAAACACCACGATGGAGATACTCAGCTGGTTCAACTGTGTAAAATGAAGTTAAAGCACAATGTTGGCGAAACTCAGCTGGTTAAACAGTGTAAGGTGAAGTTAAAACGCAACGATGGAGAAACTCAGCTGGTTAAACAGTGTAAGGTGAAGTAAAAACGCAATGATGGAGAATCTCAGCTGGTTAAACAGTGTAAAGGGAAGTTAAAACACCATGATGGAGAAACTCAGATGGTTAAACTCTGTAAGGTGTAGTTGAAGCAAAACAATGGAGAAACTCAGCTGGGTAAACATTGCAAGGGATTTAAAACACAACGATGGATAAACTCAGCTGGTTAAACAGTGTAAGGTGAAGTTAAACCACAACGATGGAGAAACTCAGCTGGTTAAACAGTGTAAGATGAAGTTAAAACACAACGATGGAGAAACTCATCTGGTTAAACAGTGTAAAATGAACTTAAAACGCAACGATGGAGAAACTCAGCTTGTTAAACAGTATAAGGCGAAGTTATAACACAACGATGGAGGAACTCATCTGGTTAAACTTTGTAAAATGAACTTAAAACACAACGATGGAGAAGATGATCTGGTTAAACAGTGTAAAATGAACTAGAAACGCAACAATGGAGAAACTCAGCTTGTTAAACAGTATAAGGCGAAGTTAAAACACAACGATGGAAAAACTCATCTGGTTAAACAGTGTAAAATGAACTTAAAACACAACGATGGAGAAACTCAGCTTGTTAAACAGTATAAGGCGAAGTTAAAACACAACGATGGAAAAAATCATCTGGTTAAACAGTGTAAGGTCAAGTTAAAACACAACGATGGAGAAACTCAGCTTGTTAAACAGTGTAAGTTGAAGTTAAAACACCACGAAGGAGAAACTCAGCTGTTTAAACAGTGTAAGGAAAAATTAAAACACAACTATGGAGAAACTCAGCTGGTTAAACAGTGTAAGGAGAAGTTAAACCACAACGATGGAGAAACTCAGCTGGTTAAACAGTGTAAGATGAAGTTAAAACACAACGATGGAGAAACTCAGATGGTTAAACTCTGTAAGGTGTAGTTGAAGCAAAACAATGGAGAAACTCAGCTGGGTAAACATTGCAAGGGATTTAAAACACAACGATGGATAAACTCAGCTGGTTAAACAGTGTAAGGTGAAGTTAAACCACAACGATGGAGAAACTCAGCTGGTTAAACAGTGTAAGATGAAGTTAAAACACAACGATGGAGAAACTCATCTGGTTAAACAGTGTAAAATGAACTTAAAACACAACGATGGAGAAGATGATCTGGTTAAACAGTGTAAAATGAACTAAAAACGCAACAATGGAGAAACTCAGCTTGTTAAACAGTATAAGGCGAAGTTAAAACACAACGATGGAAAAACTCATCTGGTTAAACAGTTTAAAATGAACTTAAAACACAACGATGGAGAAACTCAGCTTGTTAAAGAGTATAAGGCGAAGTTAAAACACAACGATGGAAAAAATCATCTGGTTAAACAGTGTAAGGTCAAGTTAAAACACAACGATGGAGAAACTCAGCTTGTTAAACAGTGTAAGTTGAAGTTAAAACACGACGAAGGAGAAACTCAGCTGGTTAAACAGTGTAAGGAGAAATTAAAACACAACTATGGAGAAACTCAGCTGGTTAAACAGTGTAAGGAGAAGTTAAAACACCACGATGGAGACACTCAGCTGGTTAAAAAGTGTAAAGTGAAGTTAAAACTCAATGATGGAGAAACTCAGCTGGTTAAACCGTGTAAAGTGAAGTTAAAACACCACGATGGAGAAACTCAGCTGGTTAAACAGTGTAAGGTGAAGTTAAAACACGACGAAGGAGAAACTCAGCTGGTTAAACAGTGTAAGGAGAAGGTAAAACACAACTATGGAGAAACTCAGCTGGTTAAACAGTGTAAGTAGAAGTTAAAACAATGATGGAGAAACTCAGCTGGTGAAACAGTGTAAGGTGAATTTAAAACACCACGATGGAGAAACTCAGCTGGTTGAACGGTGTAAAGTGAAGTTAAAACGCAACGATGGAGTAACTCATCTGGTTAAAGACAGCATCGAGTCCACGCTGCTGAAGATCCAGCTGCGCTGGATGGATCACGTCTCCAGAATGGAGGACCATCGCCTTCCCAAGATCATGTTATATGGCGAGCTCTCCACTGGCCACCGTGACAGAGGTGCACCAAAGAAAAGGTAAAAGGACTGCCTAAAGAAATCTCTTGGTGCCTGCCACATTGACCACCGCCAGTGGGCTGATATCGCCTCAAACCGTGCATCTTGGCGCCTCACAGTTTGGCGGGCAGCAACCTCCTTTGAAGAAGACCGCAGAGCCTACCTCACTGACAAAAGGCAAAGGAGGAAAAACCCAACACCCATCCCCAACCAACCAATTTTCCCCTGCAACCGCTGCAATCGTGTCTGCCTGTCCCGCATCGGACTTGTCAGCCACAAACGAATCTGCAGCTGACGTGGACGTTTTACCCCCTCCATAAATCTTCGTCCGCGAAGCCAAGCCAGCCAAAGAGTGTAAGGTGAAGTTAAAACACAATGATGGAGGAACACATTTGGTTCAACAGTGTAAAGTGTAGTGAAAACGCAACGATGGAGAAACTCAGCTGGTTAAACAGCGTAAGGTGAACTAAAAACAGAACGATGGAGAAACTAAGCTGGTTAAACAGTGTAAGGTGAAGTTAAAACACAATGATGAAGAAACTCAACTTGATGAACAGTGTAAGGTGAAATTAAACCACCACGATGGAGAAATTAGGCTGGTTAAACACTGTAAAGTGAAGTTAAAACGCTACAATGGAGATACTGCTGGTTAAACAGTGTAAGGTGAAGTTAAAACACCACGATGGCGACACTCAGCTGGTTAAACAGTGTAAGGTGAAGTTAAAGCACATCGTTGGAGAACCTCAGCTTGTTAAACAGTGTAAGGTGAAGTTAAAACACAAGAATGTAGAAACTACTGGTTAAAGAGTGTAAGGTCAAGTTAAAACACGACGAAGGAGAAACTCAGCTGGATAAACAGTGTAAGGAGAAGTTAAAACAATGATAGAGAAACTCAGCTGGTGAAACAGTGTAAGGTGAATTTAAAACACCACGATGGAGAAACTCAGCTGGTTGAACGGTGTAAAGTGAAGTTAAAACGCAACGATGGAGAAACTGATCTGGTTAAAGAGTGTAAGGTGAAGTTAAAACACAATGATGGAGAAACTCAGCTGCTTAAACAGTGTAAAGTGAAGTTAAAACTCAATGATGGAAAAACTCAGCTGGTTAAACAGTGTAAGGTGAAGTTAAAACACAAGAATGTAGAAACTGCTGGTTAAATAGTGTAAGGTGAAGTTAAAACACGACGAAGGAGAAACTCAGCTGGTTAAACTGTGTAAGGTGAAGTTAAACCACTACGATAGAGAACCTCAGCAGGTTAAACAGTGTAAAGAGAAGTTACAACACAACGATGGAGACACTCAGCTGGTTAAACAGTGTAAGATGAAGTTAAAACACAACGATGGAGAAACTCAGCTTGTTAAACAGTATAAGGCGAAGTTAAAACACAACGATGGAAAAACTCATCTGGTTAAACAGTGTAAAATGAACTTAAAACACAACGATGGAGAAACTCAGCTTGTTAAACAGTATAAGGCGAAGTTAAAACACAACGATGGAAAAAATCATCTGGTTAAACAGTGTAAGGTCAAGTTAAAACACAACGATTGAGAAACTCTGCTGGTTAAACTGTGCAAGGTGAAGTTAAAACACAACGATGGAGAAACTCAGCTGGTTAAACAGTGTAAGGTGAAGTTAAAACACAAGAATGTAGACACTACTGGTTAAACAGTGTAAGGTGAAGTTAAAACACGACGAAGGAGAAACTCAGCTGGTTAAACAGTGTAAGGAGAAGTTAAAACAATGATAGAGAATCTCAGCTAGTGAAACAGTGTAAGGTGAATTTAAAACACCACGATGGAGAAACTCAGCTGGTTGAAAGGTGCAAAGTGAAGTTAAAACGCAACCATGGAGAAACTCATCTGGTTAAAGAGTGTAAGGTGAAGTTAAAACACAATGATGGAGGAACTCATCTGGTTCAACAGTGTAAAGTGAAGTGAAAACGCAACGATGGAGAAACTCAGCTGGTTAAACAGCGTAAGGTGAACTAAAAACAGAACGATGGAGAAACTAAGCTGGTTAAACAGTGTAAAGTGAAGTTAAAGCACAACATTGGAGAAACTCAGCTGGTTACACAGTGTAAGGTGAAGTTAAAACGCAACGATGGAGAAACTCAGCTTTTTAAACAGTGTAAGTTGAAGTTAAAACACGACGAAGGAGAAACTCAGCTGGTTAAACAGTGTAAGGAGAAATTAAAACACAACTATGGAGAAACTCAGCTGGTTAAACAGTGTAAGGAGAAGTTAAAACACCACGATGGAGACACTCAGCTGGTTAAAAAGTGTAAAGTGAAGTTAAAACTCAATGATGGAGAAACTCAGCTGGTTAAACAGTGTGAAGTGAAGTTAAAACACCACGATGGAGAACTCAGCTAGTTAAACAGTGTAAGGTGAAGTTAAAACACGACGAAGGAGAAACTCAGCTGGTTAAACAGTGTAAGGAGAAGGTAAAACACAACTATGGAGAAACTCAGCTGGTTAAACAGTGTAAGTAGAAGTTAAAACAATGATGGAGAAACTCAGCTGTTGAAACAGTGTAAGGTGAATTTAAAACACCAGGATGGAGAAACTCAGCTGGTTGAACGGTGTAAAGTGAAGGTAAAACGCAACGATGGAGTAACTCATCTGGTTAAAGAGTGTAAGGTGAAGTTAAAACACAATGATGGAGGAACACATTTGGTTCAACAGTGTAAAGTGTAGTGAAAACGCAACGATGGAGAAACTCAGCTGGTTAAACAGCGAAAGGTGAACTAAAAACAGAACGATGGAGAAAATAAGCTGGTTAAACAGTGTAAGGTGAAGTTAAAACACAATGATGAAGAAACTCAACTTGATGAACAGTGTAAGGTGAAATTAAACCACCACGATGGAGAAATTAGGCTGGTTAAACACTGTAAAATGAAGTTAAAACGCTACAATGGAGATACTGCTGGTTAAACAGTGTAAGGTGAAGTTAAAACACCACGATGGCGACACTCAGCTGGTTAAACAGTGTAAGGTGAAGTTAAAGCATATCGTTGGTGAAACTCAGCTTGTTAAACAGAGTAAAGTGAAGTTAAAACTCAATGATGGAGAAACTCAGCTGGTTAAACAGTGTAAGGTGAAGTTAAAACACAAGGATGTAGAAACTACTGGTTAAAGAGTGTAAGGTCAAGTTAAAACACGACGAAGTAGAAACTCAGCTGGATAAACAGTGTAAGGAGAAGTTAAAACAATGATAGAGAAACTCAGCTGGTGAAACAGTGTAAGGTGAATTTAAAACACCACGATGGAGAAACTCAGCTGGTTGAACGGTGTAAAGTGAAGTTAAAATGCAACGATGGAGAAACTGATCTGGTTAAAGAGTTTAAGGTGAAGTTAAAACACAATGATGGAGGAATTCATCTGGTTCAACAGTGTAAAGTGAAGTGAAAACGCAACGATGGAGAAACTCAGCTGGTTAAACAGCGTAAGGTGAACTAAAAACAGAACGATGGAGAAACTCATCTGGTTAAACAGTGTAAAATGAACTTACAACGCAACGATGGAGAAACTCATCTGGTTAAACAGTGTAAAATGAACTTAAAACGCAACGATGGAGAAACTCAGCTTGTTGAACAGTATAAGGTGAAGTTAAAACACAACGATGGAGGAACTCATCTGGTTAAACATTGTAAAATGAACTTAAAACACAACGATGGAGAAGATGATCTGTTTAAACTGTGTAAAATGAACTAAAAACGCAACAATGGAGAAACTCAGCTTGTTAAACAGTATAAGGCGAAGTTAAAACACAACGATGGAAAAACTCATCTGGTTAAACAGTGTAAAATGAACTTAAAACACAACAATGGAGAAACTCAGCTTGTTAAACAGTATAAGGCGAAGTTAAAACACAACGATGGAAAAAATCATCTGGTTAAACAGTGTAAGGTCAAGTTAAAACACAACGATGGAGAAACGCTGCTGGTTAAACTGAGCAAGGTGAAGTTAAAACACAACGATGGAGAAACTCTGCTGGTTGTACAGTGTAAAGTGAAGTTAAAATGCAACGATGGAGAAACTCAGCTGGTGAAACAGTGTAAGGTGATGTTAAAACACAATGATGAAGAAACTCAACTTGATGAACAGTGTAAGGTGAAGTTAAACCACCACGATGGAGAAACTAGGCTGGTTAAACACTGTAAAGTGAACTTAAAACGCTACAATGGAGATACTGCTGGTTAAACAATGTAAGGTGAAGTTAAAACACCACGATGGAGACACTCAGCTGGTTAAACAGTGTAAGGAGAAGGTAAAACACAACTATGGAGAAAGTCAGCTAGTTAAACCGTGTAAGGAGAAGTTAAAACAATGATGGAGAAACTCAGCTGGTGAAACAGTGTAAGGTGAATTTAAAACACCACGATGGAGAAACTCAGCTGGTTGAACGGTGTAAAGTGAAGTTAAAACGCAACGATGGAGTAACTCCTCTGGATAAAGAGTGTAAGGTGAAGTTAAAACACAATGATGGAGGAACACTTTTGGTTCAACAGTGTAAAGTGTAGTGAAAACTCAACGATGGAGAAACTCGGCTGGTTAAACAGCGTAAGGTGAACTAAAAACAGAATGATGGAGAAACTAAGCTGGTTAAACAGTGTAAGGTGAAGTTAAAACACAATGATGAAGAAACTCAACTTGATGAACAGTGTCAGGTGAAATTAAACCTCCACGATGGAGAAATTAGGCTGGTTAAACACTGTAAAGTGAAGTTAAAACGCTACAATGGAGATACTGCTGGTTAAACAGTGTAAGGTGAAGCTAAAACACCACGATGGCGACACTCAGCTGGTTAAACAGTGTAAGGTGAAGTTAAAGCACATTGTTTGTTGAAACTCAGCTGGTTAAACAGTGTAAAGTGAAGTTAAAACTCAATGATGGAGAAACTCAGCTGGTTAAACAGTGTAAGGAGAAGTTAAAACAATGAAAGAGAAACTCAGCTGGTGAAACAGTATAAGGTGAATTTAAAACACCACGTTGGAGAAACTCAGCTGGTTGAACGGTGTAAAGTGAAGTTAAAATGCAACGATGGAGAAACTGATCTGGTTAAAGAGTGTAAGGTGAAGTTAAAACACAATGATGGAGGAACTCATCTGGTTCAACAGTGTAAAGTGAAGTGAAAACGCAACGATGGAGAAACTCAGCTGGTTAAACAGCGTAAGGTGAACTAAAAACAGAACGATGGAGAAACTAAGCTGGTTAAACAGTGAAAAGTGAAGTTAAAACACAATGATGGAGGAACACATTTGTTTCAACAGTGTAAAGTGTAGTGAAAACGCAACGATGGAGAAACTCAGCTGGTTAAACAGCGAAAGGTGAACTAAAAACAGAACGATGGAGAAAATAAGCTGGTTAAACAGTGTAAGGTGAAGTTAAAACACAATGATGAAGAAACTCAACTTGATGAACAGTATAAGGTGAAATTAAACCACCACGATGGAGAAATTAGGCTGGTTAAACACTGTAAAATGAAGTTAAAACGCTACAATGGAGATACTGCTGGTTAAACAGTGTAAGGTGAAGTTAAAACACCACGATGGCGACACTCAGCTGGTTAAACAGTGTAAGGTGAAGTTAAAGCACATCGTTGGTAAACTCAGCTTGTTAAACAGAGAAAAGTGAAGTTAAAACTCAATGATGGAGAAACTCAGCTGGTTAAACAGTGTAAGGTGAAGTTAAAACACAAGGATGTAGAAACTACTGGTTAAAGAGTGTAAGGTCAAGTTAAAACACGACGAAGTAGAAACTCAGCTGGATAAACAGTGTAAGGAGAAGTTAAAACAATGATAGAGAAACTCAGCTGGTGAAACAGTGTAAGGTGAATTTAAAACACCACGATGGAGAAACTCAGCTGGTTGAACGGTGTAAAGTGAAGTTAAAACGCAACGATGGAGAAACTGATCTGGTTAAAGAGTTTAAGGTGAAGTTAAAACACAATGATGGAGGAATTCATCTGGTTCAACAGTGTAAAGTGAAGTGAAAACGCAACGATGGAGAAACTCAGCTGGTTAAACAGCGTAAGGTGAACTAAAAACAGAACGATGGAGAAACTCATCTGGTTAAACAGTGTAAAATGAACTTAAAACGCAACGATGGAGAAACTCATCTGGTTAAACAGTGTAAAATGAACTTAAAACGCAACGATGGAGAAACTCAGCTTGTTGAACAGTATAAGGCGAAGTTAAAACACAACGATGGAGGAACTCATCTGGTTAAACATTGTAAAATGATCTTAAAACACAACGATGGAGAAGATGATCTGTTTAAACAGTGTAAAATGAACTAAAAACGCAACAATGGAGAAACTCAGCTTGTTAAACAGTATAAGGCGAAGTTAAAACACAACGATGGAAAAACACATCTGGTTAAACAGTGTAAAATGAACTTAAAACACAACAATGGAGAAACTCAGCTTGTTAAACAGTATAAGGCGAAGTTAAAACACAACGATGGAAAACATCATCTGGTTAAACAGTGTAAGGTCAAGTTAAAACACAACGATGGAGAAACTCTGCTGGTTAAACTGTGCAAGGTGAAGTTAAAACACAACGATGGAGAAACTCTGCTGGTTGTACAGTGTAAAGTGAAGTTAAAATGCAACGATGGAGAAACTCAGCTGGTGAAACAGTGTAAGGTGATGTTAAAACACAATGGTGAAGAAACTCAACTTGATGAACAGTGTAAGGTGAAGTTAAACCACCACGATGGAGAAACTAGGCTGGTTAAACACTGTAAAGTGAACTTAAAACGCTACAATGGAGATACTGCTGGTTAAACAATGTAAGGTGAAGTTAAAACACCACGATGGAGACACTCAGCTGGTTAAACAGTGTAAGGAGAAGGTAAAACACAACTATGGAGAAAGTCAGCTAGTTAAACCGTGTAAGGAGAAGTTAAAACAATGATGGAGAAACTCAGCTGGTGAAACAGTGTAAGGTGAATTTAAAACACCACGATGGAGAAACTCAGCTGGTTGAACGGTGTAAAGTGAAGTTAAAACGCAACGATGGAGTAACTCCTCTGGTTAAAGAGTGTAAGGTGAAGTTAAAACACAATGATGGAGGAACACTTTTGGTTCAACAGTGTAAAGTGTAGTGAAAACTCAACGATGGAGAAACTCGGCTGGTTAAACAGCGTAAGGTGAACTAGAAACAGAATGATGGAGAAACTAAGCTGGTTAAACAGTGTAAGGTGAAGTTAAAACACAATGATGAAGAAACTCAACTTGATGAACAGTGTCAGATGAAATTAAACCACCACGATGGAGAAATTAGGCTGGTTAAACACTGTAAAGTGAAGTTAAAACGCTACAATGGAGATACTGCTGGTTAAACAGTGTAAGGTGAAGCTAAAACACCACGATGGCGACACTCAGCTGGTTAAACAGTGTAAGGTGAAGATAAAGCACATCGTTGGAGAAACTCAGCTGGTTAAACAGTGTAAAGTGAAGTTAAAACTCAATGATGGAGAAACTCAGCTGGTTAAACAGTGTAAGGTGAAGTTAAAACACAAGAATGTAGAAACTACTGGTTAAAGTGTGTAAGGGCAAGTTAAAACACGACGAAGAAGAAACTCAGCTGGATAAACAGTGTAAGGAGAAGTTAAAACAATGAAAGAGAAACTCAGCTGGTGAAACAGTATAAGGTGAATTTAAAACACCACGTTGGAGAAACTCAGCTGGTTGAACGGTGTAAAGTGAAGTTAAAATGCAACGATGGAGAAACTGATCTGGTTAAAGAGTGTAAGGTGAAGTTAAAACACAATGATGGAGGAACTCATCTGGTTCAACAGTGTAAAGTGAAGTGAAAACGCAACGATGGAGAAACTCAGCTGGTTAAACAGCGTAAGGTGAACTAAAAACAGAACGATGGAGAAACTAAGCTGGTTAAACAGTGAAAAGTGAAGTTAAAACACAATGATGGAGGAACACATTTGGTTCAACAGTGTAAAGTGTAGTGAAAACGCAACGATGGAGAAACTCAGCTGGTTAAACAGCGAAAGGTGAACTAAAAACAGAACGATGGAGAAAATAAGCTGGTTAAACAGTGTAAGGTGAAGTTAAAACACAATGATGAAGAAACTCAACTTGATGAACAGTGTAAGGTGAAATTAAACCACCACGATGGAGAAATTAGGCTGGTTAAACACTGTAAAATGAAGTTAAAACGCTACAATGGAGATACTGCTGGTTAAACAGTGTAAGGTGAAGTTAAAACACCACGATGGCGACACTCAGCTGGTTAAACAGTGTAAGGTGAAGTTAAAGCACATCGTTGGTGAAACTCAGCTTGTTAAACAGAGTAAAGTGAAGTTAAAACTCAATGATGGAGAAACTCAGCTGGTTAAACAGTGTAAGGTGAAGTTAAAACACAAGGATGTAGAAACTACTGGTTAAAGAGTGTAAGGTCAAGTTAAAACACGACGAAGTAGAAACTCAGCTGGATAAACAGTGTAAGGAGAAGTTAAAACAATGATAGAGAAACTCAGCTGGTGAAACAGTGTAAGGTGAATTTAAAACACCACGATGGAGAAACTCAGCTGGTTGAACGGTGTAAAGTGAAGTTAAAACGCAACGATGGAGAAACTGATCTGGTTAAAGAGTTTAAGGTGAAGTTAAAACACAATGATGGAGGAATTCATCTGGTTCAACAGTGTGAAGTGAAGTGAAAACGCAACGATGGAGAAACTCAGCTGGTTAAACAGCGTAAGGTCAAGTTAAAACACAACGATGGAGAAACTCTGCTGGTTAAACTGTGCAAGGTGAAGTTAAAACACAACGATGGAGAAACTCTGCTGGTTGTACAGTGTAAAGTGAAGTTAAAATGCAACGATGGAGAAACTCAGCTGGTGAAACAGTGTAAGGTGATGTTAAAACACAATGATGAAGAAACTCAACTTGATGAACAGTGTAAGGTGAAGTTAAACCACCACGATGGAGAAACTAGGCTGGTTAAACACTGTAAAGTGAACTTAAAACGCTACAATGGAGATACTGCTGGTTAAACAATGTAAGGTGAAGTTAAAACACCACGATGGAGACACTCAGCTGGTTAAACAGTGTAAGGAGAAGGTAAAACACAACTATGGAGAAAGTCAGCTAGATAAACCGTGTAAGGAGAAGTTAAAACAATGATGGAGAAACTCAGCTGGTGAAACAGTGTAAGGTGAATTTAAAACACCACGATGGAGAAACTCAGCTGGTTGAACGGTGTAAAGTGAAGTTAAAACGCAACGATGGAGTAACTCCTCTGGTTAAAGAGTGTAAGGTGAAGTTAAAACACAATGATGGAGGAACACTTTTGGTTCAACAGTGTAAAGTGTAGTGAAAACTCAACGATGGAGAAACTCGGCTGGTTAAACAGCGTAAGGTGAACTAAAAACAGAATGATGGAGAAACTAAGCTGGTTAAACAGTGTAAGGTGAAGTTAAAACACAATGATGAAGAAACTCAACTTGATGAACAGTGTCAGGTGAAATTAAACCACCACGATGGAGAAATTAGGCTGGTTAAACACTGTAAAGTGAAGTTAAAACGCTACAATTGAGATACTGCTGGTTAAACAGTGTAAGGTGAAGCTAAAACACCACGATGGCGACACTCAGCTGGTTAAACAGTGTAAGGTGAAGTTAAAGCACATCGTTGGAGAAACTCAGCTGGTTAAACAGTGTAAAGTGAAGTTAAAACTCAATGATGGAGAAACTCAGCTGGTTAAACAGTGTAAGGTGAAGTTAAAACACAAGAATGTAGAAACTACTGGTTAAAGTGTGTAAGGGCAAGTTAAAACACGACGAAGGAGAAACTCAGCTGGATAAACAGTGTAAGGAGAAGTTAAAACAATGAAAGAGAAACTCAGATGGTGAAACAGTATAAGGTGAATTTAAAACACCACGTTGGAGAAACTCAGCTGGTTGAACGGTGTAAAGTGAAGTTAAAATGCAACGATGGAGAAACTGATCTGGTTAAAGAGTGTAAGGTGAAGTTAAAACACAATGATGGAGGAACTCATCTGGTTCAACAGTGTAAAGTGAAGTGAAAACGCAACGATGGAGAAACTCATCTGGTTAAACAGCGTAAGGTGAACTAAAAACAGAACGATGGAGAAACTAAGCTGGTTAAACAGTGAAAAGTGAAGTTAAAACACAATGATGGAGGAACACATTTGGTTCAACAGTGTAAAGTGTAGTGAAAACGCAACGATGGAGAAACTCAGCTGGTTAAACAGCGAAAGGTGAACTAAAAACAGAACGATGGAGAAAATAAGCTGGTTAAACAGTGTAAGGTGAAGTTAAAACACAATGATGAAGAAACTCAACTTGATGAACAGTGTAAGGTGAAATTAAACCACCACGATGGAGAAATTAGGCTGGTTAAACACTGTAAAATGAAGTTAAAACGCTACAATGGAGATACTGCTGGTTAAACAGTGTAAGGTGAAGTTAAAACACCACGATGGCGACACTCAGCTGGTTAAACAGTGTAAGGTGAAGTTAAAGCACATCGTTGGTGAAACTCAGCTTGTTAAACAGAGAAAAGTGAAGTTAAAACTCAATGATGGAGAAACTCAGCTGGTTAAACAGTGTAAGGTGAAGTTAAAACACAAGGATGTAGAAACTACTGGTTAAAGAGTGTAAGGTCAAGTTAAAACACGACGAAGTAGAAACTCAGCTGGATAAACAGTGTAAGGAGAAGTTAAAACAATGATAGAGAAACTCAGCTGGTGAAACAGTGTAAGGTGAATTTAAAACACCACGATGGAGAAACTCAGCTGGTTGAACGGTGTAAAGTGAAGTTAAAACGCAACGATGGAGAAACTGATCTGGTTAAAGAGTTTAAGGTGAAGTTAAAACACAATGATGGAGGAATTCATCTGGTTCAACAGTGTAAAGTGAAGTGAAAACGCAACGATGGAGAAACTCAGCTGGTTAAACAGCGTAAGGTGAACTAAAAACAGAACGATGGAGAAACTCATCTGGTTAAACAGTGTAAAATGAACTTAAAACGCAACGATGGAGAAACTCATCTGGTTAAACAGTGTAAAATGAACTTAAAACGCAACGATGGAGAAACTCAGCTTGTTGAACAGTATAAGGCGAAGTTAAAACACAACGATGGAGGAACTCATCTGGTTAAACATTGTAAAATGAACTTAAAACACAACGATGGAGAAGATGATCTGTTTAAACAGTGTAAAATGAACTAAAAACGCAACAATGGAGAAACTCAGCTTGTTAAACAGTATAAGACGAAGTTAAAACACAACGATGGAAAAACTCATCTGGTTAAACAGTGTAAAATGAACTTAAAACACAACAATGGAGAAACTCAGCTTGTTAAACAGTATAAGGCGAAGTTAAAACACAACGATGGAAAACATCATCTGGTTAAACAGTGTAAGGTCAAGTTAAAACACAACGATGGAGAAACTCTGCTGGTTAAACTGTGCAAGGTGAAGTTAAAACACAACGATGGAGAAACTCTGCTGGTTGTACAGTGTAAAGTGAAGTTAAAATGCAACGATGGAGAAACTCAGCTGGTGAAACAGTGTAAGGTGATGTTAAAACACAATGATGAAGAAACTCAACTTGATGAACAGTGTAAGGTGAAGTTAAACCACCACGATGGAGAAACTAGGCTGGTTAAACACTGTAAAGTGAACTTAAAACGCTACAATGGAGATACTGCTGGTTAAACAATGTAAGGTGAAGTTAAAACACCACGATGGAGACACTCAGCTGGTTAAACAGTGTAAGGAGAAGGTAAAACACAACTATGGAGAAAGTCAGCTAGTTAAACCGTGTAAGGAGAAGTTAAAACAATGATGGAGAAACTCAGCTGGTGAAACAGTGTAAGGTGAATTTAAAACACCACGATGGAGAAACTCAGCTGGTTGAACGGTGTAAAGTGAAGTTAAAACGCAACGATGGAGTAACTCCTCTGGTTAAAGAGTGTAAGGTGAAGTTAAAACACAATGATGGAGGAACACTTTTGGTTCAACAGTGTAAAGTGTAGTGAAAACTCAACGATGGAGAAACTCGGCTGGTTAAACAGCGTAAGGTGAACTAAAAACAGAATGATGGAGAAACTAAGCGGTTTAAACAGTGTAAGGTGAAGTTAAAACACAATGATCAAGAAACTCAACTTGATGAACAGTGTCAGGTGAAATTAAACCACCACGATGGAGAAATTAGGCTGGTTAAACACTGTAAAGTGAAGTTAAAACGCTACAATGGAGATACTGCTGGTTAAACAGTGTAAGGTGAAGCTAAAACACCACGATGGCGACACTCAGCTGGTTAAACAGTGTAAGGTGAAGTTAAAGCACATCGTTGGAGAAACTCAGCTGGTTAAACAGTGTAAAGTGAAGTAAAAACTCAATGATGGAGAAACTCAGCTGGTTAAACAGTGTAAGGTGAAGTTAAAACACAAGAATGTAGAAACTACTGGTTAAAGTGTGTAAGGGCAAGTTAAAACACGACGAAGGAGAAACTCAGCTGGATAAACAGTGTAAGGAGAAGTTAAAACAATGAAAGAGAAACTCAGCTGGTGAAACAGTATAAGGTGAATTTAAAACACCACGTTGGAGAAACTCAGCTGGCTGAACGGTGTAAAGTGAAGTTAAAATGCAACGATGGAGAAACTGATCTGGTTAAAGAGTGTAACGTGAAGTTAAAACACAATGATGGAGGAACTCATCTGGTTCAACAGTGTAAAGTGAAGTGAAAACGCAACGATGGAGAAACTCAGCTGGTTAAACAGCGTAAGGTGAACTAAAAACAGAACGATGGAGAAACTAAGCTGGTTAAACAGTGAAAAGTGAAGTTAAAACACAATGATGGAGGAACACATTTGGTTCAACAGTGTAAAGTGTAGTGAAAACGCAACGATGGAGAAACTCAGCTGGTTAAACAGCGAAAGGTGAACTAAAAACAGAACGATGGAGAAAATAAGCTGGTTAAACAGTGTAAGGTGAAGTTAAAACACAATGATGAAGAAACTCAACTTGATGAACAGTGTAAGGTGAAATTAAACCACCACGATGGAGAAATTAGGCTGGTTAAACACTGTAAAATGAAGTTAAAACGCTACAATGGAGATACTGCTGGTTAAACAGTGTAAGGTGAAGTTAAAACACCACGATGGCGACACTCAGCTGGTTAAACAGTGTAAGGTGAAGTTAAAGCACATCGTTGGTGAAACTCAGCTTGTGAAACAGAGTAAGGTGAATTTAAAACACCACGATGGAGAAATTCAGCTGGTTGAACGGTGTAAAGTGAAGTTAAAACGCAACGATGGAGAAACTGATCTGGTTAAAGAGTGTAACGTGAAGTTAAAACACAATGATGGAGGAACTCATCTGGTTCAACAGTGTAAAGTGAAGTGAAAACGCAACGATGGAGAAACTCAGCTGGTTAAACAGCGTAAGGTGAACTAAAAACAGAACGATGGAGAAACTAAGCTGGTTAAACAGTGAAAAGTGAAGTTAAAACGCAACGATGGAGAAACTGATCTGGTTAAAGAGTTTAAGGTGAAGTTAAAACACAATGATGGAGGAATTCATCTGGTTCAACAGTGTAAAGTGAAGTGAAAACGCAACGATGGAGAAACTCAGCTGGTTAAACAGCGTAAGGTGAACTAAAAACAGAACGATGGAGAAACTCATCTGGTTAAACAGTGTAAAATGAACTTAAAACGCAATGATGGAGAAACTCATCTGGTTAAACAGTGTAAAATGAACTTAAAACGCAACGATGGAGAAACTCAGCTTGTTGAACAGTATAAGGCGAAGTTAAAACACAACGATGGAAGAACTCATCTGGTTAAACATTGTAAAATGAACTTAAAACACAACGATGGAGAAGATGATCTGTTTAAACAGTGTAAAATGAACTAAAAACGCAACAATGGAGAAACTCAGCTTGTTAAACAGTATAAGGCGAAGTTAAAACACAACGATGGAAAAACTCATCTGGTTAAACAGTGTAAAATGAACTTAACACACAACAATGGAGAAACTCAGCTTGTTAAACAGTATAAGGCGAAGTTAAAACACAACGATGGAAAACATCATCTGGTTAAACAGTGTAAGGTCAAGTTAAAACACAACGATGGAGAAACTCTGCTGGTTAAACTGTGCAAGGTGAAGTTAAAACACAACGATGGAGAAACTCTGCTGGTTGTACAGTGTAAAGTGAAGTTAAAATGCAACGATGGAGAAACTCAGCTGGTGAAACAGTGTAAGGTGATGTTAAAACACAATGATGAAGAAACTCAACTTGATGAACAGTGTAAGGTGAAGTTAAACCACCACGATGGAGAAACTAGGCTGGTTAAACACTGTAAAGTGAACTTAAAACGCTACAATGGAGATACTGCTGGTTAAACAATGTAAGGTGAAGTTAAAACACCACGATGGAGACACTCAGCTGGTTAAACAGTGTAAGGAGAAGGTAAAACACAACTATGGAGAAAGTCAGCTAGTTAAACCGTGTAAGGAGAAGTTAAAACAATGATGGAGAAACTCAGCTGGTGAAACAGTGTAAGGTGAATTTAAAACACCACGATGGAGAAACTCAGCTGGTTGAACGGTGTAAAGTGAAGTTAAAACGCAACGATGGAGTAACTCCTCTGGTTAAAGAGTGTAAGGTGAAGTTAAAACACAATGATGGAGGAACACTTTTGGTTCAACAGTGTAAAGTGTAGTGAAAACTCAACGATGGAGAAACTCGGCTGGTTAAACAGCGTAAGGTGAACTAAAAACAGAATGATGGAGAAACTAAGCTGGTTAAACAGTGTAAGGTGAAGTTAAAACACAATGATGAAGAAACTCAACTTGATGAACAGTGTCAGGTGAAATTAAACCACCACGATGGAGAAATTAGGCTGGTTAAACACTGTAAAGTGAAGTTAAAACGCTACAATGGAGATACTGCTGGTTAAACAGTGTAAGGTGAAGCTAAAACACCACGATGGCGACACTCAGCTGGTTAAACAGTGTAAGGTGAAGTTAAAGCACATCGTTGGAGAAACTCAGCTGGTTAAACAGTGTAAAGTGAAGTTAAAACTCAATGATGGAGAAACTCAGCTGGTTAAACAGTGTAAGGTGAAGTTAAAACACAAGAATGTAGAAACTACTGGTTAAAGTGTGTAAGGGCAAGTTAAAACACGACGAAGGAGAAACTCAGCTGGATAAACAGTGTAAGGAGAAGTTAAAACAATGAAAGAGAAACTCAGCTGGTGAAACAGTATAAGGTGAATTTAAAACACCACGTTGGAGAAACTCAGCTGGTTGAACGGTGTAAAGTGAAGTTAAAATGCAACGATGGAGAAACTGATCTGGTTAAAGAGTGTAAGGTGAAGTTAAAACACAATGATGGAGGAACTCATCGGGTTCAACAGTGTAAAGTGAAGTGAAAACGCAACGATGGAGAAACTCAGCTGGTTAAACAGCGTAAGGTGAACTAAAAACAGAACGATGGAGAAACTAAGCTGGTTAAACAGTGAAAAGTGAAGTTAAAACACAATGATGGAGGAACACATTTGGTTCAACAGTGTAAAGTGTAGTGAAAACTCAACGATGGAGAAACTCGGCTGGTTAAACAGCGTAAGGTGAACTAAAAACAGAATGATGGAGAAACTAAGCTGGTTAAACAGTGTAAGGTGAAGTTAAAACACAATGATGAAGAAACTCAACTTGATGAACAGTGTCAGGTGAAATTAAACCACCACGATGGAGAAATTAGGCTGGTTAAACACTGTAAAGTGAAGTTAAAACGCTACAATGGAGATACTGCTGGTTAAACAGTGTAAGGTGAAGCTAAAACACCACGATGGCGACACTCAGCTGGTTAAACAGTGTAAGGTGAAGTTAAAGCACATCGTTGGAGAAACTCAGCTGGTTAAACAGTGTAAAGTGAAGTAAAAACTCAATGATGGAGAAACTCAGCTGGTTAAACAGTGTAAGGTGAAGTTAAAACACAAGAATGTAGAAACTACTGGTTAAAGTGTGTAAGGGCAAGTTAAAACACGACGAAGGAGAAACTCAGCTGGATAAACAGTGTAAGGAGAAGTTAAAACAATGAAAGAGAAACTCAGCTGGTGAAACAGTATAAGGTGAATTTAAAACACCACGTTGGAGAAACTCAGCTGGCTGAACGGTGTAAAGTGAAGTTAAAATGCAACGATGGAGAAACTGATCTGGTTAAAGAGTGTAACGTGAAGTTAAAACACAATGATGGAGGAACTCATCTGGTTCAACAATGTAAAGTGAAGTGAAAACGCAACGATGGAGAAACTCAGCTGGTTAAACAGCGTAAGGTGAACTAAAAACAGAACGATGGAGAAACTAAGCTGGTTAAACAGTGAAAAGTGAAGTTAAAACACAATGATGGAGGAACACATTTGGTTCAACAGTGTAAAGTGTAGTGAAAACGCAACGATGGAGAAACTCAGCTGGTTAAACAGCGAAAGGTGAACTAAAAACAGAACGATGGAGAAAATAAGCTGGTTAAACAGTGTAAGGTGAAGTTAAAACACAATGATGAAGAAACTCAACTTGATGAACAGTGTAAGGTGAAATTAAACCACCACGATGGAGAAATTAGGCTGGTTAAACACTGTAAAATGAAGTTAAAACGCTACAATGGAGATACTGCTGGTTAAACAGTGTAAGGTGAAGTTAAAACACCACGATGGCGACACTCAGCTGGTTAAACAGTGTAAGGTGAAGTTAAAGCACATCGTTGGTGAAACTCAGCTTGTGAAACAGAGTAAGGTGAATTTAAAACACCACGATGGAGAAATTCAGCTGGTTGAACGGTGTAAAGTGAAGTTAAAACGCAACGATGGAGAAACTGATCTGGTTAAAGAGTGTAACGTGAAGTTAAAACACAATGATGGAGGAACTCATCTGGTTCAACAGTGTAAAGTGAAGTGAAAACGCAACGATGGAGAAACTCAGCTGGTTAAACAGCGTAAGGTGAACTAAAAACAGAACGATGGAGAAACTAAGCTGGTTAAACAGTGAAAAGTGAAGTTAAAACGCAACGATGGAGAAACTGATCTGGTTAAAGAGTTTAAGGTGAAGTTAAAACACAATGATGGAGGAATTCATCTGGTTCAACAGTGTAAAGTGAAGTGAAAACGCAACGATGGAGAAACTCAGCTGGTTAAACAGCGTAAGGTGAACTAAAAACAGAACGATGGAGAAACTCATCTGGTTAAACAGTGTAAAATGAACTTAAAACGCAATGATGGAGAAACTCATCTGGTTAAACAGTGTAAAATGAACTTAAAACGCAACGATGGAGAAACTCAGCTTGTTGAACAGTATAAGGCGAAGTTAAAACACAACGATGGAGGAACTCATCTGGTTAAACATTGTAAAATGAACTTAAAACACAACGATGGAGAAGATGATCTGTTTAAACAGTGTAAAATGAACTAAAAACGCAACAATGGAGAAACTCAGCTTGTTAAACAGTATAAGGCGAAGTTAAAACACAACGATGGAAAAACTCATCTGGTTAAACAGTGTAAAATGAACTTAACACACAACAATGGAGAAACTCAGCTTGTTAAACAGTATAAGGCGAAGTTAAAACACAACGATGGAAAACATCATCTGGTTAAACAGTGTAAGGTCAAGTTAAAACACAACGATGGAGAAACTCTGCTGGTTAAACTGTGCAAGGTGAAGTTAAAACACAACGATGGAGAAACTCTGCTGGTTGTACAGTGTAAAGTGAAGTTAAAATGCAACGATGGAGAAACTCAGCTGGTGAAACAGTGTAAGGTGATGTTAAAACACAATGATGAAGAAACTCAACTTGATGAACAGTGTAAGGTGAAGTTAAACCACCACGATGGAGAAACTAGGCTGGTTAAACACTGTAAAGTGAACTTAAAACGCTACAATGGAGATACTGCTGGTTAAACAATGTAAGGTGAAGTTAAAACACCACGATGGAGACACTCAGCTGGTTAAACAGTGTAAGGAGAAGGTAAAACACAACTATGGAGAAAGTCAGCTAGTTAAACCGTGTAAGGAGAAGTTAAAACAATGATGGAGAAACTCAGCTGGTGAAACAGTGTAAGGTGAATTTAAAACACCACGATGGAGAAACTCAGCTGGTTGAACGGTGTAAAGTGAAGTTAAAACGCAACGATGGAGTAACTCCTCTGGTTAAAGAGTGTAAGGTGAAGTTAAAACACAATGATGGAGGAACACTTTTGGTTCAACAGTGTAAAGTGTAGTGAAAACTCAACGATGGAGAAACTCGGCTGGTTAAACAGCGTAAGGTGAACTAAAAACAGAATGATGGAGAAACTAAGCTGGTTAAACAGTGTAAGGTGAAGTTAAAACACAATGATGAAGAAACTCAACTTGATGAACAGTGTCAGGTGAAATTAAACCACCACGATGGAGAAATTAGGCTGGTTAAACACTGTAAAGTGAAGTTAAAACGCTACAATGGAGATACTGCTGGTTAAACAGTGTAAGGTGAAGCTAAAACACCACGATGGCGACACTCAGCTGGTTAAACAGTGTAAGGTGAAGTTAAAGCACATCGTTGGAGAAACTCAGCTGGTTAAACAGTGTAAAGTGAAGTTAAAACTCAATGATGGAGAAACTCAGCTGGTTAAACAGTGTAAGGTGAAGTTAAAACACAAGAATGTAGAAACTACTGGTTAAAGTGTGTAAGGGCAAGTTAAAACACGACGAAGGAGAAACTCAGCTGGATAAACAGTGTAAGGAGAAGTTAAAACAATGAAAGAGAAACTCAGCTGGTGAAACAGTATAAGGTGAATTTAAAACACCACGTTGGAGAAACTCAGCTGGTTGAACGGTGTAAAGTGAAGTTAAAATGCAACGATGGAGAAACTGATCTGGTTAAAGAGTGTAAGGTGAAGTTAAAACACAATGATGGAGGAACTCATCGGGTTCAACAGTGTAAAGTGAAGTGAAAACGCAACGATGGAGAAACTCAGCTGGTTAAACAGCGTAAGGTGAACTAAAAACAGAACGATGGAGAAACTAAGCTGGTTAAACAGTGAAAAGTGAAGTTAAAACACAATGATGGAGGAACACATTTGGTTCAACAGTGTAAAGTGTAGTGAAAACGCAACGATTGAGAAACTCAGCTGGTTAAACAGCGAAAGGTGAACTAAAAACAGAACGATGGAGAAAATAAGCTGGTTAAACAGTGTAAGGTGAAGTTAAAACACAATGATGAAGAAACTCAACTTGATGAACAGTGTAAGGTGAAATTAAACCACCACGATGGAGAAATTAGGCTGGTTAAACACTGTAAAATGAAGTTAAAACGCTACAATGGAGATACTGCTGGTTAAACAGTGTAAGGTGAAGTTAAAACACCACGATGGCGACACTCAGCTGGTTAAACAGTGTAAGGTGAAGTTAAAGCACATCGTTGGTGAAACTCAGCTTGTTAAACAGAGTAAAGTGAAGTTAAAACTCAATGATGGAGAAACTCAGCTGGTTAAACAGTGTAAGGTGAAGTTAAAACACAAGGATGTAGAAACTACTGGTTAAAGAGTGTAAGGTCAAGTTAAAACACGACGAAGTAGAAACTCAGCTGGATAAACAGTGTAAGGAGAAGTTAAAACAATGATAGAGAAACTCAGCTGGTGAAACAGTGTAAGGTGAATTTAAAACACCACGATGGAGAAACTCAGCTGGTTGAACGGTGTAAAGTGAAGTTAAAACGCAACGATGGAGAAACTGATCTGGTTAAAGAGTTTAAGGTGAAGTTAAAACACAATGATGGAGGAATTCATCTGGTTCAACAGTGTAAAGTGAAGTGAAAACGCAACGATGGAGAAACTCAGCTGGTTAAACAGCGTAAGGTGAACTAAAAACAGAACGATGGAGAAACTCATCTGGTTAAACAGTGTAAAATGAACTTAAAACGCAACGATGGAGAAACTCATCTGGTTAAACAGTGTAAAATGAACTTAAAACGCAACGATGGAGAAACTCAGCTTGTTGAACAGTATAAGGCGAAGTTAAAACACAACGATGGAGGAACTCATCTGGTTAAACATTGTAAAATGAACTTAAAACACAACGATGGAGAAGATGATCTTTTTAAACAGTGTAAAATGAACTAAAAACGCAACAATGGAGAAACTCAGCTTGTTAAACAGTATAAGGCGAAGTTAAAACACAACGATGGAAAAACTCATCTGGTTAAACAGTGTAAAATGAACTTAAAACACAACAATGGAGAAACTCAGCTTGTTAAACAGTATAAGGCGAAGTTAAAACACAACGATGGAAAACATCATCTGGTTAAACAGTGTAAGGTCAAGTTAAAACACAACGATGGAGAAACTCTGCTGGTTAAACTGTGCAAGGTGAAGTTAAAACACAACGATGGAAAAACTCTGCTGGTTGTACAGTGTAAAGTGAAGTTAAAATGCAACGATGGAGAAACTCAGCTGGTGAAACAGTGTAAGGTGAATTTAAAACAGGACGATGGAGAAACTCAGCTGGTTGAACGGTGTAAAGTGAAGTTAAAACGCAACGATGGAGTAACTCCTCTGGTTAAAGAGTGTAAGGTGAAGTTAAAACACAATGATGGAGGAACACTTTTGGTTCAACAGTGTAAAGTGTAGTGAAAACTCAACGATGGAGAAACTCGGCTGGTTAAACAGCGTAAGGTGAACTAAAAACAGAATGATGGAGAAACTAAGCTGGTTAAACAGTGTAAGGTGAAGTTAAAACACAATGATGAAGAAACTCAACTTGATGAACAGTGTCAGGTGAAATTAAACCACCACGATGGAGAAATTAGGCTGGTTAAACACTGTAAAGTGAAGTTAAAACGCTACAATGGAGATACTGCTGGTTAAACAGTGTAAGGTGAAGCTAAAACACCACGATGGCGACACTCAGCTGGTTAAACAGTGTAAGGTGAAGTTAAAGCACATCGTTGGAGAAACTCAGCTGGTTAAACAGTGTAAAGTGAAGTTAAAACTCAATGATGGAGAAACTCAGCTGGTTAAACAGTGTAAGGTGAAGTTAAAACACAAGAATGTAGAAACTACTGGTTAAAGAGTGTAAGGGCAAGTTAAAACACGACGAAGGAGAAACTCAGCTGGATAAACAGTGTAAGGAGAAGTTAAAACAATGAAAGAGAAACTCAGCTGGTGAAACAGTATAAGGTGAATTTAAAACACCACGTTGGAGAAACTCAGCTGGTTGAACGGTGTAAAGTGAAGTTAAAATGCAACGATGGAGAAACTGATCTGGTTAAAGAGTGTAAGGTGAAGTTAAAACACAATGATGGAGGAACTCATCTGGTTCAACAGTGTAAAGTGAAGTGAAAACGCAACGATGGAGAAACTCAGCTGGTTAAACAGCGTAAGGTGAACTAAAAACAGAACGATGGAGAAACTAAGCTGGTTAAACAGTGAAAAGTGAAGTTAAAACACCACGATGGAGAAACTCAGCTGTTTAAACAGTGTAAGGTGAAGTTAAAACACGACGAAGGAGAAACTCAGCAGGTTAAACAGTGTAAGGAGAAGTTAAAACACAACTATGGAGAAACTCAGCTGGTTAAACAGTATAAGGAGTAGTTAAAACACCACAATGGAGTAACTCAGCTGGTTAAACAGTGTAAAGTGAAGTTAAAGCACAATGTTGGCGAAACTCAGCTGGTTACACAGTGTAAGGTGAAGTTAAAACGCAACGATGGAGAAACTCAGCTGGTTAAACAGTGTAAGGTGAAGTAAAAACGCAACGATGGAGAATCTCAGCTGGTTAAACAGTGTAAAGTGAAGTTAAAACACCACGATGGAGAAACTCAGATGGTTAAACTGTGTAAGGTGTAGATGAAGCACAACAATGGAGAAACTCAGCTGGTTAAACATTGCAAGGGATTTAAAACACAACGATGGATAAACTCAGCTGGTTAAACAGTGTAAGGTGAAGTTAATCCACTACGATGGAGAAACTCAGCAGGTTAAACAGTGTAAAGAGAAGTTACAACACAACGATGGAGAAACTCAGCTGGTTAAACAGTGTAAGATGAAGTTAAAACACAACCATGGAGAAACTCATCCGGTTAAACAGTGTAAAATGAACTTAAAACGCAACGATGGAGAAACTCATCTGGTTAAACAGTGTAAAATGAACTTAAAACGCAACGATGGAGAAACTCAGCTTGTTAAACAGTATAAGGCGAAGTTAAAACACAACGATGGAGGAACTCATCTGGTTAAACATTGTAAAATGAACTTAAAACACAACGATAGAGAAGCTGATCTGGTTAAACAGTGTAAAATGAACTTAAAACACAACGATGGAGAAACTCATCTGGTTAAACAGTGTAAAATGAACTTAAAACGCAACGATGGAGAAACTCATCTGGTTAAACAGTGTAAAATGAACTTAAAACGCAACGATGGAGAAACTCAGCTGGTTAAACAGTATAAGGCAAAGTTAAAACACAACGATGGAAAAACTCATCTAGTTAAACAGTGTAAGGTGAAGTTAAAACACAACGATGGAGAAACTCTGCGGGTTAAACTGTGTAAGGTGAAGTTAAAACACAACGATGGAGAAACTCTGCTGGTTAAACTGTGTAAGGTAAAATTAAAACACAACGATGGAGAAACTCTGCTGGTTGTACAGTGTAAAGTGAAGTTAAAATGCAACGATGGAGAAACTCAGCTGGTGAAACAGTGTAAGGTGATGTTAAAACACAACGATGGAGAAACTCAGCTGGTTCAACGGTGTAAAATGAAGTTAAAGCACAATGTTGGCGAAACTCAGCTGGTTACACAGTGTAAGGTGAAGTTAAAACGCAACGATGGAGAAACTCAATTGGTTAAACAGTGTAAGGTGAAGTAAAAACGCAATGATGGAGAATCTCAGCTGGTTAAACAGTGTAAAGGGAAGTTAAAACACCATGATGGAGAAACTCAGATGGTTAAACTCTGTAAGGTGTAGTTGAAGCAAAAAAATGGAGAAACTCAGCTGGGTAAACATTGCAAGGGATTTAAAACACAACGATGGATAAACTCAGCTGGTTAAACAGTGTAAGGTGAAGTTAAACCACAACGATGGAGAAACTCAGCTGGTTAAACAGTGTAAGATGAAGTTAAAACACAACGATGGAGAAACTCATCTGGTTAAACAGTGTAAAATGAACTTAAAACGCAACGATGGAGAAACTCAGCTTGTTAAACTGTATAAGGCGAAGTTATAACACAACGATGGAGGAACTCATCTGGTTAAACTTTGTAAAATGAACTTAAAACACAACGATGGAGAAGATGATCTGGTTAAACAGTGTAAAATGAACTAAAAACGCAACAATGGAGAAACTCAGCTTGTTAAACAGTATAAGGCGAAGTTAAAACACAACGATGGAAAAACTCATCTGGTTAAACAGTGTAAAATGAACTTAAAACACAACGATGGAGAAACTCAGCTTGTTAAACAGTATAAGGCGAAGTTAAAACACAACGATGGAAAAAATCATCTGGTTAAACAGTGTAAGGTCAAGTTAAAACACAACGATGGAGAAACTCAGCTTGTTAAACAGTGTAAGTTGAAGTTAAAACACGACGAAGGAGAAACTCAGCTGGTTAAACAGTGTAAGGAGAAATTAAAACACAACTATGGAGAAACTCAGCTTGTTAAACAGTGTAAGTTGAAGTTAAAACACGACGAAGGAGAAACTCAGCTGGTTAAACAGTGTAAGGAGAAATTAAAACACAACTATGGAGAAACTCAGCTGGTTAAACAGTGTAAGGAGAAGTTAAACCACAACGATGGAGAAACTCAGCTGGTTAAACAGTGTAAGATGAAGTTAAAACACAACGATGGATAAACTCAGATGGTTAAACTCTGTAAGGTGTAGTTGAAGCAAAACAATGGAGAAACTCAGCTGGGTAAACATTGCAAGGGATTTAAAACACAACGATGGATAAACTCAGCTGGTTAAACAGTGTAAGGTGAAGTTAAACCACAACGATGGAGAAACTCAGCTGGTTAAACAGTGTAAGATGAAGTTAAAACACAACGATGGAGAAACTCATCTGGTTAAACAGTGTAAAATGAACTTAAAACACAACGATGGAGAAGATGATCTGGTTAAACAGTGTAAAATGAACTAAAAACGCAACAATGGAGAAACTCAGCTTGTTAAACAGTATAAGGCGAAGTTAAAACACAACGATGGAAAAACTCATCTGGTTAAAGACAGCATCGAGTCCACGCTGCTGAAGATCCAGCTGCGCTGGATGGATCACGTCTCCAGAATGGAGGACCATCGCCTTCCCAAGATCATGTTATATGGCGAGCTCTCCACTGGCCACAGTGACAGAGGTGCACCAAAGAAAAGGTAAAAGGACTGCCTAAAGAAATCTCTTGGTGTCTGCCACATTGACCACCGCCAGTGGGCTGATATCGCCTCAAACCGTGCATCTTGGCGCCTCACAGTTTGGCGGGCAGCAACCTCCTTTGAAGAAGACCGCAGAGCCTACCTCACTGAAAAAAGGCAAAGGAGGAAAAACCCAACACCCATCCCCAACCAACCAATTTTCCCCTGCAACCGCTGCAATCGTGTCTGCCTGTCCCGCATCGGACTTGTCAGCCACAAACGAATCTGCAGCTGACGTGGACTTTTTACCCCCTCCATAAATCTTCGTCCGCGAAGCCAAGCCAGCCAAAGAGTGTAAGGTTAAGTTAAAACACAACGATGGAGGAACTCATCTGGTTAAACATTGTAAAATGAACTTAAAACACAACGATAGAGAAGCTGATCTGGTTAAACAGTGTAAAATGAACTTAAAACACAACGATGGAGAAACTCATCTGGTTAAACAGTGTAAAATGAACTTAAAACGCAACGATGGAGAAACTCATCTGGTTAAACAGTGTAAAATGAACTTAAAACGCAACGATGGAGAAACTCAGCTGGTTAAACAGTATAAGGCAAAGTTAAAACACAACGATGGAAAAACTCATCTGGTTAAACAGTGTAAGGTGAAGTTAAAACACAACGATGGAGAAACTCTGCGGGTTAAACTGTGTAAGGTGAAGTTAAAACACAACGATGGAGAAACTCTGCTGGTTAAACTTTGTAAGGTAAAATTAAAACACAACGATGGAGAAACTCTGCTGGTTGTACAGTGTAAAGTGAAGTTAAAATGCAACGATGGAGAAACTCAGCTGGTGAAACAGTGTAAGGTGATGTTAAAACACAACGATGGAGAAACTCAGCTGGTTAAACAGTGTAATGTGAAGTAAAAATGCAATGATGGAGAATCTCAGCTGGTTAAACAGTGTAAAGTGAAGTTAAAACACCACGATGGAGAAACTCAGCTGGTTCAACGGTGTAAAATGAAGTTAAAGCACAATGTTGGCGAAACTCAGCTGGTTACACAGTGTAAGGTGAAGATAAAACACAACGATGGAGAAACTCAGCTGGTTAAACAGTGTAAGATGAAGTTAAAACACAACGATGGAGAAACTCAGATGGTTAAACTCTGTAAGGTGTAGTTGAAGCAAAACAATGGAGAAACTCAGCTGGGTAAACATTGCAAGGGATTTAAAACACAACGATGGATAAACTAAGCTGGTTAAACAGTGTAAGGTGAAGTTAAACCACAACGATGGAGAAACTCAGCTGGTTAAACAGTGGAAGATGAAGTTAAAACACAACGATGGAGAAACTCATCTGGTTAAACAGTGTAAAATGAACTTAAAACACAACGATGGAGAAGATGATCTGGTTAAACAGTGTAAAATGAACTAAAAACGCAACAATGGAGAAACTCAGCTTGTTAAACAGTATAAGGCGAAGTTAAAACACAACGATGGAAAAACTCATCTGGTTAAACAGTGTAAAATGAACTTAAAACACAACGATGGAGAAACTCAGCTTGTTAAAGAGTATAAGGCGAAGTTAAAACACAACGATGGAAAAAATCATCTGGTTAAACAGTGTAAGGTCAAGTTAAAACACAACGATGGAGAAACTCAGCTTGTTAAACAGTGTAAGTTGAAGTTAAAACACGACGAAGGAGAAACTCAGCTGGTTAAACAGTGTAAGGAGAAATTAAAACACAACTATGGAGAAACTCAGCTGGTTAAACAGTGTAAGGAGAAGTTAAAACACCACGATGGAGACACTCAGCTGGTTAAAAAGTGTAAAGTGAAGTTAAAACTCAATGATGGAGAAACTCAGCTGGTTAAACCGTTTAAAGTGAAGTTAAAACACCACGATGGAGAAACTCAGCTGGTTAAACAGTGTAAGGTGAAGTTAAAACACGACGAAGGAGAAACTCAGCTGGTTAAACAGTGTAAGGAGAAGGTAAAACACAACTATGGAGAAACTCAGCTGGTTAAACAGTGTAAGTAGAAGTTAAAACAATGATGGAGAAACTCAGCTGGTGAAACATTGTAAGGTGAATTTAAAACACCACGATGGAGAAACTCAGCTGGTTGAACGGTGTAAAGTGAAGTTAAAACGCAACAATGGAGTAACTCATCTGGTTAAAGACAGCATCGAGTCCACGCTGCTGATGATCCAGCTGCGCTGGATGGATCACGTCTCCAGAATGGAGGACCATCGCCTTCCCAAGATCATGTTATATGGCGAGCTCTCCACTGGCCACCGTGACAGAGGTGCACCAAAGAAAAGGTAAAAGGACTGCCTAAAGAAATCTCTTGGTGCCTGCCACATTGACCACCGCCAGTGGGCTGATATCGCCTCAAACCGTGCATCTTGGCGCCTCACAGTTTGGCGGGCAGCAACCTCCTTTGAAGAAGACCGCAGAGCCTACCTCACTGACAAAAGGCAAAGGAGGAAAAACCCAACACCCATCCCCAACCAACCAATTTTCCCCTGCAACCGCTGCAATCGTGTCTGCCTGTCCCGCATCGGACTTGTCAGCCACAAACGAATCTGCAGCTGACGTGGACTTTTTACCCCCTCCATAAATCTTCGTCCGCGAAGCCAAGCCAGCCAAAGAGTGTAAGGTGAAGTTAAAACACAATGATGGAGGAACACATTTGGTTCAACAGTGTAAAGTGTAGTGAAAACGCAACGATGGAGAAACTCAGCTGGTTAAACAGCGTAAGGTGAACTAAAAACAGAACGATGGAGAAACTAAGCTGGTTAAACAGTGTAAGGTGAAGTTAAAACACAATGATGAAGAAACTCAACTTGATGAACAGTGTAAGGTGAAATTAAACCACCACGATGGAGAAATTAGGCTGGTTAAACACTGTAAAGTGAAGTTAAAACGCTACAATGGAGATACTGCTGGTTAAACAGTGTAAGGTGAAGTTAAAACACCACGATGGCGACACTCAGCTGGTTAAACAGTGTAAGGTGAAGTTAAAGCACATCGTTGGAGAACCTCAGCTTGTTAAACAGTGTAAGGTGAAGTTAAAACACAAGAATGTAGAAACTACTGGTTAAAGAGTGTAAGGTCAAGTTAAAACACGACGAAGGAGAAACTCAGCTGGATAAACAGTGTAAGGAGAAGTTAAAACAATGATAGAGAAACTCAGCTGGTGAAACAGTGTAAGGTGAATTTAAAACACCACGATGGAGAACTCAGCTGGTTGAACGGTGTAAAGTGAAGTTAAAACGCAACGATGGAGAAACTGATCTGGTTAAAGAGTGTAAGGTGAAGTTAAAACACAATGATGGAGAAACTCAGCTGGTTAAACAGTGTAAAGTGAAGTTAAAACTCAATGATGGAAAAACTCAGCTGGTTAAACAGTGTAAGGTGAAGTTAAAACACAAGAATGTAGAAACTGCTGGTTAAATAGTGTAAGGTGAAGTTAAAACACGACGAAGGAGAAACTCAGCTGGTTAAACAGTGTAAGGTGTAGTTAAACCACTACGATAGAGAACCTCAGCAGGTAAAACAGTGTAAAGAGAAGTTACAACACAACGATGGAGACACTCAGCTGGTTAAACAGTGTAAGATGAAGTTAAAACACAACGATGGAGAAACTCATCTGGTTAAACAGTGTAAAATGAACTTAAAATGCAACGATGGAGAAACTCATCTGGTTAAACAGTGTAAAATGAACTTAAAACGCAACGATGGAGAAACTAAGCTTGTTAAACAGCATAAGGCGAAGTTAAAACACAACGATGGAGAAACTCAACTGGTTAAATAGTGTAAAATGATCTAAAAACGCAACAATGGAGAAACTCAGCTTGTTAAACAGTATAAGGCGAAGTTAAAACACAACGATGGAAAAACTCATCTGGTTAAACAGTGTAAAATGAACTTAAAACACAACGATGGAGAAACTCAGCTTGTTAAACAGTATAAGGCGAAGTTAAAACACAACGATGGAAAAAATCATCTGGTTAAACAGTGTAAGGTCAAGTTAAAACACAACGATGGAGAAACTCTGCTGGTTAAACTGTGCAAGGTGAAGTTAAAACACAACGATGGAGAAACTCAGCTGGTTAAACAGTGTAAGGTGAAGTTAAAACACAAGAATGTAGACACTACTGGTTAAACAGTGTAAGGTGAAGTTAAAACACGACGAAGGAGAAACTCAGCTGGTTAAACAGTGTAAGGAGAAGTTAAAACAATGATAGAGAATCTCAGCTAGTAAAACAGTGTAAGGTGAATTTAAAACACCACGATGGAGAAACTCAGCTGGTTGAAAGGTGCAAAGTGAAGTTAAAACGCAACCATGGAGAAACTCATCTGGTTAAAGAGTGTAAGGTGAAGTTAAAACACAATGATGGAGGAACTCATCTGGTTCAACAGTGTAAAGTGAAGTGAAAACGCAACGATGGAGAAACTCAGCTGGTTAAACAGCGTAAGGTGAACTAAAAACAGAACGATGGAGAAACTAAGCTGCTTAAACAGTGTAAAGTGAAGTTAAAGCACAACATTGGAGAAACTCAGCTGGTTACACAGTGTAAGGTGAAGTTAAAACGCAACGATGGAGAAACTCAGCTTTTTAAACAGTGTAAGTTGAATTTAAAACACGACGAAGGAGAAACTCAGCTGGTTAAACAGTGTAAGGAGAAATTAAAACACAACTATGGAGAAACTCAGCTGGTTAAACAGTGTAAGGAGAAGTTAAAACACCACGATGGAGACACTCAGCTGGTTAAAAAGTGTAAAGTGAAGTTAAAACTCAATGATGGAGAAACTCAGCTGGTTAAACAGTGTAAAGTGAAGTTAAAACACCACGATGGAGAACTCAGCTAGTTAAACAGTGTAAGGTGAAGTTAAAACACGACGAAGGAGAAACTCAGCTGGTTAAACAGTGTAAGGAGAAGGTAAAACACAACTATGGAGAAACTCAGCTGGTTAAACAGTGTAAGTAGAAGTTAAAACAATGATGGAGAAACTCAGCTGTTGAAACAGTGTAAGGTGAATTTAAAACACCACGATGGAGAAACTCAGCTGGTTGAACGGTGTAAAGTGAAGTTAAAATGCAACGATGGAGTAACTCATCTGGTTAAAGAGTGTAAGGTGAAGTTAAAACACAATGATGGAGGAACACATTTGGTTCAACAGTGTAAAGTGTAGTGAAAACGCAACGATGGAGAAACTCAGCTGGTTAAACAGCGAAAGGTGAACTAAAAACAGAACGATGGAGAAAATAAGCTGGTTAAACAGTGTAAGGTGAAGTTAAAACACAATGATGAAGAAACTCAACTTGATGAACAGTGTAAGGTGAAATTAAACCACCACGATGGAGAAATTAGGCTGGTTAAACACTGTAAAATGAAGTTAAAACGCTACAATGGAGATACTGCTGGTTAAACAGTGTAAGTTGAAGTTAAAACACCACGATGGCGACACTCAGCTGGTTAAACAGTGTAAGGTGAAGTTAAAGCACATCGTTGGTGAAACTCAGCTTGTTAAACAGAGTAAAGTGAAGTTAAAACTCAATGATGGAGAAACTCAGCTGGTTAAACAGTGTAAGGTGAAGTTAAAACACAAGAATGTAGAAACTACTGGTTAAAGAGTGTAAGGTCAAGTTAAAACACGACGAAGTAGAAACTCAGCTGGATAAACAGTGTAAGGAGAAGTTAAAACAATGATAGAGAAACTCAGCTGGTGAAACAGTGTAAGGTGAATTTAAAACACCACGATGGAGAAACTCAGCTGGTTGAACGGTGTAAAGTGAAGTTAAAATGCAACGATGGAGAAACTGATCTGGTTAAAGAGTTTAAGGTGAAGTTAAAACACAATGATGGAGGAATTCATCTGGTTCAACAGTGTAAAGTGAAGTGAAGACGCAACGATGGAGAAACTCAGCTGGTTAAACAGCGTAAGGTGAACTAAAAACAGAACGATGGAGAAACTCATCTGGTTAAACAGTGTAAAATGAACTTAAAACGCAACGATGGAGAAACTCATCTGGTTAAACAGTTTAAAATGAACTTAAAACGCAACGATGGAGAAACTCAGCTTGTTGAACAGTATAAGGCGAAGTTAAAACACAACGATGGAGGAACTCATCTGGTTAAACATTGTAAAATGAACTTAAAACACAACGATGGAGAAGATGATCTGTTTAAACAGTGTAAAATGAACTAAAAACGCAACAATGGAGAAACTCAGCTTGTTAAACAGTATAAGGCGAAGTTAAAACACAACGATGGAAAAACTCATCTGGTTAAACAGTGTAAAATGAACTTAAAACACAACGATGGAGAAACTCAGCTTGTTAAACAGTATAAGGCGAAGTTAAAACACAACGATGGAAAAAATCATCTGGTTAAACAGTGTAAGGTCAAGTTAAAACACAACGATGGAGAAACTCTGCTGGTTAAACTGTGCAAGGTGAAGTTAAAACACAACGATGGAGAAACTCTGCTGGTTGTACAGTGTAAAGTGAAGTTAAAATGCAACGATGGAGAAACTCAGCTGGTGAAACAGTGTAAGGTGATGTTAAAACACAATGATGAAGAAACTCAACTTGATGAACAGTGTAAGGTGAAGTTAAACCACCACGATGGAGAAACTAGGCTGGTTAAACACTGTAAAGTGAACTTAAAACGCTACAATGGAGATACTGCTGGTTAAACAATGTAAGGTGAAGTTAAAACACCACGATGGAGACACTCAGCTGGTTAAACAGTGTAAGGAGAAGGTAAAACACAACTATGGAGAAACTCAGCTAGTTAAACCGTGTAAGGAGAAGTTAAAACAATGATGGAGAAACTCAGCTGGTGAAACAGTGTAAGGTGAATTTAAAACACCACGATGGAGAAACTCAGCTGGTTGAACGGTGTAAAGTGAAGTTAAAACGCAACGATGGAGTAACTCCTCTGGTTAAAGAGTGTAAGGTGAAGCTAAAACACCACGATGGCGACACTCAGCTGGTTAAACAGTGTAACGTGAAGTTAAAGCACATCGTTGGAGAAACTCAGCTGGTTAAACAGTGTAAAGTGAAGTTAAAACTCAATGATGGAGAAACTCAGCTGGTTAAACAGTGTAAGGTGAAGTTAAAACACAAGAATGTAGAAACTACTGGTTAAAGAGTGTAAGGGCAAGTTAAAACACGACGAAGGAGAAACTCAGCTGGATAAACAGTGTAAGGAGAAGTTAAAACAATGAAAGAGAAACTCAGCTGGTGAAACAGTATAAGGTGAATTTAAAACACCACGTTGGAGAAACTCAGCTGGTTGAACGGTGTAAAGTGAAGTTAAAATGCAACGATGGAGAAACTGATCTGGTTAAAGAGTGTAAGGTGAAGTTAAAACACAATGATGGAGGAACTCATCTGGTTCAACAGAGTAAAGTGAAGTGAAAACGCAACGATGGAGAAACTCAGCTGGTTAAACAGCGTAAGGTGAATTAAAAACACAACGATGGAGAGACTAAGCTGGTTAAACAGTGAAAAGTGAAGTTAAAACACCACGATGGAGAAACTCAGCTGTTTAAACAGTGTAAGGTGAAGTTAAAACACGACGAAGGAGAAACTCAGCTGGTTAAGCAGTGTAAGGAGAAGTTAAAACACAACTATGGAGAAACTCAGCTGGTTAAACAGTATAAGGAGTAGTTAAAACACCACAATGGAGTAACTCAGCTGGTTAAACAGTGTAAAGTGAAGTTAAAGCACAATGTTGGCGAAACTCATCTGGTTACACAGTGTAAGGTGAAGTTAAAACGCAACGATGGAGAAACTCAGCTGGTTAAACAGTGTAAGGTGAAGTAAAAACGCAACGATGGAGAATCTCAGCTGGTTAAACAGTGTAAAGTGAAGTTAAAACACCACGATGGAGAAACTCAGATGGTTAAACTGTGTAAGGTGTAGTTGAAGCACAACAATGGAGAAACTCTGCTGGTTAAACATTGCAAGGGATTTAAAACACAACGATGGATAAACTCAGCTGGTTAAACAGTGTAAGGTGAAGTTAAACCACTACGATGGAGAAACTCAGCAGGTTAAACAGTGTAAAGAGAAGTTACAACACAACGATGGAGAAACTCAGCTGGTTAAACAGTGTAAGATGAAGTTAAAACACAACCATGGAGAAACTCATCTGGTTAAACAGTGTAAAATGAACTTAAAACGCAACGATGGAGAAACTCATCTGGTTAAACAGTGTAAAATGAACTTAAAACGCAACGATGGAGAAACTCAGCTTGTTAAACAGTATAAGGCGAAGTTAAAACACAACGATGGAGGAACTCATCTGGTTAAACATTGTAAAATGAACTTAAAACACAACGATAGAGAAGCTGATCTGGTTAAACAGTGTAAAATGAACTTAAAACACAACGATGGAGAAACTCATCTGGTTAAACAGTGTAAAATGAACTTAAAACGCAACAATGGAGAAACTCATCTGGTTAAACAGTGTAAAATGAACTAAAAACGCAACAATGGAGAAACTCAGCTTGTTAAACAGTATAAGGCGAAGTTAAAACACAACGATGGAAAAACTCATCTGGTTAAAAATTGTAAAATGAACATAAAAGACAACGATGGAGAAACTCAGCTTGTTAAACAGTATAAGGCGAAGTTAAAACACAACGATGGAAAAAATCATCTGGTTAAACAGTGAAAGGTCAAGTTAAAACACAACGATGGAGAAACTCTGCTGGTTGTACAGTCTAAAGTGAAGTTAAAATGCAACGATGGAGAAACTCAGCTGGTGAAACAGTGTACGGTGAAGTTAAAACACAATGATGAAGAAACTCAACTTGATGAACAGTGTCTCTTTCTTTGGCTTGGCTTCGCGGACGAAGATTTATGGAGGGGGTAAAAAGTGCACGTCAGCTGCAGGCTCGTTTGTGGCTGACCAGTCCGATGCGGGACAGGCAGACACGATTGCAGCAGTTGCAAGGGAAAATTGGTTGGTTGGGGTTGGGTGTTGGGTTTTTCCTCCTTTGCCTTTTGTCAGTGAGGTGGGCTCTGCGGTCTTCTTCAAAGGAGGCTGCTGCCCGCCAAACTGTGAGGCGCCAAGATGCACGGTTTGAGGCGTTATCAGCCCACTGGCGGTGGTCAATGTGGCAGGCACCAAGAGATTTCTTTAGGCAGTCCTTGTACCTTTTCTTTGGTGCACCTCTGTCACGGTGGCCAGTGGAGAGCTCGCCATATAATACGATCTTGGGAAGGCGATGGTCATCCATTCTGGAGACGTGACCCATCCAGCGCAGCTGGATCTTCAGCAGCGTGGACTCGATGCTGTCGACCTCTGCCATCTCGAGTACCTCGACGTTAGGGGTGAGAGCGCTCCAATGGATGTTGAGGATGGAGCGGAGACAACGCTGGTGGAAGCGTTCTAGGAGCCGTAGGTGGTGCCGGTAGAGGACCCATGATTCGGAGCCGAACAGGAGTGTGGGTATGACAACGGCTCTGTATACGCTTATCTTTGTGAGGTTTTTCAGTTGGTTGTTTTTCCAGACTCTTTTGTGTAGTCTTCCAAAGGCGCTATTTGCCTTGGCGAGTCTGGAAAACTCATCTGGTTAAACAGTGTAAAATGAACATAAAAGACAACGATGGAGAAACTCAGTTTGTTAAACAGTATAAGGCGAAGTTAAAACACAACGATGGAAAAAATCATCTGGTTAAACAGTGTAAGGTCAAGTTAAAACACAACGATGGAGAAACTCTGCTGGTTGTACAGTCTAAAGTGAAGTTAAAATGCAACGATGGAGAAACTCAGCTGGTGAAACTCAGCTGGTGAAGTTAAAACACAATGATGAAGAAACTCAACTTGATGAACAGTGTAAGGTGAAGTTAAACCACCACGATGGAGAAACTAGGCTGGTTAAACACTGTAAAGTGAAGTTAAAACGCTACAATGGAGATACTGCTGGTTAAACAGTGTAAGGTGAAGTTAAAACACCACGATGGAGACACTCAGCTGGTTAAACAGTGTAAAGTGAAGTTAAAGCACAACGTTGGAGAAACTCAGCTGCTTAAACAGTGTAAAGTGAAGTTAAAACTCAATGATGGAGAAAGTCAGCTGGTTAAACAGTGTAAAATGAACTTAAAACGCAACGATGGAGAAACTCAGCTGGTTAAACAGTATAAGGAAAAGTTAAAACACAACGATGGAAAAAATCATCTGGTTAAACAGTGTAAGGTGAAGTTAAAACACAACGATGGAGAAACTCTGCGGGTTAAACTGTGTAAGGTGAAGTTAAAACACAACGATGGAGAAACTCTGCTGGTTAAACTGTGTAAGGTAAAATTAAAACACAACGATGGAGAAACTCTGCTGGTTGTACAGTGTAAAGTGAAGTTAAAATGCAACGATGGAGAAACTCAGCTGGTGAAACAGTGTAAGGTGATGTTAAAACACAACGATGGGGAAACTCAGTTGGTTAAACAGTGTAATGTGAAGTAAAAATGCAATGATGGAGCATCTCAGCTGGTTAAACAGTGTAAAGTGAAGTTAAAGCACAATGTTGGCGAAACTCAGCTGGTTACACAGTGTAAGGTGAAGTTAAAACGCAACGATGGAGAAACTCAGCTGGTTAAACAGTGTAAGGTGAAGTAAAAACGCAATGATGGAGAATCTCAGCTGGTTAAACAGTGTAAAGGGAAGTTAAAACACCATGATGGAGAAACTCAGATGGTTAAACTCTGTAAGGTGTAGTTGAAGCAAAACAATGGAGAAACTCAGCTGGGTAAACATTGCAAGGGATTTAAAACACAACGATGGATAAACTCAGCTGGTTAAACAGTGTAAGGTGAAGTTAAACCACAACGATGGAGAAACTCAGCTGGTTAAACAGTGTAAGATGAAGTTAAAACACAACGATGGAGAAACTCATCTGGTTAAACAGTGTAAAATGAACTTAAAACGCAACGATGGAGAAACTCATCTGGTTATACAGTGTAAAATGAACTTAAAACGCAACGATGGAGAAACTCAGCTTGTTAAACAGTATAAGGCGAAGTTATAACACAACGATGGAGGAACTCATCTGGTTAAACTTTGTAAAATGAACTTAAAACACAACGATGGAGAAGATGATCTGGTTAAACAGTGTAAAATGAACTAAAACGCAACAATGGAGAAACTCAGCTTGTTAAACAGTATAAGGCGAAGTTAAAACACAACGATGGAAAAACTCATCTGGTTAAACAGTGTAAAATGAACTTAAAACACAACGATGGAGAAACTCAGCTTGTTAAAGAGTATAAGGCGAAGTTAAAACACAACGATGGAAAAAATCATCTGGTTAAACAGTGTAAGGTCAAGTTAAAACACATCGATGGAGAAACTCTGCTGGTTAAACTGTGCAAGGTGAAGTTAAAACACAACGATGGAGAAACTCTGCTGGTTCTACAGTGTAAAGTGAAGTTAAAATGCAACGATGGAGAAACTCAGCTGGTGAAACAGTGTAAGGTGATGATAAAACACAATGATGAAGAAACTCAACTTGATGAACAGTGTAATGTGAAGTTAAACCACCACGATGGAGAAACTAGGCTGGTTAAACACTGTAAAGTGAAGTTAAAACGCTACAATGGAGATACTGCTGGTTAAACAATGTAAGGTGAAGTTAAAACACCACGATGGAGACACTCAGCTGGTTAAACAGTGTAAGGAGAAGGTAAAACACAACTATGGAGAAACTCAGCTGGTTAAACAGTGTAAGGAGAAGTTAAAACAATGATGTAGAAACACAGCTGGTGAAACAGTGTAAGGTGAATTTAAAACACCATGATTGAGAATCTCAGCTGGTTGAACGGTGTCAAGTGAAGTTAAAACGAAACGATGGAGTAACTCCTCTGGTTAAAGAGTGTAAGGTGAAGTTAAAACACAATGATGGAGGAACACATTTGGTTCAACAGTGTAAAGTGTAGTGAAAACGCAACGATGGAGAAACTCAGCTGGTTAAACAGCGTAAGGTGAACTAAAAACAGAATGATGGAGAAACTAAGCTGGTTAAACAGTGTAAGGTGAAGTTAAAACACAATGATGAAGAAACTCAACTTGATGAACAGTGTAAGGTGAAATTAAACCAGCACGATGGAGAAATTAGGCTGGTTAAACACTGTAAAGTGAAGTTAAAACCCTACAATGGAGATACTGCTGGTTAAACAGTGTAAGGTGAAGTTAAAACACCACGATGGCGACACTCAGCTGGTTAAAACAGTGTAAGGTGAAGTTAAAGCACATCGTTGGAGAAACTCAGCTGGTTAAACAGTGTAAAGTGAAGTTAAAACTCAATGATGGAGAAACTCAGCTGGTTAAACAGTGTAAGGTGAAGTTAAAACACAAGAATGTAGAATCTACTGGTTAAAGAGTGTAAGGGCAAGTTAAAACACGACGAAGGAGAAACTCAGCTGGATAAACAGTGTAAGGAGAAGTTAAAACAATGAAAGAGAAACTCAGCTGGTGAAACAGTATAAGGTGAATTTAAAACACCACGTTGGAGAAACTCAGCTGGTTGAACGGTGTAAAGTGAAGTTAAAATGCAACGATGGAGAAACTGATCTGGTTAAAGAGTGTAAGGTGAAGTTAAAACACAATGATGGAGGAACTCATCTGGTTCAACAGTGTAAAGTGAAGTGAAAACGCAACGATGGAGAAACTCAGCTGGTTAAACAGCGTAAGGTGAACTAAAAACAGAACGATGGAGAAACTAAGCTGGTTAAACAGTGAAAAGTGAAGTTAAAACACCACGATGGAGAAACTCAGCTGTTTAAACAGTGTAAGGTGAAGTTAAAACACGACGAATGAGAAACTCAGCTGGTTAAACAGTGTAAGGAGAAGTTAAAACACAACTATGGAGAAACTCAGCTGGTTAAACAGTATAAGGAGTAGTTAACACACCACAATGGAGTAACTCAGCTGGTTAAACAGTGTAAAGTGAAGTTAAAGCACAATGTTGGCGAAACTCAGCTGGTTACACCTTGTAAGGTGAAGTTAAAACGCAACGATGGAGAAACTCAGCTGGTTAAACAGTGTAAGGTGAAGTAAAAACGCAACGATGGAGAATCTCAGCTGGTTAAACAGTGTATAGTGAAGTTAAAACACCACGATGGAGAAACTCAGATGGTTAAACTGTGTAAGGTGTAGTTGAAGCACAACAATGGAGAAACTCAGCTGGGTAAACATTGCAAGGGATTTAAAACACAACGATGGATAAACTCAGCTGGTTGAACAGTGTAAGGTGAAGTTAAACCACTACGATGGAGAAACTCAGCAGGTTAAACAGTGTAAAGAGAAGTTACAACACAACGATGGAGAAACTCATCTGGTTAAACAGTGTAAAATGAACTTAAAATGCAACGATGGAGAAACTCATCTGGTTAAACAGTGTAAAATGAACTTAAAACGCAACGATGGAGAAACTCAGCTTGTTAAACAGTATAAGGCGAAGTTAAAACATAACGATGGAGTAACTCATCTGGTTAAACATTGTAAAATGAACTTAAAACACAACGATAGAGAAGCTGATCTGGTTAAACAGTGTAAAATGAACTAAAAACGCAACAATGGAGAAACTCAGCTTGTTAAACAGTATAAGGCGAAGTTAAAACACAACGATGGAAAAACTCATCTGGTTAAACAGTGTAAAATGAACTTAAAAGACAACGATGGAGAAACTCAGCTTGTTAAACAGTATAAGGCGAAGTTAAAACACAACGATGGAAAAACTCATCTGGTTAAACAGTGTAAAATGAACTTAAAACACAACGATGGAGAAACTCAGCTTGTTAAAGAGTATAAGGCGAAGTTAAAACACAACGATGGAAAAAATCATCTGGTTAAAAAGTGTAAGGTCAAGTTAAAACACAACAATGGAGAAACTCCTCTGGTTAAACTGTGCAAGGTGAAGTTAAAACACAACGATGGAGAAACTCTGCTGGTTGTACAGTGTAAAGTGAAGTTAAAATGCAACGATGGAGAAACTCAGCTGGTGAAACAGTGTAAGGTGATGTTAAAACACAATGATGAAGAAACTCAACTTGATGAACAGTGTAAGGTGAAGTTAAACCACCACGATGCAGAAACTAGGCTGGTTAAACACTGTAAAGTGAAGTTAAAACGCTACAATGGAGATACTGCTTGTTAAACAGTGTAAGGTGAAGTTAAAACTCCACGATGGAGACACTCAGCTGGTTAAACAGTGTAAAGTGAAGTTAAAGCACAACGTTGGAGAAACTCAGCTGCTTAAACAGTGTAAAGTGAAGTTAAAACTCAATGATGGAGAAACTCAGCTGGTTAAACAGTGTAAAATGAACTTAAAACGCAACGATGGAGAAACTCAGCTGGTTAAACAGTGTAAGGTGAAGTAAAAACACAACGATGGAGAATCTCAGATGGTTAAACAGTGTAAAGGGAATTTAAAACACCACGATGGAGAAACTCAGATGGTTAAACTGTGTAAGGTGTAGTTGAAGCACAACAATGGAGAAACTCAGCTGGGTAAACATTGCAAGGGATTTAAAACACAACGATGGATAAACTCAGCTTGTTAAACAGTATAAGGCGAAGTTAAAACACAACGATGGAAAAAATCATCTGGTTAAACAGTGTAAAGTCAAGTTAAAACACAACGATGGAGAAACTCTGCTGGTTAAACTGTGCAAGGTGAAGTTAAAACACAACGATGGAGAAACTCTGCTGGTTATACAGTGTAAAGTGAAGTTAAAATGCAACGATGGAGAAACTCAGCTGGTGAAACAGTGTAAGGTGATGTTAAAACACAATGATGAAGAAACTCAACTTCATGAACAGTGTAAGGTGAAGTTAAACCACCACGATGGAGAAACTAGGCTGGTTAAACACTGTAAAGTGAAGTTAAAACGCTACAATAGAGATACTGCTGGTTAAACAGTGTAAGGTGAAGTTAAAACACCACGATGGGGACACTCAGCTGGTTAAACAGTGTAAGGAGAAGGTAAAACACAACTATGGAGAAACTCAGCTGGTTAAACAGTGTAAGGAGAAGTTAAAACAATGATGGAGAAACTCAGCTGGTAAAACAGTGTAAGGTGAATTTAAAACACCACGATGGAGAAACTCAGCTGGTTGAACGGTGTAAAGTGAAGTTAAAACGCAACGATGTTGTAACTCATCTGGTTAAAGAGTGTAAGGAGAAGTTAAAACACAATGATGGAGGAACACATTTGGTTCAACAGTGTAAAGTGTAGTGAAAACGCAACGATGGAGAAACTCAGCTGGTTAAACAGCGTAAGGTTAACTAAAAACAGAATGATGGAGAAACTAAGCTGGTTAAACAGTGTAAGGTGAAGATAAAACACAATGATGAAGAAACTCAACTTGATGAACAGTGTCAGGTGAAATTAAACCACCACGATGGAGAAATTAGGCTGGTTAAACACTGTAAAGTGAAGTTAAAATGCTACAATGGAGATACTGCTGGTTAAACAGTGTAAGGTGAAGTTAAAGCACATCGATGGAGAAACTCAGCTGGTTAAACAGTGTAAAGTGAAGTTAAAACTCAATGATGGAGAAACTCCGCTGGTTAAACAGTGTAAGGTGAAGTTAAAACACAAGAATGTAGAAACTACTGGTTAAAGAGTGTAAGGGCAAGTTAAAACACGACGAAGGAGAAACTCAGCTGGATAAACAGTGTAAGGAGAAGTTAAAACAATGATACGGAAACTCAGCTGGTGAAGCAGCGTAAGGTGAATTTAAAACACCACGTTGGAAAAACTCAGCTGGTTGAACGGTGTAAAGTGAAGTTAAAACGCAACGATGGAGAAACTGATCTGGTTAAAGAGTGTAAGATGAAGTTAAAACACAATGATGGAGGAACTCATCTGGTTCAACAGTGTAAAGTGAAGTGAAAACGCAACGATGGAGAAACTCAGCTGGATAAACAGTGTAAGGTCAAGTTAAAACACAACGATGGAGAAACTATGCTGGTTAAACTGTGCAAGGTGAAGTTAAAACACAACGATGGAGAAACTCTGCTGGTTGTACAGTGTAAAGTGAAGTTAAAATGCAACGATGGAGAAACTCAGCTGGTGAAACAGTGTAAGGTGATGTTAAAACTCAATGATCAAGAAACTCAACTTGATGAACAGTGTAAGGTGAAGTTAAACCACCACGATGGAGAAACTAGGCTGGTTAAACACTGTAAAGTGAAGTTAAAACGCTACAATGGAGATACTGCTGGTTAAACAGTGTAAGGTGAAGTTAAAACACCACGATGGAGACACTCAGCTGGTTAAACAGTGTAAGGAGAAGGTAAAACACAACTATGGAGAAACTCAGCTGGTTAAATAGTGTAAGGAGAAGTTAAAACAATGATAGAGAAACTCAGCTGGTGAAACAGTGTAAGGTGAATTTAAAACACCACGATGGAGACACTCAGCTGGTTAAACAGTGTAAAGTGAAGTTAAAGCACAACGTTGGAGAAACTCAGCTGCTTAAACAGTGTAAAGTGAAGTTCAAACTCAATGATGGAGAAACTCAGCTGGTTAAACAGTGTAAAATGAACTTAAAACGCAACGATGGAGAAACCCAGCTGGTTAAACAGTATAAGGCAAAGTTAAAACACAACGATGGAAAAACTCATCTGGTTAAACAGTGTAAGGTGAAGTTAAAACACAACGATGGAGAAACTCTGCGGGTTAAACTGTGTAAGGTGAAGTTAAAACACAACGATGGAGAAACTCTGCTGGTTAAACTGTGTAAGGTAAAATTAAAACACAACGATGGAGAAACTCTGCTGGTTGTACAGTGTAAAGTGAAGTTAAAATGCAACGATGGAGAAACTCAGCTGGTGAAACAGTGTAAGGTGATGTTAAAACACAACGATGGAGACACTCAGCTCGTTAAACACTGTAATGTGAAGTAAAAATGCAATGATGGAGAATCTCAGCTGGTTAAACAGTGTAAAGTGAAGTTAAAACACCACGATGGAAAAAATCATCTGGTTAAACAGTGTAAGGTCAAGTTAAAACACAACGATGGAGAAACTCTGCTGGTTAAATTTAGCAAGGTGAAGTTAAAACACAACGATGGAGAAACTCAGCTGGTTAAACAGTGTAAGGTGAAGTTAAAACACAAGAATGTAGAAACTACTGGTTAAACAGTGTAAGGTGAAGTTAAAACACGACGAAGGAGAAACTCAGCTGGTTAAACAGTGTAAGGAGAAGTTAAAACAATGATGGAGAAACTCAGCTGGTGAAACAGTGTAAGGTGAATTTAAAACACCACGGTGGAGAAACTCAGCTGGTTGAACGGTGTAAAGTGAAGTTAAAATGCAACGATGGAGTAACTCATCTGGTTAAAGAGTGTAAGGTGAAGTTAAAACACAATGATGGAGGAACACATTTGGTTCAACAGTGTAAAGTGTAGTGAAAACGCAACGATGGAGAAACTCAGCTGGTTAAACAGCGTAAGGTGAACTAAAAACAGAACAATGGAGAAACTAAGCTGGTTAAATAGTGTAAGGTGAAGTTAAAACTCAATGATGAAGAAACTCAACTTGATGAACAGTGTAAGGTGAAATTAAACCACCACGATGGAGAAATTAGGCTGGTTAAACACTGTAAAGTGAAGTTAAAACGCTACAATGGAGATACTGCTGGTTAAGCAGTGTAAGGTGAAGATAAAACACCACGATGGCGACACTCAGCTGGTTAAACTGTGTAAGGTGAAGTTAAAGCACATCGTTGGAGAAACTCAGCTGGTTAAACAGTGTAAAGTGAAGTTAAAACTCAATGATGGAGAAACTCAGCTGGTTAAACAGTGTAAAGTGAAGTTAAAACTCAATGATGGAGAAACTCAGCTGGTTAAACAGTGTAAGGTGAAGTTAAAACACAAGAATGTTGAAACTACTGGGTAAAGAGTGTAAGATCAAGTTAAAACACGACGAAGGAGAAACTCAGCAGGATAAACAGTGTAAGGAGAAGTTAAAACAATGATAGAGAAACTCAGCTGGTGAAACAGTGTAAGGTGAATTTAAAACACCACGATGCAGTAACTCAGCTGGTTGAACGGTGTAAAGTGAAGTTAAAACGCAACGATGGAGAAACTGATCTGGTTAAAGGGTGTAAGGTGAAGTTAAAACACAATGATGGAGGAACTCATCTGGTTCAACAGTGTAAAGTGAAGTGAAAACGCAACGATGGAGAAACTCAGCTGGTTAAACAGCGTAAGGTGAACTAAAAACAGAACGATGGAGAAACTAAGCTGGTTAAACAGTGTAAGGAGAAGTTAAAACACAACTATGGAGAAACTCAGCTGGTTAAACAGTGTAAGGAGTAGTTAAAACACCACAATGGAGTAACTCAGCTGGTTAAACAGTGTAAAGTGAAGTTAAAGCACAATGTTGGCGAAACTCAGCTGGTTACACAGTGTAAGGTGAAGTTAAAACACAACGATGGAGAAACTCAGCTGGTTAAACAGTGTAAGGTGAAGTAAAAACGCAACGATGGAGAATCTCAGCTGGTTAAACAGTGTAAAGTGAAGTTAAAACACCACGATGGAGAAACTCAGCTGGTTAAACTGTGTAAGGTGTAGTTAAAGCACAACAATGGAGAAACTCAGCTGGGTAAACATTGCAAGGGATTTAAAACACAACGATGGATAAACTCAGCTGGTTAAACAGTGTAAGGTGAAGTTAAACCACTACGATGGAGAAACTCAGCAGGTTAAACAGTGTAAAGAGAAGTTACAACACAACGATCTAGAAACTCAGCTGGTTAAACAGTGTAAGATGAAGTTAAAACACAACGATGGAGAAACTCATCTTGTTAAACAGTGTAAAATGATCTTAAAACGCAACGATGGAGAAACTCATCTGGTTAAACGGTGTGAAATGAACTTAAAACGCAACGATGGAGAAACTCATCTGGTTAAAGAGTGTAAGGTGAAGTTAAAACACAATGATGGAGGAACACATTTGGTTCAACAGTGTAAAGTGTAGTGAAAATGCAACGATGGAGAAACTCAGCTGGTTAAACAGCGTAAGGTGAACTAAAAACAGAACAATGGAGAAACTCAGCTGGTCAAACAGTGTAAGGTGATGTTAAAACTCAATGATCAAGAAACTCAACTTGATGAACAGTGTAAGGTGAAGTTAAACCACCACGATGGAGAAACTAGGCTGGTTAAACACTGTAAATTGAAGTTAAAACGCTACAATGGAGATACTGCTGGTTAAACAGTGTAAGGTGAAGTTAAAACACAAGAATGTTGAAACTACTGGTTAAAGAGTGTAAGATCAAGTTAAAACACGACGAAGGAGAAACTCAGCTGGATAAACAGTGTAAGGAGAAGTTAAAACAATGATAGAGAAACTCAGCTGGTGAAACAGTGTAAGGTGAATTTAAAACACCACGATGGAGAAACTCAGCTGGTTAAAGAGTGTAAGGTGAAGTTAAAACACGACGAAGGAGAAACTCAGCTGGTTAAACAGTGTAAGGAGAAGGTAAAACACAACTATGGAGAAACCCAGCTGGTTAAACAGTGTAAGTAGAAGTTAAAACAATGATGGAGAAACTCAGCTGGTGAAACAGTGTAAGGTGAATTTAAAACACCACGGTGGAGAAACTCAGCTGCTTGAACGGTGTAAAGTGAAGTTAAAATGCAACGATGGAGAAACTGATCTGGTTAAAGAGTGTAAGGTGAAGTTAAAACACAATGATGGAGGAACTCATCTGGTTCAACAGTGTAAAGTGAAGTGAAAACGCAACGATGGAGAAACTCAGCTGGTTAAACAGCGTAAGGTGAACTAAAAACAGAACGATGGAGAAACTAAGCTGGTTAAACAGTGAAAAGTGAAGTTAAAACACCACGATGGAGAAACTCAGCTGTTTAAACAGTGTAAGGTGAAGTTAAAACACGACGAAGGAGAAACTCAGCTGGTTAAACAGTGTAAGGAGAAGTTAAAACACAACTATGGAGAAACTCAGCTGGTTAAACAGTATAAGGAGTAGTTAAAACACCACAATGGAGTAACTCAGCTGGTTAAACAGTGTAAAGTGAAGTTAAAGCACAATGTTGGCGATACTCAGCTGGTTACACCTTGTAAGGTGAAGTTAAAACGCAACGATTGGGAAACTCAGCTGGTTAAACAGTGTAAGGTGAAGTAAAAACGCAACGATGGAGAATCTCAGCTGGTTAAACAGTGTAAAGTGAAGTTAAAACACCACGATGGAGAAACTCAGATGGTTAAACTGTGTAAGGTGTAGTTGAAGCACAACAATGGAGAAACTCAGCTGGGTAAACATTGCAAGGGATTTAAAACACAACGATGGATAAACTCAGCTGGTTGAACAGTGTAAGGTGAAGTTAAACCACTACGATGGAGAAACTCAGCAGGTTAAACAGTGTAAAGAGAAGTTACAACACAACGATGGAGAAACTCATCTGGTTAAACAGTGTAAAATGAACTTAAAACGCAACGATGGAGAAACTCATCTGGTTAAACAGTGTAAAATGAACTTAAAATGCAACGATGGAGAAACTCAGCTTGTTAAACAGTATAAGGCGAAGTTAAAACACAACGATGGAGTAACTCATCTGGTTAAACATTGTAAAATGAACTTAAAACACAACGATAGAGAAGCTGATCTGGTTAAACAGTGTAAAATGAACTAAAAACGCAACAATGGAGAAACTCAGCTTGTTAAACAGTATAAGGCGAAGTTAAAACACAACGATGGAAAAACTCATCTGGTTAAACAGTGTAAAATGAACTTAAAAGACAACGATGGAGAAACTCAGCTTGTTAAACAGTATAAGGCGAAGTTAAAACACAACGATGGAAAAACTCATCTGGTTAAACAGTGTAAAATGAACTTAAAACACAACGATGGAGAAACTCAGCTTGTTAAAGAGTATAAGGCGAAGTTAAAACACAACGATGGAAAAAATCATCTGGTTAAAAAGTGTAAGGTCAAGTTAAAACACAACAATGGAGAAATTCTGCTGGTTAAACTGTGCAAGGTGAAGTTAAAACACCACGATGGAGACACTCAGCTGGTTAAACAGTGTAAAGTGAAGTTAAAGCACAACGTTGGAGAAACTCAGCTGCTTAAACAGTGTAAAGTGAATTTAAAACTCAATGATGGAGAAACTCAGCTGGTTAAACAGTGTAAAATGAACTTAAAACGCAACGATGGAGAAACTCAGCTGGTTAAACAGTGTAAGGTGAAGTAAAAACACAACGATGGAGAATCTCAGATGGTTAAACAGTGTAAAGGGAATTTAAAACACCACGATGGAGAAACTCAGATGGTTAAACTGTGTAAGGTGTAGTTGAAGCACAACAATGGAGAAACTCAGCTGGGTAAACATTGCAAGGGATTTAAAACACAACGATGGATAAACTCATCTGGTTAAACAGTGTAAAATGAACTTAAAAGACAACGATGGAGAAACTCAGCTTGTTAAACAGTATAAGGCGAAGTTAAAACACAACGATGGAGTAACTCATCTGGTTAAACATTGTAAAATGAACTTAAAACACAACGATAGAGAAGCTGATCTGGTTAAACAGTGTAAAATGAACTAAAAACGCAACAATGGAGAAACTCAGCTTGTTAAACAGTATAAGGCGAAGTTAAAACACAACGATGGAAAAACTCATCTGGTTAAACAGTGTAAAATGAACTTAAAAGACAACGATGGAGAAACTCAGCTTGTTAAACAGTATAAGGCGAAGTTAAAACACAACGATGGAAAAACTCATCTGGTTAAACAGTGTAAAATGAACTTAAAACACAACGATGGAGAAACTCAGCTTGTTAAAGAGTATAAGGCGAAGTTAAAACACAACGATGGAAAAAATCATCTGGTTAAAAAGTGTAAGGTCAAGTTAAAACACAACAATGGAGAAATTCTGCTGGTTAAACTGTGCAAGGTGAAGTTAAAACACCACGATGGAGACACTCAGCTGGTTAAACAGTGTAAAGTGAAGTTAAAGCACAACGTTGGAGAAACTCAGCTGCTTAAACAGTGTAAAGTGAATTTAAAACTCAATGATGGAGAAACTCAGCTGGTTAAACAGTGTAAAATGAACTTAAAACGCAACGATGGAGAAACTCAGCTGGTTAAACAGTGTAAGGTGAAGTAAAAACACAACGATGGAGAATCTCAGATGGTTAAACAGTGTAAAGGGAATTTAAAACACCACGATGGAGAAACTCAGATGGTTAAACTGTGTAAGGTGTAGTTGAAGCACAACAATGGAGAAACTCAGCTGGGTAAACATTGCAAGGGATTTAAAACACAACGATGGATAAACTCAGCTTGTTAAACAGTATAAGGCGAAGTTAAAACACAACGATGGAGAAACTCTGCTGGTTAAACTGTGCAAGGTGAAGTTAAAACACAACGATGGAGAAACTCTGCTGGTTATACAGTGTAAAGTGAAGTTAAAATGCAACGATGGAGAAACTCAGCTGGTGAAACAGTGTAAGGTGATGTTAAAACTCAATGATCAAGAAACTCAACTTGATGAACAGTGTAAGGTGAAGTTAAACCACCACGATGGAGAAACTAGGCTGGTTAAACACTGTAAAGTGAAGTTAAAACGCTACAATGGAGATACTGCTGCTTAAACAGTGTAAGGTGAAGTTAAAACACCACGATGGGGACACTCAGCTGGTTAAACAGTGTAAGGAGAAGGTAAAACACAACTATGGAGAAACTCAGCTGGTTAAACAGTGTAAGGAGAAGTTAAAACAATGATGGAGAAACTCAGCTGGTGAAACAGTGTAAGGTGAAGTTAAAACACCACGATGGAGACACTCAGCTGGTTAAACAGTGTAAAGTGAAGTTAAAGCACAACGTTGGAGAAACTCAGCTGCTTAAACAGTGTAAAGTGAAGTTCAAACTCAATGATGGAGAAACTCAGCTGGTTAAACAGTGTAAAATGAACTTAAAACGCAACGATGGAGAAACTCAGCTGGTTAAACAGTATAAGGCAAAGTTAAAACACAACGATGGAAAAACTCATCTGGTTAAACAGTGTAAGGTGAAGTTAAAACACAACGATGGAGAAACTCTGCGGGTTAAACTGTGTAAGGTGAAGTTAAAACACAACGATGGAGAAACTCTGCTGGTTAAACTGTGTAAGGTAAAATTAAAACACAACGATGGAGAAACTCTGCTGGTTGTACAGTGTAAAGTGAAGTTAAAATGCAACGATGGAGAAACTCAGCTGGTGAAACAGTGTAAGGTGATGTTAAAACACAACGATGGAGAAACTCAGCTCGTTAAACACTGTAATGTGAAGTAAAAATGCAATGATGGAGAATCTCAGCTGGTTAAACAGTGTAAAGTGAAGTTAAAACACCACGATGGAGAAACTCAGCTGGTTGAACGGTGTAAAGTGATGTTAAAATGCAACTATGGAGAAACTCAGCTGGTTAAACAGTGTAAGGTGAAGTTAAAACACAACGATGGAAAAAATCATCTGGTTAAACAGTGTAAGGTCAAGTTAAAACACAACGATGGAGAAACTCTGCTGGTTAAATTGAGCAAGGTGAAGTTAAAACACAACGATGGAGAAACTCAGCTGGTTAAACAGTGTAAGGTGAAGTTAAAACACAAGAATGTAGAAACTACTGGTTAAACAGTGTAAGGTGAAGTTAAAACACGACGAAGGAGAAACTCAGCTGGTTAAACAGTGTAAGGAGAAGTTAAAACAATGATAGAGAAACTCAGCTGGTGAAACAGTGTAAGGTGAATTTAAAACACCACGGTGGAGAAACTCAGCTGGTTGAACGGTGTAAAGTGAAGTTAAAATGCAACGATGGAGTAACTCATCTGGTTAAAGAGTGTAAGGTGAAGTTAAAACACAATGATGGAGGAACACATTTGGTTCAACAGTGTAAAGTGTAGTGAAAACGCAACGATGGAGAAACTCAGCTGGTTAAACAGCGTAAGGTGAACTAAAAACAGAACGATGGAGAAACTAAGCTGGTTAAATAGTGTAAGGTGAAGTTAAAACTCAATGATGAAGAAACTCAACTTGATGAACAGTGTAAGGTGAAATTAAACCACCACGATGGAGAAATTAGGCTGGTTAAACACTGTAAAGTGAAGTTAAAACGCTACAATGGAGATACTGCTGGTTAAACAGTGTAAGGTGAAGTTAAAACACCACGATGGCGACACTCAGCTGGTTAAACTGTGTAAGGTGAAGTTAAAGCACATCGTTGGAGAAACTCAGCTGGTTAAACAGTGTAAAGTGAAGTTAAAACACGACGAAGGAGAAACTCAGCTGGATAAACAGTGTAAGGAGAAGTTAAAACAATGATAGAGAAACTCAGCTGGTGAAACAGTGTAAGGTGAATTTAAAACACCACGATGGAGAAACTCAGCTGGTTGAACGGTGTAAAGTGAAGTTAAAACGCAACGATGGAGAAACTGATCTGGTTAAAGAGTGTAAGGTGAAGTTAAAACACAATGATGGAGGAACTCATCTGGTTCAACAGTGTAAAGTGAAGTGAAAACGCAACGATGGAGAAACTCAGCTGGTTAAACAGCGTAAGGTGAACTAAAAACAGAACGATGGAGAAACTAAGCTGGTTAAACAGTGTAAAGTGAAGTTAAAACACCACGATGGAGAAACTCAGCTGTTCAAACAGTGTAAGGTGAAGTTGAAACACGACGAAGGAGAAACTCAGCTGTTTAAACAGTGTAAGGAGAAGTTAAAACACAACTATGGAGAAATTCAGCTGGTTAAACAGTGTAAGGAGTAGTTAAAACACCACAATGGAGTAACTCAGCTGGTTAAACAGTGTAAAGTGAAGTTAAAGCACAATGTTGGCGAAACTCAGCTGGTTACACAGTGTAAGGTGAAGTTAAAACACAACGATGGAGAATCTCAGCTGGTTAAACAGTGTAAGGTGAAGTAAAAACGCAACGATGGAGAATCTCAGCTGGTTAAACAGTGTAAAGTGAAGTTAAAACACCACGATGGAGAAACTCAGCTGGTTAAACTGTGTAAGGTGTAGTTAAAGCACAACAATGGAGAAACTCAGCTGGGTAAACATTGCAAGGGATTTAAAACACAACGATGGATAAACTCAGCTGGTTAAACAGTGTAAGGTGAAGTTAAACCACTACGATGGAGAAACTCAGCAGGTTAAACAGTGTAAAGAGAAGTTACAACACAACGATGGAGAAACTCAGCTGGTTAAACAGTGTAAGATGAAGTTAAAACACAACGATGGAGAAACTCATCTGGTTAAACAGTGTAAAATGATCTTAAAACGCAACGATGGAGAAACTCATCTGGTTAAACGGTGTAAAATGAACTTAAAACGCAACGATGGAGAAACTCATCTGGTTAAAGAGTGTAAGGTGAAGTTAAAACACAATGATGGAGGAACACATTTGGTTCAACAGTGTAAAGTGTAGTGAAAATGCAACGATGGAGAAACTCAGCTGGTTAAACAGCGTAAGGTGAACTAAAAACAGAACAATGGAGAAACTCAGCTGGTGAAACAGTGTAAGGTGATGTTAAAACTCAATGATCAAGAAACTCAACTTGATGAACAGTGTAAGGTGAAGTTAAACCACCACGATGGAGAAACTAGGCTGGTTAAACACTGTAAAGTGAAGTTAAAACGCTACAATGGAGATACTGCTGGTTAAACAGTGTAAGGTGAAGTTAAAACACAAGAATGTTGAAACTACTGGTTAAAGAGTGTAAGATCAAGTTAAAACACGACGAAGGAGAAACTCAGCTGGATAAACAGTGTAAGGAGAAGTTAAAACAATGATAGAGAAACTCAGCTGGTGAAACAGTGTAAGGTGAATTTAAAACACCACGATGGAGAAACTCAGCTGGTTAAATAGTGTAAGGTGAAGTTAAAACACGACGAAGGAGAAACTCAGCTGGTTAAACAGTGTAAGGAGAAGGTAAAACACAACTATGGAGAAACCCAGCTGGTTAAACAGTGTAAGTAGAAGTTAAAACAATGATGGAGAAACTCAGCTGGTGAAACAGTGGAAGGTGAATTTAAAACACCACGGTGGAGAAACTCAGCTGGTTGAACGGTGTAAAGTGAAGTTAAAATGCAACGATGGAGTAACTCATCTGGTTAAAGAGTGTAAGGTGAAGTTAAAACACAATGATGGAGGAACACATTTGGTTCAACAGTGTAAAGTGTAGTGAAAACGCAACGATGGAGAAACTCAGCTGGTTAAACAGCGTAAGGTGAACTAAAAACAGAACAATTGAGAAACTAAGCTGGTTAAATAGTGTAAGGTGAAGTTAAAACTCAATGATGAAGAAACTCAACTTGATGAACAGTGTAAGGTGAAATTAAACCACCACGATGGAGAAATTAGGCTGGTTAAACACTGTAAAGTGAAGTTAAAACGCTACAATGGAGATACTGCTGGTTAAACAGTGTAAGGTGAAGTTAAAACACCACGATGGCGACACTCAGCTGGTTAAACAGTGTAAGGTGAAGTTAAAGCACATCGTTGGAGATACTCAGCTGGTTAAACAGTGTAAAGTGAAGTTAAAACTCAATGATGGAGAAACTCAGCTGGTTAAACAGTGTAAAGTGAAGTTAAAACTCAATGATGGAGAAACTCAGCTGGTTAAACAGTGTAAGGTGAAGTTAAAACACAAGAATGTTGAAACTACTGGTTAAAGAGTGTAAGGTCAAGTTAAAACACGACGAAGGAGAAACTCAGCTGGATAAACAGTGTAAGGAGAAGTTAAAACAATGATAGAGAAACTCAGCTGGTGAAACAGTGTAAGGTGAATTTAAAACACCACGATGGAGAAACTCAGCTGGTTGAACGGTGTAAAGTGAAGTTAAAACGCAACGATGGAGAAACTCATCTGGTTAAAGAGTGTAACGTGAAGTTAAAACACAATGATGGAGGAACTCATCTGGTTCAACAGTGTAAAGTGAAGTGAAAACGCCACGATGGAGAAACTCAGCTGGTTAAACAGCGTAAGGTGAACTAAAAACAGAACGATGGAGAAACTAAGCTGGTTAAACAGTGTAAAGTGAAGTTAAAGCACAACATTGGAGAAACTCAGCTGGTTACACAGTGTAAGGTGAAGTTAAAACTCAACGATGGAGAAACTCAGCTTGTTAAACAGTGTAAGTTGAAGTTAAAACATGACGAAGGAGAAACTCAGCTGGTTGAACAGTGTAAGGAGAAATTAAAACACAACTATGGAGAAACTCAGCTGGTTAAACAGTGTAAGGAGAAGTTAAAACACCACGATGGAGACACTCACCTGGTTAAAAAGTGTAAAGTGAAGTTCAAGCACAACGTTGGAGAAACTCAGATGCTTAAACAGTGTAAAGTGAAGTTAAAACTCAATGATGGAGAAACTCAGCTGGTGAAACAGTGTAAAGTGAAGTTAAAACACCACGATGGAGAAACTCAGCTGGTTAAAGAGTGTAAGGTGAAGTTAAAACACGACGAAGGAGAAACTCAGCTGGTTAAACAGTGTAAGGAGAAGGTAAAACACAACTATGGAGAAACCCAGCTGGTTAAACAGTGTAAGTAGAAGTTAAAACAATGATGGAGAAACTCAGCTGGTGAAACAGCGTAAGGTGAATTTAAAACACCACGGTGGAGAAACTCAGCTGGTTGAACGGTGTAAAGTGAAGTTAAAATGCAACGATGGAGTAACTCATCTGGTTAAAGAGTGTAAGGTGAAGTTAAAACACAATGATGGAGGAACACATTTGGTTCAACAGTGTAAAGTGTAGTGAAAACGCAACGATGGAGAAACTCAGCTGGTTAAACAGCGTAAGGTGAACTAAAAACAGAACAATAGAGAAACTCAGCTGGGTAAACATTGCAAGGGATTTAAAACACAACGATGGATAAACTCAGCTGGTTAAACAGTGTAAGGTGAAGTTAAACCACTACAATGGAGAAACTCAGCAGGTTAAACAGTGTAAAGAGAAGTTACAACACAACGATGGAGAAACTCAGCTGGTTAAACAGTGTAAGATGAAGTTAAAAAACAACGATGGAGAAACTCATCTGTTTAAACAGTGTAAAATGATCTTAAAACGCAACGATGGAGAAACTCATCTGGTTAAACGGTGTAAAATGAACTTAAAACGCAACGATGGAGAAACTCATCTGGTTAAAGAGTGTAAGGTGAAGTTAAAACAGAACAATGGAGAAACTCAGCTGGTGAAACAGTGTAAGGTGATGTTAAAACTCAATGATCAAGAAACTCAACTTGATGAACAGTGTAAGGTGAAGTTAAACCACCACGATGGAGAAACTAGGCTGGTTAAACACTGTAAAGTGAAGTTAAAACGCTACAATGGAGATACTGCTGGTTACACAGTGTAAGGTGAAGTTAAAACACCACGATGGAGACACTCAGCTGGTTAAACAGTGTAAGGAGAAGGTAAAACACAACTATGGAGAAACTCAGCTGGTTAAACAGTGTAAGGAGAAGTTAAAACAATGATGGAGAAACTCAGCTGGTGAAACAGTGTAAGGTGAAGTTAAAACACCACGATGGAGACACTCAGCTGGTTAAACAGTGTAAAGTGAAGTTAAAGCACAACGTTGGAGAAACTCAGCTGCTTAAACAGTGTAAAGTGAAGTTCAAACTCAATGATGGAGAAACTCAGCTGGCTAAACAGTGTAAAATGAACTTAAAACGCAACGATGGAGAAACTCAGCTGGTTAAACAGTATAAGGCAAAGTTAAAACACAACGATGGAAAAACTCATCTGGTTAAACAGTGTAAGGTGAAGTTAAAACACAACGATGGAGAAACTCTGCGGGTTAAACTGTGTAAGGTGAAGTTAAAACACAACGATGGAGAAACTCTGCTGGTTAAACTGTGTAAGGTAAAATTAAAACACAACGATGGAGAAACTCTGCTGGTTGTACAGTGTAAAGTGAAGTTAAAATGCAACGATGGAGAAACTCAGCTGGTGAAACAGTGTAAGGTGATGTTAAAACACAACGATGGAGAAACTCAGCTCGTTAAACACTGTAATGTGAAGTAAAAATGCAATGATGGAGAATCTCAGCTGGTTAAACAGTGTAAAGTGAAGTTAAAACACCACGATGGAGAAACTCAGCTGGTTGAACGGTGTAAAGTGATGTTAAAACGCAACTATGGAGAAACTCAGCTGGTTAAACAGTGTAAGGTGAAGTTAAAACACAACGATGGAAAAAATCATCTGGTTAAACCGTGTAAGGTCAAGTTAAAACACAACGATGGAGAAACTCTGCTGGTTAAATTGAGCAAGGTGAAGTTAAAACACAACGATGGAGAAACTCAGCTGGTTAAACAGTGTAAGGTGAAGTTAAAACACAAGAATGTAGAAACTACTGGTTAAACAGTGTAAGGAGAAGTTAAAACAACGATGGAGAAACTCAGCTGGTTGAAAGGTGTAAAGTGAAGTTAAAACGCAACGATGGAGAAACTCATCTGGTTAAAGAGTGTAACGTGAAGTTAAAACACAATGATGGAGGAACTCATCTGGTTCAACAGTGTAAAGTGAAGTGAAAACGCCACGATGGAGAAACTCAGCTGGTTAAACAGCGTAAGGTGAACTAAAAACAGAACGATGGAGAAACTAAGCTGGTTAAACAGTGTAAAGTGAAGTTAAAGCACAACATTGGAGAAACTCAGCTGGTTACACAGTGTAAGGTGAAGTTAAAACTCAACGATGGAGAAACTCAGCTTGTTAAACAGTTTAAGTTGAAGTTAAAACATGACGAAGGAGAAACTCAGCTGTTTGAACAGTGTAAGGAGAAATTAAAACACAACTATGGAGAAACTCAGCTGGTTAAACAGTGTAAGGAGAAGTTAAAACACCACGATGGAGACACTCAGCTGGTTAAAAAGTGTAAAGTGAAGTTCAAGCACAACGTTGGAGAAACTCAGCTGGTGAAACAGTGTAAAGTGAAGTTAAAACACCACGATGGAGAAACTCAGCTGGTTAAAGAGTGTAAGGTGAAGTTAAAACACGACGAAGGAGAAACTCAGCTGGTTAAACAGTGTAAGGAGAAGGTAAAACACAACTATGGAGAAACCCAGCTGGTTAAACAGTGTAAGTAGAAATTAAAACAATGGTGGAGAAACTCAGCTGGTGAAACAGTGTAAGGTGAATTTAAAACACCACGGTGGAGAAACTCAGCTGGTTGAACGGTGTAAAGTGAAGTTAAAATGCAACGATGGAGTAACTCATCTGGTTAAAGAGTGTAAGGTGAAGTTAAAACACAATGATGGAGGAACACATTTGGTTCAACAGTGTAAAGTGTAGTGAAAACGCAACGATGGAGAAACTCAGCTGGTTAAACAGCGTAAGGTGAACTAAAAACAGAACAATGGAGAAACTAAGCTGGTTAAATAGTGTAAGGTGAAGTTAAAACTCAATGATGAAGAAACTCAACTTGATGAACAGTGTAAGGTGAAATTAAACCACCACGATGGAGAAATTAGGCTGGTTAAACACTGTAAAGTGAAGTTAAAACGCTACAATGGAGATACTGCTGGTTAAACAGTGTAAGGTGAAGTTAAAACACCACGATGGCGACACTCAGCTGGTTAAACAGTGTAAGGTGAAGTTAAAGCACATCGTTGGAGAAACTCAGCTGGTTAAACAGTGTAAAGTGAAGTTAAAACTCAATGATGGAGAAACTCAGCTGGTTAAACAGTGTAAAGTGAAGTTAAAACTCAATGATGGAGAAACTCAGCTGGTTAAACAGTGTAAGGTGAAGTTAAAACACAAGAATGTTGAAACTACTGGTTAAAGAGTGTAAGGTCAAGTTAAAACACGACGAAGGAGAAACTCAGCTGGATAAACAGTGTAAGGAGAAGTTAAAATAATGATAGAGAAACCCAGCTGGTGAAACAGTGTAAGGTGAATTTAAAACACTACGATGGAGAAACTCAGCTGGTTGAACGGTGTAAAGTGAAGTTAAAACGCAACGATGGAGAAACTCATCTGGTTAAAGAGTGTAACGTGAAGTTAAAACACAATGATGGAGGAACTCATCTGGTTCAACAGTGTAAAGTGAAGTGAAAACGCCACGATGGAGAAACTCAGCTGGTGAAACAGCGTAAGGTGAACTAAAAACAGAACAATGGAGAAACTAAGCTGGCTAAACAGTGTAAAGTGAAGTTAAAGCACAACATTGGAGAAACTCAGCTGGTTACACAGTGTAAGGTGAAGTTAAAACTCAACGATGGAGAAACTCAGCTTGTTAAACAGTGTAAGTTGAAGTTAAAACATGACGAAGGAGAAACTCAGCTGGTTGAACAGTGTAAGGAGAAATTAAAACACAACTATGGGGAAACTCAGCTGGTTAAACAGTGTAAGGAGAAGTTAAAACACAACTATGGAGAAATTCAGCTGGTTAAACAGTGTAAGGAGTAGTTAAAACACCACAATGGAGAAACTCAGCTTGTTAAACAGTGTAAGTTGAAGTTAAAACATGACGAAGGAGAAACTCAGCTGGTTGAACAGTGTAAGGAGAAGTTAAAACACCACGATGGAGACACTCACCTGGTTAAAAAGTGTAAAGTGAAGTTCAAGCACAACGTTGGAGAAACTCAGATGCTTAAACAGTGTAAAGTGAAGTTAAAACTCAATGATGGAGAAACTCAGCTGGTGAAACAGTGTAAGGTGAAGTTAAAACACCACGATGGAGACACTCAGCTGGTTAAACAGTGTAAGGAGAAGGTAAAACACAACTATGGAGAAACTCAGCTGGTTAAACAGTGTAAGGAGAAGTTAAAACAATGATGGAGAAACTCAGCTGGTGAAACAGTGTAAGGTGAAGTTAAAAAACAACGATGGAGAAACTCATCTGTTTAAACAGTGTAAAATGATCTTAAAACGCAACGATGGAGAAACTCATCTGGTTAAACGGTGTAAAATGAACTTAAAACGCAACGATGGAGAAACTCATCTGGTTAAAGAGTGTAAGGTGAAGTTAAAACAGAACAATGGAGAAACTCAGCTGGTGAAACAGTGTAAGGTGATGTTAAAACTCAATGATCAAGAAACTCAACTTGATGAACAGTGTAAGGTGAAGTTAAACCACCACGATGGAGAAACTAGGCTGGTTAAACACTGTAAAGTGAAGTTAAAACGCTACAATGGAGATACTGCTGGTTACACAGTGTAAGGTGAAGTTAAAACACCACGATGGAGACACTCAGCTGGTTAAACAGTGTAAGGAGAAGGTAAAACACAACTATGGAGAAACTCAGCTGGTTAAACAGTGTAAGGAGAAGTTAAAACAATGATGGAGAAACTCAGCTGGTGAAACAGTGTAAGGTGAAGTTAAAACACCACGATGGAGACACTCAGCTGGTTAAACAGTGTAAAGTGAAGTTAAAGCACAACGTTGGAGAAACTCAGCTGCTTAAACAGTGTAAAGTGAAGTTCAAACTCAATGATGGAGAAACTCAGCTGGCTAAACAGTGTAAAATGAACTTAAAACGCAACGATGGAGAAACTCAGCTGGTTAAACAGTATAAGGCAAAGTTAAAACACAACGATGGAAAAACTCATCTGGTTAAACAGTGTAAGGTGAAGTTAAAACACAACGATGGAGAAACTCTGCGGGTTAAACTGTGTAAGGTGAAGTTAAAACACAACGATGGAGAAACTCTGCTGGTTAAACTGTGTAAGGTAAAATTAAAACACAACGATGGAGAAACTCTGCTGGTTGTACAGTGTAAAGTGAAGTTAAAATGCAACGATGGAGAAACTCAGCTGGTGAAACAGTGTAAGGTGATGTTAAAACACAACGATGGAGAAACTCAGCTCGTTAAACACTGTAATGTGAAGTAAAAATGCAATGATGGAGAATCTCAGCTGGTTAAACAGTGTAAAGTGAAGTTAAAACACCACGATGGAGAAACTCAGCTGGTTGAACGGTGTAAAGTGATGTTAAAACGCAACTATGGAGAAACTCAGCTGGTTAAACAGTGTAAGGTGAAGTTAAAACACAACGATGGAAAAAATCATCTGGTTAAACCGTGTAAGGTCAAGTTAAAACACAACGATGGAGAAACTCTGCTGGTTAAATTGAGCAAGGTGAAGTTAAAACACAACGATGGAGAAACTCAGCTGGTTAAACAGTGTAAGGTGAAGTTAAAACACAAGAATGTAGAAACTACTGGTTAAACAGTGTAAGGAGAAGTTAAAACAATGATAGAGAAACTCAGCTGGTGAAACAGTGTAAGGTGAATTTAAAACACAACGATGGAGAAACTCAGCTGGTTGAAAGGTGTAAAGTGAAGTTAAAACGCAACGATGGAGAAACTCATCTGGTTAAAGAGTGTAACGTGAAGTTAAAACACAATGATGGAGGAACTCATCTGGTTCAACAGTGTAAAGTGAAGTGAAAACGCCACGATGGAGAAACTCAGCTGGTTAAACAGCGTAAGGTGAACTAAAAACAGAACGATGGAGAAACTAAGCTGGTTAAACAGTGTAAAGTGAAGTTAAAGCACAACATTGGAGAAACTCAGCTGGTTACACAGTGTAAGGTGAAGTTAAAACTCAACGATGGAGAAACTCAGCTTGTTAAACAGTTTAAGTTGAAGTTAAAACATGACGAAGGAGAAACTCAGCTGTTTGAACAGTGTAAGGAGAAATTAAAACACAACTATGGAGAAACTCAGCTGGTTAAACAGTGTAAGGAGAAGTTAAAACACCACGATGGAGACACTCAGCTGGTTAAAAAGTGTAAAGTGAAGTTCAAGCACAACGTTGGAGAAACTCAGCTGGTGAAACAGTGTAAGGTGAATTTAAAACACCACGATGGAGAAACTCAGCTGGTTAAATAGTGTAAGGTGAAGTTAAAACACGACGAAGGAGAAACTCAGCTGGTTAAACAGTGTAAGGAGAAGGTAAAACACAACTATGGAGAAACCCAGCTGGTTAAACATTGTAAGTAGAAGTTAAAACAATGATGGAGAAACTCAGCTGGTGAAACAGTGGAAGGTGAATTTAAAACACCACGGTGGAGAAACTCAGCTGGTTGAACGGTGTAAAGTGAAGTTAAAATGCAACGATGGAGTAACTCATCTGGTTAAAGAGTGTAAGGTGAAGTTAAAACACAATGATGGAGGAACACATTTGGTTCAACAGTGTAAAGTGTAGTGAAAACGCAACGATGGAGAAACTCAGCTGGTTAAACAGCGTAAGGTGAACTAAAAACAGAACAATTGAGAAACTAAGCTGGTTAAATAGTGTAAGGTGAAGTTAAAACTCAATGATGAAGAAACTCAACTTGATGAACAGTGTAAGGTGAAATTAAACCACCACGATGGAGAAATTAGGCTGGTTAAACACTGTAAAGTGAAGTTAAAACGCTACAATGGAGATACTGCTGGTTAAACAGTGTAAGGTGAAGTTAAAACACCACGATGGCGACACTCAGCTGGTTAAACAGTGTAAGGTGAAGTTAAAGCACATCGTTGGAGATACTCAGCTGGTTAAACAGTGTAAAGTGAAGTTAAAACTCAATGATGGAGAAACTCAGCTGGTTAAACAGTGTAAAGTGAAGTTAAAACTCAATGATGGAGAAACTCAGCTGGTTAAACAGTGTAAGGTGAAGTTAAAACACAAGAATGTTGAAACTACTGGTTAAAGAGTGTAAGGTCAAGTTAAAACACGACGAAGGAGAAACTCAGCTGGATAAACAGTGTAAGGAGAAGTTAAAACAATGATAGAGAAACTCAGCTGGTGAAACAGTGTAAGGTGAATTTAAAACACCACGATGGAGAAACTCAGCTGGTTGAACGGTGTAAAGTGAAGTTAAAACGCAACGATGGAGAAACTCATCTGGTTAAAGAGTGTAACGTGAAGTTAAAACACAATGATGGAGGAACTCATCTGGTTCAACAGTGTAAAGTGAAGTGAAAACGCCACGATGGAGAAACTCAGCTGGTTAAACAGCGTAAGGTGAACTAAAAACAGAACGATGGAGAAACTAAGCTGGTTAAACAGTGTAAAGTGAAGTTAAAGCACAACATTGGAGAAACTCAGCTGGTTACACAGTGTAAGGTGAAGTTAAAACTCAACGATGGAGAAACTCAGCTTGTTAAACAGTGTAAGTTGAAGTTAAAACATGACGAAGGAGAAACTCAGCTGGTTGAACAGTGTAAGGAGAAATTAAAACACAACTATGGAGAAACTCAGCTGGTTAAACAGTGTAAGGAGAAGTTAAAACACCACGATGGAGACACTCACCTGGTTAAAAAGTGTAAAGTGAAGTTCAAGCACAACGTTGGAGAAACTCAGATGCTTAAACAGTGTAAAGTGAAGTTAAAACTCAATGATGGAGAAACTCAGCTGGTGAAACAGTGTAAAGTGAAGTTAAAACACCACGATGGAGAAACTCAGCTGGTTAAAGAGTGTAAGGTGAAGTTAAAACACGACGAAGGAGAAACTCAGCTGGTTAAACAGTGTAAGGAGAAGGTAAAACACAACTATGGAGAAACCCAGCTGGTTAAACAGTGTAAGTAGAAGTTAAAACAATGATGGAGAAACTCAGCTGGTGAAACAGCGTAAGGTGAATTTAAAACACCACGGTGGAGAAACTCAGCTGGTTGAACGGTGTAAAGTGAAGTTAAAATGCAACGATGGAGTAACTCATCTGGTTAAAGAGTGTAAGGTGAAGTTAAAACACAATGATGGAGGAACACATTTGGTTCAACAGTGTAAAGTGTAGTGAAAACGCAACGATGGAGAAACTCAGCTGGTTAAACAGCGTAAGGTGAACTAAAAACAGAACAATAGAGAAACTCAGCTGGGTAAACATTGCAAGGGATTTAAAACACAACGATGGATAAACTCAGCTGGTTAAACAGTGTAAGGTGAAGTTAAACCACTACAATGGAGAAACTCAGCAGGTTAAACAGTGTAAAGAGAAGTTACAACACAACGATGGAGAAACTCAGCTGGTTAAACAGTGTAAGATGAAGTTAAAAAACAACGATGGAGAAACTCATCTGTTTAAACAGTGTAAAATGATCTTAAAACGCAACGATGGAGAAACTCATCTGGTTAAACGGTGTAAAATGAACTTAAAACGCAACGATGGAGAAACTCATCTGGTTAAAGAGTGTAAGGTGAAGTTAAAACAGAACAATGGAGAAACTCAGCTGGTGAAACAGTGTAAGGTGATGTTAAAACTCAATGATCAAGAAACTCAACTTGATGAACAGTGTAAGGTGAAGTTAAACCACCACGATGGAGAAACTAGGCTGGTTAAACACTGTAAAGTGAAGTTAAAACGCTACAATGGAGATACTGCTGGTTACACAGTGTAAGGTGAAGTTAAAACACCACGATGGAGACACTCAGCTGGTTAAACAGTGTAAGGAGAAGGTAAAACACAACTATGGAGAAACTCAGCTGGTTAAACAGTGTAAGGAGAAGTTAAAACAATGATGGAGAAACTCAGCTGGTGAAACAGTGTAAGGTGAAGTTAAAACACCACGATGGAGACACTCAGCTGGTTAAACAGTGTAAAGTGAAGTTAAAGCACAACGTTGGAGAAACTCAGCTGCTTAAACAGTGTAAAGTGAAGTTCAAACTCAATGATGGAGAAACTCAGCTGGCTAAACAGTGTAAAATGAACTTAAAACGCAACGATGGAGAAACTCAGCTGGTTAAACAGTATAAGGCAAAGTTAAAACACAACGATGGAAAAACTCATCTGGTTAAACAGTGTAAGGTGAAGTTAAAACACAACGATGGAGAAACTCTGCGGGTTAAACTGTGTAAGGTGAAGTTAAAACACAACGATGGAGAAACTCTGCTGGTTAAACTGTGTAAGGTAAAATTAAAACACAACGATGGAGAAACTCTGCTGGTTGTACAGTGTAAAGTGAAGTTAAAATGCAACGATGGAGAAACTCAGCTGGTGAAACAGTGTAAGGTGATGTTAAAACACAACGATGGAGAAACTCAGCTCGTTAAACACTGTAATGTGAAGTAAAAATGCAATGATGGAGAATCTCAGCTGGTTAAACAGTGTAAAGTGAAGTTAAAACACCACGATGGAGAAACTCAGCTGGTTGAACGGTGTAAAGTGATGTTAAAACGCAACTATGGAGAAACTCAGCTGGTTAAACAGTGTAAGGTGAAGTTAAAACACAACGATGGAAAAAATCATCTGGTTAAACCGTGTAAGGTCAAGTTAAAACACAACGATGGAGAAACTCTGCTGGTTAAATTGAGCAAGGTGAAGTTAAAACACAACGATGGAGAAACTCAGCTGGTTAAACAGTGTAAGGTGAAGTTAAAACACAAGAATGTAGAAACTACTGGTTAAACAGTGTAAGGAGAAGTTAAAACAATGATAGAGAAACTCAGCTGGTGAAACAGTGTAAGGTGAATTTAAAACACAACGATGGAGAAACTCAGCTGGTTGAAAGGTGTAAAGTGAAGTTAAAACGCAACGATGGAGAAACTCATCTGGTTAAAGAGTGTAACGTGAAGTTAAAACACAATGATGGAGGAACTCATCTGGTTCAACAGTGTAAAGTGAAGTGAAAACGCCACGATGGAGAAACTCAGCTGGTTAAACAGCGTAAGGTGAACTAAAAACAGAACGATGGAGAAACTAAGCTGGTTAAACAGTGTAAAGTGAAGTTAAAGCACAACATTGGAGAAACTCAGCTGGTTACACAGTGTAAGGTGAAGTTAAAACTCAACGATGGAGAAACTCAGCTTGTTAAACAGTTTAAGTTGAAGTTAAAACATGACGAAGGAGAAACTCAGCTGTTTGAACAGTGTAAGGAGAAATTAAAACACAACTATGGAGAAACTCAGCTGGTTAAACAGTGTAAGGAGAAGTTAAAACACCACGATGGAGACACTCAGCTGGTTAAAAAGTGTAAAGTGAAGTTCAAGCACAACGTTGGAGAAACTCAGCTGGTGAAACAGTGTAAAGTGAAGTTAAAACACCACGATGGAGAAACTCAGCTGGTTAAAGAGTGTAAGGTGAAGTTAAAACACGACGAAGGAGAAGTTCAGCTGGTTAAACAGTGTAAGGAGAAGGTAAAACACAACTATGGAGAAACCCAGCTGGTTAAACAGTGTAAGTAGAAATTAAAACAATGGTGGAGAAACTCAGCTGGTGAAACAGTGTAAGGTGAATTTAAAACACCACGGTGGAGAAACTCAGCTGGTTGAACGGTGTAAAGTGAAGTTAAAATGCAACGATGGAGTAACTCATCTGGTTAAAGAGTGTAAGGTGAAGTTAAAACACAATGATGGAGGAACACATTTGGTTCAACAGTGTAAAGTGTAGTGAAAACGCAACGATGGAGAAACTCAGCTGGTTAAACAGCGTAAGGTGAACTAAAAACAGAACAATGGAGAAACTAAGCTGGTTAAATAGTGTAAGGTGAAGTTAAAACTCAATGATGAAGAAACTCAACTTGATGAACAGTGTAAGGTGAAATTAAACCACCACGATGGAGAAATTAGGCTGGTTAAACACTGTAAAGTGAAGTTAAAACGCTACAATGGAGATACTGCTGGTTAAACAGTGTAAGGTGAAGTTAAAACACCACGTTGGCGACACTCAGCTGGTTAAACAGTGTAAGGTGAAGTTAAAGCACATCGTTGGAGAAACTCAGCTGGTTAAACAGTGTAAAGTGAAGTTAAAACTCAATGATGGAGAAACTCAGCTGGTTAAACAGTGTAAAGTGAAGTTAAAACTCAATGATGGAGAAACTCAGCTGGTTAAACAGTGTAAGGTGAAGTTAAAACACAAGAATGTTGAAACTACTGGTTAAAGAGTGTAAGGTCAAGTTAAAACACGACGAAGGAGAAACTCAGCTGGATAAACAGTGTAAGGAGAAGTTAAAATAATGATAGAGAAACCCAGCTGGTGAAACAGTGTAAGGTGAATTTAAAACACCACGATGGAGAAACTCAGCTGGTTGAACGGTGTAAAGTGAAGTTAAAACGCAACGATGGAGAAACTCATCTGGTTAAAGAGTGTAACGTGAAGTTAAAACACAATGATGGAGGAACTCATCTGGTTCAACAGTGTAAAGTGAAGTGAAAACGCCACGATGGAGAAACTCAGCTGGTGAAACAGCGTAAGGTGAACTAAAAACAGAACAATGGAGAAACTAAGCTGGCTAAACAGTGTAAAGTGAAGTTAAAGCACAACATTGGAGAAACTCAGCTGGTTACACAGTGTAAGGTGAAGTTAAAACTCAACGATGGAGAAACTCAGCTTGTTAAACAGTGTAAGTTGAAGTTAAAACATGACGAAGGAGAAACTCAGCTGGTTGAACAGTGTAAGGAGAAATTAAAACACAACTATGGGGAAACTCAGCTGGTTAAACAGTGTAAGGAGAAGTTAAAACACAACTATGGAGAAATTCAGCTGGTTAAACAGTGTAAGGAGTAGTTAAAACACCACAATGGAGAAACTCAGCTTGTTAAACAGTGTAAGTTGAAGTTAAAACATGACGAAGGAGAAACTCAGCTGGTTGAACAGTGTAAGGAGAAGTTAAAACACCACGATGGAGACACTCACCTGGTTAAAAAGTGTAAAGTGAAGTTCAAGCACAACGTTGGAGAAACTCAGATGCTTAAACAGTGTAAAGTGAAGTTAAAACTCAATGATGGAGAAACTCAGCTGGTGAAACAGTGTAAGGTGAAGTTAAAACACCACGATGGAGACACTCAGCTGGTTAAACAGTGTAAGGAGAAGGTAAAACACAACTATGGAGAAACTCAGCTGGTTAAACAGTGTAAGGAGAAGTTAAAACAATGATGGAGAAACTCAGCTGGTGAAACAGTGTAAGGTGAAGTTAAAAAACAACGATGGAGAAACTCATCTGTTTAAACAGTGTAAAATGATCTTAAAACGCAACGATGGAGAAACTCATCTGGTTAAACGGTGTAAAATGAACTTAAAACGCAACGATGGAGAAACTCATCTGGTTAAAGAGTGTAAGGTGAAGTTAAAACAGAACAATGGAGAAACTCAGCTGGTGAAACAGTGTAAGGTGATGTTAAAACTCAATGATCAAGAAACTCAACTTGATGAACAGTGTAAGGTGAAGTTAAACCACCACGATGGAGAAACTAGGCTGGTTAAACACTGTAAAGTGAAGTTAAAACGCTACAATGGAGATACTGCTGGTTACACAGTGTAAGGTGAAGTTAAAACACCACGATGGAGACACTCAGCTGGTTAAACAGTGTAAGGAGAAGGTAAAACACAACTATGGAGAAACTCAGCTGGTTAAACAGTGTAAGGAGAAGTTAAAACAATGATGGAGAAACTCAGCTGGTGAAACAGTGTAAGGTGAAGTTAAAACACCACGATGGAGACACTCAGCTGGTTAAACAGTGTAAAGTGAAGTTAAAGCACAACGTTGGAGAAACTCAGCTGCTTAAACAGTGTAAAGTGAAGTTCAAACTCAATGATGGAGAAACTCAGCTGGCTAAACAGTGTAAAATGAACTTAAAACGCAACGATGGAGAAACTCAGCTGGTTAAACAGTATAAGGCAAAGTTAAAACACAACGATGGAAAAACTCATCTGGTTAAACAGTGTAAGGTGAAGTTAAAACACAACGATGGAGAAACTCTGCGGGTTAAACTGTGTAAGGTGAAGTTAAAACACAACGATGGAGAAACTCTGCTGGTTAAACTGTGTAAGGTAAAATTAAAACACAACGATGGAGAAACTCTGCTGGTTGTACAGTGTAAAGTGAAGTTAAAATGCAACGATGGAGAAACTCAGCTGGTGAAACAGTGTAAGGTGATGTTAAAACACAACGATGGAGAAACTCAGCTCGTTAAACACTGTAATGTGAAGTAAAAATGCAATGATGGAGAATCTCAGCTGGTTAAACAGTGTAAAGTGAAGTTAAAACACCACGATGGAGAAACTCAGCTGGTTGAACGGTGTAAAGTGATGTTAAAACGCAACTATGGAGAAACTCAGCTGGTTAAACAGTGTAAGGTGAAGTTAAAACACAACGATGGAAAAAATCATCTGGTTAAACCGTGTAAGGTCAAGTTAAAACACAACGATGGAGAAACTCTGCTGGTTAAATTGAGCAAGGTGAAGTTAAAACACAACGATGGAGAAACTCAGCTGGTTAAACAGTGTAAGGTGAAGTTAAAACACAAGAATGTAGAAACTACTGGTTAAACAGTGTAAGGAGAAGTTAAAACAATGATAGAGAAACTCAGCTGGTGAAACAGTGTAAGGTGAATTTAAAACACAACGATGGAGAAACTCAGCTGGTTGAAAGGTGTAAAGTGAAGTTAAAACGCAACGATGGAGAAACTCATCTGGTTAAAGAGTGTAACGTGAAGTTAAAACACAATGATGGAGGAACTCATCTGGTTCAACAGTGTAAAGTGAAGTGAAAACGCCACGATGGAGAAACTCAGCTGGTTAAACAGCGTAAGGTGAACTAAAAACAGAACGATGGAGAAACTAAGCTGGTTAAACAGTGTAAAGTGAAGTTAAAGCACAACATTGGAGAAACTCAGCTGGTTACACAGTGTAAGGTGAAGTTAAAACTCAACGATGGAGAAACTCAGCTTGTTAAACAGTTTAAGTTGAAGTTAAAACATGACGAAGGAGAAACTCAGCTGTTTGAACAGTGTAAGGAGAAATTAAAACACAACTATGGAGAAACTCAGCTGGTTAAACAGTGTAAGGAGAAGTTAAAACACCACGATGGAGACACTCAGCTGGTTAAAAAGTGTAAAGTGAAGTTCAAGCACAACGTTGGAGAAACTCAGCTGGTGAAACAGTGTAAAGTGAAGTTAAAACACCACGATGGAGAAACTCAGCTGGTTAAAGAGTGTAAGGTGAAGTTAAAACACGACGAAGGAGAAACTCAGCTGGTTAAACAGTGTAAGGAGAAGGTAAAACACAACTATGGAGAAACCCAGCTGGTTAAACAGTGTAAGTAGAAATTAAAACAATGGTGGAGAAACTCAGCTGGTGAAACAGTGTAAGGTGAATTTAAAACACCACGGTGGAGAAACTCAGCTGGTTGAACGGTGTAAAGTGAAGTTAAAATGCAACGATGGAGTAACTCATCTGGTTAAAGAGTGTAAGGTGAAGTTAAAACACAATGATGGAGGAACACATTTGGTTCAACAGTGTAAAGTGTAGTGAAAACGCAACGATGGAGAAACTCAGCTGGTTAAACAGCGTAAGGTGAACTAAAAACAGAACAATGGAGAAACTAAGCTGGTTAAATAGTGTAAGGTGAAGTTAAAACTCAATGATGAAGAAACTCAACTTGATGAACAGTGTAAGGTGAAATTAAACCACCACGATGGAGAAATTAGGCTGGTTAAACACTGTAAAGTGAAGTTAAAACGCTACAATGGAGATACTGCTGGTTAAACAGTGTAAGGTGAAGTTAAAACACCACGATGGCGACACTCAGCTGGTTAAACAGTGTAAGGTGAAGTTAAAGCACATCGTTGGAGAAACTCAGCTGGTTAAACAGTGTAAAGTGAAGTTAAAACTCAATGATGGAGAAACTCAGCTGGTTAAACAGTGTAAAGTGAAGTTAAAACTCAATGATGGAGAAACTCAGCTGGTTAAACAGTGTAAGGTGAAGTTAAAACACAAGAATGTTGAAACTACTGGTTAAAGAGTGTAAGGTCAAGTTAAAACACGACGAAGGAGAAACTCAGCTGGATAAACAGTGTAAGGAGAAGTTAAAATAATGATAGAGAAACCCAGCTGGTGAAACAGTGTAAGGTGAATTTAAAACACCACGATGGAGAAACTCAGCTGGTTGAACGGTGTAAAGTGAAGTTAAAACGCAACGATGGAGAAACTCATCTGGTTAAAGAGTGTAACGTGAAGTTAAAACACAATGATGGAGGAACTCATCTGGTTCAACAGTGTAAAGTGAAGTGAAAACGCCACGATGGAGAAACTCAGCTGGTGAAACAGCGTAAGGTGAACTAAAAACAGAACAATGGAGAAACTAAGCTGGCTAAACAGTGTAAAGTGAAGTTAAAGCACAACATTGGAGAAACTCAGCTGGTTACACAGTGTAAGGTGAAGTTAAAACTCAACGATGGAGAAACTCAGCTTGTTAAACAGTGTAAGTTGAAGTTAAAACATGACGAAGGAGAAACTCAGCTGGTTGAACAGTGTAAGGAGAAATTAAAACACAACTATGGGGAAACTCAGCTGGTTAAACAGTGTAAGGAGAAGTTAAAACACAACTATGGAGAAATTCAGCTGGTTAAACAGTGTAAGGAGTAGTTAAAACACCACAATGGAGAAACTCAGCTTGTTAAACAGTGTAAGTTGAAGTTAAAACATGACGAAGGAGAAACTCAGCTGGTTGAACAGTGTAAGGAGAAGTTAAAACACCACGATGGAGACACTCACCTGGTTAAAAAGTGTAAAGTGAAGTTCAAGCACAACGTTGGAGAAACTCAGATGCTTAAACAGTGTAAAGTGAAGTTAAAACTCAATGATGGAGAAACTCAGCTGGTGAAACAGTGTAAGGTGAAGTTAAAACACCACGATGGAGACACTCAGCTGGTTAAACAGTGTAAGGAGAAGGTAAAACACAACTATGGAGAAACTCAGCTGGTTAAACAGTGTAAGGAGAAGTTAAAACAATGATGGAGAAACTCAGCTGGTGAAACAGTGTAAGGTGAAGTTAAAACACCACGATGGAGACACTCAGCTGGTTAAACAGTGTAAAGTGAAGTTAAAGCACAACGTTGGAGAAACTCAGCTGCTTAAACAGTGTAAAGTGAAGTTCAAACTCAATGATTGAGAAACTCAGCTGGTTAAACAGTGTAAAATGAACTTAAAACGCAACGATGGAGAAACTCAGCTGGTTAAACAGTATAAGGCAAAGTTAAAACACAACGATGGAAAAACTCATCTGGTTAAACAGTGTAAGGTGAAGTTAAAACACAACGATGGAGAAACTCTGCGGGTTAAACTGTGTAAGGTGAAGTTAAAACACAACGATGGAGAAACTCTGCTGGTTAAACTGTGTAAAGTGAAGTTAAAACTCAATGATGGAGAAACTCAGCTGGTTCAACAGTGTAAGGTGAAGTTAAAACACAAGAATGTTGAAACTACTGGTTAAAGAGTGTAAGATCAAGTTAAAACACGACGAAGGAGAAACTCAGCTGGATAAACAGTGTAAGGAGAAGTTAAAACAATGATAGAGAAACTCAGCTGGTGAAACAGTGTAAGGTGAATTTAAAACACCACGATGGAGAAACTCAGCTGGTAGAACGGTGTAAAGTGAAGTTAAAACGCAACGATGGAGAAACTGATCTGGTTAAAGAGTGTAAGGTGAAGTTAAAACACAATGATGGAGGAACTCATCTGGTTCAACAGTGTAAAGTGAAGTGAAAACGCAACGATGGAGAAACTCAGCTGGTTAAACAGCGTAAGGTGAACTAAAAACAGAACGATGGAGAAACTAAGCTGGTTAAACAGTGTAAAGTGAAGTTAAAACACCACGATGGAGAAACTCAGCTGTTTAAACAGTGTAAGGTGAAGTTGAAACACGACGAAGGAGAAACTCAGCTGTTTAAACAGTGTAAGGAGAAGTTAAAACACAACTATGGAGAAATTCAGCTGGTTAAACAGTGTAAGGAGTAGTTAAAACACCACAATGGAGTAACTCAGCTGGTTAAACAGTGTAAAGTGAAGTTAAAGCACAATGTTGGCGAAACTCAGCTGGTTACACAGTGTAAGGTGAAGTTAAAACACAACGATGGAGAAACGCAGCTGGTTAAACAGTGTAAGGTGAAGTAAAAACGCAACGATGGAGAATCTCAGCTGGTTAAACAGTGTAAAGTGAAGTTAAAACACCACGATGGAGAAACTCAGCTGGTTAAACTGTGTAAGGTGTAGTTAAAGCACAACAATGGAGAAACTCAGCTGGGTAAACATTGCAAGGGATTTAAAACACAACGATGGATAAACTCAGCTGGTTAAACAGTGTAAGGTGAAGTTAAACCACTACGATGGAGAAACTCAGCAGGTTAAACAGTGTAAAGAGAAGTTACAACACAACGATGGAGAAACTCAGCTGGTTAAACAGTGTAAGATGAAGTTAAAACACAACGATGGAGAAACTCATCTGGTTAAACAGTGTAAAATGATCTTAAAACGCAACGATGGAGAAACTCATCTGGTTAAACGGTGTAAAATGAACTTAAAACGCAACGATGGAGAAACTCATCTGGTTAAAGAGTGTAAGGTGAAGTTAAAACACAATGATGGAGGAACACATTTGGTTCAACAGTGTAAAGTGTAGTGAAAATGCAACGATGGAGAAACTCAGCTGGTTAAACAGCGTAAGGTGAACTAAAAACAGAACAATGGAGAAACTCAGCTGGTGAAACAGTGTAAGGTGATGTTAAAACTCAATGATCAAGAAACTCAACTTGATGAACAGTGTAAGGTGAAGTTAAACCACCACGATGGAGAAACTAGGCTGGTTAAACACTGTAAAGTGAAGTTAAAACGCTACAATGGAGATACTGCTGGTTAAACAGTGTAAGGTGAAGTTAAAACACAAGAATGTTGAAACTACTGGTTAAAGAGTGTAAGATCAAGTTAAAACACGACGAAGGAGAAACTTAGCTGGATAAACAGTGTAAGGAGAAGTTAAAACAATGATAGAGAAACTCAGCTGGTTGAACAGTGTAAGGAGAAATTAAAACACAACTATGGAGAAACTCATCTGGTTAAACAGTGTAAGGAGAAGTTAAAACACCACGATGGAGACACTCACCTGGTTAAAAAGTGTAAAGTGAAGTTCAAGCACAACGTTGGAGAAACTCAGATGCTTAAACAGTGTAAAGTGAATTTAAAACTCAATGATGGAGAAACTCAGCTGGTGAAACAGTGTAAAGTGAAGTTAAAACACCACGATGGAGAAACTCAGCTGGTTAAAGAGTGTAAGGTGAAGTTAAAACACGACGAAGGAGAAACTCAGCTTGTTAAACAGTGTAAGGAGAAGGTAAAACACAACTATGGAGAAACCCAGCTGGTTAAACAGTGTAAGTAGAAGTTAAAACAATGATGGAGAAACTCAGCTGGTGAAACAGTGTAAGGTGAATTTAAAACACCACGGTGGAGAAACTCAGCTGGTTGAACGGTGTAAAGTGAAGTTAAAATGCAACGATGGAGTAACTCATCTGGTTAAAGAGTGTAAGGTGAAGTTAAAACACAATGATGGAGGAACACATTTGGTTCAACAGTGTAAATTGTAGTGAAAACGCAATGATGGAGAAACTCAGCTGGTTAAACAGCGTAAGGTGAACTAAAAAGAGAACAATGGAGAAACTAAGCTGGTTAAATAGTGTAAGGTGAAGTTAAAACTCAATGATGAAGAAACTCAATTTGATGAACAGTGTAAGGTGAAATTAAACCACCACGATGGAGAAATTAGGCTGGTTAAACACTGTAAAGTGAAGTTAAAACGCTACAATGGAGATACTGCTGGTTAAACAGTGTAAGGTGAAGTTAAAACACCACGATGGCGACACTCAGCTGGTTAAACAGTGTAAGGTGAAGTTAAAGCACATCGTTGGAGAAACTCAGCTGGTTAAACAGTGTAAAGTGAAGTTAAAACTCAATGATGGAGAAACTCAGCTGGTTAAACAGTGTAAAGTGAAGTTAAAACTCAATGATGGAGAAACTCAGCTGGTTAAACAGTGTAAGGTGAAGTTAAAACACAAGAATGTTGAAACTACTGGTTAAAGAGTGTAAGATCAAGTTAAAACATGACGAAGGAGAAACTCAGCTGGATAAACAGTGTAAGGAGAAGTTAAAACAATGATAGAGAAACTCAGCTGGTGAAACAGTGTAAGGTGAATTTAAAACACCACGATGGAGAAACTCAAATGGTTGAACGGTGTAAAGTGAAGTTAAAACGCAACGATGGAGAAACTGATCTGGTTAAAGAGTGTAAGGTGAAGTTAAAACACAATGATGGAGGAACTCATCTGGTTCAACAGTGTAAAGTGAAGTGAAAACGCAACGATGGAGAAACTCAGCTGGTTAAACAGCGTAAGGTGAACTAAAAACAGAACGATGGAGAAACTAAGCTGGTTAAACAGTGTAAAGTGAAGTTAAAACACCACGATGGAGAAACTCAGCTGTTTAAACAGTGTAAGGTGAAGTTGAAACACGACGAAGGAGAAACTCAGCTGTTTAAACAGTGTAAGGAGAAGTTAAAACACAACTATGGAGAAATTCAGCTGGTTAAACAGTGTAAGGAGTAGTTAAAACACCACAATGGAGTAACTCAGCTGGTTAAACAGTGTAAAGTGAAGTTAAAGCACAATGTTGGCGAAACTCAGCTGGTTACACAGTGTAAGGTGAAGTTAAAACACAACGATGGAGAAACTCAGCTGGTTAAACAGTGTAAGGTGAAGTAAAAACACAACATTGGAGAAACTCAGCTGGTTACACAGTGTAAGGTGAAGTTAAAACTCAACGATGGAGAAACTCAGCTTGTTAAACAGTTTAAGTTGAAGTTAAAACATGACGAAGGAGAAACTCAGCTGTTTGAACAGTGTAAGGAGAAATTAAAACACAACTATGGAGAAACTCAGCTAGTTAAACAGTGTAAGGAGAAGTTAAAACACCACGATGGAGACACTCAGCTGGTTAAAAAGTGTAAAGTGAAGTTCAAGCACAACGTTGGAGAAACTCAGCTGGTGAAACAGTGTAAAGTGAAGTTAAAACACCACGATGGAGAAACTCAGCTGGTTAAAGAGTGTAAGGTGAAGTTAAAACACGACGAAGGAGAAACTCAGCTGGTTAAACAGTGTAAGGAGAAGGTAAAACACAACTATGGAGAAACCCAGCTGGTTAAACAGTGTAAGTAGAAATTAAAACAATGATGGAGAAACTCAGCTGGTGAAACAGTGTAAGGTGAATTTAAAACACCACGGTGGAGAAACTCAGCTGGTTGAACGGTGTAAAGTGAAGTTAAAATGCAACGATGGAGTAACTCATCTGGTTAAAGAGTGTAAGGTGAAGTTAAAACACAATGATGGAGGAACACATTTGGTTCAACAGTGTAAAGTGTAGTGAAAACGCAACGATGGAGAAACTCAGCTGGTTAAACAGTGTAAAGTGAAGTTAAAACACCACGATGGAGAAACTCAGCTGGTTAAACTGTGTAAGGTGTAGTTAAAGCACAACAATGGAGAAACTCAGCTGGGTAAACATTGCAAGGGATTTAAAACACAACGATGGATAAACTCAGCTGGTTAAACAGTGTAAGGTGAAGTTAAACCACTACGATGGAGAAACTCAGCAGGTTAAACAGTGTAAAGAGAAGTTACAACACAACGATGGAGAAACTCAGCTGGTTAAACAGTGTAAGATGAAGTTAAAACACAACGATGGAGAAACTCATCTGGTTAAACAGTGTAAAATGATCTTAAAACGCAACGATGGAGAAACTCATCTGGTTAAACGGTGTAAAATGAACTTAAAACGCAACGATGGAGAAACTCATCTGGTTAAAGAGTGTAAGGTGAAGTTAAAACACAATGATGGAGGAACACATTTGGTTCAACAGTGTAAAGTGTAGTGAAAATGCAACGATGGAGAAACTCAGCTGGTTAAACAGCGTAAGGTGAACTAAAAACAGAACAATGGAGAAACTCAGCTGGTGAAACAGTGTAAGGTGATGTTAAAACTCAATGATCAAGAAACTCAACTTGATGAACAGTGTAAGGTGAAGTTAAACCACCACGATGGAGAAACTAGGCTGGTTAAACACTGTAAAGTGAAGTTAAAACGCTACAATGGAGATACTGCTGGTTAAACAGTGTAAGGTGAAGTTAAAACACAAGAATGTTGAAACTACTGGTTAAAGAGTGTAAGATCAAGTTAAAACACGACGAAGGAGAAACTTAGCTGGATAAACAGTGTAAGGAGAAGTTAAAACAATGATAGAGAAACTCAGCTGGTTGAACAGTGTAAGGAGAAATTAAAACACAACTATGGAGAAACTCATCTGGTTAAACAGTGTAAGGAGAAGTTAAAACACCACGATGGAGACACTCACCTGGTTAAAAAGTGTAAAGTGAAGTTCAAGCACAACGTTGGAGAAACTCAGATGCTTAAACAGTGTAAAGTGAATTTAAAACTCAATGATGGAGAAACTCAGCTGGTGAAACAGTGTAAAGTGAAGTTAAAACACCACGATGGAGAAACTCAGCTGGTTAAAGAGTGTAAGGTGAAGTTAAAACACGACGAAGGAGAAACTCAGCTTGTTAAACAGTGTAAGGAGAAGGTAAAACACAACTATGGAGAAACCCAGCTGGTTAAACAGTGTAAGTAGAAGTTAAAACAATGATGGAGAAACTCAGCTGGTGAAACAGTGTAAGGTGAATTTAAAACACCACGGTGGAGAAACTCAGCTGGTTGAACGGTGTAAAGTGAAGTTAAAATGCAACGATGGAGTAACTCATCTGGTTAAAGAGTGTAAGGTGAAGTTAAAACACAATGATGGAGGAACACATTTGGTTCAACAGTGTAAATTGTAGTGAAAACGCAATGATGGAGAAACTCAGCTGGTTAAACAGCGTAAGGTGAACTAAAAAGAGAACAATGGAGAAACTAAGCTGGTTAAATAGTGTAAGGTGAAGTTAAAACTCAATGATGAAGAAACTCAATTTGATGAACAGTGTAAGGTGAAATTAAACCACCACGATGGAGAAATTAGGCTGGTTAAACACTGTAAAGTGAAGTTAAAACGCTACAATGGAGATACTGCTGGTTAAACAGTGTAAGGTGAAGTTAAAACACCACGATGGCGACACTCAGCTGGTTAAACAGTGTAAGGTGAAGTTAAAGCACATCGTTGGAGAAACTCAGCTGGTTAAACAGTGTAAAGTGAAGTTAAAACTCAATGATGGAGAAACTCAGCTGGTTAAACAGTGTAAAGTGAAGTTAAAACTCAATGATGGAGAAACTCAGCTGGTTAAACAGTGTAAGGTGAAGTTAAAACACAAGAATGTTGAAACTACTGGTTAAAGAGTGTAAGATCAAGTTAAAACATGACGAAGGAGAAACTCAGCTGGATAAACAGTGTAAGGAGAAGTTAAAACAATGATAGAGAAACTCAGCTGGTGAAACAGTGTAAGGTGAATTTAAAACACCACGATGGAGAAACTCAAATGGTTGAACGGTGTAAAGTGAAGTTAAAACGCAACGATGGAGAAACTGATCTGGTTAAAGAGTGTAAGGTGAAGTTAAAACACAATGATGGAGGAACTCATCTGGTTCAACAGTGTAAAGTGAAGTGAAAACGCAACGATGGAGAAACTCAGCTGGTTAAACAGCGTAAGGTGAACTAAAAACAGAACGATGGAGAAACTAAGCTGGTTAAACAGTGTAAAGTGAAGTTAAAACACCACGATGGAGAAACTCAGCTGTTTAAACAGTGTAAGGTGAAGTTGAAACACGACGAAGGAGAAACTCAGCTGTTTAAACAGTGTAAGGAGAAGTTAAAACACAACTATGGAGAAATTCAGCTGGTTAAACAGTGTAAGGAGTAGTTAAAACACCACAATGGAGTAACTCAGCTGGTTAAACAGTGTAAAGTGAAGTTAAAGCACAATGTTGGCGAAACTCAGCTGGTTACACAGTGTAAGGTGAAGTTAAAACACAACGATGGAGAAACTCAGCTGGTTAAACAGTGTAAGGTGAAGTAAAAACACAACATTGGAGAAACTCAGCTGGTTACACAGTGTAAGGTGAAGTTAAAACTCAACGATGGAGAAACTCAGCTTGTTAAACAGTTTAAGTTGAAGTTAAAACATGACGAAGGAGAAACTCAGCTGTTTGAACAGTGTAAGGAGAAATTAAAACACAACTATGGAGAAACTCAGCTAGTTAAACAGTGTAAGGAGAAGTTAAAACACCACGATGGAGACACTCAGCTGGTTAAAAAGTGTAAAGTGAAGTTCAAGCACAACGTTGGAGAAACTCAGCTGGTGAAACAGTGTAAAGTGAAGTTAAAACACCACGATGGAGAAACTCAGCTGGTTAAAGAGTGTAAGGTGAAGTTAAAACACGACGAAGGAGAAACTCAGCTGGTTAAACAGTGTAAGGAGAAGGTAAAACACAACTATGGAGAAACCCAGCTGGTTAAACAGTGTAAGTAGAAATTAAAACAATGATGGAGAAACTCAGCTGGTGAAACAGTGTAAGGTGAATTTAAAACACCACGGTGGAGAAACTCAGCTGGTTGAACGGTGTAAAGTGAAGTTAAAATGCAACGATGGAGTAACTCATCTGGTTAAAGAGTGTAAGGTGAAGTTAAAACACAATGATGGAGGAACACATTTGGTTCAACAGTGTAAAGTGTAGTGAAAACGCAACGATGGAGAAACTCAGCTGGTTAAACAGCGTAAGGTGAACTAAAAACAGAACAATGGAGAAACTAAGCTGGTTAAATAGTGTAAGGTGAAGTTAAAACTCAATGATGAAGAAACTCAACTTGATGAACAGTGTAAGGTGAAATTAAACCACCACGATGGAGAAATTAGGCTGGTTAAACACTGTAAAGTGAAGTTAAAACGCTACAATGGAGATACTGCTGGTTAAACAGTGTAAGGTGAAGTTAAAACACCACGATGGCGACACTCAGCTGGTTAAACAGTGTAAGGTGAAGTTAAAGCACATCGTTGGAGAAACTCAGCTGGTTAAACAGTGTAAAGTGAAGTTAAAACTCAATGATGGAGAAACTCAGCTGGTTAAACAGTGTAAAGTGAAGTTAAAACTCAATGATGGAGAAACTCAGCTGGTTAAACAGTGTAAGGTGAAGTTAAAACACAAGAATGTTGAAACTACTGGTTAAAGAGTGTAAGGTCAAGTTAAAACACGACGAAGGAGAAACTCAGCTGGATAAACAGTGTAAGGAGAAGTTAAAATAATGATAGAGAAACCCAGCTGGTGAAACAGTGTAAGGTGAATTTAAAACACCACGATGGAGAAACTCAGCTGGTTGAACGGTGTAAAGTGAAGTTAAAACGCAACGATGGAGAAACTCATCTGGTTAAAGAGTGTAACGTGAAGTTAAAACACAATGATGGAGGAACTCATCTGGTTCAACAGTGTAAAGTGAAGTGAAAACGCCACGATGGAGAAACTCAGCTGGTGAAACAGCGTAAGGTGAACTAAAAACAGAACAATGGAGAAACTAAGCTGGCTAAACAGTGTAAAGTGAAGTTAAAGCACAACATTGGAGAAACTCAGCTGGTTACACAGTGTAAGGTGAAGTTAAAACTCAACGATGGAGAAACTCAGCTTGTTAAACAGTGTAAGTTGAAGTTAAAACATGACGAAGGAGAAACTCAGCTGGTTGAACAGTGTAAGGAGAAATTAAAACACAACTATGGAGAAACTCAGCTGGTTAAACAGTGTAAGGAGAAGTTAAAACACAACTATGGAGAAATTCAGCTGGTTAAACAGTGTAAGGAGTAGTTAAAACACCACAATGGAGAAACTCAGCTTGTTAAACAGTGTAAGTTGAAGTTAAAACATGACGAAGGAGAAACTCAGCTGGTTGAACAGTGTAAGGAGAAGTTAAAACACCACGATGGAGACACTCACCTGGTTAAAAAGTGTAAAGTGAAGTTCAAGCACAACGTTGGAGAAACTCAGATGCTTAAACAGTGTAAAGTGAAGTTAAAACTCAATGATGGAGAAACTCAGCTGGTGAAACAGTGTAAGGTGAAGTTAAAACACCACGATGGAGACACTCAGCTGGTTAAACAGTGTAAGGAGAAGGTAAAACACAACTATGGAGAAACTCAGCTGGTTAAACAGTGTAAGGAGAAGTTAAAACAATGATGGAGAAACTCAGCTGGTGAAACAGTGTAAGGTGAAGTTAAAACACCACGATGGAGACACTCAGCTGGTTAAACAGTGTAAAGTGAAGTTAAAGCACAACGTTGGAGAAACTCAGCTGCTTAAACAGTGTAAAGTGAAGTTCAAACTCAATGATGGAGAAACTCAGCTGGTTAAACAGTGTAAAATGAACTTAAAACGCAACGATGGAGAAACTCAGCTGGTTAAACAGTATAAGGCAAAGTTAAAACACAACGATGGAAAAACTCATCTGGTTAAACAGTGTAAGGTGAAGTTAAAACACAACGATGGAGAAACTCTGCGGATTAAACTGTGTAAGGTGAAGTTAAAACACAACGATGGAGAAACTCTGCTGGTTAAACTGTGTAAAGTGAAGTTAAAACTCAATGATGGAGAAACTCAGCTGGTTCAACAGTGTAAGGTGAAGTTAAAACACAAGAATGTTGAAACTACTGGTTAAAGAGTGTAAGATCAAGTTAAAACACGACGAAGGAGAAACTCAGCTGGATAAACAGTGTAAGGAGAAGTTAAAACAATGATAGAGAAACTCAGCTGGTGAAACAGTGTAAGGTGAATTTAAAACACCACGATGGAGACACTCAGCTGGTTGAACGGTGTAAAGTGAAGTTAAAACGCAACGATGGAGAAACTGATCTGGTTAAAGAGTGTAAGGTGAAGTTAAAACACAATGATGGAGGAACTCATCTGGTTCAACAGTGTAAAGTGAAGTGAAAACGCAACGATGGAGAAACTCAGCTGGTTAAACAGCGTAAGGTGAACTAAAAACAGAACGATGGAGAAACTAAGCTGGTTAAACAGTGTAAAGTGAAGTTAAAACACCACGATGGAGAAACTCAGCTGTTTAAACAGTGTAAGGTGAAGTTGAAACACGACGAAGGAGAAACTCAGCTGTTTAAACAGTGTAAGGAGAAGTTAAAACACAACTATGGAGAAATTCAGCTGGTTAAACAGTGTAAGGAGTAGTTAAAACACCACAATGGAGTAACTCAGCTGGTTAAACAGTGTAAAGTGAAGTTAAAGCACAATGTTGGCGAAACTCAGCTGGTTACACAGTGTAAGGTGAAGTTAAAACACAACGATGGAGAAACGCAGCTGGTTAAACAGTGTAAGGTGAAGTAAAAACGCAACGATGGAGAATCTCAGCTGGTTAAACAGTGTAAAGTGAAGTTAAAACACCACGATGGAGAAACTCAGCTGGTTAAACTGTGTAAGGTGTAGTTAAAGCACAACAATGGAGAAACTCAGCTGGGTAAACATTGCAAGGGATTTAAAACACAACGATGGATAAACTCAGCTGGTTAAACAGTGTAAGGTGAAGTTAAACCACTACGATGGAGAAACTCAGCAGGTTAAACAGTGTAAAGAGAAGTTACAACACAACGATGGAGAAACTCAGCTGGTTAAACAGTGTAAGATGAAGTTAAAACACAACGATGGAGAAACTCATCTGGTTAAACAGTGTAAAATGATCTTAAAACGCAACGATGGAGAAACTCATCTGGTTAAACGGTGTAAAATGAACTTAAAACGCAACGATGGAGAAACTCATCTGGTTAAAGAGTGTAAGGTGAAGTTAAAACACAATGATGGAGGAACACATTTGGTTCAACAGTGTAAAGTGTAGTGAAAATGCAACGATGGAGAAACTCAGCTGGTTAAACAGCGTAAGGTGAACTAAAAACAGAACAATGGAGAAACTCAGCTGGTGAAACAGTGTAAGGTGATGTTAAAACTCAATGATCAAGAAACTCAACTTGATGAACAGTGTAAGGTGAAGTTAAACCACCACGATGGAGAAACTAGGCTGGTTAAACACTGTAAAGTGAAGTTAAAACGCTACAATGGAGATACTGCTGGTTAAACAGTGTAAGGTGAAGTTAAAACACAAGAATGTTGAAACTACTGGTTAAAGAGTGTAAGATCAAGTTAAAACACGACGAAGGAGAAACTTAGCTGGATAAACAGTGTAAGGAGAAGTTAAAACAATGATAGAGAAACTCAGCTGGTTGAACAGTGTAAGGAGAAATTAAAACACAACTATGGAGAAACTCATCTGGTTAAACAGTGTAAGGAGAAGTTAAAACACCACGATGGAGACACTCACCTGGTTAAAAAGTGTAAAGTGAAGTTCAAGCACAACGTTGGAGAAACTCAGATGCTTAAACAGTGTAAAGTGAATTTAAAACTCAATGATGGAGAAACTCAGCTGGTGAAACAGTGTAAAGTGAAGTTAAAACACCACGATGGAGAAACTCAGCTGGTTAAAGAGTGTAAGGTGAAGTTAAAACACGACGAAGGAGAAACTCAGCTTGTTAAACAGTGTAAGGAGAAGGTAAAACACAACTATGGAGAAACCCAGCTGGTTAAACAGTGTAAGTAGAAGTTAAAACAATGATGGAGAAACTCAGCTGGTGAAACAGTGTAAGGTGAATTTAAAACACCACGGTGGAGAAACTCAGCTGGTTGAACGGTGTAAAGTGAAGTTAAAATGCAACGATGGAGTAACTCATCTGGTTAAAGAGTGTAAGGTGAAGTTAAAACACAATGATGGAGGAACACATTTGGTTCAACAGTGTAAAGTGTAGTGAAAACGCAATGATGGAGAAACTCAGCTGGTTAAACAGCGTAAGGTGAACTAAAAACAGAACAATGGAGAAACTAAGCTGGTTAAATAGTGTAAGGTGAAGTTAAAACTCAATGATGAAGAAACTCAATTTGATGAACAGTGTAAGGTGAAATTAAACCACCACGATGGAGAAATTAGGCTGGTTAAACACTGTAAAGTGAAGTTAAAACGCTACAATGGAGATACTGCTGGTTAAACAGTGTAAGGTGAAGTTAAAACACCACGATGGCGACACTCAGCTGGTTAAACAGTGTAAGGTGAAGTTAAAGCACATCGTTGGAGAAACTCAGCTGGTTAAACAGTGTAAAGTGAAGTTAAAACTCAATGATGGAGAAACTCAGCTGGTTAAACAGTGTAAAGTGAAGTTAAAACTCAATGATGGAGAAACTCAGCTGGTTAAACAGTGTAAGGTGAAGTTAAAACACAAGAATGTTGAAACTACTGGTTAAAGAGTGTAAGATCAAGTTAAAACATGACGAAGGAGAAACTCAGCTGGATAAACAGTGTAAGGAGAAGTTAAAACAATGATAGAGAAACTCAGCTGGTGAAACAGTGTAAGGTGAATTTAAAACACCACGATGGAGAAACTCAAATGGTTGAACGGTGTAAAGTGAAGTTAAAACGCAACGATGGAGAAACTGATCTGGTTAAAGAGTGTAAGGTGAAGTTAAAACACAATGATGGAGGAACTCATCTGGTTCAACAGTGTAAAGTGAAGTGAAAACGCAACGATGGAGAAACTCAGCTGGTTAAACAGCGTAAGGTGAACTAAAAACAGAACGATGGAGAAACTAAGCTGGTTAAACAGTGTAAAGTGAAGTTAAAACACCACGATGGAGAAACTCAGCTGTTTAAACAGTGTAAGGTGAAGTTGAAACACGACGAAGGAGAAACTCAGCTGTTTAAACAGTGTAAGGAGAAGTTAAAACACAACTATGGAGAAATTCAGCTGGTTAAACAGTGTAAGGAGTAGTTAAAACACCACAATGGAGTAACTCAGCTGGTTAAACAGTGTAAAGTGAAGTTAAAGCACAATGTTGGCGAAACTCAGCTGGTTACACAGTGTAAGGTGAAGTTAAAACACAACGATGGAGAAACTCAGCTGGTTAAACAGTGTAAGGTGAAGTAAAAACACAACGATGGAGAATCTCAGCTGGTTAAACAGTGTAAAGTGAAGTTAAAACACCACGATGGAGAAACTCAGCTGGTTAAACTGTGTAAGGTGTAGTTAAAGCACAACAATGGAGAAACTCAGCTGGGTAAACATTGCAAGGGATTTAAAACACAACGATGGATAAACTCAGCTGGTTAAACAGTGTAAGGTGAAGTTAAACCACTACGATGGAGAAACTCAGCAGGTTAAACAGTGTAAAGAGAAGTTACAACACAACGATGGAGAAACTCAGCTGGTTAAACAGTGTAAGATGAAGTTAAAACACAACGATGGAGAAACTCATCTGGTTAAACGGTGTAAAATGAACTTAAAACGCAACGATGGAGAAACTCATCTGGTTAAAGAGTGTAAGGTGAAGTTAAAACACAATGATGGAGGAACACATTTGGTTCAACAGTGTAAAGTGTAGTGAAAACGCAACGATGGAGAAACTCAGCTGGTTAAACAGCGTAAGGTGAACTAAAAACAGAACAATGGAGAAACTCAGCTGGTGAAACAGTGTAAGGTGATGTTAAAACTCAATGATCAAGAAACTCAACTTGATGAACAGTGTAAGGTGAAGTTAAACCACCACGATGGAGAAACTAGGCTGGTTAAACACTGTAAAGTGAAGTTAAAACTCAATGATGGAGAAACTCAGCAGGTTAAACTGTGTAAAGTGAAGTTAAAACTCAATGATGGAGAAACTCAGCTGGTTCAACAGTGTAAGGTGAAGTTAAAACACAAGAATGTTGAAACTACTGGTTAAAGAGTGTAAGATCAAGTTAAAACACGACGAAGGAGAAACTCAGCTGGATAAACAGTGTAAGGAGAAGTTAAAACAATGATAGAGAAACTCAGCTGGTGAAACAGTGTAAGGTGAATTTAAAACACCACGATGGAGAAACTCAGCTGGTTGAACGGTGTAAAGTGAAGTTAAAACGCAACGATGGAGAAACTGATCTGGTTAAAGAGTGTAAGGTGAAGTTAAAACACAATGATGGAGGAACTCATCTGGTTCAACAGTGTAAAGTGAAGTGAAAACGCAACGATGGAGAAACTCAGCTGGTTAAACAGCGTAAGGTGAACTAAAAACAGAACGATGGAGAAACTAAGCTGGTTAAACAGTGTAAAGTGAAGTTAAAACACCACGATGGAGAAACTCAGCTGTTTAAACAGTGTAAGGTGAAGTTGAAACACGACGAAGGAGAAACTCAGCTGTTTAAACAGTGTAAGGAGAAGTTAAAACACAACTATGGAGAAATTCAGCTGGTTAAACAGTGTAAGGAGTAGTTAAAACACCACAATGGAGTAACTCAGCTGGTTAAACAGTGTAAAGTGAAGTTAAAGCACAATGTTGGCGAAACTCAGCTGGTTACACAGTGTAAGGTGAAGTTAAAACACAACGATGGAGAAACGCAGCTGGTTAAACAGTGTAAGGTGAAGTAAAAACGCAACGATGGAGAATCTCAGCTGGTTAAACAGTGTAAAGTGAAGTTAAAACACCACGATGGAGAAACTCAGCTGGTTAAACTGTGTAAGGTGTAGTTAAAGCACAACAATGGAGAAACTCAGCTGGGTAAACATTGCAAGGGATTTAAAACACAACGATGGATAAACTCAGCTGGTTAAACAGTGTAAGGTGAAGTTAAACCACTACGATGGAGAAACTCAGCAGGTTAAACAGTGTAAAGAGAAGTTACAACACAACGATGGAGAAACTCAGCTGGTTAAACAGTGTAAGATGAAGTTAAAACACAACGATGGAGAAACTCATCTGGTTAAACAGTGTAAAATGATCTTAAAACGCAACGATGGAGAAACTCATCTGGTTAAACGGTGTAAAATGAACTTAAAACGCAACGATGGAGAAACTCATCTGGTTAAAGAGTGTAAGGTGAAGTTAAAACACAATGATGGAGGAACACATTTGGTTCAACAGTGTAAAGTGTAGTGAAAATGCAACGATGGAGAAACTCAGCTGGTTAAACAGCGTAAGGTGAACTAAAAACAGAACAATGGAGAAACTCAGCTGGTGAAACAGTGTAAGGTGATGTTAAAACTCAATGATCAAGAAACTCAACTTGATGAACAGTGTAAGGTGAAGTTAAACCACCACGATGGAGAAACTAGGCTGGTTAAACACTGTAAAGTGAAGTTAAAACGCTACAATGGAGATACTGCTGGTTAAACAGTGTAAGGTGAAGTTAAAACACAAGAATGTTGAAACTACTGGTTAAAGAGTGTAAGATCAAGTTAAAACACGACGAAGGAGAAACTTAGCTGGATAAACAGTGTAAGGAGAAGTTAAAACAATGATAGAGAAACTCAGCTGGTTGAACAGTGTAAGGAGAAATTAAAACACAACTATGGAGAAACTCATCTGGTTAAACAGTGTAAGGAGAAGTTAAAACACCACGATGGAGACACTCACCTGGTTAAAAAGTGTAAAGTGAAGTTCAAGCACAACGTTGGAGAAACTCAGATGCTTAAACAGTGTAAAGTGAATTTAAAACTCAATGATGGAGAAACTCAGCTGGTGAAACAGTGTAAAGTGAAGTTAAAACACCACGATGGAGAAACTCAGCTGGTTAAAGAGTGTAAGGTGAAGTTAAAACACGACGAAGGAGAAACTCAGCTTGTTAAACAGTGTAAGGAGAAGGTAAAACACAACTATGGAGAAACCCAGCTGGTTAAACAGTGTAAGTAGAAGTTAAAACAATGATGGAGAAACTCAGCTGGTGAAACAGTGTAAGGTGAATTTAAAACACCACGGTGGAGAAACTCAGCTGGTTGAACGGTGTAAAGTGAAGTTAAAATGCAACGATGGAGTAACTCATCTGGTTAAAGAGTGTAAGGTGAAGTTAAAACACAATGATGGAGGAACACATTTGGTTCAACAGTGTAAAGTGTAGTGAAAACGCAATGATGGAGAAACTCAGCTGGTTAAACAGCGTAAGGTGAACTAAAAACAGAACAATGGAGAAACTAAGCTGGTTAAATAGTGTAAGGTGAAGTTAAAACTCAATGATGAAGAAACTCAATTTGATGAACAGTGTAAGGTGAAATTAAACCACCACGATGGAGAAATTAGGCTGGTTAAACACTGTAAAGTGAAGTTAAAACGCTACAATGGAGATACTGCTGGTTAAACAGTGTAAGGTGAAGTTAAAACACCACGATGGCGACACTCAGCTGGTTAAACAGTGTAAGGTGAAGTTAAAGCACATCGTTGGAGAAACTCAGCTGGTTAAACAGTGTAAAGTGAAGTTAAAACTCAATGATGGAGAAACTCAGCTGGTTAAACAGTGTAAAGTGAAGTTAAAACTCAATGATGGAGAAACTCAGCTGGTTAAACAGTGTAAGGTGAAGTTAAAACACAAGAATGTTGAAACTACTGGTTAAAGAGTGTAAGATCAAGTTAAAACATGACGAAGGAGAAACTCAGCTGGATAAACAGTGTAAGGAGAAGTTAAAACAATGATAGAGAAACTCAGCTGGTGAAACAGTGTAAGGTGAATTTAAAACACCACGATGGAGAAACTCAAATGGTTGAACGGTGTAAAGTGAAGTTAAAACGCAACGATGGAGAAACTGATCTGGTTAAAGAGTGTAAGGTGAAGTTAAAACACAATGATGGAGGAACTCATCTGGTTCAACAGTGTAAAGTGAAGTGAAAACGCAACGATGGAGAAACTCAGCTGGTTAAACAGCGTAAGGTGAACTAAAAACAGAACGATGGAGAAACTAAGCTGGTTAAACAGTGTAAAGTGAAGTTAAAACACCACGATGGAGAAACTCAGCTGTTTAAACAGTGTAAGGTGAAGTTGAAACACGACGAAGGAGAAACTCAGCTGTTTAAACAGTGTAAGGAGAAGTTAAAACACAACTATGGAGAAATTCAGCTGGTTAAACAGTGTAAGGAGTAGTTAAAACACCACAATGGAGTAACTCAGCTGGTTAAACAGTGTAAAGTGAAGTTAAAGCACAATGTTGGCGAAACTCAGCTGGTTACACAGTGTAAGGTGAAGTTAAAACACAACGATGGAGAAACTCAGCTGGTTAAACAGTGTAAGGTGAAGTAAAAACACAACGATGGAGAATCTCAGCTGGTTAAACAGTGTAAAGTGAAGTTAAAACACCACGATGGAGAAACTCAGCTGGTTAAACTGTGTAAGGTGTAGTTAAAGCACAACAATGGAGAAACTCAGCTGGGTAAACATTGCAAGGGATTTAAAACACAACGATGGATAAACTCAGCTGGTTAAACAGTGTAAGGTGAAGTTAAACCACTACGATGGAGAAACTCAGCAGGTTAAACAGTGTAAAGAGAAGTTACAACACAACGATGGAGAAACTCAGCTGGTTAAACAGTGTAAGATGAAGTTAAAACACAACGATGGAGAAACTCATCTGGTTAAACGGTGTAAAATGAACTTAAAACGCAACGATGGAGAAACTCATCTGGTTAAAGAGTGTAAGGTGAAGTTAAAACACAATGATGGAGGAACACATTTGGTTCAACAGTGTAAAGTGTAGTGAAAACGCAACGATGGAGAAACTCAGCTGGTTAAACAGCGTAAGGTGAACTAAAAACAGAACAATGGAGAAACTCAGCTGGTGAAACAGTGTAAGGTGATGTTAAAACTCAATGATCAAGAAACTCAACTTGATGAACAGTGTAAGGTGAAGTTAAACCACCACGATGGAGAAACTAGGCTGGTTAAACACTGTAAAGTGAAGTTAAAACGCTACAATGGAGATACTGCTGGTTAAACAGTGTAAGGTGAAGTTAAAACACCACGATGGAGACACTCAGCTGGTTAAACAGTGTAAGGAGAAGGTAAAACACAACTATGGAGAAACTCAGCTGGTTAAACAGAGTAAGGAGAAGTTAAAACAATGATGGAGAAACTCAGCTGGTGAAACAGTGTAAGGTGAAGTTAAAACACCACGATGGAGACACTCAGCTTGTTAAACAGTGTAAAGTGAAGTTAAAGCACAACGTTGGAGAAACTCAGCTGCTTAAACGTGTAAAGTGAAGATCAAACTCAATGATGGAGAAACTCAGCTGGTTAAACAGTGTAAAATGAACTTGAAACGCAACGATGGAGAAACTCAGCTGGTTAAACAGTATAAGGCAAAGTTAAAACACAACGATGGAAAAACTCATCTGGTTAAACAGTGTAGGGTGAAGTTAAAACACAACGATGGAGAAACTCTGCGGGTTAAACTGTGTAAGGTGAAGTTAAAACACAACGATGGAGAAACTCTGCTGGTTAAACTGTGTAAAGTGAAGTTAAAACTCAATGATGGAAAAACTCAGCTGGTTAAACAGTGTTTTTTCTTTGGCTTGGCTTCGCGGACGAAGATTTATGGAGGGGGTAAAAAGTCCACGTCAGCTGCAGGCTCGTTTGTGGCTGACCAGTCCGATGCGGGACAGGCAGACACGATTGCAGCGGTTGCATGGGAAAATTGGTTGGTTGGGGTTGGGTGTTGGGTTTTTCCTCCTTTGCCTTTTGTCAGAGAGGTGGGCTCTGCGGTCTTCTTCAAAGGAGGCTGCTGCCCGCCAAACTGTGAGGCGCCAAGATGCACGGTTTGAGGCGTTATCAGCCCACTGGCGGTGGTCAATGTGGCAGGCACCAAGAGATTTCTTTAGGCAGTCCTTGTACCTTTTCTTTGGTGCACCTCTGTCACGGTGGCCAGTGGAGAGCTCGCCATATAATACGATCTTGGGAAGGCGATGGTCCTCCATTCTGGAGACGTGACCCATCCAGCACAGCTGGATCTTCAGCAGCGTGGACTCGATGCTGTCGACCTCTGCCATCTCGAGTACCTCGACGTTAGGGGTGTGAGCGCTCCAATGGATGTTGAGGATGGAGCGGAGACAACGCTGGTGGAAGCGTTCTAGGAGCCGTAGGTGGTGCCGGTAGAGGACCCATGATTCGGAGCCGAACAGGAGTGTGGGTATGACAACGGCTCTGTATACGCTTATCTTTGTGAGGTGAAGTTTAAACACAAGAATGTTGAAACTACTGGTTAAAGAGTGTAAGATCAAGTTAAAACACGACGAAGGAGAAACTCAGCTGGATAAACAGTGTAAGGAGAAGTTAAAACAATGATAGAGAAACTCAGCTGGTGAAACAGTGTAAGGTGAATTTAAAACACCACGATGGAGAAACTCAGCTGGTTGAACGGTGTAAAGTGAAGTTAAAACGCAACGATGGAGAAACTGATCTGGTTAAAGAGTGTAAGGTGAAGTTAAAACACAATGATGGAGGAACTCATCTGGTTCAACAGTGTAAAGTGAAGTGAAAACGCAACGATGGAGAAACTCAGCTGGTTAAACAGCGTAAGGTGAACTAAAAACAGAACGATGGAGAAACTAAGCTGGTTAAACAGTGTAAAGTGAAGTTAAAACACCACGATGGAGAAACTCAGCTGTTTAAACAGTGTAAGGTGAAGTTGAAACACGACGAAGGAGAAACTCAGCTGTTTAAACAGTGTAAGGAGAAGTTAAAACACAACTATGGAGAAATTCAGCTGGTTAAACAGTGTAAGGAGTAGTTAAAACACCACAATGGAGTAACTCAGCTGGTTAAACAGTGTAAAGTGAAGTTAAAGCACAATGTTGGCGAAACTCAGCTGGTTACACAGTGTAAGGTGAAGTTAAAACACAACGATGGAGAAACTCAGCTGGTTAAACAGTGTAAGGTGAAGTAAAAACGCAACGATAGAGAATCTCAGCTGGTTAAACAGTGTAAAGTGAAGTTAAAACACCACGATGGAGAAACTCAGCTGGTTAAACTGTGTAAGGTGTAGTTAAAGCACAACAATGGAGAAACTCAGCTGGGTAAACATTGCAAGGGATTTAAAACACAACGATGGATAAACTCAGCTGGTTAAACAGTGTAAGGTGAAGTTAAACCACTACAATGGAGAAACTCAGCAGGTTAAACAGTGTAAAGAGAAGTTACAACACAACGATGGAGAAACTCAGCTGGTTAAACAGTGAAAGATGAAGTTAAAACACAACGATGGAGAAACTCATCTGGTTAAACAGTGTAAAATGATCTTAAAACGCAACGATGGAGAAACTCATCTGGTTAAACGGTGTAAAATGAACTTAAAACGCAACGATGGAGAAACTCATCTGGTTAAAGAGTGTAAGGTGAAGTTAAAACACAATGATGGAGGAACACATTTGGTTCAACAGTGTAAAGTGTAGTTTAAATGCAACGATGGAGAAACTCAGCTGGTTAAACAGCGTAAGGTGAACTAAAAACAGAACAATGGAGAAACTCAGCTGGTGAAACAGTGTAAGGTGATGTTAAAACTCAATGATCAAGAAACTCAACTTGATGAACAGTGTAAGGTGAAGTTAAACCACCACGATGGAGAAACTAGGCTGGTTAAACACTGTAAAGTGAAGTTAAAGCGCTACAATGGAGATACTGCTGGTTAAACAGTGTAAGGTGAAGTTAAAACACAAGAATGTTGAAACAACTGGTTAAAGAGTGTAAGATCAAGTTAAAACACGACGAAGGAGAAACTCAGCTGGATAAACAGTGTAAGGATAAGTTAAAACAATGATAGAGAAACTCAGCTGGTGAAACAGTGTAAGGTGAATTTAAAACACCACGATGGAGAAACTCAGCTGGTTAAAGAGTGTAAGGTGAAGTTAAAACACGACGAAGGAGAAACTCAGCTGGTTAAACAGTGTAAGGAGAAGGTAAAACACAACTATGGAGAAACCCAGCTGGTTAAACAGTGTAAGTAGAAGTTAAAACAATGATGGAGAAACTCAGCTGGTGAAACAGTGTAAGGTGAATTTAAAACACCACGGTGGAGAAACTCAGCTGGTTGAACGGTGTAAAGTGAAGTTAAAATGCAACGATGGAGTAACTCATCTGGTTAAAGAGTGTAAGGTGAAGTTAAAACACAATGATGGAGGAACACATTTGGTTCAACAGTGTAAAGTGTAGTGAAAACGCAACGATGGAGAAACTCAGCTGGTTAAACAGCGTAAGGTGAACTAAAAACAGAACAATGGAGAAACTAAGCTGGTTAAATAGTGTAAGGTGAAGTTAAAACTCAATGATGAAGAAACTCAACTTGATGAACAGTGTAAGGTGAAATTAAACCACCACGATGGAGAAATTAGGCTGGTTAAACACTGTAAAGTGAAGTTAAAACGCTACAATGGAGATACTGCTGGTTAAACAGTGTAAGGTGAAGTTAAAACACCACGATGGCGACACTCAGCTGGTTAAACAGTGTAAGGTGAAGTTAAAGCACATCGTTGGAGAAACTCAGCTGGTTAAACAGTGTAAAGTGAAGTTAAAACTCAATGATGGAGAAACTCAGCTGGTTAAACAGTGTAAAGTGAAGTTAAAACTCAATGATGGAGAAATTCAGCTGGTTAAACAGTGTAAGGTGAAGTTAAAACACAAGAATGTTGAAACTACTGGTTAAAGAGTGTAAGGTCAAGTTAAAACACGACGAAGGAGAAACTCAGCTGGATAAACAGTGTAAGGAGAAGTTAAAACAATGATAGAGAAACTCAGCTGGTGAAACAGTGTAAGGTGAATTTAAAACACCACGATGGAGAAACTCAGCTGGTTGAACGGTGTAAAGTGAAGTTAAAACGCAACGATGGAGAAACTCATCTGGTTAAAGAGTGTAAAGTGAAGTTCAAGCACAACGTTGGAGAAACTCAGATGCTTAAACTGTGTAAAGTGAAGTTAAAACTCAATGATGGAGAAACTCAGCTGGTGAAACAGTGTAAAGTGAAGTTAAAACACCACGATGGAGAAACTCAGCTGGTTAAAGAGTGTAAGGTGAAGTTAAAACACGACGAAGGAGAAACTCAGCTGGTTAAACAGTGTAAGGAGAAGGTAAAACACAACTATGGAGAAACCCAGCTGGTTAAACAGTGTAAGTAGAAGTTAAAACAATGATGGAGAAACTCAGCTGGTGAAACAGTGTAAGGTGAATTTAAAACACCACGGTGGAGAAACTCAGCTGGTTGAACGGTGTAAAGTGAAGTTAAAATGCAACGATGGAGTAACTCATCTGGTTAAAGAGTGTAAGGTGAAGTTAAAACACAATGATGGAGGAACACATTTGGTTCAACAGTGTAAAGTGTAGTGAAAACGCAACGATGGAGAAACTCAGCTGGTTAAACAGCGTAAGGCAAAGTTAAAACACAACGATGGAAAAACTCATCTGGTTAAACAGTGTAAGGTGAAGTTAAAACACAACGATGGAGAAACTCTGCGGGTTAAACTGTGTAAGGTGAAGTTAAAACACAACGATGGAGAAACTCTGCTGGTTAAACTGTGTAAAGTGAAGTTAAAACTCAATGATGGAGAAACTCAGCTGGTTCAACAGTGTAAGGTGAAGTTAAAACACAAGAATGTTGAAACTACTGGTTAAAGAGTGTAAGATCAAGTTAAAACACGACGAAGGAGAAACTCAGCTGGATAAACAGTGTAAGGAGAAGTTAAAACAATGATAGAGAAACTCAGTGGTGAAACAGTGTAAGGTGAATTTAAAACACCACGATGGAGAAACTCAGCTGGTTGAACGGTGTAAAGTGAAGTTAAAACGCAACGATGGAGAAACTGATCTGGTTAAAGAGTGTAAGGTGAAGTTAAAACACAATGATGGAGGAACTCATCTGGTTCAACAGTGTAAAGTGAAGTGAAAACGCAACGATGGAGAAACTCAGCTGGTTAAACAGCGTAAGGTGAACTAAAAACAGAACGATGGAGAAACTAAGCTGGTTAAACAGTGTAAAGTGAAGTTAAAACACCACGATGGAGAAACTCAGCTGTTTAAACAGTGTAAGGTGAAGTTGAAACACGACGAAGGAGAAACTCAGCTGTTTAAACAGTGTAAGGAGAAGTTAAAACACAACTATGGAGAAATTCAGCTGGTTAAACAGTGTAAGGAGTAGTTAAAACACCACAATGGAGTAACTCAGCTGGTTAAACAGTGTAAAGTGAAGTTAAAGCACAATGTTGGCGAAACTCAGCTGGTTACACAGTGTAAGGTGAAGTTAAAACACAACGATGGAGAAACGCAGCTGGTTAAACAGTGTAAGGTGAAGTAAAAACGCAACGATGGAGAATCTCAGCTGGTTAAACAGTGTAAAGTGAAGTTAAAACACCACGATGGAGAAACTCAGCTGGTTAAACTGTGTAAGGTGTAGTTAAAGCACAACAATGGAGAAACTCAGCTGGGTAAACATTGCAAGGGATTTAAAACACAACGATGGATAAACTCAGCTGGTTAAACAGTGTTTTTTTTTTTCTTTGGCTTGGCTTCGCGGACGAAGATTTATGGAGGGGGTAAAAAGTCCACGTCAGCTGCAGGCTCGTTTGTGGCTGACCAGTCCGATGCGGGACAGGCAGACACGATTGCAGCGGTTGCAAGGGAAAATTGGTTGGTTGGGGTTGGGTGTTGGGTTTTTCCTCCTTTGCCTTTTGTCAGTGAGGTGGGCTCTGCGGTCTTCTTCAAAGGAGGCTGCTGCCCGCCAAACTGTGAGGCGCCAAGATGCATGGTTTGAGGCGTTATCAGCCCACTGGCGGTGGTCAATGTGGCAGGCACCAAGAGATTTCTTTAGGCAGTCCTTGTACCTTTTCTTTGGTGCACCTCTGTCACGGTGGCCAGTGGAGAGCTCGCCATATAATACGATCTTGGGAAGGCGATGGTCCTCCATTCTGGAGACGTGACCCATCCAGCGCAGCTGGATCTTCAGCAGCGTGGACTCGATGCTGTCGACCTCTGCCATCTCGAGTACCTCGACGTTAGGGGTGTGAGCGCTCCAATGGATGTTGAGGATGGAGCGGAGACAACGCTGGTGGAAGCGTTCTAGGAGCCGTAGGTGGTGCCGGTAGAGGACCCATGATTCGGAGCCGAACAGGAGTGTGGGTATGACAACGGCTCTGTATACGCTTATCTTTGTGAGGTTTTTCAGTTGGTTATTTTTCCAGACTCTTTTGTGTAGTCTTCCAAAGGCGCTATTTGCCTTGGCGAGTCTGTTGTCTATCTCATTGTCGATCCTTGCATCTGATGAAATGGTGCAGCCGAGATAGGTAAACTGGTTGACCGTTTTGAGTTTTGTGTGCCCGATGGAGATGTGGGGGGGCTGGTAGTCATGGTGGGGAGCTGGCTGATGGAGGACCTCAGTTTTCTTCAGGCTGACTTCCAGGCCAAACATTTTGGCAGTTTCCGCAAAGCAGGACGTCAAGCGCTGAAGAGCTGGCTCTGAATGGGCAACTAAAGCGGCATCATCTGCAAAGAGTAGTTCACGGACAAGTTTCTCTTGTGTCTTGGTGTGAGCTTGCAGGCGCCTCAGATTGAAGAGACTGCCATCCGTGCGGTACCGGATGTAAACAGCGTCTTCATTGTTGGGGTCTTTCATGGCTTGGTTCAGCATCATGCTGAAGAAGATTGAAAAGAGGGTTGGTGCGAGAACACAGCCTTGCTTCACGCCATTGTTAATGGAGAAGGGTTCAGAGAGCTCATTGCTGTATCTGACCCGACCTTGTTGGTTTTCGTGCAGTTGGATAATCATGTTGAGGAACTTTGGGGGACATCCGATGCGCTCTAGTATTTTCCAAAGCCCTTTCCTGCTCACGGTGTCGAAGGCTTTGGTGAGGTCAACAAAGGTGATGTAGAGTCCTTTGTTTTGTTCTCTACACTTTTCTTGGAGCTGTCTGAGGGCAAAGACCATGTCAGTGGTTCCTCTGTTAGCGCGAAAGCCGCACTGTGATTCTGGGAGAATATTCTCAGCGACACTAGGTATTATTCTATTTAGTAGAATCCTAGCGAAGATTTTGCCTGCAATGGAGAGCAACGTGATTCCCCTGTAGTTTGAGCAGTCTGATTTCTCGCCTTTGTTTTTGTACAGGGTGATGATGGTCCGCCTGGCAGATGTAGGCAGCTTCCAAGAACGCGGCGCGGGCTACACACTCTACTGGTCTGGCAAGCCTTCGGATGAACGACGCCTATCTGGTGTAGGCTTCATGGTCAAGAGCTTCATTGCCTCCAAACTCGAAAACCTTCCGACAGGCCTCTCGGACCGAATCATGTCCATGCGACTCCCACTTCAAAACAAGCGTCACATCACCCTCATCAGTGTCTATGCTCCAACCCTCCAGGCGGAACCAGCAGAAAAGAACAAGTTCTACACCGACCTGCGCAACCTCATCCAACGTACCCCTACAGCCGACAAGGTTGTCATCCTGGGCGACTTCAACGCTCGTGTCGGCAAAGACTCAGAAACCTGGCCAGGAATCCTGGGCAAGCATGGCGTCGGCAAGTGCAACGACAATGGGCGCCTCCTGTTGGAGCTCTGCGCAGAACAGCGGCTTGTCATTACAAACACCCTTTTTCAGCAGAGGGACAGCCTTAAGACCACCTGGATGCATCCCCGATCCAAACACTGGCACCTCCTGGACTACATCCTGGTGCGAGAAAGTGACAAACAAGATGTGCTCCACACCAGGGTCATGCCTAGCGCGGAATGCCACACTGACCACCGGCTGGTTCGCTGCAAGCTCAACCTTCACTTCAAGCCAAAGCCCAGGAACAATAAAGCCCCCAGAAAGAGGTTCAATGTTGGAAAACTGCAGTCAGACGAAGCGAGAGGAAACTTCCAGGCAAACCTCAAAGCAAAGCTCGACGTTGCAACCCGCCTCACGGACCCGTCCCCTGAAACCCTCTGGGATCAGTTGAAGACTACCATACTGCAATCCACTGAAGAGGTACTGGGCTTCTCCTCCAGGAAAAACAAGGACTGGTTTGACGAAAACAGCCAGGAAATCCAGGAGCTGCTGGCAAAGAAGCGAGCTGCCCACCAGGCTCACCTTACAAAGCCGTCCTGTCCAGAGAAGAAACAAGCCTTCCGTCGCGCATGCAGCCATCTTCAGCGCAAACTCCGGGAGATCCAAAATGAGTGGTGGACTAGCCTCGCCAAACGAACACAGCTCAGCGCGGACATTGGTGACTTCAGGGGTTTCTACGAGGCTCTAAAGGCTGTGTACGGCCCCTCACCCCAAGTCCAAAGCCCGCTGCGCAGCTCAGATGGCAAAGTCCTCCTCAGCGACAAGATCTCCATCCTCAACCGATGGTCAGAACACTTCCAATCTCTTTTCAGTACCAACCGCTCAGTCCAAGATTCCGCCCTGCTCCAGCTCCCTCAACAGCCCCTAAGGCTAGAGCTGGATGAGGTTCCCACCCTGGATGAGACATATAAGGCAATCGAACAACTGAAAAGTGGCAAAGCAGCAGGTATGGATGGAATCCCCCCAGAAGTCTGGAAGGCTGGCGGCAAAACTCTGCATGCCAAACTGCATGAGTTTTTCAAGCTTTGTTGGGACCAAGGTAAACTGCCTCAGGATCTTCGTGATGCCACCATCATCACCCTGTACAAAAACAAAGGCGAGAAATCAGACTGCTTAAACAGTGTAAGGTGAAGTTAAACCACTACGATGGAGAAACTCAGCAGGTTAAACAGTGTAAAGAGAAGTTACAACACAACGATGGAGAAACTCAGCTGGTTAAACAGTGTAAGATGAAGTTAAAACACAACGATGGAGAAACTCATCTGGTTAAACAGTGTAAAATGATCTTAAAACGCAACGATGGAGAAACTCATCTGGTTAAACGGTGTAAAATGAACTTAAAACGCAACGATGGAGAAACTCATCTGGTTAAAGAGTGTAAGGTGAAGTTAAAACACAATGATGGAGGAACACATTTGGTTCAACAGTGTAAAGTGTAGTGAAAATGCAACGATGGAGAAACTCAGCTGGTTAAACAGCGTAAGGTGAACTAAAAACAGAACAATGGAGAAACTCAGCTGGTGAAACAGTGTAAGGTGATGTTAAAACTCAATGATCAAGAAACTCAACTTGATGAACAGTGTAAGGTGAAGTTAAACCACCACGATGGAGAAACTAGGCTGGTTAAACACTGTAAAGTGAAGTTAAAACGCTACAATGGAGATACTGCTGGTTAAACAGTGTAAGGTGAAGTTAAAACACAAGAATGTTGAAACTACTGGTTAAAGAGTGTAAGATCAAGTTAAAACACGACGAAGGAGAAACTTAGCTGGATAAACAGTGTAAGGAGAAGTTAAAACAATGATAGAGAAACTCAGCTGGTTGAACAGTGTAAGGAGAAATTAAAACACAACTATGGAGAAACTCATCTGGTTAAACAGTGTAAGGAGAAGTTAAAACACCACGATGGAGACACTCACCTGGTTAAAAAGTGTAAAGTGAAGTTCAAGCACAACGTTGGAGAAACTCAGATGCTTAAACAGTGTAAAGTGAATTTAAAACTCAATGATGGAGAAACTCAGCTGGTGAAACAGTGTAAAGTGAAGTTAAAACACCACGATGGAGAAACTCAGCTGGTTAAAGAGTGTAAGGTGAAGTTAAAACACGACGAAGGAGAAACTCAGCTTGTTAAACAGTGTAAGGAGAAGGTAAAACACAACTATGGAGAAACCCAGCTGGTTAAACAGTGTAAGTAGAAGTTAAAACAATGATGGAGAAACTCAGCTGGTGAAACAGTGTAAGGTGAATTTAAAACACCACGGTGGAGAAACTCAGCTGGTTGAACGGTGTAAAGTGAAGTTAAAATGCAACGATGGAGTAACTCATCTGGTTAAAGAGTGTAAGGTGAAGTTAAAACACAATGATGGAGGAACACATTTGGTTCAACAGTGTAAAGTGTAGTGAAAACGCAATGATGGAGAAACTCAGCTGGTTAAACAGCGTAAGGTGAACTAAAAACAGAACAATGGAGAAACTAAGCTGGTTAAATAGTGTAAGGTGAAGTTAAAACTCAATGATGAAGAAACCCAATTTGATGAACAGTGTAAGGTGAAATTAAACCACCACGGTGGAGAAATTAGGCTGGTTAAACACTGTAAAGTGAAGTTAAAACGCTACAATGGAGATACTGCTGGTTAAACAGTGTAAGGTGAAGTTAAAACACCACGATGGCGACACTCAGCTGGTTAAACAGTGTAAGGTGAAGTTAAAGCACATCGTTGGAGAAACTCAGCTGGTTAAACAGTGTAAAGTGAAGTTAAAACTCAATGATGGAGAAACTCAGCTGGTTAAACAGTGTAAGGTGAAGTTAAAACACAAGAATGTTGAAACTACTGGTTAAAGAGTGTAAGATCAAGTTAAAACATGACGAAGGAGAAACTCAGCTGGATAAACAGTGTAAGGAGAAGTTAAAACAATGATAGAGAAACTCAGCTGGTGAAACAGTGTAAGGTGAATTTAAAACACCACGATGGAGAAACTCAAATGGTTGAACGGTGTAAAGTGAAGTTAAAACGCAACGATGGAGAAACTGATCTGGTTAAAGAGTGTAAGGTGAAGTTAAAACATAATGATGGAGGAACTCATCTGGTTCAACAGTGTAAAGTGAAGTGAAAACGCAACGATGGAGAAACTCAGCTGGTTAAACAGCGTAAGGTGAACTAAAAACAGAACGATGGAGAAACTAAGCTGGTTAAACAGTGTAAAGTGAAGTTAAAACACCACGATGGAGAAACTCAGCTGTTTAAACAGTGTAAGGTGAAGTTGAAACACGACGAAGGAGAAACTCAGCTGTTTAAACAGTGTAAGGAGAAGTTAAAACACAACTATGGAGAAATTCAGCTGGTTAAACAGTGTAAGGAGTAGTTAAAACACCACAATGGAGTAACTCAGCTGGTTAAACAGTGTAAAGTGAAGTTAAAGCACAATGTTGGCGAAACTCAGCTGGTTACACAGTGTAAGGTGAAGTTAAAACACAACGATGGAGAAACTCAGCTGGTTAAACAGTGTAAGGTGAAGTAAAAACACAACGATGGAGAATCTCAGCTGGTTAAACAGTGTAAAGTGAAGTTAAAACACCACGATGGAGAAACTCAGCTGGTTAAACTGTGTAAGGTGTAGTTAAAGCACAACAATGGAGAAACTCAGCTGGTTAAACAGTGTAAAGTGAAGTTAAAACACCACGATGGAGAAACTCAGCTGTTTAAACAGTGTAAGGTGAAGTTGAAACACGACGAAGGAGAAACTCAGCTGTTTAAACAGTGTAAGGAGAAGTTAAAACACAACTATGGAGAAATTCAGCTGGTTAAACAGTGTAAGGAGTAGTTAAAACACCACAATGGAGTAACTCAGCTGGTTAAACAGTGTAAAGTGAAGTTAAAGCACAATGTTGGCGAAACTCAGCTGGTTACACAGTGTAAGGTGAAGTTAAAACACAACGATGGAGAAACTCAGCTGGTTAAACAGTGTAAGGTGAAGTAAAAACACAACGATGGAGAATCTCAGCTGGTTAAACAGTGTAAAGTGAAGTTAAAACACCACGATGGAGAAACTCAGCTGGTTAAACTGTGTAAGGTGTAGTTAAAGCACAACAATGGAGAAACTCAGCTGGGTAAACATTGCAAGGGATTTAAAACACAACGATGGATAAACTCAGCTGGTTAAACAGTGTAAGGTGAAGTTAAACCACTACGATGGAGAAACTCAGCAGGTTAAACAGTGTAAAGAGAAGTTACAACACAACGATGGAGAAACTCAGCTGGTTAAACAGTGTAAGATGAAGTTAAAACACAACGATGGAGAAACTCATCTGGTTAAACGGTGTAAAATGAACTTAAAACGCAACGATGGAGAAACTCATCTGGTTAAAGAGTGTAAGGTGAAGTTAAAACACAATGATGGAGGAACACATTTGGTTCAACAGTGTAAAGTGTAGTGAAAACGCAACGATGGAGAAACTCAGCTGGTTAAACAGCGTAAGGTGAACTAAAAACAGAACAATGGAGAAACTCAGCTGGTGAAACAGTGTAAGGTGATGTTAAAACTCAATGATCAAGAAACTCAACTTGATGAACAGTGTAAGGTGAAGTTAAACCACCACGATGGAGAAACTAGGCTGGTTAAACACTGTAAAGTGAAGTTAAAACGCTACAATGGAGATACTGCTGGTTAAACAGTGTAAGGTGAAGTTAAAACACCACGATGGAGACACTCAGCTGGTTAAACAGTGTAAGGAGAAGGTAAAACACAACTATGGAGAAACTCAGCTGGTTAAACAGAGTAAGGAGAAGTTAAAACAATGATGGAGAAACTCAGCTGGTGAAACAGTGTAAGGTGAAGTTAAAACACCACGATGGAGACACTCAGCTTGTTAAACAGTGTAAAGTGAAGTTAAAGCACAACGTTGGAGAAACTCAGCTGCTTAAACGTGTAAAGTGAAGATCAAACTCAATGATGGAGAAACTCAGCTGGTTAAACAGTGTAAAATGAACTTGAAACGCAACGATGGAGAAACTCAGCTGGTTAAACAGTATAAGGCAAAGTTAAAACACAACGATGGAAAAACTCATCTGGTTAAACAGTGTAAGGTGAAGTTAAAACACAACGATGGAGAAACTCTGCGGGTTAAACTGTGTAAGGTGAAGTTAAAACACAACGATGGAGAAACTCTGCTGGTTAAACTGTGTAAAGTGAAGTTAAAACTCAATGATGGAAAAACTCAGCTGGTTAAACAGTGTTTTTTCTTTGGCTTGGCTTCGCGGACGAAGATTTATGGAGGGGGTAAAAAGTCCACGTCAGCTGCAGGCTCGTTTGTGGCTGACCAGTCCGATGCGGGACAGGCAGACACGATTGCAGCGGTTGCAAGGGAAAATTGGTTGGTTGGGGTTGGGTGTTGGGTTTTTCCTCCTTTGCCTTTTGTCAGAGAGGTGGGCTCTGCGGTCTTCTTCAAAGGAGGCTGCTGCCCGCCAAACTGTGAGGCGCCAAGATGCACGGTTTGAGGCGTTATCAGCCCACTGGCGGTGGTCAATGTGGCAGGCACCAAGAGATTTCTTTAGGCAGTCCTTGTACCTTTTCTTTGGTGCACCTCTGTCACGGTGGCCAGTGGAGAGCTCGCCATATAATACGATCTTGGGAAGGCGATGGTCCTCCATTCTGGAGACGTGACCCATCCAGCACAGCTGGATCTTCAGCAGCGTGGACTCGATGCTGTCGACCTCTGCCATCTCGAGTACCTCGACGTTAGGGGTGTGAGCGCTCCAATGGATGTTGAGGATGGAGCGGAGACAACGCTGGTGGAAGCGTTCTAGGAGCCGTAGGTGGTGCCGGTAGAGGACCCATGATTCGGAGCCGAACAGGAGTGTGGGTATGACAACGGCTCTGTATACGCTTATCTTTGTGAGGTGAAGTTTAAACACAAGAATGTTGAAACTACTGGTTAAAGAGTGTAAGATCAAGTTAAAACACGACGAAGGAGAAACTCAGCTGGATAAACAGTGTAAGGAGAAGTTAAAACAATGATAGAGAAACTCAGCTGGTGAAACAGTGTAAGGTGAATTTAAAACACCACGATGGAGAAACTCAGCTGGTTGAACGGTGTAAAGTGAAGTTAAAACGCAACGATGGAGAAACTGATCTGGTTAAAGAGTGTAAGGTGAAGTTAAAACACAATGATGGAGGAACTCATCTGGTTCAACAGTGTAAAGTGAAGTGAAAACGCAACGATGGAGAAACTCAGCTGGTTAAACAGCGTAAGGTGAACTAAAAACAGAACGATGGAGAAACTAAGCTGGTTAAACAGTGTAAAGTGAAGTTAAAACACCACGATGGAGAAACTCAGCTGTTTAAACAGTGTAAGGTGAAGTTGAAACACGACGAAGGAGAAACTCAGCTGTTTAAACAGTGTAAGGAGAAGTTAAAACACAACTATGGAGAAATTCAGCTGGTTAAACAGTGTAAGGAGTAGTTAAAACACCACAATGGAGTAACTCAGCTGGTTAAACAGTGTAAAGTGAAGTTAAAGCACAATGTTGGCGAAACTCAGCTGGTTACACAGTGTAAGGTGAAGTTAAAACACAACGATGGAGAAACTCAGCTGGTTAAACAGTGTAAGGTGAAGTAAAAACGCAACGATAGAGAATCTCAGCTGGTTAAACAGTGTAAAGTGAAGTTAAAACACCACGATGGAGAAACTCAGCTGGTTAAACTGTGTAAGGTGTAGTTAAAGCACAACAATGGAGAAACTCAGCTGGGTAAACATTGCAAGGGATTTAAAACACAACGATGGATAAACTCAGCTGGTTAAACAGTGTAAGGTGAAGTTAAACCACTACGATGGAGAAACTCAGCAGGTTAAACAGTGTAAAGAGAAGTTACAACACAACGATGGAGAAACTCAGCTGGTTAAACAGTGAAAGATGAAGTTAAAACACAACGATGGAGAAACTCATCTGGTTAAACAGTGTAAAATGATCTTAAAACGCAACGATGGAGAAACTCATCTGGTTAAACGGTGTAAAATGAACTTAAAACGCAACGATGGAGAAACTCATCTGGTTAAAGAGTGTAAGGTGAAGTTAAAACACAATGATGGAGGAACACATTTGGTTCAACAGTGTAAAGTGTAGTGAAAATGCAACGATGGAGAAACTCAGCTGGTTAAACAGCGTAAGGTGAACTAAAAACAGAACAATGGAGAAACTCAGCTGGTGAAACAGTGTAAGGTGATGTTAAAACTCAATGATCAAGAAACTCAACTTGATGAACAGTGTAAGGTGAAGTTAAACCACCACGATGGAGAAACTAGGCTGGTTAAACACTGTAAAGTGAAGTTAAAGCGCTACAATGGAGATACTGCTGGTTAAACAGTGTAAGGTGAAGTTAAAACACAAGAATGTTGAAACAACTGGTTAAAGAGTGTAAGATCAAGTTAAAACACGACGAAGGAGAAACTCAGCTGGATAAACAGTGTAAGGATAAGTTAAAACAATGATAGAGAAACTCAGCTGGTGAAACAGTGTAAGGTGAATTTAAAACACCACGATGGAGAAACTCAGCTGGTTAAAGAGTGTAAGGTGAAGTTAAAACACGACGAAGGAGAAACTCAGCTGGTTAAACAGTGTAAGGAGAAGGTAAAACACAACTATGGAGAAACCCAGCTGGTTAAACAGTGTAAGTAGAAGTTAAAACAATGATGGAGAAACTCAGCTGGTGAAACAGTGTAAGGTGAATTTAAAACACCACGGTGGAGAAACTCAGCTGGTTGAACGGTGTAAAGTGAAGTTAAAATGCAACGATGGAGTAACTCATCTGGTTAAAGAGTGTAAGGTGAAGTTAAAACACAATGATGGAGGAACACATTTGGTTCAACAGTGTAAAGTGTAGTGAAAACGCAACGATGGAGAAACTCAGCTGGTTAAACAGCGTAAGGTGAACTAAAAACAGAACAATGGAGAAACTAAGCTGGTTAAATAGTGTAAGGTGAAGTTAAAACTCAATGATGAAGAAACTCAACTTGATGAACAGTGTAAGGTGAAATTAAACCACCACGATGGAGAAATTAGGCTGGTTAAACACTGTAAAGTGAAGTTAAAACGCTACAATGGAGATACTGCTGGTTAAACAGTGTAAGGTGAAGTTAAAACACCACGATGGCGACACTCAGCTGGTTAAACAGTGTAAGGTGAAGTTAAAGCACATCGTTGGAGAAACTCAGCTGGTTAAACAGTGTAAAGTGAAGTTAAAACTCAATGATGGAGAAACTCAGCTGGTTAAACAGTGTAAAGTGAAGTTAAAACTCAATGATGGAGAAATTCAGCTGGTTAAACAGTGTAAGGTGAAGTTAAAACACAAGAATGTTGAAACTACTGGTTAAAGAGTGTAAGGTCAAGTTAAAACACGACGAAGGAGAAACTCAGCTGGATAAACAGTGTAAGGAGAAGTTAAAACAATGATAGAGAAACTCAGCTGGTGAAACAGTGTAAGGTGAATTTAAAACACCACGATGGAGAAACTCAGCTGGTTGAACGGTGTAAAGTGAAGTTAAAACGCAACGATGGAGAAACTCATCTGGTTAAAGAGTGTAAAGTGAAGTTCAAGCACAACGTTGGAGAAACTCAGATGCTTAAACTGTGTAAAGTGAAGTTAAAACTCAATGATGGAGAAACTCAGCTGGTGAAACAGTGTAAAGTGAAGTTAAAACACCACGATGGAGAAACTCAGCTGGTTAAAGAGTGTAAGGTGAAGTTAAAACACGACGAAGGAGAAACTCAGCTGGTTAAACAGTGTAAGGAGAAGGTAAAACACAACTATGGAGAAACCCAGCTGGTTAAACAGTGTAAGTAGAAGTTAAAACAATGATGGAGAAACTCAGCTGGTGAAACAGTGTAAGGTGAATTTAAAACACCACGGTGGAGAAACTCAGCTGGTTGAACGGTGTAAAGTGAAGTTAAAATGCAACGATGGAGTAACTCATCTGGTTAAAGAGTGTAAGGTGAAGTTAAAACACAATGATGGAGGAACACATTTGGTTCAACAGTGTAAAGTGTAGTGAAAACGCAACGATGGAGAAACTCAGCTGGTTAAACAGCGTAAGGCAAAGTTAAAACACAACGATGGAAAAACTCATCTGGTTAAACAGTGTAAGGTGAAGTTAAAACACAACGATGGAGAAACTCTGCGGGTTAAACTGTGTAAGGTGAAGTTAAAACACAACGATGGAGAAACTCTGCTGGTTAAACTGTGTAAAGTGAAGTTAAAACTCAATGATGGAGAAACTCAGCTGGTTCAACAGTGTAAGGTGAAGTTAAAACACAAGAATGTTGAAACTACTGGTTAAAGAGTGTAAGATCAAGTTAAAACACGACGAAGGAGAAACTCAGCTGGATAAACAGTGTAAGGAGAAGTTAAAACAATGATAGAGAAACTCAGTGGTGAAACAGTGTAAGGTGAATTTAAAACACCACGATGGAGAAACTCAGCTGGTTGAACGGTGTAAAGTGAAGTTAAAACGCAACGATGGAGAAACTGATCTGGTTAAAGAGTGTAAGGTGAAGTTAAAACACAATGATGGAGGAACTCATCTGGTTCAACAGTGTAAAGTGAAGTGAAAACGCAACGATGGAGAAACTCAGCTGGTTAAACAGCGTAAGGTGAACTAAAAACAGAACGATGGAGAAACTAAGCTGGTTAAACAGTGTAAAGTGAAGTTAAAACACCACGATGGAGAAACTCAGCTGTTTAAACAGTGTAAGGTGAAGTTGAAACACGACGAAGGAGAAACTCAGCTGTTTAAACAGTGTAAGGAGAAGTTAAAACACAACTATGGAGAAATTCAGCTGGTTAAACAGTGTAAGGAGTAGTTAAAACACCACAATGGAGTAACTCAGCTGGTTAAACAGTGTAAAGTGAAGTTAAAGCACAATGTTGGCGAAACTCAGCTGGTTACACAGTGTAAGGTGAAGTTAAAACACAACGATGGAGAAACGCAGCTGGTTAAACAGTGTAAGGTGAAGTAAAAACGCAACGATGGAGAATCTCAGCTGGTTAAACAGTGTAAAGTGAAGTTAAAACACCACGATGGAGAAACTCAGCTGGTTAAACTGTGTAAGGTGTAGTTAAAGCACAACAATGGAGAAACTCAGCTGGGTAAACATTGCAAGGGATTTAAAACACAACGATGGATAAACTCAGCTGGTTAAACAGTGTTTTTTTTTTTCTTTGGCTTGGCTTCGCGGACGAAGATTTATGGAGGGGGTAAAAAGTCCACGTCAGCTGCAGGCTCGTTTGTGGCTGACCAGTCCGATGCGGGACAGGCAGACACGATTGCAGCGGTTGCAAGGGAAAATTGGTTGGTTGGGGTTGGGTGTTGGGTTTTTCCTCCTTTGCCTTTTGTCAGTGAGGTGGGCTCTGCGGTCTTCTTCAAAGGAGGCTGCTGCCCGCCAAACTGTGAGGCGCCAAGATGCATGGTTTGAGGCGTTATCAGCCCACTGGCGGTGGTCAATGTGGCAGGCACCAAGAGATTTCTTTAGGCAGTCCTTGTACCTTTTCTTTGGTGCACCTCTGTCACGGTGGCCAGTGGAGAGCTCGCCATATAATACGATCTTGGGAAGGCGATGGTCCTCCATTCTGGAGACGTGACCCATCCAGCGCAGCTGGATCTTCAGCAGCGTGGACTCGATGCTGTCGACCTCTGCCATCTCGAGTACCTCGACGTTAGGGGTGTGAGCGCTCCAATGGATGTTGAGGATGGAGCGGAGACAACGCTGGTGGAAGCGTTCTAGGAGCCGTAGGTGGTGCCGGTAGAGGACCCATGATTCGGAGCCGAACAGGAGTGTGGGTATGACAACGGCTCTGTATACGCTTATCTTTGTGAGGTTTTTCAGTTGGTTGTTTTTCCAGACTCTTTTGTGTAGTCTTCCAAAGGCGCTATTTGCCTTGGCGAGTCTGTTGTCTATCTCATTGTCGATCCTTGCATCTGATGAAATGGTGCAGCCGAGATAGGTAAACTGGTTGACCGTTTTGAGTTTTGTGTGCCCGATGGAGATGTGGGGGGGCTGGTAGTCATGGTGGGGAGCTGGCTGATGGAGGACCTCAGTTTTCTTCAGGCTGACTTCCAGGCCAAACATTTTGGCAGTTTCCGCAAAGCAGGACGTCAAGCGCTGAAGAGCTGGCTCTGAATGGGCAACTAAAGCGGCATCATCTGCAAAGAGTAGTTCACGGACAAGTTTCTCTTGTGTCTTGGTGTGAGCTTGCAGGCGCCTCAGATTGAAGAGACTGCCATCCGTGCGGTACCGGATGTAAACAGCGTCTTCATTGTTGGGGTCTTTCATGGCTTGGTTCAGCATCATGCTGAAGAAGATTGAAAAGAGGGTTGGTGCGAGAACACAGCCTTGCTTCACGCCATTGTTAATGGAGAAGGGTTCAGAGAGCTCATTGCTGTATCTGACCCGACCTTGTTGGTTTTCGTGCAGTTGGATAATCATGTTGAGGAACTTTGGGGGACATCCGATGCGCTCTAGTATTTTCCAAAGCCCTTTCCTGCTCACGGTGTCGAAGGCTTTGGTGAGGTCAACAAAGGTGATGTAGAGTCCTTTGTTTTGTTCTCTACACTTTTCTTGGAGCTGTCTGAGGGCAAAGACCATGTCAGTGGTTCCTCTGTTAGCGCGAAAGCCGCACTGTGATTCTGGGAGAATATTCTCAGCGACACTAGGTATTATTCTATTTAGTAGAATCCTAGCGAAGATTTTGCCTGCAATGGAGAGCAACGTGATTCCCCTGTAGTTTGAGCAGTCTGATTTCTCGCCTTTGTTTTTGTACAGGGTGATGATGGTCCGCCTGGCAGATGTAGGCAGCTTCCAAGAACGCGGCGCGGGCTACACACTCTACTGGTCTGGCAAGCCTTCGGATGAACGACGCCTATCTGGTGTAGGCTTCATGGTCAAGAGCTTCATTGCCTCCAAACTCGAAAACCTTCCGACAGGCCTCTCGGACCGAATCATGTCCATGCGACTCCCACTTCAAAACAAGCGTCACATCACCCTCATCAGTGTCTATGCTCCAACCCTCCAGGCGGAACCAGCAGAAAAGAACAAGTTCTACACCGACCTGCGCAACCTCATCCAACGTACCCCTACAGCCGACAAGGTTGTCATCCTGGGCGACTTCAACGCTCGTGTCGGCAAAGACTCAGAAACCTGGCCAGGAATCCTGGGCAAGCATGGCGTCGGCAAGTGCAACGACAATGGGCGCCTCCTGTTGGAGCTCTGCGCAGAACAGCGGCTTGTCATTACAAACACCCTTTTTCAGCAGAGGGACAGCCTTAAGACCACCTGGATGCATCCCCGATCCAAACACTGGCACCTCCTGGACTACATCCTGGTGCGAGAAAGTGACAAACAAGATGTGCTCCACACCAGGGTCATGCCTAGCGCGGAATGCCACACTGACCACCGGCTGGTTCGCTGCAAGCTCAACCTTCACTTCAAGCCAAAGCCCAGGAACAATAAAGCCCCCAGAAAGAGGTTCAATGTTGGAAAACTGCAGTCAGACGAAGCGAGAGGAAACTTCCAGGCAAACCTCAAAGCAAAGCTCGACGTTGCAACCCGCCTCACGGACCCGTCCCCTGAAACCCTCTGGGATCAGTTGAAGACTACCATACTGCAATCCACTGAAGAGGTACTGGGCTTCTCCTCCAGGAAAAACAAGGACTGGTTTGACGAAAACAGCCAGGAAATCCAGGAGCTGCTGGCAAAGAAGCGAGCTGCCCACCAGGCTCACCTTACAAAGCCGTCCTGTCCAGAGAAGAAACAAGCCTTCCGTCGCGCATGCAGCCATCTTCAGCGCAAACTCCGGGAGATCCAAAATGAGTGGTGGACTAGCCTCGCCAAACGAACACAGCTCAGCGCGGACATTGGTGACTTCAGGGGTTTCTACGAGGCTCTAAAGGCTGTGTACGGCCCCTCACCCCAAGTCCAAAGCCCGCTGCGCAGCTCAGATGGCAAAGTCCTCCTCAGCGACAAGATCTCCATCCTCAACCGATGGTCAGAACACTTCCAATCTCTTTTCAGTACCAACCGCTCAGTCCAAGATTCCGCCCTGCTCCAGCTCCCTCAACAGCCCCTAAGGCTAGAGCTGGATGAGGTTCCCACCCTGGATGAGACATATAAGGCAATCGAACAACTGAAAAGTGGCAAAGCAGCAGGTATGGATGGAATCCCCCCAGAAGTCTGGAAGGCTGGCGGCAAAACTCTGCATGCCAAACTGCATGAGTTTTTCAAGCTTTGTTGGGACCAAGGTAAACTGCCTCAGGATCTTCGTGATGCCACCATCATCACCCTGTACAAAAACAAAGGCGAGAAATCAGACTGCTTAAACAGTGTAAGGTGAAGTTAAACCACTACGATGGAGAAACTCAGCAGGTTAAACAGTGTAAAGAGAAGTTACAACACAACGATGGAGAAACTCAGCTGGTTAAACAGTGTAAGATGAAGTTAAAACACAACGATGGAGAAACTCATCTGGTTAAACAGTGTAAAATGATCTTAAAACGCAACGATGGAGAAACTCATCTGGTTAAACGGTGTAAAATGAACTTAAAACGCAACGATGGAGAAACTCATCTGGTTAAAGAGTGTAAGGTGAAGTTAAAACACAATGATGGAGGAACACATTTGGTTCAACAGTGTAAAGTGTAGTGAAAATGCAACGATGGAGAAACTCAGCTGGTTAAACAGCGTAAGGTGAACTAAAAACAGAACAATGGAGAAACTCAGCTGGTGAAACAGTGTAAGGTGATGTTAAAACTCAATGATCAAGAAACTCAACTTGATGAACAGTGTAAGGTGAAGTTAAACCACCACGATGGAGAAACTAGGCTGGTTAAACACTGTAAAGTGAAGTTAAAACGCTACAATGGAGATACTGCTGGTTAAACAGTGTAAGGTGAAGTTAAAACACAAGAATGTTGAAACTACTGGTTAAAGAGTGTAAGATCAAGTTAAAACACGACGAAGGAGAAACTTAGCTGGATAAACAGTGTAAGGAGAAGTTAAAACAATGATAGAGAAACTCAGCTGGTTGAACAGTGTAAGGAGAAATTAAAACACAACTATGGAGAAACTCATCTGGTTAAACAGTGTAAGGAGAAGTTAAAACACCACGATGGAGACACTCACCTGGTTAAAAAGTGTAAAGTGAAGTTCAAGCACAACGTTGGAGAAACTCAGATGCTTAAACAGTGTAAAGTGAATTTAAAACTCAATGATGGAGAAACTCAGCTGGTGAAACAGTGTAAAGTGAAGTTAAAACACCACGATGGAGAAACTCAGCTGGTTAAAGAGTGTAAGGTGAAGTTAAAACACGACGAAGGAGAAACTCAGCTTGTTAAACAGTGTAAGGAGAAGGTAAAACACAACTATGGAGAAACCCAGCTGGTTAAACAGTGTAAGTAGAAGTTAAAACAATGATGGAGAAACTCAGCTGGTGAAACAGTGTAAGGTGAATTTAAAACACCACGGTGGAGAAACTCAGCTGGTTGAACGGTGTAAAGTGAAGTTAAAATGCAACGATGGAGTAACTCATCTGGTTAAAGAGTGTAAGGTGAAGTTAAAACACAATGATGGAGGAACACATTTGGTTCAACAGTGTAAAGTGTAGTGAAAACGCAATGATGGAGAAACTCAGCTGGTTAAACAGCGTAAGGTGAACTAAAAACAGAACAATGGAGAAACTAAGCTGGTTAAATAGTGTAAGGTGAAGTTAAAACTCAATGATGAAGAAACCCAATTTGATGAACAGTGTAAGGTGAAATTAAACCACCACGATGGAGAAATTAGGCTGGTTAAACACTGTAAAGTGAAGTTAAAACGCTACAATGGAGATACTGCTGGTTAAACAGTGTAAGGTGAAGTTAAAACACCACGATGGCGACACTCAGCTGGTTAAACAGTGTAAGGTGAAGTTAAAGCACATCGTTGGAGAAACTCAGCTGGTTAAACAGTGTAAAGTGAAGTTAAAACTCAATGATGGAGAAACTCAGCTGGTTAAACAGTGTAAGGTGAAGTTAAAACACAAGAATGTTGAAACTACTGGTTAAAGAGTGTAAGATCAAGTTAAAACATGACGAAGGAGAAACTCAGCTGGATAAACAGTGTAAGGAGAAGTTAAAACAATGATAGAGAAACTCAGCTGGTGAAACAGTGTAAGGTGAATTTAAAACACCACGATGGAGAAACTCAAATGGTTGAACGGTGTAAAGTGAAGTTAAAACGCAACGATGGAGAAACTGATCTGGTTAAAGAGTGTAAGGTGAAGTTAAAACATAATGATGGAGGAACTCATCTGGTTCAACAGTGTAAAGTGAAGTGAAAACGCAACGATGGAGAAACTCAGCTGGTTAAACAGCGTAAGGTGAACTAAAAACAGAACGATGGAGAAACTAAGCTGGTTAAACAGTGTAAAGTGAAGTTAAAACACCACGATGGAGAAACTCAGCTGTTTAAACAGTGTAAGGTGAAGTTGAAACACGACGAAGGAGAAACTCAGCTGTTTAAACAGTGTAAGGAGAAGTTAAAACACAACTATGGAGAAATTCAGCTGGTTAAACAGTGTAAGGAGTAGTTAAAACACCACAATGGAGTAACTCAGCTGGTTAAACAGTGTAAAGTGAAGTTAAAGCACAATGTTGGCGAAACTCAGCTGGTTACACAGTGTAAGGTGAAGTTAAAACACAACGATGGAGAAACTCAGCTGGTTAAACAGTGTAAGGTGAAGTAAAAACACAACGATGGAGAATCTCAGCTGGTTAAACAGTGTAAAGTGAAGTTAAAACACCACGATGGAGAAACTCAGCTGGTTAAACTGTGTAAGGTGTAGTTAAAGCACAACAATGGAGAAACTCAGCTGGTTAAACAGTGTAAGGTGAAGTTAAACCACTACGATGGAGAAACTCAGCAGGTTAAACAGTGTAAAGAGAAGTTACAACACAACGATGGAGAAACTCAGCTGGTTAAACAGTGTAAGATGAAGTTAAAACACAACGATGGAGAAACTCATCTGGTTAAACGGTGTAAAATGAACTTAAAACGCAACGATGGAGAAACTCATCTGGTTAAAGAGTGTAAGGTGAAGTTAAAACACAATGATGGAGGAACACATTTGGTTCAACAGTGTAAAGTGTAGTGAAAACGCAACGATGGAGAAACTCAGCTGGTTAAACAGCGTAAGGTGAACTAAAAACAGAACAATGGAGAAACTCAGCTGGTGAAACAGTGTAAGGTGATGTTAAAACTCAATGATCAAGAAACTCAACTTGATGAACAGTGTAAGGTGAAGTTAAACCACCACGATGGAGAAACTAGGCTGGTTAAACACTGTAAAGTGAAGTTAAAACGCTACAATGGAGATACTGCTGGTTAAACAGTGTAAGGTGAAGTTAAAACACCACGATGGAGACACTCAGCTGGTTAAACAGTGTAAGGAGAAGGTAAAACACAACTATGGAGAAACTCAGCTGGTTAAACAGAGTAAGGAGAAGTTAAAACAATGATAAGAAACTCAGCTGGTGAAACAGTGTAAGGTGAAGTTAAAACACCACGATGGAGACACTCAGCTGGTTAAACAGTGTAAAGTGAAGTTAAAGCACAACGTTGGAGAAACTCAGCTGCTTAAACGTGTAAAGTGAAGTTCAAACTCAATGATGGAGAAACTCAGCTGGTTAAACAGTGTAAAATGAACTTGAAACGCAACGATGGAGAAACTCAGCTGGTTAAACAGTATAAGTCAAAGTTCAAACACAACGATGGAAAAACTCATCTGGTTAAACAGTGTAAGGTGAAGTTAAAACACAACGATGGAGATACTCTGCGGGTTAAACTGTGTAAGGTGAAGTTAAAACACAACGATGGAGAAACTCTGCTGGTTAAACTGTGTAAAGTGAAGTTAAAACTCAATGATGGAAAAACTCAGCTGGTTAAACAGTGTTTTTTCTTTGGCTTGGCTTCGCGGACGAAGATTTATGGAGGGGGTAAAAAGTCCACGTCAGCTGCAGGCTCGTTTGTGGCTGACCAGTCCGATGCGGGACAGGCAGACACGATTGCAGCGGTTGCAAGGGAAAATTGGTTGGTTGGGGTTGGGTGTTGGGTTTTTCCTCCTTTGCCTTTTGTCAGAGAGGTGGGCTCTGCGGTCTTCTTCAAAGGAGGCTGCTGCCCGCCAAACTGTGAGGCGCCAAGATGCACGGTTTGAGGCGTTATCAGCACACTGGCGGTGGTCAATGTGGCAGGCACCAAGAGATTTCTTTAGGCAGTCCTTGTACCTTTTCTTTGGTGCACCTCTGTCACGGTGGCCAGTGGAGAGCTCGCCATATAATACGATCTTGGGAAGGCGATGGTCCTCCATTCTGGAGACGTGACCCATCCAGCACAGCTGGATCTTCAGCAGCGTGGACTCGATGCTGTCGACCTCTGCCATCTCGAGTACCTCGACGTTAGGGGTGTGAGCGCTCCAATGGATGTTGAGGATGGAGCGGAGACAACGCTGGTGGAAGCGTTCTAGGAGCCGTAGGTGGTGCCGGTAGAGGACCCATGATTCGGAGCCGAACAGGAGTGTGGGTATGACAACGGCTCTGTATACGCTTATCTTTGTGAGGTGAAGTTTAAACACAAGAATGTTGAAACTACTGGTTAAAGAGTGTAAGATCAAGTTAAAACACGACGAAGGAGAAACTCAGCTGGATAAACAGTGTAAGGAGAAGTTAAAACAATGATAGAGAAACTCAGCTGGTGAAACAGTGTAAGGTGAATTTAAAACACCACGATGGAGAAACTCAGCTGGTTGAACGGTGTAAAGTGAAGTTAAAACGCAACGATGGAGAAACTGATCTGGTTAAAGAGTGTAAGGTGAAGTTAAAACACAATGATGGAGGAACTCATCTGGTTCAACAGTGTAAAGTGAAGTGAAAACGCAACGATGGAGAAACTCAGCTGGTTAAACAGCGTAAGGTGAACTAAAAACAGAACGATGGAGAAACTAAGCTGGTTAAACAGTGTAAAGTGAAGTTAAAACACCACGATGGAGAAACTCAGCTGTTTAAACAGTGTAAGGTGAAGTTGAAACACGACGAAGGAGAAACTCAGCTGTTTAAACAGTGTAAGGAGAAGTTAAAACACAACTATGGAGAAATTCAGCTGGTTAAACAGTGTAAGGAGTAGTTAAAACACCACAATGGAGTAACTCAGCTGGTTAAACAGTGTAAAGTGAAGTTAAAGCACAATGTTGGCGAAACTCAGCTGGTTACACAGTGTAAGGTGAAGTTAAAACACAACGATGGAGAAACTCAGCTGGTTAAACAGTGTAAGGTGAAGTAAAAACGCAACGATAGAGAATCTCAGCTGGTTAAACAGTGTAAAGTGAAGTTAAAACACCACGATGGAGAAACTCAGCTGGTTAAACTGTGTAAGGTGTAGTTAAAGCACAACAATGGAGAAACTCAGCTGGGTAAACATTGCAAGGGATTTAAAACACAACGATGGATAAACTCAGCTGGTTAAACAGTGTAAGGTGAAGTTAAACCACTACGATGGAGAAACTCAGCAGGTTAAACAGTGTAAAGAGAAGTTACAACACAACGATGGAGAAACTCAGCTGGTTAAACAGTGAAAGATGAAGTTAAAACACAACGATGGAGAAACTCATCTGGTTAAACAGTGTAAAATGATCTTAAAACGCAACGATGGAGAAACTCATCTGGTTAAACGGTGTAAAATGAACTTAAAACGCAACGATGGAGAAACTCATCTGGTTAAAGAGTGTAAGGTGAAGTTAAAACACAATGATGGAGGAACACATTTGGTTCAACAGTGTAAAGTGTAGTGAAAATGCAACGATGGAGAAACTCAGCTGGTTAAACAGCGTAAGGTGAACTAAAAACAGAACAATGGAGAAACTCAGCTGGTGAAACAGTGTAAGGTGATGTTAAAACTCAATGATCAAGAAACTCAACTTGATGAACAGTGTAAGGTGAAGTTAAACCACCACGATGGAGAAACTAGGCTGGTTAAACACTGTAAAGTGAAGTTAAAGCGCTACAATGGAGATACTGCTGGTTAAACAGTGTAAGGTGAAGTTAAAACACAAGAATGTTGAAACAACTGGTTAAAGAGTGTAAGATCAAGTTAAAACACGACGAAGGAGAAACTCAGCTGGATAAACAGTGTAAGGAGAAGTTAAAACAATGATAGAGAAACTCAGCTGGTGAAACAGTGTAAGGTGAATTTAAAACACCACGATGGAGAAACTCAGCTGGTTAAAGAGTGTAAGGTGAAGTTAAAACACGACGAAGGAGAAACTCAGCTGGTTAAACAGTGTAAGGAGAAGGTAAAACACAACTATGGAGAAACCCAGCTGGTTAAACAGTGTAAGTAGAAGTTAAAACAATGATGGAGAAACTCAGCTGGTGAAACAGTGTAAGGTGAATTTAAAACACCACGGTGGAGAAACTCAGCTGGTTGAACGGTGTAAAGTGAAGTTAAAATGCAACGATGGAGTAACTCATCTGGTTAAAGAGTGTAAGGTGAAGTTAAAACACAATGATGGAGGAACACATTTGGTTCAACAGTGTAAAGTGTAGTGAAAACGCAACGATGGAGAAACTCAGCTGGTTAAACAGCGTAAGGTGAACTAAAAACAGAACAATGGAGAAACTAAGCTGGTTAAATAGTGTAAGGTGAAGTTAAAACTCAATGATGAAGAAACTCAACTTGATGAACAGTGTAAGGTGAAATTAAACCACCACGATGGAGAAATTAGGCTGGTTAAACAGTGTAAGGTGAAGTTAAAACGCTACAATGGAGATACTGCTGGTTAAACAGTGTAAGGTGAAGTTAAAACACAACGATGGCGACACTCAGCTGGTTAAACAGTGTAAGGTGAAGTTAAAGCACATCGTTGGAGAAACTCAGCTGGTTAAACAGTGTAAAGTGAAGTTAAAACTCAATGATGGAGAAACTCAGCTGGTTAAACAGTGTAAAGTGAAGTTAAAACTCAATGATGGAGAAATTCAGCTGGTTAAACAGTGTAAGGTGAAGTTAAAACACAAGAATGTTGAAACTACTGGTTAAAGAGTGTAAGGTCAAGTTAAAACACGACGAAGGAGAAACTCAGCTGGATAAACAGTGTAAGGAGAAGTTAAAACAATGATAGAGAAACTCAGCTGGTGAAACAGTGTAAGGTGAATTTAAAACACCACGATGGAGAAACTCAGCTGGTTGAACGGTGTAAAGTGAAGTTAAAACGCAACGATGGAGAAACTCATCTGGTTAAAGAGTGTAAAGTGAAGTTCAAGCACAACGTTGGAGAAACTCAGATGCTTAAACTGTGTAAAGTGAAGTTAAAACTCAATGATGGAGAAACTCAGCTGGTGAAACAGTGTAAAGTGAAGTTAAAACACCACGATGGAGAAACTCAGCTGGTTAAAGAGTGTAAGGTGAAGTTAAAACACGACGAAGGAGAAACTCAGCTGGTTAAACAGTGTAAGGAGAAGGTAAAACACAACTATGGAGAAACCCAGCTGGTTAAACAGTGTAAGTAGAAGTTAAAACAATGATGGAGAAACTCAGCTGGTGAAACAGTGTAAGGTGAATTTAAAACACCACGGTGGAGAAACTCAGCTGGTTGAACGGTGTAAAGTGAAGTTAAAATGCAACGATGGAGTAACTCATCTGGTTAAAGAGTGTAAGGTGAAGTTAAAACACAATGATGGAGGAACACATTTGGTTCAACAGTGTAAAGTGTAGTGAAAACGCAACGATGGAGAAACTCAGCTGGTTAAACAGCGTAAGGTGAACTAAAAACAGAACAATGGAGAAACTAAGCTGGTTAAATAGTGTAAGGTGAAGTTAAAACTCAATGATGAAGAAACTCAACTTGATGAACAGTGTAAGGTGAAATTAAACCACCACGATGGAGAAATTAGGCTGGTTAAACACTGTAAAGTGAAGTTAAAACGCTACAATGGAGATACTGCTGGTTAAACAGTGTAAGGTGAAGTTAAAACACCACGATGGCGACACACAGCTGGTTAAACAGTGTAAGGTGAAGTTAAAGCACATCGTTGGAGAAACTCAGCTGGTTAAACAGTGTAAAGTGAAGTTAAAACTCAATGATGGAGAAACTCAGCTGGTTAAACAGTGTAAAGTGAAGTTAAAACTCAATGATGGAGAAACTCAGCTGGTTAAACAGTGTAAGGTGAAGTTAAAACACAAGAATGTTGAAACTACTGGTTAAAGAGTGTAAGATCAAGTTAAAACACGACGAAGGAGAAACTCAGCTGGATAAACAGTGTAAGGAGAAGTTAAAACAATGATAGAGAAACTCAGCTGGTGAAACAGTGTAAGGTGAAGTTAAAACACAATGATGGAGGAACTCATCTGGTTCAACAGTGTAAAGTGAAGTGAAAACGCAACGATGGAGAACCTCAGCTGGTTAAACAGCGTAAGGTGAACTAAAAACAGAACGATGGAGAAACTAAGCTGGTTAAACAGTGTAAAGTGAAGTTAAAACACCACGATAGAGAAACTCAGCTGTTTAAACAGTGTAAGGTGAATTTGAAACACGACGAAGGAGAAACTCAGCTGTTTAAACAGTGTAAGGAGAAGTTAAAACACAACTATGGAGAAATTCAGCTGGTTAAACAGTGTAAGGAGTAGTTAAAACACCACAATGGAGTAACGCAGCTGGTTAAACAGTGTAAAGTGAAGTTAAAGCACAATGTTGGCGAAACTCAGCTGGTTACACAGTGTAAGGTGAAGTTAAAACACAACGATGGAGAAACTCAGCTGGTTAAACAGTGTAAGGTGAAGTTAAAACATGACGAAGGAGAAACTCAGCTGTTTGAACAGTGTAAGGAGAAATTAAAACACAACTATGGAGAAACTCAGCTGGTTAAACAGTGTAAGGTGAAGTTAAAACACCACGATGGCGACACTCAGCTGGTTAAACAGTGTAAGGTGAAGTTAAAGCACATCGTTGGAGAAACTCAGCTGGTTAAACAGTGTAAAGTGAAGTTAAAACTCAATGATGGAGAAACTCAGCTGGTTAAACAGTGTAAAGTGAAGTTAAAACTCAATGATGGAGAAATTCAGCTGGTTAAACAGTGTAAGGTGAAGTTAAAACACAAGAATGTTGAAACTACTGGTTAAAGAGTGTAAGGTCAAGTTAAAACACGACGAAGGAGAAACTCAGCTGGATAAACAGTGTAAGGAGAAGTTAAAACAATGATAGAGAAACTCAGCTGGTGAAACAGTGTAAGGTGAATTTAAAACACCACGATGGAGAAACTCAGCTGGTTGAACGGTGTAAAGTGAAGTTAAAACGCAACGATGGAGAAACTCATCTGGTTAAAGAGTGTAAAGTGAAGTTCAAGCACAACGTTGGAGAAACTCAGATGCTTAAACTGTGTAAAGTGAAGTTAAAACTCAATGATGGAGAAACTCAGCTGGTGAAACAGTGTAAAGTGAAGTTAAAACACCACGATGGAGAAACTCAGCTGGTTAAAGAGTGTAAGGTGAAGTTAAAACACGACGAAGGAGAAACTCAGCTGGTTAAACAGTGTAAGGAGAAGGTAAAACACAACTATGGAGAAACCCAGCTGGTTAAACAGTGTAAGTAGAAGTTAAAACAATGATGGAGAAACTCAGCTGGTGAAACAGTGTAAGGTGAATTTAAAACACCACGGTGGAGAAACTCAGCTGGTTGAACGGTGTAAAGTGAAGTTAAAATGCAACGATGGAGTAACTCATCTGGTTAAAGAGTGTAAGGTGAAGTTAAAACACAATGATGGAGGAACACATTTGGTTCAACAGTGTAAAGTGTAGTGAAAACGCAACGATGGAGAAACTCAGCTGGTTAAACAGCGTAAGGTGAACTAAAAACAGAACAATGGAGAAACTAAGCTGGTTAAATAGTGTAAGGTGAAGTTAAAACTCAATGATGAAGAAACTCAACTTGATGAACAGTGTAAGGTGAAATTAAACCACCACGATGGAGAAATTAGGCTGGTTAAACACTGTAAAGTGAAGTTAAAACGCTACAATGGAGATACTGCTGGTTAAACAGTGTAAGGTGAAGTTAAAACACCACGATGGCGACACTCAGCTGGTTAAACAGTGTAAGGTGAAGTTAAAGCACATCGTTGGAGAAACTCAGCTGGTTAAACAGTGTAAAGTGAAGTTAAAACTCAATGATGGAGAAACTCAGCTGGTTAAACAGTGTAAAGTGAAGTTAAAACTCAATGATGGAGAAACTCAGCTGGTTAAACAGTGTAAGGTGAAGTTAAAACACAAGAATGTTGAAACAACTGGTTAAAGAGTGTAAGATCAAGTTAAAACACGACGAAGGAGAAACTCAGCTGGATAAACAGTGTAAGGAGAAGTTAAAACAATGATAGAGAAACTCAGCTGGTGAAACAGTGTAAGGTGAATTTAAAACACCACGATGGAGAAACTCAGCTGGTTAAAGAGTGTAAGGTGAAGTTAAAACACGACGAAGGAGAAACTCAGCTGGTTAAACAGTGTAAGGAGAAGGTAAAACACAACTATGGAGAAACCCAGCTGGTTAAACAGTGTAAGTAGAAGTTAAAACAATGATGGAGAAACTCAGCTGGTGAAACAGTGTAAGGTGAATTTAAAACACCACGGTGGAGAAACTCAGCTGGTTGAACGGTGTAAAGTGAAGTTAAAATGCAACGATGGAGTAACTCATCTGGTTAAAGAGTGTAAGGTGAAGTTAAAACACAATGATGGAGGAACACATTTGGTTCAACAGTGTAAAGTGTAGTGAAAACGCAACGATGGAGAAACTCAGCTGGTTAAACAGCGTAAGGTGAACTAAAAACAGAACAATGGAGAAACTAAGCTGGTTAAATAGTGTAAGGTGAAGTTAAAACTCAATGATGAAGAAACTCAACTTGATGAACAGTGTAAGGTGAAATTAAACCACCACGATGGAGAAATTAGGCTGGTTAAACAGTGTAAGGTGAAGTTAAAACGCTACAATGGAGATACTGCTGGTTAAACAGTGTAAGGTGAAGTTAAAACACCACGATGGCGACACTCAGCTGGTTAAACAGTGTAAGGTGAAGTTAAAGCACATCGTTGGAGAAACTCAGCTGGTTAAACAGTGTAAAGTGAAGTTAAAACTCAATGATGGAGAAACTCAGCTGGTTAAACAGTGTAAAGTGAAGTTAAAACTCAATGATGGAGAAATTCAGCTGGTTAAACAGTGTAAGGTGAAGTTAAAACACAAGAATGTTGAAACTACTGGTTAAAGAGTGTAAGGTCAAGTTAAAACACGACGAAGGAGAAACTCAGCTGGATAAACAGTGTAAGGAGAAGTTAAAACAATGATAGAGAAACTCAGCTGGTGAAACAGTGTAAGGTGAATTTAAAACACCACGATGGAGAAACTCAGCTGGTTGAACGGTGTAAAGTGAAGTTAAAACGCAACGATGGAGAAACTCATCTGGTTAAAGAGTGTAAAGTGAAGTTCAAGCACAACGTTGGAGAAACTCAGATGCTTAAACTGTGTAAAGTGAAGTTAAAACTCAATGATGGAGAAACTCAGCTGGTGAAACAGTGTAAAGTGAAGTTAAAACACCACGATGGAGAAACTCAGCTGGTTAAAGAGTGTAAGGTGAAGTTAAAACACGACGAAGGAGAAACTCAGCTGGTTAAACAGTGTAAGGAGAAGGTAAAACACAACTATGGAGAAACCCAGCTGGTTAAACAGTGTAAGTAGAAGTTAAAACAATGATGGAGAAACTCAGCTGGTGAAACAGTGTAAGGTGAATTTAAAACACCACGGTGGAGAAACTCAGCTGGTTGAACGGTGTAAAGTGAAGTTAAAATGCAACGATGGAGTAACTCATCTGGTTAAAGAGTGTAAGGTGAAGTTAAAACACAATGATGGAGGAACACATTTGGTTCAACAGTGTAAAGTGTAGTGAAAACGCAACGATGGAGAAACTCAGCTGGTTAAACAGCGTAAGGTGAACTAAAAACAGAACAATGGAGAAACTAAGCTGGTTAAATAGTGTAAGGTGAAGTTAAAACTCAATGATGAAGAAACTCAACTTGATGAACAGTGTAAGGTGAAATTAAACCACCACGATGGAGAAATTAGGCTGGTTAAACACTGTAAAGTGAAGTTAAAACGCTACAATGGAGATACTGCTGGTTAAACAGTGTAAGGTGAAGTTAAAACACCACGATGGCGACACACAGCTGGTTAAACAGTGTAAGGTGAAGTTAAAGCACATCGTTGGAGAAACTCAGCTGGTTAAACAGTGTAAAGTGAAGTTAAAACTCAATGATGGAGAAACTCAGCTGGTTAAACAGTGTAAAGTGAAGTTAAAACTCAATGATGGAGAAACTCAGCTGGTTAAACAGTGTAAGGTGAAGTTAAAACACAAGAATGTTGAAACTACTGGTTAAAGAGTGTAAGATCAAGTTAAAACACGACGAAGGAGAAACTCAGCTGGATAAACAGTGTAAGGAGAAGTTAAAACAATGATAGAGAAACTCAGCTGGTGAAACAGTGTAAGGTGAAGTTAAAACACAATGATGGAGGAACTCATCTGGTTCAACAGTGTAAAGTGAAGTGAAAACGCAACGATGGAGAACCTCAGCTGGTTAAACAGCGTAAGGTGAACTAAAAACAGAACGATGGAGAAACTAAGCTGGTTAAACAGTGTAAAGTGAAGTTAAAACACCACGATAGAGAAACTCAGCTGTTTAAACAGTGTAAGGTGAATTTGAAACACGACGAAGGAGAAACTCAGCTGTTTAAACAGTGTAAGGAGAAGTTAAAACACAACTATGGAGAAATTCAGCTGGTTAAACAGTGTAAGGAGTAGTTAAAACACCACAATGGAGTAACGCAGCTGGTTAAACAGTGTAAAGTGAAGTTAAAGCACAATGTTGGCGAAACTCAGCTGGTTACACAGTGTAAGGTGAAGTTAAAACACAACGATGGAGAAACTCAGCTGGTTAAACAGTGTAAGGTGAAGTTAAAACATGACGAAGGAGAAACTCAGCTGTTTGAACAGTGTAAGGAGAAATTAAAACACAACTATGGAGAAACTCAGCTGGTTAAACAGTGTAAGGTGAAGTTAAAACACCACGATGGCGACACTCAGCTGGTTAAACAGTGTAAGGTGAAGTTAAAGCACATCGTTGGAGAAACTCAGCTGGTTAAACAGTGTAAAGTGAAGTTAAAACTCAATGATGGAGAAACTCAGCTGGTTAAACAGTGTAAAGTGAAGTTAAAACTCAATGATGGAGAAATTCAGCTGGTTAAACAGTGTAAGGTGAAGTTAAAACACAAGAATGTTGAAACTACTGGTTAAAGAGTGTAAGGTCAAGTTAAAACACGACGAAGGAGAAACTCAGCTGGATAAACAGTGTAAGGAGAAGTTAAAACAATGATAGAGAAACTCAGCTGGTGAAACAGTGTAAGGTGAATTTAAAACACCACGATGGAGAAACTCAGCTGGTTGAACGGTGTAAAGTGAAGTTAAAACGCAACGATGGAGAAACTCATCTGGTTAAAGAGTGTAAAGTGAAGTTCAAGCACAACGTTGGAGAAACTCAGATGCTTAAACTGTGTAAAGTGAAGTTAAAACTCAATGATGGAGAAACTCAGCTGGTGAAACAGTGTAAAGTGAAGTTAAAACACCACGATGGAGAAACTCAGCTGGTTAAAGAGTGTAAGGTGAAGTTAAAACACGACGAAGGAGAAACTCAGCTGGTTAAACAGTGTAAGGAGAAGGTAAAACACAACTATGGAGAAACCCAGCTGGTTAAACAGTGTAAGTAGAAGTTAAAACAATGATGGAGAAACTCAGCTGGTGAAACAGTGTAAGGTGAATTTAAAACACCACGGTGGAGAAACTCAGCTGGTTGAACGGTGTAAAGTGAAGTTAAAATGCAACGATGAAGTAACTCATCTGGTTAAAGAGTGTAAGGTGAAGTTAAAACACAATGATGGAGGAACACATTTGGTTCAACAGTGTAAAGTGTAGTGAAAACGCAACGATGGAGAAACTCAGCTGGTTAAACAGCGTAAGGTGAACTAAAAACAGAACAATGGAGAAACTAAGCTGGTTAAATAGTGTAAGGTGAAGTTAAAACTCAATGATGAAGAAACTCAACTTGATGAACAGTGTAAGGTGAAATTAAACCACCACGATGGAGAAATTAGGCTGGTTAAACACTGTAAAGTGAAGTTAAAACGCTACAATGGAGATACTGCTGGTTAAACAGTGTAAGGTGAAGTTAAAACACCACGATGGCGACACTCAGCTGGTTAAACAGTGTAAGGTGAAGTTAAAGCACATCGTTGGAGAAACTCAGCTGGTTAAACAGTGTAAAGTGAAGTTAAAACTCAATGATGGAGAAACTCAGCTGGTTAAACAGTGTAAAGTGAAGTTAAAACTCAATGATGGAGAAACTCAGCTGGTTAAACAGTGTAAGGTGAAGTTAAAACACAAGAATGTTGAAACAACTGGTTAAAGAGTGTAAGATCAAGTTAAAACACGACGAAGGAGAAACTCAGCTGGATAAACAGTGTAAGGAGAAGTTAAAACAATGATAGAGAAACTCAGCTGGTGAAACAGTGTAAGGTGAAGTTAAAACACAATGATGGAGGAACTCATCTGGTTCAACAGTGTAAAGTGAAGTGAAAACGCAACGATGGAGAACCTCAGCTGGTTAAACAGCGTAAGGTGAACTAAAAACAGAACGATGGAGAAACTAAGCTGGTTAAACAGTGTAAAGTGAAGTTAAAACACCACGATGGAGAAACTCAGCTGTTTAAACAGTGTAAGGTGAATTTGAAACACGACGAAGGAGAAACTCAGCTGTTTAAACAGTGTAAGGAGAAGTTAAAACACAACTATGGAGAAATTCAGCTGGTTAAACAGTGTAAGGAGTAGTTAAAACACCACAATGGAGTAACGCAGCTGGTTAAACAGTGTAAAGTGAAGTTAAAGCACAATGTTGGCGAAACTCAGCTGGTTACACAGTGTAAGGTGAAGTTAAAACACAACGATGGAGAAACTAAGCTGGTTAAACAGTGTAAGGTGAAGTTAAAACATGACGAAGGAGAAACTCAGCTGTTTGAACAGTGTAAGGAGAAATTAAAACACAACTATGGAGAAACTCAGCTGGTTAAACAGTGTAAGGAGAAGTTAAAACACCACGATGGAGACACTCAGCTGGTTAAAAAGTGTAAAGTGAAGTTCAAGCACAACGTTGGAGAAACTCAGCTGGTGAAACAGTGTAAAGTGAAGTTAAAACACCACGATGGAGAAACTCAGCTGGTTAAAGAGTGTAAGGTGAAGTTAAAACACGACGAAGGAGAAACTCAGCTGGTTAAACAGTGTAAGGAGAAGGTAAAACACAACTATGGAGAAACCCAGCTGGTTAAACAGTGTAAGTAGAAATTAAAACAATGATGGAGAAACTCAGCTGGTGAAACAGTGTAAGGTGAATTTAAAACACCACGGTGGAGAAACTCAGCTGGTTGAACGGTGTAAAGTGAAGTTAAAATGCAACGATGGAGTAACTCATCTGGTTAAAGAGTGTAAGGTGAAGTTAAAACACAATGATGGAGGAACACATTTGGTTCAACAGTGTAAAGTGTAGTGAAAACGCAACGATGGAGAAACTCAGCTGGTTAAACAGCGTAAGGTGAACTAAAAACAGAACAATGGAGAAACTAAGCTGGTTAAATAGTGTAATGTGAAGTTAAAACTCAATGATGAAGAAACTCAACTTGATGAACAGTGTAAGGTGAAATTAAACCACCACGATGGAGAAATTAGGCTGGTTAAACACTGTAAAGTGAAGTTAAAACGCTACAATGGAGATACTGCTGGTTAAACAGTGTAAGGTGAAGTTAAAACACCACGATGGCGACACTCAGCTGGTTAAACAGTGTAAGGTGAAGTTAAAGCACATCGTTGGAGAAACTCAGCTGGTTAAACAGTGTAAAGTGAAGTTAAAACTCAATGATGGAGAAACTCAGCTGGTTAAACAGTGTAAAGTGAAGTTAAAACTCAATGATGGAGAAACTCAGCTGGTTAAACAGTGTAAGGTGAAGTTAAAACACAAGAATGTTGAAACTACTGGTTAAAGAGTGTAAGGTCAAGTTAAAACACGACGAAGGAGAAACTCAGCTGGATAAACCGTGTAAGGAGAAGTTAAAATAATGATAGAGAAACCCAGCTGGTGAAACAGTGTAAGGTGAATTTAAAACACCACGATGGAGAAACTCAGCTGGTTGAACGGTGTAAAGTGAAGTTAAAACGCAACGATGGAGAAACTCATCTGGTTAAAGAGTGTAACGTGAAGTTAAAACACAATGATGGAGGAACTCATCTGGTTCAACAGTGTAAAGTGAAGTGAAAACGCCACGATGGAGAAACTCAGCTGGTGAAACAGCGTAAGGTGAACTAAAAACAGAACAATGGAGAAACTAAGCTGGCTAAACAGTGTAAAGTGAAGTTAAAGCACAACATTGGAGAAACTCAGCTGGTTACACAGTGTAAGGTGAAGTTAAAACTCAACGATGGAGAAACTCAGCTTGTTAAACAGTGTAAGTTGAAGTTAAAACATGACGAAGGAGAAACTCAGATGGTTGAACAGTGTAAGGAGAAAATAAAACACAACTATGGAGAAACTCAGCTGGTTAAACAGTGTAAGGAGAAGTTAAAACACAACTATGGAGAAATTCAGCTGGTTAAACAGTGTAAGGAGTAGTTAAAACACCACAATGGAGAAACTCAGCTTGTTAAACAGTGTAAGTTGAAGTTAAAACATGACGAAGGAGAAACTCAGCTGGTTGAACAGTGTAAGGAGAAGTTAAAACACCACGATGGAGACACTCACCTGGTTAAAAAGTGTAAAGTGAAGTTCAAGCACAACGTTGGAGAAACTCAGATGCTTAAACAGTGTAAAGTGAAGTTAAAACTCAATGATGGAGAAACTCAGCTGGTGAAACAGTGTAAGGTGAAGTTAAAACACCACGATGGAGACACTCAGCTGGTTAAACAGTGTAAGGAGAAGGTAAAACACAACTATGGAGAAACTCAGCTGGTTAAACAGTGTAAGGAGAAGTTAAAACAATGATGGAGAAACTCAGCTGGTGAAACAGTGTAAGGTGAAGTTAAAACACCACGATGGAGACACTCAGCTGGTTAAACAGTGTAAAGTGAAGTTAAAGCACAACGTTGGAGAAACTCAGCTGCTTAAACAGTGTAAAGTGAAGTTCAAACTCAATGATGGAGAAACTCAGCTGGTTAAACAGTGTAAAATGAACTTAAAACGCAACGATGGAGAAACTCAGCTGGTTAAACAGTATAAGGCAAAGTTAAAACACAACGATGGAAAAACTCATCTGGTTAAACAGTGTAAGGTGAAGTTAAAACACAACGATGGAGAAACTCTGCGGGTTAAACTGTGTAAGGTGAAGTTAAAACACAACGATGGAGAAACTCTGCTGGTTAAACTGTGTAAAGTGAAGTTAAAACTCAATGATGGAGAAACTCAGCTGGTTCAACAGTGTAAGGTGAAGTTAAAACACAAGAATGTTGAAACTACTGGTTAAAGAGTGTAAGATCAAGTTAAAACACGACGAAGGAGAAACTCAGCTGGATAAACAGTGTAAGGAGAAGTTAAAACAATGATAGAGAAACTCAGCTGGTGAAACAGTGTAAGGTGAATTTAAAACACCACGATGGAGAAACTCAGCTGGTTGAACGGTGTAAAGTGAAGTTAAAACGCAACGATGGAGAAACTCATCTGGTTAAAGAGTGTAAGGTGAAGTTAAAACACAATGATGGAGGAACTCATCTGGTTCAACAGTGTAAAGTGAAGTGAAAACGCAACGATGGAGAAACTCAGCTGGTTAAACAGCGTAAGGTGAACTAAAAACAGAACGATGGAGAAACTAAGCTGGTTAAACAGTGTAAAGTGAAGTTAAAACACCACGATGGAGAAACTCAGCTGTTTAAACAGTGTAAGGTGAAGTTGAAACACGACGAAGGAGAAACTCAGCTGTTTAAACAGTGTAAGGAGAAGTTAAAACACAACTATGGAGAAATTCAGCTGGTTAAACAGTGTAAGGAGTAGTTAAAACACCACAATGGAGTAACTCAGCTGGTTAAACAGTGTAAAGTGAAGTTAAAGCACAATGTTGGCGAAACTCAGCTGGTTACACAGTGTAAGGTGAAGTTAAAACACAACGATGGAGAAACGCAGCTGGTTAAACAGTGTAAGGTGAAGTAAAAACGCAACGATGGAGAATCTCAGCTGGTTAAACAGTGTAAAGTGAAGTTAAAACACCACGATGGAGAAACTCAGCTGGTTAAACTGTGTAAGGTGTAGTTAAAGCACAACAATGGAGAAACTCAGCTGGGTAAACATTGCAAGGGATTTAAAACACAACGATGGATAAACTCAGCTGGTTAAACAGTGTAAGGTGAAGTTAAACCACTACGATGGAGAAACTCAGCAGGTTAAACAGTGTAAAGAGAAGTTACAACACAACGATGGAGAAACTCAGCTGGTTAAACAGTGTAAGATGAAGTTAAAACACAACGATGGGGAAACTCATCTGGTTAAACAGTGTAAAATGATCTTAAAACGCAACGATGGAGAAACTCATCTGGTTAAACGGTGTAAAATGAACTTAAAACGCAACGATGGAGAAACTCATCTGGTTAAAGAGTGTAAGGTGAAGTTAAAACACAATGATGGAGGAACACATTTGGTTCAACAGTGTAAAGTGTAGTGAAAATGCAACGATGGAGAAACTCAGCTGGTTAAACAGCGTAAGGTGAACTAAAAACAGAACAATGGAGAAACTCAGCTGGTGAAACAGTGTAAGGTGATGTTAAAACTCAATGATCAAGAAACTCAACTTGATGAACAGTGTAAGGTGAAGTTAAACCACCACGATGGAGAAACTAGGCTGGTTAAACACTGTAAAGTGAAGTTAAAACGCTACAATGGAGATACTGCTGGTTAAACAGTGTAAGGTGAAGTTAAAACACAAGAATGTTGAAACTACTGGTTAAAGAGTGTAAGATCAAGTTAAAACACGACGAAGGAGAAACTTAGCTGGATAAACAGTGTAAGGAGAAGTTAAAACAATGATAGAGAAACTCAGCTGGTTGAACAGTGTAAGGAGAAATTAAAACACAACTATGGAGAAACTCATCTGGTTAAACAGTGTAAGGAGAAGTTAAAACACCACGATGGAGACACTCACCTGGTTAAAAAGTGTAAAGTGAAGTTCAAGCACAACGTTGGAGAAACTCAGATGCTTAAACAGTGTAAAGTGAATTTAAAACTCAATGATGGAGAAACTCAGCTGGTGAAACAGTGTAAAGTGAAGTTAAAACACCACGATGGAGAAACTCAGCTGGTTAAAGAGTGTAAGGTGAAGTTAAAACACGATGAAGGAGAAACTCAGCTTGTTAAACAGTGTAAGGAGAAGGTAAAACACAACTATGGAGAAACCCAGCTGGTTAAACAGTGTAAGTAGAAGTTAAAACAATGATGGAGAAACTCAGCTGGTGAAACAGTGTAAGGTGAATTTAAAACACCACGATGGAGAAACTCAGCTGGTTGAACGGTGTAAAGTGAAGTTAAAATGCAACGATGGAGTAACTCATCTGGTTAAAGAGTGTAAGGTGAAGTTAAAACACAATGATGGAGGAACACATTTGGTTCAACAGTGTAAAGTGTAGTGAAAACGCAATGATGGAGAAACTCAGCTGGTTAAACAGCGTAAGGTGAACTAAAAACAGAACAATGGAGAAACTAAGCTGGTTAAATAGTGTAAGGTGAAGTTAAAACTCAATGATGAAGCAACTCAATTTGATGAACAGTGTAAGGTGAAATTAAACCACCACGATGGAGAAATTAGGCTGGTTAAACACTGTAAAGTGAAGTTAAAACGCTACAATGGAGATACTGCTGGTTAAACAGTGTAAGGTGAAGTTAAAACACCACGATGGCGACACTCAGCTGGTTAAACAGTGTAAGGTGAAGTTAAAGCACATCGTTGGAGAAACTCAGCTGGTTAAACAGTGTAAAGTGAAGTTAAAACTCAATGATGGAGAAACTCAGCTGGTTAAACAGTGTAAAGTGAAGTTAAAACTCAATGATGGAGAAACTCAGCTGGTTAAACAGTGTAAGGTGAAGTTAAAACACAAGAATGTTGAAACTACTGGTTAAAGAGTGTAAGATCAAGTTAAAACATGACGAAGGAGAAACTCAGCTGGATAAACAGTGTAAGGAGAAGTTAAAACAATGATAGAGAAACTCAGCTGGTGAAACAGTGTAAGGTGAATTTAAAACACCACGATGGAGAAACTCAAATGGTTGAACGGTGTAAAGTGAAGTTAAAACGCAACGATGGAGAAACTGATCTGGTTAAAGAGTGTAAGGTGAAGTTAAAACACAATGATGGAGGAACTCATCTGGTTCAACAGTGTAAAGTGAAGTGAAAACGCAACGATGGAGAAACTCAGCTGGTTAAACAGCGTAAGGTGAACTAAAAACAGAACGATGGAGAAACTAAGCTGGTTAAACAGTGTAAAGTGAAGTTAAAACACCACGATGGAGAAACTCAGCTGTTTAAACAGTGTAAGGTGAAGTTGAAACACGACGAAGGAGAAACTCAGCTGTTTAAACAGTGTAAGGAGAAGTTAAAACACAACTATGGAGAAATTCAGCTGGTTAAACAGTGTAAGGAGTAGTTAAAACACCACAATGGAGTAACTCAGCTGGTTAAACAGTGTAAAGTGAAGTTAAAGCACAATGTTGGCGAAACTCAGCTGGTTACACAGTGTAAGGTGAAGTTAAAACACAACGATGGAGAAACTCAGCTGGTTAAACAGTGTAAGGTGAAGTAAAAACACAACGATGGAGAATCTCAGCTGGTTAAACAGTGTAAAGTGAAGTTAAAACACCACGATGGAGAAACTCAGCTGGTTAAACTGTGTAAGGTGTAGTTAAAGCACAACAATGGAGAAACTCAGCTGGGTAAACATTGCAAGGGATTTAAAACACAACGATGGATAAACTCAGCTGGTTAAACAGTGTAAGGTGAAGTTAAACCACTACGATGGAGAAACTCAGCAGGTTAAACAGTGTAAAGAGAAGTTACAACACAACGATGGAGAAACTCAGCTGGTTAAACAATGTAAGATGAAGTTAAAACACAACGATGGAGAAACTCATCTGGTTAAACGGTGTAAAATGAACTTAAAACGCAACGATGGAGAAACTCATCTGGTTAAAGAGTGTAAGGTGAAGTTAAAACACAATGATGGAGGAACACATTTGGTTCAACAGTGTAAAGTGTAGTGAAAACGCAACGATGGAGAAACTCAGCTGGTTAAACAGCGTAAGGTGAACTAAAAACAGAACAATGGAGAAACTCAGCTGGTGAAACAGTGTAAGGTGATGTTAAAACTCAATGATCAAGAAACTCAACTTGATGAACAGTGTAAGGTGAAGTTAAACCACCACGATGGAGAAACTAGGCTGGTTAAACACTGTAAAGTGAAGTTAAAACGCTACAATGGAGATACTGCTGGTTAAACAGTGTAAGGTGAAGTTAAAACACCACGATGGAGACACTCAGCTGGTTAAACAGTGTAAGGAGAAGGTAAAACACAACTATGGAGAAACTCAGCTGGTTAAACAGAGTAAGGAGAAGTTAAAACAATGATGGAGAAACTCAGCTGGTGAAACAGTGTAAGGTGAAGTTAAAACACCACGATGGAGACACTCAGCTGGTTAAACAGTGTAAAGTGAAGTTAAAGCACAACGTTGGAGAAACTCAGCTGCTTAAACGTGTAAAGTGAAGTTCAAACTCAATGATGGAGAAACTCAGCTGGTTAAACAGTGCAAAATGAACTTGAAACGCAACGATGGAGAAACTCAGCTGGTTAAACAGTATAAGGCAAAGTTAAAACACAACGATGGAAAAACTCATCTGGTTAAACAGTGTAAGGTGAAGTTAAAACACAACGATGGAGAAACTCTGCGGGTTAAACTGTGTAAGGTGAAGTTAAAACACAACGATGGAGAAACTCTGCTGGTTAAACTGTGTAAAGTGAAGTTAAAACTCAATGATGGAAAAACTCAGCTGGTTAAACAGTGTTTTTTCTTTGGCTTGGCTTCGCGGACGAAGATTTATGGAGGGGGTAAAAAGTCCACGTCAGCTGCAGGCTCGTTTGTGGCTGACCAGTCCGATGCGGGACAGGCAGACACGATTGCAGCGGTTGCAAGGGAAAATTGGTTGGTTGGGGTTGGGTGTTGGGTTTTTCCTCCTTTGCCTTTTGTCAGAGAGGTGGGCTCTGCGGTCTTCTTCAAAGGAGGCTGCTGCCCGCCAAACTGTGAGGCGCCAAGATGCACGGTTTGAGGCGTTATCAGCCCACTGGCGGTGGTCAATGTGGCAGGCACCAAGAGATTTCTTTAGGCAGTCCTTGTACCTTTTCTTTGGTGCACCTCTGTCACGGTGGCCAGTGGAGAGCTCGCCATATAATACGATCTTGGGAAGGCGATGGTCCTCCATTCTGGAGACGTGACCCATCCAGCACAGCTGGATCTTCAGCAGCGTGGACTCGATGCTGTCGACCTCTGCCATCTCGAGTACCTCGACGTTAGGGGTGTGAGCGCTCCAATGGATGTTGAGGATGGAGCGGAGACAACGCTGGTGGAAGCGTTCTAGGAGCCGTAGGTGGTGCCGGTAGAGGACCCATGATTCGGAGCCGAACAGGAGTGTGGGTATGACAACGGCTCTGTATACGCTTATCTTTGTGAGGTGAAGTTTAAACACAAGAATGTTGAAACTACTGGTTAAAGAGTGTAAGATCAAGTTAAAACACGACGAAGGAGAAACTCAGCTGGATAAACAGTGTAAGGAGAAGTTAAAACAATGATAGAGAAACTCAGCTGGTGAAACAGTGTAAGGTGAATTTAAAACACCACGATGGAGAAACTCAGCTGGTTGAACGGTGTAAAGTGAAGTTAAAACGCAACGATGGAGAAACTGATCTGGTTAAAGAGTGTAAGGTGAAGTTAAAACACAATGATGGAGGAACTCATCTGGTTCAACAGTGTAAAGTGAAGTGAAAACGCAACGATGGAGAAACTCAGCTGGTTAAACAGCGTAAGGTGAACTAAAAACAGAACGATGGAGAAACTAAGCTGGTTAAACAGTGTAAAGTGAAGTTAAAACACCACGATGGAGAAACTCAGCTGTTTAAACAGTGTAAGGTGAAGTTGAAACACGACGAAGGAGAAACTCAGCTGTTTAAACAGTGTAAGGAGAAGTTAAAACACAACTATGGAGAAATTCAGCTGGTTAAACAGTGTAAGGAGTAGTTAAAACACCACAATGGAGTAACTCAGCTGGTTAAACAGTGTAAAGTGAAGTTAAAGCACAATGTTGGCGAAACTCAGCTGGTTACACAGTGCAAGGTGAAGTTAAAACACAACGATGGAGAAACTCAGCTGGTTAAACAGTGTAAGGTGAAGTAAAAACGCAACGATAGAGAATCTCAGCTGGTTAAACAGTGTAAAGTGAAGTTAAAACACCACGATGGAGAAACTCAGCTGGTTAAACTGTGTAAGGTGTAGTTAAAGCACAACAATGGAGAAACTCAGCTGGGTAAACATTGCAAGGGATTTAAAACACAACGATGGATAAACTCAGCTGGTTAAACAGTGTAAGGTGAAGTTAAACCACTACGACGGAGAAACACAGCAGGTTAAACAGTGTAAAGAGAAGTTACAACACAACGATGGAGAAACTCAGCTGGTTAAACAGTGAAAGATGAAGTTAAAACACAACGATGGAGAAACTCATCTGGTTAAACAGTGTAAAATGATCTTAAAACGCAACGATGGAGAAACTCATCTGGTTAAACGGTGTAAAATGAACTTAAAACGCAACGATGGAGAAACTCATCTGGTTAAAGAGTGTAAGGTGAAGTTAAAACACAATGATGGAGGAACACATTTGGTTCAACAGTGTAAAGTGTAGTGAAAATGCAACGATGGAGAAACTCAGCTGGTTAAACAGCGTAAGGTGAACTAAAAACAGAACAATGGAGAAACTCAGCTGGTGAAACAGTGTAAGGTGATGTTAAAACTCAATGATCAAGAAACTCAACTTGATGAACAGTGTAAGGTGAAGTTAAACCACCACGATGGAGAAACTAGGCTGGTTAAACACTGTAAAGTGAAGTTAAAGCGCTACAATGGAGATACTGCTGGTTAAACAGTGTAAGGTGAAGTTAAAACACAAGAATGTTGAAACAACTGGTTAAAGAGTGTAAGATCAAGTTAAAACACGACGAAGGAGAAACTCAGCTGGATAAACAGTGTAAGGAGAAGTTAAAACAATGATAGAGAAACTCAGCTGGTGAAACAGTGTAAGGTGAATTTAAAACACCACGATGGAGAAACTCAGCTGGTTAAAGAGTGTAAGGTGAAGTTAAAACACGACGAAGGAGAAACTCAGCTGGTTAAACAGTGTAAGGAGAAGGTAAAACACAACTATGGAGAAACCCAGCTGGTTAAACAGTGTAAGTAGAAGTTAAAACAATGATGGAGAAACTCAGCTGGTGAAACAGTGTAAGGTGAATTTAAAACACCACGGTGGAGAAACTCAGCTGGTTGAACGGTGTAAAGTGAAGTTAAAATGCAACGATGGAGTAACTCATCTGGTTAAAGAGTGTAAGGTGAAGTTAAAACACAATGATGGAGGAACACATTTGGTTCAACAGTGTAAAGTGTAGTGAAAACGCAACGATGGAGAAACTCAGCTGGTTAAACAGCGTAAGGTGAACTAAAAACAGAACAATGGAGAAACTAAGCTGGTTAAATAGTGTAAGGTGAAGTTAAAACTCAATGATGAAGAAACTCAACTTGATGAACAGTGTAAGGTGAAATTAAACCACCACGATGGAGAAATTAGGCTGGTTAAACACTGTAAAGTGAAGTTAAAACGCTACAATGGAGATACTGCTGGTTAAACAGTGTAAGGTGAAGTTAAAACACCACGATGGCGACACTCAGCTGGTTAAACAGTGTAAGGTGAAGTTAAAGCACATCGTTGGAGAAACTCAGCTGGTTAAACAGTGTAAAGTGAAGTTAAAACTCAATGATGGAGAAACTCAGCTGGTTAAACAGTGTAAAGTGAAGTTAAAACTCAATGATGGAGAAATTCAGCTGGTTAAACAGTGTAAGGTGAAGTTAAAACACAAGAATGTTGAAACTACTGGTTAAAGAGTGTAAGGTCAAGTTAAAACACGACGAAGGAGAAACTCAGCTGGATAAACAGTGTAAGGAGAAGTTAAAACAATGATAGAGAAACTCAGCTGGTGAAACAGTGTAAGGTGAATTTAAAACACCACGATGGAGAAACTCAGCTGGTTGAACGGTGTAAAGTGAAGTTAAAACGCAACGATGGAGAAACTCATCTGGTTAAAGAGTGTAAAGTGAAGTTCAAGCACAACGTTGGAGAAACTCAGATGCTTAAACTGTGTAAAGTGAAGTTAAAACTCAATGATGGAGAAACTCAGCTGGTGAAACAGTGTAAAGTGAAGTTAAAACACCACGATGGAGAAACTCAGCTGGTTAAAGAGTGTAAGGTGAAGTTAAAACACGACGAAGGAGAAACTCAGCTGGTTAAACAGTGTAAGGAGAAGGTAAAACACAACTATGGAGAAACCCAGCTGGTTAAACAGTGTAAGTAGAAGTTAAAACAATGATGGAGAAACTCAGCTGGTGAAACAGTGTAAGGTGAATTTAAAACACCACGGTGGAGAAACTCAGCTGGTTGAACGGTGTAAAGTGAAGTTAAAATGCAACGATGGAGTAACTCATCTGGTTAAAGAGTGTAAGGTGAAGTTAAAACACAATGATGGAGGAACACATTTGGTTCAACAGTGTAAAGTGTAGTGAAAACGCAACGATGGAGAAACTCAGCTGGTTAAACAGCGTAAGGTGAACTAAAAACAGAACAATGGAGAAACTAAGCTGGTTAAATAGTGTAAGGTGAAGTTAAAACTCAATGATGAAGAAACTCAACTTGATGAACAGTGTAAGGTGAAATTAAACCACCACGATGGAGAAATTAGGCTGGTTAAACACTGTAAAGTGAAGTTAAAACGCTACAATGGAGATACTGCTGGTTAAACAGTGTAAGGTGAAGTTAAAACACCACGATGGCGACACTCAGCTGGTTAAACAGTGTAAGGTGAAGTTAAAGCACATCGTTGGAGAAACTCAGCTGGTTAAACAGTGTAAAGTGAAGTTAAAACTCAATGATGGAGAAACTCAGCTGGTTAAACAGTGTAAAGTGAAGTTAAAACTCAATGATGGAGAAACTCAGCTGGTTAAACAGTGTAAGGTGAAGTTAATACACAAGAATGTTGAAACTACTGGTTAAAGAGTGTAAGATCAAGTTAAAACACGACGAAGGAGATACTCAGCTGGATAAACAGTGTAAGGAGAAGTTAAAACAATGATAGAGAAACTCAGCTGGTGAAACAGTGTAAGGTGAAGTTAAAACACAATGATGGAGGAACTCATCTGGTTCAACAGTGTAAAGTGAAGTGAAAACGCAACGATGGAGAACCTCAGCTGGTTAAACAGCGTAAGGTGAACTAAAAACAGAACGATGGAGAAACTAAGCTGGTTAAACAGTGTAAAGTGAAGTTAAAACACCACGATGGAGAAACTCAGCTGTTTAAACAGTGTAAGGTGAATTTGAAACACGACGAAGGAGAAACTCAGCTGTTTAAACAGTGTAAGGAGAAGTTAAAACACAACTATGGAGAAATTCAGCTGGTTAAACAGTGTAAGGAGTAGTTAAAACACCACAATGGAGTAACGCAGCTGGTTAAACAGTGTAAAGTGAAGTTAAAGCACAATGTTGGCGAAACTCAGCTGGTTACACAGTGTAAGGTGAAGTTAAAACACAACGATGGAGAAACTCAGCTGGTTAAACAGTGTAAGGTGAAGTAAAAACGCAACGATGGAGAATCTCAGCTGGTTAAACAGTGTAAAGTAAAGTTAAAACACCACGATGGAGAAACTCAGCTGGTTAAACTGTGTAAGGTGTAGTTAAAGCACAACAATGGAGAAACTCAGCTGGGTAAACATTGCAAGGGATTTAAAACACAACGATGGATAAACTCAGCTGGTTAAACAGTGTAAGGTGAAGTTAAACCACTACGATGGAGAAACTCAGCAGGTTAAACAGTGTAAAGAGAAGTTACAACACAACGATGGAGAAACTCAGCTGGTTAAACAGTGTAAGATGAAGTTAAAACACAACGATGGAGAAACTCATCTGGTTAAACAGTGTAAAATGATCTTAAAACGCAACAATGGAGAAACTCATCTGGTTAAACGGTGTAAAATGAACTTAAAACACAACGATGGAGAAACTCATCTGGTTAAAGAGTGTAAGGTGAAGTTAAAACACAATGATGGAGGAACACATTTGGTTCAACAGTGTAAAGTGTAGTGAAAACGCAACGATGGAGAAACTCAGCTGGTTAAACAGCGTAAGGTGAACTAAAAACAGAACAATGGAGAAACTCAGCTGGTGAAACAGTGTAAGGTGATGTTAAAACTCAATGATCAAGAAACTCAACTTGATGAACAGTGTAAGGTGAAGTTAAACCACCACGATGGAGAAACTAGGCTGGTTAAACACTGTAAAGTGAAGTTAAAACGCTACAATGGAGATACTGCTGGTTAAACAGTGTAAGGTGAAGTTAAAACACCACGATGGAGACACTCAGCTGGTTAAACAGTGTAAGGAGAAGGTAAAACACAACTATGCAGAAACTCAGCTGGTTAAACAGTGTAAGGAGAAGTTAAAACAATGATGGAGAAACTCAGCTGGTGAAACAGTGTAAGGTGAAGTTAAAACACCACGATGGAGACACTCAGCTGGTTAAACAGTGTAAAGTGAAGTTAAAGCACAACGTTGGAGAAACTCAGCTGCTTAAACAGTGTAAAGTGAAGTTCAAACTCAATGATGGAGAAACTCAGCTGGTTAAACAGTGTAAAATGAACTTAAAACGCAACGATGGAGAAACTCAGCTGGTTAAACAGTATAAGGCAAAGTTAAAACACAACGATGGAAAAACTCATCTGGTTAAACAGTGTAAGGTGAAGTTAAAACACAACGATGGAGAAACTCTGTGGGTTAAACTGTGTAAGGTGAAGTTAAAACACAACGATGGAGAAACTCTGCTGGTTAAACTGTGTAAGGTAAAATTAAAACACAACGATGGAGAAACTCTGCTGGTTGTACAGTGTAAAGTGAAGTTAAAATGCAACGATGGAGAAACTCAGCTGGTGAAACAGTGTAAGGTGATGTTAAAACACAACGATGGAGAAACTCAGCTCGTTAAACACTGTAATGTGAAGTAAAAATGCAATGATGGAGAATCTCAGCTGGTTAAACAGTGTAAAGTGAAGTTAAAACACCACGATGGAGAAACTCAGCTGGTTGAACGGTGTAAAGTGATGTTAAAACGCAACTATGGAGAAACTCAGCTGGTTAAACAGTGTAAGGTGAAGTTAAAACACAACGATGGAAAAAATCATCTGGTTAAACAGTGTAAGGTCAAGTTAAAACACAACGATGGAGAAACTCAGCTGGTTAAACAGTGTAAGGTGAAGTTAAAACACGACGAAGGAGAAACTCAGCTGGTTAAACAGTGTAAAGTGAAGTTAAAGCACAACATTGGAGAAACTCAGCTGGTTACACAGTGTAAGGTGAAGTTAAAACTCAACGATGGAGAAACTCAGCTTGTTAAACAGTGTAAGTTGAAGTTAAAACATGACGAAGGAGAAACTCAGCTGGTTGAACAGTGTAAGGAGAAATTAAAACACAACTATGGAGAAACTCAGCTGGTTAAACAGTGTAAGGAGAAGTTAAAACACCACGATGGAGACACTCACCTGGTTAAAAAGTGTAAAGTGAAGTTCAAGCACAACGTTGGAGAAACTCAGATGCTTAAACAGTGTAAAGTGAAGTTAAAACTCAATGATGGAGAAACTCAGCTGGTGAAACAGTGTAAAGTGAAGTTAAAACACCACGATGGAGAAACTCAGCTGGTTAAAGAGTGTAAGGTGAAGTTAAAACACGACGAAGGAGAAACTCAGCTTGTTAAACAGTGTAAGGAGAAGGTAAAACACAACTATGGAGAAACCCAGCTGGTTAAACAGTGTAAGTAGAAGTTAAAACAATGATGGAGAAACTCAGCTGGTGAAACAGTGTAAAGTGAAGTTAAAACACCACGATGGAGAAACTCAGCTGGTTAAAGAGTGTAAGGTGAAGTTAAAACACGACGAAGGAGAAACTCAGCTGGTTAAACAGTGTAAGGAGAAGGTAAAACACAACTATGGAGAAACCCAGCTGGTTAAACAGTGTAAGTAGAAGTTAAAACAATGATGGAGAAACTCAGCTGGTGAAACAGTGTAAGGTGAATTTAAAACACCACGGTGGAGAAACTCAGCTGGTTGAACGGTGTAAAGTGAAGTTAAAATGCAACGATGGAGTAACTCATCTGGTTAAAGAGTGTAAGGTGAAGTTAAAACACAATGATGGAGGTACACATTTGGTTCAACAGTGTAAAGTGTAGTGAAAACGCAACGATGGAGAAACTAAGCTGGTTAAACAGCGTAAGGTGAACTAAAAACAGAACAATAGAGAAACTCAGCTGGGTAAACATTGCAAGGGATTTAAAACACAACGATGGATAAACTCAGCTGGTTAAACAGTGTAAGGTGAAGTTAAACCACTACGATGGAGAAACTCAGCAGGTTAAACAGTGTAAAGAAAAGTTACAACACAACGATGGAGAAACTCAGCTGGTTAAACAGTGTAAGATGAAGTTAAAAAACAACGATGGAGAAACTCATCTGTTTAAACAGTGTAAAATGATCTTAAAACGCAACGATGGAGAAACTCATCTGGTTAAACGGTGTAAAATGAACTTAAAACGCAACGATGGAGAAACTCATCTGGTTAAAGAGTGTAAGGTGAAGTTAAAACACAATGATGGAGGAACACATTTGGTTCAACAGTGTAAAGTGTAGTGAAAACGCAACGATGGAGAAACTCAGCTGGTTAAACAGCGTAAGGTGAACTAAAAACAGAACAATGGAGAAACTCAGCTGCTGAAACAGTGTAAGGTGATGTTAAAACTCAATGATCAAGAAACTCAACTTGATGAACAGTGTAAGGTGAAGTTAAACCACCACGATGGAGAAACTAGGCTGGTTAAACACTGTAAAGAGAAGTTAAAACACTACAATGGAGATACTGCTGGTTAAACAGTGTAAGGTGAAGTTAAAACACCACGATGGAGACACTCAGCTGGTTAAACAGTGTAAGGAGAAGGTAAAACACAACTATGGAGAAACTCAGCTGGTTAAACAGTGTAAGGAGAAGTTAAAACAATGATGGAGAAACTCAGCTGGTGAAACAGTGTAAGGTGAAGTTAAAACACCACGATGGAGACACTCAGCTGGTTAAACAGTGTAAAGTGAAGTTAAAGCACAACGTTGGAGAAACTCAGCTGCTTAAACAGTGTAAAGTGAAGTTCAAACTCAATGATGGAGAAACTCAGCTGGCTAAACAGTGTAAAATGAACTTAAAACGCAACGATGGAGAAACTCAGCTGGTTAAACAGTATAAGGCAAAGTTAAAACACAACGATGGAAAAACTCATCTGGTCAAACAGTGTAAGGTGAAGTTTAAACACAACGATGGAGAAACTCTGCGGGTTAAACTGTGTAAGGTGAAGTTAAAACACAACGATGGAGAAACTCTGCTGGTTAAACTGTGTAAGGTAAAATTAAAACACAACGATGGAGAAACTCTGCTGGTTCTACAGTGTAAAGTGAAGTTAAAATGCAACGATGGAGAAACTCAGCTGGTGAAACAGTGTAAGGTGATGTTAAAACACAACGATGGAGAAACTCAGCTCGTTAAACACTGTAATGTGAAGTAAAAATGCAATGATGGAGAATCTCAGCTGGTTAAACAGTGTAAAGTGAAGTTAAAACACCACGATGGAGAAACTCAGCTGGTTGAACGGTGTAAAGTGATGTTAAAACGCAACTATGGAGAAACTCAGCTGGTTAAACAGTGTAAGGTGAAGTTAAAACACAACGATGGAAAAAATCATCTGGTTAAACCGTGTAAGGTCAAGTTAAAACACAACGATGGAGAAACTCTGCTGGTTAAATTGAGCAAGGTGAAGTTAAAACACAACGATGGAGAAACTCAGCTGGTTAAACAGTGTAAGGTGAAGTTAAAACACAACTATGGAGAAATTCAGCTGGTTAAACAGTGTAAGGAGTAGTTAAAACACCACAATGGAGAAACTCAGCTGGTTGAACGGTGTAAAGTGAAGTTAAAACGCAACGATGGAGAAACTGATCTGGTTAAAGAGTGTAAGGTGAAGTTAAAACACAATGATGGAGGAACTCATCTGGTTCAACAGTGTAAAGTGAAGTGAAAACGCAACGATGGAGAAACTCAGCTGGTTAAACAGCGTAAGGTGAACTAAAAACAGAACGATGGAGAAATTAAGCTGGTTAAACAGTGTAAAGTGAAGTTAAAACACCACGATGGAGAAACTCAGCTGTTTAAACAGTGTAAGGTGAATTTGAAACACGACGAAGGAGAAACTCAGCTGTTTAAACAGTGTAAGGAGAAGTTAAAACACAACTATGGAGAAATTCAGCTGGTTAAACAGTGTAAGGAGTAGTTAAAACACCACAATGGAGTAACTCAGCTGGTTAAACAGTGTAAAGTGAAGTTAAAGCACAATGTTGGCGAAACTCAGCTGGTTACACAGTGTAAGGTGAAGTTAAAACACAACGATGGAGAAACTCAGCTGGTTAAACAGTGTAAGGTGAAGTAAAAATGCAACGATGGAGAATCTCAGCTGGGTAAACATTGCAAGGGATTTAAAACACAACGATGGATAAACTCAGCAGGTTAAACAGTGTAAGGTGAAGTTAAACCACTACGATGGAGAAACAGCAGGTTAAACAGTGTAAAATGATCTTATAACGCAACGATGGAGAAACTCATCTGGTTAAACGGTGTAAAATGAACTTAAAACGCAACGATGGAGAAACTCATCTGGTTAAAGAGTGTAAGGTGAAGTTAAAACACAATGATGGAGGAACACATTTGGTTCAACAGTGTAAAGTGTAGTGAAAACGCAACGATGGAGAAACTCAGCTGGTTAAACAGCGTAAGGTGAACTAAAAACAGAACAATGGAGAAACTCAGCTGCTGAAACAGTGTAAGGTGATGTTAAAACTCAATGATCAAGAAACTCAACTTGATGAACAGTGTAAGGTGAAGTTAAACCACCACGATGGAGAAACTAGGCTGGTTAAACACTGTAAAGTGAAGTTAAAACGCTACAATGGAGATACTGCTGGTTAAACAGTGTAAGGTGAAGTTAAAACACCACGATGGAGACACTCAGCTGGTTAAACAGTGTAAGGAGAAGGTAAAACACAACTATGGAGAAACTCAGCTGGTTAAACAGTGTAAGGAGAAGTTAAAACAATGATGGAGAAACTCAGCTGGTGAAACAGTGTAAGGTGAAGTTAAAACACCACGATGGAGACACTCAGCTGGTTAAACAGTGTAAAGTGAAGTTAAAGCACAACGTTGGAGAAACTCAGCTGCTTAAACAGTGTAAAGTGAAGTTCAAACTCAATGATGGAGAAACTCAGCTGGTTAAACAGTGTAAAATGAACTTAAAACGCAACGATGGAGAAACTCAGCTGGTTAAACAGTATAAGGCAAAGTTAAAACACAACGATGGAAAAACTCATCTGGTTAAACAGTGTAAGGTGAAGTTAAAACACAACGATGGAGAAACTCTGCGGGTTAAACTGTGTTAGGTGAAGTTAAAACACAACGATGGAGAAACTCTGCTGGTTAAACTGTGTAAAGTGAAGTTAAAACTCAATGATGGAGAACCTCAGCTGGTTCAACAGTGTAAGGTGAAGTTAAAACACAAGAATGTTGAAACTACTGGTTAAAGAGTGTAAGATCAAGTTAAAACACGACGAAGGAGAAACTCAGCTGGATAAACAGTGTAAGGAGAAGTTAAAACAATGATAGAGAAACTCAGCTGGTGAAACAGTGTAAGGTGAATTTAAAACACCACGATGGAGAAACTCAGCTGGTTGAACGGTGTAAAGTGAAGTTAAAACGCAACGATGGAGAAACTGATCTGGTTAAAGAGTGTAAGGTGAAGTTAAAACACAATGATGGAGGAACTCATCTGGTTCAACAGTGTAAAGTGAAGTGAAAACGCAACGATGGAGAAACTCAGCTGGTTAAACAGCGTAAGGTGAACTAAAAACAGAACGATGGAGAAACTAAGCTGGTTAAACAGTGTAAAGTGAAGTTAAAACACCACGATGGAGAAACTCAGCTGTTTAAACAGTGTAAGGTGAAGTTGAAACACGACGAAGGAGAAACTCAGCTGTTTAAACAGTGTAAGGAGAAGTTAAAACACAACTATGGAGAAATTCAGCTGGTTAAACAGTGTAAGGAGTAGTTAAAACACCACAATGGAGTAACTCAGCTGGTTAAACAGTGTAAAGTGAAGTTAAAGCACAATGTTGGCGAAACTCAGCTGGTTACACAGTGTAAGGTGAAGTTAAAACACAACGATGGAGAAACTCAGCTGGTTAAACAGTGTAAGGTGAAGTAAAAACGCAACGATAGAGAATCTCAGCTGGTTAAACAGTGTAAAGTGAAGTTAAAACACCACGATGGAGAAACTCAGCTGGTTAAACTGTGTAAGGTGTAGTTTAAGCACAACAATGGAGAAACTCAGCTGGGTAAACATTGCAAGGGATTTAAAACACAACGATGGAGAAACTCAGCTGGTTAAACAGTGTAAGATGAAGTTAAAACACAACGATGGAGAAACTCATCTGGTTAAACAGTGTAAAATGATCTTAAAACGCAACGATGAAGAAACTCATCTGGTTAAACGGTGTAAAATGAACTTAAAACGCAACGATGGAGAAACTCATCTGGTTAAAGAGTGTAAGGTGAACTTAAACCACAATGATGGAGGAACACATTTGGTTCAACAGTGTAAAGTGTAGTGAAAATGCAACGATGGAGAAACTCAGCTGGTTAAACAGCGTAAGGTGAACTAAAAACAGAACAATGGAGAAACTCAGCTGGTGAAACAGTGTAAGGTGATGTTAAAACTCAATGATCAAGAAACTCAACTTGATGAACAGTGTAAGGTGAAGTTAAACCACCACGATGGAGAAACTAGGCTGGTTAAACACTGTAAAGTGAAGTTAAAACGCTACAATGGAGATACTGCTGGTTAAACAGTGTAAGGTGAAGTTAAAACACAAGAATATTGAAACTACTGGTTAAAGAGTGTAAGATCAAGTTAAAACACGACGAAGGAGAAACTCAGCTGGATAAACAGTGTAAGGAGAAGTTAAAACAATGATAGAGAAACTCAGCTGGTGAAACAGTGTAAGGTGAATTTAAAACACCACGATGGAGAAACTCAGCTGGTTAAAGAGTGTAAGGTGAAGTTAAAACACGACGAAGGAGAAACTCAGCTGGTTAAACAGTGTAAGGAGAAGGTAAAACACAACTATGGAGAAACCCAGCTGGTTAAACAGTGTAAGTAGAAGTTAAAACAATGATGGAGAAACTCAGCTGGTGAAACAGTGTAAGGTGAATTTAAAACACCACGGTGGAGAAACTCAGCTGGTTCAACGGTGTAAAGTGAAGTTAAAATGCAACGATGGAGTAACTCATCTGGTTAAAGAGTGTAAGGTGAAGTTAAAACACAATGATGGAGGAACACATTTGGTTCAACAGTGTAAAGTGTAGTGAAAACGCAACGATGGAGAAACTCAGCTGGTTAAACAGCGTAAGGTGAACTAAAAACAGAACAATGGAGAAACTAAGCTGGTTAAATAGTGTAAGGTGAAGTTAAAACTCAATGATGAAGAAACTCAACTTGATGAACAGTGTAAGGTGAAATTAAACCACCACGATGGAGAAATTAGGCTGGTTAAACACTGTAAAGTGAAGTTAAAACGCTACAATGGAGATACTGCTGGTTAAACAGTGTAAGGTGAAGTTAAAACACCACGATGGAGAAACTCAGCTGGTTAAACAGTGTAAGGTGAAGTTAAAACACGACGAAGGAGAAACTCAGCTGGTTAAACAGTGTAAGGTGAAGTTAAAGCACATCGTTGGAGAAACTCAGCTGGTTAAACAGTGTAAAGTGAAGTTAAAACTCAATGATGGAGAAACTCAGCTGGTTAAACAGTGTAAAGTGAAGTTAAAACTCAATGATGGAGAAACTCAGCTGGTTAAACAGTGTAAGGTGAAGTTAAAACACAAGAATGTTGAAACTACTGGTTAAAGAGTGTAAGGTCAAGTTAAAACACGACGAAGGAGAAACTCAGCTGGATAAACAGTGTAAGGAGAAGTTAAAACAATGATAGAGAAACTCAGCTGGTGAAACAGTGTAAGGTGAATTTAAAACACCACGATGGAGAAACTCAGCTGGTTGAACGGTGTAAAGTGAAGTTAAAACGCAACGATGGAGAAACTCATCTGGTTAAAGAGTGTAACGTGAAGTTAAAACACAATGATGGAGGAACTCATCTGGTTCAACAGTGTAAAGTGAAGTGAAAACGCCACGATGGAGAAACTCAGCTGGTTAAACAGCGTAAGGTGAACTAAAAACAGAACGATGGAGAAACTAAGCTGGTTAAACAGTGTAAAGTGAAGTTAAAGCACAACATTGGAGAAACTCAGCTGGTTACACAGTGTAAGGTGAAGTTAAAACTCAACGATGGAGAAACTCAGCTTGTTAAACAGTGTAAGTTGAAGTTAAAACATGACGAAGGAGAAACTCAGCTGGTTGAACAGTGTAAGGAGAAATTAAAACACAACTATGGAGAAACTCAGCTGGTTAAACAGTGTAAGGAGAAGTTAAAACACCACGATGGAGACACTCACCTGGTTAAAAAGTGTAAAGTGAAGTTCAAGCACAACGTTGGAGAAACTCAGATGCTTAAACTGTGTAAAGTGAAGTTAAAACTCAATGATGGAGAAACTCAGCTGGTGAAACAGTGTAAAGTGAAGTTAAAACACCACGATGGAGAAACTCAGCTGGTTAAAGAGTGTAAGGTGAAGTTAAAACACGACGAAGGAGAAACTCAGCTGGTTAAACAGTGTAAGGAGAAGGTAAAACACAACTATGGAGAAACCCAGCTGGTTAAACAGTGTAAGTAGAAGTTAAAACAATGATGGAGAAACTCAGCTGGTGAAACAGTGTAAGGTGAATTTAAAACACCACGGTGGAGAAACTCAGCTGGTTGAACGGTGTAAAGTGAAGTTAAAATGCAACGATGGAGTAACTCATCTGGTTAAAGAGTGTAAGGTGAAGTTAAAACACAATGATGGAGGAACACATTTGGTTCAACAGTGTAAAGTGTAGTGAAAACGCAACGATGGAGAAACTCAGCTGGTTAAACAGCGTAAGGTGAACTAAAAACAGAACAATGGAGAAACTAAGCTGGTTAAATAGTGTAAGGTGAAGTTAAAACTCAATGATGAAGAAACTCAACTTGATGAACAGTGTAAGGTGAAATTAAACCACCACGATGGAGAAATTAGGCTGGTTAAACACTGTAAAGTGAAGTTAAAACGCTACAATGGAGATACTGCTGGTTAAACAGTGTAAGGTGAAGTTAAAACACCACGATGGCGACACTCAGCTGGTTAAACAGTGTAAGGTGAAGTTAAAACACCACGATGGAGAAACTCAGCTGTTTAAACAGTGTAAGGTGAAGTTGAAACACGACGAAGGAGAAACTCAGCTGTTTAAACAGTGTAAGGAGAAGTTAAAACACAACTATGGAGAAATTCAGCTGGTTAAACAGTGTAAGGAGTAGTTAAAACACCACAATGGAGTAACTCAGCTGGTTAAACAGTGTAAAGTGAAGTTAAAGCACAATGTTGGCGAAACTCAGCTGGTTACACAGTGCAAGGTGAAGTTAAAACACAACGATGGAGAAACTCAGCTGGTTAAACAGTGTAAGGTGAAGTAAAAACGCAACGATAGAGAATCTCAGCTGGTTAAACAGTGTAAAGTGAAGTTAAAACACCACGATGGAGAAACTCAGCTGGTTAAACTGTGTAAGGTGTAGTTAAAGCACAACAATGGAGAAACTCAGCTGGGTAAACATTGCAAGGGATTTAAAACACAACGATGGATAAACTCAGCTGGTTAAACAGTGTAAGGTGAAGTTAAACCACTACGACGGAGAAACACAGCAGGTTAAACAGTGTAAAGAGAAGTTACAACACAACGATGGAGAAACTCAGCTGGTTAAACAGTGAAAGATGAAGTTAAAACACAACGATGGAGAAACTCATCTGGTTAAACAGTGTAAAATGATCTTAAAACGCAACGATGGAGAAACTCATCTGGTTAAACGGTGTAAAATGAACTTAAAACGCAACGATGGAGAAACTCATCTGGTTAAAGAGTGTAAGGTGAAGTTAAAACACAATGATGGAGGAACACATTTGGTTCAACAGTGTAAAGTGTAGTGAAAATGCAACGATGGAGAAACTCAGCTGGTTAAACAGCGTAAGGTGAACTAAAAACAGAACAATGGAGAAACTCAGCTGGTGAAACAGTGTAAGGTGATGTTAAAACTCAATGATCAAGAAACTCAACTTGATGAACAGTGTAAGGTGAAGTTAAACCACCACGATGGAGAAACTAGGCTGGTTAAACACTGTAAAGTGAAGTTAAAGCGCTACAATGGAGATACTGCTGGTTAAACAGTGTAAGGTGAAGTTAAAACACAAGAATGTTGAAACAACTGGTTAAAGAGTGTAAGATCAAGTTAAAACACGACGAAGGAGAAACTCAGCTGGATAAACAGTGTAAGGAGAAGTTAAAACAATGATAGAGAAACTCAGCTGGTGAAACAGTGTAAGGTGAATTTAAAACACCACGATGGAGAAACTCAGCTGGTTAAAGAGTGTAAGGTGAAGTTAAAACACGACGAAGGAGAAACTCAGCTGGTTAAACAGTGTAAGGAGAAGGTAAAACACAACTATGGAGAAACCCAGCTGGTTAAACAGTGTAAGTAGAAGTTAAAACAATGATGGAGAAACTCAGCTGGTGAAACAGTGTAAGGTGAATTTAAAACACCACGGTGGAGAAACTCAGCTGGTTGAACGGTGTAAAGTGAAGTTAAAATGCAACGATGGAGTAACTCATCTGGTTAAAGAGTGTAAGGTGAAGTTAAAACACAATGATGGAGGAACACATTTGGTTCAACAGTGTAAAGTGTAGTGAAAACGCAACGATGGAGAAACTCAGCTGGTTAAACAGCGTAAGGTGAACTAAAAACAGAACAATGGAGAAACTAAGCTGGTTAAATAGTGTAAGGTGAAGTTAAAACTCAATGATGAAGAAACTCAACTTGATGAACAGTGTAAGGTGAAATTAAACCACCACGATGGAGAAATTAGGCTGGTTAAACACTGTAAAGTGAAGTTAAAACGCTACAATGGAGATACTGCTGGTTAAACAGTGTAAGGTGAAGTTAAAACACCACGATGGCGACACTCAGCTGGTTAAACAGTGTAAGGTGAAGTTAAAGCACATCGTTGGAGAAACTCAGCTGGTTAAACAGTGTAAAGTGAAGTTAAAACTCAATGATGGAGAAACTCAGCTGGTTAAACAGTGTAAAGTGAAGTTAAAACTCAATGATGGAGAAATTCAGCTGGTTAAACAGTGTAAGGTGAAGTTAAAACACAAGAATGTTGAAACTACTGGTTAAAGAGTGTAAGGTCAAGTTAAAACACGACGAAGGAGAAACTCAGCTGGATAAACAGTGTAAGGAGAAGTTAAAACAATGATAGAGAAACTCAGCTGGTGAAACAGTGTAAGGTGAATTTAAAACACCACGATGGAGAAACTCAGCTGGTTGAACGGTGTAAAGTGAAGTTAAAACGCAACGATGGAGAAACTCATCTGGTTAAAGAGTGTAAAGTGAAGTTCAAGCACAACGTTGGAGAAACTCAGATGCTTAAACTGTGTAAAGTGAAGTTAAAACTCAATGATGGAGAAACTCAGCTGGTGAAACAGTGTAAAGTGAAGTTAAAACACCACGATGGAGAAACTCAGCTGGTTAAAGAGTGTAAGGTGAAGTTAAAACACGACGAAGGAGAAACTCAGCTGGTTAAACAGTGTAAGGAGAAGGTAAAACACAACTATGGAGAAACCCAGCTGGTTAAACAGTGTAAGTAGAAGTTAAAACAATGATGGAGAAACTCAGCTGGTGAAACAGTGTAAGGTGAATTTAAAACACCACGGTGGAGAAACTCAGCTGGTTGAACGGTGTAAAGTGAAGTTAAAATGCAACGATGGAGTAACTCATCTGGTTAAAGAGTGTAAGGTGAAGTTAAAACACAATGATGGAGGAACACATTTGGTTCAACAGTGTAAAGTGTAGTGAAAACGCAACGATGGAGAAACTCAGCTGGTTAAACAGCGTAAGGTGAACTAAAAACAGAACAATGGAGAAACTAAGCTGGTTAAATAGTGTAAGGTGAAGTTAAAACTCAATGATGAAGAAACTCAACTTGATGAACAGTGTAAGGTGAAATTAAACCACCACGATGGAGAAATTAGGCTGGTTAAACACTGTAAAGTGAAGTTAAAACGCTACAATGGAGATACTGCTGGTTAAACAGTGTAAGGTGAAGTTAAAACACCACGATGGCGACACTCAGCTGGTTAAACAGTGTAAGGTGAAGTTAAAGCACATCGTTGGAGAAACTCAGCTGGTTAAACAGTGTAAAGTGAAGTTAAAACTCAATGATGGAGAAACTCAGCTGGTTAAACAGTGTAAAGTGAAGTTAAAACTCAATGATGGAGAAACTCAGCTGGTTAAACAGTGTAAGGTGAAGTTCAAACACAAGAATGTTGAAACTACTGGTTAAAGAGTGTAAGATCAAGTTAAAACACGACGAAGGAGAAACTCAGCTGGATAAACAGTGTAAGGAGAAGTTAAAACAATGATAGAGAAACTCAGCTGGTGAAACAGTGTAAGGTGAAGTTAAAACACAATGATGGAGGAACTCATCTGGTTCAACAGTGTAAAGTGAAGTGAAAACGCAACGATGGAGAACCTCAGCTGGTTAAACAGCGTAAGGTGAACTAAAAACAGAACGATGGAGAAACTAAGCTGGTTAAACAGTGTAAAGTGAAGTTAAAACACCACGATGGAGAAACTCAGCTGTTTAAACAGTGTAAGGTGAATTTGAAACACGACGAAGGAGAAACTCAGCTGTTTAAACAGTGTAAGGAGAAGTTAAAACACAACTATGGAGAAATTCAGCTGGTTAAACAGTGTAAGGAGTAGTTAAAACACCACAATGGAGTAACGCAGCTGGTTAAACAGTGTAAAGTGAAGTTAAAGCACAATGTTGGCGAAACTCAGCTGGTTACACAGTGTAAGGTGAAGTTAAAACACAACGATGGAGAAACTCAGCTGGTTAAACAGTGTAAGGTGAAGTAAAAACGCAACGATGGAGAATCTCAGCTGGTTAAACAGTGTAAAGTAAAGTTAAAACACCACGATGGAGAAACTCAGCTGGTTAAACTGTGTAAGGTGTAGTTAAAGCACAACAATGGAGAAACTCAGCTGGGTAAACATTGCAAGGGATTTAAAACACAACGATGGATAAACTCAGCTGGTTAAACAGTGTAAGGTGAAGTTAAACCACTACGATGGAGAAACTCAGCAGGTTAAACAGTGTAAAGAGAAGTTACAACACAACGATGGAGAAACTCAGCTGGTTAAACAGTGTAAGATGAAGTTAAAACACAACGATGGAGAAACTCATCTGGTTAAACAGTGTAAAATGATCTTAAAACGCAACGATGGAGAAACTCATCTGGTTAAACGGTGTAAAATGAACTTAAAACACAACGATGGAGAAACTCATCTGGTTAAAGAGTGTAAGGTGAAGTTAAAACACAATGATGGAGGAACACATTTGGTTCAACAGTGTAAAGTGTAGTGAAAACGCAACGATGGAGAAACTCAGCTGGTTAAACAGCGTAAGGTGAACTAAAAACAGAACAATGGAGAAACTCAGCTGGTGAAACAGTGTAAGGTGATGTTAAAACTCAATGATCAAGAAACTCAACTTGATGAACAGTGTAAGGTGAAGTTAAACCACCACGATGGAGAAACTAGGCTGGTTAAACACTGTAAAGTGAAGTTAAAACGCTACAATGGAGATACTGCTGGTTAAACAGTGTAAGGTGAAGTTAAAACACCACGATGGAGACACTCAGCTGGTTAAACAGTGTAAGGAGAAGGTAAAACACAACTATGCAGAAACTCAGCTGGTTAAACAGTGTAAGGAGAAGTTAAAACAATGATGGAGAAACTCAGCTGGTGAAACAGTGTAAGGTGAAGTTAAAACACCACGATGGAGACACTCAGCTGGTTAAACAGTGTAAAGTGAAGTTAAAGCACAACGTTGGAGAAACTCAGCTGCTTAAACAGTGTAAAGTGAAGTTCAAACTCAATGATGGAGAAACTCAGCTGGTTAAACAGTGTAAAATGAACTTAAAACGCAACGATGGAGAAACTCAGCTGGTTAAACAGTATAAGGCAAAGTTAAAACACAACGATGGAAAAACTCATCTGGTTAAACAGTGTAAGGTGAAGTTAAAACACAACGATGGAGAAACTCTGCGGGTTAAACTGTGTAAGGTGAAGTTAAAACACAACGATGGAGAAACTCTGCTGGTTAAACTGTGTAAGGTAAAATTAAAACACAACGATGGAGAAACTCTGCTGGTTGTACAGTGTAAAGTGAAGTTAAAATGCAACGATGGAGAAACTCTGCTGGTTAAACTGTGTAAGGTAAAATTAAAACACAACGATGGAGAAACTCTGCTGGTTGTACAGTGTAAAGTGTAGTGAAAACGCAACGATGGAGAAACTCAGCTGGTTAAACAGCGTAAGGTGAACTAAAAACAGAACAATGGAGAAACTCAGCTGGTGAAACAGTGTAAGGTGATGTTAAAACTCAATGATCAAGAAACTCAACTTGATGAACAGTGTAAGGTGAAGTTAAACCACCACGATGGAGAAACTAGGCTGGTTAAACACTGTAAAGTGAAGTTAAAACGCTACAATGGAGATACTGCTGGTTAAACAGTGTAAGGTGAAGTTAAAACACCACGATGGAGACACTCAGCTGGTTAAACAGTGTAAGGAGAAGGTAAAACACAACTATGCAGAAACTCAGCTGGTTAAACAGTGTAAGGAGAAGTTAAAACAATGATGGAGAAACTCAGCTGGTGAAACAGTGTAAGGTGAAGTTAAAACACCACGATGGAGACACTCAGCTGGTTAAACAGTGTAAAGTGAAGTTAAAGCACAACGTTGGAGAAACTCAGCTGCTTAAACAGTGTAAAGTGAAGTTCAAACTCAATGATGGAGAAACTCAGCTGGTTAAACAGTGTAAAATGAACTTAAAACGCAACGATGGAGAAACTCAGCTGGTTAAACAGTATAAGGCAAAGTTAAAACACAACGATGGAAAAACTCATCTGGTTAAACAGTGTAAGGTGAAGTTAAAACACAACGATGGAGAAACTCTGCGGGTTAAACTGTGTAAGGTGAAGTTAAAACACAACGATGGAGAAACTCTGCTGGTTAAACTGTGTAAGGTAAAATTAAAACACAACGATGGAGAAACTCTGCTGGTTGTACAGTGTAAAGTGAAGTTAAAATGCAACGATGGAGAAACTCAGCTGGTGAAACAGTGTAAGGTGATGTTAAAACACAACGATGGAGAAACTCAGCTCGTTAAACACTGTAATGTGAAGTAAAAATGCAATGATGGAGAATCTCAGCTGGTTAAACAGTGTAAAGTGAAGTTAAAACACCACGATGGAGAAACTCAGCTGGTTGAACGGTGTAAAGTGATGTTAAAACGCAACTATGGAGAAACTCAGCTGGTTAAACAGTGTAAGGTGAAGTTAAAACACAACGATGGAAAAAATCATCTGGTTAAACAGTGTAAGGTCAAGTTAAAACACAACGATGGAGAAACTCAGCTGGTTAAACAGTGTAAGGTGAAGTTAAAACACGACGAAGGAGAAACTCAGCTGGTTAAACAGTGTAAAGTGAAGTTAAAGCACAACATTGGAGAAACTCAGCTGGTTACACAGTGTAAGGTGAAGTTAAAACTCAACGATGGAGAAACTCAGCTTGTTAAACAGTGTAAGTTGAAGTTAAAACATGACGAAGGAGAAACTCAGCTGGTTGAACAGTGTAAGGAGAAATTAAAACACAACTATGGAGAAACTCAGCTGGTTAAACAGTGTAAGGAGAAGTTAAAACACCACGATGGAGACACTCACCTGGTTAAAAAGTGTAAAGTGAAGTTCAAGCACAACGTTGGAGAAACTCAGATGCTTAAACAGTGTAAAGTGAAGTTAAAACTCAATGATGGAGAAACTCAGCTGGTGAAACAGTGTAAAGTGAAGTTAAAACACCACGATGGAGAAACTCAGCTGGTTAAAGAGTGTAAGGTGAAGTTAAAACACGACGAAGGAGAAACTCAGCTTGTTAAACAGTGTAAGGAGAAGGTAAAACACAACTATGGAGAAACCCAGCTGGTTAAACAGTGTAAGTAGAAGTTAAAACAATGATGGAGAAACTCAGCTGGTGAAACAGTGTAAAGTGAAGTTAAAACACCACGATGGAGAAACTCAGCTGGTTAAAGAGTGTAAGGTGAAGTTAAAACACGACGAAGGAGAAACTCAGCTGGTTGAACGGTGTAAAGTGAAGTTAAAATGCAACGATGGAGTAACTCATCTGGTTAAAGAGTGTAAGGTGAAGTTAAAACACAATGATGGAGGTACACATTTGGTTCAACAGTGTAAAGTGTAGTGAAAACGCAACGATGGAGAAACTAAGCTGGTTAAACAGCGTAAGGTGAACTAAAAACAGAACAATAGAGAAACTCAGCTGGGTAAACATTGCAAGGGATTTAAAACACAACGATGGATAAACTCAGCTGGTTAAACAGTGTAAGGTGAAGTTAAACCACTACGATGGAGAAACTCAGCAGGTTAAACAGTGTAAAGAAAAGTTACAACACAACGATGGAGAAACTCAGATGGTTAAACAGTGTAAGATGAAGTTAAAAAACAACGATGGAGAAACTCATCTGTTTAAACAGTGTAAAATGATCTTAAAACGCAACGATGGAGAAACTCATCTGGTTAAACGGTGTAAAATGAACTTAAAACGCAACGATGGAGAAACTCATCTGGTTAAAGAGTGTAAGGTGAAGTTAAAACACAACGATGGAGAAACTCTGCTGGTTGTACAGTGTAAAGTGTAGTGAAAACGCAACGATGGAGAAACTCAGCTGGTTAAACAGCGTAAGGTGAACTAAAAACAGAACAATGGAGAAACTCAGCTGCTGAAACAGTGTAAGGTGATGTTAAAACTCAATGATCAAGAAACTCAACTTGATGAACAGTGTAAGGTGAAGTTAAACCACCACGATGGAGAAACTAGGCTGGTTAAACACTGTAAAGAGAAGTTAAAACACTACAATGGAGATACTGCTGGTTAAACAGTGTAAGGTGAAGTTATAACACCACGATGGAGACACTCAGCTGGTTAAACAGTGTAAGGAGAAGGTAAAACACAACTATGGAGAAACTCAGCTGGTTAAACAGTGTAAGGAGAAGTTAAAACAATGATGGAGAAACTCAGCTGGTGAAACAGTGTAAGGTGAAGTTAAAACACCACGATGGAGACACTCAGCTGGTTAAACAGTGTAAAGTGAAGTTAAAGCACAACGTTGGAGAAACTCAGCTGCTTAAACAGTGTAAAGTGAAGTTCAAACTCAATGATGGAGAAACTCAGCTGGCTAAACAGTGTAAAATGAACTTAAAACGCAACGATGGAGAAACTCAGCTGGTTAAACAGTATAAGGCAAAGTTAAAACACAACGATGGAAAAACTCATCTGGTCAAACAGTGTAAGGTGAAGTTTAAACACAACGATGGAGAAACTCTGCGGGTTAAACTGTGTAAGGTGAAGTTAAAACACAACGATGGAGAAACTCTGCTGGTTAAACTGTGTAAGGTAAAATTAAAACACAACGATGGAGAAACTCTGCTGGTTGTACAGTGTAAAGTGAAGTTAAAATGCAACGATGGAGAAACTCAGCTGGTGAAACAGTGTAAGGTGATGTTAAAACACAACGATGGAGAAACTCAGCTCGTTAAACACTGTAATGTGAAGTAAAAATGCAATGATGGAGAATCTCAGCTGGTTAAACAGTGTAAAGTGAAGTTAAAACACCACGATGGAGAAACTCAGCTGGTTGAACGGTGTAAAGTGATGTTAAAACGCAACTATGGAGAAACTCAGCTGGTTAAACAGTGTAAGGTGAAGTTAAAACACAACGATGGAAAAAATCATCTGGTTAAACCGTGTAAGGTCAAGTTAAAACACAACGATGGAGAAACTCTGCTGGTTAAATTGAGCAAGGTGAAGTTAAAACACAACGATGGAGAAACTCAGCTGGTTAAACAGTGTAAGGTGAAGTTAAAACACAACTATGGAGAAATTCAGCTGGTTAAACAGTGTAAGGAGTAGTTAAAACACCACAATGGAGAAACTCAGCTGGTTGAACGGTGTAAAGTGAAGTTAAAACGCAACGATGGAGAAACTGATCTGGTTAAAGAGTGTAAGGTGAAGTTAAAACACAATGATGGAGGAACTCATCTGGTTCAACAGTGTAAAGTGAAGTGAAAAGGCAACGATGGAGAAACTCAGCTGGTTAAACAGCGTAAGGTGAACTAAAAACAGAACGATGGAGAAATTAAGCTGGTTAAACAGTGTAAAGTGAAGTTAAAACACCACGATGGAGAAACTCAGCTGTTTAAACAGTGTAAGGTGAATTTGAAACACGACGAAGGAGAAACTCAGCTGTTTAAACAGTGTAAGGAGAAGTTAAAACACAACTATGGAGAAATTCAGCTGGTTAAACAGTGTAAGGAGTAGTTAAAACACCACAATGGAGTAACTCAGCTGGTTAAACAGTGTAAAGTGAAGTTAAAGCACAATGTTGGCGAAACTCAGCTGGTTACACAGTGTAAGGTGAAGTTAAAACACAACGATGGAGAAACTCAGCTGGTTAAACAGTGTAAGGTGAAGTAAAAATGCAACGATGGAGAATCTCAGCTGGGTAAACATTGCAAGGGATTTAAAACACAACGATGGATAAACTCAGCAGGTTAAACAGTGTAAGGTGAAGTTAAACCACTACGATGGAGAAACAGCAGGTTAAACAGTGTAAAATGATCTTATAACGCAACGATGGAGAAACTCATCTGGTTAAACGGTGTAAAATGAACTTAAAACGCAACGATGGAGAAACTCATCTGGTTAAAGAGTGTAAGGTGAAGTTAAAACACAATGATGGAGGAACACATTTGGTTCAACAGTGTAAAGTGTAGTGAAAACGCAACGATGGAGAAACTCAGCTGGTTAAACAGCGTAAGGTGAACTAAAAACAGAACAATGGAGAAACTCAGCTGCTGAAACAGTGTAAGGTGATGTTAAAACTCAATGATCAAGAAACTCAACTTGATGAACAGTGTAAGGTGAAGTTAAACCACCACGATGGAGAAACTAGGCTGGTTAAACACTGTAAAGTGAAGTTAAAACGCTACAATGGAGATACTGCTGGTTAAACAGTGTAAGGTGAAGTTAAAACACCACGATGGAGACACTCAGCTGGTTAAACAGTGTAAGGAGAAGGTAAAACACAACTATGGAGAAACTCAGCTGGTTAAACAGTGTAAGGAGAAGTTAAAACAATGATGGAGAAACTCAGCTGGTGAAACAGTGTAAGGTGAAGTTAAAACACCACGATGGAGACACTCAGCTGGTTAAACAGTGTAAAGTGAAGTTAAAGCACAACGTTGGAGAAACTCAGCTGCTTAAACAGTGTAAAGTGAAGTTCAAACTCAATGATGGAGAAACTCAGCTGGTTAAACAGTGTAAAATGAACTTAAAACGCAACGATGGAGAAACTCAGCTGGTTAAACAGTATAAGGCAAAGTTAAAACACAACGATGGAAAAACTCATCTGGTTAAACAGTGTAAGGTGAAGTTAAAACACAACGATGGAGAAACTCTGCGGGTTAAACTGTGTTAGGTGAAGTTAAAACACAACGATGGAGAAACTCTGCTGGTTAAACTGTGTAAAGTGAAGTTAAAACTCAATGATGGAGAACCTCAGCTGGTTCAACAGTGTAAGGTGAAGTTAAAACACAAGAATGTTGAAACTACTGGTTAAAGAGTGTAAGATCAAGTTAAAACACGACGAAGGAGAAACTCAGCTGGATAAACAGTGTAAGGAGAAGTTAAAACAATGATAGAGAAACTCAGCTGGTGAAACAGTGTAAGGTGAATTTAAAACACCACGATGGAGAAACTCAGCTGGTTGAACGGTGTAAAGTGAAGTTAAAACGCAACGATGGAGAAACTGATCTGGTTAAAGAGTGTAAGGTGAAGTTAAAACACAATGATGGAGGAACTCATCTGGTTCAACAGTGTAAAGTGAAGTGAAAACGCAACGATGGAGAAACTCAGCTGGTTAAACAGCGTAAGGTGAACTAAAAACAGAACGATGGAGAAACTAAGCTGGTTAAACAGTGTAAAGTGAAGTTAAAACACCACGATGGAGAAACTCAGCTGTTTAAACAGTGTAAGGTGAAGTTGAAACACGACGAAGGAGAAACTCAGCTGTTTAAACAGTGTAAGGAGAAGTTAAAACACAACTATGGAGAAATTCAGCTGGTTAAACAGTGTAAGGAGTAGTTAAAACACCACAATGGAGTAACTCAGCTGGTTAAACAGTGTAAAGTGAAGTTAAAGCACAATGTTGGCGAAACTCAGCTGGTTACACAGTGTAAGGTGAAGTTAAAACACAACGATGGAGAAACTCAGCTGGTTAAACAGTGTAAGGTGAAGTAAAAACGCAACGATAGAGAATCTCAGCTGGTTAAACAGTGTAAAGTGAAGTTAAAACACCACGATGGAGAAACTCAGCTGGTTAAACTGTGTAAGGTGTAGTTTAAGCACAACAATGGAGAAACTCAGCTGGGTAAACATTGCAAGGGATTTAAAACACAACGATGGAGAAACTCAGCTGGTTAAACAGTGTAAGATGAAGTTAAAACACAACGATGGAGAAACTCATCTGGTTAAACAGTGTAAAATGATCTTAAAACGCAACGATGGAGAAACTCATCTGGTTAAACGGTGTAAAATGAACTTAAAACGCAACGATGGAGAAACTCATCTGGTTAAAGAGTGTAAGGTGAAGTTAAACCACAATGATGGAGGAACACATTTGGTTCAACAGTGTAAAGTGTAGTGAAAATGCAACGATGGAGAAACTCAGCTGGTTAAACAGCGTAAGGTGAACTAAAAACAGAACAATGGAGAAACTCAGCTGGTGAAACAGTGTAAGGTGATGTTAAAACTCAATGATCAAGAAACTCAACTTGATGAACAGTGTAAGGTGAAGTTAAACCACCACGATGGAGAAACTAGGCTGGTTAAACACTGTAAAGTGAAGTTAAAACGCTACAATGGAGATACTGCTGGTTAAACAGTGTAAGGTGAAGTTAAAACACAAGAATATTGAAACTACTGGTTAAAGAGTGTAAGATCAAGTTAAAACACGACGAAGGAGAAACTCAGCTGGATAAACAGTGTAAGGAGAAGTTAAAACAATGATAGAGAAACTCAGCTGGTGAAACAGTGTAAGGTGAATTTAAAACACCACGATGGAGAAACTCAGCTGGTTAAAGAGTGTAAGGTGAAGTTAAAACACGACGAAGGAGAAACTCAGCTGGTTAAACAGTGTAAGGAGAAGGTAAAACACAACTATGGAGAAACCCAGCTGGTTAAACAGTGTAAGTAGAAGTTAAAACAATGATGGAGAAACTCAGCTGGTGAAACAGTGTAAGGTGAATTTAAAACACCACGGTGGAGAAACTCAGCTGGTTCAACGGTGTAAAGTGAAGTTAAAATGCAACGATGGAGTAACTCATCTGGTTAAAGAGTGTAAGGTGAAGTTAAAACACAATGATGGAGGAACACATTTGGTTCAACAGTGTAAAGTGTAGTGAAAACGCAACGATGGAGAAACTCAGCTGGTTAAACAGCGTAAGGTGAACTAAAAACAGAACAATGGAGAAACTAAGCTGGTTAAATAGTGTAAGGTGAAGTTAAAACTCAATGATGAAGAAACTCAACTTGATGAACAGTGTAAGGTGAAATTAAACCACCACGATGGAGAAATTAGGCTGGTTAAACACTGTAAAGTGAAGTTAAAACGCTACAATGGAGATACTGCTGGTTAAACAGTGTAAGGTGAAGTTAAAACACCACGATGGAGAAACTCAGCTGGTTAAACAGTGTAAGGTGAAGTTAAAACACGACGAAGGAGAAACTCAGCTGGTTAAACAGTGTAAGGTGAAGTTAAAGCACATCGTTGGAGAAACTCAGCTGGTTAAACAGTGTAAAGTGAAGTTAAAACTCAATGATGGAGAAACTCAGCTGGTTAAACAGTGTAAAGTGAAGTTAAAACTCAATGATGGAGAAACTCAGCTGGTTAAACAGTGTAAGGTGAAGTTAAAACACAAGAATGTTGAAACTACTGGTTAAAGAGTGTAAGGTCAAGTTAAAACACGACGAAGGAGAAACTCAGCTGGATAAACAGTGTAAGGAGAAGTTAAAACAATGATAGAGAAACTCAGCTGGTGAAACAGTGTAAGGTCAAGTTAAAACACGACGAAGGAGAAACTCAGCTGGATAAACAGTGTAAGGAGAAGTTAAAACGCAACGATGGAGAAACTCATCTGGTTAAAGAGTGTAACGTGAAGTTAAAACACAATGATGGAGGAACTCATCTGGTTCAACAGTGTAAAGTGAAGTGAAAACGCCACGATGGAGAAACTCAGCTGGTTAAACAGCGTAAGGTGAACTAAAAACAGAACGATGGAGAAACTAAGCTGGTTAAACAGTGTAAAGTGAAGTTAAAGCACAACATTGGAGAAACTCAGCTGGTTACACAGTGTAAGGTGAAGTTAAAACTCAACGATGGAGAAACTCAGCTTGTTAAACAGTGTAAGTTGAAGTTAAAACATGACGAAGGAGAAACTCAGCTGGTTGAACAGTGTAAGGAGAAATTAAAACACAACTATGGAGAAACTCAGCTGGTTAAACAGTGTAAGGAGAAGTTAAAACACCACGATGGAGACACTCACCTGGTTAAAAAGTGTAAAGTGAAGTTCAAGCACAACGTTGGAGAAACTCAGATGCTTAAACTGTGTAAAGTGAAGTTAAAACTCAATGATGGAGAAACTCAGCTGGTGAAACAGTGTAAAGTGAAGTTAAAACACCACGATGGAGAAACTCAGCTGGTTAAAGAGTGTAAGGTGAAGTTAAAACACGACGAAGGAGAAACTCAGCTGGTTAAACAGTGTAAGGAGAAGGTAAAACACAACTATGGAGAAACCCAGCTGGTTAAACAGTGTAAGTAGAAGTTAAAACAATGATGGAGAAACTCAGCTGGTGAAACAGTGTAAGGTGAATTTAAAACACCACGGTGGAGAAACTCAGCTGGTTGAACGGTGTAAAGTGAAGTTAAAATGCAACGATGGAGTAACTCATCTGGTTAAAGAGTGTAAGGTGAAGTTAAAACACAATGATGGAGGAACACATTTGGTTCAACAGTGTAAAGTGTAGTGAAAACGCAACGATGGAGAAACTCAGCTGGTTAAACAGCGTAAGGTGAACTAAAAACAGAACAATGGAGAAACTAAGCTGGTTAAATAGTGTAAGGTGAAGTTAAAACTCAATGATGAAGAAACTCAACTTGATGAACAGTGTAAGGTGAAATTAAACCACCACGATGGAGAAATTAGGCTGGTTAAACACTGTAAAGTGAAGTTAAAACGCTACAATGGAGATACTGCTGGTTAAACAGTGTAAGGTGAAGTTAAAACACCACGATGGCGACACTCAGCTGGTTAAACAGTGTAAGGTGAAGTTAAAGCACATCGTTGGAGAAACTCAGCTGGTTAAACAGTGTAAAGTGAAGTTAAAACTCAATGATGGAGAAACTCAGCTGGTTAAACAGTGTAAAGTGAAGTTAAAACTCAATGATGGAGAAACTCAGCTGGTTAAACAGTGTAAGGTGAAGTTAAAACACAAGAATGTTGAAACTACTGGTTAAAGAGTGTAAGATCAAGTTAAAACACGACGAAGGAGAAACTCAGCTGGATAAACAGTGTAAGGAGAAGTTAAAACAATGATAGAGAAACTCAGCTGGTGAAACAGTGTAAGGTGAATTTAAAACACCACGATGGAGAAACTCAGCTGGTTGAACGGTGTAAAGTGAAGTTAAAACGCAACGATGGAGAAACTGATCTGGTTAAAGAGTGTAAGGTGAAGTTAAAACACAATGATGGAGGAACTCATCTGGTTCAACAGTGTAAAGTGAAGTGAAAACGCAACGATGGAGAAACTCAGCTGGTTAAACAGCGTAAGGTGAACTAAAAACAGAACGATGGAGAAACTAAGCTGGTTAAACAGTGTAAAGTGAAGTTAAAACACCACGATGGAGAAACTCAGCTGTTTAAACAGTGTAAGGTGAATTTGAAACACGACGAAGGAGAAACTCAGCTGTTTAAACAGTGTAAGGAGAAGTTAAAACACAACTATGGAGAATTTCAGCTGGTTAAACAGTGTAAGGAGTAGTTAAAACACCACAATGGAGTAACTCAGCTGGTTAAACAGTGTAAAGTGAAGTTAAAGCACAATGTTGGCGAAACTCAGCTGGTTACACAGTGTAAGGTGAAGTTAAAACACAACGATGGAGAAACTCAGCTGGTTAAACAGTGTAAGATGAAGTTAAAACACAACGATGGAGAAACTCATCTGGTTAAACAGTGTAAAATGATCTTAAAACGCAACGATGGAGAAACTCATCTGGTTAAACGGTGTAAAATGAACTTAAAACGCAACGATGGAGAAACTCATCTGGTTAAAGAGTGTAAGGTGAAGTTAAAACACAATGATGGAGGAACACATTTGGTTCAACAGTGTAAAGTGTAGTGAAAATGCAACGATGGAGAAACTCAGCTGGTTAAACAGCGTAAGGTGAACTAAAAACAGAACAATGGAGAAACTCAGCTGGTGAAACAGTGTAAGGTGATGTTAAAACTCAATGATCAAGAAACTCAACTTGATGAACAGTGTAAGGTGAAGTTAAACCACCACGATGGAGAAACTAGGCTGGTTAAACACTGTAAAGTGAAGTTAAAACGCTACAATGGAGATACTGCTGGTTAAACAGTGTAAGGTGAAGTTAAAACACAAGAATGTTGAAACTACTGGTTAAAGAGTGTAAGATCAAGTTAAAACACGACGAAGGAGAAACTCAGCTGGATAAACAGTGTAAGGAGAAGTTAAAACAATGATAGAGAAACTCAGCTGGTGAAACAGTGTAAGGTGAATTTAAAACACCACGATGGAGAAACTCAGCTGGTTAAAGAGTGTAAGGTGAAGTTAAAACACGACGAAGGAGAAACTCAGCTGGTTAAACAGTGTAAGGAGAAGGTAAAACACAACTATGGAGAAACCCAGCTGGTTAAACAGTGTAAGTAGAAGTTAAAACAATGATGGAGAAACTCAGCTGGTGAAACAGTGTAAGGTGAATTTAAAACACCACGGTGGAGAAACTCAGCTGGTTGAACGGTGTAAAGTGAAGTTAAAATGCAACGATGGAGTAACTCATCTGGTTAAAGAGTGTAAGGTGAAGTTAAAACACAATGATGGAGGAACACATTTGGTTCAACAGTGTAAAGTGTAGTGAAAACGCAACGATGGAGAAACTCAGCTGGTTAAACAGCGTAAGGTGAACTAAAAACAGAACAATGGAGAAACTAAGCTGGTTAAATAGTGTAAGGTGAAGTTAAAACTCAATGATGAAGAAACTCAACTTGATGAACAGTGTAAGGTGAAATTAAACCACCACGATGGAGAAATTAGGCTGGTTAAACACTGTAAAGTGAAGTTAAAACGCTACAATGGAGATACTGCTGGTTAAACAGTGTAAGGTGAAGTTAAAACACCACGATGGCGACACTCAGCTGGTTAAACAGTGTAAGGTGAAGTTAAAGCACATCGTTGGAGAAACTCAGCTGGTTAAACAGTGTAAAGTGAAGTTAAAACTCAATGATGGAGAAACTCAGCTGGTTAAACAGTGTAAAGTGAAGTTAAAACTCAATGATGGAGAAACTCAGCTGGTTAAACAGTGTAAGGTGAAGTTAAAACACAAGAATGTTGAAACTACTGGTTAAAGAGTGTAAGGTCAAGTTAAAACACGACGAAGGAGAAACTCAGCTGGATAAACAGTGTAAGGAGAAGTTAAAACAATGATAGAGAAACTCAGCTGGTGAAACAGTGTAAGGTGAATTTAAAACACCACGATGGAGAAACTCAGCTGGTTGAACGGTGTAAAGTGAAGTGAAAACGCCACGATGGAGAAACTCAGCTGGTTAAACAGCGTAAGGTGAACTAAAAACAGAACGATGGAGAAACTAAGCTGGTTAAACAGTGTAAAGTGAAGTTAAAGCACAACATTGGAGAAACTCAGCTGGTTACACAGTGTAAGGTGAAGTTAAAACTCAACGATGGAGAAACTCAGCTTGTTAAACAGTGTAAGTTGAAGTTAAAACATGACGAAGGAGAAACTCAGCTGGTTGAACAGTGTAAGGAGAAATTAAAACACAACTATGGAGAAACTCAGCTGGTTAAACAGTGTAAGGAGAAGTTAAAACACCACGATGGAGACACTCACCTGATTAAAAAGTGTAAAGTGAAGTTCAAGCACAACGTGGGAGAAACTCAGATGCTTAAACTGTGTAAAGTGAAGTTAAAACTCAATGATGGAGAAACTCAGCTGGTGAAACAGTGTAAAGTGAAGTTAAAACACCACGATGGAGAAACTCAGCTGGTTAAAGAGTGTAAGGTGAAGTTAAAACACGACGAAGGAGAAACTCAGCTGGTTAAACAGTGTAAGGAGAAGGTAAAACACAACTATGGAGAAACCCAGCTGGTTAAACAGGGTAAGTAGAAGTTAAAACAATGATGGAGAAACTCAGCTGGTGAAACAGTGTAAGGTGAATTTAAAACACCACGGTGGAGAAACTCAGCTGGTTGAACGGTGTAAAGTGAAGTTAAAATGCAACGATGGAGTAACTCATCTGGTTAAAGAGTGTAAGGTGAAGTTAAAACACAATGATGGAGGAACACATTTGGTTCAACAGTGTAAAGTGTAGTGAAAACGCAACGATGGAGAAACTCAGCTGGTTAAACAGCGTAAGGTGAACTAAAAACAGAACAATGGAGAAACTAAGCTGGTTAAATAGTGTAAGGTGAAGTTAAAACTCAATGATGAAGAAACTCAACTTGATGAACAGTGTAAGGTGAAATTAAACCACCACGATGGAGAAATTAGGCTGGTTAAACACTGTAAAGTGAAGTTAAAACGCTACAATGGAGATACTGCTGGTTAAACAGTGTAAGGTGAAGTTAAAACACCACGATGGCGACACTCAGCTGGTTAAACAGTGTAAGGTGAAGTTAAAGCACATCGTTGGAGAAACTCAGCTGGTTAAACAGTGTAAAGTGAAGTTAAAACTCAATGATGGAGAAACTCAGCTGGTTAAACAGTGTAAAGTGAAGTTAAAACTCAATGATGGAGAAACTCAGCTGGTTAAACAGTGTAAGGTGAAGTTAAAACACAAGAATGTTGAAACTACTGGTTAAAGAGTGTAAGATCAAGTTAAAACACGACGAAGGAGAAACTCAGCTGGATAAACAGTGTAAGGAGAAGTTAAAACAATGATAGAGAAACTCAGCTGGTGAAACAGTGTAAGGTGAATTTAAAACACCACGATGGAGAAACTCAGCTGGTTGAACGGTGTAAAGTGAAGTTAAAACGCAACGATGGAGAAACTGATCTGGTTAAAGAGTGTAAGGTGAAGTTAAAACACAATGATGGAGGAACTCATCTGGTTCAACAGTGTAAAGTGAAGTGAAAACGCAACGATGGAGAAACTCAGCTGGTTAAACAGCGTAAGGTGAACTAAAAACAGAACGATGGAGAAACTAAGCTGGTTAAACAGTGTAAAGTGAAGTTAAAACACCACGATGGAGAAACTCAGCTGTTTAAACAGTGTAAGGTGAATTTGAAACACGACGAAGGAGAAACTCAGCTGTATAAACAGTGTAAGGAGAAGTTAAAACACAACTATGGAGAAATTCAGCTGGTTAAACAGTGTAAGGAGTAGTTAAAACACCACAATGGAGTAACTCAGCTGGTTAAACAGTGTAAAGTGAAGTTAAAGCACAATGTTGGCGAAACTCAGCTGGTTACACAGTGTAAGTTGAAGTTAAAACACAACGATGGAGAAACTCAGCTGGTTAAACAGTGTAAGGTGAAGTAAAAACGCAACGATGGAGAATCTCAGCTGGTTAAACAGTGTAAAGTAAAGTTAAAACACCACGATGGAGAAACTCAGCTGGTTAAACTGTGTAAGGTGTAGTTAAAGCACAACAATGGAGAAACTCAGCTGGGTAAACATTGCAAGGGATTTAAAACACAACGATGGATAAACTCAGCTGGTTAAACAGTGTAAAGTGAAGTTAAAACTCAATGATGGAGAAACTCAGCTGGTTAAACAGTGTAAGGTGAAGTTAAAACACAAGAATGTTGAAACTACTGGTTAAAGAGTGTAAGATCAAGTTAAAACACGACGAAGGAGAAACTCAGCTGGATAAACAGTGTAAGGAGAAGTTAAAACAATGATAGAGAAACTCAGCTGGTGAAACAGTGTAAGGTGAATTTAAAACACCACGATGGAGAAACTCAGCTGGTTGAACGGTGTAAAGTGAAGTGAAAACGCCACGATGGAGAAACTCAGCTGGTTAAACAGCGTAAGGTGAACTAAAAACAGAACGATGGAGAAACTAAGCTGGTTAAACAGTGTAAAGTGAAGTTAAAGCACAACATTGGAGAAACTCAGCTGGTTACACAGTGTAAGGTGAAGTTAAAACTCAACGATGGAGAAACTCAGCTTGTTAAACAGTGTAAGTTGAAGTTAAAACATGACGAAGGAGAAACTCAGCTGGTTGAACAGTGTAAGGAGAAATTAAAACACAACTATGGAGAAACTCAGCTGGTTAAACAGTGTAAGGAGAAGTTAAAACACCACGATGGAGACACTCAGCTGGTTAAAAAGTGTAAAGTGAAGTTCAAGCACAACGTTGGAGAAACTCAGATGCTTAAACAGTGTAAAGTGAAGTTAAAACACCACGATGGAGAAACTCAGCTGGTTAAAGAGTGTAAGGTGAAGTTAAAACACGACGAAGGAGAAACTCAGCTGGTTAAACAGTGTAAGGAGAAGGTAAAACACAACTATGGAGAAACCCAGCTGGTTAAACAGTGTAAGTAGAAGTTAAAACAATGATGGAGAAACTCAGCTGGTGAAACAGTGTAAGGTGAATTTAAAACACCACGGTGGAGAAACTCAGCTGGTTGAACGGTGTAAAGTGAAGTTAAAATGCAACGATGGAGTAACTCATCTGGTTAAAGAGTGTAAGGTGAAGTTAAAACACAATGATGGAGGAACACATTTGGTTCAACAGTGTAAAGTGTAGTGAAAACGCAACGATGGAGAAACTCAGCTGGTTAAACAGCGTAAGGTGAACTAAAAACAGAACAATGGAGAAACTAAGCTGGTTAAATAGTGTAAGGTGAAGTTAAAACTCAATGATGAAGAAACTCAACTTGATGAACAGTGTAAGGTGAAATTAAACCACCACGATGGAGAAATTAGGCTGGTTAAACACTGTAAAGTGAAGTTAAAACGCTACAATGGAGATACTGCTGGTTAAACAGTGTAAGGTGAAGTTAAAACACCACGATGGCGACACTCAGCTGGTTAAACAGTGTAAGGTGAAGTTAAAGCACATCGTTGGAGAAACTCAGCTGGTTAAACAGTGTAAAGTGAAGTTAAAACTCAATGATGGAGAAACTCAGCTGGTTAAACAGTGTAAAGTGAAGTTAAAACTCAATGATGGAGAAACTCAGCTGGTTAAACAGTGTAAGGTGAAGTTAAAACACAAGAATGTTGAAACTACTGGTTAAAGAGTGTAAGATCAAGTTAAAACACGACGAAGGAGAAACTCAGCTGGATAAACAGTGTAAGGAGAAGTTAAAACAATGATAGAGAAACTCAGCTGGTGAAACAGTGTAAGGTGAATTTAAAACACCACGATGGAGAAACTCAGCTGGTTGAACGGTGTAAAGTGAAGTTAAAACGCAACGATGGAGAAACTGATCTGGTTAAAGAGTGTAAGGTGAAGTTAAAACACAATGATGGAGGAACTCATCTGGTTCAACAGTGTAAAGTGAAGTGAAAACGCAACGATGGAGAAACTCAGCTGGTTAAACAGCGTAAGGTGAACTAAAAACAGAACGATGGAGAAACTAAGCTGGTTAAACAGTGTAAAGTGAAGTTAAAACACCACGATGGAGAAACTCAGCTGTTTAAACAGTGTAAGGTGAATTTGAAACACGACGAAGGAGAAACTCAGCTGTTTAAACAGTGTAAGGAGAAGTTAAAACACAACTATGGAGAATTTCAGCTGGTTAAACAGTGTAAGGAGTAGTTAAAACACCACAATGGAGTAACTCAGCTGGTTAAACAGTGTAAAGTGAAGTTAAAGCACAATGTTGGCGAAACTCAGCTGGTTACACAGTGTAAGGTGAAGTTAAAACACAACGATGGAGAACCTCAGCTGGTTAAACAGTGTAAGATGAAGTTAAAACACAACGATGGAGAAACTCATCTGGTTAAACAGTGTAAAATGATCTTAAAACGCAACGATGGAGAAACTCATCTGGTTAAACGGTGTAAAATGAACTTAAAACGCAACGATGGAGAAACTCATCTGGTTAAAGAGTGTAAGGTGAAGTTAAAACACAATGATGGAGGAACACATTTGGTTCAACAGTGTAAAGTGTAGTGAAAATGCAACGATGGAGAAACTCAGCTGGTTAAACAGCGTAAGGTGAACTAAAAACAGAACAATGGAGAAACTCAGCTGGTGAAACAGTGTAAGGTGATGTTAAAACTCAATGATCAAGAAACTCAACTTGATGAACAGTGTAAGGTGAAGTTAAACCACCACGATGGAGAAACTAGGCTGGTTAAACACTGTAAAGTGAAGTTAAAACGCTACAATGGAGATACTGCTGGTTAAACAGTGTAAGGTGAAGTTAAAACACAAGAATGTTGAAACTACTGGTTAAAGAGTGTAAGATCAAGTTAAAACACGACGAAGGAGAAACTCAGCTGGATAAACAGTGTAAGGAGAAGTTAAAACAATGATAGAGAAACTCAGCTGGTGAAACAGTGTAAGGTGAATTTAAAACACCACGATGGAGAAACTCAGCTGGTTAAAGAGTGTAAGGTGAAGTTAAAACACGACGAAGGAGAAACTCAGCTGGTTAAACAGTGTAAGGAGAAGGTAAAACACAACTATGGAGAAACCCAGCTGGTTAAACAGTGTAAGTAGAAGTTAAAATGCAACGATGGAGTAACTCATCTGGTTAAAGAGTGTAAGGTGAAGTTAAAACACAATGATGGAGGAACACATTTGGTTCAACAGTGTAAAGTGTAGTGAAAACGCAACGATGGAGAAACTCAGCTGGTTAAACAGCGTAAGGTGAACTAAAAACAGAACAATGGAGAAACTAAGCTGGTTAAATAGTGTAAGGTGAAGTTAAAACTCAATGATGAAGAAACTCAACTTGATGAACAGTGTAAGGTGAAATTAAACCACCACGATGGAGAAATTAGGCTGGTTAAACACTGTAAAGTGAAGTTAAAACGCTACAATGGAGATACTGCTGGTTAAACAGTGTAAGGTGAAGTTAAAACACCACGATGGCGACACTCAGCTGGTTAAACAGTGTAAGGTGAAGTTAAAGCACATCGTTGGAGAAACTCAGCTGGTTAAACAGTGTAAAGTGAAGTTAAAACTCAATGATGGAGAAACTCAGCTGGTTAAACAGTGTAAAGTGAAGTTAAAACTCAATGATGGAGAAACTCAGCTGGTTAAACAGTGTAAGGTGAAGTTAAAACACAAGAACGTTGAAACTACTGGTTAAAGAGTGTAAGGTCAAGTTAAAACACGACGAAGGAGAAACTCAGATGGATAAACAGTGTAAGGAGAAGTTAAAACAATGATAGAGAAACTCAGCTGGTGAAACAGTGTAAGGTGAATTTAAAACACCACGATGGAGAAACTCAGCTGGTTGAACGGTGTAAAGTGAAGTGAAAACGCCACGATGGAGAAACTCAGCTGGTTAAACAGCGTAAGGTGAACTAAAAACAGAACGATGGAGAAACTAAGCTGGTTAAACAGTGTAAAGTGAAGTTAAAGCACAACATTGGAGAAACTCAGCTGGTTACACAGTGTAAGGTGAAGTTAAAACTCAACGATGGAGAAACTCAGCTTGTTAAACAGTGTAAGTTGAAGTTAAAACATGACGAAGGAGAAACTCAGCTGGTTGAACAGTGTAAGGAGAAATTAAAACACAACTATGGAGAAACTCAGCTGGTTAAACAGTGTAAGGAGAAGTTAAAACACCACGATGGAGACACTCACCTGGTTAAAAAGTGTAAAGTGAAGTTCAAGCACAACGTTGGAGAAACTCAGATGCTTAAACTGTGTAAAGTGAAGTTAAAACTCAATGATGGAGAAACTCAGCTGGTGAAACAGTGTAAAGTGAAGTTAAAACACCACGATGGAGAAACTCAGCTGGTTAAAGAGTGTAAGGTGAAGTTAAAACACGACGAAGGAGAAACTCAGCTGGTTAAACAGTGTAAGGAGAAGGTAAAACACAACTATGGAGAAACCCAGCTGGTTAAACAGGGTAAGTAGAAGTTAAAACAATGATGGAGAAACTCAGCTGGTGAAACAGTGTAAGGTGAATTTAAAACACCACGGTGGAGAAACTCAGCTGGTTGAACGGTGTAAAGTGAAGTTAAAATGCAACGATGGAGTAACTCATCTGGTTAAAGAGTGTAAGGTGAAGTTAAAACACAATGATGGAGGAACACATTTGGTTCAACAGTGTAAAGTGTAGTGAAAACGCAACGATGGAGAAACTCAGCTGGTTAAACAGCGTAAGGTGAACTAAAAACAGAACAATGGAGAAACTAAGCTGGTTAAATAGTGTAAGGTGAAGTTAAAACTCAATGATGAAGAAACTCAACTTGATGAACAGTGTAAGGTGAAATTAAACCACCACGATGGAGAAATTAGGCTGGTTAAACACTGTAAAGTGAAGTTAAAACGCTACAATGGAGATACTGCTGGTTAAACAGTGTAAGGTGAAGTTAAAACACCACGATGGCGACACTCAGCTGGTTAAACAGTGTAAGGTGAAGTTAAAGTTCATCGTTGGAGAAACTCAGCTGGTTAAACAGTGTAAAGTGAAGTTAAAACTCAATGATGGAGAAACTCAGCTGGTTAAACAGTGTAAAGTGAAGTTAAAACTCAATGATGGAGAAACTCAGCTGGTTAAACAGTGTAAGGTGAAGTTAAAACACAAGAATGTTGAAACTACTGGTTAAAGAGTGTAAGATCAAGTTAAAACACGACGAAGGAGAAACTCAGCTGGATAAACAGTGTAAGGAGAAGTTAAAACAATGATAGAGAAACTCAGCTGGTGAAACAGTGTAAGGTGAATTTAAAACACCACGATGGAGAAACTCAGCTGGTTGAACGGTGTAAAGTGAAGTTAAAACGCAACGATGGAGAAACTGATCTGGTTAAAGAGTGTAAGGTGAAGTTAAAACACAATGATGGAGGAACTCATCTGGTTCAACAGTGTAAAGTGAAGTGAAAACGCAACGATGGAGAAACTCAGCTGGTTAAACAGCGTAAGGTGAACTAAAAACAGAACGATGGAGAAACTAAGCTGGTTAAACAGTGTAAAGTGAAGTTAAAACACCACGATGGAGAAACTCAGCTGTTTAAACAGTGTAAGGTGAATTTGAAACACGACGAAGGAGAAACTCAGCTGTATAAACAGTGTAAGGAGAAGTTAAAACACAACTATGGAGAAATTCAGCTGGTTAAACAGTGTAAGGAGTAGTTAAAACACCACAATGGAGTAACTCAGCTGGTTAAACAGTGTAAAGTGAAGTTAAAGCACAATGTTGGCGAAACTCAGCTGGTTACACAGTGTAAGTTGAAGTTAAAACACAACGATGGAGAAACTCAGCTGGTTAAACAGTGTAAGGTGAAGTAAAAACGCAACGATGGAGAATCTCAGCTGGTTAAACAGTGTAAAGTAAAGTTAAAACACCACGATGGAGAAACTCAGCTGGTTAAACTGTGTAAGGTGTAGTTAAAGCACAACAATGGAGAAACTCAGCTGGGTAAACATTGCAAGGGATTTAAAACACAACGATGGATAAACTCAGCTGGTTAAACAGTGTAAAGTGAAGTTAAAACTCAATGATGGAGAAACTCAGCTGGTTAAACAGTGTAAGGTGAAGTTAAAACACAAGAATGTTGAAACTACTGGTTAAAGAGTGTAAGGTCAAGTTAAAACACGACGAAGGAGAAACTCAGCAGGATAAACAGTGTAAGGAGAAGTTAAAACAATGATAGAGAAACTCAGCTGGTGAAACAGTGTAAGGTGAATTTAAAACACCACGATGGAGAAACTCAGCTGGTTGAACGGTGTAAAGTGAAGTGAAAACGCCACGATGGAGAAACTCAGCTGGTTAAACAGCGTAAGGTGAACTAAAAACAGAACGATGGAGAAACTAAGCTGGTTAAACAGTGTAAAGTGAAGTTAAAGCACAACATTGGAGAAACTCAGCTGGTTACACAGTGTAAGGTGAAGTTAAAACTCAACGATGGAGAAACTCAGCTTGTTAAACAGTGTAAGTTGAAGTTAAAACATGACGAAGGAGAAACTCAGCTGGTTGAACAGTGTAAGGAGAAATTAAAACACAACTATGGAGAAACTCAGCTGGTTAAACAGTGTAAGGAGAAGTTAAAACACCACGATGGAGACACTCAGCTGGTTAAAAAGTGTAAAGTGAAGTTCAAGCACAACGTTGGAGAAACTCAGATGCTTAAACAGTGTAAAGTGAAGTTAAAACTCAATGATGGAGAAACTCAGCTGGTGAAACAGTGTAAAGTGAAGTTAAAACACCACGATGGAGAAACTCAGCTGGTTAAAGAGTGTAAGGTGAAGTTAAAACACGACGAAGGAGAAACTCAGCTGGTTAAACAGTGTAAGGAGAAGGTAAAACACAACTATGGAGAAACCCAGCTGGTTAAACAGTGTAAGTAGAAGTTAAAACAATGATGGAGAAACTCAGCTGGTGAAACAGTGTAAGGTGAATTTAAAACACCACGGTGGAGAAACTCAGCTGGTTGAACGGTGTAAAGTGAAGTTAAAATGCAACGATGGAGTAACTCATCTGGTTAAAGAGTGTAAGGTGAAGTTAAAACACAATGATGGAGGAACACATTTGGTTCAACAGTGTAAAGTGTAGTGAAAACGCAACGATGGAGAAACTCAGCTGGTTAAACAGCGTAAGGTGAACTAAAAACAGAACAATGGAGAAACTAAGCTGGTTAAATAGTGTAAGGTGAAGTTAAAACTCAATGATGAAGAAACTCAACTTGATGAACAGTGTAAGGTGAAATTAAACCACCACGATGGAGAAATTAGGCTGGTTAAACACTGTAAAGTGAAGTTAAAACGCTACAATGGAGATACTGCTGGTTAAACAGTGTAAGGTGAAGTTAAAACACCACGATGGCGACACTCAGCTGGTTAAACAGTGTAAGGTGAAGTTAAAGCACATCGTTGGAGAAACTCAGCTGGTTAAACAGTGTAAAGTGAAGTTAAAACTCAATGATGGAGAAACTCAGCTGGTTAAACAGTGTAAAGTGAAGTTAAAACTCAATGATGGAGAAACTCAGCTGGTTAAACAGTGTAAGGTGAAGTTAAAACACAAGAATGTTGAAACTACTGGTTAAAGAGTGTAAGATCAAGTTAAAACACGACGAAGGAGAAACTCAGCTGGATAAACAGTGTAAGGAGAAGTTAAAACAATGATAGAGAAACTCAGCTGGTGAAACAGTGTAAGGTGAATTTAAAACACCACGATGGAGAAACTCAGCTGGTTGAACGGTGTAAAGTGAAGTTAAAACGCAACGATGGAGAAACTGATCTGGTTAAAGAGTGTAAGGTGAAGTTAAAACACAATGATGGAGGAACTCATCTGGTTCAACAGTGTAAAGTGAAGTGAAAACGCAACGATGGAGAAACTCAGCTGGTTAAACAGCGTAAGGTGAACTAAAAACAGAACGATGGAGAAACTAAGCTGGTTAAACAGTGTAAAGTGAAGTTAAAACACCACGATGGAGAAACTCAGCTGTTTAAACAGTGTAAGGTGAATTTGAAACACGACGAAGGAGAAACTCAGCTGTTTAAACAGTGTAAGGAGAAGTTAAAACACAACTATGGAGAATTTCAGCTGGTTAAACAGTGTAAGGAGTAGTTAAAACACCACAATGGAGTAACTCAGCTGGTTAAACAGTGTAAAGTGAAGTTAAAGCACAATGTTGGCGAAACTCAGCTGGTTACACAGTGTAAGTTGAAGTTAAAACACAACGATGGAGAAACTCAGCTGGTTAAACAGTGTAAGGTGAAGTAAAAACGCAACGATGGAGAATCTCAGCTGGTTAAACAGTGTAAAGTAAAGTTAAAACACCACGATGGAGAAACTCAGCTGGTTAAACTGTGTAAGGTGTAGTTAAAGCACAACAATGGAGAAACTCAGCTGGGTAAACATTGCAAGGGATTTAAAACACAACGATGGATAAACTCAGCTGGTTAAACAGTGTAAAGTGAAGTTAAAACTCAATGATGGAGAAACTCAGCTGGTTAAACAGTGTAAGGTGAAGTTAAAACACAAGAATGTTGAAACTACTGGTTAAAGAGTGTAAGGTCAAGTTAAAACACGACGAAGGAGAAACTCAGCAGGATAAACAGTGTAAGGAGAAGTTAAAACAATGATAGAGAAACTCAGCTGGTGAAACAGTGTAAGGTGAATTTAAAACACCACGATGGAGAAACTCAGCTGGTTGAACGGTGTAAAGTGAAGTGAAAACGCCACGATGGAGAAACTCAGCTGGTTAAACAGCGTAAGGTGAACTAAAAACAGAACGATGGAGAAACTAAGCTGGTTAAACAGTGTAAAGTGAAGTTAAAGCACAACATTGGAGAAACTCAGCTGGTTACACAGTGTAAGGTGAAGTTAAAACTCAACGATGGAGAAACTCAGCTTGTTAAACAGTGTAAGTTGAAGTTAAAACATGACGAAGGAGAAACTCAGCTGGTTGAACAGTGTAAGGAGAAATTAAAACACAACTATGGAGAAACTCAGCTGGTTAAACAGTGTAAGGAGAAGTTAAAACACCACGATGGAGACACTCAGCTGGTTAAAAAGTGTAAAGTGAAGTTCAAGCACAACGTTGGAGAAACTCAGATGCTTAAACAGTGTAAAGTGAAGTTAAAACTCAATGATGGAGAAACTCAGCTGGTGAAACAGTGTAAAGTGAAGTTAAAACACCACGATGGAGAAACTCAGCTGGTTAAAGAGTGTAAGGTGAAGTTAAAACACGACGAAGGAGAAACTCAGCTGGTTAAACAGTGTAAGGAGAAGGTAAAACACAACTATGGAGAAACCCAGCTGGTTAAACAGTGTAAGTAGAAGTTAAAACAATGATGGAGAAACTCAGCTGGTGAAACAGTGTAAGGTGAATTTAAAACACCACGGTGGAGAAACTCAGCTGGTTGAACGGTGTAAAGTGAAGTTAAAATGCAACGATGGAGTAACTCATCTGGTTAAAGAGTGTAAGGTGAAGTTAAAACACAATGATGGAGGAACACATTTGGTTCAACAGTGTAAAGTGTAGTGAAAACGCAACGATGGAGAAACTCAGCTGGTTAAACAGCGTAAGGTGAACTAAAAACAGAACAATGGAGAAACTAAGCTGGTTAAATAGTGTAAGGTGAAGTTAAAACTCAATGATGAAGAAACTCAACTTGATGAACAGTGTAAGGTGAAATTAAACCACCACGATGGAGAAATTAGGCTGGTTAAACACTGTAAAGTGAAGTTAAAACGCTACAATGGAGATACTGCTGGTTAAACAGTGTAAGGTGAAGTTAAAACACCACGATGGCGACACTCAGCTGGTTAAACAGTGTAAGGTGAAGTTAAAGCACATCGTTGGAGAAACTCAGCTGGTTAAACAGTGTAAAGTGAAGTTAAAACTCAATGATGGAGAAACTCAGCTGGTTAAACAGTGTAAAGTGAAGTTAAAACTCAATGATGGAGAAACTCAGCTGGTTAAACAGTGTAAGGTGAAGTTAAAACACAAGAATGTTGAAACTACTGGTTAAAGAGTGTAAGGTGAAGTTAAAACACAATGATGGAGGAACACATTTGGTTCAACAGTGTAAAGTGTAGTGAAAACGCAACGATGGAGAAACTCAGCTGGTTAAACAGCGTAAGGTGAACTAAAAACAGAACAATGGAGAAACTAAGCTGGTTAAATAGTGTAAGGTGAAGTTAAAACTCAATGATGAAGAAACTCAACTTGATGAACAGTGTAAGGTGAAATTAAACCACCACGATGGAGAAATTAGGCTGGTTAAACACTGTAAAGTGAAGTTAAAACGCTACAATGGAGATACTGCTGGTTAAACAGTGTAAGGTGAAGTTAAAACACCACGATGGCGACACTCAGCTGGTTAAACAGTGTAAGGTGAAGTTAAAGCACATCGTTGGAGAAACTCAGCTGGTTAAACAGTGTAAAGTGAAGTTAAAACACGACGAAGGAGAAACTCAGCTGGATAAACAGTGTAAGGAGAAGTTAAAACAATGATAGAGAAACTCAGCTGGTGAAACAGTGTAAGGTGAATTTAAAACACCACGATGGAGAAACTCAGCTGGTTGAACGGTGTAAAGTGAAGTTAAAACGCAACGATGGAGAAACTGATCTGGTTAAAGAGTGTAAGGTGAAGTTAAAACACAATGATGGAGGAACTCATCTGGTTCAACAGTGTAAAGTGAAGTGAAAACGCAACGATGGAGAAACTCAGCTGGTTAAACAGCGTAAGGTGAACTAAAAACAGAACGATGGAGAAACTAAGCTGGTTAAACAGTGTAAAGTGAAGTTAAAACACCACGATGGAGAAACTCAGCTGTTTAAACAGTGTAAGGTGAATTTGAAACACGACGAAGGAGAAACTCAGCTGTTTAAACATTGTAAGGAGAAGTTAAAACACAACTATGGAGAATTTCAGCTGGTTAAACAGTGTAAGGAGTAGTTAAAACACCACAATGGAGTAACTCAGCTGGTTAAACAGTGTAAAGTGAAGTTAAAGCACAATGTTGGCGAAACTCAGCTGGTTACACAGTGTAAGGTGAAGTTAAAACACAACGATGGAGAAACTCAGCTGGTTAAACAGTGTAAGATGAAGTTAAAACACAACGATGGAGAAACTCATCTGGTTAAACAGTGTAAAATGATCTTAAAACGCAACGATGGAGAAACTCATCTGGTTAAACGGTGTAAAATGAACTTAAAACGCAACGATGGAGAAACTCATCTGGTTAAAGAGTGTAAGGTGAAGTTAAAACACAATGATGGAGGAACACATTTGGTTCAACAGTGTAAAGTGTAGTGAAAATGCAACGATGGAGAAACTCAGCTGGTTAAACAGCGTAAGGTGAACTAAAAACAGAACAATGGAGAAACTCAGCTGGTGAAACAGTGTAAGGTGATGTTAAAACTCAATGATCAAGAAACTCAACTTGATGAACAGTGTAAGGTGAAGTTAAACCACCACGATGGAGAAACTAGGCTGGTTAAACACTGTAAAGTGAAGTTAAAACGCTACAATGGAGATACTGCTGGTTAAACAGTGTAAGGTGAAGTTAAAACACAAGAATGTTGAAACTACTGGTTAAAGAGTGTAAGATCAAGTTAAAACACGACGAAGGAGAAACTCAGCTGGATAAACAGTGTAAGGAGAAGTTAAAACAATGATAGAGAAACTCAGCTGGTGAAACAGTGTAAGGTGAATTTAAAACACCACGATGGAGAAACTCAGCTGGTTAAAGAGTGTAAGGTGAAGTTAAAACACGACGAAGGAGAAACTCAGCTGGTTAAACAGTGTAAGGAGAAGGTAAAACACAACTATGGAGAAACCCAGCTGGTTAAACAGTGTAAGTAGAAGTTAAAACAATGATGGAGAAACTCAGCTGGTGAAACAGTGTAAGGTGAATTTAAAACACCACGGTGGAGAAACTCAGCTGGTTGAACGGTGTAAAGTGAAGTTAAAATGCAACGATGGAGTAACTCATCTGGTTAAAGAGTGTAAGGTGAAGTTAAAAGACAATGATGGAGGAACACATTTGGTTCAACAGTGTAAAGTGTAGTGAAAACGCAACGATGGAGAAACTCAGCTGGTTAAACAGCGTAAGGTGAACTAAAAACAGAACAATGGAGAAACTAAGCTGGTTAAATAGTGTAAGGTGAAGTTAAAACTCAATGATGAAGAAACTCAACTTGATGAACAGTGTAAGGTGAAATTAAACCACCACGATGGAGAAATTAGGCTGGTTAAACACTGTAAAGTGAAGTTAAAACGCTACAATGGAGATACTGCTGGTTAAACAGTGTAAGGTGAAGTTAAAACACCACGATGGCGACACTCAGCTGGTTAAACAGTGTAAGGTGAAGTTAAAGCACATCGTTGGAGAAACTCAGCTGGTTAAACAGTGTAAAGTGAAGTTAAAACTCAATGATGGAGAAACTCAGCTGGTTAAACAGTGTAAAGTGAAGTTAAAACTCAATGATGGAGAAACTCAGCTGGTTAAACAGTGTAAGGTGAAGTTAAAACACAAGAATGTTGAAACTACTGGTTAAAGAGTGTAAGGTCAAGTTAAAACACGACGAAGGAGAAACTCAGATGGATAAACAGTGTAAGGAGAAGTTAAAACAATGATAGAGAAACTCAGCTGGTGAAACAGTGTAAGGTGAATTTAAAACACCACGATGGAGAAACTCAGCTGGTTGAACGGTGTAAAGTGAAGTGAAAACGCCACGATGGAGAAACTCAGCTGGTTAAACAGCGTAAGGTGAACTAAAAACAGAACGATGGAGAAACTAAGCTGGTTAAACAGTGTAAAGTGAAGTTAAAGCACAACATTGGAGAAACTCAGCTGGTTACACAGTGTAAGGTGAAGTTAAAACTCAACGATGGAGAAACTCAGCTTGTTAAACAGTGTAAGTTGAAGTTAAAACATGACGAAGGAGAAACTCAGCTGGTTGAACAGTGTAAGGAGAAATTAAAACACAACTATGGAGAAACTCAGCTGGTTAAACAGTGTAAGGAGAAGTTAAAACACCACGATGGAGACACTCACCTGGTTAAAAAGTGTAAAGTGAAGTTCAAGCACAACGTTGGAGAGACTCAGATGCTTAAACTGTGTAAAGTGAAGTTAAAACTCAATGATGGAGAAACTCAGCTGGTGAAACAGTGTAAAGTGAAGTTAAAACACCACGATGGAGAAACTCAGCTGGTTAAAGAGTGTAAGGTGAAGTTAAAACACGACGAAGGAGAAACTCAGCTGGTTAAACAGTGTAAGGAGAAGGTAAAACACAACTATGGAGAAACCCAGCTGGTTAAACAGGGTAAGTAGAAGTTAAAACAATGATGGAGAAACTCAGCTGGTGAAACAGTGTAAGGTGAATTTAAAACACCACGGTGGAGAAACTCAGCTGGTTGAACGGTGTAAAGTGAAGTTAAAATGCAACGATGGAGTAACTCATCTGGTTAAAGAGTGTAAGGTGAAGTTAAAACACAATGATGGAGGAACACATTTGGTTCAACAGTGTAAAGTGTAGTGAAAACGCAACGATGGAGAAACTCAGCTGGTTAAACAGCGTAAGGTGAACTAAAAACAGAACAATGGAGAAACTAAGCTGGTTAAATAGTGTAAGGTGAAGTTAAAACTCAATGATGAAGAAACTCAACTTGATGAACAGTGTAAGGTGAAATTAAACCACCACGATGGAGAAATTAGGCTGGTTAAACACTGTAAAGTGAAGTTAAAACGCTACAATGGAGATACTGCTGGTTAAACAGTGTAAGGTGAAGTTAAAACACCACGATGGCGACACTCAGCTGGTTAAACAGTGTAAGGTGAAGTTAAAGCACATCGTTGGAGAAACTCAGCTGGTTAAACAGTGTAAAGTGAAGTTAAAACTCAATGATGGAGAAACTCAGCTGGTTAAACAGTGTAAAGTGAAGTTAAAACTCAATGATGGAGAAACTCAGCTGGTTAAACAGTGTAAGGTGAAGTTAAAACACAAGAATGTTGAAACTACTGGTTAAAGAGTGTAAGATCAAGTTAAAACACGACGAAGGAGAAACTCAGCTGGATAAACAGTGTAAGGAGAAGTTAAAACAATGATAGAGAAACTCAGCTGGTGAAACAGTGTAAGGTGAATTTAAAACACCACGATGGAGAAACTCAGCTGGTTGAACGGTGTAAAGTGAAGTTAAAACGCAACGATGGAGAAACTGATCTGGTTAAAGAGTGTAAGGTGAAGTTAAAACACAATGATGGAGGAACTCATCTGGTTCAACAGTGTAAAGTGAAGTGAAAACGCAACGATGGAGAAACTCAGCTGGTTAAACAGCGTAAGGTGAACTAAAAACAGAACGATGGAGAAACTAAGCTGGTTAAACAGTGTAAAGTGAAGTTAAAACACCACGATGGAGAAACTCAGCTGTTTAAACAGTGTAAGGTGAATTTGAAACACGACGAAGGAGAAACTCAGCTGTTTAAACAGTGTAAGGAGAAGTTAAAACACAACTATGGAGAATTTCAGCTGGTTAAACAGTGTAAGGAGTAGTTAAAACACCACAATGGAGTAACTCAGCTGGTTAAACAGTGTAAAGTGAAGTTAAAGCACAATGTTGGCGAAACTCAGCTGGTTACACAGTGTAAGGTGAAGTTAAAACACAACGATGGAGAAACTCAGCTGGTTAAACAGTGTAAGATGAAGTTAAAACACAACGATGGAGAAACTCATCTGGTTAAACAGTGTAAAATGATCTTAAAACGCAACGATGGAGAAACTCATCTGGTTAAACGGTGTAAAATGAACTTAAAACGCAACGATGGAGAAACTCATCTGGTTAAAGAGTGTAAGGTGAAGTTAAAACACAATGATGGAGGAACACATTTGGTTCAACAGTGTAAAGTGTAGTGAAAATGCAACGATGGAGAAACTCAGCTGGTTAAACAGCGTAAGGTGAACTAAAAACAGAACAATGGAGAAACTCAGCTGGTGAAACAGTGTAAGGTGATGTTAAAACTCAATGATCAAGAAACTCAACTTGATGAACAGTGTAAGGTGAAGTTAAACCACCACGATGGAGAAACTAGGCTGGTTAAACACTGTAAAGTGAAGTTAAAACGCTACAATGGAGATACTGCTGGTTAAACAGTGTAAGGTGAAGTTAAAACACAAGAATGTTGAAACTACTGGTTAAAGAGTGTAAGATCAAGTTAAAACACGACGAAGGAGAAACTCAGCTGGATAAACAGTGTAAGGAGAAGTTAAAACAATGATAGAGAAACTCAGCTGGTGAAACAGTGTAAGGTGAATTTAAAACACCACGATGGAGAAACTCAGCTGGTTAAAGAGTGTAAGGTGAAGTTAAAACACGACGAAGGAGAAACTCAGCTGGTTAAACAGTGTAAGGAGAAGGTAAAACACAACTATGGAGAAACCCAGCTGGTTAAACAGTGTAAGTAGAAGTTAAAACAATGATGGAGAAACTCAGCTGGTGAAACAGTGTAAGGTGAATTTAAAACACCACGGTGGAGAAACTCAGCTGGTTGAACGGTGTAAAGTGAAGTTAAAATGCAACGATGGAGTAACTCATCTGGTTAAAGAGTGTAAGGTGAAGTTAAAACACAATGATGGAGGAACACATTTGGTTCAACAGTGTAAAGTGTAGTGAAAACGCAACGATGGAGAAACTCAGCTGGTTAAACAGCGTAAGGTGAACTAAAAACAGAACAATGGAGAAACTAAGCTGGTTAAATAGTGTAAGGTGAAGTTAAAACTCAATGATGAAGAAACTCAACTTGATGAACAGTGTAAGGTGAAATTAAACCACCACGATGGAGAAATTAGGCTGGTTAAACACTGTAAAGTGAAGTTAAAACGCTACAATGGAGATACTGCTGGTTAAACAGTGTAAGGTGAAGTTAAAACACCACGATGGCGACACTCAGCTGGTTAAACAGTGTAAGGTGAAGTTAAAGCACATCGTTGGAGAAACTCAGCTGGTTAAACAGTGTAAAGTGAAGTTAAAACTCAATGATGGAGAAACTCAGCTGGTTAAACAGTGTAAGGTGAAGTTAAAACACAAGAATGTTGAAACTACTGGTTAAAGAGTGTAAGGTCAAGTTAAAACACGACGAAGGAGAAACTCAGATGGATAAACAGTGTAAGGAGAAGTTAAAACAATGATAGAGAAACTCAGCTGGTGAAACAGTGTAAGGTGAATTTAAAACACCACGATGGAGAAACTCAGCTGGTTGAACGGTGTAAAGTGAAGTGAAAACGCCACGATGGAGAAACTCAGCTGGTTAAACAGCGTAAGGTGAACTAAAAACAGAACGATGGAGAAACTAAGCTGGTTAAACAGTGTAAAGTGAAGTTAAAGCACAACATTGGAGAAACTCAGCTGGTTACACAGTGTAAGGTGAAGTTAAAACTCAACGATGGAGAAACTCAGCTTGTTAAACAGTGTAAGTTGAAGTTAAAACATGACGAAGGAGAAACTCAGCTGGTTGAACAGTGTAAGGAGAAATTAAAACACAACTATGGAGAAACTCAGCTGGTTAAACAGTGTAAGGAGAAGTTAAAACACCACGATGGAGACACTCACCTGGTTAAAAAGTGTAAAGTGAAGTTCAAGCACAACGTTGGAGAAACTCAGATGCTTAAACTGTGTAAAGTGAAGTTAAAACTCAATGATGGAGAAACTCAGCTGGTGAAACAGTGTAAAGTGAAGTTAAAACACCACGATGGAGAAACTCAGCTGGTTAAAGAGTGTAAGGTGAAGTTAAAACACGACGAAGGAGAAACTCAGCTGGTTAAACAGTGTAAGGAGAAGGTAAAACACAACTATGGAGAAACCCAGCTGGTTAAACAGGGTAAGTAGAAGTTAAAACAATGATGGAGAAACTCAGCTGGTGAAACAGTGTAAGGTGAATTTAAAACACCACGGTGGAGAAACTCAGCTGGTTGAACGGTGTAAAGTGAAGTTAAAATGCAACGATGGAGTAACTCATCTGGTTAAAGAGTGTAAGGTGAAGTTAAAACACAATGATGGAGGAACACATTTGGTTCAACAGTGTAAAGTGTAGTGAAAACGCAACGATGGAGAAACTCAGCTGGTTAAACAGCGTAAGGTGAACTAAAAACAGAACAATGGAGAAACTAAGCTGGTTAAATAGTGTAAGGTGAAGTTAAAACTCAATGATGAAGAAACTCAACTTGATGAACAGTGTAAGGTGAAATTAAACCACCACGATGGAGAAATTAGGCTGGTTAAACACTGTAAAGTGAAGTTAAAACGCTACAATGGAGATACTGCTGGTTAAACAGTGTAAGGTGAAGTTAAAACACCACGATGGCGACACTCAGCTGGTTAAACAGTGTAAGGTGAAGTTAAAGCACATCGTTGGAGAAACTCAGCTGGTTAAACAGTGTAAAGTGAAGTTAAAACTCAATGATGGAGAAACTCAGCTGGTTAAACAGTGTAAAGTGAAGTTAAAACTCAATGATGGAGAAACTCAGCTGGTTAAACAGTGTAAGGTGAAGTTAAAACACAAGAATGTTGAAACTACTGGTTAAAGAGTGTAAGATCAAGTTAAAACACGACGAAGGAGAAACTCAGCTGGATAAACAGTGTAAGGAGAAGTTAAAACAATGATAGAGAAACTCAGCTGGTGAAACAGTGTAAGGTGAATTTAAAACACCACGATGGAGAAACTCAGCTGGTTGAACGGTGTAAAGTGAAGTTAAAACGCAACGATGGAGAAACTGATCTGGTTAAAGAGTGTAAGGTGAAGTTAAAACACAATGATGGAGGAACTCATCTGGTTCAACAGTGTAAAGTGAAGTGAAAACGCAACGATGGAGAAACTCAGCTGGTTAAACAGCGTAAGGTGAACTAAAAACAGAACGATGGAGAAACTAAGCTGGTTAAACAGTGTAAAGTGAAGTTAAAACACCACGATGGAGAAACTCAGCTGTTTAAACAGTGTAAGGTGAATTTGAAACACGACGAAGGAGAAACTCAGCTGTATAAACAGTGTAAGGAGAAGTTAAAACACAACTATGGAGAAATTCAGCTGGTTAAACAGTGTAAGGAGTAGTTAAAACACCACAATGGAGTAACTCAGCTGGTTAAACAGTGTAAAGTGAAGTTAAAGCACAATGTTGGCGAAACTCAGCTGGTTACACAGTGTAAGTTGAAGTTAAAACACAACGATGGAGAAACTCAGCTGGTTAAACAGTGTAAGGTGAAGTAAAAACGCAACGATGGAGAATCTCAGCTGGTTAAACAGTGTAAAGTAAAGTTAAAACACCACGATGGAGAAACTCAGCTGGTTAAACTGTGTAAGGTGTAGTTAAAGCACAACAATGGAGAAACTCAGCTGGGTAAACATTGCAAGGGATTTAAAACACAACGATGGATAAACTCAGCTGGTTAAACAGTGTAAAGTGAAGTTAAAACTCAATGATGGAGAAACTCAGCTGGTTAAACAGTGTAAGGTGAAGTTAAAACACAAGAATGTTGAAACTACTGGTTAAAGAGTGTAAGGTCAAGTTAAAACACGACGAAGGAGAAACTCAGCAGGATAAACAGTGTAAGGAGAAGTTAAAACAATGATAGAGAAACTCAGCTGGTGAAACAGTGTAAGGTGAATTTAAAACACCACGATGGAGAAACTCAGCTGGTTGAACGGTGTAAAGTGAAGTGAAAACGCCACGATGGAGAAACTCAGCTGGTTAAACAGCGTAAGGTGAACTAAAAACAGAACGATGGAGAAACTAAGCTGGTTAAACAGTGTAAAGTGAAGTTAAAGCACAACATTGGAGAAACTCAGCTGGTTACACAGTGTAAGGTGAAGTTAAAACTCAACGATGGAGAAACTCAGCTTGTTAAACAGTGTAAGTTGAAGTTAAAACATGACGAAGGAGAAACTCAGCTGGTTGAACAGTGTAAGGAGAAATTAAAACACAACTATGGAGAAACTCAGCTGGTTAAACAGTGTAAGGAGAAGTTAAAACACCACGATGGAGACACTCAGCTGGTTAAAAAGTGTAAAGTGAAGTTCAAGCACAACGTTGGAGAAACTCAGATGCTTAAACAGTGTAAAGTGAAGTTAAAACTCAATGATGGAGAAACTCAGCTGGTGAAACAGTGTAAAGTGAAGTTAAAACACCACGATGGAGAAACTCAGCTGGTTAAAGAGTGTAAGGTGAAGTTAAAACACGACGAAGGAGAAACTCAGCTGGTTAAACAGTGTAAGGAGAAGGTAAAACACAACTATGGAGAAACCCAGCTGGTTAAACAGTGTAAGTAGAAGTTAAAACAATGATGGAGAAACTCAGCTGGTGAAACAGTGTAAGGTGAATTTAAAACACCACGGTGGAGAAACTCAGCTGGTTGAACGGTGTAAAGTGAAGTTAATATGCAACGATGGAGTAACTCATCTGGTTAAAGAGTGTAAGGTGAAGTTAAAACACAATGATGGAGGAACACATTTGGTTCAACAGTGTAAAGTGTAGTGAAAACGCAACGATGGAGAAACTCAGCTGGTTAAACAGCGTAAGGTGAACTAAAAACAGAACAATGGAGAAACTAAGCTGGTTAAATAGTGTAAGGTGAAGTTAAAACTCAATGATGAAGAAACTCAACTTGATGAACAGTGTAAGGTGAAATTAAACCACCACGATGGAGAAATTAGGCTGGTTAAACACTGTAAAGTGAAGTTAAAACGCTACAATGGAGATACTGCTGGTTAAACAGTGTAAGGTGAAGTTAAAACACCACGATGGCGACACTCAGCTGGTTAAACAGTGTAAGGTGAAGTTAAAGCACATCGTTGGAGAAACTCAGCTGGTTAAACAGTGTAAAGTGAAGTTAAAACTCAATGATGGAGAAACTCAGCTGGTTAAACAGTGTAAAGTGAAGTTAAAACTCAATGATGGAGAAACTCAGCTGGTTAAACAGTGTAAGGTGAAGTTAAAACACAAGAATGTTGAAACTACTGGTTACAGAGTGTAAGATCAAGTTAAAACACGACGAAGGAGAAACTCAGCTGGATAAACAGTGTAAGGAGAAGTTAAAACAATGATAGAGAAACTCAGCTGGTGAAACAGTGTAAGGTGAATTTAAAACACCACGATGGAGAAACTCAGCTGGTTGAACGGTGTAAAGTGAAGTTAAAACGCAACGATGGAGAAACTGATCTGGTTAAAGAGTGTAAGGTGAAGTTAAAACACAATGATGGAGGAACTCATCTGGTTCAACAGTGTAAAGTGAAGTGAAAACGCAACGATGGAGAAACTCAGCTGGTTAAACAGCGTAAGGTGAACTAAAAACAGAACGATGGAGAAACTAAGCTGGTTAAACAGGGTAAAGTGAAGTTAAAACACCACGATGGAGAAACTCAGCTGTTTAAACAGTGTAAGGTGAATTTGAAACACGACGAAGGAGAAACTCAGCTGTTTAAACAGTGTAAGGAGAAGTTAAAACACAACTATGGAGAAATTCAGCTGGTTAAACAGTGTAAGGAGTAGTTAAAACACCACAATGGAGTAACTCAGCTGGTTAAACAGTGTAAAGTGAAGTTAAAGCACAATGTTGGCGAAACTCAGCTGGTTACACAGTGTAAGGTGAAGTTAAAACACAACGATGGAGAAACTCAGCTGGTTAAACAGTGTAAGGTGAAGTAAAAACGCAACGATGGAGAATCTCAGCTGGTTAAACAGTGTAAAGTAAAGTTAAAACACCACGATGGAGAAACTCAGCTGGTTAAACTGTGTAAGGTGTAGTTAAAGCACAACAATGGAGAAACTCAGCTGGGTAAACATTGCAAGGGATTTAAAACACAACGATGGATAAACGCAGCTGGTTAAACAGTGTAAAGTGAAGTTAAACCACTACGATGGAGAAACTCAGCAGGTTAAACAGTGTAAGATGAAGTTAAAACACAACGATGGAGAAACTCATCTGGTTAAACAGTGTAAAATGATCTTAAAACGCAACGATGGAGAAACTCATCTGGTTAAACGGTGTAAGGTCAAGTTAAAACACAACGATGGAGAAACTCTGCTGGTTAAATTGAGCAAGGTGAAGTTAAAACACAACGATGGAGAAACTCAGCTGGTTAAACAGTGTAAGGTGAAGTTAAAACACGACGAAGGAGAAACTCAGCTGGTTAAACAGTGTAAAGTGAAGTTAAAGCACAACATTGGAGAAACTCAGCTGGTTACACAGTGTAAGGTGAAGTTAAAACACAACGATGGAGAAACTCAGCTGGTTAAACAGTGTAAGTTGAAGTTAAAACATGACGAAGGAGAAACTCAGCTGGTTGAACAGTGTAAGGAGAAATTAAAACACAACTATGGAGAAACTCAGCTGGTTAAACAGTGTAAGGAGAAGTTAAAACACCACGATGGAGACACTCACCTGGTTAAAAAGTGTAAAGTGAAGTTCAAGCACAACGTTGGAGAAACTCAGATGCTTAAACAGTGTAAAGTGAAGTTAAAACTCAATGATGGAGAAACTCAGGTGGTGAAACAGTGTAAAGTGAAGTTAAAACACCACGATGGAGAAACTCAGCTGGTTAAAGAGTGTAAGGTGAAGTTAAAACACGACGAAGGAGAAACTCAGCTGGTTAAACAGTGTAAGGAGAAGGTAAAACACAACTATGGAGAAACCCAGCTGGTTAAACAGTGTAAGTAGAAGTTAAAACAATGATGGAGAAACTCAGCTGGTGAAACAGTGTAAGGTGAATTTAAAACACCACGGTGGAGAAACTCAGCTGGTTGAACGGTGTAAAGTGAAGTTAAAATGCAACGATGGAGTAACTCATCTGGTTAAAGAGTGTAAGGTGAAGTTAAAACACAATGATGGAGGAACACATTTGGTTCAACAGTGTAAAGTGTAGTGAAAACGCAACGATGGAGAAACTCAGCTGGTTAAACAGCGTAAGCTGAACTAAAAACAGAACAATAGAGAAACTCAGCTGGGTAAACATTGCAAGGGATTTAAAACACAACGATGGATAAACTCAGCTGGTTAAACAGTGTAAGGTGAAGTTAAACCACTACGATGGAGAAACTCAGCAGGTTAAACAGTGTAAAGAAAAGTTACAACACAACGATGGAGAAACTCAGCTGGTTAAACAGTGTAAGATGAAGTTAAAAAACAACGATGGAGAAACTCATCTGTTTAAACAGTGTAAAATGATCTTAAAACGCAACGATGGAGAAACTCATCTGGTTAAACGGTGTAAAATGAACTTAAAACGCAACGATGGAGAAACTCATCTGGTTAAAGAGTGTAAGGTGAAGTTAAAACACAATGATGGAGGAACACATTTGGTTCAACAGTGTAAAGTGTAGTGAAAACGCAACGATGGAGAAACTCAGCTGGTTAAACAGCGTAAGGTGAACTAAAAACAGAACAATGGAGAAACTCAGCTGGTGAAACAGTGTAAGGTGATGTTAAAACTCAATGATCAAGAAACTCAACTTGATGAACAGTGTAAGGTGAAGTTAAACCACCACGATGGAGAAACTAGGCTGGTTAAACACTGTAAAGTGAAGTTAAAACGCTACAATGGAGATACTGCTGGTTGAACAGTGTAAGGTGAAGTTAAAACACCACGATGGAGACACTCAGCTGGTTAAACAGTGTAAGGAGAAGGTAAAACACAACTATGGAGAAACTCAGCTGGTTAAACAGTGTAAGGAGAAGTTAAAACAATGATGGAGAAACTCAGCTGGTGAAACAGTGTAAGGTGAAGTTAAAACACCACGATAGAGACACTCAGCTGGTTAAACAGTGTAAAGTGAAGTTAAAGCACAACGTTGGAGAAACTCAGCTGCTTAAACAGTGTAAAGTGAAGTTCAAACTCAATGATGGAGAAACTCAGCTGGCTAAACAGTGTAAAATGAACTTAAAACGCAACGATGGAGAAACTCAGCTGGTTAAACTGTATAAGGCAAAGTTAAAACACAACGATGGAAAAACTCATCTGGTTTAACAGTGTAAGGTGAAGTTAAAACACAACGATGGAGAAACTCTGCGGGTTAAACTGTGTAAGGTGAAGTTAAAACACAACGATGGAGAAACTCTGCTGGTTAAACTGTGTAAGGTAAAATTAAAACACAACGATGGAGAAACTCTGCTGGTTGTACAGTGTAAAGTGAAGTTAAAATGCAACGATGGAGAAACTCAGCTGGTGAAACAGTGTAAGGTGATGTTAAAACACAACGATGGAGAAACTCAGCTCGTTAAACACTGTAATGTGAAGTAAAAATGCAATGATGGAGAATCTCAGCTGGTTAAACAGTGTAAAGTGAAGTTAAAACACCACGATGGAGAAACTCAGCTGGTTGAACGGTGTAAAGTGATGTTAAAACGCAACTATGGAGAAACTCAGCTGGTTAAACAGTGTAAGGTGAAGTTAAAACACAACGATGGAAAAAATCATCTGGTTAAACCGTGTAAGGTCAAGTTAAAACACAACGATGCAGAAACTCTGCTGGTTAAATTGAGCAAGGTGAAGTTAAAACACAACGATGGAGAAACTCAGCTGGTTAAACAGTGTAAGGTGAAGTTAAAACACAAGAATGTAGAAACTACTGGTTAAACAGTGTAAGGTGAAGTTAAAACACGACGAAGGAGAAACTCAGCTGGTTAAACAGTGTAAAGAGAAGTTAAAACAATGATAGAGAAACTCAGCTGGTGAAACAGTGTAAGGTGAATTTAAAACACAACGATGGAGAAACTCAGCTGGTTGAAAGGTGTAAAGTGAAGTTAAAACGCAACGATGGAGAAACTCATCTGGTTAAAGAGTGTAACGTGAAGTTAAAACACAATGATGGAGGAACACATTTGGTTCAACAGTGTAAAGTGTAGTGAAAACGCAACGATGGAGAAACTCAGCTGGTTAAACAGCGTAAGCTGAACTAAAAACAGAACAATGGAGAAACTCAGCTGGTGAAACAGTGTAAGGTGATGTTAAAACTCAATGATCAAGAAACTCAACTTGATGAACAGTGTAAGGTGAAGTTAAACCACCACGATGGAGAAACTAGGCTGGTTAAACACTGTAAAATGAAGTTAAAACGCTACAATGGAGATACTGCTGGTTAAACAGTGTAAGGTGAAGTTAAAACACCACGATGGAGACACTCAGCTGGTTAAACAGTGTAAGGAGAAGGTAAAACACAACTATGCAGAAACTCAGCTGGTTAAACAGTGTAAGGAGAAGTTAAAACAATGATGGAGAAACTCAGCTGGTGAAACAGTGTAAGGTGAAGTTAAAACACCACGATGGAGACACTCAGCTGGTTAAACAGTGTAAAGTGAAGTTAAAGCACAACGTTGGAGAAACTCAGCTGCTTAAACAGTGTAAAGTGAAGTTCAAACTCAATGATGGAGAAACTCAGCTGGTTAAACAGTGTAAAATGAACTTAAAACGCAACGATGGAGAAACTCAGCTGGTTAAACTGTATAAGGCAAAGTTAAAACACAACGATGGAAAAACTCATCTGGTTAAACAGTGTAAGGTGAAGTTAAAACACAACGATGGAGAAACTCTGCGGGTTAAACTGTGTAAGGTGAAGTTAAAACACAACGATGGAGAAACTCTGCTGGTTAAACTGTGTAAGGTAAAATTAAAACACAACGATGGAGAAACTCTGCTGGTTGTACAGTGTAAAGTGAAGTTAAAATGCAACGATGGAGAAACTCAGCTGGTGAAACAGTGTAAGGTGATGTTAAAACACAACGATGGAGAAACTCAGCTCGTTAAACACTGTAATGTGAAGTAAAAATGCAATGATGGAGAATCTCAGCTGGTTAAACAGTGTAAAGTGAAGTTAAAACACCACGATGGAGAAACTCAGCTGGTTGAACGGTGTAAAGTGATGTTAAAACGCAACTATGGAGAAACTCAGCTGGTTAAACAGTGTAAGGTGAAGTTAAAACACAACGATGGAAAAAATCATCTGGTTAAAAGGTGTAAGGTCAAGTTAAAACACAACGATGGAGAAACTCTGCTGGTTAAATTGAGCAAGGTGAAGTTAAAACACAACGATGGAGAAACTCAGCTGGTTAAACAGTGTAAGGTGAAGTTAAAACACGACGAAGGAGAAACTCAGCTGGTTAAACAGTGTAAAGTGAAGTTAAAGCACAACATTGGAGAAACTCAGCTGGTTACACAGTGTAAGGTGAAGTTAAAACTCAACGATGGAGAAACTCAGCTTGTTAAACAGTGTAAGTTGAAGTTAAAACATGACGAAGGAGAAACTCAGCTGGTTGAACAGTGTAAGGAGAAATTAAAACACAACTATGGAGAAACTCAGCTGGTTAAACAGTGTAAGGAGAAGTTAAAACACCACGATGGAGACACTCACCTGGTTAAAAAGTGTAAAGTGAAGTTCAAGCACAACGTTGGAGAAACTCAGATGCTTAAACTGTGTAAAGTGAAGTTAAAACTCAATGATGGAGAAACTCAGCTGGTGAAACAGTGTAAAGTGAAGTTAAAACACCACGATGGAGAAACTCAGCTGGTTAAACAGTATAAGGCAAAGTTAAAACACAACGATGGAAAAACTCATCTGGTCAAACAGTGTAAGGTGAAGTTTAAACACAACGATGGAGAAACTCTGCGGGTTAAACTGTGTAAGGTGAAGTTAAAACACAACGATGGAGAAACTCTGCTGGTTAAACTGTGTAAGGTAAAATTAAAACACAACGATGGAGAAACTCTGCTGGTTGTACAGTGTAAAGTGAAGTTAAAATGCAACGATGGAGAAACTCAGCTGGTGAAACAGTGTAAGGTGATGTTAAAACACAACGATGGAGAAACTCAGCTCGTTAAACACTGTAATGTGAAGTAAAAATGCAATGATGGAGAATCTCAGCTGGTTAAACAGTGTAAAGTGAAGTTAAAACACCACGATGGAGAAACTCAGCTGGTTGAACGGTGTAAAGTGATGTTAAAACGCAACTATGGAGAAACTCAGCTGGTTAAACAGTGTAAGGTGAAGTTAAAACACAACGATGGAAAAAATCATCTGGTTAAACCGTGTAAGGTCAAGTTAAAACACAACGATGGAGAAACTCTGCTGGTTAAATTGAGCAAGGTGAAGTTAAAACACAACGATGGAGAAACTCAGCTGGTTAAACAGTGTAAGGTGAAGTTAAAACACAACTATGGAGAAATTCAGCTGGTTAAACAGTGTAAGGAGTAGTTAAAACACCACAATGGAGAAACTCAGCTGGTTGAACGGTGTAAAGTGAAGTTAAAACGCAACGATGGAGAAACTGATCTGGTTAAAGAGTGTAAGGTGAAGTTAAAACACAATGATGGAGGAACTCATCTGGTTCAACAGTGTAAAGTGAAGTGAAAAGGCAACGATGGAGAAACTCAGCTGGTTAAACAGCGTAAGGTGAACTAAAAACAGAACGATGGAGAAATTAAGCTGGTTAAACAGTGTAAAGTGAAGTTAAAACACCACGATGGAGAAACTCAGCTGTTTAAACAGTGTAAGGTGAATTTGAAACACGACGAAGGAGAAACTCAGCTGTTTAAACAGTGTAAGGAGAAGTTAAAACACAACTATGGAGAAATTCAGCTGGTTAAACAGTGTAAGGAGTAGTTAAAACACCACAATGGAGTAACTCAGCTGGTTAAACAGTGTAAAGTGAAGTTAAAGCACAATGTTGGCGAAACTCAGCTGGTTACACAGTGTAAGGTGAAGTTAAAACACAACGATGGAGAAACTCAGCTGGTTAAACAGTGTAAGGTGAAGTAAAAATGCAACGATGGAGAATCTCAGCTGGGTAAACATTGCAAGGGATTTAAAACACAACGATGGATAAACTCAGCAGGTTAAACAGTGTAAGGTGAAGTTAAACCACTACGATGGAGAAACAGCAGGTTAAACAGTGTAAAATGATCTTATAACGCAACGATGGAGAAACTCATCTGGTTAAACGGTGTAAAATGAACTTAAAACGCAACGATGGAGAAACTCATCTGGTTAAAGAGTGTAAGGTGAAGTTAAAACACAATGATGGAGGAACACATTTGGTTCAACAGTGTAAAGTGTAGTGAAAACGCAACGATGGAGAAACTCAGCTGGTTAAACAGCGTAAGGTGAAGTTAAAACACGACGAAGGAGAAACTCAGCTGGTTAAACAGTGTAAAGTGAAGTTAAAGCACAACATTGGAGAAACTCAGCTGGTTACACAGTGTAAGGTGAAGTTAAAACTCAACGATGGAGAAACTCAGCTTGTTAAACAGTGTAAGTTGAAGTTAAAACATGACGAAGGAGAAACTCAGCTGGTTGAACAGTGTAAGGAGAAATTAAAACACAACTATGGAGAAACTCAGCTGGTTAAACAGTGTAAGGAGAAGTTAAAACACCACGATGGAGACACTCACCTGGTTAAAAAGTGTAAAGTGAAGTTCAAGCACAACGTTGGAGAAACTCAGATGCTTAAACAGTGTAAAGTGAAGTTAAAACTCAATGATGGAGAAACTCAGGTGGTGAAACAGTGTAAAGTGAAGTTAAAACACCACGATGGAGAAACTCAGCTGGTTAAAGAGTGTAAGGTGAAGTTAAAACACGACGAAGGAGAAACTCAGCTGGTTAAACAGTGTAAGGAGAAGGTAAAACACAACTATGGAGAAACCCAGCTGGTTAAACAGTGTAAGTAGAAGTTAAAACAATGATGGAGAAACTCAGCTGGTGAAACAGTGTAAGGTGAATTTAAAACACCACGGTGGAGAAACTCAGCTGGTTGAACGGTGTAAAGTGAAGTTAAAATGCAACGATGGAGTAACTCATCTGGTTAAAGAGTGTAAGGTGAAGTTAAAACACAATGATGGAGGAACACATTTGGTTCAACAGTGTAAAGTGTAGTGAAAACGCAACGATGGAGAAACTCAGCTGGTTAAACAGCGTAAGGTGAACTAAAAACAGAACAATAGAGAAACTCAGCTGGGTAAACATTGCAAGGGATTTAAAACACAACGATGGATAAACTCAGCTGGTTAAACAGTGTAAGGTGAAGTTAAACCACTACGATGGAGAAACTCAGCAGGTTAAACAGTGTAAAGAAAAGTTACAACACAACGATGGAGAAACTCAGCTGGTTAAACAGTGTAAGATGAAGTTAAAAAACAACGATGGAGAAACTCATCTGTTTAAACAGTGTAAAATGATCTTAAAACGCAACGATGGAGAAACTCATCTGGTTAAACGGTGTAAAATGAACTTAAAACGCAACGATGGAGAAACTCATCTGGTTAAAGAGTGTAAGGTGAAGTTAAAACACAATGATGGAGGAACACATTTGGTTCAACAGTGTAAAGTGTAGTGAAAACGCAACGATGGAGAAACTCAGCTGGTTAAACAGCGTAAGGTGAACTAAAAACAGAACAATGGAGAAACTCAGCTGGTGAAACAGTGTAAGGTGATGTTAAAACTCAATGATCAAGAAACTCAACTTGATGAACAGTGTAAGGTGAAGTTAAACCACCACGATGGAGAAACTAGGCTGGTTAAACACTGTAAAGTGAAGTTAAAACGCTACAATGGAGATACTGCTGGTTAAACAGTGTAAGGTGAAGTTAAAACACCACGATGGAGACACTCAGCTGGTTAAACAGTGTAAGGAGAAGGTAAAACACAACTATGGAGAAACTCAGCTGGTGAAACAGTGTAAGGTGAAGTTAAAACACCACGATGGAGACACTCAGCTGGTTAAACAGTGTAAAGTGAAGTTAAAGCACAACGTTGGAGAAACTCAGCTGCTTAAACAGTGTAAAGTGAAGTTCAAACTCAATGATGGAGAAACTCAGCTGGCTAAACAGTGTAAGGTGAATTTGAAACACGACGAAGGAGAAACTCAGCTGTTTAAACAGTGTAAGGAGAAGTTAAAACACAACTATGGAGAAATTCAGCTGGTTAAACAGTGTAAGGAGTAGTTAAAACACCACAATGGAGTAACTCAGCTGGTTAAACAGTGTAAAGTGAAGTTAAAGCACAATGTTGGCGAAACTCAGCTGGTTACACAGTGTAAGGTGAAGTTAAAACACAACGATGGAGAAACTCAGCTGGTTAAACAGTGTAAGGTGAAGTAAAAACGCAACGATGGAGAATCTCAGCTGGTTAAACAGTGTAAAGTAAAGTTAAAACACCACGATGGAGAAACTCAGCTGGTTAAACTGTGTAAGGTGTAGTTAAAGCACAACAATGGAGAAACTCAGCTGGGTAAACATTGCAAGGGATTTAAAACACAACGATGGATAAACTCAGCTGGTTAAACAGTGTAAGGTGAAGTTAAACCACTACGATGGAGAAACTCAGCAGGTTAAACAGTGTAAAGAGAAGTTACAACACAACGATGGAGAAACTCAGCTGGTTAAACAGTGTAAGATGAAGTTAAAACACAACGATGGAGAAACTCATCTGGTTAAACAGTGTAAAATGATCTTAAAACGCAACGATGGAGAAACTCATCTGGTTAAACGGTGTAAAATGAACTTAAAACGCAACGATGGAGAAACTCATCTGGTTAAAGAGTGTAAGGTGAAGTTAAAACACAATGATGGAGGAACACATTTGGTTCAACAGTGTAAAGTGTAGTGAAAACGCAACGATGGAGAAACTCAGCTGGTTAAACAGCGTAAGGTGAACTAAAAACAGAACAATGGAGAAACTCAGCTGGTGAAACAGTGTAAGGTGATGTTAAAACTCAATGATCAAGAAACTCAACTTGATGAACAGTGTAAGGTGAAGTTAAACCACCACGATGGAGAAACTAGGCTGGTTAAACACTGTAAAGTGAAGTTAAAACGCTACAATGGAGATACTGCTGGTTAAACAGTGTAAGGTGAAGTTAAAACACCACGATGGAGACACTCAGCTGGTTAAACAGTGTAAGGAGAAGGTAAAACACAACTATGCAGAAACTCAGCTGGTTAAACAGTGTAAGGAGAAGTTAAAACAATGATGGAGAAACTCAGCTGGTGAAACAGTGTAAGGTGAAGTTAAAACACCACGATGGAGACACTCAGCTGGTTAAACAGTGTAAAGTGAAGTTAAAGCACAACGTTGGAGAAACTCATCTGGTTAAAGAGTGTAAGGTGAAGTTAAAACACAATGATGGAGGAACACATTTGGTTCAACAGTGTAAAGTGTAGTGAAAACGCAACGATGGAGAAACTCAGCTGGTTAAACAGCGTAAGGTGAACTAAAAACAGAACAATGGAGAAACTAAGCTGGTTAAATAGTGTAAGGTGAAGTTAAAACTCAATGATGAAGAAACTCAACTTGATGAACAGTGTAAGGTGAAATTAAACCACCACGATGGAGAAATTAGGCTGGTTAAACACTGTAAAGTGAAGTTAAAACGCTACAATGGAGATACTGCTGGTTAAACAGTGTAAGGTGAAGTTAAAACACCACGATGGCGACACTCAGCTGGTTAAACAGTGTAAGGTGAAGTTAAAGCACATCGTTGGAGAAACTCAGCTGGTTAAACAGTGTAAAGTGAAGTTAAAACTCAATGATGGAGAAACTCAGCTGGTTAAACAGTGTAAAGTGAAGTTAAAACTCAATGATGGAGAAACTCAGCTGGTTAAACAGTGTAAGGTGAAGTTAAAACACAAGAATGTTGAAACTACTGGTTAAAGAGTGTAAGGTCAAGTTAAAACACGACGAAGGAGAAACTCAGATGGATAAACAGTGTAAGGAGAAGTTAAAACAATGATAGAGAAACTCAGCTGGTGAAACAGTGTAAGGTGAATTTAAAACACCACGATGGAGAAACTCAGCTGGTTGAACGGTGTAAAGTGAAGTGAAAACACCACGATGGAGAAACTCAGCTGGTTAAACAGCGTAAGGTGAACTAAAAACAGAACGATGGAGAAACTAAGCTGGTTAAACAGTGTAAAGTGAAGTTAAAGCACAACATTGGAGAAACTCAGCTGGTTACACAGTGTAAGGTGAAGTTAAAACTCAACGATGGAGAAACTCAGCTTGTTAAACAGTGTAAGTTGAAGTTAAAACATGACGAAGGAGAAACTCAGCTGGTTGAACAGTGTAAGGAGAAATTAAAACACAACTATGGAGAAACTCAGCTGGTTAAACAGTGTAAGGAGAAGTTAAAACACCACGATGGAGACACTCACCTGGTTAAAAAGTGTAAAGTGAAGTTCAAGCACAACGTTGGAGAAACTCAGATGCTTAAACTGTGTAAAGTGAAGTTAAAACTCAATGATGGAGAAACTCAGCTGGTGAAACAGTGTAAAGTGAAGTTAAAACACCACGATGGAGAAACTCAGCTGGTTAAAGAGTGTAAGGTGAAGTTAAAACACGACGAAGGAGAAACTCAGCTGGTTAAACAGTGTAAGGAGAAGGTAAAACACAACTATGGAGAAACCCAGCTGGTTAAACAGGGTAAGTAGAAGTTAAAACAATGATGGAGAAACTCAGCTGGTGAAACAGTGTAAGGTGAATTTAAAACACCACGGTGGAGAAACTCAGCTGGTTGAACGGTGTAAAGTGAAGTTAAAATGCAACGATGGAGTAACTCATCTGGTTAAAGAGTGTAAGGTGAAGTTAAAACACAATGATGGAGGAACACATTTGGTTCAACAGTGTAAAGTGTAGTGAAAACGCAACGATGGAGAAACTCAGCTGGTTAAACAGCGTAAGGTGAACTAAAAACAGAACAATGGAGAAACTAAGCTGGTTAAATAGTGTAAGGTGAAGTTAAAACTCAATGATGAAGAAACTCAACTTGATGAACAGTGTAAGGTGAAATTAAACCACCACGATGGAGAAATTAGGCTGGTTAAACACTGTAAAGTGAAGTTAAAACGCTACAATGGAGATACTGCTGGTTAAACAGTGTAAGGTGAAGTTAAAACACCACGATGGCGACACTCAGCTGGTTAAACAGTGTAAGGTGAAGTTAAAGCACATCGTTGGAGAAACTCAGCTGGTTAAACAGTGTAAAGTGAAGTTAAAACTCAATGATGGAGAAACTCAGCTGGTTAAACAGTGTAAAGTGAAGTTAAAACTCAATGATGGAGAAACTCAGCTGGTTAAACAGTGTAAGGTGAAGTTAAAACACAAGAATGTTGAAACTACTGGTTAAAGAGTGTAAGATCAAGTTAAAACACGACGAAGGAGAAACTCAGCTGGATAAACAGTGTAAGGAGAAGTTAAAACAATGATAGAGAAACTCAGCTGGTGAAACAGTGTAAGGTGAATTTAAAACACCACGATGGAGAAACTCAGCTGGTTGAACGGTGTAAAGTGAAGTTAAAACGCAACGATGGAGAAACTGATCTGGTTAAAGAGTGTAAGGTGAAGTTAAAACACAATGATGGAGGAACTCATCTGGTTCAACAGTGTAAAGTGAAGTGAAAACGCAACGATGGAGAAACTCAGCTGGTTAAACAGCGTAAGGTGAACTAAAAACAGAACGATGGAGAAACTAAGCTGGTTAAACAGTGTAAAGTGAAGTTAAAACACCACGATGGAGAAACTCAGCTGTTTAAACAGTGTAAGGTGAATTTGAAACACGACGAAGGAGAAACTCAGCTGTTTAAACAGTGTAAGGAGAAGTTAAAACACAACTATGGAGAATTTCAGCTGGTTAAACAGTGTAAGGAGTAGTTAAAACACCACAATGGAGTAACTCAGCTGGTTAAACAGTGTAAAGTGAAGTTAAAGCACAATGTTGGCGAAACTCAGCTGGTTACACAGTGTAAGGTGAAGTTAAAACACAACGATGGAGAAACTCAGCTGGTTAAACAGTGTAAGATGAAGTTAAAACACAACGATGGAGAAACTCATCTGGTTAAACAGTGTAAAATGATCTTAAAACGCAACGATGGAGAAACTCATCTGGTTAAACGGTGTAAAATGAACTTAAAACGCAACGATGGAGAAACTCATCTGGTTAAAGAGTGTAAGGTGAAGTTAAAACACAATGATGGAGGAACACATTTGGTTCAACAGTGTAAAGTGTAGTGAAAATGCAACGATGGAGAAACTCAGCTGGTTAAACAGCGTAAGGTGAACTAAAAACAGAACAATGGAGAAACTCAGCTGGTGAAACAGTGTAAGGTGATGTTAAAACTCAATGATCAAGAAACTCAACTTGATGAACAGTGTAAGGTGAAGTTAAACCACCACGATGGAGAAACTAGGCTGGTTAAACACTGTAAAGTGAAGTTAAAACGCTACAATGGAGATACTGCTGGTTAAACAGTGTAAGGTGAAGTTAAAACACAAGAATGTTGAAACTACTGGTTAAAGAGTGTAAGATCAAGTTAAAACACGACGAAGGAGAAACTCAGCTGGATAAACAGTGTAAGGAGAAGTTAAAACAATGATAGAGAAACTCAGCTGGTGAAACAGTGTAAGGTGAATTTAAAACACCACGATGGAGAAACTCAGCTGGTTAAAGAGTGTAAGGTGAAGTTAAAACACGACGAAGGAGAAACTCAGCTGGTTAAACAGTGTAAGGAGAAGGTAAAACACAACTATGGAGAAACCCAGCTGGTTAAACAGTGTAAGTAGAAGTTAAAACAATGATGGAGAAACTCAGCTGGTGAAACAGTGTAAGGTGAATTTAAAACACCACGGTGGAGAAACTCAGCTGGTTGAACGGTGTAAAGTGAAGTTAAAATGCAACGATGGAGTAACTCATCTGGTTAAAGAGTGTAAGGTGAAGTTAAAACACAATGATGGAGGAACACATTTGGTTCAACAGTGTAAAGTGTAGTGAAAACGCAACGATGGAGAAACTCAGCTGGTTAAACAGCGTAAGGTGAACTAAAAACAGAACAATGGAGAAACTAAGCTGGTTAAATAGTGTAAGGTGAAGTTAAAACTCAATGATGAAGAAACTCAACTTGATGAACAGTGTAAGGTGAAATTAAACCACCACGATGGAGAAATTAGGCTGGTTAAACACTGTAAAGTGAAGTTAAAACGCTACAATGGAGATACTGCTGGTTAAACAGTGTAAGGTGAAGTTAAAACACCACGATGGCGACACTCAGCTGGTTAAACAGTGTAAGGTGAAGTTAAAGCACATCGTTGGAGAAACTCAGCTGGTTAAACAGTGTAAAGTGAAGTTAAAACTCAATGATGGAGAAACTCAGCTGGTTAAACAGTGTAAAGTGAAGTTAAAACTCAATGATGGAGAAACTCAGCTGGTTAAACAGTGTAAGGTGAAGTTAAAACACAAGAATGTTGAAACTACTGGTTAAAGAGTGTAAGGTCAAGTTAAAACACGACGAAGGAGAAACTCAGATGGATAAACAGTGTAAGGAGAAGTTAAAACAATGATAGAGAAACTCAGCTGGTGAAACAGTGTAAGGTGAATTTAAAACACCACGATGGAGAAACTCAGCTGGTTGAACGGTGTAAAGTGAAGTGAAAACGCCACGATGGAGAAACTCAGCTGGTTAAACAGCGTAAGGTGAACTAAAAACAGAACGATGGAGAAACTAAGCTGGTTAAACAGTGTAAAGTGAAGTTAAAGCACAACATTGGAGAAACTCAGCTGGTTACACAGTGTAAGGTGAAGTTAAAACTCAACGATGGAGAAACTCAGCTTGTTAAACAGTGTAAGTTGAAGTTAAAACATGACGAAGGAGAAACTCAGCTGGTTGAACAGTGTAAGGAGAAATTAAAACACAACTATGGAGAAACTCAGCTGGTTAAACAGTGTAAGGAGAAGTTAAAACACCACGATGGAGACACTCACCTGTTTAAAAAGTGTAAAGTGAAGTTCAAGCACAACGTTGGAGAAACTCAGATGCTTAAACTGTGTAAAGTGAAGTTAAAACTCAATGATGGAGAAACTCAGCTGGTGAAACAGTGTAAAGTGAAGTTAAAACACCACGATGGAGAAACTCAGCTGGTTAAAGAGTGTAAGGTGAAGTTAAAACACGACGAAGGAGAAACTCAGCTGGTTAAACAGTGTAAGGAGAAGGTAAAACACAACTATGGAGAAACCCAGCTGGTTAAACAGGGTAAGTAGAAGTTAAAACAATGATGGAGAAACTCAGCTGGTGAAACAGTGTAAGGTGAATTTAAAACACCACGGTGGAGAAACTCAGCTGGTTGAACGGTGTAAAGTGAAGTTAAAATGCAACGATGGAGTAACTCATCTGGTTAAAGAGTGTAAGGTGAAGTTAAAACACAATGATGGAGGAACACATTTGGTTCAACAGTGTAAAGTGTAGTGAAAACGCAACGATGGAGAAACTCAGCTGGTTAAACAGCGTAAGGTGAACTAAAAACAGAACAATGGAGAAACTAAGCTGGTTAAATAGTGTAAGGTGAAGTTAAAACTCAATGATGAAGAAACTCAACTTGATGAACAGTGTAAGGTGAAATTAAACCACCACGATGGAGAAATTAGGCTGGTTAAACACTGTAAAGTGAAGTTAAAACGCTACAATGGAGATACTGCTGGTTAAACAGTGTAAGGTGAAGTTAAAACACCACGATGGCGACACTCAGCTGGTTAAACAGTGTAAGGTGAAGTTAAAGCACATCGTTGGAGAAACTCAGCTGGTTAAACAGTGTAAAGTGAAGTTAAAACTCAATGATGGAGAAACTCAGCTGGTTAAACAGTGTAAAGTGAAGTTAAAACTCAATGATGGAGAAACTCAGCTGGTTAAACAGTGTAAGGTGAAGTTAAAACACAAGAATGTTGAAACTACTGGTTAAAGAGTGTAAGATCAAGTTAAAACACGACGAAGGAGAAACTCAGCTGGATAAACAGTGTAAGGAGAAGTTAAAACAATGATAGAGAAACTCAGCTGGTGAAACAGTGTAAGGTGAATTTAAAACACCACGATGGAGAAACTCAGCTGGTTGAACGGTGTAAAGTGAAGTTAAAACGCAACGATGGAGAAACTGATCTGGTTAAAGAGTGTAAGGTGAAGTTAAAACACAATGATGGAGGAACTCATCTGGTTCAACAGTGTAAAGTGAAGTGAAAACGCAACGATGGAGAAACTCAGCTGGTTAAACAGCGTAAGGTGAACTAAAAACAGAACGATGGAGAAACTAAGCTGGTTAAACAGTGTAAAGTGAAGTTAAAACACCACGATGGAGAAACTCAGCTGTTTAAACAGTGTAAGGTGAATTTGAAACACGACGAAGGAGAAACTCAGCTGTATAAACAGTGTAAGGAGAAGTTAAAACACAACTATGGAGAAATTCAGCTGGTTAAACAGTGTAAGGAGTAGTTAAAACACCACAATGGAGTAACTCAGCTGGTTAAACAGTGTAAAGTGAAGTTAAAGCACAATGTTGGCGAAACTCAGCTGGTTACACAGTGTAAGTTGAAGTTAAAACACAACGATGGAGAAACTCAGCTGGTTAAACAGTGTAAGGTGAAGTAAAAACGCAACGATGGAGAATCTCAGCTGGTTAAACAGTGTAAAGTAAAGTTAAAACACCACGATGGAGAAACTCAGCTGGTTAAACTGTGTAAGGTGTAGTTAAAGCACAACAATGGAGAAACTCAGCTGGGTAAACATTGCAAGGGATTTAAAACACAACGATGGATAAACTCAGCTGGTTAAACAGTGTAAAGTGAAGTTAAAACTCAATGATGGAGAAACTCAGCTGGTTAAACAGTGTAAGGTGAAGTTAAAACACAAGAATGTTGAAACTACTGGTTAAAGAGTGTAAGGTCAAGTTAAAACACGACGAAGGAGAAACTCAGCAGGATAAACAGTGTAAGGAGAAGTTAAAACAATGATAGAGAAACTCAGCTGGTGAAACAGTGTAAGGTGAATTTAAAACACCACGATGGAGAAACTCAGCTGGTTGAACGGTGTAAAGTGAAGTGAAAACGCCACGATGGAGAAACTCAGCTGGTTAAACAGCGTAAGGTGAACTAAAAACAGAACGATGGAGAAACTAAGCTGGTTAAACAGTGTAAAGTGAAGTTAAAGCACAACATTGGAGAAACTCAGCTGGTTACACAGTGTAAGGTGAAGTTAAAACTCAACGATGGAGAAACTCAGCTTGTTAAACAGTGTAAGTTGAAGTTAAAACATGACGAAGGAGAAACTCAGCTGGTTGAACAGTGTAAGGAGAAATTAAAACACAACTATGGAGAAACTCAGCTGGTTAAACAGTGTAAGGAGAAGTTAAAACACCACGATGGAGACACTCAGCTGGTTAAAAAGTGTAAAGTGAAGTTCAAGCACAACGTTGGAGAAACTCAGATGCTTAAACAGTGTAAAGTGAAGTTAAAACTCAATGATGGAGAAACTCAGCTGGTGAAACAGTGTAAAGTGAAGTTAAAACACCACGATGGAGAAACTCAGCTGGTTAAAGAGTGTAAGGTGAAGTTAAAACACGACGAAGGAGAAACTCAGCTGGTTAAACAGTGTAAGGAGAAGGTAAAACACAACTATGGAGAAACCCAGCTGGTTAAACAGTGTAAGTAGAAGTTAAAACAATGATGGAGAAACTCAGCTGGTGAAACAGTGTAAGGTGAATTTAAAACACCACGGTGGAGAAACTCAGCTGGTTGAACGGTGTAAAGTGAAGTTAAAATGCAACGATGGAGTAACTCATCTGGTTAAAGAGTGTAAGGTGAAGTTAAAACACAATGATGGAGGAACACATTTGGTTCAACAGTGTAAAGTGTAGTGAAAACGCAACGATGGAGAAACTCAGCTGGTTAAACAGCGTAAGGTGAACTAAAAACAGAACAATGGAGAAACTAAGCTGGTTAAATAGTGTAAGGTGAAGTTAAAACTCAATGATGAAGAAACTCAACTTGATGAACAGTGTAAGGTGAAATTAAACCACCACGATGGAGAAATTAGGCTGGTTAAACACTGTAAAGTGAAGTTAAAACGCTACAATGGAGATACTGCTGGTTAAACAGTGTAAGGTGAAGTTAAAACACCACGATGGCGACACTCAGCTGGTTAAACAGTGTAAGGTGAAGTTAAAGCACATCGTTGGAGAAACTCAGCTGGTTAAACAGTGTAAAGTGAAGTTAAAACTCAATGATGGAGAAACTCAGCTGGTTAAACAGTGTAAAGTGAAGTTAAAACTCAATGATGGAGAAACTCAGCTGGTTAAACAGTGTAAGGAGAAGTTAAAACACAAGAATGTTGAAACTACTGGTTAAAGAGTGTAAGATCAAGTTAAAACACGACGAAGGAGAAACTCAGCTGGATAAACAGTGTAAGGAGAAGTTAAAACAATGATAGAGAAACTCAGCTGGTGAAACAGTGTAAGGTGAATTTAAAACACCACGATGGAGAAACTCAGCTGGTTGAACGGTGTAAAGTGAAGTTAAAACGCAACGATGGAGAAACTGATCTGGTTAAAGAGTGTAAGGTGAAGTTAAAACACAATGATGGAGGAACTCATCTGGTTCAACAGTGTAAAGTGAAGTGAAAACGCAACGATGGAGAAACTCAGCTGGTTAAACAGCGTAAGGTGAACTAAAAACAGAACGATGGAGAAACTAAGCTGGTTAAACAGGGTAAAGTGAAGTTAAAACACCACGATGGAGAAACTCAGCTGTTTAAACAGTGTAAGGTGAATTTGAAACACGACGAAGGAGAAACTCAGCTGTTTAAACAGTGTAAGGAGAAGTTAAAACACAACTATGGAGAAATTCAGCTGGTTAAACAGTGTAAGGAGTAGTTAAAACACCACAATGGAGTAACTCAGCTGGTTAAACAGTGTAAAGTGAAGTTAAAGCACAATGTTGGCGAAACTCAGCTGGTTACACAGTGTAAGGTGAAGTTAAAACACAACGATGGAGAAACTCAGCTGGTTAAACAGTGTAAGGTGAAGTAAAAACGCAACGATGGAGAATCTCAGCTGGTTAAACAGTGTAAAGTAAAGTTAAAACACCACGATGGAGAAACTCAGCTGGTTAAACTGTGTAAGGTGTAGTTAAAGCACAACAATGGAGAAACTCAGCTGGGTAAACATTGCAAGGGATTTAAAACACAACGATGGATAAACTCAGCTGGTTAAACAGTGTAAGGTGAAGTTAAACCACTACGATGGAGAAACTCAGCAGGTTAAACAGTGTAAGATGAAGTTAAAACACAACGATGGAGAAACTCATCTGGTTAAACAGTGTAAAATGATCTTAAAACGCAACGATGGAGAAACTCATCTGGTTAAACGGTGTAAGGTCAAGTTAAAACACAACGATGGAGAAACTCTGCTGGTTAAATTGAGCAAGGTGAAGTTAAAACACAACGATGGAGAAACTCAGCTGGTTAAACAGTGTAAGGTGAAGTTAAAACACGACGAAGGAGAAACTCAGCTGGTTAAACAGTGTAAAGTGAAGTTAAAGCACAACATTGGAGAAACTCAGCTGGTTACACAGTGTAAGGTGAAGTTAAAACACAACGATGGAGAAACTCAGCTGGTTAAACAGTGTAAGTTGAAGTTAAAACATGACGAAGGAGAAACTCAGCTGGTTGAACAGTGTAAGGAGAAATTAAAATACAACTATGGAGAAACTCAGCTGGTTAAACAGTGTAAGGAGAAGTTAAAACACCACGATGGAGACACTCACCTGGTTAAAAAGTGTAAAGTGAAGTTCAAGCACAACGTTGGAGAAACTCAGATGCTTAAACAGTGTAAAGTGAAGTTAAAACTCAATGATGGAGAAACTCAGGTGGTGAAACAGTGTAAAGTGAAGTTAAAACACCACGATGGAGAAACTCAGCTGGTTAAAGAGTGTAAGGTGAAGTTAAAACACGACGAAGGAGAAACTCAGCTGGTTAAACAGTGTAAGGAGAAGGTAAAACACAACTATGGAGAAACCCAGCTGGTTAAACAGTGTAAGTAGAAGTTAAAACAATGATGGAGAAACTCAGCTGGTGAAACAGTGTAAGGTGAATTTAAAACACCACGGTGGAGAAACTCAGCTGGTTGAACAGTGTAAAGTGAAGTTAAAATGCAACGATGGAGTAACTCATCTGGTTAAAGAGTGTAAGGTGAAGTTAAAACACAATGATGGAGGAACACATTTGGTTCAACAGTGTAAAGTGTAGTGAAAACGCAACGATGGAGAAACTCAGCTGGTTAAACAGCGTAAGCTGAACTAAAAACAGAACAATAGAGAAACTCAGCTGGGTAAACATTGCAAGGGATTTAAAACACAACGATGGATAAACTCAGCTGGTTAAACAGTGTAAGGTGAAGTTAAACCACTACGATGGAGAAACTCAGCAGGTTAAACAGTGTAAAGAAAAGTTACAACACAACGATGGAGAAACTCAGCTGGTTAAACAGTGTAAGATGAAGTTAAAAAACAACGATGGAGAAACTCATCTGTTTAAACAGTGTAAAATGATCTTAAAACGCAACGATGGAGAAACTCATCTGGTTAAACGGTGTAAAATGAACTTAAAACGCAACGATGGAGAAACTCATCTGGTTAAAGAGTGTAAGGTGAAGTTAAAACACAATGATGGAGGAACACATTTGGTTCAACAGTGTAAAGTGTAGTGAAAACGCAACGATGGAGAAACTCAGCTGGTTAAACAGCGTAAGGTGAACTAAAAACAGAACAATGGAGAAACTCAGCTGGTGAAACAGTGTAAGGTGATGTTAAAACTCAATGATCAAGAAACTCAACTTGATGAACAGTGTAAGGTGAAGTTAAACCACCACGATGGAGAAACTAGGCTGGTTAAACACTGTAAAGTGAAGTTAAAACGCTACAATGGAGATACTGCTGGTTAAACAGTGTAAGGTGAAGTTAAAACACCACGATGGAGACACTCAGCTGGTTAAACAGTGTAAGGAGAAGGTAAAACACAACTATGGAGAAACTCAGCTGGTTAAACAGTGTAAGGAGAAGTTAAAACAATGATGGAGAAACTCAGCTGGTGAAACAGTGTAAGGTGAAGTTAAAACACCACGATAGAGACACTCAGCTGGTTAAACAGTGTAAAGTGAAGTTAAAGCACAACGTTGGAGAAACTCAGCTGCTTAAACAGTGTAAAGTGAAGTTCAAACTCAATGATGGAGAAACTCAGCTGGCTAAACAGTGTAAAATGAACTTAAAACGCAACGATGGAGAAACTCAGCTGGTTAAACTGTATAAGGCAAAGTTAAAACACAACGATGGAAAAACTCATCTGGTTTAACAGTGTAAGGTGAAGTTAAAACACAACGATGGAGAAACTCTGCGGGTTAAACTGTGTAAGGTGAAGTTAAAACACAACGATGGAGAAACTCTGCTGGTTAAACTGTGTAAGGTAAAATTAAAACACAACGATGGAGAAACTCTGCTGGTTGTACAGTGTAAAGTGAAGTTAAAATGCAACGATGGAGAAACTCAGCTGGTGAAACAGTGTAAGGTGATGTTAAAACACAACGATGGAGAAACTCAGCTCGTTAAACACTGTAATGTGAAGTAAAAATGCAATGATGGAGAATCTCAGCTGGTTAAACAGTGTAAAGTGAAGTTAAAACACCACGATGGAGAAACTCAGCTGGTTGAACGGTGTAAAGTGATGTTAAAACGCAACTATGGAGAAACTCAGCTGGTTAAACAGTGTAAGGTGAAGTTAAAACACAACGATGGAAAAAATCATCTGGTTAAACCGTGTAAGGTCAAGTTAAAACACAACGATGCAGAAACTCTGCTGGTTAAATTGAGCAAGGTGAAGTTAAAACACAAGAATGTAGAAACTACTGGTTAAACAGTGTAAGGTGAAGTTAAACACGACGAAGGAGAAACTCAGCTGGTTAAACAGTGTAAAGAGAAGTTAAAACAATGATAGAGAAACTCAGCTGGTGAAACAGTGTAAGGTGAATTTAAAACACAACGATGGAGAAACTCAGCTGGTTGAAAGGTGTAAAGTGAAGTTAAAACGCAACGATGGAGAAACTCATCTGGTTAAAGAGTGTAACGTGAAGTTAAAACACAATGATGGAGGAACACATTTGGTTCAACAGTGTAAAGTGTAGTGAAAACGCAACGATGGAGAAACTCAGCTGGTTAAACAGCGTAAGCTGAACTAAAAACAGAACAATGGAGAAACTCAGCTGGTGAAACAGTGTAAGGTGATGTTAAAACTCAATGATCAAGAAACTCAACTTGATGAACAGTGTAAGGTGAAGTTAAACCACCACGATGGAGAAACTAGGCTGGTTAAACACTGTAAAATGAAGTTAAAACGCTACAATGGAGATACTGCTGGTTAAACAGTGTAAGGTGAAGTTAAAACACCACGATGGAGACACTCAGCTGGTTAAACAGTGTAAGGAGAAGGTAAAACACAACTATGCAGAAACTCAGCTGGTTAAACAGTGTAAGGAGAAGTTAAAACAATGATGGAGAAACTCAGCTGGTGAAACAGTGTAAGGTGAAGTTAAAACACCACGATGGAGACACTCAGCTGGTTAAACAGTGTAAAGTGAAGTTAAAGCACAACGTTGGAGAAACTCAGCTGCTTAAACAGTGTAAAGTGAAGTTCAAACTCAATGATGGAGAAACTCAGCTGGTTAAACAGTGTAAAATGAACTTAAAACGCAACGATGGAGAAACTCAGCTGGTTAAACTGTATAAGGCAAAGTTAAAACACAACGATGGAAAAACTCATCTGGTTAAACAGTGTAAGGTGAAGTTAAAACACAACGATGGAGAAACTCTGCGGGTTAAACTGTGTAAGGTGAAGTTAAAACACAACGATGGAGAAACTCTGCTGGTTAAACTGTGTAAGGTAAAATTAAAACACAACGATGGAGAAACTCTGCTGGTTGTACAGTGTAAAGTGAAGTTAAAATGCAACGATGGAGAAACTCAGCTGGTGAAACAGTGTAAGGTGATGTTAAAACACAACGATGGAGAAACTCAGCTCGTTAAACACTGTAATGTGAAGTAAAAATGCAATGATGGAGAATCTCAGCTGGTTAAACAGTGTAAAGTGAAGTTAAAACACCACGATGGAGAAACTCAGCTGGTTGAACGGTGTAAAGTGATGTTAAAACGCAACTATGGAGAAACTCAGCTGGTTAAACAGTGTAAGGTGAAGTTAAAACACAACGATGGAAAAAATCATCTGGTTAAAAGGTGTAAGGTCAAGTTAAAACACAACGATGGAGAAACTCTGCTGGTTAAATTGAGCAAGGTGAAGTTAAAACACAACGATGGAGAAACTCAGCTGGTTAAACAGTGTAAGGTGAAGTTAAAACACGACGAAGGAGAAACTCAGCTGGTTAAACAGTGTAAAGTGAAGTTAAAGCACAACATTGGAGAAACTCAGCTGGTTACACAGTGTAAGGTGAAGTTAAAACTCAACGATGGAGAAACTCAGCTTGTTAAACAGTGTAAGTTGAAGTTAAAACATGACGAAGGAGAAACTCAGCTGGTTGAACAGTGTAAGGAGAAATTAAAACACAACTATGGAGAAACTCAGCTGGTTAAACAGTGTAAGGAGAAGTTAAAACACCACGATGGAGACACTCAGCTGGTTAAAAAGTGTAAAGTGAAGTTCAAGCACAACGTTGGAGAAACTCAGATGCTTAAACAGTGTAAAGTGAAGTTAAAACTCAATGATGGAGAAACTCAGGTGGTGAAACAGTGTAAAGTGAAGTTAAAACACCACGATGGAGAAACTCAGCTGGTTAAAGAGTGTAAGGTGAAGTTAAAACACGACGAAGGAGAAACTCAGCTGGTTAAACAGTGTAAGGAGAAGGTAAAACACAACTATGGAGAAACCCAGCTGGTTAAACAGTGTAAGTAGAAGTTAAAACAATGATGGAGAAACTCAGCTGGTGAAACAGTGTAAGGTGAATTTAAAACACCACGGTGGAGAAACTCAGCTGGTTGAACGGTGTAAAGTGAAGTTAAAATGCAACGATGGAGTAACTCATCTGGTTAAAGAGTGTAAGGTGAAGTTAAAACACAATGATGGAGGAACACATTTGGTTCAACAGTGTAAAGTGTAGTGAAAACGCAACGATGGAGAAACTCAGCTGGTTAAACAGCGTAAGGTGAACTAAAAACAGAACAATAGAGAAACTCAGCTGGGTAAACATTGCAAGGGATTTAAAACACAACGATGGATAAACTCAGCTGGTTAAACAGTGTAAGGTGAAGTTAAACCACTACGATGGAGAAACTCAGCAGGTTAAACAGTGTAAAGAAAAGTTACAACACAACGATGGAGAAACTCAGCTGGTTAAACAGTGTAAGATGAAGTTAAAAAACAACGATGGAGAAACTCATCTGTTTAAACAGTGTAAAATGATCTTAAAACGCAACGATGGAGAAACTCATCTGGTTAAACGGTGTAAAATGAACTTAAAACGCAACGATGGAGAAACTCATCTGGTTAAAGAGTGTAAGGTGAAGTTAAAACACAATGATGGAGGAACACATTTGGTTCAACAGTGTAAAGTGTAGTGAAAACGCAACGATGGAGAAACTCAGCTGGTTAAACAGCGTAAGGTGAACTAAAAACAGAACAATGGAGAAACTCAGCTGGTGAAACAGTGTAAGGTGATGTTAAAACTCAATGATCAAGAAACTCAACTTGATGAACAGTGTAAGGTGAAGTTAAACCACCACGATGGAGAAACTAGGCTGGTTAAACACTGTAAAGTGAAGTTAAAACGCTACAATGGAGATACTGCTGGTTAAACAGTGTAAGGTGAAGTTAAAACACCACGATGGAGACACTCAGCTGGTTAAACAGTGTAAGGAGAAGGTAAAACACAACTATGGAGAAACTCAGCTGGTGAAACAGTGTAAGGTGAAGTTAAAACACCACGATGGAGACACTCAGCTGGTTAAACAGTGTAAAGTGAAGTTAAAGCACAACGTTGGAGAAACTCAGCTGCTTAAACAGTGTAAAGTGAAGTTCAAACTCAATGATGGAGAAACTCAGCTGGCTAAACAGTGTAAGGTGAATTTGAAACACGACGAAGGAGAAACTCAGCTGTTTAAACAGTGTAAGGAGAAGTTAAAACACAACTATGGAGAAATTCAGCTGGTTAAACAGTGTAAGGAGTAGTTAAAACACCACAATGGAGTAACTCAGCTGGTTAAACAGTGTAAGGTGAAGTTAAACCACTACGATGGAGAAACTCATCTGGTTAAACGGTGTAAAATGAACTTAAAACGCAACGATGGAGAAACTCATCTGGTTAAAGAGTGTAAGGTGAAGTTAAAACACAATGATGGAGGAACACATTTGGTTCAACAGTGTAAAGTGTAGTGAAAACGCAACGATGGAGAAACTCAGCTGGTTAAACAGCGTAAGGTGAACTAAAAACAGAACAATGGAGAAACTCAGCTGGTGAAACAGTGTAAGGTGATGTTAAAACTCAATGATCAAGAAACTCAACTTGATGAACAGTGTAAGGTGAAGTTAAACCACCACGATGGAGAAACTAGGCTGGTTAAACACTGTAAAGTGAAGTTAAAACGCTACAATGGAGATACTGCTGGTTAAACAGTGTAAGGTGAAGTTAAAACACCACGATGGAGACACTCAGCTGGTTAAACAGTGTAAGGAGAAGGTAAAACACAACTATGCAGAAACTCAGCTGGTTAAACAGTGTAAGGAGAAGTTAAAACAATGATGGAGAAACTCAGCTGGTGAAACAGTGTAAGGTGAAGTTAAAACACCACGATGGAGACACTCAGCTGGTTAAACAGTGTAAAGTGAAGTTAAAGCACAACGTTGGAGAAACTCATCTGGTTAAAGAGTGTAAGGTGAAGTTAAAACACAATGATGGAGGAACACATTTGGTTCAACAGTGTAAAGTGTAGTGAAAACGCAACGATGGAGAAACTCAGCTGGTTAAACAGCGTAAGGTGAACTAAAAACAGAACAATGGAGAAACTAAGCTGGTTAAATAGTGTAAGGTGAAGTTAAAACTCAATGATGAAGAAACTCAACTTGATGAACAGTGTAAGGTGAAATTAAACCACCACGATGGAGAAATTAGGCTGGTTAAACACTGTAAAGTGAAGTTAAAACGCTACAATGGAGATACTGCTGGTTAAACAGTGTAAGGTGAAGTTAAAACACCACGATGGCGACACTCAGCTGGTTAAACAGTGTAAGGAGAAGGTAAAACACAACTATGGAGAAACCCAGCTGGTTAAACAGTGTAAGTAGAAGTTAAAACAATGATGGAGAAACTCAGCTGGTGAAACAGTGTAAGGTGAATTTAAAACACCACGGTGGAGAAACTCAGCTGGTTGAACGGTGTAAAGTGAAGTTAAAATGCAACGATGGAGTAACTCATCTGGTTAAAGAGTGTAAGGTGAAGTTAAAACACAATGATGGAGGAACACATTTGGTTCAACAGTGTAAAGTGTAGTGAAAACGCAACGATGGAGAAACTCAGCTGGTTAAACAGCGTAAGGTGAACTAAAAACAGAACAATAGAGAAACTCAGCTGGGTAAACATTGCAAGGGATTTAAAACACAACGATGGATAAACTCAGCTGGTTAAACAGTGTAAGGTGAAGTTAAACCACTACGATGGAGAAACTCAGCAGGTTAAACAGTGTAAAGAAAAGTTACAACACAACGATGGAGAAACTCAGCTGGTTAAACAGTGTAAGATGAAGTTAAAAAACAACGATGGAGAAACTCATCTGTTTAAACAGTGTAAAATGATCTTAAAACGCAACGATGGAGAAACTCATCTGGTTAAACGGTGTAAAATGAACTTAAAACGCAACGATGGAGAAACTCATCTGGTTAAAGAGTGTAAGGTGAAGTTAAAACACAATGATGGAGGAACACATTTGGTTCAACAGTGTAAAGTGTAGTGAAAACGCAACGATGGAGAAACTCAGCTGGTTAAACAGCGTAAGGTGAACTAAAAACAGAACAATGGAGAAACTCAGCTGGTGAAACAGTGTAAGGTGATGTTAAAACTCAATGATCAAGAAACTCAACTTGATGAACAGTGTAAGGTGAAGTTAAACCACCACGATGGAGAAACTAGGCTGGTTAAACACTGTAAAGTGAAGTTAAAACGCTACAATGGAGATACTGCTGGTTAAACAGTGTAAGGTGAAGTTAAAACACCACGATGGAGACACTCAGCTGGTTAAACAGTGTAAGGAGAAGGTAAAACACAACTATGGAGAAACTCAGCTGGTGAAACAGTGTAAGGTGAAGTTAAAACACCACGATGGAGACACTCAGCTGGTTAAACAGTGTAAAGTGAAGTTAAAGCACAACGTTGGAGAAACTCAGCTGCTTAAACAGTGTAAAGTGAAGTTCAAACTCAATGATGGAGAAACTCAGCTGGCTAAACAGTGTAAGGTGAATTTGAAACACGACGAAGGAGAAACTCAGCTGTTTAAACAGTGTAAGGAGAAGTTAAAACACAACTATGGAGAAATTCAGCTGGTTAAACAGTGTAAGGAGTAGTTAAAACACCACAATGGAGTAACTCAGCTGGTTAAACAGTGTAAAGTGAAGTTAAAGCACAATGTTGGCGAAACTCAGCTGGTTACACAGTGTAAGGTGAAGTTAAAACACAACGATGGAGAAACTCAGCTGGTTAAACAGTGTAAGGTGAAGTAAAAACGCAACGATGGAGAATCTCAGCTGGTTAAACAGTGTAAAGTAAAGTTAAAACACCACGATGGAGAAACTCAGCTGGTTAAACTGTGTAAGGTGTAGTTAAAGCACAACAATGGAGAAACTCAGCTGGGTAAACATTGCAAGGGATTTAAAACACAACGATGGATAAACTCAGCTGGTTAAACAGTGTAAGGTGAAGTTAAACCACTACGATGGAGAAACTCAGCAGGTTAAACAGTGTAAAGAGAAGTTACAACACAACGATGGAGAAACTCAGCTGGTTAAACAGTGTAAGATGAAGTTAAAACACAACGATGGAGAAACTCATCTGGTTAAACAGTGTAAAATGATCTTAAAACGCAACGATGGAGAAACTCATCTGGTTAAACGGTGTAAAATGAACTTAAAACGCAACGATGGAGAAACTCATCTGGTTAAAGAGTGTAAGGTGAAGTTAAAACACAATGATGGAGGAACACATTTGGTTCAACAGTGTAAAGTGTAGTGAAAACGCAACGATGGAGAAACTCAGCTGGTTAAACAGCGTAAGGTGAACTAAAAACAGAACAATGGAGAAACTCAGCTGGTGAAACAGTGTAAGGTGATGTTAAAACTCAATGATCAAGAAACCCAACTTGATGAACAGTGTAAGGTGAAGTTAAACCACCACGATGGAGAAACTAGGCTGGTTAAACACTGTAAAGTGAAGTTAAAACGCTACAATGGAGATACTGCTGGTTAAACAGTGTAAGGTGAAGTTAAAACACCACGATGGAGACACTCAGCTGGTTAAACAGTGTAAGGAGAAGGTAAAACACAACTATGCAGAAACTCAGCTGGTTAAACAGTGTAAGGAGAAGTTAAAACAATGATGGAGAAACTCAGCTGGTGAAACAGTGTAAGGTGAAGTTAAAACACCACGATGGAGACACTCAGCTGGTTAAACAGTGTAAAGTGAAGTTAAAGCACAACGTTGGAGAAACTCAGCTGCTTAAACAGTGTAAAGTGAAGTTCAAACTCAATGATGGAGAAACTCAGCTGGTTAAACAGTGTAAAATGAACTTAAAACGCAACGATGGAGAAACTCAGCTGGTTAAACTGTATAAGGCAAAGTTAAAACACAACGATGGAAAAACTCATCTGGTTAAACAGTGTAAGGTGAAGTTAAAACACAACGATGGAGAAACTCTGCGGGTTAAACTGTGTAAGGTGAAGTTAAAACACAACGATGGAGAAACTCTGCTGGTTAAACTGTGTAAGGTAAAATTAAAACACAACGATGGAGAAACTCTGCTGGTTGTACAGTGTAAAGTGAAGTTAAAATGCAACGATGGAGAAACTCAGCTGGTGAAACAGTGTAAGGTGATGTTAAAACACAACGATGGAGAAACTCAGCTCGTTAAACACTGTAATGTGAAGTAAAAATGCAATGATGGAGAATCTCAGCTGGTTAAACAGTGTAAAGTGAAGTTAAAACACCACGATGGAGAAACTCAGCTGGTTGAACGGTGTAAAGTGATGTTAAAACGCAACTATGGAGAAACTCAGCTGGTTAAACAGTGTAAGGTGAAGTTAAAACACAACGATGGAAAAAATCATCTGGTTAAACAGTGTAAGGTCAAGTTAAAACACAACGATGGAGAAACTCTGCTGGTTAAATTGAGCAAGGTGAAGTTAAAACACAACGATGGAGAAACTCAGCTGGTTAAACAGTGTAAGGTGAAGTTAAAACACGACGAAGGAGAAACTCAGCTGGTTAAACAGTGTAAAGTGAAGTTAAAGCACAACATTGGAGAAACTCAGCTGGTTACACAGTGTAAGGTGAAGTTAAAACTCAACGATGGAGAAACTCAGCTTGTTAAACAGTGTAAGTTGAAGTTAAAACATGACGAAGGAGAAACTCAGCTGGTTGAACAGTGTAAGGAGAAATTAAAACACAACTATGGAGAAACTCAGCTGGTTAAACAGTGTAAGGAGAAGTTAAAACACCACGATGGAGACACTCACCTGGTTAAAAAGTGTAAAGTGAAGTTCAAGCACAACGTTGGAGAAACTCAGATGCTTAAACAGTGTAAAGTGAAGTTAAAACTCAATGATGGAGAAACTCAGGTGGTGAAACAGTGTAAAGTGAAGTTAAAACACCACGATGGAGAAACTCAGCTGGTTAAAGAGTGTAAGGTGAAGTTAAAACACGACGAAGGAGAAACTCAGCTGGTTAAACAGTGTAAGGAGAAGGTAAAACACAACTATGGAGAAACCCAGCTGGTTAAACAGTGTAAGTAGAAGTTAAAACAATGATGGAGAAACTCAGCTGGTGAAACAGTGTAAGGTGAATTTAAAACACCACGGTGGAGAAACTCAGCTGGTTGAACGGTGTAAAGTGAAGTTAAAATGCAACGATGGAGTAACTCATCTGGTTAAAGAGTGTAAGGTGAAGTTAAAACACAATGATGGAGGAACACATTTGGTTCAACAGTGTAAAGTGTAGTGAAAACGCAACGATGGAGAAACTCAGCTGGTTAAACAGCGTAAGCTGAACTAAAAACAGAACAATAGAGAAACTCAGCTGGGTAAACATTGCAAGGGATTTAAAACACAACGATGGATAAACTCAGCTGGTTAAACAGTGTAAGGTGAAGTTAAACCACTACGATGGAGAAACTCAGCAGGTTAAACAGTGTAAAGACAAGTTACAACACAACGATGGAGAAACTCAGCTGGTTAAACAGTGTAAGATGAAGTTAAAAAACAACGATGGAGAAACTCATCTATTTAAACAGTGTAAAATGATCTTAAAACGCAACGATGGAGAAACTCATCTGGTTAAACGGTGTAAAATGAACTTAAAACGCAACGATGGAGAAACTCATCTGGTTAAAGAGTGTAAGGTGAAGTTAAAACACAATGATGGAGGAACACATTTGGTTCAACAGTGTAAAGTGTAGTGAAAACGCAACGATGGAGAAACTCAGCTGGTTAAACAGCGTAAGGTGAACTAAAAACAGAACAATGGAGAAACTCAGCTGGTGAAACAGTGTAAGGTGATGTTAAAACTCAATGATCAAGAAACTCAACTTGATGAACAGTGTAAGGTGAAGTTAAACCACCACGATGGAGAAACTAGGCTGGTTAAACACTGTAAAGTGAAGTTAAAACGCTACAATGGAGATACTGCTGGTTAAACAGTGTAAGGTGAAGTTAAAACACCACGATGGAGACACTCAGCTGGTTAAACAGTGTAAGGAGAAGGTAAAACACAACTATGGAGAAACTCAGCTGGTTAAACAGTGTAAGGAGAAGTTAAAACAATGATGGAGAAACTCAGCTGGTGAAACAGTGTAAGGTGAAGTTAAAACACCACGATAGAGACACTCAGCTGGTTAAACAGTGTAAAGTGAAGTTAAAGCACAACGTTGGAGAAACTCAGCTGCTTAAACAGTGTAAAGTGAAGTTCAAACTCAATGATGGAGAAACTCAGCTGGCTAAACAGTGTAAAATGAACTTAAAACGCAACGATGGAGAAACTCAGCTGGTTAAACTGTATAAGGCAAAGTTAAAACACAACGATGGAAAAACTCATCTGGTTTAACAGTGTAAGGTGAAGTTAAAACACAACGATGGAGAAACTCTGCGGGTTAAACTATGTAAGGTGAAGTTAAAACACAACGATGGAGAAACTCTGCTGGTTAAACTGTGTAAGGTAAAATTAAAACACAACGATGGAGAAACTCTGCTGGTTGTACAGTGTAAAGTGAAGTTAAAATGCAACGATGGAGAAACTCAGCTGGTGAAACAGTGTAAGGTGATGTTAAAACACAACGATGGAGAAACTCAGCTCGTTAAACACTGTAATGTGAAGTAAAAATGCAATGATGGAGAATCTCAGCTGGTTAAACAGTGTAAAGTGAAGTTAAAACACCACGATGGAGAAACTCAGCTGGTTGAACGGTGTAAAGTGATGTTAAAACGCAACTATGGAGAAACTCAGCTGGTTAAACAGTGTAAGGTGAAGTTAAAACACAACGATGGAAAAAATCATCTGGTTAAACCGTGTAAGGTCAAGTTAAAACACAACGATGCAGAAACTCTGCTGGTTAAATTGAGCAATGTGAAGTTAAAACACAACGATGGAGAAACTCAGCTGGTTAAACAGTGTAAGGTGAAGTTAAAACACAAGAATGTAGAAACTACTGGTTAAACAGTGTAAGGTGAAGTTAAAACACGACGAAGGAGAAACTCAGCTGGTTAAACAGTGTAAAGAGAAGTTAAAACAATGATAGAGAAACTCAGCTGGTGAAACAGTGTAAGGTGAATTTAAAACACAACGATGGAGAAACTCAGCTGGTTGAAAGGTGTAAAGTGAAGTTAAAACGCAACGATGGAGAAACTCATCTGGTTAAAGAGTGTAACGTGAAGTTAAAACACAATGATGGAGGAACACATTTGGTTCAACAGTGTAAAGTGTAGTGAAAACGCAACGATGGAGAAACTCAGCTGGTTAAACAGCGTAAGCTGAACTAAAAACAGAACAATGGAGAAACTCAGCTGGTGAAACAGTGTAAGGTGATGTTAAAACTCAATGATCAAGAAACTCAACTTGATGAACAGTGTAAGGTGAAGTTAAACCACCACGATGGAGAAACTAGGCTGGTTAAACACTGTAAAATGAAGTTAAAACGCTACAAAGGAGATACTGCTGGTTAAACAGTGTAAGGTGAAGTTAAAACACCACGATGGAGACACTCAGCTGGTTAAACAGTGTAAGGAGAAGGTAAAACACAACTATGCAGAAACTCAGCTGGTTAAACAGTGTAAGGAGAAGTTAAAACAATGATGGAGAAACTCAGCTGGTGAAACAGTGTAAGGTGAAGTTAAAACACCACGATGGAGACACTCAGCTGGTTAAACAGTGTAAAGTGAAGTTAAAGCACAACGTTGGAGAAACTCAGCTGCTTAAACAGTGTAAAGTGAAGTTCAAACTCAATGATGGAGAAACTCAGCTGGTTAAACTGTATAAGGCAAAGTTAAAACACAACGATGGAAAAACTCATCTGGTTAAACAGTGTAAGGTGAAGTTAAAACACAACGATGGAGAAACTCTGCGGGTTAAACTGTGTAAGGTGAAGTTAAAACACAACGATGGAGAAACTCTGCTGGTTAAACTGTGTAAGGTAAAATTAAAACACAACGATGGAGAAACTCTGCTGGTTGTACAGTGTAAAGTGAAGTTAAAATGCAACGATGGAGAAACTCAGCTGGTGAAACAGTGTAAGGTGATGTTAAAACACAACGATGGAGAAACTCAGCTCGTTAAACACTGTAATGTGAAGTAAAAATGCAATGATGGAGAATCTCAGCTGGTTAAACAGTGTAAAGTGAAGTTAAAACACCACGATGGAGAAACTCAGCTGGTTGAACGGTGTAAAGTGATGTTAAAACGCAACTATGGAGAAACTCAGCTGGTTAAACAGTGTAAGGTGAAGTTAAAACACAACGATGGAAAAAATCATCTGGTTAAAAGGTGTAAGGTCAAGTTAAAACACAACGATGGAGAAACTCTGCTGGTTAAATTGAGCAAGGTGAAGTTAAAACACAACGATGGAGAAACTCAGCTGGTTAAACAGTGTAAGGTGAAGTTAAAACACGACGAAGGAGAAACTCAGCTGGTTAAACAGTGTAAAGTGAAGTTAAAGCACAACATTGGAGAAACTCAGCTGGTTACACAGTGTAAGGTGAAGTTAAAACTCAACGATGCAGAAACTCAGCTTGTTAAACAGTGTAAGTTGAAGTTAAAACATGACGAAGGAGAAACTCAGCTGGTTGAACAGTGTAAGGAGAAATTAAAACACAACTATGGAGAAACTCAGCTGGTTAAACAGTGTAAGGAGAAGTTAAAACACCACGATGGAGACACTCACCTGGTTAAAAAGTGTAAAGTGAAGTTCAAGCACAACGTTGGAGAAACTCAGATGCTTAAACAGTGTAAAGTGAAGTTAAAACTCAATGATGGAGAAACTCAGGTGGTGAAACAGTGTAAAGTGAAGTTAAAACACCACGATGGAGAAACTCAGCTGGTTAAAGAGTGTAAGGTGAAGTTAAAACACGACGAAGGAGAAACTCAGCTGGTTAAACAGTGTAAGGAGAAGGTAAAACACAACTATGGAGAAACCCAGCTGGTTAAACAGTGTAAGTAGAAGTTAAAACAATGATGGAGAAACTCAGCTGGTGAAACAGTGTAAGGTGAATTTAAAACACCACGGTGGAGAAACTCAGCTGGTTGAACGGTGTAAAGTGAAGTTAAAATGCAACGATGGAGTAACTCATCTGGTTAAAGAGTGTAAGGTGAAGTTAAAACACAATGATGGAGGAACACATTTGGTTCAACAGTGTAAAGTGTAGTGAAAACGCAACGATGGAGAAACTCAGCTGGTTAAACAGCGTAAGGTGAACTAAAAACAGAACAATAGAGAAACTCAGCTGGGTAAACATTGCAAGGGATTTAAAACACAACGATGGATAAACTCAGCTTGTTAAACAGTGTAAGTTGAAGTTAAAACATGACGAAGGAGAAACTCAGCTGGTTAAACAGCGTAAGCTGAACTAAAAACAGAACAATGGAGAAACTCAGCTGGTGAAACAGTGTAAGGTGATGTTAAAACTCAATGATCAAGAAACTCAACTTGATGAACAGTGTAAGGTGAAGTTAAACCACCACGATGGAGAAACTAGGCTGGTTAAACACTGTAAAATGAAGTTAAAACGCTACAATGGAGATACTGCTGGTTAAACAGTGTAAGGTGAAGTTAAAACACCACGATGGAGACACTCAGCTGGTTAAACAGTGTAAGGAGAAGGTAAAACACAACTATGCAGAAACTCAGCTGGTTAAACAGTGTAAGGAGAAGTTAAAACAATGATGGAGAAACTCAGCTGGTGAAACAGTGTAAGGTGAAGTTAAAACACCACGATGGAGACACTCAGCTGGTTAAACAGTGTAAAGTGAAGTTAAAGCACAACGTTGGAGAAACTCAGCTGCTTAAACAGTGTAAAGTGAAGTTCAAACTCAATGATGGAGAAACTCAGCTGGTTAAACTGTATAAGGCAAAGTTAAAACACAACGATGGAAAAACTCATCTGGTTAAACAGTGTAAGGTGAAGTTAAAACACAACGATGGAGAAACTCTGCGGGTTAAACTGTGTAAGGTGAAGTTAAAACACAACGATGGAGAAACTCTGCTGGTTAAACTGTGTAAGGTAAAATTAAAACACAACGATGGAGAAACTCTGCTGGTTGTACAGTGTAAAGTGAAGTTAAAATGCAACGATGGAGAAACTCAGCTGGTGAAACAGTGTAAGGTGATGTTAAAACACAACGATGGAGAAACTCAGCTCGTTAAACACTGTAATGTGAAGTAAAAATGCAATGATGGAGAATCTCAGCTGGTTAAACAGTGTAAAGTGAAGTTAAAACACCACGATGGAGAAACTCAGCTGGTTGAACGGTGTAAAGTGATGTTAAAACGCAACTATGGAGAAACTCAGCTGGTTAAACAGTGTAAGGTGAAGTTAAAACACAACGATGGAAAAAATCATCTGGTTAAAAGGTGTAAGGTCAAGTTAAAACACAACGATGGAGAAACTCTGCTGGTTAAATTGAGCAAGGTGAAGTTAAAACACAACGATGGAGAAACTCAGCTGGTTAAACAGTGTAAGGTGAAGTTAAAACACGACGAAGGAGAAACTCAGCTGGTTAAACAGTGTAAAGTGAAGTTAAAGCACAACATTGGAGAAACTCAGCTGGTTACACAGTGTAAGGTGAAGTTAAAACTCAACGATGCAGAAACTCAGCTTGTTAAACAGTGTAAGTTGAAGTTAAAACATGACGAAGGAGAAACTCAGCTGGTTGAACAGTGTAAGGAGAAATTAAAACACAACTATGGAGAAACTCAGCTGGTTAAACAGTGTAAGGAGAAGTTAAAACACCACGATGGAGACACTCACCTGGTTAAAAAGTGTAAAGTGAAGTTCAAGCACAACGTTGGAGAAACTCAGATGCTTAAACAGTGTAAAGTGAAGTTAAAACTCAATGATGGAGAAACTCAGGTGGTGAAACAGTGTAAAGTGAAGTTAAAACACCACGATGGAGAAACTCAGCTGGTTAAAGAGTGTAAGGTGAAGTTAAAACACGACGAAGGAGAAACTCAGCTGGTTAAACAGTGTAAGGAGAAGGTAAAACACAACTATGGAGAAACCCAGCTGGTTAAACAGTGTAAGTAGAAGTTAAAACAATGATGGAGAAACTCAGCTGGTGAAACAGTGTAAGGTGAATTTAAAACACCACGGTGGAGAAACTCAGCTGGTTGAACGGTGTAAAGTGAAGTTAAAATGCAACGATGGAGTAACTCATCTGGTTAAAGAGTGTAAGGTGAAGTTAAAACACAATGATGGAGGAACACATTTGGTTCAACAGTGTAAAGTGTAGTGAAAACGCAACGATGGAGAAACTCAGCTGGTTAAACAGCGTAAGGTGAACTAAAAACAGAACAATAGAGAAACTCAGCTGGGTAAACATTGCAAGGGATTTAAAACACAACGATGGATAAACTCAGCTGGTTAAACAGTGTAAGGTGAAGTTAAACCACTACGATGGAGAAACTCAGCAGGTTAAACAGTGTAAAGAAAAGTTACAACACAACGATGGAGAAACTCAGCTGGTTAAACAGTGTAAGATGAAGTTAAAAAACAACGATGGAGAAACTCATCTGTTTAAACAGTGTAAAATGATCTTAAAACGCAACGATGGAGAAACTCATCTGGTTAAACGGTGTAAAATGAACTTAAAACGCAACGATGGAGAAACTCATCTGGTTAAAGAGTGTAAGGTGAAGTTAAAACACAATGATGGAGGAACACATTTGGTTCAACAGTGTAAAGTGTAGTGAAAACGCAACGATGGAGAAACTCAGCTGGTTAAACAGCGTAAGGTGAACTAAAAACAGAACAATGGAGAAACTCAGCTGGTGAAACAGTGTAAGGTGATGTTAAAACTCAATGATCAAGAAACTCAACTTGATGAACAGTGTAAGGTGAAGTTAAACCACCACGATGGAGAAACTAGGCTGGTTAAACACTGTAAAGTGAAGTTAAAACGCTACAATGGAGATACTGCTGGTTAAACAGTGTAAGGTGAAGTTAAAACACCACGATGGAGACACTCAGCTGGTTAAACAGTGTAAGGAGAAGGTAAAACACAACTATGGAGAAACTCAGCTGGTTAAACAGTGTAAGGAGAAGTTAAAACAATGATGGAGAAACTCAGCTGGTGAAACAGTGTAAGGTGAAGTTAAAACACCACGATGGAGACACTCAGCTGGTTAAACAGTGTAAAGTGAAGTTAAAGCACAACGTTGGAGAAACTCAGCTGCTTAAACAGTGTAAAGTGAAGTTCAAACTCAATGATGGAGAAACTCAGCTGGCTAAACAGTGTAAAATGAACTTAAAACGCAACGATGGAGAAACTCAGCTGGTTAAACTGTATAAGGCAAAGTTAAAACACAACGATGGAAAAACTCATCTGGTTAAACAGTGTAAGGTGAAGTTAAAACACAACGATGGAGAAACTCTGCGGGTTAAACTGTGTAAGGTGAAGTTAAAACACAACGATGGAGAAACTCTGCTGGTTAAACTGTGTAAGGTAAAATTAAAACACAACGATGGAGAAACTCTGCTGGTTGTACAGTGTAAAGTGAAGTTAAAATGCAACGATGGAGAAACTCAGCTGGTGAAACAGTGTAAGGTGATGTTAAAACACAACGATGGAGAAACTCAGCTCGTTAAACACTGTAATGTGAAGTAAAAATGCAATGATGGAGAATCTCAGCTGGTTAAACAGTGTAAAGTGAAGTTAAAACACCACGATGGAGAAACTCAGCTGGTTGAACGGTGTAAAGTGATGTTAAAACGCAACTATGGAGAAACTCAGCTGGTTAAACAGTGTAAGGTGAAGTTAAAACACAACGATGGAAAACATCATCTGGTTAAACCGTGTAAGGTCAAGTTAAAACACAACGATGCAGAAACTCTGCTGGTTAAATTGAGCAAGGTGAAGTTAAAACACAACGATGGAGAAACTAGGCTGGTTAAACACTGTAAAGTGAAGTTAAAACGCTACAATGGAGATACTGCTGGTTAAACAGTGTAAGGTGAAGTTAAAACACAAGAATGTTGAAACTACTGGTTAAAGAGTGTAAGATCAAGTTAAAACACGACGAAGGAGAAACTCAGCTGGATAAACAGTGTAAGGAGAAGTTAAAACAATGATAGAGAAACTCAGCTGGTGAAACAGTGTAAGGTGAATTTAAAACACCACGATGGAGAAACTCAGCTGGTTAAAGAGTGTAAGGTGAAGTTAAAACACGACGAAGGAGAAACTCAGCTGGTTAAACAGTGTAAGGAGAAGGTAAAACACAACTATGGAGAAACCCAGCTGGTTAAACAGTGTAAGTAGAAGTTAAAACAATGATGGAGAAACTCAGCTGGTGAAACAGTGTAAGGTGAATTTAAAACACCACGGTGGAGAAACTCAGCTGGTTGAACGGTGTAAAGTGAAGTTAAAATGCAACGATGGAGTAACTCATCTGGTTAAAGAGTGTAAGGTGAAGTTAAAACACAATGATGGAGGAACACATTTGGTTCAACAGTGTGAAGTGTAGTGAAAACGCAACGATGGAGAAACTCAGCTGGTTAAACAGCGTAAGGTGAACTAAAAACAGAACAATGGAGAAACTAAGCTGGTTAAATAGTGTAAGGTGAAGTTAAAACTCAATGATGAAGAAACTCAACTTGATGAACAGTGTAAGGTGAAATTAAACCACCACGATGGAGAAATTAGGCTGGTTAAACACTGTAAAGTGAAGTTAAAACGCTACAATGGAGATACTGCTGGTTAAACAGTGTAAGGTGAAGTTAAAACACCACGATGGCGACACTCAGCTGGTTAAACAGTGTAAGGTGAAGTTAAAGCACATCGTTGGAGAAACTCAGCTGGTTAAACAGTGTAAAGTGAAGTTAAAACTCAATGATGGAGAAACTCAGCTGGTTAAACAGTGTAAAGTGAAGTTAAAACTCAATGATGGAGAAACTCAGCTGGTTAAACAGTGTAAGGTGAAGTTAAAACACAAGAATGTTGAAACTACTGGTTAAAGAGTGTAAGGTCAAGTTAAAACACGACGAAGGAGAAACTCAGCTGGATAAACAGTGTAAGGAGAAGTTAAAACAATGATAGAGAAACCCAGCTGGTGAAACAGTGTAAGGTGAATTTAAAACACCACGATGGAGAAACTCAGCTGGTTGAACGGTGTAAAGTGAAGTTAAAACGCAACGATGGAGAAACTCATCTGGTTAAAGAGTGTAACGTGAAGTTAAAACACAATGATGGAGGAACTCATCTGGTTCAACAGTGTAAAGTGAAGTGAAAACGCCACGATGGAGAAACTCAGCTGGTGAAACAGCGTAAGGTGAACTAAAAACAGAACGATGGAGAAACTAAGCTGGCTAAACAGTGTAAAGTGAAGTTAAAGCACAACATTGGAGAAACTCAGCTGGTTACACAGTGTAAGGTGAAGTTAAAACTCAACGATGGAGAAACTCAGCTTGTTAAACAGTGTAAGTTGAAGTTAAAACATGACGAAGGAGAAACTCAGCTGGTTGAACAGTGTAAGGAGAAATTAAAACACAACTATGGAGAAACTCAGCTGGTTAAACAGTGTAAGGAGAAGTTAAAACACAACTATGGAGAAATTCAGCTGGTTAAACAGTGTAAGGAGTAGTTAAAACACCACAATGGAGAAACTCAGCTTGTTAAACAGTGTAAGTTGAAGTTAAAACATGACGAAGGAGAAACTCATCTGGTTGAACTGTGTAAGGAGAAATTAAAACACAACTATGGAGAAACTCAGCTGGTTAAACAGTGTAAGGAGAAGTTAAAACACCACGATGGAGACACTCACCTGGTTAAAAAGTGTAAAGTGAAGTTCAAGCACAACGTTGGGGAAACTCAGATGCTTAAACAGTGTAAAGTGAAGTTAAAACTCAATGATGGAGAAACTCAGCTGATGAAACAGTGTAAAGTGAAGTTAAAACACCACGATGGAGAAACTCAGCTGGTTAAAGATTGTAAGGTGAAGTTAAAACACGACGAAGGAGAAACTCAGCTGGTTAAACAGTGTAAGGAGAAGGTAAAACACAACTATGGAGAAACCCAGCTGGTTAAACAGTGTAAGTAGAAGTTAAAACAATGATGGAGAAACTCAGCTGGTGAAACAGTGTAAGGTGAATTTAAAACACCACGGTGGAGAAACTCAGCTGGTTGAACGGTGTAAAGTGAAGTTAAAATGCAACGATGGAGTAACTCATCTGGTTAAAGAGTGTAAGGTGAAGTTAAAACACAATGATGGAGGAACACATTTGGTTCAACAGTGTAAAGTGTAGTGAAAACGCAACGATGGAGATACACAGCTGGTTAAACAGCGTAAGGTGAACTAAAAACAGAACAATGGAGAAACTAAGCTGGTTAAATAGTGTAAGGTGAAGTTAAAACTCAATGATGAAGAAACTCAACTTGATGAACAGTGTAAGGTGAAATTAAACCACCACGATGGAGAAATTAGGCTGGTTAAACACTGTAAAGTGAAGTTAAAACGCTACAATGGAGATACTGCTGGTTAAACAGTGTAAGGTGAAGTTAAAACACCACGATGGCGACACTCAGCTGGTTAAACAGTGTAAGGTGAAGTTAAAGCACATCGTTGGAGAAACTCAGCTGGTTAAACAGTGTAAAGTGAAGTTAAAACTCAATGATGGAGAAACTCAGCTGGTTAAACAGTGTAAAGTGAAGTTAAAACTCAATGATGGAGAAACTCAGCTGGTTAAACAGTGTAAGGTGAAGTTAAAACACAAGAATGTTGAAACTACTGGTTAAAGAGTGTAAGATCAAGTTAAAACAAGACGAAGGAGAAACTCAGCTGGATAAACAGTGTAAGGAGAAGTTAAAACAATGATAGAGAAACTCAGCTGGTGAAACAGTGTAAGGTGAATTTAAAACACCACGATGGAGAAACTCAGCTGGTTGAACGGTGTAAAGTGAAGTTAAAACGCAACGATGGAGAAACTGATCTGGTTAAAGAGTGTAAGGTGAAGTTAAAACACAATGATGGAGGAACTCATCTGGTTCAACAGTGTAAAGTGAAGTGAAAACGCAACGATGGAGAAACTCAGCTGGTTAAACAGCGTAAGGTGAACTAAAAACAGAACGATGGAGAAACTAAGCTGGTTAAACAGTGTAAAGTGAAGTTAAAACACCACGATGGAGAAACTCAGCTGTTTAAACAGTGTAAGGTGAATTTGAAACACGACGAAGGAGAAACTCAGCTGTTTAAACAGTGTAAGGAGAAGTTAAAACACAACTATGGAGAAATTCAGCTGGTTAAACAGTGTAAGGAGTAGTTAAAACACCACAATGGAGTAACTCAGCTGGTTAAACAGTGTAAAGTGAAGTTAAAGCACAATGTTGGCGAAACTCAGCTGGTTACACAGTGTAAGGTGAAGTTAAAACACAACGATGGAGAAACTCAGCTGGTTAAACAGTGTAAGGTGAAGTAAAAACGCAACGATGGAGAATCTCAGCTGGGTAAACATTGCAAGGGATTTAAAACACAACGATGGATAAACTCAGCAGGTTAAACAGTGTAAGGTGAAGTTAAACCACTACGATGGAGAAACTCAGCAGGTTAAACAGTGTAAAATGATCTTATAACGCAACGATGGAGAAACTCATCTGGTTAAACGGTGTAAAATGAACTTAAAACGCAACGATGGAGAAACTCATCTGGTTAAAGAGTGTAAGGTGAAGTTAAAACACAATGATGGAGGAACACATTTGGTTCAACAGTGTAAAGTGTAGTGAAAACGCAACGATGGAGAAACTCAGCTGGTTAAACAGCGTAAGGTGAACTAAAAACAGAACAATGGAGAAACTCACCTGGTGAAACAGTGTAAGGTGATGTTAAAACTCAATGATCAAGAAACTCAACTTGATGAACAGTGTAAGGTGAAGTTAAACCACCACGATGGAGAAACTAGGCTGGTTAAACACTGTAAAGTGAAGTTAAAACGCTACAATGGAGATACTGCTGGTTAAACAGTGTAAGGTGAAGTTAAAACACCACGATGGAGACACTCAGCTGGTTAAACAGTGTAAGGAGAAGGTAAAACACAACTATGGAGAAACTCAGCTGGTTAAACAGTGTAAGGAGAAGTTAAAACAATGATGGAGAAACTCAGCTGGTGAAACAGTGTAAGGTGAAGTTAAAACACCACGATGGAGACACTCAGCTGGTTAAACAGTGTAAAGTGAAGTTAAAGCACAACGTTGGAGAAACTCAGCTGCTTAAACAGTGTAAAATGAAGTTCAAACTCAATGATGGAGAAACTCAGCTGGTTAAACAGTGTAAAATGAACTTAAAACGCAACGATGGAGAAACTCAGCTGGTTAAACAGTATAAGGCAAAGTTAAAACACAACGATGGAAAAACTCATCTGGTTAAACAGTGTAAGGTGAAGTTAAAACACAACGATGGAGAAACTCTGCGGGTTAAACTGTGTAAGGTGAAGTTAAAACACAACGATGGAGAAACTCTGCTGGTTAAACTGTGTAAAGTGAAGTTAAAACTCAATGATGGAGAAACTCAGCTGGTTCAACAGTGTAAGGTGAAGTTAAAACACAAGAATGTTGAAACTACTGGTTAAAGAGTGTAAGATCAAGTTAAAACACGACGAAGGAGAAACTCAGCTGGATAAACAGTGTAAGGAGAAGTTAAAACAATGATAGAGAAACTCAGCTGGTGAAACAGTGTAAGGTGAATTTAAAACACCACGATGGAGAAACTCAGCTGGTTGAACGGTGTAAAGTGAAGTTAAAACGCAACGATGGAGAAACTGATCTGGTTAAAGAGTGTAAGGTGAAGTTAAAACACAATGATGGAGGAACTCATCTGGTTCAACAGTGTAAAGTGAAGTGAAAACGCAACGATGGAGAAACTCAGCTGGTTAAACAGCGTAAGGTGAACTAAAAACAGAACGATGGAGAAACTAAGCTGGTTAAACAGTGTAAAGTGAAGTTAAAACACCACGATGGAGAAACTCAGCTGTTTAAACAGTGTAAGGTGAAGTTGAAACACGACGAAGGAGAATCTCAGCTGTTTAAACAGTGTAAGGAGAAGTTAAAACACAACTATGGAGAAATTCAGCTGGTTAAACAGTGTAAGGAGTAGTTAAAACACCACAATGGAGTAACTCAGCTGGTTAAACAGTGTAAAGTGAAGTTAAAGCACAATGTTGGCGAAACTCAGCTGGTTACACAGTGTAAGGTGAAGTTAAAACACAACGATGGAGAAACTCAGCTGGTTAAACAGTGTAAAGTGAAGTTAAAACACCACGATGGAGAAACTCAGCTGGTTAAACTGTGTAAGGTGTAGTTAAAGCACAACAATGGAGAAACTCAGCTGGGTAAACATTGCAAGGGATTTAAAACACAACGATGGATAAACTCAGCTGGTTAAACAGTGTAAGGTGAAGTTAAACCACTACGATGGAGAAACTCAGCAGGTTAAACAGTGTAAAGAGAAGTTACAACACAACGATGGAGAAACTCAGCTGGTTAAACAGTGTAAGATGAAGTTAAAACACAACGATGGAGAAACTCATCTGGTTAAACATTGTAAAATGATCTTAAAACGCAACGATGGAGAAACTCATCTGGTTAAACGGTGTAAAATGAACTTAAAACGCAACGATGGAGAAACTCATCTGGTTAAAGAGTGTAAGGTGAAGTTAAAACACAATGATGGAGGAACACATTTGGTTCAACAGTGTAAAGTGTAGTGAAAATGCAACGATGGAGAAACTCAGCTGGTTAAACAGCGTAAGGTGAACTAAAAACAGAACAATGGAGAAACTCAGCTGGTGAAACAGTGTAAGGTGATGTTAAAACTCAATGATCAAGAAACTCAACTTGATGAACAGTGTAAGGTGAAGTTAAACCACCACGATGGAGAAACTAGGCTGGTTAAACACTGTAAAGTGAAGTTAAAACGCTACAATGGAGATACTGCTGGTTAAACAGTGTAAGGTGAAGTTAAAACACAAGAATGTTGAAACTACTGGTTAAAGAGTGTAAGATCAAGTTAAAACACGACGAAGGAGAAACTCAGCTGGATAAACAGTGTAAGGAGAAGTTAAAACAATGATAGAGAAACTCAGCTGGTGAAACAGTGTAAGGTGAATTTAAAACACCACGATGGAGAAACTCAGCTGGTTAAAGAGTGTAAGGTGAAGTTAAAACACGACGAAGGAGAAACTCAGCTGGTTAAACAGTGTAAGGAGAAGGTAAAACACAACTATGGAGAAACCCAGCTGGTTAAACAGTGTAAGTAGAAGTTAAAACAATGATGGAGAAACTCAGCTGGTGAAACAGTGTAAGGTGAATTTAAAACACCACGGTGGAGAAACTCAGCTGGTTGAACGGTGTAAAGTGAAGTTAAAATGCAACGATGGAGTAACTCATCTGGTTAAAGAGTGTAAGGTGAAGTTAAAACACAATGATGGAGGAACACATTTGGTTCAACAGTGTAAAGTGTAGTGAAAACGCAACGATGGAGATACACAGCTGGTTAAACAGCGTAAGGTGAACTAAAAACAGAACAATGGAGAAACTAAGCTGGTTAAATAGTGTAAGGTGAAGTTAAAACTCAATGATGAAGAAACTCAACTTGATGAACAGTGTAAGGTGAAATTAAACCACCACGATGGAGAAATTAGGCTGGTTAAACACTGTAAAGTGAAGTTAAAACGCTACAATGGAGATACTGCTGGTTAAACAGTGTAAGGTGAAGTTAAAACACCACGATGGCGACACTCAGCTGGTTAAACAGTGTAAGGTGAAGTTAAAGCACATCGTTGGAGAAACTCAGCTGGTTAAACAGTGTAAAGTGAAGTTAAAACTCAATGATGGAGAAACTCAGCTGGTTAAACAGTGTAAAGTGAAGTTAAAACTCAATGATGGAGAAACTCAGCTGGTTAAACAGTGTAAGGTGAAGTTAAAACACAAGAATGTTGAAACTACTGGTTAAAGAGTGTAAGATCAAGTTAAAACAAGACGAAGGAGAAACTCAGCTGGATAAACAGTGTAAGGAGAAGTTAAAACAATGATAGAGAAACTCAGCTGGTGAAACAGTGTAAGGTGAATTTAAAACACCACGATGGAGAAACTCAGCTGGTTGAACGGTGTAAAGTGAAGTTAAAACGCAACGATGGAGAAACTGATCTGGTTAAAGAGTGTAAGGTGAAGTTAAAACACAATGATGGAGGAACTCATCTGGTTCAACAGTGTAAAGTGAAGTGAAAACGCAACGATGGAGAAACTCAGCTGGTTAAACAGCGTAAGGTGAACTAAAAACAGAACGATGGAGAAACTAAGCTGGTTAAACAGTGTAAAGTGAAGTTAAAACACCACGATGGAGAAACTCAGCTGTTTAAACAGTGTAAGGTGAATTTGAAACACGACGAAGGAGAAACTCAGCTGTTTAAACAGTGTATGGAGAAGTTAAAACACAACTATGGAGAAATTCAGCTGGTTAAACAGTGTAAGGAGTAGTTAAAACACCACAATGGAGTAACTCAGCTGGTTAAACAGTGTAAAGTGAAGTTAAAGCACAATGTTGGCGAAACTCAGCTGGTTACACAGTGTAAGGTGAAGTTAAAACACAACGATGGAGAAACTCAGCTGGTTAAACAGTGTAAGGTGAAGTTAAACCACTACGATGGAGAAACTCAGCAGGTTAAACAGTGTAAAATGATCTTATAACGCAACGATGGAGAAACTCATCTGGTTAAACGGTGTAAAATGAACTTAAAGCGCAACGATGGAGAAACTCATCTGGGTAAACATTGCAAGGGATTTAAAACACAACGATGGATAAACTCAGCAGGTTAAACAGTGTAAGGTGAAGTTAAACCACTACGATGGAGAAACTCAGCAGGTTAAACAGTGTAAAATGATCTTATAACGCAACGATGGAGAAACTCATCTGGTTAAACGGTGTAAAATGAACTTAAAACGCAACGATGGAGAAACTCATCTGGTTAAAGAGTGTAAGGTGAAGTTAAAACACAATGATGGAGGAACACATTTGGTTCAACAGTGTAAAGTGTAGTGAAAACGCAACGATGGAGAAACTCAGCTGGTTAAACAGCGTAAGGTGAACCAAAAACAGAACAATGGAGAAACTCACCTGGTGAAACAGTGTAAGGTGATGTTAAAACTCTATGATCAAGAAACTCAACTTGATGAACAGTGTAAGGTGAAGTTAAACCACCACGATGGAGAAACTAGGCTGGTTAAACACTGTAAAGTGAAGTTAAAACGCTACAATGGAGATACTGCTGGTTAAACAGTGTAAGGTGAAGTTAAAACACCACGATGGAGACACTCAGCTGGTTAAACAGTGTAAGGAGAAGGTAAAACACAACTATGGAGAAACTCAGCTGGTTAAACAGTGTAAGGAGAAGTTAAAACAATGATGGAGAAACTCAGCTGGTGAAACAGTGTAAGGTGAAGTTAAAACACCACGATGGAGACACTCAGCTGGTTAAACAGTGTAAAGTGAAGTTAAAGCACAACGTTGGAGAAACTCAGCTGCTTAAACAGTGTAAAATGAAGTTCAAACTCAATGATGGAGAAACTCAGCTGGTTAAACAGTGTAAAATGAACTTAAAACGCAACGATGGAGAAACTCAGCTGGTTAAACAGTATAAGGCAAAGTTAAAACACAACGATGGAAAAACTCATCTGGTTAAACAGTGTAAGGTGAAGTTAAAACACAACGATGGAGAAACTCTGCGGGTTAAACTGTGTAAGGTGAAGTTAAAACACAACGATGGAGAAACTCTGCTGGTTAAACTGTGTAAAGTGAAGTTAAAACTCAATGATGGAGAAACTCAGCTGGCTCAACAGTGTAAGGTGAAGTTAAAACACAAGAATGTTGAAACTACTGGTTAAAGAGTGTAAGATCAAGTTAAAACACGACGAAGGAGAAACTCAGCTGGATAAACAGTGTAAGGAGAAGTTAAAACAATGATAGAGAAACTCAGCTGGTGAAACAGTGTAAGGTGAATTTAAAACACCACGATGGAGAAACTCAGCTGGTTGAACGGTGTAAAGTGAAGTTAAAACGCAACGATGGAGAAACTGATCTGGTTAAAGAGTGTAAGGTGAAGTTAAAACACAATATTGGAGGAACTCATCTGGTTCAACAGTGTAAAGTGAAGTGAAAACGCAACGATGGAGAAACTCAGCTGGTTAAACAGCGTAAGGTGAACTAAAAACAGAACGATGGAGAAACTAAGCTGGTTAAACAGTGTAAAGTGAAGTTAAAACACCACGATGGAGAAACTCAGCTGTTTAAACAGTGTAAGGTGAAGTTGAAACACGACGAAGGAGAAACTCAGCTGTTTAAACAGTGTAAGGAGAAGTTAAAACACAACTATGGAGAAATTCAGCTGGTTAAACAGTGTAAGGAGTAGTTAAAACACCACAATGGAGTAACTCAGCTGGTTAAACAGTGTAAAGTGAAGTTAAAGCACAATGTTGGCGAAACTCAGCTGGTTACACAGTGTAAGGTGAAGTTAAAACACAACGATGGAGAAACTCAGCTGGTTAAACAGTGTAAAGTGAAGTTAAAACACCACGATGGAGAAACTCAGCTGGTTAAACTGTGTAAGGTGTAGTTAAAGCACAACAATGGAGAAACTCAGCTGGGTAAACATTGCAAGGGATTTAAAACACAACGATGGATAAACTGAGCTGGTTAAACAGTGTAAGGTGAAGTTAAACCACTACGATGGAGAAACTCAGCAGGTTAAACAGTGTAAAGAGAAGTTACAACACAACGATGGAGAAACTCAGCTGGTTAAACAGTGTAAGATGAAGTTAAAACACAACGATGGAGAAACTCATCTGGTTAAACAGTGTAAAATGATCTTAAAACGCAACGATGGAGAAACTCATCTGGTTAAACGGTGTAAAATGAACTTAAAACGCAACGATGGAGAAACTCATCTGGTTAAAGAGTGTAAGGTGAAGTTAAAACACAATGATGGAGGAACACATTTGGTTCAACAGTGTAAAGTGTAGTGAAAATGCAACGATGGAGAAACTCAGCTGGTTAAACAGCGTAAGGTGAACTAAAAACAGAACAATGGAGAAACACAGCTGGTGAAACAGTGTAAGGTGATGTTAAAACTCAATGATCAAGAAACTCAACTTGATGAACAGTGTAAGGTGAAGTTAAACCACCACGATGGAGAAACTAGGCTGGTTAAACACTGTAAAGTGAAGTTAAAACGCTACAATGGAGATACTGCTGGTTAAACAGTGTAAGGTGAAGTTAAAACACAAGAATGTTGAAACTACTGGTTAAAGAGTGTAAGATCAAGTTAAAACACGACGAAGGAGAAACTCAGCTGGATAAACAGTGTAAGGAGAAGTTAAAACAATGATAGAGAAACTCAGCTGGTGAAACAGTGTAAGGTGAATTTAAAACACCACGATGGAGAAACTCAGCTGGTTAAAGAGTGTAAGGTGAAGTTAAAACACGACGAAGGAGAAACTCAGCTGGTTAAACAGTGTAAGGAGAAGGTAAAACACAACTATGGAGAAACCCAGCTGGTTAAACAGTGTAAGTAGAAGTTAAAACAATGATGGAGAAACTCAGCTGGTGAAACAGTGTAAGGTGAATTTAAAACACCACGGTGGAGAAACTCAGCTGGTTGAACGGTGTAAAGTGAAGTTAAAATGCAACGATGGAGTAACTCATCTGGTTAAAGAGTGTAAGGTGAAGTTAAAACACAATGATGGAGGAACACATTTGGTTCAACAGTGTAAAGTGTAGTGAAAACGCAACGATGGAGATACACAGCTGGTTAAACAGCGTAAGGTGAACTAAAAACAGAACAATGGAGAAACTAAGCTGGTTAAATAGTGTAAGGTGAAGTTAAAACTCAATGATGAAGAAACTCAACTTGATGAACAGTGTAAGGTGAAATTAAACCACCACGATGGAGAAATTAGGCTGGTTAAACACTGTAAAGTGAAGTTAAAACGCTACAATGGAGATACTGCTGGTTAAACAGTGTAAGGTGAAGTTAAAACACCACGATGGCGACACTCAGCTGGTTAAACAGTGTAAGGTGAAGTTAAAGCACATCGTTGGAGAAACTCAGCTGGTTAAACAGTGTAAAGTGAAGTTAAAACTCAATGATGGAGAAACTCAGCTGGTTAAACAGTGTAAAGTGAAGTTAAAACTCAATGATGGAGAAACTCAGCTGGTTAAACAGTGTAAGGTGAAGTTAAAACACAAGAATGTTGAAACTACTGGTTAAAGAGTGTAAGATCAAGTTAAAACAAGACGAAGGAGAAACTCAGCTGGATAAACAGTGTAAGGAGAAGTTAAAACAATGATAGAGAAACTCAGCTGGTGAAACAGTGTAAGGTGAATTTAAAACACCACGATGGAGAAACTCAGCTGGTTGAACGGTGTAAAGTGAAGTTAAAACGCAACGATGGAGAAACTGATCTGGTTAAAGAGTGTAAGGTGAAGTTAAAACACAATGATGGAGGAACTCATCTGGTTCAACAGTGTAAAGTGAAGTGAAAACGCAACGATGGAGAAACTCAGCTGGTTAAACAGCGTAAGGTGAACTAAAAACAGAACGATGGAGAAACTAAGCTGGTTAAACAGTGTAAAGTGAAGTTAAAACACCACGATGGAGAAACTCAGCTGTTTAAACAGTGTAAGGTGAATTTGAAACACGACGAAGGAGAAACTCAGCTGTTTAAACAGTGTATGGAGAAGTTAAAACACAACTATGGAGAAATTCAGCTGGTTAAACAGTGTAAGGAGTAGTTAAAACACCACAATGGAGTAACTCAGCTGGTTAAACAGTGTAAAGTGAAGTTAAAGCACAATGTTGGCGAAACTCAGCTGGTTACACAGTGTAAGGTGAAGTTAAAACACAACGATGGAGAAACTCAGCTGGTTAAACAGTGTAAGGTGAAGTTAAACCACTACGATGGAGAAACTCAGCAGGTTAAACAGTGTAAAATGATCTTATAACGCAACGATGGAGAAACTCATCTGGTTAAACGGTGTAAAATGAACTTAAAGCGCAACGATGGAGAAACTCATCTGGGTAAACATTGCAAGGGATTTAAAACACAACGATGGATAAACTCAGCAGGTTAAACAGTGTAAGGTGAAGTTAAACCACTACGATGGAGAAACTCAGCAGGTTAAACAGTGTAAAATGATCTTATAACGCAACGATGGAGAAACTCATCTGGTTAAACGGTGTAAAATGAACTTAAAACGCAACGATGGAGAAACTCATCTGGTTAAAGAGTGTAAGGTGAAGTTAAAACACAATGATGGAGGAACACATTTGGTTCAACAGTGTAAAGTGTAGTGAAAACGCAACGATGGAGAAACTCAGCTGGTTAAACAGCGTAAGGTGAACCAAAAACAGAACAATGGAGAAACTCACCTGGTGAAACAGTGTAAGGTGATGTTAAAACTCTATGATCAAGAAACTCAACTTGATGAACAGTGTAAGGTGAAGTTAAACCACCACGATGGAGAAACTAGGCTGGTTAAACACTGTAAAGTGAAGTTAAAACGCTACAATGGAGATACTGCTGGTTAAACAGTGTAAGGTGAAGTTAAAACACCACGATGGAGACACTCAGCTGGTTAAACAGTGTAAGGAGAAGGTAAAACACAACTATGGAGAAACTCAGCTGGTTAAACAGTGTAAGGAGAAGTTAAAACAATGATGGAGAAACTCAGCTGGTGAAACAGTGTAAGGTGAAGTTAAAACACCACGATGGAGACACTCAGCTGGTTAAACAGTGTAAAGTGAAGTTAAAGCACAACGTTGGAGAAACTCAGCTGCTTAAACAGTGTAAAATGAAGTTCAAACTCAATGATGGAGAAACTCAGCTGGTTAAACAGTGTAAAATGAACTTAAAACGCAACGATGGAGAAACTCAGCTGGTTAAACAGTATAAGGCAAAGTTAAAACACAACGATGGAAAAACTCATCTGGTTAAACAGTGTAAGGTGAAGTTAAAACACAACGATGGAGAAACTCTGCGGGTTAAACTGTGTAAGGTGAAGTTAAAACACAACGATGGAGAAACTCTGCTGGTTAAACTGTGTAAAGTGAAGTTAAAACTCAATGATGGAGAAACTCAGCTGGCTCAACAGTGTAAGGTGAAGTTAAAACACAAGAATGTTGAAACTACTGGTTAAAGAGTGTAAGATCAAGTTAAAACACGACGAAGGAGAAACTCAGCTGGATAAACAGTGTAAGGAGAAGTTAAAACAATGATAGAGAAACTCAGCTGGTGAAACAGTGTAAGGTGAATTTAAAACACCACGATGGAGAAACTCAGCTGGTTGAACGGTGTAAAGTGAAGTTAAAACGCAACGATGGAGAAACTGATCTGGTTAAAGAGTGTAAGGTGAAGTTAAAACACAATATTGGAGGAACTCATCTGGTTCAACAGTGTAAAGTGAAGTGAAAACGCAACGATGGAGAAACTCAGCTGGTTAAACAGCGTAAGGTGAACTAAAAACAGAACGATGGAGAAACTAAGCTGGTTAAACAGTGTAAAGTGAAGTTAAAACACCACGATGGAGAAACTCAGCTGTTTAAACAGTGTAAGGTGAAGTTGAAACACGACGAAGGAGAAACTCAGCTGTTTAAACAGTGTAAGGAGAAGTTAAAACACAACTATGGAGAAATTCAGCTGGTTAAACAGTGTAAGGAGTAGTTAAAACACCACAATGGAGTAACTCAGCTGGTTAAACAGTGTAAAGTGAAGTTAAAGCACAATGTTGGCGAAACTCAGCTGGTTACACAGTGTAAGGTGAAGTTAAAACACAACGATGGAGAAACTCAGCTGGTTAAACAGTGTAAAGTGAAGTTAAAACACCACGATGGAGAAACTCAGCTGGTTAAACTGTGTAAGGTGTAGTTAAAGCACAACAATGGAGAAACTCAGCTGGGTAAACATTGCAAGGGATTTAAAACACAACGATGGATAAACTGAGCTGGTTAAACAGTGTAAGGTGAAGTTAAACCACTACGATGGAGAAACTCAGCAGGTTAAACAGTGTAAAGAGAAGTTACAACACAACGATGGAGAAACTCAGCTGGTTAAACAGTGTAAGATGAAGTTAAAACACAACGATGGAGAAACTCATCTGGTTAAACAGTGTAAAATGATCTTAAAACGCAACGATGGAGAAACTCATCTGGTTAAACGGTGTAAAATGAACTTAAAACGCAACGATGGAGAAACTCATCTGGTTAAAGAGTGTAAGGTGAAGTTAAAACACAATGATGGAGGAACACATTTGGTTCAACAGTGTAAAGTGTAGTGAAAATGCAACGATGGAGAAACTCAGCTGGTTAAACAGCGTAAGGTGAACTAAAAACAGAACAATGGAGAAACACAGCTGGTGAAACAGTGTAAGGTGATGTTAAAACTCAATGATCAAGAAACTCAACTTGATGAACAGTGTAAGGTGAAGTTAAACCACCACGATGGAGAAACTAGGCTGGTTAAACACTGTAAAGTGAAGTTAAAACGCTACAATGGAGATACTGCTGGTTAAACAGTGTAAGGTGAAGTTAAAACACAAGAATGTTGAAACTACTGGTTAAAGAGTGTAAGATCAAGTTAAAACACGACGAAGGAGAAACTCAGCTGGATAAACAGTGTAAGGAGAAGTTAAAACAATGATAGAGAAACTCAGCTGGTGAAACAGTGTAAGGTGAATTTAAAACACCACGATGGAGAAACTCAGCTGGTTAAAGAGTGTAAGGTGAAGTTAAAACACGACGAAGGAGAAACTCAGCTGGTTAAACAGTGTAAGGAGAAGGTAAAACACAACTATGGAGAAACCCAGCTGGTTAAACAGTGTAAGTAGAAGTTAAAACAATGATGGAGAAACTCAGCTGGTGAAACAGTGTAAGGTGAATTTAAAACACCACGGTGGAGAAACTCAGCTGGTTGAACGGTGTAAAGTGAAGTTAAAATGCAACGATGGAGTAACTCATCTGGTTAAAGAGTGTAAGGTGAAGTTAAAACACAATGATGGAGGAACACATTTGGTTCAACAGTGTAAAGTGTAGTGAAAACGCAACGATGGAGAAACTCAGCTGGTTAAACAGCGTAAGGTGAACTAAAAACAGAACAATGGAGAAACTAAGCTGGTTAAATAGTGTAAGGTGAAGTTAAAACTCAATGATGAAGAAACTCAACTTGATGAACAGTGTAAGGTGAAATTAAACCACCACGATGGAGAAATTAGGCTGGTTAAACACTGTAAAGTGAAGTTAAAACGCTACAATGGAGATACTGCTGGTTAAACAGTGTAAGGTGAAGTTAAAACACCACGATGGCGACACTCAGCTGGTTAAACAGTGTAAGGTGAAGTTAAAGCACATCGTTGGAGAAACTCAGCTGGTTAAACAGTGTAAAGTGAAGTTAAAACTCAATGATGGAGAAACTCAGCTGGTTAAACAGTGTAAAGTGAAGTTAAAACTCAATGATGGAGAAACTCAGCTGGTTAAACAGTGTAAGGTGAAGTTAAAACACAAGAATGTTGAAACTACTGGTTAAAGAGTGTAAGGTCAAGTTAAAACACGACGAAGGAGAAACTCAGCTGGATAAACAGTGTAAGGAGAAGTTAAAACAATGATAGAGAAACTCAGCTGGTGAAACAGTGTAAGGTGAATTTAAAACACCACGATGGAGAAACTCAGCTGGTTGAACGGTGTAAAGTGAAGTTAAAACGCAACGATGGAGAAACTCATCTGGTTAAAGAGTGTAACGTGAAGTTAAAACACAATGATGGAGGAACTCATCTGGTTCAACAGTGTAAAGTGAAGTGAAAACGCCACGATGGAGAAACTCAGCTGGTTAAACAGCGTAAGGTGAACTAAAAACAGAACGATGGAGAAACTAAGCTGGTTAAACAGTGTAAAGTGAAGTTAAAGCACAACATTGGAGAAACTCAGCTGGTTACACAGTGTAAGGTGAAGTTAAAACTCAACGATGGAGAAACTCAGCTTGTTAAACAGTGTAAGTTGAAGTTAAAACATGACGAAGGAGAAACTCAGCTGGTTGAACAGTGTAAGGAGAAATTAAAACACAACTATGGAGAAACTCAGCTGGTTAAACAGTGTAAGGAGAAGTTAAAACACCACGATGGAGACACTCACCTGGTTAAAAAGTGTAAAGTGAAGTTCAAGCACAACGTTGGAGAAACTCAGATGCTTAAACTGTGTAAAGTGAAGTTAAAACTCAATGATGGAGAAACTCAGCTGGTGAAACAGTGTAAAGTGAAGTTAAAACACCACGATGGAGAAACTCAGCTGGTTAAAGAGTGTAAGGTGAAGTTAAAACACGACGAAGGAGAAACTCAGCTGGTTAAACAGTGTAAGGAGAAGGTAAAACACAACTATGGAGAAACCCAGCTGGTTAAACAGTGTAAGTAGAAGTTAAAACAATGATGGAGAAACTCAGCTGGTGAAACAGTGTAAGGTGAATTTAAAACACCACGGTGGAGAAACTCAGCTGGTTGAACGGTGTAAAGTGAAGTTAAAATGCAACGATGGAGTAACTCATCTGGTTAAAGAGTGTAAGGTGAAGTTAAAACACAATGATGGAGGAACACATTTGGTTCAACAGTGTAAAGTGTAGTGAAAACGCAACGATGGAGAAACTCAGCTGGTTAAACAGCGTAAGGTGAACTAAAAACAGAACAATGGAGAAACTAAGCTGGTTAAATAGTGTAAGGTGAATTTAAAACTCAATGATGAAGAAACTCAACTTGATGAACAGTGTAAGGTGAAATTAAACCACCACGATGGAGAAATTAGGCTGGTTAAACACTGTAAAGTGAAGTTAAAACGCTACAATGGAGATACTGCTGGTTAAACAGTGTAAGGTGAAGTTAAAACACCACGATGGCGACACTCAGCTGGTTAAACAGTGTAAGGTGAAGTTAAAGCACATCGTTGGAGAAACTCAGCTGGTTAAACAGTGTAAAGTGAAGTTAAAACTCAATGATGGAGAAACTCAGCTGGTTAAACAGTATAAAGTGAAGTTAAAACTAAATGATGGAGAAAGTCATCTGGTTAAACAGTGTAATGTGAAGTTAAAACACAAGAATGTTGAAACTACTGGTTAAAGAGTGTAAGATCAAGTTAAAACACGACGAAGGAGAAACTCAGCTGGATAAACAGTGTAAGGAGAAGTTAAAACAATGATAGAGAAACTCAGCTGGCGAAACAGTGTAAGGTGAATTTAAAACACCACGATGGAGAAACTCAGCTGGTTGAACGGTGTAAAGTGAAGTTAAAACGCAACGATGGAGAAACTGATCTGGTTAAAGAGTGTAAGGTGAAGTTAAAACACAATGATGGAGGAACTCATCTGGTTCAACAGTGTAAAGTGAAGTGAAAACGCAACGATGGAGAAACTCAGCTGGTTAAACAGCGTAAGGTGAACTAAAAACAGAACGATGGAGAAACTAAGCTGGTTAAACAGTGTAAAGTGAAGTTAAAACACCACGATGGAGAAACTCAGCTGTTTAAACAGTGTAAGGTGAATTTGAAACACGACTATGGAGAAATTCAGCTGGTTAAACAGTGTAAGGAGTAGTTAAAACACCACAATGGAGTAACTCAGCTGGTTAAACAGTGTAAAGTGAAGTTAAAGCACAATGTTGGCGAAACTCAGCTGGTTACACAGTGTAAGGTGAAGTTAAAACACAACGATGGAGAAACTCAGCTGGTTAAACAGTGTAAGGTGAAGTAAAAACGCAACGATGGAGAATCTCAGCTGGTTAAACAGTGTAAAGTAAAGTTAAAACACCACGATGGAGAAACTCAGCTGGTTAAACTGTGTAAGGTGTAGTTAAAGCACAACAATGGAGAAACTCAGCTGGGTAAACATTGCAAGGGATTTAAAACACAACGATGGATAAACTCAGCTGGTTAAACAGTGTAAGGTGAAGTTAAACCACTACGATGGAGAAACTCAGCAGGTTAAACAGTGTAAAGAGAAGTTACAACACAACGATGGAGAAACTCAGCTGGTTAAACAGTGTAAGATGAAGTTAAAACACAACGATGGAGAAACTCATCTGGTTAAACAGTGTAAAATGATCTTAAAACGCAACGATGGAGAAACTCATCTGGTTAAACAGTGTAAAATGAACTTAAAACGCAACGATGGAGAAACTCATCTGGATAAAGAGTGTAAGGTGAAGTTAAAACACAATGATGGAGGAACACATTTGGTTCAACAGTGTAAAGTGTAGTGAAAACGCAACGATGGAGAAACTCAGCTGGTTAAACAGTGTAAGGTGAAGTTAAACCACTACGATGGAGAAACTCAGCAGGTTAAACAGTGTAAAGAGAAGTTACAACACAACGATGGAGAAACTCAGCTGGTTAAACAGTGTAAGATGAAGTTAAAACACAACGTTGGAGAAACTCATCTGGTTAAACAGTGTAAAATGATCTTAAAACGCAACGATGGAGAAACTCAGCTGGTTAAACAGTGTAAAATGAACTTAAAATGCAACGATGGAGAAACTCATCTGGTTAAAGAGTGTAAGGTGAAGTTAAAACACAATGATGGAGGAACACATTTGGTTCAACAGTGTAAAGTGTAGTCAAAACGCAACGATGGAGAAACTCAGCTGGTTAAACAGCGTAAGGTGAACTAAAAACAGAACGATGGAGAAACTAAGCTGGTTAAACAGTGTAAAGTGAAGTTAAAGTACAACATTGGAGAAACTCAGCTGGTTACACAGTGTAAGGTGAAGTTAAAACTCAACGATGGAGAAACTCAGCTTGTTAAACAGTGTAAGTTGAAGTTAAAACATGACGAAGGAGAAACTCAGCTGGTTGAACAGTGTAAGGAGAAATTAAAACACAACTATGGAGAAACTCAGCTGGTTAAACAGTGTAAGGAGAAGTTAAAACACCACGATGGAGACACTCACCTGGTTAAAAAGTGTAAAGTGAAGTTCAAGCACAACGTTGGAGAAACTCAGATGCTTAAACTGTGTAAAGTGAAGTTAAAACTCAATGATGGAGAAACTCAGCTGGTGAAACAGTGTAAAGTGAAGTTAAAACACCACGATGGAGAAACTCAGCTGGTTAAAGAGTGTAAGGTGAAGTTAAAAGACGACGAAGGAGAAACTCAGCTGGTTAAACAGTGTAAGGAGAAGGTAAAACACAACTATGGAGAAACCCAGCTGGTTAAACAGTGTAAGTAGAAGTTAAAACAATGATGGAGAAACTCAGCTGGTGAAACAGTGTAAGGTGAATTTAAAACACCACGGTGGAGAAACTCAGCTGGTTGAACGGTGTAAAGTGAAGTTAAAATGCAACGATGGAGTAACTCATCTGGTTAAAGAGTGTAAGGTGAAGTTAAAACACAATGATGGAGGAACACATTTGGTTCAACAGTGTAAAGTGTAGTGAAAACGCAACGATGGAGAAACTCAGCTGGTTAAACAGCGTAAGGTGAACTAAAAACAGAACAATGGAGAAACTAAGCTGGTTAAATAGTGTAAGGTGAATTTAAAACTCAATGATGAAGAAACTCAACTTGATGAACAGTGTAAGGTGAAATTAAACCACCACGATGGAGAAATTAGGCTGGTTAAACACTGTAAAGTGAAGTTAAAACGCTACAATGGAGATACTGCTGGTTAAACAGTGTAAGGTGAAGTTAAAACACCACGATGGCGACACTCAGCTGGTTAAACAGTGTAAGGTGAAGTTAAAGCACGTCGTTGGAGAAACTCAGCTGGTTAAACAGTGTAAAGTGAAGTTAAAACTCAATGATGGAGAAACTCAGCTGGTTAAACAGTGTAAAGTGAAGTTAAAACTCGATGATGGAGAAACTCAGCTGGTTAAACAGTGTAAGGTGAAGTTAAAACACAAGAATGTTGAAACTACTGGTTAAAGAGTGTAAGATCAAGTTAAAACACGACGAAGGAGAAACTCAGCTGGATAAACAGTGTAAGGAGAAGTTAAAACAATGATAGAGAAACTCAGCTGGTGAAACAGTGTAAGGTGAATTTAAAACACCACGATAGAGAAACTCAGCTGGTTGAACGGTGTAAAGTGAAGTTAAAACGCAACGATGGAGAAACTGATCTGGTTAAAGAGTGTAAGGTGAAGTTAAAACACAATGATGGAGGAACTCATCTGGTTCAACAGTGTAAAGTGAAGTGAAAACGCAACGATGGAGAAACTCAGCTGGTTAAACAGCGTAAGGTGAACTAAAAACAGAACGATGGAGAAACTAAGCTGGTTAAACAGTGTAAAGTGAAGTTAAAACACCACGATGGAGAAACTCAGCTGTTTAAACAGTGTAAGGTGAATTTGAAACACGACGAAGGAGAAACTCAGCTGTTTAAACAGTGTAAGGAGAAGTTAAAACACAACTATGGAGAAATTCAGCTGGTTAAACAGTGTAAGGAGTAGTTAAAACACCACAATGGAGTAACTCAGCTGGTTAAACAGTGTAAAGTGAAGTTAAAGAACAATGTTGGCGAAACTCAGCTGGTTACACAGTGTAAGGTGAAGTTAAAACACAACGATGGAGAAACTCAGCTGGTTAAACAGTGTAAGGTGAAGTAAAAACGCAACGATGGAGAATCTCAGCTGGTTAAACAGTGTAAAGTAAAGTTAAAACACCACGATGGAGAAACTCAGCTGTTTAAACTGTGTAAGGTGTAGTTAAAGCACAACAATGGAGAAACTCAGCTGGGTAAACATTGCAAGGGATTTAAAACACAACGATGGATAAACTCAGCTGGTTAAACAGTGTAAGGTGAAGTTAAACCACTACGATGGAGAAACTCAGCTGGTTAAACAGTTTAAGATGAAGTTAAAACACAACGATGGAGAAACTCATCTGGTTAAACAGTGTAAAATGATCTTAAAACGCAACGATGGAGAAACTCATCTGGTTAAACGGTGTAAAATGAACTTAAAACGCAACGATGGAGAAACTCATCTGGTTAAAGAGTGTAAGGTGAAGTTAAAACACAATGATGGAGGAACACATTTGGTTCAACAGTGTAAAGTGTAGTGAAAACGCAACGATGGAGAAACTCAGCTGGTTAAACAGCGTAAGGTGAACTAAAAACAGAACAATGGAGAAACTCAGCTGGTGAAACAGTGTAAGGTGATGTTAAAACTCAATGATCAAGAAACTCAACTTGATGAACAGTGTAAGGTGAAGTTAAACCACCACGATGGAGAAACTAGGCTGGTTAAACACTGTAAAGTGAAGTTAAAACGCTACAATGGAGATACTGCTGGTTAAACAGTGTAAGGAAAAGTTAAAACACCACGATGGAGACACTCAGCTGGTTAAACAGTGTAAGGAGAAGGTAAAACACAACTATGCAGAAACTCAGCTGGTTAAACAGCGTAAGGAGAAGTTAAAACAATGATGGAGAAACTCAGCTGGTGAAACAGTGTAAGGTGAAGTTAAAACACCACGATGGAGACACTCAGCTGGTTAAACAGTGTAAAGTGAAGTTAAAGCACAACGTTGGAGAAACTCAGCTGCTTAAACAGTGTAAAGTGAAGTTCAAACTCAATGATGGAGAAACTCAGCTGGTTAAACAGTGTAAAATGAACTTAAAACGCAACGATGGAGAAACTCAGCTGGTTAAACAGTATAAGGCAAAGTTAAAACACAACGATGGAAAAACTCATCTGGTTAAACAGTGTAAGGTGAAGTTAAAACACAACGATGGAGAAACTCTGCGGGTTAAACTGTGTAAGGTGAAGTTAAAACACAACGATGGAGAAACTCTGCTGGTTAAACTGTGTAAGGTAAAATTAAAACACAACGATGGAGAAACTCTGCTGGTTGTACAGTGTAAAGTAAAGTTAAAATGCAACGATGGAGAAACTCAGCTGGTGAAACAGTGTAAGGTGATGTTAAAACACAACGATGGAGTAACTCAGCTGGTTAAACAGTGTAAAGTGAAGTTAAAGCACAATGTTGGCGAAACTCAGCTGGTTACACAGTGTAAGGTGAAGTTAAAACACAACGATGGAGAAACTCAGCTGGTTAAACAGTGTAAGGTGAAGTAAAAACGCAACGATGGAGAATCTCAGCTGGTTAAACAGTGTAAAGTAAAGTTAAAACACCACGATGGAGAAACTCAGCTGGTTAAACTGTGTAAGGTGTAGTTAAAGCACAACAATGGAGAAACTCAGCTGGGTAAACATTGCAAGGGATTTAAAACACAACGATGGATAAACTCAGCTGGTTAAACAGTGTAAGGTGAAGTTAAACCACTACGATGGAGAAACTCAGCAGGTTAAACAGTGTAAAGAGAAGTTACAACACAACGATGGAGAAACTCAGCTGGTTAAACAGTGTAAGATGAAGTTAAAACACAACGATGGAGAAACTCATCTGGTTAAACAGTGTAAAATGATCTTAAAACGCAACGATGGAGAAACTCATCTGGTTAAACAGTGTAAAATGAACTTAAAACGCAACGATGGAGAAACTCATCTGGTTAAAGAGTGTAAGGTGAAGTTAAAACACAATGATGGAGGAACACATTTGGTTCAACAGTGTAAAGTGTAGTGAAAACGCAACGATGGAGAAACTCAGCTGGTTAAACAGTGTAAGGTGAAGTTAAACCACTACGATGGAGAAACTCAGCAGGTTAAACAGTGTAAAGAGAAGTTACAACACAACGATGGAGAAACTCAGCTGGTTAAACAGTGTAAGATGAAGTTAAAACACAACGATGGAGAAACTCATCTGGTTAAACAGTGTAAAATGATCTTAAAACGCAACGATGGAGAAACTCAGCTGGTTAAACAGTGTAAAATGAACTTAAAACGCAACGATGGAGAAACTCATCTGGTTAAAGAGTGTAAGGTGAAGTTAAAACACAATGATGGAGGAACACATTTGGTTCAACAGTGTAAAGTGTAGTGAAAACGCAACGATGGAGAAACTCAGCTGGTTAAACAGCGTAAGGTGAACTAAAAACAGAACGATGGAGAAACTAAGCTGGTTAAACAGTGTAAAGTGAAGTTAAAGTACAACATTGGAGAAACTCAGCTGGTTACACAGTGTAAGGTGAAGTTAAAACTCAACGATGGAGAAACTCAGCTTGTTAAACAGTGTAAGTTGAAGTTAAAACATGACGAAGGAGAAACTCAGCTGGTTAAACAGTGTAAAGTGAAGTTAAAACTCAATGATGGAGAAACTCAGCTGGTTAAACAGTGTAAAGTGAAGTTAAAACTCAATGATGGAGAAACTCAGCTGGTTAAACAGTGTAAGGTGAAGTTAAAACACAAGAATGTTGAAACTACTGGTTAAAGAGTGTAAGATCAAGTTAAAACAAGACGAAGGAGAAACTCAGCTGGATAAACAGTGTAAGGAGAAGTTAAAACAATGATAGAGAAACTCAGCTGGTGAAACAGTGTAAGGTGAATTTAAAACACCACGATGGAGAAACTCAGCTGGTTGAACGGTGTAAAGTGAAGTTAAAACGCAACGATGGAGAAACTGATCTGGTTAAAGAGTGTAAGGTGAAGTTAAAACACAATGATGGAGGAACTCATCTGGTTCAACAGTGTAAAGTGAAGTGAAAACGCAACGATGGAGAAACTCAGCTGGTTAAACAGCGTAAGGTGAACTAAAAACAGAACGATGGAGAAACTAAGCTGGTTAAACAGTGTAAAGTGAAGTTAAAACACCACGATGGAGAAACTCAGCTGTTTAAACAGTGTAAGGTGAATTTGAAACACGACGAAGGAGAAACTCAGCTGTTTAAACAGTGTAAGGAGAAGTTAAAACACAACTATGGAGAAATTCAGCTGGTTAAACAGTGTAAGGAGTAGTTAAAACACCACAATGGAGTAACTCAGCTGGTTAAACAGTGTAAAGTGAAGTTAAAGCACAATGTTGGCGAAACTCAGCTGGTTACACAGTGTAAGGTGAAGTTAAAACACAACGATGGAGAAACTCAGCTGGTTAAACAGTGTAAGGTGAAGTTAAACCACTACGATGGAGAAACTCAGCAGGTTAAACAGTGTAAAATGATCTTATAACGCAACGATGGAGAAACTCATCTGGTTAAACGGTGTAAAATGAACTTAAAACGCAACGATGGAGAAACTCATCTGGGTAAACATTGCAAGGGATTTAAAACACAACGATGGATAAACTCAGCAGGTTAAACAGTGTAAGGTGAAGTTAAACCACTACGATGGAGAAACTCAGCAGGTTAAACAGTGTAAAATGATCTTATAACGCAACGATGGAGAAACTCATCTGGTTAAACGGTGTAAAATGAACTTAAAACGCAACGATGGAGAAACTCATCTGGTTAAAGAGTGTAAGGTGAAGTTAAAACACAATGATGGAGGAACACATTTGGTTCAACAGTGTAAAGTGTAGTGAAAACGCAACGATGGAGAAACTCAGCTGGTTAAACAGCGTAAGGTGAACCAAAAACAGAACAATGGAGAAACTCACCTGGTGAAACAGTGTAAGGTGATGTTAAAACTCTATGATCAAGAAACTCAACTTGATGAACAGTGTAAGGTGAAGTTAAACCACCACGATGGAGAAACTAGGCTGGTTAAACACTGTAAAGTGAAGTTAAAACGCTACAATGGAGATACTGCTGGTTAAACAGTGTAAGGTGAAGTTAAAACACCACGATGGAGACACTCAGCTGGTTAAACAGTGTAAGGAGAAGGTAAAACACAACTATGGAGAAACTCAGCTGGTTAAACAGTGTAAGGAGAAGTTAAAACAATGATGGAGAAACTCAGCTGGTGAAACAGTGTAAGGTGAAGTTAAAACACCACGATGGAGACACTCAGCTGGTTAAACAGTGTAAAGTGAAGTTAAAGCACAACGTTGGAGAAACTCAGCTGCTTAAACAGTGTAAAATGAAGTTCAAACTCAATGATGGAGAAACTCAGCTGGTTAAACAGTGTAAAATGAACTTAAAACGCAACGATGGAGAAACTCAGCTGGTTAAACAGTATAAGGCAAAGTTAAAACACAACGATGGAAAAACTCATCTGGTTAAACAGTGTAAGGTGAAGTTAAAACACAACGATGGAGAAACTCTGCGGGTTAAACTGTGTAAGGTGAAGTTAAAACACAACGATGGAGAAACTCTGCTGGTTAAACTGTGTAAAGTGAAGTTAAAACTCAATGATGGAGAAACTCAGCTGGCTCAACAGTGTAAGGTGAAGTTAAAACACAAGAATGTTGAAACTACTGGTTAAAGAGTGTAAGATCAAGTTAAAACACGACGAAGGAGAAACTCAGCTGGATAAACAGTGTAAGGAGAAGTTAAAACAATGATAGAGAAACTCAGCTGGTGAAACAGTGTAAGGTGAATTTAAAACACCACGATGGAGAAACTCAGCTGGTTGAACGGTGTAAAGTGAAGTTAAAACGCAACGATGGAGAAACTGATCTGGTTAAAGAGTGTAAGGTGAAGTTAAAACACAATGATGGAGGAACTCATCTGGTTCAACAGTGTAAAGTGAAGTGAAAACGCAACGATGGAGAAACTCAGCTGGTTAAACAGCGTAAGGTGAACTAAAAACAGAACGATGGAGAAACTAAGCTGGTTAAACAGTGTAAAGTGAAGTTAAAACACCACGATGGAGAAACTCAGCTGTTTAAACAGTGTAAGGTGAAGTTGAAACACGACGAAGGAGAAACTCAGCTGTTTAAACAGTGTAAGGAGAAGTTAAAACACAACTATGGAGAAATTCAGCTGGTTAAACAGTGTAAGGAGTAGTTAAAACACCACAATGGAGTAACTCAGCTGGTTAAACAGTGTAAAGTGAAGTTAAAGCACAATGTTGGCGAAACTCAGCTGGTTACACAGTGTAAGGTGAAGTTAAAACACAACGATGGAGAAACTCAGCTGGTTAAACAGTGTAAAGTGAAGTTAAAACACCACGATGGAGAAACTCAGCTGGTTAAACTGTGTAAGGTGTAGTTAAAGCACAACAATGGAGAAACTCAGCTGGGTAAACATTGCAAGGGATTTAAAACACAACGATGGATAAACTGAGCTGGTTAAACAGTGTAAGGTGAAGTTAAACCACTACGATGGAGAAACTCAGCAGGTTAAACAGTGTAAAGAGAAGTTACAACACAACGATGGAGAAACTCAGCTGGTTAAACAGTGTAAGATGAAGTTAAAACACAACGATGGAGAAACTCATCTGGTTAAACAGTGTAAAATGATCTTAAAACGCAACGATGGAGAAACTCATCTGGTTAAACGGTGTAAAATGAACTTAAAACGCAACGATGGAGAAACTCATCTGGTTAAAGAGTGTAAGGTGAAGTTAAAACACAATGATGGAGGAACACATTTGGTTCAACAGTGTAAAGTGTAGTGAAAATGCAACGATGGAGAAACTCAGCTGGTTAAACAGCGTAAGGTGAACTAAAAACAGAACAATGGAGAAACACAGCTGGTGAAACAGTGTAAGGTGATGTTAAAACTCAATGATCAAGAAACTCAACTTGATGAACAGTGTAAGGTGAAGTTAAACCACCACGATGGAGAAACTAGGCTGGTTAAACACTGTAAAGTGAAGTTAAAACGCTACAATGGAGATACTGCTGGTTAAACAGTGTAAGGTGAAGTTAAAACACAAGAATGTTGAAACTACTGGTTAAAGAGTGTAAGATCAAGTTAAAACACGACGAAGGAGAAACTCAGCTGGATAAACAGTGTAAGGAGAAGTTAAAACAATGATAGAGAAACTCAGCTGGTGAAACAGTGTAAGGTGAATTTAAAACACCACGATGGAGAAACTCAGCTGGTTAAAGAGTGTAAGGTGAAGTTAAAACACGACGAAGGAGAAACTCAGCTGGTTAAACAGTGTAAGGAGAAGGTAAAACACAACTATGGAGAAACCCAGCTGGTTAAACAGTGTAAGTAGAAGTTAAAACAATGATGGAGAAACTCAGCTGGTGAAACAGTGTAAGGTGAATTTAAAACACCACGGTGGAGAAACTCAGCTGGTTGAACGGTGTAAAGTGAAGTTAAAATGCAACGATGGAGTAACTCATCTGGTTAAAGAGTGTAAGGTGAAGTTAAAACACAATGATGGAGGAACACATTTGGTTCAACAGTGTAAAGTGTAGTGAAAACGCAACGATGGAGAAACTCAGCTGGTTAAACAGCGTAAGGTGAACTAAAAACAGAACAATGGAGAAACTAAGCTGGTTAAATAGTGTAAGGTGAAGTTAAAACTCAATGATGAAGAAACTCAACTTGATGAACAGTGTAAGGTGAAATTAAACCACCACGATGGAGAAATTAGGCTGGTTAAACACTGTAAAGTGAAGTTAAAACGCTACAATGGAGATACTGCTGGTTAAACAGTGTAAGGTGAAGTTAAAACACCACGATGGCGACACTCAGCTGGTTAAACAGTGTAAGGTGAAGTTAAAGCACATCGTTGGAGAAACTCAGCTGGTTAAACAGTGTAAAGTGAAGTTAAAACTCAATGATGGAGAAACTCAGCTGGTTAAACAGTGTAAAGTGAAGTTAAAACTCAATGATGGAGAAACTCAGCTGGTTAAACAGTGTAAGGTGAAGTTAAAACACAAGAATGTTGAAACTACTGGTTAAAGAGTGTAAGGTCAAGTTAAAACACGACGAAGGAGAAACTCAGCTGGATAAACAGTGTAAGGAGAAGTTAAAACAATGATAGAGAAACTCAGCTGGTGAAACAGTGTAAGGTGAATTTAAAACACCACGATGGAGAAACTCAGCTGGTTGAACGGTGTAAAGTGAAGTTAAAACGCAACGATGGAGAAACTCATCTGGTTAAAGAGTGTAACGTGAAGTTAAAACACAATGATGGAGGAACTCATCTGGTTCAACAGTGTAAAGTGAAGTGAAAACGCCACGATGGAGAAACTCAGCTGGTTAAACAGCGTAAGGTGAACTAAAAACAGAACGATGGAGAAACTAAGCTGGTTAAACAGTGTAAAGTGAAGTTAAAGCACAACATTGGAGAAACTCAGCTGGTTACACAGTGTAAGGTGAAGTTAAAACTCAACGATGGAGAAACTCAGCTTGTTAAACAGTGTAAGTTGAAGTTAAAACATGACGAAGGAGAAACTCAGCTGGTTGAACAGTGTAAGGAGAAATTAAAACACAACTATGGAGAAACTCAGCTGGTTAAACAGTGTAAGGAGAAGTTAAAACACCACGATGGAGACACTCACCTGGTTAAAAAGTGTAAAGTGAAGTTCAAGCACAACGTTGGAGAAACTCAGATGCTTAAACTGTGTAAAGTGAAGTTAAAACTCAATGATGGAGAAACTCAGCTGGTGAAACAGTGTAAAGTGAAGTTAAAACACCACGATGGAGAAACTCAGCTGGTTAAAGAGTGTAAGGTGAAGTTAAAACACGACGAAGGAGAAACTCAGCTGGTTAAACAGTGTAAGGAGAAGGTAAAACACAACTATGGAGAAACCCAGCTGGTTAAACAGTGTAAGTAGAAGTTAAAACAATGATGGAGAAACTCAGCTGGTGAAACAGTGTAAGGTGAATTTAAAACACCACGGTGGAGAAACTCAGCTGGTTGAACGGTGTAAAGTGAAGTTAAAATGCAACGATGGAGTAACTCATCTGGTTAAAGAGTGTAAGGTGAAGTTAAAACACAATGATGGAGGAACACATTTGGTTCAACAGTGTAAAGTGTAGTGAAAACGCAACGATGGAGAAACTCAGCTGGTTAAACAGCGTAAGGTGAACTAAAAACAGAACAATGGAGAAACTAAGCTGGTTAAATAGTGTAAGGTGAATTTAAAACTCAATGATGAAGAAACTCAACTTGATGAACAGTGTAAGGTGAAATTAAACCACCACGATGGAGAAATTAGGCTGGTTAAACACTGTAAAGTGAAGTTAAAACGCTACAATGGAGATACTGCTGGTTAAACAGTGTAAGGTGAAGTTAAAACACCACGATGGCGACACTCAGCTGGTTAAACAGTGTAAGGTGAAGTTAAAGCACATCGTTGGAGAAACTCAGCTGGTTAAACAGTGTAAAGTGAAGTTAAAACTCAATGATGGAGAAACTCAGCTGGTTAAACAGTATAAAGTGAAGTTAAAACTAAATGATGGAGAAAGTCATCTGGTTAAACAGTGTAATGTGAAGTTAAAACACAAGAATGTTGAAACTACTGGTTAAAGAGTGTAAGATCAAGTTAAAACACGACGAAGGAGAAACTCAGCTGGATAAACAGTGTAAGGAGAAGTTAAAACAATGATAGAGAAACTCAGCTGGCGAAACAGTGTAAGGTGAATTTAAAACACCACGATGGAGAAACTCAGCTGGTTGAACGGTGTAAAGTGAAGTTAAAACGCAACGATGGAGAAACTGATCTGGTTAAAGAGTGTAAGGTGAAGTTAAAACACAATGATGGAGGAACTCATCTGGTTCAACAGTGTAAAGTGAAGTGAAAACGCAACGATGGAGAAACTCAGCTGGTTAAACAGCGTAAGGTGAACTAAAAACAGAACGATGGAGAAACTAAGCTGGTTAAACAGTGTAAAGTGAAGTTAAAACACCACGATGGAGAAACTCAGCTGTTTAAACAGTGTAAGGTGAATTTGAAACACGACTATGGAGAAATTCAGCTGGTTAAACAGTGTAAGGTGATGTTAAAACACAACGATGGAGTAACTCAGCTGGTTAAACAGTGTAAGGAGTAGTTAAAACACCACAATGGAGTAACTCAGCTGGTTAAACAGTGTAAAGTGAAGTTAAAGAACAATGTTGGCGAAACTCAGCTGGTTACACAGTGTAAGGTGAAGTTAAAACACAACGATGGAGAAACTCAGCTGGTTAAACAGTGTAAGGTGAAGTAAAAACGCAACGATGGAGAATCTCAGCTGGTTAAACAGTGTAAAGTAAAGTTAAAACACCACGATGGAGAAACTCAGCTGTTTAAACTGTGTAAGGTGTAGTTAAAGCACAACAATGGAGAAACTCAGCTGGGTAAACATTGCAAGGGATTTAAAACACAACGATGGATAAACTCAGCTGGTTAAACAGTGTAAGGTGAAGTTAAACCACTACGATGGAGAAACTCAGCAGGTTAAACAGTGTAAAGAGAAGTTACAACACAACGATGGAGAAACTCAGCTGGTTAAACAGTTTAAGATGAAGTTAAAACACAACGATGGAGAAACTCATCTGGTTAAACAGTGTAAAATGATCTTAAAACGCAACGATGGAGAAACTCATCTGGTTAAACGGTGTAAAATGAACTTAAAACGCAACGATGGAGAAACTCATCTGGTTAAAGAGTGTAAGGTGAAGTTAAAACACAATGATGGAGGAACACATTTGGTTCAACAGTGTAAAGTGTAGTGAAAACGCAACGATGGAGAAACTCAGCTGGTTAAACAGCGTAAGGTGAACTAAAAACAGAACAATGGAGAAACTCAGCTGGTGAAACAGTGTAAGGTGATGTTAAAACTCAATGATCAAGAAACTCAACTTGATGAACAGTGTAAGGTGAAGTTAAACCACCACGATGGAGAAACTAGGCTGGTTAAACACTGTAAAGTGAAGTTAAAACGCTACAATGGAGATACTGCTGGTTAAACAGTGTAAGGAAAAGTTAAAACACCACGATGGAGACACTCAGCTGGTTAAACAGTGTAAGGAGAAGGTAAAACACAACTATGCAGAAACTCAGCTGGTTAAACAGCGTAAGGAGAAGTTAAAACAATGATGGAGAAACTCAGCTGGTGAAACAGTGTAAGGTGAAGTTAAAACACCACGATGGTGACACTCAGCTGGTTAAACAGTGTAAAGTGAAGTTAAAGCACAACGTTGGAGAAACTCAGCTGCTTAAACAGTGTAAAGTGAAGTTCAAACTCAATGATGGAGAAACTCAGCTGGTTAAACAGTGTAAAATGAACTTAAAACGCAACGATGGAGAAACTCAGCTGGTTAAACAGTATAAGGCAAAGTTAAAACACAACGATGGAAAAACTCATCTGGTTAAACAGTGTAAGGTGAAGTTAAAACACAACGATGGAGAAACTCTGCGGGTTAAACTGTGTAAGGTGAAGTTAAAACACAACGATGGAGAAACTCTGCTGGTTAAACTGTGTAAGGTAAAATTAAAACACAACGATGGAGAAACTCTGCTGGTTGTACAGTGTAAAGTAAAGTTAAAATGCAACGATGGAGAAACTCAGCTGGTGAAACAGTGTAAGGTGATGTTAAAACACAACGATGGAGTAACTCAGCTGGTTAAACAGTGTAAAGTGAAGTTAAAGCACAATGTTGGCGAAACTCAGCTGGTTACACAGTGTAAGGTGAAGTTAAAACACAACGATGGAGAAACTCAGCTGGTTAAACAGTGTAAGGTGAAGTAAAAACGCAACGATGGAGAATCTCAGCTGGTTAAACAGTGTAAAGTAAAGTTAAAACACCACGATGGAGAAACTCAGCTGGTTAAACTGTGTAAGGTGTAGTTAAAGCACAACAATGGAGAAACTCAGCTGGGTAAACATTGCAAGGGATTTAAAACACAACGATGGATAAACTCAGCTGGTTAAACAGTGTAAGGTGAAGTTAAACCACTACGATGGAGAAACTCAGCAGGTTAAACAGTGTAAAGAGAAGTTACAACACAACGATGGAGAAACTCAGCTGGTTAAACAGTGTAAGATGAAGTTAAAACACAACGATGGAGAAACTCATCTGGTTAAACAGTGTAAAATGATCTTAAAACGCAACGATGGAGAAACTCATCTGGTTAAACAGTGTAAAATGAACTTAAAACGCAACGATGGAGAAACTCATCTGGTTAAAGAGTGTAAGGTGAAGTTAAAACACAATGATGGAGGAACACATTTGGTTCAACAGTGTAAAGTGTAGTGAAAACGCAACGATGGAGAAACTCAGCTGGTTAAACAGTGTAAGGTGAAGTTAAACCACTACGATGGAGAAACTCAGCAGGTTAAACAGTGTAAAGAGAAGTTACAACACAACGATGGAGAAACTCAGCTGGTTAAACAGTGTAAGATGAAGTTAAAACACAACGATGGAGAAACTCATCTGGTTAAACAGTGTAAAATGATCTTAAAACGCAACGATGGAGAAACTCAGCTGGTTAAACAGTGTAAAATGAACTTAAAACGCAACGATGGAGAAACTCATCTGGTTAAAGAGTGTAAGGTGAAGTTAAAACACAATGATGGAGGAACACATTTGGTTCAACAGTGTAAAGTGTAGTGAAAACGCAACGATGGAGAAACTCAGCTGGTTAAACAGCGTAAGGTGAACTAAAAACAGAACGATGGAGAAACTAAGCTGGTTAAACAGTGTAAAGTGAAGTTAAAGTACAACATTGGAGAAACTCAGCTGGTTACACAGTGTAAGGTGAAGTTAAAACTCAACGATGGAGAAACTCAGCTTGTTAAACAGTGTAAGTTGAAGTTAAAACATGACGAAGGAGAAACTCAGCTGGTTGAACAGTGTAAGGAGAAATTAAAACACAACTATGGAGAAACTCAGCTGGTTAAACAGTGTAAGGAGAAGTTAAAACACCACGATGGAGACACTCACCTGGTTAAAAAGTGTAAAGTGAAGTTCAAGCACAACGTTGGAGAAACTCAGATGCTTAAACTGTGTAAAGTGAAGTTAAAACTCAATGATGGAGAAACTCAGCTGGTGAAACAGTGTAAAGTGAAGTTAAAACACCACGATGGAGAAACTCAGCTGGTTAAAGAGTGTAAGGTGAAGTTAAAAGACGACGAAGTAGAAACTCAGCTGGTTAAACAGTGTAAGGAGAAGGTAAAACACAACTATGGAGAAACCCAGCTGGTTAAACAGTGTAAGTAGAAGTTAAAACAATGATGGAGAAACTCAGCTGGTGAAACAGTGTAAGGTGAATTTAAAACACCACGGTGGAGAAACTCAGCTGGTTGAACGGTGTAAAGTGAAGTTAAAATGCAACGATGGAGTAACTCATCTGGTTAAAGAGTGTAAGGTGAAGTTAAAACACAATGATGGAGGAACACATTTGGTTCAACAGTGTAAAGTGTAGTGAAAACGCAACGATGGAGAAACTCAGCTGGTTAAACAGCGTAAGGTGAACTAAAAACAGAACAATGGAGAAACTAAGCTGGTTAAATAGTGTAAGGTGAAGTTAAAACTCAATGATGAAGAAACTCAACTTGATGAACAGTGTAAGGTGAAATTAAACCACCACGATGGAGAAATTAGGCTGGTTAAACACTGTAAAGTGAAGTTAAAACGCTACAATGGAGATACTGCTGGTTAAACAGTGTAAGGTGAAGTTAAAACACCACGATGGCGACACTCAGCTGGTTAAACAGTGTAAGGTGAAGTTAAAGCACATCGTTGGAGAAACTCAGCTGGTTAAACAGTGTAAAGTGAAGTTAAAACTCAATGATGGAGAAACTCAGCTGGTTAAACAGTGTAAAGTGAAGTTAAAACTCGATGATGGAGAAACTCAGCTGGTTAAACAGTGTAAGGTGAAGTTAAAACACAAGAATGTTGAAACTACTGGTTAAAGAGTGTAAGATCAAGTTAAAACACGACGAAGGAGAAACTCAGCTGGATAAACAGTGTAAGGAGAAGTTAAAACAATGATAGAGAAACTCAGCTGGTGAAACAGTGTAAGGTGAATTTAAAACACCACGATAGAGAAACTCAGCTGGTTGAACGGTGTAAAGTGAAGTTAAAACGCAACGATGGAGAAACTGATCTGGTTAAAGAGTGTAAGGTGAAGTTAAAACACAATGATGGAGGAACTCATCTGGTTCAACAGTGTAAAGTGAAGTGAAAACGCAACGATGGAGAAACTCAGCTGGTTAAACAGCGTAAGGTGAACTAAAAACAGAACGATGGAGAAACTAAGCTGGTTAAACAGTGTAAAGTGAAGTTAAAACACCACGATGGAGAAACTCAGCTGTTTAAACAGTGTAAGGTGAATTTGAAACACGACGAAGGAGAAACTCAGCTGTTTAAACAGTGTAAGGAGAAGTTAAAACACAACTATGGAGAAATTCAGCTGGTTAAACAGTGTAAGGAGTAGTTAAAACACCACAATGGAGTAACTCAGCTGGTTAAACAGTGTAAAGTGAAGTTAAAGCACAATGTTGGCGAAACTCAGCTGGTTACACAGTGTAAGGTGAAGTTAAAACACAACGATGGAGAAACTCAGCTGGTTAAACAGTGTAAGGTGAAGTAAAAACGCAACGATGGAGAATCTCAGCTGGTTAAACAGTGTAAAGTAAAGTTAAAACACCACGATGGAGAAACTCAGCTGGTTAAACTGTGTAAGGTGTAGTTAAAGGACAACAATGGAGAAACTCAGCTGGGTAAACATTGCAAGGGATTTAAAACACAACGATGGATAAACTCAGCTGGTTAAACAGTGTAAGGTGAAGTTAAACCACTACGATGGAGAAACTCAGCAGGTTAAACAGTGTAAAGAGAAGTTACAACACAACGATGGAGAAACTCAGCTGGTTAAACAGTGTAAGATGAAGTTAAAACACAACGATGGAGAAACTCATCTGGTTAAACAGTGTAAAATGATCTTAAAACGCAACGATGGAGAAACTCAGCTGGTTAAACAGTGTAAAATGAACTTAAAACGCAACGATGGAGAAACTCATCTGGTTAAAGAGTGTAAGGTGAAGTTAAAACACAATGATGGAGGAACACATTTGGTTCAACAGTGTAAAGTGTAGTGAAAACGCAACGATGGAGAAACTCAGCTGGTTAAACAGCGTAAGGTGAACTAAAAACAGAACGATGGAGAAACTAAGCTGGTTAAACAGTGTAAAGTGAAGTTAAAGTACAACATTGGAGAAACTCAGCTGGTTACACAGTGTAAGGTGAAGTTAAAACTCAACGATGGAGAAACTCAGCTTGTTAAACAGTGTAAGTTGAAGTTAAAACATGACGAAGGAGAAACTCAGCTGGTTGATCAGTGTAAGGAGAAATTAAAACACAACTATGGAGAAACTCAGCTGGTTAAACAGTGTAAGGAGAAGTTAAAACACCACGATGGAGACACTCACCTGGTTAAAAAGTGTAAAGTGAAGTTCAAGCACAACGTTGGAGAAACTCAGATGCTTAAACTGTGTAAAGTGAAGTTAAAACTCAATGATGGAGAAACTCAGCTGGTGAAACAGTGTAAAGTGAAGTTAAAACACCACGATGGAGAAACTCAGCTGGTTAAAGAGTGTAAGGTGAAGTTAAAAGACGACGAAGTAGAAACTCAGCTGGTTAAACAGTGTAAGGAGAAGGTAAAACACAACTATGGAGAAACCCAGCTGGTTAAACAGTGTAAGTAGAAGTTAAAACAATGATGGAGAAACTCAGCTGGTGAAACAGTGTAAGGTGAATTTAAAACACCACGGTGGAGAAACTCAGCTGGTTGAACGGTGTAAAGTGAAGTTAAAATGCAACGATGGAGTAACTCATCTGGTTAAAGAGTGTAAGGTGAAGTTAAAACACAATGATGGAGGAACACATTTGGTTCAACAGTGTAAAGTGTAGTGAAAACGCAACGATGGAGAAACTCAGCTGGTTAAACAGCGTAAGGTGAACTAAAAACAGAACAATGGAGAAACTAAGCTGGTTAAATAGTGTAAGGTGAAGTTAAAACTCAATGATGAAGAAACTCAACTTGATGAACAGTGTAAGGTGAAATTAAACCACCACGATGGAGAAATTAGGCTGGTTAAACACTGTAAAGTGAAGTTAAAACGCTACAATGGAGATACTGCTGGTTAAACAGTGTAAGGTGAAGTTAAAACACCACGATGGCGACACTCAGCTGGTTAAACAGTGTAAGGTGAAGTTAAAGCACATCGTTGGAGAAACTCAGCTGGTTAAACAGTGTAAAGTGAAGTTAAAACTCAATGATGGAGAAACTCAGCTGGTTAAACAGTGTAAAGTGAAGTTAAAACTCGATGATGGAGAAACTCAGCTGGTTAAACAGTGTAAGGTGAAGTTAAAACACAAGAATGTTGAAACTACTGGTTAAAGAGTGTAAGATCAAGTTAAAACACGACGAAGGAGAAACTCAGCTGGATAAACAGTGTAAGGAGAAGTTAAAACAATGATAGAGAAACTCAGCTGGTGAAACAGTGTAAGGTGAATTTAAAACACCACGATAGAGAAACTCAGCTGGTTGAACGGTGTAAAGTGAAGTTAAAACGCAACGATGGAGAAACTGATCTGGTTAAAGAGTGTAAGGTGAAGTTAAAACACAATGATGGAGGAACTCATCTGGTTCAACAGTGTAAAGTGAAGTGAAAACGCAACGATGGAGAAACTCAGCTGGTTAAACAGCGTAAGGTGAACTAAAAACAGAACGATGGAGAAACTAAGCTGGTTAAACAGTGTAAAGTGAAGTTAAAACACCACGATGGAGAAACTCAGCTGTTTAAACAGTGTAAGGTGAATTTGAAACACGACGAAGGAGAAACTCAGCTGTTTAAACAGTGTAAGGAGAAGTTAAAACACAACTATGGAGAAATTCAGCTGGTTAAACAGTGTAAGGAGTAGTTAAAACACCACAATGGAGTAACTCAGCTGGTTAAACAGTGTAAAGTGAAGTTAAAGCACAAAGTTGGCGAAACTCAGCTGGTTACACAGTGTAAGGTGAAGTTAAAACACAACGATGGAGAAACTCAGCTGGTTAAACAGTGTAAGGTGAAGTAAAAACGCAACGATGGAGAATCTCAGCTGGTTAAACAGTGTAAAGTAAAGTTAAAACACCACGATGGAGAAACTCAGCTGGTTAAACTGTGTAAGGTGTAGTTAAAGGACAACAATGGAGAAACTCAGCTGGGTAAACATTGCAAGGGATTTAAAACACAACGATGGATAAACTCAGCTGGTTAAACAGTGTAAGGTGAAGTTAAACCACTACGATGGAGAAACTCAGCAGGTTAAACAGTGTAAAGAGAAGTTACAACACAACGATGGAGAAACTCAGCTGGTTAAACAGTGTAAGATGAAGTTAAAACACAACGATGGAGAAACTCATCTGGTTAAACAGTGTAAAATGATCTTAAAACGCAACGATGGAGAAACTCATCTGGTTAAACGGTGTAAAATGAACTTAAAACGCAACGATGGAGAAACTCATCTGGTTAAAGAGTGTAAGGTGAAGTTAAAACACAATGATGGAGGAACACATTTGGTTCAACAGTGTAAAGTGTAGTGAAAACGCAACGATGGAGAAACTCAGCTGGTTAAACAGCGTAAGGTGAACTAAAAACAGAACAATGGAGAAACTCAGCTGGTGAAACAGTGTAAGGTGATGTTAAAACTCAATGATCAAGAAACTCAACTTGATGAACAGTGTAAGGTGAAGTTAAACCACCACGATGGAGAAACTAGGCTGGTTAAACACTGTAAAGTGAAGTTAAAACGCTACAATGGAGATACTGCTGGTTAAACAGTGTAAGGAAAAGTTAAAACACCACGATGGAGACACTCAGCTGGTTAAAAAGTGTAAGGAGAAGGTAAAACACAACTATGCAGAAACTCAGCTGGTTAAACAGTGTAAGGAGAAGTTAAAACAATGATGGAGAAACTCAGCTGGTGAAACAGTGTAAGGTGAAGTTAAAACACCACGATGGAGACACTCAGCTGGTTAAACAGTGTAAAGTGAAGTTAAAGCACAACGTTGGAGAAACTCAGCTGCTTAAACAGTGTAAAGTGAAGTTCAAACTCAATGATGGAGAAACTCAGCTGGTTAAACAGTGTAAAATGAACTTAAAACGCAACGATGGAGAAACTCAGCTGGTTAAACAGTATAAGGCAAAGTTAAAACACAACGATGGAAAAACTCATCTGGTTAAACAGTGTAAGGTGAAGTTAAAACACAACGATGGAGAAACTCTGCGGGTTAAACTGTGTAAGGTGAAGTTAAAACACAACGATGGAGAAACTCTGCTGGTTAAACTGTGTAAGGTAAAATTAAAACACAACGATGGAGAAACTCTGCTGGTTGTACAGTGTAAAGTAAAGTTAAAATGCAACGATGGAGAAACTCAGCTGGTGAAACAGTGTAAGGTGATGTTAAAACACAACGATGGAGAAACTCAGCTCGTTAAACACTGTAATGTGAAGTAAAAATGCAATGATGGAGAATCTCAGCTGGTTAAACAGTGTAAAGTGAAGTTAAAACACCACGATGGAGAAACTCAGCTGGTTGAACGGTGTAAAGTGATGTTAAAACGCAACTATGGAGAAACTCAGCAGGTTAAACAGTGTAAAGAGAAGTTACAACACAACGATGGAGAAACTCAGCTGGTTAAACAGTGTAAGATGAAGTTAAAATACAACGATGGAGAAACTCATCTGGTTAAACAGTGTAAAATGATCTTAAAACGCAACGATGGAGAAACTCATCTGGTTAAACGGTGTAAAATGAACTTAAAACGCAACGATGGAGAAACTCATCTGGTTAAAGAGTGTAAGGTGAAGTTAAAACACAATGATGGAGGAACACATTTGGTTCAACAGTGTAAAGTGTAGTGAAAATGCAACGATGGAGAAACTCAGCTGGTTAAACAGCGTAAGGTGAACTAAAAACAGAACAATGGAGAAACTCAGCTGGTGAAACAGTGTAAGGTGATGTTAAAACTCAATGATCAAGAAACTCAACTTGATGAACAGTGTAAGGTGAAGTTAAACCACCACGATGGAGAAACTAGGCTGGTTAAACACTGTAAAGTGAAGTTAAAACGCTACAATGGAGATACTGCTGGTTAAACAGTGTAAGGTGAAGTTAAAACACAAGAATGTTGAAACTACTGGTTAAAGAGTGTAAGATCAAGTTAAAACACGACGAAGGAGAAACTCAGCTGGATAAACAGTGTAAGGAGAAGTTAAAACAATGATAGAGAAACTCAGCTGGTGAAACAGTGTAAGGTGAATTTAAAACACCACGATGGAGAAACTCAGCTGGTTAAAGAGTGTAAGGTGAAGTTAAAACACGACGAAGGAGAAACTCAGCTGGTTAAACAGTGTAAGGAGAAGGTAAAACACAACTATGGAGAAACCCAGCTGGTTAAACAGTGTAAGTAGAAGTTAAAACAATGATGGAGAAACTCAGCTGGTGAAACAGTGTAAGGTGAATTTAAAACACCACGGTGGAGAAACTCAGCTGGTTGAACGGTGTAAAGTGAAGTTAAAATGCAACGATGGAGTAACTCATCTGGTTAAAGAGTGTAAGGTGAAGTTAAAACACAATGATGGAGGAACACATTTGGTTCAACAGTGTAAAGTGTAGTGAAAACGCAACGATGGAGAAACTCAGCTGGTTAAACAGCGTAAGGTGAACTAAAAACAGAACAATGGAGAAACTAAGCTGGTTAAATAGTGTAAGGTGAAGTTAAAACTCAATGATGAAGAAACTCAACTTGATGAACAGTGTAAGGTGAAATTAAACCACCACGATGGAGAAATTAGGCTGGTTAAACACTGTAAAGTGAAGTTAAAACGCTACAATGGAGATACTGCTGGTTAAACAGTGTAAGGTGAAGTTAAAACACCACGATGGCGACACTCAGCTGGTTAAACAGTGTAAGGTGAAGTTAAAGCACATCGTTGGAGAAACTCAGCTGGTTAAACAGTGTAAAGTGAAGTTAAAACTCAATGATGGAGAAACTCAGCTGGTTAAACAGTGTAAAGTGAAGTTAAAACTCAATGATGGAGAAACTCAGCTGGTTAAACAGTGTAAGGTGAAGTTAAAACACAGGAATGTTGAAACTACTGGTTAAAGAGTGTAAGGTCAAGTTAAAACACGACGAAGGAGAAACTCAGCTGGATAAACAGTGTAAGGAGAAGTTAAAACAATGATAGAGAAACTCAGCTGGTGAAACAGTGTAAGGTGAATTTAAAACACCACGATGGAGAAACTCAGCTGGTTGAACGGTGTAAAGTGAAGTTAAAACGCAACGATGGAGAAACTCATCTGGTTAAAGAGTGTAACGTGAAGTTAAAACACAATGATGGAGGAACTCATCTGGTTCAACAGTGTAAAGTGAAGTGAAAACGCCACGATGGAGAAACTCAGCTGGTTAAACAGCGTAAGGTGAACTAAAAACAGAACGATGGAGAAACTAAGCTGGTTAAACAGTGTAAAGTGAAGTTAAAGCACAACATTGGAGAAACTCAGCTGGTTCCACAGTGTAAGGTGAAGTTAAAACTCAACGATGGAGAAACTCAGCTTGTTAAACAGTGTAAGTTGAAGTTAAAACATGACGAAGGAGAAACTCAGCTGGTTGAACAGTGTAAGGAGAAATTAAAACACAACTATGGAGAAACTCAGCTGGTTAAACAGTGTAAGGAGAAGTTAAAACACCACGATGGAGACACTCACCTGGTTAAAAAGTGTAAAGTGAAGATCAAGCACAACGTTGGAGAAACTCAGATGCTTAAACTGTGTAAAGTGAAGTTAAAACTCAATGATGGAGAAACTCAGCTGGTGAAACAGTGTAAAGTGAAGTTAAAACACCACGATGGAGAAACTCAGCTGGTTAAAGAGTGTAAGGTGAAGTTAAAACACGACGAAGGAGAAACTCAGCTGGTTAAACAGTGTAAGGAGAAGGTAAAACACAACTATGGAGAAACCCAGCTGGTTAAACAGTGTAAGTAGAAGTTAAAACAATGATGGAGAAACTCAGCTGGTGAAACAGTGTAAGGTGAATTTAAAACACCACGGTGGAGAAACTCAGCTGGTTGAACGGTGTAAAGTGAAGTTAAAATGCAACGATGGAGTAACTCATCTGGTTAAAGAGTGTAAGGTGAAGTTAAAACACAATGATGGAGGAACGCATTTGGTTCAACAGTGTAAAGTGTAGTGAAAACGCAACGATGGAGAAACTCAGCTGGTTAAACAGCGTAAGGTGAACTAAAAACAGAACAATGGAGAAACTAAGCTGGTTAAATAGTGTAAGGTGAAGTTAAAACTCAATGATGAAGAAACTCAACTTGATGAACAGTGTAAGGTGAAATTAAACCACCACGATGGAGAAATTAGGCTGGTTAAACACTGTAAAGTGAAGTTAAAACGCTACAATGGAGATACTGCTGGTTAAACAGTGTAAGGTGAAGTTAAAACACCACGATGGCGACACTCAGCTGGTTAAACAGTGTAAGGTGAAGTTAAAGCACATCGTTGGAGAAACTCAGCTGGTTAAACAGTGTAAAGTGAAGTTAAAACTCAATGATGGAGAAACTCAGCTGGTTAAACAGTGTAAAGTGAAGTTAAAACTAAATGATGGAGAAAGTCATCTGGTTAAACAGTGTAATGTGAAGTTAAAACACAAGAATGTTGAAACTACTGGTTAAAGAGTGTAAGATCAAGTTAAAACACGACGAAGGAGAAACTCAGCTGGATAAACAGTGTAAGGAGAAGTTAAAACAATGATAGAGAAACTCAGCTGGTGAAACAGTGTAAGGTGAATTTAAAACACCACGATGGAGAAACTCAGCTGGTTGAACGGTGTAAAGTGAAGTTAAAACGCAACGATGGAGAAACTGATCTGGTTAAAGAGTGTAAGGTGAAGTTAAAACACAATGATGGAGGAACTCATCTGGTTCAACAGTGTAAAGTGAAGTGAAAACGCAACGATGGAGAAACTCAGCTGGTTAAACAGCGTAAGGTGAACTAAAAACAGAACGATGGAGAAACTAAGCTGGTTAAACAGTGTAAAGTGAAGTTAAAACACCACGATGGAGAAACTCAGCTGTTTAAACAGTGTAAGGTGAATTTGAAACACGACGAAGGAGAAACTCAGCTGTTTAAACAGTGTAAGGAGAAGTTAAAACACAACTATGGAGAAATTCAGCTGGTTAAACAGTGTAAGGAGTAGTTAAAACACCACAATGGAGTAACTCAGCTGGTTAAACAGTGTAAAGTGAAGTTAAAGCACAATGTTGGCGAAACTCAGCTGGTTACACAGTGTAAGGTGAAGTTAAAACACAACGATGGAGAAACTCAGCTGGTTAAACAGTGTAAGGTGAAGTAAAAACGCAACGATGGAGAATCTCAGCTGGTTAAACAGTGTAAAGTTAAGTTAAAACACCACGATGGAGAAACTCAGCTGGTTAAACTGTGTAAGGTGTAGTTAAAGCACAACAATGGAGAAACTCAGCTGGGTAAACATTGCAAGGGATTTAAAACACAACGATGGATAAACTCAGCTGGTTAAACAGTGTAAGGTGAAGTTAAACCACTACGATGGAGAAACTCAGCAGGTTAAACAGTGTAAGATGAAGTTAAAACACAACTATGGACGAACCCAGCTGGTTAAACAGTGTAAGTAGAAGTTAAAACAATGATGGAGAAACTCAGCTGGTGAAACAGTGTAAGGTGAATTTAAAACACCACGGTGGAGAAACTCAGCTGGTTGAACGGTGTAAAGTGAAGTTAAAACGCAACGATGGAGAAACTCATCTGGTTAAAGAGTGTAACGTGAAGTTAAAACACAATGATGGAGGAACTCATCTGGTTCAACAGTGTAAAGTGAAGTGAAAATGCCACGATGGAGAAACTCAGCTGGTTAAACAGCGTAAGGTGAACTAAAAACAGAACGATGGAGAAACTAAGCTGGTTAAACAGTGTAAAGTGAAGTTAAAGCACAACATTGGAGAAACTCAGCTGGTTACACAGTGTAAGGTGAAGTTAAAACTCAACGATGGAGAAACTCAGCTTGTTAAACAGTTTAAGTTGAAGTTAAAACATGACGAAGGAGAAACTCAGCTGGTTGAACAGGGTAAGGAGAAATTAAAACACAACTATGGAGAAACTCAGTTGGTTAAACAGTGTAAGGAGAAGTTAAAACACCACGATGGAGACACTCAGCTGGTTAAAAAGTGTAAAGTGAAGTTCAAGCACAACGTTGGAGAAACTCAGATGCTTAAACAGTGTAAAGTGAAGTTAAAACTCAATGATGGAGAAACTCAGCTGGTGAAACAGTGTAAAGTGAAGTTAAAACACCACGATGGAGAAACTCAGCTGGTTAAAGAGTGTAAGGTGAAGTTAAAACACGACGAAGGAGAAACTCAGCTGGTTAAACAGTGTAAGGAGAAGGTAAAACACAACTATGGAGAAACCCAGCTGGTTAAACAGTGTAAGTAGAAGTTAAAACAATGATGGAGAAACTCAGCTGGTGAAACAGTGTAAGGTGAATTTAAAACACCACGGTGGAGAAACTCAGCTGGTTGAACGGTGTAAAGTGAAGTTAAAATGCAACGATGGAGTAACTCATCTGGTTAAAGAGTGTAAGGTGAAGTTAAAACACAATGATGGAGGAACACATTTGGTTCAACAGTGTAAAGTGTAGTGAAAACGCAACGATGGAGAAACTCAGCTGGTTAAACAGCGTAAGGTGAACTAAAAACAGAACAATGGAGAAACTAAGCTGGTTAAATAGTGTAAGGTGAAGTTAAAACTCAATGATGAAGAAACTCAACTTGATGAACAGTGTAAGGTGAAATTAAACCACCACGATGGAGAAATTAGGCTGGTTAAACACTGTAAAGTGAAGTTAAAACGCTACAATGGAGATACTGCTGGTTAAACAGTGTAAGGTGAAGTTAAAACACCACGATGGCGACACTCAGCTGGTTAAACAGTGTAAGGTGAAGTTAAAGCACATCGTTGGAGAAACTCAGCTGGTTAAACAGTGTAAAGTGAAGTTAAAACTCAATGATGGAGAAACTCAGCTGGTTAAACAGTGTAAAGTGAAGTTAAAACTCAATGATGGAGAAACTCAGCTGGTTAAACAGTGTAAGGTGAAGTTAAAACACAAGAATGTTGAAATTACTGGTTAAAGAGTGTAAGATCAAGTTAAAACACGACGAAGGAGAAACTCAGCTGGATAAACAGTGTAAGGAGAAGTTAAAACAATGATAGAGAAACTCAGCTGGTGAAACAGTGTAAGGTGAATTTAAAACACCACGCTGGAGAAACTCAGCTGGTTGAACGGTGTAAAGTGAAGTTAAAACGCAACGATGGAGAAACTGATCTGGTTAAAGAGTGTAAGGTGAAGTTAAAACACAATGATGGAGGAACTCATCTGGTTCAACAGTGTAAAGTGAAGTGAAAACGCAACGATGGAGAAACTCAGCTGGTTAAACAGCGTAAGGTGAACTAAAAACAGAACGATGGAGAAACTAAGCTGGTTAAACAGTGTAAAGTGAAGTTAAAACACCACGATGGAGAAACTCAGCTGTTTAAACAGTGTAAGGTGAAGTTGAAACACGACGAAGGAGAAACTCAGCTGTTTAAACAGTGTAAGGAGAAGTTAAAACACAACTATGGAGAAATTCAGCTGGTTAAACAGTGTAAGGAGTAGTTAAAACACCACAATGGAGTAACTCAGCTGGTTAAACAGTGTAAAGTGAAGTTAAAGCACAATGTTGGCGAAACTCAGCTGGTTACACAGTGTAAGGTGAAGTTAAAACACAACGATGGAGAAACTCAGCTGGTTAAACAGTGTAAGGTGAAGTAAAAACGCAACGATGGAGAATCTCAGCTGGTTAAACAGTGTAAAGTGAAGTTAAAACACCACGATGGAGAAACTCAGCTGGTTAAACTGTGTAAGGTGTAGTTAAAGCACAACAATGGAGAAACTCAGCTGGGTAAACATTGCAAGGGATTTAAAACACAACGATGGATAAGCTCAGATGGTTAAACAGTGTAAGGTGAAGTTAAACCACTACGATGGAGAAACTCAGCAGGTTAAACAGTGTAAAGAGAAGTTACAACACAACGATGGAGAAACTCAGCTGGTTAAACAGTGTAAGATGAAGTTAAAACACAACGATGGAGAAACTCATCTGGTTAAACAGTGTAAAATGATCTTAAAACGCAACGATGGAGAAACTCATCTGGTTAAACGGTGTAAAATGAACTTAAAACGCAACGATGGAGAAACTCAGCTTGTTAAACAGTATAAGGCGAAGTTAAAACACAACGATGGAGGAACTCATCTGGTTAAACATTGTAAAATGAACTTAAAACACAACGATGGAGAAGATGATCTGGTTAAACAGTGTAAAATGAACTAAAAACGCAACAATGGAGAAACTCAGCTTGTTAAACAGTATAAGGCGAAGTTAAAACACAACGATGGAAAAACTCATCTGGTTAAACAGTGTAAAGTCAAGTTAAAACACAACGATGGAGAAACTCAGCTGGTTAAACTGTGTAAGGTGAAGTTAAAACACAACGATGGAGAAACTCTGCTGGTTGTACAGTGTAAAGTGAAGTTCAAATGCAACGATGGAGAAACTCAGCTGGTGAAACAATGTAAGGTGATGTTAAAACACAATGATGAAGAAACTCAACTTGATGAACAGTGTAAGGTGAAGTTAAACCACCACGATGGAGAAACTAGGCTGGTTAAACACTGTAAAGTGAAGTTAAAACGCTACAATGGAGATACTGCTGGTTAAACAGTGTAAGGTGAAGTTAAAACACCACGATGGGGACACTCAGCTGGTTAAACAGTGTAAGGAGAAGGTAAAACACAACTATAGAGAAACTCAGCTGGTTAAACAGTGTAAGGAGAAGTTAAAACACTGATGGAGAAACTCAGCTGGTGAAACAGTGTAAGGTGAATTTAAAACACCACGATGGAGAAACTCAGCTGGGTGAACGGTGTAAAGTGAAGTTAAAACGCAACGATGGTGTAACTCATCTGGTTAAAGAGTGTAAGGTGAAGTTAAAAGACAATGATGGAGGAACACATTTGGTTCATCAGTGTAAAGTGTAGTGAAAACGCAACGATGGAGAAACTCAGCTGGTTAAACAGCGTAAGGTGAACTAAAAACTGAATGATGGAGAAACTAAGCTGGTTAAACAGTGTAAGGTGAAGTTAAACCACCACGATGGAGAAACTAGGCTGGTTAAACACTGTAAAGTGAAGTTAAAACGCTACAATGGAGATACTGCTGGTTAAACAGTGTAAGGTGAAGTTAAAACACCACGATGGAGACACTCAGCTGGTTAAACAGTGTAAGGAGAAGGTAAAACACAACTATGGAGAAACTCAGCTAGTTAAACAGTGTAAGGAGAAGTTAAAACAATGATGGAGAAACTCAGCTGGTGAAACAGTGTAAGGTGAAGTTAAAACACCACGATGGAGACACTCAGCTGGTTAAACAGTGTAAAGTGAAGTTAAAGCACAACGTTGGAGAAACTCAGCTGCTTAAACAGTGTAAAGTGAAGTTCAAACTCAATGATGGAGAAACTCAGCTGGTTAAACAGTGTAAAATGAACTTAAAACGCAACGATGGAGAAACTCAGCTGGTTAAACAGTATAAGGCAAAGTTAAAACACAACGATGGAAAAACTCATCTGGTTAAACAGTGTAAGGTGAAGTTAAAACACAACGATGGAGAAACTCTGCGGGTTAAACTGTGTAAGGTGAAGTTAAAACACAACGATGGAGATACTCTGCTGGTTAAACTGTGTAAGGTAAAATTAAAACACAACGATGGAGAAACTCTGCTGGTTGTACAGTGTAAAGTAAAGTTAAAATGCAACGATGGAGAAACTCAGCTGGTGAAACAGTGTAAGGTGATGTTAAAACACAACGATGGAGTAACTCAGCTGGTTAAACAGTGTAAAGTGAAGTTAAAGCACAATGTTGGCGAAACTCAGCTGGTTACACAGTGTAAGGTGAAGTTAAAACACAACGATGGAGAAACTCAGCTGGTTAAACAGTGTAAGGTGAAGTAAAAACGCAACGATGGAGAATCTCAGCTGGTTAAACAGTGTAAAGTAAAGTTAAAACACCACGATGGAGAAACTCAGCTGGTTAAACTGTGTAAGGTGTAGTTAAAGCACAACAATGGAGAAACTCAGCTGGGTAAACATTGCAAGGGATTTAAAACACAACGATGGATAAACTCAGCTGGTTAAACAGTGTAAGGTGAAGTTAAACCACTACGATGGAGAAACTCAGCAGGTTAAACAGTGTAAAGAGAAGTTACAACACAACGATGGAGAAACTCAGCTGGTTAAACAGTGTAAGATGAAGTTAAAACACAACGATGGAGAAACTCATCTGGTTAAACAGTGTAAAATGATCTTAAAACGCAACGATGGAGAAACTCATCTGGTTAAACAGTGTAAAATGAACTTAAAACGCAACGATGGAGAAACTCATCTGGTTAAAGAGTGTAAGGTGAAGTTAAAACACAATGATGGAGGAACACATTTGGTTCAACAGTGTAAAGTGTAGTGAAAACGCAACGATGGAGAAACTCAGCTGGTTAAACAGTGTAAGGTGAAGTTAAACCACTACGATGGAGAAACTCAGCAGGTTAAACAGTGTAAAGAGAAGTTACAACACAACGATGGAGAAACTCAGCTGGTTAAACAGTGTAAGATGAAGTTAAAACACAACGATGGAGAAACTCATCTGGTTAAACAGTGTAAAATGATCTTAAAACGCAACGATGGAGAAACTCAGCTGGTTAAACAGTGTAAAATGAACTTAAAACGCAACGATGGAGAAACTCATCTGGTTAAAGAGTGTAAGGTGAAGTTAAAACACAATGATGGAGGAACACATTTGGTTCAACAGTGTAAAGTGTAGTGAAAACGCAACGATGGAGAAACTCAGCTGGTTAAACAGCGTAAGGTGAACTAAAAACAGAACGATGGAGAAACTAAGCTGGTTAAACAGTGTAAAGTGAAGTTAAAGTACAACATTGGAGAAACTCAGCTGGTTACACAGTGTAAGGTGAAGTTAAAACTCAACGATGGAGAAACTCAGCTTGTTAAACAGTGTAAGTTGAAGTTAAAACATGACGAAGGAGAAACTCAGCTGGTTGAACAGTGTAAGGAGAAATTAAAACACAACTATGGAGAAACTCAGCTGGTTAAACAGTGTAAGGAGAAGTTAAAACACCACGATGGAGACACTCACCTGGTTAAAAAATGTAAAGTGAAGTTCAAGCACAACGTTGGAGAAACTCAGATGCTTAAACTGTGTAAAGTGAAGTTAAAACTCAATGATGGAGAAACTCAGCTGGTGAAACAGTGTAAAGTGAAGTTAAAACACCACGATGGAGAAACTCAGCTGGTTAAAGAGTGTAAGGTGAAGTTAAAAGACGACGAAGGAGAAACTCAGCTGGTTAAACAGTGTAAGGAGAAGGTAAAACACAACTATGGAGAAACCCAGCTGGTTAAACAGTGTAAGTAGAAGTTAAAACAATGATGGAGAAACTCAGCTGGTGAAACAGTGTAAGGTGAATTTAAAACACCACGGTGGAGAAACTCAGCTGGTTGAACGGTGTAAAGTGAAGTTAAAATGCAACGATGGAGTAACTCATCTGGTTAAAGAGTGTAAGGTGAAGTTAAAACACAATGATGGAGGAACACATTTGGTTCAACAGTGTAAAGTGTAGTGAAAACGCAACGATGGAGAAACTCAGCTGGTTAAACAGCGTAAGGTGAACTAAAAACAGAACAATGGAGAAACTAAGCTGGTTAAATAGTGTAAGGTGAAGTTAAAACTCAATGATGAAGAAACTCAACTTGATGAACAGTGTAAGGTGAAATTAAACCACCACGATGGAGAAATTAGGCTGGTTAAACACTGTAAAGTGAAGTTAAAACGCTACAATGGAGATACTGCTGGTTAAACAGTGTAAGGTGAAGTTAAAACACCACGATGGCGACACTCAGCTGGTTAAACAGTGTAAGGTGAAGTTAAAGCACATCGTTGGAGAAACTCAGCTGGTTAAACAGTGTAAAGTGAAGTTAAAACTCAATGATGGAGAAACTCAGCTGGTTAAACAGTGTAAAGTGAAGTTAAAACTCGATGATGGAGAAACTCAGCTGGTTAAACAGTGTAAGGTGAAGTTAAAACACAAGAATGTTGAAACTACTGGTTAAAGAGTGTAAGATCAAGTTAAAACACGACGAAGGAGAAACTCAGCTGGATAAACAGTGTAAGGAGAAGTTAAAACAATGATAGAGAAACTCAGCTGGTGAAACAGTGTAAGGTGAATTTAAAACACCACGATAGAGAAACTCAGCTGGTTGAACGGTGTAAAGTGAAGTTAAAACGCAACGATGGAGAAACTGATCTGGTTAAAGAGTGTAAGGTGAATTTAAAACACAATGATGGAGGAACTCATCTGGTTCAACAGTGTAAAGTGAAGTGAAAACGCAACGATGGAGAAACTCAGCTGGTTAAACAGCGTAAGGTGAACTAAAAACAGAACGATGGAGAAACTAAGCTGGTTAAACAGTGTAAAGTGAAGTTAAAACACCACGATGGAGAAACTCAGCTGTTTAAACAGTGTAAGGTGAATTTGAAACACGACGAAGGAGAAACTCAGCTGTTTAAACAGTGTAAGGAGAAGTTAAAACACAACTATGGAGAAATTCAGCTGGTTAAACAGTGTAAGGAGTAGTTAAAACACCACAATGGAGTAACTCAGCTGGTTAAACAGTGTAAAGTGAAGTTAAAGCACAATGTTGGCGAAACTCAGCTGGTTACACAGTGTAAGGTAAAGTTAAAACACAACGATGGAGAAACTCAGCTGGTTAAACAGTGTAAGGTGAAGTAAAAACGCAACGATGGAGAATCTCAGCTGGTTAAACAGTGTAAAGTTAAGTTAAAACACCACGATGGAGAAACTCAGCTGGTTAAACTGTGTAAGGTGTAGTTAAAGCACAACAATGGAGAAACTCAGCTGGGTAAACATTGCAAGGGATTTAAAACACAACGATGGATAAACTCAGCTGGTTAAACAGTGTAAGGTGAAGTTAAACCACTACGATGGAGAAACTCAGCAGGTTAAACAGTGTAAAGAGAAGTTACAACACAACGATGGAGATACTCAGCTGGTTAAACAGTGTAAGATGAAGTTAAAACACAACGATGGAGAAACTCATCTGGTTAAACAGTGTAAAATGATCTTAAAACGCAACGATGGAGAAACTCATCTGGTTAAACGGTGTAAAATGAACTTAAAACGCAACGATGGAGAAACTCATCTGGTTAAAGAGTGTAAGGTGAAGTTAAAACACAATGATGGAGGAACACATTTGGTTCAACAGTGTAAAGTGTAGTGAAAACGCAACGATGGAGAAACTCAGCTGGTTAAACAGCGTAAGGTGAACTAAAAACAGAACAATGGAGAAACTCAGCTGGTGAAACAGTGTAAGGTGATGTTAAAACTCAATGATCAAGAAACTCAACTTGATGAACAGTGTAAGGTGAAGTTAAACCACCACGATGGAGAAACTAGACTGGTTAAACACTGTAAAGTGAAGTTAAAACGCTACAATGGAGATACTGCTGGTTAAACAGTGTAAGGAAAAGTTAAAACACCACGATGGAGACACTCAGCTGGTTAAACAGTGTAAGGAGAAGGTAAAACACAACTATGCAGAAACTCAGCTGGTTAAACAGTGTAAGGAGAAGTTAAAACAATGATGGAGAAACTCAGCTGGTGAAACAGTGTAAGGTGAAGTTAAAACACCACGATGGAGACACTCAGCTGGTTAAACAGTGTAAAGTGAAGTTAAAGCACAACGTTGGAGAAACTCAGCTGCTTAAACAGTGTAAAGTGAAGTTAAAACTCAATGATGGAGAAACTCAGCTGGTTAAACAGTGTAAAATGAACTTAAAACGCAACGATGGAGAAACTCAGCTGGTTAAACAGTATAAGGCAAAGTTAAAACACAACGATGGAAAAACTCATCTGGTTAAACAGTGTAAGGTGAAGTTAAAACACAACGATGGAGAAACTCTGCGGGTTAAACTGTGTAAGGTGAAGTTAAAACACAACGATGGAGAAACTCTGCTGGTTAAACTGTGTAAGGTAAAATTAAAACACAACGATGGAGAAACTCTGCTGGTTGTACAGTGTAAAGTAAAGTTAAAATGCAACGATGGAGAAACACAGCTGGTGAAACAGTGTAAGGTGATGTTAAAACACAACGATGGAGAAACTCAGCTCGTTAAACACTGTAATGTGAAGTAAAAATGCAATGATGGAGAATCTCAGCTGGTTAAACAGTGTAAAGTGAAGTTAAAACACCACGATGGAGAAACTCAGCTGGTTGAACGGTGTAAAGTGATGTTAAAACGCAACTATGGAGAAACTCAGCAGGTTAAACAGTGTAAAGAGAAGTTACAACACAACGATGGAGAAACTCAGCTGGTTAAACAGTGTAAGATGAAGTTAAAACACAACGATGGAGAAACTCATCTGGTTAAACAGTGTAAAATGATCTTAAAACGCAACGATGGAGAAACTCATCTGGTTAAACGGTGTAAAATGAACTTAAAACGCAACGATGGAGAAACTCATCTGGTTAAAGAGTGTAAGGTGAAGTTAAAACACAATGATGGAGGAACACATTTGGTTCAACAGTGTAAAGTGTAGTGAAAATGCAACGATGGAGAAACTCAGCTGGTTAAACAGCGTAAGGTGAACTAAAAAGTGAACAATGGAGAAACTCAGCTGGTGAAACAGTGTAAGGTGATGTTAAAACTCAATGATCAAGAAACTCAACTTGATGAACAGTGTAAGGTGAAGTTAAACCACCACGATGGAGAAACTAGGCTGGTTAAACACTGTAAGGTGAAGTTAAAACGCTACAATGGAGATACTGCTGGTTAAACAGTGTAAGGTGAAGTTAAAACACAAGAATGTTGAAACTACTGGTTAAAGAGTGTAAGATCAAGTTAAAACACGACGAAGGAGAAACTCAGCTGGATAAACAGTGTAAGGAGAAGTTAAAACAATGATAGAGAAACTCAGCTGGTGAAACAGTGTAAGGTGAATTTAAAACACCACGATGGAGAAACTCAGCTGGTTAAAGAGTGTAAGGTGAAGTTAAAACACGACGAAGGAGAAACTCAGCTGGTTAAACAGTGTAAGGAGAAGGTAAAACACAACTATGGAGAAACCCAGCTGGTTAAACAGTGTAAGTAGAAGTTAAAACAATGATGGAGAAACTCAGCTGGTGAAACAGTGTAAGGTGAATTTAAAACACCACGGTGGAGAAACTCAGCTGGTTGAACGGTGTAAAGTGAAGTTAAAATGCAACGATGGAGTAACTCATCTGGTTAAAGAGTGTAAGGTGAAGTTAAAAGACAATGATGGAGGAACACATTTGGTTCAACAGTGTAAAGTGTAGTGAAAACGCAACGATGGAGAAACTCAGCAGGTTAAACAGCGTAAGGTGAACTAAAAACAGAACAATGGAGAAACTAAGCTGGTTAAATAGTGTAAGGTGAAGTTAAAACTCAATGATGAAGAAACTCAACTTGATGAACAGTGTAAGGTGAAATTAAACCACCACGATGGAGAAATTAGGCTGGTTAAACACTGTAAAGTGAAGTTAAAACGCTACAATGGAGATACTGCTGGTTAAACAGTGTAAGGTGAAGTTAAAACACCACGATGGCGACACTCAGCTGGTTAAACAGTGTAAGGTGAAGTTAAAGCACATCGTTGGAGAAACTCAGCTGGTTAAACAGTGTAAAGTGAAGTTAAAACTCAATGATGGAGAAACTCAGCTGGTTAAACAGTGTAAAGTGAAGTTAAAACTCAATGATGGAGAAACTCAGCTGGTTAAACAGTGTAAGGTGAAGTTAAAACACAGGAATGTTGAAACTACTGGTTAAAGAGTGTAAGGTCAAGTTAAAACACGACGAAGGAGAAACTCAGCTGGATAAACAGTGTAAGGAGAAGTTAAAACAATGATAGAGAAACTCAGCTGGTGAAACAGTGTAAGGTGAATTTAAAACACCACGATGGAGAAACTCAGCTGGTTGAACGGTGTAAAGTGAAGTTAAAACGCAACGATGGAGAAACTCATCTGGTTAAAGAGTGTAACGTGAAGTTAAAACACAATGATGGAGGAACTCATCTGGTTCAACAGTGTAAAGTGAAGTGAAAACGCCACGATGGAGAAACTCAGCTGGTTAAACAGCGTATGGTGAACTAAAAACAGAACGATGGAGAAACTAAGCTGGTTAAACAGTGTAAAGTGAAGTTAAAGCACAACATTGGAGAAACTCAGCTGGTTCCACAGTGTAAGGTGAAGTTAAAACTCAACGATGGAGAAACTCAGCTTGTTAAACAGTGTAAGTTGAAGTTAAAACATGACGAAGGAGAAACTCAGCTGGTTGAACAGTGTAAGGAGAAATTAAAACACAACTATGGAGAAACTCAGCTGGTTAAACAGTGTAAGGAGAAGTTAAAACACCACGATGGAGACACTCACCTGGTTAAAAAGTGTAAAGTGAAGTTCAAGCACAACGTTGGACAAACTCAGATGCTTAAACTGTGTAAAGTGAAGTTAAAACTCAATGATGGAGAAACTCAGCTGGTGAAACAGTGTAAAGTGAAGTTAAAACACCACGATGGAGAAACTCAGCTGGTTAAAGAGTGTAAGGTGAAGTTAAAACACGACGAAGGAGAAACTCAGCTGGTTAAACAGTGTAAGGAGAAGGTAAAACACAACTATGGAGAAACCCAGCTGGTTAAACAGTGTAAGTAGAAGTTAAAACAATGATGGAGAAACTCAGCTGGTGAAACAGTGTAAGGTGAATTTAAAACACCACGGTGGAGAAACTCAGCTGGTTGAACGGTGTAAAGTGAAGTTAAAATGCAACGATGGAGTAACTCATCTGGTTAAAGAGTGTAAGGTGAAGTTAAAACACAATGATGGAGGAACACATTTGGTTCAACAGTGTAAAGTGTAGTGAAAACGCAACGATGGAGAAACTCAGCTGGTTAAACAGCGTAAGGTGAACTAAAAACAGAACAATGGAGAAACTAAGCTGGTTAAATAGTGTAAGGTGAAGTTAAAACTCAATGATGAAGAAACTCAACTTGATGAACAGTGTAAGGTGAAATTAAACCACCACGATGGAGAAATTAGGCTGGTTAAACACTGTAAAGTGAAGTTAAAACGCTACAATGGAGATACTGCTGGTTAAACAGTGTAAGGTGAAGTTAAAACACCACGATGGAGAAATTAGGCTGGTTAAACACTGTAAAGTGAAGTTAAAACGCTACAATGGAGATACTGCTGGTTAAACAGTGTAAGGTGAAGTTAAAACACCACGATGGCGACACTCAGCTGGTTAAACAGTGTAAGGTGAAGTTAAAGCACATCGTTGGAGAAACTCAGCTGGTTAAACAGTGTAAAGTGAAGTTAAAACTCAATGATGGAGAAACTCAGCTGGTTAAACAGTGTAAAGTGAAGTTAAAACTAAATGATGGAGAAAGTCATCTGGTTAAACAGTGTAATGTGAAGTTAAAACACAAGAATGTTGAAACTACTGGTTAAAGAGTGTAAGATCAAGTTAAAACACGACGAAGGAGAAACTCAGCTGGATAAACAGTGTAAGGAGAAGTTAAAACAATGATAGAGAAACTCAGCTGGTGAAACAGTGTAAGGTGAATTTAAAACACCACGATGGAGAAACTCAGCTGGTTGAACGGTGTAAAGTGAAGTTAAAACGCAACGATGGAGAAACTGATCTGGTTAAAGAGTGTAAGGTGAAGTTAAAACACAATGATGGAGGAACTCATCTGGTTCAACAGTGTAAAGTGAAGTGAAAACGCAACGATGGAGAAACTCAGCTGGTTAAACAGCGTAAGGTGAACTAAAAACAGAACGATGGAGAAACTAAGCTGGTTAAACAGTGTAAAGTGAAGTTAAAACACCACGATGGAGAAACTCAGCTGTTTAAACAGTGTAAGGTGAATTTGAAACACGACGAAGGAGAAACTCAGCTGTTTAAACAGTGTAAGGAGAAGTTAAAACACAACTATGGAGAAATTCAGCTGGTTAAACAGTGTAAGGAGTAGTTAAAACACCACAATCGAGTAACTCAGCTGGTTAAACAGTGTAAAGTGAAGTTAAAGCACAATGTTGGCGAAACTCAGCTGGTTACACAGTGTAAGGTGAAGTTAAAACACAACGATGGAGAAACTCAGCTGGTTAAACAGTGTAAGGTGAAGTAAAAACGCAACGATGGAGAATCTCAGCTGGTTAAACAGTGTAAAGTTAAGTTAAAACACCACGATGGAGAAACTCAGCTGGTTAAACTGTGTAAGGTGTAGTTAAAGCACAACAATGGAGAAACTCAGCTGGGTAAACATTGCAAGGGATTTAAAACACAACGATGGATAAACTCAGCTGGTTAAACAGTGTAAGGTGAAGTTAAACCACTACGATGGAGAAACTCAGCAGGTTAAACAGTGTAAGATGAAGTTAAAACACAACTATGGACGAACCCAGCTGGTTAAACAGTGTAAGTAGAAGTTAAAACAATGATGGAGAAACTCAGCTGGTGAAACAGTGTAAGGTGAATTTAAAACACCACGGTGGAGAAACTCAGCTGGTTGAACGGTGTAAAGTGAAGTTAAAACGCAACGATGGAGAAACTCATCTGGTTCAAGAGTGTAACGTGAAGTTAAAACACAATGATGGAGGAACTCATCTGGTTCAACAGTGTAAAGTGAAGTGAAAATGCCACGATGGAGAAACTCAGCTGGTTAAACAGCGTAAGGTGAACTAAAAACAGAACGATGGAGAAACTAAGCTGGTTAAACAGTGTATAGTGAAGTTAAAGCACAACATTGGAGAAACTCAGCTGGTTACACAGTGTAAGGTGAAGTTAAAACTCAACGATGGAGAAACTCAGCTTGTTAAACAGTTTAAGTTGAAGTTAAAACATGACGAAGGAGAAACTCAGCTGGTTGAACAGCGTAAGGAGAAATTAAAACACAACTATGGAGAAACTCAGCTGGTTAAACAGTGTAAGGAGAAGTTAAAACACCACGATGGAGACACTCAGCTGGTTAAAAAGTGTAAAGTGAAGTTCAAGCACAACGTTGGAGAAACTCAGATGCTTAAACAGTGTAAAGTGAAGTTAAAACTCAATGATGGAGAAACTCAGCTGGTGAAACAGTGTAAAGTGAAGTTAAAACACCACGATGGAGAAACTCAGCTGGTTAAAGAGTGTAAGGTGAAGTTAAAACACGACGAAGGAGAAACTCAGCTGGTTAAACAGTGTAAGGAGAAGGTAAAACACAACTATGGAGAAACCCAGCTGGTTAAACAGTGTAAGTAGAAGTTAAAACAATGATGGAGAAACTCAGCTGGTGAAACAGTGTAAGGTGAATTTAAAACACCACGGTGGAGAAACTCAGCTGGTTGAACGGTGTAAAGTGAAGTTAAAATGCAACGATGGAGTAACTCATCTGGTTAAAGAGTGTAAGGTGAAGTTAAAACACAATGATGGAGGAACACATTTGGTTCAACAGTGTAAAGTGTAGTGAAAACGCAACGATGGAGAAACTCAGCTGGTTAAACAGCGTAAGGTGAACTAAAAACAGAACAATGGAGAAACTAAGCTGGTTAAATAGTGTAAGGTGAAGTTAAAACTCAATGATGAAGAAACTCAACTTGATGAACAGTGTAAGGTGAAATTAAACCACCACGATGGAGAAATTAGGCTGGTTAAACATTGTAAAGTGAAGTTAAAAAGCTACAATGGAGATACTGCTGGTTAAACAGTGTAAGGTGAAGTTAAAACACCACGATGGCGACACTCAGCTGGTTAAACAGTGTAAGGTGAAGTTAAAGCACATCGTTGGAGAAACTCAGCTGGTTAAACAGTGTAAAGTGAAGTTAAAACTCAATGATGGAGAAACTCAGCTGGTTAAACAGTGTAAGGTGAAGTTAAAACACAAGAATGTTGAAATTACTGGTTAAAGAGTGTAAGATCAAGTTAAAACACGACGAAGGAGAAACTCAGCTGGATAAACAGTGTAAGGAGAAGTTAAAACAATGATAGAGAAACTCAGCTGGTGAAACAGTGTAAGGTGAATTTAAAACACCACGATGGAGAAACTCAGCTGGTTGAACGGTGTAAAGTGAAGTTAAAACGCAACGATGGAGAAACTGATCTGGTTAAAGAGTGTAAGGTGAAGTTAAAACACAATGATGGAGGAACTCATCTGGTTCAACAGTGTAAAGTGAAGTGAAAACGCAACGATGGAGAAACTCAGCTGGTTAAACAGCGTAAGGTGAACTAAAAACAGAACGATGGAGAAACTAAGCTGGTTAAACAGTGTAAAGTGAAGTTAAAACACCACGATGGAGAAACTCAGCTGTTTAAACAGTGTAAGGTGAAGTTGAAACACGACGAAGGAGAAACTCAGCTGTTTAAACAGTGTAAGGAGAAGTTAAAACACAACTATGGAGAAATTCAGCTGGTTAAACAGTGTAAGGAGTAGTTAAAACACCACAATGGAGTAACTCAGCTGGTTAAACAGTGTAAAGTGAAGTTAAAGCACAATGTTGGCGAAACTCAGCTGGTTACACAGTGTAAGGTGAAGTTAAAACACAACGATGGAGAAACTCAGATGGTTAAACAGTGTAAGGTGAAGTAAAAACGCAACGATGGAGAATCTCAGCTGGTTAAACAGTGTAAAGTGAAGTTAAAACACCACGATGGAGAAACTCAGCTGGTTAAACTGTGTAAGGTGTAGTTAAAGCACAACAATGGAGAAACTCAGCTGGGTAAACATTGCAAGGGATTTAAAACACAACGATGGATAAGCTCAGCTGGTTAAACAGTGTAAGGTGAAGTTAAACCACTACGATGGAGAAACTCAGCAGGTTAAACAGTGTAAAGAGAAGTTACAACACAACGATGGAGAAACTCAGCTGGTTAAACAGTGTAAGATGAAGTTAAAACACAACGATGGAGAAACTCATCTGGTTAAACAGTGTAAAATGATCTTAAAACGCAACGATGGAGAAACTCATCTGGTTAAACGGTGTAAAATGAACTTAAAACGCAACGATGGAGAAACTCAGCTTGTTAAACAGTATAAGGCGAAGTTAAAACACAACGATGGAGGAACTCATCTGGTTAAACATTGTAAAATGAACTTAAAACACAACGATGGAGAAGATGATCTGGTTAAACAGTGTAAAATGAACTAAAAACGCAACAATGGAGAAACTCAGCTTGTTAAACAGTATAAGGCGAAGTTAAAACACAACGATGGAAAAACTCATCTGGTTAAACTGTGTAAAGTCAAGTTAAAACACAACGATGGAGAAACTCAGCTGGTTAAACTGTGTAAGGTGAAGTTAAAACACAACGATGGAGAAACTCTGCTGGTTGTACAGTGTAAAGTGAAGTTCAAATGCAACGATGGAGAAACTCAGCTGGTGAAACAATGTAAGGTGATGTTAAAACACAATGATGAAGAAACTCAACTTGATGAACAGTGTAAGGTGAAGTTAAACCACCACGATGGAGAAACTAGGCTGGTTAAACACTGTAAAGTGAAGTTAAAACGCTACAATGGAGATACTGCTGGTTAAACAGTGTAAGGTGAAGTTAAAACACCACGATGGGGACACTCAGCTGGTTAAACAGTGTAAGGAGAAGGTAAAACACAACTATAGAGAAACTCAGCTGGTTAAACAGTGTAAGGAGAAGTTAAAACACTGATGGAGAAACTCAGCTGGTGAAACAGTGTAAGGTGAATTTAAAACACCACGATGGAGAAACTCAGCTGGGTGAACGGTGTAAAGTGAAGTTAAAACGCAACGATGGTGTAACTCATCTGGTTAAAGAGTGTAAGGTGAAGTTAAAAGACAATGATGGAGGAACACATTTGGTTCATCAGTGTAAAGTGTAGTGAAAACGCAACGATGGAGAAACTCAGCTGGTTAAACAGCGTAAGGTGAACTAAAAACTGAATGATGGAGAAACTAAGCTGGTTAAACAGTGTAAGGTGAAGTTAAAACACAATGATGAAGAAACTCAACTTGATGAACAGTGTCAGGTGAAATTAAACCACCACGATGGAGAAATTAGGCTGGTTAAACACCGTAAAGTGAAGTTAAAACGCTACAATGGAGATACTGCTGGTTAAACAGTGTAAGGTGAAGTTAAAGCACATCGTTGGAGAAACTCAGCTGGTTAAACAGTGTAAAGTGAACTTAAAACTCAATGATGGAGAAACTCAGCTGGTTAAACAGTGTAAGGTGAAGTTAAAACACAAGAATGTAGAAACTACTGGTTAAAGAGTGTAAGGGCAAGTTAAAACACGACGAAGGAGAAACTCAGCTGGTTAAACAGTGTAAGGAGAAGTTAAAACAATGATACGGAAACTCAGCTGGTGAAGCAGTGTAAGGTGAATTTAAAACACCACGTTGGAGAAACTCAGCTGGTTGAACAGTGTAAAGTGAAGTTAAAACGCAACGATGGAGAAACTGATCTGGTTAAAGAGTGTAAGGTGAAGTTAAAACACAATGATGGAGGAACTCATCTGGTTCAACAGTGTAAAGTGAAGTGAAAACGCAACGATGGTGAAACTCAGCTGGTTAAACAGCGTAAGGTGAACTAAAAACAGAACGATGGAGAAAGTAAGCTGGTTAAACAGTGAAAAGTGAAGTTAAAACACCACGATGGAGAAACTCAGCTGTTTAAACAGTGTAAGGTGAAGTTAAAACACGACGAAGGAGAAACTCAGATGGTTAAACAGTGTAAGGAGACGTTAAAACACAACTATGTAACAACTCAGCTGGTTAAACAGTATAAGGAGTAGTTAAAACACCACAATGGAGTAACTCAGCTGGGTGAACAGTGTAAAGTGAAGTTAAAGCACAATGTTGGCGAAACTCAGCTGGTTACTCAGTGTAAGGTGAAGTTAAAACGCAACGATGGAGAAACTCAGCTGGTTAAACAGTGTAAAGTGAAGTTAAAGCACAACGTTGGAGAAACTCAGCTGCTTAAACAGTGTAAAGTGAAGTTAAAACTCAATGATGGAGAAACTCAGCTGGTTAAACAGTGTAAAATGAACTTAAAACGCAACGATGGAGAAACTCAGCTGGTTAAACAGTATAAGGCAAAGTTAAAACACAACGATGGAAAAACTCATCTGGTTAAACAGTGTAAGGTGAAGTAAAAACACAACGATGGAGAAACTCTGCGGGTTAAACTGTGTAAGGTGAAGTTAAAACACAACGATGGAGAAACTCTGCTGGTTAAACTGTGGAAGGTAAAATTAAAACACAACGATGGAGAAACTCTGCTGGTTGTACAGTGTAAAGTGAAGTTAAACCACTACGATGGAGAAACTCAGCAGGTTAAACACTGTAAAGTGAAGTTACAACACAACGATGGAGAAACTCAGCTGGTTAAACAGTGTAAGATGAAGTTAAAACACAACGATGGAGAAACTCATCTGGGTAAACAGTGTAAAATAAACTTAAAACGCAACGATGGAGAAACTCATCTGGTTAAACAGTGTAAAATGAACTTAAAACGCAACGATGGAGAAACTCAGCTTGTTAAACAGTATAAGGCGAAGTTAAAACACAACGATGTAGGAACTCATCTGGTTAAACAGTGTAAAATGAACTTAAAACACAACGATGGAGAAGCTGATCTGGTTAAACAGTGTAAAATGAACTAAAAACGCAACAATGGAGAAACTCAGCTTGTTAAACAGTATAAGGCGAAGTTAAAACACAACGATGGAAAAACTCATCTGGTTAAACAGTGTAAAATGAACTTAAAACACAACGATGGAGAAACTCAGCTTGTTAAACAGTATAAGGCGAAGTTAAAACACAACGATGGAAAAAATCATCTGGTTAAACAGTGTAAAGTCAAGTTAAAACACAACGATGGAGAAACTCTGCTGGTTAAACTGTGCAAGGTGAAGTTAAAACACAACGATGGAGAAACTCTGCTGGTTGTACAGTGTAAAGTGAAGTTAAAATGCAACGATGGAGAAACTCAGCTGTAGAAACAGTGTAAGGTGATGTTAAAACACAATGATGAAGAAACTCAACTTGATGAACAGTGTAAGGTGAAGTTAAAGCACCACGATGGAGAAACTAGGCTGGTTAAACACTGTAAAGTGAAGTTAAAACGCTACAATGGAGATACTGCTGGTTAAACAGTGTAAGGTGAAGTTAAAACACCACGATGGGGACACTCAGCTGGTTAAACAGTGTAAGGAGAAGGTAAAACACAACTATGGAGAAACTCAGCTGGTTAAACAGTGTAAGGAGAAGTTAAAACAATGATGGAGAAACTCAGCTGGTGAAACAGTGTAAGGTGAATTTAAAACACCACGATGGAGAAACTCAGCTGGTTGAACGGTGTAAAGTGAAGTTAAAACTCAATGATGGAGAAACTCAGCTGGTTAAACAGTGTAAAGTGAAGTTAAAACTCAATGATGGAGAAACTCAGCTGGTTAAAAAGTGTAAGGTGAAGTTAAAACACAAGAATGTTGAAACTACTGGTTAAAGAGTGTAAGATCAAGTTAAAACAAGACGAAGGAGAAACTCAGCTGGATAAACAGTGTAAGGAGAAGTTAAAACAATGATAGAGAAACTCAGCTGGTGAAACAGTGTAAGGTGAATTTAAAACACCACGATGGAGAAACTCAGCTGGTTGAACGGTGTAAAGTGAAGTTAAAACGCAACGATGGAGAAACTGATCTGGTTAAAGAGTGTAAGGTGAAGTTAAAACACAATGATGGAGGAACTCATCTGGTTCAACAGTGTAAAGTGAAGTGAAAACGCAACGATGGAGAAACTCAGCTGGTTAAACAGCGTAAGGTGAACTAAAAACAGAACGAAGGAGAAACTCAGCTGTTTAAACAGTGTAAGGAGAAGTTAAAACACAACTATGGAGAAATTCAGCTGGTTAAACAGTGTAAGGAGTAGTTAAAACACCACAATGGAGTAACTCAGCTGGTTAAACAGTGTAAAGTGAAGTTAAAGCACAATGTTGGCGAAACTTAGCTGGTTACACAGTGTAAGGTGAAGTTAAAACACAACGATGGAGAAACTCAGCTGGTTAAACAGTGTAAGGTGAAGTAAAAACGCAACGATGGAGAATCTCAGCTGGGTAAACATTGCAAGGGATTTAAAACACAACGATGGATAAACTCAGCAGGTTAAACAGTGTAAGGTGAAGTTAAACCACTACGATGGAGAAACTCAGCAGGTTAAACAGTGTAAAATGATCTTATAACGCAACGATGGAGAAACTCATCTGGTTAAACGGTGTAAAATGAACTTAAAACGCAACGATGGAGAAACTCATCTGGTTAAAGAGTGTAAGGTGAAGTTAAAACACAATGATGGAGGAACACATTTGGTTCAACAGTGTAAAGTGTAGTGAAAACGCAACGATGGAGAAACTCAGCTGGTTAAACAGCGTAAGGTGAACCAAAAACAGAACAATGGAGAAACTCACCTGGTGAAACAGTGTAAGGTGATGTTAAAACACAATGATGGAGGAACTCATCTGGTTCAACAGTGTAAAGTGAAGTGAAAACACCACGATGGAGAAACTCAGCTGTTTAAACAGTGTAAGGTGAATTTGAAACACGACGAAGGAGAAACTCAGCTGTTTAAACAGTGTAAGGAGAAGTTAAAACACAACTATGGAGAAATTCAGCTGGTTAAACAGTGTAAGGAGTAGTTAAAACACCACAATGGAGTAACTCAGCTGGTTAAACAGTGTAAAGTGAAGTTAAAGCACAATGTTGGCGAAACTTAGCTGGTTACACAGTGTAAGGTGAAGTTAAAACACAACGATGGAGAAACTCAGCTGGTTAAACAGTGTAAGGTGAAGTAAAAACGCAACGATGGAGAATCTCAGCTGGGTAAACATTGCAAGGGATTTAAAACACAACGATGGATAAACTCAGCAGGTTAAACAGTGTAAGGTGAAGTTAAACCACTACGATGGAGAAACTCAGCAGGTTAAACAGTGTAAAATGATCTTATAACGCAACGATGGAGAAACTCATCTGGTTAAACGGTGTAAAATGAACTTAAAACGCAACGATGGAGAAACTCATCTGGTTAAAGAGTGTAAGGTGAAGTTAAAACACAATGATGGAGGAACACATTTGGTTCAACAGTGTAAAGTGTAGTGAAAACGCAACGATGGAGAAACTCAGCTGGTTAAACAGCGTAAGGTGAACCAAAAACAGAACAATGGAGAAACTCACCTGGTGAAACAGTGTAAGGTGATGTTAAAACTCTATGATCAAGAAACTCAACTTGATGAACAGTGTAAGGTGAAGTTAAACCACCACGATGGAGAAACTAGGCTGGTTAAACACTGTAAAGTGAAGTTAAAACGCTACAATGGAGATACTGCTGGTTAAACAGTGTAAGGTGAAGTTAAAACACCACGATGGAGACACTCAGCTGGTTAAACAGTGTAAGGAGAAGGTAAAACACAACTATGGAGAAACTCAGCTGGTTAAACAGTGTAAGGAGAAGTTAAAACAATGATGGAGAAACTCAGCTGGTGAAACAGTGTAAGGTGAAGTTAAAACACAATGATGGAGGAACTCATCTGGTTCAACAGTGTAAAGTGAACTTAAAGCACAACGTTGGAGAAACTCAGCTGCTTAAACAGTGTAAAATGAAGTTCAAACTCAATGATGGAGAAACTCAGCTGGTTAAACAGTGTAAAATGAACTTAAAACGCAACGATGGAGAAACTCAGCTGGTTAAACAGTATAAGGCAAAGTTAAAACACAACGATGGAAAAACTCATCTGGTTAAACAGTGTAAGGTGAAGTTAAAACACAACGATGGAGAAACTCTGCGGGTTAAACTGTGTAAGGTGAAGTTAAAACACAACGATGGAGAAACTCTGCTGGTTAAACTGTGTAAAGTGAAGTTAAAACTCAATGATGGAGAAACTCAGCTGGTTCAACAGTATAAGGTGAAGTTAAAACACAAGAATGTTGAAACTACTGGTTAAAGAGTGTAAGATCAAGTTAAAACACGACGAAGGAGAAACTCAGCTGGATAAACAGTGTAAGGAGAAGTTAAAACAATGATAGAGAAACTCAGCTGGTGAAACAGTGTAAGGTGAATTTAAAACACCACGATGGAGAAACTCAGCTGGTTGAACGGTGTAAAGTGAAGTTAAAACGCAACGATGGAGAAACTGATCTGGTTAAAGAGTGTAAGGTGAAGTTAAAACACAATGATGGAGGAACTCATCTGGTTCAACAGTGTAAAGTGAAGTGAAAACGCAACGATGGAGAAACTCAGCTGGTTAAACAGCGTAAGGTGAACTAAAAACAGAACGATGGAGAAACTAAGCTGGTTAAACAGTGTAAAGTGAAGTTAAAACACCACGATGGAGAAACTCAGCTGTTTAAACAGTGTAAGGTGAAGTTGAAACACGACGAAGGAGAAACTCAGCTGTTTAAACAGTGTAAGGAGAAGTTAAAACACAACTATGGAGAAATTCAGCTGGTTAAACAGTGTAAGGAGTAGTTAAAACACCACAATGGAGTAACTCAGCTGGTTAAACAGTGTAAAGTGAAGTTAAAGCACAATGTTGGCGAAACTCAGCTGGTTACACAGTGTAAGGTGAAGTTAAAACACAACGATGGAGAAACTCAGCTGGTTAAACAGTGTAAAGTGAAGTTAAAACACCACGATGGAGAAACTCAGCTGGTTAAACTGTGTAAGGTGTAGTTAAAGCACAACAATGGAGAAACTCAGCTGGGTAAACATTGCAAGGGATTTAAAACACAACGATGGATAAACTCAGCTGGTTAAACAGTGTAAGGTGAAGTTAAACCACTACGATGGAGAAACTCAGCAGGTTAAACAGTGTAAAGAGAAGTTACAACACAACGATGGAGAAACTCAGCTGGTTAAACAGTGTAAGATGAAGTTAAAACACAACGATGGAGAAACTCATCTGGTTAAACAGTGTAAAATGATCTTAAAACGGAACGATGGAGAAACTCATCTGGTTAAACGGTGTAAAATGAACTTAAAACGCAACGATGGAGAAACTCATCTGGTTAAAGAGTGTAAGGTGAAGTTAAAACACAATGATGGAGGAACACATTTGGTTCAACAGTGTAAAGTGTAGTGAAAATGCAACGATGGAGAAACTCAGCTGGTTAAACAGCGTAAGGTGAACTAAAAACAGAACAATGGAGAAACACAGCTGGTGAAACAGTGTAAGGTGATGTTAAAACTCAATGATCAAGAAACTCAACTTGATGAACAGTGTAAGGTGAAGTTAAACCACCACGATGGAGAAACTAGGCTGGTTAAACACTGTAAAGTGAAGTTAAAACGCTACAATGGAGATACTGCTGGTTAAACAGTGTAAGGTGAAGTTAAAACACAAGAATGTTGAAACTACTGGTTAAAGAGTGTAAGATCAAGTTAAAACACGACGAAGGAGAAACTCAGCTGGATAAACAGTGTAAGGTGAAGTTAAAACAATGATAGAGAAACTCAGCTGGTGAAACAGTCTAAGGTGAATTTAAAACACCACGATGGAGAAACTCAGCTGGTTAAAGAGTGTAAGGTGAAGTTAAAACACGACGAAGGAGAAACTCAGCTGGTTAAACAGTGTAAGGAGAAGGTAAAACACAACTATGGAGAAACCCAGCTGGTTAAACAGTGTAAGTAGAAGTTAAAACAATGATGGAGAAACTCAGCTGGTGAAACAGTGTAAGGTGAATTTAAAACACCACGGTGGAGAAACTCAGCTGGTTGAACGGTGTAAAGTGAAGTTAAAATGCAACGATGGAGTAACTCATCTGGTTAAAGAGTGTAAGGTGAAGTTAAAACACAATGATGGAGGAACACATTTGGTTCAACAGTGTAAAGTGTAGTGAAAACGCAACGATGGAGAAACTCAGCTGGTTAAACAGCGTAAGGTGAACTAAAAACAGAACAATGGAGAAACTAAGCTGGTTAAATAGTGTAAGGTGAAGTTAAAACTCAATGATGAAGAAACTCAACTTGATGAACAGTGTAAGGTGAAATTAAACCACCACGATGGAGAAATTAGGCTGGTTAAACACTGTAAAGTGAAGTTAAAACGCTACAATGGAGATACTGCTGGTTAAACAGTGTAAGGTGAAGTTAAAACACCACGATGGCGACACTCAGCTGGTTAAACAGTGTAAGGTGAAGTTAAAGCACATCGTTGGAGAAACTCAGCTGGTTAAACAGTGTAAAGTGAAGTTAAAACTCAATGATGGAGAAACTCAGCTGGTTAAACAGTGTAAAGTGAAGTTAAAACTCAATGATGGAGAAACTCAGCTGGTTAAACAGTGTAAGGTGAAGTTAAAACACAAGAATGTTGAAACTACTGGTTAAAGAGTGTAAGGTCAAGTTAAAACACGACGAAGGAGAAACTCAGCTGGATAAACAGTGTAAGGAGAAGTTAAAACAATGATAGAGAAACTCAGCTGGTGAAACAGTGTAAGGTGAATTTAAAACACCACGATGGAGAAACTCAGCTGGTTGAACGGTGTAAAGTGAAGTTAAAACGCAACGATGGAGAAACTCATCTGGTTAAAGAGTGTAACGTGAAGTTAAAACACAATGATGGAGGAACTCATCTGGTTCAACAGTGTAAAGTGAAGTGAAAACGCCACGATGGAGAAACTCAGCTGGTTAAACAGCGTAAGGTGAACTAAAAACAGAACGATGGAGAAACTAAGCTGGTTAAACAGTGTAAAGTGAAGTTAAAGCACAACATTGGAGAAACTCAGCTGGTTACACAGTGTAAGGTGAAGTTAAAACTCAACGATGGAGAAACTCAGCTTGTTAAACAGTGTAAGTTGAAGTTAAAACATGACGAAGGAGAAACTCAGCTGGTTGAACAGTGTAAGGAGAAATTAAAACACAACTATGGAGAAACTCAGCTGGTTAAACAGTGTAAGGAGAAGTTAAAACACCACGATGGAGACACTCACCTGGTTAAAAAGTGTAAAGTGAAGTTCAAGCACAACGTTGGAGAAACTCAGATGCTTAAACTGTGTAAAGTGAAGTTAAAACTCAATGATGGAGAAACTCAGCTGGTGAAACAGTGTAAAGTGAAGTTAAAACACCACGATGGAGAAACTCAGCTGCTTAAACAGTGTAAGGTGAAGTTAAAACACGACGAAGGAGAAACTCAGCTGGTTAAACAGTGTAAGGAGAAGGTAAAACACAACTATGGAGAAACCCAGCTGGTTAAACAGTGTAAGTAGAAGTTAAAACAATGATGGAGAAACTCAGCTGGTGAAACAGTGTAAGGTGAATTTAAAACACCACGGTGGAGAAACTCAGCTGGTTGAACGGTGTAAAGTGAAGTTAAAATGCAACGATGGAGTAACTCATCTGGTTAAAGAGTGTAAGGTGAAGTTAAAACACAATGATGGAGGAACACATTTGGTTCAACAGTGTAAAGTGTAGTGAAAACGCAACGATGGAGAAACTCAGCTGGTTAAACAGCGTAAGGTGAACTAAAAACAGAACAATGGAGAAACTAAGCTGGTTAAATAGTGTAAGGTGAATTTAAAACTCAATGATGAAGAAACTCAACTTGATGAACAGTGTAAGGTGAAATTAAACCACCACGATGGAGAAATTAGGCTGGTTAAACACTGTAAAGTGAAGTTAAAACGCTACAATGGAGATACTGCTGGTTAAACAGTGTAAAATGAAGTTAAAACACCACGATGGCGACACTCAGCTGGTTAAACAGTGTAAGGTGAAGTTAAAGCACATCGTTGGAGAAACTCAGCTGGTTAAACAGTGTAAAGTGAAGTTAAAACTCAATGATGGAGAAACTCAGCTGGTTAAACAGTATAAAGTGAAGTTAAAACTAAATGATGGAGAAAGTCATCTGGTTAAACAGTGTAATGTGAAGTTAAAACACAAGAATGTTGAAACTACTGGTTAAAGAGTGTAAGATCAAGTTAAAACACGACGAAGGAGAAACTCAGCTGGATAAACAGTGTAAGGAGAAGTTAAAACAATGATAGAGAAACTCAGCTGGTGAAACAGTGTAAGGTGAATTTAAAACACCACGATGGAGAAACTCAGCTGGTTGAACGGTGTAAAGTGAAGTTAAAACGCAACGATGGAGAAACTGATCTGGTTAAAGAGTGTAAGGTGAAGTTAAAACACAATGATGGAGGAACTCATCTGGTTCAACAGTGTAAAGTGAAGTGAAAACGCAACGATGGAGAAACTCAGCTGGTTAAACAGCGTAAGGTGAACTAAAAACAGAACGATGGAGAAACTAAGCTGGTTAAACAGTGTAAAGTGAAGTTAAAACACCACGATGGAAAAACTCAGCTGTTTAAACAGTGTAAGGTGAATTTGAAACACGACTATGGAGAAATTCATCTGGTTAAACAGTGTAAGGAGTAGTTAAAACACCACAATGGAGTAACTCAGCTGGTTAAACAGTGTAAAGTGAAGTTAAAGCACAATGTTGGCGAAACTCAGCTGGTTACACAGTGTAAGGTGAAGTTAAAACACAACGATGGAGAAACTCAGCTGGTTAAACAGTGTAAGGTGAAGTAAAAACGCAACGATGGAGAATCTCAGCTGGTTAAACAGTGTAAAGTAAAGTTAAAACACCACGATGGAGAAACTCAGCTGGTTAAACTGTGTAAGGTGTAGTTAAAGCACAACAATGGAGAAACTCAGCTGGGTAAACATTGCAAGGGATTTAAAACACAACGATGGATAAACTCAGCTGGTTAAACAGTGTAAGGTGAAGTTAAACCACTACGATGGAGAAACTCAGCAGGTTAAACAGTGTAAAGAGAAGTTACAACACAACGATGGAGAAACTCAGCTGGTTAAACAGTGTAAGATGAAGTTAAAACACAACGATGGAGAAACTCATCTGGTTAAACAGTGTAAAATGATCTTAAAACGCAACGATGGAGAAACTCATCTGGTTAAACAGTGTAAAATGAACTTAAAACGCAACGATGGAGAAACTCATCTGGATAAAGAGTGTAAGGTGAAGTTAAAACACAATGATGGAGGAACACATTTGGTTCAACAGTGTAAAGTGTAGTGAAAACGCAACGATGGAGAAACTCAGCTGGTTAAACAGTGTAAGGTGAAGTTGAACCACTACGATGGAGAAACTCAGCAGGTTAAACAGTGTAAAGAGTAGTTACAACACAACGATGGAGAAACTCAGCTGGTTAAACAGTGTAAGATGAAGTTAAAACACAACGTTGGAGAAACTCATCTGGTTAAACAGTGTAAAATGATCTTAAAACGCAACGATGGAGAAACTCAGCTGGTTAAACAGTGTAAAATGAACTTAAAATGCAACGATGGAGAAACTCATCTGGTTAAAGAGTGTAAGGTGAAGTTAAAACACAATGATGGAGGAACACATTTGGTTCAACAGTGTAAAGTGTAGTCAAAACGCAACGATGGAGAAACTCAGCTGGTTAAACAGCGTAAGGTGAACTAAAAACAGAACGATGGAGAAACTAAGCTGGTTAAACAGTGTAAAGTGAAGTTAAAGTACAACATTGGAGAAACTCAGCTGGTTACACAGTGTAAGGTGAAGTTAAAACTCAACGATGGAGAAACTCAGCTTGTTAAACAGTGTAAGTTGAAGTTAAAACATGACGAAGGAGAAACTCAGCTGGTTGAACAGTGTAAGGAGAAATTAAAACACAACTATGGAGAAACTCAGCTGGTTAAACAGTGTAAGGAGAAGTTAAAACACCACGATGGAGACACTCACCTGGTTAAAAAGTGTAAAGTGAAGTTCAAGCACAACGTTGGAGAAACTCAGATGCTTAAACTGTGTAAAGTGAAGTTAAAACTCAATGATGGAGAAACTCAGCTGGTGAAACAGTGTAAAGTGAAGTTAAAACACCACGATGGAGAAACTCAGCTGGTTAAAGAGTGTAAGGTGAAGTTAAAAGACGACGAAGGAGAAACTCAGCTGGTTAAACAGTGTAAGGAGAAGGTAAAACACAACTATGGAGAAACCCAGCTGGTTAAACAGTGTAAGTAGAAGTTAAAACAATGATGGAGAAACTCAGCTGGTGAAACAGTGTAAGGTGAATTTAAAACACCACGGTGGAGAAACTCAGCTGGTTGAACGGTGTAAAGTGAAGTTAAAATGCAACGATGGAGTAACTCATCTGGTTAAAGAGTGTAAGGTGAAGTTAAAACACAATGATGGAGGAACACATTTGGTTCAACAGTGTAAAGTGTAGTGAAAACGCAACGATGGAGAAACTCAGCTGGTTAAACAGCGTAAGGTGAACTAAAAACAGAACAATGGAGAAACTAAGCTGGTTAAATAGTGTAAGGTGAATTTAAAACTCAATGATGAAGAAACTCAACTTGATGAACAGTGTAAGGTGAAATTAAACCACCACGATGGAGAAATTAGGCTGGTTAAACACTGTAAAGTGAAGTTAAAACGCTACAATGGAGATACTGCTGGTTAAACAGTGTAAGGTGAAGTTAAAACACCACGATGGCGACACTCAGCTGGTTAAACAGTGTAAGGTGAAGTTAAAGCACGTCGTTGGAGAAACTCAGCTGGTTAAACAGTGTAAAGTGAAGTTAAAACTCAATGATGGAGAAACTCAGCTGGTTAAACAGTGTAAAGTGAAGTTAAAACTCGATGATGGAGAAACTCAGCTGGTTAAACAGTGTAAGGTGAAGTTAAAACACAAGAATGTTGAAACTACTGGTTAAAGAGTGTAAGATCAAGTTAAAACACGACGAAGGAGAAACTCAGCTGGATAAACAGTGTAAGGAGAAGTTAAAACAATGATAGAGAAACTCAGCTGGTGAAACAGTGTAAGGTGAATTTAAAACACCACGATAGAGAAACTCAGCTGGTTGAACGGTGTAAAGTGAAGTTAAAACGCAACGATGGAGAAACTGATCTGGTTAAAGAGTGTAAGGTGAAGTTAAAACACAATGATGGAGGAACTCATCTGGTTCAACAGTGTAAAGTGAAGTGAAAACGCAACGATGGAGAAACTCAGCTGGTTAAACAGCGTAAGGTGAACTAAAAACAGAACGATGGAGAAACTAAGCTGGTTAAACAGTGTAAAGTGAAGTTAAAACACCACGATGGAGAAACTCAGCTGTTTAAACAGTGTAAGGTGAATTTGAAACACGACGAAGGAGAAACTCAGCTGTTTAAACAGTGTAAGGAGAAGTTAAAACACAACTATGGAGAAATTCAGCTGGTTAAACAGTGTAAGGAGTAGTTAAAACACCACAATGGAGTAACTCAGCTGGTTAAACAGTGTAAAGTGAAGTTAAAGAACAATGTTGGCGAAACTCAGCTGGTTACACAGTGTAAGGTGAAGTTAAAACACAACGATGGAGAAACTCAGCTGGTTAAACAGTGTAAGGTGAAGTAAAAACGCAACGATGGAGAATCTCAGCTGGTTAAACAGTGTAAAGTAAAGTTAAAACACCACGATGGAGAAACTCAGCTGGTTAAACTGTGTAAGGTGTAGTTAAAGCACAACAATGGAGAAACTCAGCTGGGTAAACATTGCAAGGGATTTAAAACACAACGATGGATAAACTCAGCTGGTTAAACAGTGTAAGGTGAAGTTAAACCACTACGATGGAGAAACTCAGCAGGTTAAACAGTGTAAAGAGAAGTTACAACACAACGATGGAGAAACTCAGCTGGTTAAACAGTGTAAGATGAAGTTAAAACACAACGATGGAGAAACTCATCTGGTTAAACAGTGTAAAATGATCTTAAAACGCAACGATGGAGAAACTCATCTGGTTAAACGGTGTAAAATGAACTTAAAACGCAACGATGGAGAAACTCATCTGGTTAAAGAGTGTAAGGTGAAGTTAAAACACAATGATGGAGGAACACATTTGGTTCAACAGTGTAAAGTGTAGTGAAAACGCAACGATGGAGAAACTCAGCTGGTTAAACAGCGTAAGGTGAACTAAAAACAGAACAATGGAGAAACTCAGCTGGTGAAACAGTGTAAGGTGATGTTAAAACTCAATGATCAAGAAACTCAACTTGATGAACAGTGTAAGGTGAAGTTAAACCACCACGATGGAGAAACTAGGCTGGTTAAACACTGTAAAGTGAAGTTAAAACGCTACAATGGAGATACTGCTGGTTAAACAGTGTAAGGAAAAGTTAAAACACCACGATGGAGACACTCAGCTGGTTAAACAGTGTAAGGAGAAGGTAAAACACAACTATGCAGAAACTCAGCTGGTTAAACAGTGTAAGGAGAAGTTAAAACAATGATGGAGAAACTCAGCTGGTGAAACAGTGTAAGGTGAAGTTAAAACACCACGATGGAGACACTCAGCTGGTTAAACAGTGTAAAGTGAAGTTAAAGCACAACGTTGGAGAAACTCAGCTGCTTAAACAGTGTAAAGTGAAGTTCAAACTCAATGATGGAGAAACTCAGCTGGTTAAACAGTGTAAAATGAACTTAAAACGCAACGATGGAGAAACTCAGCTGGTTAAACAGTATAAGGCAAAGTTAAAACACAACGATGGAAAAACTCATCTGGTTAAACAGTGTAAGGTGAAGTTAAAACACAACGATGGAGAAACTCTGCGGGTTAAACTGTGTAAGGTGAAGTTAAAACACAACGATGGAGAAACTCTGCTGGTTAAACTGTGTAAGGTAAAATTAAAACACAACGATGGAGAAACTCTGCTGGTTGTACAGTGTAAAGTAAAGTTAAAATGCAACGATGGAGAAACTCAGCTGGTGAAACAGTGTAAGGTGATGTTAAAACACAACGATGGAGTAACTCAGCTGGTTAAACAGTGTAAAGTGAAGTTAAAGCACAATGTTGGCGAAACTCAGCTGGTTACACAGTGTAAGGTGAAGTTAAAACACAACGATGGAGAAACTCAGCTGGTTAAACAGTGTAAGGTGAAGTAAAAACGCAACGATGGAGAATCTCAGCTGGTTAAACAGTGTAAAGTAAAGTTAAAACACCACGATGGAGAAACTCAGCTGGTTAAACTGTGTAAGGTGTAGTTAAAGCACAACAATGGAGAAACTCAGCTGGGTAAACATTGCAAGGGATTTAAAACACAACGATGGATAAACTCAGCTGGTTAAACAGTGTAAGGTGAAGTTAAACCACTACGATGGAGAAACTCAGCAGGTTAAACAGTGTAAAGAGAAGTTACAACACAACGATGGAGAAACTCAGCTGGTTAAACAGTGTAAGATGAAGTTAAAACACAACGATGGAGAAACTCATCTGGTTAAACAGTGTAAAATGATCTTAAAACGCAACGATGGAGAAACTCATCTGGTTAAACAGTGTAAAATGAACTTAAAACGCAACGATGGAGAAACTCATCTGGTTAAAGAGTGTAAGGTGAAGTTAAAACACAATGATGGAGGAACACATTTGGTTCAACAGTGTAAAGTGTAGTGAAAACGCAACGATGGAGAAACTCAGCTGGTTAAACAGTGTAAGGTGAAGTTAAACCACTACGATGGAGAAACTCAGCAGGTTAAACAGTGTAAAGAGAAGTTACAACACAACGATGGAGAAACTCAGCTGGTTAAACAGTGTAAGATGAAGTTAAAACACAACGATGGAGAAACTCATCTGGTTAAACAGTGTAAAATGATCTTAAAACGCAACGATGGAGAAACTCAGCTGGTTAAACAGTGTAAAATGAACTTAAAACGCAACGATGGAGAAACTCATCTGGTTAAAGAGTGTAAGGTGAAGTTAAAACACAATGATGGAGGAACACATTTGGTTCAACAGTGTAAAGTGTAGTGAAAACGCAACGATGGAGAAACTCAGCTGGTTAAACAGCGTAAGGTGAACTAAAAACAGAACGATGGAGAAACTAAGCTGGTTAAACAGTGTAAAGTGAAGTTAAAGTACAACATTGGAGAAACTCAGCTGGTTACACAGTGTAAGGTGAAGTTAAAACTCAACGATGGAGAAACTCAGCTTGTTAAACAGTGTAAGTTGAAGTTAAAACATGACGAAGGAGAAACTCAGCTGGTTGAACAGTGTAAGGAGAAATTAAAACACAACTATGGAGAAACTCAGCTGGTTAAACAGTGTAAGGAGAAGTTAAAACACCACGATGGAGACACTCACCTGGTTAAAAAGTGTAAAGTGAAGTTCAAGCACAACGTTGGAGAAACTCAGATGCTTAAACTGTGTAAAGTGAAGTTAAAACTCAATGATGGAGAAACTCAGCTGGTGAAACAGTGTAAAGTGAAGTTAAAACACCACGATGGAGAAACTCAGCTGGTTAAAGAGTGTAAGGTGAAGTTAAAAGACGACGAAGTAGAAACTCAGCTGGTTAAACAGTGTAAGGAGAAGGTAAAACACAACTATGGAGAAACCCAGCTGGTTAAACAGTGTAAGTAGAAGTTAAAACAATGATGGAGAAACTCAGCTGGTGAAACAGTGTAAGGTGAATTTAAAACACCACGGTGGAGAAACTCAGCTGGTTGAACGGTGTAAAGTGAAGTTAAAATGCAACGATGGAGTAACTCATCTGGTTAAAGAGTGTAAGGTGAAGTTAAAACACAATGATGGAGGAACACATTTGGTTCAACAGTGTAAAGTGTAGTGAAAACGCAACGATGGAGAAACTCAGCTGGTTAAACAGCGTAAGGTGAACTAAAAACAGAACAATGGAGAAACTAAGCTGGTTAAATAGTGTAAGGTGAAGTTAAAACTCAATGATGAAGAAACTCAACTTGATGAACAGTGTAAGGTGAAATTAAACCACCACGATGGAGAAATTAGGCTGGTTAAACACTGTAAAGTGAAGTTAAAACGCTACAATGGAGATACTGCTGGTTAAACAGTGTAAGGTGAAGTTAAAACACCACGATGGCGACACTCAGCTGGTTAAACAGTGTAAGGTGAAGTTAAAGCACATCGTTGGAGAAACTCAGCTGGTTAAACAGTGTAAAGTGAAGTTAAAACTCAATGATGGAGAAACTCAGCTGGTTAAACAGTGTAAAGTGAAGTTAAAACTCGATGATGGAGAAACTCAGCTGGTTAAACAGTGTAAGGTGAAGTTAAAACACAAGAATGTTGAAACTACTGGTTAAAGAGTGTAAGATCAAGTTAAAACACGACGAAGGAGAAACTCAGCTGGATAAACAGTGTAAGGAGAAGTTAAAACAATGATAGAGAAACTCAGCTGGTGAAACAGTGTAAGGTGAATTTAAAACACCACGATAGAGAAACTCAGCTGGTTGAACGGTGTAAAGTGAAGTTAAAACGCAACGATGGAGAAACTGATCTGGTTAAAGAGTGTAAGGTGAAGTTAAAACACAATGATGGAGGAACTCATCTGGTTCAACAGTGTAAAGTGAAGTGAAAACGCAACGATGGAGAAACTCAGCTGGTTAAACAGCGTAAGGTGAACTAAAAACAGAACGATGGAGAAACTAAGCTGGTTAAACAGTGTAAAGTGAAGTTAAAACACCACGATGGAGAAACTCAGCTGTTTAAACAGTGTAAGGTGAATTTGAAACACGACGAAGGAGAAACTCAGCTGTTTAAACAGTGTAAGGAGAAGTTAAAACACAACTATGGAGAAATTCAGCTGGTTAAACAGTGTAAGGAGTAGTTAAAACACCACAATGGAGTAACTCAGCTGGTTAAACAGTGTAAAGTGAAGTTAAAGCACAATGTTGGCGAAACTCAGCTGGTTACACAGTGTAAGGTGAAGTTAAAACACAACGATGGAGAAACTCAGCTGGTTAAACAGTGTAAGGTGAAGTAAAAACGCAACGATGGAGAATCTCAGCTGGTTAAACAGTGTAAAGTAAAGTTAAAACACCACGATGGAGAAACTCAGCTGGTTAAACTGTGTAAGGTGTAGTTAAAGGACAACAATGGAGAAACTCAGCTGGGTAAACATTGCAAGGGATTTAAAACACAACGATGGATAAACTCAGCTGGTTAAACAGTGTAAGGTGAAGTTAAACCACTACGATGGAGAAACTCAGCAGGTTAAACAGTGTAAAGAGAAGTTACAACACAACGATGGAGAAACTCAGCTGGTTAAACAGTGTAAGATGAAGTTAAAACACAACGATGGAGAAACTCATCTGGTTAAACAGTGTAAAATGATCTTAAAACGCAACGATGGAGAAACTCATCTGGTTAAACGGTGTAAAATGAACTTAAAACGCAACGATGGAGAAACTCATCTGGTTAAAGAGTGTAAGGTGAAGTTAAAACACAATGATGGAGGAACACATTTGGTTCAACAGTGTAAAGTGTAGTGAAAACGCAACGATGGAGAAACTCAGCTGGTTAAACAGCGTAAGGTGAACTAAAAACAGAACAATGGAGAAACTCAGCTGGTGAAACAGTGTAAGGTGATGTTAAAACTCAATGATCAAGAAACTCAACTTGATGAACAGTGTAAGGTGAAGTTAAACCACCACGATGGAGAAACTAGGCTGGTTAAACACTGTAAAGTGAAGTTAAAACGCTACAATGGAGATACTGCTGGTTAAACAGTGTAAGGAAAAGTTAAAACACCACGATGGAGACACTCAGCTGGTTAAAAAGTGTAAGGAGAAGGTAAAACACAACTATGCAGAAACTCAGCTGGTTAAACAGTGTAAGGAGAAGTTAAAACAATGATGGAGAAACTCAGCTGGTGAAACAGTGTAAGGTGAAGTTAAAACACCACGATGGAGACACTCAGCTGGTTAAACAGTGTAAAGTGAAGTTAAAGCACAACGTTGGAGAAACTCAGCTGCTTAAACAGTGTAAAGTGAAGTTCAAACTCAATGATGGAGAAACTCAGCTGGTTAAACAGTGTAAAATGAACTTAAAACGCAACGATGGAGAAACTCAGCTGGTTAAACAGTATAAGGCAAAGTTAAAACACAACGATGGAAAAACTCATCTGGTTAAACAGTGTAAGGTGAAGTTAAAACACAACGATGGAGAAACTCTGCGGGTTAAACTGTGTAAGGTGAAGTTAAAACACAACGATGGAGAAACTCTGCTGGTTAAACTGTGTAAGGTAAAATTAAAACACAACGATGGAGAAACTCTGCTGGTTGTACAGTGTAAAGTAAAGTTAAAATGCAACGATGGAGAAACTCAGCTGGTGAAACAGTGTAAGGTGATGTTAAAACACAACGATGGAGAAACTCAGCTCGTTAAACACTGTAATGTGAAGTAAAAATGCAATGATGGAGAATCTCAGCTGGTTAAACAGTGTAAAATGAAGTTAAAACACCACGATGGAGAAACTCAGCTGGTTGAACGGTGTAAAGTGATGTTAAAACGCAACTATGGAGAAACTCAGCAGGTTAAACAGTGTAAAGAGAAGTTACAACACAACGATGGAGAAACTCAGCTGGTTAAACAGTGTAAGATGAAGTTAAAACACAACGATGGAGAAACTCATCTGGTTAAACAGTGTAAAATGATCTTAAAACGCAACGATGGAGAAACTCATCTGGTTAAACGGTGTAAAATGAACTTAAAACGCAACGATGGAGAAACTCATCTGGTTAAAGAGTGTAAGGTGAAGTTAAAACACAATGATGGAGGAACACATTTGGTTCAACAGTGTAAAGTGTAGTGAAAATGCAACGATGGAGAAACTCAGCTGGTTAAACAGCGTAAGGTGAACTAAAAACAGAACAATGGAGAAACTCAGCTGGTGAAACAGTGTAAGGTGATGTTAAAACTCAATGATCAAGAAACTCAACTTGATGAACAGTGTAAGGTGAAGTTAAACCACCACGATGGAGAAACTAGGCTGGTTAAACACTGTAAAGTGAAGTTAAAACGCTACAATGGAGATACTGCTGGTTAAACAGTGTAAGGTGAAGTTAAAACACAAGAATGTTGAAACTACTGGTTAAAGAGTGTAAGATCAAGTTAAAACACGACGAAGGAGAAACTCAGCTGGATAAACAGTGTAAGGAGAAGTTAAAACAATGATAGAGAAACTCAGCTGGTGAAACAGTGTAAGGTGAATTTAAAACACCACGATGGAGAAACTCAGCTGGTTAAAGAGTGTAAGGTGAAGTTAAAACACGACGAAGGAGAAACTCAGCTGGTTAAACAGTGTAAGGAGAAGGTAAAACACAACTATGGAGAAACCCAGCTGGTTAAACAGTGTAAGTAGAAGTTAAAACAATGATGGAGAAACTCAGCTGGTGAAACAGTGTAAGGTGAATTTAAAACACCACGGTGGAGAAACTCAGCTGGTTGAACGGTGTAAAGTGAAGTTAAAATGCAACGATGGAGTAACTCATCTGGTTAAAGAGTGTAAGGTGAAGTTAAAACACAATGATGGAGGAACACATTTGGTTCAACAGTGTAAAGTGTAGTGAAAACGCAACGATGGAGAAACTCAGCTGGTTAAACAGCGTAAGGTGAACTAAAAACAGAACAATGGAGAAACTAAGCTGGTTAAATAGTGTAAGGTGAAGTTAAAACTCAATGATGAAGAAACTCAACTTGATGAACAGTGTAAGGTGAAATTAAACCACCACGATGGAGAAATTAGGCTGGTTAAACACTGTAAAGTGAAGTTAAAACGCTACAATGGAGATACTGCTGGTTAAACAGTGTAAGGTGAAGTTAAAACACCACGATGGCGACACTCAGCTGGTTAAACAGTGTAAGGTGAAGTTAAAGCACATCGTTGGAGAAACTCAGCTGGTTAAACAGTGTAAAGTGAAGTTAAAACTCAATGATGGAGAAACTCAGCTGGTTAAACAGTGTAAAGTGAAGTTAAAACTCAATGATGGAGAAACTCAGCTGGTTAAACAGTGTAAGGTGAAGTTAAAACACAGGAATGTTGAAACTACTGGTTAAAGAGTGTAAGGTCAAGTTAAAACACGACGAAGGAGAAACTCAGCTGGATAAACAGTGTAAGGAGAAGTTAAAACAATGATAGAGAAACTCAGCTGGTGAAACAGTGTAAGGTGAATTTAAAACACCACGATGGAGAAACTCAGCTGGTTGAACGGTGTAAAGTGAAGTTAAAACGCAACGATGGAGAAACTCATCTGGTTAAAGAGTGTAACGTGAAGTTAAAACACAATGATGGAGGAACTCATCTGGTTCAACAGTGTAAAGTGAAGTGAAAACGCCACGATGGAGAAACTCAGCTGGTTAAACAGCGTAAGGTGAACTAAAAACAGAACGATGGAGAAACTAAGCTGGTTAAACAGTGTAAAGTGAAGTTAAAGCACAACATTGGAGAAACTCAGCTGGTTCCACAGTGTAAGGTGAAGTTAAAACTCAACGATGGAGAAACTCAGCTTGTTAAACAGTGTAAGTTGAAGTTAAAACATGACGAAGGAGAAACTCAGCTGGTTGAACAGTGTAAGGAGAAATTAAAACACAACTATGGAGAAACTCAGCTGGTTAAACAGTGTAAGGAGAAGTTAAAACACCACGATGGAGACACTCACCTGGTTAAAAAGTGTAAAGTGAAGATCAAGCACAACGTTGGAGAAACTCAGATGCTTAAACTGTGTAAAGTGAAGTTAAAACTCAATGATGGAGAAACTCAGCTGGTGAAACAGTGTAAAGTGAAGTTAAAACACCACGATGGAGAAACTCAGCTGGTTAAAGAGTGTAAGGTGAAGTTAAAACACGACGAAGGAGAAACTCAGCTGGTTAAACAGTGTAAGGAGAAGGTAAAACACAACTATGGAGAAACCCAGCTGGTTAAACAGTGTAAGTAGAAGTTAAAACAATGATGGAGAAACTCAGCTGGTGAAACAGTGTAAGGTGAATTTAAAACACCACGGTGGAGAAACTCAGCTGGTTGAACGGTGTAAAGTGAAGTTAAAATGCAACGATGGAGTAACTCATCTGGTTAAAGAGTGTAAGGTGAAGTTAAAACACAATGATGGAGGAACGCATTTGGTTCAACAGTGTAAAGTGTAGTGAAAACGCAACGATGGAGAAACTCAGCTGGTTAAACAGCGTAAGGTGAACTAAAAACAGAACAATGGAGAAACTAAGCTGGTTAAATAGTGTAAGGTGAAGTTAAAACTCAATGATGAAGAAACTCAACTTGATGAACAGTGTAAGGTGAAATTAAACCACCACGATGGAGAAATTAGGCTGGTTAAACACTGTAAAGTGAAGTTAAAACGCTACAATGGAGATACTGCTGGTTAAACAGTGTAAGGTGAAGTTAAAACACCACGATGGCGACACTCAGCTGGTTAAACAGTGTAAGGTGAAGTTAAAGCACATCGTTGGAGAAACTCAGCTGGTTAAACAGTGTAAAGTGAAGTTAAAACTCAATGATGGAGAAACTCAGCTGGTTAAACAGTGTAAAGTGAAGTTAAAACTAAATGATGGAGAAAGTCATCTGGTTAAACAGTGTAATGTGAAGTTAAAACACAAGAATGTTGAAACTACTGGTTAAAGAGTGTAAGATCAAGTTAAAACACGACGAAGGAGAAACTCAGCTGGATAAACAGTGTAAGGAGAAGTTAAAACAATGATAGAGAAACTCAGCTGGTGAAACAGTGTAAGGTGAATTTAAAACACCACGATGGAGAAACTCAGCTGGTTGAACGGTGTAAAGTGAAGTTAAAACGCAACGATGGAGAAACTGATCTGGTTAAAGAGTGTAAGGTGAAGTTAAAACACAATGATGGAGGAACTCATCTGGTTCAACAGTGTAAAGTGAAGTGAAAACGCAACGATGGAGAAACTCAGCTGGTTAAACAGCGTAAGGTGAACTAAAAACAGAACGATGGAGAAACTAAGCTGGTTAAACAGTGTAAAGTGAAGTTAAAACACCACGATGGAGAAACTCAGCTGTTTAAACAGTGTAAGGTGAATTTGAAACACGACGAAGGAGAAACTCAGCTGTTTAAACAGTGTAAGGAGAAGTTAAAACACAACTATGGAGAAATTCAGCTGGTTAAACAGTGTAAGGAGTAGTTAAAACACCACAATGGAGTAACTCAGCTGGTTAAACAGTGTAAAGTGAAGTTAAAGCACAATGTTGGCGAAACTCAGCTGGTTACACAGTGTAAGGTGAAGTTAAAACACAACGATGGAGAAACTCAGCTGGTTAAACAGTGTAAGGTGAAGTAAAAACGCAACGATGGAGAATCTCAGCTGGTTAAACAGTGTAAAGTTAAGTTAAAACACCACGATGGAGAAACTCAGCTGGTTAAACTGTGTAAGGTGTAGTTAAAGCACAACAATGGAGAAACTCAGCTGGGTAAACATTGCAAGGGATTTAAAACACAACGATGGATAAACTCAGCTGGTTAAACAGTGTAAGGTGAAGTTAAACCACTACGATGGAGAAACTCAGCAGGTTAAACAGTGTAAGATGAAGTTAAAACACAACTATGGACGAACCCAGCTGGTTAAACAGTGTAAGTAGAAGTTAAAACAATGATGGAGAAACTCAGCTGGTGAAACAGTGTAAGGTGAATTTAAAACACCACGGTGGAGAAACTCAGCTGGTTGAACGGTGTAAAGTGAAGTTAAAACGCAACGATGGAGAAACTCATCTGGTTAAAGAGTGTAACGTGAAGTTAAAACACAATGATGGAGGAACTCATCTGGTTCAACAGTGTAAAGTGAAGTGAAAATGCCACGATGGAGAAACTCAGCTGGTTAAACAGCGTAAGGTGAACTAAAAACAGAACGATGGAGAAACTAAGCTGGTTAAACAGTGTAAAGTGAAGTTAAAGCACAACATTGGAGAAACTCAGCTGGTTACACAGTGTAAGGTGAAGTTAAAACTCAACGATGGAGAAACTCAGCTTGTTAAACAGTTTAAGTTGAAGTTAAAACATGACGAAGGAGAAACTCAGCTGGTTGAACAGGGTAAGGAGAAATTAAAACACAACTATGGAGAAACTCAGCTGGTTAAACAGTGTAAGGAGAAGTTAAAACACCACGATGGAGACACTCAGCTGGTTAAAAAGTGTAAAGTGAAGTTCAAGCACAACGTTGGAGAAACTCAGATGCTTAAACAGTGTAAAGTGAAGTTAAAACTCAATGATGGAGAAACTCAGCTGGTTAAAGAGTGTAAGGTGAAGTTAAAACACGACGAAGGAGAAACTCAGCTGGTTAAACAGTGTAAGGAGAAGGTAAAACACAACTATGGAGAAACCCAGCTGGTTAAACAGTGTAAGTAGAAGTTAAAACAATGATGGAGAAACTCAGCTGGTGAAACAGTGTAAGGTGAATTTAAAACACCACGGTGGAGAAACTCAGCTGGTTGAACGGTGTAAAGTGAAGTTAAAATGCAACGATGGAGTAACTCATCTGGTTAAAGAGTGTAAGGTGAAGTTAAAACACAATGATGGAGGAACACATTTGGTTCAACAGTGTAAAGTGTAGTGAAAACGCAACGATGGAGAAACTCAGCTGGTTAAACTGCGTAAGGTGAACTAAAAACAGAACAATGGAGAAACTAAGCTGGTTAAATAGTGTAAGGTGAAGTTAAAACTCAATGATGAAGAAACTCAACTTGATGAACAGTGTAAGGTGAAATTAAACCACCACGATGGAGAAATTAGGCTGGTTAAACACTGTAAAGTGAAGTTAAAACGCTACAATGGAGATACTGCTGGTTAAACAGTGTAAGGTGAAGTTAAAACACCACGATGGCGACACTCAGCTGGTTAAACAGTGTAAGGTGAAGTTAAAGCACATCGTTGGAGAAACTCAGCTGGTTAAACAGTGTAAAGTGAAGTTAAAACTCAATGATGGAGAAACTCAGCTGGTTAAACAGTGTAAAGTGAAGTTAAAACTCAATGATGGAGAAACTCAGCTGGTTAAACAGTGTAAGGTGAAGTTAAAACACAAGAATGTTGAAATTACTGGTTAAAGAGTGTAAGATCAAGTTAAAACACGACGAAGGAGAAACTCAGCTGGATAAACAGTGTAAGGAGAAGTTAAAACAATGATAGAGAAACTCAGCTGGTGAAACAGTGTAAGGTGAATTTAAAACACCACGCTGGAGAAACTCAGCTGGTTGAACGGTGTAAAGTGAAGTTAAAACGCAACGATGGAGAAACTGATCTGGTTAAAGAGTGTAAGGTGAAGTTAAAACACAATGATGGAGGAACTCATCTGGTTCAACAGTGTAAAGTGAAGTGAAAACGCAACGATGGAGAAACTCAGCTGGTTAAACAGCGTAAGGTGAACTAAAAACAGAACGATGGAGAAACTAAGCTGGTTAAACAGTGTAAAGTGAAGTTAAAACACCACGATGGAGAAACTCAGCTGTTTAAACAGTGTAAGGTGAAGTTGAAACACGACGAAGGAGAAACTCAGCTGTTTAAACAGTGTAAGGAGAAGTTAAAACACAACTATGGAGAAATTCAGCTGGTTAAACAGTGTAAGGAGTAGTTAAAACACCACAATGGAGTAACTCAGCTGGTTAAACAGTGTAAAGTGAAGTTAAAGCACAATGTTGGCGAAACTCAGCTGGTTACACAGTGTAAGGTGAAGTTAAAACACAACGATGGAGAAACTCAGCTGGTTAAACAGTGTAAGGTGAAGTAAAAACGCAACGATGGAGAATCTCAGCTGGTTAAACAGTGTAAAGTGAAGTTAAAACACCACGATGGAGAAACTCAGCTGGTTAAACTGTGTAAGGTGTAGTTAAAGCACAACAATGGAGAAACTCAGCTGGGTAAACATTGCAAGGGATTTAAAACACAACGATGGATAAGCTCAGATGGTTAAACAGTGTAAGGTGAAGTTAAACCACTACGATGGAGAAACTCAGCAGGTTAAACAGTGTAAAGAGAAGTTACAACACAACGATGGAGAAACTCAGCTGGTTAAACAGTGTAAGATGAAGTTAAAACACAACGATGGAGAAACTCATCTGGTTAAACAGTGTAAAATGATCTTAAAACGCAACGATGGAGAAACTCATCTGGTTAAACGGTGTAAAATGAACTTAAAACGCAACGATGGAGAAACTCAGCTTGTTAAACAGTATAAGGCGAAGTTAAAACACAACGATGGAGGAACTCATCTGGTTAAACATTGTAAAATGAACTTAAAACACAACGATGGAGAAGATGATCTGGTTAAACAGTGTAAAATGAACTAAAAACGCAACAATGGAGAAACTCAGCTTGTTAAACAGTATAAGGCGAAGTTAAAACACAACGATGGAAAAACTCATCTGGTTAAACAGTGTAAAGTCAAGTTAAAACACAACGATGGAGAAACTCAGCTGGTTAAACTGTGTAAGGTGAAGTTAAAACACAACGATGGAGAAACTCTGCTGGTTGTACAGTGTAAAGTGAAGTTCAAATGCAACGATGGAGAAACTCAGCTGGTGAAACAATGTAAGGTGATGTTAAAACACAATGATGAAGAAACTCAACTTGATGAACAGTGTAAGGTGAAGTTAAACCACCACGATGGAGAAACTAGGCTGGTTAAACACTGTAAAGTGAAGTTAAAACGCTACAATGGAGATACTGCTGGTTAAACAGTGTAAGGTGAAGTTAAAACACCACGATGGGGACACTCAGCTGGTTAAACAGTGTAAGGAGAAGGTAAAACACAACTATAGAGAAACTCAGCTGGTTAAACAGTGTAAGGAGAAGTTAAAACACTGATGGAGAAACTCAGCTGGTGAAACAGTGTAAGGTGAATTTAAAACACCACGATGGAGAAACTCTGCTGGGTGAACGGTGTAAAGTGAAGTTAAAACGCAACGATGGTGTAACTCATCTGGTTAAAGAGTGTAAGGTGAAGTTAAAAGACAATGATGGAGGAACACATTTGGTTCATCAGTGTAAAGTGTAGTGAAAACGCAACGATGGAGAAACTCAGCTGGTTAAACAGCGTAAGGTGAACTAAAAACTGAATGATGGAGAAACTAAGCTGGTTAAACAGTGTAAGGTGAAGTTAAACCACCACGATGGAGAAACTAGGCTGGTTAAACACTGTAAAGTGAAGTTAAAACGCTACAATGGAGATACTGCTGGTTAAACAGTGTAAGGTGAAGTTAAAACACCACGATGGAGACACTCAGCTGGTTAAACAGTGTAAGGAGAAGGTAAAACACAACTATGGAGAAACTCAGCTGGTTAAACAGTGTAAGGAGAAGTTAAAACAATGATGGAGAAACTCAGCTGGTGAAACAGTGTAAGGTGAAGTTAAAACACCACGATGGAGACACTCAGCTGGTTAAACAGTGTAAAGTGAAGTTAAAGCACAACGTTGGAGAAACTCAGCTGCTTAAACAGTGTAAAGTGAAGTTCAAACTCAATGATGGAGAAACTCAGCTGGTTAAACAGTGTAAAATGAACTTAAAACGCAACGATGGAGAAACTCAGCTGGTTAAACAGTATAAGGCAAAGTTAAAACACAACGATGGAAAAACTCATCTGGTTAAACAGTGTAAGGTGAAGTTAAAACACAACGATGGAGAAACTCTGCGGGTTAAACTGTGTAAGGTGAAGTTAAAACACAACGATGGAGATACTCTGCTGGTTAAACTGTGTAAGGTAAAATTAAAACACAACGATGGAGAAACTCTGCTGGTTGTACAGTGTAAAGTAAAGTTAAAATGCAACGATGGAGAAACTCAGCTGGTGAAACAGTGTAAGGTGATGTTAAAACACAACGATGGAGTAACTCAGCTGGTTAAACAGTGTAAAGTGAAGTTAAAGCACAATGTTGGCGAAACTCAGCTGGTTACACAGTGTAAGGTGAAGTTAAAACACAACGATGGAGAAACTCAGCTGGTTAAACAGTGTAAGGTGAAGTAAAAACGCAACGATGGAGAATCTCAGCTGGTTAAACAGTGTAAAGTAAAGTTAAAACACCACGATGGAGAAACTCAGCTGGTTAAACTGTGTAAGGTGTAGTTAAAGCACAACAATGGAGAAACTCAGCTGGGTAAACATTGCAAGGGATTTAAAACACAACGATGGATAAACTCAGCTGGTTAAACAGTGTAAGGTGAAGTTAAACCACTACGATGGAGAAACTCAGCAGGTTAAACAGTGTAAAGAGAAGTTACAACACAACGATGGAGAAACTCAGCTGGTTAAACAGTGTAAGATGAAGTTAAAACACAACGATGGAGAAACTCATCTGGTTAAACAGTGTAAAATGATCTTAAAACGCAACGATGGAGAAACTCATCTGGTTAAACAGTGTAAAATGAACTTAAAACGCAACGATGGAGAAACTCATCTGGTTAAAGAGTGTAAGGTGAAGTTAAAACACAATGATGGAGGAACACATTTGGTTCAACAGTGTAAAGTGTAGTGAAAACGCAACGATGGAGAAACTCAGCTGGTTAAACAGTGTAAGGTGAAGTTAAACCACTACGATGGAGAAACTCAGCAGGTTAAACAGTGTAAAGAGAAGTTACAACACAACGATGGAGAAACTCAGCTGGTTAAACAGTGTAAGATGAAGTTAAAACACAACGATGGAGAAACTCATCTGGTTAAACAGTGTAAAATGATCTTAAAACGCAACGATGGAGAAACTCAGCTGGTTAAACAGTGTAAAATGAACTTAAAACGCAACGATGGAGAAACTCATCTGGTTAAAGAGTGTAAGGTGAAGTTAAAACACAATGATGGAGGAACACATTTGGTTCAACAGTGTAAAGTGTAGTGAAAACGCAACGATGGAGAAACTCAGCTGGTTAAACAGCGTAAGGTGAACTAAAAACAGAACGATGGAGAAACTAAGCTGGTTAAACAGTGTAAAGTGAAGTTAAAGTACAACATTGGAGAAACTCAGCTGGTTACACAGTGTAAGGTGAAGTTAAAACTCAACGATGGAGAAACTCAGCTTGTTAAACAGTGTAAGTTGAAGTTAAAACATGACGAAGGAGAAACTCAGCTGGTTGAACAGTGTAAGGAGAAATTAAAACACAACTATGGAGAAACTCAGCTGGTTAAACAGTGTAAGGAGAAGTTAAAACACCACGATGGAGACACTCACCTGGTTAAAAAATGTAAAGTGAAGTTCAAGCACAACGTTGGAGAAACTCAGATGCTTAAACTGTGTAAAGTGAAGTTAAAACTCAATGATGGAGAAACTCAGCTGGTGAAACAGTGTAAAGTGAAGTTAAAACACCACGATGGAGAAACTCAGCTGGTTAAAGAGTGTAAGGTGAAGTTAAAAGACGACGAAGGAGAAACTCAGCTGGTTAAACAGTGTAAGGAGAAGGTAAAACACAACTATGGAGAAACCCAGCTGGTTAAACAGTGTAAGTAGAAGTTAAAACAATGATGGAGAAACTCAGCTGGTGAAACAGTGTAAGGTGAATTTAAAACACCACGGTGGAGAAACTCAGCTGGTTGAACGGTGTAAAGTGAAGTTAAAATGCAACGATGGAGTAACTCATCTGGTTAAAGAGTGTAAGGTGAAGTTAAAACACAATGATGGAGGAACACATTTGGTTCAACAGTGTAAAGTGTAGTGAAAACGCAACGATGGAGAAACTCAGCTGGTTAAACAGCGTAAGGTGAACTAAAAACAGAACAATGGAGAAACTAAGCTGGTTAAATAGTGTAAGGTGAAGTTAAAACTCAATGATGAAGAAACTCAACTTGATGAACAGTGTAAGGTGAAATTAAACCACCACGATGGAGAAATTAGGCTGGTTAAACACTGTAAAGTGAAGTTAAAACGCTACAATGGAGATACTGCTGGTTAAACAGTGTAAGGTGAAGTTAAAACACCACGATGGCGACACTCAGCTGGTTAAACAGTGTAAGGTGAAGTTAAAGCACATCGTTGGAGAAACTCAGCTGGTTAAACAGTGTAAAGTGAAGTTAAAACTCAATGATGGAGAAACTCAGCTGGTTAAACAGTGTAAAGTGAAGTTAAAACTCGATGATGGAGAAACTCAGCTGGTTAAACAGTGTAAGGTGAAGTTAAAACACAAGAATGTTGAAACTACTGGTTAAAGAGTGTAAGATCAAGTTAAAACACGACGAAGGAGAAACTCAGCTGGATAAACAGTGTAAGGAGAAGTTAAAACAATGATAGAGAAACTCAGCTGGTGAAACAGTGTAAGGTGAATTTAAAACACCACGATAGAGAAACTCAGCTGGTTGAACGGTGTAAAGTGAAGTTAAAACGCAACGATGGAGAAACTGATCTGGTTAAAGAGTGTAAGGTGAATTTAAAACACAATGATGGAGGAACTCATCTGGTTCAACAGTGTAAAGTGAAGTGAAAACGCAACGATGGAGAAACTCAGCTGGTTAAACAGCGTAAGGTGAACTAAAAACAGAACGATGGAGAAACTAAGCTGGTTAAACAGTGTAAAGTGAAGTTAAAACACCACGATGGAGAAACTCAGCTGTTTAAACAGTGTAAGGTGAATTTGAAACACGACGAAGGAGAAACTCAGCTGTTTAAACAGTGTAAGGAGAAGTTAAAACACAACTATGGAGAAGTTCAGCTGGTTAAACAGTGTAAGGAGTAGTTAAAACACCACAATGGAGTAACTCAGCTGGTTAAACAGTGTAAAGTGAAGTTAAAGCACAATGTTGGCGAAACTCAGCTGGTTACACAGTGTAAGGTGAAGTTAAAACACAACGATGGAGAAACTCAGCTGGTTAAACAGTGTAAGGTGAAGTAAAAACGCAACGATGGAGAATCTCAGCTGGTTAAACAGTGTAAAGTTAAGTTAAAACACCACGATGGAGAAACTCAGCTGGTTAAACTGTGTAAGGTGTAGTTAAAGCACAACAATGGAGAAACTCAGCTGGGTAAACATTGCAAGGGATTTAAAACACAACGATGGATAAACTCAGCTGGTTAAACAGTGTAAGGTGAAGTTAAACCACTACGATGGAGAAACTCAGCAGGTTAAACAGTGTAAAGAGAAGTTACAACACAACGATGGAGATACTCAGCTGGTTAAACAGTGTAAGATGAAGTTAAAACACAACGATGGAGAAACTCATCTGGTTAAACAGTGTAAAATGATCTTAAAACGCAACGATGGAGAAACTCATCTGGTTAAACGGTGTAAAATGAACTTAAAACGCAACGATGGAGAAACTCATCTGGTTAAAGAGTGTAAGGTGAAGTTAAAACACAATGATGGAGGAACACATTTGGTTCAACAGTGTAAAGTGTAGTGAAAACGCAACGATGGAGAAACTCAGCTGGTTAAACAGCGTAAGGTGAACTAAAAACAGAACAATGGAGAAACTCAGCTGGTGAAACAGTGTAAGGTGATGTTAAAACTCAATGATCAAGAAACTCAACTTGATGAACAGTGTAAGGTGAAGTTAAACCACCACGATGGAGAAACTAGGCTGGTTAAACACTGTAAAGTGAAGTTAAAACGCTACAATGGAGATACTGCTGGTTAAACAGTGTAAGGAAAAGTTAAAACACCACGATGGAGACACTCAGCTGGTTAAACAGTGTAAGGAGAAGGTAAAACACAACTATGCAGAAACTCAGCTGGTTAAACAGTGTAAGGAGAAGTTAAAACAATGATGGAGAAACTCAGCTGGTGAAACAGTGTAAGGTGAAGTTAAAACACCACGATGGAGACACTCAGCTGGTTAAACAGTGTAAAGTGAAGTTAAAGCACAACGTTGGAGAAACTCAGCTGCTTAAACAGTGTAAAGTGAAGTTAAAACTCAATGATGGAGAAACTCAGCTGGTTAAACAGTGTAAAATGAACTTAAAACGCAACGATGGAGAAACTCAGCTGGTTAAACAGTATAAGGCAAAGTTAAAACACAACGATGGAAAAACTCATCTGGTTAAACAGTGTAAGGTGAAGTTAAAACACAACGATGGAGAAACTCTGCGGGTTAAACTGTGTAAGGTGAAGTTAAAACACAACGATGGAGAAACTCTGCTGGTTAAACTGTGTAAGGTAAAATTAAAACACAACGATGGAGAAACTCTGCTGGTTGTACAGTGTAAAGTAAAGTTAAAATGCAACGATGGAGAAACTCAGCTGGTGAAACAGTGTAAGGTGATGTTAAAACACAACGATGGAGAAACTCAGCTCGTTAAACACTGTAATGTGAAGTAAAAATGCAATGATGGAGAATCTCAGCTGGTTAAACAGTGTAAAGTGAAGTTAAAACACCACGATGGAGAAACTCAGCTGGTTGAACGGTGTAAAGTGATGTTAAAACGCAACTATGGAGAAACTCAGCAGGTTAAACAGTGTAAAGAGAAGTTACAACACAACGATGGAGAAACTCAGCTGGTTAAACAGTGTAAGATGAAGTTAAAACACAACGATGGAGAAACTCATCTGGTTAAACAGTGTAAAATGATCTTAAAACGCAACGATGGAGAAACTCATCTGGTTAAACGGTGTAAAATGAACTTAAAACGCAACGATGGAGAAACCTATCTGGTTAAAGAGTGTAAGGTGAAGTTAAAACACAATGATGGAGGAACACATTTGGTTCAACAGTGTAAAGTGTAGTGAAAATGCAACGATGGAGAAACTCAGCTGGTTAAACAGCGTAAGGTGAACTAAAAAGTGAACAATGGAGAAACTCAGCTGGTGAAACAGTGTAAGGTGATGTTAAAACTCAATGATCAAGAAACTCAACTTGATGAACAGTGTAAGGTGAAGTTAAACCACCACGATGGAGAAACTAGGCTGGTTAAACACTGTAAAGTGAAGTTAAAACGCTACAATGGAGATACTGCTGGTTAAACAGTGTAAGGTGAAGTTAAAACACAAGAATGTTGAAACTACTGGTTAAAGAGTGTAAGATCAAGTTAAAACACGACGAAGGAGAAACTCAGCTGGATAAACAGTGTAAGGAGAAGTTAAAACAATGATAGAGAAACTCAGCTGGTGAAACAGTGTAAGGTGAATTTAAAACACCACGATGGAGAAACTCAGCTGGTTAAAGAGTGTAAGGTGAAGTTAAAACACGACGAAGGAGAAACTCAGCTGGTTAAACAGTGTAAGAAGAAGGTAAAACACAACTATGGAGAAACCCAGCTGGTTAAACAGTGTAAGTAGAAGTTAAAACAATGATGGAGAAACTCAGCTGGTGAAACAGTGTAAGGTGAATTTAAAACACCACGGTGGAGAAACTCAGCTGGTTGAACGGTGTAAAGTGAAGTTAAAATGCAACGATGGAGTAACTCATCTGGTTAAAGAGTGTAAGGTGAAGTTAAAAGACAATGATGGAGGAACACATTTGGTTCAACAGTGTAAAGTGTAGTGAAAACGCAACGATGGAGAAACTCAGCTGGTTAAACAGCGTAAGGTGAACTAAAAACAGAACAATGGAGAAACTAAGCTGGTTAAATAGTGTAAGGTGAAGTTAAAACTCAATGATGAAGAAACTCAACTTGATGAACAGTGTAAGGTGAAATTAAACCACCACGATGGAGAAATTAGGCTGGTTAAACACTGTAAAGTGAAGTTAAAACGCTACAATGGAGATACTGCTGGTTAAACAGTGTAAGGTGAAGTTAAAACACCACGATGGCGACACTCAGCTGGTTAAACAGTGTAAGGTGAAGTTAAAGCACATCGTTGGAGAAACTCAGCTGGTTAAACAGTGTAAAGTGAAGTTAAAACTCAATGATGGAGAAACTCAGCTGGTTAAACAGTGTAAAGTGAAGTTAAAACTCAATGATGGAGAAACTCAGCTGGTTAAACAGTGTAAGGTGAAGTTAAAACACAGGAATGTTGAAACTACTGGTTAAAGAGTGTAAGGTCAAGTTAAAACACGACGAAGGAGAAACTCAGCTGGATAAACAGTGTAAGGAGAAGTTAAAACAATGATAGAGAAACTCAGCTGGTGAAACAGTGTAAGGTGAATTTAAAACACCACGATGGAGAAACTCAGCTGGTTGAACGGTGTAAAGTGAAGTTAAAACGCGACGATGGAGAAACTCATCTGGTTAAAGAGTGTAACGTGAAGTTAAAACACAATGATGGAGGAACTCATCTGGTTCAACAGTGTAAAGTGAAGTGAAAACGCCACGATGGAGAAACTCAGCTGGTTAAACAGCGTATGGTGAACTAAAAACAGAACGATGGAGAAACTAAGCTGGTTAAACAGTGTAAAGTGAAGTTAAAGCACAACATTGGAGAAACTCAGCTGGTTCCACAGTGTAAGGTGAAGTTAAAACTCAACGATGGAGAAACTCAGCTTGTTAAACAGTGTAAGATGAAGTTAAAACATGACGAAGGAGAAACTCAGCTGGTTGAACAGTGTAAGGAGAAATTAAAACACAACTATGGAGAAACTCAGCTGGTTAAACAGTGTAAGGAGAAGTTAAAACTCAACGATGGAGAAACTCAGCTTGTTAAACAGTGTAAGATGAAGTTAAAACATGACGAAGGAGAAACTCAGCTGGTTGAACAGTGTAAGGAGAAATTAAAACACCACGATGGAGACACTCACCTGGTTAAAAAGTGTAAAGTGAAGTTCAAGCACAACGTTGGACAAACTCAGATGCTTAAACTGTGTAAAGTGAAGTTAAAACTCAATGATGGAGAAACTCAGCTGGTGAAACAGTGTAAAGTGAAGTTAAAACACCACGATGGAGAAACTCAGCTGGTTAAAGAGTGTAAGGTGAAGTTAAAACACGACGAAGGAGAAACTCAGCTGGTTAAACAGTGTAAGGAGAAGGTAAAACACAACTATGGAGAAACCCAGCTGGTTAAACAGTGTAAGTAGAAGTTAAAACAATGATGGAGAAACTCAGCTGGTGAAACAGTGTAAGGTGAATTTAAAACACCACGGTGGAGAAACTCAGCTGGTTGAACGGTGTAAAGTGAAGTTAAAATGCAACGATGGAGTAACTCATCTGGTTAAAGAGTGTAAGGTGAAGTTAAAACACAATGATGGAGGAACACATTTGGTTCAACAGTGTAAAGTGTAGTGAAAACGCAACGATGGAGAAACTCAGCTGGTTAAACAGCGTAAGGTGAACTAAAAACAGAACAATGGAGAAACTAAGCTGGTTAAATAGTGTAAGGTGAAGTTAAAACTCAATGATGAAGAAACTCAACTTGATGAACAGTGTAAGGTGAAATTAAACCACCACGATGGAGAAATTAGGCTGGTTAAACACTGTAAAGTGAAGTTAAAACGCTACAATGGAGATACTGCTGGTTAAACAGTGTAAGGTGAAGTTAAAACACCACGATGGCGACACTCAGCTGGTTAAACAGTGTAAGGTGAAGTTAAAGCACATCGTTGGAGAAACTCAGCTGGTTAAACAGTGTAAAGTGAAGTTAAAACTCAATGATGGAGAAACTCAGCTGGTTAAACAGTGTAAAGTGAAGTTAAAACTAAATGATGGAGAAAGTCATCTGGTTAAACAGTGTAATGTGAAGTTAAAACACAAGAATGTTGAAACTACTGGTTAAAGAGTGTAAGATCAAGTTAAAACACGACGAAGGAGAAACTCAGCTGGATAAACAGTGTAAGGAGAAGTTAAAACAATGATAGAGAAACTCAGCTGGTGAAACAGTGTAAGGTGAATTTAAAACACCACGATGGAGAAACTCAGCTGGTTGAACGGTGTAAAGTGAAGTTAAAACGCAACGATGGAGAAACTGATCTGGTTAAAGAGTGTAAGGTGAAGTTAAAACACAATGATGGAGGAACTCATCTGGTTCAACAGTGTAAAGTGAAGTGAAAACGCAACGATGGAGAAACTCAGCTGGTTAAACAGCGTAAGGTGAACTAAAAACAGAACGATGGAGAAACTAAGCTGGTTAAACAGTGTAAAGTGAAGTTAAAACACCACGATGGAGAAACTCAGCTGTTTAAACAGTGTAAGGTGAATTTGAAACACGACGAAGGAGAAACTCAGCTGTTTAAACAGTGTAAGGAGAAGTTAAAACACAACTATGGAGAAATTCAGCTGGTTAAACAGTGTAAGGAGTAGTTAAAACACCACAATCGAGTAACTCAGCTGGTTAAACAGTGTAAAGTGAAGTTAAAGCACAATGTTGGCGAAACTCAGCCGGTTACACAGTGTAAGGTGAAGTTAAAACACAACGATGGAGAAACTCAGCTGGTTAAACAGTGTAAGGTGAAGTAAAAACGCAACGATGGAGAATCTCAGCTGGTTAAACAGTGTAAAGTTAAGTTAAAACACCACGATGGAGAAACTCAGCTGGTTAAACTGTGTAAGGTGTAGTTAAAGCACAACAATGGAGAAACTCAGCTGGGTAAACATTGCAAGGGATTTAAAACACAACGATGGATAAACTCAGCTGGTTAAACAGTGTAAGGTGAAGTTAAACCACTACGATGGAGAAACTCAGCAGGTTAAACAGTGTAAGATGAAGTTAAAACACAACTATGGACGAACCCAGCTGGTTAAACAGTGTAAGTAGAAGTTAAAACAATGATGGAGAAACTCAGCTGGTGAAACAGTGTAAGGTGAATTTAAAACACCACGGTGGAGAAACTCAGCTGGTTGAACGGTGTAAAGTGAAGTTAAAACGCAACGATGGAGAAACTCATCTGGTTAAAGAGTGTAACGTGAAGTTAAAACACAATGATGGAGGAACTCATCTGGTTCAACAGTGTAAAGTGAAGTGAAAATGCCACGATGGAGAAACTCAGCTGGTTAAACAGCGTAAGGTGAACTAAAAACAGAACGATGGAGAAACTAAGCTGGTTAAACAGTGTAAAGTGAAGTTAAAGCACAACATTGGAGAAACTCAGCTGGTTACACAGTGTAAGGTGAAGTTAAAACTCAACGATGGAGAAACTCAGCTTGTTAAACAGTTTAAGTTGAAGTTAAAACATGACGAAGGAGAAACTCAGCTGGTTGAACAGCGTAAGGAGAAATTAAAACACAACTATGGAGAAACTCAGCTGGTTAAACAGTGTAAGGAGAAGTTAAAACACCACGATGGAGACACTCAGCTGGTTAAAAAGTGTAAAGTGAAGTTCAAGCACAACGTTGGAGAAACTCAGATGCTTAAACAGTGTAAAGTGAAGTTAAAACTCAATGATGGAGAAACTCAGCTGGTGAAACAGTGTAAAGTGAAGTTAAAACACCACGATGGAGAAACTCAGCTGGTTAAAGAGTGTAAGGTGAAGTTAAAACACGACGAAGGAGAAACTCAGCTGGTTAAACAGTGTAAGGAGAAGGTAAGACACAACTATGGAGAAACCCAGCTGGTTAAACAGTGTAAGTAGAAGTTAAAACAATGATGGAGAAACTCAGCTGGTGAAACAGTGTAAGGTGAATTTAAAACACCACGGTGGAGAAACTCAGCTGGTTGAACGGTGTAAAGTGAAGTTAAAATGCAACGATGGAGTAACTCATCTGGTTAAAGAGTGTAAGGTGAAGTTAAAACACAATGATGGAGGAACACATTTGGTTCAACAGTGTAAAGTGTAGTGAAAACGCAACGATGGAGAAACTCAGCTGGTTAAACAGCGTAAGGTGAACTAAAAACAGAACAATGGAGAAACTAAGCTGGTTAAATAGTGTAAGGTGAAGTTAAAACTCAATGATGAAGAAACTCAACTTGATGAACAGTGTAAGGTGAAATTAAACCACCACGATGGAGAAATTAGGCTGGTTAAACATTGTAAAGTGAAGTTAAAAAGCTACAATGGAGATACTGCTGGTTAAACAGTGTAAGGTGAAGTTAAAACACCACGATGGCGACACTCAGCTGGTTAAACAGTGTAAGGTGAAGTTAAAGCACATCGTTGGAGAAACTCAGCTGGTTAAACAGTGTAAAGTGAAGTTAAAACTCAATGATGGAGAAACTCAGCTGGTTAAACAGTGTAAAGTGAAGTTAAAACTCAATGATGGAGAAACTCAGCTGGTTAAACAGTGTAAGGTGAAGTTAAAACACAAGAATGTTGAAATTACTGGTTAAAGAGTGTAAGATCAAGTTAAAACACGACGAAGGAGAAACTCAGCTGGATAAACAGTGTAAGGAGAAGTTAAAACAATGATAGAGAAACTCAGCTGGTGAAACAGTGTAAGGTGAATTTAAAACACCACGATGGAGAAACTCAGCTGGTTGAACGGTGTAAAGTGAAGTTAAAACGCAACGATGGAGAAACTGATCTGGTTAAAGAGTGTAAGGTGAAGTTAAAACACAATGATGGAGGAACTCATCTGGTTCAACAGTGTAAAGTGAAGTGAAAACGCAACGATGGAGAAACTCAGCTGGTTAAACAGCGTAAGGTGAACTAAAAACAGAACGATGGAGAAACTAAGCTGGTTAAACAGTGTAAAGTGAAGTTAAAACACCACGATGGAGAAACTCAGCTGTTTAAACAGTGTAAGGTGAAGTTGAAACACGACGAAGGAGAAACTCAGCTGTTTAAACAGTGTAAGGAGAAGTTAAAACACAACTATGGAGAAATTCAGCTGGTTAAACAGTGTAAGGAGTAGTTAAAACACCACAATGGAGTAACTCAGCTGGTTAAACAGTGTAAAGTGAAGTTAAAGCACAATGTTGGCGAAACTCAGCTGGTTACACAGTGTAAGGTGAAGTTAAAACACAACGATGGAGAAACTCAGCTGGTTAAACAGTGTAAGGTGAAGTAAAAACGCAACGATGGAGAATCTCAGCTGGTTAAACAGTGTAAAGTGAAGTTAAAACACCACGATGGAGAAACTCAGCTGGTTAAACTGTGTAAGGTGTAGTTAAAGCACAACAATGGAGAAACTCAGCTGGGTAAACATTGCAAGGGATTTAAAACACAACGATGGATAAGCTCAGCTGGTTAAACAGTGTAAGGTGAAGTTAAACCACTACGATGGAGAAACTCAGCAGGTTAAACAGTGTAAAGAGAAGTTACAACACAACGATGGAGAAACTCAGCTGGTTAAACAGTGTAAGATGAAGTTAAAACACAACGATGGAGAAACTCATCTGGTTAAACAGTGTAAAATGATCTTAAAACGCAACGATGGAGAAACTCATCTGGTTAAACGGTGTAAAATGAACTTAAAACGCAACGATGGAGAAACTCAGCTTGTTAAACAGTATAAGGCGAAGTTAAAACACAACGATGGAGGAACTCATCTGGTTAAACATTGTAAAATGAACTTAAAACACAACGATGGAGAAGATGATCTGGTTAAACAGTGTAAAATGAACTAAAAACGCAACAATGGAGAAACTCAGCTTGTTAAACAGTATAAGGCGAAGTTAAAACACAACGATGGAAAAACTCATCTGGTTAAACTGTGTAAAGTCAAGTTAAAACACAACGATGGAGAAACTCAGCTGGTTAAACTGTGTAAGGTGAAGTTAAAACACAACGATGGAGAAACTCTGCTGGTTGTACAGTGTAAAGTGAAGATCAAATGCAACGATGGAGAAACTCAGCTGGTGAAACAATGTAAGGTGATGTTAAAACACAATGATGAAGAAACTCAACTTGATGAACAGTGTAAGGTGAAGTTAAACCACCACGATGGAGAAACTAGGCTGGTTAAACACTGTAAAGTGAAGTTAAAACGCTACAATGGAGATACTGCTGGTTAAACAGTGTAAGGTGAAGTTAAAACACCACGATGGGGACACTCAGCTGGTTAAACAGTGTAAGGAGAAGGTAAAACACAACTATAGAGAAACTCAGCTGGTTAAACAGTGTAAGGAGAAGTTAAAACACTGATGGAGAAACTCAGCTGGTGAAACAGTGTAAGGTGAATTTAAAACACCACGATGGAGAAACTCAGCTGGGTGAACGGTGTAAAGTGAAGTTAAAACGCAACGATGGTGTAACTCATCTGGTTAAAGAGTGTAAGGTGAAGTTAAAAGACAATGATGGAGGAACACATTTGGTTCATCAGTGTAAAGTGTAGTGAAAACGCAACGATGGAGAAACTCAGCTGGTTAAACAGCGTAAGGTGAACTAAAAACTGAATGATGGAGAAACTAAGCTGGTTTAACAGTGTAAGGTGAAGTTAAAACACAATGATGAAGAAACTCAACTTGATGAACAGTGTCAGGTGAAATTAAACCACCACGATGGAGAAATTAGGCTGGTTAAACACCGTAAAGTGAAGTTAAAACGCTACAATGGAGATACTGCTGGTTAAACAGTGTAAGGTGAAGTTAAAGCACATCGTTGGAGAAACTCAGCTGGTTAAACAGTGTAAAGTGAACTTAAAACTCAATGATGGAGAAACTCAGCTGGTTAAACAGTGTAAGGTGAAGTTAAAACACAAGAATGTAGAAACTACTGGTTAAAGAGTGTAAGGGCAAGTTAAAACACGACGAAGGAGAAACTCAGCTGGTTAAACAGTGTAAGGAGAAGTTAAAACAATGATACGGAAACTCAGCTGGTGAAGCAGTGTAAGGTGAATTTAAAACACCACGTTGGAGAAACTCAGCTGGTTGAACAGTGTAAAGTGAAGTTAAAACGCAACGATGGAGAAACTGATCTGGTTAAAGAATGTAAGGTGAAGTTAAAACACAATGATGGAGGAACTCATCTGGTTCAACAGTGTAAAGTGAAGTGAAAACGCAACGATGGTGAAACTCAGCTGGTTAAACAGCGTAAGGTGAACTAAAAACAGAACGATGGAGAAAGTAAGCTGGTTAAACAGTGAAAAGTGAAGTTAAAACACCACGATGGAGAAACTCAGCTGTTTAAACAGTGTAAGGTGAAGTTAAAACACGACGAAGGAGAAACTCAGATGGTTAAACAGTGTAAGGAGACGTTAAAACACAACTATGTAGCAACTCAGCTGGTTAAACAGTATAAGGAGTAGTTAAAACACCACAATGGAGTAACTCAGCTGGGTGAACAGTGTAAAGTGAAGTTAAAGCACAATGTTGGCGAAACTCAGCTGGTTACTCAGTGTAAGGTGAAGTTAAAACGCAACGATGGAGAAACTCAGCTGGTTAAACAGTGTAAAGTGAAGTTAAAGCACAACGTTGGAGAAACTCAGCTGCTTAAACAGTGTAAAGTGAAGTTAAAACTCAATGATGGAGAAACTCAGCTGGTTAAACAGTGTAAAATGAACTTAAAACGCAACGATGGAGAAACTCAGCTGGTTAAACAGTATAAGGCAAAGTTAAAACACAACGATGGAAAAACTCATCTGGTTAAACAGTGTAAGGTGAAGTAAAAACACAACGATGGAGAAACTCTGCGGGTTAAACTGTGTAAGGTGAAGTTAAAACACAACGATGGAGAAACTCTGCTGGTTAAACTGTGGAAGGTAAAATTAAAACACAACGATGGAGAAACTCTGCTGGTTGTACAGTGTAAAGTGAAGTTAAACCACTACGATGGAGAAACTCAGCAGGTTAAACACTGTAAAGTGAAGTTACAACACAACGATGGAGAAACTCAGCTGGTTAAACAGTGTAAGATGAAGTTAAAACACAACGATGGAGAAACTCATCTGGGTAAACAGTGTAAAATAAACTTAAAACGCAACGATGGAGAAACTCATCTGGTTAAACAGTGTAAAATGAACTTAAAACGCAACGATGGAGAAACTCAGCTTGTTAAACAGTATAAGGCGAAGTTAAAACACAACGATGTAGGAACTCATCTGGTTAAACAGTGTAAAATGAACTTAAAACACAACGATGGAGAAGCTGATCTGGTTAAACAGTGTAAAATGAACTAAAAACGCAACAATGGAGAAACTCAGCTTGTTAAACAGTATAAGGCGAAGTTAAAACACAACGATGGAAAAACTCATCTGGTTAAACAGTGTAAAATGAACTTAAAACACAACGATGGAGAAACTCAGCTTGTTAAACAGTATAAGGCGAAGTTAAAACACAACGATGGAAAAAATCATCTGGTTAAACAGTGTAAAGTCAAGTTAAAACACAACGATGGAGAAACTCTGCTGGTTAAACTGTGCAAGGTGAAGTTAAAACACAACGATGGAGAAACTCTGCTGGTTGTACAGTGTAAAGTGAAGTTAAAATGCAACGATGGAGAAACTCAGCTGTAGAAACAGTGTAAGGTGATGTTAAAACACAATGATGAAGAAACTCAACTTGATGAACAGTGTAAGGTGAAGTTAAAGCACCACGATGGAGAAACTAGGCTGGTTAAACACTGTAAAGTGAAGTTAAAACGCTACAATGGAGATACTGCTGGTTAAACAGTGTAAGGTGAAGTTAAAACACCACGATGGGGACACTCAGCTGGTTAAACAGTGTAAGGAGAAGGTAAAACACAACTATGGAGAAACTCAGCTGGTTAAACAGTGTAAGGAGAAGTTAAAACAATGATGGAGAAACTCAGCTGGTGAAACAGTGTAAGGTGAATTTAAAACACCACGATGGAGAAACTCAGCTGGTTGAACGGTGTAAAGTGAAGTTAAAACGCAACGATGGTGTAACTCATCTGGTTAAAGACTGTAAGGTGAAGTTAAAACACAATGATGGAGGAACACATTTGGTTCAACAGTGTAAAGTGTAGTGAAAACGCAACGATAGAGAAACTCAGCTGGTTTAACAGCGTAAATGTGAACTAAAAACAGAATGATGGAGAAACTAAGCTGGTGAAACAGTGTAAAGTGAAGTTAATACACCACGATGGAGAAACTCAGCTGGTTAAAGAGTGTAAGGTGAAGTTAAAACACGACGAAGGAGAAACTCAGCTGGTTAAACAGTGTAAGGAGAATGTAAAACACAACTATGGACGAACCCAGCTGGTTAAACAGTGTAAGTAGAAGTTAAAACAATGATGGAGAAACTCAGCTGGTGAAACAGTGTAAGGTGAATTTAAAACACCACGGTGGAGAAACTCAGCTGGTTGAACGGTGTAAAGTGAAGTTAAAATGCAATGATGGAGTAACTCATCTGGTTAAAGAGTGTAAGGTGAAGTTAAAACACAATGATGGAGGAACACATTTGGTTCAACAGTGTAAAGTGTAGTGAAAACGAAACGATGGAGATACTCAGCTGGTTAAACAGCGTAAGGTGAACTAAAAACAGAATAATGGAGAAACTAAGCTGGTTAAATAGTGTAAGGTGAAGTTAAAACTCAATGATGAAGAAACTCAACTTGATGAACAGTGTAAGGTGAAATTAAACCACCACGATGGAGAAATTAGGCTGGTTAAACACTGTAAAATGAAGTTAAAACGCTACAATGGAGATACTGCTGGTTAAACAGTGTAAGGTGAAGTTAAAACACCACGATGGCGACACTCAGCTGGTTAAACAGTGTAAGGTGAAGTTAAAGCACATCGTTGGAGAAACTCAGCTGGTTAAACAGTGTAAAGTGAAGTTAAAACTCAATAATGGAGAAACTCAGCTGGTTAAACAGTGTAAGGTGAAGTTAAAACACAAGAATGTTGAAACTACTGGTTAAAGAGTGTAAGGTCAAGTTAAAACACGACGAAGGAGAAACTCAGCTGGATAAACAGTGTAAGGAGAAGTTAAAACAATGATAGAGAAACTCAGCTGGTGAAACAGTGTAAGGTGAATTTAAAACACCACAATGGAGAAACTCAGCTGGTTGAACGGTGTAAAGTGAAGTTAAAACGCAACGATGGAGAAACTGATCTGGTTAAAGAGTGTAAGGTGAAGTTAAAACACAATGATGGAGGAACTCATCTGGTTCAACAGTGTAAAGTGAAGTGAAAACGCAACGATGGAGAAACGCAGCTGGTTAAACAGCGTAAGGTGAACTAAAAACAGAACGATGGAGAAACTAAGCTGGTTAAACAGTGTAAAGTGAAGTTAAAACACCACGATGGAGAAACTCAGCTGTTTAAACAGTGTAAGGTGAAGTTGAAACACGACGAAGGAGAAACTCAGCTGTTTAAACAGTGTAAGGAGAAGTTAAAACACAACTATGGAGAAATTCAGCTGGCTAAACAGTGTAAGGAGTAGTTAAAACACCACAATGGAGTAACTCAGCTGGTTAAACAGTGTAAAGTGAAGTTAAAGCACAATGTTGGCGAAACTCAGCTGGTTACACAGTGTAAGGTGAACTAAAAACAGAACGATGGAGAAACTAAGCTGGTTAAACAGTGTAAAGTGAAGTTAAAGCACAACATTGGAGAAACTCAGCTGGTTACACAGTGTAAGGTGAAGTTAAAACTCAACGATGGAGAAACTCAGCTTGTTAAACAGTTTAAGTTGAAGTTAAAACATGACGAAGGAGAAACTCAGCTGGTTGAACAGTGTAAGGAGAAATTAAAACACAACTATGGAGAAACTCAGCTGGTTAAACAGTGTAAGGAGAAGTTAAAACACCACGATGGAGACACTCAGCTGGTTAAAAAGTGTAAGGAGAAGTTAAAACAATGATGGAGAAACTCAGCTGGTGAAACAGTGTAAGGTGAATTTAAAACACCACGATGGAGAAACTCAGCTGGTTGAACGGTGTAGAGTGAAGTTAAAACGCAACGATGGTGTAACTCATCTGGTTAAAGACTGTAAGGTGAAGTTAAAACACAATGATGGAGGAACACATTTGGTTCAACAGTGTAAAGTGTAGTGAAAACGCAACGATAGAGAAACTCAGCTGGTTTAACAGCGTAAGGTGAACTAAAAACAGAATGATGGAGAAACTAAGCTGGTGAAACAGTGTAAAGTGAAGTTAATACACCACGATGGAGAAACTCAGCTGGTTAAAGAGTGTAAGGAGAAGTTAAAACACCACGATGGAGACACTCAGCTGGTTAAAAAGTGTAAAGTGAAGTTCAAGCACAACGTTGGAGAAACTCAGATGCTTAAACAGTGTAAAGTGAAGTTAAAACTCAATGATGGAGAAACTCAGCTGGTGAAACAGTGTAAAGTGAAGTTAAAACACCACGATGGAGAAACTCAGCTGGTTAAAGAGTGTAAGGTGAAGTTAAAACACGACGAAGGAGAAACTCAGCTGGTTAAACAGTGTAAGGAGAAGGTAAAACACAACTATGGAGAAACCCAGCTGGTTAAACAGTGTAAGTAGAAGTTAAAACAATGATGGAGAAACTCAGCTGGTGAAACAGTGTAAGGTGAATTTAAAACACCACGGTGGAGAAACTCAGCTGGTTGAACGGTGTAAAGTGAAGTTAAAATGCAACGATGGAGTAACTCATCTGGTTAAAGAGTGTAAGGTGAAGTTAAAACACAATGATGGAGGAACACATTTGGTTCAACGGTGTAAAGTGTAGTGAAAACGCAACGATGGAGAAACTCAGCTGTAGAAACAGTGTAAGGTGATGTTAAAACACAATGATGGAGGAACTCATCTGGTTCAACAGTGTAAAGTGAAGTGAAAATGCCACGATGGAGAAACTCAGCTGGTTAAACAGCGTAAGGTGAACTAAAAACAGAACGATGGAGAAACTAAGCTGGTTAAACAGTGTAAAGTGAAGTTAAAGCACAACATTGTAGAAACTCAGCTGGTTACACAGTGTAAGGTGAAGTTAAAACTCAACGATGGAGAAACTCAGCTTGTTAAACAGTTTAAGTTGAAGTTAAAACATGACGAAGGAGAAACTCAGCTGGTTGAACAGCGTAAGGAGAAATTAAAACACAACTATGGAGAAACTCAGCTGGTTAAACAGTGTAAGGAGAAGTTAAAACACCACGATGGAGACACTCAGCTGGTTAAAAAGTGTAAAGTGAAGTTCAAGCACAACGTTGGAGAAACTCAGATGCTTAAACAGTGTAAAGTGAAGTTAAAACTCAATGATGGAGAAACTCAGCTGGTGAAACAGTGTAAAGTGAAGTTAAAACACCACGATGGAGAAACTCAGCTGGTTAAAGAGTGTAAGGTGAAGTTAAAACACGACGAAGGAGAAACTCAGCTGGTTAAACAGTGTAAGGAGAAGGTAAAACACAACTATGGAGAAACCCAGCTGGTTAAACAGTGTAAGTAGAAGTTAAAACAATGATGGAGAAACTCAGCTGGTGAAACAGTGTAAGGTGAATTTAAAACACCACGGTGGAGAAACTCAGCTGGTTGAACGGTGTAAAGTGAAGTTAAAATGCAACGATGGAGTAACTCATCTGGTTAAAGAGTGTAAGGTGAAGTTAAAACACAATGATGGAGGAACACATTTGGTTCAACAGTGTAAAGTGTAGTGAAAACGCAACGATGGAGAAACTCAGCTGGTTAAACAGCGTAAGGTGAACTAAAAACAGAACAATGGAGAAACTAAGCTGGTTAAATAGTGTAAGGTGAAGTTAAAACTCAATGATGAAGAAACTCAACTTGATGAACAGTGTAAGGTGAAATTAAACCACCACGATGGAGAAATTAGGCTGGTTAAACATTGTAAAGTGAAGTTAAAAAGCTACAATGGAGATACTGCTGGTTAAACAGTGTAAGGTGAAGTTAAAACACCACGATGGCGACACTCAGCTGGTTAAACAGTGTAAGGTGAAGTTAAAGCACATCGTTGGAGAAACTCAGCTGGTTAAACAGTGTAAAGTGAAGTTAAAACTCAATGATGGAGAAACTCAGCTGGTTAAACAGTGTAAAGTGAAGTTAAAACTCAATGATGGAGAAACTCAGCTGGTTAAACAGTGTAAGGTGAAGTTAAAACACAAGAATGTTGAAATTACTGGTTAAAGAGTGTAAGATCAAGTTAAAACACGACGAAGGAGAAACTCAGCTGGATAAACAGTGTAAGGAGAAGTTAAAACAATGATAGAGAAACTCAGCTGGTGAAACAGTGTAAGGTGAATTTAAAACACCACGATGGAGAAACTCAGCTGGTTGAACGGTGTAAAGTGAAGTTAAAACGCAACGATGGAGAAACTGATCTGGTTAAAGAGTGTAAGGTGAAGTTAAAACACAATGATGGAGGAACTCATCTGGTTCAACAGTGTAAAGTGAAGTGAAAACGCAACGATGGAGAAACTCAGCTGGTTAAACAGCGTAAGGTGAACTAAAAACAGAACGATGGAGAAACTAAGCTGGTTAAACAGTGTAAAGTGAAGTTAAAACACCACGATGGAGAAACTCAGCTGTTTAAACAGTGTAAGGTGAAGTTGAAACACGACGAAGGAGAAACTCAGCTGTTTAAACAGTGTAAGGAGAAGTTAAAACACAACTATGGAGAAATTCAGCTGGTTAAACAGTGTAAGGAGTAGTTAAAACACCACAATGGAGTAACTCAGCTGGTTAAACAGTGTAAAGTGAAGTTAAAGCACAATGTTGGCGAAACTCAGCTGGTTACACAGTGTAAGGTGAAGTTAAAACACAACGATGGAGAAACTCAGCTGGTTAAACAGTGTAAGGTGAAGTAAAAACGCAACGATGGAGAATCTCAGCTGGTTAAACAGTGTAAAGTGAAGTTAAAACACCACGATGGAGAAACTCAGCTGGTTAAACTGTGTAAGGTGTAGTTAAAGCACAACAATGGAGAAACTCAGCTGGGTAAACATTGCAAGGGATTTAAAACACAACGATGGATAAGCTCAGCTGGTTAAACAGTGTAAGGTGAAGTTAAACCACTACGATGGAGAAACTCAGCAGGTTAAACAGTGTAAAGAGAAGTTACAACACAACGATGGAGAAACTCAGCTGGTTAAACAGTGTAAGATGAAGTTAAAACACAACGATGGAGAAACTCATCTGGTTAAACAGTGTAAAATGATCTTAAAACGCAACGATGGAGAAACTCATCTGGTTAAACGGTGTAAAATGAACTTAAAACGCAACGATGGAGAAACTCAGCTTGTTAAACAGTATAAGGCGAAGTTAAAACACAACGATGGAGGAACTCATCTGGTTAAACATTGTAAAATGAACTTAAAACACAACGATGGAGAAGATGATCTGGTTAAACAGTGTAAAATGAACTAAAAACGCAACAATGGAGAAACTCAGCTTGTTAAACAGTATAAGGCGAAGTTAAAACACAACGATGGAAAAACTCATCTGGTTAAACTGTGTAAAGTCAAGTTAAAACACAACGATGGAGAAACTCAGCTGGTTAAACTGTGTAAGGTGAAGTTAAAACACAACGATGGAGAAACTCTGCTGGTTGTACAGTGTAAAGTGAAGATCAAATGCAACGATGGAGAAACTCAGCTGGTGAAACAATGTAAGGTGATGTTAAAACACAATGATGAAGAAACTCAACTTGATGAACAGTGTAAGGTGAAGTTAAACCACCACGATGGAGAAACTAGGCTGGTTAAACACTGTAAAGTGAAGTTAAAACGCTACAATGGAGATACTGCTGGTTAAACAGTGTAAGGTGAAGTTAAAACACCACGATGGGGACACTCAGCTGGTTAAACAGTGTAAGGAGAAGGTAAAACACAACTATAGAGAAACTCAGCTGGTTAAACAGTGTAAGGAGAAGTTAAAACACTGATGGAGAAACTCAGCTGGTGAAACAGTGTAAGGTGAATTTAAAACACCACGATGGAGAAACTCAGCTGGGTGAACGGTGTAAAGTGAAGTTAAAACGCAACGATGGTGTAACTCATCTGGTTAAAGAGTGTAAGGTGAAGTTAAAAGACAATGATGGAGGAACACATTTGGTTCATCAGTGTAAAGTGTAGTGAAAACGCAACGATGGAGAAACTCAGCTGGTTAAACAGCGTAAGGTGAACTAAAAACTGAATGATGGAGAAACTAAGCTGGTTAAACAGTGTAAGGTGAAGTTAAAACACAATGATGAAGAAACTCAACTTGATGAACAGTGTCAGGTGAAATTAAACCACCACGATGGAGAAATTAGGCTGGTTAAACACCGTAAAGTGAAGTTAAAACGCTACAATGGAGATACTGCTGGTTAAACAGTGTAAGGTGAAGTTAAAGCACATCGTTGGAGAAACTCAGCTGGTTAAACAGTGTAAAGTGAACTTAAAACTCAATGATGGAGAAACTCAGCTGGTTAAACAGTGTAAGGTGAAGTTAAAACACAAGAATGTAGAAACTACTGGTTAAAGAGTGTAAGGGCAAGTTAAAACACGACGAAGGAGAAACTCAGCTGGTTAAACAGTGTAAGGAGAAGTTAAAACAATGATACGGAAACTCAGCTGGTGAAGCAGTGTAAGGTGAATTTAAAACACCACGTTGGAGAAACTCAGCTGGTTGAACAGTGTAAAGTGAAGTTAAAACGCAACGATGGAGAAACTGATCTGGTTAAAGAATGTAAGGTGAAGTTAAAACACAATGATGGAGGAACTCATCTGGTTCAACAGTGTAAAGTGAAGTGAAAACGCAACGATGGTGAAACTCAGCTGGTTAAACAGCGTAAGGTGAACTAAAAACAGAACGATGGAGAAAGTAAGCTGGTTAAACAGTGAAAAGTGAAGTTAAAACACCACGATGGAGAAACTCAGCTGTTTAAACAGTGTAAGGTGAAGTTAAAACACGACGAAGGAGAAACTCAGATGGTTAAACAGTGTAAGGAGACGTTAAAACACAACTATGTAGCAACTCAGCTGGTTAAACAGTATAAGGAGTAGTTAAAACACCACAATGGAGTAACTCAGCTGGGTGAACAGTGTAAAGTGAAGTTAAAGCACAATGTTGGCGAAACTCAGCTGGTTACTCAGTGTAAGGTGAAGTTAAAACGCAACGATGGAGAAACTCAGCTGGTTAAACAGTGTAAAGTGAAGTTAAAGCACAACGTTGGAGAAACTCAGCTGCTTAAACAGTGTAAAGTGAAGTTAAAACTCAATGATGGAGAAACTCAGCTGGTTAAACAGTGTAAAATGAACTTAAAACGCAACGATGGAGAAACTCAGCTGGTTAAACAGTATAAGGCAAAGTTAAAACACAACGATGGAAAAACTCATCTGGTTAAACAGTGTAAGGTGAAGTAAAAACACAACGATGGAGAAACTCTGCGGGTTAAACTGTGTAAGGTGAAGTTAAAACACAACGATGGAGAAACTCTGCTGGTTAAACTGTGGAAGGTAAAATTAAAACACAACGATGGAGAAACTCTGCTGGTTGTACAGTGTAAAGTGAAGTTAAACCACTACGATGGAGAAACTCAGCAGGTTAAACACTGTAAAGTGAAGTTACAACACAACGATGGAGAAACTCAGCTGGTTAAACAGTGTAAGATGAAGTTAAAACACAACGATGGAGAAACTCATCTGGGTAAACAGTGTAAAATAAACTTAAAACGCAACGATGGAGAAACTCATCTGGTTAAACAGTGTAAAATGAACTTAAAACGCAACGATGGAGAAACTCAGCTTGTTAAACAGTATAAGGCGAAGTTAAAACACAACGATGTAGGAACTCATCTGGTTAAACAGTGTAAAATGAACTTAAAACACAACGATGGAGAAGCTGATCTGGTTAAACAGTGTAAAATGAACTAAAAACGCAACAATGGAGAAACTCAGCTTGTTAAACAGTATAAGGCGAAGTTAAAACACAACGATGGAAAAACTCATCTGGTTAAACAGTGTAAAATGAACTTAAAACACAACGATGGAGAAACTCAGCTTGTTAAACAGTATAAGGCGAAGTTAAAACACAACGATGGAAAAAATCATCTGGTTAAACAGTGTAAAGTCAAGTTAAAACACAACGATGGAGAAACTCTGCTGGTTAAACTGTGCAAGGTGAAGTTAAAACACAACGATGGAGAAACTCTGCTGGTTGTACAGTGTAAAGTGAAGTTAAAATGCAACGATGGAGAAACTCAGCTGTAGAAACAGTGTAAGGTGATGTTAAAACACAATGATGAAGAAACTCAACTTGATGAACAGTGTAAGGTGAAGTTAAAGCACCACGATGGAGAAACTAGGCTGGTTAAACACTGTAAAGTGAAGTTAAAACGCTACAATGGAGATACTGCTGGTTAAACAGTGTAAGGTGAAGTTAAAACACCACGATGGGGACACTCAGCTGGTTAAACAGTGTAAGGAGAAGGTAAAACACAACTATGGAGAAACTCAGCTGGTTAAACAGTGTAAGGAGAAGTTAAAACAATGATGGAGAAACTCAGCTGGTGAAACAGTGTAAGGTGAATTTAAAACACCACGATGGAGAAACTCAGCTGGTTGAACGGTGTAAAGTGAAGTTAAAACGCAACGATGGTGTAACTCATCTGGTTAAAGACTGTAAGGTGAAGTTAAAACACAATGATGGAGGAACACATTTGGTTCAACAGTGTAAAGTGTAGTGAAAACGCAACGATAGAGAAACTCAGCTGGTTTAACAGCGTAAGGTGAACTAAAAACAGAATGATGGAGAAACTAAGCTGGTGAAACAGTGTAAAGTGAAGTTAATACACCACGATGGAGAAACTCAGCTGGTTAAAGAGTGTAAGGTGAAGTTAAAACACGACGAAGGAGAAACTCAGCTGGTTAAACAGTGTAAGGAGAATGTAAAACACAACTATGGACGAACCCAGCTGGTTAAACAGTGTAAGTAGAAGTTAAAACAATGATGGAGAAACTCAGCTGGTGAAACAGTGTAAGGTGAATTTAAAACACCACGGTGGAGAAACTCAGCTGGTTGAACGGTGTAAAGTGAAGTTAAAATGCAATGATGGAGTAACTCATCTGGTTAAAGAGTGTAAGGTGAAGTTAAAACACAATGATGGAGGAACACATTTGGTTCAACAGTGTAAAGTGTAGTGAAAACGAAACGATGGAGATACTCAGCTGGTTAAACAGCGTAAGGTGAACTAAAAACAGAATAATGGAGAAACTAAGCTGGTTAAATAGTGTAAGGTGAAGTTAAAACTCAATGATGAAGAAACTCAACTTGATGAACAGTGTAAGGTGAAATTAAACCACCACGATGGAGAAATTAGGCTGGTTAAACACTGTAAAATGAAGTTAAAACGCTACAATGGAGATACTGCTGGTTAAACAGTGTAAGGTGAAGTTAAAACACCACGATGGCGACACTCAGCTGGTTAAACAGTGTAAGGTGAAGTTAAAGCACATCGTTGGAGAAACTCAGCTGGTTAAACAGTGTAAAGTGAAGTTAAAACTCAATAATGGAGAAACTCAGCTGGTTAAACAGTGTAAGGTGAAGTTAAAACACAAGAATGTTGAAACTACTGGTTAAAGAGTGTCAGGTCAAGTTAAAACACGACGAAGGAGAATCTCAGCTGGATAAACAGTGTAAGGAGAAGTTAAAACAATGATAGAGAAACTCAGCTGGTGAAACAGTGTAAGGTGAATTTAAAACACCACGATGGAGAAACTCAGCTGGTTGAACGGTGTAAAGTGAAGTTAAAACGCAACGATGGAGAAACTGATCTGGTTAAAGAGTGTAAGGTGAAGTTAAAACACAATGATGGAGGAACTCATCTGGTTCAACAGTGTAAAGTGAAGTGAAAACGCAACGATGGAGAAACGCAGCTGGTTAAACAGCGTAAGGTGAACTAAAAACAGAACGATGGAGAAACTAAGCTGGTTAAACAGTGTAAAGTGAAGTTAAAACACCACGATGGAGAAACTCAGCTGTTTAAACAGTGTAAGGTGAAGTTGAAACACGACGAAGGAGAAACTCAGCTGTTTAAACAGTGTAAGGAGAAGTTAAAACACAACTATGGAGAAATTCAGCTGGCTAAACAGTGTAAGGAGTAGTTAAAACACCACAATGGAGTAACTCAGCTGGTTAAACAGTGTAAAGTGAAGTTAAAGCACAATGTTGGCGAAACTCAGCTGGTTACACAGTGTAAGGTGAACTAAAAACAGAACGATGGAGAAACTAAGCTGGTTAAACAGTGTAAAGTGAAGTTAAAGCACAACATTGGAGAAACTCAGCTGGTTACACAGTGTAAGGTGAAGTTAAAATTCAACGATGGAGAAACTCAGCTTGTTAAACAGTTTAAGTTGAAGTTAAAACATGACGAAGGAGAAACTCAGCTGGTTGAACAGTGTAAGGAGAAATTAAAACACAACTATGGAGAAACTCAGCTGGTTAAACAGTGTAAGGAGAAGTTAAAACACCACGATGGAGACACTCAGCTGGTTAAAAAGTGTAAGGAGAAGTTAAAACAATGATGGAGAAACTCAGCTGGTGAAACAGTGTAAGGTGAATTTAAAACACCACGATGGAGAAACTCAGCTGGTTGAACGGTGTAAAGTGAAGTTAAAACGCAACGATGGTGTAACTCATCTGGTTAAAGACTGTAAGGTGAAGTTAAAACACAATGATGGAGGAACACATTTGGTTCAACAGTGTAAAGTGTAGTGAAAACGCAACGATAGAGAAACTCAGCTGGTTTAACAGCGTAAGGTGAACTAAAAACAGAATGATGGAGAAACTAAGCTGGTGAAACAGTGTAAAGTGAAGTTAATACACCACGATGGAGAAACACAGCTGGTTAAAGAGTGTAAGGAGAAGTTAAAACACCACGATGGAGACACTCAGCTGGTTAAAAAGTGTAAAGTGAAGTTCAAGCACAACGTTGGAGAAACTCAGATGCTTAAACAGTGTAAAGTGAAGTTAAAACTCAATGATGGAGAAACTCAGCTGGTGAAACAGTGTAAAGTGAAGTTAAAACACCACGATGGAGAAACTCAGCTGGTTAAAGAGTGTAAGGTGAAGTTAAAACACGACGAAGGAGAAACTCAGCTGGTTAAACAGTGTAAGGAGAAGGTAAAACACAACTATGGAGAAACCCAGCTGGTTAAACAGTGTAAGTAGAAGTTAAAACAATGATGGAGAAACTCAGCTGGTGAAACAGTGTAAGGTGAATTTAAAACACCACGGTGGAGAAACTCAGCTGGTTGAACGGTGTAAAGTGAAGTTAAAATGCAACGATGGAGTAACTCATCTGGTTAAAGAGTGTAAGGTGAAGTTAAAACACAATGATGGAGGAACACATTTGGTTCAACGGTGTAAAGTGTAGTGAAAACGCAACGATGGAGAAACTCAGCTGGTTAAACAGCGTAAGGTGAACTAAAAACAGAACAATGGAGAAACTAAGCTGGTTAAATAGTGTAAGGTGAAGTTAAAACTCAATGATGAAGAAACTCAACTTGATGAACAGTGTAAGGTGAAATTAAACCACCACGATGGAGAAATTAGGCTGGTTAAACACTGTAAAGTGAAGTTAAAACGCTACAATGGAGATACTGCTGGTTAAACAGTGTAAGGTGAAGTTAAAACACCACGATGGCGACACTCAGCTGGTTAAACAGTGTAAGGTTAAGTTAAAGCACATCGTTGGACAAACTCAGCTGGTTAAACAGTGTAAAGTGAAGTTAAAACTCAATGATGGAGAAACTCAGCTGGTTAAACAGTGTAAAGTGAAGTTAAAACTCAATGATGGAGAAACTCAGCTGGTTAAACAGTGTAAGGTGAAGTTAAAACACAAGAATGTTGAAATTACTGGTTAAAGAGTGTAAGATCAAGTTAAAACACGACGAAATAGAAACTCAGCTGGATAAACAGTGTAAGGAGAAGTTAAAACAATGATAGAGAAACTCAGCTGGTGAAACAGTGTAAGGTGAATTTAAAACACCACGATGGAGAAACTCAGCTGGTTGAACGGTGTAAAGTGAAGTTAAAACGCAACGATGGAGAAACTGATCTGGTTAAAGAGTGTAAGGTGAAGTTAAAACACAATGATGGAGGAACTCATCTGGTTCAACAGTGTAAAGTGAAGTGAAAACGCAACGATGGAAAAACTCAGCTGGTTAAACAGCGTAAGGTGAACTAAAAACAGAACGATGGAGAAACTAAGCTGGTTAAACAGTGTAAAGTGAAGTTAAAACACCACGATGGAGAAACTCAGCTGTTTAAACAGTGTAAGGTGAAGTTGAAACACGACGAAGGAGAAACTCAGCTGTTTAAACAGTGTAAGGAGAAGTTAAAACACAACTATGGAGAAATTCAGCTGGTTAAACAGTGTAAGGAGTAGTTAAAACACCACAATGGAGTAACTCAGCTGGTTAAACAGTGTAAAGTAAAGTTAAAGCACAATGTTGGCGAAACTCAGCTGGTTAAACAGTATAAGGCGAAGTTAAAACACAACGATGGAAAAACTCATCTGGTTAAACAGTGTTTAATGAACTTAACACACAACGATGGAGTAACTCAGCTTGTTAAACAGTATAAGGCGAAGGTAAAACACAACGATGGAAAAAATCATCTGGTTAAACAGTGTAAAGTCAAGTTAAAACACAACGATGGAGAAACTCAGCTGGTTAAACTGTGTAAGGTGAAGTTAAAACACAACGATGGAGAAACTCTGCTGGTTGTACAGTGTAAAGTGAAGTTCAAATGCAACGATGGAGAAACTCAGCTGGTGAAACAGTGTAAGGTGATGTTAAAACACAATGATGAAGAAACTCAACTTGATGAACAGTGTAAGGTGAAGTTAAACCACCACGATGGAGAAACTAGGCTGGTTAAACACTGTAAAGGGAAGTTAAAACGCTACAATGGAGATACTGCTGGTTAAACAGTGTAAGGTGAAGTTAAAACACCACGATGGGGACACTCAGCTGGTTAAACAGTGTAAGGAGAAGGTAAAACACAACTATAGAGAAACTCAGCTGGTTAAACAGTGTAAGGAGAAGTTAAAACACTGATGGAGAAACTCAGCTGGTGAAACAGTGTAAGGTGAATTTAAAACACCACGATGGAGAAACTCAGCTGGTTGAACGGTGTAAAGTGAAGTTAAAACGCAACGATGGTGTAACTCATCTGGTTAAAGAGTGTAAGGTGAAGTTAAAAGACAATGATGGAGGAACACATTTGGTTCAACAGTGTAAAGTGTAGTGAAAACGCAACGATGGAGAAACTCAGCTGGTTAAACAGCGTAAGGTGAACTAAAAACAGAATGATGGAGAAACTAAGCTGGTTAAACAGTGTAAGGTGAAGTTAAAACACAATGATGAAGAAACTCAACTTGATGAACAGTGTCAGGTGAAATTAAACCACCACGATGGAGAAATTAGGCTGGTTAAACACCGTAAAGTGAAGTTAAAACGCTACAATGGAGATACTGCTGGTTAAACAGTGTAAGGTGAAGTTAAAGCACATCGTTGGAGAAACTCAGCTGGTTAAACAGTGTAAAGTGAACTTAAAACTCAATGATGGAGAAACTCAGCTGGTTAAACAGTGTAAGGTGAAGTTAAAACACAAGAATGTAGAAACTACTGGTTAAAGAGTGTAAGGGCAAGTTAAAACACGACGAAGGAGAAACTCAGCTGGATAAACAGTGTAAGGAGAAGTTAAAACAATGATACGGAAACTCAGCTGGTGAAGCAGTGTAAGGTGAATTTAAAACACCACGTTGGAGAAACTCAGCTGGTTGAACAGTGTAAAGTGAAGTTAAAACGCAACGATGGAGAATCTGATCTGGTTAAAGAGTGTAAGGTGAAGTTAAAACACAATGATGGAGGAACTCATCTGGTTCAACAGTGTAAAGTGAAGTGAAAACGCAACGATGGAGAAACTCAGCTGGTTAAACAGCGTAAGGTGAACTAAAAACAGAACGATGGAGAAAGTAAGCTGGTTAAACAGTGAAAAGTGAAGTTAAAACACCACGATGGAGAAACTCAGCTGTTTAAACAGTGTAAGGTGAAGTTAAAACACGACGAAGGAGAAACTCAGCTGGTTAAACAGTGTAAGAGGACGTTAAAACACAACTATGTAGAATCTCAGCTGGTTAAACAGTATAAGGAGTAGTTAAAACACCACAATGGAGTAACTCAGCTGGGTGAACAGTGTAAAGTGAAGTTAAAGCACAATGTTGGCGAAACTCAGCTGGTTACTCAGTGTAAGGTGAAGTTAAAACGCAACGATGGAGAAACTCAGCTGGTTAAACAGTGTAAAGTGAAGTTAAAGCACAACGTTGGAGAAACTCAGCTGCTTAAACAGTGTAAAGTGAAGTTAAAACTCAATGATGGAGAAACTTAGCTGGTTAAACAGTGTAAAATGAACTTAAAACGCAACGATGGAGAAACTCAGCTGGTTAAACAGTATAAGGCAAAGTTAAAACACAACGATGGAAAAACTCATCTGGTTAAACAGTGTAAGGTGAAGTAAAAACACAACGATGGAGAAACTCTGCGGGTTAAACTGTGGAAGGTGAAGTTAAAACACAACGATGGAGAAACTCTGCTGGTTAAACTGTGTAAGGTAAAATTAAAACACAACGATGGAGAAACTCATCTGGGTAAACAGTGTAAAATAAACTTAAAACGTAACGATGGAGAAACTCATCTGGTTAAACAGTGTAAAATGAACTTAAAACGCAACGATGGAGAAACTCAGCTTGTTAAACAGTATAAGGCGAAGTTAAAACACAACGATGTAGGAACTCATCTGGTTAAACAGTGTAAAATGAACTTAAAACACAACGATGGAGAAGCTGATCTGGTTAAACAGTGTAAAATGAACTAAAAACGCAACAATGGAGAAACTCAGCTTGTTAAACAGTATAAGGCGAAGTTAAAACACAACGATGGAAAAACTCATCTGGTTAAAAAGTGTAAAATGAACTTAAAACACAACGATGGAGAAACTCAGCTTGTTAAACAGTATAAGGCGAAGTTAAAACACAACGATGGAAAAAATCATCTGGTTAAACAGTGTAAAGTCAAGTTAAAACACAACGATGGAGAAACTCTGCTGGTTAAACTGTGCAAGGTGAAGTTAAAACACAACGATGGAGAAACTCTGCTGGTTGTACAGTGTAAAGTGAAGTTAAAATGCAACGATGGAGAAACTCAGCTGTAGAAACAGTGTAAGGTGATGTTAAAACACAATGATGAAGAAACTCAATTTGATGAACAGTGTAAGGTGAAGTTAAACCACCACGATGGAGAAACTAGGCTGGTTAAACACTGTAAAGTGAAGTTAAAACGCTACAATGGAGATACTGCTGGTTAAACAGTGTAAGGTGAAGTTAAAACACCACGATGGGGACACTCAGCTGGTTAAACAGTGTAAGGAGAAGGTAAAACACAACTATGGAGAAACTCAGCTGGTTAAACAGTGTAAGGAGAAGTTAAAACAATGATGGAGAAACTCAGCTGGTGAAACAGTGTAAGGTGAATTTAAAACACCACGATGGAGAAACTCAGCTGGTTGAACGGTGTAAAGTGAAGTTAAAACGCAACGATGGTGTAACTCATCTGGTTAAAGAGTGTAAGGTGAAGTTAAAACACAATGATGGAGGAACACATTTGGTTCAACAGTGTAAAGTGTAGTGAAAACGCAACGATAGAGAAACTCAGCTGGTTTAACAGCGTAAGGTGAACTAAAAACAGAATGATGGAGAAACTAAGCTGGTGAAACAGTGTAAAGTGAAGTTAATACACCACGATGGAGAAACTCAGCTGGTTAAAGAGTGTAAGGTGAAGTTAAAACACGACGAAGGAGAAACTCAGCTGGTTAAACAGTGTAAGGAGAATGTAAAACACAACTATGGACGAACCCAGCTGGTTAAACAGTGTAAGTAGAAGTTAAAACAATGATGGAGAAACTCAGCTGGTGAAACAGTGTAAGGTGAATTTAAAACACCACGGTGGAGAAACTCAGCTGGTTGAACGGTGTAAAGTGAAGTTAAAATGCAATGATGGAGTAACTCATCTGGTTAAAGAGTGTAAGGTGAAGTTAAAACACAATGATGGAGGAACACATTTGGTTCAACAGTGTAAAGTGTAGTGAAAACGAAACGATGGAGATACTCAGCTGGTTAAACAGCGTAAGGTGAACTAAAAACAGAATAATGGAGAAACTAAGCTGGTTAAATAGTGTAAGGTGAAGTTAAAACTCAATGATGAAGAAACTCAACTTGATGAACAGTGTAAGGTGAAATTAAACCACCACGATGGAGAAATTAGGCTGGTTAAACACTGTAAAATGAAGTTAAAACGCTACAATGGAGATACTGCTGGTTAAACAGTGTAAGGTGAAGTTAAAACACCACGATGGCGACACTCAGCTGGTTAAACAGTGTAAGGTGAAGTTAAAGCACATCGTTGGAGAAACTCAGCTGGTTAAACAGTGTAAAGTGAAGTAAAACTCAATGATGGAGAAACTCAGCTGGTTAAACAGTGTAAAGTGAAGTTAAAACTCAATGATGGAGAAACTCAGCTGGTTAAACAGTGTAAGGTGAAGTTAAAACACAAGAATGTTGAAACTACTGGTTAAAGAGTGTAAGGTCAAGTTAAAACACGACGAAGGAGAAACTCAGCTGGATAAACAGTGTAAGGAGAAGTTAAAACAATGATAGAGAAACTCAGCTGATGAAACAGTGTAAGGTGAATTTAAAACACCACGATGGAGAAACTCAGCTGGTTGAACGGTGTAAAGTGAAGTTAAAACGCAACGATGGAGAAACTGATCTGGTTAAAGAGTGTAAGGTGAAGTTAAAACACAATGATGGAGGAACTCATCTGGTTCAACAGTGTAAAGTGAAGTGAAAACGCAACGATGGAGAAACGCAGCTGGTTAAACAGCGTAAGGTGAACTAAAAACAGAACGATGGAGAAACTAAGCTGGTTAAACAGTGTAAAGTGAAGTTAAAACACCACGATGGAGAAACTCAGCTGTTTAAACAGTGTAAGGTGAAGTTGAAACACGACGAAGGAGAAACTCAGCTGTTTAAACAGTGTATGGAGAAGTTAAAACACAACTATGGAGAAATTCAGCTGGCTAAACAGTGTAAGGAGTAGTTAAAACACCACAATGGAGTAACTCATCTGGTTAAACAGTGTAAAGTGAAGTTAAAGCACAATGTTGGCGAAACTCAGCTGGTTACACAGTGTAAGGTGAACTAAAAACAGAACGATGGAGAAACTAAGCTGGTTAAACAGTGTAAAGTGAAGTTAAAGCACAACATTGGAGAAACTCAGCTGGTTACACAGTGTAAGGTGAAGTTAAAACTCAACGATGGAGAAACTCAGCTTGTTAAACAGTTTAAGTTGAAGTTAAAACATGATGAAGGAGAAACTCAGCTGGTTGAACAGTGTAAGGAGAAATTAAAACACAACTATGGAGAAACTCAGCTGGTTAAACAGTGTAAGGAGAAGTTAAAACACCACGATGGAGACACTCAGCTGGTTAAAAAATGTAAAGTGAAGTTCAAGCACAACGTTGGAGAAACTCAGATGCTTAAACAGTGTAAAGTGAAGTTAAAACTCAATGATGGAGAAACTCAGCTGGTGAAACAGTGTAAAGTGAAGTTAAAACACCACGATGGAGAAACTCAGCTGGTTAAAGAGTGTAAGGTGAAGTTAAAACACGACGAAGGAGAAACTCAGCTGGTTAAACAGTGTAAGGAGAAGGTAAAACACAACTATGTAGAAACCCAGCTGGTTAAACAGTGTAAGTAGAAGTTAAAACAATGATGGAGAAACTCAGCTGGTGAAACAGTGTAAGGTGAATTTAAAACACCACGGTGGAGAAACTCAGCTGGTTGAACGGTGTAAAGTGAAGTTAAAATGCAACGATGGAGTAACTCATCTGGTTAAAGAGTGTAAGGTGAAGTTAAAACACAATGATGGAGGAACACATTTGGTTCAACAGTGTAAAGTGTAGTGAAAACGCAACGATGGAGAAACTCAGCTGGTTAAACAGCGTAAGGTGAACTAAAAACAGAACAATGGAGAAACTAAGCTGGTTAAATAGTGTAAGGTGAAGTTAAAACTCAATGATGAAGAAACTCAACTTGATGAACAGTGTAAGGTGAAATTAAACCACCACGATGGAGAAATTAGGCTGGTTAAACACTGTAAAGTGAAGTTAAAACGCTACAATGGAGATACTGCTGGTTAAACAGTGTAAGGTGAAGTTAAAACACCACGATGGCGACACTCAGCTGGTTAAACAGTGTAAGGTGAAGTTAAAGCACATCGTTGGAGAAACTCAGCTGGTTAAACAGTGTAAAGTGAAGTTAAAACTCAATGATGGAGAAACTCAGCTGGTTAAACAGTGTAAAGTGAAGTTAAAACTCAATGATGGAGAAACTCAGCTGGTTAAACAGTGTAAGGTGAAGTTAAAACACAAGAATGTTGAAATTACTGGTTAAAGAGTGTAAGATCAAGTTAAAACACGACGAAGGAGAAACTCAGCTGGATAAACAGTGTAAGGAGAAGTTAAAACAATGATAGAGAAACTCAGCTGGTGAAACAGTGTAAGGTGAATTTAAAACACCACGATGGAGAAACTCAGCTGGTTGAACGGTGTAAAGTGAAGTTAAAACGCAACGATGGAGAAACTGATCTGGTTAAAGAGTGTAAGGTGAAGTTAAAACACAATGATGGAGGAACTCATCTGGTTCAACAGTGTAAAGTGAAGTGAAAACGCAACGATGGAGAAACTCAGCTGGTTAAACAGCTTAAGGTGAACTAAAAACAGAACGATGGAGAAACTAAGCTGGTTAAACAGTGTAAAGTGAAGTTAAAACACCACGATGGAGAAACTCAGCTGTTTAAACAGTGTAAGGTGAAGTTGAAACACGACGAAGGAGAAACTCAGCTGTTTAAACAGTGTAAGGAGAAGTTAAAACACAACTATGGAGAAATTCAGCTGGTTAAACAGTGTAAGGAGTAGTTAAAACACCACAATGGAGTAACTCAGCTGGTTAAACAGTGTAAAGTGAAGTTAAAGCACAATGTTGGCGAAACTCAGCTGGTTACACAGTGTAAGGTGAAGTTAAAACACAACGATGGAGAAACTCAGCTGGTTAAACAGTGTAAGGTGAAGTAAAAACGCAACGATGGAGAATCTCAGCTGGTTAAACAGTGTAAAGTGAAGTTAAAACACCACGATGGAGAAACTCAGCTGGTTAAACTGTGTAAGGTGTAGTTAAAGCACAACAATGGAGAAACTCAGCTGGGTAAACATTGCAAGGGATTTAAAACACAACGATGGATAAACTCAGCTGGTTAAACAGTGTAAGGTGAAGTTAAACCACTACGATGGAGAAACTCAGCAGGTTAAACAGTGTAAAGAGAAGTTACAACACAACGATGGAGAAACTCAGCTGGTTAAACAGTGTAAGATGAAGTTAAAACACAACGATGGAGAAACTCATCTGGTTAAACAGTGTAAAATGATCTTAAAACGCAACGATGGAGAAACTCATCTGGTTAAACGGTGTAAAATGAACTTAAAACGCAACGATGGAGAAACTCAGCTTGTTAAACAGTATAAGGCGAAGTTAAAACACAACGATGGAGGAACTCATCTGGTTAAACATTGTAAAATGAACTTAAAACACAACGATGGAGAAGATGATCTGGTTAAACAGTGTAAAATGAACTAAAAACGCAACAATGGAGAAACTCAGCTTGTTAAACAGTATAAGGCGAAGTTAAAACACAACGATGGAAAAACTCATCTGGTTAAACAGTGTTTAATGAACTTAACACACAACGATGGAGTAACTCAGCTTGTTAAACAGTATAAGGCGAAGTTAAAACACAACGATGGAAAAAATCATCTGGTTAAACAGTGTAAAGTCAAGTTAAAACACAACGATGGAGAAACTCAGCTGGTTAAACTGTGTAAGGTGAAGTTAAAACACAACGATGGAGAAACTCTGCTGGTTGTACAGTGTAAAGTGAAGTTCAAATGCAACGATGGAGAAACTCAGCTGGTGAAACAGTGTAAGGTGATGTTAAAACACAATGATGAAGAAACTCAACTTGATGAACAGTGTAAGGTGAAGTTAAACCACCACGATGGAGAAACTAGGCTGGTTAAACACTGTAAAGTGAAGTTAAAACGCTACAATGGAGATACTGCTGGTTAAACAGTGTAAGGTGAAGTTAAAACACCACGATGGGGACACTCAGCTGGTTAAACAGTGTAAGGAGAAGGTAAAACACAACTATAGAGAAACTCAGCTGGTTAAACAGTGTAAGGAGAAGTTAAAACACTGATGGAGAAACTCAGCTGGTGAAACAGTGTAAGGTGAATTTAAAACACCACGATGGAGAAACTCAGCTGGTTGAACGGTGTAAAGTGAAGTTAAAACGCAACGATGGTGTAACTCATCTGGTTAAAGAGTGTAAGGTGAAGTTAAAAGACAATGATGGAGGAACACATTTGGTTCAACAGTGTAAAGTGTAGTGAAAACGCAACGATGGAGAAACTCAGCTGGTTAAACAGCGTAAGGTGAACTAAAAACAGAATGATGGAGAAACTAAGCTGGTTAAACAGTGTAAGGTGAAGTTAAAACACAATGATGAAGAAACTCAACTTGATGAACAGTGTCAGGTGAAATTAAACCACCACGATGGAGAAATTAGGCTGGTTAAACACCGTAAAGTGAAGTTAAAACGCTACAATGGAGATACTGCTGGTTAAACAGTGTAAGGTGAAGTTAAAGCACATCGTTGGAGAAACTCAGCTGGTTAAACAGTGTAAAGTGAACTTAAAACTCAATGATGGAGAAACTCAGCTGGTTAAACAGTGTAAGGTGAAGTTAAAACACAAGAATGTAGAAACTACTGGTTAAAGAGTGTAAGGGCAAGTTAAAACACGACGAAGGAGAAACTCAGCTGGATAAACAGTGTAAGGAGAAGTTAAAACAATGATACGGAAACTCAGCTGGTGAAGCAGTGTAAGGTGAATTTAAAACACCACGTTGGAGAAACTCAGCTGGTTGAACAGTGTAAAGTGAAGTTAAAACGCAACGATGGAGAAACTGATCTGGTTAAAGAGTGTAAGGTGAAGTTAAAACACAATGATGGAGGAACTCATCTGGTTCAACAGTGTAAAGTGAAGTGAAAACGCAACGATGGAGAAACTCAGCTGGTTAAACAGCGTAAGGTGAACTAAAAACAGAACGATGGAGAAAGTAAGCTGGTTAAACAGTGAAAAGTGAAGTTAAAACACCACGATGGAGAAACTCAGCTGTTTAAACAGTGTAAGGTGAAGTTAAAACACGACGAAGGAGAAACTCAGCTGGTTAAACAGTGTAAGAGGACGTTAAAACACAATTATGTAGAAACTCAGCTGGTTAAACAGTATAAGGAGTAGTTAAAACACCACAATGGAGTAACTCAGCTGGGTGAACAGTGTAAAGTGAAGTTAAAGCACAATGTTGGCGAAACTCAGCTGCTTAAACAGTGTAAAGTGAAGTTAAAACTCAATGATGGAGAAACTCAGCTGGTTAAACAGTGTAAAATGAACTTAAAACGCAACGATGGAGAAACTCAGCTGGTTAAACAGTATAAGGCAAAGTTAAAACACAACGATGGAAAAACTCATCTGGTTAAACAGTGTAAGGTGAAGTAAAAACACAACGATGGAGAAACTCTGCGGGTTAAACTGTGGAAGGTGAAGTTAAAACACAACGATGGAGAAACTCTGCTGGTTAAACTGTGTAAGGTAAAATTAAAACACAACGATGGAGAAACTCTGCTGGTTGTACAGTGTAAAGTGAAGTTAAACCACTACGATGGAGAAACTCAGCAGGTTAAACACTGTAAAGTGAAGTTACAACACAACGATGGAGAAACTCAGCTGGTTAAACAGTGTAAGATGAAGTTAAAACACAACGATGGAGAAACTCATCTGGGTAAACAGTGTAAAATAAACTTAAAACGCAACGATGGAGAAACTCATCTGGTTAAACAGTGTAAAATGAACTTAAAACGCAACAATGGAGAAACTCAGCTTGTTAAACAGTATAAGGCGAAGTTAAAACACAACGATGTAGGAACTCATCTGGTTAAACAGTGTAAAATGAACTTAAAACACAACGATGGAGAAGCTGATCTGGTTAAACAGTGTAAAATGAACTAAAAACGCAACAATGGAGAAACTCAGCTTGTTAAACAGTATAAGGCGAAGTTAAAACACAACGATGGAAAAACTCATCTGGTTAAACAGTGTAAAATGAACTTAAAACACAACGATGGAGAAACTCAGCTTGTTAAACAGTATAAGGCGAAGTTAAAACACAACGATGGAAAAAATCATCTGGTTAAACAGTGTAAAGTCAAGTTAAAACACAACGATGGAGAAACTCTGCTGGTTAAACTGTGCAAGGTGAAGTTAAAACACAACGATGGAGAAACTCTGCTGGTTGTACAGTGTAAAGTGAAGTTAAAATGCAACGATGGAGAAACTCAGCTGGTGAAACAGTGTAAGGTGATGTTAAAACACAATGATGAAGAAACTCAACTTGATGAACAGTGTAAGGTGAAGTTAAACCACCACGATGGAGAAACTAGGCTGGTTAAACACTGTAAAGTGAAGTTAAAACGCTACAATGGACATACTGCTGGTTAAACAGTGTAAGGTGAAGTTAAAACACCACGATGGGGACACTCAGCTGGTTAAACAGTGTAAGGAGAAGGTAAAACACAACTATGGAGAAACTCAGCTGGTTAAACAGTGTAAGGAGAAGTTAAAACAATGATGGAGAAACTCAGCTGGTGAAACAGTGTAAGGTGAATTTAAAACACCACGATGGAGAAACTCAGCTGGTTGAACGGTGTAAAGTGAAGTTAAAACGCAACGATGGTGTAACTCATCTGGTTAAAGAGTGTAAGGTGAAGTTAAAACACAATGATGGAGGAACACATTTGGTTCAACAGTGTAAAGTGTAGTGAAAACGCAACGATAGAGAAACTCAGCTGGTTTAACAGCTTAAGGTGAACTAAAAACAGAATGATGGAGAAACTAAGCTGGTGAAACAGTGTAAAGTGAAGTTAATACACCACAATGGAGAAACTCAGCTTGTTAAAGAGTGTAAGATGAAGTTAAAACACGACGAAGGAGAAACTCAGCTGGTTAAACAGTGTAAGGAGAATGTAAAACACAACTATGGACGAACCCAGCTGGTTAAACAGTGTAAGTAGAAGTTAAAACAATGATGGAGAAACTCAGCTGGTGAAACAGTGTAAGGTGAATTTAAAACACCACGGTGGAGAAACTCAGCTGGTTGAACGGTGTAAAGTGAAGTTAAAATGCAATGATGGAGTAACTCATCTGGTTAAAGAGTGTAAGGTGAAGTTAAAACACAATGATGGAGGAACACATTTGGTTCAACAGTGTAAAGTGTAGTGAAAACGAAACGATGGAGATACTCAGCTGGTTAAACAGCGTAAGGTGAACTAAAAACAGAATAATGGAGAAACTAAGCTGGTTAAATAGTGTAAGGTGAAGTTAAAACTCAATGATGAAGAAACTCAACTTGATGAACAGTGTAAGGTGAAATTAAACCACCACGATGGAGAAATTAGGCTGGTTAAACACTGTAAAATGAAGTTAAAACGCTACAATGGAGATACTGCTGGTTAAACAGTGTAAGGTGAAGTTAAAACACCACGATGGCGACACTCAGCTGGTTAAACAGTGTAAGGTGAAGTTAAAGCACATCGTTGGAGAAACTCAGCTGGTTAAACAGTGTAAAGTGAAGTAAAACTCAATGATGGAGAAACTCAGCTGGTTAAACAGTGTAAAGTGAAGTTAAAACTCAATGATGGAGAAACTCAGCTGGTTAAACAGTGTAAGGTGAAGTTAAAACACAAGAATGTTGAAACTACTGGTTAAAGAGTGTAAGGTCAAGTTAAAACACGACGAAGGAGAAACTCAGCTGGATAAACAGTGTAAGGAGAAGTTAAAACAATGATAGAGAAACTCAGCTGGTGAAACAGTGTAAGGTGAATTTAAAACACCACGATGGAGAAACTCAGCTGGTTGAACGGTGTAAAGTGAAGTTAAAACGCAACGATGGAGAAACTGATCTGGTTAAAGAGTGTAAGGTGAAGTTAAAACACAATGATGGAGGAACTCATCTGGTTCAACAGTGTAAAGTGAAGTGAAAACGCAACGATGGAGAAACGCAGCTGGTTAAACAGCGTAAGGTGAACTAAAAACAGAACGATGGAGAAACTAAGCTGGTTAAACAGTGTAAAGTGAAGTTAAAACACCACGATGGAGAAACTCAGCTGTTTAAACAGTGTAAGGTGAAGTTGAAACACGACGAAGGAGAAACTCAGCTGTTTAAACAGTGTAAGGAGAAGTTAAAACACAACTATGGAGAAATTCAGCTGGCTAAACAGTGTAAGGAGTAGTTAAAACACCACAATGGAGGAACTCAGCTGGTTAAACAGTGTAAAGTGAAGTTAAAGCACAATGTTGGCGAAACTCAGCTGGTTACACAGTGTAAGGTGAACTAAAAACAGAACGATGGAGAAACTAAGCTGGTTAAACAGTGTAAAGTGAAGTTAAAGCACAACATTGGAGAAACTCAGCTGGTTACACAGTGTAAGGTGAAGTTAAAACTCAACGATGGAGAAACTCAGCTTGTTAAACAGTTTAAGTTGAAGTTAAAACATGACGAAGGAGAAACTCAGCTGGTTGAACAGTGTAAGGAGAAATTAAAACACAACTATGGGGAAACTCAGCTGGTTAAACAGTGTAAGGAGAAGTTAAAACACCACGATGGAGACACTCAGCTGGTTAAAAAGTGTAAAGTGAAGTTCAAGCACAATGTTGGCGAAACTCAGCTGGTTACTCAGTGTAAGGTGAAGTTAAAACGCAACGATGGAGAAACTCAGCTGGTTAAACAGTGTAAAGTGAAGTTAAAGCACAACGTTGGAGAAACTCAGCTGCTTAAACAGTGTAAAGTGAAGTTAAAACTCAATGATGGAGAAACTCAGCTGGTTAAACAGTGTAAAATGAACTTAAAACGCAACGATGGAGAAACTCAGCTGGTTAAACAGTATAAGGCAAAGTTAAAACACAACGATGGAAAAACTCATCTGGTTAAACAGTGTAAGGTGAAGTAAAAACACAACGATGGAGAAACTCTGCGGGTTAAACTGTGGAAGGTGAAGTTAAAACACAACGATGGAGAAACTCTGCTGGTTAAACTGTGTAAGGTAAAATTAAAACACAACGATGGAGAAACTCTGCTGGTTGTACAGTGTAAAGTGAAGTTAAACCACTACGATGGAGAAACTCAGCTGGTTAAACAGTGTAAGATGAAGTTAAAACACAACGATGGAGAAACTCATCTGGGTAAACAGTGTAAAATAAACTTAAAACGCAACGATGGAGAAACTCATCTGGTTAAACAGTGTAAAATGAACTTAAAACGCAACGATGGAGAAACTCAGCTTGATAAACAGTATAAGGCGAAGTTAAAACACAACGATGTAGGAACTCATCTGGTTAAACAGTGTAAAATGAACTTAAAACACAACGATGGAGAAGCTGATCTGGTTAAACAGTGTAAAATGAACTAAAAACGCAACAATGGAGAAACTCAGCTTGTTAAACAGTATAAGGCGAAGTTAAAACACAACGATGGAAAAAATCATCTGGTTAAACAGTGTAAAGTCAAGTTAAAACACAACGATGGAGAAACTCTGCTGGTTAAACTGTGCAAGGTGAAGTTAAAACACAACGATGGAGAAACTCTGCTGGTTGTACAGTGTAAAGTGAAGTTAAAATGCAACGATGGAGAAACTCAGCTGGTGAAACAGTGTAAGGTGATGTTAAAACACAATGATGAAGAAACTCAACTTGATGAACAGTGTAAGGTGAAGTTAAACCACCACGATGGAGAAACTAGGCTGGTTAAACACTGTAAAGTGAAGTTAAAACGCTACAATGGACATACTGCTGGTTAAACAGTGTAAGGTGAAGTTAAAACACCACGATGGGGACACTCAGCTGGTTAAACAGTGTAAGGAGAAGGTAAAACACATCTATGGAGAAACTCAGCTGGTTAAACAGTGTAAGGAGAAGTTAAAACAATGATGGAGAAACTCAGCTGGTGAAACAGTGTAAGGTGAATTTAAAACACCACGATGGAGAAACTCAGCTGGTTGAACGGTGTAAAGTGAAGTTAAAACGCAACGATGGTGTAACTCATCTGGTTAAAGACTGTAAGGTGAAGTTAAAACACAATGATGGAGGAACACATTTGGTTCAACAGTGTAAAGTGTAGTGAAAACGCAACGATGGAGAAACTCAGCTGGTTAAACAGCGTAAGGTGAACTAAAAACAGAATGATGGAGAAACTAAGCTGGTGAAACAGTGTAAAGTGAAGTTAAAACACCACGATGGAGAAACTCAGCTGGTTAAAGAGTGTAAGGTGAAGTTAAAACACGACGAAGGAGAAACTCAGCTGGTTAAACAGTGTAAGGAGAAGGTAAAACACAACTACGGACGAACCCAGCTGGTTAAACAGTGTAAGTAGAAGTTAAAACAATGATGGAGAAACTCAGCTGGTGAAACAGTGTAAGGTGAATTTAAAACACCACGGTGGAGAAACTCAGCTGGTTGAACGGTGTAAAGTGAAGTTAAAATGCAACGATGGAGTAACTCATCTGGTTAAAGATTGTAAGGTGAAGTTAAAACACAATGATGGAGGAACACATTTGGTTCAACAGTGTAAAGTGTAGTGAAAACGCAACGATGGAGATACTCAGCTGGTTAAACAGCGTAAGGTGAACTAAAAACAGAACAATGGAGAAACTAAGCTGGTTAAATAGTGTAAGGTGAAGTTAAAACTCAATGATGAAGAAACTCAGCTGGTTAAACAGTGTAAGGTGAAGTTAAAACACAAGAATGTTGAAACTACTGGTTAAAGAGTGTAAGGTCAAGTTAAAACACGACGAAGGAGAAACTCAGCTGGATAAACAGTGTAAGGAGAAGTTAAAACAATGATAGAGAAACTCAGCTGGTGAAACAGTGTAAGGTGAATTTAAAACACCACGATGGAGAAACTCAGCTGGTTGAACGGTGTAAAGTGAAGTTAAAACGCAACGATGGAGAAACTGATCTGGTTAAAGAGTGGAAGGTGAAGTTAAAACACAATGATGGAGGAACTCATCTGGTTCAACAGTGTAAAGTGAAGTGAAAACGCAACGATGGAGAAACTCAGCTGGTTAAACAGCGTAAGGTGAACTAAAAACAGAACGATGGAGAAACTAAGCTGGTTAAACATTGTAAAGTGAAGTTAAAACACCACGATGGAGAAACTCAGCTGTTTAAACAGTGTAAGGTGAAGTTGAAACACGACGAAGGAGAAACTCAGCTGTTTAAACAGTGTAAGGAGAAGTTAAAACACAACTATGGAGAAATTCAGCTGGTTAAACAGTGTAAGGAGTAGTTAAAACACCACAATGGAGTAACTCAGCTGGTTAAACAGTGTAAAGTGAAGTTAAAGCACAATGTTGGCGAAACTCAGCTGGTTACACAGTGTAAGCTGAAGTTAAAACACAACGATGGAGAAACTCAGCTGGTTAAACAGTGTAAGGTGAAGTAAAAACGCAACGATGGAGAATCTCAGCTGGTTAAACAGTGTAAAGTGAAGTTAAAACACCACGATGGAGAAACTCAGCTGGTTAAACTGTGTAAGGTGTAGTTAAAGAACAACAATGGAGAAACTCAGCTGGGTAAACATTGCAAGGGATTTAAAACACAACGATGGATAAACTCAGCTGGTTAAACAGTGTAAGGTGAAGTTAAACCACTACGATGGAGAAACTCAGCAGGTTAAACAGTGTAAAGAGAAGTTACAACACAACGATAGAGAAACTCAGCTGGTTAAACAGTGTAAGATGAAGTTAAAACACAACGATGGAGAAACTCATCTGGTTAAACAGTGTAAAATGAACTTAAAAGGCAACGATGGAGAAACTCATCTGGTTAAACGGTGTAAAATGAACTTAAAACGCAACGATGGAGAAACTCAGCTTGTTAAACAGTATAAGGCGAAGTTAAAACACAACGATGGAGGAACTCATCTGGTTAAACATTGTAAAATGAACTTAAAACACAACGATGGAGAAGATGATCTGGTTAAACAGTGTAAAATGAACTAAAAACGCAACAAAGGAGAAACTCAGCTTGTTAAACAGTATAAGGAGAAGTTAAAACACAACGCTGGAAAAACTCATCTGGTTAAACAGTGTAAAATGAACTTAAAACACAATGATGGAGAAACTCAGCTTGTTAAACAGTATAAGGCGAAGTTAAAACACAACGATGGAAAAAATCATCTGGTTAAATAGTGTAAAGTCAAGTTAAAACACAACGATGGAGAAACTCTGCTGGTTAAACTGTGCAAGGTGAACTAAAAACAGAATGATGGAGAAACTAAGCTGGTGAAACAGTGTAAAGTGAAGTTAAAACACCACGATGGAGAAACTCAGCTGGTTAAAGAGTGTAAGGTGAAGTTAAAACACGACGAAGCAGAAACTCAGCTGGTTAAACAGTGTAAGGAGAAGGTAAAACACAACTATGGACGAACCCAGCTGGTTAAACAGTGTAAGTAGAAGTTAAAACAATGATGGAGAAACTCAGCTGGTGAAACAGTGTAAGGTGAATTTAAAACACCACGGTGGAGAAACTCAGCTGGTTGAACGGTGTAAAGTGAAGTTAAAATGCAACGATGGAGAAGATGATCTGGTTAAACAGTGTAAAATGAACTAAAAACGCAACAATGGAGAAACTCAGCTTGTTAAACAGTATAAGGCGAAGTTAAAACACAATGATGGAAAAACTCATCTGGTTAAACAGTGTAAAATGAACTTAAAACACAACGATGGAGAAACTCAGCTTGTTAAACAGTATAAGGCGAAGTTAAAACACAACGATGGAAAAAATCATCTGGTTAAACAGTGTAAAGTCAAGTTAAAACACAACGATGGAGAAACTCTTCTGGTTAAACTTTGCAAGGTGAAGTTAAAACACCACGATGGAGAAACTCTGCTGGTTGTACAGTGTAAAGTGAAGTTCAAATGCAACGATGGAGAAACTCAGCTGGTGAAAAAGTGTAAGGTGATGTTAAAACTCAATGATGAAGAAACTCAACTTGATGAACAGTGTAAGGTGAAGTTAAACCACCACGATGGAGAAACTAGGCTGGTTAAACACTGTAAAGTGAAGTTAAAACGCTACAATGGAGATACTGCTGGTTAAACAGTGTAAGGTGAAGTTAAAGCACATCGTTGGAGAAACTCAGCTGGTTAAACAGTGTAAAATGAACTTAAAACACAACGATGGAGAAACTCAGCTTGTTAAACAGTATAAGGCGAAGTTAAAACACAACGATGGAAAAAATCATCTGGTTAAACAGTGTAAAGTCAAGTTAAAACACAACGATGGAGAAACTCTGCTGGTTAAACTGTGCAAGGTGAAGTTAAAACACAACGATGGAGAAACTCTGCTGGTTGTACAGTCTAAAGTGAAGTTAAAATGCAACGATGGAGAAACTCAGCTGGTGAAACAGTGTAAGGTGATGTTAAAACACAATGATGAAGAAACTCAACTTGATGAACAGTGTAAGGTGAAGTTAAACCACCGCGATGGAGACACTAGGCTGGTTAAACACTGTAAAGTGAAGTTAAAACGCTACAATGGAGATACTGCTGGTTAAACAGTGTAAGGTGAAGTTAAAATACCACGATGGGGACACTCAGCTGGTTAAACAGTGTAAGGAGAAGGTAAAACACAACTATGGAGAAACTCAGCTGGTTAAACAGTGTAAGGAGAAGTTAAAACAATGATGGAGAAACTCAGCTGGTGAAGCAGTGTAAGGTGAATTTAAAACACCACGTTGGAGAAACTCAGCTGGTTGAACGGTGTAAAGTGAAGTTAAAACGCAACGATGGAGAAACTGATCTGGTTAAAGAGTGTAAGGTGAAGTTAAAACACAATGATGGAGGAACTCATCTGGTTCAACAGTGTAAAGTGAAGTGAAAACGCAACGATGGAGAAACTCAGCTGGTTAAACAGCGTAAGGTGAACTAAAAACAGAACGATGGAGAAAGTAAGCTGGTTAAACAGTGAAAAGTGAAGTTAAAACACCACGATGGAGAAACTCAGCTGTTTAAACAGTGTAATGTGAAGTTAAAACACGACGAAGGAGAAACTCAGCTGGTTAAACAGTGTAAGGAGAAGTTAAAACACAACTATGGAGAAACTCAGCTGGTTAAACAGTATAAGGAGTAGTTAAAACACCACAATGGAGTAACTCAGCTGGTTGAACAGTGTAAAGTGAAGTTAAAGCACAATGTTGGCGAAACTCAGCTGGTTACTCAGTGTAAGGTGAAGTTAAAACGCAACGATGGAGAAACTCAGCTGGTTAAACAGTGTAAAGTGAAGTTAAAGCACAACGTTGGAGAAACTCAGCTGCTTAAACAGTGTAAAGTGAAGTTAAAACTCAATGATGGAGAAACTTAGCTGGTTAAACAGTGTAAAATGAACTTAAAACGCAACGATGGAGAAACTCAGCTGGTTAAACAGTATAAGGCAAAGTTAAAACACAACGATGGAAAAACTCATCTGGTTAAACAGTGTAAGGTGAAGTTAAAACACAACGATGGAGAAACTGCGGGTTAAACTGTCTAAGGTGAAGTTAAAACAACGATGGAGAAACTCTGCTGGGTAAACTGTGTAAGGTAAAATTAAAACACAACGATGGAGAAACTCTGCTGGTCGTACAGTGTAAAGTGAAGTTAAAATGCAACGATGGAGAAACTCAGCTGGTGAAACATTGCAAGGGAATTAAAACACAACGATGGATAAACTCAGCTGGTTAAACAGTGTAAGGTGAAGTTAAACCACTACGATGGAGAAACTCAGCAGGTTAAACACTGTAAAGTGAAGTTACAACACAACGATGGAGAAACTCAGCTGGTTAAACAGTGTAAGATGAAGTTAAAACACAACGATGGAGAAACTCATCTGGGTAAACAGTGTAAAATAAACTTAAAACGCAACGATGGAGAAACTCATCTGGTTAAACAGTGTAAAATGAACTTAAAACGCAACGATGGAGAAACAAAGCTTGTTAAACAGTATAAGGCTAAGTTAAAACACAACGATGTAGGAACTCATCTGGTTAAACAGTGTAAAATGAACTTAAAACACAACGATGGAGAAGCTGATCTGGTTAAACAGTGTAAAATGAACTAAAAACGCAACAATGGAGAAACTCAGCTTGTTAAACAGTATAAGGCGAAGTTAAAACACAACGATGGAAAAACTCATCTGGTTAAACAGTTTAAAATGAACTTAAAACACAACGATGGAGAAACTCAGCTTGTTAAACAGTATAAGGCGAAGTTAAAACACAACGATGGAAAAAATCATCTGGTTAAACAGTGTAAAGTCAAGTTAAAACACAACGATGGAGAAACTCTGCTGGTTAAACTGTGCAAGGTGAAGTTAAAACACAACGATGGAGAAACTCTGCTGGTTGTACAGTGTAAAGTGAAGTTAAAATGCAACGATGGAGAAACTCAGCTGGTGAAACAGTGTAAGGAGATGTTAAAACACAATGATGAAGAAACTCAACTTGATGAACAGTGTAAGGTGAAGTTAAACCACCACGATGGAGAAACTAGGCTGGTTAAACAATGTAAAGTGAAGTTAAAACGCTACAATGGAGATACTGCTGGTTAAACAGTGTAAGGTGAAGTTAAAACACCACGATGGGGACACTCAGCTGGTTAAACAGTGTAAGGAGAAGGTAAAAAACAACTATGGAGAAACTCAGCTGGTTAAACAGTGTAAGGAGAAGTTAAAACAATGATGGAGAAACTCAGCTGGTGAAACAGTGTAAGGTGAATTTAAAACACCACGATGGAGAAACTCAGCTGGTTGAACGGTGTAAAGTGAAGTTAAAACGCAACGATGGTGTAACTCATCTGGTTAAAGAGTGTAAGGTGAAGTTAAAACACAATGATGGAGGAACACATTTGGTTCAACAGTGTAAAGTGTAGTGAAAACGCAACGATAGAGAAACTCAGCTGGTTTAACAGCTTAAGGTGAACTAAAAACAGAATGATGGAGAAACTAAGCTGGTGAAACAGTGTAAAGTGAAGTTAATACACCACAATGGAGAAACTCAGCTGGTTAAAGAGTGTAAGATGAAGTTAAAACACGACGAAGGAGAAACTCAGCTGGTTAAACAGTGTAAGGAGAATGTAAAACACAACTATGGACGAACCCAGCTGGTTAAACAGTGTAAGTAGAAGTTAAAACAATGATGGAGAAACTCAGCTGGTGAAACAGTGTAAGGTGAATTTAAAACACCACGGTGGAGAAACTCAGCTGGTTGAACGGTGTAAAGTGAAGTTAAAATGCAATGATGGAGTAACTCATCTGGTTAAAGAGTGTAAGGTGAAGTTAAAACACAATGATGGAGGAACACATTTGGTTCAACAGTGTAAAGTGTAGTGAAAACGAAACGATGGAGATACTCAGCTGGTTAAACAGCGTAAGGTGAACTAAAAACAGAATAATGGAGAAACTAAGCTGGTTAAATAGTGTAAGGTGAAGTTAAAACTCAATGATGAAGAAACTCAACTTGATGAACAGTGTAAGGTGAAATTAAACCACCACGATGGAGAAATTAGGCTGGTTAAACACTGTAAAATGAAGTTAAAACGCTACAATGGAGATACTGCTGGTTAAACAGTGTAAGGTGAAGTTAAAACACCACGATGGCGACACTCAGCTGGTTAAACAGTGTAAGGTGAAGTTAAAGCACATCGTTGGAGAAACTCAGCTGGTTAAACAGTGTAAAGTGAAGTAAAACTCAATGATGGAGAAACTCAGCTGGTTAAACAGTGTAAAGTGAAGTTAAAACTCAATGATGGAGAAACTCAGCTGGTTAAACAGTGTAAGGTGAAGTTAAAACACAAGAATGTTGAAACTACTGGTTAAAGAGTGTAAGGTCAAGTTAAAACACGACGAAGGAGAAACTCAGCTGGATAAACAGTGTAAGGAGAAGTTAAAACAATGATAGAGAAACTCAGCTGGTGAAACAGTGTAAGGTGAATTTAAAACACCACGATGGAGAAACTCAGCTGGTTGAACGGTGTAAAGTGAAGTTAAAACGCAACGATGGAGAAACTGATCTGGTTAAAGAGTGTAAGGTGAAGTTAAAACACAATGATGGAGGAACTCATCTGGTTCAACAGTGTAAAGTGAAGTGAAAACGCAACGATGGAGAAACGCAGCTGGTTAAACAGCGTAAGGTGAACTAAAAACAGAACGATGGAGAAACTAAGCTGGTTAAACAGTGTAAAGTGAAGTTAAAACACCACGATGGAGAAACTCAGCTGTTTAAACAGTGTAAGGTGAAGTTGAAACACGACGAAGGAGAAACTAAGCTGGTTAAACAGTGTAAAGTGAAGTTAAAGCACAACATTGGAGAAACTCAGCTGGTTACACAGTGTAAGGTGAAGTTAAAACTCAACGATGGAGAAACTCAGCTTGTTAAACAGTTTAAGTTGAAGTTAAAACATGACGAAGGAGAAACTCAGCTGGTTGAACAGTGTAAGGAGAAATTAAAACACAACTATGGGGAAACTCAGCTGGTTAAACAGTGTAAGGAGAAGTTAAAACACCACGATGGAGACACTCAGCTGGTTAAAAAGTGTAAAGTGAAGTTCAAGCACAATGTTGGCGAAACTCAGCTGGTTACTCAGTGTAAGGTGAAGTTAAAACGCAACGATGGAGAAACTCAGCTGGTTAAACAGTGTAAAGTGAAGTTAAAGCACAACGTTGGAGAAACTCAGCTGCTTAAACAGTGTAAAGTGAAGTTAAAACTCAATGATGGAGAAACTCAGCTGGTTAAACAGTGTAAAATGAACTTAAAACGCAACGATGGAGAAACTCAGCTGGTTAAACAGTATAAGGCAAAGTTAAAACACAACGATGGAAAAACTCATCTGGTTAAACAGTGTAAGGTGAAGTAAAAACACAACGATGGAGAAACTCTGCGGGTTAAACTGTGGAAGGTGAAGTTAAAACACAACGATGGAGAAACTCTGCTGGTTAAACTGTGTAAGGTAAAATTAAAACACAACGATGGAGAAACTCTGCTGGTTGTACAGTGTAAAGTGAAGTTAAACCACTACGATGGAGAAACTCAGCTGGTTAAACAGTGTAAGATGAAGTTAAAACACAACGATGGAGAAACTCATCTGGGTAAACAGTGTAAAATAAACTTAAAACGCAACGATGGAGAAACTCATCTGGTTAAACAGTGTAAAATGAACTTAAAACGCAACGATGGAGAAACTCAGCTTGATAAACAGTATAAGGCGAAGTTAAAACACAACGATGTAGGAACTCATCTGGTTAAACAGTGTAAAATGAACTTAAAACACAACGATGGAGAAGCTGATCTGGTTAAACAGTGTAAAATGAACTAAAAACGCAACAATGGAGAAACTCAGCTTGTTAAACAGTATAAGGCGAAGTTAAAACACAACGATGGAAAAAATCATCTGGTTAAACAGTGTAAAGTCAAGTTAAAACACAACGATGGAGAAACTCTGCTGGTTAAACTGTGCAAGGTGAAGTTAAAACACAACGATGGAGAAACTCTGCTGGTTGTACAGTGTAAAGTGAAGTTAAAATGCAACGATGGAGAAACTCAGCTGGTGAAACAGTGTAAGGTGATGTTAAAACACAATGATGAAGAAACTCAACTTGATGAACAGTGTAAGGTGAAGTTAAACCACCACGATGGAGAAACTAGGCTGGTTAAACACTGTAAAGTGAAGTTAAAACGCTACAATGGACATACTGCTGGTTAAACAGTGTAAGGTGAAGTTAAAACACCACGATGGGGACACTCAGCTGGTTAAACAGTGTAAGGAGAAGGTAAAACACATCTATGGAGAAACTCAGCTGGTTAAACAGTGTAAGGAGAAGTTAAAACAATGATGGAGAAACTCAGCTGGTGAAACAGTGTAAGGTGAATTTAAAACACCACGATGGAGAAACTCAGCTGGTTGAACGGTGTAAAGTGAAGTTAAAACGCAACGATGGTGTAACTCATCTGGTTAAAGACTGTAAGGTGAAGTTAAAACACAATGATGGAGGAACACATTTGGTTCAACAGTGTAAAGTGTAGTGAAAACGCAACGATGGAGAAACTCAGCTGGTTAAACAGCGTAAGGTGAACTAAAAACAGAATGATGGAGAAACTAAGCTGGTGAAACAGTGTAAAGTGAAGTTAAAACACCACGATGGAGAAACTCAGCTGGTTAAAGAGTGTAAGGTGAAGTTAAAACACGACGAAGGAGAAACTCAGCTGGTTAAACAGTGTAAGGAGAAGGTAAAACACAACTACGGACGAACCCAGCTGGTTAAACAGTGTAAGTAGAAGTTAAAACAATGATGGAGAAACTCAGCTGGTGAAACAGTGTAAGGTGAATTTAAAACACCACGGTGGAGAAACTCAGCTGGTTGAACGGTGTAAAGTGAAGTTAAAATGCAACGATGGAGTAACTCATCTGGTTAAAGATTGTAAGGTGAAGTTAAAACACAATGATGGAGGAACACATTTGGTTCAACAGTGTAAAGTGTAGTGAAAACGCAACGATGGAGATACTCAGCTGGTTAAACAGCGTAAGGTGAACTAAAAACAGAACAATGGAGAAACTAAGCTGGTTAAATAGTGTAAGGTGAAGTTAAAACTCAATGATGAAGAAACTCAGCTGGTTAAACAGTGTAAGGTGAAGTTAAAACACAAGAATGTTGAAACTACTGGTTAAAGAGTGTAAGGTCAAGTTAAAACACGACGAAGGAGAAACTCAGCTGGATAAACAGTGTAAGGAGAAGTTAAAACAATGATAGAGAAACTCAGCTGGTGAAACAGTGTAAGGTGAATTTAAAACACCACGATGGAGAAACTCAGCTGGTTGAACGGTGTAAAGTGAAGTTAAAACGCAACGATGGAGAAACTGATCTGGTTAAAGAGTGGAAGGTGAAGTTAAAACACAATGATGGAGGAACTCATCTGGTTCAACAGTGTAAAGTGAAGTGAAAACGCAACGATGGAGAAACTCAGCTGGTTAAACAGCGTAAGGTGAACTAAAAACAGAACGATGGAGAAACTAAGCTGGTTAAACATTGTAAAGTGAAGTTAAAACACCACGATGGAGAAACTCAGCTGTTTAAACAGTGTAAGGTGAAGTTGAAACACGACGAAGGAGAAACTCAGCTGTTTAAACAGTGTAAGGAGAATTTAAAACACAACTATGGAGAAATTCAGCTGGTTAAACAGTGTAAGGAGTAGTTAAAACACCACAATGGAGTAACTCAGCTGGTTAAACAGTGTAAAGTGAAGTTAAAGCACAATGTTGGCGAAACTCAGCTGGTTACACAGTGTAAGCTGAAGTTAAAACACAACGATGGAGAAACTCAGCTGGTTAAACAGTGTAAGGTGAAGTAAAAACGCAACGATGGAGAATCTCAGCTGGTTAAACAGTGTAAAGTGAAGTTAAAACACCACGATGGAGAAACTCAGCTGGTTAAACTGTGTAAGGTGTAGTTAAAGAACAACAATGGAGAAACTCAGCTGGGTAAACATTGCAAGGGATTTAAAACACAACGATGGATAAACTCAGCTGGTTAAACAGTGTAAGGTGAAGTTAAACCACTACGATGGAGAAACTCAGCAGGTTAAACAGTGTAAAGAGAAGTTACAACACAACGATAGAGAAACTCAGCTGGTTAAACAGTGTAAGATGAAGTTAAAACACAACGATGGAGAAACTCATCTGGTTAAACAGTGTAAAATGAACTTAAAAGGCAACGATGGAGAAACTCATCTGGTTAAACGGTGTAAAATGAACTTAAAACGCAACGATGGAGAAACTCAGCTTGTTAAACAGTATAAGGCGAAGTTAAAACACAACGATGGAGGAACTCATCTGGTTAAACATTGTAAAATGAACTTAAAACACAACGATGGAGAAGATGATCTGGTTAAACAGTGTAAAATGAACTAAAAACGCAACAAAGGAGAAACTCAGCTTGTTAAACAGTATAAGGAGAAGTTAAAACACAACGCTGGAAAAACTCATCTGGTTAAACAGTGTAAAATGAACTTAAAACACAATGATGGAGAAACTCAGCTTGTTAAACAGTATAAGGCGAAGTTAAAACACAACGATGGAAAAAATCATCTGGTTAAATAGTGTAAAGTCAAGTTAAAACACAACGATGGAGAAACTCTGCTGGTTAAACTGTGCAAGGTGAACTAAAAACAGAATGATGGAGAAACTAAGCTGGTGAAACAGTGTAAAGTGAAGTTAAAACACCACGATGGAGAAACTCAGCTGGTTAAAGAGTGTAAGGTGAAGTTAAAACACGACGAAGCAGAAACTCAGCTGGTTAAACAGTGTAAGGAGAAGGTAAAACACAACTATGGACGAACCCAGCTGGTTAAACAGTGTAAGTAGAAGTTAAAACAATGATGGAGAAACTCAGCTGGTGAAACAGTGTAAGGTGAATTTAAAACACCACGGTGGAGAAACTCAGCTGGTTGAACGGTGTAAAGTGAAGTTAAAATGCAACGATGGAGAAGATGATCTGGTTAAACAGTGTAAAATGAACTTAAAACACAACGATGGAGAAACTCAGCTTGTTAAACAGTATAAGGCGAAGTTAAAACACAACGATGGAAAAAATCATCTGGTTAAACAGTGTAAAGTCAAGTTAAAACACAACGATGGAGAAACTCTTCTGGTTAAACTTTGCAAGGTGAAGTTAAAACACCACGATGGAGAAACTCTGCTGGTTGTACAGTGTAAAGTGAAGTTCAAATGCAACGATGGAGAAACTCAGCTGGTGAAAAAGTGTAAGGTGATGTTAAAACTCAATGATGAAGAAACTCAACTTGATGAACAGTGTAAGGTGAAGTTAAACCACCACGATGGAGGAACTAGGCTGGTTAAACACTGTAAAGTGAAGTTAAAACGCTACAATGGAGATACTGCTGGTTAAACAGTGTAAGGTGAAGTTAAAGCACATCGTTGGAGAAACTCAGCTGGTTAAACAGTGTAAAATGAACTTAAAACACAACGATGGAGAAACTCAGCTTGTTAAACAGTATAAGGCGAAGTTAAAACACAACGATGGAAAAAATCATCTGGTTAAACAGTGTAAAGTCAAGTTAAAACACAACGATGGAGAAACTCTGCTGGTTAAACTGTGCAAGGTGAAGTTAAAACACAACGATGGAGAAACTCTGCTGGTTGTACAGTGTAAAGTGAAGTTAAAATGCAACGATGGAGAAACTCAGCTGGTGAAACAGTGTAAGGTGATGTTAAAACACAATGATGAAGAAACTCAACTTGATGAACAGTGTAAGGTGAAGTTAAACCACCGCGATGGAGACACTAGGCTGGTTAAACACTGTAAAGTGAAGTTAAAACGCTACAATGGAGATACTGCTGGTTAAACAGTGTAAGGTGAAGTTAAAATACCACGATGGGGACACTCAGCTGGTTAAACAGTGTAAGGAGAAGGTAAAACAATGATGGAGAAACTCAGCTGGTGAAACAGTGTAAGGTGAATTTAAAACACCACGATGGAGAAACTCAGCTGGTTGAACGGTGTAAAGTGAAGTTAAAACGCAACGATGGTGTAACTCATCTGGTTAAAGAGTGTAAGGTGAAGTTAAAACACAATGATGGAGGAACACATTTGGTTCAACAGTGTAAAGTGTAGTGAAAACGCAACGATGGAGAAACTCAGCTGGTTAAACAGCGTAAGGTGAACTAAAAACAGAATGATGGAGAAACTAAGCTGGTGAAACAGAGTAAAGTGAAGTTAAAACACCACGATGGAGAAACTCAGCTGGTTAAAGAGTGTAAGGTGAAGTTAAAACACGACGAAGGAGAAACTCAGCTGGTTAAACAGTGTAAGGAGAAGGTAAAACTCAACTATGGACGAACCCAGCTGGTTAAACAGTGTAAGTAGAAGTTAAAACAATGATGGAGAAACTCAGCTGGTGAAACAGTGTAAGGTGAATTTAAAACAACACGGTGGAGAAACTCAGCTGGTTGAACGGTGTAAAGTGAAGTTAAAATGCAACGATGGAGTAACTCATCTGGTTAAAGAGTGTAAGGTGAAGTTAAAACACAATGATGGAGGAACACATTTGGTTCAACAGTGTAAAGTGTAGTGAAAACGCAACGATGGAGATACTCAGCTGGTTAAACAGCGTAAGGTGAACTAAAAACAGAACAATGGAGAAACTAAGCTGGTTAAATAGTGTAAGGTGAAGTTAAAACTCAATGATGAAGAAACTCAACTTGATGAACAGTGTAAGGTGAAATTAAACCACCACGATGGAGAAATTAGGCTGGTTAAACACTGTAAAGTGAAGTTAAAACGCTACAATGGAGATACTGCTGGTTAAACAGTGTAAGGTGAAGTTAAAACACCACGATGGCGACACTCAGCTGGTTAAACAGTGTAAGGTGAAGTTAAAGCACATCATTGGAGAAACTCAGCTGGTTAAACAGTGTAAAGTGAAGTTAAAACTCAATGATGGAGAAACTCAGCTGGTTAAACAGTGTAAAGTGAAGTTAAAACTCAATGATGGAGAAACTCAGCTGGTTAAACAGTGTAAGGTGAAGTTAAAACACAAGAATGTTGAAACTACTGTTTAAAGAGTGTAAGGTCAAGTTAAAACACGACGAAGGAGAAACTCAGCTGGATAAACAGTGTAAGGAGAAGTTAAAACAATGATAGAGAAACTCAGCTGGTGAAACAGTGTAAGGTGAATTTAAAACACCACGATGGAGAAACTCAGCTGGTTAAACAGTGTAAAATGAACTTAAAACACAACGATGGAGAAACTCAGCTTGTTAAACAGTATAAGGCGAAGTTAAAACACAACGATGGAAAAAATCATCTGGTTAAACAGTGTAAAGTCAAGTTAAAACACAACGATGGAGAAACTCTGCTGGTTAAACTGTGCAAGGTGAAGTTAAAACACAACGATGGAGAAACTCTGCTGGTTGTACAGTGTAAAGTGAAGTTAAAATGCAACGATGGAGAAACTCAGCTGGTGAAACAGTGTAAGGTGATGTTAAAACACAATGATGAAGAAACTCAACTTGATGAACAGTGTAAGGTGAAGTTAAACCACCACGATGGAGACACTAGGCTGGTTAAACACTGTAAAGTGAAGTTAAAACGCTACAATGGAGATACTGCTGGTTAAACAGTGTAAGGTGAAGTTAAAATACCACGATGGGGACACTCAGCTGGTTAAACAGTGTAAGGAGAAGGTAAAACACAACTATGGAGAAACTCAGCTGGTTAAACAGTGTAAGGAGAAGTTAAAACAATGATGGAGAAACTCAGCTGGTGAAGCAGTGTAAGGTGAATTTAAAACACCACGTTGGAGAAACTCAGCTGGTTGAACGGTGTAAAGTGAAGTTAAAACGCAACGATGGAGAAACTGATCTGGTTAAAGAGTGTAAGGTGAAGTTAAAACACAATGATGGAGGAACTCATCTGGTTCAACAGTGTAAAGTGAAGTGAAAACGCAACGATGGAGAAACTCAGCTGGTTAAACAGCGTAAGGTGAACTAAAAACAGAACGATGGAGAAAGTAAGCTGGTTAAACAGTGAAAAGTGAAGTTAAAACACCACGATGGAGAAACTCAGCTGTTTAAACAGTGTAATGTGAAGTTAAAACACGACGAAGGAGAAACTCAGCTGGTTAAACAGTGTAAGGAGAAGTTAAAACACAACTATGGAGAAACTCAGCTGGTTAAACAGTATAAGGAGTAGTTAAAACACCACAATGGAGTAACTCAGCTGGTTGAACAGTGTAAAGTGAAGTTAAAGCACAATGTTGGCGAAACTCAGCTGGTTACTCAGTGTAAGGTGAAGCTAAAACGCAACGATGGAGAAACTCAGCTGGTTAAACAGTGTAAAGTGAAGTTAAAGCACAACGTTGGAGAAACTCAGCTGCTTAAACAGTGTAAAGTGAAGTTAAAACTCAATGATGGAGAAACTTAGCTGGTTAAACAGTGTAAAATGAACTTAAAACGCAACGATGGAGAAACTCAGCTGGTTAAACAGTATAAGGCAAAGTTAAAACACAACGATGGAAAAACTCATCTGGTTAAACAGTGTAAGGTGAAGTTAAAACACAACGATGGAGAAACTGCGGGTTAAACTGTCTAAGGTGAAGTTAAAACAACGATGGAGAAACTCTGCTGGGTAAACTGTGTAAGGTAAAATTAAAACACAACGATGGAGAAACTCTGCTGGTCGTACAGTGTAAAGTGAAGTTAAAATGCAACGATGGAGAAACTCAGCTGGTGAAACAGTGTAAGGTGATGTTAAAACACAACGATGGAGAAACTCAGCTGGTTAAACAGTGTAATGTGAAGTAAAAATGCAATGATGGAGAATCTCAGCTGGTTAAACAGTGTAAAGTGAAGTTAAAACACCACGATGGAGAAACTCAGCTGGTTGAACTGTGTAAGGTGTAGTTGAAGCACAACAATGGAGAAACTCAGCTGGGTAAACATTGCAAGGGATTTAAAACACAACGATGGATAAACTCAGCTGGTTAAACAGTGTAAGGTGAAGTTAAACCACTACGATGGAGAAACTCAGCAGGTTAAACACTGTAAAGTGAAGTTACAACACAACGATGGAGAAACTCAGCTGGTTAAACAGTGTAAAATAAACTTAAAACGCAACGATGGAGAAACTCATCTGGGTAAACAGTGTAAAATAAACTTAAAACGCAACGATGGAGAAACTCATCTGGTTAAACAGTGTAAAATGAACTTAAAACGCAACGATGGAGAAACGAAGCTTGTTAAACAGTATAAGGCTAAGTTAAAACACAACGATGTAGGAACTCATCTGGTTAAACAGTGTAAAATGAACTTAAAACACAACGATGGAGAAGCTGATCTGGTTAAACAGTGTAAAATGAACTAAAAACGCAACAATGGAGAAACTCAGCTTGTTAAACAGTATAAGGCGAAGTTAAAACACAACGATGGAAAAACTCATCTGGTTAAACAGTTTAAAATGAACTTAAAACACAACGATGGAGAAACTCAGCTTGTTAAACAGTATAAGGCGAAGTTAAAACACAACGATGGAAAAAATCATCTGGTTAAACAGTGTAAAGTCAAGTTAAAACACAACGATGGAGAAACTCTGCTGGTTAAACTGTGCAAGGTGAAGTTAAAACACAACGATGGAGAAACTCTGCTGGTTGTACAGTCTAAAGTGAAGTTAAAATGCAACGATGGAGAAACTCAGCTGGTGAAACAGTGTAAGGTGATGTTAAAACACAATGATGAAGAAACTCAACTTGATGAACAGTGTAAGGTGAAGTTAAACCACCACGATGGAGAAACTAGGCTGGTTAAACAATGTAAAGTGAAGTTAAAACGCTACAATGGAGATACTGCTGGTTAAACAGTGTAAGGTGAAGTTAAAACACCACGATGGGGACACTCAGCTGGTTAAACAGTGTAAGGAGAAGGTAAAAAACAACTATGGAGAAACTCAGCTGGTTAAACAGTGTAAGGAGAAGTTAAAACAATGATGGAGAAACTCAGCTGGTGAAACAGTGTAAGGTGAATTTAAAACACCACGATGGAGAAACTCAGCTGGTTGAACGGTGTAAAGTGAAGTTAAAACGCAACGATGGTGTAACTCATCTGGTTAAAGAGTGTAAGGTGAAGTTAAAACACAATGATGGAGGAACACATTTGGTTCAACAGTGTAAAGTGTACTGAAAACGCAACGATGGAGAAACTCAGCTGGTTAAACAGCGTAAGGTGAACTAAAAACAGAATGATGGAGAAACTAAGCTGGTGAAACAGAGTAAAGTGAAGTTAAAACACCACGATGGAGAAACTCAGCTGGTTAAAGAGTGTAAGGTGAAGTTAAAACACGACGAAGGAGAAACTCAGCTGGTTAAACAGTGTAAGGAAAAGGTAAAACTCAACTATGGACGAACCCAGCTGGTTAAACAGTGTAAGTAGAAGTTAAAACAATGATGGAGAAACTCAGCTGGTGAAACAGTGTAAGGTGAATTTAAAACACCACGGTGGAGAAACTCAGCTGGTTGAACGGTGTAAAGTGAAGTTAAAATGCAACGATGGAGTAACTCATCTGGTTAAAGAGTGTAAGGTGAAGTTAAAACACAATGATGGAGGAACACATTTGGTTCAACAGTGTAAAGTGTAGTGAAAACGCAACGATGGAGATACTCAGCTGGTTAAACAGCGTAAGGTGAACTAAAAACAGAACAATGGAGAAACTAAGCTGGTTAAATAGTGTAAGGTGAAGTTAAAACTCAATGATGAAGAAACTCAACTTGATGAACAGTGTAAGGTGAAATTAAACCACCACGATGGAGTAATTAGGCTGGTTAAACACTGTAAAGTGAAGTTAAAACGCTACAATGGAGATACTGCTGGTTAAACAGTGTAAGGTGAAGTTAAAACACCACGATGGCGACACTCAGCTGGTTAAACAGTGTAAGGTGAAGTTAAAGCACATCATTGGAGAAACTCAGCTGGTTAAACAGTGTAAAGTGAAGTTAAAACTCAATGATGGAGAAACTCAGCTGGTTAAACAGTGTAAAGTGAAGTTAAAACTCAATGATGGAGAAACTCAGCTGGTTAAACAGTGTAAGGTGAAGTTAAAACACAAGAATGTTGAAACTACTGTTTAAAGAGTGTAAGGTCAAGTTAAAACACGACGAAGGAGAAACTCAGCTGGATAAACAGTGTAAGGAGAAGTTAAAACAATGATAGAGAAACTCAGCTGGTGAAACAGTGTAAGGTGAATTTAAAACACCACGATGGAGAAACTCAGCTGGTTGAACGGTGTAAAGTGAAGTTAAAACGCAACGATGGAGAAACTGATCTGGTTAAAGAGTGTAAGGTGAAGTTAAAACACAATGATGGAGGAACTCATCTGGTTCAACAGTGTAAAGTGAAGTGAAAACGCAACGATGGAGAAACTCAGCTGGTTAAACAGCGTAAGGTGAACTAAAAACAGAACGATGGAGAAACTAAGCTGGTGAAACAGTGTAAAGTGAAGTTAAAACACCACGATGGAGAAACTCAGCTGGTTAAACAGTGTAAGGTGAAGTTAAAACACGACGAAGGAGAAACTCAGCTGGTTAAACAGTGTAAGGAGAAGGTAAAACACAACTATGGACGAACCCAGCTGGTTAAACAGTGTAAGTAGAAGTTAAAACAATGATGGAGAAACTCAGCTGGTGAAACAGTGTAAGGTGAATTTAAAACACCACGGTGGAGAAACTCAGCTGGTTGAACGGTGTAAAGTGAAGTTAAAATGCAACGATGGAGTAACTCATCTGGTTAAAGAGTGTAAGGTGAAGTTAAAACACAATGATGGAGGAACACATTTGGTTCAACAGTGTAAAGTGTAGTGAAAACGCAACGATGGAGAGACTCAGCTGGTTAAATAGTGTAAGGTGAAGTTAAAACTCAATGATGAAGAAACTCAGCTGGTTAAACAGTGTAAGGTGAAGTTAAAACACAAGAATGTTGAAACTACTGGTTAAAGAGTGTAAGGTCAAGTTAAAACACGACGAAGGAGAAACTCAGCTGGATAAACAGTGTAAGGAGAAGTTAAAACAATGATAGAGAAACTCAGCTGGTGAAACAGTGTAAGGTGAATTTAAAACACCACGATGGAGAAACTCAGCTGGTTGAACGGTGTAAAGTGAAGTTAAAACGCAACGATGGAGAAACTGATCTGGTTAAAGAGTGGAAGGTGAAGTTAAAACACAATGATGGAGAAACTAAGCTGGTTAAACATTGTAAAGTGAAGTTAAAACACCACGATGGAGAAACTCAGCTGTTTAAACAGTGTAAGGTGAAGTTGAAACACGACGAAGGAGAAACTCAGCTGTTTAAACAGTGTAAGGAGAAGTTAAAACACAACTATGGAGAAATTCAGCTGGTTAAACAGTGTAAGGAGTAGTTAAAACACCACAATGGAGTAACTCAGCTGGTTAAACAGTGTAAAGTGAAGTTAAAGCACAATGTTGGCGAAACTCAGCTGGTTACACAGTGTAAGTTGAAGTTAAAACACAACGATGGAGAAACTCAGCTGGTTAAACAGTGTAAGGTGAAGTAAAAACGCAACGATGGAGAATCTCAGCTGGTTAAACAGTGTAAAGTGAAGTTAAAACACCACGATGGAGAAACTCAGCTGGTTAAACTGTGTAAGGTGTAGTTAAAGAACAACAATGGAGAAACTCAGCTGGGTAAACATTGCAAGGGATTTAAAACACAACGATGGATAAACTCAGCTGGTTAAACAGTGTAAGGTGAAGTTAAACCACTACGATGGAGAAACTCAGCAGGTTAAACAGTGTAAAGAGAAGTTACAACACAACGATAGAGAAACTCAGCTGGTTAAACAGTGTAAGATGAAGTTAAAACACAACGATGGAGAAACTCATCTGGTTAAACAGTGTAAAATGAACTTAAAAGGCAACGATGGAGAAACTCATCTGGTTAAACGGTGTAAAATGAACTTAAAACGCAACGATGGAGAAACTCAGCTTGTTAAACAGTATAAGGCGAAGTTAAAACACAACGATGGAGGAACTCATCTGGTTAAACATTGTAAAATGAACTTAAAACACAACGATGGAGAAGATGATCTGGTTAAACAGTGTAAAATGAACTAAAAACGCAACAATGGAGAAACTCAGCTTGTTAAACAGTATAAGGCGAAGTTAAAACACAACGATGGAAAAACTCATCTGGTTAAACAGTGTAAAATGAACTTAAAACACAACGATGGAGAAACTCAGCTTGTTAAACAGTATAAGGCGAAGTTAAAACACAACGATGGAAAAAATCATCTGGTTAAACAGTGTAAAGTCAAGTTAAAACACAACGATGGAGAAACTCTGCTGGTTAAACTGTGCAAGGTGAACTAAAAACAGAATGATGGAGAAACTAAGCTGGTGAAACAGTGTAAAGTGAAGTTAAAACACCACGATGGAGAAACTCAGCTGGTTAAACAGTGTAAGGAGAAGGTAAAACACAACTATGGACGAACCCAGCTGGTTAAACAGTGTAAGTAGAAGTTAAAACAATGATGGAGAAACTCAGCTGGTGAAACAGTGTAAGGTGAATTTAAAACACCACGGTGGAGAAACTCAGCTGGTTGAACGGTGTAAAGTGAAGTTAAAATGCAACGATGGAGTAACTCATCTGGTTAAAGAGTGTAAGGTGAAGTTAAAACACAATGATGGAGGAACACATTTGGTTCAACAGTGTAAAGTGTAGTGAAAACGCAACGATGGAGATACTCAGCTGGTTAAACAGCGTAAGGTGAACTAAAAACAGAACAATGGAGAAACTAAGCTGGTTAAATAGTGTAAGGTGAAGTTAAAACTCAATGATGAAGAAACGCAGCTGGTTAAACAGTGTAAGGTGAAGTTAAAACACAAGAATGTTGAAACTACTGGTTAAAGAGTGTAAGGTCAAGTTAAAACACCACGAAGGAGAAACTCAGCTGGATAAACAGTGTAAGGAGAAGTTAAAACAATGATAGAGAAACTCAGCTGGTGAAACAGTGTAAGGTGAATTTAAAACACCACGATGGAGAAACTCAGCTGGTTGAACGGTGTAAAGTGAAGTTAAAACGCAACGATGGAGAAACTGATCTGGTTAAAGAGTGGAAGGTGAAGTTAAAACACAATGATGGAGGAACTCATCTGGTTCAACAGTGTAAAGTGAAGTGAAAACGCAACGATGGAGAAACTCAGCTGGTTAAACAGCGTAAGGTGAACTAAAAACAGAACGATGGAGAAACTAAGCTGGTTAAACATTGTAAAGTGAAGTTAAAACACCACGATGGAGAAACTCAGCTGTTTAAACAGTGTAAGGTGAAGTTGAAACACGACGAAGGAGAAACTCAGCTGTTTAAACAGTGTAAGGAGAAGTTAAAACACAACTATGGAGAAATTCAGCTGGTTAAACAGTGTAAGGAGTAGTTAAAACACCACAATGGAGTAACTCAGCTGGTTAAACAGTGTAAAGTGAAGTTAAAGCACAATGTTGGCGAAACTCAGCTGGTTACACAGTGTAAGTTGAAGTTAAAACACAACGATGGAGAAACTCAGCTGGTTAAACAGTGTAAGGTGAAGTAAAAACGCAACGATGGAGAATCTCAGCTGGTTAAACAGTGTAAAGTGAAGTTAAAACACCACGATGGAGAAACTCAGCTGGTTAAACTGTGTAAGGTGTAGTTAAAGAACAACAATGGAGAAACTCAGCTGGGTAAACATTGCAAGGGATTTAAAACACAACGATGGATAAACTCAGCTGGTTAAACAGTGTAAGGTGAAGTTAAACCACTACGATGGAGAAACTCAGCAGGTTAAACAGTGTAAAGAGAAGTTACAACACAACGATAGAGAAACTCAGCTGGTTAAACAGTGTAAGATGAAGTTAAAACACAACGATGGAGAAACTCATCTGGTTAAACAGTGTAAAATGAACTTAAAAGGCAACGATGGAGAAACTCATCTGGTTAAACGGTGTAAAATGAACTTAAAACGCAACGATGGAGAAACTCAGCTTGTTAAACAGTATCAGGCGAAGTTAAAACACAACGATGGAGGAACTCATCTGGTTAAACATTGTAAAATGAACTTAAAACACAACGATGGAGAAGATGATCTGGTTAAACAGTGTAAAATGAACTAAAAACGCAACAATGGAGAAACTCAGCTTGTTAAACAGTATAAGGCGAAGTTAAAACACAACGATGGAAAAACTCATCTGGTTAAACAGTGTAAAATGAACTTAAAACACAACGATGGAGAAACTCAGCTTGTTAAACAGTATAAGGCGAAGTTAAAACACAACGATGGAAAAAATCATCTGGTTAAACAGTGTAAAGTCAAGTTAAAACACAACGATGGAGAAACTCTGCTGGTTAAACTGTGCAAGGTGAAGTTAAAACACAACGATGGAGAAGCTGTGCTGGTTGTACAGTGTAAAGTGAAGTTCAAATGCAACGATGGAGAAACTCAGCTGGTGAAAAAGTGTAAGGTGATGTTAAAACACAATGATGAAGAAACTCAACTTGATGAACAGTGTAAGGTGAAGTTAAACCACCACGATGGAGAAACTAGGCTGGTTAAACACTGTAAAGTGAAGTTAAAACGCTACAATGGAGATACTGCTGGTTAAACAGTGTAAGGTGAAGTTAAAGCACATCGTTGGAGAAACTCAGCTGGTTAAACAGTGTAAGGAGAAGGTAAAACACAACGATGGAGAAACTCAGCTTGTTAAACAGTATAAGGCGAAGTTAAAACACAACGATGGAAAAAATCATCTGGTTAAACAGTGTAAAGTCAAGTTAAAACACAACGATGGAGAAACTCTGCTGGTTAAACTGTGCAAGGTGAAGTTAAAACACAACGATGGAGAAACTCTGCTGGTTGTACAGTGTAAAGTGAAGTTAAAATGCAACGATGGAGAAACTCAGCTGGTGAAACAGTGTAAGGTGATGTTAAAACACAATGATGAAGAAACTCAACTTGATGAACAGTGTAAGGTGAAGTTAAACCACCACGATGGAGACACTAGGCTGGTTAAACACTGTAAAGTGAAGTTAAAACGCTACAATGGAGATACTGCTGGTTAAACAGTGTAAGGTGAAGTTAAAATACCACGATGGGGACACTCAGCTGGTTAAACAGTGTAAGGAGAAGGTAAAACACAACTATGGAGAAACTCAGCTGGTTAAACAGTGTAAGGAGAAGTTAAAACAATGATGGAGAAACTCAGCTGGTGAAGCAGTGTAAGGTGAATTTAAAACACCACGTTGGAGAAACTCAGCTGGTTGAACGGTGTAAAGTGAAGTTAAAACGCAACGATGGAGAAACTGATCTGGTTAAAGAGTGTAAGGTGAAGTTAAAACACAATGATGGAGGAACTCATCTGGTTCAACAGTGTAAAGTGAAGTGAAAACGCAACGATGGAGAAACTCAGCTTGTTAAACAGTATAAGGCGAAGTTAAAACACAACAATGGAAAAACTCATCTGGTTAAACAGTGTAAAATGAACTTAAAACACAACGATGGAGAAACTCAGCTTGTTAAACAGTATAAGGCGAAGTTAAAACACAACGATGGAAAAAATCATCTGGTTAAACAGTGTAAAGTCAAGTTAAAACACAACGATGGAGAAACTCTGCTGGTTAAACTGTGCAAGGTGAAGTTAAAACACAACGATGGAGAAACTCTGCTGGTTGTACAGTGTAAAGTGAAGTTAAAATGCAACGATGGAGAAACTCAGCTGGTGAAACAGTGTAAGGTGATGTTAAAACACAATGATGAAGAAACTCAACTTGATGAACAGTGTAAGGTGAAGTTAAACCACCACGATGGAGAAACTAGGCTGGTTAAACACTGTAAAGTGAAGTTAAAACGCTACAATGGACATACTGCTGGTTAAACAGTGTAAGGTGAAGTTAAAACACCACGATGGGGACACTCAGCTGGTTAAACAGTGTAAGGAGAAGGTAAAACACATCTATGGAGAAACTCAGCTGGTTAAACAGTGTAAGGAGAAGTTAAAACAATGATGGAGAAACTCAGCTGGTGAAACAGTGTAAGGTGAATTTAAAACACCACGATGGAGAAACTCAGCTGGTTGAACGGTGTAAAGTGAAGTTAAAACGCAACGATGGTGTAACTCATCTGGTTAAAGACTGTAAGGTGAAGTTAAAACACAATGATGGAGGAACACATTTGGTTCAACAGTGTAAAGTGTAGTGAAAACGCAACGATGGAGAAACTCAGCTGGTTAAACAGCGTAAGGTGAACTAAAAACAGAATGATGGAGAAACTAAGCTGGTGAAACAGTGTAAAGTGAAGTTAAAACACCACGATGGAGAAACTCAGCTGGTTAAAGAGTGTAAGGTGAAGTTAAAACACGACGAAGGAGAAACTCAGCTGGTTAAACAGTGTAAGGAGAAGGTAAAACACAACTACGGACGAACCCAGCTGGTTAAACAGTGTAAGTAGAAGTTAAAACAATGATGGAGAAACTCAGCTGGTGAAACAGTGTAAGGTGAATTTAAAACACCACGGTGGAGAAACTCAGCTGGTTGAACGGTGTAAAGTGAAGTTAAAATGCAACGATGGAGTAACTCATCTGGTTAAAGATTGTAAGGTGAAGTTAAAACACAATGATGGAGGAACACATTTGGTTCAACAGTGTAAAGTGTAGTGAAAACGCAACGATGGAGATACTCAGCTGGTTAAACAGCGTAAGGTGAACTAAAAACAGAACAATGGAGAAACTAAGCTGGTTAAATAGTGTAAGGTGAAGTTAAAACTCAATGATGAAGAAACTCAGCTGGTTAAACAGTGTAAGGTGAAGTTAAAACACAAGAATGTTGAAACTACTGGTTAAAGAGTGTAAGGTCAAGTTAAAACACGACGAAGGAGAAACTCAGCTGGATAAACAGTGTAAGGAGAAGTTAAAACAATGATAGAGAAACTCAGCTGGTGAAACAGTGTAAGGTGAATTTAAAACACTACGATGGAGAAACTCAGCTGGTTGAACGGTGTAAAGTGAAGTTAAAACGCAACGATGGAGAAACTGATCTGGTTAAAGAGTGGAAGGTGAAGTTAACACAATGATGGAGGAACTCATCTGGTTCAACAGTGTAAAGTGAAGTGAAAACGCAACGATGGAGAAACTCAGCTGGTTAAACAGCGTAAGGTGAACTAAAAACAGAACGATGGAGAAACTAAGCTGGTTAAACATTGTAAAGTGAAGTTAAAACACCACGATGGAGAAACTCAGCTGTTTAAACAGTGTAAGGTGAAGTTGAAACACGACGAAGGAGAAACTCAGCTGTTTAAACAGTGTAAGGAGAAGTTAAAACACAACTATGGAGAAATTCAGCTGGTTAAACAGTGTAAGGAGTAGTTAAAACACCACAATGGAGTAACTCAGCTGGTTAAACAGTGTAAAGTGAAGTTAAAGCACAATGTTGGCGAAACTCAGCTGGTTACACAGTGTAAGCTGAAGTTAAAACACAACGATGGAGAAACTCAGCTGGTTAAACAGTGTAAGGTGAAGTAAAAACGCAACGATGGAGAATCTCAGCTGGTTAAACAGTGTAAAGTGAAGTTAAAACACCACGATGGAGAAACTCAGCTGGTTAAACTGTGTAAGGTGTAGTTAAAGAACAACAATGGAGAAACTCAGCTGGGTAAACATTGCAAGGGATTTAAAACACAACGATGGATAAACTCAGCTGGTTAAACAGTGTAAGGTGAAGTTAAACCACTACGATGGAGAAACTCAGCAGGTTAAACAGTGTAAAGAGAAGTTACAACACAACGATAGAGAAACTCAGCTGGTTAAACAGTGTAAGATGAAGTTAAAACACAACGATGGAGAAACTCATCTGGTTAAACAGTGTAAAATGAACTTAAAAGGCAACGATGGAGAAACTCATCTGGTTAAACGGTGTAAAATAAACATAAAACGCAACGATGGAGAAACTCAGCTTGTTAAACAGTATAAGGCGAAGTTAAAACACAACGATGGAGGAACTCATCTGGTTAAACATTGTAAAATGAACTTAAAACACAACGATGGAGAAGATGATCTGGTTAAACAGTGTAAAATGAACTAAAAACGCAACAAAGGAGAAACTCAGCTTGTTAAACAGTATAAGGAGAAGTTAAAACACAACGCTGGAAAAACTCATCTGGTTAAACAGTGTAAAATGAACTTAAAACACAATGATGGAGAAACTCAGCTTGTTAAACAGTATAAGGCGAAGTTAAAACACAACGATGGAAAAAATCATCTGGTTAAATAGTGTAAAGTCAAGTTAAAACACAACGATGGAGAAACTCTGCTGGTTAAACTGTGCAAGGTGAACTAAAAACAGAATGATGGAGAAACTAAGCTGGTGAAACAGTGTAAAGTGAAGTTAAAACACCACGATGGAGAAACTCAGCTGGTTAAAGAGTGTAAGGTGAAGTTAAAACACGACGAAGCAGAAACTCAGCTGGTTAAACAGTGTAAGGAGAAGGTAAAACACAACTATGGACGAACCCAGCTGGTTAAACAGTGTAAGTAGAAGTTAAAACAATGATGGAGAAACTCAGCTGGTGAAACAGTGTAAGGTGAATTTAAAACACCACGGTGGAGAAACTCAGCTGGTTGAACGGTGTAAAGTGAAGTTAAAATGCAACGATGGAGAAGATGATCTGGTTAAACAGTGTAAAATGAACTAAAAACGCAACAATGGAGAAACTCAGCTTGTTAAACAGTATAAGGCGAAGTTAAAACACAATGATGGAAAAACTCATCTGGTTAAACAGTGTAAAATGAACTTAAAACACAACGATGGAGAAACTCAGCTTGTTAAACAGTATAAGGCGAAGTTAAAACACAACGATGGAAAAAATCATCTGGTTAAACAGTGTAAAGTCAAGTTAAAACACAACGATGGAGAAACTCTTCTGGTTAAACTTTGCAAGGTGAAGTTAAAACACCACGATGGAGAAACTCTGCTGGTTGTACAGTGTAAAGTGAAGTTCAAATGCAACGATGGAGAAACTCAGCTGGTGAAAAAGTGTAAGGTGATGTTAAAACTCAATGATGAAGAAACTCAACTTGATGAACAGTGTAAGGTGAAGTTAAACCACCACGATGGAGAAACTAGGCTGGTTAAACACTGTAAAGTGAAGTTAAAACGCTACAATGGAGATACTGCTGGTTAAACAGTGTAAGGTGAAGTTAAAGCACATCGTTGGAGAAACTCAGCTGGTTAAACAGTGTAAAATGAACTTAAAACACAACGATGGAGAAACTCAGCTTGTTAAACAGTATAAGGCGAAGTTAAAACACAACGATGGAAAAAATCATCTGGTTAAACAGTGTAAAGTCAAGTTAAAACACAACGATGGAGAAACTCTGCTGGTTAAACTGTGCAAGGTGAAGTTAAAACACAACGATGGAGAAACTCTGCTGGTTGTACAGTGTAAAGTGAAGTTAAAATGCAACGATGGAGAAACTCAGCTGGTGAAACAGTGTAAGGTGATGTTAAAACACAATGATGAAGAAACTCAACTTGATGAACAGTGTAAGGTGAAGTTAAACCACCGCGATGGAGACACTAGGCTGGTTAAACACTGTAAAGTGAAGTTAAAACGCTACAATGGAGATACTGCTGGTTAAACAGTGTAAGGTGAAGTTAAAATACCACGATGGGGACACTCAGCTGGTTAAACAGTGTAAGGAGAAGGTAAAACACAACTATGGAGAAACTCAGCTGGTTAAACAGTGTAAGGAGAAGTTAAAACAATGATGGAGAAACTCAGCTGGTGAAGCAGTGTAAGGTGAATTTAAAACACCACGTTGGAGAAACTCAGCTGGTTGAACGGTGTAAAGTGAAGTTAAAACGCAACGATGGAGAAACTGATCTGGTTAAAGAGTGTAAGGTGAAGTTAAAACACAATGATGGAGGAACTCATCTGGTTCAACAGTGTAAAGTGAAGTGAAAACGCAACGATGGAGAAACTCAGCTGGTTAAACAGCGTAAGGTGAACTAAAAACAGAACGATGGAGAAAGTAAGCTGGTTAAACAGTGAAAAGTGAAGTTAAAACACCACGATGGAGAAACTCAGCTGTTTAAACAGTGTAATGTGAAGTTAAAACACGACGAAGGAGAAACTCAGCTGGTTAAACAGTGTAAGGAGAAGTTAAAACACAACTATGGAGAAACTCAGCTGGTTAAACAGTATAAGGAGTAGTTAAAACACCACAATGGAGTAACTCAGCTGGTTGAACAGTGTAAAGTGAAGTTAAAGCACAATGTTGGCGAAACTCAGCTGGTTACTCAGTGTAAGGTGAAGTTAAAACGCAACGATGGAGAAACTCAGCTGGTTAAACAGTGTAAAGTGAAGTTAAAGCACAACGTTGGAGAAACTCAGCTGCTTAAACAGTGTAAAGTGAAGTTAAAACTCAATGATGGAGTAACTTAGCTGGTTAAACAGTGTAAAATGAACTTAAAACGCAACGATGGAGAAACTCAGCTGGTTAAACAGTATAAGGCAAAGTTAAAACACAACGATGGAAAAACTCATCTGGTTAAACAGTGTAAGGTGAAGTTAAAACACAACGATGGAGAAACTGCGGGTTAAACTGTCTAAGGTGAAGTTAAAACAACGATGGAGAAACTCTGCTGGGTAAACTGTGTAAGGTAAAATTAAAACACAACGATGGAGAAACTCTGCTGGTCGTACAGTGTAAAGTGAAGTTAAAATGCAACGATGGAGAAACTCAGCTGGTGAAACAGTGTAAGGTGATGTTAAAACACAACGATGGAGAAACTCAGCTGGTTAAACAGTGTAATGTGAAGTAAAAATGCAATGATGGAGAATCTCAGCTGGTTAAACAGTGTAAAGTGAAGTTAAAACACCACGATGGAGAAACTCAGCTGGTTGAACTGTGTAAGGTGTAGTTGAAGCACAACAATGGAGAAACTCAGCTGGGTAAACATTGCAAGGGATTTAAAACACAACGATGGATAAACTCAGCTGGTTAAACAGTGTAAGGTGAAGTTAAACCACTACGATGGAGAAACTCAGCAGGTTAAACACTGTAAAGTGAAGTTACAACACAACGATGGAGAAACTCAGCTGGTTAAACAGTGTAAGATGAAGTTAAAACACAACGATGGAGAAACTCATCTGGGTAAACAGTGTAAAATAAACTTAAAACGCAACGATGGAGAAACTCATCTGGTTAAACAGTGTAAAATGAACTTAAAACGCAACGATGGAGAAACAAAGCTTGTTAAACACTATAAGGCTAAGTTAAAACACAACGATGTAGGAACTCATCTGGTTAAACAGTGTAAAATGAACTTAAAACACAACGATGGAGAAGCTGATCTGGTTAAACAGTGTAAAATGAACTAAAAACGCAACAATGGAGAAACTCAGCTTGTTAAACAGTATAAGGCGAAGTTAAAACACAACGATGGAAAAACTCATCTGGTTAAACAGTTTAAAATGAACTTAAAACACAACGATGGAGAAACTCAGCTTGTTAAACAGTATAAGGCGAAGTTAAAACACAACGATGGAAAAAATCATCTGGTTAAACAGTGTAAAGTCAAGTTAAAACACAACGATGGAGAAACTCTGCTGGTTAAACTGTGCAAGGTGAAGTTAAAACACAACGATGGAGAAACTCTGCTGGTTGTACAGTCTAAAGTGAAGTTAAAATGCAACGATGGAGAAACTCAGCTGGTGAAACAGTGTAAGGAGATGTTAAAACACAATGATGAAGAAACTCAACTTGATGAACAGTGTAAGGTGAAGTTAAACCACCACGATGGAGAAACTAGGCTGGTTAAACAATGTAAAGTGAAGTTAAAACGCTACAATGGAGATACTGCTGGTTAAACAGTGTAAGGTGAAGTTAAAACACCACGATGGGGACACTCAGCTGGTTAAACAGTGTAAGGAGAAGGTAAAAAACAACTATGGAGAAACTCAGCTGGTTAAACAGTGTAAGGAGAAGTTAAAACAATGATGGAGAAACTCAGCTGGTGAAACAGTGTAAGGTGAATTTAAAACACCACGATGGAGAAACTCAGCTGGTTGAACGGTGTAAAGTGAAGTTAAAACGCAACGATGGTGTAACTCATCTGGTTAAAGAGTGTAAGGTGAAGTTAAAACACAATGATGGAGGAACACATTTGGTTCAACAGTGTAAAGTGTAGTGAAAACGCAACGATGGAGAAACTCAGCTGGTTAAACAGCGTAAGGTGAACTAAAAACAGAATGATGGAGAAACTAAGCTGGTGAAACAGAGTAAAGTGAAGTTAAAACACCACGATGGAGAAACTCAGCTGGTTAAAGAGTGTAAGGTGAAGTTAAAACACGACGAAGGAGAAACTCAGCTGGTTAAACAGTGTAAGGAGAAGGTAAAACTCAACTATGGACGAACCCAGCTGGTTAAACAGTGTAAGTAGAAGTTAAAACAATGATGGAGAAACTCAGCTGGTGAAACAGTGTAAGGTGAATTTAAAACAACACGGTGGAGAAACTCAGCTGGTTGAACGGTGTAAAGTGAAGTTAAAATGCAACGATGGAGTAACTCATCTGGTTAAAGAGTGTAAGGTGAAGTTAAAACACAATGATGGAGGAACACATTTGGTTCAACAGTGTAAAGTGTAGTGAAAACGCAACGATGGAGATACTCAGCTGGTTAAACAGCGTAAGGTGAACTAAAAACAGAACAATGGAGAAACTAAGCTGGTTAAATAGTGTAAGGTGAAGTTAAAACTCAATGATGAAGAAACTCAACTTGATGAACAGTGTAAGGTGAAATTAAACCACCACGATGGAGAAATTAGGCTGGTTAAACACTGTAAAGTGAAGTTAAAACGCTACAATGGAGATACTGCTGGTTAAACAGTGTAAGGTGAAGTTAAAACACCACGATGGCGACACTCAGCTGGTTAAACAGTGTAAGGTGAAGTTAAAGCACATCATTGGAGAAACTCAGCTGGTTAAACAGTGTAAAGTGAAGTTAAAACTCAATGATGGAGAAACTCAGCTGGTTAAACAGTGTAAAGTGAAGTTAAAACTCAATGATGGAGAAACTCAGCTGGTTAAACAGTGTAAGGTGAAGTTAAAACACAAGAATGTTGAAACTACTGTTTAAAGAGTGTAAGGTCAAGTTAAAACACGACGAAGGAGAAACTCAGCTGGATAAACAGTGTAAGGAGAAGTTAAAACAATGATAGAGAAACTCAGCTGGTGAAACAGTGTAAGGTGAATTTAAAACACCACGATGGAGAAACTCAGCTGGTTAAACAGTGTAAAATGAACTTAAAACACAACGATGGAGAAACTCAGCTTGTTAAACAGTATAAGGCGAAGTTAAAACACAACGATGGAAAAAATCATCTGGTTAAACAGTGTAAAGTCAAGTTAAAACACAACGATGGAGAAACTCTGCTGGTTAAACTGTGCAAGGTGAAGTTAAAACACAACGATGGAGAAACTCTGCTGGTTGTACAGTGTAAAGTGAAGTTAAAATGCAACGATGGAGAAACTCAGCTGGTGAAACAGTGTAAGGTGATGTTAAAACACAATGATGAAGAAACTCAACTTGATGAACAGTGTAAGGTGAAGTTAAACCACCACGATGGAGACACTAGGCTGGTTAAACACTGTAAAGTGAAGTTAAAACGCTACAATGGAGATACTGCTGGTTAAACAGTGTAAGGTGAAGTTAAAATACCACGATGGGGACACTCAGCTGGTTAAACAGTGTAAGGAGAAGGTAAAACACAACTATGGAGAAACTCAGCTGGTTAAACAGTGTAAGGAGAAGTTAAAACAATGATGGAGAAACTCAGCTGGTGAAGCAGTGTAAGGTGAATTTAAAACACCACGTTGGAGAAACTCAGCTGGTTGAACGGTGTAAAGTGAAGTTAAAACGCAACGATGGAGAAACTGATCTGGTTAAAGAGTGTAAGGTGAAGTTAAAACACAATGATGGAGGAACTCATCTGGTTCAACAGTGTAAAGTGAAGTGAAAACGCAACGATGGAGAAACTCAGCTGGTTAAACAGCGTAAGGTGAACTAAAAACAGAACGATGGAGAAAGTAAGCTGGTTAAACAGTGAAAAGTGAAGTTAAAACACCACGATGGAGAAACTCAGCTGTTTAAACAGTGTAATGTGAAGTTAAAACACGACGAAGGAGAAACTCAGCTGGTTAAACAGTGTAAGGAGAAGTTAAAACACAACTATGGAGAAACTCAGCTGGTTAAACAGTATAAGGAGTAGTTAAAACACCACAATGGAGTAACTCAGCTGGTTGAACAGTGTAAAGTGAAGTTAAAGCACAATGTTGGCGAAACTCAGCTGGTTACTCAGTGTAAGGTGAAGCTAAAACGCAACGATGGAGAAACTCAGCTGGTTAAACAGTGTAAAGTGAAGTTAAAGCACAACGTTGGAGAAACTCAGCTGCTTAAACAGTGTAAAGTGAAGTTAAAACTCAATGATGGAGAAACTTAGCTGGTTAAACAGTGTAAAATGAACTTAAAACGCAACGATGGAGAAACTCAGCTGGTTAAACAGTATAAGGCAAAGTTAAAACACAACGATGGAAAAACTCATCTGGTTAAACAGTGTAAGGTGAAGTTAAAACACAACGATGGAGAAACTGCGGGTTAAACTGTCTAAGGTGAAGTTAAAACAACGATGGAGAAACTCTGCTGGGTAAACTGTGTAAGGTAAAATTAAAACACAACGATGGAGAAACTCTGCTGGTCGTACAGTGTAAAGTGAAGTTAAAATGCAACGATGGAGAAACTCAGCTGGTGAAACAGTGTAAGGTGATGTTAAAACACAACGATGGAGAAACTCAGCTGGTTAAACAGTGTAATGTGAAGTAAAAATGCAATGATGGAGAATCTCAGCTGGTTAAACAGTGTAAAGTGAAGTTAAAACACCACGATGGAGAAACTCAGCTGGTTGAACTGTGTAAGGTGTAGTTGAAGCACAACAATGGAGAAACTCAGCTGGGTAAACATTGCAAGGGATTTAAAACACAACGATGGATAAACTCAGCTGGTTAAACAGTGTAAGGTGAAGTTAAACCACTACGATGGAGAAACTCAGCAGGTTAAACACTGTAAAGTGAAGTTACAACACAACGATGGAGAAACTCAGCTGGTTAAACAGTGTAAAATAAACTTAAAACGCAACGATGGAGAAACTCATCTGGGTAAACAGTGTAAAATAAACTTAAAACGCAACGATGGAGAAACTCATCTGGTTAAACAGTGTAAAATGAACTTAAAACGCAACGATGGAGAAACGAAGCTTGTTAAACAGTATAAGGCTAAGTTAAAACACAACGATGTAGGAACTCATCTGGTTAAACAGTGTAAAATGAACTTAAAACACAACGATGGAGAAGCTGATCTGGTTAAACAGTGTAAAATGAACTAAAAACGCAACAATGGAGAAACTCAGCTTGTTAAACAGTATAAGGCGAAGTTAAAACACAACGATGGAAAAACTCATCTGGTTAAACAGTTTAAAATGAACTTAAAACACAACGATGGAGAAACTCAGCTTGTTAAACAGTATAAGGCGAAGTTAAAACACAACGATGGAAAAAATCATCTGGTTAAACAGTGTAAAGTCAAGTTAAAACACAACGATGGAGAAACTCTGCTGGTTAAACTGTGCAAGGTGAAGTTAAAACACAACGATGGAGAAACTCTGCTGGTTGTACAGTCTAAAGTGAAGTTAAAATGCAACGATGGAGAAACTCAGCTGGTGAAACAGTGTAAGGTGATGTTAAAACACAATGATGAAGAAACTCAACTTGATGAACAGTGTAAGGTGAAGTTAAACCACCACGATGGAGAAACTAGGCTGGTTAAACAATGTAAAGTGAAGTTAAAACGCTACAATGGAGATACTGCTGGTTAAACAGTGTAAGGTGAAGTTAAAACACCACGATGGGGACACTCAGCTGGTTAAACAGTGTAAGGAGAAGGTAAAAAACAACTATGGAGAAACTCAGCTGGTTAAACAGTGTAAGGAGAAGTTAAAACAATGATGGAGAAACTCAGCTGGTGAAACAGTGTAAGGTGAATTTAAAACACCACGATGGAGAAACTCAGCTGGTTGAACGGTGTAAAGTGAAGTTAAAACGCAACGATGGTGTAACTCATCTGGTTAAAGAGTGTAAGGTGAAGTTAAAACACAATGATGGAGGAACACATTTGGTTCAACAGTGTAAAGTGTACTGAAAACGCAACGATGGAGAAACTCAGCTGGTTAAACAGCGTAAGGTGAACTAAAAACAGAATGATGGAGAAACTAAGCTGGTGAAACAGAGTAAAGTGAAGTTAAAACACCACGATGGAGAAACTCAGCTGGTTAAAGAGTGTAAGGTGAAGTTAAAACACGACGAAGGAGAAACTCAGCTGGTTAAACAGTGTAAGGAAAAGGTAAAACTCAACTATGGACGAACCCAGCTGGTTAAACAGTGTAAGTAGAAGTTAAAACAATGATGGAGAAACTCAGCTGGTGAAACAGTGTAAGGTGAATTTAAAACACCACGGTGGAGAAACTCAGCTGGTTGAACGGTGTAAAGTGAAGTTAAAATGCAACGATGGAGTAACTCATCTGGTTAAAGAGTGTAAGGTGAAGTTAAAACACAATGATGGAGGAACACATTTGGTTCAACAGTGTAAAGTGTAGTGAAAACGCAACGATGGAGATACTCAGCTGGTTAAACAGCGTAAGGTGAACTAAAAACAGAACAATGGAGAAACTAAGCTGGTTAAATAGTGTAAGGTGAAGTTAAAACTCAATGATGAAGAAACTCAACTTGATGAACAGTGTAAGGTGAAATTAAACCACCACGATGGAGTAATTAGGCTGGTTAAACACTGTAAAGTGAAGTTAAAACGCTACAATGGAGATACTGCTGGTTAAACAGTGTAAGGTGAAGTTAAAACACCACGATGGCGACACTCAGCTGGTTAAACAGTGTAAGGTGAAGTTAAAGCACATCATTGGAGAAACTCAGCTGGTTAAACAGTGTAAAGTGAAGTTAAAACTCAATGATGGAGAAACTCAGCTGGTTAAACAGTGTAAAGTGAAGTTAAAACTCAATGATGGAGAAACTCAGCTGGTTAAACAGTGTAAGGTGAAGTTAAAACACAAGAATGTTGAAACTACTGTTTAAAGAGTGTAAGGTCAAGTTAAAACACGACGAAGGAGAAACTCAGCTGGATAAACAGTGTAAGGAGAAGTTAAAACAATGATAGAGAAACTCAGCTGGTGAAACAGTGTAAGGTGAATTTAAAACACCACGATGGAGAAACTCAGCTGGTTGAACGGTGTAAAGTGAAGTTAAAACGCAACGATGGAGAAACTGATCTGGTTAAAGAGTGTAAGGTGAAGTTAAAACACAATGATGGAGGAACTCATCTGGTTCAACAGTGTAAAGTGAAGTGAAAACGCAACGATGGAGAAACTCAGCTGGTTAAACAGCGTAAGGTGAACTAAAAACAGAACGATGGAGAAACTAAGCTGGTGAAACAGTGTAAAGTGAAGTTAAAACACCACGATGGAGAAACTCAGCTGGTTAAACAGTGTAAGGTGAAGTTAAAACACGACGAAGGAGAAACTCAGCTGGTTAAACAGTGTAAGGAGAAGGTAAAACACAACTATGGACGAACCCAGCTGGTTAAACAGTGTAAGTAGAAGTTAAAACAATGATGGAGAAACTCAGCTGGTGAAACAGTGTAAGGTGAATTTAAAACACCACGGTGGAGAAACTCAGCTGGTTGAACGGTGTAAAGTGAAGTTAAAATGCAACGATGGAGTAACTCATCTGGTTAAAGAGTGTAAGGTGAAGTTAAAACACAATGATGGAGGAACACATTTGGTTCAACAGTGTAAAGTGTAGTGAAAACGCAACGATGGAGATACTCAGCTGGTTAAATAGTGTAAGGTGAAGTTAAAACTCAATGATGAAGAAACTCAGCTGGTTAAACAGTGTAAGGTGAAGTTAAAACACAAGAATGTTGAAACTACTGGTTAAAGAGTGTAAGGTCAAGTTAAAACACGACGAAGGAGAAACTCAGCTGGATAAACAGTGTAAGGAGAAGTTAAAACAATGATAGAGAAACTCAGCTGGTGAAACAGTGTAAGGTGAATTTAAAACACCACGATGGAGAAACTCAGCTGGTTGAACGGTGTAAAGTGAAGTTAAAACGCAACGATGGAGAAACTGATCTGGTTAAAGAGTGGAAGGTGAAGTTAAAACACAATGATGGAGAAACTAAGCTGGTTAAACATTGTAAAGTGAAGTTAAAACACCACGATGGAGAAACTCAGCTGTTTAAACAGTGTAAGGTGAAGTTGAAACACGACGAAGGAGAAACTCAGCTGTTTAAACAGTGTAAGGAGAAGTTAAAACACAACTATGGAGAAATTCAGCTGGTTAAACAGTGTAAGGAGTAGTTAAAACACCACAATGGAGTAACTCAGCTGGTTAAACAGTGTAAAGTGAAGTTAAAGCACAATGTTGGCGAAACTCAGCTGGTTACACAGTGTAAGTTGAAGTTAAAACACAACGATGGAGAAACTCAGCTGGTTAAACAGTGTAAGGTGAAGTAAAAACGCAACGATGGAGAATCTCAGCTGGTTAAACAGTGTAAAGTGAAGTTAAAACACCACGATGGAGAAACTCAGCTGGTTAAACTGTGTAAGGTGTAGTTAAAGAACAACAATGGAGAAACTCAGCTGGGTAAACATTGCAAGGGATTTAAAACACAACGATGGATAAACTCAGCTGGTTAAACAGTGTAAGGTGAAGTTAAACCACTACGATGGAGAAACTCAGCAGGTTAAACAGTGTAAAGAGAAGTTACAACACAACGATAGAGAAACTCAGCTGGTTAAACAGTGTAAGATGAAGTTAAAACACAACGATGGAGAAACTCATCTGGTTAAACAGTGTAAAATGAACTTAAAAGGCAACGATGGAGAAACTCATCTGGTTAAACGGTGTAAAATGAACTTAAAACGCAACGATGGAGAAACTCAGCTTGTTAAACAGTATAAGGCGAAGTTAAAACACAACGATGGAGGAACTCATCTGGTTAAACATTGTAAAATGAACTTAAAACACAACGATGGAGAAGATGATCTGGTTAAACAGTGTAAAATGAACTAAAAACGCAACAATGGAGAAACTCAGCTTGTTAAACAGTATAAGGCGAAGTTAAAACACAACGATGGAAAAACTCATCTGGTTAAACAGTGTAAAATGAACTTAAAACACAACGATGGAGAAACTCAGCTTGTTAAACAGTATAAGGCGAACTTAAAACACAACGATGGAAAAAATCATCTGGTTAAACAGTGTAAAGTCAAGTTAAAACACAACGATGGAGAAACTCTGCTGGTTAAACTGTGCAAGGTGAACTAAAAACAGAATGATGGAGAAACTAAGCTGGTGAAACAGTGTAAAGTGAAGTTAAAACACCACGATGGAGAAACTCAGCTGGTTAAACAGTGTAAGGAGAAGGTAAAACACAACTATGGACGAACCCAGCTGGTTAAACAGTGTAAGTAGAAGTTAAAACAATGATGGAGAAACTCAGCTGGTGAAACAGTGTAAGGTGAATTTAAAACACCACGGTGGAGAAACTCAGCTGGTTGAACGGTGTAAAGTGAAGTTAAAATGCAACGATGGAGTAACTCATCTGGTTAAAGAGTGTAAGGTGAAGTTAAAACACAATGATGGAGGAACACATTTGGTTCAACAGTGTAAAGTGTAGTGAAAACGCAACGATGGAGATACTCAGCTGGTTAAACAGCGTAAGGTGAACTAAAAACAGAACAATGGAGAAACTAAGCTGGTTAAATAGTGTAAGGTGAAGTTAAAACTCAATGATGAAGAAACGCAGCTGGTTAAACAGTGTAAGGTGAAGTTGAAACACGACGAAGGAGAAACTCAGCTGTTTAAACAGTGTAAGGAGAAGTTAAAACACAACTATGGAGAAATTCAGCTGGTTAAACAGTGTAAGGAGTAGTTAAAACACCACAATGGAGTAACTCAGCTGGTTAAACAGTGTAAAGTGAAGTTAAAGCACAATGTTGGCGAAACTCAGCTGGTTACACAGTGTAAGTTGAAGTTAAAACACAACGATGGAGAAACTCAGCTGGTTAAACAGTGTAAGGTGAAGTAAAAACGCAACGATGGAGAATCTCAGCTGGTTAAACAGTGTAAAGTGAAGTTAAAACACCACGATGGAGAAACTCAGCTGGTTAAACTGTGTAAGGTGTAGTTAAAGAACAACAATGGAGAAACTCAGCTGGGTAAACATTGCAAGGGATTTAAAACACAACGATGGATAAACTCAGCTGGTTAAACAGTGTAAGGTGAAGTTAAACCACTACGATGGAGAAACTCAGCAGGTTAAACAGTGTAAAGAGAAGTTACAACACAACGATAGAGAAACTCAGCTGGTTAAACAGTGTAAGATGAAGTTAAAACACAACGATGGAGAAACTCATCTGGTTAAACAGTGTAAAATGAACTTAAAAGGCAACGATGGAGAAACTCATCTGGTTAAACGGTGTAAAATGAACTTAAAACGCAACGATGGAGAAACTCAGCTTGTTAAACAGTATCAGGCGAAGTTAAAACACAACGATGGAGGAACTCATCTGGTTAAACATTGTAAAATGAACTTAAAACACAACGATGGAGAAGATGATCTGGTTAAACAGTGTAAAATGAACTAAAAACGCAACAATGGAGAAACTCAGCTTGTTAAACAGTATAAGGCGAAGTTAAAACACAACGATGGAAAAACTCATCTGGTTAAACAGTGTAAAATGAACTTAAAACACAACGATGGAGAAACTCAGCTTGTTAAACAGTATAAGGCGAAGTTAAAACACAACGATGGAAAAAATCATCTGGTTAAACAGTGTAAAGTCAAGTTAAAACACAACGATGGAGAAACTCTGCTGGTTAAACTGTGCAAGGTGAAGTTAAAACACAACGATGGAGAAACTGTGCTGGTTGTACAGTGTAAAGTGAAGTTCAAATGCAACGATGGAGAAACTCAGCTGGTGAAAAAGTGTAAGGTGATGTTAAAACACAATGATGAAGAAACTCAACTTGATGAACAGTGTAAGGTGAAGTTAAACCACCACGATGGAGAAACTAGGCTGGTTAAACACTGTAAAGTGAAGTTAAAACGCTACAATGGAGATACTGCTGGTTAAACAGTGTAAGGTGAAGTTAAAGCACATCGTTGGAGAAACTCAGCTGGTTAAACAGTGTAAGGAGAAGGTAAAACACAACGATGGAGAAACTCAGCTTGTTAAACAGTATAAGGCGAAGTTAAAACACAACGATGGAAAAAATCATCTGGTTAAACAGTGTAAAGTCAAGTTAAAACACAACGATGGAGAAACTCTGCTGGTTAAACTGTGCAAGGTGAAGTTAAAACACAACGATGGAGAAACTCTGCTGGTTGTACAGTGTAAAGTGAAGTTAAAATGCAACGATGGAGAAACTCAGCTGGTGAAACAGTGTAAGGTGATGTTAAAACACAATGATGAAGAAACTCAACTTGATGAACAGTGTAAGGTGAAGTTAAACCACCACGATGGAGACACTAGGCTGGTTAAACACTGTAAAGTGAAGTTAAAACGCTACAATGGAGATACTGCTGGTTAAACAGTGTAAGGTGAAGTTAAAATACCACGATGGGGACACTCAGCTGGTTAAACAGTGTAAGGAGAAGGTAAAACACAACTATGGAGAAACTCAGCTGGTTAAACAGTGTAAGGAGAAGTTAAAACAATGATGGAGAAACTCAGCTGGTGAAGCAGTGTAAGGTGAATTTAAAACACCACGTTGGAGAAACTCAGCTGGTTGAACGGTGTAAAGTGAAGTTAAAACGCAACGATGGAGAAACTGATCTGGTTAAAGAGTGTAAGGTGAAGTTAAAACACAATGATGGAGGAACTCATCTGGTTCAACAGTGTAAAGTGAAGTGAAAACGCAACGATGGAGAAACTCAGCTGGTTAAACAGCGTAAGGTGAACTAAAAACAGAACGATGGAGAAAGTAAGCTGGTTAAACAGTGAAAAGTGAAGTTAAAACACCACGATGGAGAAACTCAGCTGTTTAAACAGTGTAATGTGAAGTTAAAACACGACGAAGGAGAAACTCAGCTGGTTAAACAGTGTAAGGAGAAGTTAAAAAACAACTATGGAGAAACTCAGCTGGTTAAACAGTATAAGGAGTAGTTAAAACACCACAATGGAGTAACTCAGCTGGTTGAACAGTGTAAAGTGAAGTTAAAGCACAATGTTGGCGAAACACAGCTGGTTACTCAGCGTAAGGTGAAGTTAAAACGCAACGATGGAGAAACTCAGCTGGTTAAACAGTGTAAAGTGAAGTTAAAGCACAACGTTGGAGAAACTCAGCTGCTTAAACAGTGTAAAGTGAAGTTAAAACTCAATGATGGAGAAACTCAGCTGGTTAAACAGGGTAAAGTGAAGTTAAAACACCACGATGGAGAAACTCAGCTGGTTAAACTGTGTAAGGTGTAGTTGAAGCACAACAATGGAGAAACTCAGCTGGGTAAACATTGCAAGGGATTTAAAACACAACGATGGATAAACTCAGCTGGTTAAATAGTGTAAGGTGAAGTTAAAACTCAATGATGAAGAAACTCAGCTGGTTAAACAGTGTAAGGTGAAGTTAAAACACAAGAATGTTGAAACTACTGGTTAAAGAGTGTAAGGTCAAGTTAAAACACGACGAAGGAGAAACTCAGCTGGATAAACAGTGTAAGGAGAAGTTAAAACAATGATAGAGAAACTCAGCTGGTGAAACAGTGTAAGGTGAATTTAAAACACCACGATGGAGAAACTCAGCTGGTTGAACGGTGTAAAGTGAAGTTAAAACGCAACGATGGAGAAACTGATCTGGTTAAAGAGTGGAAGGTGAAGTTAAAACACAATGATGGAGGAACTCATCTGGTTCAACAGTGTAAAGTGAAGTGAAAACGCAACGATGGAGAAACTCAGCTGGTTAAACAGCGTAAGGTGAACTAAAAACAGAACGATGGAGAAACTAAGCTGGTTAAACATTGTAAAGTGAAGTTAAAACACCACGATGGAGAAACTCAGCTGTTTAAACAGTGTAAGGTGAAGTTGAAACACGACGAAGGAGACACTCAGCTGTTTAAACAGTGTAAGGAGAAGTTAAAACACAACTATGGAGAAATTCAGCTGGTTAAACAGTGTAAGGAGTAGTTAAAACACCACAATGGAGTAACTCAGCTGGTTAAACAGCGTAAAGTGAAGTTAAAGCACAATGTTGGCGAAACTCAGCTGGTTACACAGTGTAAGTTGAAGTTAAAACACAACGATGGAGAAACTCAGCTGGTTAAACAGTGTAAAGTGAAGTTAAAACACCACGATGGAGAAACTCAGCTGGTTAAACTGTGTAAGGTGTAGTTAAAGAACAACAATGGAGAAACTCAGCTGGGTAAACATTGCAAGGGATTTAAAACACAACGATGGATAAACTCAGCTGGTTAAACAGTGTAAGGTGAAGTTAAACCACTACGATGGAGAAACTCAGCAGGTTAAACAGTGTAAAGAGAAGTTACAACACAACGATAGAGAAACTCAGCTGGTTAAACAGTGTAAGATGAAGTTAAAACACAACGATGGAGAAACTCATCTGGTTAAACAGTGTAAAATGAACTTAAAAGGCAACGATGGAGAAACTCATCTGGTTAAACGGTGTAAAATGAACTTAAAACGCAACGATGGAGAAACTCAGCTTGTTAAACAGTATAAGGCGAAGTTAAAACACAACGATGGAGGAACTCATCTGGTTAAACATTGTAAAATGAACTTAAAACACAACGATGGAGAAGATGATCTGGTTAAACAGTGTAAAATGAACTAAAAACGCAACAATGGAGAAACTCAGCTTGTTAAACAGTATAAGGCGAAGTTAAAACACAACGATGGAAAAACTCATCTGGTTAAACAGTGTAAAATGAACTTAAAACACAACGATGGAGAAACTCAGCTTGTTAAACAGTATAAGGCGAAGTTAAAACACAACGATGGAAAAAATCATCTGGTTAAACAGTGTAAAGTCAAGTTAAAACACAACGATGGAGAAACTCTGCTGGTTAAACTGTGCAAGGTGAAGTTAAAACACAACGATGGAGAAACTGTGCTGGTTGTACAGTGTAAAGTGAAGTTCAAATGCAACGATGGAGAAACTCAGCTGGTGAAAAAGTGTAAGGTGATGTTAAAACACAATGATGAAGAAACTCAACTTGATGAACAGTGTAAGGTGAAGTTAAACCACCACGATGGAGAAACTAGGCTGGTTAAACACTGTAAAGTGAAGTTAAAACGCTACAATGGAGATACTGCTGGTTAAACAGTGTAAGGTGAAGTTAAAGCACATCGTTGGAGAAACTCAGCTGGTTAAACAGTGTAAGGAGAAGGTAAAACACAACGATGGAGAAACTCAGCTTGTTAAACAGTATAAGGCGAAGTTAAAACACAACGATGGAAAAAATCATCTGGTTAAACAGTGTAAAGTCAAGTTAAAACACAACGATGGAGAAACTCTGCTGGTTAAACTGTGCAAGGTGAAGTTAAAACACAACGATGGAGAAACTCTGCTGGTTGTACAGTGTAAAGTGAAGTTAAAATGCAACGATGGAGAAACTCAGCTGGTGAAACAGTGTAAGGTGATGTTAAAACACAATGATGAAGAAACTCAACTTGATGAACAGTGTAAGGTGAAGTTAAACCACCACGATGGAGACACTAGGCTGGTTAAACACTGTAAAGTGAAGTTAAAACGCTACAATGGAGATACTGCTGGTTAAACAGTGTAAGGTGAAGTTAAAATACCACGATGGGGATACTCAGCTGGTTAAACAGTGTAAGGAGAAGGTAAAACACAACTATGGAGAAACTCAGCTGGTTAAACAGTGTAAGGAGAAGTTAAAACAATGATGGAGAAACTCAGCTGGTGAAGCAGTGTAAGGTGAATTTAAAACACCACGTTGGAGAAACTCAGCTGGTTGAACGGTGTAAAGTGAAGTTAAAACGCAACGATGGAGAAACTGATCTGGTTAAAGAGTGTAAGGTGAAGTTAAAACACAATGATGGAGGAACTCATCTGGTTCAACAGTGTAAAGTGAAGTGAAAACGCAACGATGGAGAAACTCAGCTGGTTAAACAGCGTAAGGTGAACTAAAAACAGAACGATGGAGAAAGTAAGCTGGTTAAACAGTGAAAAGTGAAGTTAAAACACCACGATGGAGAAACTCAGCTGTTTAAACAGTGTAATGTGAAGTTAAAACACGACGAAGGAGAAACTCAGCTGGTTAAACAGTGTAAGGAGAAGTTAAAACACAACTATGGAGAAACTCAGCTGGTTAAACAGTATAAGGAGTAGTTAAAACACCACAATGGAGTAACTCAGCTGGTTGAACAGTGTAAAGTGAAGTTAAAGCACAATGTTGGCGAAACACAGCTGGTTACTCAGTGTAAGGTGAAGTTAAAACGCAACGATGGAGAAACTCAGCTGGTTAAACAGTGTAAAGTGAAGTTAAAGCACAACGTTGGAGAAACTCAGCTGCTTAAACAGTGTAAAGTGAAGTTAAAACTCAATGATGGAGAAACTCAGCTGGTTAAACAGTGTAAAGTGAAGTTAAAACACCACGATGGAGAAACTCAGCTGGTTAAACTGTGTAAGGTGTAGTTGAAGCACAACAATGGAGAAACTCAGCTGGGTAAACATTGCAAGGGATTTAAAACACAACGATGGATAAACTCAGCTGGTTAAATAGTGTAAGGTGAAGTTAAAACTCAATGATGAAGAAACTCAGCTGGTTAAACAGTGTAAGGTGAAGTTAAAACACAAGAATGTTGAAACTACTGGTTAAAGAGTGTAAGGTCAAGTTAAAACACGACGAAGGAGAAACTCAGCTGGATAAACAGTGTAAGGAGAAGTTAAAACAATGATAGAGAAACTCAGCTGGTGAAACAGTGTAAGGTGAATTTAAAACACCACGATGGAGAAACTCAGCTGGTTGAACGGTGTAAAGTGAAGTTAAAACGCAACGATGGAGAAACTGATCTGGTTAAAGAGTGGAAGGTGAAGTTAAAACACAATGATGGAGGAACTCATCTGGTTCAACAGTGTAAAGTGAAGTGAAAACGCAACGATGGAGAAACTCAGCTGGTTAAACAGCGTAAGGTGAACTAAAATCAGAACGATGGAGAAACTAAGCTGGTTAAACATTGTAAAGTGAAGTTAAAACACCACGATGGAGAAACTCAGCTGTTTAAACAGTGTAAGGTGAAGTTGAAACACGACGAAGGAGAAACTCAGCTGTTTAAACAGTGTAAGGAGAAGTTAAAACACAACTATGGAGAAATTCAGCTGGTTAAACAGTGTAAGGAGTAGTTAAAACACCAAAATGGAGTAACTCAGCTGGTTAAACAGTGTAAAGTGAAGTTAAAGCACAATGTTGGCGAAACTCAGCTGGTTACACAGTGTAAGTTGAAGTTAAAACACAACGATGGAGAAACTCAGCTGGTTAAACAGTGTAAGGTGAAGTACAAACGCAACGATGGAGAATCTCAGCTGGTTAAACAGTGTAAAGTGAAGTTAAAACACCACGATGGAGAAACTCAGCTGGTTAAACTGTGTAAGGTGTAGTTAAAGAACAACAATGGAGAAACTCAGCTGGGTAAACATTGCAAGGGATTTAAAACACAACGATGGATAAACTCAGCTGGTTAAACAGTGTAAGGTGAAGTTAAACCACTACGATGGAGAAACTCAGCAGGTTAAACAGTGTAAAGAGAAGTTACAACACAACGATAGAGAAACTCAGCTGGTTAAACAGTGTAAGATGAAGTTAAAACACAACGATGGAGAAACTCATCTGGTTAAACAGTGTAAAATGAACTTAAAAGGCAACGATGGAGAAACTCATCTGGTTAAACGGTGTAAAATGAACTTAAAACGCAACGATGGAGAAACTCAGCTTGTTAAACAGTATAAGGCGAAGTTAAAACACAACGATGGAGGAACTCATCTGGTTAAACATTGTAAAATGAACTTAAAACACAACGATGGAGAAGATGATCTGGTTAAACAGTGTAAAATGAACTAAAAACGCAACAATGGAGAAACTCAGCTTGTTAAACAGTATAAGGCGAAGTTAAAACACAACGATGGAAAAACTCATCTGGTTAAACAGTGTAAAATGAACTTAAAACACAACGATGGAGAAACTCAGCTTGTTAAACAGTATAAGGCGAAGTTAAAACACAACGATGGAAAAAATCATCTGGTTAAACAGTGTAAAGTCAAGTTAAAACACAACGATGGAGAAACTCTGCTGGTTAAACTGTGCAAGGTGAAGTTAAAACACAACGATGGAGAAACTGTGCTGGTTGTACAGTGTAAAGTGAAGTTCAAATGCAACGATGGAGAAACTCAGCTGGTGAAAAAGTGTAAGGTGATGTTAAAACACAATGATGAAGAAACTCAACTTGATGAACAGTGTAAGGTGAAGTTAAACCACCACGATGGAGAAACTAGGCTGGTTAAACACTGTAAAGTGAAGTTAAAACGCTACAATGGAGATACTGCTGGTTAAACAGTGTAAGGTGAAGTTAAAGCACATCGTTGGAGAAACTCAGCTGGTTAAACAGTGTAAGGAGAAGGTAAAACACAACGATGGAGAAACTCAGCTTGTTAAACAGTATAAGGCGAAGTTAAAACACAACGATGGAAAAAATCATCTGGTTAAACAGTGTAAAGTCAAGTTAAAACACAACGATGGAGAAACTCTGCTGGTTAAACTGTGCAAGGTGAAGTTAAAACACAACGATGGAGAAACTCTGCTGGTTGTACAGTGTAAAGTGAAGTTAAAATGCAACGATGGAGAAACTCAGCTGGTGAAACAGTGTAAGGTGATGTTAAAACACAATGATGAAGAAACTCAACTTGATGAACAGTGTAAGGTGAAGTTAAACCACCACGATGGAGACACTAGGCTGGTTAAACACTGTAAAGTGAAGTTAAAACGCTACAATGGAGATACTGCTGGTTAAACAGTGTAAGGTGAAGTTAAAATACCACGATGGGGACACTCAGCTGGTTAAACAGTGTAAGGAGAAGGTAAAACACAACTATGGAGAAACTCAGCTGGTTAAACAGTGTAAGGAGAAGTTAAAACAATGATGGAGAAACTCAGCTGGTGAAGCAGTGTAAGGTGAATTTAAAACACCACGTTGGAGAAACTCAGCTGGTTGAACGGTGTAAAGTGAAGTTAAAACGCAACGATGGAGAAACTGATCTGGTTAAAGAGTGTAAGGTGAAGTTAAAACACAATGATGGAGGAACTCATCTGGTTCAACAGTGTAAAGTGAAGTGAAAACGCAACGATGGAGAAACTCAGCTGGTTAAACAGCGTAAGGTGAACTAAAAACAGAACGATGGAGAAAGTAAGCTGGTTAAACAGTGAAAAGTGAAGTTAAAACACCACGATGGAGAAACTCAGCTGTTTAAACAGTGTAATGTGAAGTTAAAACACGACGAAGGAGAAACTCAGCTGGTTAAACAGTGTAAGGAGAAGTTAAAACACAACTATGGAGAAACTCAGCTGGTTAAACAGTATAAGGAGTAGTTAAAACACCACAATGGAGTAACTCAGCTGGTTGAACAGTGTAAAGTGAAGTTAAAGCACAATGTTGGCGAAACACAGCTGGTTACTCAGTGTAAGGTGAAGTTAAAACGCAACGATGGAGAAACTCAGCTGGTTAAACAGTGTAAAGTGAAGTTAAAGCACAACGTTGGAGAAACTCAGCTGCTTAAACAGTGTAAAGTGAAGTTAAAACTCAATGATGGAGAAACTCAGCTGGTTAAACAGTGTAAAGTGAAGTTAAAACACCACGATGGAGAAACTCAGCTGGTTAAACTGTGTAAGGTGTAGTTGAAGCACAACAATGGAGAAACTCAGCTGGGTAAACATTGCAAGGGATTTAAAACACAACGATGGATAAACTCAGCTGGTTAAATAGTGTAAGGTGAAGTTAAAACTCAATGATGAAGAAACTCAGCTGGTTAAACAGTGTAAGGTGAAGTTAAAACACAAGAATGTTGAAACTACTGGTTAAAGAGTGTAAGGTCAAGTTAAAACACGACGAAGGAGAAACTCAGCTGGATAAACAGTGTAAGGAGAAGTTAAAACAATGATAGAGAAACTCAGCTGGTGAAACAGTGTAAGGTGAATTTAAAACACCACGATGGAGAAACTCAGCTGGTTGAACGGTGTAAAGTGAAGTTAAAACGCAACGATGGAGAAACTGATCTGGTTAAAGAGTGGAAGGTGAAGTTAAAACACAATGATGGAGGAACTCATCTGGTTCAACAGTGTAAAGTGAAGTGAAAACGCAACGATGGAGAAACTCAGCTGGTTAAACAGCGTAAGGTGAACTAAAATCAGAACGATGGAGAAACTAAGCTGGTTAAACATTGTAAAGTGAAGTTAAAACACCACGATGGAGAAACTCAGCTGTTTAAACAGTGTAAGGTGAAGTTGAAACACGACGAAGGAGAAACTCAGCTGTTTAAACAGTGTAAGGAGAAGTTAAAACACAACTATGGAGAAATTCAGCTGGCTAAACAGTGTAAGGAGTAGTTAAAACACCACAATGGAGGAACTCAGCTGGTTAAACAGTGTAAAGTGAAGTTAAAGCACAATGTTGGCGAAACTCAGCTGGTTACACAGTGTAAGTTGAAGTTAAAACACAACGATGGAGAAACTCAGCTGGTTAAACAGTGTAAGGTGAAGTACAAACGCAACAATGGAGAATCTCAGCTGGTTAAACAGTGTAAAGTGAAGTTAAAACACCACGATGGAGAAACTCAGCTGGTTAAACTGTGTAAGGTGTAGTTAAAGAACAACAATGGAGAAACTCAGCTGGGTAAACATTGCAAGGGATTTAAAACACAACGATGGATAAACTCAGCTGGTTAAACAGTGTAAGGTGAAGTTAAACCACTACGATGGAGAAACTCAGCAGGTTAAACAGTGTAAAGAGAAGTTACAACACAACGATAGAGAAACTCAGCTGGTTAAACAGTGTAAGATGAAGTTAAAACACAACGATGGAGAAACTCATCTGGTTAAACAGTGTAAAATGAACTTAAAAGGCAACGATGGAGAAACTCATCTGGTTAAACGGTGTAAAATGAACTTAAAACGCAACGATGGAGAAACTCAGCTTGTTAAACAGTATAAGGCGAAGTTAAAACACAACGATGGAGGAACTCATCTGGTTAAACATTGTAAAATGAACTTAAAACACAACGATGGAGAAGATGATCTGGTTAAACAGTGTAAAATGAACTAAAAACGCAACAATGGAGAAACTCAGCTTGTTAAACAGTATAAGGCGAAGTTAAAACACAACGATGGAAAAACTCATCTGGTTAAACAGTGTAAAATGAACTTAAAACACAACGATGGAGAAACTCAGCTTGTTAAACAGTATAAGGCGAAGTTAAAACACAACGATGGAAAAAATCATCTGGTTAAACAGTGTAAAGTCAAGTTAAAACACAACGATGGAGAAACTCTGCTGGTTAAACTGTGCAAGGTGAAGTTAAAACACAACGATGGAGAAACTGTGCTGGTTGTACAGTGTAAAGTGAAGTTCAAATGCAACGATGGAGAAACTCAGCTGGTGAAAAAGTGTAAGGTGATGTTAAAACACAATGATGAAGAAACTCAACTTGATGAACAGTGTAAGGTGAAGTTAAACCACCACGATGGAGAAACTAGGCTGGTTAAACACTGTAAAGTGAAGTTAAAACGCTACAATGGAGATACTGCTGGTTAAACAGTGTAAGGTGAAGTTAAAGCACATCGTTGGAGAAACTCAGCTGGTTAAACAGTGTAAGGAGAAGGTAAAACACAACGATGGAGAAACTCAGCTTGTTAAACAGTATAAGGCGAAGTTAAAACACAACGATGGAAAAAATCATCTGGTTAAACAGTGTAAAGTCAAGTTAAAACACAACGATGGAGAAACTCTGCTGGTTAAACTGTGCAAGGTGAAGTTAAAACACAACGATGGAGAAACTCTGCTGGTTGTACAGTGTAAAGTGAAGTTAAAATGCAACGATGGAGAAACTCAGCTGGTGAAACAGTGTAAGGTGATGTTAAAACACAATGATGAAGAAACTCAACTTGATGAACAGTGTAAGGTGAAGTTAAACCACCACGATGGAGACACTAGGCTGGTTAAACACTGTAAAGTGAAGTTAAAACGCTACAATGGAGATACTGCTGGTTAAACAGTGTAAGGTGAAGTTAAAATACCACGATGGGGATACTCAGCTGGTTAAACAGTGTAAGGAGAAGGTAAAACACAACTATGGAGAAACTCAGCTGGTTAAACAGTGTAAGGAGAAGTTAAAACAATGATGGAGAAACTCAGCTGGTGAAGCAGTGTAAGGTGAATTTAAAACACCACGTTGGAGAAACTCAGCTGGTTGAACGGTGTAAAGTGAAGTTAAAACGCAACGATGGAGAAACTGATCTGGTTAAAGAGTGTAAGGTGAAGTTAAAACACAATGATGGAGGAACTCATCTGGTTCAACAGTGTAAAGTGAAGTGAAAACGCAACGATGGAGAAACTCAGCTGGTTAAACAGCGTAAGGTGAACTAAAAACAGAACGATGGAGAAAGTAAGCTGGTTAAACAGTGAAAAGTGAAGTTAAAACACCACGATGGAGAAACTCAGCTGTTTAAACAGTGTAATGTGAAGTTAAAACACGACGAAGGAGAAACTCAGCTGGTTAAACAGTGTAAGGAGAAGTTAAAACACAACTATGGAGAAACTCAGCTGGTTAAACAGTATAAGGAGTAGTTAAAACACCACAATGGAGTAACTCAGCTGGTTGAACAGTGTAAAGTGAAGTTAAAGCACAATGTTGGCGAAACACAGCTGGTTACTCAGTGTAAGGTGAAGTTAAAACGCAACGATGGAGAAACTCAGCTGGTTAAACAGTGTAAAGTGAAGTTAAAGCACAACGTTGGAGAAACTCAGCTGCTTAAACAGTGTAAAGTGAAGTTAAAACTCAATGATGGAGAAACTCAGCTGGTTAAACAGTGTAAAGTGAAGTTAAAACACCACGATGGAGAAACTCAGCTGGTTAAACTGTGTAAGGTGTAGTTGAAGCACAACAATGGAGAAACTCAGCTGGGTAAACATTGCAAGGGATTTAAAACACAACGATGGATAAACTCAGCTGGTTAAATAGTGTAAGGTGAAGTTAAAACTCAATGATGAAGAAACTCAGCTGGTTAAACAGTGTAAGGTGAAGTTAAAACACAAGAATGTTGAAACTACTGGTTAAAGAGTGTAAGGTCAAGTTAAAACACGACGAAGGAGAAACTCAGCTGGATAAACAGTGTAAGGAGAAGTTAAAACAATGATAGAGAAACTCAGCTGGTGAAACAGTGTAAGGTGAATTTAAAACACCACGATGGAGAAACTCAGCTGGTTGAACGGTGTAAAGTGAAGTTAAAATGCAACGATGCAGAAACTGATCTGGTTAAAGAGTGGAAGGTGAAGTTAAAACACAATGATGGAGGAACTCATCTGGTTCAACAGTGTAAAGTGAAGTGAAAACGCAACGATGGAGAAACTCAGCTGGTTAAACAGCGTAAGGTGAACTAAAATCAGAACGATGGAGAAACTAAGCTGGTTAAACATTGTAAAGTGAAGTTAAAACACCACGATGGAGAAACTCAGCTGTTTAAACAGTGTAAGGTGAAGTTGAAACACGACGAAGGAGAAACTCAGCTGTTTAAACAGTGTAAGGAGAAGTTAAAACACAACTATGGAGAAATTCAGCTGGTTAAACAGTGTAAGGAGTAGTTAAAACACCACAATGGAGTAACTCAGCTGGTTAAACAGTGTAAAGTGAAGTTAAAGCACAATGTTGGCGAAACTCAGCTGGTTACACAGTGTAAGTTGAAGTTAAAACACAACGATGGAGAAACTCAGCTGGTTAAACAGTGTAAGGTGAAGTAAAAACGCAACGATGGAGAATCTCAGCTGGTTAAACAGTGTAAAGTGAAGTTAAAACACCACGATGGAGAAACTCAGCTGGTTAAACTGTGTAAGGTGTAGTTAAAGAACAACAATGGAGAAACTCAGCTGGGTAAACATTGCAAGGGATTTAAAACACAACGATGGATAAACTCAGCTGGTTAAACAGTGTAAGGTGAAGTTAAACCACTACGATGGAGAAACTCAGCAGGTTAAACAGTGTAAAGAGAAGTTACAACACAACGATAGAGAAACTCAGCTGGTTAAACAGTGTAAGATGAAGTTAAAACACAACGATGGAGAAACTCATCTGGTTAAACAGTGTAAAATGAACTTAAAAGGCAACGATGGAGAAACTCATCTGGTTAAACGGTGTAAAATGAACTTAAAACGCAACGATGGAGAAACTCAGCTTGTTAAACAGTATAAGGCGAAGTTAAAACACAATGATGGAGGAACTCATCTGGTTAAACATTGTAAAATGAACTTAAAACACAACGATGGAGAAGATGATCTGGTTAAACAGTGTAAAATGAACTAAAAACGCAACAATGGGGAAACTCAGCTTGTTAAACAGTATAAGGCGAAGTTAAAACACAACGATGGAAAAACTCATCTGGTTAAACAGTGTAAAATGAACTTAAAACACAACGATGGAGAAACTCAGCTTGTTAAACAGTATAAGGCGAAGTTAAAACACAACGATGGAAAAAATCATCTGGTTAAACAGTGTAAAGTCAAGTTAAAACACAACGATGGAGAAACTCTGCTGGTTAAACTGTGCAAGGTGAAGTTAAAACACAACGATGGAGAAACTGTGCTGGTTGTACAGTGTAAAGTGAAGTTCAAATGCAACGATGGAGAAACTCAGCTGGTGAAAAAGTGTAAGGTGATGTTAAAACACAATGATGAAGAAACTCAACTTGATGAACAGTGTAAGGTGAAGTTAAACCACCACGATGGAGAAACTAGGCTGGTTAAACACTGTAAAGTGAAGTTAAAACGCTACAATGGAGATACTGCTGGTTAAACAGTGTAAGGTGAAGTTAAAGCACATCGTTGGAGAAACTCAGCTGGTTAAACAGTGTAAGGAGAAGGTAAAACACAACGATGGAGAAACTCAGCTTGTTAAACAGTATAAGGCGAAGTTAAAACACAACGATGGAAAAAATCATCTGGTTAAACAGTGTAAAGTCAAGTTAAAACACAACGATGGAGAAACTCTGCTGGTTAAACTGTGCAAGGTGAAGTTAAAACACAACGATGGAGAAACTCTGCTGGTTGTACAGTGTAAAGTGAAGTTAAAATGCAACGATGGAGAAACTCAGCTGGTGAAACAGTGTAAGGTGATGTTAAAACACAATGATGAAGAAACTCAACTTGATGAACAGTGTAAGGTGAAGTTAAACCACCACGATGGAGACACTAGGCTGGTTAAACACTGTAAAGTGAAGTTAAAACGCTACAATGGAGATACTGCTGGTTAAACAGTGTAAGGTGAAGTTAAAATACCACGATGGGGACACTCAGCTGGTTAAACAGTTAAGGAGAAGGTAAAACACAACTATGGAGAAACTCAGCTGGTTAAACAGTGTAAGGAGAAGTTAAAACAATGATGGAGAAACTCAGCTGGTGAAGCAGTGTAAGGTGAATTTAAAACACCACGTTGGAGAAACTCAGCTGGTTGAACGGTGTAAAGTGAAGTTAAAACGCAACGATGGAGAAACTGATCTGGTTAAAGTGTGTAAGGTGAAGTTAAAACACAATGATGGAGGAACTCATCTGGTTCAACAGTGTAAAGTGAAGTGAAAACGCAACGATGGAGAAACTCAGCTGGTTAAACAGCGTAAGGTGAACTAAAAACAGAACGATGGAGAAAGTAAGCTGGTTAAACAGTGAAAAGTGAAGTTAAAACACCACGATGGAGAAACTCAGCTGTTTAAACAGTGTAATGTGAAGTTAAAACACGACGAAGGAGAAACTCAGCTGGTTAAACAGTGTAAGGAGAAGTTAAAACACAACTATGGAGAAACTCAGCTGGTTAAACAGTATAAGGAGTAGTTAAAACACCACAATGGAGTAACTCAGCTGGTTGAACAGTGTAAAGTGAAGTTAAAGCACAATGTTGGCGAAACACAGCTGGTTACTCAGTGTAAGGTGAAGTTAAAACGCAACGATGGAGAAACTCAGCTGGTTAAACAGTGTAAAGTGAAGTTAAAGCACAACGTTGGAGAAACTCAGCTGCTTAAACAGTGTAAAGTGAAGTTAAAACTCAATGATGGAGAAACTCAGCTGGTTAAACAGTGTAAAATGAACTTAAAACGCAACGATGGAGAAACTCAGCTGGTTAAACAGTATAAGGCAAAGTTAAAACACAACGATGGAAAAACTCATCTGGTTAAACAGTGTAAGGTGAAGTTAAAACACAACGATGGAGAAACTCTGCGGGTTAAACTGTGTAAGGTGAAGTTAAAACAACGATGGAGAAACTCTGCTGGGTAAACTGTGTAAGGTAAAATTAAAACACAACGATGGAGAAACTCTGCTGGTCGTACAGTGTAAAGTGAAGTTAAAATGCAACGATGGAGAAACTCAGCTGGTGAAACAGTGTAAGGTGATGTTAAAACACAACGATGGAGAAACTCAGCTGGTTAAACAGTGTAATGTGAAGTAAAAATGCAATGATGGAGAATCTCAGCTGGTTAAACAGTGTAAAGTGAAGTTAAAACACCACGATGGAGAAACTCAGCTGGTTAAACTGTGTAAGGTGTAGTTGAAGCACAACAATGGAGAAACTCAGCTGGGTAAACATTGCAAGGGATTTAAAACACAACGATGGATAAACTCAGCTGGTTAAACAGTGTAAGGTGAAGTTAAACCACTACGATGGAGAAACTCAGCAGGTTAAACACTGTAAAGTGAAGTTACAACACAACGATGGAGAAACTCAGCTGGTTAAACAGTGTAAGATGAAGTTAAAACACAACGATGGAGAAACTCATCTGGGTAAACAGTGTAAAATAAACTTAAAACGCAACGATGGAGAAACTCATCTGGTTAAACAGTGTAAAATGAACTTAAAACGCAACGATGGAGAAACTCAGCTTGTTAAACAGTATAAGGCGAAGTTAAAACACAACGATGTAGGAACTCATCTGGTTAAACAGTGTAAAATGAACTTAAAACACAACGATGGAGAAGCTGATCTGGTTAAACAGTGTAAAATGAACTAAAAACGCAACAATGGAGAAACTCAGCTTGTTAAACAGTATAAGGCGAAGTTAAAACACAACGATGGAAAAACTCATCTGGTTAAACAGTGTAAAATGAACTTAAAACACAACGATGGAGAAACTCAGCTTGTTAAACAGTATAAGGCGAAGTTAAAACACAACGATGGAAAAAATCATCTGGTTAAACAGTGTAAAGTCAAGTTAAAACACAACGATGGAGAAACTCTGCTGGTTAAACTGTGCAAGGTGAAGTTAAAACACAACGATGGAGAAACTCTGCTGGTTGTACAGTCTAAAGTGAAGTTAAAATGCAACGATGGAGAAACTCAGCTGGTGAAACAGTGTAAGGTGATGTTAAAACACAATGATGAAGAAACTCAACTTGATGAAGAGTGTAAGGTGAAGTTAATCCACCACGATGGAGAAACTAGGCTGGTTAAACAATGTAAAGTGAAGTTAAAACGCTACAATGGAGATACTGCTGGTTAAACAGTGTAAGGTGAAGTTAAAACACCACGATGGGGACACTCAGCTGGTTAAACAGTGTAAGGAGAAGGTAAAAAACAACTATGGAGAAACTCAGCTGGTTAAACAGTGTAAGGAGAAGTTAAAACAATGATGGAGAAACTCAGCTGGTGAAACAGTGTAAGGTGAATTTAAAACACCACGATGGAGAAACTCAGCTGGTTAAACTGTGTAAGGTGTAGTTAAAGAACAACAATGGAGAAACTCAGCTGGGTAAACATTGCAAGGGATTTAAAACACAACGATGGATAAACTCAGCTGGTTAAACAGTGTAAGGTGAAGTTAAACCACTACGATGGAGAAACTCAGCAGGTTAAACAGTGTAAAGAGAAGTTACAACACAACGATAGAGAAACTCAGCTGGTTAAACAGTGTAAGATGAAGTTAAAACACAACGATGGAGAAACTCATCTGGTTAAACAGTGTAAAATGAACTTAAAAGGCAACGATGGAGAAACTCATCTGGTTAAACGGTGTAAAATGAACTTAAAACGCAACGATGGAGAAACTCAGCTTGTTAAACAGTATAAGGCGAAGTTAAAACACAATGATGGAGGAACTCATCTGGTTAAACATTGTAAAATGAACTTAAAACACAACGATGGAGAAGATGATCTGGTTAAACAGTGTAAAATGAACTAAAAATGCAACAATGGAGAAACTCAGCTTGTTAAACAGTATAAGGCGAAGTTAAAACACAACGATGGAAAAACTCATCTGGTTAAACAGTGTAAAATGAACTTAAAACACAACGATGGAGAAACTCAGCTTGTTAAACAGTATAAGGCGAAGTTAAAACACAACGATGGAAAAAATCATCTGGTTAAACAGTGTAAAGTCAAGTTAAAACACAACGATGGAGAAACTCTGCTGGTTAAACTGTGCAAGGTGAAGTTAAAACACAACGATGGAGAAACTGTGCTGGTTGTACAGTGTAAAGTGAAGTTCAAATGCAACGATGGAGAAACTCAGCTGGTGAAAAAGTGTAAGGTGATGTTAAAACACAATGATGAAGACACTCAACTTGATGAACAGTGTAAGGTGAAGTTAAACCACCACGATGGAGAAACTAGGCTGGTTAAACACTGTAAAGTGAAGTTAAAACGCGACAATGGAGATACTGCTGGTTAAACAGTGTAAGGTGAAGTTAAAATACCACGATGGGGACACTCAGCTGGTTAAACAGTGTAAGGAGAAGGTAAAACACAACTATGGAGAAACTCAGCTGGTTAAACAGTGTAAGGAGAAGTTAAAACAATGATGGAGAAACTCAGCTGGTGAAGCAGTGTAAGGTGAATTTAAAACACCACGTTGGAGAAACTCAGCTGGTTGAACGGTGTAAAGTGAAGTTAAAACGCAACGATGGAGAAACTGATCTGGTTAAAGAGTGTAAGGTGAAGTTAAAACACAATGATGGAGGAACTCATCTGGTTCAACAGTGTAAAGTGAAGTGAAAACGCAACGATGGAGAAACTCAGCTGGTTAAACAGCGTAAGGTGAACTAAAAACAGAACGATGGAGAAAGTAAGCTGGTTAAACAGTGAAAAGTGAAGTTAAAACACCACGATGGAGAAACTCAGCTGTTTAAACAGTGTAATGTGAAGTTAAAACACGACGAAGGAGAAACTCAGCTGGTTAAACAGTGTAAGGAGAAGTTAAAACACAACTATGGAGAAACTCAGCTGGTTAAACAGTATAAGGAGTAGTTAAAACACCACAATGGAGTAACTCAGCTGGTTGAACAGTGTAAAGTGAAGTTAAAGCACAATGTTGGCGAAACACAGCTGGTTACTCAGTGTAAGGTGAAGTTAAAACGCAACGATGGAGAAACTCAGCTGGTTAAACAGTGTAAAGTGAAGTTAAAGCACAACGTTGGAGAAACTCAGCTGCTTAAACAGTGTAAAGTGAAGTTAAAACTCAATGATGGAGAAACTCAGCTGGTTAAACAGTGTAAAATGAACTTAAAACGCAACGATGGAGAAACTCAGCTGGTTAAACAGTATAAGGCAAAGTTAAAACACAACGATGGAAAAACTCATCTGGTTAAACAGTGTAAGGTGAAGTTAAAACACAACGATGGAGAAACTCTGCGGTTTAAACTGTGTAAGGTGAAGTTAAAACAACGATGGAGAAACTCTGCTGGGTAAACTGTGTAAGGTAAAATTAAAACACAACGATGGAGAAACGCTGCTGGTCGTACAGTGTAAAGTGAAGTTAAAATGCAACGATGGAGAAACTCAGCTGGTGAAACAGTGTAAGGTGATGTTAAAACACAACGATGGAGAAACTCAGCTGGTTAAACAGTGTAATGTGAAGTAAAAATGCAATGATGGAGAATCTCAGCTGGTTAAACAGTGTAAAGTGAAGTTAAAACACCACGATGGAGAAACTCAGCTGGTTAAACTGTGTAAGGTGTAGTTGAAGCACAACAATGGAGAAACTCAGCTGGGTAAACATTGCAAGGGATTTAAAACACAACGATGGATAAACTCAGCTGGTTAAACAGTGTAAGGTGAAGTTAAACCACTACGATGGAGAAACTCAGCAGGTTAAACACTGTAAAGTGAAGTTACAACACAACGATGGAGAAACTCAGCTGGTTAAACAGTGTAAGATGAAGTTAAAACACAACGATGGAGAAACTCATCTGGGTAAACAGTGTAAAATAAACTTAAAACGTAACGATGGAGAAACTCATCTGGTTAAACAGTGTAAAATGAACTTAAAACGCAACGATGGAGAAACTCAGCTTGTTAAACAGTATAAGGCGAAGTTAAAACACAACGATGTAGGAACTCATCTGGTTAAACAGTGTAAAATGAACTTAAAACACAACGATGGAGGAGCTGATCTGGTTAAACAGTGTAAAATGAACTAAAAACGCAACAATGGAGAAACTCAGCTTGTTAAACAGTATAAGGCGAAGTTAAAACACAACGATGGAAAAACTCATCTGGTTAAACAGTGTAAAATGAACTTAAAACACAACGATGGAGAAACTCAGCTTGTTAAACAGTATAAGGCGAAGTTAAAACACAACGATGGAAAAAATCATCTGGTTAAACAGTGTAAAGTCAAGTTAAAACACAACGATGGAGAAACTCTGCTGGTTAAACTGTGCAAGGTGAAGTTAAAACACAACGATGGAGAAATTCTGCTGGTTGTACAGTCTAAAGTGAAGTTAAAATGCAACGATGGAGAAACTCAGCTGGTGAAACAGTGTAAGGTGATGTTAAAACACAATGATGAAGAAACTCAACTTGATGAACAGTGTAAGGTGAAGTTAAACCACCACGATGGAGAAACTAGGCTGGTTAAACAATGTAAAGTGAAGTTAAAACGCTACAATGGAGATACTGCTGGTTAAACAGTGTAAGGTGAAGTTAAAACACCACGATGGGGACACTCAGCTGGTTAAACAGTGTAAGGAGAAGGTAAAAAACAACTATGGAGAAACTCAGCTGGTTAAACAGTGTAAGGAGAAGTTAAAACAATGATGGAGAAACTCAGCTGGTGAAACAGTGTAAGGTGAATTTAAAACACCACGATGGAGAAACTCAGCTGGTTGAACGGTGTAAAGTGAAGTTAAAACGCAACGATGGTGTAACTCATCTGGTTAAAGAGTGTAAGGTGAAGTTAAAACACAATGATGGAGGAACACATTTGGTTCAACAGTGTAAAGTGTAGTGAAAACGCAACGATGGAGAAACTCAGCTGGTTAAACAGCGTAAGGTGAACTAAAAACAGAATGATGGAGAAACTAAGCTGGTGAAACAGTGTAAAGTGAAGTTAAAACACCACGATGGAGAAACTCAGCTGGTTAAAGAGTGTAAGGTGAAGTTAAAACACGACGAAGGAGAAACTCAGCTGGTTAAACAGTGTAAGGAGAAGGTAAAACTCAACTATGGACGAACCCAGCTGGTTAAACAGTGTAAGTATAAGTTAAAACAATGATGGAGAAACTCAGCTGGTGAAACAGTGTAAGGTGAATTTAAAACACCACGGTGGAGAAACTCAGCTGGTTGAACGGTGTAAAGTGAAGTTAAAATGCAACGATGGAGTAACTCATCTGGTTAAAGAGTGTAAGGTGAAGTTAAAACACAATGATGGAGGAACACATTTGGTTCAACAGTGTAAAGTGTAGTGAAAACGCAACGATGGAGATACTCAGCTGGTTAAACAGCGTAAGGTGAACTAAAAACAGAACAATGGAGAAACTAAGCTGGTTAAATAGTGTAAGGTGAAGTTAAAACTCAATGATGAAGAAACTCAACTTGATGAACAGTGTAAGGTGAAATTAAACCACCACGATGGAGAAATTAGGCTGGTTAAACACTGTAAAGTGAAGTTAAAACGCTACAATGGAGATACTGCTGGTTAAACAGTGTAAGGTGAAGTTAAAACACCACGATGGCGACACTCAGCTGGTTAAACAGTGTAAGGTGAAGTTAAAGCACATCATTGGAGAAACTCAGCTGGTTAAACAGTGTAAAGTGAAGTTAAAACTCAATGATGGAGAAACTCAGCTGGTTAAACAGTGTAAAGTGAAGTTAAAACTCAATGATGGAGAAACTCAGCTGGTTAAACAGTGTAAGGTGAAGTTAAAACACAAGAATGTTGAAACTACTGTTTAAAGAGTGTAAGGTCAAGTTAAAACACGACGAAGGAGAAACTCAGCTGGATAAACAGTGTAAGGAGAAGTTAAAACAATGATAGAGAAACTCAGCTGGTGAAACAGTGTAAGGTGAATTTAAAACACCACGATGGAGAAACTCAACTGGTTGAACGGTGTAAAGTGAAGTTAAAACGCAACGATGGAGAAACTGATCTGGTTAAAGAGTGTAAGGTGAAGTTAAAACACAATGATGGAGGAACTCATCTGGTTCAACAGTGTAAAGTGAAGTGAGAACGCAACGATGGAGAAACTCAGCTGGTTAAACAGTGTAAAGTGAAGTTAAAACACCACGATGGAGAAACTCAGTTGTTTAAACAGTGTAAGGTGAAGTTGAAACACGACGAAGGAGAAACTCAGCTGGTTAAACAGTGTAAGGTGAAGTAAAAACGCAACGATGGAGAATCTCAGCTGGTTAAACAGTGTAAAGTGAAGTTAAAACACCACGATGGAGAAACTCAGCTGGTTAAACTGTGTAAGGTGTAGTTAAAGCACAACAATGGAGAAACTCAGCTGGGTAAACATTGCAAGGGATTTAAAACACAACGATGGATAAACTCAGCTGGTTAAACAGTGTAAGGTGAAGTTAAAACACAACGATGGAGAAACTCTGCTGGTTCTACAGTGTAAAGTGAAGTTCAAATGCAACGATGGAGAAACTCAGCTGGTGAAAAAGTGTAAGGTGATGTTAAAACACAATGATGAAGAAACTCAACTTGATGAACAGTGTAAGGTGAAGTTAAACCACCACAATGGAGAAACTAGGCTGGTTAAACACTGTAAAGTGAAGTTAAAACGCTACAATGGAGATACTGCTGGTTAAACAGTGTAAGGTGAAGTTAAAGCACATCGTTGGAGAAACTCAGCTGGTTAAACAGTGTAAAATGAACTTAAAACACAACGATGGAGAAACTCAGCTTGTTAAACAGTATAAGGCGAAGTTAAAACACAACGATGGAAAAAATCATCTGGTTAAACAGTGTAAAGTCAAGTTAAAACACAACGATGGAGAAACTCTGCTGGTTAAACTGTGCAAGGTGAAGTTAAAACACAACGATGGAGAAACTCTGCTGGTTGTACAGTGTAAAGTGAAGTTAAAATGCAACGATGGAGAAACTCAGCTGGTGAAACAGTGTAAGGTGATGTTAAAACACAATGATGAAGAAACTCAACTTGATGAACAGTGTAAGGTGAAGTTAAACCACCACGATGGAGACACTAGGCTGGTTAAACACTGTAAAGTGAAGTTAAAACGCTACAATGGAGATACTGCTGGTTAAACAGTGTAAGGTGAAGTTAAAACACCACGATGGGGACACTCAGCTGGTTAAACAGTGTAAGGAGAAGGTAAAACACAACTATGGAGAAACTCAGCTGGTTAAACAGTGTAAGGAGAAGTTAAAACAATGATGGAGAAACTCAGCTGGTGAAGCAGTGTAAGGTGAATTTAAAACACCACGTTGGAGAAACTCAGCTGGTTGAACGGTGTAAAGTGAAGTTAAAACGCAACGATGGAGAAACTGATCTGGTTAAAGAGTGTAAGGTGAAGTTAAAACACAATGATGGAGGAACTCATCTGGTTCAACAGTGTAAAGTGAAGTGAAAACGCAACGATGGAGAAACTCAGCTGGTTAAACAGCGTAAGGTGAACTAAAAACAGAACGATGGAGAAAGTAAGCTGGTTAAACAGTGAAAAGTGGAGTTAAAACACCACGATGGAGAAACTCAGCTGTTTAAACAGTGTAATGTGAAGTTAAAACACGACGAAGGAGAAACTCAGCTGGTTAAACAGTGTAAGGAGAAGTTAAAACACAACTATGGAGAAACTCAGCTGGTTAAACAGTATAAGGAGTAGTTAAAACACCACAATGGAGTAACTCAGCTGGTTGAACAGTGTAAAGTGAAGTTAAAGCACAATGTTGGCGAAACACAGCTGGTTACTCAGTGTAAGGTGAAGTTAAAACGCAACGATGGAGAAACTCAGCTGGTTAAACAGTGTAAAGTGAAGTTAAAGCACAACGTTGGAGAAACTCAGCTGCTTAAACAGTGTAAAGTGAAGTTAAAACTCAATGATGGAGAAACTCAGCTGGTTAAACAGTGTAAAATGAACTTAAAACGCAACGATGGAGAAACTCAGCTGGTTAAACAGTATAAGGCAAAGTTAAAACACAACGATGGAAAAACTCATCTGGTTAAACAGTGTAAGGTGAAGTTAAAACACAACGATGGAGAAACTCTGCGGGTTAAACTGTGTAAGGTGAAGTTAAAACAACGATGGAGAAACTCTGCTGGGTAAACTGTGTAAGGTAAAATTAAAACACAACGATGGAGAAACTCTGCTGGTCGTACAGTGTAAAGTGAAGTTAAAATGCAACGATGGAGAAACTCAGCTGGTGAAACAGTGTAAGGTGATGTTAAAACACAACGATGGAGAAACTCAGCTGGTTAAACAGTGTAATGTGAAGTAAAAATGCAATGATGGAGAATCTCAGCTGGTTAAACAGTGTAAAGTGAATTTAAAACACCACGATGGAGAAACTCAGCTGGTTAAACTGTGTAAGGTGTAGTTGAAGCACAACAATGGAGAAACTCAGCTGGGTAAACATTGCAAGGGATTTAAAACACAACGATGGATAAACTCAGCTGGTTAAACAGTGTAAGGTGAAGTTAAACCACTACGATGGAGAAACTCAGCAGGTTAAACACTGTAAAGTGAAGTTACAACACAACGATGGAGAAACTCAGCTGGTTAAACAGTGTAAGATGAAGTTAAAACACAACGATGGAGAAACTCATCTGGGTAAACAGTGTAAAATAAACTTAAAACGCAACGATGGAGAAACTCATCTGGTTAAACAGTGTAAAATGAACTTCAAACGCAACGATGGAGAAACTCAGCTTGTTAAACAGTATAAGGCGAAGTTAAAACACAACGATGTAGGAACTCATCTGGTTAAACAGTGTAAAATGAACTTAAAACACAACGATGGAGGAGCTGATCTGGTTAAACAGTGTAAAATGAACTAAAAACGCAACAATGGAGAAACTCAGCTTGTTAAACAGTATAAGGCGAAGTTAAAACACAACGATGGAAAAACTCATCTGGTTAAACAGTGTAAAATGAACTTAAAACACAACGATGGAGAAACTCAGCTTGTTAAACAGTATAAGGCGAAGTTAAAACACAACGATGGAAAAAATCATCTGGCTAAACAGTGTAAAGTCAAGTTAAAACACAACGATGGAGAAACTCTGCTGGTTAAACTGTGCAAGGTGAAGTTAAAACACAACGATGGAGAAATTCTGCTGGTTGTACAGTCTAAAGTGAAGTTAAAATGCAACGATGGAGAAACTCAGCTGGTGAAACAGTGTAAGGTGATGTTAAAACACAATGATGAAGAAACTCAACTTGATGAACAGTGTAAGGTGAAGTTAAACCACCACGATGGAGAAACTAGGCTGGTTAAACAATGTAAAGTGAAGTTAAAACGCTACAATGGAGATACTGCTGGTTAAACAGAGTAAGGTGAAGTTAAAACACCACGATGGGGACACTCAGCTGGTTAAACAGTGTAAGGAGAAGGTAAAAAACAACTATGGAGAAACTCAGCTGGTTAAACAGTGTAAGGAGAAGTTAAAACAATGATGGAGAAACTCAGCTGGTGAAACAGTGTAAGGTGAATTTAAAACACCACGATGGAGAAACTCAGCTGGTTGAACGGTGTAAAGTGAAGTTAAAACGCAACGATGGAGAAACTGATCTGGTTAAAGAGTGTAAGGTGAAGTTAAAACACAATGATGGAGGAACTCATCTGGTTCAACAGTGTAAAGTGAAGTGAAAACGCAACGATGGAGAAACTCAGCTGGTTAAACAGCGTAAGGTGAACTAAAAACAGAACGATGGAGAAAGTAAGCTGGTTAAACAGTGAAAAGTGAAGTTAAAACACCACGATGGAGAAACTCAGCTGTTTAAACAGTGTAATGTGAAGTTAAAACACGACGAAGGAGAAACTCAGCTGGTTAAACAGTGTAAGGAGAAGTTAAAACACAACTATGGAGAAACTCAGCTGGTTAAACAGTATAAGGAGTAGTTAAAACACCACAATGGAGTAACTCAGCTGGTTGAACAGTGTAAAGTGAAGTTAAAGCACAATGTTGGCGAAACACAGCTGGTTACTCAGTGTAAGGTGAAGTTAAAACGCAACGATGGAGAAACTCAGCTGGTTAAACAGTGTAAAGTGAAGTTAAAGCACAACGTTGGAGAAACTCAGCTGCTTAAACAGTGTAAAGTGAAGTTAAAACTCAATGATGGAGAAACTCAGCTGGTTAAACAGTGTAAAGTGAAGTTAAAACACCACGATGGAGAAACTCAGCTGGTTAAACTGTGTAAGGTGTAGTTGAAGCACAACAATGGAGAAACTCAGCTGGGTAAACATTGCAAGGGATTTAAAACACAACGATGGATAAACTCAGCTGGTTAAATAGTGTAAGGTGAAGTTAAAACTCAATGATGAAGAAACTCAGCTGGTTAAACAGTGTAAGGTGAAGTTAAAACACAAGAATGTTGAAACTACTGGTTAAAGAGTGTAAGGTCAAGTTAAAACACGACGAAGGAGAAACTCATCTGGATAAACAGTGTAAGGAGAAGTTAAAACAATGATAGAGAAACTCAGCTGGTGAAACAGTGTAAGGTGAATTTAAAACACCACGATGGAGAAACTCAGCTGGTTGAACGGTGTAAAGTGAAGTTAAAACGCAACGATGGAGAAACTGATCTGGTTAAAGAGTGGAAGGTGAAGTTAAAACACAATGATGGAGGAACTCATCTGGTTCAACAGTGTAAAGTGAAGTGAAAACGCAACGATGGAGAAACTCAGCTGGTTAAACAGCGTAAGGTGAACTAAAAACAGAACGATGGAGAAACTAAGCTGGTTAAACATTGTAAAGTGAAGTTAAAACACCACGATGGAGAAACTCAGCTGTTTAAACAGTGTAAGGTGAAGTTGAAACACGACGAAGGAGAAACTCAGCTGTTTAAACAGTGTAAGGAGAAGTTAAAACACAACTATGGAGAAATTCAGCTGGTTAAACAGTGTAAGGAGTAGTTAAAACACCACAATGGAGTAACTCAGCTGGTTAAACAGTGTAAAGTGAAGTTAAAGCACAATGTTGGCGAAACTCAGCTGGTTACACAGTGTAAGTTGAAGTTAAAACACAACGATGGAGAAACTCAGCTGGTTAAACAGTGTAAGGTGAAGTAAAAACGCAACGATGGAGAATCTCAGCTGGTTAAACAGTGTAAAGTGAAGTTAAAACACCACGATGGAGAAACTCAGCTGGTTAAACTGTGTAAGGTGTAGTTAAAGAACAACAATGGAGAAACTCAGCTGGGTAAACATTGCAAGGGATTTAAAACACAACGATGGATAAACTCAGCTGGTTAAACAGTGTAAGGTGAAGTTAAACCACTACGATGGAGAAACTCAGCAGGTTAAACAGTGTAAAGAGAAGTTACAACACAACGATAGAGAAACTCAGCTGGTTAAACAGTGTAAGATGAAGTTAAAACACAACGATGGAGAAACTCATCTGGTTAAACAGTGTAAAATGAACTTAAAAGGCAACGATGGAGAAACTCATCTGGTTAAACGGTGTAAAATGAACTTAAAACGCAACGATGGAGAAACTCAGCTTGTTAAACAGTATAAGGCGAAGTTAAAACACAACGATGGAGGAACTCATCTGGTTAAACATTGTAAAATGAACTTAAAACACAACGATGGAGAAGATGATCTGGTTAAACAGTGTAAAATGAACTAAAAACGCAACAATGGAGAAACTCAGCTTGTTAAACAGTATAAGGCGAAGTTAAAACACAACGATGGAAAAACTCATCTGGTTAAACAGTGTAAAATGAACTTAAAACACAACGATGGAGAAACTCAGCTTGTTAAACAGTATAAGGCGAAGTTAAAACACAACGATGGAAAAAATCATCTGGTTAAACAGTGTAAAGTCAAGTTAAAACACAACGATGGAGAAACTCTGCTGGTTAAACTGTGCAAGGTGAAGTTAAAACACAACGATGGAGAAACTGTGCTGGTTGTACAGTGTAAAGTGAAGTTCAAATGCAACGATGGAGAAACTCAGCTGGTGAAAAAGTGTAAGGTGATGTTAAAACACAATGATGAAGAAACTCAACTTGATGAACAGTGTAAGGTGAAGTTAAACCACCACGATGGAGAAACTAGGCTGGTTAAACACTGTAAAGTGAAGTTAAAACGCTACAATGGAGATACTGCTGGTTAAACAGTGTAAGGTGAAGTTAAAGCACATCGTTGGAGAAACTCAGCTGGTTAAACAGTGTAAGGAGAAGGTAAAACACAACGATGGAGAAACTCAGCTTGTTAAACAGTATAAGGCGAAGTTAAAACACAACGATGGAAAAAATCATCTGGTTAAACAGTGTAAAGTCAAGTTAAAACACAACGATGGAGAAACTCTGCTGGTTAAACTGTGCAAGGTGAAGTTAAAACACAACGATGGAGAAACTCTGCTGGTTGTACAGTGTAAAGTGAAGTTAAAATGCAACGATGGAGAAACTCAGCTGGTGAAACAGTGTAAGGTGATGTTAAAACACAACGATGGAGAAACTCAGCTGGTTAAACAGTGTAATGTGAAGTAAAAATGCAATGATGGAGAATCTCAGCTGGTTAAACAGTGTAAAGTGAATTTAAAACACCACGATGGAGAAACTCAGCTGGTTAAACTGTGTAAGGTGTAGTTGAAGCACAACAATGGAGAAACTCAGCTGGGTAAACATTGCAAGGGATTTAAAACACAACGATGGATAAACTCAGCTGGTTAAACAGTGTAAGGTGAAGTTAAACCACTACGATGGAGAAACTCAGCAGGTTAAACACTGTAAAGTGAAGTTACAACACAACGATGGAGAAACTCAGCTGGTTAAACAGTGTAAGATGAAGTTAAAACACAACGATGGAGAAACTCATCTGGGTAAACAGTGTAAAATAAACTTAAAACGCAACGATGGAGAAACTCATCTGGTTAAACAGTGTAAAATGAACTTCAAACGCAACGATGGAGAAACTCAGCTTGTTAAACAGTATAAGGCGAAGTTAAAACACAACGATGTAGGAACTCATCTGGTTAAACAGTGTAAAATGAACTTAAAACACAACGATGGAGGAGCTGATCTGGTTAAACAGTGTAAAATGAACTAAAAACGCAACAATGGAGAAACTCAGCTTGTTAAACAGTATAAGGCGAAGTTAAAACACAACGATGGAAAAACTCATCTGGTTAAACAGTGTAAAATGAACTTAAAACACAACGATGGAGAAACTCAGCTTGTTAAACAGTATAAGGCGAAGTTAAAACACAACGATGGAAAAAATCATCTGGCTAAACAGTGTAAAGTCAAGTTAAAACACAACGATGGAGAAACTCTGCTGGTTAAACTGTGCAAGGTGAAGTTAAAACACAACGATGGAGAAATTCTGCTGGTTGTACAGTCTAAAGTGAAGTTAAAATGCAACGATGGAGAAACTCAGCTGGTGAAACAGTGTAAGGTGATGTTAAAACACAATGATGAAGAAACTCAACTTGATGAACAGTGTAAGGTGAAGTTAAACCACCACGATGGAGAAACTAGGCTGGTTAAACAATGTAAAGTGAAGTTAAAACGCTACAATGGAGATACTGCTGGTTAAACAGTGTAAGGTGAAGTTAAAACACCACGATGGGGACACTCAGCTGGTTAAACAGTGTAAGGAGAAGGTAAAAAACAACTATGGAGAAACTCAGCTGGTTAAACAGTGTAAGGAGAAGTTAAAACAATGATGGAGAAACTCAGCTGGTGAAACAGTGTAAGGTGAATTTAAAACACCACGATGGAGAAACTCAGCTGGTTGAACGGTGTAAAGTGAAGTTAAAACGCAACGATGGAGAAACTGATCTGGTTAAAGAGTGTAAGGTGAAGTTAAAACACAATGATGGAGGAACTCATCTGGTTCAACAGTGTAAAGTGAAGTGAAAACGCAACGATGGAGAAACTCAGCTGGTTAAACAGCGTAAGGTGAACTAAAAACAGAACGATGGAGAAAGTAAGCTGGTTAAACAGTGAAAAGTGAAGTTAAAACACCACGATGGAGAAACTCAGCTGTTTAAACAGTGTAATGTGAAGTTAAAACACGACGAAGGAGAAACTCAGCTGGTTAAACAGTGTAAGGAGAAGTTAAAACACAACTATGGAGAAACTCAGCTGGTTAAACAGTATAAGGAGTAGTTAAAACACCACAATGGAGTAACTCAGCTGGTTGAACAGTGTAAAGTGAAGTTAAAGCACAATGTTGGCGAAACACAGCTGGTTACTCAGTGTAAGGTGAAGTTAAAACGCAACGATGGAGAAACTCAGCTGGTTAAACAGTGTAAAGTGAAGTTAAAGCACAACGTTGGAGAAACTCAGCTGCTTAAACAGTGTAAAGTGAAGTTAAAACTCAATGATGGAGAAACTCAGCTGGTTAAACAGTGTAAAGTGAAGTTAAAACACCACGATGGAGAAACTCAGCTGGTTAAACTGTGTAAGGTGTAGTTGAAGCACAACAATGGAGAAACTCAGCTGGGTAAACATTGCAAGGGATTTAAAACACAACGATGGATAAACTCAGCTGGTTAAATAGTGTAAGGTGAAGTTAAAACTCAATGATGAAGAAACTCAGCTGGTTAAACAGTGTAAGGTGAAGTTAAAACACAAGAATGTTGAAACTACTGGTTAAAGAGTGTAAGGTCAAGTTAAAACACGACGAAGGAGAAACTCATCTGGATAAACAGTGTAAGGAGAAGTTAAAACAATGATAGAGAAACTCAGCTGGTGAAACAGTGTAAGGTGAATTTAAAACACCACGATGGAGAAACTCAGCTGGTTGAACGGTGTAAAGTGAAGTTAAAACGCAACGATGGAGAAACTGATCTGGTTAAAGAGTGGAAGGTGAAGTTAAAACACAATGATGGAGGAACTCATCTGGTTCAACAGTGTAAAGTGAAGTGAAAACGCAACGATGGAGAAACTCAGCTGGTTAAACAGCGTAAGGTGAACTAAAAACAGAACGATGGAGAAACTAAGCTGGTTAAACATTGTAAAGTGAAGTTAAAACACCACGATGGAGAAACTCAGCTGTTTAAACAGTGTAAGGTGAAGTTGAAACACGACGAAGGAGAAACTCAGCTGTTTAAACAGTGTAAGGAGAAGTTAAAACACAACTATGGAGAAATTCAGCTGGTTAAACAGTGTAAGGAGTAGTTAAAACACCACAATGGAGTAACTCAGCTGGTTAAACAGTGTAAAGTGAAGTTAAAGCACAATGTTGGCGAAACTCAGCTGGTTACACAGTGTAAGTTGAAGTTAAAACACAACGATGGAGAAACTCAGCTGGTTAAACAGTGTAAGGTGAAGTAAAAACGCAACGATGGAGAATCTCAGCTGGTTAAACAGTGTAAAGTGAAGTTAAAACACCACGATGGAGAAACTCAGCTGGTTAAACTGTGTAAGGTGTAGTTAAAGAACAACAATGGAGAAACTCAGCTGGGTAAACATTGCAAGGGATTTAAAACACAACGATGGATAAACTCAGCTGGTTAAACAGTGTAAGGTGAAGTTAAACCACTACGATGGAGAAACTCAGCAGGTTAAACAGTGTAAAGAGAAGTTACAACACAACGATAGAGAAACTCAGCTGGTTAAACAGTGTAAGATGAAGTTAAAACACAACGATGGAGAAACTCATCTGGTTAAACAGTGTAAAATGAACTTAAAAGGCAACGATGGAGAAACTCATCTGGTTAAACGGTGTAAAATGAACTTAAAACGCAACGATGGAGAAACTCAGCTTGTTAAACAGTATAAGGCGAAGTTAAAACACAACGATGGAGGAACTCATCTGGTTAAACATTGTAAAATGAACTTAAAACACAACGATGGAGAAGATGATCTGGTTAAACAGTGTAAAATGAACTAAAAACGCAACAATGGAGAAACTCAGCTTGTTAAACAGTATAAGGCGAAGTTAAAACACAACGATGGAAAAACTCATCTGGTTAAACAGTGTAAAATGAACTTAAAACACAACGATGGAGAAACTCAGCTTGTTAAACAGTATAAGGCGAAGTTAAAACACAACGATGGAAAAAATCATCTGGTTAAACAGTGTAAAGTCAAGTTAAAACACAACGATGGAGAAACTCTGCTGGTTAAACTGTGCAAGGTGAAGTTAAAACACAACGATGGAGAAACTGTGCTGGTTGTACAGTGTAAAGTGAAGTTCAAATGCAACGATGGAGAAACTCAGCTGGTGAAAAAGTGTAAGGTGATGTTAAAACACAATGATGAAGAAACTCAACTTGATGAACAGTGTAAGGTGAAGTTAAACCACCACGATGGAGAAACTAGGCTGGTTAAACACTGTAAAGTGAAGTTAAAACGCTACAATGGAGATACTGCTGGTTAAACAGTGTAAGGTGAAGTTAAAGCACATCGTTGGAGAAACTCAGCTGGTTAAACAGTGTAAGGAGAAGGTAAAACACAACGATGGAGAAACTCAGCTTGTTAAACAGTATAAGGCGAAGTTAAAACACAACGATGGAAAAAATCATCTGGTTAAACAGTGTAAAGTCAAGTTAAAACACAACGATGGAGAAACTCTGCTGGTTAAACTGTGCAAGGTGAAGTTAAAACACAACGATGGAGAAACTCTGCTGGTTGTACAGTGTAAAGTGAAGTTAAAATGCAACGATGGAGAAACTCAGCTGGTGAAACAGTGTAAGGTGATGTTAAAACACAATGATGAAGAAACTCAACTTGATGAACAGTGTAAGGTGAAGTTAAACCACCACGATGGAGACACTAGGCTGGTTAAACACTTTAAAGTGAAGTTAAAACGCTACAATGGAGATACTGCTGGTTAAACAGTGTAAGGTGAAGTTAAAATACCACGATGGGGACACTCAGCTGGTTAAACAGTGTAAGGAGAAGGTAAAACACAACTATGGAGAAACTCAGCTGGTTAAACAGTGTAAGGAGAAGTTAAAACAATGATGGAGAAACTCAGCTGGTGAAGCAGTGTAAGGTGAATTTAAAACACCACGTTGGAGAAACTCAGCTGGTTGAACGGTGTAAAGTGAAGTTAAAACGCAACGATGGAGAAACTGATCTGGTTAAAGAGTGTAAGGTGAAGTTAAAACACAATGATGGAGGAACTCATCTGGTTCAACAGTGTAAAGTGAAGTGAAAACGCAACGATGGAGAAACTCAGCTGGTTAAACAGCGTAAGGTGAACTAAAAACAGAACGATGGAGAAAGTAAGCTGGTTAAACAGTGAAAAGTGAAGTTAAAACACCACGATGGAGAAACTCAGCTGTTTAAACAGTGTAATGTGAAGTTAAAACACGACGAAGGAGAAACTCAGCTGGTTAAACAGTGTAAGGAGAAGTTAAAACACAACTATGGAGAAACTCAGCTGGTTAAACAGTATAAGGAGTAGTTAAAACACCACAATGGAGTAACTCAGCTGGTTGAACAGTGTAAAGTGAAGTTAAAGCACAATGTTGGCGAAACACAGCTGGTTACTCAGTGTAAGGTGAAGTTAAAACGCAACGATGGAGAAACTCAGCTGGTTAAACAGTGTAAAGTGAAGTTAAAGCACAACGTTGGAGAAACTCAGCTGCTTAAACAGTGTAAAGTGAAGTTAAAACTCAATGATGGAGAAACTCAGCTGGTTAAACAGTGTAAAATGAACTTAAAACGCAACGATGGAGAAACTCAGCTGGTTAAACAGTATAAGGCAAAGTTAAAACACAACGATGGAAAAACTCATCTGGTTAAACAGTGTAAGGTGAAGTTAAAACACAACGATGGAGAAACTCTGCGGGTTAAACTGTGTAAGGTGAAGTTAAAACAACGATGGAGAAACTCTGCTGGGTAAACTGTGTAAGGTAAAATTAAAACACAACGATGGAGAAACTCTGCTGGTCGTACAGTGTAAAGTGAAGTTAAAATGCAACGATGGAGAAACTCAGCTGGTGAAACAGTGTAAGGTGATGTTAAAACACAACGATGGAGAAACTCAGCTGGTTAAACAGTGTAATGTGAAGTAAAAATGCAATGATGGAGAATCTCAGCTGGTTAAACAGTGTAAAGTGAAGTTAAAACACCACGATGGAGAAACTCAGCTGGTTAAACTGTGTAAGGTGTAGTTGAAGCACAACAATGGAGAAACTCAGCTGGGTAAACATTGCAAGGGATTTAAAACACAACGATGGATAAACTCAGCTGGTTAAACAGTGTAAGGTGAAGTTAAACCACTACGATGGAGAAACTCAGCAGGTTAAACACTGTAAAGTGAAGTTACAACACAACGATGGAGAAACTCAGCTGGTTAAACAGTGTAAGATGAAGTTAAAACACAACGATGGAGAAACTCATCTGGGTAAACAGTGTAAAATAAACTTAAAACGCAACGATGGAGAAACTCATCTGGTTAAACAGTGTAAAATGAACTTAAAACGCAACGATGGAGAAACTCAGCTTGTTAAACAGTATAAGGCGAAGTTAAAACACAACGATGTAGGAACTCATCTGGTTAAACAGTGTAAAATGAACTTAAAACACAACGATGGAGAAGCTGATCTGGTTAAACAGTGTAAAATGAACTAAAAACGCAACAATGGAGAAACTCAGCTTGTTAAACAGTATAAGGCGAAGTTAAAACACAACGATGGAAAAACTCATCTGGTTAAACAGTGTAAAATGAACTTAAAACACAACGATGGAGAAACTCAGCTTGTTAAACAGTATAAGGCGAAGTTAAAACACAACGATGGAAAAAATCATCTGGTTAAACAGTGTAAAGTCAAGTTAAAACACAACGATGGAGAAACTCTGCTGGTTAAACTGTGCAAGGTGAAGTTAAAACACAACGATGGAGAAACTCTGCTGGTTGTACAGTCTAAAGTGAAGTTAAAATGCAACGATGGAGAAACTCAGCTGGTGAAACAGTGTAAGGTGATGTTAAAACACAATGATGAAGAAACTCAACTTGATGAACAGTGTAAGGTGAAGTTAAACCACCACGATGGAGAAACTAGGCTGGTTAAACAATGTAAAGTGAAGTTAAAACGCTACAATGGAGATACTGCTGGTTAAACAGTGTAAGGTGAAGTTAAAACACCACGATGGGGACACTCAGCTGGTTAAACAGTGTAAGGAGAAGGTAAAAAACAACTATGGAGAAACTCAGCTGGTTAAACAGTGTAAGGAGAAGTTAAAACAATGATGGAGAAACTCAGCTGGTGAAACAGTGTAAGGTGAATTTAAAACACCACGATGGAGAAACTCAGCTGGTTAAACTGTGTAAGGTGTAGTTAAAGAACAACAATGGAGAAACTCAGCTGGGTAAACATTGCAAGGGATTTAAAACACAACGATGGATAAACTCAGCTGGTTAAACAGTGTAAGGTGAAGTTAAACCACTACGATGGAGAAACTCAGCAGGTTAAACAGTGTAAAGAGAAGTTACAACACAACGATAGAGAAACTCAGCTGGTAAAACAGTGTAAGATGAAGTTAAAACACAACGATGGAGAAACTCATCTGGTTAAACAGTGTAAAATGAACTTAAAAGGCAACGATGGAGAAACTCATCTGGTTAAACGGTGTAAAATGAACTTAAAACGCAACGATGGAGAAACTCAGCTTGTTAAACAGTATAAGGCGAAGTTAAAACACAATGATGGAGGAACTCATCTGGTTAAACATTGTAAAATGAACTTAAAACACAACGATGGAGAAGATGATCTGGTTAAACAGTGTAAAATGAACTAAAAACGCAACAATGGAGAAACTCAGCTTGTTAAACAGTATAAGGCGAAGTTAAAACACAACGATGGAAAAACTCATCTGGTTAAACAGTGTAAAATGAACTTAAAACACAACGATGGAGAAACTCAGCTTGTTAAACAGTATAAGGCGAAGTTAAAACACAACGATGGAAAAAATCATCTGGTTAAACAGTGTAAAGTCAAGTTAAAACACAACGATGGAGAAACTCTGCTGGTTAAACTGTGCAAGGTGAAGTTAAAACACAACGATGGAGAAACTGTGCTGGTTGTACAGTGTAAAGTGAAGTTCAAATGCAACGATGGAGAAACTCAGCTGGTGAAAAAGTGTAAGGTGATGTTAAAACACAATGATGAAGACACTCAACTTGATGAACAGTGTAAGGTGAAGTTAAACCACCACGATGGAGAAACTAGGCTGGTTAAACACTGTAAAGTGAAGTTAAAACGCGACAATGGAGATACTGCTGGTTAAACAGTGTAAGGTGAAGTTAAAGCACATCGTTGGAGAAACTCAGCTGGTTAAACAGTGTAAGGAGAAGGTAAAACACAACGATGGAGAAACTCAGCTTGTTAAACAGTATAAGGCGAAGTTAAAACACAACGATGGAAAAAATCATCTGGTTAAACAGTGTAAAGTCAAGTTAAAACACAACGATGGAGAAACTCTGCTGGTTAAACTGTGCAAGGTGAAGTTAAAACACAACGATGGAGAAACTCTGCTGGTTGTACAGTGTAAAGTGAAGTTAAAATGCAACGATGGAGAAACTCAGCTGGTGAAACAGTGTAAGGTGATGTTAAAACACAATGATGAAGAAACTCAACTTGATGAACAGTGTAAGGTGAAGTTAAACCACCACGATGGAGACACTAGGCTGGTTAAACACTGTAAAGTGAAGTTAAAACGCTACAATGGAGATACTGCTGGTTAAACAGTGTAAGGTGAAGTTAAAATACCACGATGGGGACACTCAGCTGGTTGAACAGTGTAAGGAGAAGGTAAAACACAACTATGGAGAAACTCAGCTGGTTAAACAGTGTAAGGAGAAGTTAAAACAATGATGGAGAAACTCAGCTGGTGAAGCAGTGTAAGGTGAATTTAAAACACCACGTTGGAGAAACTCAGCTGGTTGAACGGTGTAAAGTGAAGTTAAAACGCAACGATGGAGAAACTGATCTGGTTAAAGAGTGTAAGGTGAAGTTAAAACACAATGATGGAGGAACTCATCTGGTTCAACAGTGTAAAGTGAAGTGAAAACGCAACGATGGAGAAACTCAGCTGGTTAAACAGCGTAAGGTGAACTAAAAACAGAACGATGGAGAAAGTAAGCTGGTTAAACAGTGAAAAGTGAAGTTAAAACACCACGATGGAGAAACTCAGCTGTTTAAACAGTGTAATGTGAAGTTAAAACACGACGAAGGAGAAACTCAGCTGGTTAAACAGTGTAAGGAGAAGTTAAAACACAACTATGGAGAAACTCAGCTGGTTAAACAGTATAAGGAGTAGTTAAAACACCACAATGGAGTAACTCAGCTGGTTGAACAGTGTAAAGTGAAGTTAAAGCACAATGTTGGCGAAACACAGCTGGTTACTCAGTGTAAGGTGAAGTTAAAACGCAACGATGGAGAAACTCAGCTGGTTAAACAGTGTAAAGTGAAGTTAAAGCACAACGTTGGAGAAACTCAGCTGCTTAAACAGTGTAAAGTGAAGTTAAAACTCAATGATGGAGAAACTCAGCTGGTTAAACAGTGTAAAATGAACTTAAAACGCAACGATGGAGAAACTCAGCTGGTTAAACAGTATAAGGCAAAGTTAAAACACAACGATGGAAAAACTCATCTGGTTAAACAGTGTAAAGTCAAGTTAAAACACAACGATGGAGAAACTCTGCTGGTTAAACTGTGCAAGGTGAAGTTAAAACACAACGATGGAGAAACTCTGCTGGTTGTACAGTGTAAAGTGAAGTTAAAATGCAACGATGGAGAAACTCAGCTGGTGAAACAGTGTAAGGTGATGTTAAAACACAATGATGAAGAAACTCAACTTGATGAACAGTGTAAGGTGAAGTTAAACCACCACGATGGAGACACTAGGCTGGTTAAACACTGTAAAGTGAAGTTAAAACGCTACAATGGAGATACTGCTGGTTAAACAGTGTAAGGTGAAGTTAAAACACCACGATGGAGACACTCAGCTGGTTAAACAGTGTAAGGAGAAGGTAAAACACAACTATGGAGAAACTCAGCTGGTTAAACAGTGTAAGGAGAAGTTAAAACAATGATGGAGAAACTCAGCTGGTGAAGCAGTGTAAGGTGAATTTAAAACACCATGTTGGAGAAACTCAGCTGGTTGAACGGTGTAAAGTGAAGTTAAAACGCAACGATGGAGAAACTGATCTGGTTAAAGAGTGTAAGGTGAAGTTAAAACACAATGATGGAGGAACTCATCTGGTTCAACAGTGTAAAGTGAAGTGAAAACGCAACGATGGAGAAACTCAGCTGGTTAAACAGCGTAAGGTGAACTAAAAACAGAACGATGGAGAAAGTAAGCTGGTTAAACAGTGAAAAGTGAAGTTAAAACACCACGATGGAGAAACTCAGCTGTTTAAACAGTGTAATGTGAAGTTAAAACACGACGAAGGAGAAACTCAGCTGGTTAAACAGTGTAAGGAGAAGTTAAAACACAACTATGGAGAAACTCAGCTGGTTAAACAGTATAAGGAGTAGTTAAAACACCACAATGGAGTAACTCAGCTGGTTGAACAGTGTAAAGTGAAGTTAAAGCACAATGTTGGCGAAACACAGCTGGTTACTCAGTGTAAGGTGAAGTTAAAACGCAACGATGGAGAAACTCAGCTGGTTAAACAGTGTAAAGTGAAGTTAAAGCACAACGTTGGAGAAACTCAGCTGCTTAAACAGTGTAAAGTGAAGTTAAAACTCAATGATGGAGAAACTCAGCTGGTTAAACAGTGTAAAATGAACTTAAAACGCAACGATGGAGAAACTCAGCTGGTTAAACAGTATAAGGCAAAGTTAAAACACAACGATGGAAAAACTCATCTGGTTAAACAGTGTAAGGTGAAGTTAAAACACAACGATGGAGAAACTCTGCGGGTTAAACTGTGTAAGGTGAAGTTAAAACAACGATGGAGAAACTCTGCTGGGTAAACTGTGTAAGGTAAAATTAAAACACAACGATGGAGAAACTCTGCTGGTCGTACAGTGTAAAGTGAAGTTAAAATGCAACGATGGAGAAACTCAGCTGGTGAAACAGTGTAAGGTGATGTTAAAACACAACGATGGAGAAACTCAGCTGGTTAAACAGTGTAATGTGAAGTAAAAATGCAATGATGGAGAATCTCAGCTGGTTAAACAGTGTAAAGTGAAGTTAAAACACCACGATGGAGAAACTCAGCTGGTTAAACTGTGTAAGGTGTAGTTGAAGCACAACAATGGAGAAACTCAGCTGGGTAAACATTGCAAGGGATTTAAAACACAACGATGGATAAACTCAGCTGGTTAAACAGTGTAAGGTGAAGTTAAACCACTACGATGGAGAAACTCAGCAGGTTAAACACTGTAAAGTGAAGTTACAACACAACGATGGAGAAACTCAGCTGGTTAAACAGTGTAAGATGAAGTTAAAACACAACGATGGAGAAACTCATCTGGGTAAACAGTGTAAAATAAACTTAAAACGTAACGATGGAGAAACTCATCTGGTTAAACAGTGTAAAATGAACTTAAAACGCAACGATGGAGAAACTCAGCTTGTTAAACAGTATAAGGCGAAGTTAAAACACAACGATGTAGGAACTCATCTGGTTAAACAGTGTAAAATGAACTTAAAACACAACGATGGAGGAGCTGATCTGGTTAAACAGTGTAAAATGAACTAAAAACGCAACAATGGAGAAACTCAGCTTGTTAAACAGTATAAGGCGAAGTTAAAACACAACGATGGAAAAACTCATCTGGTTAAACAGTGTAAAATGAACTTAAAACACAACGATGGAGAAACTCAGCTTGTTAAACAGTATAAGGCGAAGTTAAAACACAACGATGGAAAAAATCATCTGGTTAAACAGTGTAAAGTCAAGTTAAAACACAACGATGGAGAAACTCTGCTGGTTAAACTGTGCAAGGTGAAGTTAAAACACAACGATGGAGAAATTCTGCTGGTTGTACAGTCTAAAGTGAAGTTAAAATGCAACGATGGAGAAACTCAGCTGGTGAAACAGTGTAAGGTGATGTTAAAACACAATGATGAAGAAACTCAACTTGATGAACAGTGTAAGGTGAAGTTAAACCACCACGATGGAGAAACTAGGCTGGTTAAACAATGTAAAGTGAAGTTAAAACGCTACAATGGAGATACTGCTGGTTAAACAGTGTAAGGTGAAGTTAAAACACCACGATGGGGACACTCAGCTGGTTAAACAGTGTAAGGAGAAGGTAAAAAACAACTATGGAGAAACTCAGCTGGTTAAACAGTGTAAGGAGAAGTTAAAACAATGATGGAGAAACTCAGCTGGTGAAACAGTGTAAGGTGAATTTAAAACACCACGATGGAGAAACTCAGCTGGTTGAACGGTGTAAAGTGAAGTTAAAACGCAACGATGGTGTAACTCATCTGGTTAAAGAGTGTAAGGTGAAGTTAAAACACAATGATGGAGGAACACATTTGGTTCAACAGTGTAAAGTGTAGTGAAAACGCAACGATGGAGAAACTCAGCTGGTTAAACAGCGTAAGGTGAACTAAAAACAGAATGATGGAGAAACTAAGCTGGTGAAACAGTGTAAAGTGAAGTTAAAACACCACGATGGAGAAACTCAGCTGGTTAAAGAGTGTAAGGTGAAGTTAAAACACGACGAAGGAGAAACTCAGCTGGTTAAACAGTGTAAGGAGAAGGTAAAACTCAACTATGGACGAACCCAGCTGGTTAAACAGTGTAAGTAGAAGTTAAAACAATGATGGAGAAACTCAGCTGGTGAAACAGTGTAAGGTGAATTTAAAACACCACGGTGGAGAAACTCAGCTGGTTGAACGGTGTAAAGTGAAGTTAAAATGCAACGATGGAGTAACTCATCTGGTTAAAGAGTGTAAGGTGAAGTTAAAACACAATGATGGAGGAACACATTTGGTTCAACAGTGTAAAGTGTAGTGAAAACGCAACGATGGAGATACTCAGCTGGTTAAACAGCGTAAGGTGAACTAAAAACAGAACAATGGAGAAACTAAGCTGGTTAAATAGTGTAAGGTGAAGTTAAAACTCAATGATGAAGAAACTCAACTTGATGAACAGTGTAAGGTGAAATTAAACCACCACGATGGAGAAATTAGGCTGGTTAAACACTGTAAAGTGAAGTTAAAACGCTACAATGGAGATACTGCTGGTTAAACAGTGTAAGGTGAAGTTAAAACACCACGATGGCGACACTCAGCTGGTTAAACAGTGTAAGGTGAAGTTAAAGCACATCATTGGAGAAACTCAGCTGGTTAAACAGTGTAAAGTGAAGTTAAAACTCAATGATGGAGAAACTCAGCTGGTTAAACAGTGTAAAGTGAAGTTAAAACTCAATGATGGAGAAACTCAGCTGGTTAAACAGTGTAAGGTGAAGTTAAAACACAAGAATGTTGAAACTACTGTTTAAAGAGTGTAAGGTCAAGTTAAAACACGACGAAGGAGAAACTCAGCTGGATAAACAGTGTAAGGAGAAGTTAAAACAATGATAGAGAAACTCAGCTGGTGAAACAGTGTAAGGTGAATTTAAAACACCACGATGGAGAAACTCAACTGGTTGAACGGTGTAAAGTGAAGTTAAAACGCAACGATGGAGAAACTGATCTGGTTAAAGAGTGTAAGGTGAAGTTAAAACACAATGATGGAGGAACTCATCTGGTTCAACAGTGTAAAGTGAAGTGAGAACGCAACGATGGAGAAACTCAGCTGGTTAAACAGTGTAAAGTGAAGTTAAAACACCACGATGGAGAAACTCAGTTGTTTAAACAGTGTAAGGTGAAGTTGAAACACGACGAAGGAGAAACTCAGCTGGTTAAACAGTGTAAGGTGAAGTAAAAACGCAACGATGGAGAATCTCAGCTGGTTAAACAGTGTAAATTGAAGTTAAAACACCACGATGGAGAAACTCAGCTGGTTAAACTGTGTAAGGTGTAGTTAAAGCACAACAATGGAGAAACTCAGCTGGGTAAACATTGCAAGGGATTTAAAACACAACGATGGATAAACTCAGCTGGTTAAACAGTGTAAGGTGAAGTTAAAACACAACGATGGAGAAACTCTGCTGGTTGTACAGTGTAAAGTGAAGTTCAAATGCAACGATGGAGAAACTCAGCTGGTGAAAAAGTGTAAGGTGATGTTAAAACACAATGATGAAGAAACTCAACTTGATGAACAGTGTAAGGTGAAGTTAAACCACCACAATGGAGAAACTAGGCTGGTTAAACACTGTAAAGTGAAGTTAAAACGCTACAATGGAGATACTGCTGGTTAAACAGTGTAAGGTGAAGTTAAAGCACATCGTTGGAGAAACTCAGCTGGTTAAACAGTGTAAAATGAACTTAAAACACAACGATGGAGAAACTCAGCTTGTTAAACAGTATAAGGCGAAGTTAAAACACAACGATGGAAAAAATCATCTGGTTAAACAGTGTAAAGTCAAGTTAAAACACAACGATGGAGAAACTCTGCTGGTTAAACTGTGCAAGGTGAAGTTAAAACACAACGATGGAGAAACTCTGCTGGTTGTACAGTGTAAAGTGAAGTTAAAATGCAACGATGGAGAAACTCAGCTGGTGAAACAGTGTAAGGTGATGTTAAAACACAATGATGAAGAAACTCAACTTGATGAACAGTGTAAGGTGAAGTTAAACCACCACGATGGAGACACTAGGCTGGTTAAACACTGTAAAGTGAAGTTAAAACGCTACAATGGAGATACTGCTGGTTAAACAGTGTAAGGTGAAGTTAAAACACCACGATGGAGACACTCAGCTGGTTAAACAGTGTAAGGAGAAGGTAAAACACAACTATGGAGAAACTCAGCTGGTTAAACAGTGTAAGGAGAAGTTAAAACAATGATGGAGAAACTCAGCTGGTGAAGCAGTGTAAGGTGAATTTAAAACACCATGTTGGAGAAACTCAGCTGGTTGAACGGTGTAAAGTGAAGTTAAAACGCAACGATGGAGAAACTGATCTGGTTAAAGAGTGTAAGGTGAAGTTAAAACACAATGATGGAGGAACTCATCTGGTTCAACAGTGTAAAGTGAAGTGAAAACGCAACGATGGAGAAACTCAGCTGGTTAAACAGCGTAAGGTGAACTAAAAACAGAACGATGGAGAAAGTAAGCTGGTTAAACAGTGAAAAGTGAAGTTAAAACACCACGATGGAGAAACTCAGCTGTTTAAACAGTGTAATGTGAAGTTAAAACACGACGAAGGAGAAACTCAGCTGGTTAAACAGTGTAAGGAGAAGTTAAAACACAACTATGGAGAAACTCAGCTGGTTAAACAGTATAAGGAGTAGTTAAAACACCACAATGGAGTAACTCAGCTGGTTGAACAGTGTAAAGTGAAGTTAAAGCACAATGTTGGCGAAACACAGCTGGTTACTCAGTGTAAGGTGAAGTTAAAACGCAACGATGGAGAAACTCAGCTGGTTAAACAGTGTAAAGTGAAGTTAAAGCACAACGTTGGAGAAACTCAGCTGCTTAAACAGTGTAAAGTGAAGTTAAAACTCAATGATGGAGAAACTCAGCTGGTTAAACAGTGTAAAATGAACTTAAAACGCAACGATGGAGAAACTCAGCTGGTTAAACAGTATAAGGCAAAGTTAAAACACAACGATGGAAAAACTCATCTGGTTAAACAGTGTAAGGTGAAGTTAAAACACAACGATGGAGAAACTCTGCGGGTTAAACTGTGTAAGGTGAAGTTAAAACAACGATGGAGAAACTCTGCTGGGTAAACTGTGTAAGGTAAAATTAAAACACAACGATGGAGAAACTCTGCTGGTCGTACAGTGTAAAGTGAAGTTAAAATGCAACGATGGAGAAACTCAGCTGGTGAAACAGTGTAAGGTGATGTTAAAACACAACGATGGAGAAACTCAGCTGGTTAAACAGTGTAATGTGAAGTAAAAATGCAATGATGGAGAATCTCAGCTGGTTAAACAGTGTAAAGTGAAGTTAAAACACCACGATGGAGAAACTCAGCTGGTTAAACTGTGTAAGGTGTAGTTGAAGCACAACAATGGAGAAACTCAGCTGGGTAAACATTGCAAGGGATTTAAAACACAACGATGGATAAACTCAGCTGGTTAAACAGTGTAAGGTGAAGTTAAACCACTACGATGGAGAAACTCAGCAGGTTAAACACTGTAAAGTGAAGTTACAACACAACGATGGAGAAACTCAGCTGGTTAAACAGTGTAAGATGAAGTTAAAACACAACGATGGAGAAACTCATCTGGGTAAACAGTGTAAAATAAACTTAAAACGCAACGATGGAGAAACTCATCTGGTTAAACAGTGTAAAATGAACTTAAAACGCAACGATGGAGAAACTCAGCTTGTTAAACAGTATAAGGCGAAGTTAAAACACAACGATGTAGGAACTCATCTGGTTAAACAGTGTAAAATGAACTTAAAACACAACGATGGAGGAGCTGATCTGGTTAAACAGTGTAAAATGAACTAAAAACGCAACAATGGAGAAACTCAGCTTGTTAAACAGTATAAGGCGAAGTTAAAACACAACGATGGAAAAACTCATCTGGTTAAACAGTGTAAAATGAACTTAAAACACAACGATGGAGAAACGCAGCTTGTTAAACAGTATAAGGCGAAGTTAAAACACAAGGATGGAAAAAATCATCTGGTTAAACAGTGTAAAGTCAAGTTAAAACACAACGATGGAGAAACTCTGCTGGTTAAACTGTGCAAGGTGAAGTTAAAACACAACGATGGAGAAATTCTGCTGGTTGTACAGTCTAAAGTGAAGTTAAAATGCAACGATGGAGAAACTCAGCTGGTGAAACAGTGTAAGGTGATGTTAAAACACAATGATGAAGAAACTCAACTTGATGAACAGTGTAAGGTGAAGTTAAACCACCACGATGGAGAAACTAGGCTGGTTAAACAATGTAAAGTGAAGTTAAAACGCTACAATGGAGATACTGCTGGTTAAACAGTGTAAGGTGAAGTTAAAACACCACGATGGGGACACTCAGCTGGTTAAACAGTGTAAGGAGAAGTTAAAACAATGATGGAGAAACTCAGCTGGTGAAACAGTGTAAGGTGAATTTAAAACACCACGATGGAGAAACTCAGCTGGTTGAACGGTGTAAAGTGAAGTTAAAACGCAACGATGGTGTAACTCATCTGGTTAAAGAGTGTAAGGTGAAGTTAAAACACAATGATGGAGGAACACATTTGGTTCAACAGTGTAAAGTGTAGTGAAAACGCAACGATGGAGAAACTCAGCTGGTTAAACAGCGTAAGGTGAACTAAAAACAGAATGATGGAGAAACTAAGCTGGTGAAACAGTGTAAAGTGAAGTTAAAACACCACGATGGAGAAACTCAGCTGGTTAAAGAGTGTAAGGTGAAGTTAAAACACGACGAAGGAGAAACTCAGCTGGTTAAACAGTGTAAGGAGAAGGTAAAACTCAACTATGGACGAACCCAGCTGGTTAAACAGTGTAAGTAGAAGTTAAAACAATGATGGAGAAACTCAGCTGGTGAAACAGTGTAAGGTGAATTTAAAACACCACGGTGGAGAAACTCAGCTGGTTGAACGGTGTAAAGTGAAGTTAAAATGCAACGATGGAGTAACTCATCTGGTTAAAGAGTGTAAGGTGAAGTTAAAACACAATGATGGAGGAACACATTTGGTTCAACAGTGTAAAGTGTAGTGAAAACGCAACGATGGAGATACTCAGCTGGTTAAACAGCGTAAGGTGAACTAAAAACAGAACAATGGAGAAACTAAGCTGGTTAAATAGTGTAAGGTGAAGTTAAAACTCAATGATGAAGAAACTCAACTTGATGAACAGTGTAAGGTGAAATTAAACCACCACGATGGAGAAATTAGGCTGGTTAAACACTGTAAAGTGAAGTTAAAACGCTACAATGGAGATACTGCTGGTTAAACAGTGTAAGGTGAAGTTAAAACACCACGATGGCGACACTCAGCTGGTTAAACAGTGTAAGGTGAAGTTAAAGCACATCATTGGAGAAACTCAGCTGGTTAAACAGTGTAAAGTGAAGTTAAAACTCAATGATGGAGAAACTCAGCTGGTTAAACAGTGTAAAGTGAAGTTAAAACTCAATGATGGAGAAACTCAGCTGGTTAAACAGTGTAAGGTGAAGTTAAAACACAAGAATGTTGAAACTACTGTTTAAAGAGTGTAAGGTCAAGTTAAAACACGACGAAGGAGAAACTCAGCTGGAAAAACAGTGTAAGGAGAAGTTAAAACAATGATAGAGAAACTCAGCTGGTGAAACAGTGTAAGGTGAATTTAAAACACCACGATGGAGAAACTCAACTGGTTGAACGGTGTAAAGTGAAGTTAAAACGCAACGATGGAGAAACTGATCTGGTTAAAGAGTGTAAGGTGAAGTTAAAACACAATGATGGAGGAACTCATCTGGTTCAACAGTGTAAAGTGAAGTGAGAACGCAACGATGGAGAAACTCAGCTGGTTAAACAGTGTAAAGTGAAGTTAAAACACCACGATGGAGAAACTCAGTTGTTTAAACAGTGTAAGGTGAAGTTGAAACACGACGAAGGAGAAACTCAGCTGGTTAAACAGTGTAAGGTGAAGTAAAAACGCAACGATGGAGAATCTCAGCTGGTTAAACAGTGTAAAGTGAAGTTAAAACACCACGATGGAGAAACTCAGCTGGTTAAACTGTGTAAGGTGTAGTTAAAGCACAACAATGGAGAAACTCAGCTGGGTAAACATTGCAAGGGATTTAAAACACAACGATGGATAAACTCAGCTGGTTAAACAGTGTAAGGTGAAGTTAAAACACAACGATGGAGAAACTCTGCTGGTTGTACAGTGTAAAGTGAAGTTCAAATGCAACGATGGAGAAACTCAGCTGGTGAAAAAGTGTAAGGTGATGTTAAAACACAATGATGAAGAAACTCAACTTGATGAACAGTGTAAGGTGAAGTTAAACCACCACGATGGAGAAACTAGGCTGGTTAAACACTGTAAAGTGAAGTTAAAACGCTACAATGGAGATACTGCTGGTTAAACAGTGTAAGGTGAAGTTAAAGCACATCGTTGGAGAAACTCAGCTGGTTAAACAGTGTAAAATGAACTTAAAACACAACGATGGAGAAACTCAGCTTGTTAAACAGTATAAGGCGAAGTTAAAACACAACGATGGAAAAAATCATCTGGTTAAACAGTGTAAAGTCAAGTTAAAACACAACGATGGAGAAACTCTGCTGGTTAAACTGTGCAAGGTGAAGTTAAAACACAACGATGGAGAAACTCTGCTGGTTGTACAGTGTAAAGTGAAGTTAAAATGCAACGATGGAGAAACTCAGCTGGTGAAACAGTGTAAGGTGATGTTAAAACACAATGATGAAGAAACTCAACTTGATGAACAGTGTAAGGTGAAGTTAAACCACCACGATGGAGACACTAGGCTGGTTAAACACTGTAAAGTGAAGTTAAAACGCTACAATGGAGATACTGCTGGTTAAACAGTGTAAGGTGAAGTTAAAACACCACGATGGAGACACTCAGCTGGTTAAACAGTGTAAGGAGAAGGTAAAACACAACTATGGAGAAACTCAGCTGGTTAAACAGTGTAAGGAGAAGTTAAAACAATGATGGAGAAACTCAGCTGGTGAAGCAGTGTAAGGTGAATTTAAAACACCATGTTGGAGAAACTCAGCTGGTTGAACGGTGTAAAGTGAAGTTAAAACGCAACGATGGAGAAACTGATCTGGTTAAAGAGTGTAAGGTGAAGTTAAAACACAATGATGGAGGAACTCATCTGGTTCAACAGTGTAAAGTGAAGTGAAAACGCAACGATGGAGAAACTCAGCTGGTTAAACAGCGTAAGGTGAACTAAAAACAGAACGATGGAGAAAGTAAGCTGGTTAAACAGTGAAAAGTGAAGTTAAAACACCACGATGGAGAAACTCAGCTGTTTAAACAGTGTAATGTGAAGTTAAAACACGACGAAGGAGAAACTCAGCTGGTTAAACAGTGTAAGGAGAAGTTAAAACACAACTATGGAGAAACTCAGCTGGTTAAACAGTATAAGGAGTAGTTAAAACACCACAATGGAGTAACTCAGCTGGTTGAACAGTGTAAAGTGAAGTTAAAGCACAATGTTGGCGAAACACAGCTGGTTACTCAGTGTAAGGTGAAGTTAAAACGCAACGATGGAGAAACTCAGCTGGTTAAACAGTGTAAAGTGAAGTTAAAGCACAACGTTGGAGAAACTCAGCTGCTTAAACAGTGTAAAGTGAAGTTAAAACTCAATGATGGAGAAACTCAGCTGGTTAAACAGTGTAAAATGAACTTAAAACGCAACGATGGAGAAACTCAGCTGGTTAAACAGTATAAGGCAAAGTTAAAACACAACGATGGAAAAACTCATCTGGTTAAACAGTGTAAGGTGAAGTTAAAACACAACGATGGAGAAACTCTGCGGGTTAAACTGTGTAAGGTGAAGTTAAAACAACGATGGAGAAACTCTGCTGCTAAACTGTGTAAGGTAAAATTAAAACACAACGATGGAGAAACTCTGCTGGTCGTACAGTGTAAAGTGAAGTTAAAATGCAACGATGGAGAAACTCAGCTGGTGAAACAGTGTAAGGTGATGTTAAAACACAACGATGGAGAAACTCAGCTGGTTAAACAGTGTAATGTGAAGTAAAAATGCAATGATGGAGAATCTCAGCTGGTTAAACAGTGTAAAGTGAAGTTAAAACACCACGATGGAGAAACTCAGCTGGTTAAACTGTGTAAGGTGCAGTTGAAGCACAACAATGGAGAAACTCAGCTGTGTAAACATTGCAAGGGATTTAAAACACAACGATGGATAAACTCAGCTGGTTAAACAGTGTAAGGTGAAGTTAAACCACTACGATGGAGAAACTCAGCAGGTTAAACACTGTAAAGTGAAGTTACAACACAACGATGGAGAAACTCAGCTGGTTAAACAGTGTAAGATGAAGTTAAAACACAACGATGGAGAAACTCATCTGGGTAAACAGTGTAAAATAAACTTAAAACGCAACGATGGAGAAACTCATCTGGTTAAACAGTGTAAAATGAACTTAAAACGCAACGATGGAGAAACTCAGCTTGTTAAACAGTATAAGGCGAAGTTAAAACACAACGATGTAGGAACTCATCTGGTTAAACAGTGTAAAATGAACTTAAAACACAACGATGGAGAAGCTGATCTGGTTAAACAGTGTAAAATGAACTAAAAACGCAACAATGGAGAAACTCAGCTTGTTAAACAGTATAAGGCGAAGTTAAAACACAACGATGGAAAAACTCATCTGGTTAAACAGTGTAAAATGAACTTAAAACACAACGATGGAGAAACTCAGCTTGTTAAACAGTATAAGGCGAAGTTAAAACACAACGATGGAAAAAATCATCTGGTTAAACAGTGTAAAGTCAAGTTAAAACACAACGATGGAGAAACTCTGCTGGTTAAACTGTGCAAGGTGAAGTTAAAACACAACGATGGTGAAACTCTGCTGGTTGTACAGTCTAAAGTGAAGTTAAAATGCAACGATGGAGAAACTCAGCTGGTGAAACAGTGTAAGGTGATGTTAAAACACAATGATGAAGAAACTCAACTTGATGAACAGTGTAAGGTGAAGTTAAACCACCACGATGGAGAAACTAGGCTGGTTAAACAATGTAAAGTGAAGTTAAAACGCTACAATGGAGATACTGCTGGTTAAACAGAGTAAGGTGAAGTTAAAACACCACGATGGGGACACTCAGCTGGTTAAACAGTGTAAGGAGAAGGTAAAAAACAACTATGGAGAAACTCAGCTGGTTAAACAGTGTAAGGAGAAGTTAAAACAATGATGGAGAAACTCAGCTGGTGAAACAGTGTAAGGTGAATTTAAAACACCACGATGGAGAAACTCAGCTGGTTGAACGGTGTAAAGTGAAGTTAAAACGCAACGATGGTGTAACTCATCTGGTTAAAGAGTGTAAGGTGAAGTTAAAACACAATGATGGAGGAACACATTTGGTTCAACAGTGTAAAGTGTAGTGAAAACGCAACGATGGAGAAACTCAGCTGGTTAAACAGCGTAAGGTGAACTAAAAACAGAATGATGGAGAAACTAAGCTGGTGAAACAGTGTAAAGTGAAGTTAAAACACCACGATGGAGAAACTCAGCTGGTTAAAGAGTGTAAGGTGAAGTTAAAACACGACGAAGGAGAAACTCAGCTGGTTAAACAGTGTAAGGAGAAGGTAAAACTCAACTATGGACGAACCCAGCTGGTTAAACAGTGTAAGTAGAAGTTAAAACAATGATGGAGAAACTCAGCTGGTGAAACAGTGTAAGGTGAATTTAAAACACCACGGTGGAGAAACTCAGCTGGTTGAACGGTGTAAAGTGAAGTTAAAATGCAACGATGGAGTAACTCATCTGGTTAAAGAGTGTAAGGTGAAGTTAAAACACAATGATGGAGGAACACATTTGGTTCAACAGTGTAAAGTGTAGTGAAAACGCAACGATGGAGATACTCAGCTGGTTAAACAGCGTAAGGTGAACTAAAAACAGAACAATGGAGAAACTAAGCTGGTTAAATAGTGTAAGGTGAAGTTAAAACTCAATGATGAAGAAACTCAACTTGATGAACAGTGTAAGGTGAAATTAAACCACCACGATGGAGAAATTAGGCTGGTTAAACACTGTAAAGTGAAGTTAAAACGCTACAATGGAGATACTGCTGGTTAAACAGTGTAAGGTGAAGTTAAAACACCACGATGGCGACACTCAGCTGGGTAAACAGTGTAAGGTGAAGTTAAAGCACAACGTTGGAGAAACTCAGCTGCTTAAACAGTGTAAGTGAAGTTAAAACTCAATGATGGAGAAACTCAGCTGGTTAAACAGTGTAAGGTGAAGTTAAAACACAAGAATGTAGAAACTACTGGTTAAAGAGTGTAAGGGCAAGTTAAAACACGACGAAGGAGAAACTCAGCTGGATAAACAGTGTAAGGAGAAGTTAAAACAATGATACGGAAACTCAGCTGGTGAAGCAGTGTAAGGTGAATTTAAAACACCACGTTGGAGAAACTCAGCTGTTTAAACAGTGTAAAATGAACTTAAAACGCAACGATGGAGAAACTCATCTGGTTAAACAGTGTAAAATGAACTTAAAGCGCAACGATGGAGAAACTCATCTGGTTAAATAGTGTAAAATGAACTTAAAACGCAACGATGGAGAAACTCAGCTTGTTGAACAGTATAAGGCGAAGTTAAAACACAACGATGGAGGAACTCATCTGGTTAAACATTGTAAAATGAACTTAAAACGCAACGATGGAGAAACTCAGCTGGTTAAACAGTATAAGGCAAAGTTAAAACACAACGATGGAAAAACTCATCTGGTTAAACAGTGTAAGGTGAAGTTAAAACACAACGATGGAGAAACTCTGCGGGTTAAACTGTGTAAGGTGAAGTTAAAACACAACGATGGAGAAACTCTGATGGTTAAACTGTGTCAGGTAAAATTAAAACACAACGATGGAGAAACTCTGCTGGTTGTACAGTGTAAAGTGAAGTTAAAATGCAACGATGGAGAAACTCAGCTGGTGAAACAGTGTAAGGTGATGTTAAAACACAACGATGGAGAAACTCAGCTGGTTAAACAGTGTAATGTGAAGTAAAAATGCAATGATGGAGAATCTCAGCTGGTTAAACAGTGTAAAGTGAAGTTAAAACACCACGATGGAGAAACTCAGCTGGTTAAACTGTGTAAGGTGTAGTTGAAGCACAACAATGGAGAAACTCAGCTGGGTAAACATTGCAAGGGATTTAAAACACAACGATGGATAAACTCAGCTGGTTAAACAGTGTAAGGTGAAGTTAAACCACTACGATGGAGAAACTTAGCAGGTTAAACAGTGTAAAGTGAAGTTACAACACAACGATGGAGAAACTCAGCTGGTTAAACAGTGTAAGATGAAGTTAAAACACAACGATGGAGAAACTCATCTGGATAAACAGTGTAAAATAAACTTAAAACGCAACGATGGAGAAACTCATCTGGTTAAACAGTGTAAAATGAACTTAAAACGCAACGATGGAGAAACTCAGCTTGTTAAACAGTATAAGGCGAAGTTAAAACACAACGATGTAGGAACTCATCTGGTTAAACAGTGTAAAATGAACTTAAAACACAACGATGGAGAAGCTGATCTGGTTAAACAGTGTAAAATGAACTAAAACGCAACAATGGAGAAACTCAGCTTGTTAAACAGTATAAGGCGAAGTTAAAACACAACGATGGAAAAACTCATCTGGTTAAACAGTGTAAAATGAACTTAAAACACAACGATGGAGAAACTCAGCTTGTTAAAGAGTATAAGGCGAAGTTAAAACACAACGATGGAAAAAATCATCTGGTTAAACAGTGTAAGGTGAAGTTAAAACACAACTATGGAGAAACTCAGCTGGTTAAACAGTATAAGGAGTAGTTAAAACACCACAATGGAGTAACTCAGCTGGTTGAACAGTGTAAAGTGAAGTTAAAGCACAATGTTGGCGAAACTCAGCTGGTTACTCAGTGTAAGGTGAAGTTTAAACGCAACGATGGAGAAACTCAGCTGGATAAACAGTGTAAAGTGAAGTTAAAGCACAACGTTGGAGAAACTCAGCTGCTTAAACAGTGTAAAGTGAAGTTAAAACTCAATGATGGAGAAACTCAGCTGGTTAAACAGTGTAAAATGAACTTAAAACGCAACGATGGAGAAACTCAGCTGGTTAAACAGTATAAGGCAAAGTTAAAACACAACGATGGAAAAACTCATCTGGTTAAACAGTGTAAGGTGAAGTTAAAACACAACGATGGAGAAACTCTGCGGGTTAAACTGTGTAAGGTGAAGTTAAAACACAATGATGGAGGAACACATTTGGTTCAACAGTGTAAAGTGTAGTGAAAACGCAACGATGGAGATACTCAGCTGGTTAAACAGCGTAAGGTGAACTAAAAACAGAACAATGGAGAAACTAAGCTGGTTAAATAGTGTAAGGTGAAGTTAAAACTCAATGATGAAGAAACTCAACTTGATGAACAGTGTAAGGTGAAATTAAACCACCACGATGGAGAAATTAGGCTGGTTAAACACTGTAAAGTGAAGTTAAAACGCTACAATGGAGATACTGTTGGTTAAACAGTGTAAGGTGAAGTTAAAACACCACGATGGCGACACTCAGCTGGGTAAACAGTGTAAGGTGAAGTTAAAGCACATCATTGGAGAAACTCAGCTGGTTAAACAGTGTAAAGTGAAGTTAAAACTCAATGATGGAGAAACTCAGCTGGTTAAACAGTGTAAAGTGAAGTTAAAACTCAATGATGGAGAAACTCAGCTGGTTAAACAGTGTAAGGTGAAGTTAAAACACAAGAATGCTGAAACTACTGTTTAAAGAGTGTAAGGTCAAGTTAAAACACGACGAAGGAGAAACTCAGCTGGATAAACAGTGTAAGGAGAAGTTAAAACAATGATAGAGAAACTCAGCTGGTGAAACAGTGTAAGGTGAATTTAAAACACCACGATGGAGAAACTCAGCTGCTTGAACGGTGTAAAGTGAAGTTAAAACGCAACGATGGTGAAACTGATCTGGTTAAAGAGTGTAAGGTGAAGTTAAAACACAATGATGGAGGAACTCATCTGGTTCAACAGTGTAAAGTGAAGTGAAAACGCAACGATGGAGAAACTCAGCTGGTTAAACAGCGTAAGGTGAACTAAAAACAGAACGATGGAGAAACTAACCTGGTTAAACAGTGTAAAGTGAAGTTAAAACACCACGATGGAGAAACTCAGTTGTTTAAACAGTGTAAGGTGAAGTTGAAACATGACGAAGGAGAAACTCAGCTGTTTAAACAGTGTAAGGAGAAGTTAAAACACAACTATGGAGAAATTCAGCTGGTTAAACAGTGTAAGGAGTAGTTAAAACACCACAATGGAGTAACTCAGCTGGTTAAACAGTGTAAAGTGAAGTTAAAGCACAATGTTGGCGAAACTCAGCTGGTTACACAGTGTAAGGTGAAGTTAAAACACAACGATGGAGAAACTCAGCTGGTTAAACAGTGTAAGGTGAAGTTAAACCACTACGATGGAGAAACTTAGCAGGTTAAACAGTGTAAAGTGAAGTTACAACACAACGATGGAGAAACTCAGCTGGTTAAACAGTGTAAGATTAAGTTAAAACACAACGATGGAGAAACTCATCTGGATAAACAGTGTAAAATGAACTTAAAACGCAACAATGGAGAAACTCAGCTTGTTAAACAGTATAAGGCGAAGTTAAAACACAACGATGTAGGAACTCATCTGGTTAAACAGTGTAAAATGAACTTAAAACGCAACGATGGAGAAACTCAGCTTGTTAAACAGTATAAGGCGAAGTTAAAACACAAAGATGTAGGAACTCATCTGGTTAAACAGTGTAAAATGAACTTAAAACACAACGATGGAGAAGCTGATCTGGTTAAACAGTGTAAAATGAACTAAAACGCAACAATGGAGAAACTCAGCTTGTTAAACAGTATAAGGCGAAGTTAAAACACAACGATGGAAAAACTCATCTGGTTAAACAGTGTAAAATGAACTTAAAACACAACGATGGAGAAACTCAGCTTGTTAAACAGTATAAGGCGAAGTTAAAACACAACGATGGAAAAAATCATCTGGTTAAACAGTGTAAGGTGAAGTTAAAACACAACTATGGAGAAACTCAGCTGGTTAAACAGTATAAGGAGTAGTTAAAACACCACAATGGAGTAACTCAGCTGGTTGAACAGTGTAAAGTGAAGTTAAAGCACAATGTTGGCGAAACTCAGCTGGTTACTCAGTGTAAGGTGAAGTTAAAACGCAACGATGGACAAACTCAGCTGGATAAACAGTGTAAAGTGAAGTTAAAGCACAACGTTGGAGAAACTCAGCTGCTTAAACAGTGTAAAGTGAAGTTAAAACTCAATGATGGAGAAACTCAGCTGGTTAAACAGTGTAAAATGAACTTAAAACGCAACGATGGAGAAACTCAGCTGGTTAAACAGTATAAGGCAAAGTTAAAACACAACGATGGAAAAACTCATCTGGTTAAACAGTGTAAGGTGAAGTTAAAACACAACGATGGAGAAACTCTGCGGGTTAAACTGTGTAAGGTGAAGTTAAAACACAATGATGGAGGAACACATTTGGTTCAACAGTGTAAAGTGTAGTGAAAACGCAACGATGGAGATACTCAGCTGGTTAAACAGCGTAAGGTGAACTAAAAACAGAACAATGGAGAAACTAAGCTGGTTAAATAGTGTAAGGTGAAGTTAAAACTCAATGATGAAGAAACTCAACTTGATGAACAGTGTAAGGTGAAATTAAACCACCACGATGGAGAAATTAGGCTGGTTAAACACTGTAAAGTGAAGTTAAAACGCTACAATGGAGATACTGCTGGTTAAACAGTGTAAGGTGAAGTTAAAACACCACGATGGCGACACTCAGCTGGGTAAACAGTGTAAGGTGAAGTTAAAGCACATCATTGGAGAAACTCAGCTGGTTAAACAGTGTAAAGTGAAGTTAAAACTCAATGATGGAGAAACTCAGCTGGTTAAACAGTGTAAAGTGAAGTTAAAACTCAATGATGGAGAAACTCAGCTGGTTAAACAGTGTAAGGTGAAGTTAAAACACAAGAATGCTGAAACTACTGTTTAAAGAGTGTAAGGTCAAGTTAAAACACGACGAAGGAGAAACTCAGCTGGATAAACAGTGTAAGGAGAAGTTAAAACAATGATAGAGAAACTCAGCTGGTGAAACAGTGTAAGGTGAATTTAAAACACCACGATGGAGAAACTCAGCTGCTTGAACGGTGTAAAGTGAAGTTAAAACGCAACGATGGTGAAACTGATCTGGTTAAAGAGTGTAAGGTGAAGTTAAAACACAATGATGGAGGAACTCATCTGGTTCAACAGTGTAAAGTGAAGTGAAAACGCAACGATGGAGAAACTCAGCTGGTTAAACAGCGTAAGGTGAACTAAAAACAGAACGATGGAGAAACTAACCTGGTTAAACAGTGTAAAGTGAAGTTAAAACACCACGATGGAGAAACTCAGTTGTTTAAACAGTGTAAGGTGAAGTTGAAACATGACGAAGGAGAAACTCAGCTGTTTAAACAGTGTAAGGAGAAGTTAAAACACAACTATGGAGAAATTCAGCTGGTTAAACAGTGTAAGGAGTAGTTAAAACACCACAATGGAGTAACTCAGCTGGTTAAACAGTGTAAAGTGAAGTTAAAGCACAATGTTGGCGAAACTCAGCTGGTTACACAGTGTAAGGTGAAGTTAAAACACAACGATGGAGAAACTCAGCTGGTTAAACAGTGTAAGGTGAAGTAAAAACGCAACGATGGAGAATCTCAGCTGGTTAAACGGTGTAAAGTGAAGTTAAAACGCAACGATGGTGAAACTGATCTGGTTAAAGAGTGTAAGGTGAAGTTAAAACACAATGATGGAGGAACTCATCTGGTTCAACAGTGTAAAGTGAAGTGAAAACGCAACGATGGAGAAACTCAGCTGGTTAAACAGCGTAAGGTGAACTAAAAACAGAACGATGGAGAAACTAACCTGGTTAAACAGTGAAAAGTGAAGTTAAAACACCACGATGGAGAAACTCAGTTGTTTAAACAGTGTAAGGTGAAGTTGAAACATGACGAAGGAGAAACTCAGCTGTTTAAACAGTGTAAGGAGAAGTTAAAACACAACTATGGAGAAATTCAGCTGGTTAAACAGTGTAAGGAGTAGTTAAAACACCACAATGGAGTAACTCAGCTGGTTAAACAGTGTAAAGTGAAGTTAAAGCACAATGTTGGCGAAACTCAGCTGGTTACACAGTGTAAGGTGAAGTTAAAACACAACGATGGAGAAACACAGCTGGTTAAACAGTGTAAGGTGAAGTAAAAACGCAACGATGGAGAATCTCAGCTGGTTAAACAGTGTAAAGTGAAGTTAAAACACCACGATGGAGAAACTCAGCTGGTTAAACTGTGTAAGGTGTAGTTAAAGCACAACAATGGAGAAACTCAGCTGGGTAAACATTGCAAGGGATTTAAAACACAACGATGGATAAACTCAGCTGCTTAAACAGTGTAAGGTGAAGTTAAACCACTACGATGGAGAAACTCAGCAGGTTAAACAGTGTAAAGAGAAGTTACAACACAACGATGGAGAAACTCAGCTGGTTAAACAGTGTAAGATGAAGTTAAAACACAACGATGGAGAAACTCATCTGGTTAAACAGTGTAAAATGAACTTAAAAGGCAACGATGGAGAAACTCATCTGGTTAAACGGTGTAAAATGAACTTAAAACGCAACGATGGAGAAACTCAGCTTGTTAAACAGTATAAGGCGAAGTTAAAACACAACGATGGAGGAACTCATCTGGTTAAACATTGTAAAATGAACTTAAAACACAACGATGGAGAAGATGATCTGGTTAAACAGTGTAAAATGAACTAAAAACGCAACAATGGAGAAACTCAGCTTGTTAAACAGTATAAGGCGAAGTTAAAACACAACGATGGAAAAACTCATCTGGTTAAACAGTGTAAAATGAACTTAAAACACAACGATGGAGAAACTCAGCTTGTTAAACAGTATAAGGCGAAGTTAAAACACAACGATGGAAAAAATCATCTGGTTAAACAGTGTAAAGTCAAGTTAAAACACAACGATGGAGAAACTCTGCTGGTTAAACTGTGCAAGGTGAAGTTAAAACACAACGATGGAGAAACTCTGCTGGTTGTACAGTGTAAAATGAAGTTAAAATGCAACGATGGAGAAACTCAGCTGGTGAAACAGTGTAAGGTGATGTTAAAACTCAATGATGAAGAAACTCAACTTGATGAACAGTGTAAGGTGAAGTTAAACCACCACGATGGAGAAACTAGGCTGGTTAAACACTATAAAGTGAAGTTAAAACGCTACAATGGAGATACTGCTGGTTAAACAGTGTAAGGCGAAGTTAAAACACCACGATGGGGACACTCAGCTGGTTAAACAGTGTAAGGAGAAGGTAAAAAACAACTATGGAGAAACTCAGCTGGTTAAACAGTGTAAGGAGAAGTTAAAACAATGATGGAGAAACTCAGCTGGTGAAACAGTGTAAGGTGAATTTAAAACACCACGATGGAGAAACTCAGCTGGTTGAACGGTGTAAAGTGAAGTTAAAACGCAACGATGGTGTAACTCATCTGGTTAAAGAGTGTAAGGTGAAGTTAAAACACAATGATGGAGGAACACATTTGGTTCAACAGTGTAAAGTGTAGTGAAAACGCAACGATGGAGAAACTCAGCTGGTTAAACAGCGTAAGGTGAACTAAAAACAGAATGATGGAGAAACTAAGCTGGTTAAACAGTGTAAGGTGAAGTTAAAACACAATGATGAAGAAACTCAACTTGATGAACAGTGTCAGGTGAAATTAAACCACCACGATGGAGAAATTAGGCTGGTTAAACACTGTAAAGTGAAGTTAAAACACTACAATGGAGATACTGCTGGTTAAACAGTGTAAGGTGAAGTTAAAGCACAACGTTGGAGAAACTCAGCTGCTTAAACAGTGTAAGTGAAGTTAAAACTCAATGATGGAGAAACTCAGCTGGTTAAACAGTGTAAGGTGAAGTTAAAACACAAGAATGTAGAAACTACTGGTTAAAGAGTGTAAGGGCAAGTTAAAACACGACGAAGGAGAAACTCAGCTGGATAAACAGTGTAAGGAGAAGTTAAAACAATGATACGGAAACTCAGCTGGTGAAGCAGTGTAAGGTGAATTTAAAACACCACGTTGGAGAAACTCAGCTGTTTAAACAGTGTAAAATGAACTTAAAACGCAACGATGGAGAAACTCATCTGGTTAAACAGTGTAAAATGAACTTAAAACGCAACGATGGAGAAACTCATCTGGTTAAATAGTGTAAAATGAACTTAAAACGCAACGATGGAGAAACTCAGCTTGTTGAACAGTATAAGGCGAAGTTAAAACACAACGATGGAGGAACTCATCTGGTTAAACATTGTAAAATGAACTTAAAACGCAACGATGGAGAAACTCAGCTGGTTAAACAGTATAAGGCAAAGTTAAAACACAACGATGGAAAAACTCATCTGGTTAAACAGTGTAAGGTGAAGTTAAAACACAACGATGGAGAAACTCTGCGGGTTAAACTGTGTAAGGTGAAGTTAAAACACAACGATGGAGAAACTCTGATGGTTAAACTGTGTAAGGTAAAATTAAAACACAACGATGGAGAAACTCTGCAGGTTGTACAGTGTAAAGTGAAGTTAAAATGCAACGATGGAGAAACTCAGCTGGTGAAACAGTGTAAGGTGATGTTAAAACACAACGATGGAGAAACTCAGCTGGTTAAACAGTGTAATGTGAAGTAAAAATGCAATGATGGAGAATCTCAGCTGGTTAAACAGTGTAAAGTGAAGTTAAAACACCACGATGGAGAAACTCAGCTGGTTAAACTGTGTAAGGTGTAGTTGAAGCACAACAATGGAGAAACTCAGCTGGGTAAACATTGCAAGGGATTTAAAACACAACGATGGATAAACTCAGCTGGTTAAACAGTGTAAGGTGAAGTTAAACCACTACGATGGAGAAACTTAGCAGGTTAAACAGTGTAAAGTGAAGTTACAACACAACGATGGAGAAACTCAGCTTGTTAAACAGTATAAGGCGAAGTTAAAACACAACGATGGAAAAAATCATCTGGTTAAACAGTGTAAGGTGAAGTTAAAACACAACTATGGAGAAACTCAGCTGGTTAAACAGTATAAGGAGTAGTTAAAACACCACAATGGAGTAACTCAGCTGGTTGAACAGTGTAAAGTGAAGTTAAAGCACAATGTTGGCGAAACTCAGCTGGTTACTCAGTGTAAGGTGAAGTTAAAACGCAACGATGGACAAACTCAGCTGGATAAACAGTGTAAAGTGAAGTTAAAGCACAACGTTGGAGAAACTCAGCTGCTTAAACAGTGTAAAGTGAAGTTAAAACTCAATGATGGAGAAACTCAGCTGGTTAAACAGTGTAAAATGAACTTAAAACGCAACGATGGAGAAACTCAGCTGGTTAAACAGTATAAGGCAAAGTTAAAACACAACGATGGAAAAACTCATCTGGTTAAACAGTGTAAGGTGAAGTTAAAACACAACGATGGAGAAACTCTGCGGGTTAAACTGTGTAAGGTGAAGTTAAAACACAATGATGGAGGAACACATTTGGTTCAACAGTGTAAAGTGTAGTGAAAACGCAACGATGGAGATACTCAGCTGGTTAAACAGCGTAAGGTGAACTAAAAACAGAACAATGGAGAAACTAAGCTGGTTAAATAGTGTAAGGTGAAGTTAAAACTCAATGATGAAGAAACTCAACTTGATGAACAGTGTAAGGTGAAATTAAACCACCACGATGGAGAAATTAGGCTGGTTAAACACTGTAAAGTGAAGTTAAAACGCTACAATGGAGATACTGCTGGTTAAACAGTGTAAGGTGAAGTTAAAACACCACGATGGCGACACTCAGCTGGGTAAACAGTGTAAGGTGAAGTTAAAGCACATCATTGGAGAAACTCAGCTGGTTAAACAGTGTAAAGTGAAGTTAAAACTCAATGATGGAGAAACTCAGCTGGTTAAACAGTGTAAAGTGAAGTTAAAACTCAATGATGGAGAAACTCAGCTGGTTAAACAGTGTAAGGTGAAGTTAAAACACAAGAATGCTGAAACTACTGTTTAAAGAGTGTAAGGTCAAGTTAAAACACGACGAAGGAGAAACTCAGCTGGATAAACAGTGTAAGGAGAAGTTAAAACAATGATAGAGAAACTCAGCTGGTGAAACAGTGTAAGGTGAATTTAAAACACCACGATGGAGAAACTCAGCTGCTTGAACGGTGTAAAGTGAAGTTAAAACGCAACGATGGTGAAACTGATCTGGTTAAAGAGTGTAAGGTGAAGTTAAAACACAATGATGGAGGAACTCATCTGGTTCAACAGTGTAAAGTGAAGTGAAAACGCAACGATGGAGAAACTCAGCTGGTTAAACAGCGTAAGGTGAACTAAAAACAGAACGATGGAGAAACTAACCTGGTTAAACAGTGTAAAGTGAAGTTAAAACACCACGATGGAGAAACTCAGTTGTTTAAACAGTGTAAGGTGAAGTTGAAACATGACGAAGGAGAAACTCAGCTGTTTAAACAGTGTAAGGAGAAGTTAAAACACAACTATGGAGAAATTCAGCTGGTTAAACAGTGTAAGGAGTAGTTAAAACACCACAATGGAGTAACTCAGCTGGTTAAACAGTGTAAAGTGAAGTTAAAGCACAATGTTGGCGAAACTCAGCTGGTTACACAGTGTAAGGTGAAGTTAAAACACAACGATGGAGAAACTCAGCTGGTTAAACAGTGTAAGGTGAAGTAAAAACGCAACGATGGAGAATCTCAGCTGGTTAAACGGTGTAAAGTGAAGTTAAAACGCAACGATGGTGAAACTGATCTGGTTAAAGAGTGTAAGGTGAAGTTAAAACACAATGATGGAGGAACTCATCTGGTTCAACAGTGTAAAGTGAAGTGAAAACGCAACGATGGAGAAACTCAGCTGGTTAAACAGCGTAAGGTGAACTAAAAACAGAACGATGGAGAAACTAACCTGGTTAAACAGTGAAAAGTGAAGTTAAAACACCACGATGGAGAAACTCAGTTGTTTAAACAGTGTAAGGTGAAGTTGAAACATGACGAAGGAGAAACTCAGCTGTTTAAACAGTGTAAGGAGAAGTTAAAACACAACTATGGAGAAATTCAGCTGGTTAAACAGTGTAAGGAGTAGTTAAAACACCACAATGGAGTAACTCAGCTGGTTAAACAGTGTAAAGTGAAGTTAAAGCACAATGTTGGCGAAACTCAGCTGGTTACACAGTGTAAGGTGAAGTTAAAACACAACGATGGAGAAACACAGCTGGTTAAACAGTGTAAGGTGAAGTAAAAACGCAACGATGGAGAATCTCAGCTGGTTAAACAGTGTAAAGTGAAGTTAAAACACCACGATGGAGAAACTCAGCTGGTTAAACTGTGTAAGGTGTAGTTAAAGCACAACAATGGAGAAACTCAGCTGGGTAAACATTGCAAGGGATTTAAAACACAACGATGGATAAACTCAGCTGCTTAAACAGTGTAAGGTGAAGTTAAACCACTACGATGGAGAAACTCAGCAGGTTAAACAGTGTAAAGAGAAGTTACAACACAACGATGGAGAAACTCATCTGGTTAAACAGTGTAAAATGAACTTAAAAGGCAACGATGGAGAAACTCATCTGGTTAAACGGTGCAAAATGAACTTAAAACGCAACGATGGAGAAACTCAGCTTGTTAAACAGTATAAGGCGAAGTTAAAACACAACGATGGAGGAACTCATCTGGTTAAACATTGTAAAATGAACTTAAAACACAACGATGGAGAAGATGATCTGGTTAAACAGTGTAAAATGAACTAAAAACGCAACAATGGAGAAACTCAGCTTGTTAAACAGTATAAGGCGAAGTTAAAACACAACGATGGAAAAACTCATCTGGTTAAACAGTGTAAAATGAACTTAAAACACAACGATGGAGAAACTCAGCTTGTTAAACAGTATAAGACGAAGTTAAAACACAACGATGGAAAAAATCATCTGGTTAAACAGTGTAAAGTCAAGTTAAAACACAACGATGGAGAAACTCTGCTGGTTAAACTGTGCAAGGTGAAGTTAAAACACAACGATGGAGAAACTCTGCTGGTTGTACAGTGTAAAATGAAGTTAAAATGCAACGATGGAGAAACTCAGCTGGTGAAACAGTGTAAGGTGATGTTAAAACTCAATGATGAAGAAACTCAACTTGATGAACAGTGTAAGGTGAAGTTAAACCACCACGATGGAGAAACTAGGCTGGTTAAACACTATAAAGTGAAGTTAAAACGCTACAATGGAGATACTGCTGGTTAAACAGTGTAAGGCGAAGTTAAAACACCACGATGGGGACACTCAGCTGGTTAAACAGTGTAAGGAGAAGGTAAAAAACAACTATGGAGAAACTCAGCTGGTTAAACAGTGTAAGGAGAAGTTAAAACAATGATGGAGAAACTCAGCTGGTGAAACAGTGTAAGGTGAATTTAAAACACCACGATGGAGAAACTCAGCTGGTTGAACGGTGTAAAGTGAAGTTAAAACGCAACGATGGTGTAACTCATCTGGTTAAAGAGTGTAAGGTGAAGTTAAAACACAATGATGGAGGAACACATTTGGTTCAACAGTGTAAAGTGTAGTGAAAACGCAACGATGGAGAAACTCAGCTGGTTAAACAGCGTAAGGTGAACTAAAAACAGAATGATGGAGAAACTAAGCTGGTTAAACAGTGTAAGGTGAAGTTAAAACACAATGATGAAGAAACTCAACTTGATGAACAGTGTCAGGTGAAATTAAACCACCACGATGGAGAAATTAGGCTGGTTAAACACTGTAAAGTGAAGTTAAAACACTACAATGGAGATACTGCTGGTTAAACAGTGTAAGGTGAAGTTAAAGCACAACGTTGGAGAAACTCAGCTGCTTAAACAGTGTAAGTGAAGTTAAAACTCAATGATGGAGAAACTCAGCTGGTTAAACAGTGTAAGGTGAAGTTAAAACACAAGAATGTAGAAACTACTGGTTAAAGAGTGTAAGGGCAAGTTAAAACACGACGAAGGAGAAACTCAGCTGGATAAACAGTGTAAGGAGAAGTTAAAACAATGATACGGAAACTCAGCTGGTGAAGCAGTGTAAGGTGAATTTAAAACACCACGTTGGAGAAACTCAGCTGTTTAAACAGTGTAAAATGAACTTAAAACGCAACGATGGAGAAACTCATCTGGTTAAACAGTGTAAAATGAACTTAAAACGCAACGATGGAGAAACTCATCTGGTTAAATAGTGTAAAATGAACTTAAAACGCAACGATGGAGAAACTCAGCTTGTTGAACAGTATAAGGCGAAGTTAAAACACAACGATGGAGGAACTCATCTGGTTAAACATTGTAAAATGAACTTAAAACGCAACGATGGAGAAACTCAGCTGGTTAAACAGTATAAGGCAAAGTTAAAACACAACGATGGAAAAACTCATCTGGTTAAACAGTGTAAGGTGAAGTTAAAACACAACGATGGAGAAACTCTGCGGGTTAAACTGTGTAAGGTGAAGTTAAAACACAACGATGGAGAAACTCTGATGGTTAAACTGTGTAAGGTAAAATTAAAACACAACGATGGAGAAACTCTGCTGGTTGTACAGTGTAAAGTGAAGTTAAAATGCAACGATGGAGAAACTCAGCTGGTGAAACAGTGTAAGGTGATGTTAAAACACAACGATGGAGAAACTCAGCTGGTTAAACAGTGTAATGTGAAGTAAAAATGCAATGATGGAGAATCTCAGCTGGTTAAACAGTGTAAAGTGAAGTTAAAACACCACGATGGAGAAACTCAGCTGGTTAAACTGTGTAAGGTGTAGTTGAAGCACAACAATGGAGAAACTCAGCTGGGTAAACATTGCAAGGGATTTAAAACACAACGATGGATAAACTCAGCTGGTTAAACAGTGTAAGGTGAAGTTAAACCACTACGATGGAGAAACTTAGCAGGTTAAACAGTGTAAAGTGAAGTTACAACACAACGATGGAGAAACTCAGCTGGTTAAACAGTGTAAGATGAAGTTAAAACACAACGATGGAGAAACTCATCTGGATAAACAGTGTAAAATAAACTTAAAACGCAACGATGGAGAAACTCATCTGGTTAAACAGTGTAAAATGAACTTAAAACGCAACGATGGAGAAACTCAGCTTGTTAAACAGTATAAGGCGAAGTTAAAACACAACGATGTAGGAACTCATCTGGTTAAACAGTGTAAAATGAACTTAAAACACAACGATGGAGAAGCTGATCTGGTTAAACAGTGTAAAATGAACTAAAAACGCAACAATGGAGAAACTCAGCTTGTTAAACAGTATAAGGCGAAGTTAAAACACAACGATGGAAAAACTCATCTGGTTAAACAGTGTAAAATGAACTTAAAACACAACGATGGAGAAACTCAGCTTGTTAAACAGTATAAGGCGAAGTTAAAACACAACGATGGAAAAAATCATCTGGTTAAACAGTGTAAGGTGAAGTTAAAACACAACTATGGAGAAACTCAGCTGGTTAAACAGTATAAGGAGTAGTTAAAACACCACAATGGAGTAACTCAGCTGGTTGAACAGTGTAAAGTGAAGTTAAAGCACAATGTTGGCGAAACTCAGCTGGTTACTCAGTGTAAGGTGAAGTTAAAACGCAACGATGGAGAAACTCAGCTGGATAAACAGTGTAAAGTGAAGTTAAAGCACAACGTTGGAGAAACTCAGCTGCTTAAACAGTGTAAAGTGAAGTTAAAACTCAATGATGGAGAAACTCAGCTGGTTAAACAGTGTAAAATGAACTTAAAACGCAACGATGGAGAAACTCAGCTGGTTAAACAGTATAAGGCAAAGTTAAAACACAACGATGGAAAAACTCATCTGGTTAAACAGTGTAAGGTGAAGTTAAAACACAACGATGGAGAAACTCTGCGGGTTAAACTGTGTAAGGTGAAGTTAAAACACAACGATGGAGAACTCTGCTGGTTAAACTGTGTAAGGTAAAATTAAAACACAACGATGGAGAAACTCTGCTGGTTGTACAGTGTAAAGTGAAGTTAAAATGCAACGATGGAGAAACTCAGCTGGTGAAACTGTGTAAGGTGATGTTAAAACACAACGATGGAGAAACTCAGCTGGTTAAACAGTGTAATGTGAAGTAAAAATGCAATGATGGAGAATCTCAGCTGGTTAAACAGTGTAAAGTGAAGTTAAAACACCACGATGGAGAAACTCAGCTGGTTAAACTGTGTAAGGTGTAGTTGAAGCACAACTATGGAGAAACTCAGCTGGGTAAACATTGCAAGGGATTTAAAACACAACGATGGATAAACTCAGCTGGTTAAACAGTGTAAGGTGAAGTTAAACCACTACGATGGAGAAACTCAGCAGGTTAAACAGTGTAAAGTGAAGTTACAACACAACGATGGAGAAACTCAGCTGGTTAAACAGTGTAAGATGAAGTTAAAACACAACGATGGAGAAACTCATCTGGGTAAACAGTGTAAAATAAACTTAAAACGCAACGATGGAGAAACTCATCTGGTTAAACAGTGTAAAATGAACTTAAAACGCAACGATGGAGAAACTCAGCTTGTTAAACAGTATAAGGCGAAGTTAAAACACAACGATGTAGGAACTCATCTGGTTAAACAGTGTAAAATGAACTTAAAACACAACGATGGAGAAGCTGATCTGGTTAAACAGTGTAAAATGAACTAAAAACGCAACAATGGAGAAACTCAGCTTGTTAAACAGTATAAGGCGAAGTTAAAACACAACGATGGAAAAACTCATCTGGTTAAACAGTGTAAAATGAACTTAAAACACAACGATGGAGAAACTCAGCTTGTTAAACAGTATAAGGCGAAGTTAAAACACAACGATGGAAAAAATCATCTGGTTAAACAGTGTAAGGTGAAGTTAAAACACAACGATGGAGAATCTCTGCTTGTTAAACTGTGTAAAGTGAAGTTAAAACTCAATGATGGAGAAACTCAGCTGGTGAAACAGTGTAAAGTGAAGTTAAAACTCAATGATGGAGGAACTCAGCTGGTTAAACAGTGTAAGGTGAAGTTAAAACCCCACGATGGAGAGACTCAACTGCTTAAAGAGTGTAAGGTGAAGTTAAATCACAACGATGGAGAAACTGAGCTGGTTAAACAGTGTAATGTGAAGTTAAAATGCAACAATGGAGAAACTCAGCTGGTGAAACATTGTAAGGTGAAGTTAAAACACAATGATGAAGAAACTCAACTTGATGAACAGTGTAAGGTGAAGTTAAACCACCACGATGGAGAAACTCAGCTGGTTAAACACTGTAAAGTGAAGTTAAAACGCTTCAATGGAGATACTGCTGGTTAAACAGTGTAAGGTGAAGTTAAAACAATGATAGTGAAACTCAGCTGGTGAAACAGTGTAAGGTGAATTTAAAACACCACGATGGAGAAACTCAGCTGGTTGAACGGTGTAAAGTGAAGTTAAAACGCAACCATGGAGAAACTGATCTGGTTAAAGAGTGTAAGGTGAAGTTAAAACACAATGATGGAGGAACTCATCTGGTTCAACAGTGTAAGGTGAAGTTAAAACACGACGAAGGAGAAACTCAGCTGTTTAAACAGTGTAAGGAGAAGTTAAAACACCACGATGGAGACACTCAGCTGGTTAAACAGTGTAAGGAGTAGTTAAAACACCACAATGGAGTAACTCATCTGGTTAAACAGTGTAAAGTGAAGTTAAAGCACAATGTTGGCGAAACTCAGCTGGTTACACAGTGTAAGGTGAAGTTAAAACGCAACGATGGAGAAACTCAGCTGGTGAAACAGTGTAAGGTGAATTTAAAACACCACGATGGAGAAACTCAGCTGGTTGAACAGTGTAAAGTGAAGTTAAAACGCAACGATGGAGAAACTCATCTGGTTAAAAAGTGTATGGTGAAGTTAAAACACAATGATGGAGGAACTCATGTGGTTCAACAGTGTAAAGTGTAGTGAAAACGCAACGATGGAGAAACTCAGCTTGTTAAACAGTGGAAGGAGAAGTTAAAATATAATGCTGTCGGTCAAATAGTGTAGTTTATGTAGTTAATGTACATAATGAACATTTTTGACTTGAGTCCTTCATTAAGGTTTGGACAAGGTGTTTGGAGAATGTATCTGCGTAGACGGAATTATCAAATGCTTTCCAAGAATATAGCATGCATAACATTTTCCCTTGATAACACAGTTTCTTAAGATAAAATACAAAAACAAGGCCACAGGGCCTTTTCATGTCAGTTGCTCAAATTCATACATATTTACCTCTTTTGGACTCTGTAGGACCTGCTGAGATCCTCCAGCATTTCTGTGTTTTTACTCAAATGGTTTGTCCAACTCTCCTATTTTGGTTTTGTGCATGCCCTTTGATGCTTACCATTCCTGTTTTCTAGGTGATAAATAATGAAGAGGTTTGTGAAAGAGGAAGTAAATGATTTTAAAATAGTGAGTGAAGTGATAAATCATTCTGTCACACTGAACAATTGAACATTGCCAAATGGCTTTTTCCTGTTAATATGTAATAATTCTTAGCTTTTGAATGAAGATTGTTTATGCAGTGTTGAATCTTGTTCCTTTTATTTAGCATCAAGTCAAATTTATGTCATCAGACAACCCGATGAAACAGTGTTCTCTAGTCCTTGGTGCAAGACATGCAGACACACAACCAGACATAACACATATAGTTATGCAGAACAAATATTCATATGTACAATAAATAAATATTGTTTCATGAATTTGAAAATCTTGGAGGGTTAGTATGAGCAGTTCCTTTGGTCGTTCAACATTCTCACTGCCCGTGGGAAGAAGTTGTTTCTCAGGCAGTTGGTGCTGGCTCTAATACTCCTGTATCTTTTTCCACCGAAGCAGCTGAATGATGCTATGTGCAGGGTGGAAGTGGCCCTCAATGAGTTTGTACTCCCTCTTCAGACAATGATCCCAGTAGATCACGTTGATGTGGGGGTGGGGGGGAGACTCCATTGATCCTCTCTGCCACTCTTATGGTCCTGTGGATTGACCTAATATAATTCTCTGCTGTAATCATACCATGCTGTAATGTAGCTGGCTTGGATGCTTTCTATAGAGCTCCTGTAATAGGTTGATACAAAGGTGGCCAATAGCCTTGCCCGCATCACTCTTCTCAGAAAGTGCAGTTGCTGTTGTACCTTCCTGACAAGTGCACTAGTCAAATGAACTCCAAGGAACTTGGGGGTCTCCACTCCCTCCACTACAGAATGGTTGATGTGCAGTAGAGAGTGGTAATTCCTGGTTCTTCTGAAGTCCACAATCCTCTCCTTCATCTTGACCACATTGAGACTCAGGTTGTTACACTCGTACCACATCACAAAATTTTTCACTTCTTCTCTGTAGTGCGACTCATTGTTGCAAACTTGATGACACTGTTGGAACTGGATCTGGCGATGCAGTCGTGGGTCAGTAATGTGAACAGGAGTGGGCTGAGCACACAGCCCTTAGGTGCGCCAGTGCTCAGCGTGACTCTGCTTGACTTCTGCTACTGATCCAGACATAATTCTGATGTGGGGATTCCAGTCTGGGCTGAACGGCATGGCTGGTCCTGTTAATTGAATCAGCTTTTACCCAACATTTTACCATGAATTCCACTCACTGAAACTCACTCCTCATAAGTTTTCCCTCGAGTTGCAATTGTTTCTTTTGCTAATCACTTTAAATCTATGCCCTCTTCTTGATTTTGAGAAAAAATTGCCTCATTAACTATGTTTATTAGTGATATCAATTCATCTGCTTCACGATAAGGAGGACATGGGTATTCCTGTTTTTCTACACAACTGAAGATTCTTCAATCCAGACCATTCAAACACATCTTTTCCTGCACTTCTGGTGCCGTCACATCTTTCTAGTTTGATATCTAGAATTTTCCCAGCATCTATTCGTGCACAAAGCACTCATGTAAACCATAGGAAAGTATGAAACTTTTGAGTGACAAGCCAGGGAAATCTCCTGCCAAAATCTATTATTAAGGACCCTTGAACAGGACCCTTAAAAACTTGGTGGTCCAGCTAGTAGACTTGCAGCTTCACTGTGCAAGAGATTCAGATTCATTCTTAACTTTAGGTGCTGACTGTCTTGCACATTCTCTGTGATCATATTTGTTTCTTCCCATATTTTAAAGATGTGTGGGCCAGTAGGTTGATTGATGACTTTAAATTTTCTCAAGTATGTTCAAGTTTATTATTGTCATCTAATTGTAAAGTACAACTGGTCAAAACTGTGTTCTTTGGTCCTTGTTGTAAAAACATGCAAACATATATAGACGTAGAACATATATTTACAAGCGATTTATATGCATTAGATTTAAGACTCTATTGTTATAGTAATAAAACAGTATCATATTACATGAAATTCCTTTGCCTGCTGCAAGCCAGACAGATTTGCATATGACATATATAAAAATAAATAAATAAAGTCTCAAGGGTTTTGTATTAGCTTTTCATCAGTCATTCAGCATTCTCACTGCCCAAGGGAAGAAACTGTTCCTCAGCTTGGTGGTTCTTACTCTAATAATCCTATCTCTCTTCCCCAATGGGAGCAGCTGAATGGTGCTATGTGCAGGTTGGAAGAGGTCCTTGACGATTTTGCATGCCCTCTCAGACAACGATCCTGCTAGATCACGTCGATGGGGAGTGAGGGAGATCCCAGTGATGCTCTCTGCTGCTCTTAAGGTCCTGTGAATTGACCTCAGATCCCATGCTCTAAAGCAACTGCATCTATGTAACTGATAGAACATGTGGAGAATTGATGAGAATGTGAGGAGAATAAAAACAGTGGAGTTAACATAGAAATAGTGTATGTGGTTGGTTGGTGGTTAGCATGGACTTGATGGGCTGAAGATCCTATTTCCATGCTATATCTCTCTTTGCTAATAATAGAATTGGGACAGTAAAAGTCCTAAAATCTGGACTGCACAAGGATTGGGTTGGTCTGGATTTTTGGATTTTCCAAATTCTCGGGTAGTACTTATAAAATTCAAATTTAAGGAGGAATAAAGAAGAGATGAACAGGTAAATTTTGATAGTTCATTCATTAGCCAACACAGCAAGCTTCATTTATCAAAAGGAGCAGTTTTCGCGAAAAAGACAACACTTGACCAAAATATAAACAAACAAGCGTGTGCGTGCACACACACACACATTTCTGGCATCTGTCGTGTCAACATGGATTGATGAGAGGAATGTTATGCTTTCAGTCATTTCTGAGGTTGTCCAGTCTGCTCTCAATGTCAGCAAATGGCCCTTGAAATCAATAAAAAAATATGTTGGCACATTGTGCTCCTTCTTCAAATCAGGCAGACTGGCAATATTCATTCTGTGGAGAATTTGAATTCCAATTTATGTTGGAGTGATAGCAGCAGGAAGTCATATCCCTCAAGTGAATTGAGCAAGGAACTGCCTGGTCCAATTTTGCTGCTGGCATGATTTCACTTTGGGTAAAATTGAAATTGGTTTGTATGTGACTTAAAGGAAAATGCCAGAATGCCCCCCCCCCCCCACCTATTCCAAGGCGTCTGTTTTAATAAAGCTACTCTAGAGTGAAACACAAAAGTCTATAGTTTGTGAATGTAGTAAGAACACACAGGAATGCTGGAGGAACTCAGCCGGTTATGCAACATCCATAGGAGGTTAAAAAAAATACATCATCGACGTTTTGAGCCTGAGCCCTTCTTCAAGGTGTAAGCAAAGAACAGGAAGGTGTTAGAATAAAGATTGACAAATAAGAGGGGGTGGAGTTTAGATCAACATAAGGTGACACTTGGATATGATAAGAGGAGAGGTAAGAATGGATTTTGGTTCTGTGAAAGGAGACAGAGAAAAAGGTAGAGAGGGGGACAGACCAAGTCAGAGGAAAGTTAACAAAGGATGATGAAGTGGGGGGGGTTTCACAGAAACTGGAGAAGTTGATGTTAATGCCATTCAGTGGAAGGGGTGTCCAGATGGAAGATGAGGTGCTTTCCAATTTGCGGGTGGTCTCAGTCTGCCAGTGCATGAGACCGTGGGCAGACATGTCAGAAAAGGAATGGGACAGGAAATAGAAATGAGATTCACCCCGTCTCTCCGATGTATACTCTGGCCCAGTCTTATATTGAGAGCTTCCTCTGGTTTATAGGTAAATCAAAAAATTCTGTAGACACTGTGGTTGAAGTAAAATCAGAAAATACTGGAGAAGCTCAACAGGTCAAACAGTGTCCTTTATGTAGCAAAGGCAAAGATACATCACTGACATTTCGGACTTGAACCCTTCATCAAAGATGAGAAAATGTCAGCAGGAGTCCAAACAAAAGGAGGGAAGGGACAGCAGCAATGAGGGGGAAGAGGGATAGAAGGGCTGTAAAGGACAGGAAAAGGGAGAGGCGAAAGAAAAGGCAAGCTGGTTTAATGAAAGGCAGTAAAGTCAATGTTTATGCCATGTGGCTGGAGGGTGTCCAGATGGAAAATAAGATGGTGTTCCTCCAATATGAAGGTAGTCAGGGTGGGATGGGACAGCACATAAGCCCATGGACAGACATGGGAGTGTGACTGGAATTGAAATGGTTGGCCACTGGGAGGTCGCTGAGGTTGCGAACGGAGCGAAGATGCTGACCAAAGTGATCTCCCAGTCTACAGGCACTTTCAGGTGGCCAATTTCCCCACATGTAAAGCAGCATGTTTAGGCAATATGTGGCTGTTCTGAGGCCACCTGAATGTGCAGGAGGTGTTCTTGAGGTGAGCTACGTAACCCTCCTCCGAGAGGGATAATCAACTCAGCTCAGTGGCTCCCCCAGCCATCTGAATGCAGCTGGCTAAAACCGGATGTTAAAGGGTAAAGCTGACACTGGGCAGGAGCCGAGTGTGCTCAGAGCCGCATCCTGTGCAGCTGTGTCCTTCAGGTGGCCAGCGTGGCACTTTAAACACTGCCACCCGAACGGCAATTTAAAGGGCCGCTTCTGCTTCTTCAGGCACATTCTTAGCGTAGAATGCACCTGAAAAAGCCTTATGACCGATCTCTCCGATGTAGATAATGCCACAAAGGGTGCACCAGGTGCAGTAAATAAGTCCTCTGGCTACATGTGGTGTTGCTTCACGTGAAAGGCCTAATTATGGCCCCGGACCGTGGTTAGGGAGGAGGTGTGGGAGCAAGTGATGCACCTCCTGTGGGCACGGGGGAAGATGCCGGGGGTGTGATGAGTGCATGAGGGAATTGCAGAGGGAGCGGTCCTGGCAGAAGGCTGAGAGGGAAAAATGTGTCTGGTGGTAGGGTCCTGTAGAAAGTGTTGGAAATTCCAGTGGATGTTTGGATGCGGAGGCTTGTGGGGTGGTAGGTGAGGATGAGAGAGATTCTAGGTTTGTTGCATCTGAGGGCAGAACAGGCTAGGGCAAATGAGCGGGAAATGGAGGAGATGCGGGTGAGGGCTGAGTTGATAGTGGTAGAGGGGGAGCTACGCTTGTTGAAGACTGCAGACATTTCAGAAGCTCTGGACTGGAAGAATATGTCACTATTTAAATGAAAGGTATGAGGTCTTTTTTTTCCTTTATAACTGAGACAGTTATCAATGTTGGGATTCATTAGAACATTGGGTCCACTCAGATCCACTCTCTAATGTGGCATGATGATGATTGCATCTGGACCTGCTAAAAGATTAGATTAAGCGTTGTTAGAAGTCACTCACCTTTGTCAGTTTTCCTTCTTCCTCAATTATTCAGCTGATTGAACACTGTTACAGAATTGTAGAATGGTTACAACAGAGCACAAAGAAAACATAGGGTTTTTGACTGAAATCCTGTCGTCTTTTTTTTATTTTACCAAAAATAGACTTAATTCACAATAAATTATTTGCAAAAATTAATTTGTTCAAAGTCTCTTTGCACCTTTAGTTTCATGTCAATACATTTCCATTCTGTACATTGTTACAATATTTCTATTTAGCAGCATTGTGGCATCTTGTCGTTACTCCCCCCCTCTGTTGTTTGAGGGACTTTCTCTCAGTCTCATCCCCTTAATGCCCAGTAATGAAAGGAATCTAGACTGTGATCCTTCCCCATAGTGCCCTCACTTTGGCTGCCCCAAGTTTCTGCGTTCCTTAGCATGTACTCCTACAGCCTGGAATATGTCGGTCAGCAGCATTTTCTCGCACCAACATCTCTGTTTGTTGAAAGGCCAACAGGTTTCTGCGGACTAAAGTTGATGATGTTCCAGCAGTCCTGGATGTCTGACTCTGTGTGTGTCTGGGAATAGCCCATAGATCAGAGGGTCTTCTCTCACGCTCCTGCTAGGAATGAACCATAACAAAGACGCTTAAATCCTCCTCCACACATTCTTAGCGAAAGATGAAGGCAACTGACTCCACCGCAGTCATCTCGGGGATAACGTGCATCATGGGTGATGTACGGGTTGTATAGTAGCCATCTATCAAGTCTTATTAGCCTATTTTTTTCTGTGATCCTTCAAGTTATCCACATGGAGTGCTGTAACGAGCAGGGTCATGTGACCTCCAGCAGGAGCCTCGTCAGAAATCACTTCACCTGCCAATCAAGGCCTAGCCCACCTACGGGTGAGCATACAACTTGTGATTGGCTTTCTTAATCACCTTGCCTCATTTAGGCATACCTGAGCTGGCTCCTGCAGCTGATTACAATATAAAGCCCACCCCATAGAGCAGCTCTTCCTCTTTTTCCCAAGGTACGAACCCTAGTTCTATTCCAGGTGTTAAGTTATGGGCAATGCTGGAAAAATCATAGTAAGGTGTGTGCCATTAAAGGGTGGAGAGCTATAGTGGTGCATGCTTGAGAAGGACTATTGTAACTTAACCATAAGTGTAATTATTGTAATATATCTTCAATCAGATGGAGTGCCATGCCTGCCAGTCACCGAGGGGGTGGTAGGTACTGTTTATACCAAGGGTGGCTAACCTTTTAATTTTTAATTTAGACATACAGCGCAGTCACAGGCAATTTCGGCTCATGAGTCTATGCTGGGGTGTAAGTCAATTAGGTCACGTGTCCTCGTCTGAAACTAATTTGGAGGTCACATTACCTGTCAATCAAGATTGGACTCTGACCACACCTTGCTGTTAGCCAATTTAAATCACCTAGGGTCATTATTGGCTACAAGCTCAGATTAGCACTGTATATAATACCAACGCACAGCACATTCTTTCTCACTGCCTGGTGATCCAAGACCCAGACACGGCTCCATACCAGGTCGTTACTGCAGACATCACTGGAAGTGTCGTGAGTAAGGTGTGCACTACACTGAAGCTGAACCATAGTATTGCAATAGATTAATACTTGCAGGGAGCTGCACCCCCATTAGTCAGGGAATCGGGTGTGTGTAAGAGTCCCTGTTTTCAGTGTGCGAGCGTGTTGAATATAGGTTTTCTGTTGTCGGAGTCCAATCGAAGTCTGAGGTGAATGTCTATTGTCTCTTAAGTGAAATAGTGTCGAGTACCGTTTAACTTTCTCCCGTTTCCCATGTGATAATAAAAGGTACATGAAATTGTAACACTTGTATCCAGACTCATCTCTCTGTGAACCTGATACTCTTTCTCAACACAAACACACTTTATGTATTTTTTTAAAAAACCTCATCACATTCCCACATGTACCATTTGTCATTACTTTCATTCTGTGTCCCATGGACCTTGAACCATACACTAATAAGGCTTTTCTCAAATTATCCCCTTTGAATCAATCATGATCTTGTGCGTCTCTATCAACTCCTCTTAGTATCAGGCAATGAGAGCGACCCTGTTTAACCTTTTAGCTGAAATACCTTGCCTCTGCAAGTCATGTTGGAGATGTAATTTATGTAGAATGGATCTGTTCCATCTGCCTGTTTAATGTGCATCAGTCTCTCTACCAGCAACAATGGCCTGTGTTTTTTCACAGTTTGGGTGCACAGTTATACATTTTGCAGCATATATCCATGTCATCTTGCAGGGAAGCATTCAAAAACCATGCTTGGATTGTTAGATAATAACCAATATTCGTTGTTAGCTAATATTTTAACAGTATAGTGCCCCACGATCGGCAGTATTTTTGTATACAGTAGAAGACCTAAACTCTGGATGCCATAAATCCGAACCACCCGAGATTCTGGACTTTTTGAAAACTCTCAAACTTTTAAAATTCAGCAGGCTTTTGTGTGCACGCTTGCCTTCGTAAGCACCACAGATGCACAGCGGCAACAAGCGACCACGCTAAATACAGGTAATCTTATCACAAAGAAATTAATTTGCAGACTATCTTTCTTTGCAATGTTAATTTTTAAACATAATTTCAAGCATTGTCTTTTTTTTGGTAGAGAAAAATTTAATGTTTACATTTTTGTCAAGTGTTGACTTTATTTTTCTTTAAAATTGCTCATTTTGATAAATGAATCTTGCTGTATTTGCTAATGAATATAAACAATCAAAATTTACATGTTCATCTCTTCTTTATTCCGCCATAAATTAGAATTTTAAAAGTACTGCCTGAAAATCTGGAAAATCCAGACCGACCCATTCCATGAGCATTCCAGATTTTCGGACTTTGCTTGTATTGCTGATAATTATTAATGGCGGGTGGAGGGGGGGGGGTGGGTAGTCTGATTTCAAGCAAAAGCATTTGTGCCACCAGTATTACGCTCAATCCTGTTTTTGATTTAGACGGATGGAATAGGAATGTGCTTGGCAGAAGTGCAGTCATAGTCCTGAATGAAATCTGATGTTTTTGAGATGTGGTAGTACATTCCAGTATAGCATTGAGCTGACTCAAAGGTATGTCTCTTGGGCTGCAGGCTTGCAGGTGTGCTGTTTTCCTGGAGGGCACTGGTGTTGTAGATACTGTAATAGGGCTCTATTCTAGTGTTAATGGGCGTTGAGGAGCTTTGCGCTTTTTGCTGGGCTTCAACCGAGGCAAAGGCATCCTTGGAATGACTTGGACCACAAGCCTGGTCAACAAGCTTTTTCTGCGGTTTGGGAGAGAGAATATATGCTGAGTTGGTATCATGGTGAGAAGACTTGTTCCTGTTTGCAACCAGGCTGCCATCGCCGACTGCTTTCAACCGTGTTTTCTGCTTGCAGCACAGCAACAGGGTTATGAGGTGCGTACACCAAGCGACCTTCTTGCGGAGGCCGGAGTTGTTACGAGAGTAGATGAACGGGTTGAGGCCTGACCTAAAAAATACCAAGGTTAACCCACAGAGCTCAAACTGGTAAATAATAAAACTGCTTTTGGAAGATAAGGCATCATGTACCAGTGCTATACCGAGTGGTAGACAACACACTACTGACAGTAGTGTCATAACACAAGTCACCACTGCTTTGGAATCCTTAACAGCTGAAAGATTCACTGTTTTTTCCAGTTTTTTATTGGATGAAACAATGTTTTTACTCTGCTCAGGGGCATGCAGATGTATCTGCACGTGGGGAGCTTTGTTAAATTTCTGTTTTCTGTATAAAGAAGGCCCTGATCCTTCAGGAGCGGTAAAACAGTCTGGCTTTTTGGGGTCAACCACAGTCATTACAGGGCACCTGTGCATCTGTGCATTTTTATGCAGCGTTTGTGCAATCATTGCATAAGAAATTGCAACAATGCCCACGCAAAGCGTAAAGTCCACCACATAAGTGTATAAAATGGCTTTGCCATCCTCGTTGATCAGTCCTAGTAATGGAACGCAGATCCTGGAGCTGTGGTACTTAGGCATGGCTGCTAGGGTGGCTAAGGTGAAACTAATGACCCACAAGACGATTGTAAAAAGGAGTCTACAAATAAACGAGGAGGAGTGGTTTGTCTGTTGTCCCAGCACCATACGCAGACGGTGAACAGCTATAACAGCCACCGTTTTCAAAGACATTATAATAAATCCTGCACTTGTGAGGTGGAAGGTGAAGCAGAAAGTATCAGACATACTATCCCCGCTATTAGAAAACATTACAAAGCCAAACATGGGGGCTGTCACGAGGCAGATGAAGAGATCACAAAAAGACAGGTTCAGGATCATGAAATCAAAATGGGTCCGAAATTTCCTGGAAGTTGGATTGAAGAAGGATGAAAAGACAATTAGATTCCCATAGGAGCCCAGGCAGAACACCAGGATAAGCAGAAGGATGCATGTGGCCAGCGTGGCTCTGTGAATGGCTGTTTGCACCTCAGTTTGATTCTTGCCTGGGGAGCAGTTTGCGAGCACAGGGAAAATACATTCCAGACTTGTGTTCATCTTGAAAAGGAGATTTTCTTCTTCAAAAGAGGGCTTGGTATCCATTCATGTAGAGTGCATGTTTAATAATGGCAGTTTTGAGAAGTGTTCTGATTCCTGAATTAAGAAATAAATACATTAATAAAGTCGTTGAGTGCAGAAGCAGGCCCCTTAACCCAATGAGTCCAACCATCAAGCACTTACTTGCAGAAAACCCATTTTATTCTTATAATCTCAACTCCCTTGGCTTCTACCACTTGCATACTGTGGAAAATTTGCAATGGCCAAGTAACCCACCAATCTAAAATTAGACATACAGCATGGTAATAGACCCTTCCATCCCACAAGCCCATGCTGCTCAATTACATCCAGTTGACTTGGGGGTGGGAGGGGGAGGGGGAGGGGGAGGAGGGAAATGGAGCACCCGGAGGAAACCCATGCAGACACAGGGAAAACGTACAATCTCCTTTCAGGGTTGGATTAGAAGCCGGGTTTCTGGTGCTGTAGCAGCATGGTGTGAACTGCTAAGCCAACCATGCGGCCCTGTGCTAACCATTTTGCTCCCAACCACTTTCCTCTGCCACCCTCAGCGTCCCCTCCCTGAACAGATAATGCTTGACCTGCTGATTCCCTCCAACGTTTTTTTTTTGTAAGAGAGTCTACTTATTCCTGATATTTTATGGCACTACCATTACCAAATGCTCTGACATTAACATCCTGGGACTCACTGTTGACCAGATATTCATCTGGACAAGCCACATAAATACATGGCTTACGTCTGAACAGGGGCAGCACCAAATATATTGAGGTAGTTTAACATTTTTCAGCTCAGTGCCTCGCCTGCAGGAAATAGAATTTCAGGGTTGTAGTGTCTGACAATAAATCTGAAATTTGAGCTTATCTTTGGAAAACAAAAACCTCTTATGATATCAAGTTGTTATGACTTGGGAGAAAGCTCAGAATCGATGTGAGCTCTTTGTGAAGCAATCAGGTCTTTCCTGCTATCTTGGATTTTTTTTCCCCTGCACCCCTGTCTTTTTTTTTCTCTCTAATTTTTTCCTTTGAAAACACCAATTGACTCTATTTTCACTGCCCAGGTAGAGTTCAAGAAATATTTTTTATGTTTTTCTCTCACATCATGTTTTGCTCATCAGTTTCAGATTCAAGCTGACGTGGAATGGTTAGCGTAGAGGTTAGCACAAAGCTGCGACACTGCCACCAATTGTAACCAGGGTTTGAATCTGGTGCTGTTTGTAATGAGTTAATATGTTCTCCCTGTGAGTGTCCGGGTGGGATTCGTCCGGGTGCTCCAGTTTCCTCCCACCATTCGAAATGTACGGGGGTAGGGGGTTGGAGGTTAATTGGGTGTAAATTGGGCTGAATGATGTCGTGGGCTGAAATGGCCTGTTACCGTGCTGTGTGTCATTGATGTAATTACACAAATGTTAAAAATTTTACATTTAGAAATAAATATTTCACCCAATATCAATTGGCATTTACAAGAATTTCTACCATCCTTTGGACAAAACTATTTCCAACTGTGGAAGGCTTGTGTAAATTTAAGGAGTATGTCCCTTGAAAATTATCCTGGATATTTTAGACAGCAAAAATAGTTCTAAATCTTTCATATATATTAACCTATCAGATATATAGAATATAGCTTTTCCAGAAGTTGACAAAGCAAGTGAAATGAAAAGATGATTCACTCTGGAATGATGTGGACTGCAAATATTGATTCAAAGATAAAAATGTCTTTTTTTCAGTAATGGCTTTCTCTCTCCCAGATGCACTGGGCTATCCTCGTCCTGCAGTGACAGTCTGATAATACTCTCACACTGTGGTCTGCAAACATCGAACTGGGAGTCCGTTCAAAGCAGCACAGGATGACAACCTGTGCCATTTGAAAACTTTCTTCTTAAAATTTAGACATACAGGCCTCTTCCAATTCACAAGGCTTTTTTTAATTTAAATTAATTTTTTTCAAAAATTTAGACATGGTAACAGGCCATTTCATCCCACAAATCCATGCAGCCCAATTTACACCCAATTAACCTGCACCCCAATACATTTTGAACGGTAGGAGGAAACCGGAGCCCCTGGGGAAAACCCACACAGACACAGGGAGAACTTACAAACTCCTTACAGACATTACTGGATTCGTACCCCAGTTCCAATCGCTGGTGCTGTAAAGACATTGTGTTAACCGCTACACCAACTGCACCATTTATTAATGATTTAGATTATGGAATAAATCGCTTGTGGCCAGCTTTGCAGATGATACAAAGGTAGGTGGAGGAGCAGATAGTGTTGAGGAAACAGGAAGGCTGCAGAACTTAACACTGTGTAGGACAGTGGTTCTTGATGTAATTACACAAAGACTGAAGTTGCCAAGACTGAAGGCTTTTATTTACAAGAGAATGACAGCATCCCTGTGTTGGTCGCTCACACTGACCCGGACTCAAACTGGGGGTAGGCTTGTGGTATGACCGCCTTTATGGGGAAGAAGGGGGGAAGGGGTCACAAGCTGGCCAGTGAGAGCAGGGTCAATGAGGAAAGGTCATGAGATTTACATATGGCATGCAGATGTATACAATAATGGTTTCACCACAGTTCTCAACCTTTTTTCTTCCACTCACATAACCACCTGAAGTAATCCCTTACTAACCACAGAGGTTAGTAATGCCATAGGTGATCTGTGGATAGTAAGGGATTACTTCAAGTGGTATGTAAGTGGAAAGAACCACTAGATTACGAGAAAGGGCAGATCAGTGGCAAATGAAATACAATGTCGGAAAGTATATGGTCATGCACTTCAGTAGAAAAAATAAACGGGCAGACTATTTTCTAAATGAGGAGAAAAGTGAAAATTCCCAGATGCCGTGGGATCTGGAAGGCCTCGTCAGGATAGCCTGTAGGTAAACTTGCTGGTTGAGTCAGTGGTGAAGAAGGCAAATGCATTGTTGGCAGTTATTTCAAGAGGAATAGAATGTAAGAGCAGGAATGTGATGTTGAGGCTTTATAAGGCACTATTGAGGCGTCACATAGTATTGTGAGCAGGTTTGGGCTCCTCATTTAAGAAAGGATGTCCTGATGTTAGAGAGGATTCAGAAGAGGTTCACAAGAATGATTCCAGGAATAAAAGGATCACCGTATGAGGAATGTTTGATGGCTCTTGGCCTGTACTTGTTGGAATTTAAGAGAATGAGCATGGACCTCATTGAAATATTTCAAATGTTGAAAGGCATGGTCAGAGTAGATGCAGGAAGGTTGTTTCCCATGGTTGGAGAGTCCAGAACAAGAGGGAGCAACTTCAGGATTGGAGGTCATCCGCTTAGGTCAGAGATGAGGCAAAATTTCTTTAGCCAGAGGGCAATAAATCTGTGGAATTTGTTGTAGAGACTGTCATTGGAAATTGATGAGCCAGGGCATTAGAGGTTATGGGGAGAAGTCCGGGGAGTAGGGCTGAGTGGGAGAATGGATTAAATGGTAAAACAGACTCGATGGGCTGAATACCCTATTTCTGCTCCTATGTCTTATGGTCTACGGTCTTTTTTAAGCACAGATAACTCCAACAGACTCGTGCAAGTATCAATGCTTCTTTCACTTTTGCTCTCCTATCAGTGCATCCTTGTATTTCTTTTTCCCTTGGATATTCATCCAAATATATTTTAATGGACTGAACCATGTCTATCAGATCAAGTCCTGAAGGTCCCTTACTCTGTATGGAAGATTCATCTGAATTCTCTTTTAGATATATTAGTGCAGTACACAAAAGTGCTGGACAAATTCAGCAGGTCACACAACATCCATAGAATGTTAAAAGACAGTTAATGTTTTGGGCCTGCGCCCTACTTGTTTACTCAATGTACAGTTTATTTTTTGCACTACCCGTTAGTGGTAATTCTGCCGTGCCTGCAGGGAAAGGAAGCTCGGGGCTCTATGGGATGCCATGTATGTACTCTGACGATAAATCTGAAATCTGAATCTTCTTCAGGAGTTCCAAAGTCAGGCAGATGGTAACAAGATCATAGATCTTGTGAGAGAAGCAGGAGTCCAGTGAGAGAGACTCTCAAAGAACTTTGCATGCTAATCCTAGAACTTGTCGTTGACATTTACAGGGATGTTACTAGAAGCAGCTGTATCTATAATCAACCTTTTTGCTGCTTTAATTCAGGGGTGGCCAACCTTTTAATTTTTACATTGAGACATACAACATGGTCACAGGCCATTTTGGCCCACGTGTATGTTCTGGGGGTGTAGGTTAATTGGGCGGCACAGAGGTATTTGCATAATAGTAGCAACATAATTGCCATCATCGGATCTGAAATGTCTTCCTTGCACATTTCCTGCCAGTCTTTCTGTTATGCACTGCAGGTTAATACAGACACATGTATACAACTTGCATGCTGCGTGCCTGAAAGCTTATGTATTTAATTCCAAACATAATGTCAAATGTAACCTGCTCAATGTTGTACTGAACTAGATATCAATAATATTTTGTATTACATTTAGAAGAAAACAAATGATCAATTAGGTCATTTCTCACAGATTTTTCGAAGCAAGGTACTTAAATTGATACTTTAGACGTTTGCATTAAAAAAAATCTTACTAACATAATTATTATTCAGAAATAAATTAAGAACCAGTACATACCACGTTTGCTTTTGATCATAAAGTCACATTTTCCTTCGATGATTGCGAAATCTCCACGAGACGAGAAAATCAGTTGGCATTCAGGCTAGGTACCTGGACTACAGCCTTTCACATTGATGACTAAGGGAATCAGAAATTTTCAGGCTTGACAAGAAGACGGTAATGTTGCATTAAATGGTGACCAGAAACACACCCACATGGAAAACTTGAATGTTAACATAAAGAAAATTATTTAGTTTATTCAGTACTGAACATACATTGATTGCGGTCTCTTTGTATTGCTGCAGTCTGGAGCAATCTCTGGTTTCTAAGGAGTGTTACCATGGAAACTACAAGTACGTACGAATTAGAAATGTATTTTGCTTCCAAGCTGAGCCCGTGATGCATTTATGGGCAGATTGGTACAGACTGATTAACCTGCCCGTTGGTCATACAGTATATTTACTCTTTCAATACAAGTGATCAGATGCAATATTCATTTTTATCTTGAATCCCATCATTTGAAAGATTATTTTAAATAACCTCTGAATCTGCACGTTCTGAGATCCAAATGTATCTCAGTTCTATGTCACCTCAGTTAATAATGGCTAAGACACAAAATGCGAAGGTGTGGAAGACGTACTGTGAAAGAGTCATAAACCCTTCAGAATGAGCTTCAGGACTGGAGAACCAAGCAATTACTGGCTGCTGTGATTTCTTAGAAACATTTCTGAAATACTATAAAACAGCAGGTGAAACATGAAAATCTGCAGACGCTGTGATTGCAGTAAATACGCAAAAATGCTGGAGGAACTCAGCAGGTGTCGCAGTGTCCATAACCAACGTTTCGGGCTTGAACCCTTCAAGGTTAGAGCAAAAAGCAGCCAGGCACCTGAATTAAAAGGCTGGGAGAGGAGCACAGGCCAACAGGCAAAAGGTGATTATTGGACGGGATAGGAAGACAACAGTGGTCTTGATCGGGGAAGGTGGGTGGCTCTGTGAATGAAGAGCTGGAGGAAAGGACACAGAGGAGAAAGGAAAGAGAGAGACAAGCTAGAGGAAAGGAGAAATGGGTATAGGGAAACCTACCTCTCCTCTCTTGTTCTCCTATCCAGGTCCAATTGGTCTGTTGGCCTGTACTCCTCCTTTGGCCTTTTCTTCCCTTCTCCTCCAGCCTTTTTTAATCAGTTGCCTTCCTGCTCATACCTTGATGAAGGGCTCTGGCCCGAAACATTTATCTTTACCTCCTATGGACACTGTGAGATCTGCTGAGTTCCTCTAGCATTTCTGTGGCTTTACAAAAGTATCTTATCGATGATCAATTTGTTAACAATAAGGTTATGATCAAGCAGAATAACTGCAGCTTAAGAAATAGGTTTCGTCAAGTTTATTGTCATCTCTTATTGCACAAGTGCAACCCGACAAATTAAGCACAAAAGGTCTGCAGACCCTGTCATTGAAGTAAAGACTCAAAGCTGGAGACACCAGGTCAAACAGTGTCCTTTATATAGCAAAGATAAAGATACAGAACCAACATTTCATGCTTGAGCCCTTGATATATAAAGGACACTGTTTGACCTGCTGAGTTTCTCCAGCATTGTGTTTTTACAACACGATGACCCATCGTTCTCCAGTCCTCGGTGCAAAAGATGTAGACATAACACGTATAACAAACAATACATATGCAGGACAAGTATATACAAATAAATCAATGAATATAGTTTCGTAAATATGAGAGTCTCAGATTGTGAGTGTGAGCAGTTCCTTTGGTTATTCAGATTCTCACTGCCCGTGAGAAGAAGCTGTTGCTCAGTCTGGTGGTGCTGGCTCTGATCCTCCTGGATCTCTTCCCCGACAAGAGCATCTGAAAGATGCCATGCGCAGGGCGGAAAGGGTCCTTGATGATTTTGCATGGCCTCTTCAGAAAACGATCCCGATAGATCACATCAATGGTTGGGGGGGGGAGACCCAGTGATCCTCTCTGCCACTTTTATAGTCCTGTGGATCGACCTCTGATCCATTTCTCTGCAGCAGCCATACTACACTGTGATGCAGAAGAATTGAGTGAATTACAATGGCTGGCAACCCCATTTTGTTTTGGAAAGGATGCACAGGGTGGGCAAGGAGTACAAGAAACTTTTGGGGAGATAGGGTTTACCTGAACTGTAACCATTATGACAGCACAGTTAGCGTAGCAATTAGCACAATGCTATTATAGCACATACTGCACTTTCTCCCTGTAACTGGGTGGGTTTCTTCTGGAGACTCAAGCTTCCACATTCCAATGACCTACTGGGTTAGTAGGTTAATTGGTCACATGCATGTAATTGGGTGGCATGGGCTATCTCTAAAATAAAAGCTAACTATAACAAGCTTGGGTTATATTTTTGTTTCAAAAGCCATATCACAGCTGTTTTAACAATCTGAAGAATGGAAGAATTGTGGAGTGATTAGATGAAAAGATTAAACCCTGTAAATAAGGAAGCATGGTTAGTGTAGCAGTTAGTGCAATGCTACAATAGAGCCAGCGACCCGGGTTCGAAACCCACACTGTCTGTAAGGAGTTTGTACGTGCTCCCCGTGTCTGCGTGGGTCTCCTCCTGGCTGTCCAGTTTCCTCCCATCCTTCAAAAGGTATGAGAGTTGAGGTTTAATTGGGTGTAATTGGGCAGCATGTACTCATGGGTTGGAAAGGCCTGTTGCCGTGTTGTTTGTCAAAATTAATTGAAAAATGCTGGAGACAAAGTTGTGACACCCCTTATGAAAGAGGAGACTGAAGGGAAGAAGACAAAGAAAGTGACTTTAAAAAAAATTGCAGATTGGGGAATTGTTCATGGCGTCATTCGTTGGAGCTGACTTGTTGGAGTGAAAGGAATATACATTCTGATATTTTCTGTAATAAAATTTCCTTAAAATAATGACTTAACAGCATGGCTAATTAAATCTAGCTCAAGCAGAAGTTGTGAGATAAAAGCAGAAAATGGTGGAAGTCCTCAGTGGACATGCCATATGTAGAGAAGAAAAGTCTAAACAAAAGTATTAACAAAGTACAAACACCAGATGATATTCGTACAAGATGAGTAGAGGAACGTTTAGGGGAGATTTCAGGGATAGGTATTTTTTAACACTGAAAGTGCATTGTCAGGTGTGGTGGTGGAGGTTGGTACAATAAGGACATTTAAAAGACTCTAAGACGGGCACATGGATACAAGAAAAATAGATAGTAATGGGTGTAAAATAGTGAAAAGATTTTGTTTTTGAGTAGATTTTTATCTCTCAGGACATGGTGGGCCAAAGGGCCTGTAATTTGTTGTAATGTTCTATTTCAGGTTTGTTTCCTTCCATTTTAATGAATTGTTTGACCTGAAGCATAACTATAATGCTGTGTGCACAGCTGCAATATCAACCATAGTACTAGGTGGAAGAATGGAATGACATGAATGATCTTTTTTGTTTATAACTTCCATTTATACATTTCAAGTAACACACAATGATAGGGTTCTAACTGGTAATACTGATTGGCTACAGCTTCCATTGAGTCATTACATCAGATTTTTGGATTTAAGTAAAACGTTGAGTGAAAAATCAGATGCAGTCTGGTTGGCTATCATTTAATTAATCAAAGAATAAAAAAATGGATGAAGTGCTATTTTGTAACACAAAACTATTTGACCTGAACAGCTGCAATGGAAAGTAAGTGGTAAAGACAAGGCTGCTGTTCATTGACTTTAGCTCAGCATTTAATGCAGTCATTCCCTAGAGGCTGCTGGAGAAGCTGTCCTCACAGGGACTCAACACACCTCTCTCTAACTGGATTCAGGACTTCCTGATAGAAACACTGTGATGTTTCTTCTATTGTGATAAAGAAACTTGGGTTCTTTTGAATTACTTATATTTTATTATCAACTTATTTTGTGCATCTAAACTGAGGTGGGACATTTCGTCTCTGACACCCTCTAGTGGGCAGGAGGATCACCAACTCGCAATCACCACATCCCCTTTCCTTAAAATGTTAAATCTAGTGACATTACACAATAATACAGTATTAATTTCAATTTAATTTTTTTTCTTTTTCAGTATTTTAATTAACATTGAAATTTCACATGAAAAATACAAAATACATAAGATATATGTTAAAAGATACCTAACACTTAAATTATTATCATTCTATCCAAGGTACCCCACATTTTCAATCAAACAAATTGAGTTGTATTAATATTTTTATTTATTAATTAATATCAATTTAAAGTTAATCACACACATAAACACAAACATCAACAGCACAAAGCTTTTAAGTGTGCAGTTTTTTTTCTTTTAGAGATTCAGTCTGTCAGGTGCTTTGATAATGCGTGTGGATCATCTTAACGCATGTGTTGGCTCCACTACTGTCCAGCACTGGTGGTGTTACCTCTATTGCTATGCAGGCTAGATCTTCTGTATTTGTTTGTTCTTGCAACTTCACTTGCATTTTCAGCAGACAGTTTCAATTCCTCCTCAGCATTTGACCATCCTCTGTTCTGACAGTGTAGGATCTTGGATTTATTTCCTCAAAAACAGTAATCTTTTTGTCCCAGGTGTGGAATCTCTGAGTCTCACTGTGTCGTGTTGTGCCAGTGGTCCTAAGCTTCTTGCTGACTTGTCGTAGCTTGCTTATTGCCTCCTTTGTAGACGTTTTAGTTTCTGTTTGACATCTCTTCTTGTTTGGGCCTACAGAGTAGGGAAATGTGGTACATGGTCTACATCCCATCAGGAGCTCAGCAGGTGACATGAAGCTCGGTAACTCAACAGAGCTAGATAGGATCTGAGCCACTGTCTTGCGCTTTCTTGAGCAGCTGTGTAACTGTGAACTCCTTGGCTTTACCATTTGATTGGGGTTGCAAAGGACTTGAAGTCATATGTCTAAGATTATACTCTACTATAGACGATTTGAGCAACTCCATGTCTTGCAAAGATCAACTTCATGTATCATGTATCAACTTCATACAGGCAGCAGACATGTTGGGAAGCAGTGCCATCTCAGGATAGTATGATAGATAGTCAATAACAGCAGGTAATTCTTTCTATCCAGGTGGAATAGATCAGTCCCAACTTTCTGCCATGGTTCTTCTGGTAAGTCATTTATGGTCATGGGCTCCTTTGGCTGCTTTGTGTGATGTTTCAAACAAGGTCTCACAGCTTGAGACCAAACTGTCACTGTCAGCATTTATCCCTGGCCAATAAATGCCAGTTTTGGCCCTTCTGTTGCATTTTTCCATTCCAAGGTGCCCTTCATGAAGCCTTTTCAACATCTCTTGTGGCAGTGATTGAGGAATGACAATTCTGCTCTGTCTGAGTAGAAGCCCATTGACAACACTCAGCTCTGCTCCAATGTTTGAGTGTTGCTGACATTTACCTCTGAATGAAGATTGCTTCATTCAGATTCTTGATGACCTTCTGTAGAACTATGTCCTTTTTCAGCTGCAATCTGCTTGGTTTTCATGACATATAGGGGAAGAGATCCAGTGATCAGGTACACGTGGAGATTCACATCTGCTTCTGTGGAACTCTTATTGTGTGCTTCACTCTGCATGTTGTCCTGGACAGCGCATCAGCCAGCACAATAAATTCCCCTGGTGTGTGCACCAATTTAAAGTCGTAATGTTGTAAATTCAACATCAGTCTTTGGATTTGTGGCAACATCTCACTGAGGTTTTTCTTGATTAAGGCTATTAATGGCTTGTAGTCTGTCTTTGCCATGAATGTTGGTAGATCATACGCATAGCTGTGGAATTTCTCGAGTCCCTAGACCAGACCTAGATACTCTTTCTCTATCTGGATATATCAACATTTAGATGTGGTCAACGTCCTTGATGTGTGTGCAACTGGCCTCCAATCTTCTCCCGCAGCCCGAAGGAGTGCAGCACCTATTCCATCTTTTGAAGCATTCGTAGATACTTTTGTCTTTCTGGATGGGCCAAAGAACGTCAAAAGCATTCATTCTGTAGTTAGGTCTTCAGTCATCCCAATTCTCCCTCATTGAATTTCACATCATTGTATTTACCCATTCTGTGGGCTCCTCCACTTTCTTTATGACCCCTAGTGATGCCATTCAGTCAAGTTTCTGCTTGAGCTTGTCTTGAGCAGCTGGAAGCTGCCTAGGAGCATGCACTACTGGCTGTGCATCCTCCCTTAACTGTATCTTATAGGTAAATGGTAGAACACTAAACCCCTTGAAGATGTTTGGAAATTGATCCAGTATTTCCTCTACACTGTTCTGTGCATTGGCGCTGTTAATGTGGTATACCCTCTTGACTAGGCCTACGTTTTCACACGCTTTGTCACCAAGCAGTGACCCATGTTTATTTGGGACTACTGCAAACATGAGGTGGTGCTCTTTACCTTTAACTTTCACCTTGTGTCTACATGTGCCTTTTGAGTGCATTGCAGGCCTTGAGCTGAACAGAATTTGGATGGATGTGTGGTTTTATCTTCATTGCCCTGATGATGTGCTCACAGATCAAATTGGCCTTTGCCCGTGTCCAGCTTGAAAGGAATATCTGCTCCATTTTCAATGGTACCGTCCACTTGTTCTGTTCAACTCTTTTCATGCTTGGATGTTCAGTGTCTGTTCGTTTGAAACCTTTCTGCGCTGCCATGTCCACGAAGAATGCATCACTGAGGGTAGTTTCTTCTATAGTGTGCACACTTTCACTTCTATTTTGTTTCCCTTTGGTAAAACATTGCTTTGCATAGTGATTCTGTCCTTTGCACTTGTTGCAGACTTTTCCATAGGTTGAGCATTGTTTTGGTGCATGTTCAATGTCACATTGTTGACAATTGAATGTCTTTCCATATTTTTGTTGTTCCCCTGTCTCGTTCTCTGTTTATGTGCGTGTATAGTCACTGTGGCTACGGCTGTGCTTTTGCCTTCATTGGCCCTTGTACTCTCACTAAACTTTTATGCGTACTGCAGAACTAATTCACTGGCATGGTATATCTTCACAGCTCCATCTCTCGTAGCAACCTCTTTCGCACTTTCTTGTCAGAGATTCCGAACCCAAAATTCCATGTTCTTGCTTTCAATTTCAAGCCCATTAAAAAAGTATCAAAGCTCTCTGCCTGCAAAACATGTACCTCTCGAACGTTTCATTTTTTCTTTGGTGAGCTGTGTCCATCAAAGATCTTGATAACCTTGTCAAACTTTCCCATGTCATTTGCCTCAGCAAAGACAAATGTTGAAAGCCTCTTGTGCTTGAGATCCCACCACGGTAAGTAGTAATGCAATCTTCCATGCATCTGGTTTGCTATTGAGTCCAATGACTTGTAGATATATCATGAATTGTTGATTGAACAAGTGCCATTCATGGTTGACATTCCCAGTCCAATTCACAGTGTCAGGCGGCTTCACACTTCCATGTCTCCTGCTGATACTCACTGATGCCCTACTTCTGGTACCATGCGATGTTTCTTCTATTGTGATAAAAAAACTTGAGTTATTTTGTATTACTTACATATTATTAACTCATGACCTTGTGGGACATCCATTTTGTGTATCTAACCCAAGGTGGGACATTCTGACTCTGACACCCTCTAGTGGTCAATTAGCACAAAGGCTGTCTGGCTCTCTGGGTCAATAGCAGAATGACAAGCACTCTCAAACTGAGCACTGGTGGACCTCTGGGCTGTGTGCTCAGGCCACTCTTGTTCACGCTACTGACCCACGACTGCATTGCCAGATCCAGCTCAAACAGTGTCAGCAAGTTGGCCTGATCAGCAACAACATGAGTCACAGCACAGAGAGAGAAGTGAAATTGTACGAGAAAGACAAAGGAGATGATTGTGCATTTCAGGAGGACCAGGAATGACCACCCTTCACTACATATCAACAACTTTGTAGTGGAAAGAGTGAAGAGTGAAGTTCTTTTGAGTTCACTTAACCAGTGACCTATGGTGGACACTCAACATCTCCTCACTTGTCAGAAAGGTGCAATAGCAACTGCACTTCTGAGAAAACTGAATGGGCAAGGCTACCGGCTTCTACAGGAGCTCTGAGAACATCTTGGCTGGCTGCATCACAGCAGAAAAATGGATCAGAGGTCAATCAACAAGACCATAAGAGTGGTAGAGAGGATAACTGGATATCTCCCCACCGCCCCCATCGATGTGACTACTGAGATCATTGTCTGAAGAGACTGTACAAAATCATTGAGGACAACTTGCATCTTGCACATTGCATCTTTCAGCTGCTCCCATTGGCAAAGAGATACAGGTATACCCTACTTTAGAATACCTACTTTAATTAGCTTTTACAAAGAAACCTGTGTTCGCTATCCGAAATAATTTTGAATGGGTTTTCACTTTTACAAAAACAGCCTTCAATAGTAGTGAATGGGTCTTTGCTTTACATCATTTTGACTTACGAAAGGTTTCATAGAGACGCTCTACTTTCGTAAACTGGAGTATACCTGTATGGAGTATCGGAGCCAGCACCACCAGACTAAGCAACAGCTTCTTCCCTCGGGCAGTGAAAACGCTGAACAACCAGAGAAACTGCTCACGCTGACCACCTGAGATCCTCCTACTCACAAAACAATATTTATTTATTTGTATATGTGAATACTTGTCCTGCATTGTGTTGTTTGTCTGTGTGTGCTTTTTGTCTGGTTGTGTGTCTGCGTGTTTGTCTGTGTGTGCTTTTTGTCTGGTTGTGTGTCTGCGTGTTTTGCACCTAGGACTGGAGAATGCTGTTGCGTCAGGTTATACTCATGCAATCAGATGACAATAAACGACGAAGATGAGAACATAATTTCAGGCATCAATTTAAAACAGGGATGCAGAAAAATGTCTTTAGTCAGAGGATCATGAGTCTATGGAACTTGTTGCCACAGGCGCCTGGAGAAGCAAAGTCGCTGGGTGCATTTAAGACAGAGATTGAACGGTATTGATTAGTCAGGGCATCAAGAGTTGCAGGGACAAAAACGGGAATGGGGCTGAATGGGTGGATGGATTAGAATGGCGGGGCAGACTCGATGGGCCAAAGGGCCTACTTCTGCTCCTATATCTTGTGACTTAAAGTACAAAGTGAAAGTAATTGGACTTTTATGTTGATTTTGTTTGTCAATAAATCGTCTCAATAAATTGACTGTTCAGTGCTAAACAATCACTATTAGGTTGGGGAACGCAGTATTTGGAAAATCAAATTGCCTTACAAGTCTATTCAGAAATAAGCTTGTTATTTCTGGCTGCCCAAATGCAAGAAATCATAGCGAAACAAGGTTTTGGAGAGTACAATTCTAACAGGGGAGACCGACACTAACAGCTGACCACCATATCAAATTCAGATAATCCTGCATTTTATTAAGGCTATCAACTTTGAGCAAAAATCTATGTGCAATAAAATTAGGAGGATGACATTTTCTAAACCACAATACATGGGAAATTTTGTTGGGAAAAAAAGAAAAATGCATTATCAGGAGATTTCAAAAATGTTAGGCATGAATGTATGTGTAACATTCCCTTGTGATTTATTTTACCTGAATTGATAACATTTAAGTTGGTGAACTAATCTGTTTGTTGATTTTAATGCATCATCTTAAACTGGAACAAATTAAATATATTGTCGTGATCCAGAATTGTGCTGACATGTGAGAATGTAAAACAGTACTGGCCTAACAATATGGTATAGATTCTTCATCATGTGTTTCACCCTCATTATCATTCTCCCCTTTGCTTATGTGTTTCCTTCAGCTCCCTCTGACTGACAAAAGGATTTTGTTCCCATTCGGATCCTGTAGACGCAACAGACAGAAGCAGTGGCTCTACTATCAAATTGCAGCATATTCACTCGTATGCGTCAGCTTCAGAGATGAGCTCCTCCAGCACAGGACTGAAATCCGTGGATTACGAGATCTTTGGAGATGTTCAGGGTTGGTGCGACGCAGGACAAGCCTTCTTTCCTGCTTTTTAATTTTATTTCATTTCCTTTCTCTGTCTGGACTCAGGGCAACTACTGAAAATAGCACAGCAAAACTTGCCTTGATCTGCACAAAAGGCAACTGCCTATAGAAGAAGCAAAGGCGAAAGAGATTTGAGAAATGTATGTGTATTCCAAGTCTTTTTGACGAGAGTGCCTGACAACATTTAAATTCAATAATTCATAACTTACTCATCTTGATATATTGATGAACATTCAATAGCTTCTTGCATTTTTACAATTACTCAGTTATGCTGTGCTATAATATTTCTGTCAAGACCCTTTCGCAGAGTTACCTTTGCCATAGATTATATTGCATTGCAGATAATTTTCTGTTGAAAATGCAAACTGTTATGAATGATCCTGAAGTAGCCTTAACGATATGATGTTAAGTGCACCTGTAGGCCACAAAACACAGTATAAAAAAAAAGTCTCATGTTTGACTTATTATCTGTGCTGAATTGTCTGATCTGAACTGGGGAAGTACTAAAGTTGGCCAAGGTGGGCACAGACAGGAGGGGGAATAATATCTGCCTCTGCTGGTAGCTATCTAGTAACCCTGGTGTAAGCAGCACAGCAAAGCCGGGAGAGAAAGAAATACTCTGGTCCAGTTCAAGTTTATTTATCATCCGATTGATCAAGTATAAACTGACAAAATATTTTCCATTCCTCGGTGCAAAAACATGCAAACACACAACCACACACAACACACATAAAGACAACATTTACAGGACAAACGTATAGATGTAAAATGGATTAGAGTGAGCAGCTCATTGAGTCGTTCAGCATTCTCACTGCTTGTTGTAAGAAGCTGCTTCTCTTTCCCAATGGGAAAGATGCTGCGTGCAGGGTGGAAAGGGTACTCGATGATTTTGTGCACCCTCTTCAGAATACGATTCCGGTAAATCACGTCGAAGGAGGGGGAGGAAGACCCCAGGGATCTGCTCTGTCACTCTTATGGTTCTGTGGATTGACTGCCGATGCAATTCTCTTCAGCGATGGTACCACGCTACGATGCAGCCAGCCAGGATGCTCTCGATAGATGGTGGCTGGTAGCCTTGACCGCTTTAGTTTTCTCAGAAAGTGCAGTTGCTGTTGCGCCTTCCTGATAAGTGAGGATATTTTGTGTGTCCACAATAGATGACTTGCTAAATGGACTTCGAGGAACTTGGTCCTCTCTGGTCTTTCCACTACAGAGTTGTTGATGTGTAGTGAAGGGTGGTGGTTCTTGGACCTCCTGAACTCCACGAACATCTCCTTCGTCTTGTCCATGTTGGGACTCCTGTTGTTATTCTCGCACCATTCCACGAGATTTTCCATCTCTTCTCTGTCATTGTTCCAGAGATGCTGGAAATAGCTCAATGAACTTGAGTGCAACAACTTTGTGGATTCTTTTCATGTCCAGAATGTCCATCTTACTTGATAGGGTTGGAACTCTCTTTGACCCAGACCAAGTTGAGTTGGAAGAACCTGACCAAAGCAGGCCACAAATTGTCTCAGAAATTCATATGAGATCTTTTTGTGGATTTCTCAGGAGGTGTTTTAGGCTGGATGGCCTTTAAAAAGGCTTATAGGGCTTTCACAAGATGTTGCCTTTCTTGTTATTTTCTTCACAAAAAAGGCCTGTGAATGTGTTACCTCAAATTTGCACATATCCCTCCCATTACTCTCCCTTCAAATCTCAAATTGACTTCCTCATCAGAAGACCACAGTCAGTACAAATCTGAAACAATGTCTTCTCCTCACTGACAATTAACAAGGATGCGTACTTAGCCCACTGCTCTACTAGCTATCCACCCATGACTGTCTGGCCAGGCACAATACAAATGCCATCTACAAACTTGCCAATGACACCATGGTTGTCGGCAGAATCACAGATTGCAATGAGGAAGCGTGCAGGAGGTAGATCAGCTAGTTGAGTGGTACCACAACAACAAGCTTACACTCAGCGCCAGCAACAAACCAAGGAGCTGATTGTGGACCAAGAAGGGAAAATCAGGAGAACACAAACCAGTTCTCATTGTGCGGTCAGCAGTGGAAAGGGTTAAGAACTTCAAGTTCCTGGGTGTCAGCATCTCTGAAGATCCGTCCTGGGGCCTCCCATGTCAATGCAGTCACGAAGAAGGCTCACCAGTGGCTGTACTTAATGAGGAATTTGAGGAAATTTAGAATATCACCAAAGACTCTTGCAAATTTCTACAGGTGTACCATGGAGAGCATTCTGTGGTTGCATCACTAACTGGTATGGAGGTACCAGGACAAGAAATAACTACAGAGAGTTATAAATTCAGCCAGTGCCATCATCGGCATCAGTCTTCACTCCATTAAGGACATCTACAAGAGACAGAGTCTTTAGAAAGCAGCCTCTGTCCTCAAGGACCTTCACCACCCTGGCCATACCCTCTTCTCACTGCTACCATCAGGAAGGAGATACAGGAGCCTGAAGATGTATACCCAGTGACACAAAAACAGCTTTTACCCCTCTGCCATCAGATTTCTGAATGGACAATGAACTTTCTCTTATTTTTGCATTAATTTATTTATTTTTGTTTCATTTTATAACAATATTTGTACTGTAATGCTGACACAAAACAACAAATTTCATGACATGCTCTTGACAATAAATTCTGATTCCCTAGCCTAGTCATTCTTAATGGGGTCTGCAGCACATTTAAGAGATGGGGCCAAGGATTGAAATCATAAAATATTTCTTAATGGTTTTTTTTTATATTTAGTTGGTGGGAGAGAAGTACAAAACCAGAAACCCTAGCAAATTTCTACGAGGTGTTGTGGAAAGTGTGCTGACCGGCTGCATCACGGTGGGTATTGGGACACCAATACCCCTGAGTGTAAAGCCCTCCAAAAGATAGTGGAAACACCCCAGGACATCACAAGTAAAGTCCTCCCCACCGTTGAGAACTAACCTTTGAAGGGCAGCAGCAATCATCAAAGACCCCCACCACCTAGCACAGTCTGCCTGGGTAGCAAAATAATCCATGGGTAAAACTTGTCAGTCAACATTTGGGTCAGGATCCTTTCTCAAGACTATCTTTGTGTTCTATATTATTCTACTCCACTGCAAATTCTCAGGGTTTGGAGCCGTTTTCTTCCTCTCTCCAAAGGGAGTTGTCTGAAGCTTTCTCACACACCTCGCCTACTGTACTTTCCACTGCGCCCCCCCACCCCCAGCTCTTTCGACCACCAAAGATGACCACAGCCTTGTTTTGTTCCTCTCAACCTGTCTCTGCCACCATGTTGTTCCATGTAATTTACAGCTCCACTTCTAGGCCCCAACCAGGATCTCAAGCATGTTAATTCTATCATTTGCTAGCAAAGGCTTGTTTTCTTCTTGAAAAGCTGAATGGTTGGCATAGCGATTATTACAATGCTATTACAGCACCAACAACCTGGGTTCAAATCTGTCATAATCTGTGAGGAGTTTGTGTGTTCTCCCTGTGTGGGTTTCCTTTGGACGTTCCAGTTTCTTCCCACCTTTCAAAATGCATGGGGGTTAGGTTAATTGGGATATTTGGGCGGCACGGGCTCATGGGCTAGAAAGACCTGTTCCCATGCTGAATGTTTAAATAAAAATTATTATAGGTTATAATTTGTCTCAGGAAAAATGGAGTACAACAGCATAAGTTGGAAATCTGTCACTTGATATTTTAGGTCTTTGAGTGTGTTTGCTTCTGGCAGCAACAATTTTACACTTGTGTACCAATTCAGGACTGTGTTGTGTTTTTAATTCAATGTGTATTTCCGTCCTCTTGGTGGTGCTCCAAGCCACATATCGGAAAAGCATGCGCTGCCTATGGTAACCTGCATAAGGCACAAGATGTTCACGTTCAAGCAAGTTTATTGTCATTGTACAAGTACAGCCCGACGAAACAACGTTCTCCGCTCCTTGGTACAAAGCACATAGACACACAACCAGACATGACACACAAACAATACATATGCAGGACAAGTATTTTATCAGTACAAACAAATAAATATTGCTTTGTACATACAAGAGTCTCAGATGATTAGTGTGAGCAGTTCCTTTGGTCGTTCAAGATTTTTTTTTATTGTCATGTAATTAAACAGAAAATGTAAAACAGTATTTCACAAAATGTCCTTTAGTCTACTGTAAGGCAGACAAAGATTTGCCATCAGCAGAAATTGCCCCAAGGTGCCTTAATAATTGGTGCAGGGGTTTAACTTCAGATCTGCAGTACAAGACAGCAGGTTTATTTGTGTGAACTGGGAGCAGGCAATGCTTCATGCTACTGATTAGAATTAATTGTCAAAATGTTTCACAATTTTATCACCCTAACAAATTAAGATTAAAGCTTCCTCCATTAAATGGGATCTGATGAGAACTCCTTTCATTATTGGTGATAACATGTTGTCATGTCTACAGATACCATGATTTTACCGGATTGGTTGATCCCTTTGGATTTATAACAAGAACATTGATGATTTGTACCAGTTGGTGATTGGGGAAAAAAAGCTTTTGTTATGTAACCCAGTGGTTTTCAAACTTTTTCTTTCCACTCACAGACCACCTTAAGTAATCCCTTACTAATGGCACAGGATCTATGGCATCGGGATTACTTAAGGTGGTCTGTGAGTGAGGAAAAAAGGTTGAGAACCACTGGTCCAGATCCAATATTTTGCTTGAGAAAAATTGTCTTTGGCCCATTTCCTTTGGAGTTATGAAACCGTGCTTTCAAACTTTTTTCTTTCTACTCTCACTTTCTACTCAAGTAATCCCTTAAGGTGATATGTGAGTGGGGGGAAAAAAGTTGGTAAACTACTAATCAAAGTGTCCATATTTTTAATATAGAAACACAAAAAGCTCTAGATGTTATACTAGAATCTGAAGCACCACCCAGTCTGCTGGAGGAACTCAGCGGGTCAAGTTCCAACAATGAGAGAAGAGAAGAATTGTCAACATTGCAGGCTGGAAGCCTTCATCAAGACCAATGACTTCTGGAATCTTGACAACTTTTCCCCCACTGAATTTATTTAACTCTCTGAGTTCCTCCTGGTGGTTTGTGTGTTAGTTCATTTTCACAAAGGAGATGAGATCAACATGAAATGTTTGTCCATTGACACTGTCACAGACTTGGTTCCCAAACCAGTCCACTTCTCAGTCAATTGTCTGAGACTGGACCAGAGTTGCTCAAAATCATGATTCTGTATTGCATGGACGAATATCTGTTCCACTACCAAGATTGCCTAATTTTAGTTGCAAGACGTTGTCTACTTCCATTGAACCATGGAATATTAGAGCACAGAAACATGCCTTTCGGCTCTTCTAGTCTGTGCTGAACTATTTGTCTGCCTGTCTCACTGACCTGCACCCAGTCCATAGGCCTCCCATCCATGTACCTGTCAAAATTCTTCTTAAATATTAGAATTGAGCCCACATACACCACTTCAGCTGGCAGCTTCTTCTACACTCCCAAAACTCTCTGTGTGAAGAAGTTCACCCAAATGTTCCCCTAAATTCTTCCCCTTTCAGCCTTAACCCATGTCCTCTGGTTTGTATCTTACCTACCATCTGTGAAAATAGCCTATCTACATTTACCCTGTCCATCTCCCTCATGATTTTAAATACTTCTATCAAATCTTCCCTCATTCTTCTACCAACCCCCAGAAAAAATTGTTCTAATCTGTTTAACTTTCCCTGTAACTCACTGAAATCTGTAAGTCCAGTAAGTCTTCTCTGCACTTTTTCAATCTTACTGATATCTTTCCTGTAGTTAGGTGACCAAAATGACACACAACTTGGCCTCACCAATGTCTTATGCAAACTTTACCATAGCATTCCAACTCCTGTACTTAAGACTTAGATTTATAAAGGCCAATATGCCAAAAGCTCTCTTTATGACCCTAATCTATCTGAAATGCCACTTTCAGGGAACTATGTATCCCTATTCCCAGATCCCTCTGTTCTATCACACTCCTCAGTGGTCAGGTTGTCTTCAACCTGACAGATGATCTGCAGGGGCTACAGAATGAGATCCACACTGCTGCCTCCAAGCCTGAGTTGAGGATCAACCCTACGGAGCAGCAGTCAGATTTTCCCACTTCACCATGCTGTTGGCTCTCATCTCAAAATTAGCTGCTTCCCAGTACTATGCAAGCTTGACAACGAAAACTGCTGGGCCTCCAGCGAGCTTCGTTGGACAGCAGTGTGATCATATGCTGTGTATTCAATTAGGAACATTACATTTTTTCATTACGTGCATGAATTTATCAGAATCAGAATTTATTCTCATGAACATGTCACAAAATTCATTGTTTTGCGCCAGCATGACTAGTGAAAAATTGCTATAAAGTACATATTTTAAAATTAATAAATTAGTGCAAAAGAAAAGAAAGTGAGGCAGTGTCTGTGGTTCATTGTCCATTCAGAAATCTGATGGTGGAGGGGAAGAAACTGTTTTTGTACTGTTGGGTGTTGGTCTTCATCCCTTTTTCCTGCAGGCGTGGAAGAATTAACACTAAAGGGTAGTGCAAAGAATAAACTGTACATAGCATTAAACAAACAAAGAACTGTCAACAAACTGACTGCAATACAGAGAGAACAAAAAAAATAATTGAAGTGCCCAAAAGTCCTTAAATGAGTTTCTGATTGAGTTTGTCGTTGATGAGTCTGATGGTGGAGGGGTAGCAGCTGCTACTGAACCTGGTGGGGCGAGTCTTGTGGCACCTAGACCTCTTTCCTGATGGCAGCAGTGAGAACAGAGCGTGCGCTGGGTGGTGTGGGTCCTTGATGATTGCTGCTGCTCTCCAAAGACAGCATTCCCTGGAGATGTAGGGAGTGTTTTGCCTCAGGGGTATTTGTGTTTCCATACCAGCCCATGATGCAGCCAAGTGAGCACACTTTCTACCACATTTCTGCAGAAATTTGCCAGGGTTTCTGATGTCATGCCTGGCTGGTAATAGTGAAAGCAGAATGCTGGAGAAACTTAGCAGATTAAACAGTGTACTTGATATAGAAAAGATAAAGATACATAACCAATGTTTTTAGCTCAGTATAAAAGCTACTTTTGTGAGACAATGCCTCTTGTGGATGTCCTGAATGGAGTGATAGTTGGTGTCCACGATGACACTGGCTGAGTTCACAGCTCTCTACTATCAATTAATAGATGTTCTTTGGCAAAATCTTTTTTTCTTCCCAAAAATATACTTTATTCTCAATAAATTATTTACATTACAAGAAAACCATTGATGACTTTTTACTTTTTTAGTGCCAATCATATTGACATATTCTTCTCTCCATTCTCCATTTCCGCTACAGTGGCATCTTGTGGTGTCTCCTTGCTCTGTTGGCTGAGGGGCTTTCCCTCAGTGTCAGCCCCTCAGTTCCCGGTAAAGGGAGGACTCTAAACTCTAGATCCTTCCCCACAGTGCCCTCATTTGGCTACGCCAAGCCTCAGTGCGTCCTTCAGCCCATGCTCTTGCAGTCTTGAATGTGCTGGTTGGCAACATTCCCAGACTGACATCTCAGTAAGATGAAAGGCCAACAGGTTTCAGGCTAACCAAAGTGCATCTTTCACAGAGTTGATGGTCTTCAGTTCTGGATGTTGGACACAAAGAGTGTGTCCCTGGGAGCAGTCCGCAGATGATAGCATCCTCTGTCCCGCTGCTGTTGGGGATAAACCATGACAATGCCCCCCTGCTTCATTCAGTAAAAAAAATGGGTGACTGCCTCCACTCCACTGCAGTTGTCCTGAGGATAACAGGGTGGAGGGTGATGTTCTGGTTGTATAAGAAGCATCTGACTGGGAGGGCTCTCGCTTGTGATGAAAGTAATTGTACCAAAGACACCAGAATATTTTTGAGATAAAAATATCTCTGGAATTATGTCTATTTTTAACTAATGATGCAGATAAGAATGGGAATTGCTCACCAGTCTATATGAATTGGGCACAGAAGAGTTCTAGAAACTCCAGGGACCAGAGGTAGTGCATTAACTTTGTGCTTTAAAGGGCCAGTGCAGCTCCAGATCCACGTAGAATATTTATTTGTAGCTTTCCACTTGCTTTCAAAGTGCAAGTCTTGGGTAACAGACCCAAGAAAAATATTCAGTTTGTGTCTGCAGGGATCACTCCCTCCATGACTCCCTCATCCACTCATCCCTCCCTATTAATCATCCCCTTGGTACCTAACTTTGTGACCTCAGGAGGTGCCACACTTGTGCCCACAACACCTCCCTCACTGCCATTCAGGGCACCAAACTGTCCTCAGTGAAATGGTGCAGATCGTAAAAGAGACTGGATGCAGACTGGGAGATGGTTTCACTGAGCACCTTCTATCTGTCCACAGCAAGTGCAGGGATCTCCCGATGGCCAACCCTTTCAATTCCGTGTCCCACTCCCCCACCAACATATCTGTACAAAGCCTCATGCACTGCCAACCCAGGACTACTCTCTCTCTCTCTCTCTCTCTCTCTCTCTCTCTCTCTCTCTCTCTCTCTCTCTCTCTCTCTCTCTCTCTCTCTCTCTCTCTCTCTCTCTCTCCAGCTAACCACCCCTTCCCTCTCCATTCAGACCCCTCCCCGTAACACTTTTACCTCTTGCCTGCAGTTCTCTGCCCCTCCCCCACCATTTTATTCAGGCACCTGCCTGCTTTTTGCTCATACCTTGATGAAAGACTCAGGCCCGAAACATTTGTGCCACATGGACTTATTGAGTTTCTCCAGCATTTTTTATGTAAACTTCAATCACCGTGTCTGCAAATCTTTTAAAAATCTTGACATACAGCACGGTAACAGCCCATTTCAGCCCACGAGTCCAAGCTGCTTAATTTTACCTCCAATTAACCTACACTCCCAGTACCATTTTGAATAGTGGGAGGAAACTGGACACTCTGGAGAAAACCCAAGCAGACACAGGGAGATGGTACAAACTCCTTACAAACAGATTCAAACCCCAATCTAGTCCCAATCACCAGCTCTGTAAAGGCGTGCTAGCTGCTATGCCAGCCGATTTACTTGTTTAAAAATATTGCAGCTGAACTGTTTGTTGGAAACCCTAAAATTATTATTTTTGTTCCTTTCCACTTCTAGGTGTCTTTTTCCGAAAGGTAAGATTGCTGACTCCCAATGGATCCATTTCTCACCACAGCTAGTTATGTCACTCAGGCTGTCAAATGTGAGTATGTACTTATTGAACAGGAAGGAAGCTGTGAGAGTTAATACTTATTTTTTTGAGAGGAATTCTTTTGACTTTCCAAGTTCATTTTATGAGCAGATTAGCCTGCTCAGCTCTTAAAAATAATAGTTAAAACTCAATCCTCTTCACAAGTCGTAATCACAGAAAGAATACGCTTTCGTCAGTCAGGGGGTTGATTACAGGAACAGGGATGTTACGTTACAACATGTTGGTAAGACTGCACTTCGAGCATTGTGTGCCGTTCTGATCACCTAACGACGGGAAAGATACTAAGTTGGAAAGTGTGTGGAAAAAAATTCACGAGAATGCGAGCAGAATTGGTAGACTTGAATAATAATTAGAGGCGAGGAGGTTATGGGGGGATGGGATCTCAAAGATACTTATAAAATCATAAGGGACATAGATAAGGTAAACTGAATCTTGTAGTTAAAAAGCACTGAAACATTGGAGGAACTCAGCAGGTCTCACTGTGTTCATAAGACCTAGGAAAAGAAATAGATTGTTCAGCCCATTGACTCTACCCCACCATTTAATCATGATCTGATGCATTTTTCCACTCAGCCCCACTGCCCGGCCTTCTCCCCATAACCTGAGATGCCCTGACTAATCAGGAACCTAACAATCTCTGCCTTTAATACACCCAATGACCTGGCCTCCACAACCAAATTCCATAGATGTACCACCCTCTGGCTAAAAAAAACTTCCACCGCATTTCTGTTCTAAGTGGATGCCTTCAATCCTGATGTCTTGGGCCTGAGCCCTTCTTCGAGTAAAGAGCAGGCAGACACCTGAATGAAAAGGCTGGGAAGAAGAGAAGAATGGGTAGGGTGTGGAATACAAATTAATAGACAAAAGGTGTTGATTGAATATGGATGGGGGAGAGGAGAGAGTTGAGTGGGGAGGTAGATGGTTTTGGTTCTGTGAAAGCAGAGCTGGCGAAAGGAGACAGAGGGAAAGAGAGACAGACCTAGAGGAAAGGAGACATAGGGAAAGATTTAAATTTAAGCATGCAGCATGGTAACAGCCCTTGCCATCTAAATAACCTATAATCCCCATACATTTTGAAAGGTGGAAGGAAACAGCAGTGCCCCATGCGGGCACGGAGATAACGTACAAACTCATTACAGACAGTGGCAGATTTGAACCTGGATTGGTGACTCTGTAATAGCATTACGCTAACTGCTATGCCACGGGGGCTAACAGAAACTGGAGAGGTCGATGTTATTGCCATCCATTTGGAGGGTGCCCAGACAGAACATGAAGTGTGATCCAAGGTAGGAGAATCTAAAACCAGAGGGCAAAGATTTAAGTTGAAAGGGGAAAGATTTAAAGGGCCTTAAAGCACCTTCTTCACACATGAGTGTGGTGTCTATAAGGCACAAGACGAAGTGGTAGAGACGAGAACAATTGTAGCAACTTTTAAAAATACATTTAAAGGCAGGAATAGAAAACGTTTGGAGGAATGTGGACCAAATTTGGGCAAATGGTACAGGAACAGAATTCTTTATCTGGAACCCTTGGAGAACAGTGTGTTCCGGATTACGGATTTTTCTGGATTTCGGAAAGCCAGATTTAAGCCCACCCGAATTGTGCTGCTTTATCCACCCCCACCCCCTTCCAGTCATGCTGCTGTCGCTCTCCCCACTTGCCAGATTTTGGAGCTTTCTGGATTTTAGATGTTCAGGTAAAGGATTGTGTTCCTGGACTAGACAAAAAGGTGAGACTTTATCACGTCTGTTACTATATAACCATATAACCACTTACAGCACAGAACAGGCCAGTTCGGTCCTACTAGTCCATGCCGTAACAAATCCCCACCCTCCTAGTCCCACTGACCAACACCCGGTCCATACCCCTCCAGTCCTCTCCTCTCCATGTAACTATCCAGTTTATCCTTAAATGTAACCAATGATCCCGCCTCAACCACGTCTGCCAGAAGCTCATTCCACGTCCCTACCACCCTTTGCATAAAGAAATTTCCCCTCATGTTCCCTTTATAATTTTCCCCCTTCAATCTTAAACCATGCCCTCTAGTTTGAATCTCCCCCACTCTTAACTGAAAAAGCCTATCCACATTTACTCTATCTGTCCCTTTTAAAATCTTAAACACCTCTATCAAGTCCCCTCTCAATCTTCTACACTCCAGAGAAAAAAGCCCTAGTCTGCACAACCTTTCCCTGTAACTCAAACCTTGAAATCCTGTCAACATTCTTGTGAACCTTCTCTGTACTCTCTCTATTTTCCTATAATTTGGTGACCAAAACTGTACGCAGTACTCCAAATTTGGCCTCACCAATGCCTTGTACAATTTCATCATAACCTCCCTACTCTTGAATTCAATACTACGATTTATGAAGGCCAACATTCCAAATGCCTTCTTCACCACACCATCTACCTGAGTATCAGCCTTGAGGGTACTATTTACCATCACTCCTAAATCCCTTTGTTGCTCTGCACATCTCAATAGCCTACCATTTAATGCATATGACCTATTTAGATTTGCCTTTCCAAAATGTAACACCTCACACTTATCTGTATTAAATTCCATCAGCCATTTCTCAGCCCACACCTCCAGCCTTCCTAAATCACCTTTTAATCTACGGTAATCTTCCTCACTGTCCACAACACCACCAATCTTTGTATCATCCACAAACTTGCTTATCCAATTCTCCACCCCTATTTCCAGATCGTTAATATATATAACAAACAATAGTGGACCCAGGACCGATCCCTGAGGAACTCCACTAGTCACTGGCCTCCAATTGGACAAACAATTTTCCACCACTACTCTCTGACACCTCCCATCCAACCATTGCTGAATCCATTGCACTACCCCCTTATTTATACCTAATGCCTCCACCTTTTTTCCTAACCTCCTGTGGGGAACTTTGTCAAAAGCTTTACTAAAGTCTAAATAGACAACATCCACAGCTTTCCCTTCATCAACCTTTTTTGTAACCCCTTCGAAAAACTCAATCAGGTTTGTCAAGCATGATCTACCCCTGACAAAACCATGCTGATTACTCCCTATCAATCCCTGTACCTCCAAATATTTGTAAATACCATCCCTCAGAACACTTTCCATCAACTTACCCACCACAGACGTCAGACTCACGGGCCTATAATTCTCAGGTTTACATTTGGACCCTTTCTTAAACATCGGAACCACATGCGCCACCCTCCAATCCTTTGGCACTACCCCCGTGATCAGTGACATCCTAAATATCTCTGTTAATGGCCCCACTATCTGTCCACAATCCTCCTTGAGTGTCCTTGGGAATATTTTGTCCGGTCCCGGAGATTTATCCACCTTTATCTTTTTAAACACAGCCATCACTACCTCCTCGGTTATCCTTGTATGCTTCATGACCTCCCCACTATTTTTCTTTACTTCAACTGGTTCAATATTTTTTTTCCCTAGTGAATACCAAGGCAAAGAAATCATTCAAAATTTCTCCCATTTCCTCTGACTTCTCACTCAGCCTACCCTCACTATCTACAAGGGGTCCAATTTTATCCCTCACTAATCTTTTACTTTTAATGTACCCATAGAAACCCTTTGTATTTATTTTTACTCTGTCTGCCAAAGCCTCTTCATGCCTTTTTTTGGCCTTTCTAATTTCTTAAGATTCCTTCTACACTCCTTGTAGTCCTCCTTCAAACTCTCAGCTCCCTGCTCTTTATACCTCTTGTACACCTCCCTTTTTCTCCTAACCAAATTTCCAATATTCCTCGAAAACCAAGCCTCCTTATGACTTCCAGCCTTTCCTTTGATCCTCACTGGGACATATCTACTCTGTACCCGCAAAATTTCTTTTTTGAATATCCTCCATTTTTCATTTACATCCTTACCTGAAAATATCCTGACCCATTCAATACTCCCCAAATCCCTTCTTATTCCTTCGAAATTTGCTCTTCTCCAATCCAGAACCTCAACTTTAGGCCCCTCTTTGCTCTTCCCTAAAATTAGCTGAAAACTAACAGAGTTATGATCACTAGACCCAATTTGTTCTCATACATTAATGTTCGATACCTGACCCAGCTCATTCCCTAACAGGAGATCTAGTATTACACCGTCCCGAGGTCGGTTCTGAACAAGCAATGGAAAACAGTAATTGTTTTTGTTGGTTTCCACCAACCATTTTTTGGCTATGGCCCCCTAAGGACTGCTCAAGGTTTATGGGCCCCCTTCTCTGAGAAGCACTTAAATCTAGTTGGTTTCTTCTGCTCTTCCCTCCTACTGACTACATAAAATTTATTTTACGATCTCAGTCAGTGTCCCCCTCCCTCCCCCCATAAATAGGCTGTGGCCCCCAGAGTATGGCCCCATTGAAAACAGCTGGCACACACACTAATCTGGCAGCAATGTCCCTGAGGACGCAGCCAATAGTGGTAACTTAGTGATGGATATTGATGTTCCCCAAGCCCTGAGTACATCCTGCCCCTTGCTGCATTTGGTGCTTTCACGGATTATTCAGCCTGAAGGAGCAACCATTCATCGGCTGAGGGAGGCTTATATGTGGTACTGTTGTGGTAACATTTGACGTATTGCCATGAAACCTTGTGGCATCTGCAGTCAGGATCACAAGGCTACTCCCATCCATGTGCATATCACCTTGTGGCCACCTCTGTTGGATCTCTCTTGTTAGTGAAGAGGCCTGGCACACTAAGTCTGTAAAGTATTATCAGTTCGAAATTGTAATAGGGCTGCATATATGAGAGAAGGATGATGTTGCATTTTAGGGCAGCACAGCGCATTTCTGATACAGCGCCAGCGACCCGGGTTTGAATCTGGTGTATCTGGAGGAACTTTGTACCTTTTCCCCGTGTATGCATGGGATACCCCTGTGGTGGTACACCACTGGCCTACTGCAGGGGGAAACCTCTGTTCCTGCAGAAGAGCATGGGGACAAGACAACACCTGGCCAGCTGTCAATTAGCCGACCTGAATAGACCAAGCCCCACCCTCTGGGTTATAAGCCTGAGCCAGCCCTTCAAAGACACTCCTCACAGCTGGCTCTGTGGAAGTTGACGTCGAATAAAGTCTTTTGTACAGACTTTAGGTTTTGTGTGTTTGCTTCTGTCCGATAGCGCACCACAATCCCGTGTGCTCTGTTTTCCTCGAACCCTACAAAAACGTATGGGGTGGGGGGGGTTTGGGTTAATTGGGGTATTTGGGCGGCACAAGCAAGTGGGCTGGAAGAGCCTGTTACTGTGCCACATGTCCAAATTTTTTTAAAAATCAAGACTCTTTTATTGTCATGTAATAAAATAGGAAAAGTAATACAGGTTGAGTACCCCTTATCAGATTTTGGATTTTTTTTGATTTTGGAATGATGTGTTTGGGATAACTGATGACTGATAGCTGATACCTGTATCAGCTGTTAAACAACGGCAGGCTTTCAGTCTCCACCTACAATGCTGTGCTTTGATCAAAAGGTTCACTGTATTTCATTGTTTTCGACGTAATTATGTTGCTGGTTTACGTATTGCACTCGAACATGGCATTTTAGGCGGAGATGAATTTCAGATTTAAGAAATAATGTTTTGTACTTACCTTGATTCAGCATCAGTTAAATGTTGCTTCACTTGGAAGGACTGTTTTATTTCACCTTTGGGCATTTTTAACAATATCTTTATACCATAGAGCAGGAAATAAACAAAAAACACAGTGAGTAATACACGTAGGTCCGGCGGTAACCATGGTTGGTAACAAACTGATGCCAACAGAGTGTCAGAGCCCCACATGGGCAAATGAGGTCAGGTGTGGAATTTTCTTCTTTGGCGTCATGTCGGCATTCAAGAAGTGTCGGTTCTGGAGCATTTCAGATTTCCCGATTAAGGGGTACTCAACCTATATGACACGACATTTCCTTTTGTCCATCATGGGCAGACATAAAATGACACTCAGCATAAATTGCCCAGTGCCCCTGACAGTAGGAGAAAGAGAAGCAAAAGAGGGTCCACCCAGAGTAATGGGGTATTTGCCTCCAGTGTTCCTGCAGCCACACACCTTCAGTCCAAACAATCAGCAAGCTGAGCTCCAGATCCAAACCAACACAATCAGAAAGCCTTCAGTGCCCTTGGCACCCCCTCTCATCTTGGTTCCGATACCAGATACTCCTTCAGACAGTCTCAAGCCTTTTTCCAGCAATCCTCAGCCTGGTGTGAGTCCCTTGGCCCCAATCACCAGCACCCCACAGCCTGCGTTAGTTCCTCACCTCGAGTTAACAACAGCTCGCTGCCTGTACGTTATTCAGCCTCAGAGCCCCTCGCTGGTTCACTGTCATGGTCATCATCCCATGGGTTGTTTCCTGTGCTTCTCCTTTTCAAACGGAGGGTGGGAGATGGTCTCCCTGTTTTCTGGTGCTCAGTGCCAGTCCTTTGCTCTCCCAGGGTCTGCAACCATTCGTGTCCTCTGCCGAACACAGGTGCCACCATCTTGGGCCCAGAAACCGCAGTCACAGGATTTTAAATAAAATGCTTTTTATATAAACCCCAAATTTTAAGTCTTTACCCTCTTTTCCCTGAACCATCTGCGAGTGAGATTGACTTCCCTCGAACTGAAGCATATTTTGCATTCTTGACTTAATATTCTAGCTTGAGTGGGATACAACTTAAATATGATCTTTCCTGATACACTATTAACATCTTCCCTCAATGTGGTGGTACATCACCGGCCTACTGCAGGGGGAAACCTCTGTACCTGCAGGAGTGAAAGGGGACAGGACAACACATGGCCGGCTGTCAATCAGTCGGCCTGAATGGATCAAGCCCCACCCGGTCGGGTGTCAATCACCCTCCAGGATATAAGCCTGCGCCAGCCTCTCGAGGTCTCACTTGGAGTTGCTGCGGCCACAGCCAGCTGGCTCTGTGGAAGTCTTTGTGGATTAAAGCCTGTTGTACAGTCTTTATCTTTGTGTGTGTCTGATTCTGGCTAAGAGTGCACCACACTCACAAACATTCCAGTAACTGTCTACCTTGCAAGTATTTTGCTTCAAGGAATTCTAGATCATGTTTGGAATTTATCCTATCATGGTAACTGTAGATCTGTCTTCCTTTTCAAGTAGATGCCAGTGATTCTTTGACACTGTTTTGAAATCATCAGGAGTTCTTTCTTCTCAACCCACTATGTTAATGCCCTCCTCAAGATTTATGGCCAGATTGACTCTGCATCCATCACATCCTTCTCTGCCGTTTTTGCCACTTACTTCATGATCCCACCACTAGACACATATTCCCCTCTCCTCGCCTCTCTGCATTCCTCTGGGACTGCTCCCTCCGTGACACCCTTGTCCACTCCTCCCTCCCCACCAGTCGTCCCCTTGGTACTTTAAGACCGCAAAAGGTGCTCCACCTGCACCCACACCTCCTCCCTCACTACGTTTGGATCCCAAACAGACCTTCCAAGTGAAGCAACATTTAACTTGTGAATCTGCGGACATCATCACTGCATCCAGAGGTCCCCTTGTGGTCTCCTCTGCATCGGAGAGACTGGGCGTTGACTGGGATATTGCTTTGTTGTGCACCTTGACTCTGTCCGCTGCAATAGCATAGATCTCCCAGTGCCCACCCATTTCAATTCCCCATCCCATTCCCTTGCTGATATGTCTGTCCATCATCTCATTCACTGCTAGACTGAGACCACCTGCAAATTGGAGGAACAACACCCAACAACTGAATGGCATTAACATAGATTTCTCTGTCTTTGATTAAACCACCCACCACTTCTTCTCCCATTGCCTTTCCCCAACTCTGTTTCTCTCCCTATTTCCCTTTGTCTCCTTTCATGCAGACTAAATTCATTCCACCTCACCCCTTTTGTTGGTCTTGACTCCTCCCCCAGCCAGCACTGTCTCTATTTCCAGTTTTTTTTTTGGCTATTCTTTGCTTATTCGTTGAAAAAGGGGTCAGGCCTGAAACATTGACAATAAATCTTTATCTCACTGCAAGACCAGCTGAGTTTCTGCAGCATTTCTGTGTGTTTTTAATGCAAACACAGCATCTGCAGACTTTGGTATTTCAGTTACAGCCAGATTAGTAAGACATGAGCAACCCTTCGTGGATTCATTTCTGGTGAATCTGATTTTATCTAGCTATCAATTCTAGCCTATTTTTAATGAAACATTAATGCAGCATTGTCTAGGCTTTCAGAACACGTACTAGGAGCAAGCAATCTTGACTATTACTTAGCAGAAACTCATGGATGCATTGCGTATACCTTCTCCCACACCTAGCATCTGAAACACCTTGCCCCTGGCACAAGCTCTAAATTTAGGTCAGTGATTTTAAAATTAGCAAAGCAATTAAAAAGACTGAATAGAGTACTTTGCAAAAGTCTTTCAAAAAATGGTATGATAAAAAGATGCCGATGTGTTGCATATTGTTGCCTGCATCAGCCCTGTTGGTATTGAAGTGAGCAGCATTCCCATTATATTTACCAGGGCGCACCCTGTTCCTGCAGATCACTATTCCTCTTTCCCTCGAATATGCATCAAGCCTTCCTTAAAACATACAAGTTTGAGTTCTGGTCACCTCATTATCGGAAAGATGAGGAAGCTGTGGAGAGGGGATTTACCAGGATGTTGCCTGGATTGGAATATAAGTCGTAAGAGGCAAGAGAGAAGAAGGATGAGAGGAGACTGAAAAGAAGTCTACAAGATTCTGAGAAGCATAGATAAGGTGGACAGCCAGTGCCTTTTTCCCAGGGCAGGAATAGCAAACACAAAGGGAGGAAAGTATAGGGGAGATAATAGGGGTAAGTTTTTTTTTAACGCAGAGACTTGTGGTTGCCAGGAATGCCTTGCCAGGGTTGGTGGTAGAGGCTGAAACATTAGGGACATTTAAGAGACTCTTTGACAGGCACATGGATGAAGTAAAGATAGAGGGTTACAAGGTAGGAAGGGTTTCGTACTTTTTTTTGGTAGGAATATATGGGTCGGCACAACATCGAGGGCCAAAGGGCCTGTACTACACTGTAATGTTCTATGTTCAAGGTTACAGCTGCAATTGGGAGGGAGAATTGCAATCTCATGATTAATATGGAGATGATGAAATTGTAAGTACCAGCTAAACAGGGAGAAAGCAAAATTAATTTGAAGCAAAAACACAGTCCACTGAAGGAGTAAAATAGTAAATTTGCAGACACCATGAATTAAGTAAAATCACAAAGCTGGGGGAACTCAACAGGTCACACAGTGTGTAGCAAAGATAAAGATACATACAGTGTTCAGGTATGCAAAAATGTCGGCAAGCATCCTAACAAAATGGTGGGGTGGAGGGGTAGCAGAAGGCAGGAGGTAATAGGTGGAAATGGGAGGGAGGGCACACCAGCAAACAGGGGGAGGGGGTGGCTCTGTCTGTGAATGAAGAGAAATGGGGTGGAAAGCTGGAGGAAAAGTTTGGAGAAGAGAAGGAGAATGGGGAGTGGGATAGCAGACATTGGAGAAGTCGATGTTTACTGTCGTCCCGTTGGAGAGGGGTGAGATGGAAAATTAGGTGCTGCTCCTCCAATTTATGGGTGGTCTTGGTTTGACTGAACACAAGGCCATGGACAGATATGTCAGTGAGTGAGTGGGACACAGAAATGAAATGGTTGACCATTGGGTGATCCCTGTCACTGATGTGGACAGAGCTAAGGTGCTCAGCGAAGCGATCTCCCAGTTTGCCTCCAGTCTCTCTGATGTAGAAAAGCCCACAATAGGAGCACTGGATGCAATAGAAAAACTCCTGTGTTGCTTCACTTGGAAGGACTGTTTGGGGCCCCAAAGGTTGAGGAGGGAGGAGGTGTGGTTGCAAGTGTGACACTTCCTGCGGCCACAGGAGAAGGTGCTGGGGTGGGAGGGGGTGGGGGGGGTGGAGGAGATTGGTGAGGAGAGATGAGTGGACGAGAGAGTCACGGAGGGAGGGGAATATGTGTCTGGTAGTGAGATCATGTTGTAGGTGATGAAAATTATGGAGGATAATGTGTTGGATTGTAGGTGAGGACAAAGAAATCCTGTTTTGTTGCATCTCGGGCTGGAGGGGGCCGTAGTGGGATCATGTTGTAGGTGACGAAAATTATGGAGGATAATGTGTTGGATTGTAGGTGAGGACAAAGGAATCCCGTTTTGTTGCGTCTCGGGCTGGAGGGGGCCAGAGCAGATGAGAGTGAAATGGAGGAGAGCGCAGTCTACTGGAGGAACTTGGCAGGGCGAGCAGCAAAAGAACTGTTGACATTTCGGGTTGGAACTCTTCATTAAGTGAAAAAGTCAGTAGAAAAGTAAATCTTGTGGATGTTGAAAATCTGGAATGAAAGCAGAGATGCTGGAAGCACTCAGCAGCAGATGGAGTGAAAGAAAAAAAATTGAGATAATATTTCAGGTCTCTATCCTTTCATCAAGTAAATTACAGGAACTCTCAGACATTCTGATTAAACTTTATGCTTTTCATATAGACGTTCATGGAGGGCAGCCCAGCATTTATTGCCCTGCTTAATTGCTCCAAAACTAAGAGACCAGTTAAAAACCAACCACATCTGGAGTCACATAGAAACCAGACTGGATAAGGAAGCCAAATTTCCATCCCTGGAGGGCACGAGTGAACCAGATGGGGTTTAATGATAATCCAGTGGTTACATTGTCACCATCACTGATAATAGCTTTTCATTTCAAATCTATCTTTTTAACTCAATTTAAATTCCAACTGCCGAGAAGTGGTTTGAAGACTTGTTTCTGGATCAGTTTTGGAGACCTCTGGATAACAGAACAGTGAACTACTGTGCTACTGTAAAAATGAACTTTGTGTTCAAAATGATGCCTTCCCACTTCAATTCTGATCTTTGTTTTTCTTGCAATGTAAATTTTTAAATCCTGAAGGAAGGTGATGTATCAACTTACGAGATGGAGATTTAAAACTTGGCTGAATGGTGTACCAATAACCTTGCACTCAATGTCACCAAAACTAAGGAGCTGATTGTTGACTTCAGGAAAGGAAAGCCATAGGTATACAATCCAATGATCATTAGGGGATCAGAGGTGGAGAGGGTGAGCAAATTTAAGTTATTGGAAGACATTATCTTGGAGGACTCTTTCCTGCACCTAACACACTAATGGTATCATGAAGAAAGCACATCAGTGCCTCTACTTCCTCAGGAGTTTGCAGAGGTTTGATGTGACAGAGGAAATCCTTGCAACTTTCTAGAGATGTGTGGTGGAAAGTGTGCTGACCGGCTACATCACGGTCTGGTATGGGGACACCAATATCCCCAAGCGTAAAACCCTGCAAAAGGTAGTGGACGTGGCCTAGAACATCACAGGCAAAGCCCTCCCCACCACCAAGAACATCTATGGGAACAGCAACAATCATCAAGGATCCACATCACCCAACACACGCTCTTTTATCACTGCTGCCATCAGAATAAAGGTCTAGGTGCCACAAGATTCACACCACCAGGTTCAGGAACAGCTACTACCCCTCCACCTTCAGAATCCTCAACAACAAACTCAATCAGGGACTCATTTAAGGACTCTTCCTTTTGCACTTAATTGATTGTTTCTCTCTGTATTGTACAGTCAGTTTGTTTACATTTCTTTATTTGTTTACATGTGTACGATGAGTACAGTTTTAGTGGCACTGTCAATAAGTGGTAATTCTGCCTCGCCTGCAGGAAACAGAATCTCAGGATTGTATGTGATGCCATGAAATTAAAATGCTCTTGACAATAAATCTGAACTTTGAAGTGATAGTTTGTACTTTAATTTAACTTCTGTTTAGCATTCTTTAAAAAAAAGCAGTTCTACTGCATCCGCTGCTCCTGTTGTAGTCTCCTCTACATCAATGAGGCTTCACACAGACCACCTCACCTCTGTCCGCTGCAATCGTGGGGATCAGCAGGTGGCAACCCATTTCAATTACTTGCTCCATTTCCTTGCTGACATACCTGTCCATGCTCTCTCAAGTACTGCCAGATTAAGACCACCGGAAAATTGTAGGAATAACAATACATATTCCGACCTGGCACCCTCCAACTGGATAGCATTAACAATGACTTACCCAATTTCCATTAGGTCCTCCCTCTTTACGATCCCTATTTCTCCTCTATGTCGTCTGTCTCTTTCTCTCTTTCCTTTTCCCTCTGACTTTTCTCCTCTTGCTCTGCATTCAGAGCCACATTATTCCACCATTCAATGCTCACTTTTTCTCTTCTGCCTTATACATGTCCAATTATGGCCTCTTGTCAGTTGGTCTGTGCTCTTCCCCTTGCCCTTTCCTTCCTTCTACCCAGCCTTTTAATTCAGCTGCCTGCCTGCTTTTTAAGGCTCAGGCCAAAAAACATTGGTTATATTTCTTTACTTCCTATGGATGGTGCATGATCTGCTAAGTTCCTCGAGGAATTTTGTGTCTTTTACAACAATCACAGATACTGCAGACATTCATGTTTCACAGTTTTGTGTTACGTTCCTTTGATCAATTTCGAAAGATCAAGTTGGGCTTCATGAAAATATTTTCTTTTCACTGTTCGGGAATTAAATCATTCTTACCAGGCCGTGGATTATCCCAGCAATATTGTCTCCTTTTATGATGGTGACTTGCTTTCTGCATCCCATGAGGTTTTTGGCACCAATGATGCCCAGTCATTCATTAGTTTTGATTTTTTAATTAAAAAAATTTTAAACAAGCAGCACTGTTTTGGCAATTTTGGCCCACAATCTCATGCCGCTCAATTACACCCAATTAACTTCAACTTCTGGTACATTTTGAATGATTGAAGGAAACCAGAGCACCTGGAGGAAACCCACGCAGATCTGGGGAGAATATACAAACTCCTTACAGATAGCGATGAATTCGAACCTCTGTCACGATCACTGGCTGTGTAATGGCATTGCACTAACCGCTATGCTAACTGCTGCCATCAGTGTTATGCTGTTTAAAGAAACCCTGATCCTCAGATGTCAGGTCCTAGTGGGTGTCCCTCCTGTTGACTCTTCCCACCACCCCACCCCACCTCCTTGGTATTGTCTTCCTTGCTGTTGATTAACCTTTCGTCAGCTATGCTGCCCCCAGGACACTGTGTAAAGTTTATGGGTCCCCTTCCCCATAAAGCAGTCAAGTTTTGGTTCCTACCAACTATATAAAAAAATGGAGAAGTCTGGAAGAAATCAATTTTTTTTATGCACATGAGTTGAAAAGAAAATTTTAATTCCATATATACTCATTTAAAAGTCAAATTTGGTAGACCATTTTTTAATATTAAATTTATGGGATTGAATATTAACATGGATACTACTTTTGAGGGACTAGAATTCACATTAGAATTCAATACCTTTATCAGTATCAGAAGTCCAAATGATTTCTAAATGAATAAAGAACAAAAACATGATGAATTTAAGTAATAACACAGGGTGTATGCATCAAAACACACATCCCACCTTGGGGGAGGTCGGGGCTGCAGAAAATATCTGTTGTTGGAGGCATCGGGACTTATGATCGGTGTGCGAGAAGCAAGAGCCAGCGTTCGAGGCATCAGGAGCCCTGATGAGCGGGGTGGGGGAGGGGCGGAGAGGCAAGAGTCTTTGTTTGAGGTGTTGGGAGTTCTGGCCTGCGGGTGGCTGGGGTCAAAGTGAAAGACCAGGGTCAACTTTTGCATGAGATGCATGGAAAATTCCAGATCTTTTGGGCAAAAATAGGGGCTCGACATTTAAATGAGATCGACTTCTTCGTGGATATATACGGTATCTTCTTTGTGAACCAGAGCATGACAGAACAATTTTGGTATTATTTATTGAATGATAGAATTGTTACAATTAGGAAGGAGGCTATTTGTGCCATGAAACCTGAGCTGGCTCTTTGTAAAACAATTCATTCCCATTCCCCACAGAGCTGTTTGTTTAAAAAAATATATATTTTATCCAAGTCTCTTTGCAAAGTCTCAATTGAATCTGCATCAATCACTGTTTCAGCCACTGTTCCAGATCACATCATGTTCACAAGTTTTTGCTTCATTCCCCGATATTTTGCCAAGAACATTAAATCCATTTTCCCTAGCTTGTCATTAATGAATCTAGTTTCTGTCCTTTACTTAGATCATTCATGACCCAACTTTTACTGCTTTTTAAACTGATTATGTATTGTCTAATCTTAAGTATCCCTGAATGTACCATTTCAGTGTGCAAAAAAATTCCTCAAGATTCCAGATTCTTCTATTGGCTTGTAGTAGTAAAGAACATAATATTGCACAAAATTGCCTTCTGCCTGTCATAAGGCAGAGTCGCCTGGAACCCCTTATAGCAAGAGAGAAGGAGAAGCAAAAGGGAGTCCCTTCAGAATAACTGATGTCTGTGGATTTGCCTCCTGTGCTCCGCAGTCACTGCAGCCGCACACACTCCTGTTCGATCCATCGGCAACTCAAGCTCCAGGTCCATACCTCCAATACGATCGGGAAGCCCTCAGCACCCTCTCGAATCCCAGCTCCGATACCCGGTCCCGTGACCCAGTCTCCAACATCCCGCAGCTTGTCTGGGTCCCCCCGAGTGCAAGTCGCCCACAGCCTGTGGTGGGTCTCTCAGCCACTGAGCCCCTCGCTGGTCTGCTGCCATGGTCACCATCCGGTAGGGTGTCTCCTTCTCAATGGGGCGAGTGCGTTCCCCATTTCTTGTGCCCTGCATTGGTCTGCTGCTCTCCAGAATTTGCTAACCCTCATGGCTGCTGCCCAGCACCGGTGTCGCTATTTGGGCACAGGCCCGAGGTTACAGGATTTTACTTTTAGAATGTCGGCTCCTTTAACAGGCCATTTAACACCTGTACGGAGCTGCTGGCATTAGGACTGGTTGGTTGAAACCTTCGGAGCAGTGCTGTGTCTCCGCTCTACTGGGTCCGCACTAGCGGCAGTGCCGCCCTTTTTTATACAACCCTACTCCTGTGGTTTGGAACCACAGATAGCCAACCTTGTCCAATCAGGCTTATCTGTCAGACAGGCCTGATTGGACAAGGATGGCAGACTTCCATTCCCGAGGAATGTCAGTGAAACAGATCGGGTGTGAAGAGAATTGTTTAGGTTAACAGTTACCATCAATCATACTCGCATTTTCAAAAGAGGTGTATGCAAGATATAAGATGGCCATGTTGAACTATATGACTATAAACATTAATGGAATACATAACCAAATTAAAAGGAAGAGGCCACTAAATTATTGAAGAAGGAAAAAATAGATACAGCATTTGTGCAGGAAACGCATCAAACTGAAGAGGAACATAACAAACTAAAGAGAGACTGGTTAGGACTCATAACAGCAGCATCCTATAATTCAAAAGCTGGAGGTGTAACCATACTAGTTAGCAAAAATGTACCAATCAAAATAAAGGAGGAAATAATAGATCCGGCAGGGAAGTATGCAATGATAAAGTGTCAGATATTCTCAGAATTTTGGAATTTGCTCAATATATATGCGCCTAACGAGGAGGATCAAAAGTTTATGCAGGATATTTTTTTGAAGATTGCAGACACACAAGGAAATATATTGATAGGAGGGGATTTTAACTTTAATTTGGATCCAATGTTGGATAAAACTGGACAAAAGACGAGTAAAAAGAATAAAGTAGCCAAATTTATGGTTAAATCAATGCAGGAAATGAAACTTATGGAGGAGGCAACACCCAAGAGAGAAGGAATTTTCATATTATTCGAGTAGGCACAAAACTTACTCAAAGATTGATATGTTTTTGTTGTCAGCCCATATTCAAGGGAGAGTTAGGAAAACTGAGTATAAACGTAGACTACTATCAGATCATTCACCCCTATTATTAGCAATAGAGCTAGAGGACATCCCTCCAAGAATGTATAGATGGAGATTAAACTCCATGCTACTTAAAAGACAGGATTTTAGAGAATTCATTGAGCAACAAATTAAAATGTACTTTGAAATAAATACAAAATCAGTGAAAGATAAGTTTATACTATGGGACGCAATGAAAGCGTTCATCAGAGGGCAGATAATAAGTTATGTAACTAAGATGAAGAAGGACTACAATCGTGAAATAGAACAGTTGGAAAGGGAAATAGCAAGTACAGAAAAAGAATTAGCAACAAAGGAAGATACAACTAAAAGAAAAGAATTGGCAGATAAAAAAATAAAATATGAAACACTACAAACATATAAGGTGGAGAAGAACATAATGAAGACAAAACAGAAATATTATGAGCTAGGAGAAAAAACACACAAAATACTAGCGTGGCAGCTTAAGACAAAACAAATTAAAAGAACGGTATTGGCATCAAGGAAAAAGGACAAACAAATTACATATAACCCAACGGAGATCAACGAAAACTTCAGGGAATTCTATGAGCAACTATATCAAACTGAAAACGAAGGGAAAGAAGACAAAATAGATGAATTTCTAGCTAAAATTGAACTACTGAAATTGCAAGAAGAGGAGCAAAATAAATTAATAAAACCATTTGAAATAGAGGAAATACAGGATATATTAAAAAAAACTTCCGAACAATAAAACACCAGGAGAGGATGGACTCCCAATAGAATTCTATAAAACATTTAAAGAGTTATTAATTCCTCTTCTCCTGGAAGTAATGAACCAGATAGAAGAAACACAAAACTTGCCAGATTCATGTAAGACAGCAATAATTACAGTAATACCAAAGACGGGGAAGGATCCATTAACACCAACATCATATCGACCAATATCTCTACTTAACACAGACTATAAGATAATAGCGAAAGTATTAGCAAACAGATTGGCCGATTGTGTACCAAAAATAGTAAAACAAGTTCAAACTGGATTTATTAAGAAAAGACGAACAGCGGACAATGTCTGTAAACTTATTAATCTAATCCACGCAGTTCAAGGAAATAAGAAACCAAAGGTGGCTGTTGCTGTAGACGCAGAAAAAGCCTTTGACAGAGTAGAGTGGAACTACTTATTTAAAGTATTACAGAAGTTCAATCTACCAGAAAAATATATAAATTGGATTAAAGCATTGTATAATGGAACATTGGTGAAGGTAGCAGTAAATAGATATGTATCGAGTCACTTTAAATTAAGTAGGTCAACTAGACAGGGATGTCCACTATCCCCCTCATTGTTCGCCTTAGCAATAGAACCTTTGGCAGAACTGATAAAAATAGAAAATAAAATAAAAGGGATAAAAATAAAGGAGAAGGAGTATAAAATCAGTTTATTTGCAGATGACATCATAATATACCTAACAGAACCAGAAATATCAATAAAAGAATTACATAAGAAATTGAAGGAATATGGAGAAATATTGGGGTACAAGATCAACACAAATAAAAGTGAAGTGATGCCGATGAGTAACGCAGACTATGCAGAATTTAAAAAAGAATCACCATTTAAATGGCAAACACAAGCAATCCAATACCTAGGGATGAGGTTAGATAATAACTTAAGCCACTTGTATAAACTAAATTATCAGCCACTATTAAAGAAATTGGAATAAGACTTAGAACATTGGAAAGAATTACCGCTAATGTTGATAGGGAGGGTAAACTGCATTAAAATGAATGTGTTCCCAAGGATACAATACTTACTTCAATCATTGCCAATTTCTTTAACAGAAAAATTGTTTAATGAACTAAAGAGGAAATTCTTGGGAAAGGGAGGAACCAAGGGAAGTGTTAGATAAATTAGCAGAAAGGTATAATCAAGGTGGTTTGCAGTTACCAAATTTTAGAAATTATTATAGAGCTGCACAATTAAGGTATTTATCAGATTTTTACCAGACAATGGAAAAACCAGACTTGACTAAGATAGAACTAGATAAAATAGAGAAGATACCGGAACATATACTTTATAAGTGGGTTGAAAAGCTGGTGCAATATAAAATCTCACCAGTACTGCATCATTTACTTAATACATGGAAGAAGATCCACTTAGAAAGGAAAAAAAAATGAATTACCAACTACCAAAATTATTATTGATGGAAAATCCACGAATCCCTTTCACAATAGATAACCTTTCCTTTAGAACACACATGTCAAACTCAGGCCCACGGGCCAAATTTGGCCCGTGATATAATTATATTTGGCCCGCAAGATCATATCAAATATGCATTAGAGCTGGCCCGCTGGCCGTCGCGCCAGTATAGCGCATGCACAGCTAATACTACAAATCCCAGAATGCTTTGCAAATGCGTTGGTGCCGGCCCGTCAGCCCGCTAATCGCCCCCACCTCCTCTCTTTACTTTCATTAGCATCTGCGACCTGTCGCCCAACTCACATGTAATAAACCCCTTACAAAAAATGGCCAAACGAAAGACAGAAAACAGGACCTTTCAAGACAGGTGGGAGGGAAACTCTGACCCAAGAGTTTGATGAACTTGCATCTAAGAAGAGATGCCAAGTATCTGGTTTAGACCCAGGTGCATCAGAGTAAATCACAGTGTAGCTTGGATTAATATTTTCTTTGGTTAACTTTGGACTGTTCATAGTTGAAAGATTGGATTTTCATTGAAGCAAGTTGTTATTTTCTTGACTTTTTGGCTTGTGAAAAAAAATACATTTAAAAGGAGCTTAAAGGCTATAGAGAAATATTATTTATTGAATATTTTATTTTTCATTTGTTAATGCTTCTTCTGGAAAGAGTTTAACCAAAACTATTATTAAACATTTATTTTAATAAGAAAAAGTTTAACATTACATATGTTGAAAGAAGAGAAAACATGCAGATGTTGTTGAAAATTTTCAAAAAATATTTAGTTTGGCCCTCGACTTAGTCCAAGTTTTTAATTTTGGCCCTCTGTGAATTTGAATTTGACACCCCTGGTTTAGAGAATGGGAGAGAAAAGGAATCAAAAGAATAGAAAATTGTTTTTTGGGAAATAATTTATTAACATTTGAACAGTTGAAGTACAAATATGGAATAACTCATGGTACAATGTTTGCCTGTCATCAATTGAAAGCTTATTTAAAGGATAAATTGGGAAACAGCTTGAGATTACCTGAAGGAAGCAGCTTTGAATATGTGATTACAGACACAATGATAATTAAAAGATTTATAATCAACATGTACAGATAAGGAAAATGAAATAAACTATAAACCTAAGCAGAAGTGGGGAAAGGATCTAAACATAAAGATAAAAAATGAAGTATGGGAAAAGTTATGTTCTGGAACTATGAAGAATACAATAAACTCAAGGTTACACATGATACAGTATAATTGGTTACACAGGTTATATATCACTCCTCAAAAGTTTAAAAAATGGGATCCAACATTATCAGATAGATGTTTTCGCTGTAAGAAGGAAATGGGAACAACAGTACATGCAACTTGGGCATGTACGAAAGTAAATACGTTTTGGGAAGAACTAAGTCAGATATTAAATCTTTGGCTTGGCTTCGCGGTCGAAGATTTAAGGAGGGGGTAAATGTCCACGTCAGCTGCAGGCTCGTTTGTGGCTGACAAGTCCGATGCGGGACAGGCAGACACGGTTGCAGTGGTTGCAGGGGAAAATTGGTTGGTTGGGGTTGGGTGTTGGGTTTTTCCTCCTTTGCCTTTTGTCAGTGAGGTGGGCTCTGCGGTCTTCTTCAAAGGAGGTTGCTGCCCGCCAAACTGTGAGGCGCCAAGATGCACGGTTTGAGGCAATATCAGCCCACTGGCGGTGGTTAATGTGGCAGGCACCAAGAGATTTCTTTAGGCAGTCCTTGTACCTTTTCTTTGGTGCACCTCTGTCACGGTGGCCAGTGGAGAGCTCGCCATATAACACGATCTTGGGAAGGCGATGGTCCTCCATTCTGGAGACGTGACCCACCCAGCGCAGCTGGATCTTCAGCAGCGTGGACTCGATGCTGTCGACCTCTGCCATCTCGAGTACTTCGACGTTAGGGATGAAAGCGCTCCAATTAATGTTGAGGATGGAGCGGAGACAACGCTGGTGGAAGCGTTCTAGGAGCCGTAGGTGATGCCGGTAGAGGACCCATGATTTGGAGCCGAACAGGAGTGTGGGTATGACAACGGCTCTGTATATGCTTATCTTTGTGAGGTTTTTCAGTTGGTTGTTTTTCCAGACTCTTTTGTGTAGTCTTCCAAAGGCGCTATTTGCCTTGGCGAGTCTGTTGTCTATCTCATTGTCGATCCTTGCATCTGATGAAATGGTGCAGCCGAGATAGGTAAACTGGTTGACCGTTTTGAGTTTTGTGTGCCTGATGGAGATGTGGGGGGGGCTGGTAGTCATGGTGGGGAGCTGGCTGATGGAGGACCTCAGTTTTCTTCAGGCTGACTTCCAGGCCAAACATTTTGGCAGTTTGCGCAAAACAGGACGTCAAGCGCTGAAGAGCTGGCTCTGAATGGGCAACTAAAGCGGCATCGTCTGCAAAGAGTAGTTCACGGACAAGTTGCTCTTGTGTCTTGGTGTGAGCTTGCAGGCGCCTCAGATTGAAGAGACTGCCATCCGTGCGGTACCGGATGTAAACAGCGTCTTCATTGTTGAGGTCTTTCATGCCTTGGTTCAGCATCATGCTGAAGAAGATTGAAAAGAGGGTTGGTGCGAGAACACAGCCTTGCTTCACGCCATTGTTAATGGAGAGAGCTCATTGCTGTATCTGACCCGACCTTGTTGGTTTTCGTGCAGTTGGATATTAAATAAAATTACAAAAAATAACATACCAAAAAAACCAGAGATAAAACCAGAGATATTTCTTTTAAGTAACATAAGAAGTAGAGAATTAGGCCTCAAATTGGATAAAGTGCAAAAAAGATTTATTATGATAGCCTTAGAGATCGCAAAAAAATGTATAATGTCAACTTGGAAAATGGAAGAGAGCCTGAGAATACAGCAATGGTACATGGAAATGAATAAATGTATTCATTTGGAAAAAATAGCATATAATTTAAAAAATAAAGTCACAATGTTTGAACAAATTTGGGAACCATAGATGGAACATATCAGAAAGCTTGCCTCGGACTGCCAGCCCCTAAAATGAGAATGAAAATGATAAGAAGACAAAACGACTGGATTCAGTGTGTAATAAATAGATGACGCATTTTTCTTGTTTATATTCCTTTATGTGAAGATATTGTTTTATGGTTTTATTGTATTGTATATGTTGAATATTTATGGGTATTGGAGGGGGTGGGTAGAGGGGAGGGAGGGAAGGAGGGGGGGAAAAAGGGAGAAAAGACCACTGTGCAAATTTAATGAGAAACATTTGTACATATTTTGGTTGATATGGTTCATAATGTGAAAAATAAAAAAAATTTTAAAAATCATACTCGCATTTTCTTTCCCACATTCACTCCTGTGGCTTTGCCCACAGAAAATCAGAGCATCTGTGATGGTGCAGATGGCAGAGAATGGTTAATGATTGGAGAAGCTTCCCAGTTTCTGCCAGTGTCATGTACTCTCCATTTGAGCACAGTATGTTGATTCAGTCATAGGGAATATGTGATAGAAAATATAGATTTGCGCTAATTTCATTTCAAAATTGGTAGATCATCATTAAATGGCAGTAAAACGGATAATGCACTTGATCAGATACTATTTCTTCCTCTTCTTTGGCTTGGCTTCGCGGACGAAGATTTATGGAGGGGGTAAAAAAGTCCACGTCAGCTGCAGGCTCGTTTGTGGCTGACCAGTCCGATGCGGGACAGGCAGACACGATTGCAGCGGTTGCAAGGGAAAATTGGTTGGTTGGGGTTGGGTGTTGGGTTTTTCCTCCTTTGCCTTTTGTCAGTGAGGTGGGCTCTGCGGTCTTCTTCAAAGGAGGCTGCTGCCCGCCAAACTGTGAGGCGCCAAGATGCACGGTTTGAGGCGTTATCAGCCCACTGGCGGTGGTCAATGTGGCAGGCACCAAGAGATTTCTTTAGGCAGTCCTTGTACCTTTTCTTTGGTGCACCTCTGTCACGGTGGCCAGTGGAGAGCTCGCCATATAATACGATCTTGGGAAGGCGATGGTCCTCCATTCTGGAGACGTGACCCATCCAGCGCAGCTGGATCTTCAGCAGCGTGGACTCGATGCTGTCGACCTTTGCCATCTCGAGTACCTCGACGTTAGGGGTGTGAGCGCTCCAATGGATGTTGAGGATGGAGCGGAGACAACGCTGGTGGAAGCGTTCTAGGAGCCGTAGGTGGTGCCGGTAGAGGACCCATGATTCGGAGCCGAACAGGAGTGTGGGTATGACAACGGCTCTGTATACGCTTATCTTTGTGAGGTTTTTCAGTTGGTTGTTTTTCCAGACTCTTTTGTGTAGTCTTCCAAAGGCGCTATTTGCCTTGGCGAGTCTGTTGTCTATCTCATTGTCGATCCTTGCATCTGATGAAATGGTGCAGCCGAGATAGGTAAACTGGTTGACCGTTTTGAGTTTTGTGTGCCCGATGGAGATGTGGGGGGGCTGGTAGTCATGGTGGGGAGCTGGCTGATGGAGGACCTCAGTTTTCTTCAGGCTGACTTCCAGGCCAAACATTTTGGCAGTTTCCGCAAAGCAGGACGTCAAGCGCTGAAGAGCTGGCTCTGAATGGGCAACTAAAGCGGCATCATCTGCAAAGAGTAGTTCACGGACAAGTTTCTCTTGTGTCTTGCCACAAAATTGCCATAAAGCTGTCAAAGATTCACCATTTGTGTTGCCTGTTTTAGATAGAGAAGGAGAAGCAGAATCCCCTCAGAATTACTGAATGTCCATGAATTCGCCTCCAGTGTTCTCGCAGTTGCACAAGCTTCCAGTTCCGTTCAAAACCAACCCAACCTTTGTCAATCCAAGCACAGGTCCAAATCCTCGATGGATCAAGGAGCCTTCAACCCTTGGTGCCCTTTGGGAGCCTCACTTGCCCACAGCATCCTCTCAAATGCTGGTTCCGCTACTTGGTTCCCATGAACCAGCTTCCAGCAGCCTGGTGCGGGTCCTTTGACTTCAAGTCACCAGCAGCCCACAGCCTGCAGGGGTTCCTCGCCCACGTCGCCAACAGCTTGCCGCCTGCCTGAGTGTATGTAACACAGAAAAGTATAATGTTTTGAAGTGAATATTTACCTCGAAATATTCACCAGGCCAGGATGCATCTGAATCACAGTGTGAACTGCCCTGCTGAGTGTTTCAGCATTTCTTATTTCTAATTTAGATTTCTGGCATTTGCAATTTTTTTTTAAAAAAAGAATATTGAAAGCACTAAATGTGTGGTTATTTCTCCCATATTTTTCTCCTCTTTTTAATGAAAAGATACTTAAGAAATTGGCTCAGATTAGTTAAAGAAATGGCCTGAGTAATAAATGATACATTTTGCTGATTTTTTCCAAAGTTCTTTGGACTTTGGAACAATTCCATCAGACTGGAGGGTAGCTAATATCACCCTATTATTTAAAAAGAAAATTGCTCCAGCCCATATATAAAACATTTGCTTTTGTCACAACCTCTTCTCGCTGCCACCTTCGGGAAGAAAGTGTGGAAACTTGAGGACCAGCATCCCTAGGTTTAAGCGCAGTCTTTCTCCAGTTACTGTCGCAGGTAGCGCAATGCTGTTACAGCGCCAGCAACCCAGGATCGAAAGCCATTTGTAAGGAGCTTGTACATTCTCCCAATGCCTGCGTGGGTTTCCTCTGGGTGCTCCGATTTCCTCCCACCGTTCAAAACGTACGGAGGTAGTAGGTCAATTGGTGTAAATTGGGTGGCACTGGCTCGTGGGCAGAAAGGGCCTGTTACCATGCTGGATGTCTAAATTGAAATTAAAATGTTCTTAAACCTCCCCATATAACGCTAATCATACACTCCTCCAGCAACATAAAAATCCCTGTCTGCAAAATTGAAACACCACTTTTTCCTCTTGCTCCAATAATCTATCTTTTATATTTATTATGTATTTTCATACTTTGGTAATTTAATGTCTAGACGTAATTGTTTTTTTTAGAAGAAGTATCCTTTTGGCTGCAGAAAGTAAGAATGTTGATGCACTTATGTAAATGACGATAAATTCGTTCTCATTTGGTAAAACACGAAAGTCTGCAGACACCGTGATTGAAGTAAAAACACAATGCTGGAGAAACTCAGCAAGTTAAACTCTACTTACTGTAGCAAAGATAAAGATACATAAGCAACGATTAGAACTTGAGCCTTCCATCAAAGGTATGACAAAATATAGGCAGGCGCCTGAACAAAATGGTGGGCTGGGGCGGGGCAAGGGCAGGAGCACAGGCCTACAGACAGGAGGTAATAGGTGGATAAGGGAGGGAGCAAGCAGGGAGAGGGGGGGGAAGCCTCTATGAATGGAGAGGGAAGGGGGTGGAGAGCTGGAGGAAAGGAGACAGAGGGAAAGGGAAGACAGGGGGAACGGGGAGCAGGCTAGCAGAAACCGGAGGTCAATGTTAATGCCATCTGGTTGGAGAGCGCCCAGACGGATAATCAAATCTTCCTCCAATTTATGGGTGATCTTAGTTTGACAGTGCATGAGGCCATGGGCAGACATGTCTGCATGGGAGTTGGGAGCAGAATTGAAATGATCATTATCATAGATACATATATTAAAATAAATAAATATTTCTGTTAAAGAAATAGTTGAATCATGGAGGGTGTGTATGAGTCATTTAGCATTCTCACGGCCCATGGGAAGAAGCTGTTCCTCAACCTGGTGGTTCTGGCTCCGAATCTCTTGTATTTCTTTCCTGACGGAAACAGCTGAGAGATGCTTGTGTGAGGAGGGTTCTCAATGATTTAGCGAGCCCTCTTTGGACAATGAATCCAGTAAATCACGTCAATGTTGGGGGAGGGAAGAGATACCCTAGTGATCCTCTCTGCCGCTTTTACGGTCCTGTGGATTGACCTCCAATCTGAAGTCAAATCATTATCTTTCACAAGGTCTCAGGGGCAAACTCATGAGGGGAAAAGTGATGGGAGGGGATGTAAGAACAGAAGACTGAATTAGATGATCAGCCCTGATGAGGGTACCGGGCTAGAAAAGCAGGTAGGAAGTATAGGTGTCACAAATCTCACACCACTGGGATCAGGAACAACTGCTATCCCTCCACCATTAGATTCCTCAACAATGAACTCAATCAGGGACTGATTTAAGGACTTTTGCATTGTGTCAGTAACATTTTGTCCCGTTGTGTTTTGGTTTTCAGTACACAGAGGAACAGGCCAGAAAACTAGGCCTGGTTGGCTGGGTGAAGAATACAGCAGGAGGCACAGTAACTGGGCAGGTGCAAGGATCTGTTGATAAAGTGAACTTTATGTAAGTACTACGAGATGAACCTGTGGCCCTCTTCCACATTCAGTCTTTCAGATTTGAGTCAGATGGTACATTTCACCTTTGGACTTCACCAATCACCAGATAAAATGGAAGTCTTCTAGATCCTCTAACCCAGGCTGATTCTCTTAATCCATGTTCTTGCCTTGTCTCCTTATCCTGGTCATTCCAAAATGTGGGCAGCATGGTTAGCGCAATGCCATTATAGCGCCAGCAACCCAGATTTGAATCTGGCACTGTCTGTAAGGAGTTTGTAGGTTCTCCCTGTATCTCTGTGAGTTTTCCCCAGATGCTCCAGTTTCCTCTCACCTTTCAAAATGTAGGGGGGCTGTAGGTTGATTGAACAGCAGGGGCTTGTGGGCCGGTAGGCTCTGTTTCCATGCAGTATGTCTAATTATTTTTAAATTATATCTATCAGTTGTATCTTTACTCAATTAAGGATCCACTGCCAGCAGGAGGGGAAGAGAATTCTAAACAGAACACAAATAGACATAATGTAACTTATGTAACCAATCCTAAATGATAGAACCCTTATTAAGAGGCTGTTCCTGTTAAACATACTTGGCATCTATTTATTGTATGTCTCAATGAGATTACCTTCCAATCTTATGAACTTCAATGAACATAGAAAAGCCCTAGTTCTGTTAACCTTGCCCCATAAGACACATTCTCTAATCCAGGCATAACCTGGTATCCTCTGCATTCTCCCTTTGGCTTCTACATGAGGTGACCAGAACTGACTAAAATATTCCAAGTGTGGTCAAAGCATATTTTTATAGAGCTGCAACATTGCTTCACGACTCTTGAACTAAATCCCCCGACTAATGACGGCCAGCATACCATAAACTTTCTTAACAACCTTATCAACCAGCATGGAAACCTTGAGAGATCTATGGATTTGGTCCCTCTGTTCTTCTACACCAGTGATTCCCAACCTTTTTTATGCCCCACACCCCTAAAAAATTTTAATATGTTCTCGCACCCCTTAAACTAATAATTTATTTAAGAATAAAGATAAAGGTGACCAAAACAAATTTGTTAAGTATCCTACCATTAACCTTCTGTTCTTCCCTACAATTAAGAATCGTGCCATTAACTATGTAGTCCGCCTTCAAGTTTGATCTTTCAAAATGCCTCACTTCACACTTACCTGGATTGAACTCCACCTGTCATGTTTCTGCCCAACTCTGCATCCTGTCTATACCTTGTTGTAACCTACGACAACCTTCTACATGCTCAACAACACCTCCAACCTTCCCGTCATTGTGTGCATTGCCATTGATGCAAATCAACTCAACTGCCTCTAAAGTGCCATCAGCAAAATGCCATTTGTAATAGAGGCATGAAGTTTAAAGTTATCAATGGTTTGGATAAACAGTTACTAAAACGCAATAAAATTTCTATCATGCAACTCCCTCTGCTCCTGGAAGTCAGACTGGCTGATTTTCCAGATTGCAGGTTTAAACAAAGATGTTGGATAAACTCAAAAGGTCATGCAGTGTTCTTTATTTGGATTGTTGGATTTTACTGTTATGACTATCCCAACACTTTCAATTCACCTTGTTTTTACACTCATGTAAAAGTCGATTTTGTGTTTTTGGCCCCAAAACTGATATTTTCCATATATTGTGAGTAAAGTCAACCCTATTCTCTCACCTTGGCCCTGGCCACCCACAGGCTGGAGCTCCCGACACCTCCAAGACACTCATGTCTTGGCCCTGGCCGCCACCCCACCAGAGCTCCCAACACCTCCAATATGGACTCATGCCTCAGTCCAGGCCATTCGCTCATCAGAGCTCCTAACGCCTCACCGAGGACTTCCCACCCAGTCCCGGATGCCCACCCATTGAAGCTCCAGACGCCTCGACTGTGAACTTCCCAGCCGGTCCCATCCACCCAGCCATCAGAGCTCCCATCATGTCCGATGATGCAGATATGTACCATGGTCAAAAATAGTATACATCTCAGAGTCAATCCCATAAATTTAAAGGTAAAAAATGTGCTTCAAAATTTGACTTTTTCATGAGTATAAATGGTAGTCATTACACAGTGGTATAATCCAATGAATGAGATGAATTTAAAGTGAGTGTGGCTACAGGGTCCTTATCTGGCTTAAAGTAAAGAGTGGGGAAAGGGTCCAAATGCTGAACCACTGAAATTCCCAAACTATGGATTATTAGATACTTGGAGTTTTACTGTATGTGACTAGGTTAGAAATGGCCTCTTAACTGTGCCCCTCTTAGGCACCAAATTGGTTAAAGTTTTGTTGAAAATAGAAGTTTTTAACTGTATCACCGATTAAAAGACAAAATTAGAAAAACTGCGCTCTGGACATTTCCACAATTCTTTTTGGACCTAAAGTTTGTCCCTTCTCTGACAATAAACTAGGGCAGATAGATGCTATTTTTATGAAGACTATTTAGCACAAACTCAAAAATTCATCAGAGAGAGATGTGTGAATGAGGTCAGCTTATATATGTGCACCATTTGTGGAGTGAAAGATTTTTACGAAAGCTGTCAGCAAGGCTGAATTTGTAAGATAAATGCTGCATATTCCCAAAGATACAGTATTTATGATTGTGTTGTAGTCCTTGGCATCTAATGACTGAGGGGTTGTGTTACAGAAGTATCAGGTTCGATGGGTTCATAGAGAGACAAGTCTGGACACATGTTACAATCAGAGGTAACTTTATTGAACACATGGGAAACAAACAGGGAAGTCGTCAAATAATACTTAATGACTCTACTACTAAACAAATACACAGACATTCACATAGGTCTTACGTTGGACTCCAATACCAGTGGCTGCCTATTATCGACACATTCCTACACGTGTACACATTTCAGACAGGGACTTTCAAACACACTCCCAAATCCCTGTACCAACAGGGCTGCAGCTTTCTGCAAGCACTGATCTATCGCAATACCTCGGCTCAACTTTAGTGCACACCTTACCGCGCGACTCATAGAAACATAGAAACATAGAAGATAGGAGCAGGAGTAGGTCATTCGACCCTTCGAGCCTGCTCCGCCATTCAACGAGATCATGGCTGATCTTAAAGTTCAGTACCCCGTCCCCGCCTTCTCTCCGTAACCTTTAATACCCTTATACTGAAGAAATATATCTAATTCCCTCTTAAATATATTTAATGAACCTGCCTCTACTGCCCTCTGTGGCAATGAATTCCACAGATTCACCACCCTCTGGGTAAAGAAATTCCTCCTCATCTCGGTCCCAAATGGTTTGCCTATTATCCTCAAACCATGGCCCCGGGTTCTGGATTTTCCCATCATTGGAAACATCCCATCTGCATCCATTCTGTCCAGTCCTGCCAGAATTTTATATGTCTCTATGAGATCCCCTCTCAATCTTCTAAACTCCAGCGAGTACAATCCCAATTTGCGCAATCTTTCCTCACAAGTCATTCCTGCCATTCCAGGTATCAGCCTGGTGAATCGCCTCTGCACTCCCTCCATTGCAAGAACATCCTTCCTTAGATAAGGTGACTCATCCAGCAATGTCCACATTGTGACCGGGACTTGGACCAAGAGGCAGAAAGAAAGAAAAGTGGTGCACATCGATGTTTTATACAGTTCTAAGCTGGGGATCTGGCTAATATGATGACACTGAGAGATTTAAATAAGGCAATGATAAGATGGTGGGAGTTTAACCTTGATTGGCAGCTGATGTGACTTCCAAATAAGCTTCCGCCAGGGAGGTCACAACGTCCGCAATCCACAATGTTCTAGACAGGGGCCACACGTTCCTCCACAATCCACATATAACAGGGCTGTAAAGATTATTTCCATTTAGTTGATACTAGTTTAGTGGCCAAATGTGCTGGTAATGAAACCCAAAAACCAAATAATGGCTGGATGTGGGATGTTTAGTCTTGTTTGGTGGGATGGGGAGAAAAAGGTTTCAAAGAACGAATTGTTGAGTAATGAGATAATCTTCTGCAAAATGGTTCTCCCCACCCAGTCATCCCAGGGGCTGTGGTACACAAGTTGAAAAGAGAGACAGGAGGTTCCAATGCTGGAGGCACGGTTAGCTTAGCACCAGCAAACCTGGGTTCGAACTCGGCACTGTCTGCAAGGAGTTTGTACGTTCTAAAAACACAGAAGTGCTCAGCAGGTCACTCAGTATTCATAGGAGGTAAAGATATATAACCGAAATTTCGGGCCTGAGCCTTTCTTCAAGTTATGAGTCGGGGACAAATAGCTAGGAAGGGTGGGAGGATGGGTTGAGGGGGGGGGGAGCATATCCACATGTAATTTTTTTTTAACTAGTTTACAATTTAATGTAATATTATATTGTGGTTTAAAATTTATAAATAAAGTATTCAAAAAAGGTGCTGTGGAAGTGAGTCATGGTTGTAGAGAGTGGCAGAGAATGCAGATGAGGAGCAATGAAAGAGACTCTCACAGACTCCCTTTGAAGAGAGGAGGAGAACTTCTTCAGAATAGGCATCCCTCGTAACTCATATGTCATATACATATATATACAAATATTAAAATAAATATATATTATTGTTAAATAAATAGTTGGATCTCAGACGGTTTGTATGAGCAGTTCATCTGTCTCAATGCCTATGGGAACAAGCTGTTTCTCAGCCTGGTGGTTAGAAGGTTGGTTCCTGAAAAAAATGGGGATTATGATAAACCACTTCAAGATTTTCTGTATCATGTAGGATGTTGGAGAAACATTAAACTTTTTATTAAATTTAGAATGTTTAATCACATAATGATGCTGACACATTGCGTTAGTTTAACTGACCCAAAAATGTTTTGCCACTGACTTTCGTTTGTACTCAGCATCTGATGCCTCTCTTGTCAGCATCCAATGATAGTCAGCCAGCAGTGATGGATTTTAGTTGTCCTGAAATTTTTCAGTTTTCCCATGGTCGTAATGTCCTGGTATAGCCTTTCACCATGTTCGTCATTGATCAGCAGGGAAGGAGTGCGAATGCAGAAAATAAATTTTCAACGACATGTTTTGGATGCTTGAAGTACATTGTCAATCAGCTGGATGTAGTTTGGTGCTCAGAAGTTGCCAATAAAATTCTCAACAACATCTTTAAATGCCTCCCATGCATGCCCAGGCCTAAGACAACATTTGTTTTGTGGGCAATTCCCTAGTAGACTTAAAATTTGACTGGTAATCGCAAAAATAGATTACATCTTAAAAATGGTATGTGATAGGAAAGTTTTAAGGTAATTCTTGTGATGAGTAGCCCATAAAACATACAATACAAAAGTGTTCAGGAATCAAAATTTTCGCTGTCCAATATTGTCTACCACCTCAACCGGTATTGTTTTCCAATTATTTCTTCTGTTTCTTATTGCAGGATGAATTGGCTGAAGTCTGTGGGAAGCCCAATGTCGCGCATTGACAAAGCTCATTTCTCAAATGAGAGAGACATCTCCAAGTTGGATTTTAATAATTTCTCAACCAGATATTAAGAATGAGGGGGCACAACAGCGGATGCTTGCCAGGGCTGCTAACCTTCTGACTACATCGTCTGGCTGGGAAGAGGTGATTCAAGGCTGGAAGGGAAGGGAAGTTTGTTGCTTTCAAGGCCTTTGCAATATAATTTTCAGATCAGATCTAAACCTTACAGCTTTTGGAGTCTGATCTAAATTGGCAACATCATGCATTCCTGTTGTGACTTTGTTTTGCTTCAATGCTGATTTCCAGGGAGCCCATGAGGGAAATAGTTGAGTAGAGATTTGTCTCATCCCTCCAGGAAAATCTGGCAACATTCTTGCACACTTCCCAAGATTCTTTTATTTTGCACTGTGGCACGGTGTGATCTGCATCTTGGGGCCTCGCGATTAAAACCACCTTACCACATTTGATTCTTGTTTTGGTTACACAAGGCACCAATCTCTTGCAGAAAAGCAGGCTCTTTGAAGGTGGTTCGAAAGTGGGTGTGCTCTGCCAGCCAAATCTCCAATCAAAGCGTCTTATGGGTTTAGACTGCATCATTGAAGTAGTTTTGAGCATAATCATCTGTATTTGAGCAACATTGCAAATAGTCGTATAGAACAGGGGTGTCAAACTCAAATTCACGGAGGGCCAAAATTAAAAACTTGGACTAAGTCGAGGGCCGAACTAAATATTTATTGAAATTTTTCAACAACATCTGCATGTTTTCTCTTCTTTCAACATATGTAATGTAAAACTTTAGGATATAATTTTAGGAGGATAATGTTACAGGTCAGGAGTAGGTAGCTCAAGTTCACCCTTTGCTTGACCTGAGGGAAACATATTTGGTCCCTTTGGAGATGTAGTCAGCATTCACAGGCTGTGTCCATTTTTGGCTGCATCAGGACTCAGCATTTCCTGATCACTCCTCAGGCTCTAGGCCTCTATTCACCCTCGACCCACCATCCCTCTACCTGACCAGTCCTTTACCCAACCTCTACTCACCCCTCACTCCACTCGCTCTGCCTCTACCCACCCCATCCTATACACGCCCCTCTACTGCCTCTCCCCTCAACCTGTTCCTCCCTCTACCCGTCTCTCACCCTCTAATCACCCCTCCCCTACTCGCCCTGCCCCTCCCCTTTTACCTCTTCCCTATCCACCCCTCCTTCTACTCATCCCTCCCTCTAACTGCCCCTCGCACCACCATAACTTCCCCTGCCCATTACTCCTCACCTACACCCTCTGCCCACCCCTGCTTACCTACCCACTCAGGCCCAGCGAGCTGCCGATCAGCCTTTGTGGACAGCCACCATCTCTCTCTTCACGTGCAGGGCTGAACCAGCCGTCCCTGGGGTCCGCGCGGGTGCAAGAGCTGAAGGCCGTGGTGACCGGGAGAAGTGCGCTCGCGCTGTGGAAGGGCCATCCGGTGCCAGTCGCACGGGGCTCACGCTGCCCGGGGGCCGTGCGCAGCCTGCCATGCCCGTCGCGCCGACAGGAAATCACAGGCGCTCGCCAATCCGCCGCACCGCTCGACAGGTGGGAGAAGTGACTGGTTGTGCGGGGAGCCTTCCAACCGGCTTGCCGGCTGATGACATCGACAGACTTCTCGTGTTACAATTTCTCATGTTACAATGGGGAAGGATGTGCAATGAAGGGGGAGGATGGAGGGGGTGACATTACCAAAAAACAGCATCGGCTCTCGCTGCAGGGTGGGCCACCTCTAATACATTTTTGAAATGATCTTGCGGGCCAAATATAATTATATCGCGGGCCAAATTTGGCCCGCGGGCCAGAGTTTGACATGTGTGGTATAGAAGGAAAAACCAATGCCGTTGAATTATGTTGTTCAAAATGCTAGTTGCATTAAAACAAGAATCAGAATTGTAAGATATCTGGAGTTTGTACTTAGACCATGAGATGAAAGAGCAGAAATAAGCCATTTGGCCCATCAAGTCTGTCCCACCATTCCATCATGAGCTGATCCATTTCCCACTCAGCCTTGCTGCCTGTCCTTCTTCCCATAACCTTTGATGTCCTGGCTAATCAAGAACCTACCAATCTCTGCCTTAAATACGCCCAATGATCTGGCCTCTACAACAACCTGTGGCCACAAAATCCACAGACTGGCCACCATTTGGCGAAAGAAATGCCTCTGCATCTTTTCTTAAATTTAAATTAGACATACAGCACTGTAGCAGGCCAATTCGGCCCTATGAGTCCGTGCTGCCCAAATTACACCCCATTAATCTACGCTCCAATATATTTTTGAAGTGCAGGAGGAAACTGGAGCCCCCGAAGAAACCCATGCGGACACGGTTGGCACTGCGGTTAGGGCAATGTTATTACATTGCCAGCAACCCAGGTTTGAATCCTTCGCTGTCTGTATGTGTGGGTTTCTAATGGGTGCTCTGGTTTCCTCCCATTCATCACAACGTAATGGCGGCCGTAAGTTAGTTGGGTGTAATTGGGCAGCGCGGGCTCATGGGCTGGAAGGGCTGTTGGTCAAAAATAAAATAAATTTAAAGACCCTGCCATAGCCTTGTAAATGTCATAAGGTGAGAATTGACTAACCTGCAGCCCAGAGCGGCAGGAACTAGATGGGCCAAATGGCTGGATTCTGGGCTGTGCACATTCTGTTAGAATTGTTCACTCCATGGGTAACCATCACCTTTCCCAGTGCTAGTCTGAAGGCTGCAGCAGGGCTCAAGCAGAGAACATACTAAAAATGTCATATAACTAGAACAAGGGGGCATAGGTTAAAGCTGGTCGGAAGCAAATTGTGGATAGCAGACCACATAGATCTTTCTGAAACAAGGATGTATGGAAGATATGGAAAGGAATTCTCAATCAAGGAGGGAAAAGTATGGGAATCATGTGATGGAATCCCTTCTGTTCGTTACATTCCCAACCCCACACACAGTTCTGTGACTGATGTACATATAGGAATGGAGGTAGTAAATTCTTTGGCAGCTTGATCAAGGAAGGACATTTACAAAGTTGGAGTCAGAGCTGGAGATTTTTTTAACTTTTTTAAAATTTAAATTAGTATAGCACAGTAACAGGTTCTCTGGCCCACAATCCTGTGCCACCCAATTGAAAGGCGAGGGAACCAGAACACCCAAGGAAAACCCACGCAGGTCACGAGAAGAATGTACAAAGTCCTTACAGGCAGCGCCAGGTTTGAACCCAGGTCGCTGGCGCTGTAACAGCATTATGTTAATTATGCTGAAAGATTGGCTTAGCTAAGGCGTAGATTTATTTGCAACAGAGGTAACTGAGAGGGGTGTCTAGTTAATGTGCGTAAGTTTCGAGAGACCTGTATTAGATTAATGTTTCATTTCTTTTATTTGAGAGGCCAATAAGTTTAAGGTACAGGTGGAAATGAAACAATGAATTGATGGAGTAAGACTGAAGCTGGAGAACTCTGATAATTCAAACCATGAGATGAAAGAGCTTGTACATATATGGGAGATAGGAATAGCCAGGCTGTGCAAAATTATCCTTTGCAGGACGAGAGGAGATTTAATAGAGATCTACCAGATTCTGAGCGACATAAATAAGGTTGACAGCCAGCGCCTTTTTCCCATGGCAGATTTCAGATTTATTGTCAGAGCACATACATGACATCACGTACAACCCTGAGGTTCCTTTTTTCCTGAATTGCCTCTAATTGGTAGTTCCAAAACTAAACCGTACACAGTGTAAACATGTAAACCAATAAAAGAACTGTGAACAGATAACTAATGTAACCAGACTGACTGTGCAATACAGAGAGAACAATGATCAGATCAGCCACGATCTTATTGAATGGCAGGGCAGGCTTGACGGGCTGTAACACCTACTCCCATGGTGATACAACCGTTACACTGGCTGCACTCCTACTGGCCTTACCGTAGAGGGCAACCACTGTACATGCAGGTAGCAATCTGCGAGGGCGGTCCCACCTGCCGGCTGTCAATCACCGGCCCGTATAAAGACTTGAGCCAGCCCCTTCGGGGACAATCAGACATGTGGAGCCAGCAAGATACTGAGACTGATGTGTACACGTTTAGGCTAATTAAAGCCTGTTGTACAGTCTGTGAGCTTTGCCTCAGAATTATTCGCACAGCAGCCTTCACAATTCCAGCCAAAAGAAAAGTTGAGAATTAAACATGAAATTCTGCAGATGCCATGGATGAAGTAAAACCACAATGCTGAAGAGACTCAGCAGGTCAAACAGTGTCCTTTATGTAGCAAAGATCAAGATACAGAACCAATGTTTCAGGCTTGAGCCCTTCATCAAGGTATGGAAAAATGTAGACAGGCACCCAAACAAAGTGGTAGGGGGTGGAGCGAACATTTTGTTTGGGCATCTGCCAACATTTTCACATACCTTGAAGGGCTCCACCCTGAAACATTGGTTATTTATCTTTATCTTTGCTATATAAAGTAAACTGTTTGACCTGCTGAGTTTCTCCAGCATTGTGTTTTTATTACAGTAGTGACAAGCTAAATAATTATAAAGCATCTTGGGACGTCCTGAAAGGGAGTTCAAAAGCTCTTTACAAATGCATTATTTAGATTCATCTCAGAAATATATCATGTTACCAGCCCAGGGAACTCCAAAACCCAGAAGCAATAGAAATTCATCAAGACAATGGTTACTTAAACAAAAGTTGCTTTTAATTTTCTTTAAACATAATAACAAGATAAAACTTTAACTTATTACTATTAACTTAACATAGCCCCCTTCTCATTCTGAGCGCATGTGTATGTAATGTGTATATGTTCAGGAAAGTTCTTTGATTCACAGTCCAATCATTCACTTCTCACTTTTCAAAGTTCACCGGTATCGGGCAATTCTTATACTGTGCACAGAATTTAACATTTATGAACCTTCACCAGCTCTGGTGCTTAAAGTTAATTGGTTACCACTCAGCAAGGTTCTTGTTGGTTTCAGAGATAAATTTGTTGCTCATTGGACACACACAAACTGATTTCCTCAAATCAGTCACTTCAATGTTTTGCCGAAGAAACGTGCCCATCATGGGTTTTCCAAATGATGACCTCTTCTTCCAGGTCACCACAGAGTTCTTCTTGTTTCTCATATGTCAGGAGAAATGCTCTAGCCAGCCATTTCCTCTTGTAAGGACTACAAGGGTTTTGAACAGGCTGAACTCAGAGCTCACAACCCATATTCAAAATGGGGTTTTTCAACAAGCCTGCCAGCTTGTCATTTTGCAGCCTCAACTGCTACTGTAGAACTGACTCTCTCTCTCTCTCTCTCTCTCTCTCTCTCTCTCTCTCTCTCTCTCTCTCATAGAAGAATCCTGTTTGTTTTTTTCCTCTCTGCTTGTAAAAACCAAATGACCTCTCCCAAGGCTCCAAACCCAATCTTTGAAAATTCTTATCAGTACTTGAGCCTGGACTCTGTTCCAATTTGCACGTCCTTTTGAAGTTCTTAGCAGTTCCATTGTCTCTGCAAAGTCACTGGAGCCTCAACATTCATCTTCAGCAAAGCTCTTGCATTTTAAATGAGATGTCTTTTGTGAAGTGTTATTGTCTGTTTGAAGTGACCAACACTGAACCCCCACCATCTATCTCTTTTAAAGACATAACCATTTTAATATTCCACTGTAACTATAAATATATGTGTAAACTCAGCATTTCTCATCCTTTTTAGAATGTAGCCAATGAGTAAAACACGAAAATCTGCAGGCACCCGTGGTTGAAGTAAAAACACAATGCTGGGGAAACTCAGCAGGTCACACAGTAAAGAAAAAGATACATAACCAGCATTTCGGGCTTGAGCCCTTCATCAAGGAAAGGTTGAGAATGGCTGGGGCAAAGTATTTTAGACTCTGGCACATCTGCGAGGAACTGCCCCACACCAGGGAAGGTGCTGGTACTTCTCATAAACCAATTTCAGTGACACTTTTAACAAGAGAACCTTGTTCTTTAATGTCTTTAATGTGGTGATGCAAAGGGTTTGCAGAAATATGACGAGCTGTTGATTCAGGCTGCTTTATTTTGTAGAGTAAACAATAGGGTTGATGTTGGCTGCAGAGTCCTGGGGAGTTACTGCAAAGTTACAGCTCGGCAGATAGTGGAAATTGTTTGCGGAGACAGAACAGGCCATCTGGCCTTTGTTACTTCAGTGAACAGCTGCTCCCCAGATTCTTCCAAACTGGGCTTTATTTAGCACAACTGACCAGAACAAGACAAGGTCATTGGAAAAGTCCAGGCGAACTTGTTCTTTAAGCCGTTGATGGCTGACTTTTAATACAAGGTAGAAATTCATGGCCCTACCACCCAGCAAACAGCATCTTCCGGCAACTCACGGCGTGGCAGTTAGCGTGACCCCTTTACACCGTCAGCTGTCGGGACTGGGGTTCGAATCCCATGCTGTCTGTTAGGAGTCTGTACATTCTCCCCGTGTCTGCGCAGGTTTTCCCCAGGTGCTCTGGATTCCTCCCACCATTCAAAAATTGGGCTGCACAGAGTTGTGGGCCGAAATAGCCTGTTGCTATGCTGTATGTCTAAATTTTTTAAATTAAATTTAAATCATTCCAGCAGCAATCATCAAGGATCCACACCTCCCAGCGCATGCTGTTAGTGCCATAAAACAATACAGCACGGAAACAGAGCCCTTCTAGTCTGTGCTGAACCTTGTTCCTGTCTAATTCCACTGTCCTGCAATTGGTAGCCCTCCATACCTCTCCCATCCATGTACCTGTCCAAATTCTTCTTAAATGTTAAAAATTGAGGCTGCATTCACCACTTCAGTGGCAGCTTGTTCCACACACCCACCCCTCTCTGTGTGACTTTGTGTGAAGAAGTTCCCCCTTATGTCCCCCCTAAATTTTCCCCCATCCACCTTTAACCCATATCCTCTGGTGTGTATCTCACATACATTTACTCTGTCTATCCCACTCATAATTTTAAATACCTCTATCAAATCTCCCCTCATTCTTCTCTGTTCTCGCTACTGCCATCAGGAAAATGCTGTAGGTGCCACAAGATTCGCGCCACCAGGTTCAGGAACAGCTGCTGCCCCTCCACTATCAGACTTCTCAAAGACAAACTCAATCAGGGACAAATTTTAGTGATTTTACTTTCTGTTTTTCCCAGTCAGTTTGTATGTTTTTCTTTATTTAATACTTTATTTTAAACCACAAAATAAGCAAAGTCAATATTTCAAATTCACTCCAAATACATATGGTGTGTGTGTGTGTGTGTGTGTGTGTGTGTGTGTGTGTGTGTGTGTGTGTGTGTGTGTGTGTTTTATATATTAGAGAGAGACCATAAGAAAGGGAATGTCAGAGATTCATTTAAATATTAATACCCACACTTTGTAAATATGGGCACCATATTTTACAAAACATATAATATCTATTTCTTAAATTCTAAGTAATTTTCTCAAGTGGTATACAACTCCTAACTTCTGCAAGCCAGCGATCTAATCCCAAATCAATATCTGACTTCCAAGTTAATGCAATACATTTTCTAGCTATCACCAAAGCTATTTGAACAAATTTCACTTGCTATATATTCAATTTCAATTTAGGTTTGGCCCCTCTAATATCTCCCAGTAAGAAAGAGCATTGGACCCTGTGGGAATTTCACCCCCACTATTTGTCCCAATAAATGACCTATTGTGAACCAAAAAAAGGTTTTAACTGTGCAACATTGCCAAGTGGAATGCAGAAATGTGTTACAAGATCAAACCAGCAACCACAAAGAAGACATATCACACAAGGGTAAAGATGAACAATTACTTTATTAACAAAAAAATTAACCTTCAAACTTTAATTCAACCCCCTCCCCTTTTATAATAATGCTCACTGGTTACTATGCAAATCTCTATTACAGTTTAAAACTAATAAATTCCCCAGCCTAAATAAAACATACATAATCAAAGTCTAAGCTACACTTCCAACCAGCCCACAGAAAAACTTAGAACCAAAACACAAAACACACAAGACTCACAAAACTTCGATCTCAACTGAAGCAAATATCATAAACAAAATTCAGTTTGTTTGGTAAACTGAAGCCAAAAGATCTTTGAGAGAGAGAGAGAGAGAGAGAGAGAGAGAGAGAGAGCACAAAACTCGAAGTTGCCTTGTGTTGCTTGCAGAGAGAGGAACCACTGGCTTGGTCCGGATCCTTCTGGCTGCCTTTGGAATGTTAATCCTTTTAGAAATCCCAACATTCTAAACTGTCCTCCAGACCATGACTCATGCTCTGGACCTTCTTCCACTCCACAGCACCCATTGTGGTGGTTTATCGTCCAAGTCCAGAAATATTTAGATCATTTTCTGCACATGCTCAGTCTGTCTCCCACTCTCTCAGCAGTCCACCTTCACCTTGGCTCTCTCAGGCAAACTGTCACTTTTTAACATAAAATCACACAACACACAGGCCAATACACAACACAGAACTCTGTAACACCTCTCCTGCTAAAAAAAATATTTGGTCCACAAGAACAAATTTTTAACAATTAATGGAAATATTACATAAATAAAATAAAATAAACACTCCATTTTTTTTACAATAAGTATGTGATTAGAATCATATCTACCCAGATTAACATCTTGACAAACAATTTGCTATTACATTATCCATCCCCTGTATGTCTGTAATAATTAAATCATACTCTTGTAATAGTAAGCTCCAATTCAATAACCGTCTGTTCTTATTTTTCACTTTAGACAGAAAAACTAATGGATTATGATCAGCATATATTATTAACAGTTTTTGAGCAGTACAAATATACACATCAAAATGTTGCAACGCTAAAACAAGTGCCTTCTCAATGCTGGAATAATTTTGTTGAGGGTCGTTAAACTTTTTTGAGAAGTACAAAATAGGATGTTCTACTCCATCACCATCCTTCTTCCGTAATAGTACAGCACCAACCGCTTCGTCACTGGCATCCAAGGCTAAAGAGAATGGCTTTTCAAAGTTAGGGGACACAAGTTCAGGCATAAAATAGCCTTTAACTTCAGAAACACTTCCTGGCATGCATCTGACCAGATAAATTTTTCTTACTTTCCAAGTAGTTTTGTTAATGGAAATGTAATTTCTGCAAAGTTTTTACAAAATCTACGATAGTAGCCAATCATACCTAGAAATCTCCGAAGAGCTTTCTTATTACTGGGGATGGGGAACACAGTGATAGCCAATATTTTCGCTCCAACCGATGCCATCTGTCCCTGTCCTACCACATAACCCAGATAAATTACAGTGGCATGTCCAAACTCACTTGTGCAAATTCACTGTGTGGTGTGCTTCCACCAGTCTCTGAAATAACTAATTCAAGCATGTGTTCTTCCCATGCATCCGTACTAATTACTAAATCATCGATGTAGGCTCCTGTGTGCTCTAAACCATGAATTACTGCATTAATCATTCTCTGAAATGTGCCAGGTGAATTTTTCCATCCCGAAAGGCATAACATTATATTCATACAATCCCGAAGGTGTAACAAATGCAGAAATTTCTCTGCCTTTCTCTGTCAAAGAAGCATACCAGTATCCTTTTAAGAGATCAATCTTTGTAAGAAACTTAGCCTTCCCCACCTTATCTATACAATCATCTATTCTGGGAATAGGGAACGCATCAATCTTTGTCACCATGTTTACCTTTCAATAATCTGTACAAAACCTAATTGAGCCATCTGGCTTAAGCACAAGAACACAGGGTGAACTCCAATTTGAACTTGATTTTTAGATGATGTCATTTTTGAGCATATAATTCACCTCTTGATCCAACAATCTGCTCTTTTCCTGATTAACTCGGTAAGGATGCTGCTTAATAGGCTTAGCATCACTGATCTCCACATCATGACAAGCCACAGTAGATCTTCTTGGAATATCTGGGAATATATCCTTAAATTTCATAAATAATGACTTCATTTCTTCCCTTTCTGATTTAGTCAAATGCATTAACTTGGTGTCTGAGTTTTGCAAAACTATAGAATTTTACAGCCCAGGGCTTATCACTTTCTGTGCTCCATGACCTTCCATGAAACTTATCTTCTCCTTCCTTTCCTCTATAACTACCACCTTGATTGGAATCCTAGTCTCCTCCTCAGTCATTTTCTCAAAGTAAGGTTTAAGCATGTTCACGTGACAGACCTGTGTCCCTCTTCGATGATCCGTGTCTCAATGACATAGGTGACCTGGTTAATTTTTGATTTCACCTTATATGGTCCTGAAAACTGAGCTCTCAAAGGGATTGACTGCATTGGAAACAAAATCAATGCTTTGTCACCAGATTTAATGTCCCTAATTTTTGCTTTTTGATCATACCAAATTTTCATTTTTCCCTGAATATTTTTTAAATTTTTCCTTGCCATCTCGCAAGCCTGATGTAATTTGTTTTTAAATTTTAAAACATAATCTAACAGATTTGATTGTATATCATTATGTATTCACTGTTCCTTCAATAATAGTAATGGACCCTTGATTTCATGACCATACACCAACTCAAATGGACTAAAGCCAAGGGACTCCTGAGTTGCCTCTCTAACAGCAAACAATAACAAATGGATACCTTCATCCCAATCCTTATTATTTTCCACACAATAAGCCCACATCATATTTTTCACAGTTAAATGCAATCTTTCCAAGGCCCATTGACTTTCAGGATGATAGGCAGATGACACAATTTGATGGGCTCCCAATTCATACACCACCTGTTGAAATATTCCAGACAAAAAATTACTCCTTTGGTCCGATTGAATTTCCCTTGGTCGGCCAAACAGTGTGAAAAATTTTAGTATAGCCTTCACAATTGTCTTTGCTTTAATGTTTCTCAGGGGAATAGCCTCCGGAAACCTTGAAGCTGTGCACATGAGTGTTAACAAATATTAATTTCCCACTTTGGTTTTTGGCAATGGGCCAACACAATCCACTATCACTTTTGAGAAGAGCTCCCCAAAAGCAGGGATGGGTTGTAAAGATACCACTGGTGGTCCTGGATTAGGCTTGCCCATCAGTTGACAATTGTGACAGGTTCTACAAAAGTTCACAATATCCTTTCTTAATTTCAGCCAATAAAACTGTTTCTTTATCTTTTCTACCATCTTATTCACTCCAAAATGACCTCCTAAAGGTATACTATGAGCCAACTAATATTTCATTCCTTTAGGTTTTGGGAATTACAACTTGCCTTATTACCACCCAGTTTTCACTGGCAGCTATCACTTGTGGTCTCCACATTCTCATCAATATTCCATCTTGAACAAAGTAACCTACTGGCACAGTTTAAATTTCCTGCTTAGACAGAATCTTATCTCTTATCAGGATCATGCTTTTGTCTGGCTATTAATTCTTCTCTTGACAACAGCAAAGCTGCATCCTTAGGTTTGTCCTCAATGCTTGCCTCGACTACAGGATCATCACAGACTTTCTCTACCTCTACCTTTTTTCTAGACATGGCTCTAGTAAAAGCACATGCAGGGTAGATTTCCAAATCCTTTTTGGACTCATAAACCAAAGGCTTACCTGTGAGTTTCACTGCAGGTATGACTTTACCCTCTGCTAAATCATTCCCTAACAAAAGAGAAACTCCATCCACTGGCAGACTTGATCTTATCCATATCATAACCGGGCCATTAATTAAGTCTGATTTCATCACTGTTCTATGCAAAGGTATAGGCTCTGCTTCACCATGAATGCCTTTAATTAAATTCACATCTCCAGTATCGATCTCCTCACCAAAATTCAAAACGTTGCTTAATACAAATGATTTTGCTGCTCCAGTATCCTGCAGGATTTTAGCTGGCACTTTGTTTAACTGAAATGAAACTTTCAGTCATGAATGGTTTAAAAATATCCCTAACTTTCTCACTCTGAACACAGGCAGTTGGTACCACCCCTTTCTCTTTCTTCAATTTGAACTTGTTATTATGTGCCCTGCCTTCTTACAATAGTGGCAAATAACACTCGAATTTTTTTTCTTTATCTATTTCTCTTCCTCTCTTCCTTTAACCTCATTTCTAGATTTTCTTTCTCTTTCTTTGGCTTGGCTTCACAGACGAAGATTTATGGAGGGGTAAATGTCCACGTCAGCTGCAGGCTCGTTTGTGGCTGACAAGTCCGATGCGGGACAGGCAGACACGGTTGCAGCAGTTGCAGGGGAAAATTGGTTGGTTGGGGTTGGGTGTTGGGTTTTTCCTCCTTTGTCTTTTGTCAGTGAGGTGGGCTCTGCGGTCTTCTTCAAAGGAGGTTGCTGCCCGCCGAACTGTGAGGCGCCAAGATGAACGGTTTGAGGCGATATCAGCCCACTGGCTGTGGTCAATGTGGCAGGCACCAAGAGATTTCTTTAGGCAGTCCTTGTACCTCTTCTTAGGTGCACCTCTGACACGATGGCCAGTGGAGAGCTCGCCATATAACACGATCTTGGGGAGGCGATGGTCCTCCATTCTGGAGACATAACCTACCCAGCGCAGTTGGATCTTCAACAGCATGGATTCTATGCTGTCGGCCTCTGCCATCTCGAGTACTTCGATGTTAGGGATGAAGTCGCTCCAATGAATGTTGAGGATGGAGCGGAGACAACGCTGGTGGAAGCGTTCTAGGAGCCGTAGGTGATGCCAGTAGAGGACCCATGATTCGGAGCCGAACAGGAGTGTGGGTATGACAACGGCTCTGTATACGCTTATCTTTGTGCGGTTTTTCAGTTGGTTGTTTTTCCAGACTCTTTTGTGTAGTCTTCCAAAGGTGCTATTTGCCTTGGCGAGTCTGTTGTCTATCTCGTTGTCGATCCTTGCATCCGATGAAATGATGCAGCCGAGATAGGTAAACTGGTTGACCGTTTTGAGTTTTGTGTGCCCGATGGAGTTGTGGGGGGGCTGGTAGTCATGGTGGGGAGCTGGCTGATGGAGAACCTCAGTTTTCTTCAGGCTGACTTCCAGGCCAAACATTTTGGCAGTTTCCGCGAAACAGGACGTCAAGCACTGAAGAGCTGGCTCTGAATGGGCAACTAAAGCGGCATCATCTGCAAAGAGTAGTTCACGGACAAGTTGCTCTTGTGTCTTGGTGTGAGCTTGCAGGCGCCTCAGATTGAAGAGACTGCCATCCGTGCGGTACCGGATGTAAACAGCGTCTTCATTGTTGAGGTCTTTCATGGCTTGGTTCAGCATCATGCTGAAGAAGATTGAAAAGAGGGTTGGTGCGAGAACACAGCCTTGCTTCACGCCATTGTTAATGGAGAAGGGTTCAGAGAGCTCATTGCTGTATCTGACCCGACCTTGTTGGTTTTCGTGCAGTTGGATAACCATGTTGAGGAACTTTGGGGGGCATCTGAAGCGCTCTAGTATTTGCCAAAGCCCTTTCTTGCTCACGGTGTCGAAGGCTTTGGTGAGGTCAACAAAGGTGATGTAGAGTCCTTTGTTTTGTTTTCTGCACTTTTCTTGGAGCTGTCTGAGGGCAAAGACCATGTCAGTAGTTCCTCTGTTGCGAAAGCTGCACTGTGATTCTGGGAGAACATTCTCGGCGACACTAGGTATTATTCTATTTAGGAGAATCCTAGCGAAGATTTTGCCTGCAATGGAGAGCAGTGTGATTCCCCTGTAGTTTGAGCAGTCTGATTTCTCGCCTTTGTTTTTGTACAGGGTGATGATGATGGCATCACGAAGGTCCTGATGCAGTTGAAAAACTCATGCAGTTTGGCATGCAGAGTTTTGCCGCCAGCCTTCCAGACCTCTGGGGGGATTCCATCCATACCTGCTGCTTTGCCACTTTTCAGTTGTTCAATTGCCTTATATGTCTCTTCCCGGGTGAGGACCTCATCCAGCTCTAGCCTTAGGGGCTGTTGAGGGAGCTGGAGCAGGGCGGAATCTTGGACTGAGCGGTTGACACTGAAAGGAGATTTGAAGTGTTCTGACCATCGGTTGAGGATGGAGATCTTGTCACTGAGGAGGACTTTGCCATCTGAGCTGTGCAGCGGGCTTTGGACTTGGGGTGAGGGGCCGTACACAGCCTTTAGAGCCTCGTAAAAATCCCTGAAGTCACCAATGTCCGCGCTGATCTGGGTTCGTTTGGCGAGGCTAGTCCACCACTCATTTTGGATCTCCCGGAATTTGCGCTGAAGATGGCTGCATGCGCGACGGAAGGCTTGTTTCTTCTCTGGCCAGGACGGCTTTGTAAGGTGAGCCTGGTGGGCAGCTCACTTCTTTGCCAGCAGCTCCTGGATTTCCTGGCTGTTTTCGTCGAACCAGTCCTTGTTTTTCCTGGAGGAGAAGCCCAGTACCTCTTCAGAGGATTGCAGTATGGTAGTCTTCAGCTGTTCCCAGAGGGTTTCAGGTGACGAGTCCATGAGGCGGATTGCATCCTCGAGCTTTGCTTTGAGGTTTGCCTGGAAGTTTCCTCTCACTTCGTCTGACTGCAGGTATCCAACATTGAACCTCTTTCTGGGGGCTTTACTGTTCCTGGGCTTTGGCTTGAAGTGAAGGTTGAGCTTGCAGCGAACCAGCCGATGGTCAGTGTGGCATTCCGTGCTGGGCAAGACCCTGGTGTGGAGCACATCTCCTTTGTCTCTTTCTCGTACCAGGACGTAGTCCAGGAGGTGCCAGTGTTTGGAACGGGGATGCATCCAGGTAGTCTTCAGGCTGTCCCTCTGCTGAAAAAGGGTATTTGTAATGACAAGCCGCTGTTCTGCGCAGAGCTCCAACAGGAGGCGCCCATTGTCGTTGCACTTGCCGACACCATGCTTGCCCAGGATTCCTGGCCAGGTTTCTGAGTCTTTGCCAACGCGAGCGTTGAAGTCGCCAAGGATGACAACCTTGTCGGCTGTAGGGGTGCGTTGAATGAGGTTGCGCAGATCAGTGTAGAACTTGTCCTTTTCTGCTTGTTCCGCCTGGAAGGTTGGAGCATAGACACTGATGAGGGTGATGCGATGCTTGTTTTGAAGGGGGAGTCACATGGACATGATCCAGTTTGGAGGCAATGGAGTTCTTGACCATGAAGCCTACACCAGATAGGCGTCGTTCATCCATAGGCTTGCCAGACCAGTAGAGTGTGTAGCCCGCGCCGCGTTCTTGGAGGCTGCCTACATCTGCAAGGCGGACTTCACTGAGAGCGGCTATGTCGATGTCAAGTCTGAGTTCATGTGCGATGGAGGCAGACTGACGTTCAGGTCGGTGGCTGTCCGCCTTGTCCAGCATGGTTCTGATGTTCCAGCATGCTAGCTTGAATTTGTGAGCATCTTTTGAGGGGGAGGTTGTGGAGGGGGAGGACATGGACATGTTCTCGGGCCTGCGCAAAGGAGCTTTTAGGTGGAGTGCAGTGCACGCAGTAGGCGGCGGCGGCCCCGATCCGGGCAAGAGCGAAGGAGAGGCGGTGGCCCTGGCCTCGGTCGAGTGAGGCAGGCGGCAGCCCCGATCCGGGCAAGAGCGAAGGGGAGGCGGTGGCCCCAGCCTCGGTCGAGTGAAGCAGGCGGAGGCCCAGTCCAGGCAGAAGCGAGGGGGAGGTGGCGGCCCCGGCCTCGGTCAAGTGAGGCAGGCGGTGGCCCCGGTCTGGGCAGAAGGTAAGCGGCGGCGGCCCCGATCCGGGCAAGAGCGAAGGAGAGACAGCGGCCCAGGCCTCGGTCGAGTGAGGCAGGCGGCGGCCCCTATCCGGGCAAGAGCGAAGGGGAGGCGGCGGCCTCGGCCTCGGTCGAGTGAGGCAGGCGGAGGCCCCGGTCTGGGCAGAAAGTAGAAGTCGGCGGCCCCGGTCCGGGCACAGGGAAAGCAGCGGCGGGCCCGGCCCCTGTCCGGGCAGTATGGTCCGACCTAGGAGGGGAGGCAGGCCCCTCCAGCCCGGGTAAGAAACCTGCATAAGAGAAGGCCACTCCAATATAAAACCTATGACCAAGGACCATGCTGCCACGTCCCGGCTTGCTTGGCCACAGCACACGAACCATGGGTGTAAAGGGTGGGGCCAGTACTGCGCGCAGATTTTCTTTCTATTCTACTTGTATTATCAGCAGTATTCCTTTAAAAGGTTTTCCCTGGTGTCCACTTAGGCTTGTGGGTTAAAGTATATTCCTCTGCAAAGTAAGCCAATTCTTGCCAAGTTTTTATATTTTTCTCTGCCAAGTACATTTGAATATCGTCAGGAACACAATTTTTAATCTCCTCAATCAAAATAATTTCCCTCAATAAATCAAAGTTATCTTCTACTTTCATTGTGGCACACCACCGATCAAAACACACAACCTTCCTATAAGCAAAATCCAGGTAAGATTGGATTGCTGCTTTTTTTAAAACTCCTGAACTTTTGTCTATAAGCCTCTGGGACTAGTTCATAAGATCGGAGTATAGCCTGCTTTACAAATTCATAATCAGCTGCTTGTTGTACTGTGAGACACGAATACACCTGTTGGGCTTTCCCTTTAAGAACACTTTGTAGCAGGAGTGACCACTGATCTGGTGGCCATTTTAAATTTGCAGCTACTTTCTCAAAATGCTGAAAATAGTGGTCTATTTCAGCTTCCTCAAATGGAGGAACTAACCTCACTTCTCTACTGACCAGAAACCTCTCTTCCTGACCAGCATGTAGGTTTTGGGCTTCTCCCTCTCCTTGGGTTAGGGTCTGTCTCATTTTAGCTAGTTCTAGCTCATGTTTCCATTCTTTCTCTCCTCCATTTCTGCCTGCATACTGCTTCCCATTCAGCTTTCCTTTCTGCCTCTCTTTTTTCCTCTCTCTCTTCCCTTTCTGCCTGTCTTACTGCTTCCTGTTCGGCTTTCCTTTATGCCTCTCTTTTTTCCTCTCTCTCTTCCCTTTCTGCCTGCCTTACTGCTTCCCATTCAGCTTTTCTTTCTGCCTCTCGTTTTTCCTCAAACTCTAGTTTTCTCAAAGCCAACTTTACTTCCTCTGATGTTTTCTCCTTTGGAAACTGTTCTAATTCAGCTTCTTCAAATACTCCCTTTCCTACATCGTGCTTAACAATCTTTGGGGCAATTTCTTTTTTTTTCATCCCAGTTCTTACTGTAAGAAGTTTCAACTTGCCAACTATAACCATCAGTTCTGACTTTTTAGCCATTTTTAAATTAACCACCGAAGAGTTCGCTATGAATTGGTCAATATTCATAGTTGCTGGTTTTTCACCTGGTGATTTATACACTCACCTTTTATTTTTAATTTCAAGCTAGAGGTTGAATCAAACTCAGATAACTGATAACTAAGCACAAGTCAATCACCCCTAAAGCTTCATGTAGAGCGCATCGAAAGAACCAAAGACTTGTTGATCCATACCAAGGCTTTTATTAACTAAAAGATTGGAGCATATCACAAGTAGGTTGACCAGTCCAGAATGACTTGGTCTGCCTCGGAGCAATCCTTTAAGACCTGCCAGTAGGTGTGGCTATGCTCTCAGCCAATCACTGTCATCCTACACTACAATCTGTACATATACACATTGGTGATAGAATCTGTACTATCACATTCACCCCTTCTTTGAGAACCGACCCCAGGGTGGATGGAGGTTAGGGGCTGTACCGGTCAGGGGGCCTGACCATCTGGCGTGACCGTCGTGGTGCCAGGATTGGGGTCGCCGGAGTCGTGTCGCCGGCAAGCCCGTAGGGTGCGGCCACTGTTTTGCTCAATTCCCCAAGGGCATTGTCGACAGTCTGGTTGAGCTAGTGGGGTGGTGCTGGTCCCTCGTTTCAAGCACATGACCTGGGGGAGAAGGAATAGGGGAGGTTGGGTTAAAGGCACTGCTGCGCCTGATCCGGCTTGGGCAAGGTCCCTTACCAAGACTGTGTCCTCCCATCTGTCCAGGTACTCAACATAGGCATAATGCGGGTTTGCAAGGAGCAGAGACACTCGGTCAACCAAGGGGTCATTCTTTGAGTACCAGACGTGACATTGTAAGAGAACAGGACCGGAAACCGTGAGCGACGCCGGTATGGTCGTTCCCGATTCAGATTTCCTCAGAAAAGAGAATATCCTTTCATGGGGGTGGCATTGGTCGTGGTGCATAGGAGGGAGCGGATGGGGTGTAGGGCACTAGTAAGCATGTCCTGCCAGCGAGAAATGGGGAGACCTTTGGACCAGAGGGCAAGCGTAACCGCTTTCCAGACGGTGGCATTCTCTCTTTCGGCTTGCCCATTACTACGTGAGTTATAGCTGGTGGTCCTACTTGAAGCAATACCATGCTCAAGAAGGTACTGCCGCAGCTCTGCGCTCATAAACAAGGACCCCCTGTCATTGTGGATGTAACTGGGGTACCCGAAGATGGCAAAGATGGTGTGCAGGGCCTCTATGACTGAGGAGGCAGTCATGTCCAAGCAAGGCACAGCGAACTGGAAGTGGGAGTACTCGTTGATGGCAGTAAGGATGTAGGTGTTATGGTAGGTCGACAGTAGGGGCCCCTTGAAGTCCACGCTGAGACTCTCAAATGGGCGGGTGGCTTTGATGTCGTGGGTGTTCTCCAGATGGAAGAAGTGGGGCTTGCACTCAGCGCACACTGGGCAGGCTTGGGTCATGGAGCAAATCTCCTCGTTGTATAGGGCAGGTTGCGAGCTTTGACAAAGTGCGCGAACCTAGTGACCCCTTGGATGACAGAGCTCCTCATGGAGTTTCTGCAGCCTGTTCAGTTGTATGTTGGCGCAAGTCCCCCTGGAGAGTGCATCTGGTGGGTCATTGAGTTTACCTGGCTGATACAGTATGTCATAATTAAAGGTGGAGAGCTCAATTCTCCACCAGCCAATTTTGTCATTTTTGATCTTACCTCGCTGACATAAACATGAAGGAGACCGCATGTTGGTCGGTCAGCAGTGTAATGTGCCTGCCAGTGAGGTAGTGTCTCCAACAACGTACTGCTTCGACTATGGCCTGGGTCTCCTTCTCGACAGAGGAGTGTCGGCTCTCAGGACCCTGGAGGGTTCTGGAGAAGAAGGCTACCAGCCAGACGGCCTGGTTCAAAGTGGCTGCCAGTGCAAAGTCGGACACATCGCTCTCGACTTGGAACAGGATGGACTCATCGCTGGCATGCAGCGTTGCAGCAGCGATGTCCGATTTGATGCGGTCGAAGGCCGCTCTGACTTCAGTTAACAGGGGGAAAGAGGTGGTCTTGATGAGTGGCCGTGCCTTGTCGGCATAGTGTGGAACCCATTGGGCATAGTAAGAGAAAAAACCCAGGCAGCATTTGAGTGCCTTCTGGGTGTGGGGGGGGGGGGGGTGGGGACAAGTCCATGAGGGGACGCATGCAGTCAGGGTCTGGCATGACCACCCCGTTCTCTACCACGCAACCTAGAATTGTGAGCCAAGTGGACCAGAAGACACACTTGTCGAAATTGTAGGTCAAGTTCAGCCAAATTGCAGTCTGAAAAAATTTCTCAAGGTGGCATCATGATCCTCCGTGTCATGGCCGCAGATGGTGACATTGTCCAGATACGGGAAAATAGCAGTCAGTCCGTTCTGGTACACCATCCAGTCCATTTCCCGCTGGAAGACTGTGATGCCATTTGTGACCCCAAAGGATACCCTGAGGAATTGATACAGCCTCCAATTCGCTTCAAAGGCAGTGAAAGGTTAGTCTTCTCAGCGGATCGAGAGCTGATGATAGGCCGAACATAAGTCAATGGTAGAAAATACACGGTATTGGGCGATCTGATTCACCACATCCGTGATCTGTGGAAAGGGATACGCATCCAGAAGCGTGAAGTGATTGATTGTCTGGCTGTAGTCAACCACCATTGTGGCTTCTCCCCATTTTTAACAACCACCACCTGGGCCCTCCAGGGACTCGAGCTAGGTTCCATAATGCCCTCGTCCAGCAGTCTGCACACCTCGCTTGTGATAAATATTCTGTGTTCATAACTATATTGCCGGCTTTTGGTGGCCACAGGCTTCCAGCCAAGGGTGAGATTTGCGAAAAGCACTGGCGGAGCAATTCGGAGGGTGGAGAGACTACAGGTGAGGCCCTGGGGCACAGGGGCGGATGGCTCGGGCTACCGCTGGCAGGAGGCTTCTGGGGTGGAGTGGTTACAGACAGAGAGTGGAGCGTGAGGCCCCCCAAAGTGCAGGGAAATGGTTTGAAACTGGCACTGAAAATCTAATCCCAGCAGTGCAGGGGTACACAATTGGGGAAGGACTAATAGTTTGAAGTCTGTGAAAGTGATGCCCTGGACTTTCAGGGTCACCACACAGTACCCCTTTACCCCAGTCGAGAGCGATCTGTTCACCAATGAAATCCTCTGTGCAGTGGGGAGAATAGCCAGTCCACAAAGGTGGGCCAGGTCTGGGCGGATAAAACTGTCAGTTGACCCCGAGTCAAATAAGCAATTGGTATAGTGTCCATGCACTTTAATCAGTTCCATTGCTTTTGTGAGGGGATGGGGGAAGTCCTGGTCGAGGGTTACTGATGCAGAGACTTGTAATGGGGACAGTAGAGTCCTGTGTGATGACGTCACATAATGTGTGCATGATGACGTCATGCAAACAGTTGGGCCTGAAGAGACAGCATCGAGGAGTTGGTGTTGTTGTCTGCAGCTTGCTAGGGGTGTTGGCCAGCCAACGGTAAGTGTTGGGGCTCGCTGCTTGCTGTTGGCGGTGGGGCGGTCAGACAGGCGGTCGTCATCGGCGGGTCCCTGGTTGGCAGCGTCGGGTCCCCAGTTGGCAGCGTCGGTGGGTACCACATCGGTAGCGTCGGTCGCAGCTGCAGGTACCTGGTCAGCTGCCTCAGTGATGGCGGGTCCCTAGTCGGCAGCGGCGGCGGGTCCCTAGTTGGCAGCAGTGGCGCGTCCCTGGTCGGCAGTGGTGGCGGTGATGGTGGCGGCTGGCTCAGTGGTGATGGCAGCGGTGGGTCCCTGGTCAGCAGCAGCGGTGGCTGTTCAGGTCAGGGCTGGGGCCTGGTCAGATGTTGCTTAGTGAGGGAGAGTGAACGTCATTGCGGTGAGGGTGGGTTGTACCTTCCGTGCTCAGCATCTGCCCCTTGACATCAGGCACTGCCACACGGTGGAGCCCTCACTCTCATTGGACAAGAGCTCTGAGGAAGAAGTGTTTGACAGAGCCTAGCAGTAGGGAGAGGAGAGGAGAGAAGAGAAAAGGAGAGAAAAGGAGAGAGGAGAAGGACAGAAAAGAAAAGAGTCCGGGGCAGGTAAGAAAACTTTTTAAAAAGTCTCTTACCAGGGTCTGCGGGGAGGAGTCGGCGTCGGAGGCGGCCATTGGTCGAGCGAGCGTACAAGAGAGTGTGACAGGAAGGTAAGGTCTTTTTAAAGACTCTTATTGGGGACAGAGCCTAGCAGTAGGGAGAGGAGAGGAGAGGAGAGAAGAGAAAAGGAGAGAAAAGGAGAGAGGAGAAGGACAGAAAAGAAAAGAGTCCGGGGCAGGTAAGAAAACTTTTTTAAAAGTCTCTTACCAGGGTCTGCGGGGAGGAGTCGGCGTCGGAGGCGGCCATTGATCGAGCGAGCGTACAGGAGAGTGTGTAGGGGTTAATTGGTAAAAGGCCAATAAATAAGAGGGACAGCGAGTGGCCCAGCAAGTGAGTGGCCCAGTGAAGGAGTGGGACTTCCAGGCTTTGGCTCATCAGGCTTCGGCGAAAGCAGACGGAGAGAAAGCTAAGATAGTCTTTATTACTACTTCATTGGGGTAAGGGATGAGTGTTAAGGCTGTGTGTTGTCAGGAGTGCCGGATGTGGGAGGTCCTGGAGTCTTCCAGACTCCCGGATGTCCATATCTGCACTAGGTGTGTCGAGCTGCAGATTCTCAGGGACCGTGTTAGGGAACTAGAGCTGCAGCTCGATGACCTCAGGCTGGTTAGGGAAACAGAGGAAGTCATAGACAGGAGTTACAGCCAGGTGGTCACCCCAGGGCCACGGGAGGATGAAAGGTGGGTAACTGTTAGGAGAGGGACAAAAAAAACGTAAGGTGCCAAAGAGGAGCCCTGTGAATGTAACCCTCAGCAATAAGTACGCCTCTTTGAGCACTGTTGAGGGGGACATCAAGGTTGGGGGGAGCGACAGTGGCTGTGCCTCTGGCACGAGGTCGGCCCCTGTAGCTCAGAAAGGGAGGGAAAGGAAGAGGAGGGCAATTGTGGTAGGAGACTCCATAGTTAAGAGGACGGATAGGGGATTCTGCGGACGCAGCAAGGAGAACCGGATGGTGGTTTGCCTCCCTGGTGCCAGGGTCCGGGATGTTGCTGCTCGTGTCCCAGATATCCTAAAGTGGGAGGGACAGGAGCCAGAGGTCGTGGTACATGTAGGTACCAATGACATAGGGAGAAATAGAGAAGAGGTCCTAAAAAGTGAGTACAGGCAGTTAGGTAAGGAGTTAAAAAGAAGGACCGCAAAGGGGGTAATCTCTGGATTACTCCCTGTGCCACGTGACAGTGTGAATAGAAATAGAATGAGGTGGAGGATTAACACGTGGCTGAAGGGGTGGAGTAAGGGGCAGGGTTTTAAGTTTCTGGATAACTGGGACCTTTTTTGGGGGAGATGTGACCTGTACAGTAAGGACGGGTTACACTTAAATCCCATGGGGACCAGAATCCTGCCAGAGGTATTTGCTAGGGCTACTCAGGATCCTTTAAACTAGAATGGTTGGGGGGAGGGAACAAAATAGTACAGAGCAGTAAGGAGAAGGTTAGAATGCAAACAAAGAAAGTTTGTAGTAAGTATTTGAATATGGATGGGCAGGTGATAGAGAAGAGAAATGGTCTAGAAGAAGATGAAGGGCAATTGGCAGGAAAAGTAAATAATATTATTAAAGATGAGGGAAAACAGGGATTAAAAATTGGGAAATCTCTGAAATTCATATATTTTAATGCCAGGAGTATTGTAAAAAAGGTGGATGAGCTGAAGGTGTGGATTGATACTTGGAAGTATGATATGGTAGCGATTAGTGAGACATGGTTGCAGGAGGGATGTGATTGGCAACTGAATATCCCTGGGTTTCGTTGTTTTAGGTGTGATAGAGTCGGAGGGGCAAGAGGAGGTGGGGTTGCATTGCTTGTCAGGGAAAATATTACAGCGGTGCCTAGGAAGGATAGATTAGAGGGCACATCAACGGAGGCTATTTGGGTGGAACTGAGGAGTAGGAAAGTAGAGGTTACACTTGTAGGGGTGTATTATAGACCACCCAGTGGGGACCGAGACCTAGAGGAGCAAATCTGTAGGGAGATAGTAGATATTTGTGATAAGCACAGGGTTGTAATTATGGGAGATTTTAATTTTCCACATATAGATTGGGAAACACATTCTGTGAAAGGACTGGATGGGTTAGAGTTTGTGAAATGTGTGCAAGATAGTTTTTTACAACAATATGTAGAGGTGCCGACCAGAGAAGGAGCAGTGTTAGATCTACTGTTGGCAAATGGGATGGGTCAAGTGACGGAGGTTAGTGTTGGCGAGCACTTCGGGTCCAGTGATCATAATGCCATCAGCTTCAATGTCATTATGGAAAGAGAGAAATCAGGGCCAAGGATTGAGGTTTTTGATTGGGGAAAAGCTAGATTTGAGGAGATGCGAAAGGACTTGCAGGGTGTGCATTGGGACAATTTGTTTTATTGGCAGGATGTAGTAGAGAGATGGAAGTCTTTTAAAGATCAGATTTTGAGAGTGCAAAAGCTTTATGTTCCTGTTAGGTTAAAAGGAGGGGCAAAAGGTTTGAGAGAGCCGTGGTTTTCAAGGAATATTGGAAACTTGGTTCGAAGAAAAAGGGAGGCGTACATTAGATATAAGAAGCATGGAGTTAAGGAGATGTTTGAAAGATACATTGAATGTAAGAGGAATCTTAAGAGAGGAATTAGGAAAGCTAAAAGAAGGTACGAGGAAACTATGGCAAGCAGGGTGAAAACTAATCCAAAAGAGTTCTACAAATATGTTAATGGTAAAAGGAAAGCTAGAGACAAAATTGGTCCCTTAGAAAATCAGAACGGAAAACTGTGTGTGGAGCCTAGAGAAATGGGGGAGATATTGAACAGTTTCTTTTCTTCGGTATTCACTAAGGAGAAGGATATTGGGAGATGTGAGATAAAAAAAGCAAATTGGGTAAATATAGGGAATATAGAGATTACAAAAGGTGTAGTTTTAGGGCTTTTGAAGAACATAAAGGTGGATAAGTCTCCGGGACCAGACGGGATCTTCCCCAGGACATTGAGAGAAGTGAAGAAGGAAATAGCAGAGGCTCTGGCAGTAATTTTCCAAATGTCATTAGATATGGGGATAGTGCCGGAGGATTGGCGCATTGCGCATGTGGTTCCGTTATTTAAAAAGGGTTCAAGGAGGAAGCCTGGCAACTATCGGCCTGTAAGTTTGACGTCTGTGGTAGGTAAATTAATGGAGAAAATTCTTAGAGATAGTACTTATAAACATCTGGATAGACAGGGTCTGATCAGGAGCACTCAACATGGATTTGTGGGAGGAAGGTCATGTTTGACCAATCTGATTGAATTTTTTGAAGAGGTGACTAGGAATGTGGATGAGGGTAGCACAGTGGATGTTGTCTATATGGACTTCAGTAAGGCCTTTGATAAGGTACCACATGGAAGGTTAGTTAGGAAGGTGCAGTCTTTAGGTATAAATTTTGAGATAGTCAAATGGATTGAACATTGGCTGAAAGGGAGAGGCCAGAGAGTGGTAGTGGATAATTGTCTGTCAGGTTGGAGGCCGGTGACCAGTGGTGTGCCTCAAGGATCTGTATTGGGCCCATTGTTGTTCGTTATATACATTAATGATCTAGATGATGGGGTGGTGAATTGGATTAGTAAATATGCAGACGATACTAAGATAGGTGGAATAGTGGATAATGAAGAAGGTTTTCAAGGATTGCAGAGGGATTTGGGTTGCTTAGAAAAGTGGGCTGAAAAATGGCAGATGGAATTTAATGCTGATAAGTGTGAGGTGCTTCATTTTGGTAAGAAGAATCAGAATAGGACATACGTGGTAAATGGGAGAGCATTGATGAATACAGAAGAGCAGAAAGATTTAGGAGTAACGGTACATCGTTCCCTGAAGGTAGAAACTCACGTGAATAGGGTGGTGAAGAAGGCTTTTAGTATGCTGGCTTTTATCAATCATTGCATGGAATATAGGAGTTGGGAGGTGATGTTAAGATTGTATAAGACGTTGGTGTGGCCTAATTTGGAGTTCTGTGTGCAGTTCTGGTCGCCTAATTATAGGAAGGATATAAACAGAGTGGAGAGAGTGCAGAGAAGGTTTACCAGAATGTTACCTGGGTTTAAGCATCTCGAGTATAGGGAGAGATTGGACAGATTAGGTCTTTATTCTTTGGAGCGTAGAAGGTTGAGAGGGGATTTGATAGAAGTATTTAAGATTATGAAAGGGATAGACAGAGTGGATGTGGATAGACTATTTCCGTTAAGAGGAGGAAAGATTAAAACAAGAGGACATGAGTTAAGAATTAAGGGGCAGAGGTTTAGAGGTAGCATGAGGGGGAACTTCTTTACTCAGAGAGTGGTAGCCGTGTAGAATGAGCTTCCGGGAGAAATAGTGGCGGCGGAGTCAATTGTATTATTTAAGAAAAGGTTGGACAGGTATATGGATGAGAAGAAGATGGAGGGTTATGGGCATTGTGCAGGGAGGTGGGACTAGAAAGGGGTGTTTGGTTCGGTGCGGACTAGAAGGGCCTAATGGCCTGTTTCCGTGCTGTAATTGTTATGTTATGTTATGTTGTTATGAATAGGAGGATGGCAATTGGGCTTCACACAAGGCACTGTGTTTGACGGTGGCCATTTTGGAGTGACAGACTACAGCAAAGTGGCCATTTTTAAGGCACTTCTGGCACCTGGCTTTTCTCACTGGGCACTGGGACCTGTTGTGCTTGTTCCTCCCGCAGAAACAACACTTTGGGGTTGCATCGGGCAGTGTAGCGGCAGCCGACAGGCCGTTGGTGAGCCGGGAGTAGTATAGTAGAGGGAGGGCATCCTACTCACATCAGAGTATGGGGTCCATCCCCGAGAGGACACATCCATACTTAAGACCGCAGCCTTCATCGTCTCTGCGATCTGGATCACGTCCTCTAGGTTTTCTACCCCATGCTCTAGCAGGTGCTGCCTCACCTCATTTGATCGAACCCCAGCCACATAGGCATCCTGAATGAGATTGTCTGTGGTCTCCACAGCAGTTCTGTCTGTGCAGGCACAGTCTCTCCCCATTGCCCTTAGTGCCTGAATATAAGCTCTACAGGACTCACCAGGCTGTTGCCTCCATGTTGTAAGTTTGTACTGAGCATAGACCCTGTTCACTGGTCGCTCGTAGAGCCCTTTCAGCACCTTCATGGCTGCAGCATAAGTGGTCGTGTCCTGGATACTCTGGTAGACTCTTGGGGACACCATAGTCATCAATATTAGTAGTCGATGGCTGTCCTCTATTACGGCAGGATCAGAGAGGTGTAAGTATATTTCGAAGCATCTCACCCAGTGCTTAAAGTCATTTGAGGCTGTAGCTGACTGTGGGTCAATGTAGAGGCGTTCCAGCTGTAGCATACGCTCCATCCCTTCAAAACCTTTTAGTTAATAAAATTGTAAAGCGCGTCGAAAGAACCAAAGACTTCTTGATCCAAACCAAGGCTTTTATTAACTAAAAGACTGGAACATATCACATGTAGGTCGACCAGTCCAGAATGACCTGGTCTGGCTAGGAGCAACTCTTTAAGACCTGCCAGTAGGCGTGGCTATGCTCTCAGCCAATCACAGTCATCCTACACTATCATCTGTACATATACACATTGGTGATAGAATCTGTACTATCACACTTCCAAATTGGTTTGATCCTGAATGATTCCCCCAAATTATATTACAAAATCAAACCAGCAACCACAAAGAAGACATATAACACAAGGGTAAAGATGAACAATTAATTTATTAACAAAAAATTCACCTTCAAACTTTAATTCAAAATCCCCCCCTTTTATAACAATGCCCACTGGTTACTATGCAAATTTCTATGACTGTGTAAAACTAATAAATTCCCCAGCATAAATATAACATATGTAATTAAAATCTAAGTTATATTTTCAACCAGCCCACAGAAAAACTTAGACACAAAACACACAAGACTTACAAAACTTTGATTTCAATCGAAGTAAAAATCATAAACAAAATTCAGTTTGTTTGATAAACTGAAGCCAAAAGATCTTTGAGAGAGAGAGAGAGAGAGAGAGAGAGAGAGAGAGAGAGAGAGAGAGAGAGAGAGAGAACAAAAAATTCAAAGTTGCCTTGTGTTGCTTGCAGAGAGAGGAACCACTGACTTGGTCCGGATCCTTCTGGCTGCCTTCGGAATGTTCATCCCTTTTAAAATGCCCAATATTCTAAACTGTCCTCCAGACCATGACTCATGCTCTAGGTTTCCTTCCACTCCACAGCATCACCCAGTGGTGGTTTATCATCAAAGTCCAGAAATTTTTTTCATTTTCTGCGCATGCTCAGGCCATCTCCCACTCTCTCAGCAGTTCACCTTCACCTTGGCTCTCTGAGGCAAACTGTCACTTTTTAACATAAAACCACACAACACATAGGCCAATACACAACACAGAACTCTGTAACAAATGTGCCGACTTCTTTTCCACATCTAAAACTTAAATCCGAATAAATATGATTAATTTTATGTAACTTTTGTGGTGTCAACTTCAATTGATGTACAAAATTATACTGAACCAACCTTTATTGTACATTTCATACTTTCTCTACATATCTCAATCCATTTCTTTCATCTAGTTGCTTATTTAAATCTACTTCCCATCTATCGTCTTAATTTATAAATCCCTTCCTTCCGACCTTTCTTTTGTAATATTAAATCATGACCAAAATTTTCACCCCACAACCGACATTGACGTTTTCAACATGGGCAATGACCAGGCTGCCCTACCGACGCTCCCCACGCCTCCGGACGCCATAACTCCCTGCACACAACCGGAGAGCAATGACTCTGACTCTGAAGTGGTCCTGACCACCACCACGCTGACCAGGGGCATCCCTCACGACCTCAGGCGCTCTATGATGGACGTGCAAGTCAACGGGTAGGTAACGAAGTGCCTGTTCCACAGTGGCAGCACCGAGAGCTTCATTCACCCGAGCGTGGCCCACTCCCTGAGATTAAAACTCCACCCCACCACCTGCTCGATTGCCCCGGTGCCAAGGATAAGACTGTTGGTACCCTCGGGTGCTGCTCAGCCGATATTACTATGGGAGGGGAGACTTACACAGTGTTCAGGCTCCTGGTCATGCATATGCCCCAGTCCTCCTGAGCCTAGATTTCCAGTGCCTCCTGCAGAGTGTCACCCTTGCCTTCAGGGGGCCCGAACCTCAACCAGCACACCAACCTACCAGCTCCAGCCAACCTGCAGCCTCTCCACACTACGCATCACCCCACTGGTGCTCTTCCCACATCTTGCGCTAGGCTGCAAGCTGATCGCCGCCAGAAGTAGGTGCTATTGTGCCACAGACAAAAACTTCATCAAGACGGAGGTGCGGCGACTCCTGGCGGAAGGTGTCATAGAGCCCAATAACAGCCCTTGGAGAGACCAAGTCCTGGTGGTCAAAGGGGGAAGTAAGCCGAGGATGGTTGTGGATTACAGCCAGACCATTAACTGGTACACCAGCTGGACGCCTACCCCCGGCCAAGGATCACCGACATGGTTAGCGAGATATCCCGCTACTGGGTTTTCTCCACGATTGACCTGAAGTCAGCGTATCACCAAATCCCCATCCATCCGAAGGACAAGCCCTACATTGCCTTTGAGGCAGATGGATCCCTGTACAAGTTCCGCTGAGTTCCCTTTGGGATCACGAACGGGGTCTCCATTTTCCAGTGGGAGATGGATCACATGGTAGACCGGCACAAGCTGAAGGTGACGTTCCCATATCTGGATAACGTCACTACCTGCGGCCGTGACCAGTAGGACCATGATGCTAACCTAGAGAAATTCCTCCAGACGGCTGGGGAGCTGAACCTCACTTACAACAAGGAGAAGTGTGTGTTTAGCACCACCCGCCTCGACATCCTGGGATAAATTGTTGTCCATGGAGTCATCGGCCCAGATCTAGAAAGGATGCGCCCATTAATGGAGTTACCTCTCCCCCCCAATGCTAAAGGCCCTCCGCAGGTGCCTTGGCCTTTTCTCTTATTACTTGCAGTGGGTCCCTCGCTTCTCGGACAAGGTCCGCCCACTGACCCAAGCTACAACTTTTCCCCTCCCACCCAAGGCGCAGGCAGCCTTCATCCGCATCAGGCAGGACATCATGGATGCCACAATGCAGGCCGTGGGTGAGGACTCCCCCTTTCAGGTGGAGAGCGATGCCTATGAGATAGCCCTCGCTGCTATCCTCAACCAAGAGGGGCACCCCATCGCTTTCTTCTCCAGGACCTTCCACGGCTCTGAGCTAGGGCATTCCGCCATTGAAAAGGAGGCCCAGGCAATTGTGGAAGCGGTCCACCACTGGCGCCTCTACCTGGCCAGCAGGAGAGTCACCCTCCTCACGGACAAACAGGCCATGGCGTTCATGTTTAACACTACCCACAAGAGCAAGATCAAGAATAACAAGATCCTGTGCTGGAGAGTTGAGCTGGCAACCTACAGCTACGACATCCAGTACCACCCCGGGAAGTTTAATGGCTCCTCCAATACCCTCTCTCACACATGCGCGTCTATGTATGATGACAGGGTGCAGGCATTGCATGAGTCCCTCTGCCATCCGGGTGTCACCAGGTTGTACCACTTCATTAAGTCCTGGAACCTGCCGTACACCCTCAGGGACGTCAGGGACATGACCGAGGCCTGTCGGGTCTGCGTGGAGTGTAAACCCATTTCTTCCGCCCACCCCAGGCCCATGTTGTAAAGGCTACTCAGTCTTTCAAGCGTCTCGACATGGACTTCAAACGGCTCCTGCCTTCCACTGACCAAAACGTCTACTTCCTCACGGTAGTGGATGAATACTCACGTTTCCCTTTCACTATCCCTTGCCCGGACACCTCCACGGCCACCGTCATCAGGGCCCTCGGGCAGATCTTCACCATGTTTGGCAGTCCTCCTGGCTCTCAGGTCAAAAGGGTGGGCCGTTGAATACTGGCAGGACGCCCTGCCCAAGGCGCTCCATGCCATTCGGTCACTGCTGTGCACGGCTACCAACAAGATTCCTCATGAACGTCTGTTCTCATTCCCCAGAAAGTCGGTGACTTGAATGTCCCTCACAGCATGGCTCACGTCCCCAGGACCGGTGCTCCTGTGTAAGCATGTATGGACACACAAGGCCGAAGCCCTGGTCGAGCAGGTTTTCCTCCTACGTGCAAACCACAACTATGCCTACGTTAGGTTCGGCAGTGGCAGTGAGGACACTGTCTCAACCAGAGACCTGGCACCAGCTGGAGCACCCACCACACCACGCCATCCTCCAGCCCAGGACGACCCTGATCGGGCACACATCCCCGTCCCCAGGCAGCTATGGGGCATGCAGGACTTCCTTGACCACCAGGGGCCCACTTCATCCCTGGGAAATGAACCTGCCCCCCTACCCATCCAATACGACCCTCATACGTCAACCCCGGACCCCCCGGCCACCCCTCCATGCAGCACCACACCAGTCACACAGACCCCTGCCACTAGCCCCCCCACTTCCCCTCCGACCAGTGACCAGGAGCCAGGTCACAGAGTCCCCAGCGGCCGCTGGACCATCTCAACCTGTAAATACTGTATGTGTATAGTGGGTACAATTCCTTGTTACTGCCCCCTCGGGACAATTTTAAAGAAATGGGTTGATGTGGTGGTGCACCACCGGCCTACTGCAGGGGGAAACCTCTGTACCTGCAGGAGTGAAAGGGAACAGGACAACACCTGGCCGGCTGTCAATCAGTCGGCCTGAAGGGATCAAGCCCCACCCGGTCGGGTGTCAATCACCCTCCGGGATATAAGCCTGCGCCGGCCTCCTGAGGTCTCACTCAGAGTTGCTGCAGCTACAGCCAGCCTGGCTCTGTGGAAGTGTTTGTGGATTAAAGCCTGTGTACAATCTTTACTTTGTGTGTGTCTGATTCTGGCTAATAGTGCACCACAATTTCCCAGCCTCAAAACAGCTTTAATTTTCCTAATACCATGATTTTTCCAAATCTTTAAAACTTGATTTTGCATAGAAAATGGAATGTCTATTTTGAGATAAAGGCATTCTTCTTGACATTAAACCTCCTCCTCCAATCTCTTTATCAACCTTATTCCAAAGCTCAATTAAATGTTTCAGTATGGGTGTTTCTCTGTATCAATAATCTTTGTGTTCCATTTATAAATAAATTCACATGGATTTGTATCCCCTATTTTGTTAAGTTCTATATTCACCCATGCTGGAACATGATTTAAATCATACATTGCATTTATAAATCTCAATTGTTTGTATCTTCTTGAGTACAGTTTTTTTTTTGCACTACCAATTAGTGGTAATTCTGCCGCTCCCGCAGGAAAAAGAATCTGAGGTTTGTATGTGACATCATGTATGTACCCTGACAATCAATCTGAACATTGAACTTTTAACTTTGACTCCCGTTGGGGGAAGAGATCCAGGAGGATCAGAGCCAGCACCACCAGGCTGAGGAACAGCTTCTTCCCACAGGCAGTGAGAGCAACCAAAGGAACTGCTCGCACAAACCCTCCGTGACTCAACTATTTATTTAACAATCATATTTATTTATTTTAATATTTATAGATACTGTGCATATGTATCCTTTGTCTATATGTCTCTATGTGTGTTTGCAATGTTTTGCACGGTGGACCGGAGAACGCCATTACGTCAGGTTGTACTTGTATAATCAGACGACAATAAACTTGAACTTAGCAGTTCAGGTTGATGTGTCAGTTTCTCTCCACATTCAGCTGCCTCGATAGAGTTCAATTCACTCCTCTTGGAATCACTGCTTACCCTTTCCCCCACCCCATCGATGAGATTTACCAGGATTGTTGTCCAAAGAGGGTTCGCAAAATCATCTTGTACATCTACATTAAATTTCATAATACTGTTATGTCCAGTTGTGTGTCTGCGGGCTTTACAGCGAGGATCGGAGAACGCTGTTTCGTCAGGTTGTACTTGTACAATCGGATGACAATAAACTTGACTTTGTTTTGGTTCTGTGGTGGTATTCACGTCACAGAACCCTCCTCTGAAGCGTTGGACACATCATCACACAGACTCTCCCCAGCACTGCCCTTGGTAAATATAATACCATCAGAAATAATGCATCTTCAAACTCTGGTCTCCAAGAGACTCCATAGGGCTGTTTTGAAAGGGCGTAGGATCATTCTCCCCAATTATATATTTAACCATTAAACAGCATGCAGTAAAATTCCCTGTATCTGGAATTGAAGCAACCGACAACCCCAGGCAACCAGCCAAACCAACAAAAATGCTGAGATTGTGATGGCCCGCGGCATTCCCAACACGCAAGATGGCACCTGAATGCAGTGATCCTGCAAGGGCCATGCTGACTGAATTGGCTTTCTTCATGAGCTGCCAGCCACATGACGGGAAACAGTGAGCAGCAGCAGGAATGCCAGCCTGTCCACGGCCGGCAAGCCGGTGGCGTCATTTTCGCTGGAAGTGGAGAAACAACCAGGCCAGGCGGGCCTATATAGGGCAGGGCGAACCATCAATAAAGTTAGTATCGACCGTGCTCACCTCGTGTCAGTGTCCTGCTTTCATGCCCTGCCGTAGCACGCGCCACAAGATAAATATAAATGTCAATAGAAGTTTAAAATTGTAAAAGTCAAGGTTCTCCGAAGTAATGCACCACTTCTTGGTGAAGATGGGAGCAAACATTTGGCCAGCAGACCATCCCAGTCATGTCTCGCCCACAGTGGCTGTTTAAATAGAGTAGTGTTTGAATAAAATGGTGGCACCTGGGATGAAGAGCTGGCCGGTGCTGCTCACCGCTGAGACGACTCTCCCAAAGTGTCTTCCTATCCCTGCCTGGTAAGAGTCTTTATTAGTATGAAATATATTAGTAAGGCTTTAACTGTAATCTTGAGGAGGGGTGGCACAGTTAGCGACTGGGGTTCAAATTTAAATTTTGTAAGTTACACAAATTACCTGATCAAAGTGAACTTTTAAGGACTGTAATACTGATTTTTTTTAAATATTATTTTACAGTTTGCACTGTCCTTTGTCTTTTAAATTGTTTATTCCTAATGCAGGTGGATTAGTTAGGCATCAAAAGAGTGAGTCTCAAGCAACCGGAAAATTCACATATCCGGCACCTGCAATCCCTGCAGTTACAGGGAATTTTACTGTATTACCTGGCCATTCATTTTGTGGAACCCCACTGAGTGCAAGTCACTTTGCTGTGTATCTTGATGCTAAATTGGTGACTGTATCACATCATTGGTTGTGAGCCAACGTCGAATGTAACATGAAAAGCAATTCTTTCCTCACGCACTAATCGACCGAGTACCTCACCACTGAACCTGAGAATGCAGCCCCCATATTCTTGGCCTCTCCAGGCAAGGTGCATGCTCAATTTAGTTTGGGATTGGGTGCGGAGACAGGGTGGGGGGGGGGGAATAGGGAGGGTACCTGTGATGGGTGGGCACTTCTTCCAACTTGTACTGAAAGTGAAGGAGCGTCACCTGCACGGCTATCTTATTGGCCGCAACGTAGAACATGACAGCACGGTGCAGCCCACGATCTGCACTTCACGAATACAAAAGGATTTTCGCTTTTACGGGAAAAATGTGGTAAGAGCAGCGAGCTGTTATTGAGGCTATGCACACACCCCGAGCAGCTCCTTCCCCAGGAACTACGATGAGATGTCAATAAATGACCCTCTTCCTCTTCCTCTCTCTCTCTCTCTCTCTCTCTCTCTCTCTCTCTCTCTCTCTCTCTCTCTCCCCTACATCCCGGTCTCCTGTACCTCCCACCACCCTAACCTCTGAAGACTACTCCGTACATACATTATTTCTACTTTATAGGCTGAGTATTTATCATATAATTCCTGCTTTTAATAAATATTGGTGTTATTTTAGGTTTTACATGTGATTTGATGGGTTATTTTTTGGGATTGGAAATGCTCAAATATTTGAATCAATTGTTTCTTCACTTTACACCATTTTGGCTTATGAAAGCTTCTGTAGGAACACTCTAGTTTTGTAAAGCGGGGTATACCTGTAGATACCAGAAAACACATCTATTTTAATTTCATCTATGTGCCTGCCTAAGAGTCTCTTAAATGCCCCTATTGTTCCTCCCCGGGTGATAAATTCCAGGCACCCACAACTCTGTGTTCTAAACTTGCCCCTGACACCTCCCCTAAACTTTCCTCCCTTCACTTTGTGCAAACGTCCTCAGTCGTGTTTCCTACTGAGAAAAGGGTGCTGGCTCTCCACCTTGTAGACTTCTATCAAGTCCAAAGAGAAAAGCCCCATCTCTGCTAACTTTGCCTCGTAAGACATAGAGTAAAACTCCTGCTATCTGGAATTCAAGAAAACTGGCAAAAAAATAGCGGAAAATAAATAGGTTAGTTTGCCAATCGTACAACACGCAATCTCAAGCAACCAGAAAATTCACTTAACTGGGATTTCCCAGTCCCCAGAGTGCTAGATACCAGGGGTTTCACTGTATTTTCCAACCCAGGCAATATCCTGATAAATCTCCTCTACCCTCTCCATCTTTCCTGTAATCAGGCGACCAGAACTCAAACACTTCCATCTTGAAAGATGGATTTCAGTTAACGCTCGACTTAGTGGGGCGGGCACGGTGGGCGCAGCGGTTAGTGAAACGCTGTTACAGCACCAGCGATCAGGACTGGGGTTCAAATGCCGCGCTGTCTGTTCTCCCCATGTCTGCGTGGGTTTCCTCCCACTGTTCAAAAATGTACCGGGGTTTGTAGGCCAATCAGATGTATTTGTGCGGCACGGGCTCGTGGGGGCCTGTTACCGTGCTGTACATTTGAATTTAGTACTGCAAATGGGTACTGAACGATGTTGAAAATTAAATTCAGGAAAGTTCAATTTGATGGTGTATTTTATTTTGTATTTTGTTTCCTGCTTTAACGGGGTTTCTAACCCTCGAGTTTATGACAGTATCCAGCAGCTGAAGTCTCAAATTCTTTCCACTTCCTTTCAGGACGAGTGCATTGTGCAGCTGACTGGCTGAAGCAGTGGGCTGGGACAGAAAGGCTGTCTTCAGGCAACACTGCCTCACCAGATGGTCCGCAGATAGAGCCCGACTCCCCATCCGGTGACAGTCGGGGCAGTCAGAATCAGAAACGGACACGCCACGAAATTTGTTGCTTTGCAGCAGCATTACAGTGCAAACATTTAAATGAACCCACCTCACAAAACAAATAAAAGTTGTGCAAGAAAAAGGCAAAGTGAGGCAATGTCTGTGGTTCATTGTCCATTCAGGAATCTGATGGTGGAGGGGAAGAAGCTGCCCTTGTGCCATCTTTAGGCTCCTGTATCTCTTTCCCGATGGTAGCAGAGGGCATGCCCTGAGTGGTGGGGGTCTTTGAGGATAGAGGCTGCTTTTTTAAGACACCGCCTCATGTTGATGTCCTTGATGGAGTGAAGTCTGGTGCCTGTCGCAGGCCGAGTTAACAATCCTCTGGAGTTTATTCTTGTCCTGAGAGTTGGCGCCTCCTTACCAGGCGGTGATGCAACTGGCCAGAATGCTCTCCACCTGTAGCGGTTTTCGAGAGTCTTCAGTAAGGTCTCAGATCTCCTCAAACTCCTCACGAAGCATAGCCCGCTGGCGAGCCTTCTTCATGATGGGCATCGACATGGAAGTGCCAGGACAGATCCTCGGAGATGTTTACACGCAGGAACTTGAAGTTCTTGACCCTCTCCACTGCTGACCCTTCGGTGAGGGCTGCATTGAGTTCTCCTGATGTTTCAACATGTTGAAAAACACAAAACCTCACAGGTTAAAAACCTGAAAGGTTCTGATGAAGAATCATTGACCTGATGTGTCAACTCTGTTTCTATCCACAGATGCTGCCTGACTTGCTGAGTACCTCCAGCCCTTCTGGTTTCAACCAAAGACCTCAAGTTCAGCTCAGGTGATGTGTAAGGTCCAATAAAATGTTCAGGTTTAGATTGCTTCAAAGGTCAAAAGTTCCTTTTATTGTCAGGTAATCATGTAATTTACATGATATAAATCAACTTTTGTCTGCCATGAGGCAAACAAAGGGTCGCCACGAACCTTGCCCGGCGCCCCTAACAGTCAGAGAAAGAGAAGCAGGAGAGATTCCCTTCTGAGACACCGAGTGTCTGTGGATTCGTCTCCAGTGCTTCCTGTAGCCCCTGCAACTGCCTGACTCCAGTTCAGACCCTCAGCGTCCGGAGCTCCAGATCCAAACCTCCGATACAGAAATAGGTTAAACAAGTTCAGACTGGAGCTGAATGAGGAGAGATTTAACGGAGGTATTTAAAATTATGAGGGAGACAGACAGAGTAAATGGAGGCAGGCTTTCCCCACTGAGGGTAGGTGAGATACAAACCAGAGGACATGGGTTAAGGGTGAAAGGGGGAAGGTTTAAGGGGAACCTCTTCACACAGAGAGTGGTGGGAGTGTGGAACGAGCTGCCAGCTGAAGTGGTGAATGCAGGCTCAATTTTAACATTTAAGAGGAATTTGGACAGGTGCGTGAATTGGAGGCATATAGAGGGCTATGGACTGGGTGCAGATCAGTGGGACTGGGTGGAGTAATAGTTCAGCACAGACTAGAAGGGCCGAAGGGCCTGTTTCTGTGCTGTAATGTTCTACGAGTCTTTATGATCAGGAAGCCTTCAGCATCCAAAACCCTTCGATAGCCCTCCTTGTCCTCAGCCCCCCCCCCCCGAATCTCAGTGAGAGAGTAATAGAAAAGAGAATAAAGAGAGAGAGAGAGAGAGAGAGAGTTGGTTGTTTCATAAATCAGTACAATGTATTCTTACTTGTGGCAGACAAACACGTACGTCAGATTAATCAGTGCTTTATCCAGATTACGATAATTTGTTTAGTAGGAAAGTAACTTTCAGGTTGAGATTCAAACCCAAATAGATTAGAGATCTCTAGTTTTATGTACCTGCAACACAACTTCCTTTCTCTTGTACTTATGCTCCACACAATGAAAGCAGTCAAACCATATGCCTTATTTACCACCCAAACTACCTGTATGACCATTTTAAAAAACCCACCACCTCCCCTCTCTGACCTCCCCAACCCCCACCTACCCCCTGACCTCCCAAACCCCCAACCTCCCCAGCTGACCTCCCCAACCCCACCACCTCCCTCCTCTGATCTCACCTCCCCCCAACCTCCCAAACCCCCCACCTCCTCCCTCACCTCCAAAACCCCACCTCCCTGACCTCCCCAACCCCCCACCTCCCTGTGACCTCCCAAACCCCCCACCTCCCCCCTGACATCCTCAACTCCCCCCCATCCCCTCCGACCTCCCCAACTCCCCTCATCCCCATAATCTTCTCAACCCCCAACCTCAAACCCCAGACCTCCTCAGTCACCTCACCTCCCTCTTCTGACCTCACCTACCCCCTCTGACCTCCCCAACCTCCACATCCCCCTGACCTCCCAAACACCCCATCTCCCCCCTCTGACCTCCTGAACCATGGCCCTCCCCACTCCCTCCTCTAACACTCCACCATCTACACTACATGCTGAGTGGAGAATGATGGAGTGGAATTACTGGGCTGAATGGCCTACCTCTTCAGAATCAGAATCAGAATAAATAGAAAATAGTACATGCGAAGACAAAGAAAGGCACTTGGTTCATCGTTCATTCAGGGATCTGATGGCAGAGGGGTAGAAGCTGTCCTTGTGCCGCTGAGAGCTCGTCTTTAGGCTCCTGGACCTTTCCACCGATGGTAGCAGAATGAAGAGGACATAGCCTGGGTGGTGGAGGGTCTTTGAGGATAGAGGCTGCTTTTTTTAAGGCACCGCCTCACATCAATGCCCTTGATGGAGTGAAGTCTGGTGTCTGCGATGACGCAGGCTGAATTAACAACCCTCTGGAGTTTATTCTTGTCCTAAGCTTTTGCACCACCGTACCAGGCACAATGTTCTCCATGGTGCACCTGCAGAGGTTCTCAAGAGTCTTTGGTGACAAACTGAATCTCCTCAAACTCCTCACAACGTTTAGCCACTGGCGAGCTTTCTTCATGATTGCATCGGCGTGGAGGCTCCAGGACAGATCCTCGGGGATGTTGACACCCAGGAATTCAAAGTTCTCGACTCTCCCCATGACTAAGCCCTCGATGAGGACTGAGTCGTGCTTCCCTGACTTTCTCCTGAAGTCCAGTCATCTCCTTGGTTTTACTAACATTGAATGGGGAGAGTCGAGAACTTTGAATTCCTGGGCATCAACATCCCCGAGAATCTGTTCTGGAGCCTCCAGATTGATGCAATCATGATGAAGGCTCGCCAGCAGCTAAACGTTGTGAGGAGTTTGAGGAGATTCAGTCTGTCACCAAAGACTCTCAAGAACCTCTGCAGGTCCACCACGGAGAACATTCTGCCTGGTACGGTAGTGCCAAAGCTTAGGACAAGAATAAACTCCAGACGGTTGTTAATTCAGCCTGCGTCATCACAGGCACCAGACTTCACTCCATCAAGGGCATTGATGTGAGGCGGTGCCTTAAAAAAAGCAGCCTCTTCATTCTGCTACCATCGGGGGAAAGGTCCAGGAGCCTAAAGACGAGCTCTCAGTGGCACAAGGACGGCTTCTACCCCTCCGCCATCAAATCCCTGAATGAACGATGAATGCAAGGTTGTTGTTGTGACACCACTCATCAAGCTGATCTATCTCCCTTCTGTACCCTTCCTCATTGCCGTTTGTGATCCTGTATTGTCATCGACAAGTTAATAGCTAGTATTGAAATTGTCATAGGTGTAGAGTGAGTAGAGCAGTGGGCTGAGCACGCATCCTTGAAGGACGCCTGTGTTGATCGTCAGTGAAGAGGAGTCGTTGTTTCCAATGTGCACTGACTGTGGTCTTCCGATGAGGAAGTCAAGGGTCCCATTGAAGGGTGGGGAGCAGAGGCCCAGGTTTTGGTCCTTGTTGACCAGCACTGAGGGAACAATGGTATTGAAGGCTGAGCTGCAGTCGATGAAGATCAGCCAACCCAGCAATTTAAGGGGGGGGGGGGGATCCCGCCCCTGCGATGACGTGGTGAGTGACAACCACAGGGAATCCCCCTATTCCCTTTCCGTTTCAAGTTCCAGAGTAACCGGGTGGGCCATTTCCCCTTTCAAATAGGTGGAGGACGACACCTGGGTAAGTTTTACTGGGTTCCCTGACCACCTCCAAGGGAGGTCTGGTAGATTTTGCCCGGTTCGGCCCTTTCAAGTAGCCCTGTACCTGGATCTTCAACCGAGTAAATTGCCCATTTCACAAGGCAATTTGAAAGGGCCTACTGCTTATGGTCCTTTGTCACAGGATCAGTTTGGGGGGTGGAATGGTGTCGCTAAAGCCTTCTTGGTTGATTGCACCAGTCGCCTTTACCGGGAGGTGCATATGGCTCTGTACGTAGTGGGGGGAAGGATGGGACCCAGATAATCTATGACTGCTTCCAAGTCCAATTACACGGTGTCACTTTAATCCCTGCCACTGTGGGTGAGATCCTAGAAAGCAGCTTGTAGCCATGGTTCCCTTTCACAACAGGAGGCGTTATTTTAGGATAAAAACAAGCATTTTCATTACTGAATAATGGCTTTATTTCACGAGAAACTCAGCCTGGGTCGATCAGAGGTCCAATGGATGCCCCCAGGCTGCAGTCAGCTTAATCCTAACAATAATAAATGCAGTTGACTGCAAGGGTGGGTTGAAGATCAGTGGGGCGGAAAGGAAGAACTGTTACTGTGTGCAATCACAGGCCTGCGCTTGTGACTAACAGCATTTGACATTTCCCATTCACACAGAGCGCAGCGGGGCTCTGGGCCCGGATGATAGAGCCTAGACACGCTGGCTGCGGAGGTATCAGCTTCCCACTCAGGGACCTGCGCCTGCTGTCAGCGGGCGCACAGCGCTGTCGGTGGGAGGAGGGGGGGAAGCTCATTCATTTGTCGGGTGGGGCAAATGGCAACAATAAATTGGCGATGCAGTGGGGAGGGAGATAGAGCAAAGAGCAAAGACAGCATCAATCAACTTGGTGCAGCAAACCGCGTCCCCACGATCCGTGTGCTGCCCTTTGATTTGAATGCGTGGCTGGCCTGTCCAGCCTCCCGGTGTCCCCAACTGCGGACTCGCGCCTAGGCCATGGACATGCCCCTGTTCAAGATTCTTTTGATAATGCAATGCTGGAGTAACTCAGCACGTCAGTCAATGTTCTTTTTATGGGCGTCCTGTCTTGGGAGGCGATGGAGAGTCAGTATGTTTTAGAGCAGTGCCTGGAATGGCTCATAAGGCCCTCTCTGGCGTGACAGTCTCCGCCACACCTCGCCGCAGATGAAGTCGAGACCGATGGGTTGTGGTCGACTGGCTCTGCTCTCTCCCTGTCCTCTTGTCCTCCAGCTGGCATGTCTACTTTTCTTCACCACTCTTCATGCCCTTTCTGATAGCGCTTCTCCAGTGGCCACGGTCATCAGCAAGGGGCTCCCAGTTGAGCACAGCAAAGACAAAGGTAGATACCCACTCTCCAAAACATAGGTTAATTGAGCGGCACGGGTTTAAATGGCTGGAATCGTGCTGTGTATAAAATGTTAATATTTAATTTTACTCAAACGCTTGTGAAATCAACAGGATGACAACGGCATGAAAAAGGCATGATAACGGCATGAAAACAGCATGACAACGGCATGAAAACAGCATGAAAACGGCATGAAAACATCATGACAACGGCATGAAAATGGCATGAAAACGGCATGACAACGGCATGAAAACAGCATGACAATGGCATGAAAATGCCATGACAATGGCATGAAAACATCATGACAACGGCATGAAAACGGCATGACAACAGCATGAAAACAGCATGAAAACGGCATGAAAACGGCATGACAACGGCAGGAAAACGGCATGAAAACAGCATGAAAAATCACATCTGAATGAAAAGGAAAGTTGTACACTTGGTGGAAAAAGCTCCTCTCGGCTGGTGGCGGCTCACTGTCTGCCTTTTGGAGGACAAAAGCTCAAGAATTTCTTGTTTGTTGCATTCTATATGTAGTATTACGTGACAATAATGGAACCGTTACCTTTATACCTTTACCTCGTTAAAACACGAAAATCTGCAGACACTGTGGTTGAAGTAAAAACTGCTGGAGAAACTCAGCAGGGCAAGCTGAAAGGGTACCAGATATCGGAACCAGGATGCAAGGGGGTGCTGAAGGCACTGAGGGGGGTTCCTGACCGCGTCAGAGGTTCGGACCTGGAGGTCAGGCAGCCGATGGTTTGGACTGGACTCTGTGAGACTGCGGGAAGTGCTGGAGGTGAATCTGCGGACACTTGGTGACTCTGGGGCGGGGTGGGGGGGGGGGGTGGGGGGACACACACTTTCTTTTGCCTCTGATGGTAAGAGGAGCTTTAGGCAATTCCTGCCGACGGCGATACTGTCTGCCTTGCAGCGGGCAAAAACAATTTCGTGCAATATGACAATAAATTGGATCTCGAATCTATAATCTTAATACGCCATTCCCAGGAGGACGGCCACAGAGATGTCACATTCCAATAATTCCTTAAGTGATCATGAGGTCAAAAAAGGAGCTATCCAGTTCAAAACTTCTATTTCAGATGTTAAAAAGGAGGACGGAAGATAACCTGGTGATCTTTCGAGTGGATGGACCAGAATGTTGCTTGAGAGGCTTTCAAACTCTTCAACTCACCGACTGAGACTCATGAGAAGAATGAGAATGTGTGCCAGGTATCAAACTATGAAAAACACAGAAATGCTGCAGGGACTCAGCCGGTCTCACAGCGCCCATGGGAGGTAAGGATGTATCACCGAGGTTTCGATCCTGAGCCCTTCTTCAAGGTCTGAGTGAATAAAAGCAGGCAGGTGTCTGATTTAAAAGAGAGGATGGTGGTGGGGGGGGAGGGTGGAGGAGTAGAGGCCAACAGACAAAAGGTGTTAATTAGATTCATGGCTGTGGAACAAAATTATGGATTCAGGTTTCAGATGCATTGTCAGAGTACATGCATGATGTCACATACAACCCTGAGATTCCTTTTCCTGCAGGCGCGACAGAATGACCACTAATTGGTAGTGCAAAAAAATAAACTGTACACTGCGTAAACATGTAAGTAAATAAAGAGCTATAAACAGATAACGAATGCAAACAAATTGACTGTGCAATACAGAGAGAACAAAAAGAAAATAATAAAGTGCACAAGTGCGAGTCATTAAATGAGTCCCTGATTGAGTTTGTCGTTGAGGAGTCTGATGGTGGAGGGGGAGCAGCTGTTCCTGAACCTGATGGTACGAATCTTGTGGCACTGATACCTCTCTCCTGATGGCAGCAGCGAGAACAGAGCATGTGTCGGGTGGTGAGGGTCTTTGGTGATTGCTGCTACTCTCTGACGGCAACGTTCCCCGTAGATGTACTCAATAGGGGGGAGGTTTTTTGCCTGTGATGACCCGGGCTGCATCCACTACCTTTTGTAGGGCTTTACATTCGGGGGTACTGGTGTTCCCCGTACCAGACACTTCGCCCCCACCCCCGCACACCTTGTAGAAATTTGCCAGCGTTTCTGATGTCATGCCAAACCTCTGCAAACTCCAGAGGAAGTCAAGCCGCTGACATGCTTTCTTCACGATGCCCTTGGTGTGTTGTGTCCAGGAAAGATCCTCCAAGATAGTGACTCCCAAGGACCTAAATTTGCTCACCCTCTCCACTTCTGATTCCACCCCCCTCCCCCCCCAGTGATCATTGGTTATACCTCTGGGTTTCCTATAAATATCTTTTCCTCTTACGGGCCCAGTGAGACTGACTGAGTTCCTCCAACATTTCTGTGTCTTTGCTGCAGACTCTCGTGTCTCACTCAAAAACATTTTGGCCGTCCAGAAGTGGGCCGTTCAGCCCATTAAATCCATGCCAAATCTTTTGGGCCAAGACTTCAATGAAGGGTTTCGATGTCCCGAAGTGCTGACCATGCTTTTGCACTCACTGATATCACTCAGCCACTAGATTTCTCTCACAGATTATCCCCAGATACCAGCCTCTTGTGTGTCTCGAATGTATATTAACTCCTTAAAATGTCATCAGTGAGGTGATGTGTGTCAGAATTTAAACAATGAGCAGGATCAATCAGCTGAATTCGAACTAATATTCTGCAGACATCTGTGGAATGCATGAAACAAGGGTCAACATCGAGATAAAAGGAGGGACGTTCAGAATAACAGCTAAGGACATCTGTTACTTTTAAAATTTGTTGCATAATTCCTCCAGCCGTTCCTTTTTTAATTTGACATATCTCAACTTTTTTTTTGAAAACAGGAAACAAGCCATTACAGAGGAATTCTTATTGGAATGTTTGCCCCTGGGAAGAGGATGTAAATTGGTAACAGGAATGGCGGTGGGGCAGGTTTGCAAGGATCAGGTAGGGTCTCTGACACCCACCCCGATGCTGACTGCTTTGGTTTCAGCTTTCCGATTTCACCTTTACAAAGTTATTTTTGTGGTGGTAAATTTGTCAAGTTTGCACAAGTCTTCTTTGGCTTGGCTTCGCGGACGAAGATTTATGGAGGGGTAATGTCCACGTCAGCTGCAGGCTCGTTTGTGGCTGACAAGTCCGATGCGGGACAGGCAGACATGGTTGCAGTGGTTGCAAGGGAAAATTGGTTGGTTGAGGTTGGGTGTTGGGTTTTTCTTCTTTTGTCTTTTGTCAGTGAGGTGGGCTCTGCGGTCTTCTTCTAAGGAGGTTGCTGCCTGCCGAACTGTGAGGCGCCAAGATGAATGGTTTGAGGCGATATCAGCCCACTGGTGGTGGTCAATGTGGCAGGCACCAAGAGATTTCTTTAGGCAGTCCTTGTACCTCTTCTTTGGTGCACCTCTGTCACGGTGGCCAGTGGAGAGCTCGCCATATAACACGATCTTGGGAAGGCGATGGTCCTCCATTCAGGAGACCCAGCGCAGTTGGATCTTCAGCAGCGTGGACTCGATGCTGTCGGCCTCTGCCATCTCGAGTACTTCGATGTTGGAGATGAAGTCGCTCCAATGAATGTTGAGGATGGAGCGGAGACAACGCTGGTGGAAGCGTTCTAGGAGCCATAGGAGATGCCGGTAGAGGACCCATGATTTGGAGCCGAACAGGAGTGTGGGTATGACCACGGCTCTGTATACGCTAATCTTTGTGAGGTTTTTCAGTTGGTTGTTTTTCCAGTACAACCTGACAAAATAGTGTCCTCCGGTCCTCTGTGCAAACCACGCAGACCCCAGACATAACACACATACGGGCAAGCAGGACAAGTATTTCATCCATACAAATAAAGAAATAGATATTGTTTTGTACATATGAGAGTCTCGGAGGGTCAGTGTGAGCAGTTCCCTTGGTCGTTCAGCATTTTCACTGCCCATGGGAAGAAGCTGTTCCTCAGCCTGGCGGCGCTGGCTGTGATCCTCCTGGATCTCTTCCCCAACCCCCCCCCCCACCCCCAACGGGAGCATCTGGAAGATGCCGCATGTGGGCGTGGAAGGGGTCCTCAATGATTTTGGGCGCCCTCTTTGGACAACGATCCCGGGCGCTCATCTAGGTGAGGGAATGTTACGTTTCCCGGGCAGTGATATGGAGTTTAACTATGTTTGCACTAACATTGCTGCCACAAAACATCGAGTTTTATGACTTGTTCCTGACGATAAATACTGATCCCAAGTAAAGCCCCATCTGCAATCAAGGAACTTTGCCGTTACACGGGCAGTCAAAAAAGGAACGCGGGAATTTTGAGTCAATTCCTGCACCGCGATTTATCCTGCAGGACCCCCGCAACTTTTTGGAGGAAGCCTGCAGTGTCAATCGTACCGGGAAAAATTAGTTGATGGCCGTCCATTCGACTGCACGCCCAACCCCCGGGACTATTGAGCTTAGGTCCTTGCAGTGTAAAAAGGTGCCCAGTGGGAACAACCGCATAGGCAGTAATTACATTAATTTTTTTCCGGCGACTGCAGTCTTAAAAAAACCCATAATTGTTCATGCCATCTGGCTGGAGGGTGCCCAGACGGAAAATAAGGTGTTGTTCGTCCAGTGGTCAGGGTGGGATATACATAAGGCCATGGATAGACGTGTGGGAGCCTGACAGTGCGACTCAGAATCAAAATGGGAGGTCATTGTGGTTGAGAATCGAGAGGAGGCTCTCATCTCAGAGGTACTTATATAAAAACCCAGTGAAGCGTCGTCTACAATGTGCTGTCAAGCACCCTGAGAGCAAATGCATTTTGAAGACTGAACAGTCCATTCAATCATTCTAAATATTAGAACATTACAGCATATTGTGGCCCTTTGGCGCACAATGCAGTGCCAGCCCATATATACCTACCAAAAAAAAACAACTAAACCTCCCCACCCTCTATTTTTCTTTCATTCATGTGCCTGTCTAACAGTCTCTGAAATGCCCCAGCCTCCACCCCCATCACTAGCAAGGCATTCCAGGCACCCTCAACCCTCTGGGTAAAAAAGAATCTACCCCTAATGTCTCCCTTAAATTTCCCTCCCTTCACTTTGTATGCATGTCCTCTGGTGTTTGCTGTTCCTGCCCTGGGAAACAGGCACTGGCTGTCTCTGCCTTTCATAATCTTGTAGACCTCTATTAAATCTCTTCTCATCTTTCTACACTGTAAAGAGAAATGTCCCAGCTCTGCTAACCTTTCCTCATAATCCAGGTAACATCCTGGTAAATCTCTGCACCCTCTCCATGATTTGCACATCCTTCCTGTATTGAGGTGACCAGGATTGAACACATTATTCTAAGTGCGGTCTCACCAGAGTTTTGTAGAGCTGCCACATGATCTCACGATTCCTGAACTCAGTCCTCCTGATTAATGAAGCCCAGCATACCAGAGGCCTTCTTAACTATCCTGTACAGTGATCTTAAATGATCCTTAGATTTGGACCACAAGGTTCCTGTGTTCTTCCACACTGTTAAGTATCCTACCATTAACCATCTACTCTGCCTTCAAGTTTGACCAACTAATATGAATGTAAAGGGCTACATCGTCTTCAATTCGTAAAGCCTTGATGAAGATTGCCTCCAAAAATCCGAGCAGATACTTAACCTTGGAGTGCTGTTACAGGCAGTCCCCAACTTACGACCTATGAAACTTACAACCGCCCGGAAAAAAAATAATGGGCTGCGTGCATGCGCGCTTGACATAAGCACAGTAAGCTCGCCAAGGAAGATGCAGAGCAAGAGGAAAAACCCATCCCGAGCTGACGTTCGATTTGGAATTGAAAATGAAGGTAATTCACCAATTTACGACTTCTTATGTTGCCATACATCTGACATACGTCCATTTCGAGGAACGACCGGTTAGTCAGAACGGAACACGGTTGTAAGTCGGGCACCACTGATATACGTATTCCCACATCAGCAATTGTCAACACTTTTTTGGCTGTGGCCACTCACCCCTTGGATCCTGCTCAAAATTTCAGGGCCCCCTTCCTTGCGTAAATCAAATTTTGGTTCCTTCTGTACTTCTCTCCTACTGACGGCATAAAATAAATTATGTTGAGTGAGCTGATAAGAAAACAAGGCTTTAACTTAAATGCGCTATGGCCCCTATGTGAATGGCTGATATACTTCACGAAGAGACCTTTTGGCATCTTGGCCTTCATAAATCAAAGTATTGAGTTCAGGAGTCAGGATGTTATGGTGAGGTTGTACAAGGTATTGGTGAAGCCAAATTTGGAGTATTGTGTGCAGTTCTGGGTGCCAAACTACAGAAAGCATATCAGTAAGGTTGAAAGAGTGCAGAGAAGATTTACTAGGATGTTGCATGTGTGGTAAAACCGCTGTTGCAATATAATTGTCTGGTCGGGCACACCTATTGGCCAATTAAACCTGTGGTCCCTCCCCATAGACTCCTGTATAAAGATGACTGTTCCACAGCCCCGTCCTCAGTGCAGGACAGTCAAACAGTATAGACTTGCCGTTGTTCTTAAGTGAATAAAAACCAACATTCCTTCGAGTAATTGATGGTGCATCAGCCAGGTCTTCAGGAGTTTGAGTTACAGGGAAAGATTAAACAGGCCAGGACTTTATTCCTTGGAGAGTAGAAGAACGAGGGGAGTTCTGATAGAGGTTTACAAAATTATGAGGGGTATAGACAGAGTAAATGTGAGTAGGATCTTTGCATTTAGATTGGGAGAGATCAATTCAAGAGGTCATGGCTTTAGGATAAAAGGTGAAAGGTTTAAGGGGAACATCTTTGAAGTGTCAGTTAATGAAGTAGACAAAGGCGACGTAGTCAAACCATAATCATGGCTTTTATTAGCAGAAACTAATGGTACAATAATGAAAGACAATGGGTGCATACACAGTTATACCCAAGGGGAGTGTCTTTGACGGTAGAGATAATGTCAGTAGAGCAAGGCTAGCCAAATGGAAGACAGACAGCTCAGCATAGATTCATCACAATCTTCACTCAGAGAGTGGTGGGATTTGGAACAAGCTGCCATCTGACATGGTAAATGTGGACTCACTGTTAAGTTTTAAGAATAAATTGGATGGATACATGGATGGGAGAGGTTATGGAATGGATGCAGGACAGTGGGATAGCAGTATGATGTTTTTGGCACAGACTAGAAGGGCCAAATGGCCTTTTTTCTGTGTTGGTTCTATTTCAACTTGTGTCCATGAGCATTGCCCGGTGCCTCTAACTGGAGGAGAATGGGAAACAAAAGAAAGTCCCTTCAGAGACACCGAGTGTCCATGGATTCGCCTCCAGCTGCTCCCCCAGCCTCTGCAGCTGCACGGACTCCTGTTCAAACCATTGGCCGCCCGAGCTCCAGATCCAAACCTCCAACGCGGTCAGGAAGCCTTCAGCGCCCAAGGCCCCTTGGGTGCCCTTCTTGCCCTCAGCCCCCTCTAAAATCTCGGTTCCGACACCTGGTTCCCGGGAGCCAGCACGTTGCCAGCGGCCTGCAGCCTGTGTGGGTCCTGCGACCTCAAGCCTCCAGCAGCCCGCAGCCCGCAGCCTGAGCATTTTCTTCGACCGAAACTCATCAGCAGCTGGGAAAAAAATTCCCATTTTGCATTTCCTGACAGAAACTCTTTGCACTATGATTTTGGTTTGCAAAAATCTTTGCATTAACAAAACCTAGGTGATACCCTTTAGATGCAAGATGAACTGTTCAAAACTTGATGGCAAGGTATATAAACAAGGTATATAAACTTGTGAAACCTACGCTGAATAACATAAGGTGAGGTCTTTTAAATGGAACATTTTTTTTCTCCAAATGGGTGAGGCCTCGGGTATTGTTCCCTGTGGACTGTCCTGTCGAATGCTGGGAAAAAAAAACATACTAATTTCTCCATCCACACAGTCCTGTCAAATACTCCTAGGCAGGGCAGGTGGAATAAATCTCCCACCGCATGCTTGTTCAACACTTCCAGATTAAATGCAGAGCAAAGCTCCCTTTGCACGACCAAAACTGAACTCTGGTGGCAGGATTGTGTTGAGAATTGCATGGAGAATTTACAGAATTTCTCAATGGCACTAATAAACTGAATGAAGAATGAGGGCAGTAGGGGCTTGGGGGGTCTGTGCAGTGGCATCTAGACAGTGCGCGACCCATGTATGCTTCACCCTGGTTCTCCTTCATTCTCTTGCCTGACTAAACCACAGAACTGCGGAACATTACAGCACAGAAAACCCAGCCTGCTCCTGACTATTAGTCTGCCTAGTCCCACTGACCTCAGCTTAGTCCATATCACTCCATACCCCTCCTGTCCAAACTCTTCTTAAACATTAAAATTTCTCGCTCAATCTCCGCATTGAGTTTTGTGGAACAAGAACACATTGAGTAGAGAACACAAGGTGACCAAATATAAAGAATATATTTCCAGAAATAAAACACAGGTGATGTACCCCTTTCCCATACAATGTTGTCAGAATGGGAAGAAAGGGAAAAAAAAGAACTTGAACCCCCACCAAGAAAACCTGGGATGCTTTGACATAAAATGAAAGATGGTGTTGTATCTATAAAACATTACTGATGGAAGGGCAAAAACATAGATGTAAATAAATAAATTCAATGATCAGGCAAACAAATTTAATGTGAAAAAATAGACCTTAAAAGGACTCTAAATTAGTGTTAGCATACAAACCAAAACACCTGATTGTTTCTAAATTAAGACAAGGCCTGGCATGACATAACCACTGAGTACTAGTGGCTGGAACAGCATCTTTCCATTTAAGAATGATCACTCTTCTTGCCCTGAGAGTTGTAAATAGATCAGGTAAAGAAAACTGCTCGTTAATAAAATCCAACACTCCAAACAAAGCCGTTAAATGACGACGTTCAAGATTAACACGTAATATTCATGACAAAACATGAAAAATAAGGTTCAAGAGCTCAACAAGACCAGAATATATGTATTGAGGTTGCTTCCCCGTCATTACATCTGTCACCTCAGTGATTTAGGTCAGGAATATACAGGATAATTTGTCCTTAGACATGTATGTCCGATGAACAACTTTGAACTGCATTAGAGAATAACGAGCACATAGTGAAGAATTAAATGTTAAAACTGAGCCCACATTCAACTGATCATATAGATCAGTGCTTTTCAAACTTTTTCTTTCCACTTACATACCACTTCAAGCAATCCCAATGCCACAGGTACTCTGTAATTAGTAAAAGATTACTTAAGGTGGGATGTGGGTGGGTAGGGAAGGTTGAGAACCACTGCTCCAGACCTAATTGTTATTGAAATATTTTGCTTGAGCAAAACTGTCATTGGCCCATTTCCTTTGGGAGCTCTGAAACTGTGCACATAACAAGTCAATGAGGGACGATTAAAACAGTGGTTTTCAAACTTTTTCTCAGTAATAAATAATGCACAGAGTCCTGATTGAATCTGTTGTTTAGGAGTCTGCTGCTGTAAATCAAAGGGAAAAATTTAGGGGAAAGATTAGGGGGAATTTCCTCACACAGAAAATGTGGAAATGAGCTGCCAACTGAAGTGGTGAATGTGGGCTCAAATTTAACATTTAAGAAGAATTTGGACAGGTACACAGATGGGAGAGGTATGGAGGGCTATGGACTGGCTGCAGGTCAGTGGAACTCAGCAGAATAATGGTGCAGCACAGGCTAGAAGGGTTGTGCTGTAATGTTCTGTGGTTCTAAGCAGATGCTGTGATTGCAGTAAAACACACCAAAATGTAGAGAAACTCAGCCGGTCTTGCAGATTTCAGATTTATTGTCAGATACATGACATCACATACATCCCTGAGATTCCTTTTACCTGCAGGCATGGCAGAAATACCACTAATTGATAGTGCAAAAAATAAACGGTACACACCATAAACATGTTAACAAATAAAAGAACTGTAAACAGATAATGAATGTAAACAAATTGACTGTGCAATACTGAGAGAGACCAAAGAAAAATCAATAAAATACACAAGAGCCCTTCAATGAGACCCTGATTGAGTTGTTGTTGACTCTGATGGTGATGGGGTAGCAGCTACTCCTGAACCTGGTGGTGCAAGTCTTGTGGCACCGATACCTCTTACCTGATGGCAGCAATGAGAACAGAGCGTGTGCTGGGTGGCATGGATCTTCGATGATCACATCATCCATAGGAGATAAAGATCCTAATCAGAACCTCCTTGGATTACAGAGGCAAAAAAAAGCAAGACACATGGGGAAAACCCACTGAGTCGCAGAGAGTTCTCAAAGTCATCTGTCGCTCTTAATAATTATAGAGTAGTAATTTCTTGAAGTTGCTAATGAGCCCACAATTCCCTGTTTAACCTGTGCGTGCAATCTTAATTAGCTGAATATCACACACAATAAGCAAACTGTTAGCCACCTTTGGGCTTGTTTCTGTGTAATACCATATCGATCAAAAGGGGTTTGCCTCAAATCTTGTTTTTGAGGTTTCTAGCAGAGAGCCTTGTTTGGCAGTGCTGGAGTTCCTAAATGAAAGCAGCTTGAATAATAACTTCCCCTGATTTAATTAGGATGTACAGCACGGTAACAGCCCTTCCAGCCCACGGGCCTGTTCTCCCCAATTACACCCTGTAACCCCTAGTATATTTTGAAGGGTGGGAGGAATCAGAGCTCCCCAGAGGAAACCCATGCGGACATGGGGAGACTGCCCAAACTCCTGACAGATGGTGCCAGATTAGAACCCAGGTCGCTATCCCTAACCGTGCCACTCAGCTACGTTAGGGGCAGTTCCCAGGAGCCGATTCATCTATCAAGGTGGGAAGAAGCTGGAGCATTCGCAGGAACCTCGCAGGGAGAAGGCAGAACCCCCACCCAAACGGCATCCAAGGTCAAATCTGTGAGGTGGCAGAAATTTCTGGATCAAGTGGAAAAGCTCTTCAGGGTAAGGTCTCCAGGTAAGGGACATGGAATGAAATGGAGAGCAGGAAAGCGCTGACCTTTCGCTGTTAAGGTTCAGATTTTAAACTTTGCGTAAAAAATGACCCCTGGTTTTTAAATTTAAGTTTTAAATTAAATTTAGACAGACAGCGCGGTATCAGGCACTTCAGCCCATGAGACCGTGCTGCCCAATTACACCCAATTGACCTACAACCCCGGTACTTTTTTTGGAACGGTGGGAAGAAACCGGAGCCCGCCCCATGGGGAAAACCCACGCAGATACAAGGAAAATGTACAAACTCCTGGTCCCGAAATTGGGGTGAAATTTTAAAGTTCTTTCCATCTCATACGTCAGTATATTGCGGTATTTTAGAGTGATCGCCAATTACTGGCGCTGTAAAGGTGTTGCGTTAACCGCTACGCCAACTGTGCTGTCCCTGATTTGTAGAAGTCAACTTTCCCTACAACTTGAATTAAAGTTAAGATACAATATTTCTGTATAGGTTGTGATGAGAAGAGGAGAGGCAGTTGTGACAGAGTATAAATTGGGAAAGGTTTGTAAGAGCAGGTCACACACAAACATTTTAAAACAGAATTTTTGCAGGAGCTTTTGCAAGAGAGCTCAGGCTGTTATTTGCAAAAGGGCAACAAATGTAACAACAGGCAGTAGCAGCTTTGACCAAGAGCAGAAAGAAACAGGCTTTGCTCTCAGAGTTGGAGGGAGTGAGAGAGAGAGAGAGAGAGAGAGAGAGAGAGAGAGAGGGAGAGAGAGAGAGAGAGAGACAGACATTGTTTCTAGAGGGACAAGCTGGCAAGCTTGGTCAAAGGAGAGGACTGGCTGTCCGGTGTTTCCCTTGGAATAGGAGCAACAGAAAGGAACTCTGTGCTGACCTGAAGCTGCCTGGGGCAGGTGTTTGGGGATTTTTCTTCATTATAACAAGAATTCTGTTATCAGCGGTGGAGGTCTTCCTTGGAATGCCAGTCCCTTTGCGATTACTGAGCTCACCAGGATGCTCTTTCTTCTTAATGATGTTCATTCCAATGAGTTGATTTTGGTTGTCCTAAGGTTTGGGCGACGTCCCTTCCTGTTTTATTCTTGTTTTACGGACTTTGACTTTCATTGGTCCTCATGTTGAAAAATGGCACCTACAGACTCCAAAGGTTAAGAAGCAAGGCTAGTTTTCTTACACCTGCACCAATGAACCAGTTAAATATCCCTGTGAACATCTCAAAAAACACCTGTGAAGCCAAGTGTCCCAAACATTGTGGTGCCCTGAAATGAGGTAACTTTGTATAAAAAGGTCTGTAATTTCCACATGGTCAAACCAAGATGTAACACAAATAATCTTGGAATTTGCACTTTAATTACAGGTGAATGATTTGATTACATATTTAAAACTGTGGAGCACAGGGGCAAATAAAGAATAAAGTGTCTTTGTCCCAAACATTATGGAGGGCACTGAAGGCTGGATTTATGTGTCTGTGATGAGAGAGCCAAGGCACATTTGTTCACTGTCAAATTCACAGGTAAAGAACATGAAGACAGCAGATTGCCAAAGGCTGGTTAAGCATCATCTTCAGGAAAAAGTATAAAATAAAATCACAGTTTGTTAGTGAGAATGTAGGATGTATTTTGAGCATGTGTTCCAAGGATATTGTATATCCTTGTTCAGCTGCTAAATACTACCATATACACTCATGTAATCATTGATACTGTCTGATAGTTGACCACCCCAGTATAGAAATCGACCCTGCCCCTATTTTTGGCCCCGACCGCCCACCCATCCAAGCTCCTGACGCCCCGACATTGAACCTCGCCCTGGTTGCCCACCCCACCAGAACACCCGACACCCCGACCGCAGATCCCCGCACCGCCCATCCAAACTCTTGATGCCCCAACTGTGGACTTACCACCCAGTCCCAGCCACCTGAGCTCCCGACACAGGTACTTATCATGATCAAAAGTTTGACCCATGTAAAAGCCCGAAAAAGTGGTCCAAATATTTTCGAGTAAATCCAGTACTCTGCTTATAAATATTTCTGTTAGCCTAGCTTGTGGTTTTACATTGATCTTGGCGGCTAACAACAGTAGGTGGCTTTATCAGTCTTTGCTTCTATGAAATTAATGAATTCAGCAAAGGTCTTTCTTTGCTAATATCAAATTAACCTTGTGTAGGGACTGGCTTGTTGCTTTGTGAGTTCACTGCTGGTTCATCTAGGTCAGGGGACCCCGAACCTTTCAGACCATTGACCCCATCGTGGAATACTTGATCCTTCATCGAACCCCAGGCATGGAATCCCGGCATTGTTGGACGGGGTAGAGTGGGGTGTGGGGGTGATGAGGGGCTACCAAAGGTACAAAGAACACATACATCTTTCTCCTACACTCAGTCCGTCCTCCCATTCACTCTCAACCTATTCAAAGGCTAAAGCCAAATGCAGCATGGCGGCCTCCAAGGCCCGCCCTCACAAGAGGTTGGCCAGCCCTGCCACAGGCGTCAATCGGCCCCGGCTTTCCACCACAAAAAGTTCAATCAACTCACCTCCCGGCGTTATCGATCCCCTTTTGATCCCCTGGCATTTATCGAACTCTTGGATAGTCCCATTGACCCCCAGGGCTCGATATCGAGCCTGATCTAGGTGGTACACCACCTACTTATGCAGAATCATGAGAGCACCTGTTTTCTTTCGAATGATCGTTTCAATCCCATTTTGATGCTCTTTGTTTCCCATAGCAACTATTTCCTTTCACGCTCCTACCCAAATTCCCTTTTGGAATACCTAAGAGTTTCTACTATTCTTTCTGCTACTGCGGTTCATTCTGTAAGAGGGATTTTTCCTGACCTTCCCCATAATCCTGTTGCCTATATTTTGAACGTTTTACCCTCATGCCTCCCTCATGAACCATTCACAAATAGGAACAGGTTCTCTTCATTTACAATATGGGTCACTTCGGACCCAGGTTGCACTCTGATACCAGTGGGCGCTTATACTCTAAACGCTCATACACAGGTACACACTCTACAGACAGGGGCTTTCACACACACTCCAGGTTCCCTATACCAATGGCTCTCTGCAACTACTGAGCTATCACAGCGCTACGGCTCAGCTTAAGTGTAGTGCACGCCTTACCCGTGGCACTTCCAGCAATGCCCACAGCAGCGATCTGAGGTCCAGGGCTTGGACCACGATACAGAGAGAGAGAAATGCGATGTGCATTGATGCTTTATACAGTTTTGAGGTGGGTGACAAGCCAACAATGACTCTAAGTAATTTAAATGAGCCAATGGCAAGCTGTGCACTGATACATGGCTTGATTGGTAGGTGATTCGACTTCCAAATAAGTTTCAGATGGGGAGGTCATGTGACCATCTGCAATCCACAATATTCCAGCCAGACAGGGAGGCCACATGTTTCTCCACAATCCACATATAACAGTCATCTCTTTTTCTATCTTAGCATATTGTGATAATTTAGGTTTCGCTATTATGGTTGGTATACCTACTGTGTGTGTGAAACTGGTTCCATGTGTCCCAAGAGCAACGGATCTGAACACGTGTATCCACAGGAATGATTTACTGCATCTGGTTCTCCCTTTGTGGCCTTCTCTACATTAGAGAGACTGTGCACAGACTGGGAGATGGCTTCACTCCATCCACACCAGTGACAGGGACCTCCCAGTAGCTAGCCATTTCAGTTCGGTGTCACACTCCCACACTCACATGCCTGTCCATGGCCTCATGGACTATCCCACCAAGAACACCCGCAAATTGGAGGAACAACACTTGATTTTCCATCTGGCCACTCTCCAGCCGGATGGCAATAACATTGACTTTTCAGGTTTCTACTAATCCCCTCCCCTTTCTAGTCCTCCTCCCTCCCTTCCCCCTCTATTCACCCAGCCATCCTTCATCCCCCTGAATCACTGCTGTCCCCTGCCTCCTAGCACTTCCTGCCTTTGCAACTACACCTCACCCCCTCCCCTCACTTTTATTTGGATGCCTGTCTACATTTTCCCATACCTTGATGAAGGGTTCAAGCCCAAAACGTCGGTTATGTATTTTTACCTTTGCTCTATAAAGGACACTATTTGATCTGCTGAGTTTCTCCAGCATTGTGATTTTACTTCAACTGCAGTGTATGCAGACTTTCGAGTTTTACCTCTTGAATCAGAACACGGGCTGATTAAGCAGTAGTTTTTATTTATATGTGTGGGGGGGGGGTCACAGCAGGAGTAAAAGACACACACATACACACACTCATCGGATTAAACAACACACTTGCAACCACTCACAGACAGAAAGCTATGCTATACAATCAAGTAACAACATACGATATCCGCCACCCCTCGATATCTCTAGCAGGCACAGCTCTTATCTTTATAAACTAAACTAGGCACAGTAATTACTGAGCACGCAATATTCCAGCTCCCAATCTTTTGTCTACGCGCACCTTACCAACGGCTCTCCGGCGTTGCTGACAGTTCCCAACCTGGAGTGGAGTTGGGGTTCATCCCTGAAGAGAAAGAGATGAGCTTTATACTGTCATCGGCTGGAGGGACCGGCCCATCTATTGGTGAGGCAATTAAAGGCGGGGGGGGCAATGGTCAGGCGTGCACCGACCTGTGGGCAAGGTTTGACCTTGATTGGCAGGCGAGGTTCTAGATGGAGAGGTCACATGCCCCTCCACAATCCACATTCCCACCAGGTTCCAGGCGGAGGGGGCTGCATGCCCCTCCACAACCCGCACTGTAGTATCTGACCTATCGAGAAAGTACCCTGTCCTCTTGTCATGACAATAAATTCTTATTGTCGCTGTGGTGATTGGGAGTTGGTGATCCTCCTGGCCAATAGAGGGCATCAGAGACGGAATGTCCCACCTTGGGTTAGATGCACTAGGTTGATGCATCTCCCCCTCCCAACTCCATCCCGAGGTCAAGATAATTAAACTATTATACAAAAGAACCCAAGTTTCCCTATCACAATAATCTTCCAGATGAATTAATGGGGTTAATCACTTTCATCGCACTGTTGACCCTGAAACCTCTGGTCTATACAAGGACAATCTTGCTTCAGTTTGAGAAGGATGATTGAGCTCCTGACTCCTTCCATTGACGAATGCCCGACAGAGGTTCATTTCCTATGCACACTTGGTGGAAGTGCTGTGAAACCCACTTAGAGATATTTTTTTTTAATATTTATATATTTTCAAACTCAAGCAATTTCCAGTAATCAGTCACAAATTACACTTATGGGAAGATTTGCCACTGAGTTGGAGCCATTCACCACCCCCCACCCTCCCTCACAATTACATACAACATTCAAGAGACCTACAACAAAAGTTGGTAACACATTTGTGATGGCCGGTGCCCAGGCTGTTAAATTTTTCTTGACTTTACTTGATAGGGTTGGAATGTGCCCTTCCCTCAGTAGAAGGATAGATGTGGGTTGAGAGGTAGGGCAGCGAGACATGCAGATCCACACTATAACTGTGCTCCTCTGAAATTTAAATATGGTTGCCAAATTTTGAGAAAAATTTTATATTATTTTCCTTCAACTATAGGTAACTTTTTCCAGGGGAACACAGCTTTGCATTTCTGCATTCCAGTGAGCAATGCCCAAATGAGAGTCAGGTTTCCAGGGAACCACTATGCACTTCCTGGCCACTGCTAATACGATCATTACAAATTGGATTTGGCATTTGGACAGCTTCATTGTAAGCCTTATGTCCACCATATTTCCCAATAGGAACAGCTCTGTATCCTGTGGGGATTCTTTATCTTAAGTTTTTTTTTCCCTGAGGCTTGACCTAGTTCCACCTGGAAGGGTCTCACCTTGGTACATGTCCAGGTTGCGTGCACAACGGTTCGTGTCTCAATGCCACATCGAAAGCATTGGTCTGAAATTTCTGGTTTAGCCTTATTCAATTTTTTTGCGGTGCCAAATATATCCGGTGGAGAAAGTTATACTCCACCAGCCTATATTAATAATCGTGGACATGCTGTTCTGACACAGATCTGACCAGCACCGCTCATCAGTTGTTGTCCGGAACTCAGACTCCCACCTGTGCCTTGATTTGTGAAGGCCCAGTCTAGGGCCTTCTGCTCGAAGTAAGAAATACATCGCCAAGATGAATTTCCCTGCGTTCTCTTTCAAATCAGGGTCTCTATGTCACTGCCCATCAGTAAGGCCATGAATGGACTTATATAATTGTCCCCCTCTCGTAACAGTCCTCGATACACCTGACCCCCTTTCGGCACCAGGTGTCCAGGACTTTGTTGTTAATCATCAATGTGACTAATCTATTTGGAGTCAGCGGTGTTTTGGGGGACAGCCCCACTTTAGATTAATTTTGTTCCATGTAAAAATTATGTGTTTTAATATGGGGCCATCTTTTTTTTTAACCAGATAATAATTTAGTATCCCACTTGTAAATAAAGTCTCCTGCTTCCTTTTCACCCACCATGTTCAGACCATTTTGTGTCCGGGATTGTACACTTCCCCCCTCAACTAGTGAGGTGATATACCTCGAATGGGCTGCCCAATAATATTTCTTGAAGTCTGGTAACCTTAAGGCGCCCAGACTGAAGTCCCAGGATAGTTTTTCCATAGAGACCCTGGCTCCCTTGCCATTCCACAAAAATATTTTAACATCTGAATGCAAGTTCTGGAAGAATCCCCGGGGCAGCGTCACGGGAAAAGCCTGGAAGAGGTACTGAAGTCTTGGCAACACATTCATTTTAACACAGTTGATAGGCAGAGTCATCCACCATGTTAAGTCCTCCTCAATTCTCCTGAGCAATGGGATATAGTTTAGCTTATATAAATGATTTAGGATATTGTCCATCCTAACTCCTAGATATTTGATCCCATTTTGTGGCAACTTCAAATGACTATTCTCTTGATATTGACTATAATCCCCTTTAGTAAGTGGCACAACTTTGCTCTTACCCCCAATTGATTTTATACCCAGAGATCTCTCCATAGTCTCCATAGTCTTCCAAAGTTGAGTGCAGCCTGGCCAGCGAGTTTACTGGGTCTCTCAGATATATCAGCAGATCAGCAGGAAATAGATTGATTTTGTGTTCCTCCTGGCCTACCCTAAATCCCTTGATGTCTGGATTCTAGTGAATGGCCTCAGCCATTCGCCATTTGTCTTAGTTCCATAGCTAAGATGAATAGAGCTGGAGATGGTGGACACCCTTGCCTACTGGCTCTTGTCAGTGGGAAGGCTGAAGAAATTTGCCTATTGGTCACAACTTTAGCCTTGGGCATATGATACAACACCCTTATCCCATTTATAAAAGTTGGGCCTAGCCCCAATTTTTCCAGCATCTTGAACAGGAAGTCCCATTCCCATCTGTCATATGCCTTCTCTGCATCCAGGGCTACAGCAATACTTTTTTCATCCCTTGACTGTGCCAGATGCATTCTACTCAACAGCCTGCCTTTTTTTGCACAAAGCTCGCTTGATCCTTATTTATTAATTTCAGCAAATATTTTGCCAATCTATTTGCCAAGGTTTTGGCAAGAATCTTATAATCTGTATTTAATCATGAAATTGGTCTGTAAGAGGACATTTTCAATGATCCCTGTCCTTTTTGTGAATTACCATAATAATAGTTGTCAAAAAGGATTCTGGGAAGGTATGGGTCTCAATCGGCTGATCTACCATCTCAATAAAAATAGGTATCAATAAATCTTTAAATTCCTTGTGGAACTCTAGTGGGAAGCCATCCTCCCCCAGAGATTTGTTGGTCTGTAATGAACTCAATGCTTTTCCTATTTCTTCTGAAGAAGATCTAACTCTTCTTGTTCTTCTAGGTTTCAATTTGGTAGTTCCAGTTTTGATAGGAACTCATTGATTTTTATCTGCCCCCTCCCCCCGCCAATTCTGATGTATAGATTTCTGTAAAATTGCCTAAAGGTCTCATTAATTTTTCTTGGCTTATATGAGATCCTGTCATTTCTAGTTTGTATTGCATTGATCATTGTTGAAGCCTGTTCTGTCCTTAACTTCCAAGAGAGGATTTTATTGGGTCTCTCCCCCAAGTCATGATATTTTTGTTTTGACCTCATCATGGCCTTTTCTATATTGTACATTTGTAGCATATTGTATTTTTTTGTTTGTTAGAGCCTTATATTGTTCTTCCAACATACACATGTAAACAAATAAAAAATGTAAACAGACTGACTGTGCAATACAGAGAGAACAAAAAGAATATCAATAAAGTGCACAAGTAAGAGTCCTTAACTGTGTCCCTGGTTGAATTTGTGGTTGAGGAGTCTGATGGTGAAGGGGTAGCAGCTGTTCCTGAACCTGGTGGTGCAAGTCTTGTGGCACCGATATCTCTTTCCCGATGGTAGCAGGTGCTTACCGAGGTCGAAAGTAGTATGCGTGTAATAGTTGACCCCCCTCCTCAATTTTAGCCTGAAATTGGTCCCCAAAATTCAACTATAACACGAGTATATATGATAATGTGTACTTTTTGATTATTGAAACTAATACAGTTTAGAGGTTTAAAAACTGCAAACTGCAATTACATTCATGTATTAATATTGATATAAAATTTTTGTAATAAAATGTGTGTGCGAGGACATCTACACCTTTGAGCGTATCGCCTTGCAAAAGGTAGTGGACGCAGCCCAGGACATAACAGGCAAAACCCTCGCTCACCATCGAGAATGCCTCAGAATCAGAATCAAGGTTTATTGTCATGAACAAGTCATGAAATTCAGGGCTTTGCGACAGCATCATAGTGTAAACATTCATATTATAACCATCTTACAACATTACTATATAAAAAAAATTAAAGCAATAATAACAATAATTGTGCACAAAAAGTGTAGCAGTGTCTTTGGTTCAGGAATCTGATGGCAGAGGGGAAGAAGCTGTCTTTGTGCCGCTGAAGGCTCGTCTTTAGGCTCCTAGACCTTTTCCCCAATGATAGCAGAGTGAAGAGGGCATGGTCTGGGTGGTGCTGGGGGTCTTTGAGGATAGAGGCTGCATTTTTTTAAGGCACCGCCTCATGTCGATGTCATGGATGGAGTGGAATCTGGTGCCTGTGATGTTGCAGCCTGAGTTAACATCCCTCTGGAGTTTATTCTTGTCCTGAGCGTTGGCACTTCTGTACTAGGCAGCAATGCAACCAGCCAGAATGTTCTTCATGGTACTCCTGTAGAGGTTTGCGAGAGTCTTTGGTGAAGTACCATATCTCCCCAGACACCTCACAAGGAATGCTGCTGTCGGAGAGCAGCAGCAATCATCGAGGACCCACACCACCGGCACATGCTCTGTTCTTGCTGCTGCCATCAGGAAAGAGGATTGCAGATGGTGGATGGTTTTTACAAGCAGATTCTACAAATTGGAATTCATGGTCGTAAAACTAAAAACACTGGGCAGATGAATCTGCCAATCAATGGCCAGGGTTACCCGTCCAGTACGGACCCTGGAACTGAAGAAGACAACGGGAAACAACTTCAGTATTTTTCCTCATGTATAATCATGAACTCAACACCGACGACTTAAAGACAGATTCTTCACCGTAGGAGAACATGGGAGGCAACAATTACAATTCGGAGGGTCAGAGATTGTAACGGATAGACATGATCACCACGCCGAATGGCAAGGCACACAAATGAATGAATCTCAGTGGAAGACCCTGCTTGCATTTACTCTATCTGTACCCTTTGTACACCTCTATCAAATCTCCCCTCATTCTTCCACGCCCAAACTGAAGAAGACAATGGGAAACCACTTCAGTAATTTTTTTTCCCTTGTACATCATGAACTCAACATCGTTGACAGCCTCGGCTCACTGGCAGAGGGGAGGCAACAACTGCAATTCGGAAGGTCAGAGATTGTGTATAGATGAAGAGACATGATCGCCCGCGCCGAATGGCAAGGCACCCGAATGATATGTGATGTAATATTTGTAGATGTATTTAGGAGATAAATTGGTAAAGTTAGAGTAGGTTACACACATACATACATTTTAAAACAGATCTTATTTGAAATACTGAAGAATTTATATTCAGTGACTTTACATAAACTATGGAGAATGCTATGCACATTTCACAAGTAGATGCTAATTGAAATGATGTCATGAAATGAATAGACCATTGTCTTGAAGGATTCAGGGGGTCTGTGTTAGACATTTTTACAAGACATCTGACCTTTCTGTAGTGTTCACTCAAAGGTCACTCCTGGGTTCTTGTTTACCTAAAAACAACAGATGGGAGCAGAAGACTAACTCCTATTGTTTGCTGGAGAAGCATGGGGTTTTGCTGGTGAGAGAGGGAGAAGGACATGTGGCTTGCAGTTGGAATCTGAGATGGAGAGAGAAAGTCACAGCTGAAACAACCAGGAGAAGTTTGTTGGAACTGAAATAGAAGCTCCAGAGCGATGGATGGCTGGAAGTGCTATCTGTCTGATGTTTCTCTTGGAATAAGGGGAACAGAAAGGAACTCTGTGATAGCCTGAAAAAAAAGAGGTTATCATCTGGAGAACCCTGATGGGGCAAGTTTCATCAGCAAGACATTGTGTTGACTAATGGTGGTACCTCAGTTGTGGAAATCCTGAAACAACAAATCTCTCTCTGCAAACCTACAAAGAACCTTCTTGAGCAGTAAACATTGACCTTTTGAGTGCCAAAGTCTGGTGAACTTTATCCAGGTTAAATTCTGTGCACAGTATAAGAATTGCCTGCAACCAGAGAACTTGGAAGAATGAGAAGTGAGATTGAACTGTGAACCAAAGAACTTTTCTTAAATTTACACACACATTACATACACGTGTGCTTAGAATTAGAAGGGGGTTAAGCTGGGTTTAGTTAAGTTAATAGAGATATTTAAAGTGTGATTCTGTTTTCATGTTTAAAGATAATTAAAAGCAACTTTTGTTTAAGTAACCATTTGTCTTGGTGACTGTCTATTGCTGCTGGGGTTTGGGGTCCTTTGGACTCGTAACAGATGCATGTTTGAATTCCAGATACCATGGGGGTTTTTTTAAACAGTATATGGAGATGTCTTGGAATAAATGGTCAGAGACCGAGGCCGCAGGCTCCCGGAGGTGGAGCGAAGTGACGAATTCCACGTCGACGATGGACGGTCTATGCTTCACTGAAGGCGAAGAGGCCACAACTGCAACTCAGAGGGCCAGAGATTGCGAACGGATGGAGAGACGTGATGGCCCATCGGCAGGGCACCTGGGACACACATGCAAATTCGACACCATTTGAATCCAATGGATGAATAATGACCCCATTTGCAAATTTGACATCCTTTGACGCCCACCTGATGGATGTGCAAATCTGAAATCATTTGAATTTAAATTCGAACAGGGTGCCCTGTATTTTTACTTGGCCAATTTGGCCCACCTGGTGATCGCATGCAATGTGATAATAAATAGAATCTTCCAATAAAGCTGCATCTCAGAGGGAAAAACGCACATGTAAATCATATTTCAGGTCCTGCTGCTCTAATCCATCTGGAGTCGACCTGATGAGGTTTGAGCCAGTTGGCCAGCCGCCTCCAGAGATTGACCTGAGGCGCGCACTATTTTTTTTCTTCGCCTGGGTCCGGGGAAGCACACTGCGGCGGCCGTCTTTCTGCCCCCGCGCGCGCATCGTGCGGGGCGCTCCCGCTCGCTCGGCGCGCCCGCGCGTATTCCTCCGCCGCCGCGGCGGCGCGAGAGCGAGCGTCCGTCCTTCCCCTCAGGCAGTCAGTCCACATCCATCTGCCCGGGGTGGGAGGGGGGGAGGGAAGCGGCGGCGGCTCGACCTTCTCCTCACTCATCCTGCCGGGGAGAGACCACCGGGTGACTTCAGCTCCGGCCTCGGGACCTCGCAGCGATGTGGATTTAAAAAAGCCCCTTGATCGTGTGAGGGAGGGAGGGGGGAGAGAGAGAGAGGGGCAGGCAGAGACGGTCCCTATCGCAGGATAAAGGTATGCAATCAATTAAATGCTGTTTGTTGAACTCCTGAGGAGAAATTGCAACCGCTCCGACGTGCATTTTCGACCTTTGCCCGATTTCTTGGATTTAAGATCCTTTTTGTGTGTGTGTCTGTGTGTTGCAAAGGATGCGAGCCCGCTCGATATAATTTTTTATTGTGTTTTAAACCAGCGATTTCCAATTCGTTCGTTAATCATTTGGACGGGGCTCCTTAATTTGCACAACCGGTCACTGGAGTGATTGGATTTTTGGTGGTTGTTGGCTGTGTAACTGGGGAGTTGCGTCGGAGGCTTTCCTTACAGCAGGATGCATTGCCCATTTGGCACAGAGATCGCAAGGACGAGTGGCTCTCAACCTCTCGTTCCCACTCCCATTCACCCTTCAGCAATCCCTGACTATCCACGGAGCGCCCACGCCATAGGATGCCAGACACATGCATGTACATTTTGCAGTCCGTCGAGCAGGATGCCTTGCCCATTTTGCACAGAGATTGGAGGTATCAGTGGTTCTCAATCTTATCCCCCCCCCCCCCCACCTCCCATTCACCTTTAAGCAATCCCTGAATATCCACAGAGCGCCCATGCCATAGGATGCCAGACACTTGCATGTACATTTTGCAGTCCGTAGAGCAGGATGCCTTGCCCATTTTGCACAGAGATTGGAGGTACCAGTGGTTCTCAAACTTTTTTCTCCATTTCCATTCACCTTTAAGCAATCCCTGACTAACCACACCACATCTTTGCCTTAAAGGTAAAGAGGTATCAGAGCCTTCCCTGCAGAGCTATAGGATGCCAGAAACATGCATGTACAGTTTGCAGTCTGTAGAGCAGGATGCCTTCCCTATTTTGCACAGAGATTGGAGGTACCAGTGGTTCTCAGTTCCCCCCCCCCCCCACCCTATTCACCTTTAAGCAATCCCTGACTAACCACAAAGCACCCATGGCATAGGATGCCAGACACATGCATGTACAGTTTGCAGTCTGTAGAGCAGGATGCCTTGCCTATTTTGCACAGAGATTGGAGGTACCAGTGTTTCTCAGTCTTTCCCCCCCCCCCTCCCATTCACCTTTAAGCAATCCCTGACTATCCACAGAGCGCCCATGCCATAGGATGCCAGACACATGCATGTACATTTTGCAGTCCGTAGAGCAGGATGCCTTGCCCATTTTTCACTGAGATTGGAGGTACCAGTGGTTCTCAATCTTTTCCCCACCCCCCCCCCACCTTATTCACCTTTAAGCAATCCCTGACTAACCACAAAGCACCCATGCCATAGGATGCCAGACACATGCATGTACATTTTGCCATCCATAGAGCAGGATGCATTGCCCATTTAGCACAGAGATTACAGGTACCTGTGGTTCTCGATCTCTATTCTCCACTCCCATTCGCCCTTAAGCAATCTCTGACTAACCACAGAGCACCTGTGCCTTAAAAGTAAAGAGTTAATCGGAGCCTCCCTCCTGAGCTATAGAATGCCATACACATGCATGTACATTTTGCAGTCCACACAGCAGAATGCACTTGCCCTTTTTGCATAGGTATTGGCGGTCTCAGTAGTTCTCAACCTTTTTCCACTCACATTCCACCTTAAGTCTCTCTTTCTTCTTTGGCTTGGCTTCGCGGACGAAGATTTATGGAGGGGGTAAAAAGTCCACGTCAGCTGCAGGCTCGTTTGTGGCTGACCAGTCCGATGCGGGACAGGCAGACACGATTGCAGCAGTTGCAAGGGAAAATTGGTTGGTTGGGGTTGGGTGTTGGGTTTTTCCTCCTTTGCCTTTTGTCAGTGAGGTGGGCTCTGCGGTCTTCTTCAAAGGAGGTTGCTGCCCGCCGAACTGTGAGGCGGCCAGATGCACGGTTGGAGGCGATATCAGCCCACTGGCGGTGGTCAATGTGGCAGGCACCAAGAGATTTCTTTAAGCAATCCTTGTACCTCTTCTTTGGTGCACCTCTGTCTCGGTGGCCAGTGGAGAGCTCGCCATATAACACGATCTTGGGAAGGCGATGGTCCTCCATTCTGGAGACATGACCCACCCAGCGCAGTTGGGTCTTCAGCAGTGTGGATTCAATGCTTGCGGACTCTGCCAGCTCAAGTATTTTGATGTTGGTGATGAAGTCACTCCAATGAATGTTGAGGATGGAGCGGAGACAGCGCTGATGGCTTGCCTTGGCATTCAGTGCCTTGCCGTTTGGCGTGGACGATCATATCTCTCCATGTGTCATGATCTCCTTCCCTGTTCTCCTTCGGGGAAGGCTCCTTTTTTGAGCTGAGGCTGTAGTTGATTATACATGGGGGAAAATACTGAAGTGGTTTCCCGTTGCCTTCTTCAGTTGCAGGGTCCGTACTGGACGGGTAACCCAGGCCATTTTAGTTTTACAACCGAAAAATTCCAATTTGTAGAGTCTGCTTGTAAAAACCATCCACCATCTGCAATTCATGGCTTCACATGACCCTGATTGGGAGGCTAAACTGATACAACACCTTGCCCAAGGGTGACCTGTAGGCTATTGGATGGAAGGAGCACCTAACACCTCCTTTTGCTAAGCAATTGCATAGCACCGACACTGGTATCTTTATGGAAAACAAAAATAGTGAAAGAAAAAGTTAAGGAAAGGTGGTGTCTCTGGTCCATTTTTCATTCAGAAATCTGATGGCAGAGGGGAAGAAGCTGTCCTTGTGCTGCTAGGTGCTTGTCTTCAGATTCCTATACCTCCTTCCTGATGGTAGGAGAGTGAAGAGGGCATGGCCTGGATGGTGGAGGTCCTTGAGGATAGAGGCTGCTTTCTTCGGACACCTCTTCTTGTAGTTGTCCTCGATGGAGTGAAGATGGGTGCCCGAGATGTCTCAGGCCGAGTTAACAACTATCTAGAGTTTTCAATTCATTCAATCCATGCCATTCCTTTATAGAGCATTTCCATTAACCCCATTCCTTCATTCTTTCCCCGCACCTCAGCTTTTTTTTCAGATATTTATCATTTTCTCTTTGGAAAATCGCAGTTGAATCTGGATCAGTCACGGTTTCAGGCAGTGCCTTAATGAAAGGCACACTCAGTGGAATAATTTTTTTTCCTTTTCATCTGTTTATCTTTTGCCAATCACTTTTCAATGTGAGCCCATTGATCCTTGCTTCCTCTGCTCATGGGAACAGTGTCTCAAGAGTAAAAACATTATTAGATTTCACATTTATTGTCTGAGTACATGCATGACATCACATACAACCCTGAGATTCTCCACCATCACTTTTACTCTGGCCGAGATTACTGGGTGATACTTGTGCATTTCTCTTTTACAGCTTTCTCTCCATTCACTTGAATACTTTTCCTCACAAAAAAAAATATCATTTTGCTTGTAAGTTCAGAGTGGAGAATTTGGGTCCCAAACTTTTGTTGCCTGAAATGCTAGCCTGTCAGTGAATGCTAATAATCTTGGCTTTTCTATTTGGGTTTGCTCTGCATTCATTCAGTTGTCTTTCAAAACCAATGGTTTTCAAACTGCCCCCCTCCAAACTCTCATAAAACCTTAAGCAATCCCTATGCCAGAGGTGCTCTGTGAATAGTAAGGGATTGCTTAAGGTGGGATGTGGGTGGAAAGAAAAAGTTTGAAAACCACTGTTTTAATCGTCCCTCGTTGACTCGTTATGTGCACCGTTTCAGAACTCCTCTCAAACAAAATATTTCAGTAACAATTGGGTCAAGAGCAGTGATTCTCAACCTTCTCTTCCCACTCACATTCTGCCTTTAGCAATTGCAGAGCACCGATGGCATAGGGATTGCTTAAGGTGGAACGTGAGTTTGTTGGGCAGTTTGAAAAACCACAGGTTGAAACAAACATCGCTTTTAAGTTTCTGCTGCTGAAACCCATAATCGTGTTTGACTTTTTAATGGATTCACAGAATCTATCAGCATTGTTTATTTGGCTGGTAGGCAGATACAAGGGTTTGTCATTTCCTTTGAATCTGTGAACCATCTAACATTTAAAACAAGCCATTGACAAGCTAGTCAATGACCCCTTGCACAAAGCTGAGAAACAAACTGTTCTGCAAATGTTTCAAGGAGCACCTATAAACAGGGTTAGCACATCACTTGTTCACACTAACAGGAATTTGTATGGGGAATTTAAATTGCCAACAGCAAGATTTACAAGATCATCAAGTAGGTAGGCAGAGGAGGATGATTTTTTAAAAATGAGTACAAGGTTGGTGTATCAGAAGGAGTTAGTTCATGAGACACAGATTAATAGCCTCTCCCCTACTTACGACGTATGCATCTTATGACTGGAAAGAAAAAATATACTGTATAATTTAAATCTCCATAAAGGATTGGCAAATGTCTTTCCACAAGTGAATAAAGCCCTTACTGATTTGGAAAGCATGGACTAGAATGTCGAAAGATTTGCTAAGGTTGGTCGACAAATTCAGGAAGCTTTAAATTGCTATCATCAAATCTATATGGGGGGGGGGTGGGAAAGAAGCAAGCAATCCAAACAAATTTAAGCAATATTCTTCAAGTGTGTGACAGCCCCCTGCCCCTCAACCCGTCGAGAGGAAGACTGTGACGACCCACAGCCAGGTACAAGTACGTGCATTTATATATTGAGTTGGATAAAAGAACGCTGTACAGGTGTATGACTGCTACGTCCCATGCTAACATACGTCCGACTTGTGTCCATTTCTAGTTGGTCAGAATGGAACTACGACATGTGGGGGAATGGCTCGAGGGAGACCAAGCAGTTTGGCTTTGTTGCAATGGTGTTAGCACAATACTCTTCTCTGGTGGCTACTTATGCTAATTTGGCTTTGAGCTGTAAGGTAGGATATATGCAGTGTAGAAACCAAACTGTCTCCAGGGATGATTTCAGATTTGTTGTCAGAGTACGTACTTGACATCATATTCAACCCTGAGATTCTTTTTCCTGTAGACAAGGCAGAATTGCCACTTGTTGGTAGTGAAATTTTAAAAAACTGTACAAAACGTATGTACACATGCAAACAAAGAAATGTAAACAAACTGCAATACAGAGAGGGCAAACAAGTGCAAAAGTGCAAGTTCTTAAATTAGTCCTTGGTTGAGTTTGTTGTTTTTAATTTTTTTATTTTTCACACTATAAACCATATTGACCAAGATACATACAGACATTTTTTTTCTTGAATATATACAGTGTCATTTTCTCCCCCTTTTCCCCCTTCCCTTCCTCACCCCCTTTCCCATTATTTGAAGTTCAATCTATAAGATACATTAAACCCGTTAAACAATGTTGTCACTTAATAAAAATAAACAAGAAATTTTACTGAGTCAGTTCTTTTCGTTATCTTCTCCTTCTGTCATTTTAGGTGGTGGAAGTCCACGGTAGGATTTCTCTATTGTGTTTCATGTATGGCTCCCATATTTGTTCGAATATTATGATGTTATTTCTTAAATTATGTTATTTTTTCTAATGGAATACGTTTATTCATTTCTATGTACCATTGTTGTATTCTCAAGTTGTCTTCTAATTTCCAGGTTGACATAATACATTTTTTTGCTACAGCTAGGGCTATCATAACAAATCTTTTTTGTGCTCCATCCAAATCGAGTCCAAATTCTTTATTTCTTATATTACTTAGGAGGAAGATCTCTGGGTTTTTTGGTATATTGCTTTTTGTGATTTTATTTAATATCTGGTTTAGATCTTCCCAAAATTTTTCCACTTTCTCACATGTCCAAATTGCATGAATTGTTGTTCCCGTTTCCTTTTTACAGCGAAAACATCTGTCTGATACTGTTGGGTCCCATTTATTTAACTTTTGAGGTGTGATGTATAGCCTGTGTATCCAGTTATATTGTATCATGCGTAACCACGTGTTTATTGTATTTCTCATAGTTCCGGAGCATAGCTTTTCCCATGTTTCATTCTTTATCTTTATGTTTAGATCTTGTTCCCATTTTTGTTTAGGTTTACCGTTTGTTTCCTCGTTCTCCTTTTCTTGCAGTTTGATGTACATGTTTGTTACAAATTTTTTAATTATCATTGCGTCTGTAATCACATACTCAAAATTGCTTCCTTCTGGTAACCTCAGACTGTTTCCCAATTTGTCCTTCAAGTATGTTTTCAGTTGGTGGTATGCAAACATTGTATCATGAGTTATATTATATTTATCCTTCATTTGTTCAAAGGATAATAATTTATTTCCCGAAAAACAATTTTCTATTCTTTTGATCCCTTTTCTCTCCCATTCTCTAAAGGAAAGGTTATCTATTGTGAAAGGGATTAGTTGATTTTGTGTCAATATTAGTTTTGATAGTTGGTAATTTGTCTTATTCCTTTCTACATGTATCTTCTTCCAAATGTTGAGCAGATGATGCAATACCGGTGAATTCCTACATTGCACCAATTTTTCATCCCATTTATATAGTATATGTTCAGGTATCTTCTCCCCTATTTTATCTAGTTCTAATCTGGTCCAATCTGATTTTTCCCTTGTTTGATAAAAATCTGATAGGTATCTTAATTGTGCAGCTCTATAATAATTCTTAAAGTTTGGTAGTTGTAAGCCTCCTTGTTTGTACCATTCTGTTAATTTATCTAGTGCTATCCTTGGTTTCCCCCTTTCCATAAGAATTTCCTTATTATTTTCTTTAACTCCTTGAAGAATTTCTCTGTTAGGTGAATTGGTAATGACTGAAATAGGTATTGTATCCTTTGGAAAATGTTCATTTTAATACAGTTTATCCTTCCTATCAGTGTTAGTGGTAAGTCTTTCCAATGCTCTAAGTCGTCTTGTAATTTTTTCATTAATGGATGATAATTTCGTTTATATAGATGGCCGAGATTTTTATTTAGTTGTATATCTAGGTATCACATTGCTTGTGTTTGCCATCTAAATGGTGATTCTTTCTTAAACTTTGTGAAATCTGCATTATTCATTGGCATTGCTTCACTTTTATTTGCGTTGATCTTGTACCCCGATACTTCTCCATATTCCTTCAATTTCCTATGTAATTCTTTTATTGATATTTCTGGTTCTGTTAAGTATATTATAACATCATCTGCAAATAGACTGATTTTATATTCCTTCTCTTTTATTTTTATCCCTTTTATTTTATTTTCTGTTCTTATCAGTTCTGCTAGTGGTTCTATAGCTAACGTGAACAGTGAGGGAGATAGTGGACATCCCTACCTTGTTGATCTGCTTAAGTTAAATTGTTTTGATATATATCCATTTACTGTCACTTTCGCCAATGGCCCCTTATATAATGCTTTAATCCAATTAATATATTTCTCTGGTATTTTTGTAGTACTTTGAATAAATAATTCCATTCTACTCTGTCAAAGACTTCTCTGTCTAAAGCAACCGCTACTGTTGGGGTTTTATTTCCTTCTACTGCGTGAATTAAGTTAATAAATTTACAGATATTGTCTGTTGTTTGTCTTTTTTTAATAAATCCAGTTTGGTCAAGATTTACTATTTTTGGTACATAGTCAGCCAATCTGTTTGCTAATAGTTTAGCTATTATCTTATAATCTGTGTTAAGTAGAGATATTGGTCTATATGATGCTCATGCAAGTGGATCTTTCCCTGTCTTTGGTATTACTGTAATTATTGCTGTTTTGCATGAATCTGGTATGCTTTGTGTTTTATCAATCTGGTTGATTACTTCCAGGAGGGGAGGAATTAATAAATCTTTAAATGTTTTATAGAATTCTATTGGGAATCCATCCTCTCCTGGTGTTTTATTGTTCGGTAGTTTTTTTAATATCTCCTGTAATTCTTCTATTTCAAATGGTTTTATTAATTTATTTTGCTCCTCTGTTTGTAATTTCGGTAGTTCAATTTTAGTTAGAAATTCATCTATTTTGTCTTCTTTCTCTTCGTTTTCAGTTTGATATAGTTGCTCGTAGAATTCCCTGAAGTTTTCATTGATCTCCGTTGGATTATATGTAATCTGTTTGTCCTTTTTCCTTAATGCCAATACCATTCTTTTAGTTTGTTCCGTCTTAAGCTGCCACGCTAGAATTTTGTGCATTTTTTCTCCTAATTTATAATATTTCTGTTTTGTCTTCATTATGTTCTTCTCCACCTTATATGTTTGTAGTGTTTCATATTTTATTTTTTGTCTGCCAATTCTCTTCTTTTAGTTGTATCTTCCTTCATTGCTAATTCTTTTTCTGTATTTGTTATTTCCTTTTCCAACTGTTCTGTTTCCCGATTGTAGTCCTACTTCATCTTAGTTACATAACTTATTATTTGCCCTCCGATGAACGCTTTCATTGCGTCGCATAGTATAAACTTATCTTTCACTGATTCTGTATTTATTTCAAAGTACATTTTAATTTGTCGTTCAATGAATTCTCTAAATTCCTGTCTTTTAAGTAGCATGGAGTTTAATCTCCATCTATACATTCTTGGTGGGATGTCCTCTTGCTCTATTGCCAATAACAGGGGTGAGTGATCCGATAATAGTCTAGCTTTATATTCTGTTTTCCTAACTCTCCCTTGAATGTGGGCTGATAACAGGAATAGGTCTACCCTTGAGTATGTTTTGTGTCTACCCGAATAATATGAATATTCCTTTTCCTTTGGGTGTTGTTTCCTCCATATATCCAAAAGTTGCATTTCTTGCATCGATTTAATTATAAATTTGGTTACTTTGTTCTCTCTGTTAGTTTTTTTTCCAGTTTTATCCATGTTCGAGTCCAAATTAAGGTTAAAATCCCCTCCTATTAGTATGTTCCCTTGCGTATCTGCTATCTTCAAAAAGATATCTTGCATAAATTTTTGATCTCCTTCATTAGGTGAGTATACATTGAGTAAATTCCAAAATTCTGAATATATCTGATATTTTATCATTACATATCTCCCTGCTGGATCTATTATTTCCTCTTCTATTTTGATTGGTACATTTTTATTGATTAATATAGCTACTCCTCTGGCTTTTGAATTATATGATGCTGCTGTTACATGTCCTATCCAATCTCTCTTTAATTTCTTGTGTTCCACTTCAGTTAGATGTGTTTCTTGTACGAATGCTATATCAATTTTTTCTTTTTTCAGTAAATTTAACAGTTTCTTCCTTTTGATTTGGTTATGTATTCCATTAATATTTAAAGTCATATAGTTCAACATAGTCATTTCATACTTTGTTTATCTTTCCTTTCCGTTTCCTCATCACCACCTTCCCTTCTTATCCATTTTTGCTTTCTTTTTTTGAACACATTATAAGACAACATTTCTGAAACATCAAATATTTCCACTATTCTCATATCTAAAATTCCATTAACCCCAATAGTCCCTCCCCTTTCTGAGTTGCCTTTTGTCCCTTGTCGTGCAACCACATCTCCCCTCTCCATTTGGATTTGCGAATCTGCTCGCAAGCGTCAACTGATTTCGCAGTGACTGTTATTCTTCCCCACCCAGCCCCCCAGAAAAGGTTTTATTCTTCATATATAACAAAGGTCACTCTCTTAATTCCCTCCTTACTTCCTTTCTTTCCCTTAGTTCTTACTTATACTCTATTTTATATATGTGTGTGTGTGTATTTATATATATATATATATATATATAAGCGTATACAGAGCCGTTGTCATACCCACACTCCTGTTCGGCTCCAAGTCATGGGTCCTCTACCGGCACCACCTACGGCTCCTAGAACGCTTCCACCAGCGTTGTCTCCGCTCCATCCTCAACATCCATTGGAGCGCTTACATCCCTAACGTTGAAGTACTCGAGATGGCAGAGGTCGACAGCATCGAGTCCACGCTGCTGAAGATCCAGCTGCGCTGGATGGGTCACGTCTCCAGAATGGAGGACCATCGCCTTCCCAAGATCGTGTTATATGGCGAGCTCTCCACTGGCCACCGTGACAGAGGTGCACCAAAGAAAAGGTACAAGGACTGCCTAAAGAAATCTCTTGGTCCCTGCCACATTGACCACCTCCAGTGGGCTGATATTGCCTCAAACCGTGCATCTTGGCGCCTCACAGTTTGGCGGGCAGCAACCTCCTTTGAAGAAGACCGCAGAGCCCACCTCACTGACAAAAGGCAAAGGAGGAAAAACCCAACACCCAACCCCAACCAACCAATTTTCCCCTGCAACCGCTGCAATCGTGTCTGCCTGTCCCGCATCGGACTTGTCAGCCACAAACGAGCCTGCAGCTGACGTGGACTTTTTACCCCCTCCATAAATCTTCGTCCGCGAAGCCAAGCCAAAGAAAAGATATATATATATATATATATTTATATATATATATAGTTTGTTGTCATTTTTGTTATTGTTACATCTCTTCATCTCTCTTTCTGTTTTGTAGTTGTTCTGCAAATTTTCGTGCTTCTTACAGATCCGAGAATAGTCTGCTTTGCTGCCGTGGAATTACTATTTTAAGTACTGCTGGGTATTTTAACATAAATTTATAACCTTTTTTCCATAGGGTCGTTTTTGCTGCATTGAACTCCTTCCTCTTCTTCAGGAGTTCAAAACTTGTATCTGGATAGAAAACATTTTTTTGACCCTTGTATTCCAGTGGTTTTTTTTTGTCTTCTCTTATTTTTTTCATTGCCTTCTCCAATATATTTTCTCTTGTTGTATATCTTAGGAATTTTACTAGAGTGGATCTTGGTTTTTGTTGTGGTTGTGGTTTAGGGGCTAATGTTCTGTGTGCCCTTTCTATTTCCATTTCTTCCTGTAATTCTGGTCTTCCCAGGACCCTGGGGATCCATTCTTTTATAAATTCTTTCATATTTTTGCCGCCTTCATCTTCCTTAAGGCCCACTATCTTTATATTGTTTCTTCTATTATAATTTTCCATTATATCTATCTTCTGAGCTAACAGCTCTTGTGTCTCTTTAACTTTTTTATCAGATTCTTCTAATTTCTTTTTTAAGTCCTCTACTTCCATTTCTATGGCTGTTTCTCGTTCTTCTACCTTGTCTACTCTTTTTCCTATATCTGTCATGATCATCTCTAATCTATTCACTTTTTCTTCAGTACCTTTTACTCTTTTTATTTCACTGAATTCTTGTGACTGCCATTCTTTTACTGATTCCATATATTCTTTAAAAAAAAATCCATGTACTTGCCCTTCCCTTCATCTTCCATTTCTCTGTGTTCTTCCTCTTCTTCTTCTGAGTCCACTCCAGGATCTGTGTCCTTTACCTCTGTTTCTTCTGGTTTTCTTGTTGGGTTATTTGTTTTATTTTGTTGGGTATTTTTGGTCTTCTTATTTTTATTAAAAGTGCCTTGGTGTTGGTCTTTTTCCTCTGGGTTGGTCATCTGTTGTTTCTTTGATTTCCTATTTTTATTCTCTTGTTCTCGTTATTTTCTATGTTTTCCTGTTGAGAGTCTTGCTGTGGTGTTATACTTGTCTGTTTTGGCTGTGGAGATTTACTCCTCAGCTGGTCCCCCCTCCCGTTGGTGTTGTTTTTGTCTTGCGCGGTTGTGCACTTTTGTTTGGCTCCGTGAGCCATTTTTGTAGTCCTGAGTTCGGGGTTTCCACTGACCTCAGGTAGCGGGCTTCTCTCTCCACGGCGGGCCTCCTCCTTCACCTTCCTCCTCCGACGTCCTTCCTTCTTTTCTTCCCGTTGTTTTTGATTTTTCTTTCTTTGCTGCCATTTTCTCCACACTTTCACTTTCAATTTGTTATGGTTTCTGTATTAGTGCCTTTGTTTTTTCTCTACCTTTTTTTTACTTTTCTGGAGAGGGCTGGAGTTCCCCTACCGGCCACTACTCCATCACGTGACTCCTCCGGTTAAGTTTGTTGTTGAGAAGTCTGATGATGGAGGGGGAGCAGCTGTTTCTTTACCTGGTGGTGTGAGCCGTGTAGCACTTATACCTCATTCCTGATGGCAGCAGTGAGAACAGAGCGGGTGATTGCCCTCCGACGGCAGCGTTCCTTTAAGATATTCTCGATGGTTGGGAGGGTTTTGCTTGTGTCCAGTACCTTTTGGAGAGCTTTATGCTCAGGAGTATTGGTGTCTCCATTCCAGATGGTGATGTAGCCAGTCAGCATACTTTCCCCTACACATCTGTAGAAATTTGCCAGGGTTTCTGATGTCAAATACCAAACCGCTGCAAAATTCCGAGGAGGTAGAGGTGATTTCTCCGCGATGCCATTAGTGCATTGGATCCAGGAAAGATCCTCCAAGATGGTGACTCCCAAGAAGTTCACATTGCTCACCCTCTCCACCTCTGATCCCCCAATTTTCCCTGGATGAGGAGTTAGAGTATGAAGAAAGATTGAATAAAAATAGGCTGAATGAGTGGTAATTTCACTGAAGTATCCAATTCCCGGAGTGGTTAACAGGGTGATGCCAAGAGCCTGCAGCTGGAGAGTTCAGAACTGGAGATCATAGTCCCACGACAAGGATGTGGCTGTTAAGCAGATGAAAATTTTCTTGACTTAGAGTATCGTAAACTTAACATTTTAAAAATGTTTTAAATTTAGGCATACAGCATGGTAACAGACCATTTTGACCCACAAGTCCGTGCTGGCCAGTTTACACGCATTTAACCTCCAGCCCCCCCCCCCCCCCCACCTATAATGTTTCGAACGGTGGGAGGAATCCGGAGCCCCCAGTAAAAACCCAAGCAGCCACATGGGGAGAACGTGCATTCTCCTGACACATGGCGCGGGATTCGAACCCCAGTCCCAATCGCTGGCACTGTAAAGGCGTCGTGCTGACCACTAATGCTCTTGAAAATAGTTAATTCCAAAAGCCCGTGGTTGTTTGTTTCTGGTTAAATTTGAGATGTTAGAATTTTGGATAAGAACTGAGTCGGAAAATGTAGGTGGTAACCAATCTGCTATTGCCCATGTTTGTTATTTCTTGTCTCTTCAAAATTTCCAAATTATATTTCTTATGCCAAGGTGGTCTGGTTCAACATGCACAGATTTAGGTTTGCAGAATCTTGTAAATATATTGTACATAAGGAGACCATTTAGGTTACTTAGTCTGTGCTGGTCAAATAAAGATCAATTAGGGGCGGACAGTGAATAATGATAATGTTTTTAAGATCCACATCCTGTGAACAAATAAAAATAAATGATCTACACACATCTCAAGCTTTGTATCTCATGATTGTATCGACATGATGGCTGAGCATAGATCTTCAAAGATGTTGATGCCCAGGAATTTGAAGTTTTTGACCCTCTCCACTACTGATCATCGGCAAACTTGTAGATGGCATTTGAATAGTCTTGCATGTAGAGACAATAGAGCAGAGGGCTAAGCACGCATCTTTGAGGAGCGTCTGTGTTGATTGTCAGCGAGGAGGAGATGTTGTTACCAATCCGTACTGCCTGAATCGAGTCCCTTTCGATTGGAGAGTTGTCAATATGACATCAAACTTTTAACAAAGAAGGGAGAGAGAAAAATCAGGGAGTTATAGACCTGTTATCCTGACTTCAGTGGTGGGCAAAATGCTGATGTTAATTCTTAAAAGTTTTTCTGCCGAGCATTTAGAGAGAAAGGGCCTGATTCGTTCAAGTCAGCATGGATTGATGAAAGGGGAAATTATGCTTGATAAATTTAGAATTTTTTGAGGATATAACCAATAGAGTGGGCAACGGTGAACCATTCCAAAGGGCCTTTGATAAGTTCCCGCACAAGAGATTGTCAGAGGTAATGGACTGACGTGAACAGAAAACTGGTTGGCAGCAGGAAGCAGAGAGTGGTCGCAAATAGGTCCTTTTTAGATTGGCAGGTACCACCAGGGGTGCAGTGCTAAATTTTTAGGTGCTGGAACTCACCAAAAACTGCGACAAGGAGGTGATGGAGACGCCCCTTGAGGTGCCCGGAGTGGCCCCAGGAGTGGCGCTCTGGCGAGCTCTGGCAGCACTACACCCCTGGGTACCACAAGGTTTGCAGCTAGTACCCCAGCTGTTCATAATATGTAATGTTCTAGATAAAGGATTGGAATGTGCATCCAGGTTTGCAGATGACACTAAGCCGGGGGGGGGGGGGGGGGTGGAATGAGCTGTGGAGGGGTTCAGAGTGAACTGTGGGGAAGATTCCAAAAGGCCGCAAAGGTGATTTGGACAGATTAGATCAGGGTTTCCTGAACTGGGTTCTGCGGAAGAAATGACAGGGAGTAATAACAATCTACCTGTTTTTCTTTAAATTACTTATTACCCCTGTCTTTAATTCAGTTTGTTTCTGGGACAACAACAAACAGTGCACTCTTTTGCCTCTCTTTTGGTGAGGTATGCGATTTTACATAAATGGAAGGATGCTGTCCCGCCGACTCATGATCAGTGGTTGCGTGACATCATGTCCTGTGTAAACATGGAAAAGATTTGTTATTCAATTAATAATTCAGATATAAGATTTCAGACGCTGTGGGGGTCATTCCTGATTCACTTTCTTACTTTATAATTTCATCTCTATGTAATTTAACCGTCTGACTCCTTATCTTTTCCATGTTTATTCGCATTTTTTTCTACCTTAGTTTTTCTTTAAATATTAATCATATAAAGCATCTGGCAATGCTTTTCGGTAGGAGTTTTGAGTTTTTCTCTTTTATTTTTTGTTCATTCTTTTTTCTCTCTTTTTGTTATTAATTCCTTTTTATATACAGGTTTATAGCACTGAATATAAATTAGGGATATGATTTACAACTTGTGTATGTTTTTGTTATACTGAATGTTTTATAAATTTTGAATTATTTATCCATACCATTTTACAGAATTATATTATCTGTATAAGTTCTGTATTAAAAATATTTTGAAAAGAGGGGAAGATGTAGGAGAAGTCTAGAACATATATGAGATATCTAGTAATAATCTTTTCTGTTATTTCTAATTGAGAGGATATTTAAGAGAAAAACTGGGTTAGCTATGACATTACGTTAGTAGTGAAGTGGAAAATCTATTGGAAAGGGCAATGGTTAAAAAAAAATGACTATAATGTATGTTGGGTCCATGAAAGATCCTCCAAGATGGTGACTCCCAGGTTTTTAAATTTGCTCATTCTTTCCTCCTTTAATTCCCCATTGATCAATGGATCGTACACCACTGGTTTTCCCTTTCTCAAAAGCTGCTTTCAGGTGGCCAGAATACCCCAATGTAAAGTCGTCTAAAATACCCAAATACGGCTATTGGGAGGCCACCTGAAAGCAGAGAACCCTGACCTGAGGAGTACTTGCCCAACCCTCCTCAGGTAGGTATATTCTCCACTTCCGAGTGCTCCCCAGGCACCTGAAAGTGGGCGGGACTACGACCACGGTCGACAGGAGCCGGTGTTTGCTCCGCGGTGCCTCTCTCCACTGCGGACCTCTCAGGTGCCAGAACAGTGCCTTCAGCGCTGCCACCTGAATGTTGCTTCGCACACACCCGCAAGCTGGCTCCGGAGCTGCATTCACCCAGCTATTCCACCTGAAAGCAGCTAAAGTCTACAATCAACTCCTTGGTTTAAGTGAAATTGAATGAGGTTATTGTTAATACACCATTCAGTTCATTTGCAATCTCCCTCCTGTGCGCTGATTCATTGCGTCTTTTTATATAGTCCACTACTGTGGTATTGTCAGCAAAATTGTAATTGGTGTTGCTGTTGTACTGAGACACACAGCCAAAGGTGTAAAGTCAGTAGAGCAGGGGGCTAAAAATACACAGCCCTGTGGTGCTCTGGTGTTGATGGAGATTGTGGAGGAGATGGTTCTTGCCAATTCACACTGGGGTCTGGAGGTGAGGAAATCCAATTATTATAGTGGGGAGATGAGGCCCAGGTCTTGAAGTTTGCTGATTAGTTTTAATGGGGTGATGGTGTTGAATGATGAACTGTAGACAATAAAGAGCATCCTGATGAATGCATCTTTCCTGTCCAGATATTCCAGGCTTTTGTGTCGAGCCAATGGAGTGGGATCTGCTGTAGACCTTTTGCTGTGGTAAGCAAATTGGAACAGATCCATGTCGCTGTTTAGACAGGAGCTGATGGGCCTAAATACCAGCCTCTCAAAACATTTATTTATTTGTTTTACTACAGAGTGTGTAGGGACATGGACCATTCTACTTTTTTATTTTGAGGTAGAGATGTGGGATTCATGAGCATAACGGATAAATGAACATAGCAGTTGATGTTTTAGATGTGTATATGAAAGCCCAGACTATTGATCCAGACGTGAGTGCTACTGATTGGTAGTAATTTAAGCAGGTTACCTACATTCTTTTGGGCACTGGTACAATAAATGCCTGTTTGAAACAGGTGGGTATCACACCCTGCCAGAATAAGATGTTGAAGATATCCATGAATATGTTGGCCAGCACAGGTTTTCAGTACTTGGTCGGGTACTCCATCCAGACCGGATACTTTCCTTAGATTAACTCTCCTGAAGGCAGCAAACACGTCATCTTTGGGTACTGACAGTAGGGGATCAACAGGGGACATGGGAGTGTGCAGTGGCTCTTCCTTGCTCTGGTGGTCAAACTGGGCATAGAAGGCATTGAGTTCATCTGGGAGTGAAGCTTCTGTCTTCCAATGGCTTTGTGGCAGGTTATGCCATTTAAGCCCTGCCACAGCTGTTGGGTACCTTTGTTGTTTCCATTCTTGTCCAGAATCTGGGAAATAACTGTCTGGAGGTCGTACCTGTTCCTTGTGCAGTGTTCTGGGAGTCTAGACTTCAATCCCTGCTCTCAGCAGTTTTCTGGATTTCATTGTTCATCCAGGGTTTATGATTGGGGAAAACCTTGAATGATTTGGCTGGGATACACGTCTCCAGCTGTTTTGATAAAAGTCTGTAATGGCACTGGTGCAATCATTTGGATCCTCAGCTGAGTTCTTCAACACTGACTCGAGGCAGTCCTGTCACTGTTCTTCAGCCTCCCGTGAGCACCTTCTAACTGTCCTGATCTCAGGAGCCTCTCTTTTTAGGCTCCGTCTGTATATGAAGGCAGATGGAGAAAGGCCAGATGATCTGAATTGCCAAGAATGATAGGCCTTCCTTGTCTTAATGTAGCAGTGATCAAGTGTGTTGGGACCTCTGGTACAACAATTGGATAGGGTCTTGTTAATTTTCCATGCCATGGAAAGGGCCATTTTGTTAGATCTATTCAAAAGGGTGTTGGATGAATCCATATTAACTAAAGGGATCAATGGATATGGAAAGAAAGCAGGAATAAGGCACTGAAATAGTCTGGTAAACCATGATCACATTTAATGATAGAACAGACTTGAAGGACTGAATAGCCTCTTAGTTTATATGTTTCAAAACCAGTCCCAGTTCTACCTCCCAGCTCTCTTGACGTCTTAAAAACACTGCTGGAGAATCTCAGCTGGTGAAACAGCATACTTTATATAGCCAATGTTTTGGGCTTGAGGCCTTCATCATCAAGGTGTGAGCAAAATGTAAGCAGGTGCCTGAATAAAATGGCAGGGGAGAAGCGCATGGGGAGGAACACAATCCCACAGGCAGGAGGTAGTAAGTGGATAAGTGAGGACACAGTAGTAAACCTACCCCCCACCCACACCATTTTGTTCGGATACCTACCTACATTTTGCTCATACCTTGAGCTTGGGTTCAAGCACGAAACGTTTGTTATGTGTCTATCTTTGCTATATAACTGGGTCGTCACGGTTCGTGCAGTGGTTTGCGCAACACTGTTACAGTGCCAGCTAGATTGGGACTGGGGTTTGCATCCTGCACTGTCAGTGAGGAGTTTGTATGTCCTCCCCGTGTCTGTGGGTTTCCTACGGGGACTTCGGTTTGCTCCCACTGTTTGAGACATACGGTGGGTGGTGGGGGGGGGTGGTGTTATAGGCTAATTGGGAAGAATGGGCTTTTGGACTGAAAGGGCCTTGTGAAATCAAGTTTACTGTCATCAAATACAACCCGATGAAACAGCTGTATATCCACTTTTTTTAAAAAGATGAATTTAAAAATAAATAAAGTACACTGTTTGACTTGGTAAGTTTGTCCAGCATTGTGTTTTTACTTCAACCATGGAAGGTGCAGACTTTAATGTTTTACTACAGAGTGTGTAGGGACACGGACCATTCTACTTTTCTTTTATTTTCAGGTAGAGATGTGGGATTCATGAGCATAACAGATAAATGAGCATAGCGGTTGATGTTTTAGATGTGTATATGAAAGCCTAGACTATTGATCGAGATCAGCCATTCTCAACTGCAGCCACAACACAGTTAAGGGCTGAGACCATAAAATATTTTTTTTAACATAGACAGTAGGAGAGAAATACAGAAGAAATCAACCAAACGACTGCTTCAAAGAGACTGAGCAGAGGCAAAGGGGACCACAGCCAAAAAAAAGGCTGAGAATGGCTGATCTAGAGCCATAAATTTAAAACCACTTTGAAAATAGGATTTAAATTCGGATCACTCTAGACAACTTTTTTCAAAAGGATTGCTTCTTGAAAAAATAATTAGGAGTTATGAAAAGTCAACTTCATGCTGAACATAAAGATAATTTCAGATTTGCTGCATCATGTAGGAAGCTGGAGAAACATTAAATTAACCTTTATTGAATTTAGCATATTTAATCGCATAATGATGCTGACATGTTGCATTAGTTCAACTGAGCTAAAAATGTTTTGTCGCTGATTTTCGTTTGTACTCGTGCCTCTCGTGTCAGTGTCCAACAATAGTCGGCCAGCATTGATGGATTCCAGTGCCCTGATACCATTTTTCCGTGGCCACGATGTCCTGGTGAAACCTTTCATGTTCGTCACTGACTGTACCAAGATCAGCAGGGAAGATGTCCCAAGTGCGAATGTAGAAAATGAATTTTCAATGACATGGTTTAGTAGACAAAATATGATGAAATCACAAAAATAAATTTAAAAAAAACTGGGTGTGATAGGAATATTTTAAGGTGATTTTCTTGATCAGTAGCCCAAAATCCATGAAAATACACCCAAAAGTATTTGGGAAGCAAAATCTTTATTGTCCAGTGTAATTAAATAAAGGTCAATAATGGTGACTTTGAACCCATTAGTTGTTAACACCCCATCTAGTTTACCAATATTGTTTTAGAAAATTTCTTGTCCTTACCCATTCAGGTCTGTAATTGTCATCCAAATTAACAGCAATCTTTAGAAATGGCCCAGCAAACAACTCAGTTCATGGGGCAATTGGAGACGGGCAGTCAGCACTGGACTTGCCATCTCCTGTGATGAATACATCTTCGAAAAGACTTAGCTGAGGCCATGAAAATATATTCTCCAGGGTGGAGCAAAGGCACCAGAATCAGGAATGCTTTTTAATCTAAATTTACATTAGAGTTAATTAATTGGCTCAGTCCAGATAATGTCAGTCGATTGTAATTCTCTGCCCTAGATTTTTTGACAGACCAATCAGAATCAAATGTCATGATGTTGATGCCACTGGATGCACTGCGGATTGATTGTGAAAAGTTTCCACATAGGTCGATCAGGATGTCTTTCCAACCGTATCCCTCTGGGTTTGGAATCAGAGCTTTTAAACAGTCTTTTGAGAGTCTTTTTCTTTGGCTTGGCTTCGCGGACGAAGATTTATGGAGGGGGTAAAAAAGTCCACGTCAGCTGCAGGCTCGTTTGTGGCTGACCAGTCCGATGCGGGACAGGCAGACACGATTGCAGCGGTTGCAAGGGAAAATTGGTTGGTTGGGGTTGGGTGTTGGGTTTTTCCTCCTTTGCCTTTTGTCAGTGAGGTGGGCTCTGCGGTCTTCTTCAAAGGAGGCTGCTGCCCGCCAAACTGTGAGGCGCCAAGATGCACGGTTTGAGGCGTTATCAGCCCACTGGCGGTGGGCTTTTGAGAGTGGGTCATCTTTATTTATACCAGCTGGGCATCATCAAAATAATAGCCTTTGTTTGAATTTTGTTGTTTGTTTGTTTGTCTTTGAACTCCAGCCATCTCGTTCTCATCTTCCATTATTATTGCTGTTAAATGGGATTGATATCCTGTGCAGCCTGTAAGGAGTTTGTACGTTCCCCCCTCCCTCACCCCCGTGGACGCATGGGTTCTCTCTGCGTGCTTCGGTTTCCTATGTATGGGGTTTGTAGGCTGTTTATTTTTTGAATACTTTATTTAAAATTTTAAGGCACATTATATTCAAATATGATCATTCATATACAAAAAAAACCAATGTGGTATATACCAAATCCAACCTCCCATCCACCCCAATGCCTCTCCCCCTCCCTACTACCCCTAACCCCAAAGATAAAAGAAAGAAAGGAAGGAGATACACCCATCAATAACATAATTAAATGCCATGGAACAGGGTAACACCACCATAATTATCATGTACATTATCTTTTCCAATGGAAATCATGATCTCAATTCCATATGCCGTCGTTGCAAACTTAAATCAATCTCATTTTTCCATGTAATCGCTACAGCTAAGGCTAATCTCAAAAGTGCAATTTGATACCTACTTAATCTCAATTTCCAACCCAACATTTTAACATTACTTAATAAAAATAATGTTGGTTCCATCAGCAATTTAATCTTAAAAATTTTCTCTAAAATCTCCTTAAGTCATGTCCACTTGTAGGCTAATTGAGGTACTTGGGCTCGTGGGCCTGTTACTGTGCTTTATGTATGTCTATGTTTAAATTTTAAAAATGTTAAAAAAAATTAAATTTCAGATTTATTGTCAGAGTACATACATGACATCACATACAACCCTGAGATTTTTTTTCTGTGGGCAAGGCAGAATTGCCACTTATTGGTGGTGCAAAGAAACCTACACCACATGCACATAGAGAAATACACGTAAACAAATAAAGAAATGTAAACAAACTGGCAGCAATACAGAAGAAAAAAATAATAAAATGCAAAAGTAAGAGTCCTTAAATGAGTCCCTGTTTTCAGATGTTTAATGGAGTTTTCACGTCAGTAACTTCATTCACATGTCAGTGTTGCAGGACCATTTCTGGTATTTGGTCAATGGTACACACATACGTCCCTCGAGTCATTTGTGTCTCCCAAATGTCTTTTTTCCCTCATTTGCATCTGCATTTCCTTTCTTCTCATCCCCCCACCCCCCCCCCCCCCCGAATAAAGTAAAACCTCCATTATCCAGAATTCAAGCAACCGGCAAAAAAAATTGTTTTTTTTTAAAAAAAAACGTTTAAAATAGGTACGCCTCGCCGTGAATTCGCTAATCATGCACCATGTAATCTCAAGCAAGTTCATTTATCTGGCATCTACCAATCCCCACAAGTGCCAGATACTGGGGGAGTTTTACAGTATTGTCAGTACTTATCACTCTGCTTCCAAAACTTGGTTGCATGAATCTTTCTTTGCAAAGACATTAGTGTTCTTGAGTGCATATTCTGGGAAATTAAAGCAATCTGACGTTAACAGAAGTAATTAAAAATTTTAATGGAGACACGCATGCAGAAGCTGGTCCAGAAGGCTTTGGAGAAATCTAATTGAAGAAGCATTTTTCTGACGTCTTGGAGTTGAACAGAATGCCAGAAAACTGGAGCAACATGCAGAAAGCTGGAGGAACTCAGTGTGCCAGACAGCATCACGGAATGCAAAAGATAGTCGATGTTTCAGGCTGAAACCCATCATCAAGCCCAAAACATCACCTACCGAATATACTTGATAAAAGTAGAATTGTCTAGACCAGTTTTTAATTTATGGGGGTCAACTATTAGATGGATACTACTTTTGGGGGATGAAGTTCACACTAGCATCCAAAATACCACTTCATTAGCAGAAGTCCAAATGATCTCTAAAAGAATAAAGAACAAAAAACTCAATGAATTAAAGTAATTGGGTAGCTGGTTAGCGTAGCAGTTAGTTCAACGTTATTACAGCACCAGCATCTGGGGATCGAATGCAGCGCTCTTTGGAAGGAGTTTGTCAATTCTCTCCATATTTGCGTGGGTTTCCTCCTACCGTTCAAAGAGTACTGGGGGTTGTAGACTAGTTTGGGTGTAATTGGGTGACATGGGCTCATGGCCGAGAGGGCCTGTTAATGTGGTGTATATGTCCATAATATACAGAGTCGGCACATCAAAACCCAGTCCTACCAAGTAACAAAAACCATAAGAGTAAAACATGACCGTGATTGAAGTAAAAATGATAGAGGAGCTGGTGGGAAAAAAGGGGGAGCTCAAAGGAGGAGATGGGAGATGAGTAGAGAGATGTGAGGGGAAAGGGAAGGGTAAGGAGTTGTGCTGGGGGTGTGGGGAATGGGCCTGGGGATCCAGCAGCTGAGTCAGCCTTGTGGAGGCTAAGATTGGTGTGAGAATTGGCGAGGGATGCTGGTACGGGGGAAGGTTTGGACTGCGGTATCTGCGTCGTAGGGAGCTCTGGCCTGTGTGTGGCTGGGACCGAGGCGTCGGGACAGAGGATTTGGGAGCTCTTTATCTGAGGGCAGCTAGGGCTGAGGTGAGAGACTAGAGTGGACGTTGACATGAGATGTATGGAAAATTCCTGATTTTTGGATAAAGATTCGGGGGGGGGGGGGGGGTGGCCTGGTGGGATTGACTTTTACACGAGTACATATGGTATCTTTTATTTTCAATACATAGGTTCTGGAGAAACTTAGTCATGCAACATTCCTAATGTAGCAAAGATATATAACTAACATTTCGGGGCTCAGACCCTTTAAGGTATGAGCAAAAAGCAGGCAGACAGATGCCTGAATGAAAGACCACTATCTTTTGCCTTCCATGGAGACTATCTTGACCCATTGAGTTCCTCCAGTATTTTGTGTGATGCTCTCTTTTCATATTGGACAAATTAAATGATATTGCAAGAAGGCGGCACGGTCTGCGAAGCAGTTCAGGCAATGCTGTTATAGCAACATTGACCCAGAGTTTGAATCCAGCGCTGTCTGTAAGGAGTTTATACGTTCTCCCCTGTCTGCGTGGGCTTCCTCCAGGTGCTCTGTTTTCCTCCCACCTTTCAGATATGTATAGGGGTGTGTAGGTGAATTGGGATATTTGGGCTGGAAGGGTCTATTAGGGTGCTGTATGTCTAAATTAAAAAGAAAACTTGGGTTGAACCTTGTCTCAAATTGTATTATTCAAAACCCATTTAGTCAGATACATAGATAAGAAAGGTTTGTAGGGATATGCGCTGAACACAGAAAAATGAGGTGAGCTTGGATGGCAAGTTGGGCCAAGGGCTTGTTTGTGTGGTGACTGACAATGTTCCAACATTTCATGAAGCTGGGGATGAGTTGATTTTTCCTTTGTAAAAGGATTCGCGTATATAATGCAAGGGAATTTCTGATGCACCAGGGTGGCAACTGTCTAACCTATATCTGACGTGATTTGAGTGAAAAAGGAAGGCCTGCAGACACTTTGGTTGTAGTAAAAACACACAAATGCTAGAGGAACTCAGCCAGTCTTGCAGGGTCCATTAGAGGTAAATATATAGTACCAACATTTTGGGCCTGAGCTCTTCAAGGTACATAAACAAAATGGAGGCAGGTGTCTGAATTAAAGACTGGGGAGAGGAAGGGGGAGGAGCCCAAATCAATAGACAAAAGGTGTTAAGTGGATATGATGAGAGGAAAGGTGAGAATTAATTTTGGCTCTGAAAGGAGACAGAACTAGAGGAAAGGATATGGGGACAAAGATGGAAGAGTTTAATGGAAACTGGAGGAGTCAATGTTAATGCTGTCTGGTTGGAGGGTGCCCAGGTGGAAGATGGTGTTGCTCCTTCAATTTGCAGGTGGTCTCAGTCAGGAAGTGCATAAAATCATGGACAGACATGTCAGCAAGGGAATGGGACGGTGAATTGAAATGGATGGCCACTGGGAGATCCATCTCATTGGGGTGGACAGGGCTGAGGTTCTCAACAAAGTGATCTCCTGGTCTGTGCCCATTCTATACGATGTAGAAGAGAACCATAACAGGAGCAGTAGATAACCTCTCACAGAGCCAAAATCAATTCTCACCCTTTCTCTTGTATCCAATTAACATCTTTTGTTGGTCTGGACTCCTCCCGCTCCCATTCTTCCCCCTTTCTCTTCCCAGTCTTTATTCAGACGCCTGCCTGGTTTATGCTTATACCTTGAAGAAGGACAGCCCGGGAACGTTGGTAATAGATCTTTACCTCGTATAGACGCTGCGAGACCAGCTGAGTTCCTCGAGTATCTGTTTTTTTTTTCCTTGACATGATTTGTTCACGTTGGAGGATTTAAGTCAACTTGGGCCGCCTGCACTGTAGATTAAGGTCACTTCAAATTCATTAGTCTACCTGCAGTGTGCAGATGACACTTGCTTGAAAGCCAAAATAGGACAAGAAAGGAATAGGAGTCCCAGTTCTCATAACATCCAAATTGATCATCAATGAAGTGTTCATTGTAAACAGTATGTCTGTCAAGGATCATCCAAATAGACTGATAGCTCTCAGGCCAGTGGTTCTCAACCTTTCTGGGTCTTAAGGCCCACCTGGCTTCCAGCCTAACATGCTATGTCCCACTAGTGGCAATGACAGAGTAATATTTTCAAGTCGAAGGCAGCTTTGTAAGAAGCACATCTTGATCTAATTTAAAGTCTCGGCTCAAGTGAAGAACAAGAAGCAGTAAGAAAACACACAGATTTTGAATCTGTCTTGTGTGGAGGTCTGATAGGAACTGGGACTGAGTGCTGAGTGTATTGAGAGACGACAGGTGACCTCACTGAACTCAGTGGCAGATTGCTCGCCACCCCACCCAAGGTCATCCAGGAAGACCAAGACATGAATTCAGACCTACCCTGACCTGGGGTTGGGAAGTCTCCAGGGCCCCACGTGGAAGCGCGCTGTGGCCCGCTGGTTGGGAACCACTGCGCTGGCCAAGTTCTTTGAACTGATCCCATTTTGGGCCTGAATACACCTGAAATTATCTGATCTCGGAGGCTAAGCAGGCTCAGGACTGGTCAGTACTTGGAAGGTTAACGGCTTCAGAACACTAGGTGCTGCAGATTTCTGTGAGGGGTACTGGAGAAAGTGGTGACTCTGTCTGTCTGTCGGTAGACAAAAGTGAAAGAATTTTGTGTCTGTTACATTCTACATGTAGTATTATGTGACAATAATGGAACCTTTACCTTTATCTTTCCCCTTCTGAGCAAACAGTCCCCATTTGCCCCCATTTGCCTCCTCTGTAATATCGCCTGCTTTAGCCCCTCTGATATCCTGAAATCTTTATCCATAATTCTGACAACTGAAGACTCCTCTCAACCTCTATCGAACTGAATTATGCTGCCTCTGTTCCAACTCCAGCCTTTCCATTCTTCTTCATGACTAAGTTGTTCCTGTCCTGATTGCATCCACATAAATCTCCTTTATACATTGATGAGTGTTCTGTATTCACATCTTTCCTGCAATATCGTAACCAGAACTGAAAGCTGCACTGAAATTGTAGTCCAACTAGAAATGCATACAGTTCAATCAGAATATCCCTTCTTGTATTTTATCAATTGACAGCAAAAAAAAATCCCATTTGCAGTAAAAAAAATTTTTAGACATATAGCATGGTAACGGGCATTTTGGCCCATGAATCGGTGCTGCCCGATTTATATCCCATTAACCTATACTTCTGATACCTTATGGCCATGCTACCGTTAAAGGTTTCTGGACATGTATTGCATGTCCCTCTACACCACAATTTAATCCTCTTTACTGTGTTATTTATTGCCTTGTTGCAAATCGCCACATCTATTTCCGCATATATCTCCAGCTTGATTTCCACTTGGCACTTTTCTGGCCCACTGATTAAACAATCTATCCGTAATCTAAAGCAGCTATTCTCAACGGCGGCCACAGCACGTTTTAAGGTGGGGGGGGAGGCCACGGACTGAAATAGTTAAATATATTTTATGTCGTTGGTAGGAGAGAAGTACGGAAGAAACCAACTAAACTTGACTGCTTCACAGGGAAGGGGGCCCATAAACTTTGAGCAGAGTTCTAAGGGGGGGCCAAAGCCAAAAAAAAGGTTGAGATTGGCTAGTCTAAAGCTATACCTGTCACTGGCAACCACACAGCCTGTTTCAGGTCGTTTATTATCATTTGATTGTACAAGTACAGCCCGACAAAACAGTGTTCTCCAGTCTTCCATTCAGCTCCTTGGCCATCCGGACTTGGGTTCGAATCCGGCACTGCATGCAAGGAGTTCGTACTTTCTCCCTGTGACTTTAACGCGGGTTTCCTCTGGGTGATCTGGTTTCCATCCACCCTCCAAAAACATACCTGGGCTGTAGGTTAATTTGGGCAGCATGGGTTTAATTGGCCAGAATAGGCTTCTACCTTGTAAATTTAAAAAAAACATTAAAATCTGCTTTAAACTTATCAATCCTATTTTTGTGCAGTCCACTCCTCTGGATCCAGTCAGTATCCCTTGCTGCCTTTATCCCTTATAAAATTCCCTTTTTAGTCTTCCCATCCTTGACTTTGTGTCTGGTGGGCAGCTCTGCCAGCGATGCAGAAAACTTCCAAGTCATGGTGAGTTAGCCAGCGCAGGTCATGGTGGAAGAGGGGGAGATTATAGTTGGGTTCTGATTTCTTTCCGTTGTCACAAGCTGAACAATGTATTTGTGTTAATGTTGGGTGAGGATCCGGTCAAGCAGACCTTTGCTATTCAATATGGTAACCAATGCAAGAAGAATTACTATTTGACAAATGTAATGGAAGGTTAATGCTCAATTGTAGATGGTATCTTTAAAATGGATCGTTAGTGGATTAAGGGTATGCTTTTGTGTTATTGATGTGGGTTTGTTGTTGGTTCATATTGCATGGCCACTATGCATGTGGTTAAGTCAAGTTTATTGTTGTCTGATTGCACAAGAACAACCTGAAGAAACAGTGTTCTCCAATTTCGGTGCAAAACAGACAGACACACAGCCAGACATAATCCACGTATAGACAAACAATACGTATGTAGGACAAGTATTCACATATACAAAACGTGCAAATAAATAAATATTGTTTCATGATTATGAGAGACATGGGTAGGTCTGAAAGTACCCAATTTCATACCTTTTCAAAAAAGCAGACGTTAGCCAATGAGATGGATGTGGACTGGATTGAGCATGCAAAGAGTCGTCAGTTTCGTCATTTTCTCAGAAAACAGAGTTTGTTAATGGAACAGAGGAAACGGGACTTGTGACCACATTGACTTCTCCCAATAAAAGCAGAATTGAGCAAAATGCAGTGAGTTAGAAAGATGGTTATAAAGAAATAGTGTACATAAAATCTGTGGTGGATATTACCTAATTATCCTCACCCTGGCTGAAAATAGCAAAATCAGAACAGGTGCTCCCCGACGTACAATGGTCCAACTTGCAATTTTTCGGTACAATAGCATTAGTTATTTTCATATAATACGTTAAGGTCATCGCAACATCATTAATTTTTTCCAATAAACGTTGAGAGTTCCTCTCAGGTGAATTCTTTGTAGCCTCCTTGGTCAATCACTTTTAGTCCAGTTGGAAAGCTTGCAGGGATTGATACATTGCTTTCAGGAGAGAGTGGGGCAGTGGGATTAGTGTTGAATGTTAAAGGACCGTGGGGAGCAGGCAGGGCAGTAGGATCAGTGTGGGGACTGATACAGCGCTCTGGGGAGAGAGCAGGGCAGTGGGTGTGTTGGTGTTATTCAAGATCTACCTGTATTCTTTTTTTCGACTTACAATGGATTTGCTGGAACGTAACCCCATTGAGGAGCACCTGTGTATATGCAAACTTAAAAACATGTTTGTAACAGAGAGTCTGCAACAGATTCATTTTTTCACATTCACCTTGTTTGATGCTGTGATAATGTTATTGGTGGCAAAGAGACAAGTTTATCAAAGCTCCATTTGGAGCACATGACCATCTTTCCAGCAACTGAATTAGTTGGTAATGGTGCTTTTTTTTAATGACTGAGAAGATCTTTTGGGGGATTGTTTGTGATTGCTGAACAAACAGTCTGCTCTTTTTCCAGAGCACAGAAATTGCAGATGTTGGAAAAGAATTGCTGGAGACACTCAGCGGGTCAGATGGTCAGTCAACAATTCTGGTCTGAATCCTACACTGCCCTCCATAATGTTTGGGACAAAGACATTTTTTTTCCCTTTATTAGCCCCTGTGCTCCACAGTTTTAAATTTGTAATCAAACAAACAAATGAGAGGACTTTGTATAAAATGTACTGTGGGAGTGTGAGCAGTGGGAGAAACACAGCCACCACATTGAGGGTCGTTAACGACTGTTTTTATTCACATTCAGCACGCCCCTTTAAGGGCAGCATGAGCTCAGTCACCTGGTGCATTGTGACACCATACTCGCTGCCCAGGGTGGGCGCTGGAAGGGATGCTGGAGTCAGAGAGAAACCTCTGACGACGCCATTTCCCCATGGCTGCCCCGCCATGTGGCGATACAAGCGGGACCACAGGATGACAATATCTACATAGTCAAACCAAAATGTACATAAATAACCTTGAATAAAATCTGGATGTGCTCTTTAATCATGTGGATTGTATGATTAGAGGGTTAGAGGACAGAAGGTGTGAGAGATTGAAAGCTGGTGGAGAGACAGATAGAGGAAGAGCATTATTTCTGAACTGTGACTTGCTGCATAACTTTAGAGCAGTGGTTTTCAGACTTTTTATTTCCACTCGCCTACCACCTTAAGTAATCCCTCACCAATCACGGAGCACCCGTGGCATAGGGATTACTTAAGGTGGTAGGTGAGTGAACGGAAAAAGTCTGAAAACCACTGCTTTAGGGTGTACACTATGGTTCTAAGGAAACTGCAGCTGGTGGAATCTGGAACAAACAATCTGCTTGGGGAACTCAGCTGGCTGAGCCAAATTTGTGGGAATAAAAGAATGACTAGAACTCTATGCTCAAAACATTAGCCATTCTTTATCTCCCACTGAAGCTGCTGGACCTGCTGAGTTTCTCCGGGGATTGTTTGTAAATTTAAGGGGCAGTTTACTGTCAACTAAAGTATGTTGTTTTAAAACTTGTTTATCTTGCCAGATCCTTTTCCAAAGATGGTGATTCTTGGTCAGATTACCTGACTTGAGAGGCTTTTATTGTTAGACGAATCATGACCTGCTTTGGAAGCACTTCAAATGTTTGGGCACTTGATCTTCCTTGTCTGTTTTGAGTCTGCTTCCATCAGGAATTGCCAAATAAGTATGAGCAGGAGGGATCCTGACCTTGTTTCCCTTCCCAGTGACGTAAACAAGCAGTGGATGTTGTGTATTTGGACTTTTAAAAGGCCTTCCAGAATGTGCTGCATATGAGGCTGTTCAACAAGATGAAAGCCCATGGATTTACAGGAAATATACAAGCATGGGTCGAGCATTGGGTGATCAGCAGGAAACGGAGAGTGGGAATAAAGGGATCCAGTTACCAGTGGTGTTCTGTGGGTTTTGGTATTGGGGCTTCTTTTTCTTATATATATATAAATGATTTCTATTATGGAATAGATGGTTTGGTGGATGATGCTGAGGTTGCAGAAAGGCTGCAGAGAGACTTGGATAGGTTAGGAGATTGGGCATAGGGAGCAGATGAAATACAATGTTGGAAGGTATATAGTCGTGCAATTTGGTAGAAGAAATAGGCTCTATTTATTTAGATGGTGAGAAAATTCAAAATTTGGAGGTGCAAAAGGACTTGGGAGTCCTTGTGCAGGATCCCCCTAAAGGTTGACCAGTTTCAGTTGGTGGTGAAGAAGGTGACTGGAATGTTGGCATTCATTTGTAGAGGAATAATATTTCAGAGCAGCGTTATAATGCTGAAGCTTCTATAAAGCACTGGTGAGACCTCACTTGGAGTACTATGTACAGTTTTGGGTGCCTGATTTGAGAAAAGACGTGGTGAAGTTGGAGAAGATTTACTAGAATGATACCAGGAATGAGAGGGTTAGTAAATGAGGAGCATTTGTCAGCTCTTGGACTGTACTTGTTGGAGTACAGAGGGATGAGGGGGGGGGCCTCATAGAGGGATTTTGAATGCTGAAAGGGCTGGACTTTCAGATCTTGATTAGATGTGGCAAGGATGTTTCCCATGGTAGAGAAGTCTAGGACAAGAGGACACAACTTCAGGATAAAAGGTCATCAATTTAAAACAAAGATGTAGAAAAATTTCTTTAGTCAGAGGGTTGTGAGTCTGGAACTTTGCTGCCATAGGTGACTGTGGAAATGAGATTGTTGGGTGTATTTAAGACAGTGATTGACCAGTATTTGATTAGTCAGGGCATCAAGGGTTACGGGGAGTGGGGCTGAGTGGATGGATGGATCAGTTCGTGGTTAGAATGGTGGAGCACCCTCGATGGGTCATTAGCCTGAATTTTGCTCCTATATCTTTTGATTTTGTGATAAACCTCTTCCTTGCCCTTTCTGAATAAAACTAAAAACACTGGTATATAAATTGTACTGATTCCAGAGTTGAAATGATTTGGTCATTTACCTTGTTGGCCAATCCTTATGTCCACACTGCTCTAAGTGACGTACACTTTGTGACTATCCTCCACTGTCTTTACTTGGTGAAATTAGCATTAATTCACATTTTGGTTTTTGCCATAAATTCTATTCTTCATTATGATCTTTACTATTGTTTGTTGATCTTGAGCTGAGGGATAGAACCTGCCCTGTCTTTAGCTTATGAGCTGAGATAATTTTACCATGAGATATTTAGTCCTTTTACATAAGAACAAAAGAAATAAGAGCAGGAGTCGGCCATCCGGCCCGTCGAGCCTGCTCCGCCATTCAATGAGATCATGGCTGATCTGATGATAGGCTTATCTCCACTCAACTGCCTTTTCCCCATATCCTTTAATTCCCCTACTTTGTAAAAAAAATTATACAACCTTGCCTTAAATATATATATACTGAGGTCACCTCCACTGCTTTAATGGACAGCGAATTCCACAGATTCACCACCATCAAGGGAAAAGCAATTCCTCCTCATCTCCGTCCTAAACCTACTCCCCTGGATCTTGAGGCCACGTTCCCTAGTTCTGGTCTCCCCGACCAATGGGAACAACTTACCCACCTCTATCTTATCTAGGCCTTACATAATTTTATATGTTTCTAAAAGATCCCATCTCATTCTTTTAAATCCCAGCGAATACAGTCCCAGACGACTATTGGCCAACCCTCATCTCTGGAATCAACCTGGTGAACCACCTCTGCCAGCACATCCTTCCTCAACTCTTTGGTGGCTAAGTGCTGAATTCCCAGATTTATTCAGTTGGAAGGAATCTGGTATCAAGGGGGTTGTTGGGGACAGTGAGGCAATTATAGCAGGTCCCCTTGCTTTACTGCTCATAGTAAAGATGAATTTCTTCTCCAGTTGAATTTGGAAGCGTTTGCCCAGACCATACAATTCCTGATCTTGAGCATTCAATCTATGTGACAATAAGAAAATCTGGATAAATCTTTATTCTTTCATATGAGCAGGAATCTAGCAGATTGCCTGCCTGGTTTGGGGCATATGGAATTTCATTTAAATCAGGTGACCAGCACAGTCTGCATGTGGCACACACAAAAATTAAACCCAGTACTCCCCTCAGGAGTAGAGTTAGGAACACTGTTGATACCCATTGATTTGGATAACAAAATGCTTCAATGAAGTTCTCTCCCTATATTCTTATCTGTTTATTGTTCATATATATTAACTTGGCATCTTGAAGTCCTTTAACACAGGATCAACCTGAATATCGTATATACTGTTGTGTAGGATGATCCTTGAAACTTAAAAACGTCACCTTAAAATCAGGGGTCATCCTAATCAGAGTCTAAAATTCTTCCTTTGACTGCAAAGTCTCAACATTGCCGCCATCTTCCTGCCGGCTCCGATGCCATCTCGCACACGCCTCGTTAGTTATTTGCGAAGTCTCAGCACCGCCCCGTGTGGTCTATCCGCTGTTACCTCTGTACAGGCTTTAAATGGCCTGTTTTAAAATATCCAAATAAAAATTAAATCTTTAAATGGTAAGTTGTTATTAAAATATTGTGATTTGACTTTTAACAGCATCTATTGGTCAGTGGTAAGTGCCAGATTTGTGGGGCTGTCTTATATGACAACATTTTAGGTAGAAATTCTGGGTTGTCCTATATGCTGGCATATATGGTAAATTGAAGACCCATATTCCAAAATTAATTTGCCTTTAAAAAACATTGAGGTTAGAAAACAAATTAATATTCAGAGACAGTTACCCCACTCTGGAGATTTTTTTAAAAATCAGGGCCAGAAGCTGTTTATTATAAACTAACCCTGATGTTCGTAACTATTAAATTGAAGTTATCATTCATACAGTAGGATTATTCAGTTACCATGGCAATTCTGATCAACTTCATTATTATGTTTACAGTAAACTTAGGTGGTGGAGCAAGTAGTGTTGAGGAAATGGATGCTTCAGAGGAGTTTTGATTAGGAGACTGGGCAGAGAAGTGGCAAATGAAATATAATGTTGTAAGGTGTGCAGTCATGACTTTGGTAGAAAGAATAAATGGGCAGACTATTTTTCAAATGGGGAGAAAATTAAAAATACCCAGATGCAGAGAGACCTGGGAGTCCTCTTGCAGGATGAATTTGCATGTTGGGTTGGTGGTGAAGAAGGCAAATACAATGCTGGCTTCCATTTCAAGAGGAATAAGAGCAGGGATGCGATGTTGAGGCTTTATAAGGCACTGGTGAGACCTCACTTGGAGTATTGTGAGCAATTTTGGGCTCCTCATTTAAGAAAGTATATTCTGATATTGGAGGGGTTTCAAAAGAGGTTCAATAGGATGATTCCAGGAAAGGATTATCATATGAAGAATGTTTGATAATTCTTGGCCTGTACTCATTGGAATTTAGGAAAACGAGGGGGGAAATCTCATTGAAGCATTTCAAATGTTGAAAGGCACGGACAGAGTGGATGTAGATAAGTTGTTTTCTATGGTGAGAAAGTCTAGGACAAGAGGGCACAATTTCAGGATTGAAGGGCATCTGCTTAGAACAGATGCATAGGAATTTCTTAAGTCAGAGGATGGTGAATCTGTGGAATTTGTTGCCACAGGCAGTTGTGGGGACCGGGTAATTGAGTGTATTTAAGGCAGAAATCTATGTGCTCTTGATTAGCCAGTTGATGAAAAGTTATGGGGAGAGGGTCAGGCAATGGGGCTGAATGGAGAATGGATCAACTCATGATTAAATGGTCAGGCAGATTTGATGGGCTTAATAGCCTATTTCTCTTCCCATCTCTAATGTGTGTGATATTTTTACCATATAACCACTTACAGCACAGAACAGGCCAGTTCGGCCCTACTAGTCCATGCCGTAACAAATCTCCACCCTCCTAGTCCCACTGACCAGCACCCGGTCCATACCCCTCCAGTCCTCTCCTATCCATGTAACTATCCAGTCTTTCCTTAAATGTAACCAATGATCCTGCCTCGACCACATCTGTTGAAGCTCATTCCACATCCCTACCACCCTTTGCGTAAAGAAATTTCCTCTCATGTTCCCCTTATAATTTTCCCCCTTCAATCTTAAACCATGCCCTCTAGTTTGAATCTCCCCCACTCTTAATTGAAAAAGCCTATCCACGTTTACTCTGTCTGTCCCTTTTAAAATCTTAAACACCTCTATCAAGTCCCCTCTCAATCTTCTACGCTCCAGAGAAAAAATCCCCAGTCTGCACAACCTTTCCCTGTAACTCAAACCTTGAAATCCTGTCAACATTCTCGTGAACCTTCTCTGCACTCTCTCTATTTTGTTTTTATCTTTCCTATAATTTGGTGACCAAAACTGTACACAGTACTCCAAATTTGGCCTCACCAATGCCTTGTACAATTTCATCATAACCTCCCTACTCTTGAATTCAATACTCCGATTTATGAAGGCCAACATTCCAAATGCCTTCTTCACCACACCATCTACCTGAGTATCAGCCTTGAGGGTACTATTTACCACAACTCCTAAATCCCTTTGTTGCTCTGCACATCTCAATAGCCTACCATTTAATGCATATGACCTATTTAGATTTGCCTTTTCAAAATATAACACCTCACACTTATCTGTATTAAATTCCATCAGCCATTTCTCAGCCCACACTTCCAGTCTTCCTAAATCACCTTTTAATCTACGGTAATCTTCCTCACTGTCCACAACACCACCAATCTTTGTATCATCCGCAAACTTGCTTATCCAATTCTCCACCCAGATCGTTAATATATATAATGAACAATAGTGGACCGAGAACCGATCCCTGAGGAACTCCACTAGTCACTGGCCTCCAATTGGACAAACAATTTTCTACCACTACTCTCTGACACCTCCCATCCAACCATTGCTGAATCCATTTCACTACTTCCTCATTTATACCTAATGGCTCCATCTTTTTTCCTAACCTCCTGTGGGAACTTTGTCAAAAGCTTTACTAAAGTCTAAATAGACAACATCCACAGCTTTCCCTTCATCAACCTTTTTTATAACCCCCTCGAAAAACTCAATCAGGTTTGTCAAGCATGATCTACCCCTGACAAAACCATGCTGATTACTCCCTAGCAATCCCTGTACCTCCAAATATTTGTAAATACCATCAACTTTCCATCAACTTGCCCACCAAATATTTGTAAATACCATCAACTTTCCATCAACTTGCCCACCACAGACGTCAGACTCACGGGCCTATAATTCCCAGGTTTACATTTAGACCCTTTCTTAAACAGCAGAACCACAACCCCAATCCTTTGGCACTACCCCCGTGGCCAGTGACATCCTAAATATCTCTGTTAATGGCCCCACTATCTGTCCACTAGCCTCCCTGAGTGTCCTTGGGAATATTTTGTCCGGTCCCGGAGATTTATCCACCTTTATCTTTTTCAACACAGCCATCACTACCTCCTCGGTTATCCTTATATGCTTCATTACCTCCCCACTATTTTTCTTTACCTCAACTGATTCAATATTTTTTTCCCTAGTGAATACCAAGGCAAAGAAATCATTCAAAATTTCCCCCATTTCCTCAGACTTCTCACTCAGCCTACCTTCACTATCTACAAGGTGTTCAATTTTATCCCTCACTAATCTTTTACTTTTAATATACTTATAGAAACCCTTTGGATTTATTTTTACTCTGTCTGCCAAAGCTTCTTCGTGACTTTTTTTGGCCTTTCTGATTTCTTTCTTAAGATTCCTTCTACACTCCTTGTAGTCCTCCTTCAAATTGTCAGCTCCCTGTTCTTAATACCTCTTGTACACCTCCCTTTTTCTCCTAACCAAATTTCCAATATTCCTCGAAAACCAAGCCTCCCTATGACTTCCAGCCTTTCCTATGATCCTCACTCTATACCCTCAAAATTTATTTTTTGAATATCCTCCATTTTTCATTTACACCCTCACCTGAAAATATCCTGTCCCACTCAATACTCCCCAAATCCCTTCTTATTCCTTCGAAATTTGCTCTTCTCCAATCCAGAACCTCAACTTTAGGCCCCTCCTTGCTCTTCCCTAAAACTACCTTAAAACTAACAGAATTATGATCACTAGACCCAATTGGATCTCCAACATTAATGTCTAATACCTGACCTAGCTCGTTCCCTAACAGGAGATCCAGTATTACACTGTCTCGAGTCGGTTCTTCTACTATTTGATTCAGAAAAACAATCTTGAACACATTTAATGAACTCTAGCCCATCCAGCCCTCTAACTGTATGGGTATCCCAATCAATGTGAGGGAAGTTAAAATCTCCCATGATCACTACCTTATGATTCTCACACATATATGTTATCTCTCTACACATTTGTCCCTCTAGTTTTATTGACCCATTTGGTGGTCTGTAATACACCCCTATTAGCACCCTCATGTCTCCTTCACCCCTCAATTCCACCCAAACAGCCTGACTTGACGATCCCTCCAGACCATCTTGCCACCTCACGGCAATAATGTCCTCCTTAACAAGCAGAGCAACTCCTCCCCCTTTTTTACCCCCTGATCTATCACACCAAAACAAATGTATCCTGAAACGTTAAGTTGCCAGTCCTGCCCCTCTTGTAGCCAGGTCTCACTAATTGCCACAATATCGTGACCCCAAGTATCTGTCCGTGCTCTAAGCTCATCTACCTTGTTCACTCTGCTTCTTGCATTAAAATATATGCATTTCAGAGAATGACCCTCACATATATTCTCTTTTCTACCTTCTACCCTAATCTCCATCCTACCTTTGTTCTCGTTTTTATTCTTATCTAGGTGGCCACGGTCCCTTGACACTGCTCTCACACTCTGTTCCCCACCCCCCTGCCAAACTAGTTTAAACCTTCCCCCACAGCTCTAGCAAATCTGCTTGCCAGCACACTGGTCCCCCTCCAGTTCAAGTGGAGTCCATCCCTTTTGTACAGGTCCAACCTTCCCCAGAATAGATCCCAGTGATCCAGAAATCTTATCCCTTGCCCCCTGCACCATCTCTTTAGCCACGCATTCATCCTCCACATCCTCCTATTTCTACCCTCACTAGCGCGTGAAACCGGCAGCAATCCAGAGATTACTACCTTGGAGAGATGATTCACAAGTAGAAATGATTGTAAGGATCCAATGCAGGGTAAAGAAACATTGGATCAGGCTGTGAATATTGGATGGGATGGTGAAAAGAAGTGTTGGAACCACAATCAAATCTATGGCCATTCCACCTTTGATGTCAGAAGTCGGGGTAAGAAGTATTTCCAGGCTGCTGAAGGCACTGAAGAATTTTGAAACCGAACTGCAGAGAGATTAAAAACCAAGCAATTCCACAGATAGGTGAAACTTGAAAATTAATTTGAAAAGTCATGGTACACCTTTAATCATGGGCTCTTATTGTCAAGAGGGTATGATATTTAGATAAAGGATGCAAAACCTGACAAAAGCCTCTGCATCAGCCTTAACTTCTGTACACTGCTGTAGAGTGTTCAGTTGAACTCAGTGGGTCCTTGCAAGGCGAGTGCCCTTTCACTTTGTGTCAGAAATGTTGCATGTTGGCCAATTACTTTCCATATAACCATATATAACCATATAAAAATTACAGTACGGGAACAGGCCAGTTTGGCCCTTCTAGTCTGCACTGATCCAAGTACCCTCCTCTAATCCCACTTACCAGCACTCTGCTCATATCCCTCCATATACTTATCCATCCATATACTTATCCAACTCTTTCTTAAATGACAAAATTGACCTTGCCTCCTCCACCTTCCCCAGAAGCTTATTCCACACAGTAACCAGTCTCTGAGTAAAGAAGTTCCCCCTCATATTACTCCTAAACCTTTGCCTGTCAACTCTCAACCTCTTGTATCCATCTCTCCTACTCTCAATGGGAAAAGCCTTTCCACAGCAAATCTATCTATCCCTCTCATTATCTTAAACACCTCTATCAAATCTCCTCTCAGCTTTCTATGTTCCAAGGAATAAAGGCCTAATTTGCTCAATCTTTCCTTGTATTCCAGATGCTGGAACCCAGGCAACATTTTTGTAAATCTTTTCTGCACTCTCTCTATCTTGTTAATATCCTTCCTATAAATTGGTGACCAGAACTGCACACAGTACTCCAAGTTTGGCCTCCCCAATGCCTTGTACAACTGTACATCATTACTTCCCAACTCCTATATTCTATGCACTGATTTATATAGACAAGCATACTAAAGGCCTTCTTCACCACCCTACCGACATGCGCTCCTACCTTCAGGGAACAATACACCATTATTCCTAGATCTTTCTGCTCCACTGCATTCCTCAATGTCCTCCCATTTACCACATATGTCTTGCTTTGATTATTCTTTCCAAAATGAAGCGCCTCACACTTATCAGCATTAAACTCCATCTGCCATCTTTCTACCCACTCCTCTAAGCAGTTTAAATCCCTCTGCAATCTTTGAAAACCCTCTTCATCACTCACAATTCCCCCTATTTTAGTATCATCTGCATATTTATTAATCCAATTTACCGCCCCATCCTCCAGATTATTAATATATATGACAAACAGCAATGGTCCCAATACCGAACCCTGAGGTACACCACTTGTCACCGGCCTCCATCCTGACAAATGATTATTTACTACTACTCTCTGGTACCTTCCTTCCAGCCACTGTTGAATCCATTTGACTATCTCCAAATTAATACTCAAGGACTTAGCCTTCCTAACTAACCTCCCTTGCGGAACCTTATTGAAGGCCTTACTGAAGTCCATATAGACAACATCCACTGCTCTTCCTTCATCAACATTCCTAGTCACCTCTTCAAAAAATTCAATAAGATTGGTCAAACACAACCTTCCATGCTCAGATCCGTGTTGAGTGTCCCTGATCAGACCCTGTCCCTCCATAAATTTATATATACTATCTCTAAGAACGTTTTCCATCAATTTATCTACCACAGCCCGATAATTTCTAAGCTTGCTCCTCGAACCCTTTTTAAACAAAAGAACCACATACGCAACACACCAATCCTCCAACACTATACCCGTCTCTCTTCTTTTCTTTGGCTTGGCTTCGCGGACGAAGATTTATGGAGGGGTAAATGTCCACGTCAGCTGCAGGCTCGTTTGTGGCTGACAAGTCCGATGCGGGACAGGCAGACACGGTTGCAGCGGTTGCAGGGGAAAATTTGTTGGTTGGGGTTGGGTGTTGGGTTTTTCCTCCTTTGTCTTTTGTCAGTGAGGTGGGCTCTGCGGTCTTCTTCAAAGGAGGTTGCTGCCCGCCGAACTGTGAGGCGCCAAGATGCACAGTTTGAGGCGATATCAGCCCACTGGCGGTGGTCAATGTGGCAGGCACCAAGAGATTTCTTTAGGCAGTCCTTGTACCTCTTCTTTGGTGCACCTCTGACACGATGGCCAGTGGAAAGCTCGCCATATAACACAATCTTGGGAAGGCGATGGTCCTCCATTCTGGAGGCGTGACCTACCCGTCTCTAATGACATTTGAAAAATCACTGCCAGAGCCTCCGCTATTTCCTCACTAACTTCTCTCAAGGTCCTGGGGGAAATCCTGTCAGGACCTGGAGACTTATCCACCTTTATATGTTTCAAAAACTCCAGTACTACCTCTTTCTTAAATACTATAGTCTCCATATGCTTTGCTTCCTTTACCCTGCACAGTTCAATATCCTTCTCCTCAGTAAAAACTGAGGAAAAGAAATTGTTCAAGACCTCCCCATCTCTTTTGGCTCCACACACATTTGTCCTTTCTGATTCTCTACTGGACCAATTTTATCTCTCACTTTCCTTTTGCTATTTACATATTTGTAGAAACCCTTTGGATTTATTTTCACCCTGCTTGCTATAGCCACCTCATACCTTTTAGGTTTTCTAATTTCTTTCTTAACATTCTTTTTACATTCAATATTGTTCCCAAACATCTTTTTCCCCTGTTTCTTATATTTATTGTAATACTCCCTCTTTTTTCGAACCAAGTTTCCAATATCCAAGCTCTCTCAAACTTTTGACCTTACCTTTCCACCTAACAGGTATATAAAGATTTTATACTCTTAAAATCTCTCCTTTAAAAGACCTCCCTCCATTTCTCTATTACATCCTTCCCAGAAAACAAATTGTCCCAATCCACCCCTTGTAAATCCTTTTGCATCTCCTCAAACCTAGCTTTTCCCCACTTAAAAACCTCAACACTGGGCCCAGACCTATCCTTTTCCATAATTACCTTGAAGCTAATGGCTCTATGATCTCTGGACCCGAAGTGCTCCCCCACACATACCTCTGCCACCTGACCCATCTCATTCCCCAACAGTAAATCCAACACAGCTCCCTCTCTAGTTGGTACCTCCATGTATTTTTTTTTTGTAGTTCTTTATTTATCGCACTATGAACCATATCAACCAATATATTTACAGATGCATCTCTTTAAATATTCACAGTGACATTTTCTCTTTTTTTCCCCCATCCCTCCCTTCCTCCTTCCCACCCCTTCCAAAAACAGTAAATATTGAACATATAAAATACAATAAAACAATATCTTTGTACAATAGAAATACAAACAAAAAAGATGTATCATCTACTTAAACACATTAAATCTGTTCGTATTTATCTTCTTATCATTTTAGATGGTGGTGGTCAAAGGCTTGCTCTTTTGTAACTTTGTCTTTTAAATTATATGTGATTTTTTTTTCCAATGGGATACACTTAAACTTGGTTATATATTCCATTAATATTTATAGTCATATAGTCCAACGTGGCCATCTTATATCTTTATTTTCACTTCTTTTCCGCCTTTTCACCATCACCATCGCCTTTTTTCCATTACTGTTTTTGAAGTTTTCCTTTTTAATCTAAATATATGACAACGAACTTAAGACATGAAATACCCCAACAATCTCCACAAACCATATAACCATTTACGGAGCGGAAACAGGCCATGTTGGCCTTTCGAGTCCGCACCGATTCACTGATTTTGTGCGCCCTCTTCGGGCAATAACCCTTTAACCCTAAATGAACCCCCCCCCCCCTCTCCTTGGGTTGCCCCTTGTCCCTTGACGGCAACCACAACTCCCCTTTCCATTAGGTTTGTGAACTTACTCGCAAGCGACAACCGATTTCGCAGTGACATTTATTCTCCCACCCCCAGCCTCCCCCAGAGAACACTATTTTCCTATACATATATCAAAGTTCTTTTTTCTCCCCTTCTTCCAATTGTCTTATCCATCTTTAAATCTTTATATATACATTATCTTAACTTTATATTTTTACATATTTTTGTACATTTTCTTCTTGTCACTCCTCCTCCTCCTCTCTTCTCCTGTCCTGCAAATGTTCAGCAAATTCTTAGGCTTTTTTTTGGGTCCGAAGACAGTCTATTCTGTTCCCCAGGAATAAATACTTTGAGTACTGCTGGATGTCTTAATATAAAGTTATAACCTTTCTTCCATAAGATTGTTTTTGCTGTGTTGAATTCCTTCCTCTTCTTTAAAAGCTCGAAGTTTATGTCTGGGTAAAAAAAATATTTTTTGTTCCTTATATTCCAACGGCTTATTGTCTTCTCTAACCTTCTTTCTTGCCTGCTCCAGTATGCCTTCTCGTCATATATCTTAGAAGTTTTACCAATATGGATCTCGGTTTTTGATGTGGTGGCGGTTTCGGTATTAGTGCTCTATGCGCCCTTTCGATTTCTATTTCTTAATGTGAACCTGTTGTTCCCAGCATCTTCGGGATCCATCCTTTTATAAATTCCTCCATATCTGACCCTTCTTTTCCTTCTTTCAGGCCCACTATTTTTATGTTGTTTTGCCTACTGTAGTTTTCCAATAAGTTAATTTTTTGTGACAATAAATTTTGTGTCTCTTTAATTTTTTTTTGCTGTCTTCCAACTTTCCTCTTAAATCATTCATCTCCATTTCTACAGCAGCTTCTCATTCCTCCACATTTTCTACTCTTTTCCCTATTTCAGACATGACCAACTCTAAGCTTTGCATTCTTTCTTCAGCTCTTTTCATTTTTCTTTTGATTGAACTAAATTCTAATGATAACCATTCTTTTACTGACCTCATTTGTTTGAAAAAGGCTTTATCTAAACTTTGTCCTTCTATTTTACCTTCTTCTTTTCTTTGAAAGTCTTGGTCTTCCTCCTCTTCTGTATCTGTATCTAGTCTGTGTTGTCTTCTTCTCTTCTCTGTGTCTGTTTATCTTCATCCTTCTCTGGTGAGCTGCTTCTGTATCCTTGAAGGGTCTCCAGCTGCTGTGTCTCCTGCTGTTGGGCCCCCTGCTGCAGGCCGACCCGCTGCCGGGCCCCCCGCTGCTGCTCATCCTCTTCCCGTCCTTCATTCTCTTTCTCACCACTCTTCTTTACTTCTTTCTTGTTTGTTTCCTCCAGCCAAACACCCTGATACTGGGCGTCTCTCAGCTGGCCGCTCCTCAGCTGAGTCCCCTCCTGCTGGCGTTAACCTTTTCTTTTACTTCCACACTGTGCGCCTCTTCTTGGCTCTGAGAGCCATTTTTGAAGTCCGCCGGTTGGGAGGACACTGCTCCTCTGGGGACTCACCAACATCGGAGATCGGCCGCTCCTCTCCATGGTGGCTCTCTGCTCCGACGTGCAGGTAAGGCCTTCTTCTTTCTTCTCCAGTGATTTTCCTTCTTCCCTTTTCTCTATTCTTACTTTTTCTATTTTGTCTCTTCTCTGGAACTTTATCTTTCTCTTCCTGTATTTTACGTTTATTGAGCTCTTTTTTCAAACTTTTTTTTTCTCTTCTCTGGAGAGGGCTGGTTCCACTTGACCAGCCACTACTCTATCACGTGACTCCTCCAGGTACCTCCACGTATTGATGTAAAAAGCTATCCTGCGCACATTTTACAAACTCCAACCCATCCAGCCCTTTCACTGAATGGGTTTCCCAATCAAAATTCGGAAAATTAAAATCCCCTACCGTCATAACCCTGTGCTTATTACAAATATCTGATATCTCCCTCCTAATTTGTTCCTCTAATTCGCGTTCCCCATTCGGTGGTCTTTAATATGCCCCTATAATTGTAACTTCCCCTTTCCCATTCCTCAATTCCACCCAAATAGCCTCCCTGGACAAGCCTTCTATTGCACCTAAGCACCTCTGTAATATTTCCTCTAACAAGTAGTACCTACATGTACCACGACTTCTGTCTCGTCTCCCTTTCCCTTTAGGATGTCCTGGACTCGAGCAGTAACATCCTGGACCCTGGTACCAGGGAGGCAAACCACCATCCGGTTCTCCTTCCTCTGACCACAAAATTCCCTGTCTGTACTCCTGATTATCGAGTCCCCTATGACTATTGCCCTCCTCTTCCTTTCCCTACCCTTCTGAGCCTCAGAGGCCGACCCAGTGCCAGAGGCACCTTGGTTGATCTGTAAAGTACATAAGAGTTTGCTTTTGAAATCTCTATACAGATTTGTACTCCTCTATGGAGAGAATGAACATGAGACATCATGGTTAGAAACAGGGAGGCAACATTTACAATTCAGAGGATCAGAGACTGTGATGAATGGAGAGGCATGATCGCCCATGCCGAACTGCAAGGCACCTGATGCCTGCATGGAGAGATGGAGCAACATACACCCTGACCCTCTGAGGCTTTACCTCATTTCTGCTGTAGGAGCCTGACTGACAAATTGTCAGGAGCTATTTGTTTAGGGAACTAGATAAGGCTGCTCTGAGTGTTTGGTGATAAAACAAGTTGGTCACTTCTTCCTTGTCAATTTATTCCCAGGCCAAGGTGATTGATAACAGGCCGAGGTGGTAAACTCTCGGGAGGGTTTGAGCTGACTGTCTTCCCTCTAACATGGAACATTACAGCTCAGTACACAATGTTGTTAGGACCAATGGAAACCTACTCAACAAACTATCCCTTCCCTACCTTACACCCATTACCCTATTTTTTTGCATCTATGAGCCTGTCTGAGAGTCTTTCACATGTCCTGATTGAACCAACCTCCACCACCACCCCCCAGCAATGCATTTCAAGTGCAGGTGTATACAAATACCTTGCCCCTGATATCTCTCCTAAACTTTCTTCCCCTCACCTTGTATAGATGTCCTCTGGTGTTTGCTACTATCGATCTGGTATAAAGGTGCCTCTCATAATCTTGTAGATCTCCATTAAGTCACCTCTCATTCTTCTTCGCTCCAAATAGAAAAGCCACAGCTCTACCAACCTTGCCTCGTAAGATGAGTTCTCCAATTCAGGAAACATCTTGGTAAATCTCTTCTGCACCCTCTCCACAGCTTCCACATCCTTCCTGCAATGAGGTGAACAGAAATGCACACCAGATGGATACATTTGTGCCCAGGTTTTCCCGGAGAAAGTGTTCACAGTGTTCGCTGGCTATCTGGGAGTCTTTTTGGATGTGGGCATCTGGAGTATATATCAGAGGGCATAATTTCAATTTTTGTTGATATTTTAATAAGCGGCATTTTAAAATCATGTACTAAATGAGATCTATTTTTGGGGCCTTTGTAAACAAAGTAACACTCTCTTTACCCTGCTCTATCAAACATTCCCAACCAGGTACAGCAGGCGTTAGTAACCGAGTCATGCTTACTCTGCATCATCCCATTACATAATCCCACTTGTACATAATATACGTTAGATACAGCTTCCTCCAAACTATGACCCCCGAACTGCGGCCCATGCCCATTCTCAAGTGGCCCTGTTAGAGGAAAACAAAATGGTGGAGCTGCTGTAATGGCAGCGCTGCTGCTGGTGAGGACCCGTGGAGAGCGAAGCCTCAGTGATCCCTCATGGGGGCCCAGCTGCCAAGTTCGACCGCCTTCGGCTCTACGGGCTTGTTTCAGGAGCCGACAGTGATTTAAAAACTGCTGGGCTTAATATTGTTTGGCTCGTTACTCCTTATTTTTCTCTGTATGTAGCCCACAACCAAAAAAGTTTGGCCACCCCTGCTCTAAACTGTTCAAAGATTGTGCATAATTCCCAAATTTACAGGAATCTCTTTGATACCAATGTATTATTTTTCTGTCTTCATACCAGTTTCCCTGTGATTATTATTTCAACCCAGAACGAGAGGAACTCATTTGTACTAATGAAAAGATCACAGTCTGTCCGGGTAGGTAACAGAACATCGAGCACCGTCACGCTGAGGACTGGCACACCTCAGGGCTGTGCACTCAGCCTGCTCCTGTTCACATTACTGACCCACGACAGTGTCACCAGGTCCAGCTCCAACGCTGTCATCAAGTTTGCAGATGACATAACAGTTGTTGGCCTCATCAGGCAGGAAATCTTATGATGTGTAAGAGTAACCACCTGAATCTAAGCGCGGACAAGACAAAGGAGATGATCGTGGATTTCGAAGGTCAGGAATGACCACCCTTCACTACACATCAGCACCTCTGTACTAGAGAGAATGGAGTACTCCAAGTTCCTTGGAGTCTTCTTAACTAGAAACATCTCCTCACTTGTCAGGAAGACGCAACTGCACTTCCTGAGAAGACTGAAGTGGGCAAGGTTACCGGCCACCATGATGTCAACCTATTGCAGGAGCTCTATTGAAAGCATCCTAGCCGGCTGCATCACGTTTGCCGCAGAGAAATTGATCTGAAGTCAATCCACAGGACATTAAGAGCAGCAGAGAGGATCATTGGGGTTCCCTACCCCCCCCCCCCCCCGCCACTTCACATCGATGTGATCTATCAGGATCGTTGTCTGAAGAGAGTGCACAAAATCATTGAGGACCCCTTCCACCTTTCACATGGTGCCTTTCAGCTGCTTCCATCAGGAAAGAGATCCAGGAGGTTCACAACCAGGACCACAAGGCTGAGGAATAGCTTTTTCCTGCTGGCAGTGAGAATGTTGCTGAACAATCAAAGGAACTGCTCACACTGACCATCCGAGACTCTCATATTCATGAAACAATATTCATTTATTTATTTGTATATACGAATACTTGTCATGTGTATTATCTGTATGTGTGTTACATCTGATTGTGTGTCTGCGTGTTTTGCACCAAGGACTGGAGTATGCTGTTTTGTCGGGCTGTATGTGTCCAATCAGATAACAATAAATTTGACAAAATCAATTGGATTGAAGTTGCCGCTAATCTTTCCTATAAAATAAATTTTATAGGAAACTTCAGAACTGTATTTTTTGGTGGTGTGGCATGTTGAGTTAATAATTTATTGGATGTTAAGTAAAATATTTATTATTGTTGCAGCTTGGAGTCCAAAATCAGGCTTCTTTTGACAAGCAGTCCACTGAAAAGGAAATGCTTTGATGTTGAATTGCTCAAAATTCATTTCTGAAAAAGTTAATTTACTGTCTGCCAGCCTTGCAACCTTCTGAAAATACTTGCTGAGACTCTGGAGAATTTGGGTCAAGAGCTTCAAACTCTTGAACATATTTGGCAGGGCAGATGCGCTGACCTTGTCCTGACCCAGACAATCCTGATGCAAGACGGCAAGTCCGCGGGTGGTCTCCGAAGTTTGTGCTGGCCTTAAGCCTTCACTGTAGTTAAATTTAAAGTGTATGATGACACCTCATTTTAAGTTCTTACCTGCATTCTCTTCTGAGTGACTGCTGGTCAGGAGCGCGGAGGTTCTTTTTAAAATTTGGATCTCGAAAGTGCTTTATTTAATTAGCTGTGAGCAAGCCTGCGAGGACAGTGCCTCAGATTGTGTGTCTTTTCAATGTGGTCTCAGCAGTCCTTTTGATCCTTTGTGTGAGGCAGTGCAGAACAGAAGGGATCAGTTTTAATTCTTGGTCCATGTTCTGTTTTGCCAATCTCGCCCGTTGGCAGCAGCTGAGGATTTGCCTTCTTGCATCTTTTTGCTGGAGCTAAAAACCTGTCACCACCAAAGGAGAGTTGTTTTTAAGATGCAATACTCGACTGATGAGGGGTGTTGAAAATATTGAGTGCCTTCTGCGTACACTGTGTCTGTCATCCACCAGATATCACTTGGATTTTAAAAAATCAATTTTAGTGAGTTGCTGAAAGAAGTCAATCACTTAATCCTATAGTTGGTGACTATCAGATCAGAAATTGACAAGCATTTCCTAATCTGTACAATTTCCCCCCCATAAAACAGCTGTAAAAATTGTTCTAAGGCCAAACCTTTTTTTTTCCTTGTCCTCAGTGGGACTCCACTGAAAATTGTTTTCTATGCTACCTGCTGTTTAAGCTCTTATTTGTATCTGGACGCGCATTTCTCAAATGTCTTTTACTTTTTTCTTAAACCCAAAGTGCTTCTAAACCAATGAAAGGGGGTTCTCTTTTAGTGTACTGTATAGGACGATACTCTGAAACTTAAAAATATCACCTTAAAATCGGGTTGTCCTATACAAAGAGCCGCCGGCTCCGACGCCATCTCATGCACACTCCGTTAAAGTCTCAGCGCTCCTCCGCGGGGTCCATCCCACCGGCCCCCCCCGCCCCCCGTCTGACTGCTCTTGGCTCTGTACAGGCTTTATGGGAGCTGACTGATTTGTTTTAAAATATCCAAATAAAATTTAAACCTTTAAATGATCATTTGTAATTAAAATATTTTAACAGCATCCACTGGTCAGCGGTAAGTGCCAGATTTGGGGGGACTTGTGCAAAGGATATCGCTCAAAACCAACATTTTAGGTGTAAATTCTGGGGGCCGTCCTATACCTGTGCATATACAGTAGTATGTGGTGTAGCTCAATTGTAATATAGCAAATGTTAGACAATTTGCACACAGGTCAATGAGCTGATCATTCATTTTTGTAATGCTCTTTGTTAATTATTTGCCTATTCATTGGTGATAACCTCCCTACACAGTAGTGCCATGGAATCTTTTATGTATGCCCGAGAGAGCAGAGAGTGCCTCAGTTTAATATCTTACCCGAGAGATGAGATTTCAGACTGCGTTGTGCTCCCTCATTCTTATGCCAGATGTCTGCCTGCAGGTTTGTGGTCAGGTCTCTGCACTGGGATTTGAACATGGTGCCATGAGGGAGTCAACTGAGCGCACTGCCATTGTAAGCTAGAGTCACAGTCACTCTTAGTGACAAGGAGACTGTTCACTCTATTGTGTTTGTCTCTGTCCTCAATTGTCTATCCCCAACTCAGCTGCTTCAGATTATTTCATTTGTGGTATGGTTTCTGCTTCAATTCTTCCCTGTGGATTCTACATCAGTATATTTCTCCTGGCCATTATCTCAGCCTTAGTTTCTTTTACAGTGGAGAGATGGGGAGATTGCTTTGTTGAGCGCCTTGCCTCTCTGTCCGCTGCAATAGCATGGATCTCAGTGCCCACCCATTTCAATTCCCCATCCCATTCCCTTGCTGATATGATTGTCCATCGTCTCATGCACTGCCAGACTGAGACCATCTGCAAATTGGAGCAACAACACCTCATCATCTAACTGGGCACCCTCCACCCAGATAGCATTAATATCGATTTTTCTGGCTTTCATTTAACCCCTGCAAAAAAACTACTTCTTCCACTCTTATGGTCTTGTGGATGGACCTCTGATCCATTTCTCTGCAGCAGCCGTACCCCCACTGTGATGTAGCTGGCCATGATGCTCTCAATAGAGCTCCTTTAGAAGGTTAAAATAATGGTGGGCGCAAGTGGAGCATCTTCTGGGGTAAGTTCCAAGAGGATGATTGGTGGGGAGGGGACAAGGGAGTCACGGATGAAGGTGGAGAGGGGAATATGTGTCTTGTGGTGGAATCACATAGTAGATAGCAGAAATGGCAGAGGAGGATGTGTTGGATGCAGAGGCTGGTGGGGTGGTAGGTGAGACAAAAGGTATCCTGTCTTTGTTGCATGTGGGGGAAAAGCGGACCAGGGCTGATGTGTGGGTAAAGGAGGATATGTGGGTGAGTTCTGAGTTGATGGTGGTAGTGGGAAATCCACGTTGTATGAAGGAGGAGGACATCTCTGATGATCTGGCATGGAAGTCCTCCTGGGTGCAGATGAAATGGAGGAATTGAAATAATGGAATGGAATCCTCACAGGTGATAGGGTCTCTAGTTAAGTGAACTCCAAGACTCTCCACTCTCATCTCTAGTACAGAGCAGTTGATGTGTAATGGTGGCTGGTCAATCGCAGCGTTTGCGCTTTTGTGTTTCACACAGTGCCCAAGGAATCAAAGACCAGTATTTTGTTGAGAAATCCAGTTGTCCAGATGGACGTAGTACCCTTAGATTTTCTGAAAGCATTTGATAAGGTGCTGCACAAAAGACTTCCATAAGGATGCAGAATTGGAGATACTGGACTGTATCTATAGAGGGAGGGTTGGCTAACCAATAGAAGGCAGAGAGTTGGGATAAACTAGAATTTCTTTTTTTGGCAGTCACTGGTTAGCTTGCCTTGCAGGTTTTGCCTCTTCAGGCAAAGGCTAGGAGAAGGCAACTCTGACTTCAAATCCCCGGGCTCGGCTCGCCCAGCCGTCAGTAGCTGGAAAGGGCCCCAGCTACGGGCAAATGGTGCTGTCAGTCTGGCAGCAGGGGCTGGCAGCTGTGACAGGATGCGGGAAACAGTTTCCATAGCGGTCTGCAGCAGCAAACTCGGTGGGCGAAGGATCGTAAGGACAACAGCCAGCGAACATGGTCTTGGAACAGGCCACTGCGGGTCTGATGGCCTACTCCTGCTCCTATTTCATATGTTCCATTACTCTAGCCAATCCCAGTAGCTTTGGAAAATATTTTCCCTCATGCCGATCTAATCCCCTTTCTGCATGTCCAAGGGACTGTTTCTGCCACTGAGACAGGATACCTTTTCGCTCATTTCCCTCCTCTCCATGTTTTATGCCATTACTTTGGATCAGGGGTCCCCAAACTAGCTGGACCATCGACCCCTTCTTGGAATCCTTGGTACCTCATCAACCCCCAGGCATGGAATCCTTGGGGTGGTGGCAGTGCTGGTGGGGGGGGTGGTGGTAGCGGCGCCGGACAGACCTGGGGGGGGGGGCAATGGCATTGTACCCATACATCCTCCTTCTTGGCTTCATCTGTTCTTTGCTCTCTACTATTAAGAGGCCGAAGCCAAATACAACATGTGAAAGGTTGGCCACCCCTGCCGAAGGTGCTATTTTCAAAAATTTGAATCAACCCCTCCTAAACCCCTGCCGTTTAACCCCCAGGGGTCAATATCAACCACTTTGGAGACTTCTAGTTTGGATTCTATGTTGCCTGTTCCTCAAAACATTAATTATCATCAACAGTTCTTTACTTGCGTTGCCCTAAACTGTCACAATTGTGTAGATCTCTGGCACTCAAACCCCTTTGCTTCAAGAAAAGCATCTTCTGTAACTGATATTAATAGCCGAAATTCTTCATCCTGAGAATCTATCCTATACCTTGGACCTTGGTAGTTGATTGCTGCCAGCACTTGGAGATAAATTGGGAGGCAGAAATATTTTAATGCAACCTGTATAGTGAAGACTGTCATCTTGTTTTTTTTTGCTTGTTAAGTTGAGTGCATTGGTTGTAAACACTGGAGCCTGTGGATTTGCTTCTGCTTTTCCCTGCGATTGCCAGATGAGATTTTCAGCTTTATTGTCATGACTACCACATACAACCCTGAGATTCCCTTCCTGCAGGTCAGACAGAATCACTACTTACTGGTAGTCGGGGAAAAAACTGTACACAACAGAAAAAAGTAAAGCAACTGTGCAATACATTGAAGGGGAAAAAGTCTTTAAATGAATCCCTGGTTGAGTTTGTCATTGAGGAGTCTGATGATGGAGGGGTGGCAGCTGTTCCTGAACCTGGTGGTGCGAGTCTTGTGTTCCTGAGCCTGGTGGTGTTGATGGCAGCAGCAGTGAGAACAGAGCTGGGTGGTGCAGATCCTTGATGATTGCTGCTGCTCTCTGACGGCAGCATTCCCTGAAGATGTTCTCGATGATGGGGGAGGGTTTTGCCTGTGATGTCCTAGCCTGTGTCCACTATCTTTTGCAGGGCTTTGCACTCAAGGGTAATGGTGTCCCCCGTACCAGACCATGATGCAGCCAGTCAGCACACTTTCCATTACACCTCTGTAGAAATTTGATCAGTGCACTGTTTTAAAGCATGTTTTAAAGACATGTACTTCTAGACTAATAGTCTATTACAAAGGCTCCCTTTCATTGTCTCGGGCTGGAAGAGCCTTTTGGATGCATGATTTTGGATTGAAATCCTGACAATTATTTAAAATGTACCCGAGATTAATTTTCCATAAAGTGGCCAGTATTTACACTTTTAAAGACTTTTAAGAGTTTGGGTGAAACCAGCTTCGAGGTATCATTAATCATGACCTGCTGATTCAGATGTCAGAGTGGTTATCAGTTTCTTCCACAGTTTCTCTACCCCCACCACAGCTTTTCCAGGCATGTATAGCCGTTTCCTCTGCCATCTAGTCGTTAAGAAGGAGAAGCGGAGGAGACGACGCTATGGGACGGTTATTTCAGCCGTGGACCTACATGGGGCCCAGCGGCTGAAGGACTCACAGAGGCTATGGGCGGACTTGCAGTCGGGGACCTGAACGTGTTGCGGGCTGCTGGAGAATGGCTTGCGGGAGCTGAGATTCGAGAGTGTGTTGAGGGCAAAAAGGGCTCGTGAGGGACCTCTAGTGCTGAAGGCTTCCTGATCATGTCGGAGGCTGGAGTCTGTGTGGCTGAAGAGGCTGCGGGAGGGCTGGAGGCAAATACATGGACACTCAGTGTCTCTGAAGAGATTCTCTTTGCTTCTCTTTCTCCTATTGTTTGGGGCACCAGGCAATGCTCATGCAACTCTCTGTTTGCCCTATGGTAGGCAAAAGTTAATCATGTGTATTACATTGTAAATGTATTACGTGACAGTAAAGGGAACCTTGGATCTTGGAGACCTCCTCGGTAGTGACTGGGTGATTGGCAAAGCTCGATCTTGACTTAATAAGATGTCTGCACATGTGCATTGCACTTTCCAGAAGAGGTCACTGAACAGCCCTGCCTTCTTAATCTCAAAGGCAAAGGGACCTATTGAACATTACAGTGCAGTACAGGCCCCTCAGCCAACAATGTTGCACTGACCCATATATACCTACTTAAAAAAAAACAAAACCCTATTGATCTCAAAACTCTCTATTTTTCTTCTGTCCGTGTGCTTGTCTGAGTCTCTTAAATGCCCCCATTGTTCCTGCCTCTACCACCACCCCTGGCAATGCAGTCCAGGCACCCATCGCTCTGTGTAAAAACAAAATTTACCCCTGATGTCTCTCCTAAACTTTGTACAGATGTCCCCTGGTGTTTGTTTCCCTGCCCTGGGGAAAAAGGTACTGACTGGCTACTTTATCTGTGCTAATCCCCAACTAAGATCAACAAATCCTGTTTAATGAATGATGTCCAAAAAAAAGTGTTGAGGGCATGGAAGAAATAACATTTTTTTTAAAAAAAGGACTTGTAATCATCTGTTTCCAGTTAATGTGTGTCAAGTCTGAGAAAAATCAGATGTTTGGTAACCTATAGGTTGAATCTGGGAAAAATGCATATGCATTATATTAGACATAGTCAGATCTGACACCTAAAGAGTTATAGAGCTGGGATTATTCAAGGGGTCCTTTCTGCATTCCTCATATGGGGTGAGGGCTCAGAATTTTAATTAATCACAGGACTTCCCCTAAAGCACAGAAACTCATCCCTGCAAAGTTGGACTAAATGCCCTATATACCGTATCTGATCCCATATGGGATGACCCCAGAATCTACCTAAAATGTAGGTTTTGAGCGATACCCTTTGTATTAGACACCCCCCCCCCCCCCAAACACAAAAATCTGGCACGTACTGCTGGCCAGTGGATGCTGTTAAAAGCAAATTACAATATTTTAATGACAAATTACCATGTAAAGGTTTCAATTTTATTTGGATATTCTTTCTTTCTTCTTTTAATTTCTTTCTTTGGCTTGGCTTCGCGGACAAAGATTTATGGAGGGCTATGTCCATGTCTGCTGAAGGCTCGTTGGTAACTGACAAGTCCGATGCGGGATAGGCAGGCACGATTGCAGCGGTTGCAAGGGAAAATTGGTTGGGTGTTGGGTTTTTCCTCCTTTGTCTTTTGTCAGTGAGGTGGGCTCTGCGGTCTTCTTCAAAGGAGGTTGCTGCCCGCCGAACTGTGAGGCGCCAAGATGAACGGTTGGAGGCGATATCAGCCCACTGGCGGTGGTCAATGTGGCAGGCACCAAGAGATTTCTTTAAGCAGTCCTTGTACCTCTTCTTTGGTGCACCTCTGTCTCGGTGGCCAGTGGAGAGCTTGCCATATAACACGATCTTGGGAAGGCGATGGTCCTCCATTCTGGAGACGTGACCCACCCAGCGCAGTTGGGTCTTCAGCAGCATGGATTTGATGCTTGCGGACTCTGCCAGCTCGAGTACTTCGATGTTGGTGATGAAGTCATTCCAATGAACGTTGAGGATGGAGCGGAGATAGTGCTGAGGGAAGCGTTCTAGGAGCCGTAGGTGATGCCGGTAGAGGACCCATGATTTGGAGCCGAACAGGAGTGTGGGTATGACAATGGCTCTGTACATGCTGATCTTTGTGTGTTTCTTCAGGTGGTTGTTTTTCCAGACTCTTTTGTGTAGTCTTCTAAAGGCACTATTTTCCTTGGCGAGTCTGTTGTCCATCTCTTTGTCAATCCTTGCATCAGATGAAATGGTGCAGCCGAGGTAGGTAAACTGGTTGACCGTTTTGAGTTCTGTGTGCCCGATGGAGATGTGGAGGGGCTGGTAGTCATGGTGGGGAGCTGGTTGATGGAGGACCTCAGTTTTCTTCAGGCTGACTTCCAGGCCAAACATTTTGGCAGTTTCCGCAAAACAGGACGTCATGCGCTGGAGAGCTGGCTCTGAATGGGCAACTAAAGCGGCATCGTCTGCAAAGAGTAGTTCACGGACAAGTTGCTCTTGTGTCTTGGTGTGAGCTTGCAGGCGCCTCAGATTGAAGAGACTGCCATCCGTGCGGTACCGGATGTGGCCTCCCGACAGCTGCATTCAGATATTTTAGGCGGCTTTACATTCGACTGTTTCTGCCGCCGCCGGAGGCCCGAGATCCTGTTGCTGCCGCCCCCGGAGGCCCGAGGACCCGCTGCTGCCCGGGGGGGCCTGAGCTCCTGCCTGAGTTCGCCTGAGGTAACGATCGCATTGCCCGAGCACCGAACACAGGCCGCCGTCGCCAGGCAAACCCCGGCAGCCCGCACAGCCCGACTGTTGGCAGCCGAGCCCCGGGCCGGGAGCAGTCAATGAGAACTGTTTAGTGTATTTCAGAGTTTAATACACACCTCAAAAACCAATAGTGTAAACACTAACAACTGTGAACTCCATTGCAGAGTTCTCTCCAGTCTATTTGGATATATTTTAAAAGAAACGACCGTCAGCTCCTATAATAGGCCGTTTAAAGCCTGCACACAGCCAACAGTACTCGTAATGGGTTGATGCGCCTTTGTTGATAACTAACAAGGTTGTGTCGGAGCCAGCAGTGTTGAGACTTTGCCGTCAAAGTACGGACTTTAGATTCGGTTTCTAGAGCGACCCCAGGTGATTTTTTTTTAAAGTTTCGAGGATCGTCCTATACCACAGCATAGATGGGTCAACGGAGTGCACTCACTACTGATACACCAGGCCATTAGTATCATTGACTAGTGTTGAATTTCTAGGCAATAACATTTATTTGGATAATGATTGAATTCACTTTATGAATTTCGATGCTTTTACCTTTTTTTGGTGGAAATTCTTGTTGAATGATATGCACTGCTTTCTTGCCATAGGATGCTCAGGTGAAACAGGGCAGCAATTCCGATTATTGTCAGAGTGCATACATGACATCACATACCACCCTGAGATTCTTTTTCCTGGGTGAGACAGAATTACCATTTATTGGTCATGCAAAAAAAACTGTACAACATGCACATGTAAAGAACTGTAAACAGATAATGAATTGTAAACAAACTACAATACAGAGAAAATAAAATTGATAAAGTGCAAAATGAAGAGACCTTAAATGAGTCCCTGATTGAGTTTGTCGTTGAGGAGTTTGACGGTGGAGGGGGAGCAGCTGTTCCTGAACCTGGTGGTGCATGCCTTGTGGCACCGACACCTCTTTCCTGAAGGCAGCAGCGAGAGCAGAGCGTGAGCTGGGTCATGTGGATCCTTGATGATCGCTGCTGCTCTCCGACGGCAGCTGCGTTCCCCGTAGCTGTTCTTGATACTGGGGAGGATTTTACCTGTGATGTCCTGGGTAGTGTCCACTACATTTTGGGAGGCTTTACACTCAGGGGTATTGGTGTTCCCGTTCCACACCGTGACTTTCAAGAGTGAGAAAGGTGACACACTTCTCTGAATCTTTGGAGTTTCGAGGTCCATGGATGAGCGTATTAAATGAAGAGATCTGGTCTTGGAACTAAAGGGGAATCCAGTGTTGTGTGGTTCAGGCAGGAATATGTTAAGGGCAGAGATCAGAGCGGATGTGACCTTATTGAGTGCTGAAGCATGTTTGGGCTGTAGGGCTTACACCTGTTCCTGCATCTTGTCCGTTTTAGCATTAGCCAGCTGTTGTGGAACTGAGCAGACCAACAGGAATGGCAGCAGTTGTCTAGAGGAGCCATTCTCAATCTTTCTTTGGCTCTAGCCCCCCTGAGGACTTTGCTCAAAGTTTATGCCTCCCCGCTTCCCATTTTTCTGTGAAGCAGTTAAAGTTTGGTAAGTTTTGGTGACAATAATTCTGATTCACCATTCTAACAACGTTCTCCAAGCATCCTGGCTGGCTGCATCATAGTGTGGTAAAACATCAGTTCCAACATCAGTACAATGGGTGATTAAAACTGCTGAGAAGATCACTGGATCTATTGATGGTACCTACAGGGAGCGGTGCTTAAAGAGGGCTCAGAGAATCTTTTGAGGACCCTTACCAACCAACCCACAGTACCTTTGAGACCCTACCTTCAAGGAAGAGGCACGGGAGCATTAAAAACCTGGGCTGCCAGGCTGGGAAACAACGTTTTCCCACAAGCAGTGAGACTGTTGAAACAACATGTAGATTATTTTTGTATATTTTAATTTTGGATCACTATTTGTGTCATTTGTATACAGGGTGTACTGTATGTCTGTGATGTGTGCAGTATGGTCCGGGGATGTGCTGTTTTGTCGGGTTATTTCTGAATATGTACAATTTAAAGTATTTAAATTATTTCATTGAATTATGGCTATGGAATATTTTACCTTCATAATTGTTTTTGTTTCAAGACACACACCCCATGAAGCACTGTAGTTCATTGCTCCAAACCAGGTTCACAAGATTAATTTGTATAAAAAATTAAATTCAGTCATACAGCATGGTAATAGACCCTTCCAGCCCATGAGGCTGTGCTGCTCAAATATACCGATTTTACTTAAAATCCCAATAAATTTTTGAACTGTGGGAGGAAACCTTCACCATCACAGGGTGAACGTACAAATTCCTTATAGATCATGTTGGATTTAGGTTGAGCTAACTGGAGGCCCTTTCAAATTGCCCTCTAAAATAGGGTTAACTTGGTAATCTAGTCGGTTGAAGGCCCAGGTACAGAGTTATTTGAAAGGGCTGAACCGGGCAAGCTCGGTCAAAATCGACTTAGGTCCCAGACCTACTTTTGAGGTGGTCAAGGAACCTAGTGAAACTTACCTGGGTGTCGCCCTCTGCCTATTTGAAAGGGGAAATGGCCCACCAGGTTGCTCAGGAACTTTAAATGGAAAGGAAATAGGGGATTCCCTGTGGTTGTGTGACGGGTCACTCACCACATCATTGCAGGGGTGGGATCCCCCTTAATTTCCCGCATTGCGATTTAACAGGGAAGTTAGGTGCAGGAGGCACACATGGCCCAGTTATCTCACCCGGATCCCAGGAGGGCTACCCGGGTGCTGCAATTTGAAAGCGCCTTGTACCACACTACAATAGAAGCAGGTGAGATGTGCAGGGAGGGAAGCATGACCACAAGTTCAGATTTATTGTCACAGCACATACATGACATCATATACAATCCTTCGATTTTTTTTTTTCCCTGCTGGCAAGGCAGAATTTCTACTTATCGGTAATGCAAAAAAACGTACTTGAGAGAAAATACCTACTCAAAAGAGAAAAATGTAAACTAAATGTGCAATATAGGGAATAAATATTCAGCAATAAATAATGTATAAAGTGAGAGTCCTTAAATGGGTCTCTGAGTCTGATGGTGGCGGGGTAGCAGCTGTTTCTGAACCCAGTGGTGCGAGTTTTGTGGCACCTAGACCTTTTTTTTTTCTTTTATTTTTTACCCCCCCGACCTCTTTTCTGATGGCAGCAGCGAGAACAGTGTGTGTGCTGGGTGGTGTAGATCCCTGATGATTGCAGCTTCAATGGCAGCATTCCTTGTAGATGTTCTCTATGGTGGGAAGGGCTTTGCTTGTGATGTACTGGGCTGTATCCACTACCTTTTGCAGGGTTTTCCGCTCAGGAGTATTGGTGTCTTTCTTTCCCACCCCCACCCCCCACCTGTAATCCCCCATCACCTGCCCCTTCCTCCCCACCCTTTTATTCGGGTTTCACTCTTCACCTTAAGGAGCATTATCCCTGAAATGTTGACTGTCTCTTGCTTTTCATGGATACTGCCTGTACCAACCAGTACAAACCAGTTGGTGGTTGGGTATAAAACCAATCCCAGAAAACCGGGACACGGAGTATATGTGCTTGTTGATAGTCCCGGAAAACTGGGACATGGGAGTATGGCAGGGCGGCACCGTTAGTGCAGTGGTTAGCGCAATGCTGTTAGAGTGTCAGCGATTGGGACTGAGGTTTGAATCCTGCGTTGTCTATAAAGAGTTTCTACGATTGCCCTGTGTCTGCGTGGGTTTCCTCCGCCAGTCTGGTTTTGAAACATTCCGGGGGTTGTAGGTGAATGGGCTGGAAGGGCCTGTTTCCATGCTGCACGTCTAAATTATAAAAAATGTATAAATGCACTTGTTGGTAGTCATGGAAAATGGGGACATGGAGTCCAAAGGGTTAAGGAAAGAATTTTAAGTATTTTCCGTAGGGGTTTTCTTCTCAGCACTCTTAAATGATCGAGGGGGAAATTGATTTCCAACAGTACAGTCTCTTGGTGTATTCTACCTCATGATGAGCTCCTCAATGCATTTTAATTCCAAATGTTGAGAAATCTCCAGTTACATGACAATATGCTGGGTGAAATACAATCTTTCAAGTTTTGTTATTCTCTTGATAGATTTGAGTGACAGTCAGACCTGATATGAACTCTGGGACCATCCGGTTATGAAAATAATACTCTAATCTTGCCTACTTGCCCTGTGTGTCAGTATTTTCATGTTAATTTGGATCAAATTTCAATTTCATTGAACATTGTACGACTTTAATCTACCAAGGAAAGTTTCTAGCCTTTGAAATTTTAAATAAAATCAATAACCTTGCATTGTTTTGCAACTGGAATATCAAGGTTATTTATCCATTTAATGGCCCAGAGGTCTAACTTAAAAGTGACTAGACTTTTTCACTTATTTTCCTTATTTAGGTTTAAAGAGATCCCTCTTTTGCAAAAGGTTATAAGCAAAAGGATGGTTAATTTTTTTCATACTGGTGTACGTATATTTTCTTGAGTACAGTTTTTTCCCCTCTACCAAAATGTAAAACTCTGCCTGGGCTGCAGGATAAAAAAGCTGAAGGTTGTATATGATGTCATGTATGTACTCTGACAATAAATCTGAACTTTGTCCTTTGCAAGTTCAGGTTTATTATCTGACTACACATATACAACGTGATTTACTTGGTTGCAGGATATTGTTCATTAGCCTCACAGCCTGTGGGAAGAAGCTGTCACCCAGCCTCACAGTCCTAATTTTGATGCTTCTGTATTTCTGCCTTGATATCAGAGATACTGGATGGAAAAGGTCCTCGATAATTCTTTTGAGCCCTAATTAAACAACGCTTTGGGTTATTACGAGCTCCCGTTTTAATAAAATGGGATTATCACTGTAAGGGATAGTATAGACAGGAGGAACAGAATGGTCACATTTAACGTTTCATATAAGCACATCACAACACAAGTCACAGCCTGAGGGAAGAACTGAGGGAAGGCTTGCCACAGTCTGTTCCAGATTTAATACATTTGCAGACACTGTGATTTTGCAAAGGGAGAACCATTCTGACGGCTGGAGAGAAAGCAGCCTTTTTAAGCAGCTCTTGTGATCAGCTATTTTTGTGAAATTCAGTGCAAAGCATGGTCTGTGAATGACTGGGCCTTTTCAGTGGATTGACCTGTGCCAGGAGGGTCTTTTAGGAAGCAAAGTGCTTCATTTTGAGAGTGACTAACAGTGATGGTCATTTGGAGAGACTGGTGCCAGGATCTTGGAAATTTCGCAAAGGCTGCCCAGTTTGAGTCTTGCCTAGTAAAGAACTAGGAGTGTTATGGCCACAGCTCATGTGGATGGACATTTCTTTAAAGGCAACACAAGGAGAATTGGTGAGTCTGTAGCAGCCACAACTCCATTCTTCCCATCAGTTCCACATTAATTCTGGGCATCAAAGTTCAAAGGCCTACGCTTCAACGCTGGATTTGAAAGACTGAGCTTTAAGTAACTTTGTAGACTTTGGTCTGGACTGTAATGGTTTGGGTATCACGCACACGCATAATAGTGGCTGGTAGCCTTGCCTTGCTTCATTCTTCTCAGGAAGCGCTGTTGTGCCTACCTGACAAATGAGGAGATGTTGAGTGTCCACAATAGGTCACTGGTTAAGGAACTTGGTGCTCTCCACTCTCTCCACTGCAGAGTTGTTGAGGTGTAGTGGAGAGGATGGTCGTTCCCGGTCCTCCTGAAGTCCCCGATCATCTCCTTTGCCTTGTCCATGTTGAGTCTCAGGTTGTTCCTCTCGCACTATTTCACGACATTGTCTACCTCTTTTCTCTAGCGCGACTTATCATTGTTGCTAATAAAGGCCAACTTTGTTATCTTAGAGCACGAGTGGTTTTTTGCTATTGTGGGGAGCTGCTACTGATTTTCTTGTGCGCAGATAGAGGCACAGTCAAGCGTATGCACACTCCTCACACATCGTTATTATTCCCTTTGTGGTGCAATATCATCCTGCTTGGGACCGTCACTCCATTGCTTACGAAGCCACAGTAGACATGTTAGAAGTGCAGCCTTTCATTATTTTGTTGGTTAGCTGGATATGAAATTGTCGTGGGATTATCTGCATGTTTCTCCCTCTGTCAGCAATACTAAAACAAGTCATTAACCAGCTACAATCACAGTGTTTATATAACAGAGCAAATGATGCACATACAACAGCACCAATATTTATTGTATATGAAGCTACATGATAGATGTGATACGTTGCTATATGAATATATTTATTTCATTTAAACTTGGTAAGTGATATCCCTTGAATCTGACAATAGATACTTAGAGTTGTGTAATGAAAGCAAAATGTACCTTTGGGAATGAAGGTTGATTTCCTGCTCTTGTTTCTTGGTAAAACTTTCTAACAATATCAGAATTTATTTGCCATGAACATGTCACGAAATTCATTGTTATGCGGCAGCATTACAGGTGCAAAAGGAGAGGAATTGCAAATATTGCTGCAAATTACATAAAAAGTAAATTAGTGCAAGAGAAGAGAAAATGAGGTTGTGTCTGGGGTTCATTGTCTGTTCAGAAATCTGATGGTGGAGGGGAAGAAGCTGTTTTTGTACCATTGAGTGTTCGTCTTGTACCTCTATCCTGATGGTAGCAATGTGAAGAGGGCATGGCCTGGGTGGGAAGGGTCCTTGATAGAGGCTGCTTTCTTGAGACACCATCACTTGTAGATATTCTTGATGGAGTGAATACTAATGTCCAGTCTTTTCCTGTCCTGTGGATTGGCATCTCTGTACCAGACAGTGATGCAACCAGACAGAATACTCCTCATGCTCCACCTGTAGAAATTTGCAAGAATCTTCAGTGAAAGACCAAATCTCATGAAGTATCAACCCTAACCCTTCTTCATGACTGCATCAATATGGAGGCCCCAGGATGCATCTTCAGAGATGTTGCCAACTAGGAATTTGATGTCATTAGCTCTCTCTGCTTGAATGTCTCCAGAAAAGAAGAACCAACCTTTTCTGGCACACTGCAACCGAATTCAGGAACCCCAGTTCTTAATTCCTCCCAAAATGGAGATTTTGATTGTGTTCAAAATTATTGCATCTGACTTAATATCTGCATTGCAGCATGGCCCATGAGCCAGAAAAGATTTGTAAGGGAAAGTGTATTTATCTGTAGTGATCCAGTCGGCGGTTTAATTAAAAGTTAGTCAAGCAATTCACGCATGCAGTGAACACCCTTAAGAGACTGGAACTATTGCTGTGTTTGAATTACAACTTGGTAACCAAGCAGAGGAGATGGTTGGGTGCCAGATAATGTGAGGCAAAGGGGAAGATGTTGAGTGATATATTGCTTTGATTTATTGTCAATTTGCTTATAAGGGTAGTGAGATCGATAAGTGACTGGGTTAGTAAACCAGACTAACCTTGCATTCTGGAGGTCGAACCCTATTGTGGCAAATAAAGAACTTGTTAATATTTAAAAAACAAAAACTAATCGTGACCGTGAAACTACCAGATTGTTAGGAAAGCACATTTGGTTCACTTGTGTCTCTTAGGGACACAGAAATCGTGCATCTGTTCGGTCTATTTCAGAGCACCAATGTAGATGTGAAGTCAGATGCACTATTTTCGAACACAATCAAAATCTCCATTTTGGGAGGAATTCTGTTACACTGTGCCACAGTCCAGATCACAAGCTTAGACCTCTGGTTTACTAATCCAGTCATTTAACAATCAGACTGCTGTATCAATTGAATCAAAGCTGGAAACAATTTGACAAGAATCACTAAGTCAAAACAGTATATCAGCTCGTCCACAGTAGTTTGTGCAACACTCTTACGGCGCCAGCTAATCAGGTTCGAATCTTGTGCTGTCTGTAGAATTCGTATGTTCTCACTGTGACTTGCTTGAGTTTCAACGGGTTACTCCAGTTTACTCCTACCCTCCAAAAAATAGTTTAATTGAATGGCGTGGCTTTCTTGGGCCGGAAGGACCTTCTACCGTGCTGTATCGTTAAAATTAAGAATCATTCCTCAAAAGCTTACTCAGTATATTCTCAGCGTTGTCATGTGATGAAGCCAATTTTAAAAATGCCAAATAAATCAGTAATTACAGAAGACAAATGTTAAGGCAGATTGGTAATAGCAGAACTATTTAATACACTGTATTTGTCAGTACAGTATACTTCCGATTAACTAAAAACAGAACAACCAAAATTCTGAATACCTAGAATTTTTTCAGGTGTGACATAACGTCGCAATTTGAAAAAAAAGTTGAATTTTTTTTTATCCACCAGGCTCAAGTGGGGGTCTAGTGCGCAGTTTGCACCATTTTGAATCAACAGAGCTCTCGTGTACTGGCAAGGGCAAGATTTCACTCAACTACTTAAGTGGGTCTCTGTGATGCCATTGCAATTAACGGAGCTCATGTGTGCAGTTGGAAGAAACAGCTTAGGTGGGGTCAGTCGTGTCGTTAGGGCCATTGGAATCAATGGGTATCTGGTGTACATTACTGTTGGAATATGTGTTTTAGTAAGAATTAAACATTATTTAATGCTTGTAAAACCTTCTCTTGTTATTTGCTGTTCTTTAACTGCGGATGCGACTGGTCAGCTTAGAGAAGACCTAAATATCCAAAAATCTGCTTAACAGAGATAGGTCCACTCCCAAACATTTCAGATAATTGGAAACTTACTGTAGCTGGTATGTCAGTAGTTGTGCTTAACCAAATCTATTAACATCAGACCTGCCATGATCTTGTGCAGTAAAAGTCTAAAAATCCGGATGCCAGCAATCTGGACCACCCAAGAATCCAGACTCCCAAAGTTTTTAAATTTAGCGTGCTTTTGTGTGCAGGCATAAGCGCACAGATGCACAGTAGCAACAGGTGACCACACTTAATACGGGTAATGTTTTCACAAAGAAATTCATTTGTTTACTGTATCTTTCTTTTACAGTGTTCACTTGTAAACATAATTGTAGTGAAAACATCTACATTTTTGTCGTGTTGACTTTATTTAACTTTAAAACTGCTCCTTTTGATAAATGAAGCATGCTGTATTTGCTTTTCTTTCTTTGGCTTGGCTTCGCGGACGAAGATTTATGGAGGGGTAATGTCCACGTCAGCTGCAGGCTCGTTTGTGGCTGACAAGTCCGATGCGGGACAGGCAGACACGGTTGCAGCGGTTGCAAGGGAAAATTGGTTGGTTGGGGTTGGGTGTTGGGTTTTTCCTCCTTTGTCTTGTCAGTGAGGTGGGCTCTGCTGTCTTCTTCAAAGGAGGTTGCTGCCCGCCGAACTGTGAGGCGCCAAGATGCACGGTTTGAGGCAATATCAGCCCACTGGCGGTGGTCAATGTGGCAGGCACCAAGAGATTTCTTTAGGCAGTCCTTGTACCTCTTCTTTGGTGCTCCTCTGTCACGGTGGCCAGTGGAGAGCTCGCCATATAACACGATCTTGGGAAGGCGATGGCCCTCCATTCTTGAGACCCAGCGCAGCTGGATCTTCAGCAGCGTGGATTCGATGCTGTCGGCCTCTGCCATCTCGAGTACTTCGATGTTGGAGATGAAGTCGCTCCAATGAATGTTGAGGATGGAGCGGAGACAACGCAGGTGGAAGCGTTCTAGGAGCCGTAGGTGATGCCGGTAGAGGACCCATGATTCGGAGCCGAACAGGAGTGTGGGTATGACAACGGCTCTGTATATGCTAATCTTGTGAGGTTTTTCAGTTGGTTGTTTTTCCAGACTCTTTTGTGTAGTCTTCCAAAGGCGCAATTTATCTTGGCGAGTCTGTTGTCTATCTCGTTGTCGATCCTTGCATCCGATGAAATGGTGCTGCCGAGATAGGTAAACTGGTTGACCGTTTTGCTAATGAATAGAAATTTACCTGTTCATCTTTTTTTTTTAATCCTCCTTAAATTTGAATTTTAAAAGTACTGCTGGAGAATTCGGAAAATCTTTCCCAATCTCCCAGCAGTAAGGATTTTAGGACTTTTACTGTATTTTGATGGATAAGGAGGTATGTAGTTCATTTAGGTGCCGATATTATATTTTCATTGTTAACTTCCACTGTCATTGTTGAGAACAAAATAAATCGTTCTTCCAAAGCACGATGTTGTGGTGAGCATTTTTGTCATAATTGAATTATTATCAAATTGCCTGTAAAATGTGTAAAGTTTAACAGTGTTGAGCCATTGTGCAAACATTATGTGAATAGCAAGATGGTAGCTATTGACAAACATTTAATTTTTAATTTAGACATACAGCGCAGTAACAGGAGCTTCTGGCCCATGAGATTGTGCGCCCAAATGCACCAATTAACCTGGAAAACCCCGTACGTTTTGAAGGGTGGGAGGAAACCCACACAGACACAGGGAGGGCGTGCAAACGTCTTTTAGACAGTGCCGGATTCGAACCTGGATTACTGCCCCTGTACTAGTGTTGCGCTAACTGTGCCATCCCTAAAACATGCTATTACTTGTCTGTAATAAAATCTTTTTGTGGTCAGTATGTGTTATAAGACAATAAAGTTGAATAGAACAGCATCCTGTGCTTTCCTCCTGTCCCCCCACAGCCTCATTGTGAAGCAGGGTTGAAAGAAATGGATTGAATTCTGCTTTCTTCCAGCAGCAAACTAGCCTCAGGCCAGCAGAATTGTTTGAGAAAAGCAAGGAAATCTGTATTTGCTTTGAACATTGAGATGTGCATGATCAAGTTCCAATGTAGGGAGCCCAGCCAACTGTGTATAAATCCATGAAATGACTTCCTTGCTGCCTTAGGATGATTCTGTTTCTATTGATTACAACACTGTCCTTGGGTCTATAATGATTGCAACACTCTCTTTGGGACTGTAATGCTGCAGAACAGCTCGCCCCATTACTTCCACTCCCCCAACAATCGAAGAGCAGCTCCAAATGAACAAAATACTTGACTTGAGCTGACAATCCAGCAAAGCCTGAAAGAAACCTACATTTTTAGAGAGTGGGAGGAGACAAGGCACCCAGAGAAAACCCACACAGGGCACGGGAAGAGCTGACAAGCACATTGCAGCCAGTGCCGGATTCGAACCTGGGTTGCTGTAATGGCATTGCGCTAACCGCTCTGCCCAATATTGTAGGGTGACTAATTCCTCTGACAAGGAGCACGTTTGATTGTTTTACTCTCCACTCGGTTACAGAATCTGCCGGTCCATGGTTGGTGAGGTGAGAGAGTTGCAATGTTTTTCGATAGCTAGCACTCCCACACTGTGCTTCAGGAATAGATTGAGGGAGGGAGTGGAGCGATGGGATGTTTGCAAAGAGCTGGCAGAGTGGAGGGGAAATTGTGCTGATTACCATATAGAATGCGTGTAATAGTCCAATTTTCAGGGTAAAATTGGGGTGGGGGGGTTCAACTATTACACGCATACTACTTTTGACTGCAGTATGTACCTGCCTCACTTGGGGTGTCAGGAGCTTGGATGGGCAGGCGACTGGGGTATCAGCAGCTCGGATGCTTGGGGCATCGGGAGCTCAGTTGGGTAGGTGGCTGGAGCTTTAGGAGCTCGGATGAGCAGGCAGCAGAGGCCAAAAATAGTGTTTGGGGGGGGGGGGGGTGGGGTGGTTGACTATTGCATACGATATATTGAAAATCCAGTTTTTTAGGTCAAAAATAGTGGAGTTGACTTTTATACAGTAGTGACTGTTATGCGAGTATTTTCTTTTTTTTCTTTGGCTTGGCTTCGCGGACGAAGATTTATGGAGGGGGTAAAAAGTCCACGTCAGCTGCAGGCTCGTTTGTGGCTGACAAGTCTGATGCGGGACAGGCAGACACGATTGCAGCGGTTGCAAGGGAAAATTGGTTGGTTGGGGTTGGGTGTTGGGTTTTTCCTCCTTTGCCTTTTGTCAGTGAGGTGGGCTCTGCGGTCTTCTTCAAAGGAGGTTGCTGCCCGCCAAACTGTGAGGCGCCAAGATGCACGGTTTGAGGCGTTATCAGCCCACTGGCGGTGGTCAATGTGGCAGGCACCAAGAGATTTCTTTAGGCAGTCCTTGTACCTTTTCTTTGGTGCACCTCTGTCACGGTGGCCAGTGGAGAGCTCGCCATATAACACGATCTTGGGAAGGCGATGGTCCTCCATTCTGGAGACGTGACCCATCCAGCGCAGCTGGATCTTCAGCAGCGTGGACTCGATGCTGTCGACCTCTGCCATCTCGAGTACTTCGAGGTTAGGGGTGTAAGCGCTCCAATGGATGTTGAGGATGGAGCGGAGACAACGCTGGTGGAAGCGTTCTAGGAGCCGTAGGTGGTGCCGGTAGAGGACCCATGATTCGGAGCCGAACAGGAGTGTGGGTATGACAACGGCTCTGTATACGCTTATCTTTGTGAGGTTTTTCAGTTGGTTGTTTTTCCAGACTCTTTTGTGTAGTCTTCCAAAGGCGCAATTTATCTTGGCGAGTCTGTTGTCTATCTCATTGTCGATCCTTGCATCTGATGAAATGGTGCAGCCGAGATAGGTAAACTGGTTGACCGTTTTGAGTTTTGTGTGCCCGATGGAGATGTGGGGGGGCTGGTAGGAGGACCTCAGTTTTCTTCAGGCTGACTTCCAGGCCAAACATTTTGGCAGTTTCCGCAAAGCAGGACGTCAAGCGCTGAAGAGCTGGCTCTGAATGGGCAACTAAAGCGGCATCATCTGCAAAGAGTAGTTCACGGACAAGTTTCTCTTGTGTCTTGGTGTGAGCGTGCAGGCGCCTCAGATTGAAGAGACTGCCATCCGTGCGGTACCGGATGTAAACAGCGTCTTCATTGTTGGGGTCTTTCATGGCTTGGTTCAGCATCATGCTGAAGAAGATTGAAAAGAGGGTTGGTGCGAGAACACAGCCTTGCTTCACGCCATTGTTAATGGAGAAGGGTTGGGTTGACTTTTATACAGTAGTGACTGTTATGCGAGTATATATGGTAAGTATTAAACGTTGCAACTGCATTGCTTGTTTTTGGGTGCAGTGACTGGACCAGTTGCCCCCCAGCTCTGGCGACATGGGTCCAATCCTGGCCTCTGGCATTCTCTGTATAGAATCTGAGCATCTTCCCTGTGACCGTGTGGGTTTTCTCCCAAAGGCGGATGGGCATATTTATGGGTAATTGGCCTGGTGTATAGCTGAGTTATAGATTCTGGTGGAAGTGTGGGAGAATAATGCGAGATAAGTGGGTGTTGGAAGCTAACCTCTGACATCTTCCCTACACTTTCCTCCACTCACTTTAAACCAGTGTCCTCTGGTATTGGCCTTAGCTGCACTAGGGAAAGGGTGGTGGCTGTCCACCCTCTCTATGCCCCTCATTAACCTCTATTAAGTCACCTCTCGTCCTCTGTTCCAAAGAGAAAAATTCTATCTTGCTCAACCTTTCCTCAAAAGACATTTTCTCTAATTCCGGCAACATTCTGGTCAATCTCCAAAGCTTCCTATAATGAAGTGACCAAAATTGAACATAATACTCTGAGTGTGGTCTCACCAGACTTTCATACAGCTGCAACATTATCTTGCACATAATCCCCTGACTAATCAGGCCCACACACCATATGGCTTTTTAACCACCCATTCTATTGAGAACTCCCGTGAGTAAATCCAATCGTACTATATTGCTCTGTTACCGAGATACTAATTTGTCTAGTTTTAAGATGTTGCCATTTGAAAATGACTGCCTGGATAATGAATGTGTATGTAAACACGGCAACATACTAATAGACCAAGACTTTGCAGTGATTTGTAAACCAGTGATTAGGATTTTGAAGAAGACCTAATTTTGGAACAGGTGTTGGAAGATGGTGTTGAGGGTGACGTAGCGTCAAGATTCAGGGTAGCATATTTAGGGTAGAGGTGAGGAGGAACTGCTTTACCCAGAGGCTGGTGTATCTCTGGAATTCACTGCCCATTGAAGTAAAGGAGTTGACTTCAGTCAATATTTTTTAATAAATGTTTTTAAAATTTAGATATACAGCACGGTAACAAGCCATTTTGGCCCACGAGTCTGTGGAACGAGACAGATGGCTGACTCCTGCTCCTGTTTGTTATGTTCTTATGAATATTTTCAATGTTCAAAGTCATGAATAGTCTCATAAATCTTGAAGTGACTCAAAGATTAAAAAGTTAAGTGCGTGAACAGGGTCATTCCAACTGCAGCAACCTGAGGTGACGTGGGATGTGTAATTCCTCATCTGTCAGTCACTCCAATTTCCGTGACACCACCTCCTCAGGTCCCTAGCTCCAACCACCTGAACCCTAACTGTGAGCCCACAACCTGAGGAATCCTGACTTCAAACATCCCAAACCCTCACATCACACCCCTGAATACAAAACACCCCCAAGCCCTTAACTGTAACAACCATACCCAACAGTTCCTCCCTTGCGTAGACATCACACTACTAAGTAAAGATGTTTATCTGCAGTCTTTCCACTGACACCTTTCTGTGTGATTTGACTAATTCACCCTAATTCCATAACTCCTGAATCCAAACCCCCCCCCACAAAGCTCCAACAACCACATCCAACATCACCTCCTGCAAGTATACAATGCTAAGGGCACTCATCTGCCACATTAACATACCCATTAAAAAAAGATTAAATAACCATTAAATCCTAACCTTGAATCGTAGATTAAATCAATGGGCACAACTGTGAGCGTAGGGCAGCAAGGTTAGCGCAACGCTGTTACAACACCAGCAATCGGGACCGGGATTCAAATCCCGCGCTCTCTAAGGAGTTCATACGTTCTCCCTGTGTCTGCATGGGTTTCCTCCAAGGGCTCTGGCTTCTTCCCACTGCTCAAAATGTTCTGGGGGTTGTCAGCTCATTGGGTGGGACAGACTCAAAGTGGGCTGAAAGGGCCCGTTACTGTGCTGTGTGTCTAAATTTATGTGATTTGGGCATATAGCATGTTGTCAAGGCCCTTGTGGCCCACTATCCCACATTGCCCAATTAACCGACAGCCCCTGAACATTTATAATCTCCTCCTGGATAAAAGACAGGGACACGGACCCTAATAAGAGCCAGGTTAAAGGGGATGATGATAATGAAGCCATGGGTCAGATCAAAGTGGCAGTTTATAGTGAGACTGAATATCCTGTGCAATGAGAGCACAAAACCCAAGATCACCCCACTGCCTGCAAATTGAAAACCTAACCCTAATTCCAGGAATGAGGTGTTGTTCTGTCAAGTGAAGCGAGACAGTTTGGGTCTCTGTTTTTAATTTGTTTTTAAATTTAGGGGGAGGCCCTTCCAGGCCACAAGCCCAGATCACTGATGAACTTACCAACCTCTACATCTTTGGAACAATCTTGGTTTAGAAATATGGGGGTGGGGGGGGAACGATGGGGAGTAACCTTGTTCAAGCATAAAAGGGAGCTTACTTGACAAGATAGATATTGAAATGTGGGAGTCGAGAACAAGGGAACATAATGAAATAAAGGAACAGTGTTTTAAAACTAATTTCTTTAAACATTATATTTTTAAATTTAGACACACAGCATGGTAACAGGCCCTTCCAGCCCAAGAGGCCGTCACACCCAAATACCCCATCAATCAACAGCCCCCATATGTTTTGAAGGATGGGACGAAACCGGAGGAATCCCACACAGACACAGGTAGAGCATACGGGCTCCTTACCAACAGCGCTGGATTCAAACCCAGTCGCTGGCGCTGTAGTGGCGTTGCTCTAACCGTACTGGAGTGGAAGCAAGAAAGTGGATGAGGTGCTGGATCTTTTCAAATTGGGAGAGGCTGTAGGGCTGCACAGTGGCACAGCTAATAGGTCTGCAGTCTTGTGTCACCAGTCACTCAGGTATGACCCTGACCTCTAGTGCTGTCTGTATGGTGTGAGCACGTTCTCCCTATGGGTTTGTAAGTTAATGTGACACTGTTAGTTGCCCCTGATATATAAGTAAATGGTAGTAACTGGGGGGGGGGGGGAAGGGGGGGGGGGGAAGGGGGGGGTAGTTGATAAAAGTGTGGGAAAATTATTGCAGGATTGGGATTGCTCATTGATTTGGCCTAGACTTGATAGGATGAATTACCTTATTTCTATGCCATAAGGAAATGTGAAAATATGCTATTACTGGATGTCAAAATCTTTTGCAGATAAAGCTTCAAAGTGCTTTGAGGACTGGCTGTGATCAATATTTTTGATCATTTTTTTTTTGAAGGGTCATGGTAAACCCATTCAGTCACGGGGAGAATCTACAAACTCCTTACAGACAGTGCTGGGTTCGAACCTGGGTCACTGACACTGTATAGAGTTGTCCTAACCGTTATGCTAACTGTGCTGTCCACATTTTCTTCTTTCACAGAGTAATAAATCCCTGTAGGAAGAAGTAAAACACAAAATTAGACACGGTGGTTGAAGTAAAAACACAGAATGCTGGAGAAGCTCAGCAGGTCAAACAGTCTCCTTTATGTAGCAAAGGTAAAGATACAGAACAGAACTGAAATGGTTGGCTACTGGGACGTCACTTCAGTGTCACACTCCCATGCTCACCTGTCTGTCCATGGCCTCAGGCTATCTCACAGAGACCACTCGCAAATTGGAGGAACAACACTGATTTTCCGTCTGGGTACTCTCCAGCCAGATGGCATTAATGTTGACTTTTCCGGTTTCCACTAACCTGCTCCCTCCCCGTCTGCTTTCCAACTCTCCTTCCCCCTTCCCTCTCTGTTCACCCAGCCATCCCTCCTCCCCTTGATTACTGCTGTCCCCTCCCTCCCTTCTCCACCTATTACCTCCAGCCTTTGCGAGCACACCCCCCCCCCCCCCCCCACTCATTTGTTTGGACGCCTGCTGACATTTTTCCAAACCTCAATGAAGGGCTCGGGCCCAAAATGTCAGTTCTGTATCTTTACTTTTGCTACATAAAGGACACTGTTTCACCTGCCGAGTTTTTCGAGCATTGTGTTATTACAATAAATTTCTGTAGTTCTCTGCCACTGAGGGCAGAGGTGACTCAGATTATTAAAATGGGGGTAAATAAATATTTTTCAACATTAAAGGTTAAAGAGAACTGGCAAAGGAGTTGAGGCCATGATCTTATTGAATGGTGGGACTCATGGTCTCCTCCTCTTGCTATGAGTCCCCACCACCCAGTCTGTGCCCTCTTCACTCTGCTACCATTGGGGAAAAGATATAGGATCCTGAAGATGAGTGCTCAGCGACACAAGGACGGCTTCTTCCCCGCGCCACCAGATTCCCAAATGCTCAGTGAACCACAGACACTGGCTGACTTTGACTCTATTTTGTGAGGTGGTTTATATAAATGTTTGCACTGTGATACTGGTGCAAAACAACGAATTTGTGACACGCTCATGACCATAAATTCTGATTCAGGGTGCAGTACTATGTAGGCCATGCCGCATCCATAGGATTTAGTAGGAGCGAAAGGGACAGGGAGTGGAGAATAGGCATAGGTGGGAGAGAGAGAAGCTGAGAGGGGATAGGTGGCTATCTGATAGGAGAAGGAAGGGAAGGGGTTGAGGAACTGGAGGCAAGGGGAATTTTTTTTAAACTCTCAACCCAATCCTCATCGTCCTAAATTAGGAAAGGAACCTTCTCTGTTATTTCTCCTCCCCTGTAGATCTAAATCAATAGTAATTGCCTAATTAATAACTGGAAAGAGCTCAGCTGCTGAGCACAGAGTAAGAACACCACGCAGAACCCTCTGCTGTTTGACATTTTGTATTTACTCTTCTATTTCCAAAAGCACTTACAAAATCTTTTGAAATCTTCAGCAAGCCTATTGCCTGAAGCAAAAATAGAATACACATCTCATTGTGACAATGCCAGGGGATGTTATACCCAACCAAATAATATGCAAGAAGTTTTCATTAAACATGATCATCTTGAATGCTTGGCCTCATGGTCACTCCTGCTGCTATTGAACACCACCCAGAACTCCTCTTTACTATTGGGGGGGGGGGTAGGAACAGGAGCATGAAGATAAACACTCAGTGGCGCAAGGGCAGCTTCCCCCCCCCCCACCCCGCCATCGGATTCTTGAATGAACAATGAACCACAGTCGCTGCCTCACTTTGACTTTTTCAAGCACTACTTTTATTTATTTTGAAATGTGGTTTATATGAACGTTTGCTCTCTGACGCTGCCGCAAAACATCGAATTTCGTGACCTATTCATGACCAGACCGATTCTGAGCATTTGCTGGAATAATGCTGCCCCTGCATGAAATTTCTCACGCCAGATTTCATGCATCTGCAGAACTTACGAGGTTGTTTATGGTTCTCTGGGTCTAAAGCTGGTTCATTTTGTTCAGAACATGACCCATTTGTATCAACTAGAGTATCATTTATATTCCGGTCAGGCCATAACCACAATAAAATACAGTTGCTGTACAAACAGTAAATGGACTGTGCGTGTTGTAAAATGAAGCCATTAATGTCTCATTCAAAGAGCTGGGAATCTTGTGTGTTGCATTTCCTAACTATTCCTTCATTCGGTGATGTGCCAGTGTTGGTCATTAAATCAGTGCTGTTTAACTGCCAGGGGAATTGATTAAAAATACTGCAAATGCGTTAAAGATGAGTCAGTATCTTGCAGTTGAGGTCCAGCATTTTTCATATACAGTAAAACCCATATTTTCCAGAATTCAAGCAACTCCCAGCCTCAAGCAACCGACAGAAAAAATCGTGGACAGTTATTGGGTAAAAAAAAATACGGAAATTTTAAATTGGCACGCCTCGCCATTGGTTCACCAATCCACGCCACATGCAATCTCAAGCAACCGGAAAATTCACTTTCTGGCTTCTACCAATCTCTGTAGGGGTCGGATACTGGTGTTGAGTGTCTGGAGGAGATCCTGGAGGATTTGAGTGGAACATGAAGCATATTTATTTATAAGACAAATGAGTAATAACAGTGGTGTATTCATGCTTTAAGTTATATTTCCTTCTGGCAAAGAAGGGTACATCAAAAAGGGATATGGGATGAATGCAGGAAAATAGCTTGGTCATTATGGACAAGATGAGCTGAAGGGCCTGATCATGTGTTACAGAATGCCTCTGACCACTGAATCTGTGCAAGTTCACAGAGCATCCCTATTCCTATGTTAATTTTCTCTGTAACCCATTTTTAAGATTCAGGAATCCTTTATTATCATGTAATAAAGACAGAACAGTATGACAGGGAATTTGATTTTGTTCGCTGTTAGGCAGACAGATTTGCCATAGACAGAAATTTCCTGAAGCGCATCTTGCAGTCAGAGAAAGAGAAGCAAAAGAGGGGCTCCTTGAAGTCACCGAGTGTCCATGGATTCGCCTCCGCGCTACTGCAGCCACACAAAGTCCAATCCACTTTGGAAAGTGGAGAGGAGGGTAGAACGCGCAAACTCTGCCTGCACAGTCTTGGAGACGAGGATTGAATCTGGTCGCACTGTGCTGATATACTTGTTGAAATGCTGCAGTTCAAAGGTGAATTATTTGTGGTTGCTTGATTAGTTTGTTCTGTGGCTTGTTACCATGTAGCTATCTGATAGGTCCTTTGTAACCATGTGATTCTCAAAAGGGTGTGATGACAGGCAGTCCTCAGGTTAAGATCGAGTTCTGTTCCTAAGTCTGTTTTTAAGTCAAATTTTAAGTCAAAGTCGGAACAGGTACATCCGCTTCTTATTTTAGCGTCAGTTAGTCAAATGTTCATAGTATATATTTTAGCTTTCTATGCAAAAAAAAGATGAAAAAATATGATTAAAAGTTAACACTTAGTCTTGTTCCATCAATATCTTGCATAGTGGAAGGGGCATTCGTGAGGGGGAACAGTCATTTCGTAAGTATAAGTTGTCCGTAAGTTGGACGTTTGTAGCACGGGGGCTGTCTGTATTTTATTTCAATCCCAGTTGTCCAGTTCAGACTCCTGAACTTCCCCTTGGTAAGCTAATCATAGATTACTCCCAACAGCACAAAAGGACTTTGTGTGCTTTCCGCAGGGACCACTCGCTCGACTATTCTTCCCCACTAATTGCCTCATCAGTACCTATTCCTGTGATGACAGGAGATGCTGCACAATGCCCACACCACCTCCCTCACCACCTTTCGGGGCCCCAAACAGCCCTTTCTGAGTGAAGAACACCTTGTGAATCTGCAGGGTCGTCTACTATATCCGGTGCCCCTGTTGTAGACTCCTCTATATCGGAGACACTGGATGCAGACTGGAAGATTATTTAGTTGAACAGCTTCACATTATCGGTTGCAACATTAGAAATAGGAACAGGAGTCGGCCATCCGGCCCGTCATGCCTGCTCCGCCATTCAATGAGATCATGGCTGATCTGATAATAGGCTCATCTTCACCTACCTGCCTTTTCCCCATATCCCTTAATTCCTCTAGTATGTAAAAGCCTATTCAACCATGTCTTAAATATATTTACTGAGGTTGCCTCCACTGCAACAATGAGCAGCGAATTCCACAGATGCACCACTCTCTGGGAAAAGCAGCTGCTTCTCATCTCTGTCCTAATCTACTCCCCTGGATCCTGAGGTTATACCCCCTAGTTCTGATCTCCTCCCAATAATGGAAACAACTTACCTACCTCCATCTTATCTGTGCCTTTCATAATTTTATGCATTTCCATAAGATCTCCTCTAAGTTCCAACGAGTACAGTCCCAGACGACTCGGTCTCCTCATAGGCTCACCCGCTCATCTCTGGAATCGACCTGGCGAATCTCCTCTGCACTGCCTTCAAAGCCAGTACATCCTTTCTCAAGTAAGGAGAGCAGAACTGTTTGCAGTTCTCCAGATGCGGCCTCAGAAGAAACTTGTACAGTTTGCAGCAGAACCTTCTTGCTCCTAAACTCAATCCCTCCCTCTTGAACTTGTTTGGCAGCAGCAAGCAAGAAGTTTTGGTTCATATGTACATTGTACAATGTGTACAATAATAAACTTGCAGTTCAGCCTCCCAGGGAAAGGGATCTTTAGGACCTATTCTTGCATACACAGGACTCCCTAATCTATGCTAGTTCTTTTCAAATCCATGGTCAGGACACGGGTTAGTTTTGAAATATCAACTTGTCAAGTTTATTGTCATCTGCTGAAACAGTGTTCTCTAGTCCTCGATGCAACCAGACATATCACTGCATACAGACAGACAATACGTATGGGCAGCACAGTTGGCATAGCGGCCTGTGCAATGCTTTTACAGTGACGGGTTCGAATCCCGTGCTGTCTGTAAGGAGTTTGTACGTTTTCCCTATTTCTATGTGGGTTTTCCCTGGGGGCTCCGGTTTCCTCCAAGCCTTCAAAACATACTGGGGGTGTAGGTGGATATAATTGGGTGGCATGTGCTAATGGTATATGCAGGACATATATAATGTATATATTTTTTTATATACACACACACACACACACACACACACACACACACACACACACACACACACACACACACACACACACACACACACACACACACACATAATTTTGTAAATAAGAGAGTATTGAAAGGTTAGTGAGTGGTTCCTTTGGTCGTTCAGCATTCTCTGCCCGTGGGAAGAAGCTGTTCCTCAGCCTGAGGGTGCTGGCTCTGATCCTCCTGTATCCTCCCAGTTGAAAGATGCTGTGTGTGGGGTGGTAGGAGTCCTCAATAGAGTTCGTGTGCACTCTTCGGACAACGATCCCGGTAGATCGCGTTGATGGGGGTGGGGAGAGGCAGATTCCAATGACCCTCTCTGCCACTTTATGGTTCTGTGGAAGATAATTAAATGAAAATCACAATTACACAAACTGGTGCACAGAGAGCACTACATTGGCCCTCAGAAAACAATTATTTAACTGATTCTGTTATCCTGGTTTATTTTAAGGCTGTCTTTCTGACACAAAGCACTCAGAGAAATGAGCAGTGGAGGATGGGGCTTTATTCCACTGTCGATGTGAGCATAATTTCAGACAGCGAATTAGATGTGGGGGTGCGATACATGGCCTACAACAGGCAGTTCACTGCACAACAAAAGGCCAATTCACTGGGATAAAAAAAGCCCTGTCACTTTATTGGAACGGTGGGCACAGAAACTTCCGAGACCCAAAGAGTTGCAGATGCTGGAATCTCGAACAAGATAGAAACTGCTGAAGAAACATGATAGGTCAGTCAGCATCCGTGAAGGAAACTATGCAGTCAGCCTTTTGGGTTAATCTGCCACGTCAACTATCCATTTTATCCATGGTTGTTGTCTGACCGTCTGATTTACCCCGGCAGTTTGTGTGTGTACTCTTCTAGTACCTGCAGTCTCTAGATTCCGTGTCCTCCCCTTGCACATAAAAAGTGCAGCAGCTTCTCTGTAGAAAGCAGGGCCAGTTCTCCAGAATATGCAGCGAGTTGGAGGATAACAGAAATTTCGTTTCCTAAGCAGGTTCGCGTCTATTTTATGGAATTTGGGCAGCTGATCATGAAAATCACCTTAAAACTTTCCAGTCACATTCCTCTTTTTGTGATTTCCTGTCATATTTTATCAGTCTAGCTGATTTGGTCAGTCCAAGCATGCCTGGACATGCACTCAGTGCAGGTGTATGCCAATGTTCTTTTAGGCCTGGGCATGCATGCAAGGCATTTAAAGATGTTGAGAATTTTCTTGGCAACTACCAGCTGATTGACAACATGCTTCAAGCAGACAAAACCACAAAATGCCACGTCATTGAAAATTCATTTTCAGTACTTGGACGACTTCACTGCTGATCTTGGTGTGGTCAGTGACGAAGAAGGTGAAAAGGTTTTACAGGGACGTTGAGAACATGGAAAAGCGGGATCAGCGACTGGAATCTGTTGATGCTGGTTGACTGTTGTTGGACACTGATGTGAGAGCATTCGATGTTGAGCACAAATAAAAATCAGTGGCAAAACATTTTTAGGTCATTTGAATTAACACAACGTGTCAGCATCATTATGGGATTAAACACGCTAAATTCAATGAAAGTTAATTTAATGTTTCTCTATCTTCCTATGTGATACAGCAAATCTGAAACTATCTTTGTGTTTAGCTTGAAGTTGTCTATCATAAGCCCCAATTTTTTTCAGGAACCAAAACCTTTTGGAAAAGCAGTTGTGAATTACATTTAAATTAGTAAACCACTCTCCCCAGCAGAAATCTCAACATGGTATCCAACTTTTGGAAATGGCAAAAACAAACACGTTGCATTTTGGGGAAATTGAGAAACAAAAGAATTGGCCAACGTTGCAAAGAGCTTCTAGAGCTTGAAGTGTGGATAAAAAGGGAATAGAACAAAATCTAATTGGGACAATGAGGTGCTCTGTAATCAGGATTGCAATGTGCAGTTTACATCAGAATGATTGAAGAATTCTGATAACCCAGCACTTTTCTTTCTCTTTAGTGCCAGCCTTCGGTTTCATTGATGGTCATACAATGCCTCTGGGATTTAGTCAATTAACACCAGGATTATGCACAGCTTTCAGAATGGGTACAAGAAATACTACATTGTCACAGCGTATTATTATCATATTTATTTGGAGCGTCCTGTGCCTTCTGCTGTGAGAGAACAGAGCAGCAAGACTGAAGAGTTCTTGCATATTTTTTGGTTGGGTACAACATCCCCTGGCGTTGTTAGAAAACGATGGGATGTGTAATTTTTTTGTTGTTGTTTCTTCATGCAGTAGGTTTGCTGAAGATTTCAAAAAGGCCTATAAATGCTTTTGGAAATATAACAAAGTAAAAACAAAATGTCATAGCGGCAGAGGGTTCTGTGTGGTGTTCTACTCTTTGTTTAGTAGCTGAGCGCATTCTGGTGCTTAATTAGGCTATTACTATTGATTTCTAGGTACACAGGAGGAGAATAACAGAGAGTTCCTGTCCCAATTCAGGGTGATGAGGATTGGGTTGAGAGTTTTAAAAAAAACTCCCACTTCCTCCAGCTCCCCAACCACTTCCCTTCCTACTCCTATCAGATAACCACCCTCAGCCCTCAGATACAGGTTTCTGAATCAGCATTTACTCCGATCCGATAGCCACTCTCGGCCCTCAGATACAGATTTCAGAATCAGGATGTACTCCGATCAGATACCCACCCTCAGCCCTCAGATACAGATTTCAGAATCAGGATTTACTCCGATCAGATAGCCACCCTCAGCCCTCAGATACAGATTTCAGAATCAGGATTTACTCCGATCAGATAGCCACCCTCGGCCCTCAGATACAGATTTCAGAATCAGGGTTTACTCTGATCAGATAGCCACCCTTGGCCCTCAGATACAGATTTCAGAATCAGGATTTACTCCGATCAGATACCCACCCTCAGCCCTCAGATACAGACTTTCTCAGTTAACCTCATGAATCCCAGTCTCGATGCCTGGTTTCACAAGCCTGTTTCCACTAACCCACAGACTGGTGCGGGTCTGTCCGCCTTTTAGCTTCTCACTGGTCTACTGCCAATAATGGAACCTTTACCTTTACTTCTTAAATGAGGAGCCCAAAACTGCTCACAATACTCCAAGTGAGATCTCACCAGTTCCTTATAAAGCCTCAAAATCACATCCCTGCTCTTATATTCTATTCCTCTGGAAACGAACTCCAGGACTGCATTTGTCTTCTTCACCACCGTCTCAACCTGCAAGTTTACCTTCAGGCAATCCTGTATGAGGGCACCAAGGTCCTTTTGCGTTGGGATTGTCTGCATGACTGTGCACTTTCTGACATTGTATTTAATTTGCCAATTCTCTACCCAAATCCTTCTGTTTCCTCTACACTACCTGCTCCTCCACCTACCTATGTGTCATCTGAAAACTTGGCCATAAAGCCATTCATTCCATAATCCAAATCATTAGTTTCTAATATAAAAAGAATAGGTCACCACACCAGCCACAGTGGAACACCACAAGCAACTGGCAGCCAATCAGAATATGATGCTTGTACTGGTTGTCCCTCTCTTATCCAGCTTGGTTATCCAGCTCTCCATGGTCTGCCAAATCCCATGGTCCAGCACATTTGAATCTGCTGCCATTAGTACAAACTCCTTACAGACAGTGCTGGACTCGAACCCCGGTCCCAATTGCTGGCACAGTAAAGGTGTTGCGCTAACTGTGCCGCCCGACAGTATTATTTCCTGTTTTAAGCTTTGTTCCACCTTTGATAATTTTAAATAGGGGGTTCGCTTCAGGGTCAGTTTCTGTTTTCTGACATTTTCTGTGGACAGCAATGGCCAGGTCCCGATGTTGCCGGATTAAAGAGGTCAGATTCAGATTTATTGTCTGGGTACATACGTGATATCACATACAACCCTGAGATTCTTTTTCCTACAGGCATGGCAGAATTTGAACTAATTGGCAGTGCAAAAAGATAAGCTGTACACAGCGTAAACATGTAAACAAATAAAAGAACTGTAATCAGATTTTGCACCATCTTGTACTTTCCAGATGCCTTTTAGGAAGGTCTGAATGTAAAACTTGTATATTTTGTTCAGGTACATGGTAGTTCATGTTTATGAAAACTAATCCAAATCCCTTTCAATTCTAGTGTGTTTCTTTTGGCATTTGATTCAGGTTAAATATTCTGTCATCAATTAATTTTAACAATCTTCCAAATTCATCATTCCATTCCATGTGACTTGAGCAGAAGTGGTCCAGGAAAACTATTATATCAGAGATGGCCAAACTATGACCCCTGTGCCAACTGCATTCATTGGCCATTTTTAAGCCCAGGGTGAATTTTAAAAATAAAATGGAATATGACCTGTTAGTACAGAGTCCTTTAACAATAAATTGCACTGTATGTATATTCCATTTCTTAATTTCAACACTAGATATCGCTGCCATTTTGAACAACTACTAGACCAGCCATTGCAATGTTACTCATCGATGAAAACATTTACCACCGTTTAGAAAAAAACATTTACCTCAGTTGATTAAACATTGTGGAACTGAAAAGAAGGAAAATAGCAAGAGAGTGCCGAAAGTTTCAGACACTGTGGGGGATAATTAATACTTTGTTCATAAAAGTCAAGGAAATATGGGGAAAAGGTCAGAAATTAGAACTAGGTGTGAGAATGGTTTAGCTCATGGTGAAGTGGCGGAGCAGACTCAATGGGCCAAATGGCCTGCTTCTGTTCCTCTATCTTGTGATAACGGACTGAGCAATACCAAGAGAGAACAAAGAAAATGTGTCTAAGTGCGAGTCCTTAAATGTGTCTCTGATTGACTTTGTCATTGTGGAGTCTGATGGTGGAGAGGTAGCAGTAGTTCCTGAACCTGGAGGGGCGAGTCATGTGATATCTGAACCTACTTCTTTCCTGATGGCAACATCAAGAACAGAGCGTGTGCTGGGTGGTGTGGATCTCTGATGGCTGCGTTCCCTGTAGATGTACTCAATAGTGGGAGGTTTTTGCCTGCAATGTCTTGGGCTGTGACCACTACCTTTTGGAGGTCTTTTACATACAGGGGTATGGGTGTTCCCATACCAGACCTGATGCAGCCAGTCAGCACACTTTCCACCACACCTCTGTAGAAATTTGCTTAGGTTCCTGCAGTCATACTAAACCTCTACAAACTCCTGAGGAAGTAAAGTTGCTGTTGTGGTTTCTTCACGATGGCATTGATGTGTTGGGTCTAGGAAAGATCCTCTGGGATGATGACTGCCAAGAATGTAAATGTTCACCTTCTCCACCTCTGATTTCCCCCAATGATCACTGGAGTGTGTGCCTCTGGTCAAAATCAGCTCCTTAGTTTTGGTGACATTGAGTGCGAGGTTGTTGTTGACTCATCCCCTTCCTTATTACAACCCACTACCATGGTATTGCCAGCAAATTTGTAGATGGTGTTATTGCCATACTGAGCAACACAGTCGTAGGTGTAAAGTGAGTAGATCAGGGGGCTAAGAACACAGCCCTGTGGTGTTCCAGTACTAATGGAGATTGTGGAGGAGAAGTTCTTACCAATCTTCGCTGATTGTGGTCTGGAGGTGAGGAAATCCATGATCCAATTACACAATGGAGTGTTAACTCCCAAGTCTTGGAGTTTGCTGAAAATCTTTGAGGGATGATGGTGTTAAATGCTGAACTGTGGTCAATAAAGAGCATCCTGATGTATGCATCTTTGCTGTCCAGGTGTTCCAGGGCTTTGTGTAGGGCCATAGAACTGTTACTACGATAGGCGAAGTGTAATGTATCCACGTCACTGTTCAGACAGGAGCTGATATGCCTCACACCAGTCTTTCAAAACATTTCATCACTGTTGATGTAAGTGCTACTGATTGATAGTATTAATGTACAAAATGAAAAGAAGGGGCCACAACACTGCCTCCTGTAGAACACCACGGGCAACTGGCAACAAATCAGAATATGATCCTTGTATTCCAACTCTCTGCTTCCTGCCATTGCTCCTCCCATGCTGGTATGTTTCCTATTATACCATGGGCTCTTATCTTGTTAAGTGGCCTCACATGTGGCACCTTGACAAATGCCTTCTGAAAATCCAAATAAAAACATTCAGCACCTGAACAGGGACTTGAACCCTGGACCCTCAGATTAAAAGTCTGATGCTCTACCAACTGAGCTATCCAGGCTCTGAAATGATAGGTTAAATGACTGATCAAGGACCAAGGAGCAAGGAGCACAGATTCAATGTAATGAGGGAATATTTTTAATTTAAAATTTTTAAAAATGTATACATACAGCATGGTAAAAGGCCCATGAGCCTGTGCTGACCAATTACACTAATTGACCTTCAACCCCTGGGATGTTTTGAAAGGTGGAAGGAAACTGGAGCATCTGAAAGAAACCCATGCAGATATAGGGAGAACGTACAAATTCCTTAAAGACTGTGGAATTCAAACCCCGGTCCCGATTGCTGACACAGTAACAGCATTGTGCTAACTGCGCCACTGTGAGGATAAACATATTATCCTGAGAAGTTTTGATCTGAATTCATTGCCTGTAAGGTTGGTTGAAACTCATCCAGGACTTCAAAAAAGGAATTGACTGGGGATTGGATTGGAATGTAGACAAGACAAAGGAGTTGATTGAGGACGAAGGAGGCCGACTACTCTTCATTTCCCATCAATGGTTCCGTCATGGAGAGTTCCTTGGTGTGCATATAAAAGGCATCCTATTCAGGTCCCACGACACCTCATTATTCAGGAGAGCACAACAGTACCTACACTTCCTCAGGAGGTTGAGGAGGGAAAAGCTACCTGCCCCCATCTTGACAACTTTTTACTGGAGCACAATTGAAAGTGTCCTGTCTGGCTGCATCATTGAGTGGGACGGTAGCTGCAAAGTATCAGACAAGAAGTCAATATACAAGCTCATCGAAACGGCCAAGAAGATCACTTGGGTCTCCTTTTCCTCTATTGATAAAATTTACCAGGATCATTGCATAAGTAGGGCTTAAAGAATTATGGAGGACCCTTTCCATCCAACTCATAGGATCTTTGATCCACTACCATCAAGAAGAAGGCAAGGAATTCATGCAGGCTCACTCCAAGCTGTGGGAGACTGGCTCAAAACTGGCTGAAGGGGTACCAGGAATGGAAGCTGGGATTTGAGAGCATGCCGAGGGTGCTGAAGACAGCCTGATCGTGTCCGAGGTTTGGATCTGGAGCTCAGGTTGCTGATGTTTTGGACTAAAGTCTGAGATTCTGCGGGAGCACTGGAGGCAAATCCACAGACACTCAATGACCCTGAAGAAACTCTCCTGCTTCTCTCTCTCTGCTGAGTGTGGTGCTGGTTAATTTCTGCTGATGGGAAATCTTTATCTGCCGTATGGCAGACTAAGTGCAATATTAAACATGTTTTATTATATGACAATAAAAGAATCTTGAAACTCAAGAATCAGGCAGGGAAATAGCTTCTTTCCACAGGCTCTGAGATTGATGAACAGTATCCTGTAACCAAATAAATCATGCAAAATATTTACATATATTTATCTAAAATTATATCTTTATGTATATATGTGATTCTGAGGTACCATGTATTGTGTGTGTACATGTGTGCACCATGGTCTGGAGAAATGCTTTTTCATTGGGTTATTTATGTACAGTCAGATGATAATAAACAAAAATAATTTGCTGTGGCATAGAGAGATGGAATTTGGTAGATTATATAACGAGCTACTGCTTTGAAACAAATTTTGGTAAATGTGAGGTAATCCACTTTGAAAGGAAAAATGGAAAATCAGAATTTTACTTAAATGGCAAGCGATTGCAGCATGCTGCTGTACAGAAAGACTTGGGAGAACTTGTGCATGAATTGCAAAAGGTTGGTTTGCAGGTGCAGCAAGCTATCAAGAAGACAAATGGAATGTTCTCAAGATGAGGTCTTTTTGTCCAGGAAGGTGCTGAGAGGTGGGTGGGGGGGGGGTATGATTGATGGGGACGAATGAATGCACGAGGGAGTCATGGAGGGAACGGTCCCTTCAGAACTCAGAGAGGGGAGGAGAGGGGATGGGATTCTGTTGTAAGTGCTGGAAATTGTTGGATGGGGAGGGTGATGGCGTGGTAGGTAAGGACAAGGGGAATCCTGTGTTTGTTGCATCTGGAGGCGGAGGGGGCCAGGGCAGATGACCGGGAAATGGAGGAAATGTGGGTGAGGGCTGAGTTGATGGTGGTGGAGGGAAAGAAGGCAGACATTTCAGAAGATCTGGATTAGAAGACCTCATTTTGGGAACAGATGCGGCAGAGACAGGGAAATTCCAAGAAGGGAATAGAATCCTTGCAGGGGACAGGGTGTGATAAGTGTAGTTGAGGTAGTGTGGGAGTTGGAGGGTTTGTAGTATATGTCAGGGGAAAGCTTGTCTCCCGAGTTGGTAACAGAGACATCCAGAAAGGGGAGAGTTTTGTCAGAGATGGACCTGGTGAGTTTGAGATCGGGGTGGAAGTTGGCAGCAAAATAAATGAAGTCGGCAAGCTCATCACGGGTACATGAGGCAGCCCCGATGAGGTCAGCAATATAATGGAGGAATAGTTGAGAGGTCTTGTCTGTTTGGGCTTGCAGCATGGATTGCTCCACAAAGCCCACAAATAGGCAGGTATAGTAGGGAACCATGCAGGTCCCCCCATGGCTACTACTTTGATTTGAAGGAAGTGAGATAAGTCAAAAGAGAAATTGCTTAGAGTGAGGAGAAGTTCTGCCAAGTGGAGGAGGGTGGTGATAGAGGGTAACTGGTCGGGTCTCTGGTCAAGAAAGAAGCGAAGTACTTTAAAACTTTCTGCATGGGGAGCAGAGGTATAAAGGGATTGGATATCGATTGTGAAGATGAGGTGGTCCAGTTTGTGGAATTTGGAGTCATTGAAGAGATGGAGAGCATGTGAGGTATCATGGATGTAGGTGGGGAGGGATTGGACCAGAGGAGAAAAGACACACCGACACATATTCCCTGCTCCACTCCTCTCTGCCTTGCGTCGGGATCACTCTCTCAAGCACTCATCCCTCCCCACCAATTTCCCCCTACAGCACCTTCCCCTGTGGTACAGGAGGTGCCACACTTGCGCCCACACCTCCCTCACCACAATCTGAGGCCACAAACAGACCTTTCAAGTGAAGCAACACTTCACTTGTGTATCTGCAGGATTGATAGACTCCATGCGGTGCTCCCTTTGCAGCCTTCTCTACATGAGACTGGGCGCAGACTGGGAGATTGTTTCACTGAGCACCTTCGCTCTGTTCGCACCAGTGACAGGGGTCTCCCAGTGGCCAAACACTTCAGTTCTTAGTCCCACTCCCATACTCACATGTCTGTCCATGGCCTCATGTACTATCCCACCAAGACCACCTGTAAATTGGAAGAACATCATCTGATTTTCAATCTGGGCACTCTCCAGCCAGATGGTTTCTGCTGACCTGCTATCCCTTCCTTTCCCCCTCTTGTCTTTCCCTCAGCTCTCCACCCTCTTCCCTCTCTATTCCCCCCCCCTGCTTGTTGCTGTGCCCTTCCTCTCTTCTCCACCTGTTACCTTCCCCCGCCATTACCTTTTTATTCGAATGCCTGCCAATATTTTTCCATACCTTGATGAAGGGCTCAAGCCTGAAACGTTGGTTATGTACTTTTTTTTAAACTTTATTTATTCGTTCAAAAAACAAATAGTACATAACATATACAACAATTAACCATAAACATGAATGTTATTTTTTATATATAGAAAAAAAAAAGAAAAGAAACCCCCCCCCCCTCTTCAGCCAACTCTCCTAAGGAGAGCCATAAAGAAAGAAAAAGGAAAAAAAATTAAAGAAAAATTAAATATACATATTAAGATCTAATCAATGTAAATTGAAATGTAAATATTCTGAGTATAACAACCACTTATTAATAAAAAAACTATAATTATCACATGAAACCTATGTAATTTTTTCCATTATTAAACAATATCTCATCTCATTATGCCATCTATTAATATCAATCATATTTGTATCTTTCCACGTACTAGCAATACATTTTTTCGCTACAAATAAAGCTAAATATACAAAAGCAAGCTGAAACTTATCTAATCCCAAGCCTTTCAAAGGTTGCAAACTACCCAATAAAAATACTGTCAGATCTAAAAGTATTTTAATCTTATACAGGTATTCTAAAAACAATTGAATTTTCTTCCAAAAAGATTGTATATGTATACATGACCAAACAGCATGAAAAAAAGTTCCAACTGCATTACCACATCTAAAACACAAATCTGATTCATGAAAACCATACTTTTTTAATTTTTCAGGTATTAAGTATAATTGATGTAAAAAATTATAATTAATCATTGCATAACGTGCATATATCAATCTAGTTACACTATCATGACATATATCTAACCAATCATCCTCGGAAAAAATAAAACCAATATCTGCTTCCCATTTACTTTTAGATCTATCCCAACCCTTTTTATCCATACCATCCTGTAATATTTGATACATAGATGAAATATAACCCTTCTCTGGTACCTTCATAAGAAAAGTCTCAAATTTAGTCATTTCAGGTAAAATACATACGTTTTACCAAAGATCGAATTTGATAATAGAGAAACAAAGAGTTCTTATCAATACCAAAACTATCCCTCATCTGATTAAAAGATAAAAATTTACCCTCTTTAAAACAATCTCCCAAATTTTTCACACCTTTAAATCTCCAATGCAATAAACTTCGATTATGTATTGAAAAAGAAATAAGTTGATTATTATACAAAGGAGTCAAAGCCGATAATTCACTCCTGGAGCCTATCATTTTATTTTTCTTTATCCATAACTTCATTAGATGTTTTAGTATAGGCACATTATATTGCTATAACAAATTTATATTCCATCTAAACAAAAATTGATGTATTTCAAATTCAGAAATATTTGCCATCTCAATTTTGGCCCAACTAGGAGGCCGTACCAAATCCATCAATGAACTAATAAATTTAAGTTGGGCTGCTTCATAATAATTTTGAAAATGTGGTAAACGTAATCCCCCTAACTCATATTTCCAAGTTAATTTGTTCAAAGCTACTCTCGAAAATTTACCTCGCCATAAAAACTCCCTAACCATTTTATTCAAATCTCGAAAAAAAATATGATCAAATACGGAATAGATTGAAACAAATATTGGATATGCGGAAAAATATTCATCTTAATTGTATTTATCCTACCCAATAAATTAATAGGTAAATCTTTCCATTTAATCAAATCAGTTTTAATTTTTTTAACGGAACATAATTTAATTTATATTAAGATTGATAATTAACATTCAAAATTATACCCAAATATTTAATTTTTATCAGTCCATTTCAAATTAATAATATTCTTATAAACTGAATAATCTCCTTCACTTACCGGTAATATTTCACCTTTTTCCCAATTAACTTTATATCCAGAAAGACATCCATATTGTATTAAACATTCCTTCAAGTGCAAACGTGACTGAGCTGGGTTTGTTAAATACATCATTAGCAAATAAATTAATTTTATACTCCTCGTCTAAAAATTTCATACCTTGTATCTGTGTATTTTGTCTTATCAGCTGTGCTAAAGGTTCAATCACTAACGCAAACAAAGCTGGTGATAAAGGACAACCTTGACAAGTTGATTGAGTCAATTTAAAAGGTTCCGAAATCAAACCATTCGTCAATACTCTAGCTACCGGTTTACTATACAAAGCCTTAATCCAACCAATAAAGAAAGGACCAAACTTAAATTTCTTCAAAACTTTAAACAAAAAATTCCCCATTCAACTCTATCAAATGCTTTTTCTGCATCTAAAGATATCACCATCGGGTGATCTGAAGATTGTCGAAATCTATTAATTACGTGCAGAATATTATCTGAAGCATATCTATTCTTTATAAAACCCATTTGATCCATATGAATCAACTTAGGTAAAAATGTAGCCAATCTATTTGTTATTATTTTATAATTATTATTTTATTATTATTTTTATTAATATTTTATTATTATTTTATTATTATACTATTATTTTATAATCTACATTTAACAACGAAATTGGTCTATATGAAGATATTTTCAAAGGATCTCTATCTTTCTTTGGAATTACTGTAATTAAAGCACTAGAACAAGACTCAGGCAATTCATAATGTTCTCCAACCTGGCTTAGTACATCTCCAAACACTGTAGAGAGGTCATCATAAAAAACTTTATAAAATTCGACCGAGAATCTATCATCACCAGGCAATTTATCGTTCGGCATTTCCATCATAGCCATTTAGTAAATGGTGCTTCTAACTCCTGTATATCTGCATCTTCTAATATCGGTAAATTCAACTGTGATTAAAAAAAAGATCAATCGATCCAGTTTCTTGTTTTCCTTCAGATGTATATAACTTTTTATAAAATGAACAAAATTCATCATTAATCTCATGAGGTTTATAAGTAATAAGAGAATTCCTTCTAACACCATTAATAGTCATCGAAATCTGTTCTTTCTTTAATTGCCACGCCAATACCTTATGTGCTTTCTCTCCCCATTCGTAATACCATTGTTTAGTCCTATTAATCACACATTCAAATTGATAAGATTGCAAAGTATTATATTCCAATTTCAACCTAGATAATTCTATTTTCTGATCTTCTGTAGCATCTTTCTGGAATTCCTTTTCTAACTCATCAATCTGTTTCTCTAATTCAAGACTCTGATTTAATCGATTCTTTTTTTTATTTTAGAAGTATAACTAATTATCTGTCCTCTCAAATAAGCTTTCTTAGCATCCCATAATACAAACTTACTTTGAACAGAATTAGAATTTTCTTTCAAAAAAAATTAATTTGTTTTTTCAAAAAATCAATAAATTCCGTATTTTTTAACAACATTGTATTAAACCTCCAACGATAGGCCATTTGAGTTTTCTCAGAAGTTGCATATGTAAAATATAACAAAGAATGATCCAAAATCACCCTACTTTTATATTCCGCTTGTTGTATTTTCCCTTGTAAATGTGCAGATACTAAAAAGAAGTCAATCCTTGAAAACGATTCATGTCTAGATGAATAAAAGGAGAAATCTTTCTCTGTCGGATTAAGATGTCTCCAAATATCTACAAAATTAAGATCTTTTATCAACGCTTGAACCTGAACTGCCATCTTAGATTTCTTAACTTTCTTCGGAGATTTATCTAATAAAGGTTCCAAAACACAATTAAAATCACCACCAACTAAAATATTATTATTAGCCTGACCCAAACATAAAAATTCATCAGAAATAAATGTTTCAACATCTGCATTTGGGGCATAAATATTAAGTAAAGTCCAAAATTCACTAAAAATCTTTCAATTCAATTTAAGAATACATCCTGCCTTTTCCTCCATTGATTGTAATTCAAAAGATAAATTTTTGTGTATCAAAATTGCTACGCCTTTAGCCCTAGAATTAAATGAAGAAGAATATACATGCCCAACCCAGTCCCTCTTTAATTTCATACTTTCCTTCATATTCAAATGTGTTTCTTGTAAAAAAGCAACATTAATTTTCATTTTCTGAATATACGCCAAGACTCGCTAACGCTTAATCGGACTGTTTAAACCTCGAACATTAAAAGTAGCAAATCTCAACTTCGACATAACTACTATTATTACTAAGTACCAATAATATCTTTATATAAAAACTCAAAACAATGTATATAGGCCCTCCAATAGGAGAAAAAAAATCACAAATTAAAAGCTAACTAAAATGAAAATAAAAAAATTAATAAAGAAAAAAAAAGAAAATTCCCCCCCCCCCCAAAAAAGCTACCAAAAGGTAGTAATCCCTAAACAAAAATTGGATGTGGGTCACCCACCAGTGGCTGATGACTAGTAAAGAACTTAGAGCAAATCTCTCCCTCCCCAGCCAAATAATGAATAACATCAAAATATCATAATAATAATTCTGGCAATGAATCAGGAAAAATCATTGCTTCACGATCATTCTCAAAAAGCCAAAATTGATATTCTCCATAAAACACTTTCAACGCTGCCGGGTAGTGAAAAGTAGACTTATAACCTTTACGCCACAAAACTTCTTTAACTGGATTAAATCGACATCAACATTGAATGACCTCTTGACTCAAATCAGAATTTTAAAAAACTGCTATTCTGAATCAATAATGGAGTTTGTCGTTGTCTCGCATTTTGCACTGCTAGTCGAAGTATTGCTTCTCTGTCCAAATAATTCAAACATTGAATTGTTACCGGTCTCGGTGGTTGACCAGCTAAGGGTGTTCTTCTTAAAGCTCTATGGGCCCTTTCCAGTACCAAGCCTCCAGAAAAAAATTCTTACCCTAATACTTGTGGGATCCAGTCTTTAAAAAAAACGAAGAAGATCTTGTCCTTCTATACCTTCTGGCAAACCAACGATTTTCACATTATTCCTTCTACTTTGATTCTCCAAGTAGTCTATTTTCCTCTCTAACTCCTTCTCGCGTTCTCCCAATTCTATGACTGATTTTTCAACCTTCAACACTTTTTCTGTGTTAGAAGCCACTTGTTGTTTACAGTCCAAAAAAGCAGTCTGAAATTTTTTAAATTCTTCATTAGATGCATCCACATGTGCTTTAACTGTATTCAATTCTGAACTTATACTAGCATTCATTTGAATCATTTGAATCATTAGAGGTTGAATGACTGCATTTAATTGCATACATTGTAAATCAGAAAAGCTCAGCCCTGCTTTCTCTGACGTAGTGGCAGAACCAGGTAACTGCAGTTCCTGCTGCAACTCAACCAAAGGCATTTTAAAAGTTTTACTGCGGGTCTGGACTCCCAGCGACAGCACCCCGACTTCCTCAGGGGGTCGCCGCTGGTCTCCCCCCTCATCTCGATGTTTTTTCACAAAATCACGAAGGAAAGCGAAGCGATATCTTCAGGTTGAAATGCTTCCTGATGCATTTCCAACAATGGAGTCGTCTTCCTGCGTGCTCCCTCCGTTAAAATCGAAAGGCTTTCCAAATCGGGATCCACTTCTTGGGAACACGCACCTTCTTCCAGAGAACGGGTAATTCCAGCGCCATCCTTCACTTGGTGAATAGTAGACATTTTTTTTTCAGCTCCTACAGGCAGTCTTTGAGGTTTAGACACTGAAGAAATTAAACCTGAAGCTGTATCAAGTCATCTAGGCCCCAAATCTTCAGCACTTCGAAAATGTAACTTTTTCTGCACTTGAGGTTTAATCTTTTTACCATTAATGGCCATAATAGTTCCTTAATACTTTAAACTAAAATATAAAAAGTTTAAACTTGAAAACAAGGGGTTTAAAAAATGGGTACTTAAATGTCTGGCCAGAGAGGTCGAGATTACACGTCTAGACTCTACGCCATCTTGCCACACCCCCCTGGTTATGTACTTTGAATCTTTGCTATATAAAGGGCTCTGTTTGACCTGCAGAGTTTCTCCAGCTTTGTTTTTACTTCAAACATGGTGTCTGCAGATTTTTGTGTTTAATCTCTTGAGGAAGGATGTTCTGGCTTTGGAGGAGGTTCACCAGGTTGATTCCAGGGATGAGGGGTTTGGCCTATGAAGAGAGATTGAATCATCTGGGACTGGACTCGCTGGAATTTAGAAGAATGAAAGGGAATCTTATAGAAACATGTAAAATTATGAAAGATGGAGGTAATTTGTTTTCCATTGGTTGGGGAGACCACCAATATAGATTCAAGATTCAGGGTAGTAGATTTAGGACGGAGATGAGGAGGAATCTGTGGAATTCGCTACCCATTGAAGCAGTGGAGACGACCTCAGTAAATATATTTAAGTAAAGGTTGGATAGATTTTTACAGAATAGGGGCATCAAGGGATATGGGGAAAAGGTAGGTAGGTGGCGATGAACCTGTCATCAGATCAGCCACGATCTCATTAAATGGTGCAGCAGCCAAGACGGGCCGGATGGCCGACTCCTGCTCCTATGTCTTAAGTTCTAATGTAATTCTTTATTTAAGTTCTGGCCAAAGGAAGGGAAAATGAGATTGTTCTTGTTTTTGACCCTTCCTTCATGGATTTGGACTGTCATTTACAGATAAAGTGACTTCACCTTGTTTTTATAAGGGTCTTGTACTCAGCCACCTGTGCTATAATAAACACAAGTTAATTAAGGAAAATATCTCTAAGCTGTACAATTAAAATTTATGAGAACAACTTAAAACTTAAATCTGCAGTAAAAATAGTTGGCACTGACTATGAAGGACATCAAGGACGTTGGTTAAATTTCATTTCCTGAACTCACATTTTGCAAAGATCAACAACGTGAAAATCTCATGAACATAAAACATTCTAGCACAGAGCAGATCCTTCGGCCCGTGATGTTGCGGTGACGTATAAAAACCTAACCAACAATCTATACCAGTGGTTTTCAAACTTTTTCTTTCCACTATCCTATGTCATCGGTGCTCTGTGATTCGTAAGGGATTATTTATATGAGTAGAAGAAAAAAGTTTGAAAACCACAAATCTAAACCTTCTCTACCTCACACCCTCCACTGTTCTTGCATCCATGTGTCTAAGAGTATTTTAAATGTTCCTTTGGTACCACCCCCTGGCATTGCATTCCAGTCACCCACTACTATTCTTTGTGTGAAATAAAACGTACCCCTGATGTCTCTCCTGAAGGCCAGAAGATATAAGAGCAGAAATAGGCTATTCAGCCTATCGAGTCTTCCCCACCATTTAATCATGAGCTGATCCATTTAAATTTTTTTAAAATGTGAATTCTGGTCAGCGTCTTTGACAGTAGCAGCAATTGTGCTGTTGTGTTTGGAATCATTTGTGCACAAAAGAGCGGTTTTGTTTTCAGTCTGGGAACAGGAAGATCTTGTTTATTTTCAGCCGCTGCTGACCCGTCAAAGGCATGTCTTTGAATCCTCTAACAAACTTCAATCAAATATATACTGACTGGTTGCATCACAGCCTGATTTGGGAATTCAACTGCCAGATCTGCAGAAGCCATCAAACATAGCCAGGTCCATCACGGGCTCCGACCTCCCATCCACTGAGTGCTAAATCAAGGAGGCAGCCGACATCATAAAAGGACCCCAGTCACTCTGGCCACAACCTCTTCTCACTGTTACCTCAGGCAGAAGGTACAATGTGGGATAACTAAATATGGTTGTGGACTTAACATTAAATTTATTATTGCCCAACATCAAAATGGATGGTTGATAGGAAGAACGAGGAAAAGGTATCTTAATTATACAGTGCCCTCCATAATGTTTGGGACCAAATCACTTAGTTTCTTTATTTGCCCCTGTGCTCCACAGTTTTAAATTTGTAATCAAGCAATTTGCATGCAATTAAAGTGCACATTCCAGATTTTATTCAAGGGTATTTGTGTACATTGTGGTTTGACCATGTAGAGATTGCAGAATTTTTTATACATAGTCCCCTCATTTCAGGACACCATAATATTTGGGTCATAGCAAATCTGAGGAGATTAGATGTTTCTATGCACTTCAGAATTCATTTTGCTACTGCCGTCAGCAGCTACATCATCAATGCACAGGTACCTGTGTCAGCCATACATGCCCAGGCCATAATACCTCCACCATCACGTTTCATAAATGAGATAAATTGAATCTTGGGCATTTCCTTTATGTCTCCACATTTTACTCTTGCCATCACTCTGATACAGGTTTATCTTGGTCTCATCTGTCCACAAGATCTTTTACTGGAATTCTGCAGACTCTTTCAAATACTTCTTGGCAGTCATCTGACCATCCTGTTTCTGTGGCTAACTAGTGGGTTGCATCTTGCAGTGTAACCTCTGTATTTTTGTTCATGAGTCTTCAGCGGACAGTAGTCATTGACACATCCTGCCTCTCGAAGAGAGTTTCTGATCTGTCGGACAGGCGTTTGGCGATTTGTCTACATTATGATGAAGATTCTTCTGACATCAGCAGTGGAGACCTTCCTTGACCTACCAGTCCCTTTGCAACTACAGAGCTCACCAGGATGCTCTTTTCTCCTTAATGATGTTCCAACGAGTTTATTTTGGTCGTCCTAAGGTTTGGGTGACGTCTCTTACTGTTTTATTCTTGTTTTTCAGCCTCATAACGGCTTCTTTGACTTTCTTTGGCACATCTCTGGTCCTCAAGTTGAAAATGGCAACTACAGACTCCAAAGGTGATCAAAAGCTTCGAAGCAAGCCCAGCTCTCTTATACCTGCACCAGTGAAGCAATTAAACATCCTTGAGTCATCACAAACACCTGTGAAGCCAAATGTCCCAAACATTATGGTGCCCTGAAATGGGGGAGCTCTGTATAAAAAGTGTTCTTATTTCCACATGGTCAAACCAAAATGCTTGGGAGCCCTTTTGCCCTTAGCACCTTCTTGAATCCTGTTTCCAATAGCTGGTTCTCCCAAGCCCATCTCCATCAGCCCACAGACTGTGTGGGTGCCCCAACCCCAAATTGCCCGCATCCCGCGTGAGTCCCTCAGCTGCTGAGCCCCTCGACAGTCCGCCCTTCCCTTGAGGCCGTGTGGCTTCAGCATTGATTGTCCGTCTCCAACTGCTTCAGGATGGTGAGACACGTTCTTGATCTGTTGGAGATCTGGTTAAAGTGCTTCCTCAGACCTATCAGATTGAATGCTCCAAGCTTATGACTTTACCAAGGAATGAAGGAAGATAGGACAGTGATGTGCAATTTAAAGAGCAGTCAGCAGGTGGTGATGTTTATCTGTGCCCAAGTGCTCGGTGCTCCTGAACCTGGGTGAGAAATGCTTTGTGGAACTGCTGCAGTTTACAGTTGTGGTTTTAACTTCAGCAAGTTTAATCATCTGTGAACCTCCTGGGGATTGTTGCATTGTTGAAAACAGCATTTTAGTTGTGACGTTGTCTCGTCTTGCTGCTTAGATGGTTTGAATGAATATTTATTCAGAAATTGTAATTAATGTACAACATCAAGAGGAGTTTTAAAAAAATATTTAGACATAAAGCACGGTAATAGGCCATTTCGGCCCATGAGTCCATGCTGCCTAATTGCATCCCATTAACCTACACCCCTGGTACATTTTGAGTAGAGAAAATGCACAAACTCCTTATAGACAGCATGGGATTCAAACCTTGGTCAGGTCCTAATCACTGGCAATAACCACTATGCCATCTTCTCTCCTGCCCTCTTATCCAGGTCATAAGAACATTGGGAGCAGGATTAGGTAATCCAGCCCATCGCGCCTGCTCCGCCATTCAATGTGATCATGGCTGATCTGATGACAGGCTCATCTCCACCTATCTGCCTTTTCCCCATATCCCTTAATTCCCCATCTCTGTAAAAATCTATCCAACCTTTTCTTAAATATATTTACCGAGTTTGCCTCCACTGCTTCAATGGGCAGCGAATTCCATAGATTCACCCACCTCTGGGAAAAGCAGTTCCTCCTCATCTCCATCCTAAATCTACTCCCCTGGATCTTGAGGCTATGTCCCATAGTTCTAGTCTCCCCCACCAATGGGAACAACTTACCCACCTCTAGCTTATCGAAGTCTTTCATAATTTTACATGTTTCTATAAGATCCCCTCTCATTCTTCTAAACTTCACCGAGTACAGTCCCAGACGACTCAATCACTTCTCAAAGGCCCACTCCTTCATCCCTGGAATCACTTGGTGAACTTCCTCTGCACCACCTCCAAAGCCAGTTCATCCTCAAGTAAGGAGACCAGAACTGCTTTCTTCCTTCCTTTTTACTCAAACCTGGTCAGTACTTTGAGGGGATACCGCCTGGGAACATCAAGTGCCGTATGTTTCTGTGAGATGCTCTGGACAAGGTGGCGACTCTCTCTCTGTCTTATGGTAGACAGAAGTTAAAGAATTTATTGCTTTCCAGTTGCTTATCAGCATTCAATGTGCAGGGCAGAATTTTATATAAACTTCGTTGAAACCAGATTCTAAAATAGCCTATAAATGGAGCCAATGGTAGTTTTATTTATAAATACTGCAACCGCAGGATCTGCGCCCAAGACGGCGCTACTTATGATCGGCAGCAGCCATGAGGGGTTGCAGACTCCGGGAAACAGAGGACTGGAGTAGGGCACCAGAAAACAAGGAGAACCCCCCCCCCCCCCATTTGAGAAAGAGAGCAGAAGAAACTAGCAATGGGGCAGTGACCACGGCGTTAGACCAGTGAGGGGCCTTGAGGTTGAAGAACACACAGGTGGTGAGCAGTTGGTGACTTGAGGTGAGGAACACATGCAGGCTGCTGGTGACTGTCGAGGGATTCACACTGGGCTCTGGTCTGCTGGAGACTGGCTTGAGGCTGGGCTCGATGGCTATCAGGTATCGCAACTGGGATGCGACAGGGCGCTGAAGGGTACCTCATCGTGTTGGAGGTTCAAATCTGGAGCTCGGGCTGCTGATGGTTTGGACGAGACTCTGCATGGCTGCGGGAGCGCCGGAGGTGAATCCACGGACACTCGGTGACTTTGAAGGGACTGTTTCTCTGACTGTAAGAAGTGTCAGGCAATTTCTGCCGATGGCGAATCTCTCTGCCTTGCGGCAGACAAAAACACATTTTCTGTAATGATACACTGTCTTTATTACATGACAAAAAATTGAATCTTGAATCTTAAAGTAGGTTATAAATATTTTCCATTTTCACCCCAATTTCATTTTTGGACTCTAGTATTTGTGCTGATCTTGGGCACACGGCACACTCTGCCAATTTTTTTTACTGTGCTTTGCCCATTGTTATTGAATATATAATACAGGAATATTCAATCATTTATCAATTCAAAGTAACTAAATTAGAATCATACAAAATTTTCTCATAATTTAAAGTTTGCAATAGATTTTGTTTAAATATAGGGATGTAGCACGGTGACAGGCCCTTCTGGCCCACAACCCTGTGCTGCCCAATTAAACCCAATTAATCTATGACCCCCCCCCGGTATGTTTTTGAAGGATGGGAGGAAACCAGAGTGCCCGGAGGAAACCCACTCAGAGAATGCACAAACTCCTTACAGGCAGTGCCAGATTCAAACCCGGGTTGATGGCAAGCGTTGCGCTAACTGTGTCGCGTGCAGATCTATTCCGATGGCGGTGAGAAGTCTGATGTGCAAAGTGAGACTGATAATGAATGTGTTGAAGTAAAAACAACAACGTTGGAGAAATTCAGCAGGTCGAACAGTGTACAGGCAGTCCTCGGGTTACGAACGTCCAACTTATGGACAACTCATATTTGCGAGCAGACTACACGCCGTTTCAGCGGTTCATTAGCTCGAGGAAGGAGAATGCTGTCTGACATTTTACATCAGATCACAGTTATTTACCCTTTTAACTATGCCCCCAACGCATAAATCCGATGTAAGAAAAGCTCTGTACAAACCTCCCTTGATCCCTACTTCAAGAAATTTGACTGACGCTAAATCAGAACTGTGTGTGTTCTGACTTACCTACAAATTCAACTTAAAGACAGACTTAGGAACAGATCTCGTTCGTAACCCGGGGACTGCCTATAGTTTAGATTGTAGAGATAAAGGTACATCATCGACGTTTTGGCCTTGAGCCCTTCATCGAGGTATGTAAAAATGTCGACATGCGCCTAAACAAAAAGCTGTCAAAGCTGTTCTTGGCTCCCATTTCACACCAGTTTAGGCTTTGGTTGTACAGAACATTAACTAAGAAATTGCTGATATGCTGGTTTTCACTCGTGGCCATCAACCAGTGAAAGTCTTGTATCTTTCCATTGATGGGGAGTTTGCAAAGCTCAAAAATTGTTTTTGGTAATCTGTGAGCAACTCATCCTCAAGCAATAAGCAAACCAAAGGTGGTGTGGGTCTGCCTATTACTGCGATCACAGGCCAGAACATTTCCATGTTGGCTCTTGAAAGTGCACTGGGCTTTATCCTCCTGTCCCATGGAGTCAGCTCAGTTTCTCCACCGCTCATGCTGACTCCACAGTGTGGTCGTGATGAAGCTCTTGTGCTACTATAGGTAATATTCTGCAGTAACAAACCATATATACCATTGTATAGGACGACCCCGAAACAAAAGTGTCACCTTAAAATCAGAATCATCCAAAATAAAGACTCTAAAAGTCTCAACATCGCCGCCATCTTCCTGCTGGTGGTTCCTGACGCAATCTCGCACATGCCACGTGAGTTATTTGCCAATGCTCAGTGCTCCTCTGCGGGGTCCATCTGTCTGATTTGAGGCTTTAAACAGCTTGTTACATGAGCCAACAATTGTTTATTTTAAAATATCCAAATAAAATTTAAACTTTTAAATGATCATTTGTTATTAAACTATTGTGATTTGCTTTAGGTAGCATCCATTGGTCAGTGGTAAGTCCCAGTTTTTTTTGTGGGGGGGGTGTTTGTTTTATTCAAAGGGTATCACTCAAAATCAACATTTTGGGTGGAAATTTCAGGGTCAACCTATATAGAGTCGTCCTACACAACAGCATTTACGGTAACTCTGTCTATAGCATCCCTGTAAATACACTGCTTCTGATGTAGATCTTTGCTAAGACCCAACTCTAAATATTAACCAGATTGTGATTGGGGTGCTTCTCTATCAAATTTTTAAGCTTTAACACAGACTTTAAGTTTAAATTTTAAACCGACGTACAGCATGGTAACAGGCCCTTCTGGACCACAAGCCCATGCCGCCCAAATACGCCAATCAACCTACAACCCCTGTTCGTTTTTGTTTTGAAGGGTGGGAGGAAACTAGCATCCGGAGGAAACCCACGCGTACAAACTCCTTACAGACAGTGTTGGATTCGAACCTGAGTCGCTGGTGCTGTAATAGTGTTGGGCTAACTATTCAGATTATAATACCACTTTGAATTCTCTTTTGAATTGCTGCAAAGAAGTTCAATTGTGAGACGTTGTTCATACAGTTACTTCACCATGCATGAGGCAAGTATTTATATTATGCTGTTAATCAGAGCCACCAGGTTTTTTCCTGTTTGGTCTGAATGGTTTTCAGAGAGAGAATGGAAAACACAGGATTCTCGATTATATTGCGACCTTTCAATTTCTTGTAAGGGCGTCCTAGTTTCACAAAAGTGGGACAAGCTAGATGTAGACTTCATCTTCTGATCCCAATGTGTTAATCCTTATTTAGGACAGATCCATTTCCAAATATGCTCTAATTTTTTTTTTCGCAGTGAGACAGATATTTGGGGACCAAGTGCAGGATTCCCAAAAGGTTAACTTACAGGGTGAGTCAGTAATAAGAAATAAAAATACAATGTTGGCATTTATTTTAAGGGGACTAGGATATAAAGGCTCAGACGTAATGCTGAGGCTTTTAAAGGCATCGGGAAGACTGCGTTTGGAGTTCTGCAAGCAGTTTTTGGCAGGATGTTCTGGCATTGGAGAGGTTCCAGATGAATTTTGCCAGCCAGAGGAGAGTGGTGGTGGAGGGGGACTAGTTGGGACTATTGTCCAGAAAGAAATGAGGGGCTTTGAGGTCTTTGGAATGGGGGATGGAGGTGTATAGGGATTGGATGTCCATGATAGAGTTCAGGGAACTGGGAGTTGTTGAAGTGATGGAGGGCATGTGAAATGTCCTGGATGTAGGTGGGGAGGGACGAGTCAAGGTAAGTGGACACCAATTTGGTGGGGCAGGAGCACGCAGACATGATGGGTCTACTGGGACAATTGGGTTTGTGGATCTTGGGTATGAGGTAGGAAACAGTGAGGTTGGAGCACATGCCAGGGAGATGATCGGAAGAGATGAGTTCAGAGATGGTGCATGATACAAAGGTTTGATGAGTTTTACTCGGGCCCCTTTGGAGGGGTAAGTAAGAAAAGGTGTCTGAGAGTTGTTGTCTGGCTTTGGCCAAATAAAGGTCAGTGCACCATTCCACAACAGCACACCCATGTCTGAGGGTTTAATGATGAGATTCGATTGGTCCGATCCTCACCAGTAGACATGGCGAAGGTATTTCCAAAGGGTTAGACATAATGTTGAGGCTTTGCCAGACATTGGTTAGACTGTGTTTGAAGTATAATGAGCAGTTTTGGGCCCTGCATCTAAGGCAGGATGTGCCGGCATTCGAGAGGATCCAGAGAAGGTTTAAGAGAATGATCCCAGGAATGAGAGGGTTAGCAGATGAAGAGTATTTGATAGCTCTGGCCTATACTTGTTGGAGTTTAGAAGGATTAGGGGTGGGGTGGCGTAAATTCATCTAAACATGCTGAATATTGAAAGGGATCTTACAGAAACGAATAAAATTATGAAAGGCATGAATAAGATAGAGGTTTCCCCAATGGGGGAAACTAGAAATAGGGGACATAGACTCAAGATCCAGGGGAGTAGATCTTGGATGGAGATGAGGAGGAACTGCTTTTCCCAGAGGGTGGTGAACCTCTGGAATTCACTGCCCATTGAAGTGGTGGAGGTGACCTCAGTAAATATATTTAAGACAAAGATGGATAGATTTTGACATAGTTGGGAATTAAGAGGTGGAGATGAGCCTATCATCAGATCATCTATAATCTCATTGAATGGCTCGATGGGCCAGATGGCCGAATCCTGCTCCTATTTCATGTGTTCTTATGTCACTGCTCTGGATAAGATTCTGGTGCAGGCCCAAAGAACCCTTTGCTTTGAACTCACTCATGAGTCATTTCTAGAAGAATAGGCATCAATGCTGTAATGGCAGTTCTGCGCCTGGTGTGGACCCATGGAGAGCAGGAAGCATAGACACAGTGCTCCCTCATAGGGTCCAAACGCCAGTCTGACTGCTGTTGGCTCCATACGGGCTCTAAACAGCCTGTTAAAAGAGCTGACTGTGGTTTATTTTAAAATCCTTGGCTCTTGGCCCAAGTAGGTGGCGCCTACGTTCACAGTAGCCACAAGGGTTACAGACTCTGTGGAAGCAGAGGACTGGTGCAAGGCACCAGAAAATTGGGATACCACCCTCCAGTTTGAGAAGGAGAAGCAGAGGCGACGATCCCACAGGATGGCGACCATGGCGGCGGACCAGCGAGGGGCTCTGAGGCTGAAGGGCACACAGGGGGCTGTCGGTGACTCAAGGGGAGAAACCCACTCAGACTGCAGCAGTTGGCGAGTGAGGTCAAGCTGTGGACTGCTGGAGACTGGCTCGTGTCTGGCTGAAGGGGTACCAGGTATCGGAACCGAGATGCTGAGAGTTTCCTGATCGTGTCAGAGGTTTGGATCTGGAGATTGGGTTGCCGATGGTTTGGACTGAAGGCTGTGTGGCTGTGGATGCTGTGGGACCTCTGGAGGTGAATCTACGGACTCTCAGTCACTCTTGGAGGGGAGGGGGAAGTTCTCTTTTACTTCTCTTTCTCTGACCGTAAGGAACACTGGGCAATTTTTGCTGATGGCAAATCTTCCTCTGCCTTACAGACTAAAGGTAATTTTGTATAATATCATGTTTTCTGTTTTATTTCCATGACAGTGAAAGAACTTGGGACTCTGATGTTCAGGCCTGAGGTGAACACTATTTTAAAGTCTGTGTATTCTAAAAATCTGAAGTATTGCACAAGGTGTGAAATTGTGTTTCGTGCTGAGTCATTACCCCTTCACCAGAAATACTCAGAAGAATTTTTTTTTCATGTAAGTTCTCTGAGGCTCTGCTGAGGAATTGTTCCACAGCTGCTCACTGCCCCACCATGGCACTTCCACAGACATTCTGTGGGTGGCCATGAACAAGCTGAATAGTGGAAGGTGTGTATAACAAATCACATACATGAATGGGAGAACAGACGTCTTTGAGGATCGTTGATCAAATTTGAGATTCATCTGCTTCACGTGCCCGAGGGGCAAACCCATCCTAGCAGTTTGAGCTGTTGGAGCAGGCACAGTTAGCGCCAGCGACCCAGGTTTGAATTTGGCGCTGACTGTATGTTCTTCCCGTGTCTGTATGTGTTTCCTCTGGGCGCTCCAGTTTCCTCCATTCTTCAAAATGTATGGGGTTCGTAGGTTAATGGTGGTATTTGGGCAGCACGGTTTGGGGGGGGTGGGGGTGGGGCTCAAGAGGGCCTGTTATTTTATTTCGAATTTTTAAAAGGTTCAGCCTTTGCTAGTTACTGTGCACTTGGTAATTAAGGGCATCACCAGCAAGAAAACAATAACGTACTTATGGCTGATCTTCATCGACTGCAGCTCAGCCCTCAATACCATGATTCCCTCAACAGGCTCCAAACCCTGGGCCTCTGCACCTGGATCCTTGACTTCCTCACTGGAAAAGCACAGTAAGTACAAAATGGAAACAATGCCATTTCCTCACTGATGATCAGCACAGGCTCAAGCACCTCGACGACGTCCATGACTGGCTGGGTACAATTCCAATTATATCGACAAAATTGCCAATGACACCAAAGTTGTCGGCAGAATCACAGACGGCAAATGAGGAAAGCGTACAGGAGGGATTTGGATCAGCAAGTTGAGTGGTGTCAATGTTAGCAAAATCAAGGAGATGACTGTGGGCTTCAGTAGAAAATCAGGAGAACATGAACCAGTCTTTATTGAGCAGTCAGTAGTGGAGAGGATCAAACAAAAACTTAAAATTCCTGGGTGTCAGCATCTCCAAGGATCTGTCATGAAGCCCCCATGTCGATGCAATCGTGAAGAAGGCTCGTCAGCGGCTGTTCTTTATGAAGAGTTTGAGGAGATTTGGGATGTCACCGAAGTCTTGAAAACTTCTACAGGTGTACTATGGAGGGCATTTGCTGTCTAGTACGGAGGTGCCAAAGCCCATAACAGGAAAAAAAAACTCCAGGGAGTTGTTAACTCACTCTGCGACATCACCAGTCTTCACTCCTTCGTGGACGTCTACAAGAGGCAGCGTCTTAAGAAACCAGCCTCTATCCTCAAGGACCCCCACCACCCAGGCCATGCCCTCTTCACTCTTCTACCATCAGGAAAAAGTACTGGAGCTGAAGATGAGCACTCAGCGGCACAAGGACAGTCTTTTCCCCGCCGCCATCAGATTCCTGAATGATCGATGAAACACAGATGCTGCCTCACTTTGACTTTTTTCTTGCATTATTTTTATTTGTAAAGTGGTTTAAATAAATGTTTGCTTTGTGATGAGGCCTCAAAACAATGAATTTAGTGACGTGGTCATGACAATAAATTTCTGATTCTGATTCTCTTCTTGCCTTTTGCAGCTATTATCGAGGAGTAGCAGGCTTCCGGAAGAATGAGCAGCAGGATGTCGACCGCAACAGATTATGACAACATTGAAATTCAACAGCAGTACAATGACATCAACAACCGGTGGGACGCCAGTGAGGAGGAGTGGGACAATGAGAACAGCTCAGCACGACTCTTCGAACGCTCACGTATCAAGGCTCTGGCAGGTAGGCAGAGAACACTGCACCGTTAGGCGGGAACGTAAACAACTCCAATTCAATGAAGGAGAAGCTTAAAATTCTGTATCTTACCTCTCAACGTTAGATGTCAGGTTATGTTCTACACTGCTTTCAGTCTTAGGTGGCCCTTACAGTAAATTAATGCATTACCCTGATACTAAGATATTGGACTTGAACCTGGAGTTCTGGATGTTGACCAGGGAATATGAATTCAAATTCTGCAGTCAGTGAGAGAATTAAGATAAATATGGGGTAAGTCATGGTGACCATGTTGTTAAGGCCAGCGTTGCCGCTTGTGTGGACCCGGGAGAGTGGAGACAAGGTGTTGCTCTGAAGGGTTCAACCTCCCGGTCCTGGCTCCATACAGGTGTTTTTAAACTAAAATCCTGCAACTGCAGGATCTGCGTCCAAGCCCATGCTTGGCAGCAGCCACGAGTGGTTGCAGACTCCGGGGGAGCAGCAGACCAGTGCAGGGCACCAGAAATGGGAAGAACGCCCACACTGTTGAGAAGGAGAAGCAGAGGAGATGGCCCTACAGGACCGTCTCCATGGCGACCATGGCAGCAAACCAGCGAGGGGCTTGGTGGCTGAGGGACCCACGCAGGCTGCGGCCGACTTGCTGTCGGGGGACCTGCACGGGTTGCTGGAGTCTCGCTCATGGGAACCAGGGATCAGAGCTGGGATTTGATAAGGTGCTGAGGAGCCTTGGGCACTGAAGGCTTCTTGATCGCGTTGGAAGTTTGGATCTGGATCTTGGGCTGCTGATGGGTCGAACCGGAGTCTGTGTGGCTGCAGAGGCTGTGGGAGCGCTGAAGTATCTTTGAGTGCTGGACACTTGGTGTCTTTGCAGGGACTCTCTTTTGCTTTTCTTGCTCTCTTACTGTAAGAGACACTAGAATTCAATGTCTGCCTTGCGGCAAGCAGGAGGCAATTTTGTGTAATATTACATGGTTTGTTCTATTACATGACAGTAAAGGCATTTGAATATTGAAGACCCTTCTGGAGGTTCACTGGCTGGAAGGCTCACATTTCTCTCAGTGTGACCTCCTTGCAGCTCAATAAACAGGAAAGTGATTAACTCCTAACTTCCCTTTGAAATGGCCCATGATGTTATACAGAGAAAACAGGGGGTGGCCCCCCTGTTAATGAAGGTTGGCATTGTCAGTGATGCCCATGTCCTGTGAATGACTTTTAAAAGTTTATTTTTCTGGAAATGTTGGTTCTTTTTCAGAGTTTGTGTCCATCATTGGGCAGTATCAGATGCTATTTGACCATGGTGCGGTGTGGCGTTGCAGTGTAGCCTCACCCAGTCTCATTGTCCATTTTCCAGCAGGGTTCTGCTGTGGGCATCTTAAGCTAATTCTGCAATCCCTTTCCAGACTTCAAGGGCAAATGCAAGAATGTCACATCTGGGTGGGAGCACAACTGAGTAGCAGAGGCCCAGGGGTTTCAGAGAAGGTGGACCCTGTTGGGGTGGGATGTTGTGGGCCATGGTGGGGTTTGTGGGCTTGCAACTGTAATCTCTGAAACCCTGTTTAAAATCCATTTGTCGTGTACTGTTGGGACCCAAATATGATGTGGAGAGGGAAATATGATGTGGAGACTTCTGGAGTAAAACAAGGAAGTCTGCAGATGCAGTGATTGTAGTAAAAACACAATGCTGGAAAAACTCTACCGTATACAGCCTCTCCCCCACTTATGTCCTATACGGCCAAAAAAAATTTTTTTAATATAGAAAAAATATAAGTAAATATAAAAATTGTGCTTGGTCGTATGCCCACCAGTGCTATTGTCTGCGTGCGTACGATTGTGACCGTCAGACAATATTGTAGCATTGTGTACATCGCAGCATCTCTCAGTTCTCAGGATAAAAGAATGCTGTTGGGTGAGTACGTGGCAGTGGGATTTGTGTGTGGACTGATAATGTGGGGACTACATGCCATGCTAACATGCATCCATTTTGAGATCCGACCTGTCGGTCAGAATGGAAGTTGGACGTATGTTGGGGAATAAAGATAAAGATACATATCCAAAGTTTTGGGCCAGAGCCCTTTATCGAGAAGTGTTGTGACTTCTGGAGTAAAACAAGAAAGTGTGCAGATGCCATGATTGCAGTAAAAACACAATGCTGGAGAAACTCCACAGCGTTCTTCTATAGAGCAAAGATAAAGATATATAACCAACATTTTGGGTCAGAGTCCTCATCAAGGTATGACTTTTAGTCAGAAGTGTTGTGATTTTTCTTACATATTACTGCTTTGATTTGTTACTTCCCTTTATATTTTGGGCCAGGTTAGATTCAGATTTCAAATTTTATTGTCAGAGTACATACATCACATTACATACAGCCCTGAGATTCTTTTTTCACTTATGTTGAATGCTTGAGTCAACGTTGAATTAATTCCATCAGCATTCGCTTTGTTTTATAAAATACCTCTGGGTAAAATTGGCATCTGGAACTAGAATGGGATTTTCTTACAAGTCTCAATCTATTCCATGGGCAGAATTTTCATACTTTGTTGTGGCATAGAAGGAAGATCATTAATCCCATTAATCTACCCTATAACCCATTTCCTTCACAATCCCATCTATTTTATACCACTTACTGGTCATGCAAAAAAAAACTGACTCAATGTACAAACGTAAAAAATATATAAATGTAAACAAACTGTGCAATACAGAGATATAAATAAAATCAATAAAGTGAAAAGTAAGAGTCCTTCAGTGAGTCCCTGATTGAGTTTGTCGTCAAGGAGTCTGATGGTGGAGGGGAGCAGCTGTTCCTGAACCTGGGGGTGCGAGCCTTGTGGTACCTAAACCTCTTTCCTGATGGTAGCAGCGAGAACAGAGCGCGTGCTGGGTGGTGCGGATCCTTGATAATTGCTGCTGCTCTCCGATGGCAGCGTTCCCTGCAGATGTTCTCAATGGTGGGGAGGGTTTTTACCTGAGATGTCCTGGGCTGAGTCCACTACCTTTTGCAGGCTTTCCACTGAGGGATATTGGTGCAGCCGGTCAGCACACTTTCCACCACACATCTGTAGAAATTTGCCAGGATTTCTGCTTATACCTTGATGAAAAGCTCAGGTCCAAAACGTCAGTTATATATCTTTACCTCTTATGGATGCTGCAGGACCTAATCTGCTAAGTTTCTCCAACACATTTTGTGGAATAAACTGAAATAGTTTTTATACTCATCTTCATAGTTTGGATGGAGTGTCCAACCACTATTATCCTTTTTATTGGCTGCACTGAGATGAGTTCATAAGGACGCAGAAGGACTAGTTTCTGACTGCATGTTGCACAGCAGAACACCTTGGCGTTAATTGGCCTCTGGCTTGCTCACAATCTGTTTCCTTTTGTGGTTGTGAACAATATGACAAGTTGAATTATTTCAACTCCGTAATTGCATTAAATCGTCTCAGAATTCTTCACAGAAGCATAATCAAGCAAAGTTTGACGTCAAGCAACAGAAGGAGAAATGGGGCAGGTGCCCTCATTCATCTTTCAACTTGACATCTCTGATCGATTGGATCTCTTGAATGAAATATTTCTGCACTCTGTCACAGACAGCACCTTTGTCTGTCCACCTGGAATGATACAAGGAAGTCTGCAGACGTTGTGAATGTAGTTAATACACAAAAATGCTTGAGGAGCTCAGTATGTCTCACAGCGTCCATAGGAGGCAAAGATATATGACCAGTGTTTCGGGCTTGAACTCTTCATTGAGGTATGTCTTCTTTTTAATTTCTCCAGTTCTGCAACGAGTCATTTATCTGAAATGTTAACTTTGCTCTCTCTCTCTCTCTCTCTCTCTCTCTTGAGTATTTTGAGCACTTTCTTTTTTCATCTCAGGTGATCAAATGTTTGGCTGAAGAGACTGATGATCATGGGGTGTGTCTTCTAGGCAAATAAAACTTGGGGAAATCATTCCAGTCTTTAGGTGCAGGCAGTGAATACACAGCCTTCATTTATGGAGTATTGGAAATTGGACAAGGTCAGGAAGGTGGAATTAGGGGAATGAAAACAAAGTTCAGATTTATTATCAAAGAACTTAAATGACATCACATACAACCCTGAGATTCTTTTCCAGTGGGCCAGGTACTTCAAATTTTGTTCAGGAGGGTGATTTGATGGTTCCTGGGAATACAATTTATTCTGCTACCTAACACTAAAATATGGTAGCCCACAAGTACAAGTGGAAGTAATGCTTAATTTAAGCACGTTTGGACAGGATGGAGCACCAATTAGCAGTAAGTGTATATGATCATTTCTGATCAGCCTTGGATTCATTGAGACTTCCACAGGCAGCCTTACTTCAAAGGAAAACATTATGCAATCCAAAGTGAGTGGTGATGTCAGATGGGCACCATGTCACTGTTTTGATTTGCAGAATACTATTTTGGAATGAAATTGTTTGCGGATGACTCAGCCCACTGACTTTCACAGATGGAGTTCCAAGTGCCCCAGGATAAACATCCTTCATTCATTCCTCTGTCTGTTCTAATGATCTTTTAGACTCATTTTGTGCTAAGTTTGAGGGTATCTGATGAAAAGGTTTATTGTCAGAGTACATACATGACATGACATACAACCCTCAGACTTTTTTTTTCCTGTGGGTGAGGCAGAATTACCACTTATTGGTTGTGCAAAATAAAACCTGTTCTCAATGTACACATGCAAACAAATAAAGAAATGTAAACAAATTGTGCCATGCAGTGAGAAAAAAAATCAATAAAGTGCACAAGTAAGAGTCCTTAAATGAGTCCCTGATTGAGTCTGATGGTGGAGGGGTAGCAGCTGTTCCTGAACCTGGTGGTGCGAGTCTTGTGGTACTGATACCTCTTTCCTGTGAGAACAGAGCGTGTGTTGGGTGGTGTGGATCCTTCATGATTGCTGCTGCTCTCCGAGGGCAACATTCCCTGAAGATGTATTCAATGTTGGGGAGGGTTTTGCCTTTGATGTACAGGAATACGATCCTTTATCCCTTGGGGGACAGTGTGTTCCGAATTTCGGATTTTTCCGGATTTCGGAAAGCTCACCCAAATTGTGCTGCCATATCCACCCCCACCCCCTTCCAGTCACCCAGCCGCCTCCCCCAAGCGCCGGCTGCCTCTCTCCCCACTTAACGAATTTTGGAGCTTTCCGGATTTTAGATGTCTGGATAAAGGATCGTGTACCTGTACTGGGGTGTGTCTATTACTTTTTGGAGGGCTTTACGCTCAGGACATTGGTGTCCCCATTCCAGACTGTGATGTAGCCAGTTAACACACTTTCCTCCACACATCTGTAGAAATTTGCCAAGATTTCCAATGTCAAATCAAACCTCTGCAAACTCCTGAGAAAGTAGAGGCGCTGACGTGTTTTATTCACGATTCCATTGGTGTCTTGGGTCCAGGAAAGATCCTCCGGGATAGTGACTCCCAGAACTTAAATTTGCTCACCTTCTCCACCTCTGATCCCCCAGTGATCACTGGATTGTAAACCTCTGGCTTTCCTTTCCTGAACTCAACATCAGCTCCTTGGTCTTGGTGACATTGAGTGTGAGGTTGTTGTTGGTGCACCGTTCAGCCAAGATTTCAATCTCCCTCCTGTATGCTGACTCATTGAAATTCTTTGAAGAGTTTCTGACTTGAAACGTTGCCCATTCCTTTTCTCCCATTGATGTTTGCTGGGTTGTTGAAGTTCCTCCAGTAGATTGTTCATTGTTTCAGATTCTGACTTCTGCCGTCTCCTGTGTCTTTTTCTATAAAATATCTGATCTTGAATATTGTGCAAATTTTCTTGATGTGCTTGGGAGCACCTTCCTAATCAGTGGTTCGCAGTGTGAGAAATAATCATCATTTCTTTTTTACACAGACCGTCAATGTGGTATCGTCATCAATTTTGTAAATGGTGTTGTTGTCGTACTGTCACACAGTCATCGGGGGGGGAACAGTGGAGGGGGGGATCAGAGGGGTAAAGCAAGTAGAGCAGGGGGCTAAGTATGCAGCACTGTGGTACTCTGGTGCTAATAGAGATTGTGGAGGAAATCGTGCCGGTTAAGTACAATTGAGCCTCGGTTGCTTCAAGTGATCAATACTGTTTCTGAGATTTGCATCTCTTGTGAGTACAGAGTACACCTTCCATGATGTAGTGTAATCCACAAAGCTGTAAGTTTCTCGAGAGTAGTTTGAATTTCTGCATTCATGTTTCTAGTCATAAACATATCATGTAATATATTCTGTGCCTCTTGGTATATTCAAAATAATTTTAAATTTTGATGGGATTACTTGCGTGAGATACTGAGAAAGTCTGAATTTCAAATTACAGACTGCTGTAATTTGAAATGGGGTCCAAAATACCGGACAAAGAGATTCGTTGTTTTTACGGCTGCATCACAATGCAAACATTTATATAACATAAAACAAATCCTGAGCAACAGATTGCATTCAGTACTCTGAAAGTCTTGAAAAAAGTAAGGCCCATTGAGAAAGTAGCAGTGGTTCGTGGAGATTGTCCATAAGGCACAAAGCGTTAGTTCCTCACATATATAGACAATGCAAATTACCTTGAAGAATTTTATGTGGCCCAATGTGGCTTCTAAGTGACTGTTTGAATGGGAAAAATGAAGTGCCATTACAATGTTCTGACATGCCCAGATGAAAGCCACAGGAATCCTTCTTCATTTGCACCTCAGTGGTAGCCAATCTTCACTCCATTGCAGAGCTTTTAACCATATAGATGTTTGTAAAGAAGCCTCTGTCATGAAGGGTGGCACTTTTGAGTACAGGATCCTAATAGTTGATGGTATTTGTGTCTATAACACATGATCTGACTTAAACAAATCCTCCTCTGTTGATGTGAAATGTGTTTTAGAACAGGCATTAAATTTGGGAGGAAAAAAGAGCTTTATTTCTCAAAGGGATTATTCATTTTTTTTGTTGTTGTATAAACGATTCACATTTTCATGTTACAGCATGGCTGTACTCTTTTTCTTTTGCCAATAGCATAAGCTTCTCCTTTTATTGTCAGTAATACACACCTAAGCATTAGGGAACTGATGTATTTTGGTGGAGCAGAGGATTAATTCACATTGTGCTCTCAATACGAAATGAGAGCATATTTGAAACTGGAGATGAGAAAAAGATATTGTTTCAAACATGTTTGAAACATTGTATGCAACAAAATCAGTATTTTTGCACAGAACAGAATATAGTACAGTACAACTCCTTCGGCCCTCGATGTTGTGCCGACCTATATATTCCTACCAAAATAATTTCTAATCCCTTCCTACACCATAATCCTCTTTTATTTTCATCCATCTGCCTGTCTTAAATGCCCCTAATGTTTCAGCCTCTACCACCACCCTTGGCAAGGGTGTTTCAGGCACCCACAACTCTCTAATTAAAAAAAAACATACCCCTGATGTCTCCCCTAAACTTTCCTCCCTTTACTTGGTACACATGTCCTCTGCTATTCCCGCCCTAGGAAAAAGATGCTGGCTGTCTACTTTATCCATGCCTCTCAGAATCCTTTAGACCTTTATTTCACCTCTCATCCTTTGCTCCAAAGAGAAAAGTCCCAGCTCTGCTAACCTTGCCTCATAAGACTCATTTTCCAATCCAGGCAACAACCTCTGTACACCCTCTCCATAGCTTCCACATTTCCTATAATGAGGTGACTAGAAATGAACACAATACTCTAAGTATGGTATCACCAGAGATTTGAGGAGTTGCAACATGTCCTCTCAACTTGAACTGAATCCCCCTATTAATGAAGTCCAGCATCCATAGGCCTTCTTAACTATTTTATCACTATCTTATTGCCCTGTGTGGCAACCTTGAGGGATGTATGTATTTGGACCCCAAGGTCCCTCTGTTCCATCACAGTATTTAGTATCCGACCATTAACCCTGTACTTAGCCTTCAAGTTTGACCTTCCAAAATGCATCACCCCACACTTTTCCTGATTGAACTCCATCTGCCACTTTTCCATCCAACTCTGCATCTTGTCTGTATCCTTTTGTAACCTAAGACACCCTTCAACACTATCCCCAACTCCTCCAACCTTCTTATCATCCACAAACTTAACTATCCTTCTTCAGTTAGGACATTTATGAAAATCACAAATAGTAGGGGGGTCCCAGAACAGATCCCTGCAAAACTCTACTTGTCACTGACGTACAGGCAGAATATTTTCTGTCCATTACTTACACTCTGCTTTCTACAGGCGGGATGATTTTTAATCCACACAGCCAAGGTTCCGTGGATCCCATGCCTCATGACTTTCTGAACAAATCTCTCATAGGGGATCTTGTCAAATTCCTTACTAAAATTCATATACAGTATTCCACACCTACTGCCCTACTTTCATCAATTTCTTTTGTTAGCTCCAAAAAACTCATTTAGGCTCTTGAGGCATGACCTTCTCCTCACAAAGCTATGTTGACTATCCCTGAGAAGACAAACCTCAATTTTTTCGTAAATCCTGTCCTTAAGAATCCTCTCCAATAGTTTGCACACCTCTGACGCAAGACTCACCTGTCTGTAATTCCTAGGATTCTCCCTATTGCCTTTTTATAAACAAAGGGATGAAATTTGCCATTTTCCAATCCTCTGACTTTCTCCTGTGGCCAAGGAGGATGCAACGATCGTAGCCAATGCCCCAGCTATCTCTTCCCTCCCTTCCCACATCAACCTGGGCATATTGCATCCGGCCTTGGGGACTTGAGCATTCCCTCTTCCCTAATCTAAACATGGTTCAGCACACAAGCTTGTTTTATTCATCCCTCACCTTGATCAAATTGTTTTATAAATTAACTGAACTAGCTTCATTTCCCGCTTCTTCCCTCTGGGACCCAATGGGTGTACCTTTGCATCATTCATAGTTTCAGGCTCTAATTCATACTTGAAGATAACAATTGAGAACATTGCAGCATCAGAAGTAATATCTTTTGAATGAAACATTGATCCAAAAGTCTTCCCTGTTCCCTACGTTGGTCAAAGAAAAAATGCAGAGTCACCCTTTCTAAAAGGAAGACATTTGGTCATCATCGCACCTGGAATATTGTTTAGATTTCAGATTTATCATCAGACTACATAGAACCCTGAAATTCCATTTTTCTGCAGACGTGGCAGTGTTCACTTATAGTCGCCTCATTACAGGCAGGATGTGGAAGCTATGGAGAGGGTGCAGAGGAGATTTACCAGGATGTTGCCTGGATTGGAGAATATACCTTAAGAGGCAAGGTTTCTCTTTGGATGGAAGAAGGATGAGCGGTGACTGAATAGAGGTCCATAAGATGATGAGGGGCATAGTTAGAGTGGACAGCCAGCAACTTTTTCCCAGGGCAAGAGTGGCACACAGCAGAGGACATTTGTATAAGGTGAGAGGTGGAAAGTTTAGGGTAGATATCAGGGTTAAGCTTTTTTTTATATACAGGTCCCTAATCTTTTATCTGGAATTTTGAAAACCTACAACCTCCAAAAACCGGCACTTTTCTCAGTAGATGACATCTGCTCATCAAAGATGGTGTTTGGCACCAAATGCGACCCTTGCTCAACTCCCATATATCTTGTCACGTTCTGCTACTTTATAATTGCCTCTCAATCGCCTATGCTGAAACCTGTCCAGTGTCATGACACTTTCAGTTGGCTCAGTGGCAGTTCAATGGCCATCGTCGCTACCCATAATCCCCCCCACACAGCTGAAACTGCTGTACCAGCACCATTGCAGGGGAACCGAGAAGGGGGCCGTTATCCTGGCACTGGTACAGCGGGTTGAGGGGGGGCAGGGGAGAGAGAGAGAGAGAGAGAGATGGCAGCGTGACTTGGTCGGGGGTGGGGAGAGACAGCAGCGTGACTTGGTGAAGGTGAGAGGGGGAGAGAGAAACACAGCGCAATTCAGGCGGGTGAGGGGAGAGAGAGCAGCATGACCCGGTGGGCAAGGGGGAGAGAAAGAGATGGCAGCATGACATGGGCGGGGGAAAGAGACAGTTGCGTGACTCGGGTGGGTGAGGGGAGAGAGAGACAGCAGCGCCACTCGGGTGGGCTTAAAGGGATGGAATCAAAATGATTCCGAACAACGGGAGGTGTGTGATCCCGGTGATCCCGGATAAAAGGCACCTGTACAGAGAGCAGAGGGTGCCTCAAATGCGTTGCAAGGGGTGGTGGTGAAGGCTGGTACATGGGGACATTTAAAAGTCTCAGACAGACAGGCACATGGGTTATGGGTGTTAGGTAGGGAAGGTTTAGATTGTTGAGTAGGTTTATGTAGGTCAGCACAACATAGTGGGCTGAAGGATCTGTACGGTGCTGAAATGTTCTATGTTCTGCAACTAACAAAAACAAACTGCTGGAGGAAGTTTTTGCAGATGATGGGAAAATGACATTGGCTGCATTAGCCGATGGCTTAATGGCTGCATCACTATGTAGTATGGTTGCTGCAGAGAAATGGATCGCAGATCAATCGACAGGTGCAAAGAGTGGCAGGGAGGATCACTGCAGTCTCCCTTCCTCCCCATCGACGTGATCTACCAGATTGTTGTCTGAAGAGAGAGCACGAAATCATCAGGGACCCCTTCCACTCCGCACACAGCATCTTCCAGCGGCTCCCTTCGGTGAAGAGATCCAGGGGGATCAGAGCCAGCACCACCAGGCTGAGGAACAGCTTCTTCCTACGGCAAGTGAGAACGTGGAACGGCCAAAAGAAGAGCTCACACTGACCCTCCGACTCCCTCATATTTGTTAACTATAGTTATTTATTTATTTGTATATATGATTACTTGCCCCCTGTATATGTATTGTTTGCCTGTATGTGTGTCATGTCTGGTTGTGTTTTGCACCGAGGACCGGAGAATGCTGTTTTGTCGATGAGTTGGTTTATATAGGTCGGCCCAACCGAGTGAGGGGCGTGTAGTGAGGGACTGTAGTGAGGAGTGTGTAGTGAGGAGTGTGTAGTGAGGGGTGTGTAGCGAGGGGCTGTAGTGATAGGCGTGTAGTGAAGGATGTGTAGTGAGGGGCTTGTAGTGAGGGGTGTGTAATGAGGGGTGTGTAGCGAGGGGCTGTAGTGATGGGCGTGTAGTGAAGGGCGTGTAGTGAGGGGCGTGTAGTGAGGGGCGTGTAGTGAGGGTCCATAGTGATTTTCCATCCCCAACAACAAGCTGCTGGAGGAACTCGATGGGAAAGGCGAAATGCATGGACGGGAAATGGAGAATCAATGTTTCAGACCTTGCCCTCACCCTTGCACTTCTTAAGTTTTTTTCCTCTCCTACCCTCCCACTCATATCCAACAATGTTCCCCATAGATGTTCTTCACCATATCACAATTACAGTACAGAAACAGGCCTTCTCGACCTTTCTAGTCCACACCGATCTACATGAAACTCCACTAGTCCCACCTACCCTCTCCCTGCCCATAACCCTCCAAACCCCCTCACATCCAACCTCCTCTTAAATGACAGAATTAACCCTGCCACAGCCACCCTAACTGGAAGGTCATTCCACTCAGCCACAACTCTCTGAGTGAAGAAACTTCCTCTTATATTACTCCTAAAGTTTTGCCCCCTAACCCTTAACTTATGACCCCTCGTTCCAATCTCCCCTACCCTCAGGGAAAGAGCCTATTCACATCTACTCTATGTATTCCCTTCATAATTTTAAATACCTCTATCAAATTGCCCCCCCTCAACTTCTACACTCCAATAAATAAAGACCCCGTCGACTCATCTAGATACTGCAATCCAGGCCACATTTTAGTAAATCTTCTCTGCACCCTCTCTACCTTACTGATAATTTGGAGATCAGAACTGCACACAATATTCCAAACTTGGTCTCACCCATCTCTACATCACCTCCCAGGTGATAGTGGGCAGGATTTTACCTGAGATGTCCTGGGCTTTGTCCACTACCTTTTATAGGCTTTACACTCGGGGGTATTAAAAAAATTTGATGCAGGTGGTCAACGCACTTTCCACCACGCCTCTAGAAATTTGCCATGATTTCCGATGTCATGCCAAACCTCTGCCAACTCCTGAAGAAGCAGTGATACAAAGCATTTCAGAAAAAATGTAATTAATTTACTTAGACATCGAGTCATTGTGGTGATAGTTTACTAAAGAGGTAACTATTCTTTTAAAGCAGCCATTGTCAACCTTGTTTTGACTATGGCTCCTTTGGGGCTCTGCTCAAAGTTTATGGGCTCCTTCCCTGTGAAGTAGTCAAGCTTAGTTGGTTTCTTCTGTACTTCTCTCCTCCTGACTTACAAAAAAAAAGATGATTTCAGTCCGTGGCCACCTCTTAAATATGCTGTGCCTCCCTCCCCCAGGGTCCCAGTTGAGAATGGCTGCTTTAAAGTACAGTGCTCTGAAACTCTGTTGGATTTTGTGAACTATTGTGGTTTAATGTTCCATCCTATGCTCCCTGGGATTAGGGGACTCTTTCCCTTGATGTTCAGCAGGAGGGTAGCATTGAACTCAGCCATGATGTGGCGCTGTGACACTACATCACAAGTATGATGGCTGCCACTGAAACGTGCAAAAAATGGAGTTATTTGTGGCATGCTGTTTAATTCATTCTTAAATTATAGCACAGAATGGCAGATTCAGCTGGGATTGTTTTGTATTGAAGACCTTTATTTCTAATTCTTATTTTTGTTGAGAAAAGCCTTTGGGTCATTTGCACAGAACCACCTGGCTCACTCAGAAACAAGCCAAACTGGTCGCTGACTACTTGTGCTTCATGCACAATTTAAATGCAATTGACCAGCTCAGCATGTTGGAATGTGCACAGCAGTCTTCCATCGCAGGTTACAATCACACCCCAATTTAAAATAGTTCAGCACGGTTAGTGTAGCAGGGAGCGCAATGCTATTACAGTGGCAGCGGCCTGCGTTGGAATCCAGTATCTCTAAGAAGTTTGTACGTTCTCCCCGCGTCTGTGGGTTTCCTCCAGATGCTCTAGTTTCCTCCCACTCTCCAAAACATACAGGGGTTGTAGGTTAATTGGAGTATTTGGGTGACATGGGCTCATGGGCCAGAAGGGCAGTTACTGTGCTGTATGTCAAAATTTAAAAATAAATTTTAAAATCCCCAAATAAAGATAACATGATCTGTGGACATATCAGAATTTATTGTCATGACCAAGTCACAAAATTCATTGTTTTCCAGCAGTGTCATAAAGCAAATATATAGACCTTGAAAGTTAATAGAGAAATAATCAAGGATCAAACTTTTATTTTTTTCACAATGGTAAAATCTGTCGACCAGATTTGGGTGTTGGTTTCGTACCTGACTCAGCCTGACTGAAGTGTGTTACATTTGGGTGACTAAAAAACAGTAGAATGAGGCAAAAATGTAATCGAATTCAATGTGAATGTATGAGATGTGATATAAGTAAGTTTGCAGATGATATGCAGGAGGAGTGTTGTAGAGAGAGAGAGAGGAAGATTGTTTAAGGCAGTATATGCAGAAACCACCCCCCACCTTCCCCAGTATCCGGCACCTGCGGGGATTGCAGATGTCAGTCATGTGAATACTCCAGTTGCCTGAGACTCACTCTTACAATACCTAACTAATACACCTGCATTAAGAACAAACAGTTTAAAAGACAAAAGGCAGTACAAATTTTAAATTAATTTTAAAAAATCAGTTGTGTAGTCCTAAATTATGTAAAATTAATTTTGATCAGGTAATTCCCATAACTTATAAAATTTAAATTTGAATCTTGGTTGCTAGGACTGCCACAACATGGCACTGACAACTAAGCAAACCATGCCACCATCATAATTAACCCTCCTTCCCCCAAGTTTACAGATGAAGCCTTACTAATATACTTAATAAATACTAATAAAGACCCCTATTAGACAGAGATAGGGAGACACTTTGGGAGAGTTGACCCAGCGACGAACGGCACTGGTCGGCTCTTCATCCTGGGCGCCACCATTTTATTAAAACCCAACTTTATTCCGTTGTCTGAATGTTTGCTCCCATCTTTGGAGAACATTGACTTACAATTTTAAACTTTTATCCAGATTTTTATTTATTTAAATTTTGTTTGTTTATTTATTTCCTCGTTTATTTTTTTAATCCCGCTGGTTGCTTGGGGTTTTGGTTGCTTGAATTGCAGATAATGGGGATTTTAGTTTATATTAGATCAGCTGGAAAGGGACAGGAGAATGGCAAATGGAATTTAATTGTGAAAAAATGTGAGGTAATGCAATTTGCAAAGGTGTACAAAGAGTAAGACATACACCGTAAGCTGTAGGGAATTCCAGTGAGCAGGGGACCTTTGGAATGCAAGTCCAGAAGTCCTTGAATAAGTTGATGAAGAAGGCATGTGGAATACTTGCCTTCATTGTCAGTAAGGAACGTGAGCACTTGGACATCATGTTGCAGTTTTGTAAAACTAAACTCAATCTGGCCAAGGACAAGCAGCATAAGACATAGGAGGGAGTGGAAGTAGGCTATTCAGCCCATCGAGTCTGCCTCGCCATTTAATCATGACTTCTCCATTTTCCCATTCAGCCCCACTGCCTGACCTTCTCCCCATAATCTTTGTGACCTGGCTAATCAAGAACCTATCAATCCCAATGACTTGGCCTCCACAACTGCCTGTGGCAACGTTCCACAGATTCACCAGCTTTTAGCTAAAGAATTACCCCCACATCTCTGCTTTAAGGTCATTGACAACTTCAATCCTGAAATTGTGTCCTCTTGTCCTAGACTTTCCCACCATGGAAGACTACATCTACTCTGTCCATGCCTTTCAACATTTGGAATGTTTCAATGAGATCCCCCCCTCATTCTTCTAAATTCCAATGGATACAGGCCAAGAACCATCAATTGGTCCTCATATTATAACCCTTTCATTCTCGGAATCATCCTCGTGAACCTCCTCTGAATACTCTCCAACGTTAGCACATCCTTTCTTAAATGAGGAGCCAAAGTGAGGTCTCACTAGTGCCTCAACATCACATCTGTGCTCTTATATTTTATTCTTCTTGCGATGAATGGCATGCATTGCATTTGGTTCATTACCCTCAGCGGGAGATAAAGAATGGCTGACTTGAACTGCGATGTTCCTCCTGCAGATACCAGCGTCTTCAGTCTCCTGTGTGTCTACGGTTTTATAACCTGTTGCTTAGGCCACACCTGTACTTTTATGTGCAGTTCTGGTTGCTTGGTTACAGGAAGGATGTGATTCCACTGGAGAGCATGCCTATGACACTCACCAGGAAGTTGGCTAGACTGGAGCATTATAATTGTAAGGAGAGACTGGTTAGACTGGATTTGTTTTCTCTGAACATTGTGTTGAGTAGAATGAAAGGCCTTGCGTGGAGAGGAATGGAAAGTAAATGGGGAAAATGCATAAACTCTGCAGTGACAATAACTTGACAGTCAAAGGGCCTGTACTGTGCTATAGTTTTCAATGTTCAATGTTTTAATTCTGGTGTTGCAAAGCTTCTCGTTGTTTGATCAATGTTCTGCGGGATGGTAACCATGGCAGTGGACCAGTGAGGGTCTTTGTCGCTGAAGAGCACACAGGCACTGAGCTGTTGGTGACTCGAGGTGCGGGAACCCACACAGGCTGTGAGCTGCTAGCGACAATTTAGACCCCTGGTATATTTCGAATGGTAGGAGGAAACCGAAGCCCCCGGGGAAAACCCACACAGACACGGGGATTTGAACCCCGGCCCCGATTGCTGGTGCTATAACGGCAATGCGCTAACCTCCTCGCCAACTGGGTTGGTCAATGGACTCACACCAGACTCTGGCTGCAGGACAGTGACTCAAGACTGGTTGAAGGGATACCAGATGTTGAAACTGAGATGCAAGAGGGTGCCGAGATTGTGTCAGAGGTTTGAATCTGGATCCGGGGTTGCCAATGGTTTGGACTGAAGGCTGTGTGGCTGTGGGAGCGCTGGAGGGGAACCCATGGACAATCACTGACTATGGGGGAGGGGGGGATGATTCTCCTTTGCTTCTCTTTCTCTGACTGTAAGGGGCATCATGCATTTTCTGCTGATGGTAAATCTTAGTCTGACTTACATTAGACTGAAGGAAATTTTGTGTAGTCACATTTTCCGTTTTATTACATAACAATAAAAGAATCTTGAACACGAGCAATTTGAAACCAATATTTTATGGCCAATCAATGGGTCGATTTATTGATATACTGTATAGTGAATTCCCTGGTATTGGCACCTACAGGGATCGTGGATACCAGATATGTGAATTTTCCGGTTGCCCGAATACTTAATATGGTTTTTAGACTGCAATGTCAGGAAAATCACAGAAAAAATTAACATAATTACTGCCCGTCTTGTTCACACTGAGCACCCTTTTAGACTGCAAATACCTGAGTTGGACGAGCAGTTGAGTGGATGACTGTCAACAAATTATTCCGGTACGATTTACACTCCAGACTTCCTCCAAAAGGATGTCGGGGTCCTGCAGGATAAATCATGGTGCAGGAGTTGACACAAAATTCCTGCACGTTCCTTTTTAGACTCCCCGTGTAGCGGTAAAATTCCTTGATTGTGCCGTTACATGTCTGCAGTCTGAAAACCATAGGAGACGCCTGCATTAAGAATGAACAGTTAAAAAAACAAAATGTAAAGTCATTTGAAAAACATCAGTATGGTAGTCCTTAATTATTTAAAGTTTACTTTAATCAGGTCATTTAAATTTGAACCCCGGTCGCTGGCGCTATAACAGCGTGGCACTGACTGCTACACTAACTATGTTACCTCATAATAAACCACCCTTTTTCAGGTTTACACTTAAAGCCTTACTAATATACTTAATACGAATAAAGATAAAGACTCTTACTAGTCAAGGATAGGGAGACACTTTGGGAGAGTCGCCCCAGCGGTGAGTGGCATCGGCTGGCTCTTCATCCTGGGCGCCGCCATTTTATTCAAACACAACTTTATTGAAACAGCTCTGCTGGCTGAATGTTTACTTCCATCTTCACCAAGGGAGTGAGTGTTGCTTTGGAGAGTATTTACTTCTACAATTCAAAACTTTTATTTACAGTTTTATTTATTCTTATTTATTTTTAAATTCTAAATGTATTTATTTCCTTGATTTTTATTTGCCAGTTGCTTGAATTCTGGATAATGCAGGTTTTACTATACACAGAATAACACATTAAAATAAGCAGGCTGGAGGTTTAATGGCTGTAAAGTAATCTTGTGCATCCGTGTGGGTAGGAGGAACAGTAGGCCCTTTCAAACTCCCGTGTCAAATGGGGTTAACCAGGCAATTTGCCCAGTTATCGCCCCAGTTATGCGGCAGTTAGAAAGGGTCCGACTCGGTCACCCCATTGAAACCCAGTTAAACTTAACTAGGTAGACTCCACAGGCGATTTGAAAATGGCCGACCCGCTTATTCCGGTAACATCAACGCTTGCATGCCAGCAATCCGAATATCGGTTAGTACTTCTCGTGAGTGCGTGGCGCGTCATTGAAGAGGTGGGATCCCCCCATAAATCACCGGGTTGGCGATTTAATGGGTTGATACACTGCAATTAGAAAGGTGCTTCCAGCACATTTGCCTCAGTAATCACACCCGGGTCCCAGGAGGGCTACCCAGGTGCAGCAATTTAAAAGGGGCTAGTGACTCCAGTACATTAGAAACCTCTAAACAAATAGCAACAATTTGCATTTTTTCCACAAACAAAATATGTACAGGCCAGCTTTGTTTCCAGTGGTAGAAGCTACTTGACACCTGGCCTGGCAGCGAAGTTCTGAACCTGCAGGATCATCCCTGTGCACATTGGAATCTTTACTGATGCAGGGCCAGTTCACTTAGTCAAACTCCATTGATCCTGGCCCAAAGATCAGGACATAAACCTCTCCCCTTCTCATATCCAATTACCACCTTTTGTTGGTCTGGCCCTCCTCCAGCCAGCACTGTCTGTTCTTAGTCAAACTCCATTGATCCTGGCCTACAGATCTGAACATAAACCTCTCCCCTTCTCATATCCAAATACCACCTTTTGTTGGTCAGGGCCTCCTCCAGCCACCACTGTCTGTTCTTAGTCAAACTCCATTGATCCTGGCCCACAGTTCTGGACATAAACCTCTCCCCTTCTCATATCCAATTACAACCTTTTGTTGGTCTGGGCCTCCTCCAGCCAGCACTGTCTGTTCTTAGTCAAACTCCATTGATTCTGGCCCACAGATCTGGACATAAACCTCTCCAATTCTCATATCCAATTACAACCTTTTGTTGGTCTGGGCCTCCTCCAGCCAGCACTGTCTGTTCTTAGTCAAACTCCATTGATTCTGGCCCACAGATCTGGACATAAACCTCACCCCTTCTCATATCCCATTACCACCTTTTGTTGATCTGGGCCTCCTCCAGCCAGCACTGTCTGTTCTTAGTCAAACTCCATTGATTCTGGCCCACAGATCTGGACATAAACCTCACCCCTTTTCATATCCAATTACAACCTTTTGTTGGTCTGGGCCTCCTCCAGCCAGCACTGTCTGTTCTTAGTCAAACTCCATTGATTCTGGCCCACAGATCTGGACATAAACCTCACCCCTTCTCATATCCCATTACCACCTTTTGTTGGTCTGAGCCTCCTCCAGCCAGCACTGTCTGTTCTTAGTCAAACTCCATTGATCCTGGCCCACTGATCTGGACATAAACCTCTCCCCTTCTCATATCCCATTACCACCTTTTGTTGGTCTGGGCCTCCTCCAGCCAGCACTGTCTGTTCTTAGTCAAACTCCATTGATCCTGGCCCACAGATCTGAACATAAACCTCTCCCCTTCTCATATCCCATTACCACCTTTTGTTGGTCTGGGCCTCCTCCAGCCAGCACTGTCTGTTCTTAGTCAAACTCCATTGATCCTGGCCCACAGATCTGGACATAAACCTCTCCCCATCTCATATCCCATTACCACCTTTTGTTGGTCTGGGCCTCCTCCAGCCAGCACTGTCTTTTCTTAGTCAAACTCCATTGATCCTGGCCCACAGATCTGGACATAAAACTCTCCCCTTCTCATATCCCATTACCACCTTTTGTTGGTGTTGGCCTCCTCCAGCCAGCACTGTCTGTTCTTAGTCAAACTCCATTGATCCTGGCCCACAGATCTGGACATAAACCTCTCCCCTTCTCATATCCCATTACCACCTTTTGTTGGTCTGGGCCTCCTCCAGCCAGCACTGTCTGTTCTTAGTCAAACTCCATTGATCCTGGCCCACTGTTCTGGACATAAACCTCTCGCCTTCTCATATCCCATTACCACCTTTTGTTGATCTGGGCCTCCTCCAGCCAGCACTGTCTGTTCTTAGTCAAACTCCATTGATCCTGGCCCACTGTTCTGGACATAAACCTCTCCCCTTCTCATATCCCATTACCACCTTTTGTTGGTGTTGGCCTCCTCCAGCCAGCACTGTCTGTTCTTAGTCAAACTCCATTGATCCTGGCCCACAGATCTGGACATAAACCTCTCCCCTTCTCATATCCCATTACCACCTTTTGTTGGTCTGGGCCTCCTCCAGCCAGCACTGTCTGTTCTTAGTCAAACTCCATTGATCCTGGCCCACTGATCTGGACATAAAACTCTCCCCTTCTCATATCCCATTACCACCATTTGTTGGTCTGGACCTCCTCCAGCCAGCACTGTCTGTTCTTAGTCAAACTCCATTGATCCTGGCCCACAGATCTGGACATAAACCTCTCCCCTTCTCATATCCCATTACCACCTTTTGTTGGTCTGGGCCTCCTCCAGCCAGCACTGTCTGTTCTTAGTCAAACTCCATTGATCCTGGCCCACTGATCTGGACATAAAACTCTCCCCTTCTCATATCCCATTACCACCATTTGTTGGTCTGGACCTCCTCCAGCCAGCACTGTCTGTTCTTAGTCAAACTCCATTGATCCTGGCCCACTGATCTGGACATAAACCTCTCCCCTTCTCATATCCCATTACCACCATTTGTTGGTCTGGGCCTCCTCCAGCCAGCACTGTCTGTTCTGAAATTTCCTGCTTTTTACTCATTCTTCTTACTTTTTGCTTATTCCTTGAGATTGGGTTTCCTGGGACGTCAGCGATATATCTTTGTCTTCTATTGACTCTGAAAGACCGGCTGAGTTCCTCCAGCATTTACCACAATCACAGCCCCTGCAGACTTTTGTGTTTCACACAGTTCTGGACAATCTGGGAATGCAGTGGGCAACAGACACATACCGAGGAATCAAATGCAGAGTCTCTTACCTGTAGTAGGGGAATCAGGTTTTATGCGGAATCAGGCATTTTGCAGTTTGGCGCCGGATATTTTGGTGCCCACATTTTGATGACAGACATTTGGCCATCGCACATTTTGGCAAAAAAAACAAGACTTTTCTAGTCCCAGGAGATTTTGGCGTCAACCAAAGCAATGAATGTAAAATCATTGTTAAATTAATTACCCTCTCTCCGTGGTAACATCTCCGCACTCCCCTCTCCCGGTGGTGACATCTCACACTCCCCTCTCCCTGCGGTGACATCTCTGCACACCCCTCTCCCGGTGTGACATCTCCACACTCCCCTCTCCCGGCGGTGACATCTCCGCATTCCCCTCTCCCCACGGTGAGCATCTCTACACTCCCCTCTCCCGGCGGTGACATCTCCGCATTCCCCTCTCCCCACGGTGAACATCTCTACACTCCCCTCTTCCGGCGGTGACATCTCCACACTCCCTTCACCCTGCGGAAAAATCCACCCAACTTTGAGCCAAAATGTCCAGTGTCAAATTGTGGATGTCAAAATGTCTTTGAGTCGGTTTAAGATGGGGGGTGGGGGTAAGGGAGGGGGGAACGAGAAGGGTAACTTTTGGCACAGACAATGGTGGGTGTATGGAACTGGCTGCTGGAGGAGGTACTATTGCAGCCTTTAAGAAACAAATGGACGGATATGTGGATAGAACGGGTTTAGAGGGTCATGGGCCTACCTCAGGTTGGCAGGACGAGAGTGAGTGGGTTATTTTGGTCAGCGTTGGCAAGGTGGGCTGTTTCCACACTGTATGGATATGAATCACAAAAGATTAGTTTGCAGGTGCAACGGGTAATTCAGAATTGCTGGAGGGATGGAATTTAATAGCAGTGAGGTAATGTTGCAAGTGCACAAGGTACTGGTGAGGCTGTTTTAGGAGTATCACCTGTAGTTGAGGAAGGACAGACTGGCTTTGGAGATGGTGCAAAGGCTGTTCACAAGGTTGATTCCATCGATGAGCCAACGAGGAGAGATTGGGTTTTCTGGGACTTCTATTCTTTGGAATTCAAAAGAATGAGAGGGGGATCTAATAGAAACATAAAATTATAAAGGGTTAGACAAAATAGAGACAGGAAAGTTCTTTCTATTGGTAGGTAAGACCTGAACTAGGGACATAGTCTCAAGATTCAGGTGAGTAGATTGGGATAGAGGTGAGGTGGAACTGCTTTTCCCAAAGAATAGAGTCACTATCTCAGAGGATCTTTCCTGGACCCAAAGACACAATTGCCATTGTGAAAAAGTACGTCAGCACCTCTACTTCCTCAGGAGTTTGTGGAGGTTCGGTACGACATCAGAAACCCTGGCAAATTTCTACAGAGGGGTGGAGGAAAGTGCACTGACTGGCTGCATCACGGTCTGGTACGGGGGACACCAATACCCTCAAGAGGAAAGCCCTGCAAAAGATAGTGGTCACAGCCCAGGACATCGCAGGCAAGACCCTCGCCACCATCGAGAACATCGACAGGGAATGATCAAGGATCCGCGCCACCCAGCACACGCTCTGTTCTCGTTGCTACCCTCAGGAAAGAAGTGTCGGTGCCACAAGACTTGCACCAGCAGGTTCAGAAACAGCTGCTGCCCCTCCACCAACAAACTCAATCAGGGGCTCGTGTAAGAACACTTACTTTTGCACTTCATCAATTGCTTTTATTTTCCTTTTTGTATTTCACACAGTTGTTTACATTTCTTTATTTAAATTTGTACATTATGTACAGTTTATTTTTGCACAACCAAGAAGTGGTAATTCTGCCTCACCTTCAGGAAAAAGAATCTCAGGGTTGCATGTGATTCCAAGTCTGAACTCCGACAATAAATCTGAATCGTTATGGGAAGTAAGTGTAGAAATTGCAGGAGTCCTGGCAGAGATATTTTAAACATCCTTATCCACGGGTGAAGTGCCTGAGGATTGGCGGGTAGCTCATGTTGTTCCATTGTTTAAAAAAGGCTCCAAAAGTAAATCAGGAAATTACAGGCCAGAGAGCCTGACGTCAGGAGCAGGTAAATTATTGGAGAGTATTCTGAGAGATCGGGTATGCAAGTTTTGGACAGCCAAGGGCTGATTAAGGATACTCAGCAGCTTTGTGTGTGTTTAATGAATCTTTGTTTTACAAGGGGTTTTTCGAGGGGGGTGCAGGTCAGTAGGACTAGCGGTATGATGTTTTCAGCACAAAGGGCCCAATGGCCTGTTCTTTAGTTCAAAGGCAGATAGATGGAGCAGAGTCCGCAGCCGATTCAGCCATCATCTTGCAGGCTTGACAGGATGGATGATCTACTCCTGCTCCCATTTCTTGTGTCCTTCTGTTCTTGCGGCAGGTTGTAGGCTTTGCTGGCTATTGTAGGCTTTGATGTGGAATTCAATCAACCACTAAAAAAAATCGTAGAAAATGGGTAAAAAATGTGGAAGTTTAAAATTGACGGACATCACTGTTAGCTCGCCAATCTACACTACAAGCAATCTTAAGCATCTGGAAAATTCACTACCCAACAACTACCAACCCCCATAGGTGTCAGATACCAGGAGTTTGTAACGCAGATTGAATGTGGTGATTTCAAGGTTCCTTCTTACTGTCATGTAATAATACAAAAAAATGTAATACACATGATGTATTTCCGTAAAGGCAAACAAATAAGATTTTTACACAGATTTCGTGGGGTTTTAATGTTATGAAGAGTCTCCAATGTCCCGGCATTGGTCGTTCACAAAGGAAATCTCCATTTCCGTCCGCGATTTTAGACAACATTGTGGTATGTAAAGAGGCAGGATGTGCTGTTTGTCCCTGAATGCCTGCCGTAGGCTTCCAGGAAAATGACAAGCGGTCTAGTAGGAAAAAAGTCAGATCTGGAGTGGCTCCCTCATTCCAGTTCTGAGTTTTTTTCACAGCATGCACTCTGGGAAAATGGAAATAATTACACAGTGGCTGTGTAAAAAAGCTAAGAGTTACATTTCCCGGTGCCCCCAATAATAAGAGAAAGAGAAACAAGATGGAGTCCCTTCTGAGTCATTGAGTGTCCGTGGATTTGCCTCCAGCGCTTCTGCAGCTACACGGACTCCATCTGTTCAAACCATCAGCAACCTGAGCTCCAGATCCAAATATCCAATATAATCAGGAAACCTTCAGCCCTTTGAAAGTCCCTCTTCTCTTCAGTGCCCTCTCGATACCTGGCTCTCACGAGCGAGTCTCCAGCAGCCCGTAGCCTGGTGTGAGCCCTTCGATGATGAATCGCCAACAACCGGAAGCCTGTGTGGATCTTTCAGCTGCTGAACCCCCCCCCCCATGGTCATGTTCCCTGTAGAGTCATCTCCAGGCATCCTCTTAATGGGAGAGGGGTTCTCCCTGTTTCTAGTGCCCTGCGCTAGTCCACTGCCTCCCCCACCCCCCCCCCCTAGAATCTGCTGCCCCTCATGGTACGCTCCTCAGCACCTTTTGGGCACAAACCTCTGTGGCTGCAGGATATTTGAAAATAAAACACCGTTGGCTCCTCTAATAGTCTGTTTAAAGCCTGTACGTTGCTGTTGGCATCACAACTGGTCAGTAGGACCCTGCGGAACAGCTTTGTGTCTCCTCATCCCACTCTCCCGGGTCTACGGCAGCACTTCCGTGAGCAACTCCGGCAACGTCACCATTTTTTTGTTCCTCCAACCAGGTTGTTTGCGTGGCGGAGAGTCGTCAGCTCCAAAATTGTAAATATTTGGAACGAGAGTCTGGTGGTGCAGAATGTCACTTGAATGGTTCTATTGTGCAATTTGCTTGTAATGTCTCATTCATTTTGTGACTCGTCTTGTGACACTAAAATGTTTCATCATTACCTGCCGCAGCATGTATCACCATCCAAATTAGCTCTCCATCAGCCTTTGACCTTTTCCATAAATGGATTAAAAGCAGCAGATTGTGCCAGAATTTTACCTGCAGCCATGAAAGCTCTGATTGAGTGGGAGGGAGCAAAATCAGCCGCTCATGAGTAATGTTGCCAAAATTAATACTTTTAAATATCTGTCAGTCTGAACAAGTTTGGTGCAGCCTGTTTTTCTGGCCCCGATTCTGAGTGGGTTTAACTTTATATATTTATTTTAAGTGTAGACATACAGCACGGTAAAAGGCCCTTTCGGCCCAAGAGCCCAGGCCACCCAATTACACCCAATTGACCGACAACTCCTGGTACGTTTTAAATGGTGGGAGGGATCTGGAGACCTGGAGGAAACCCACACAGACATGGGGAGAACATAAAAACTCCTTACAGATAGCACGGGATCCCATCGCAAGCGCTTTAATAGCTTTGTGCTGACCACTACGCAAACCAAGCTGGCCTTCTCAGAAGAAAGGTTGAATCTTGCTTTTGCTGTGCTCCACTTTTGAACTGAAAACTTACCTGTTAAATTGGGGCCCTCTCTGTGCTCAAAGGTCATTAGATACCAGTGGCTCACCATGGGAACATAAGTTAGAGGAGCCAAAGTAACCTATTGAGTTGTGTCACCCAAATACACCAATTAATCTGCACCCTGATGCTTGAGACCAATATCTTTCCAATAAATGGTGTAATTTATTTCCATTTTTCTGGTTGGTTTTCATGAATGAAATCATGCTGTGGCACAAAATTATTCCTCAGATTTCCAGACCACAATCAGTGAGGATCGGTAAAAACATCCCCTCCACAATCTTCATCAGTACCAGAGCACCCCGGGTCTGCGTTCTTAGCCCCCTGGTCTACTCACTTTACACCTATGACTGTGTGGCTCTGTACGACAACACCATCTGTAAATTTGCCGACGATACCACAGTAGTGGGTTGCATAAAAAATGTCAGCGTACAGGAGGGAGATTGAAAACATGGCTGAATGGTGCACCTAAAACAAGAAGCTGATTGTTGACATCAGGAAGGGAAAACCAAAGGTGTGCAATCCAGTGATCATTGAGGGAATCAGAGGTGGAGAGGGTGAGCACATTTCCATTCTTGGGAGTCAGTATCTCAGAGGATCTTTCCTGGACACAACACACCAATGGCATCGCGAAGAAAGCATGTCAGCATCTCGATTTCCTCAGGAGTTTGTGGAGGCTTGGTATGACATCAGAAATCCTAGCAAATTTCTACAGATGTGTGGTGGAAAGTGTGCCAACTGGCTGCATCTGGTACGGGGGCACCAATGCCCCTGAACGTAAAAGCCCTGCAAAAGGTTGTGGACTCAGCCCAGGACATCACAGGCAAAACTCTGCCCACCATCAAGAACATCTTCAGGGAACGCTGCCGTCGGAGAGCAGCAGCGATCATCAAGGATCCACGTCACCCGGCACAGGCTCTGTTCTTGCCACTGCCATCAGGAAAGAGGTGCAAGTTCCACAAGACTCACCACCAGGAACAGCTGCTGCCCCTCCACCGTCAGACTCCTTCACAACCAACTCAATCAGGGACTCATTTAAGGACTCTTGTGCACTTTATTGATTTTTTTTCTCTCTTTTGCACAGTCAATTTGTTTACAGTTCTATGTTTGTTTACATTACATTGAGTACAGTTTTTTTTTGCACCATTAATAAGTGGTAATTCTGTCTCACCCGCAAGATAAAGAATCTCTGGGTCATATGTGATGTCATGTATGTATTCTGACAATAACTCTAAGAAATCTCAATCTGAAAATATTCTTTAAAACCTTGAAAGTAAGTTCCAGAAATGTGGCCACAAAGATTTTGGTGTTTAAAAAAATTGTTGACTCTACGAATAACCACATAGGGTTAGTGTGATACCGAACGATCATTTAGGGATGGAACTGTCTGTAGTCAGGAATGCTTTGTGGTTATGGCTAGGCAGGAAGGCATGTAATTAAAGCAGTAAGTCCCAGAAATGCTCATTGATCGTCCAGCAGTTGTTAAAAGAAAAAAGAGTTAAAATTTCTGGTTGAAAATCCCTTTGCAGTATTGGGAAAGAAAGAGTGAAACAGGTCAATGAAACAAAAAAATTGCATATGTTGGAATTCTGAAATAAAAATCAAATGCTTGAAATGCTCGACAAATTCAGCAGCATCTGTGGGAGAGGAAACAAGTTATCCTTCCCTGACTGTCGTAGGCAGTGCTGCTGCCAGTGTGGACCCAGTGGCTCTGTTAAACGGCCTGAAGCTGTGGGCCTGAGTCACGAAGGGACGCAGACTCCATGTAGCGGTGGACACCAGAATCGAGGAGGACCCGGCCCTTTGAGAAGAAGCATAGGAGATCACATGACAGGACGGTGACCACCACAGGTTTTTCCTGCCCTGTGCGTTGGCACTTCCATACCAGGCACTAGCCCCTTTTAAACTGCAGCAGCTGGGTAGCCCTCCTGAGACTCAGGTGCGACTACTGGGGCAAAGCTGCCAAACTGCCGATTTAAGGGTGGGTCCCGCCCCCGAAACGTCGCATTGTGCACTCACTGGAAGTACTGCTAGATGTTGGGATGCTGGCTACACGGTGACACGCAAGCGCTGACGTCACCGGTATAAGCGTGTTAGCCATTTTCCTGTTCAAATCGCCCATGTATGTGACCTAGGTAGGTTTAACTGGGTTCATTGGCTACCTCTGAGGTAGGTCAGGGACCAGGTTGGATTCTGATGGGGTTGACTGGGTTGGGCCCTTTCTAACTGCCACATAATTGGGGCGCTAATCGGATAAATTGCCCGGTTAACCCCATTTTACATGGTAGTTTGAAAGAGCCTAATGATGCGACCAGTCCTTAGTACACCTATAAAGATTTTTGAGAGACAGGTACAGAGAGAGACCACTGGGGAAGGGGTGGAATTAGGTAGAAAAGTAATAGAGTTGCTATGTAAGAGATAGAAACAGTGCAACCTGATAGAGGTGGAAGGTTACTTTAAATTATAACATGTCATGTTCGTACTGTCGGGTTTAGGGGAGTCTATGTTCCTCAGTTTACAATTTGTCTCACCTTGTCAGTGGATGAGGCTGGGATTAGACATGTCAGTGGGTTTGGTACTGGATGTTCAAGTCCAGACCCACAGGAGTTTAGCGAAGTGATCGCCAATCTGCATTTGGTCTTTGGTTGTGCAGGTTTGAGAAATCATGGAAAACTCATTCAAGTCGAGTTTATTGTCATCTGATTGCACAAGTACAGTACAATTTGAAAAAGCAGCATTCTCCAGACCTTGGTGCAAACATGCAGACATGCAACCAGACTTAACACACATGCAGACAAACGGTAAGGAGTTTTTAAGTTCTCCCCATGACTGTGTGGGATTTCCCCAGGGGCTCTGGTTTCCTCCCACCCTTCTAAACAACCGAGTGTTGTGGATTAATCAGGTGTAATTGAGCGGCATGGGCTGAAAGGGACTGTTAACATGCTGCATGTCTAAATTTAAATGTAAAATATCCAAACAATACATATGCAGGACATTTATTCATATATACAAATAAATAAATACTCTCATCAATAGGAGAGTCTCGGAGGGTCAGCGTGAGCGGTTCCTTTGGTCGTTCAGCGTTCTCACTGCCCTTGGGAAGAAGCTGTTCCTCAGCCTGGTGGTGCTGGCTCTCATATTCCGGTATATCTTTCAGGGCTGAAAGATGCTATGTGTGGGGTGGAAGGGGTCCTCGATGATTTTGTGCGCCCTCTTCAGACAATGACCCTGGTAGATCACGTTAATGGGGCGGTAGGAGACTCCAGTGATTCTCTCCTCCACTCTTATGGCCCTGTGGATTGACCTCTGATCCATTTCACTGCAGCAACTGTACCACACTGTGATGCAGCCGGCCAGGACACTCATTCTCGATAGAGCTCCTGTAGAAGGTTCACATGATGGTGGCCAATAGCCTTGCCCGCTTCGATCATCTCAGGAAGGGCAGTCCCTGTTTCGCCTTCCTGACAAGTGAGGAACAAAGTTAGAGCAAATGCTCATTTATTGTTCAGCCCAAATCCCAATTACTCATACTGCTGCTTTGAACAACTTGTGACCCACTTGGTGGATTTTACTCTTCACGAAGAAGGTCTGTTTGTTTCATGCGTGCACAAATTATAGGAATTGAGAAACAGCGGATAGATCTTCATTTAATGTAGTGTTGTAAGTCTCTGCCACTGATCGAGCCTGAAGCAAATCTCAGTCATGGTGTTCGCAAGCTTTGAGATTTTCTGTTTTTAAATTTTTTATAAAATTTAGATATACAGCACAGTAGCAGGCTCTTTCGGCCCTTGAGCCTATGCCGCCCAATTGCACCCATTTGACCTACACCCCCAGTATGTTTTGAATGGTGGGAGGAAACCGGAGTTCCTGGAGGAAACCCATGCAGACATGGAGAATGTACAAACTCCTTACAGACATTGCAGGGTTTTAACCCCAGTCGCTGGCACTGCAACAGCGTCGCGCTAACCACACTTCCTACTAAACATTCTTCTGGAGTTTCTATTGGAAACAGCTAACACGGAGCATTAAATGAAATATAGATGGCAGCTTAGTTCAACAGTCAGACCATTTCAGATTGGGATTCAGTCTTTCAGATTGGAGTTCATTCACCCAGACAGGGCGGCACGGTTAGAGTAGCGGCTAGCACGGCACCTTTACAGCGCCAGTGAACAGAAGCGTGGTTCAAATCCCACACCGTCAGGAAGGACTTTGTATATTCTCCTCGTGTCTGCATGGGTTTCCTCCGGATGCCTCAGTTTCCTCCCACTGTTCAAAACGTACTGGGGGTTGTAGGACAATTGGACGGCACGGGATTGTGGGCCAAAAGGGCCTGTTACCGTGCTTTAAAATTTAAATTTAAAAATGTATGGATCCACCACCAGTTCACCTGATGAATTGTAGATGCCTTTGATCTGTATATATGCTGACAGTTGTGTGTCGCAGGGTACTCACATCCCACTCAATTTCCACATAGGTGGAAGGAACACTGTCGATTTCAGCTTCCCTCACACAAACATACAATTTTTTTTGGAGTTTATCACTTTTATTTCTTCAGTAAAAAGCAGCATGACTTGCTGAGACTGCAAAAAAAGACAATTAATCCCCTTCTGATCTCTGCTCTTGACCTTGTTGAATCACAGTCCTACAATGGGAAACTGTTTTTAAGTTCAGAGATCCATATCCACTGCAGAAGAATCTGGAAATTGATGAGGGCACCCTTATCAGCTGTGTGGGCCCGTCTAACTCATTGCCGTCCCTTGGAGTACTGTTCCAAACATTGCTGATGTCTCCAAAGATAAACCAAATTAAAGAGTTGAGGTTGGATCTTAATAAAATCTGGTAACTGAAGTCCTGGACAAGAAAGTAATGAGAACAATTCCAGCATCTTGTATTTATTTCTACTCTTTCTTTAGGATGAGGCATGTAAAGCTGACATTTGACCCTATCCTTTTGAGTGGCTTGCTGGGATATTTTAAAGATCATTTATGAGCCAATCATATTGAGTCTAAATTTAACATGGTTACAGGCCCTTCTGGTGCTGCCCAAATACTCCAATGAACTTACAGCCCCCGTATTAAAGGGTGGGGTAGAAACTGGAGTACCCAGAGGAAACCCATGCAGACATGGGGAGAACGTACAAGGTCCTTACAGACAACGTAGGATTCGAAACCCAGTCCAGTCTTGATAGCTGGTGCTGGAAAGGTATTGCGCTAACCGCTACACCAACCGTGCCGCCCTTATGATTCAAGAATGCTGCACTTGGCTTTCAGAATACTCATACAAGACACCTGAACAATCCTCGATAAAGGATCCTGACCCGAAAACATTTTTCTTCAACTGCCTGACCAACTAAATCCCTCCGGCTTCTCTTTGCTCATTCAAGATTCCAACATCTGCAGCTACTCCACTCACTAATCTGTTCGTGAGGTCAGCAATGTAATGACGGTGAAAAACACTCAAAGCAAGCTTAAATGGGTCAACCAATAAATCTTTTGTAAAATAAGAAGGGTCTAAATTGGGCTCCACTTGTAAATATTTCCAACACTGATGTGGAATTTTGTTTCTGTAATGTTGCCACAGAACAATAAATTTCATGACTCATGTTTATGACAATAAATTAGGAGTCTGAATAGTGTGCTGTGAACAAGAGTAGAAAGTGGGAGTGAGTGGAGATCGGCAGAGATGTGGATGACCGTGAGTTGTTTGCTTTCAAAATGTCTAGGTAGATGTGTATACAATTATGACTGTGCATTCTACTTATTAGTGCAGCTGAGTCGAGTCTTTGAGGCACCATTAAGGATATTTTGGGGAGAATGGGTCAATCCATCATTGCGAAAGTGGCTGAATTTCATAACATGAACCTACTAAGGGTTGATGGCTAACTTGCTAGCATATAACCTCATATTCCTTCTGGGCACCCTCCAACCATAGAAAACTACAGCATAGAAAACAGGCCATTTGGCCCTTGTAGTCCATGCTGAAACATTATTCTTCTAGACCCACTGACCTGCACCTATTCCATGACCCTCCAGGCCACTCTCATCCATGGATCTATCCAATTTATTCTTAAAATTTAAGAGTGAGCCTGCGTTTGCCACGTCAGATAGCAGCTCGTTCCAAACTCCCACCACTCTCTCTAAGTGATGTTCCCCCTAAACCTTTTACCTTTCACCCTCTCTCCCAATTCAAGTGGAAAGAAGCTACTTGCATTCACTCTATCTATTCCCCTCATAATTTTGTAAACCTCTATAAAATCTCCCCTCATTCTTCTACACTCCAAGGAATAAAGTCCCAACCTATTTAATCTTTCCCTCTAACTCAACTCCTGAAGACCCGGCAACATCCTAGTCAATGTTCTCTGCACTCTTTCAATCTTACTGATATCCTTCCTGTAGTTTGGCGACCAAAACTGCACACAATCCTCCAAATTTGGAATTTGGTCTCGCCAGTCTTATACAACCTCACCCTAACATCCCAACTCCTATACTCAGTTCAATTTATGAAGGCTAAGATGGCATTAACGTTGACTTCTCTGGTTTCCGTTAGTCACTCCCTCTCCTCCACCATGCCTACTTCCCTGTTGCTCTGTCTCTCTCACTCCCTCTCTTCCCTTTTGCCTGTGTCTCCTTCACCTCATTTACAGAGCCAAACCCTCTCTCTATCAATTCTCACCTTTCCTCTGTCTTGGCCTCTTCTCCTTGTGTCTGTTGGTCTGTACTCCGCCCCCTATCATTTATTTAGTTCAGACACCTGCCTGCTTTTATCCGTACCTTGAAGAAGGGCTCAGGCCTGAAACGTCGGTAATATATCTTTACCTCCTATGGACACTGTTCAGTTTCTCAAGCATTTTTGCATTTTAACTTGCTAACAATTGATTGCCAGCAACTATTTGAGTGATTAATGGCCTGTGTTTACTTTAAACTGTTTGGTAAGAGTGTAATGTGTTTAGAATTGTTATCTATTCCTAAACACTGATTGTGAAGTAATTCTGTATCACTGCTGCTCACAAGAATGTGGAGAAATCTTTCAAAAGTTGAGGATTGCTTTATTTTTCACATGAATTTCTTTTCGAAATAGCTGATCTGAGGACAATTTTTTCCAGGCAAAACCATATTTCTTCAGGCTTGAATTTTGAATGGCTTTCTTGTTGCTTTAGCTATTGGATTTTGCACACCGTCCCGTGATCAAGAAATTAGGGCTTCATTCAGTAGTGCTTTTGTGATTTGGGAAATGGCATTATCTCTGCAGTGATTGTGAGTTGCTGGAGGAGGGAGACTTCATCTTTTACAGCTGGGGATGAACTGTTTTCCTGGTTGTGTAAGCACCCCTTCAATAACCACAACCCTCCCTCACCACACCCCCCCCCACAATACTGTAATATGAAAGATCTGGTATGCAGACAACACAAATATGTATTGAATGCATTTTTGTGGTGCTTTTCAGTTCAGTTCAAGTTTAGTTGGGGCGGCACGGTTAGTGTAGTGGTTAGCGCGACGCCTTTACAGACCAGCGATTGGGACCGAGGTTCGATGTCTGTAAGGAGTTTGTATGTTCTCCCTGTGTCTGTGTGGGTTTCCTCCAATTGCTCTGGTTTCCTCCCACTATTCAAAAACGTACCGGGGGTTGTAGGTCAATTTCTGTTACCATGCGGTATGTCTAAATTTTTTTTAAAATCAATTGCCATCTGATTGAACCAGTACGACCTGGCAAAACAGTGTTCTCCAGTCCACGGTTCAGAACAGTGGAAGCCACACGTACAGACATAACTCGCATATAGACAAATGATACATAAACACACTACATATGAACTCGCCTCCAAGTCCTTACCCTGGCACACGGTGCCTAAAGCCACAAGGCACCGTGTTCATCTTTGCTTGTGAAGGGATGGGCCATGGATGGATGGATGTACATATATTAAAATAAATATTTTTAATAGTAGAGTCATGAAGAGTTGTTTTCGCAGTCATTCAGCATTCTCATGGTCTGAGGGAAGAAGTTGTTCCTCAGCCTGGTTGTACTCCTGTATATCTTCCCCAACGGCAGTAGCTGGAAGATACTGCATACAGGATGGAAGGGGTCCTCCTTCACTTTGCGAACCCTCGTTAAACGATGATCCCAGTACATCCCATTGATTGGTGGGAGGAAAGGAGACCCCAGTGATCCTCCCTGCTGCTTTTATGATCCTGTGGATTGACCTCCGATCCGATGCTCCAGAGTAGTGGTTTTCAACCTTTTTCTTTCCACTCACATTCCACCTTAAGTAATCCCAATTCCATTGGTGCTCTATGATTAGTAAGGGATTATTTAAGGTGGTATGTGGGTTGAAAGAAAAAGGTTGAAAACCACTGTGTACCTAATTGACTCGTTATGTGCCCGGTTTCATAACTCCAAAGGAAATGCGCCAATGACAATTTTTCTCAGCAAAATATTTCAGCCACAATTGGATCTAGAGCAGTGGTTCTCAATCTTTTTTCCCCCACTCACATCCCACTTTAAGTAATCCTTTACTAATCACAGAAGACCTATGGCATAGGGATTACTTAAAGTGGGATGTGAGTGGAAAGAAAAGGTCTGAAAACCACTGCTCTAGAGCACTGAAGTACTTTACCAGCATTTAATGAATCTTCTCGTTGGTAGGTTGGATTGTAGGTTGGTGGAATTTGTTGTACATTTTTGGGGTATTTTCTTCAACAATGACAGGTGACTTTGCAAAATCTGTTCTGAAGGAAGGTATGTAACATAAGATCGTGACTCAATTTACGTCATGTAATAAAATCAGTGCAATACTACATGAAATTTGCTCCGATAGGCACATTCGCCAGTGGCAGAAATTGCCTGAAGCACCTCTCGCAGTCAGAGAAAGAGAAGCAAAAGAGAGTCCCCCTCAGCGTCACTGGGTGTCCATGGATTCACCTTCGGCGCTCTGCAGCCCCTGCAGCCGCACAGAATCCACTACAAACCATCGGCAGCTAGAGCTCCAGGTCAGAACCTCTGACGCAATCAGGAAACCTTCAGCACCCACACGTATCCCAATTCTGATACCTGGTACCCCTTCAGCCAGGCTGGAGCCAGACTCCAGCAGTCCACAGCCCGGTGTGAATCCTTCAAATGCATTCGCCCGCAGCCTGCGTCGGTTTCTAGCCTCGAATCGCCAACAGCCCGCCACCTATGCATTTCTTCAGTCGCAGAATTCCACACTGGTCCTTTGAGTTGTAAGAGGTTTCCGACTGCCGATTTGTGATTTTTATTCAGGGGAACACAAAACTTGTTTCTCCTGCGCTGACCTCTTGGTCCTTCATGTCTGTGCTGATCTATTATTTTGCCTAGCCCCACTGATCTGCACCTAGTCCATACCCCTTCCATTCATGTAGCTGTCCAAATTCTTAAGTGTTAAATTGAGCCTGCATTCATCACTTCAGCTGGCAGCTCGTTCCACACTCCCACCACTCTCTGTGTGAAGAAGTTCCCCTAATGTCATGTCGTGAGATACTTATGATAATGTACATTTGCACTACGACGCTGCCGCAAAACACCGGATTTCTTGACTTGTTCATGACAATAGATTCTGTTCCCCACTAAACTTCGCCCCTTTCACTCTTCACCCTTAATGGTTTGCATCTCACCTACCCTCAGAGGGGAAAAAAAAGTGCACGTGCACTTCTTAATGAAGGTAGTTTTAGAGTCAGAAACTGAGGCTGCTTCTTCATTCGTACTAAGTAGGGAAGCTCTGTACAGGCCATTCGCGTTGCTCACCGATTGCATTAATACTTTTCAGCTATCTTGTAGTTATCGGATATCTTTTGCATTTCTGAGTTGGATTGCTGAAACATTTGATGTCCTTTAACCCTTTGGACTCCATGTCTCGATTTTTGGGAATTGCCAACAAGTGCATATACTCTGAGTCCCTGTGTTCAGGGACTGCCAACAAGTGCATATACTCCATGTTCTGCAGTTTACCCATGGACCCAGACTGGAGTATGTATTATGAAATGTTAAAATGGTTAAATGCACAGCTGCATTTTCTGTTGAGCTCTGATTTGGGAAAGATTTGGAGAAAGATTAAGACACAGTGTGTTAATTGAACACCATCCACCCAACATGAGCCCCTCTTCCAGCATTGACCCATACATAGCCCTGCCAGTCACACCTCTTCAAAGCAATTTTTTTTGGTGAAGGTGGCGAGTGTTTTTCCCGCTCCATTATTTTCAGCCATATCCCGCTCGATCTTGATGAAGGGGGCTCAAGCCCAAAACGTTGGTTCTGTATCTTTATCCTTGCAATATAAAGTACACAGTTTGATCTGCTGAGTTTCTCCAGCACTGTGATTTTACTTCAACCATGGTGTCTGCAGACTTTTGGGATTTACTTCACACAATTTAAGGCTCTTTGTCTAGATAGTGACTATCAAGCCACATCTCCCTAATTATCAAAATGGGAAAAAGTATGAAAGAAAGAAAAGAAAGTGAATGATGCACCTGAGATGGTGAATGGAATATAAATCTTCAGTGAGATCACACTTGGAATATTGTGTTCATTTCTGCTCACCTCATTACAGGAGATATGTGGAAGCTATGGAGAAGGTGCAGAGGAGATTTACTAGGATGTTGCCTGGATTGGAAAATGTTAATAGAGCTAGAGCTTTTCTCTTGGGAGCGAAGAAGGATGACAGGCGTAGATAAGGTGGACAGCCTGCACATTTTTTCCAGGGTGGGAGTAGCAAACAGAGGAGATCTGTACAAAGTGAAGGGGAGACATTAAGGATAAGTATTTTTTTTACACAGTGCTATGGGTGCCTGGAATGTATTGCTGGGGTGGTGGTGGAAGCTGGAACAATAGGGGAATTTAAGAGACTCTCGACAGGCACATGGATGAAAAAAAAATAGAGGGTTTTGAGATAGGGAGAGTTAAGTTTTTTTTAAGGTACCCATGGGTTGGCACAAAATCATGGGCTGAAGAGTCTGTAATGTGCTGTAATTTTCTATGTACAACGAGATAGACAACAGACTCGCCAAGGCAAATAGCGCCTTTGGAAGACTACACAAAAGAGTCTGGAAAAACAACCAACTGAAAAACCTCACAAAGATAAGCGTATACAGAGCCGTTGTCATACCCACACTCCTGTTCAGCTCCGAATCATGGGTCCTCTACCGGCATCACCTACGGCTCCTAGAATGCTTCCACCAGCGTTGTCTCTGCTCCATCTTCAACATTCATTGGAGCGCTTTCATCCCTAACATCGAAGTACTTGAGATGGCAGAGGTCGACAGCATCGAGTCCACGCTGCTGAAGATCCAGCTGCGCTGGGTGGGTCACATCTCCAGAATGGAGGACCATCACCTTCCCAAGATCGTGTTATATGGCGAGCTCACCACTGGCCAACATGACAGAGGTGCACCAAAGAAAAGGTACAAGGACTGCCTAAAGAAATCTCTTGGTGCCTGCCACATTGACCACCGCCAGTGGGCTGATATCGCCTCAAACTGTGCATCTTGGCGCCTCACAGTTTGGCGGGCAGCAACCTCCTTTGAAGAAGACCGCAGAGCCCACCTCACTGATAAAAGGCAAAGGAGGAAAAACCCAACACCCAACCCCAACCAACCAATTTTCCCCTGCAACCGCTGCAACCGTGTCTGCCTGTCCCGCATCGGACTTGTCAGCCACAAACGAGCCTGCAGCTGACGTGGACATTTACCCCCTCCATAAATCTTCGTCCGCGAAGCCAAGCCAAAGAAAAAATATATATGTACTATCCCTTCCAGACTCTAGATATGTAAATATTTTCTTGTCTCTCCTCTATCGTTTTCCCAGTTACTTTAAATCCATGCACCCTAGTTTTTGACCTTCAGTGACAAGTAATAAGCCACTTCAATTTATTCTGTTTAGACCCTTCAAAGCTTCATCCATCTCCCAAAGCCTTCTCTTTACAAAAAGAAGCAATTCAGTCGTATCCAATTTTTATGTAACTACATGCCCCAGTCCTGGAAACAACCTCATAAATCTTCTCTGTACCCTTTCTCGTGTGATCATGTCATTACTAGAACAACATTGGGTAAAATTCCCCTTCATGGTTTTGCTGGCAGCACACATACAAATTTTACACAAGATGGCCATTAATTGTACGCTCAGTGAAATTACAGCTCAGAGCTTTAATGCTTTTCCAAATATAATTATTTGTCATTGCTGTTTGAGGGCCTGGGCTCCTTTTGTCTTTGCCATTGCCCCGGCTAAAATGATTGGTGTGACTTTTGTGTTACTTGTTGAGACTATTCAGGCAACGCAGCTAATCAGTGAACCAGCACGATGATCTGTCGTGAATCGCGGATATACTCTTACCTTTTGCATGATACAACCATAGAACATCACAGCATAGAAAACATACCCTTCGGTCCTTCTAATCTATGCCAAGCTATTCTGCCTAATCTATGTACCTGTCCAAATTCTTTTTTTCCCTCCCAGACGTATAGTATGGTAACAGGTCATTTCAGCCCATGAGTCCGTGCCGTCCAATTTGCACCCCATTAACCTACACCCCGGTACGTTTTTGAATGGCAGGAGAAAACCAGAGGCCCTGGGAGAAAACCCCAGGAGACATGGGGAGAATGTGCAAGCACCTGACAGATAGCGCGGGACTCGAACCCATGTCCGGTCCTGATCGCTGGCACTGTAAAGGCATTGCGCTAACTATGACACCAACCATGCCACCCTTTATTTGAGCCCACATTCACCACTTCATTTGGCAGCTCATTCCACACTTCCACCACACTTTGTGTGAAGAAATTCCCCCTAAAGTTCTCCCCTTCCATCTTTATCCTATGCCTTCTAATTTCTATCTCACCTCACCTCAGTGGAAAAAGTCTACTTGCATTTACTCTCCATAATTTGTCAAATCTCCCCTCATTCTTCTACGGTCCAGGAAATAAAGTCCTAACCTGTTTAATCTTTCCCTGTACCTCAGTTCCTCAAGTCCTGGCAACATCCTAGTAAATCTTCTCTGCGCTCTTTCAATCTTATTGATACCATTCCTGTAGTTAGGTGACCAAAACTGCATACTATACTACATTTGATGTCCTCAATGTCTTACAGTTTACCGTAACATCCCAACTCCTGTACTCAGTACATTGATTTATGATGCCCAGTATACCATAAGTTCTCTCTATGACCCTATCTACCTGTGACACTACTTTCAGAGAATTATGCATCAGTATTTCCAGATCCCTCAATGTCCTCACATTTTGGGAACGCAAGGAGGCATTTCAGATATCAGATTCTGATTTCAGAATACATTGACATCACATACATGAGATTCTTTTTCCTTCAGGAGAGGTAGAATCACCACTTTTTGATAGTACAAATAAAAAACTGTACTCAAGGATGCACATGTAAACAAATAAAGAACTCTAAACAGATAATGAATGTAAACAAAGTATGAAAAACAGAGAGAGAAAAAATCAATAAATTGCACAAGTAGAAGACCTTAAATGGGTCCCTGATTGAGTTTGTGGTTGAGGAGTGTGATGGTGGTGGGGGAGCTGCTGTTCCTGAACCTGGTGTGTGCGAGTCTTGTGGCACCGAGACCTCTTTCCTGAAGGCAACAACGAGAATGGAGCGTGTGTTGGGTGGTGTGGATCCTTGATGATCGCTGCTGCTCTCCGATGGCAGCGTTCCCTGTAGAGGTTCTTGGTGATGGGAAAGGTTTTACCTGTGATGTCTTGCTTGGGCTGCTTCCACTACCTTCTGGAGGGCCTTACACTCAAAGGTATTGATATCCCCATACACATTTGCATAATGAACTAAACCTGATGGTCCCCAACACTGGGTTGTTTCTGCCGGAATCAGAATAAGCATTTGGTTCTCCGTGTGTTATATGTCCATAAGACCCCTGTATCGAATAATCAAACACATTTCCATTTGACTGCAGAGTTTTGTTTATACTGTCTATCAGGTCAGTGTCTCAGAATAAAGAAACCACCTCAAAGTTCAGTCAAAAAACAAACAACTCTAGCTGGTGTTTTCCTCCCTCTTACTGGGGAGGGCCGGGGGGAGGGTGGTGACGGTTATAGCTCAATGAAGCAAAAGCAGTGGTTCAGTCTGGTGTGACGGCTCGGTGGTACTCTGTATGAAGGCACCAGGAAGCCTGCCGGAAGCTGTAAAACTGAGCAATTCAAGTATCTTTTCTATCGGATGTGTGCAAAGTTGACCCACATTATATGAAATACCAATTGCAGTTGTGTAAGAAGTGTTTGGAAGCCACATAATCATTCACTGTTGCTTCATTATTGCAACAATTTGTGCTGCAGGGTCTGAAGCGAGATAGCTCTGAGTGCTATATTGCAGCTTATTTTTTTCCCAGAAAAGGAATGTGCAGATAGATTTTTATCTTTGCGGAATTTGTTAGTTATCAGGACTAGATGCTGTCCTGTATGTTACCTTTATGATTGACAATTGCCGAAGTTGTAAAGTCCTGTTGATCATCCTTTGGACTGCAGGCAAATGTGTCCAAGCAGTCATGAGTAGGAAATGCACTGCGTGGGGGAGGGGGCAGGATGGTAGAGGGTGTGAGCAGGGGAAGGGGGAGAGAGAAAACAAGCCAAAGCTCACTTCCTTTACCAAGCCAAGTTTAGAAGTGGGAGGGTGCAGTCGGGTTTTGATGTTTGCCATGTGGTCATGTCAGAAACATTCACCCTTTCACAGCAAGGTGTTATCAGCTCAATTTAAACAGCACTGGGATCTTTGAATTGCGAAAGTAACATACCCACAGTGTGAAGCATGCAACGTTTGTCATTGTCAACTGCCCTACAAATAACTTCGTTCTTTCACTTCCTTTTTCTCCATCCACTCCCCCTCACCCCCACACACCTTGTAGAATGGACTGATCCTTTCTACCTTACTCTATGATAATGAACCAAGCAGTGTCAGTGCAGAGCAAGCTAGACTGTCGGTTGGAGAGGCCAGCAAACTGCACAGCCAACAAGGTGTGTCTTGTGTGCTTTGTGTGCACTCTTGGGTTTTCAGAGACCTCCAGCCTGCCGGCAGCAAGGAGATCACAGGTTTCCCCCACGCCCCCCTCCGCCTCCACCTCGTGCTTCTGAGGTTTGGCAATGATTGCCTCAGCTGGAACCTAAATGAAAAGAGAAGGCTCCCGCCCTCTGGATTAAAGTAGCTGCAAGAGGGATTGTACCGGGGAAGACAGGACACGAGTGGAAGTCGGGAGAGTGGTGGTGGAGGGGGCTGGGGGAAGGAATGCCAGAGGAAATCCTTCTCTTGCAAACTGCCTTCAATCACTAGTTTCAGGAGCCAGGCTATTGGACTTGAAAGGATTATTTTTTCCCACACCTGCCTATTTCTTAAAAGAAAACATTTTCCTTTGCACTTGAAGTCTTCCCAATTGAATTCAGTCAGATGGAAGTACACAGGAAATCTTGGACGCCGCCGTTGTCACCCGCTGCATATGTCAACTCCACGCAGTACTCCAGCGTCTTGGAGGGAAGATTCAAGCAACTGCAAGGTAAAGCCTTACGTGCTGACACCAGACACCTTACCGGCTTTGGAGTTTGCACAGTACTGTCAATGTGTCCTGTAAATATGCCTTTGAGCAATTAGCAACACCTTAAAGTAGCACTTGTCTTACAAATTGAACGGGTCTTGCATGAGCTTGCTCCTGTCCATTAACTCAGGCTCGGTTTAGATGTTCTAAGAAGTTTCTTGATGTTGGTCAGTGATTGGAAATTATTGGTAGCTGTGATTATAATTTATCGACCTTCTGATTCAAGTTGCTGACTCCACTATGTTGTGGCACGATGGGTTCTTATTTTACAGGAAAGTGAACTGGGAATATATGTGAAAAGGATTTTAACCTTCTGTTTGTATAACTGCAGCCATTTTTTAAATGTGGTGTGCTTGAACTACCAGGTGTTAGTGTAGGAAAATGAAGTGCAGTTGTTGGCCCAGCTTTGGCCAATCACAGAAGCTCAATCTTGGGCGTTGCTATCGGCTGATTTTTAAATTTGCTCTCCTGGAGCTGGTACACGGCTCTACGCCATGCTCTCTTACTTAACCAGCCTCTACGTACAGCGCCACAGTTGAAGGGTCATACGTTTGTGAGCTAGTCCTGATGCTTTGGTTCATTAACCTTGAGTGCAGTTGAACTGACATGCTTCCAGCTTTGTTTTGTATTGTCCCTGACTTGAGCAGCTCTATCATAACCATCAGTCAACTGCTGTCCAGGTGGCTGTGTGAACTGTATACGAGAATTCGGCATGGAAATATGGGCAACATAAAAACAGTCCTCTGCTATTAAGATTTAGATTAGATTTTAGATTTATTGTCAGAGTACATACAATTGCAATGTTAGAGCAACGCAGTTACAGTGCCAACGTTCGGGAGAGGGTTCGAATCTGGCACTGTCTGTACGTTCGCCCCATGTCTGTGTGGGTTTTCTCCAGGGGCTCCGCTTTCCTCCCATCCTTCAAAACGTACCGGAGTTGAGGTCAATTGGGTGTAATTGGGTAGAACGGGCTTGTGGGCTGAAAAGGCCTGTTACCATGCTGTATGTCTAAATTATAATTCAATTTAATTACATCACATACAACCCTGAGGTTCTTTTTCCTGTTGGCAAGGCAGAATGACCACTTCTTCTCAGTGCAAAAAAAACTGACTCATTGTACACATGTAAACAAATAAAGAAATATAAACAAACTGACTGTGCAATACAGAGAGGAAAAAAGTCAATAAAGTGCAAGTGCGAGTCCTTAAATGAGCCCTGATTGAGTTTGTTGTTGAGGCGTCTGATGCTGGAGGGATATGGTCTTAATGTTGTTGTTCCTGAACCTGGTGAGTGCAAGACTTGTGGCACCTACACCTCTCTCCTGATGGCAGCAGAGGGGACAGAGCGTGTGCTGGATGGTGTAGGTCTTTTGATGATTGCTGCTGTTCTCTGACGTCAGCGTTCCCTGCTGTTCTCTGACGGCAGCGTTCTCGATGGAGGTTAGCACAATGCTATTACAATGCCAGCAACCTGAGTTCGAATCCAGCGCTGTCCATAAGGAGTTTGTATGTTCACCCCATGTCTGCTTGAGGTTTCCTCTGGGCATTCTGGTTTCCTTCCGCCCTTCCAAAACATATGGAGGTTTTAAGTTAATTGGGGTATTTGGACGATAGGGCCTGTTGCCCTGCTGAATGTCTAAATTAAATTTAAACAAAATTAAAGTGTAATGGAAAGTAATAAAACAATAAAGTGCCTTAATATTATAAATTTAAGTTGTGTGATTTTTTTTTTCTTTTGCCAAGTCTGCAGTGTGAAGTAACTTTAGCAGAACGTGGCAGAAGGTGAGCATTTTTGTTAGTGTGAGCAGTTGGATGTGGTGGAAGAGGTGATGAGGTAGAACAGGATGTGACCGTTTTATAGCCTGAAGATATCTTACTGTGGCGTATGAGAAATGAAGAAGGAGAACCATAAAAAGGAGAGGAGAAAACTCCTTGAGGAACATTGATCGCACATCATTCAATTTCATTCATTCCTAATTGAAGCAGAACAACGCTTCCTGTTAGCCACCTGTTGCTGGAAAACTGCACTGATGGGTTAGGAATTTTTTAACAAAATGAGCCCATGCTGCCCAATTAACCTACAGCACCCGGTACATTTTTGAAGGGGGTCGGACCTGAAGGAAACCCACACAGAAACTGGTAAGACGTATAAACTCCTGACAGACAGCACCAGATTTGAACCTGGGTCTCTGGCGATATAATAATGTGGCGTAGTAGTGGTTAACGCAGTGCTTTTACAGCACCAGTGATCAGGTCCGGGGTTCGAATCCTGTGCTCTCTGTGAGAAGTTTGTACGTTGTTCCTGTGGCTGCGTGGGTTTTCCCCAGGGTGCTCCGGTTTCCTCCCGCTGTTCGAAATGTACCAGGGTTTGTAGGTTAATTATGTGTAATTTGGGTGGTACGGGCTCGTGGGCCAAAATAGCTTGTTACCATGCTATATGTCTAAATTTAAAAACTCTGGATTAGGACAGCATTAGGGCTTTTAAATCTTATGCCAGGGAATAAATTATGTTTGATCTTATGTGGCTTTTCGCCACATAAATAGCTTCCTCGTTTATAATGAGGAGGGGAGGTATAATATGAGTTAAACGTCACATTTTTAAGGCTGAAATGTTTCACTGATTTAATTAAGCACTGTGGCAGTATGCCATTAGGCAGACGAAACCGCCCCGCTTGTCACGCACACGGCGGGGCAGCCGGCCAAAATGACGCCGTCGGGGGTTTCCTCCTGACCTAAGCACTGGGCTCAGAAGCCTGCTCTTGGGGACCCTCGTGACACCCCGATGACGTCGGGGCCCCTCAGCACAGTTCTCAGCCAGGTCCGGGCTGGGAGTATAAGACCAGCCAGGCAGTCTGCAATAAATCAGTTTTTGCTCACTGAACTCAACCCGTCTGGTTGTGCGATCCTTCAGTTAGCAGTGTAGCCGCCGCTACAGCACTTTATTTTGCATTGCGCTAACCCTGCCGATGTTTTTGAACACTTAGCATAAAATGACATATTTGGGCTATTTTTGCAAAATAATTTCTCTGCAGGTGATGCGATATTAGGTTTTCTGAGCAGATTTGTCTTGATTTGTATGCTATTTAGTTTTAAATAACTCGAGCAGGTATATTTTTCATTGCAAACAGAATAACACATTTAACTACCAGTCTAGATGGTTCCAGTGTTTACGTTTTTTCTCTCTCACAAGGAAATATGGTCTTAATGTTGCTGACACTTTGAAAGCTTTTACTCAACCTCAAGGAAGAATCTGTGGCCGGATTGAGAATTGCAAGAACGGTGAATGGTCGGGCACTGAGGTGTGCGGTAGAACAGAGGGATCTGGGAATACAGATACAGAATTCTCCGAAAGTGGCATCACAGGTAGATAGGGTTGCAAAGAAAACTTTTGGCATCTTGGCCTTCATAAATCAAAGTATCAAGCATAGGCATTGGGATGTTGTATAAGACATTGGTGAGGCCAAATTTGGAGTATTGTGTGCACTTACGGTCACCTAACTACAGGAAAGATATCAATAACATTGAAAAAGTTGCCCATACTCAGGGTTAGAGCCAGAATGAATATTAGAGGAGGGCATTAGTGTGTTGGAGGGCATTAGTGCTAGCCGGGACCCACCCGCCTGTCGATGATGGTGGGGGGGGTGGTGTGGTGTGGAGGGTACTAGCTGGAACCTACCTCTAGACCGGACGGGGGGGTGGGTGGGGGGAGCTATTGGATGCTGGGTCCTACCCGTCGTTAACACTATCCATCTGTCCAACTTAAGAGAAAAGGGCGCACCTTTTATTGCTACTGACTTGTGACATGGCCGGGGCGGGTGGAGAATTGCCAGATTGTGTCAAGCTAGACGCTAATGATGCGGGAGGGGGTGGGGGCGGGTCTGACAGCCAGCGATGGCCGCAGTCGTTTGGGGGGAGCACAGCACTTTGTTTGGGTGGGATGTCCCCTCCCTTGGTGCTGACCCTGGTGGAACTTCAGGAACTGAGTTACAGGGAAAGGTTAAACAGGTTAGGACTTTATTCCCTGGATCATAGAAGAATGAGGGGAGATTTGATAGAGCTACAGTACAACTCTGAGTATCCAAAATAGTTGGAGCTGGGCCTATTTCAGATAAATTATATTTTAGGATAACTGGTCATTTTTTAAAAACGTCCTGTAGCAACCGCAAATAACTTGTCACCGTGTTTAAACAATGATAAGAAAAGGCTTTTAAAGCATAAAATAACGTTTAATTCTTACCCAAAAAAATCTGAACAATGTAAGATAAATCTAACCAAAAAGTCGAAATTCTACTCAGGTTTTTCTAAAATTCCAGAAGTTTTTCAACAAGTGATGTCAGTTCAGCTCCAAAAAATTTCAGCTAAGGGTTTCTGATTGTTTTGATATCCTCAATTATCCAAAATATTTCAGAAGTGAAATTATGTCATTTTGGCTTCAAAATCTTTCAGATAAATGAGGATTTCTGATTTTTCTCAAAACTTCAATTATCCTATAAAATTTTTAGAGCCGAACAGATGTCACTTCCAGGTCCAAAAAAAAAATTTGTATCACTGACGATTTAGAATAATCCAATCTTAGATAATCGGAGTTGAACTGTCATTACCCGTCTTCATCCCTCAGTCTATTTTTGTAATTGTTCTGCAAATTTTCGTGCTTCTTCTGGATCCGAGAATAGTCTGTTTTGTTGTCCTGGAATAAATATTTTCAATACCGCTGGATGCTTTAGTATAAATTTATACCCTTTCTTCCATAAAATCGCCTTTGCTGTATTGAACTCTTTTCTCTTCTTTAGGAGTTCAAAACTTATATCTGGATAAATGAAGATTTTTTTGCCCTTTATACTCCAGTGGTTTGTTGCCCTCTCTTACTTTTTCCATTGTCTTCTCCAGTACCTTTTCTCTTGTAGTATATCTTAGGAATTTTACTACAATAGATCTTGGTTTTTGTTGTGGTTGTGGTTTAGAGGCCAATACTCTATGTGCCCTTTCTATTTCCATTTCATGCTGTAGTTCTGGACATCCTAGGGTCTTAGGGATCCAATCTTTTATAAACTCCCTCATATTCTTGCCTTCTTCATCTTCCTTAAGGCCCACTATCTTTATGTTATTTCTTCTGTTATAATTTTCCATTATATCTATTTTTTGAGCTAGTAGTTCTTGTGTCTCTAGTTTTTTTATTAGATTCCTCCAATTTCTTTTTTAAGTCTTCTACCTCCATTTCTGCTGCTACTGCCCGCTCTTCCATCTTGTCCATTTTCTTTCCCATTTCTGTTAAGGTCATATCTATTTTATTCATTTTCTCTTCTGTGTTGTTTATTCTTTTTCTTAAATCATTAAATTCCTGTGTTTGCCATTCTTTAAATGACTCCATGTATCCCTTAATAAGAGAAAGTACCTCCTTTATCTTGCCTTTCCCTTCTTCTTCTATTTCACTGTACTCTTCCTCTTCCTCTTCTTCTTCCTCTGGGTTGACCATCTGTTGTTTCTTTGGTGCCCTTTCCTTCTCTTCTTTCTTGTTTCTATTGTCTTCTGTGGTCTCTTCTTGCTGCTGCTGTTCTGCAACTGTCGTTGCCGGCTGTGGAGATCGACTCCCCAGCTGGTCCCCCCTCCCGTCGGTGTGTTTTTTTTCATGCGCATCGCGCATGCGCAGTTGCGCACTTTTACTCGGCTCAGCGAGCCATTTTTGTAGTCCATTATTTACCGACCTGAGGGAGCGGGTTTCTCTCTCCGCAGCGGGCCTCTTCGGACAGGTAAGGCCTTCACCTTTTTCCTCCATTGTCTTCTCTTCCTCTCTTCTTACCGTTGATTTTGATTTTTCTTTTTTTGTCGCCATCTTCTTTCCACCTTTATACTCACTTTTCTGTAACTTTTATTTCTGTGCCTTTGTGTTTTCCTTTGTTTTTCCTGACTTTTCTGGAGAGGGCTGGAGTTCACCGTCCGGTCACTACTCCATCACGTGACTCCCTCAATCGGAGTTGAACTGTATGTAAAATTATGAGAGGTATAGACTGAGTAAATGTAGGTAGGGTTTTTCCACTGAGGGTAACCAGAGAACATGGGTTAAGGATGAAAGTTTAGGGGGAACATTAGGGTGTGGAACGAGCTGCCAACTGAAGTGGTGAATGCAGGTTCAGTTTTAACTTTTAAGAATAATTTGGACAGGTACATGGATGGGAGGGTTTTGGAGGCTATAGTCTGGATACAGACTAGGCAGAAAGAGAGTTTGGCCTGCTTTTGTGCTGTAATGTTCTGTGGTTCCAGTTTTGAAGAGTGCTCAAGAGACTTCATATCTATTCCTGCTGGGTTTATGTGTTCTCTGGGCTTGTAACAAATGTATGTTCCGGTTACTTGAGACTTGGTCTTACAATGCTTAACTGCATAAGCAGTTTAAAAGACAAAAGTACTCTACTGTACCTACACTGAACAAACCTCATTTGCATGAATATAATACACCTTAAAGCATTTTACTTTATTTTTACTTGCATTTTATGAAAACATTTAACCATTGCTGCATATGTGGGTTCCTCCCCTCCACGGAGGAGTCTCCCAAAGACGAACAATAACATTATAGACAATTAACCCCACTCTCCCCTAGGTTTACAAATAAAATCTCTGACCAGGTCGACTTCTTACTAAGCAGGGATAAAGAGACAGTTTAAGAGAGTTCCCTCAACAGTGAGTGGCATCAACCAGCTCTTCGCCCTGGGCGATGTCATTGCTGTTTCACGCATCTTTATTTAAACAGCTGCTAAGAGCAAAGCACAACCAAGACAGTCTGCTGGCTGAATATTTGCTCCCATCTTCACCAAAGGTTTATGCGTTACTTCAAAGGACATGTACTTTTATAATTTTTAACTTTTTTTTACCTTTTTATATTCTTATTTATTTTAATTTTTAAATTCATTTTCATCAATTTTGTTTCGCCTGTTGCTTAAATTCCAGATACCAGGGGTTTTACTGTATCAGTCTGGGATTCAAATCAGTGGGTGGAATTTGTACAGATGCTCCTCTCCTTACGATGGTTTGACTTAGGATTTTGCGAAGTTACGATGGTTCAATAGTGTGACTCTCGTTATTTACTTCCATGTAGTAGGTTAAAGTAAGGTCATCGCAAACATTGCTGATTTTTCCAATAAATGTTGGTAATTCCTCTAAAGTGAATTCTTTGAGCCCCCTTGGTCAATCACTTCTTTTAGTTCAATCGGAAAGCTTGCAGGGACTGATACAGGGCTGCGGGGAGAGACTGGGGCAATGGGATCAGTGTTGGGACTGATACAGGGCTGTCGGGAGAGAGCGGGGCAATGGGATCAGTGTGGGAACTGATACAGTGCTGCCAGTGTTATATAAGGTAGACCTGTATTCTTTTTCGACTTGCGATTTTTTTTTTTAACAACATATGATGGGTTTGTCAGAACGCAGCCCCGTATTCTGATCTCCAGTTGAACTTACTGTGCTTTTGTAATGTTTCATAAGATTGTCATTTTGGGGCAAGTCTTTTTCAGTGAATATTAATTAAACTCTTAGCTCATCACTTAAAATGTTACTTCCCTGCCTCCCCAGCTATTACACCGAGCAGCCGATCCAACAACAGATACACCGAAAGGACCTAGTCTAGCAAGATGCCTCTTGAGTTTATTTTCCCCTCTTGGTGTCTTTTAGCTGCAGGGCATTAAAGTGTTTTTGTGGTGTTTAGGATGACAGCACATGACACAGGATCAGTAAATGCAGCTCTGCTCACACCACTGATTGTAAGATCTATCACATGCTCTTTGAGATCTGAAGATCAGCTGCTTAACCCTTTCATTACATGCTCGAGTGGGTTTAATGAGAGATTCTTTCTTGATAGCTCCTCTCATCAGACTGTACATAATATCTGATCATAGGTTGGAACATTTAGTAGAGTCCTTCAGATTTTATATATGCCAGTGATGTTGGTAAGATGTGAAGATTTGAAATTGCCTATGTTTTATGAATTCAAATGATCATTTCCAGATTCAGCCACGTACCGTAAAATGGTTGAAGTGAAATTAAAAGTAATGCTTTTAAATAGATTGACCAAGATGAAATAGGTTACACTGGCTCCTCACTACGATCTGTAAGGACTTGCCTGCGGCCAGATTTAGTCTCACTGTCCACCACACGTCCCCTCCTCCATCCCACCTGACAAGCTGAATCACACAGCGGTCCTTTCTTACCATTAAAACAGCATTTAGCATAAACCAGGCAATGCACTTTTCAACACAGAAGAGATACAGGAATATCAGAGCCAGAACCACCAGGATGAGAAACAGCTTATTCTCACGGGCAGAAATAAAAGAAACTGCTCTCACGAACACTCTTATTCACTAGACAATATTTTGTTATTTATTTGTATAGACAAAATACTTGTCCTGCATGTGTATTCTTTGTATGTGTGTTATATCTGGTTGTGTGTCTGCGTGTTTTGCACCAAGGACCAGAGAACGTTGTTTCATCGGTTTGTACTTGTACAATCAGATGACAGTAAACTTGACTTGAGATTCTAAATGTGGCGGGCAAATGATGGGGTGTTGAATTCTAATACAGAGCTTCTATGCAGGATGAATAGTTTACGTTCTGCAAACTGCAACATGCTCATCTTTCCCCAGTGATCTTTCACTTCTACAAGTGCAAGTAAAGATTTGAGCTCACGACCTGAATTATGATATGCATGACTGTTGAAGGCATATCCATGCTGACTTTTATTGACTGAAAATGTTTTTATGGTGTTCTGTGGTTGTTTTCGTCAATGGGAATACAGTGTTAAAATGTGTCTCCACTTGATGTTAAATCAGAGTAATTACATTCCGCACATGCTCAGTGTTTTACAACCCGTTATGTGTCCTTCTTCACTCTTTCTCCTCTCCCATTCTTTCCCTCTCTACCTGTGCTGCCTCTTGCGTCCCTCCCTCCGCCTCGGGCCCATCCCTCTCCCCATCATGCCCCCTCCTTTGTGCCTCTCTCTCTCTCGCACCCTTCACTCTCTCCCCTTCCTGCCTCTCCCTCTTGCACTCCTCCCTCTCTCTCCCCCTCATACCTTCATGCAATTCCCTCCCCTCACATTCTTCCCTCTCCCCGCACCGTCTCGCCTCCCTCCCTCTCAGCCTCGCGCTTCTCCCTCCGCCCCCTCACACCTTCTATCCCTCCTCCTTTTGCCCATCCTTCCCTTGTGCCCCTGCGCCCCCCACGATCCTCCCTGTCCTTCTCCTTGAGCTCCTCCCCTCACTCTCCTCCCTCCCCCTCCCTTGTGCCCCTCCAACCCCCTCCTTCTTGCGCCCCTCCTACGTCCTCCTTCTCATGCCCTTCCATCCCCCTCCTTCTTGCACCCTTCCATATCCCTCTCTTGCACCCCTTCCCTCTCCCTCGTGCCCCTCCCTCTTCCTGCTTCTCATGCCCCTCCCTCCTGTTTTTAGCAGGGTATTATACATTTTTGGCAGTGATAAGTTCACTGTGGAGCCAACTAAATGAAATGGGATGCATGTGCTTTAACATGTCAAATGGGTCACCTATCTTATCACATGAATTGCTTACCCGATGTTTTCACAGCTAAGAGGGTGAAAGCCTTATTATTTGGAATTCAATGTAGGCATCTGTCCTTCCAAAACTAAGAACATCACCCATTTTTGGATCAGAATATAAAATATCAATTATTTATTCAAGTTTGCCCTCCATGATCTGAACAAAATTAGTGGTCACTTGATATTGGTTGTCTTGATAGAATGGTTAGCCTAGCAGTTAGTGCACAACCCAGATTCGAATACAGAGCTGACTGTCAGGAGTTTGTACTTTGGACCGTAGTCGGGTCCGAAGGATCAGTCGTATCTCAAAATGGGCGTAAGTGGGAATTTTGCCCGCATTTGTGTACTGAAGGTTTAAAGCAAACTATAGGCTGGGCATGGCCATCTTGATTCCTGTGCGCATGCGCGAGTCTTGGGCGGTGGGTTGGCATATTGGAGTTCAGTTGGCGCATGTGCAAGAGTTAAGCACCCTAATGATATTGAATTCGCACCCTTAACTCTTGCACATCTGTCAACCAAACAGCAGTACGTGAATCCACTGCACATGCGCCAACTGAAGACTCGCACGAGAATCAAGATGGCCATGCCCAGCCTACAGACCCCGTGACGTTGATTAACAAGGTAAGTACATACATTTTGCCTCTTACATGCCCTGTATCCATGTTATAGTTTTTCAAATACAACATAAACTTTGTAAACTTCAAATTTTTTCTTTAAAAAAATTTCAGTCGTATGTGTGGATGGATGTAAGTCGCATAAGTCACAAGTTTGGGAGTACCTGTACGTTCTACCTGCGTCTATGTGGGTTGCCTCTGTGTGCGCTGGTTTCATAGAAAATAGAACACGACAGCATAGTACAGGCCTTTCAGCCCTCGATGTTGTGATGACCTTTATATTCTTACCAAAAAGAAACGAAACCTCATAACCCTCTATTTTTCTTTCATCCATGTTCCGTCTAACAGTCACTTAAAAGCCCCTAATGTTTCAGCCTCCAAGCATCCACAACTTTCCCCTGATGTCTCCCCTCATCCTCCATCTCTTCTCTTTGTACATTTGTCTCTCGTGTCTGCTATTCCTGTCTGTGGGAAAATGGCACTGACTGCCTCTCATAATCTTGTAGATCTCTATTAGGTCTCCTCTTATCCGTCCATGCTCCAAGGAGAAAAGTCCTTGCGAGCCTTGCCTCATAAGACTTATTTTCCAATCCAGGCAACATCCTGGTAAATCTCCTCTGCACCCTCCCAAACTGTACAGAGCTTGTTGGTTAATTTAGGTATAATTGGCCAGCATGGGTTTTAATTTTTGAAAATTGATGACTTTAAATGTAATTGTTAAAAAATGTAGACATACAGCACGGTATCAGGCCATATCGTCTAAGAAGACCATGTCTCCCAATTGCACCCAATAGATCTACAACTCCTGGTACGTTTTAAACGGTGGGAGGAAACCCACGCAAACAGACTGTGCGGGATTCAAACCCCCGCTCTCAGTCGTTGGCGCTATAGCAGTGTTGCGCTAACCGCTCTGCCAACCGTGCCACCAGGCCAGAATCGACGCATACTATGCTGGAAATAAATAATAAAAGTAAGTGAAATAATGTCACAAAGATAAATTTTATTTCTCGGTGCAAACTTGTTTCAGAACTATTGGAGCACTTTTCACTCAGCTCGGTCAGTCCCACCCTTCTTGAATGTTGGTAGTACTGTATTTATTATAAAAACCAATAAAAAAAATTGAAAAAGAATGTCAGTTGGCTCTTCTGGTAGTAAACATCTCTTCAGGGCCCAAAGATGGAATCTGATGCCAGGACTCGAGTCTGTAATCTGGGCTAATTCTCCAGTTTAAAACTGGGAGCGGTCGATCATTCAGAAGTGAAGTTAATGAGATTTTAAACAAGTAAAGGCTTTTTTTCTCAATGGCGCATTTCACATTCTTCTAAGGATATCCAGATTTGATTTACAGTTGGTGAAATACTTTTGGAAGTCTCTGCAGGAAACGTATGTTGAACAGAGTGGACTCCCACAAACATTTTAGCCTGGCAGTGGCTAAGTGCTTTTGGTGATGCTGAGCGATGAATAAATATTATGCCTAAAACACCAGGGATAATTCCATTTACCCTTCAAAATGGTAACGATACATTCTGCTAATGTTGTCCCATGATGGGGACCTTGGTTCCCTTCATGCACAAGAGGTATTGACACAGCTGTGAAGGTGGCAGGGTGAAGTGGGGGAGGGGGAACGTCAGTTGGCATTGTTCAAGATGCACCTGCATAATTGAACACTACAGCACGGTTGGTGTAGTGGTTAGCACAATGGTGTTACACCACCAGCGATTGGGGCCAGGGTTTGAATCCTGCATGGTCTGTAAGGAGTTTGTTTGTAATACAAAATATGTAATATACAGGACACATACCGTGTCTGTGTGGGTTTCATCCAGGGGCTCTGGTTTCCTCCCACCATTCAAAATATACCGGGGGCGTAGATCAATTGGGTGGCACGGGCTCATGGGCTGAAAGGGCCCGTTACCGTGCTGTGTCTAAATTTATCCATACCTCCTCATAATTTTGTGTACCTCGATCAAATCTACCCACGTTCTTCTGCGCTCCAGAGAATTAAATGCTAACCTTTCACTGTCACTCGATTCCTCAAGTACTGGCAACATTCTTGTAAAGAATGAAATAAAACACGAAAGTCTGCAGACACCGGGGTTGAAGTAAAAACACAAAGGTGGAGAAACTCAACAGGTCAAACAGTACTTTATATGGCAAAGATAAAGATACATAACCAGCATTTCAGGCTTGAGCCTTCAAGATATCTACATCTTTATAAATCTCTGAACTCATTCAGTCTTATTAATTGAAAGCTGTGAATAGTTTCCCTCTTGTTCACCCACCCAAAAAACTTCAGCCTGCATTGAATAGTTAATCCATAATTGTTCATCATTTGTTGAACTTGTTGACTTTTTGATTCTCCATTTTTGTTGCACACTTTAGCACAAAGCAGAAATGAGAGTGGGGAGGGGGGGGGGTGAGGGTGCAGATGAGAATTGCATAGATTATTTTTCAGTGTTGGGATATGGGTAGGTGTGGCATTTATTCCATTTGGGCCATTTGAATGTGCATTTCAAGGTCAAGGTTCCTTTTATTGTAACGTTATACAGCCTCTCCCTGACTTACAACCTATGCAACTTACGGTCGAATAAAAAATAACAGCTGCATGCACAGTGACTGTCTCTCAGTTGCCATTCGAAAAGTGTGGTAAGCTCACCAAAGAGGAAAAACCCACCCCCTGCTGATAGATCTGACAAGAAGAGGAGGAAGATGCTCGATTTGGAATTGAAAGTGACTTGATTTATATCTTCTACACGCCCAAGTTATGACAGGTTAGTCAGAACGGAACTCAGGTATATGTCAAGGGATGGCTGTAATACAAAATATGTAATATAGAAGATACATGCCAACTTTCACCTGCCGTAAGGCAAACAAAGAGCCCGGTGCCCCGAACAAAAGGAGAAAGAGAAGCAAAAGAGAGTCCCTTCAGAGTCACTGAGTGTCCGTGAATTGGCCTCCAGTGCTCCCGAAGCCTCTGCAGCCGCACCCCCTTTTGATCAATCGGCAACCCAAGCTCCAGATCCGAACCTCCAACATGATCAGGAAGCCTTCAATGACCGAGGCCCTTTGGGAGTCCTTCTTGCCCTCAGCCCTCTCTCGAATCCTGGTTCCCATGAGCCAGTCTCCAGCAGTCCTGCAGCCTGGTCCTCTGACGTCGTCAGCAACAACCTGCAGGCTGTTTGTTTCATAGTATGGCTCATATTGTGGGTGTAAAATCGCGCATCAATTTAGACTACATGAACACAGATTCCTTTCTCTGGATGTTGGTGAATCAGAAATCTATTTCATTATTGCCATTACCGATGCCATCTTCTTAAATACTATAATCTATGTACTTCACATAATTTTATTTCTTGAGATTGAAACATGTCACAGGGAGATTAAACATGGAGTCCAAAAGTGCTAGAAGCTCAGAAAGTCACGCAGCATCTATAGCAGAGGTTTTGGGGGGAAAAAAGTTGAAAAAGCAAATGTCCTTTTGCTTTCTGTAGCCCAGTGGTTTTCAAACTTTTTCTTTCCGCTCACATAGCACCTTAAGTAATCCCTTTGCTATAGATGCTCTGTAATTAGAAAGGATTACTTAAGGTAGTGGAAAGAAAGTTTAAAAACCACTGTTTTAATCGTCCCTCGTTAACTCATTATGTGCACTGTTTCAGAGCTCCAAAGGAAATGGGCCAATTCTTCTCAAGCAAAATATTTCAGCAACAATCGAGCTAGAGCAGTGATTCTCAACTTTTTTTTCTCACTCACATACCACCTTAAGTAACTAATCGCAGAACACCTATGGCAAAAAAAAACATTCACAGTCTTCTCACGTCCTTAGTCATATCCATACATTCCCATCAATGTAGATTGTTAGATTAACATTCCTAAAAACCGGACTGGCTGGGCATTGGGCCTGTCCAGATTTTTGGATTTTCTGGACTCTTCAGCAGTACTTTTATGATTAAATTTAAGGAGGAATAAAGACGATTGATGAACAGGTAAATTTTGATAGTTTATTCATTACAAATGCAGCACACTTCATTTATCAAAACGAACAGTTTTAGAGAAAAATAAAGTCAACACTTGACAAAAATGTAAACATTTTTTACTACAAAAAGCGTGTAATGCTTGAAATGTTTAAAAATAAACATTGTAAAAGAAAAACAGTATGCAAATGAATTTGTCTGTGGTAAGATTACCCAAATTAAGCGTGGTTACTTGCTGTTGCTGTGCATCTGTGGCATTTACGCACGCACACAAAAGCCCGCCAAATATAAAAGTTTGAGAGTTTTCGAAGAGTCCGGATTCTCGGGTAGTCCCTATTTCTGGCATGCAGGTTTTTGGACTTCTACTGTTTGAGGTAGATGACCCCTGCAGATTCACAAGTGACGTGTTACTTCACTTGGAAGGACTCTTTGGAGCCTTGAATGGTGGGGATGGAGGAGGTGTAGGCATAAGTGTGGCATTTCTGGCATCTGGGCACTCTCCAATCAGATGGCATCAACAATTTAAATTTGGACATACAGCACGGGAACAGGACCTTCCGGCCCATGAGACTGTGCTGCCCAAATACTGCAATTAACTTGCAACTCCCGAATGTTATGAAGGGCAACTGGAAGTACCTGGTGAAAACCCACTCAAACACAGGAAGAAACTATAAACTCCTTGCAGACAGCACTGGATTCGAACCTGGGTCGCTGATATTGTAATAGCGGAACAAAACAAGGAGATATTAGAGGAGATTGTCAGTCAAGGCGAGAATTTGAGGAGCATTTAAAACTGAGATGCAGGTTGCTATAGGGAGGGAGTGTAGAGATTTGTGCCCAGGCTGTTTAAAGCACACGTTGACCATGATGCTAACCGTACAGCCCAATATATTCATTATTAATTCAAAGTATTTTAACATGGACATGATGACAGCTGTCCATTATTCCCAAATTACATCTGTGGATTTTTATGTCACGTTAAACTTTGTGAAAAGGCTGTCTTTTTGCACAATCTCATTTCAAGTGTCAATCTCTCTGTTATATTTTGCACATAACTAAATAAGAACTTCTTGATTGAATGATTATTTGTGATAGAACATAGAACAATACAGCACAGTACAGGCCCTTCAGCCCTCGATGTTATGCCGACCCTTATATTCCTTCCTAAAAATAAAGTACTAAACCCTCCCTACCCCATAGGCCTCTATTTTTCTTTCATCCATGAGTCTGTCTAAGAGTCTCTTAAATGCCCTCAATGTTTCAGCCTCCACCACCAACCCCACCCAGCGAGGCATTTTAGGCCCACCCACTCAACTCTGTACAAAAAAACTTACCCCTGATGTCTACCCTAAACTTCCCTCCCTTCACTTTGTACGTATGTCCTCTGGTTTTTGCTGATCCAGTCCTGGGAAACAGGTGCTGGCTGTCCACCCTATCTACGCCTCTCATAATATTGTAGATCTCTGTCAAGTCTCCTCTCATCCTTCTACGCTCCAAAGTGAAAAGTTCCAGCTCTGCTAACCTTGCCTCATAAGACTTGTTTTCCAGTCCAGGCAACATCCTAGTAAATTTCCTCTGCACCCTCTCCACATCCTTCCTATAATGAGATGACCAGAACTGAACACAATTCTCTTTAACATGACCTCTTACTCCTGAATTCAGGCCCCCTATTAATGAAGCCTGGCATCCCATAGGCCTTCTTAACTATCCTATCAACCTGTGCGGTGACCTAGAGAGATATATGGATTTGAACCCCAAGGTCCCTCTGTTCATTTCACACTTTTAAGTAACTGACCATTAACCCTGTCCTCAGTCTTCTGGTTTGTCCTTCCAAAATGCATCACCTCGCACTTATCCAGATTGAAATCCACTTTTCTACCCAACTCTGGATCCCATCTATAATCCTCTTGTAACCTTCGAGGCCTTGGCTCCATCCACAACTCCTCCAACCTTTGTGCCATCCACGAACTTGCTGACCCATCCTTCTGCCTCTTCATCCAGGTAATTTATTAAAAAATCCCAGAACAGATCCCTACGCATTCCACTAGTCACCAACCTCCTTCCACTACTACTCTCTGCTTTCTTTCCACAAGCCAATATTTTTTATCCACCCAGCCAATGTTCCACTGATCTCATGACTTTCTGGATGAGTCTCATGGGGAACCTTGTCAAATGCCCTGCTAAAATCCACGTAGACCACATCTACTGCCCTACCCTCATCAACCTCCTCAAAAAAAGTGATGTATTTAACTACTTCCATTTTGCATCTGAAAAGCATCTGATAAAATGCAACTGATTGAATTTGAAAATCAGAAAGAACAGCAGATGATAAAATAGAAACAGAAAATGGTGAAAAAAAACTCAGCAGTGAAACGCAGCATCCGTTGGAGGTAATGATATATAACCAACGGTTTGGGCCTGAGAAAGGATCAGGTCCAAAATGTTGGTAATATATCTTACTTCTTATTGATGCTGAGAGACCTGCTGAGTTCCTCCAGAATTTTTGTGTCTTTAGAAGAGACTCAGCAAGTCAGATGGGGCAGGTTAAATGGCTGAATTGGGACCAATGGCCTTAAATCTTTTAATTAAAAAAAAAACAGAGGACTGGACCAAATGGGTGAAAGGGCTAATTTTGATGGCATTAGACAAGAGCTTGCAAAGGTTGATGGGGAGGGGCTCTTTGCAGGAGAAGGGACATCTGGCTGGTTGGAAGCTAACAAAAGTGAGACAAGATCAAGCTGGCCCTGTACCCCATACAGAGCCGACAGCAGTCGGACTGGGTGTTGGACCTCTACAGGGGAGCACTGGGACTTGGGTCTCCACGGGGCTGTACCAATAGCAGCTCTGGCAGCACCGCCATTTTTTTAATGAGGGCAGGATAGAAAGGCTGAGAAATGATTGGGGGAAGGGGGCAGCTCTGTGAATGCAAAGCTAGTGGAAAAGAGACCGGGGGGGGGGGGGGGGGGGTGGGGTGTGTAATAGGAAAGAGAGAGAGTGTGTGAGAGAATTGGAGCAGGGCGATGGGGCTAATGCTGTCTGGATAGATGGTGCCCAGACGGAATACGAGGTGTTGTTCCTCCAATTTGTAGGTGGTCTCGGGCAGTGCATGAGACGGTGGGCAGACACATTGGCATTGGAATGAGGCCGGGAATTAAAATGAAATGGGTTGCCACTGGGAGATTTTTATCGTGGAAGCTAAGGATTTCAGAAGCTAATTTACACTGCCATTTCCGTTTGGGTTAACTGCTAATTTAGTGGGTCCGTTCCCAGTTATTGTGCGGCGTGAACATCCCAACCTGGCAGGGTGAGTTGAATTCCACCGGACTCTGAAACTTGGTGGGGGCAAGTGTCAGAGCCCAGCCAAGTTAACTCATTAATCGCCTTTTGGCGGTGTAAAAGCAAACCTGCTCTCGCATAGTCACCGCTGGAGGCAGGACGCCCCCACCTTAAAATGCCAGGTTGCTGATTAACCAGGTAAATCAAGGTCCAGTGGGAAAGGCTCCTGAGAACAGCATGTCTGGTAAATTTTCCTACTTTCTAGGCAGGTTGGCAGTGTGAAGGGGCATGAAGGAAGATTAAAAAGAAGGTATAAACTTTGTTGACCTATATTATAAATCTTTATAAATTTCTAAAGGAAGTCCCAGCAGGGGAGAGAGAGAGAGAGAGAGAGAGAGAGAGAGAGCAATGGTGGATCTGCCCTCCCAGAATTCTGTGCGGCAGAGCAACCTCTCCATGAGTGCTCTGTGCATACAGCCTTTTCTCTGCTGCACAGAATTCTGGGAGGGCAGGTCTGCTATTGCTCTTTTCCCCCGGTCTTTATAAATTGTCCACTATTGCTGCTACCGCTTTCCCACGGTCCTTTATAAATTTATAAAGGTTTATATAGGTGGTACAACAATAGGGGCTGAAGGGCTTGTACTGTGCAGTACATAATTCTGTTATAATTAGGCATGATTAATTTTGTTTAAATACAAGATCATAATAAATTGATAAAGATTTAAGGCAGGTCCATTATTGCTCGATGCGTCACTCAGATATCACCGGTGGAGAGTTGACTCCCCGGGAATGCCTTGACCTGGCAACAGTGGTCCAGTGTGAACAGCAAAAATAGCTTCTTTATCTGGTTCACTGAATGGCCAATTTACTGGTTAGCCAGTGTGAAAAGGACTACAGTTTCACCTTTAGTATGAGTGCAGTTGTCTAGTACTGAGGTACCTGCTATTTGTCTAGTACTGAGGTACCTGCTATTGTCTAGTACTGAGGTACCTCCTATTGTCTAGTACTGAGGTATCTGCTATTTGTCTAATACTGAGGTACCTGCTATTGTCTAGTACTGAGGTACCTGCTATTTGTCTAGTACTGAGGTACCTGCTATTTGTCTAGTACTGAGGTACCTGCTATTGTCTAGTACTGAGGTACCTGCTATTGTCTAGTACTGAGGTACCTGCTATTGTCTAGTACTGAGGTACCTCCTATTGTCTAGTACTGAGGTACCTCCTATTGTTTAGTACTGAGGTTCCTGCTATTGTCTAGTACTAAGTTACCTGCTATTTGCTGAAGTAGTGAGTAAGAAGAAAACTTCAACGAGTGAATACTTGGATTTACAAAACAGCTTTCACAGAGCATTTCAGGTTTGTTTATTATCAGTAAAATCACAGCTGGTCAAACGGTGGACTTCATATGGTAAGGATAACGATACATAACCACGTTTCGGGCTTGAGCCCTTCATCAAGGTTTTCCCTAAATGAGACAGTTTGACCTGCTGACTTTCTCCAGCATTGAGTTGTGTTATTACTTCAACCACGATGTCTGCAGACTTTTGTGTTTTACTCAAGTTTATCACCATCTAGTGCATATACAGCCCGTTGAAGCAACGTCTCTCCAGACCTTAATGCACCCACGAAATCACACAATACACAGTAATGATCACATAAATAATGAAAATAAATGTTTGAGACGATTGTCACGGTTACAGGATACTATTCATCAGCCTCACGGCTGGTGGGAAGAAACTATTCCTCAGCCTTGCAGTCCTGATTTTGATGCTCCTCTACCCTCTTGTAATTGATTGGATACTGTGCATGGGATGGAAGGGGTCTTCTATAATTCCTTGAGCCCTGTTTAGACACCACTCCCAGTAAATGTCATCTGCAGAGGAAAGAGAGGCCCCAATGATCCTCTCAGCCTTTTTAATGATCCTCTGTATAGACCTCACATTAGGCCCTTTTATAGAGGGGGAAGAAAAGGCGAGTGTGAAGACAGAGATGCTCCGTCTACATCACTGCACTTATCTCCATAAAAGGTCCGAAGGCGGATGGACTGCTCAAACTCGCTCCAGCTTCCATCCGCCTAAGGGGAGTACTTAAATGTGGAGTGAACCCACTCCACCTCCTCCGTAAAAGAATGCCACTGAAAACGGCTACAAAAGGGAAGGCTGATGACATCATGATGATGCTGTCAGCCCGCGATCCAGGAATGCAAATTTTTTTAAAGCCCATATGGTTAATAGAGGCACAGAAGATCTGTCTGAGTCCTAAGATGCTTGCACAGATTTCCACTAGCACTCTTACCTGTTCTATGGTCGTCAATTTCGAATATAGGCCGCTTTCCCTACTCAGCGCGAGTTTGATATCACGATGATGGGCGGTGCTACTGCACCACTCGCCTCGCCTCCTTCAGCTCTGGAAGCCAGTTCCCAACTCAGCTATGCATAAAGGGACCGTGGGATCTGCCTCATAGGTCATCAGCATAAAAGGTAAAATTACCTTTTTTTTTAAACTTGAACCGGATTTAATGTGGTGTATCACCTTTAAAAGGCCAAATGTTGGAGCCAGTCAGGACACTCTCAATTGCGCTCCTGTAAAAGATTGTCAAGATGGGGACCAGTAGCTTTGCCTTCCTCAGCCTTCTTAGGAAGGTGCTGCTGCGCCTTCCTGACTAATGAGGAGATGTCGTGAGTCCAGGATAGGTCTTCCCTTATCTGCACACTTTTGTGCTCTCTCCTCTTTCCACCATTGCCACCAGTGTGGCGTCATGTCGTTACTCCCCTCCTCTTGTTTGAGGGGCTTTCCCTCAGCCTCAATCCCTCAATGCCCGGGCAATGGAAAGACTACTAGGCTATGATCCTTCTTCACAGCTCCCTCGCGTTGGCTGCTCCAAGCCTCAGCATGTACACCTGCAGCCTGGAATGCACCAGTTGGCAGCATTCCCTCACCAACATCTCCGTGTGCTGAAAGACCAAAAATATTTGGGCAGACCAAAGGGTGTCTTTCACCAAGCAGTTCTGATTCTGTGTGCGTCCCTGGGAATGGCCCATAGATCGGAGAGTCCTCTGTCACACCGCTGCTAGGGGCAAACAGTGACAAGGGACTCTTGCATCCTTCTCCACATTTTGCAAAGAGATGGGCAACTGTCTCCACTCCACTGCTGTCATCTCGGTGACAAAGTGCATGGTGGGTGGTGTTCCTACTGTATAGGATCAATTAAGTTCAGTCATAGTTCAGTGCTCTCTTTAGTCCACAAAATCCTGGACTAGTGTCTGTTGGGTGACTTTGGGGACAAATATTTCAGGGCTCCATCCTTACCAGTTGGATCCCAACACCAGAAATATTATGGAGGAAAACCTGCACAATTTGGCTAATTTCACATTTAAATACAGCCATTTTGACTAACAAACGAATCTAAGCAGATTTTAGTGAAACACAAAGTTTTCAGATGCTGTGATTGTAGTAAAAACAATTGCTGGAGGAACTCAGCTAGTCTCACAGCGTCCAAAGGAATTGAAGATTTCTAACCAACCTTAGGCCGAAATTGAAGCCCTGAAGAAGGGCTCGAGCCTGAAACACTGGTTAAATATCTTTACCTCCTAAGGATACTGGTCACCTCATTATAGGAAGATATGGAAGCTATGGAGGAGATTTACCAGGATTTTGACTCGATTGGGAAATGTCTTAAGAGGCAAGGTTAGCAGAGATGGGGATTTCACATTGGAGCATAGAAGGGTGAGAGCAGATTTGATAGAGGTCTACAAGATTATGAGAGGCATAGATGGGTTAGACAGCCAACACCCGTTTCCCAGGGCAGGATCAGCAAACACCAGAGGACATCTGTACAAAATGAAGGGAGGGAAGTTTAGGGGAGACATCAGAGATAAGTTTTTATTACACAGAGTTGTGGGTGCCTTGGATGGTGTTGGAGGCTGAAACATTGGGGAGACTCTTAGACAGACACATGGATGAAAGGAAAATAGAGGGTTACGGGATAGGGAGGGCTTTGTACTTTTTTTTAGGAAGGAATATATGGGTCGGCACAACATCAAGGGCTGAAGGGCCTGTACTGTGATGTATTGTTTTCTGTTTTTCTATGAGGCCGGGAGACCTGCTCACTTCTTCCAGCAATCCTGTGCTTTGAAGCAGATACTAGTGCTTTCTATGAGGTTTAGTACTAATTAGTCAAGTCATTAGCACATGGGGTGGGGGGGTGCAGAAAAACCAGAAATTCAAGATTAGAGCTGCAGACACGGGCACTGGAAACACTCCCATATCCTGTTACAAAGAAAAAAAATAGGCTGAACATGTGGATCACATGTAATTACTAATTTGCATGCAAGAAAGGCCAGATCAAAATCCATCTTCACTCTGCTCTACAGCCAGAGCCCTCCCTGAGAGCCAATCCACCATTCAAGAAAAAAAATCAGCCGACTTGTAGAATTTGTAGGCCCACTTTTCATGCTGAGAGATGAAGCCACAAAGCCACAGAGTAGTAATGGAGATGGACTTGATGGCTTTGTGATCACAGAGCAGCCACACACGCTATCTGATCTGCCCGCTTTCTGATCACAAGATTTTTAAATGCTATAATTTCATCCCAGAGAACTCTCAATTTTGTGGCACAGTTGAGCAATCTTTATCTGAAATTCCTGGGACCAGAAGTGTTTCAGATTTTAGATTTTTCGTTTGATTTTGGAATACTTAGGGAGTTGAGGGACCGACCGGGAAGTGGGTCCTCTAGGAATGAGGAGGTAGTCTGCTGGATGGCTTTTTTCAATGCTTCCCCCAGAGTCGACTGCCTCATTAACAATGATTTTTGTCTCTGATTTTAGTAAGTACTTTTATTGTTGTTGCGAAAGAAAACGCAACCCACAGTACTCCCAAATACAAGAGCAATAAAAACAAAAGAACAAAACAGTAGCGTTAAAACAATAATAATACACTAATTGGCAGAGTTTAATTCTCGGATGGCTCTAGGATAGAAACTGTTATATTTTATATTATATATAAATATGTCTTTAAAAGAGATAGATTGTGGGGTTTGGTGTAAGTCACTTCACAAGCAGACATTAATATTTCACAAAAGATATCTCATTTAAAATGCTTTGCTGAAAGAGAAACTTAATGTCCACAGTGACTTTACAGAAACTTTGAAGAAGGCCAATGGAGACTTCGCAAGTGGATATTAATTGAACTGATGTTGTGGAGTAAATGGACTATTGACTTTGAAGCAACAGATAGCAGAAACTGATTCCGGTGCCAGCAATCTGTCTGGTTGCAGTTTGCTGTTATAAGAAGATCATGTGGTTTTGCAAACAGATGGGAAAAAATGTGATTCTTTGGAGAGAGAACTAAGTACTACAGTTCGGCAGTAGCTTTTGGGAGGCTGCAACATGGCAAGCTTGTTGAAAACCCCATTTTGAAGACAGGTTGTGAGTTCTGAGTTCAACCTGTTGGAAATGGCTGGCTAGAGTGTTTCTCCTGAAATAAGGGAAACAAGAGGAACCCTGTGGTGACCTGGAAGAAGAGGTTATCATTTGGAAAACCAATGATAGGGCAAGTTTCTTCGGCAAAACACTGAAGTGGCTGATCGGAGGGAATCAGTTTGTCTCTGTCCAACGAGCAACAAATCTCTCTCTGAAACCAATGAGAACCTTCCTGGGTGCTAACCATTTACCTTTAAGCACCAGAGCCTGGTGAAAATTCATAAATGTTAAATTCTGTGCCCAGTATAAGAATTGCCTGATACTAGTGAACTTGGAGAGGTGAGATTGGACTATGAAACAAAGAACTTGACTGAACATATGCACGTTATATACACATGTGCTTAGAATTAGAAGGGAGTTAAGTTAAAGTTTGATCCTATTTTTAATTTAAAGAAAATTAAAAGCAACCTTTTTTTAAGTAACCATTTGCCTTGGTGAATTTCTATTGCTGTTTGGTTTTGGGATCCTCTGGACTCATAACAAAGTTCTTGAATCCGTTTGTCCATGATTTAATGGACCTATATCATCTACAGAAGGACAAAAAAATGATGGCCCGGGTGAGAAGAGTCCTTCCCGATATAGCGAGATTGATATACATCCTCCAAAGAGGACAAGGAGCACCCAATAATCTTCTGGGCCATATTGATAGTCCTCTGAAGATCCCTCTTATCTGCTGCTATTCAACTGGCACAGCCACACAGGAATGCAGTAAGTCAGCATGCTTTCAATAGAGCAGCGATAGAAGGACATCAATAACTTCTCCTGTAGATTGGTTTTCCTAACCATTCTCAGGAAATGGAGACATTGATGTACCTTCTTGACTATAGAGGTGGTATTAATGGTCCAAGAAAGATCCTCAGCCAAATAAACTGAGATGATTTCTTGTTCTGTCATGAATGCATGCTGCTCTAGTCCTTCAATAACCCCATCACATATTTTCACCATGTCATCTAAAGGGACTTTTTCTGCAGTGTTAAAAAGTCATCTTCATCATCTCTTATTATCACGATCACCTTAATTTAGAATCAGAATTTATTGTCATGAACAAGTCATGAAATTTGGTGTTTTGTAGCAGCATCAAAGGGCAAACATTCATCTTACGACATGACTATATATAAAAAAACAATAACAGTGCGTGAAAAGTCAGGCAGTGTCTTTGGTTCATTGATTATTTAGGAATCTGGTGGAGGAGGGGAAGAAGCTGTCCTTGTGCCGCTGAGTGCTCGTCTTTAGGCTCCTGTACCTTTTCCCCAAGGGTAGCAGAGGGAAGAAGGCATGGCCTGGGTGGGTGGGGGTCTTTGAGGATAGAGGCTGCCTCTTGTAGATGACCTCGATGGAGTGAAGTCTGGTACCTGTGATGTCGCAGGCTGAGTTAATAACCCTTTGGAGTTTATTCTTGGCCTGAGAGTTGGTGCCTCCATACTAGGCAGTGATGCAACCTGCCAGAATGCTCTCCACGGTTCACCTATAGAAGTTATTGAGAGTCTTCAGTGATATACCAAATCTCCTTAGACACTTCACAAGGTATAGCCCCTGGTGAGCCTTCTTTGTGATTGCATCAATGTGGAGGCTCCAGGACAGATTCTTGGAGATGTTGACACCCAGGAATTCGAAGTTTTTGATCCTCTCAAAACTGAGCTCTCGATGAGGACTGGGTCATGTTCCTGTGACTTTCTCCTAAGTCCACAATCATCTCCTTAGTTTTGCTGATGTTGAGCGCAAGGTTGTTTTCATTACACCATTCAATGAGCTGATCTATCTCCCTCCTGTACAATTCCTTTTTCAATGGTCATTCAGAACCATTTCGGCAATTTCACAATCGGTCAGTGAATGAACAACATAGAACTTCAACAGTTTATCCTTAAGGTCATGGGTCCTCTACCGGCATCACCTACGGCTCCTAGAACGCTTCCACCAGCGTTGTCTCCGCTCCATCCTCAACATTCATTGGAGCAACTTCATCACCAACATCGAAGTACTCGAGATGGCAGAGGCCGACAGCATCGAATCCACGCTGCTGAAGATCCAACTGCGCTGGGTAGGCCACGTCTCCAGAATGGAGGACTATCGCCTTCCCAAGATCGTGTTATATGGCGAGCTCTTCACTGGCCACCGAGACAGAGGTGCACCAAAGAAGAGGTACAAGGACTGCCTAAAGAAAGCTCTTGGTGCCTGCCACATTGACCACTGCCAGTGGGCTGATATCGCCTCAAACCGTGCATCTTGGCGCCTCACAGTTTGGCGGGCAGCAACCTCCTTGGAAGAAGACCGCGGAGCCCACCTCACTGACAAAAGACAAAGGAGGAAAAACCCAACACCCAAACCCAACCAACCAATTTTCCCTTGCAACCGCTGCAACTGTGTCTGCCTGTCCCGCATCGGACTTGTCAGCCACAAACGAGCCTGCAGCTGATGTGGACATTACCCCTCCATAAATCTTTGTCCGCGAAGCCAAGCCAAAGAAAGAAGATGGTGGTCATTCCAACACCATACTCTTCTGTAACACTTTACACCTACACCGCTGTCGAGTTTCTCCAACAGCTTGACTTTCTGTATAATAGATAATATAAATGGTTCCAATTTTTCTTATCACTGTTACCCATAGGGATATCTGCAGGTCTTTTTGACCATTTTCAACAATATTTTTATGCCACAGAGTAGAGAATAAACAAAAAGCACAGTGAGTAATGCACATAGGACTGGCGGCGACGATGGTTAGTTACAAACTGGCACCAATAGACTGTCAGAGACCCACATGGGCAAGTGAGGTCAGGCGTGAAATTTTCCACTTATGGGGTCCAAAAAGTTTCAGATTTTGAAATAGAGATGCTTGACCTGTATTGGATCATAAAGCAACCATTTGTTTCTGAGGTTATGTGGCCAATTAAAAAAAAACAGGCTCTGCAGATATGGGGAAAGGTACTAAATCCTTACAAACAGCACTAGATCTGAACCACGGTTACTGCCGATGTATCAGCATTGCGCTAACCATGCTGCCCATTTCAGGATTATTCATTCATTTTCCATACAAATTGCTGGAAGATGCAGCTGCCAAATTGTGTGCTTTTATTGAATTACACGTTTGCTAGAGGTATACAGAATTATGAGGGGGATAGATAGAGTAAATGCAAGCAAGCTTTTTCCACTGAGGATATGTGGGATTCAAACTGCAGGACATGTGTTAAGGGTGAAAGGGGAAAAGTTGAAGGGAACTTCTTCACTCAGAGAGTGGTGGGAGTGTGGAACGAGCTGAAGTCAGGAATGTGGGCTCAGTTTTAAGAAGAATTTGGGCAGGTACTTTCTTGAGAGGAGGATGGAGGGCCATGGTCAGGGTTCAGGTCAGGGGGAACTAGGCAGAATAATAGCCTGGCACAGACTAGAAAGGCCAAAGGGCCTGATTTCTGTGCTGTAATGCTCTGCTTGAGACTGGCTGAAGGGGCACCAGGTATCGGAACCAGGATGGCAGGGCGCTGAAGGATTTCATAATCGTTTTGGTTCTGGAGCTTGGGCTGTTGATGGTTTGGACTGGACCCCCTGTGGCTGGGGGGGGGGGGCGAATCCACAGACACTCAGTGACTCTGGGGGGGACTCTCTTTTGCTCGTCTTTCTCACACTGTAGAAGGCACCTCAGGCAATTTCTGCCGATGGCGAATGCAGACGAAAACAAATTTCATGTAATATTGCACTGTTTTTGTTGCAAGACTATCAATTGAATCTTGGAAGAAAAGGAATTTTGAGAAATGGTCTTTAAACTCGTATTCTTCAATTGGACAATGATTTGTTGAACTATTTCATCACAAGGTTCTGCAGCTAATCTGCTGAATTGAACCGTGGAATTGAAGGTATGCCGCACTGTTGAACACAAGACCATTCAGTTCAACTGTTGAAATGAAGACCTTCCAGCCATCTCCTCGGTGGTGACCACTGAATGGAGGGCAGGCCATTTAAACCGACGAACTAGGCATCATTTTAACATCATGTTATCATATATATTGGTTATTTGTGGATGGTACTTTGATTTTCACACACCCAGACCGTGCAGCACGGCAGCAGAGAACTTGGCAACTGAAAGGAACCCATAGCATGGTGGCCACAGCGAGGGGCTCAGTGGCTGAATGACCCACACAGGTAGCAGGCGGTTGAGAGACTTACGGGGCCGCAATTTGTGAAGGTGGTGAGAGCAAGAAGGGCACCTGAAGGGCCTTGAACGTTGAAGGCTTCCTGATCATGTCGGAGCTGCAGAATTGGAATTTGGGATCAAACAGGGGTCTGTGCAGCTAGAGAAGCAGTGGGAGCGCTGGAGGCGAATCAATGGACACTCAGTGTCTCTGAAGGAACTCCCTTTTGCTATTCTCTTGTATTGTGAGGGCCACAGGGCAAGCAGAAGGAAATTTCATGTAATCTTGAATCAGTTAGGGCTTGACATTGAACTCTGGTGCAGTCTGTGGATTTTGCACTTTTTCCCTATGACTGGCTTGGCAGATTGATGGGAGAGTTGGAAGGGATTTTTTTTTCCTCTCTGTATTGCACAGTCAGTTTGTTTACATTTCTTTATTTGTTTACATGTGTACGTTGGGCAGTTGGGGAGTTACCCTGCCAATAACTGGTAACTCTGGTTCGTCCACTGGAAAAAGAATCTCAGGGTTGTATGTGATGTCATTTATGTACTCTGACAAGGAATCTATAATCTGAACTTGCTGGCAATGGTCATAGAGTCAAGAGCCAAGCCTATCAATGCCAACCCATTTTTACTAATTGATTTGAATGTTAATCTGTTATCCCATCTGCCCTTAACGGTCCCACATACATCAAGTCACCTGATTGCACAAGTTCAACCTGACAAAACAGCGTTCTCCAGTCCAAGACATGCAGACACACAACCAGACATAACACACACAAACAATACATATGCTGGACAAATGTTCACATATACAAATATAAGTCTCAAATGGTGACTGTGAGCGGTTCCTTTGGTCGTTCAGTGTTTTCACTGCGCGTGGGAAGAAGCTGTTCCTCGGCCTGGTGGTGCTGGCTCTGATCCTGTGTGCAGGTTGGAAGGGGTCCTCAATGATTTTGTGCACTCTCTTCAGGCAACGATCCCGATAGATCACATTGATTTGGGGGGGGGGGGGGGGGGGGATGAGAGACTCCAGTGATTCTCTGCTATTTTATGGTCCTGTGGATTAACCTCCAATCCATTTCTCTGCAGCATCTGTACCACACTGATGCTGCCGGTCAGGATGCTCTTGATAGAGCTCCTGTAGAAGGTTGAAATAACGGTGGCTGGCAGCCTCGCCCAACTCAGTCTTCTCAGGTAGTGCAGTCACTGTTGTACCTTCCTGACAAGTGACGTTGTGTAACCTTGATCGGTCATTAATAAAGAGAACTCCAAGGAACCTAGTGCTCTCCACAACAGAGTGGTTGATGTGTAGCGGAGAGTGATCATTCCTGGTCCTCCTCAAATCCACCTCTGCGTCGATGGTGGTAGGGGCCGTAGATTTGGGAAGTGCAGTAAGAGTAGCCCAGGTGAGCAAACCACAATGAATTTTGTGCATGGTGTGCTCCTGGTGTGGGTGGTGGAGGCAATGTATGATGAAGGGAGAGCTGTTTTGTCCTGGATCTATGGATGGGTTCCAGAAATGGTCCAACAAACACAAGACATTGTCAAATGATTGACTGATTCGGGAGCAACGTGCAAAGTCTGAAAGGTTGAAACAATTGGAAAATTCCTGCTAAACACCTACCTTGTCTGACTTCACAAAATAAATGTTTACTTTGTGCTGTTCTAACAGGTGGAAAATATTGATTAAAGCAATAGATTCTCAGTGGAGATGGCCCTGGACAGTTCAATACTCTACAGATTAACTTTCTGATTTTAGGTAACAGCGGGCACATGAGTCTATGATTTTATTTTCCACGAACAATGAATTAATCTACATACATTATCCTTGTTTAAAGATCATTTTTAGTGAGAAATCTTTAAAAGATGGTGCATCTTGTACATCAGGTTCCTCAGCACACATTCAGTTGCCTCGATAGAAGTGAGTGAACACTTTCCCTGAGAATCACAACTCACCACTGTTAGGATGTATCCCTCCCTTCACCTCCACCACCCTCCCCCCTCCAATTGAAGTGTTTTTCCGGGATGATTGTTATAAAGAGGACTTGTTAAATCGGGGAGGACACCTACTACCCGCACTCAGCATCTCCCAGCTACACCCGTCGGGGGAAGAGATCCAGTAGAATCAGAGGTAGCACCACCAGGCTGAGGATCAGCTTCTTCCCACGGGCAGTGAGTACGCTGAACGAGTAATTAATTGCTCATACAACCCTCCATCTCTACTATTTACTAATAATTTATAATTTAAGTACATGTATGCATTTTTTTTTAAACATCATTCATCCAGTTTCCTCCCACCCTTCAAAATGTACGGTAGGGTTGTAGGTCAATTGTGTGGGGGTATTTTGGCAGCATGGGCTCTTGGGGCTGTTAGCACGCTGTGTGTCTAAATTTTTTTTTAAAAGTTCAATGCAAGGTTTCCGTGGTTGCTGATATATTTGGAAAGCTCCGAAGAATTTTTCTTCACTACAATGATAAACAAAAGCATCCAGAGTTGATTCAGTGCCCAGATGTCCTGATACATATCTGCAGTGAAAGAATGCCAGATCTGCCAAATGTTTGGTAAGGCGGAGCCAACTGGGTGTTGGAAAAGATGAGCAGCTCCAGTGCAGTCTCTCGGAGAAATCCTTCCGCCCTCCCCACCTTCCCCCCCCAAAAAAAACCCACCCATTTTGTTGCTATTTCCTTTCTTCTTCTAAAAGTGTTGTTCTAGGATTGAAAATAAACTTGTGTGAAAGAACAGTCCGTGAACAAGGCAGATCTGGAGCCATGGGAATCTCCATGGGAGATGCTGTGGGGGGTGGGGGGGGTGGGGGGCGGTTAGGGTTGAAGCAGATTAGAATTGGCCTCGCCCTTCTCATGGTGAAGGTGGGGAGATATGAAACCCCAGAGGACATTTTGTGTGTCAAGTGACAAACAGTCCTCACCTTCTTTATATTAAGGCTTGAGTGATTTTAGCCAGAAACAATAGACATCTCAAATTGAACTTAAAAAACATTTAGTAAGTTTCTCTAAGAATCTGAAAGCCAATCTCTCGTGAGTGCTCTTTCTGTTGTGCGCTCTCTCTCACATGCTGTTTCTCGTGTGTTCTCTCCTGCACTCTCTTGTGGCCCCGTGTGCGCGCTTTCTCTCTCTCTCTCTCTCTCTCTCTCTCTCTCTCTCTCTTCCCCCCCCCCCCCTCCTTTCACTGTCTCTCTGCCCCCCTCTCTCGCATTCCCCCTCCCAGGTTAGAGACTTTTCCCACCAACCCTCCTCCAGGGTATGCATGGCAACATCTCATTTTAATGTTGATTTCACATTACACAGATCAAAGATCAGAATTCATGAATAATCCAACCCTTTGTTTTGTAGCTTTGAGGACTGTACTGGGGCCTGGTAGGTCCCTTTTCCCTCTACTCCTGCCCACCAACTTCTGATTTGATTCTTTTTCCCATTCAGCTTCTACCAAGGGGTAGTTTACAGTAGTTAATTTATCAGTTTGAGAACCATTAAGGTATTTTCGTAATTAACTGCTAAGCTATCAAATATCATTATATTGGCTAATGCATAGATTTATATTTTGGCTCCTAGTTGCTCGTGGTGTTCTACAGGGGTCAGTGATAGGACCGCTTCTTTTCAATGCTGTATATGAATGATTTGGATTGTGGAATGAATGACTGTGGAGGAACAGGGGGAGTTGAAGAAACAGGGAGGTTGCAGAAGGAGAAAGGGCAGAGAAACTGGCGAATGAAACTCACTGTTGGAAAATGTACAATCATGCACTCTGGTAGAAAAAAATAAAGGGGCAGGCTATTTTTTAAATGGGGAGGAATATTGAAAATACCCAGATGCAAAGCGTCTTGGGGGTCCTCTTGTAGGACAGCTGGAAGGTAAACTTGCAGGTTTAGTCAGTGGTGAAGAAGGCAAATGCAATGCTGGCGTTTGTTTCAAGAGGAATAGAATATAAGAGCAGCGATGTGACATTGAGGGTTTATAAGATCTCACTTGGAGTACTGTGAGCAATTTTGAGCTCCTCATTTAAGAAAGGATGTGCTGACATTGGAGGGGATTCAGAGGAGATTCACAAGAATGATTCTGGGAATGAAAGAATTATATGAGGAGCATTTGAAAGCTCTTGGCCTGTACTCATTGCAATTTAGGAGAATGGGGGGGGGGAATCTCATTGAAACATGTTGAAAGGCACAGAGAAAGTAGATGTAGAAAGGTTGCTTCCCACAGTGGGAGAGTATAGGACAAGAGGGCACAACTTCAGGAGTGAAGGGCATCCACTTAGAACAAAGATGCGGAGGAATTTCTTCTTGGAGAGGATGGTGAATCTGTGGAATTTGTTGCCATAGACAGTTGTGGAGGCTAGGTGTGGGGAGAAGGCTGGGCAGTGGGGCTGAGTGGGAAAATTGGTCAATTAAACACTGCGTGGTTGGCATAACGGTTAGCGCAACACCTGTACGGCGCCAGCAATCGGGGATGGGTTTTTCTTATCCTGTGCTGTCTGTAAGGAGTTCGTACGTTCTCCCCCTGGGGCTCCGGTTTCCTCCCACTGTTCAAAATGTACCGGGGGGCGTGGGGGGATGTAGCTTAATTGGGGTCTAAATTGGGCGGCATTGACTTGTGGGCCAGAATGGCTTGTTCCCATCATGTATGTCTAAATTTAAACGTCGGGGCAGACTAGATGGGCTGAATAGCCTATTTCCGCTCCTATGTCCTCTGGTCTGATCATTTTTAGCTTTCTATGGGTATATTTGCATTGATAACCTCATCACTTTTATTCTGTGAACTCCTAAATATTCAGATTTCTAAATTCTGTCCTGTCTTTCTTCAGTCTGATTTACGAAAAAAACAAATATAATTGAAATTTGCCAAGCCTATTTACGGACTAAGCTGAAATGTCACAGTTCACGTGAATGATCACCAAACACATTTAAAGTATTGAACATACCAAAGTCCAGCTGTGTGGCTCAAATGAATCACTGAATTTCAACCCGAGGTTGAGTTTTGCATTTCTCGTGATGGGATTTGAACTTATGAACTTTGGGTTGTTAATTGAACATTACCCCATTGTTTGGGGTGTTCAATGGATTTGCAAGGCATTTTTTTCTGTCTACAGTCTGGCAGAAGTGTTCTCTACTTAAATAATTGGGTTAATGCCTCATTAAAATGGTGTGCAGAGGATTACGATGTAAACATGCCACTTGTGTACTTTTGGCAGCAAAAATAGCGGCTAGATTTTGTGAGTTGTTTGAGGATATTTATTAAGTCACCAAAGACTCTCAAAAACTTCTACAGATGTTCCGCGGAAAGCATTCTGGCCGGTTGCATCACTGCCTGGTACGGAGGTGCCAACGCTCAGGACAAGAATAAACTCCAGAGGATTTTTACTTCAGCCTGTGACATCACAGGCACCAGGCTCCGCTCCGTCGAGGACATCTATATGAGGCAATGTCCTAAAAAAGCAACCTCTATTCTCAAAGACCCTCACCACCCAGGCCATGCCCTCTTCATTCTGCTACCATCAGGAGAAAGATCCAGGAGCCTAAAGACGAACACTCAGTGGCACAAGGACAGCTTCTTCCCTGCCATCATCAGATTCCTGAATAATCAATGAACCAAAGACACTGCCTTAGATTGACTTATTTTTTATTAATTTTAAATTTAAATTGATTAAATTTGATTTTTAAAAATTTAAACATTTCAGCCCATGAGCTCGTGGCACCCAATTAACCAACACCCTCAGTATATTTTGAAGGGTGGGAGGAAACCAGAGCCCACGGGGAAAATCCACCCAGGGAAAATCCACGCAGACACAGACTGCCTTTTATTTTTCACAACGAATTTTGTGACACGTTCATGACAATAAATTCTGTTTCTGAAAATTGTGATAAACAGAAAGAACTGCAGATACTGGGATCTTGAGCAAACTACAAGAACCTGGAGGGACTCAGTGGGTCAGTCAGCATAGAGAGAAATGAGCAGTGAATGATTTGGGTTGGAACTTTTCATCCTTTATCAACCCTGCAGGATCTCAACCCAAAATAATGACTGCCCATATCAAGTCAAGTTTGTTGTCGTCTGATTGCACAAGTATAACCCGACGAAACGACGTTCTCCAGTCCTCAGTGCAAAACACGCATACGCACAACCAGACATAACACACATACAGACAAACAATACTTAAGCAGGACAAGTATTTCATCTATATAAATAAATCAATAAATATTGTTTTGTCGAAATGAGAGTCTTGGATGGTCAGTGTGAGCAGTTCCTTTGGTTGTTCAGATTCTCACTGCCCGTGGGAAGAAGCTGTTCCTCAGTCTGGTGATGCTGGCTCTGATCCTCCTGGATCTCTCCGGTATTGGTCTGATTCGTGTGGCACTGGATGCACTGAGCAAGTTCACATGCCTCATGAGAACCAGGTTGTTCTAGATCAGTTCTTTGGCAAGGGAAAGCTGAATGAAAGTATCTGTGCTGATGCTCAGGTGGGAGTGTTTGACCTTGGGAATGCTTCTCCTTGAGACAGGAACTGTATCCAAAACAAAGCTGCAACAGCTTGGTTAATTGCAAACAGAGCTGGGTAGCATTTGATTTGTTTTGGGTTTATCTTGCGGTTGCCCAATTGTCATCAATCACTCTTTCAAGCAAGTCTGCAAGTGTGATTCGTTGTATATTAACTGAATGACCGCAAGATTTGGGCCAAAGATGGTGGTGCCTGCTCTGGCAGCGGCCTTGATGGGTTACAAACTCCAGGGAAGCAGAGGACTGACTGATGTAGGACACCAGGAAACCGAGAGAGCACCCCCCGTTTTAGAATGAGAAGCGGAGGGAACGGCCCTACCGCTCTGTGGCCAGTGAAGGGCTCTGCGGTTGTAGAACCCACAGGTGGTGGGCTATTGGCGACTCGAGGTGAGGAACCACACAGGTTGTGTGTGGGCTGCTGGTGACTTGCGGTCAAAGGTCTCACAATAGGCTGTGGACTACTGGAGACTGGCTGAAGTGCCACCAGGTATCAGAACCTGGATGCAAGAGGGTGTCGAGGGCGCTGAAGGATTCCTATTCGTGTCTGAGGTTCGGATCAGGAGCTCGGATTGCTGATGGTTTGGACTGAAGTCTGTGTGGCTTCAGAGACTGGGGGAAGCGCTAGAGGCGAATCCACAGACACTTAATGACTCTGAAGAGACTCTCTTGCTTCTCTTACATACCTGACATCACATACAACCCTGAAATCTTTTTTCCCTCAGGCGAGGCAGAATTACTACTTACTGGTTGTGCAAAAAAATGGATCAGAGTACACATGTAAACAAATAAAGAAAAGTAAACAAGAGAGAAAAAAAATCAATGAAGTGGAAAATTAAGGGTCCTTAAGTGGGTCCCTGATTGAGTTTGTTGTTCAGAAATCGGGTAGTGGAGGGGTAGAAGCCTGCTCCTGAACCTGCAGGTGCGAGTTTTGTGCTGGATGGGGTGGATCCTTGATGATTGTAGCTGTTCTCTCGTGGCAATGTTCCCTGTAGATGATCTCGATGGTGGGGAGAGTTTTGCCTGTGATGTCCTGGGCTGTGTTCACTATCTTTTGGAGGGCTTTATGCTCAGGGGTATTGGTGTCCACACACCAGACTATGATGTTCCCGGTCAGCATACGTTCCACCACACAACTGTGGAAATTTGCCAGGGCTTCCAATGACATACCAAATCTCTGCAAAGTGCTTTCTTCACAATGCCATTAGTGTGTTAGGTCCAGGAAAGATTCTCCAAAATAGTGACTCTCAGGGACTTAAATGTGCTGACCCTCTCCACCTCTGATGCCCCAATAATCACAAGATCGTACACCTCTGGTTTTCCCTTCCTGGTCAACTGTCAGGTCCTTGGTTTTGGGGGCATTGAGTGCGAGGTTGTTATTGGTACACCATTCAGCCAAGTTTTCAATCTCCCTGCTGTATGCTGACTCATCACTGCCCCTTATTGTACAGCCCACACAGTCTATTAAAGGATCTAATGTTACATTTACATTAATAATTACTGATAAAGTACGGAAGACCTCTTCCCAGTATTTGACAAGAGTCAAATATGACCAGAAGATATGAATTAGTGAACTATCCTTATTCTTGCATCTGTCACAATAAGAGTTAATATTAGGATAAATGCAATCTAATTTAACTTTTGATATATAAGCACAACTTTAAATTGCAGTAATGAGTGACGAGCATATAGAGATGGTGTGTTAACCAATTTAAAAATAGAGTTCCAACAATCTTCAGAAAGCCTATTGAGCTTCCAGCACGTGGAAATGTGGTGAGGGAATGCTGCCAACTGGCACCTTCCAGGCTGCAGAAGTACATGCTGAGGGACACACTGGCAAGCCGAGGCAAGGTGGCTGTGCGGAAGGACCACAATCTAGAGTCCTTCTGTCACTGGGCACTGAGATGGAAGGGAAGACCTTCAAAAAAAGGCTGTGGTGGGTCAGCTTCTTAGTGAGATGGTGAGTGGGCTTTTGCAGGGGACTGTATGGTGCAAGGATAATTATTAATTCTATGACTATAGAGTTAATCGTTGAGATGGTTGATATTTTAATGTTTGAAGGGTGATACGTATCTGGTGAGTAGCATGTTAATAGGCTGATTTTATATATGTGAGTGGTGACTGGGCTGATTGCAAAGTGTGTGGCAAGTGCACTGTTTATTGGAGTGTTCGAAATCTGTCAATTATTGATAGTATGGTTGGGGTTTAAATTTATTTGGACGCAGTAATAGGCCATTTTAGCCCACAAGTCTGTGCTGCCCAATTTAAACCTTATTAACCTACACCACAGGTACGTTTTGAACGGTGGGAGGAAACAGGAGCCTCTGGAGAAAATCCATGCAGACACGGGGAGAACACAGACACTCCTTACAGCACAGGATTTGAACCCTGGTTGGTCCTGACCACTGGCGCTGTAAAGGCATTGCGCTAACCGCTACACTAACCATGCTGCCCAATCAGTGGATTATTGATGGTATGGCTGAGAGAATCACTGGAGCCTCCCTCCTCTCCAGTCGACATGATCTACCAGGATCGTTGTCTGAACAGAGGGTGCAAAATCATTGAGGACCCCTTCAACCCCGCACACAGTATCTTTCAGTCACCCCCGTTAGGGGAAGAGATACAGGAGGATCAGAGCCAGCACCACCAGGCTGAGGAACAGCTTCTTAGCATGGGAAGTAAGAATGATGAACGACCAAAGGAACTGGTCACACTAACTATCCGAGACTCATATATTCATTAAGCAACGTCTAATTATTTACTTATTTATTTGTATCAATTAAATACTTGTCCTGCTTATGTATTGTTTGTCTGTATGTGTGTTATATCTGTCATTGCATCCTGCAACATCATAGGCACCAGACTTCACTCCATCGAAGATATCTACAATAGGTGATGTCTTAAGAAAGCAGCCTGTCTCCTCAAGGACCCCCACCAGTGAAGAGGGCATAGCCTGGCTGGTGGGGGGGTCCTTGAGGAGAGAGGCTGCTTTCTTAAGACACCGCCTCTTGTAGGTGTCCTTGATGGAGTGAAAACTGATGCCCGTGATGTCACAGGCAGAGTTAACAACCCTCTAGAGTTTTTTTTTGTCCTAAGCGTTGGCATCTCTGTACCAGACAGTGATACAACTGGCCAGAATGCTCTTGTCCATGTCCAAATATAGCCTTTTGCCTGTTAACCTGTAATTCCTCCTCCCTCTTCCCTTTCTTCCCTCCTCCCCAGCTTTTTTATTTAGATGCCTGCCTGCTATATGCTTAGACCATGACGAAGGGCTCAGACCCGAAATGTTAGTTATGTATCTTTATCTCCTATTGGGCGCTGCAAGACCTGCTGAGTTCCTCCAACATTTCTGTGTTTTTACAATCCAGTGTCTGCAGACTTTTGTGTTTCATTTGAAGCTGGTGGTCCCTTTTGTTCCTACTGTCTGAAGGTTACGCTGAGCAGAGGCTGTGACCAGGGTGATGGGGATCCTTTATGATATTCGCTGCCTTCTTGAGGCAGTACCTCACGGAGACATCCTCAATGGATGACAGGTCGATGCCCATAATGGTCATGGCAAAATTTGCCACTTTCTGAAGCCTTCTTTGTTCATGAATCCTCGAGTTTCCAAACCAGGCATGATGCAACCAGTCAGAGTGCTTTCCACAGAGGACCTGATGATGGAGTATTTGACGACATGCCAAATCTCCTCAAAACTTTTAGAAAACATGAAGACCTTTGGCATCCTGTGACAGCTCACATTCCCACAGTTTTGTGTTATCAGCTAATTTGGAATTACAGTCATGCGCTGCATAACGTCAGTTTGGGCAATGTCCAATCACATAGCGTATGTTCGGGCAACGACCAACTGCATATACGTCCGTCCGGGCATGTCTGACCACAAAACATCCGTTTGGGCAATGTCTGACCACATATACGTCCATGGTCCCATAAGATTATAATAGAGTTCAGAAATCTTGATCAGAGAACAGGACGTAGCGGATGAAACTGGACGTAGTGAACACAACAGTTTCCTGCACACATGTCTTTTGTATGCAAAGTGATTGCGCTGCTAGGTGTATAATGGGACAGTACAGATATAACCTATAATACATATGTCTTGATAGTCATAATAAATGTCTATGTTACTGGTTTATGATGTACTGCTTTCTATCATTATTTTAATGTGAACTTTCCTGACTTACAAATAAAAGGTTTACTGTATAACAGCGTATGCTTTGACTCATAGGCAGGAGCATCCAATCTCATGTACCGTGCGTCTCTCGAGTGTTGAAGCGTTATCACTCTGTTTAATTTTCTTTTGAAAATATTACAGGTCAATAAAGATACATTACAATATTCCATATCCCTTTGCTAGGTTCTGTAGATTCAGCACAACTCTGATTATCTGAAATGGTCTGTAGAGCTCGTCGAAAGAATCAAAGACTTGTTGATCCAAACCAAGGCTTTTATTAGCAAAAGACAGGAGCCCAACCAGTCCGGAATGATCCGACCTGGCTAGGGACACAACCCTTTAAGGCCTAGATAGTAGGGGTGGCTAAGCTCTCAGCCAATCGCTGTAAGCACAGTCCAGATACTGTAACTATAAACACTATATACATTGGTGATAGATCTGTACTATCACATGGTCAAAATGAATATGTTGGATCAGCGTTTTTTTGAGAACGGGTCATTTTTTTTAAAAAACATCCCAGTAGCAACAGCAAATCACTTGCAACAGTGTTTAAACAACAATGAACAAAAAGGTAAGGCATTTTAAGCATTAAAATGTTTAATTCTCACCAAAAAAAATGCTGGTCTCCGCCAATCACCAACACTTTCCCATTGAGGCCTTGCTCCTGTCAGAAGCCCAAGTTCCCCACTCCTGCCGAGAGCCCGATGCCCCACTCTTGCCTAGGAAGCTGCTCTCCTTGATGACGCTGGGACAAGAGATTCTTCCAACCGCTTGGAGCTGAGAGACAGTGGCACGCAGTTTGAGAGGGAGAGTTGGAGAGGAAAGTCAATAGGGGAAGGTAAAGAAGAAATGGAAAGAGAGAGGGGATGGATTTACCTCAAACAAGGGCAATCATTGCTCGAATTTCATGTCGAGTAAATTTTTTTCAACCTGAGAGGTCAGTTTGGCTCCAAAAAAATTTTGGATAAACGAGGATTTCTGATTTGTTTCATTTATCTGAAAGTTTAAACATTTTTTGGATAAATGAGGATTTTGGAGAATCTTATTTTGGATAATTAGAGTTGTACTGTAATATGGTGTTCAAGTTGCATAACGTCCTATTTCACAGAACATATCGTGGACGTTAAGCGACACATGACTGTACATTAAATAACTCTTGACCCATGCCCCAAAATTCATGTGATTAAATATGGTTTGGTCACCTGAGGGGACCATCCAAATATCCATACACACCTCATCAATTGGTTCTCCCTAATCTACATTAGATCAGCAGGTTTGACTCATACCTTGAACAAGCCTGAATCTTCAGTGATATATCTTTACCTCCTATACACGCTGTGTTCCTCCATCATCTACCTCTGGTTTTTTTCTACAATCGCAATGACTACAGACTTTTGTGTCTCACTCCAAGTGAAACGCCAGTGATATTTAATTTAACTGTAGACATACAGCATGGTAACAGGCCCTTTTGGCCCATGAGCTCATGCTGCCTAATTTCAGCCCCCCGGTACGTTTTGAAGGGTGGAGGGAAACTGGAGCACCCATGCAGACACAAGGTGGACATACTAATTCCTTACAGTGCGGGATTTGAACCCGGATCGCTGGTACTGTAAAGGAGTTGCGCTAACCACTACACCAACTGTTGCCACCCCTTCTTTCTTTCCTTCTTCCCAGCCTTTTAATCAAGGTGCCCATCTGCTTTTCACTCACACCTTAAGAAAGGGCTCAGGCCTGACACGTTGGTTATGTATCTTTACTTCCTATGGACGCCGCGTGTCCTGCCCAGTTCCTCCAGCATTTCTGTTTTTACAGCAGTCACAACATCTGCAGACTTTCCAGTTTCACTCCAGGTTTACCCACTAAATGGTGAATGTGCCAGTTTATCCGCAGCTGACTGCCATGAAATAGCACTTTAGTTGATGAATGCCTTTGCTAAAACTGGCTCCAAAGGTAAATTGCATCCCAAAATTAATACTTGTGCAGCTTTCACAGCTTCGCTCTCTGCTAATAAACCACTGTGTTTTACTGACAGGTCAGTGACAAGTTCTTGTCACCACATCTATTCACCCTGCTACCTTTCTCACTATCCTTTGCATGCCCGTCATCTGCCCAATGGTCTGTACTCAATAGAGGGATCTTGAGCCAATATTTGTTGACATTTTTTCAAAACCAGAGGCCAGTTACCCTGGTAGCTTCCCCTCTCTCGTGCAGTAAATCTTACCTTCTAATTACCAGTATAGCTTTCAGACTCAGAAAAAAAAACAGCCTCGTGATGAAATAAAAATGCAGCAAAGTTATCGAGTTGACAGGTGAAATAAATGGAACAGATCATAAAAAGCAAAGTCCCTTTCAATGAATGGCTTTGAATGATCTGTATTGAGAGTTCCCGAAATAATAGTTTCAGAATTTATTGTCATGAACGTGTCACACAATTTGTTGTTTTGCGGCAACATCGCAGTACAAATACTGTATTTATTCTAATCACCGTACAAAATAAATAAAGGTAGTGCAAGAAGAAGTCAAAGTAAGGCAGTGTCCGTGGTTCATTGTTCATTCAGGAATCTGATGGGGGCGGGAAAGAAGCTGTCCTTGTGCTGCTGAGTGCTTGACTTCAGGCTCCTGGACCTTCTTCCCTCAGGTAGCAGAATGAAGCCTGCGTGATGGGGGTCCTTGGAGATCAATGTTTCTCAACCTTTCCACTCATATACCACTTTAGGTGCTTCTGTGATTAGTAAGGGATTGCTTAAGGTGGGATGTGGGTGGAATGAAAAGTTTGAAGAATTGATGTGGACAGTTTCATAACTCCAAAGAAATGGGTCAATGACAATTTTTCTCCAGCAAAATATTTCAGTAACAATTGGGACGAGAGCAGTGATTCTCAACCTTCCCTTCCCACTCACATCCCACCTTAAGCAATTCCTTACTAAGAGCCCCGACGGCAGAGGGATTCCTTAAAGGGGTAAGTGAGTGGAAAGGAAAAAGGTGGAGAACCACTGTGATAAAAACTGCTTTCTTAAGACGCCGCCTCCTGTAGAGATGACCTTGAAGGAGTGAAGACCTGTTGTCAATGATGTTGCAGGTCAAGTTAGCAACTCTCGAGTTTTTTCTTGTCCTGAGCGTTGGCAACTCTGTGCCATTCAGTGATGCAACCAGCCCAAATGCTCTCCATGGTACACCTGTAGAATTTTTCGAGAGCCTTCGGTGACATAACAAATCTCCAACTCCTCACAATGTATAGCCGCTGGTGAGCCATCTTTGTGATTGCATTGACGTGGAGGCTCCAGGACAGATCCAGGAATTTGAAGTTCTTCACTACTGACCCCTCGATGAAGACAGGGTTGTGTTCTCCTGATTTAATCTTGGAAGTCCACAATCATCTCCTTGGTTTTGATAACGTTGAGTGCAAGGTTGTTGGTGTGACACCACTCAACTATCTGAAATGGATGGCTTCTGGGAGATCCATGCTATTGTGACAGACAGTGTTCAAGCGAAGCATTCGTCCAATCTCTCCAATGGCGAGGAGGCCACAATGGGAGCACCAGATGCAGTAGACGACCCCTGAAAATTCAGAAGAGAAGTGTTGCTTCACTTGGAAGGACCGTTTGCGACCCCACCCCATTCCCTTGCGGACCTGTCTATCCATGATCTCGTGCACTGCCAGGATGAGACCTCATGCAAATTGGGGGAGCAACACCTCATCGTCCATCTGGGCACCCTCCAACCAGATGGCATTAACATCTCTGGTTTCCATTAACCCCCCATTCTCTCCGTCCCTCTTTCTTTATGCCTAACATGCCCACCTTAATGGATCAATTCTCTCCTTTTCTCTCCTGCCCTCCCTTCCATGTCCAATTATCCCCTTTTACTTGTGCTCCTTCTACCCCTGCCTTTTATTCAGGCCCCTGCCTGCTTTTTGCTCACACTTTGACGAAGGGCAGGCTCAGGCTCAAATTATTAGTTATCTTTCTTTACCTCTTACAGATGCTGCAAGACCTGTTGAGTTCCTCCAGCAGGTGTATTTTTGCCACTACCTTCAAGAACGGTTTGTCCCCATCAGCTACCAGGCTCTTGAACCTCTCCAGGACTACTAGAAAAGTACACGTAACTGAGACCAGGATCAAGAAGTGGAGAGACAGCCCTAGCAAGCGGTGCGGTTGGCGCAACGGTCAGCGCAACACCTTTACAGCGCCAGCGATTGGGATTGGGGGTTTGAATCTCGTGCTGTCTGTAAGGAGTTTGTGTGTCCTCCCTGTGACTGCATGGGTTTTCTCTGAGAGCTTCCTCCCATCATTCAAAATATAGGTGTAGGTTAATTGGACGTAAATTGGGTGGCACGGACTTGTGGGCCTAAATGGCCTGTTACCGTGCTGTATATCTAAATTTAGAAAATAAATTTTGTACCAAATCCACTGTTAAATTGGCTTACCAAAGTTCAAAATGCCACTTGCTTTCCTTCCTTCCAGTTCTCTTAATATTCTCAACCAAAGTTTGGTATTATGGATCCAAGTCTTATCCCCTTAGTCAATATTAATCAAACAACTAATCCTGTGATTTATCTTATTGCTGCATTTACAAGCTTGCTGTGGATAAATTTGCTGGCATGTTTTCAGGAACAGACCAAGCTTCGATGAAAAAAATAATAATTTGATTGAAAAGTGCTTTATAGTGTCTGGAAAAAAAAGTCCAGAAGGTCTCTTTCAGGACATCCAATCGAAAACAGAATGCTGGAGGAACTCTGCAGGTCTCGCGGTGTATATAGGTAAAGATATATAGCCAAAGTTCAGTCCTGGGGCCTCTTTATTGCATTTATAAATAAAAAGCGCCTTGGATATGATAGTTTGAATTCAACTGTAGATGCATAAAAGTTACCTGTTAATTTTACCTTGAATTAGTTGTAAATATAAACATTTACATACAGCACAGTAATGGGCCCTTTCGGCCCACGAGACTACCGCCTAATCGGCTTACAACCCCACTGGAGGAAACCCACGCAGACGCGGGGAGAACATACAAACTCCTTACAGACAGCACTGGGTATGAGCCCTCTTGCTGGCACTGTAACAGTGTTGTGCTAACCGTGCTACCCAAATGTTGGGACAGAGACCCTTTATTCTGGAATGCCCCACAACAGCTGGTGATTGCTTTGACCCTTTACATTCTTTTTTTCAATCCTTTCAAATATTTCAATGAAGTTGAGTTCTTGGGCCACCTATCAAATGGCTGCTGAGTACTACCCCTTATCCGAAATTCCAAAATCCGAAACCTATGGTCCCAAAATACGTAATAGAGTTCAGAAATCATGATCGGAGAATGGGGACATAGTGGACTTAAGTAGTGCATTATTGAGTGGAGATTTTTCAATATACATCTACCTCAGTTAATTTGTGCAGATGTAAATATTTGTATTATAATGTGAATGCATGTATCTTTAAGTCTGAGTAAATTAGTGCATTTTTTAAATGGTGCTCCAAATTCTGAAACACTTCTGGTCTCCTGCATTTCAGATAAGGGGTACTCGACCTATAATGGCTTCTTGGCAAAATACGAGACGTGGCCATGTTAATGCAAGTCTTCTGTGAGGGAGGAAAGTGGAAAGATATGGGAACAAAGTCATGTTAAATTTTAATAATTGCCTAAAAATATCAAAATCCTCCAAATACCAGTCAACAAAAACACGGGGAACCATTAATTCCAAACAGTGCGATTGCCTCATCCAACCACTTTCATTTTGGATTGCTCTTCCATCATTTTTAGGCTGTAAGAGTCCTTGTGTTCCTCCCCCAATGCCATTAAATTCTCTCCCCTGGCAAAGGTAAAACAAAGATATGAAAAAGCTCTGTCAAATTCTTGTATTCTCCAAACCACTCACTCAGCGTTATCTCTAACAACTTGGCACAGTGATGTTGCAGCAGTTCATTTTTGATTTCAGTTGTATTCTTCCAAGGTCCCCTTCCCTTCATGTCCCTCAGCAACAATGGTTGTCATTTAAAACGGTGAACACAACTTCAATGCTCTGTAGCTTGACGTTGTGCAAGGCAAGTGATTCTACTTGGAATCTCCAGAAGTGGTATACCATATTTGGAGCATGTGCTCCCTGCAAAATGTACTCCACTTCGGCGGCACGGTTAACGCAGTGGTTACACTCCCAGTGACCTCAGTTCGAATCCGGAGCTGTCTGTAAGGTTCTCCCTACGACTGTGTGGGTTTCCTCCCACCCTTCAAAATGTACGTTGGTTACAGGTTAGTTTGGGTATAATTTGGCTGTCATGGGTTTTAATGACGGCAATCAGCTTCTGCCCTGCTGTAAGTAAAATTTAATAAATTTAAACTTACTCACCCGGCGGTCTTCTGTATATCTGAGTAGATATATTTCCCATGGAAGGGATTTCTAGGATGAGAGCTTAACTTCAGGATAAAAGGGCGTCAATTTAAAACTGAGATGCAGAAAAATTTCATTATTCAGAGTCGTGACTCTGGAACTTGTTGCCACAGGCAGCTGTGGAAGCGAGTTTGTTGGCTGTATTTAAGGCAGAGATTGACAGGTATTTTATTAGTCAGGGCATCAAGGGTTACGGGGATAAAGGCAGGGAGTTGGGCTGAGTGGATGGATGAGCCAGCTCATGTTTAGAATGGTGGGGTAGACTCGATGGGCCTACTTCTACTCCATTATCTTGCGACCTTCCAAACCCTTGATGTGTGCTACCTGGATGAACATACAGGTGTCCCTCTCAATAGCACTTTGTCCTGAGCCAGAAATGCATCATTTATCGTTCAATTGTACCGGTTTAAAACCCCACAGCAGCCGCAGTGATCTCCTTAATCTTAAAAGTCTGCCACATAAGGTTGATCAGCAGCATGACTTGGTTATAGGTTGGCCGTGCCTGTGGTGTCCATGTTCCATCTGAGAATGAAAAAAAAACATTTTGTTGTTTGCAATGGGTCTTTTGCAGCAATGTTAAAGGATGAAAAGCTGTTTTATTAATGCTGGATAATGTGACTTCTCCTCTGCAAGCACGAGACCCTTTAAGCCCAATGTCTATTTTTTTGTAATCTGGAACTCTTTGCCTGTAAGGTTGGTGCAAAGGGATGAAATCAGGCTATACAGGTATGTGTGTTTGTAATGTTCATCATTGTAAGGAAGGAATTCAAACTTTCAGATTTATTGTCAGAGAACATTCATGACAATCCTGAGATTCTTTTTCCTGTGGGTGAGGCAGAGCGAAGGAGAAAAACATTGCTTTTGGACGGTGGGAGGAAATTGGAGCGCCTGGAAGAAACCCAAGCAGACACTGGGAGAACTGACAGACTCCTTATAGACAGCGCTGGATTCGAACCCAGGTCGTTAGCGCTGTAGTAATGTCACGCTAACCCTGCCACCCGGGAATACACTTGAGGCAGCTGATGTGACAGGATGTGAAGATACATTGCTTCAAACTCTGGATTAGGACTTTTAAACTTTCCACTCTTACCTCAGTAAATTATGTCTGATCATATATTGGTTTTAGCCACATAAATTGTTTCTTCATTTATAATTGGAGGTGTCAGGTGGCGGGGGGTGGGGGGAAAAAACGAGTTATATGTTCAAATTTCAAGGCTGAAGCGTTTTAGCGATTTAATTAACCACTATATTTAGATAATCCTCTGTGATGTTTTGGTTCAGTCAAGCCTAATACTTGGTACAAAATGCCTCAGGATCTAATTTTAAACACTTGGGGTCAAAATGGTGACCACCCAGAAGACGCAAAATTCAATCCCCCGCCAGTGCAAGATCAGATCAGCTTTTACTGGGATTTTGTTTAGAGAGTGAATAAAGCTCTATGCACTGACTTGTTTGCTGGAAAATAAAACAATGCAGATTCTGGGAATCTGAAGTAAAAAAGGGAGCCTGCTAAAAATACCAAGTCAGGTAGGATCTAAAAGTGGGGGTGGGGGGGGGGGGGGGGGGGGGGGGGGGAAGAGAGAGAGCCAGCATAACCATCGATTGTCAGCAAACTTACATTAGATCAGATCAGTTTTGTGGCAAACTGCAAAGACTCAGTTTTGTAACACCATCATCTTCTCAAAATTGATTCAACACCATCATCCCCTCAAAACTCCAAGATCTGGGACTCAGCACCCAACTGTGCAATTGGATCCTTGATTTCCTCTAGACCGCAGTCAGTGAGGATTGGTAAGATATCACCTTCACAATCTCCATCAGTACCGGAGCATCACAGAGCTGCGATCTTAGCCCCCCGCTCTGCTTACTGTACATCTATGACTGTGTGGCTCAGAAGGACAACTACACAAATTTGCCTACTATACTACGGTATTGGGTTGTAGAAAAAGGGGCAATGAATCAGCATGCAAGAATGAGATTGAAAACTTGGCTGAACTGTGCACCTTGCACTCAATGTCACCAAAACCAAGGAGCTGATTGTTGACTTCAGGACAGGAAAACCAGAGGTGTAGGATCCAGTGATCATTGGGGGATCAGCAGTGGAGAGGGTGAGCAAATTTAAGTTCTTGGGAATCACTATATCAGAGGATCTTTCCTGGACCCAACACACTAATGGCACCGTGAAAAAAGCCCGCCGGCACCTCTACTTCCTCAGGAGTTTGCGGAAGTTTGGCATGGCATCGGAAACCCTGGCAAATTTTTACAGATGTGTGATGGAATGTTTTCTGACTGGCTGCATCATGGTTTAGTATGGGGACAGCAATGCCACTGAGCATAAAGCCCTGGATAAGTTAGCGGACACAGCCCAGGACATCATGCGCAAACCCCCCCATCAAAAACAGCAACGGAGAATGCTGGCATTGGAGAGCAGCAGTAATCATCCACACCTCCCAGTACATGTTCTGTTCTTGCTACTACCATCAGGAAAGAGATATAAATACCACAAGATTCACACATCAGGTTCAGGAACAGCTGCTTCCCCTCCACCATCAGACTCAATCGAGGACTCATTTAAGGACTCTTACACTTTGTTGAATTTTAAAATTCTCTCTGTATTGCACAGTCAGTTTGTTTACATTTTTGTTTGCATGTGTTCGTTATGTACAGATTTTTTTTGCACTACCAACAAGTGGTAATTCACCGGAAAAAGAACCTCAGGGATATATGTGCTGTCATGTATGTTCTAATAGATCAGAAATGATTGAATTCCCTGTCCCGCTCTTCGTTGAGGATGAGGTATTTGGAGTCAGAAGTCATGGATTTTGAGCTTTGTGGGAGTTTACACCTGTAGCCTTTGACGGTTAGGCTGTCTTTTTAGATTTACGAAAGTAACTAAATACATTTGAAGGTCAAATGCTTCTTGTAACAACATTTGTTCAGTGGAGAAGCTGGACACAGACCGGGAGATTGCATCGTTGAGCACCTTGGCTCTGTCCACCGCAATAGTGTGGATCTCCCATTGGCCACCCATTTTGGTTCCCTGTCCCATTCCCTTGCTGTTATGTCTGTCCATGGCTGTGTCCACCAGCAAATGAGAGGAACAACACCTCATCTTCCATCTGGGCACCCTCCAACTGGATGGCATTAACATCGACTTCTCCGCTTTCCGTTAGCCCTCCCCATCGTCCCCTAAATCTCCTTTCCTCTATTGTTTTCTCTCTCTCTTCCCTTTTCCCGCTGACTCACAGAGCCATACCCACCTTCCCCCAATCAATTCTCACCTCTATTCTCCTCACATATCTTGCTTGAGAAAAATTGTCATTGGCCCATTTCATAACTTTGGAGTTATGAAACTGTGCACATAATGAGTCAATTAAGTATGATTAAAACAGTGGTTCTCAACCTTCCCTTCCCATTCACATACCACCTTAAATAATCCCATACTAATCACAGCATTTATGGCATAGGGATTATTTAAGGTGGTATGTGAGTGGAAAGAAACCATTTGAAAATTCACTTGCTTAAATGAACATCAGGATGACAAAGAATGAAAAGATTTGAGCTCCCTTTCTTGACTACCAATATTCCATAAGATTTAGGATCAGAATTTATTGTCAATTTTAGAAATGTTTTTCCCCCACATAGGATTAACTGATGCCTGATATTTGAACGTTACACATTACATTTTTGTGTATTATTACGTGACAATAAACGGAATCTTGAATGAACCCTTGGGATTCTCTCAGCCAGACAGCAGCTGGCAAGTTGTTCACAATGTAGAGTGTCGGACATGGTAAGAAAAGAAAGCTTCGTGGAAATGCACAGATGTTGACTTGCCAGGGGAGGAGTGGGAAATAGCATCAATGGTCTGCAATCTTTCCTTGGGTACAATTCTCCTGAAACTTCTTGTAAGGGATTTTCAGTGATCACTTGATTTCCTTTGGGATTGTGTTTCGAGAGGAGAATCCATCCTCCATTCCCATGCTCATTTCCTTTCCACGCACCACTCCCATGTTCACATGGCTGTCCTTGGCCTCATGTACTGTCCCACCAAGACCACCCATAAATAAGAGGAATAACACTCCTCCAATTGGATGGCATTAACATCAACTTCTCTGGGTTCTGCTACCCTTCCCTTCCCTTTCCCTTCGCCTTCCTTCCTCCAGCTCTCTTCCCCCCCCCCCCCACCCATTCCCTCTCTATTTACAGAGCCATCACCCCTTCCCCTGCTTACTACTGAGCCTTCCCTCCCTTAACCACCTATTACCTCTTGCCTTTGGGACCGTGCTCCTCCCTCTGCCCCTCCCCCACCACCATTTTGTTTGGTCACCTGCCTACATTTTGCTCACACCTTGATGAAGGACTCAAGCCTGAAACATTGGTCTGTGCAACATGAAGTAGATTGGGTTTTTACTTCAAACCACAGTGTATGCAGGCTTTTGTGATTTACTCCTGGCTTGGAGAGAAGTGAGGAACAACATGTATGGTCCACAATCATTCCTTGGGTACAATTCTCCTGAAGCTTTTCGCCACGAATTTTCAGCGATCCATGATTTCATTTGGGATTGCATTTGGAGAGGAAAATGTTGGCCAAGAGTCCCATTTGATTTCTCATCATCTCATTGCAATCAGGCAGGCGTTTAATATCTTACCTGACCGGTTCTCTCGCTACATCAACTTCTGTCAGTGTTGAGCTATGTTGTGCCATCGTGCCAACTTGGCTCAGTTTATTGGATGCGAATTGATCTGTTAACCTCCTGATGGCGGTGGGAGTGCTATAAATTGACACTCATGACTTAATTGTTTGTGCTTTGAACTTAAAATCTTCATGTGCAGAGAAGATTTACTAGGATGTTGCCTGGACTTCGGGAACTGAGTTTCAGGGAAAGGTTAAACAAGTTAGGACTTTATTCCCTGGAGCATAGAAAAATGAGGAGAGATTTGATAGAGGTATTTAAAATATTAGGGGGATAAATGTAGATTGCTTTTTCCACTGAGGGTAGGTGAGATACAAACCAGAGGACTTGGGTTAAGAATGAAAGGGGAAAAGTTTAAGGGAACTTCTTCACACAGTAAGTGGTGGGAGTTTGGAATGAACTGAAGGGTGAGAATATGGGCTCATTTTTAATTTTTAAGAAGAATTTGGACAGGTACATTCGTGGGAGGGGGATGGAGGGCTATGGTTGGGGAGCACGTCAGTGGGACTAGGGAGAATAATAGTTGGGCACAGACTAGAAGGGCTGAAAGGCCTATTTCTGTGCTGTATTGTTCTATGTTTGTCACTACAGCTGTGAATATCTTCTCCAGCATTGTGCCAAAATTGCTGCTCTCTAGAATTATCTTCCAAAATCTCTTTAACTTTTAAATTTAGATATACAGGCCTTTCAGCCCATGATCCCGTGTCACCCAGTTATACCCAATTGACCTACAACCCCTGGTACGTTTCGAACAGTGGGAGGAAACCGGACTTCCCAGGGAAAACCCATGCAGACACTGGGAGAACATGCAAACTCCTTGAAGACAGTGTGGGATTCGAACCCCGGTCCTGATCACTGGTGCTATAAGAGCTACTTTAACCGCTTTGCCCCATTTGCCTTGCCATTTATTCACCACCCTTCTTCCTTGTTCTCCCTCACTAAGACTCTTCCCCCCCCCCTCTTGACGATGTGTCTGTAACCTTTGGCTCAGAATTTTACAATTCCTACTTCATTAAGTTGCCAGGTTCATTTCATTATGCTTTAAGGCCTTAAGTGTGTGTCTGTAAAAGTAAAGGTTCCATTATAGTCACATAATACTACATTTTAGAATGTAACATGCAATGAAATTCTTTAACTTTTGTCCAGAGAGTCGCCACTTTGTCCAGTGCCCCTCACAGAAACCGACAGCACCTTGTGTTCCTTGACGATCTTCCCTCCAAATACTGACCAGGCCTGAGCCTGCTTAACTTCTGAGATCAGACAATCCCAGGCGTATTCAGGTTATTAGGTGCTAAGTGATTAAAAGACCACAGATATAAATGTTTAGTTCAGGAGACGATTAAGATGCTCTCCTGACTGAAATTTATGTTAAGGGCGTGACCACTTGCTCTGTCTTCTCTGTGCCAATTGTTAAAAAGCTGTTCCTGTTCCTGCCACATTCCAGCTCTTGGTCCATAGACCTGAAAGATATGAAATCTTCTCTGTTCAACCGAACCTTTTGAAGGGCTCAATCCGGAAACGTTGGGATTGCTACATAAAGGACCGTGTTTGACCAGCTGAGTTTCTCCAGCATTTTATGTTTTTACTGATCCCACTTCCAGACATATCTTCCCCTCTCTGCCTTCTATAGAGATCCTCCCTCCATGGGGATCTCCCAGTGGCCAACTATTTCAATTCTGTGTTCCACTCCCATATTCACATGTCTATCCTCATGGACTATTCCACCAAGACCACCCGTAAATTGGAGGAATAATGCTTGATTTTTCGTCTGGGCACTCTCCAGCCGGATGGCTTTAACCTTGACCTCTTCGGTTTCTGCTTACCTACTCTCCATTTTCCATTCCTGAACGACTCCCTCATGCACTCATCCCTCCAAACCAATCACCCCCCCCCCCCCCCCCGACACCTATCTCTGCAGTCGCAGGAAGTGCCAACTTGTGCCCATGCCTTACCACAGTCTGGGGCCCTAAAATGGCCTTTCAGGTGAAGCAATGCTTCACTTGTGTATCCGCAGGAGTGATCGACTGCATCCGGTGTTCCCTTTGTGACCTCCTCTACATTGGGAAGACTGGGTGCAGACTGGAGCTCGCTACGCTGAGCACCTTCGCTCTGTCCGCATCAGTGACAGGGATCTTCCAATTGCCAGCCATATCAATTCTGCATCCCACCCTCATATTCACATGTCTGTCCACGACCGCATGGACTATCCCACCAAGACCACCTGTAAATTGGAGGAACAACACTTGATTTTCCATCTGGGCACTCTCCAGCCAGAGGGCATTAACATCTCCGATTTCTGTTTCTTGCCCTCCCTTTTCCCTTGTTTTCTTTGCCAGCTCTCCACCTCCTTTCCCTCTATTCACTGAGCAATCCCTCCTCCCCCTGCTTGCTGCTGTGCTCTCCCTCCCTTATCCACTTATTATCTCTTGTCTTTGGGACTGTACTCCTCCTCCACCCCTATCTTTCTGTTCAGACGCCTGCCGACATTTTTCCATACCTTGACAAAGGACTCAAGTCCGAAGCGTTGGTTATTTATCTTTGACTTTGCTATATAAAGAACACTGACCTGCTGAGTTTCTCCAGCATTTATTATTGCTGTAAACTTCAGGTTCCATGACTCCTGATAAGAAAATGTTCTTCAACTGCTCCGTAAAAGCCAGACGTCATAATACAGAAATGCTGGAGGAACTCAGCTGGTCTCACAGCGCCCATAGGAGTTAAAGATATCAACATTTCAGGCCTGAGCCCTTCCTCAAGGTGTGAGTGAAAAAATTCAAGCATCTGAATTAAAGGCTTGGGACAGAAAGGGGGAAGAATGGGAGGGGGAGGAGTCCAGACAGACAGACAAAAGCTGGTAATTGGGTATGATGATGAAAAGTGAGAATAGAAATTGGCTCTGAGAAAGGGACTCATGGCTGTGGAAGCAACTCTAGGTGAGTACATTGTTGCAAGTATGAGAGCACCAGAGAGTGCAGATGGGAGCAGTGAAAAGCCCCCTTCTCACTTGTTTCCCACTAAATTGGCCGTTCAGTGTCCTGAGATAAGAATGGGGATTTGGCTTTTCTCACATGACCACTTCTACCTGTGACACTTGCAAGGAGTCATCCCCAGGGTTAGGACAGTTTACCTTCTACTGGTGACATCATGACGTATTGAGCGGTGGTGGACTTGTTGTAAATCCTGATCAATGTACTACGATCTTGTATTTGAACAAAATTAATCAGGCCTAATTATAACATAATTCAGCTTTATGTGCAGCACAGTATGAGCCCTTCAGCCCCTCTTGTTGTTGTGCTGACCTATAGAAACCTTTATAAGGGACCTGTGGGAAAGTGCTAGCAATTAATAGCACTAGCGGACAATTTTTAAACAGCGTGGGAAAGTTGGAGCGCTATTACGTACAATTTATAAATACCGTGAGAAAAAGCCCTCCCAGAATTTCGTGTGGTAGAGAAAGGACTGTGTACTCAGCTGCATGCATGGAGCACTCATGGAGGGGTTTCTCTGTCGCATGGCATTCTGGGTAGTCAGGTCCGCCATTGCTCCCCCCCCCCCCACGGTCTTTATAAATAGTGCGCTATAGTGCTATCAACTTCCCCATGCTGTTTAAAAATTGTTCGCTATTGTTTTTTATTTCCTCCCTCTCTCTCCTCCCCACACCCCCTGCGACTTTCCCACAGCAAAGTTTATACCTTCATTTTAATCTTTTCTTCCTTCACGTTGCTGCACTCACACAAAAACTTGGGTCATTTCAATCCCACAATGCAATTGCCCATTCAATACTTGCCTGATTGCCACTAGGGGTTTAGGCCGTCAATCCCCGGCATGAGATAACGTCATCTGAGAAGATTATCCTTTCACACTAGACACTTGAAAGGCCGATTGGCCATTAATTCCTGGGACCACTTGCAAGTGTGAAAGGGACTAAAGAGACTCTCACAGAACTTGCTTCAAAGAGAGGAGGAGAACATATTCAGGGTAGGTATCCCTCAAGGGGATTCAGCAGTGGTCCCAAACGTCAATTATTTATCTTTACCTCCAATGGATGCTGCAAGACTGGCTGAGTTCCTTCAGCATTTCTGTGTTTTGACTGCAATCACAGCATCTGCAGACTTTCATGTTTCAATTCTTGTGTCTATTTCTCTGTGGGAAAGCAAGCTGAAATACCCAACAGCTTGCCAGGGCAGGACCCATTTGACACGATAAAGGATTACTCATCTTATTTACATTCCTGGCAGTAAAATGTGCTGAGTTTCCTAATGTCTGATTGATTATCTTAAGGCCATGTGGTTGATCAAAAAAAAATTCACCTTTGAGTGAGAAACTGTGCAAGGTACATGATGATACAAACTGCTGGATTACAGTTCACGAATGCTTACGAGCTGCTTTAGAACAGGTATTTCCAGCCCCCCCCCCCCCCCAACCCCTGTGAAGGAATCTTGGTGAGGTAGTCTCGATTTTCTGATGTGCACTCTTCTGAATTTACCTTCAGTGCTCTTTCTTTTCTTGCCCTCTTGCTATTCAGTTAACATTAAAGCATAAGCCACATTTTTGTTTCACTGATGGTACTGCGAAATCTTGTCAAAAACTGGGCCTGGATTATTCTTTCCTGGTTTATAACTCAACTAATCTCCACTTGAGTCATCTTCTGTTCTCAGCCTTGGTGGTCTCCTGCGGCATGGGTTTTATCCCATCTATGGCATCTTACGAAACGGCCTTCAGGAAGTTAAACCTTATCAGATATTTTAGGGTTACGAGTATGCAAAAGAAAATAAAGAAGTATGCTGATTGATCATTTTTATCTTAATAAACCAGCACGTTAACAATATATTCAGGAAATGTGCAATATTATTTATCAAGATTTCAGGGATGCTTTATTGTCATGTAATATTACATGAAATTTCAAGCAGAGTTATTATTAACATTGCCCGCCAACCCCCCCCCCCCCCCCACCCTTATAGTTAGAGAGAAAGAGAAGCAAAAGAGAGTCCCTTCAGAGTCCGTGGATTCACCTCCAGGACTTCTGCAGCCACACAGACCCCTTCGGCCACCCTAGCTCCAGATCCAAACCTTCGACGCGATCAGGAAGCCTCCAGCGCCCGAGGTCCTTTGGGAGCCCTTTTGCCCTCAGCGCCCTTTCGAATCCCAGTTCTGTGAGTCCTTCGGCTGCAAGTCGCCGACCGCTTGCGGCCTGTGGCTCCCTCACCCACTGAGCCCCTCGCAGGTCCACTGCCATGGTTACCGTCCTGTAGGATCCTTCAGCCGCTGATTGATATCCCGCCTCCCCCCCCCACCGGTCTGCTACTGTGATATTCGTCTAGTCGACTTTTATGATGCTTGCCTCCTGCACGTTGCCAAAATACCGCTTATGCATTAAAAAAGTCACCTTTCCTGTTCTAGCAAATAAAATTGGTAGCCTATTTCCCAACTTCATCATCAAAACATTAATGGAACACTAATTTGATGGGGAATGTGTCTGCAATGCCACCGTCAGTGAACTTCAAAATATACTTAAACTATAGCTGTGACACTCTTCTCCTTTGGCTTGGCTTCGCGGACGAAGATTTATGGAGGGGGTAAAAAGTCCACGTCAGCTGCAGGCTCGTTTGTGGCTGACAAGTCCGATGCGGGACAGGCAGACACGATTGCAGCGGTTGCAAGGGAAAATTGGTTGGTTGGGGTTGGGTGTTGGGTTTTTCCTCCTTTGCCTTTTGTCAGTGAGGTGGGCTCTGCGGTCTTCTTCAAAGGAGGTTGCTGCCCGCCAAACTGTGAGGCGCCAAGATGCACGGTTTGAGGCGTTATCAGCCCACTGGCGGTGGTCAATGTGGCAGGCACCAAGAGCTTTCTTTAGGCAGTCCTTGTACCTTTTCTTTGGTGCACCTCTGTCACGGTGGCCAGTGGAGAGCTCGCCATATAACACGATCTTGGGAAGGCGATGGTCCTCCATTCTGGAGACGTGACCCATCCAGCGCAGCTGGATCTTCAGCAGCGTGGACTCAATGCTGTCGACCTCTGCCATCTCGAGTACTTCGACGTTAGGGGTGTAAGCGCTCCAATGGATGTTGAGGATGGAGCGGAGACAACGCTGGTGGAAGCGTTCTAGGAGCCGTAGGTGGTGCCGGTAGAGGACCCATGATTCGGAGCCAAACAGGAGTGTGGGTATGACAACGGCTCTGTATACGCTTATCTTTGTGAGGTTTTTCAGTTGGTTGTTTTTCCAGACTCAAAACTCAAAACGGTCAACCAGTTTACCTATCTCGGCTGCACCATTTCATCAGATGCAAGGATCGACAATGAGATAGACAACAGACTCGCCAAGGCAAATAGCGCCTTTGGAAGACTAGACAAAAGAGTCTGGAAAAACAACCAACTGAAAAACCTCAGCTGAGACACTATTGAAATGCAATAAAGCATTTCAGTTTATGGTGATTACGACTAGCACTGGGTACCATTATCTGCTTTACTCATGCCTTGATGAAAGGCTGAGCTCCGAAACTTTGATGATCGGCCTTTGCTTCCTATGAAGCCGGCTGAATTTCTCCAGCATTTACTGTATTTCTCAGAGTTCAGATTCACTGTCAGAGGGACGTACCTGACATCACATTCAACCCTGAGATTCCTTTTCCTGTGGGTGAGGCAGAATCACCACTTACTGGCAGTGCAAAAATAAACTGTTCACAACATACACATGTAAACAAATGAAGAAATGCAAACCAACTGACTGTGCAATCCAGAGAGAGAAAAAAACCCAATCGATTGCACAAGCGAGAGTCCCTAAATGAGTCCCCAGTTGAGGGTGTCGTTGAGGAGTCCGATGGTGGAGGGGGAGCAGCTGCTCCTGAACCTGGTGGGGAGAGTCATGTGACCCTGGGACCTCTCTCCTGATGGCAGCCGCGAGAACTGATGCAATAACGTGTCAGTAAAGGTGCGAATAAATGGACAAGTAGTTCGATCTGAGAATTTTAGAAATGAAATTTGTCACTATTTTAAAGAAACCACAGTTTGAAGGTTCAGTTCAAGTTCATCCGGGATTGCACCAGGACAAAACAACGTTCTCCAGTCCAGGGTGCAGAATAGTGCAAAATACGAGTGCAGACATAACACACATACAGACAAATGAGATGTATACGCAGTACAAAGTTCGAAGTTCAAATTTATTGTCGAAGAGTGCATTCATGGCATCACATACAACCCTGATATTCTTTTTTCCCTGCAAGCGAAGCAGAATTGCTACTTATCAATAGTGCAAAAAAAAGCAGTGCAAAAGAAAGAAAAGTAAACAAACTGACTGCAAATACATAAATTAAATATTCAATAATAAATAATGTGCAAAGTCAGAGTCTACATTCCTACATATATTCAGAAATAGTGGAGTCACGGAAAGTAGGTTTCACAGTCGTTCAGCGTTCTCACTGCCTGTGGGAAGGAGCTTTTCCTCAGCCTGGTGGTGCTGGCTCTTGTACTTCTGTCTCTTTTTCCCGACAGGAGTAGCTGGAAATAACATGCAAAAAAGAGAAAAAATGAGGTAGTCTTCATTGGGTTTTTGTCCATTCTGGAATCTGATGGCAGAGGGAAAGAAGCTGTTTTCGTAACGTTTAGTGGGTGTCTTCAGGCTCCTGTCCCTCCTTCCCGATGGTAGCAGTGAAAAGAGGGCCTGCCCTGAGTGATGAGCGTCCTTGAGGATAGAGGCTGCTTTCTTGAGGCACCTCCTCTTAAAGATGTCCTTCGTGGAGTGAGGACTGATGCCCATGAAGGCGCTGGCCGGGTTTACAACTCTCTGCCAACTTTTCCTGTCCTGGCCATACCAGGCAATGGAGTATCCAGTTAGAATGCTCTCCGCAGTACACCTATAGAAATCGCAAATTTTTGGTGACATATTGACACTCCTCATGCACAGATAAAAGATACATCACCAGTATTTCAGGCCTGAGCTAAAAGCATCCAGGCTGCTAAATGAAATGGTGGTGGGGTGGGAGGATGGGGGCTTGGGGGGGGAGGAAGGCATCTGAATAAAACGGTGGGAGGGCGGTTATTATTACCTGGTCCGTGGAAATTGCCTGTGGGCAAATAGCCTCGCGGCATTGAATACAGTGCAGAAGTATTTTCATCAGCTGCAAAGCGAAACAAGTGTGAAATGTGCCATAGGTTGCCATGTTGTTTCTTGGCACACACAGGAAGCTGATGTGCTGTGTGAACTGAGGTGTAATTCCATCGCAAGCATCTTATTCCCTTTACGAAATCCTAAAGTGTTTTACAGCCAGTGAATTCAAATTTCCAATTTAGCCAATCAGCTTGGTAACGGGCCCTTTCGACCCACAAGCCCGTGCCACCCAATTACCGCAATGAATCTGCAACCCCCCCCCCCCCCCGTAAGTTTTGGAGGGTGGAAGGAAACCGGAGGGCTAAGAGGAAACCCACGCGAACTGGGGAGAATGAAAATACAACTGGATTTGAACACAGGTCGCTGGTGTTGTAATAGCATAGCACTAACTGTGCTACCACCTTTAGAAGTAGCAGTTGCTGTATTAACCCTTTGGATTCGGCCCATTTTTAACCTTTCATAATACATACTCTGGACTGGGTCCATGGATAAACTGCAATAAGAGCACCAATATGAACTAGCTGGTGGCTGGGTATAAAACCAGTCCAGAAAATGGGGGCACAGAGTCTATGCGCTTGTTGGTAGTCCCCAAAAACAGGGACACAGAGCCCAAAGTATTAATATAGGACCCTCACCATCCAGGCCATGCCCTCTCCTCACTGCTACCATAAGGAAGGAGGTACAAGAGCCTGAAGACGAACACTGAATGGTACAAAAACCACTTCTTCCCCACTGACGTCAGATTTCTGAATGGACACACAGACACTACCTTGCTTTTTTTCTCTTCTTCTGCAGTAATTTATTAATTTTTTAAAATAACATATTTATGGAGATATAAAATAAATTTTACAACTGGTAATGCCCAGTCTTTTCTTTTGGCTTGGCTTCGCGGACGAAGATTTATGGAGGGGGTAAAAAGTCCACGTCAGCTGCAGGCTCGTTTGTGGCTGACCAGTCCGATGCGGGACAGGCAGACACGATTGCAGCGGTTGCAAGGGAAAATTGGTTGGTTGGGGTTGGGTGTTGGGTTTTTCCTCCTTTGCCTTTTGTCAGTGAGGTGGGCTCTGCGGTCTTCTTCAAAGGAGGCTGCTGCCCGCCAAACTGTGAGGCGCCAAGATGCACGGTTTGAGGCGTTATCAGCCCACTGGCGGTGGTCAATGTGGCAGGCACCAAGAGATTTCTTTAGGCAGTCCTTGTACCTTTTCTTTGGTGCACCTCTGTCACGGTGGCCAGTGGAGAGCTCGCCATATAATACGATCTTGGGAAGGCGATGGTCCTCCATTCTGGAGACGTGACCCATTCAGAGCCAGCTCTTCAGCGCTTGACGTCCTGCTTTGCGGAAACTGCCAAAATGTTTGGCCTGGAAGTCAGCCTGAAGAAAACTGAGGTCCTCCATCAGCCAGCTCCCCACCATGACTACCAGCCCCCCCACATCTCCATCGGGCACACAAAACTCAAAACGGTCAACCAGTTTACCTATCTCGGCTGCACCATTTCATCAGATGCAAGGATCGACAATGAGATAGACAACAGACTCGCCAAGGCAAATAGCGCCTTTGGAAGACTACACAAAAGAGTCTGGAAAAACAACCAACTGAAAAACCTCACAAAGATAAGCGTATAGAGAGCCGTTGTCATACCCACACTCCTGTTCGGCTCCGAATCATGGGTCCTCTACCGGCATCACCTACGGCTCCTAGAACGCTTCCACCAGCGTTGTCTCCGCTCCATCCTCAACATCCATTGGAGCGCTTTCATCCCTAACGTCGAAGTACTCAAGATGGCAGAGGTCGACAGCATCGAGTCCACGCTGCTGAAGATCCAGCTGCGCTGGGTGGGTCACGTCTCCAGAATGGAGGACCATCGCCTTCCCAAGATCGTGTTATATGGCGAGCTCTCCACTGGCCACCGTGACAGAGGTGCACCAAAGAAGAGGTACAAGGACTGCCTAAAGAAATCTCTTGGTGCCTGCCACATTGACCACCGCCAGTGGGCTGATATCGCCTCAAACCGTGCATCTTGGCGCCTCACAGTTTGGCGGGCAGCAACCTCCTTTGAAGAAGACCGCAGAGCCCACCTCACTGACAAAAGACAAAGGAGGAAAAACCCAACACCCAACCCCAACCAACCAATTTTCCCCTGCAGCCGCTGCAACCGTGTCTGCCTGTCCCGCATCGGACTTGTCAGCCACAAACGAGCCTGCAGCTGACGTGGACTTTTACCCCCTCCATAAATCTTTGTCCACGAAGCCAAGCCAAAGAAGAAACTTTGTAGATGCTGGAAACTGAATCAAAGTTTAAAAATTGCCAAAAGGTATGAAGTATGGGCAGGCAGCTTCTGTGGAGAGAGAAATGGATTCACAATTCATCAAATCAGGATCACTGAGAATACAAATCAGCTTTAATTAAGTGGGTGGAGGAAGGTGGAGAGAGCAAACTGAATCTGTGACAGGGTGGAGACTCGTTATTTCCAGTTGACTGTCACTAATTGCTCAGCCCTGCCCATTCTGATCTGCCTTTGGCCTCCTCTAAAGGCTAACACATGCTTGAAGAGCAGCTCCTCACCCGTCTAGACACGTTCCTGCCTCTGGACCCAATGTTGAATGCAGCACTTTCAGTTAACCAGCCTTTCCAGTGTGTTTTGGAATTGGCTAGCTCTGTAAAATGATCTCGGTTTCATCACAGATGCTACCTCCCTGCTGAGTGTTTACAGCTTATTTTTTTTAACATTTTGGATTTGCAGCGACTGAATATTTGCAATTTTTAAAAACTTGTATTGGAACCCAGGTGGCTGGCGCTGTAATAGTATTGCGCTAACCGTGGCACCCAAAAAATTCTCCCTCCCCATCTCATCGATCAAGCTGTTTGCCTAGCCTTCGGGGCAGGGACAAAAGAAAGTAGGAATCCTCTGCTGTTAATTCACACTTGATGAATGGTGGAGGGTGATATCTGGGCCTGATGTCCCACTCACCTAAGGGAAGTGCACACGTAATACATCGCCTCTCTTGGTGTAGTGATCACACCAGATAGGAGATCACTGCACATGGCTTCTCCCACGTTACTACATTTGTAGCAACACCTTCTCGTGGTGTCCCCTGTTTTCACTGACTTTGCTACGTCATGGCGTCACCGAGTGTCCAGCAATATAACTGGATCGTTAGCCTTGCTTGGCAGCCAACCTAAGGAAAACTCTGATTTCAAACCCAGGAAATGGGGTTCGTTGGCCTTGTCAGGCCATCCATCTTGGAGAAAGACACTCCGATGTAACACCAACAACCCCGAGGACCTGGCTATCACCAATGAAGTGTGCAGGGCCGTGGCAGATAAACCCCAAGTGTAAAGGGTGGGCCCAGTACTGCACACACTGCACTCCACCTAAAAATTCCATTTGCAGTCTCGAAGGACACGTCGGCGTTTCTGATCCTTCGTAAATCTTCGTTCGCGAAGCCAAGCCACAATGATGATGAATGGTGATACAGATGAAATGATGATTATCTGAGCATCTAATGAATGTTCCCGATCTACTGATAATTTCTATTCCTTTCTGTTTCTGCTCTGCTCAAATAGCTTGTCTTTTCACAGTGCATTCTTTGCTCCATTTTATCTGCAACTCCCACCAAAATAATTCACAGTTTCATAAGATGGTTGGTGTTCCCTCTGTTAGTCAGCTCATAGAACATAGTACATTCCAGCACAGTACAGGCCCTTTGGCACAGGATGTTGTGCCAGCCCATATAATCTAAGCTCCTACCTCACACCCATAACCATCTATATTCTTTTCATCTACCACCACCCCTAGCAATGCATTCCAGGCACCCACAACTCTCTGTTTAAAAAATAATTCCTTTGTCATCTCCCCTAAACTTTCCTCCCTTCTTTTTGTACAGATGTGTTTGCTACTCTCGTCCCGGGAAAAAGGCACTGGCTGTCCACCCTATCAATGCCTCTCATAATTTTGTAAACCTCTGTTAAGTCACCTCTCTTCCTTCTTCGCTCTAAAGAGAAAAGCCTGAGTTCTGTTAACTGTGCGCCATAAGACACGTTCTCCAATCCAGGCAACATCCTGGTAAATCTCCTCTGCACCCTCTCCAAAGCTTCCACATCCTTCCTGTAATGAGGTGACTAGAACTGAACATAATATTCCAAGTGTGGTCTACCCAGAGTTCGTATAACTGTATACAGAGAAGCCTGAAAGAAAATGAGTTCAAGTGGAATAAAATCAAGAACAGTTCTGATAAATCACTGCTACATCAGGAAAGAGATATAGGTGCCATCAAGTTCAGGAACAGCTGCTATCCCTCCTCCATCAGACTCCTCAACAATAAACTCAATTAAGGACTTATTTAAGGACTCTTACTTTGCACTTTATTGATTTTTTTCTCTTTCTCTCTGTATTTACATTTTTTATTTGTGCACGTTGAGAACAGTTTTTTTGTTGCACTACCAATAAGTGGCAATTATCCTCCATCCCGAATCATCCGTGAACTGATGAGCCATTTCAGAGTTCAGTTAATATTTGGCCATTCACAAGTAGACCAGAAAGAACTTTGCCTCCCTAAAGTATGTTGATGAACCTGATTCAAAATTCAGTCATTATCACTGATAAAAAAGAACTGCTCACACTAACCATTCAAGGCTCCCATATGTACAAAATAATATTTATTTGTATCGATGAAATACTTATCCTGCATATGTATTGTTTGTCTGTATGTATGTTACGTCTGGTTGTGTGTCTGGGTGTTTTGCATCAAGGACTAGAGAACGCTGTTTCGTCAGGTGGTACTTGTACAATCAGATGACAATAAACTTGCCTTAAAATTGTTTTGTTCAAATTCTCAATGAAATGTGGACATTGTACCTTGGTGGGACTTTCAATTTTCTTCTTCGATCCATACAGTGTTTTTAAATATGAATTCATGCCCATTATTCGATACTGGGCATTATAAGCCATAGGTTAGGGTAGCTGGATGCAATCTGTTTGCTGATGAGAATTTAAACCTTGGCTTTTGTCTATCCACTCACCACCTGAGAGTTTAATGTGTATGAGATTTACTTGAATGTGGCCAGGACTTCACGAATTGAGTTTCAGGGAAACAGGTTAGGACTTTATTTGCTGGAGCATAGAAGAATGAGAGGAGATTTGATGGAGGTAAACAAAATTATGAGGGGTCATAAATAGAACTTTTGACACATTGGCCTTCGTAAATCAAATACCCCTTTTACACAGAGATCCCACTTAATTGGCGTGTGAACGACCTGTGTTTAAAGCCAGGTTGGGTCGTTCACACTGAACCAAGAAAAGCCGGCTCTGATACTACCTACCTTACCATTTAATTACCAGGATGAAAATGATCACCCATCCTGCATTTGTTGTGTTCGCACAGGTAAGTGAAGCGGTTAAAAGGCGATTAATTCCTGTCTTTCAATGGCAGTGTAAAAGGGGTAAAAGTGCTGAGTACAAGAGTTTGGATGCTATCGTAAATTTGTATAAGATATTGATGAGGCCAAATTTGGAGTATAGTGTACAGTTTTGGTCACCTAACTGCAGGAAAGATTTTAATAAGATTGAAAGAGTGCAAAGAAGATTTACTGAGATGTTGCCAGGACTTGAGGAACTGAGTGACGGAAAGGATAAACATTATTCCCTGGAGTGTAGAAAAATGAGGAGAGATTGATGGAGGTATACAAAATTTTGAGGTGTATAGATGCAAATGCAAGCAGGCTTTTTCTACTGAGGGAAGATGAGATACAAACCAGAGGACGTTGTTTAATGGTGAAGGGGGAAATGTTTAGGGGGAACTACTTCACACGGAGATTGGCGAGAGTGTGGAACAAGCTGCTCAATTTTAACATTTAAGAAAAAATTGGACAGGTACATGAATGGAAGGGCTATGGACTGGGTGCAGTCAGTGGGACTAGGCAGAATAATAGTTCAGCACATACTAGAAGGGCTGAAGGGCCTGTTTTCTGTGCTGTAATGTTTTATGGTTTGGTGTAGAAATTAACTAACATGTTTTCCATGTGCAGGGTTGAAATGTAAGCAGGTGCAAATTGTTATATAATGCTGCATACATCTAAAGCACCATTAGAAAACTATGGGTAGAACATACTGACAATGCTCAAGTGTTTGTGAAGTTATATCAGCCCACTGTATATGCCATCGTATAGAACGACCCAGAATTTCCATCTAAAATGTGTTTGAGCAATACCCTTTGTAAAAGACGACCCCCCCACCATCTCAAAATCTGACACTGCTGACCTGTGAATGGATGCATTTAAAAGGAAATCACAATATTTTAAAAACAAATGACCATATAAAGGTTTTTTATATTTATTTTTATATTTTAAAATAGACCACCGTTGGCCCCTGTAACCAGTCGTTTAAAGCCTGTACAGAGCCGACAGCAATTGGACTGGGCTGATGGACCCTGCAGGGGAGCACTGAGAGTTTGTAAATAACTAACGCAGCATGTGCAGGATGTGTCGGAGCTGGCGGGAAGAAGGCAATGGTGTTGAGACTTGGCCGCCAAGGGTTTAGACCCGGTGTATAGGACGACGCGATTTTAAGTTGAAATTTTTAGGTTTTGGATCATCCTATATGATGGCATAGACAGTACTGCACCTCACTGATATCTCGAACTCTTCACTGTTGGAACAGAGATTGGCTGTAGATCTGGAACTCGGGTTGCTGATGGTTTGGACTAAAGTCTGTGTGGTTGTGGGTGCACTAGAAATGAATCCACAGATACTCGGTGACTATGGGGACATCTCCTTTGCTTCTCTCTGACTCTAAGAGGTGTCATGCAATTTCTCCTGATGGCGAATCTGTCTGCCTCATGACAGGTTTTGTGTAATATTACACCTGTTTTATTACCTGACAGTAAAGGAATCTTGAAGTGGGCTAAAGACACGTCAAGGATGAATACAACATGGGAGATGTTGGAAGATGTGAACAGCACATTTTGAGGCTTTTAACATGGATCTGGGTGAAGATTTATTGATGGTTTGAGTGGGCAAAATGTTAAATGTCCTGCTGGTATGAAAATCTCATGGCAGGACAGTGTTCTCAACATTGATTGTTATATTGCCAAATTTCGTGAAATTGGAAAAGCGATTATTTAGACATACTGTATATGCCATCGTGTAGGACAATCCTCGAAAATCTAAAATTTCACCTTAAAATCAGGGTTGTCCTATATGCCGGGTCAAGTCAAGTCACATTTATTGTCATTTGATTGTACATAGTTAATTTTAATTTAGGTCTTAGAACCTTAACATTTCTCAATATGAAAAACATCAGATCCTGTGGGAACTTGACCCCCGTAATCCATTCCAATAAGTTACCGACTTCCGACCAAAAATATTTAACTTTAGGACACTGCCAAGTAGAAGACAAAAAAAGATCTAATCTCACATCTACACCTAAAACATAAATATGATAATGCAGGATTCAATCTGTTTAGTTTTTGTGGAGTCAAATATAACTGATACAAAAAAAATTATATCGAACTAACCTACTATATCTAAAGTTAAACCTATATTTAATATTTTGTCATATTATTCTTGCACAATTCTATCGAATCTTTCTCTTTTATTTGTCTGTTTAGATCCACTTTCCATTTTAATCTCGCTTTATGCACCCCTATTTTAGGGGCTTTTCTTTGAAATAAAATTATACATTACAGAAATAAATTTATTTACATTACTATTACAAATCAATAATTCCAGTTCCCTCTGACTAGGCAAAGTCAAACTCGGACCTACTTTATCAGTCAAAAAAGCCTTAACTTGATAATAAGATTAAAAGTATTATTAAAGCACATTAAATTTATCCTTCATTCATTCAAATGTTATAAAGCTCCCAACCTCAAAACAATCCTCCATCCTCTCAATACCCATTTGCATCCAAGTCCTCAAAAATTGATTCATCTACAGAGAAAGGAATGAGTCTGTTTTGACAAAGGGGCATTTTTCATGAAACTAAGCCTCATACTTATTTCCTTATCACTATTATTCCATAATTCAATCAATTGTTTCAAAATAGGTGTTTCCCTACTTCCGACCAACAATTTAGAATTCCATTTGTAGATAAAATCCTGTAAGTTTATTTCTCCAATTTTATGAAATTCTATATAAAACAAGCAGGAATTTTATCTAAACTAAACAATACATTAATAAATCTCAATTGAGCAGCTTTATAATAATTCTTAAATTGGAAAGTTGTAAGCCCCCCCCAATTCAAACTTCCAAGTCAATTTTTCCAAAGAAACACTCGCCATTTTTCCTTTCCATAATTAACACTCGCATTTAAATCCTTAAAATATTTTTGAGGAATTAAGATGAGGATCGACTGAAAAAGATATTAAACTCTAGCAAAAATATTAATCTGAACACAATTTGCCCTACCTGCTCAAGTAATAGGTAGGGTATTTCACTTGTTCAAATCTTTAGCAATTTAAATAAGTAAAGGTTTATATAGATTTTTGTCATTATCAACCCGAATACCTAAAAATTTAATACTAGCATCTGGCCATCTAAATTTAGTAATCATTTTGCAATTAGTATAATCACCCTTAACTAAAGGCATACCTTCACTTTTCTCCCAATTAATGTTATATCCAGAAATTTCCCCAATCTTGCATGTAATTGAGACAAAAATGTATAGGATCAGTCAAATAAACCAAAACATCATCAGCAAATAAATTAATTTTATATTCTTCTTGATTAACCTTTATGCCCTTCATCTAGAATCTTGTCTTATAAGCTCCGCTAAACGTTCTGTTGCTAAAATAAACAAGGCTAGTGATAAAGGACAACCTTGATAATGCAATCTAGTTAATTGAAAAGAAGTAGAAATTTGTCCATTAGACACCACCCTTGCACAAGCATTTTTATAGGCCAATTTATAAATGTGAACCCAAAGCCAAATCTCTTTAATACTTTAAACAAAAAAATTCCATTCTAATCTATTAAAAGCCTTCTCTTCGTCCAAGACTACTGTCACACTTAAATCACCTCTTCTTAGAACTGAATGAATTAAACTAATCAACCATGCAACTTTGTCAGCAGATTGTCTCTTTTTGACAAATCCTGTTAGGTCCATATGAATTAAATTTGGTAAATATTTAGCTAATCTATTTGCTAAAATGTTTGCAACAATTGTATAATCCACATTAAATAATGATATTGGTTGATGAGATGCCGGATTTAATGGATCCTTATCTTTCTTTGGTATAACTGTAATTATTACAGTTAAAAAAGACTCCAGCAAGGAATGAGATTCCGCCGCTTAATTTAGCATCTCCATAAAATGAGGTATTAAAAGATCCCTTAAAAAAACTCAGACGGAAAACCATCCTCTCTCAGTGATTTACCATTTTGCAATGAACTAAGTGGTTCACTGACTTGCCATAAGAGGAGCATCTAAATCTCTTTGACCTCGATATTTCAAACTAGGTAAATTTATCTGAGATTTTAAAAATTCTTAATTTTAACTTCATCTCTACTAGATTCAGATTTGTATAAATTGAATAAAAATCTTTAAATTAATTTTTCTTTATTACTTTCTTTTCTCATATGAAACCTTTCTTTGTAAATCATTTTCCAAGTCCTCTATTTCCATTTCTAATTGATCAACCTTTCATATAATCTCTCTTAATTTTTGCTGTAAAACTTAATATCTGACCTCTCAAATATGCCTTTTTACTGTTTTATTAACTACTGAATTAGAGTTTATTTTGAAAAATTATTGAATTTTTTCTTATAAGATCACAAAAATTCCTCTTCTTAAATAGCGTAGAGTTGTCTCCACCTATAAACCGAAATGTTCCTTCTCATTAAAATCTGAAAATGATCAGATAAAATTCTAGCCTTATAACTTTCATAACTCTTCCTTGCAATTGCGCCTATGTGAATAAAAAGAATAATCTCTTTCCTTAAGATTTAATCTTCGCCAAATATCTATCAAGTTCAACTCTTTCGTTACACTCAGTTACCTTTACTGCGTTAGCTCGAATAACTGATCTTGTCGTTTTTTTTGGTTTTTTTTCACACTGTGAACCATATCAACCAAAATATATACAAACATTTCTCATTAAATGTGCACAGTGGCATTTTCTCTCTTTCTTCCACCCCTACCCTCCCATCCTCTCCAAAACCAATAAATATTCAACATATACAATACAAAACCATGAAACAATGTCATCACACAATGAAAAATAAAGAAGAAAAATGTGTCATCTACTTTTACACACTGGATCAAGTCGTTTTGTCTTCTTATCATTTTAGGGGGTGGACATCCGAGGCAAGCCCTCTCTGTTATGTTCCATGTATGGTTCCCAAATTTGTTCAAATAATGTGACTATTTTTTTAATTATATGTTATTTTTCCCAATGGAATGCATTTATTCATTTCCATGTACCATTGCTGTATTCTCAGGCTCGCTTCCATTTTCCAAGTTGACATTATACATTTTTTTGCTACTGCTAAGGCTATCATAATAAATCTTTTTTGCGCTTTATCCAATTTGAGCCGTAATTCCTTACTTCTTATGTTACTTAGAAGAAAGATCTTTGGAATTTTTGTGATTTTATTTAATATCTGATTTAGATCTTCCCTAAACATTTTCACTTTCGTACATGCCCAAATTGCATGTACTGTTGTTCCCGTTTCCTTCTTACAGCGAAAACATCTATCTGATAATGTTGGATCCCATTCTTTTAACTTTTGAGGCGTGATATATAACCTGTGTAACCAATTATAGTGTATCATGTGTAACCTTATGTTTATTGTATTCTTCATAGTTCCAGAACATAACTTTTCCCATGTTTCATTTTTTATCTTTATGTTTAAATCCTTTTCCCACTTTTGTTTAGGTTTATAGCTCATTTCATCATTTTCCTTATCTTGCAGCTTAATGTACATGTTGGTTATAAATCGTTTAATTATCATTGCTTCTGTAATCACATATTCAAAGCTGCTTCCTTCTGGTAATCTCAGTCTGTTTCCCAATTTATCCTTTAAATAAGCTTTCAATTGATGATATGCAAACATTGTACCATGAGTTATTCCAAATTTGTACTTCAACTGTTCAAATGTTAACAAATTATTTCCCAAAAACCAATTTTCTATTCTTTTGATTCCTTTTCTCTCACATTCTCTAAAGAAAAGCTTATCTGTTGTAAGAGGGATTAGTGGGTTTTGTGTCAATAACAATTTTGGTATTTGGTAATTCGTTTTTTTCCTTTCTAAGTGGATCTTCCATATATTAAGTAAATGATGCTGTCATGGTGAGCTTTTATATTGCACCAGGTTTTCATCGCACTTATAAAGTATATGTTCTGGTACCTTCTCCCCTATTTTATCTAGCTCTATCTTAGTCCAGTCTGGTTTTTCCCTTGTCTGGTAAAAATCTGATAAATACCTTAATTGTGCAGATCTATAATAATTTTTTAAGTTTGGTAACTGCAAACCACCTTGGTTGTACCTCTCTGTTAATTTATCTAACGCTACCCTCAGTTTTTACCCCTTTCCACAAGAATTTCCTTATTATTCTCTTTAGTTTATTAAAGAATTTCTCTGTTAAGGGAATTGGCAACGATTTAAATAAGTATTGTATCCTTGGGAAGGCATTCATTTTAATGCAGTTTACCCTCCCTATCAACGTTAGCGGTAATTCTTTCCAATGTTCTAAGTCTTCCTGAAATTTTTTTATTAGTGGCTGTTAATTTAGTTTGTACAGGTGGCTTAAATTATGATCTTGTCGTTTTGTCCAAAATTGGATCAAGATAACAATTAAAATTGTCTCCTATCAATATTTTTTCATGCGCTTCAGCTAAGAACATAAAAGTATCCCAAATAAATTCATCATCTGCATTTGGTGCATAAATACTCATAAGTGTCCACATTTCGGAATAAATTGCTCCGTTGACATGACGGTGGATGGTAGCCTCGCCCACTTCCGTCTTCTCAGTAAGTGCAGTCCTGACCAGTGAGATGTTATGTATCCACGAGCGGTCACGAGTTAAGTTAACTCCAAGGAACTTGGTGCTCTCCACTCTCTCTACAACAAAGTTATTGATGTGTAGTGGAGGGAGGTCGTTGCTGGTCCTCCTGAAGTCCACAATCATCTCCTTCATCTTGTTCTCATTGAGACTCAGGTTGTTACTGTCGCACCATTTCGTGAGATTTTCCACCTTTTCTTTGTAGTGTGACTCACTGTTGTTGCTGGTGAGGCTGACGACTGTGGTGTCGTCTGCAAACTTGATGGCGATGCAATCGTGGGTCAGTAACGTGAAGAGGGACGAGCCGACCACACAGCCCTGTCTAAAATCAGTACCATAATGGCATCTTCCCACCGGCTCCGACGCAATCTCTCACATGCCCCATTAGTTATTTGCAAATTCTCTGTGCTCCTTTGAGGAGCCTATCGCCCATTCCGATTTCTGTTGGCTCTGTACAGACTTTAAACGACCGGTTACTGTGGTTTATTTTAAAGAATCCAAATAAATTGAAACCTTTACCTGGCAATTTGTTATTAAAATATTGTGATTTGCTTTTAACAGCATCCGCTGGTCAGCTCAGCAGTAAGTGCCAGATTTTAACGGGGTGGGGGTCATCTTATACAAAGGGTGTTGATCAAAACCAGCATTTTACATAGAAATTCTGGGGACGTCCTGTACACAAGTTGCCTTTGTACAACAGCATATAAGGGACGTAGATCACGGTAACAAGCCCTTTTGGTCCATGAGCCTGCCACCCAATTACATGCAAAGACCTACAACCTTCGGTACGTTTTGAACGGTGGGAGGAAACTGGAGCCCCCTGGAAGCCCACGCAGACATGGGGAGAATGTACAAACTCCTTACAGGCAGCGAGGGATTTGAACCCCAGTCCCAATTGTTGACGCGGTAACAGCATTGCGCTAACCATGCTGCCCTATTATAGAGGCTTCCTTCTTCAGTCCTTCTCATTTCAAAATTAATTTTGGGAAAAGCGCTCTGAATTGAAACCGTGTTCAGTTCTTTCTGTTGCCATTTTAAAGAAAAAGGATCTGACAGTGCCTCCCTTTAAAAGAAACCCTGGAAAGGGAAATCATCACAAGGTAAGACATGGCAGATCGAGAGCCAGCAACTTTTTTCAAAGAGAAAGGTTCTGAAAATACTTTGTTCAGCAAGCTTGCTGATGAAGGGGCTTTGTCAAAGGGAGATAGAGTTATGAACTGGCTTGACCAGAGCATGCCTCAGCCTGAGAAGTTCATTGTTTGGTTGTGCACCCCAGGGAATGTATCATTCAGTAACCTCATTGTGGGACAAATTTAGCCGAATCATGTGTCCCATGGGAGCCCCACAACAAAATGGCCTTTGATTTGATTCTGATGTCTTTCTGTTCCCTTTCATCTCGTTTCCTGTTCAATCTCCAACAGTAAGAATGAGCTGCCCAGTATGGGCACAACACTAAACGGCTCTTGGACTTGGAGTATTGAAGAATGAGGGGATCTCATAGAAACATTTCGAGTGCTGTAAGGATTTCGCAGAGGGAATAAGATATTTCCCTTGGTGGGTGAATACAGGAAAAGGGGGAACAGTCTTTAGCTCCTTTTCCACTGGCATCCCAGTAAATTGACTGTGCAGTGTCCTGGAATAGGAAGCCCTTTGTGCTGTTTCTGGGAGACTAATTGCTTTTCCACTCATCCCTGGGGGATTGGAGTTTTCTACCTTCAACTGGGAACGGGTGACTTTCTGCTGTCCCTTTTCCACTGGTTTTATCATCACCCTGACATCAGCAAATGCCGGGGATATGAGTAGGGGTAGAGGTGGTTAATCCCTGGCTTAAAATTATGTCATTTGACAATGGCGTTCGGACAATGTTCCTTTTCCACTGGATCCTGTCCCAGTTAATTCCTGGGACAGGGTGCCAGTGGAAAAGGGGCTTTAGTATTAGAAGATACCCATTTAAAACAAAGATGAGGAGAAATTTTTTGAGCCAGAGCGTCATGGACTTGTGGAATTTGTTGCCACTTACAGCTGTGGAGGCCTGATCTTTGGGAGAGTTTAAAGGGGAGATTGATAGGTATTTAATTAGGCAGGGTATCATGGGATATGGGGACAAGGCAGGAACTTGGAACTAGATGAGAGAACAGTTTAGCTCAGATGGATTTGTGGAGCAGACTTGATGGGATGAATGGCCTTCTGTTCCTTTTTCTTGCAATATTGTGAACGTAGCTCCTTAACGAGCGTTGAAACATCTGAAGGCTTCCTGATCATTTCGAAGGTTCGGATCAGGAGCGAGGGTTGCCGATGATTTGAACTGGAGTCAGTGCTGCGGCAGAGGCTGGAGACGAATCCACCGACACTCAGTGTCCCTGAAGGGACTCTCTTTTGCTTCTGTATCTTCTATTGTCAGGGGCAGTGGGCAATTCTCGTGGCAACTCTATTTGCCATGTGGCAAACAAAAGTTGAAGTTTGTCATGTATATTACATTTTTATATATTACAGGTACACGATCCTTTATCCGGACATCTAAAATCCGGCAACTGGGGAGAGAGACGGCAGCGCGAGTCGGGCGGTTGGAGGGAGGGGAGAGAGACCGGCAGCGCAAGGCGGGGTGGAGGGATATGGTAGCATGATTGGAAGGGGGTGGAAGTGGATACAGCAGCACAATTTGGGTGGGCTTAAATCTGGCTTTCTGAAATCGGAAAAATCCGAAATTTGGATCACACTGTTCCCCAAGGGTTCCGGGATAAAGGATTGTGTATCTGTGATAATAAAAGGATCCTTGAAGAAACTTGCTGTGCACCTATACAGGGTCTGCCTCAGCAATGTTTAATGTGGTAGGGCATCAAGCTGCTTTTATTTTCCATCATACTTTATTTATGAAAATGTAGAATTTACATCTTCAGATTAGTTGAGGTAGCCTGTGTGATAGGACTTTCCAGCGATACCACCTGTTGTAGTCTCTGGCCATGAGTAAGCATGTACCAGAGACAGATTTTCTCTTTGAGTAAAACAAGAAAGTCTGCAGACCTGTGATTTGTATTAAATACACAGAAGAGATGGAGAAATTCCAGCAGGACCTGCAGTGTCCATGGAAGGCATAGGCAAAGTTGGAAGCCCAGCAGGTTAAACAGTGGACTTCATGTAGCAAAGATAAAGATATATAACCAACATTTTGGGCTTGAGCCCTTCATCAAGGTGTGTGAGGTTATCCACTTTTGAAAGAAAAATGGAAGATCAGAATATTATTTAAAAGGCAAGCAATTGCAGTCTGCTGCCATGCAGAAGGACTTGGGAGGGCTTGTGCATGGATTGAAAAAGGTTGGTCTGCAGGTGCAGCAGGCTATCAAGAAGGTCTTCATTGCTAGAGGGATTGAATTTAGGAGCAGGGAGGTTATTCTGTAACTGTACAAGGTACTGGTGAGGCTGCATCTGAAGTACTCAACAAACAATACACATGCAAGACAAGTATTCATACAAATACATAAATGAACATTGTTTCAAGAATATGAGAGTCTCGAATGGTCAGTGTGAGCTTTTCCTTTGGTCCTTCAGCATTCTTACTGCTTTGGGAGGAAGCTGATCCTCAGCCTGGTGGTGCTGGCTCTGATCCTCCTGTATCTCTTCCCAACAGGAACAGCTGAAAGATGCTGTGTGCAAGGTGGAAGGGTCCTCGATGATCTTGCGCGCCCTCATCAGACAACGATCCCAATAGATCACGTCGAATGGTGGGGGTGAGGGGCAGAGGGAGGCAGACTTCCTCTCACTTGTCTCACATTAAGGACAGTGAGTTTGACCCTTGCATGCTGCTTCTTCTTTTCAATAATGCTCATTCCTCCTGGCACCACCTAGAAATTGCAATTCAAGGTGAAAGTTTGGTTCCTTCTCAAAGTAGTAATTGGTGAAAATTCAGCCACACTCCAATGCCTTGCCTGGTGTGGGAGTGTCTGTTAATACTGGGTGGCTGAAAAGACAGAGCATTCCATTGCCTTGCTCTAATATTGCTCACCTGGGCAGGTATAACATTTAAACGCTTGTTTCATGCCATTTGTTTTTATAGCCCACGGAATAGCAAAGTCATTTTGTAAAATTGATAATTTCCGATCTGTAGCAGTGCTTACTTTTGGAGCAAGCCTCATTCTTTCCCTCTCCATCTTCCCTATTACCACATTTTTCCTTCTTCCTGGTATGATTTTGCAAATTCCCTTTAGGTGCACCTCTGCTGTTTGTTCGAACAACATCCTATTCTGCCCACTTTCTAGTTTGACATTTATTGATTGTAGCGTGTCGAATGACTCAAAAGACGTCGAGTCAAACCAAGGCTTTTATTAGCAAATGACTGGAGGGTAGTACATCGAGGTCAACCAGTCCAGACTGACCTGGGTCTGGTTAGGAGCAGCCCTTTATGACCTGGCGGTGGGCGTGGCTACGGCTCTCAGCCAATCACTACTACTATATGTTAATATATACATTGGTGATAGTGACCTCTACTATCACGATGATCACTTGGGCAGCACTAATTACAACGCTAGAGACCCAGATTTGAATCCTGTGCTGTCTTTAAGGAGTTTGTACGTTCTGCCCATGTTTCCCATGGGTGCTCTAGTTTTCAACCACCCTTCAAAACCTACAGGGGTTGCAGCTTCATTGGGTTTCGACATTGTAACTATTATTTCGGGAACTTGTAATACAAATCATTCAAAATTAACAGGCCCCGATATTCCCCAACCCCCCCGTACATTTTGTGGGAGAAAACCAAACCGCCCGGAGGAAACCCATGAAGACAGGGGGAGAACTTACAAACTCCTTACAGACAGGGCCCAGATTCAAACCTGGGTCACTGGCGCTGTAAAAACGTTGCACTAAGCGTGCTGTCCTAGATTGATGGCTTCCAATTTTACTTTGCTCTGCATGTTGAAGCACGTTCTTCACATTCTGTCAAACACTTCTCTTATTTTTAAATTGCCTTTATTAGGTCACACCTCTGCTTTTGTACAAATGAATAGAACCCCCCCACCCCCCCATTCTTTCCTGATGAGCATAACCTTACAAAACTGGTCAATTTTTGCATCTTCTCCAGTGGCTCTTTTGTTTTACCCAGTATTGTGGGTAATTCATCTAAGATTTTAATTTCTGGCCCATTGGAATTTTTTTTTGTAACTGAAGTGAATATACAGTAAACACAATGCTGGAGAAACTTATCAGGTCAAACAGGGTACTTTATATTAACAAAGATGAAGATGCGTAACCAACATTTATACAGATACATAATTCCTCGAACGTGCCGTCATAGGTAGACAGGGTTGTGAAGAAAACTTTTGGCATCTTGGCCTTCATAAATCAAAGTATTCAGTATTGGAGTTGGGATATTATGGTGTAATTTGTGCAGTTCTGGTCGCCAAACTACAGGAAGGATATCAGTAAGATTGAAAGAGTGCAGAGAAGATTTACTAGGATGTGGCCAGGTCTTCAGGAGTTGAGTTTCAGGGAAAGATTAAACAGGTTAGGACTTTATTCCGTGGAGCGTAGAAGAATGAGGAGAGGTTTACAAAATTATGAGGGGGATAGACAGAGTAAATGCAAGTAGGCTCTTTTCACTTTGATTAGGAGAGATAAATACAAGAGGACATGGCTTTAGGATGTAAGGGGAAAAGTTTTGGGGAACTTCAGTCAGAGTGGTGGGAGTGGAACGAGCTGGCATCTGACGTGGTAAAATGTGGGCTCACTCTTCAGTATAAATTGGTTAGATACATGGTGGGAGCGATCTGGAGGGTTACAGAATGGGTGCAGGTAAGTGAGAAAGTGGGATGATGTTTTGGCACAGAATAGAGGGGCCAAATGGCCTGTTTTCTGTGCTGTAGTATTCTATTGTTTTGAACTTGAGCCTTCAAGGTTTGAGCAAAATGTCGGCAGGCGCCCAAACAAAATGGTGGGAGGGGGTGTGGAGGGAGGGAGGGGCACGACGAGGAGCACAGTCCCAAAGTCAGGAGGTAAAAGGTGAATAAGGGAGGGAGGGCACACCAGTAAGCAGGGGAGGAGGGATGGCTCTGTGAGCTGCAAGAAAAAAGGGAAGGGTAGGGATAACAGAGAGTACGTTAGCAGAAACCGGAGAAGTCGATGTTAATGCGCTCCTATTGGAGAGCGCCCAGACAGAAAATTTCCTCCAATTTACGTTTGGTCTTGGTGGGAGAGTAAAATCCCTGTTATCTGAAATTCAAACAACCGGCCAAAATAAAAGGCAGAAAATAAATAGTAAAAATACAAAAGTTTAAAATTGGCGCCCTCTTGCAGTCAGTTCCCGATCGACGCAACACACAATCTCAGCAACCGGCTAGTTCATTTATCCGGTATCTACCAATCCTCATTGGTGATTGCTGCTCTATCCACTGTCGAGTCTTTTCCAGGTAAAATTACATTTAAGTTCTTCTCCAGGTGATGAGAAGTTTAAAGGTTGTTCAACTTGAATTTCAGCTTAGCTGGACCATGCAGACCAGAAACCTGGAGGGGCACTGGAAAGATGACAACAGAATTGAGTCAACAATATTTTTTTCTGAACCTATAAGAAAAAGGGAAAGTAAAAAGCAATTTACATTTGAAATTCTCAGTGGGTTAGAGAGAAAAACACGAAAAGGCAGCACAACCGGTGTTTGACTCCGGCCGTTCTCTGTAAGGAGTTTGTACATTCTCCCTGTGTCTGCGTGGGTTTCTTCCAGGGGCTTTGGTTACCTCTCACCCTTCAAAACATACCGGGGATTGTCGGTTAAATTGGATGTATTTGGGTGGCACGAGCTGCTGTCTTAAAAAAATGTGGACACTGTGATTACACTAAAAACACAAAACTGCTGGAGGAAGTCAGCAGGTCTCACAGTGTCCATAGGAGGTAAAGATAGATAACCAACGTTTCAGGTCTGCGCCTTTCTTCGAAGTAGTTAGCAAACATCTGTTCTCCCTCCCGATCTGATAAGGGAATCGTTCATTTATGATAGAAGTTATTTGAATCATTTTCTGCTTTGTGTTTTCTCTTAGTATTGGATTTTGAAGTGTTTTTGAAAGCTTTGCCAAGAGTGAGTGGGAATATTCATTGTTCTGAAATTTTATAGTCCGGTCTGACACCTGCTGCGTAGGTGATTGTGACCTTGGGATAGATGGTGTCAGGAGTTCTGTCTTGCTCTGCTGACTTGCAAGTATGCAGAGTTATCACCTTAGATCAGAGAACAGCCCTGATTCAATGGAGGAATGATGGGGGGGCCAACACCCGATCTGTTTTGGCCAAATGCTCCTTTTGTGCTTTTAACCTCACTGTGTTTGAGTTCACATCACTGGTCTCTGAGGAGCGCTGAGCAGATCAATGCTGCCAGTGCCTCCTGCAGGGGAAAGCTTATTAAAAGCAGAAATTGGAAGTTTATCCTGTAACTTGGAGGATTCGCATGCTCACCAACGGCCACAAAAGCTGGAATTTCCCCCTCAATCGCTCCACTCTCTGCTCCTCAGGTGCTCTTTGGTTTGATTTTGTTGTCCAGGCTTCTGCTCGTTTTCCTTGGTATCTAACTTCATTTGAAATACTTTGCACTGTCTTACAACACGGTACAGGCCCTTCAGCCCAACATGTACTGACCAAAAAAAAACTAAACTCAACCTTCCATGCCTCATAAGCCTCTGTTTTTCTGTCATCCATGTTCCTGTCTAAGAGTCTCTTAAATGCCCCTATTGTTCCAGCCTCCACCAATGCAGTCCAGGCACCCACAAGTCTTTGTGTAAATAAACTTTGGAGTGTCATCTCCCCTAAACTTTCCTCCCTTCACTTTGTACAGACGTCCTCTGGTGTTTGCTACTCCCGCCCTGGGACAAAGGCGCTGGCTGTCCACCCTGTCTATGTCTCTCAAAATCTTGTAGACCTATTAAGTCACCTCTAATCCTTCTTTACTCCAAAGAGAAAAGCACTTGCTCTGCTAAACTTGCTTCATAAGACATATTTTCCAATCCAGATAAATCCTGGTAAATCTCCTCTGCTCTCTCTCCAGAGCTTCCACATCTTTCCTGTAATGGGGTGACCAGAACTGAACAGCATATTCTAAGTGTCATCTCACAGAGGTTTATAGACCTGCAACATTACCTCATGATTCCTGAACTCAGTCCCCCGACTAATGACACCCAGTATACCACAGGCTTTCTTAATTATCCTCTCAACCTATAGGCATGGAAATTGTGGATAGTTTTAATTTTTTTTTAATTTAGACATCCTGCACGGGAATAGGCCCTTCCGGGCCGCAAATCCGTGCTGCCCAAATACCCCAATTAATTAACAATCCCCATACGTTTTGAAGGGAGAGTGGAAACTGGAGCGCCCAGAGGAAACCCACTTGGTCACAGGGAGAATGTGCAAATTCCTTACAGACAGCGGCGGATTCGAACCTGGTTCGATGGCGCTGGAATAGCGTTGCACTAACAACTACACTAACCGTGCTGCATTTTATGTTGCTTCTTCTGTCTTAGCCTCTTCCTAATCATTATATTCATTCTTGATGATTTTCCATTTTTGTTGCTGGTCCCCAGTACTTGAGGTCGATGATGCTTGTGCAAATGTAAACTAGAAATTGTTTCAAGATCATTTTGGCACAGCCTAATAAAACTGTATTGACTCCTTGTTCAACCAACTAACCAGTTCACAGAAACAGTTAGCTAAGAGATTATTTTCAATAAGTATAATTATTAGTGACTACATTATTTTCGGTAACTAATCTTTTGCACGCACATTAATTTCCTTTGGGCGCTGGTTACAAAACACGTGTGCACAAGCACAGCTTAGAGGGATCAGCGTTTGGGAGCCGCCAAAACGCATAACCACTTACGTCTTTGAATGTGCAGTGGCCGCTTCCGAACTGCATAACCCAACTGACAGTCCCTGCCCCAATAGGGAAGGGAGGACAGTGGTGGCCACTGGGATTGGGGCGGCCACCGGGGTGGGGTAGTCGACGCGTCATGGGCAGCCGCTGGGGCAGGGGAGGTCTGCGGTGACTCCCGGGGCAGGGGAGGTCTACGGGAGCCACCAGGACAGGGGAGGTCTGCGGGGGCCGGCGGGGCAGGGGCAGCTGGAGGGGGATGTCAGGGGGCAGTTGGTGCGGACTGTGAAAGCCCCGCTGGCAGCTCCGGCGCCTCGGTCTGTGGGGTCGCTCTCCACGGCTCAAAACGTAGCAGGGCAAAGGCAGTCTTCCCTACCCATAATCCCTCATGCAGCTGAAACTGTTCTGGGAAACACAGAGCGGTTCCAGCGGCGTGGGGGATTATGGGTATGGAAGACGGCCATTGCTATGCCGTGTATTTATGGTGGGTGGCACTGCGGCACCACTCGACCCACCTCCATCAAATTCAGATGGCGCTATGAGGCACCTCCGGTTATGAATGGGACGCTGTCTGAAAGGTAAGTTCTTGGTTTTTCATCCGCTCCTGTAGACAGAGGCCTGACATGAAATGGCCTTTTCTTAGCTATAGTTTCCACCTGGATTGATCCTCTATGGAAACAGCTTGTTGTTATGGTAGCATCTAACTAGTCCATGCATAAGTGAAAGAGTGATTTTATCTCTCACAGCTGCTGGCAGCCCTGAATACAACAGAATTTAAAAAAAAATAAAGCACATAATAGGCTGTTACAGTTACAAGTGTGTGACTTTCTCACAGCCAATTTTTAATGGATTAAGCAAAGATTAAAGTTAACACCTGAAAAGATTTTCATGGTGTTAAAATAAGGCTTTGCAATCTTTGCATTTCAATGAGGAGGCTTTTAGGTATTTGGGTACCTTTTCTCATTTTTGACCATTCCTCTGTGGTATCTCCCATAATTTAGAATCTAGACCAGCCATTCTCAAATTTTTTTTAGTGAGGGGCCCCTTCGGGCTCTGCTCAAAATTTATTAGACGTCTTCTCCGTGAAGAGTCAAGTTTAGTTGGTTTCCTCTGTACTTAAGACCATAAGACTTAGGAGCAGAAATAGGCCATTCAGCCCATCAAGTCTCCCGCCATTTAATCATGAGCTGATCCATTTTCCCACTGAGCCCCATTGGCCAGTCTTCTCTCTGTAACCTTTGATGCCCTGTATAATCAAGAACCTACAAATCTCTGCCTTAACTACATCCAATGACCTGGCCTCCACAGCCACCTGTGCAACAAATTCACCACTTTCTGAATGAAGAAATCCCTTCCGCGGTTAGCACAATGCCAATTAGGTCCGGGCTCGAATCCCACGCTGTCTGTAAGGAGTTTGTCTGTTCTCCCCGGATGTGCATGGGTTTTCCCTGGGAGCTCCAGTTTCCTCCCACTATTCAAAGCATATAGGGGTGTAGGTTAATTAGGTTAAATTGGATGGCATGGACTTGAGGCCAGTTACTGTGCTGTATGTCTAAAAAATTTTTTAAAACTCTCCCACCATAGGAAACAACCTTTCTACATCTACTCTGTCAACATTCTAAATGTTTCAATGAAATCGCCCCTCATTCTCCTAAAGTCCAATGAGTACAGGCCAAGAACTGTCAAACGCTCCTCGTGTGATAACTCTCATCCTTCTGAAATCCCCTCTGAACTCCTTCCAACGCCAGCAAATGAGGAGCCCAAAACAGCTCACAGTACTCCCAAGTGAGGACTCACCAGTGCGTTGAAGAGCCTCATATCTCTGCTCTTACATTCTAATCCTCTTGAAATGAATGCCGGCATTGCTGACGATTTACAGCTGGAGTGTTGAATATAATTGTAAAAAAGCTTGGCTCTGTTGTTCAAGAGCACCATCTACTGAGGTGATTTATCTGCTGAATCATAGAATGCAAGGAGCAGGGAGATGGTACCAGAACTCTATGAAACAATAGACACAGGTAGAGTACCAGGTGCTGTTCAGGAATCATGTGAAAGCTCTGGAGTGAGGAGATTTGAGGTTGTTGCCAGGACTGGAGAATGGAAGAAGGTGACTAGTCTGGGATCTCTTGGTAAAATTGAGGTTTAGTAACATTTGTACAATTGCAAGGGTGAATAAGTTGAAAGTAAAGGATTTGTTCACCCCGTCTCCCCATCACCCCTTCCGCTATCCCTATGTCTCTTTTCCTCTAGCTCTGTCTCCCCCTCTCTTTCCCTTATTTGCAGAGCCAACACCCTCCCCCGATCACTTCTCATCTCTCCTGTCCTCCTATCCATGTCCAATGATCGCCTTTTATCTGTTGGCCTGTGTGCCTCTCCCTGCCCTTCCTTCCCTCCCCCCACCACCCCGCCTTTTATTTTTGCTCACATCTTGAAGAAGGGCCCGAAACGTGGATGATTTATCTTTACCTCCTCTGGAGGCTGCAAGACCATAAGACATAGGAACATAAATAGGCTATTTGGCCCATCGAAGCTGCCCTGCCATTTAATCATGAGCAAATCTATTTTCCTGCTGTGTTCCTTGAGTATTTTTGTGTTTTTACTCCTTTCCCAGAAAGGTCCAGTAAAAAGGAAGTGTAGATCCAAGACATTTGGAAGAAGGATAAAGAGGGAAGGGTTTGAGGGGAAGAAAATTCATTCATTAGGCCCTTTTATAGGGAAAAAAGGTGAATGTGAAGATAGATGCTCCGCCTGTACATCACTGCACTTAAAAAAGTCCGAAGGCGGATGGACTGCTGGAATACACTCCAGCTTCCATCCACCTCAGGGGTACACTTAAAGGTGGAGTGAAAGGATTGCCGCTGAAAATGGCTACAAAGGGGAAGGCCGATGACGTCGCTATGACACCGTCAGCCCGCGATCCAGGAACGCAATTCTTTTTTAAAAAAACCTCATGTGGTTGATAGAGGCGATTACGTTGCACAGGAGATCTGCCTGAGTCCTAGGACTGCTTGCTCAGATCTCCACTACCACTCTTACCTGCTCTTCGGTCACCATTATCAATTGCTTTCCCTTCTCGGCGTGCAAGTTTGATGTCACGGTGGGATCCTCCCTTATAGGTCATCAGCATAAAAGGTAAAATTGCCTTTTTTTTTTAACTTGAGCCGGTTATATTGCGGTGTTTCATCTTAAAAAGGCTTAGTGAGTGGGGTAGGTGGCTAAAAGGGAGGTAGAGGCAGGAACTCTAATCACATTTCAAAAGTATAGCTCGCCAGCTATACTGAAGTGTTTGAGGTGATTTGGTATGTCACTGAAGACTCTCGAAACCTTCTATAGGTGTTACCATGGAGAGCATTTGGCCTGGTTGCATCACTGTCTGGTACAGAAGTGCCAACGCTCAGGACAAGAAAAAGCTCCAGAGAATTGTTAACTCATCCTGCGACATCATGGGCACCCAACTTCACTCCATTGAGGATATCTACAAGAGGCGGTGACTTATCAAAGCAGCCTCTCTCCTCAAGGGCCCCTCACCACCCAGGCCAGGCCCTCTTCTCTCCGCTACCTTCAAGGATCAAAGGTCCAGGAGCCTGAAGTCAAGCACTCAGCGGCCATCAGATTCCTGAACGAACAATGAATCACACTTCGACTTTTTCTTGCACTATTTGTGATTATTTTGTAGGGTGGTTTATAGAAATGTTCGCGCTGTCATGCTGCCACAAAGCAACGAATTACACGATGTGTTCATGACAATAAATTCTGATTCTGAAAGAAAGCTGGGCAAAGATAGGGGGAGCTCTCTGAATGGAGAGGGAAACTGGAGAAGTCAATGTAAATGCCATCTGGTTGCACAGTGCCCAGGCTAAATTGATCTGGGCTTGTTGCTGGCAGCTCCTGGTTTCTTGCTCTCTCTGCAGCACCAATGAACTCCACCACTCTCTAATCTCACTGTGGCCGAGCTCATAACGAGGTCATTATGCTCACCTCTTTTGAAGAAGAACTCTAGTCCCAATCTTTCCTCACGTTCATGCAATTTTTTTCCCCCTCTCCTTCACCTTTTATCTTGTTTCCTTTTGAAAATCACAATGGAAGCAGTGTTCATTACTAGTTTCTCAGGTTCGTTTGAAACTGAATGTGGACTTGCAATCAATCAGCAGAAGGGGAAACTTTAATCTCATTCTTTGTACCATCGAAATCGAATCTCAATATGAAAAAGGCGCATGTTAGGTTTTCAGTGATCTAGTGAACAAGGCAGCAGCAAGATAGGAAGAATAAGGTTTTGAGTACAGCTGCAGTACAGGGGTCTGACTGAGTTCCTCTCCCTTTCTCACCATTGAGCAGGGCTCTCATATGCCCAATTCCTACAGTTAGCACAATGCTTGGCCTGGAAGTCAGCCTGGAAGTCAGCCTGAAGAAAACTGAGGTCCTCCATCAGCCAGCTCCCCACCATGACTACCAGCCCCCCCACATCTCCATCGGGCACACAAAACTCAAAACGGTCAACCAGTTTACCTATCTCGGCTGCACCATTTCATCAGATGCAAGGATCGACAATGAGATAGACAACAGACTCGCCAAGGCAAATAGCGCCTTTGGAAGACTACACAAAAGAGTCTGGAAAAACAACCAACTGAAAAACCTCACAAAGATAAGCGTATACAGAGCCGTTGTCATACCCACACTCCTGTTCGGCTCCGAATCATGGGTCCTCTACCGGCACCACCTACGGCTCCTAGAACGCTTCCACCAGCGTTGTCTCCGCTCCATCCTCAACATCCATTGGAGCGCTCACACCCCTAACGTCGAGGTACTCGAGATGGCAGAGGTCGACAGCATCGAGTCCACGCTGCTGAAGATCCAGCTGCGCTGGATGGGTCACGTCTCCAGAATGGAGGACCATCGCCTTCCCAAGATCGTATTATATGGCGAGCTCTCCACTGGCCACCGTGACAGAGGTGCACCAAAGAAAAGGTACAAGGACTGCCTAAAGAAATCTCTTGGTGCCTGCCACATTGACCACCGCCAGTGGGCTGATAACGCCTCAAACCGTGCATCTTGGCGCCTCACAGTTTGGCGGGCAGCAGCCTCCTTTGAAGAAGACCGCAGAGCCCACCTCACTGACAAAAGGCAAAGGAGGAAAAACCCAACACCCAACCCCAACCAACCAATTTTCCCTTGCAACCGCTGCAATCGTGTCTGCCTGTCCCGCATCGGACTGGTCAGCCACAAACGAGCCTGCAGCTGACGTGGACTTTTTACCCCCTCCATAAATCTTTGTCCGCGAAGCCAAGCCAAAGAAAGAAAGAATTACAGTGCCAGCAACCCGGATTTGAATCCAACGCTGTCTGTAAAAAGTTTGTACCTGTGTCTGTGGGGGTTTCCTCTGGGTGCTCCGGTTTCCTCCCACCCATCAAAATGTTCAGGGGTTAATTAGGATATTTGGGCGCCGTGGGCTGGAAGGACCTGTTATGTCTAAATTTGTTTACTTGAAGGGAACACTAATGTCCTTTAAAACGCTCTCCAAAATCCCATTTTGTCCTCCCCTCCCTGTGTTTTGAACACCATCCACAGCATCTACTGCCTCATCCCACCCAGCATCTACAGCCTCATCCAGCCCCACTCTCCTTGACCTCTGGTGTTTGCCCCTGCCACCTCCAGAGAACCCGTCACTTGTCCCCACACTTCTTTCCTCACTGCTCTCCAAGGATCAAACAGTTCTTCCACTTAAGGCACAGATGCGAGCATCTTGTCCAGCTCTTGTTCAAATCATTGGCAACCTGAGCTCCAGATCCTAACCTCCAATACAATCAGTAAGCCTTCAGCTCCCGAGGCCCTTTGAGAGCCCTTCTTGCCCTCAGCACCCTCTAAATGCTCCAAATCATGGTAGCAGCCACAGAACCAACAGGGTATTGTTTTCCAATGGTGAAGGATTGGATGCATATTTTCCAATCTTTTCTGTCAGTTGTCGTTCTTCCTTATAAATAATGGTTTAATGTCCTCCGTTGTCACTCCCATTTTTGTTTTGTGAACCATCCGACGAAATGACATTGACCATTTGTTTTATAATTTCAGATGAGCGTGAAGCAGTTCAGAAGAAAACCTTCACCAAATGGGTGAACTCACACTTGGCAAGAGTAACCTGCAGGATCACAGACTTGTACATGGACCTGAGGGATGGGCGAATGCTGATCCGGTTGCTCGAAGTGCTATCGGGTGAACTGCTGGTCAGTACCAAACACTTGTTGACAATTCAGAGTTTCGTTTTATTGTCAGAGTACATTTACGACATCACAAAACAACCCTGAAATTATTTTTCCTGTGGGCCAGGCAGAATTTCTACTTATCGGCAGTGCAAAATAAACTGTTCTCAAGAAAAGATAAATGCAAAAAAAGAGAAATAAAACAAGAAGGAAATGCAAACAAACTGACTGTGCAATTCAGAAAATAAATAAAGTTCAGGACTCAGAGTCCTTAAGTGAGCCCCTGATTGAGTTTGTCATTGAGGAGTCTGATGGTGGAGGGGAAGCTGCTGTTCCTGAACCTGGTGGGGCGAGTCTTGTGGCACCTGCACCTCTTTCCTGACGGCAGCAGCGAGAACAGAGCCATGTGCTGGGTGGTGCGGATCCTTGATGATCGTTGCTCCTCTCCGATGGCAGCGCTCCCTGTGGATGTTCTCGATGGTGGGGAGAGCTTTGCTGGTGATGCATTGGGCTGTGTCCACTACCTTTTGCAGGGCTATCCGCTCAGATGTATCAGTGCCCCCATTCCAGGCTTGCAGCACATTTTCCACTGTATATCTGCACAAGTTCCGCAAGATTTTCAATGTCATACTGAATCTCCGCAAACTCCCGAGGAAATGGAGGCTTTCTTCACAATGACGTTCGAGTGTTGGGTCCAGGAAAGATCCCCGAGATGGTAACTCCCAAGAATTTAAATTTGCTCACCCTCTCAGCCTCTGATCCACGGATGCATTTGCCAGGCATTGAAATGATGCAACAAAGTGGCTTTGTTACACGATCAATCATCCAAACAGGCAAGAAACCTTAATGGGACGGCACAGTGAGGTTTGGGGTGGTCCCCTGGCTGTGATCCCCCACGTTTTCCTACATTCATGATAAATTCCTATCCAGAATGTGAATTCTGGCGACATGGCTGGCTCAGCAGTTGTGGGGACCAAGTCATTGGGTGTATTTAAGGCAGAGATTGATTTAGCCAGGGCATCCAAGGTTATGGGGAGAAGGCTGGGCAGTGGGGCTGAGTGGGGAAATGGATCAGCTGGTGATTAAATGGTGGGGCAGACATGATTGGCTGTTTCCACTCCTACGGTATGTCTGATTGAACCTGGCATTGTCTGTAAGGAGTTTGCATGTTCTCCCCGTGTCTGCGTGAGTTTCTTCTTCAGGGGCGAAGCTAGGGTATGGCAGGCATGGCATGTGCTCGGGGTGCTTCTTGAAGTGGGGGGAGGAGGCATGTCTTGAGATGGTGGTTCTGCTGCCACCCTGGACATGCAAGGAACATGCACCGTGCTCGGACCTCCTTCCTTATCCTAGCATTCGCTCTCAATTATACAACGTCAAATACAACATGATAGCCAACAGGATCAGCTATCACGAGACCTTCTTGTCGGCGGTAATTTTGACGCATTGGCCACCGCTGAAATAGGTGCTATTTTGCGTAGATACATCCTGGATGCTCCAGGTACCTCCTACCCTTCAAAACATACAGCATGGTAACAGGCCCTTCCGGCCCATAAACCCATAGGTTGATAGGTGTATTTAGGCAATATGGGTTTATGGGCCAGAAGGGCCTGTTACCATGCTCTATGTCAAATTTAAAAGTTTTTTTAAAAAATTTAATTAATTTAACTCTTTCATGTGTGTTTTTATCAGGAGGGAGAGAAATCTGTCTGACTGAGAAAGCAGTCAACAGATTCTTACAATAAGTCCCCAAACAAGCCTGTCGTTATCTTGTTACTTTTGTTGTTGGGTAAATATTGGACAGGATATGTGGAGAATGACTGATTTGAATTTTGCCAAATTTTCAAAATCATCATTTTCATATTATGACAAACAAAATATTTGGTTTAATCTGGTTCGACAGCCTTGAGTGCAACCACACCTTTATCAGCAACAGGCTTTAAATCCCCTCCCTTCAAAATATTAGGTTGAGATTGTGGGACTATACAAGGGTAAGGAACTCAGATGGTATTTCCAATTCAGGGCAGCACGGTCTGTGTGGATCTTCCCTGGGGGCTCCGGTTTCTTCCCACCGTTCAAAATGTACCAGAGGTGTAGGTTAATTGGATATAAATTAGACAGCCTGGCCTGTTACCGTCCTATATGTCTAAATTTAAATTTAAAATTCACCACTTGAAATGAACAGATCAAAGACCATGTGTAAAAACATAATGGTGGAGAAACTCAGCAGGTTAAATAGTGGACTTTATGCAGCAAAGATACATAATTTCAGACTTGAGCCCTTCATCAGGGTATGAACAAAATGTCAGCAGGAGTCCGAACAAAATGGGGAAGGGGCACAGTCCCGCAGGTCACTTAACGTACAAACTCCTTACAGATTTGAACCCAGGCTGCTGGCGCTGCAAGAGTATCGCGCTAACAGTGCCGGCTATGTCCCTGAATATTTTTGACCAGGGAGCCTGGAGATCCAAGAAGTTTTAAATTTAACCTCGTGGGAAGTAAATGCCAGTGAGTTGGGTTTATAATTGCACTCGGATGGACTTTTTTTTGGTTCCCACTCTTTTGTTCTCACGTCCTCACTCCAGCTGCACACATTGTGGGACATGCACCACCCTTTCCTGAAAGAGCTTCACAATCACATCTGTATAAACAAAAAAAAGGTGTGAAAAGAAGCAGAGCCCTCAGCTGGAGTTGAGGAAATGCATTGGGCATCATGCAGATCTTTAACATTAAGATTGGAAACTGGAGGAGTCACGTGATGGAGTAGTGGCCGGTAGGGGAATTCCAGCCCTCTCCAGAAAAGTAAAAAAAAGGTAGAGAAAAAACAAAGTCACTAACACAGAAACCATAACAAATTGAAAGTCAAAGTGTGGAGAAAATGGCAGCAAAGAAAGAAAAACCAAAAACAATGGGAAGAAAAGAAGAAGGAAGGACATCGGAAGAGGAAGGTGAAGGCCATACCGGTAAGAGGAAGCCCGCCATGGAGAGAGAAGCCCGCTCCCTGAGGTCAGGGGAAACCCCGAACTCAGGACTCCAAAGATGGCTCACGGAGCCAAACAAAAGTGCGCAACTGCGCATGCGCGATGCGCAAGACAAAAACAACACTGACAGGAGGGGGGACCAGCTGAGGAATAAATCTCCACAGCTCAAACAGACAAGTACAACACAACAGCAAGACTCTCAACAGGAAAACATAGAAAATAACGAGAACAAGAAGGAAGAGAATAAAAATAGGAAATCAACGAAACAACAGATGACCAACTCAGAGGAAGAAGACCAACACCAAGACACTTTTAATAAAAATAAGAAGAACAAAAATACCCAACAAAATAAAACAAACAACCCAACAGAGACAGAGGTAAAGGACACAGATACTGGAGTGGACTCAGAAGAAGAGGAGGAAGAACACAGAGAAATGGAAGATGAAGGGAAGGGCAAGTACATGGATATATATTTTTTTAAAGAATATATGGAAACAGTAAAAGAATGGCAGTCACAAGAATTCAGTGAAATAAAAAGAAGAATAAAAAGTACAGAAGAAAAAGTGAATAGATTAGAGATGATCATGACAGATATAGGAAAAAGAGTAGTCAAGGTGGAAGAACGAGAAGCAGCCATAGAAATGGAGGTAGATGACTTAAAAAAGAAATTAGAAGAATCTGATAAAAAATTTAAAGAAACACAGGAGCTGTTAGCTCAGAAGATAGATATAATGGAAAATTATAATAGAAGAAACAATATAACGATAGTGGGCCTTAAGGAAGATGAAGAAGGCAAAAATATGAAAGAATTTATAAAAGAATGGATCCCCAGGGTCCTAGAAGGGCCAGAATTACAGGAAGAAATGGAAATAGAAAGGGCACACAGAACATTAGCTCCTAAACCACAACCACAACAAAAACCAAGATCCATTCTAGTAAAATTCCTAAGATATACAACAAGAGAAAATAAATTGGAGAAGGCAATGAAAAAAATAAAAGAAGACAAAAAAACCACTGGAATACAAGGGTCAAAAATATTTTTTCTATCCAGATATAAGTTTTGAACTCCTGAAGAAGAGGAAGGAGTTTAATGCAGCAAAAACGACCCTATGGAAAAAAAGGTTATAATTTTATGTTAAAATACCCAGCGATACTTAAAATAGTTATCCCGGGGCAGCAAAGCAAACTATTCTCGGATCCGGAAAAAGCACGAAAATTTGCAGAACAACTACAAAACAGACAGAGAGATGAAGAGATGTTCTTTGGCTTGGCTTCGCGGACGAAGATTTATGGAGGGGGTAAAAGTCCACGTCAGCTGCAGACTCGTTTGTGGCTGACAAGTCCGATGCGGGACAGGCAGACACGGTTGCAGCGGCTGCAGGGGAAAATTGGTTGGTTGGGGTAGAGTATAAGTAAGAACTAAGAAGGGAAAGAAAGGGAAGAAAGGAAGTAAGGAGGGAATTAAGAGAGTGACCTTTGTTATATATGAAGATTAAAATCTTTTCTGGGGGGTGCTGGGTGGGGAAGAATAACAGTCACTGCGAAATCAGTTGACACTTGCGAGCGGATTCGCAAATCCAAATGGAGAGGGGAGATGTGGTTGCCCGACAAGGGACAAAGGGCAACTCAGAAAGGGGAGGGACTATTGGGGTTAAAGGAATCTTAGATATGAGAATAGTGGAAATATTTTATGTTTTAGAAATGTTGTCTTACAATGTGTTCAAAAAAAGAAAGCAGAAATGGATAAGAAGGGAAGTTGGTGATGAGGAAACGGAAAGGAAAGATAAACAAAGTATGAAATGACTATGTTGAACTATATGACTTTAAATATTAATGGAATACATAATCAAATCAAAAGGAAGAAACTGTTAAATTTACTGAAAAAAGAAAAAATTGACATAGCATTCGTACAAGAAACACATCGAACTGAAGTGGAACACAAGAAATTAAAGAGAGATTGGATAGGACATGTAACAGCAGCATCATATAATTCAAAAGCCAGAGGAGTAGTTATATTAATCAATAAAAATGTACCAATCAAAATAGAAGAGGAAATAATAGATCCAGCAGGGAGATATGTAATGATAAAATGTCAGATATATTCATGGAATTTACTGAATGTATACTCACCTAATGAAGAAGATCAAAAATTTATGTAAGATATCTTTTTGAAGATAGCAGATACGCAAGGGAACATACTAATAGGAGGGGATTTTAACCTTAATTTGGACTCAAACATGGATAAAACTGGAAAAAAAACTAACAGAAAGAACAAAGTAACCAAATTTATAATTAAATCGATGCAAGAAATGCAACTTTTGGATATATGGAGGAAACAACACCCAAAGGAAAAGGAATATTCATATTATTCGGATAGACACAAAACATACTCAAGGATAGACCTATTCCTGTTATCAGCCCACATTCAAGGGAGAGTTAGGAAAACGGAATATAAAGTTAGACTATTATCGGATCACTCACCCCTGTTATTGGCAATAGAGCTAGAGGACATCCCACCAAGAATGTATAGATGGAGATTAAACTCCATGCTACTTAAAAGACAGGATTTTAGAGAATTCATTGAACGATAAATTAAAATGTACTTTGAACTAAATACGGAATCAGTGAAAGATAAGTTTATACTATGGGACACAATGAAAGCGTTCATCAGAGGGCAAATAATAAGTTATGTAACTAAGATGAAGAAGGACTACAATCGGGAAACAGAACAGTTGGAAAGGGAAATAACAAATATAGAAAATGAATTAGCAACAAAGGAAGATACAACTAAAAGAAAAGAATTGGCAGATAAAAAAATAAAATATGAAACACTACAAACATACAAGGTGGAGAAGAACATAATGAAGACAAAACAGAAATATTATGAGCTAGGAGAAAAATCGCACAAAGTTCTAGCGTGGCAGCTTAAGACAGAACAAACTAAAAGAATGGATTGGCATTAAAGAAAAAGGACAAACAAATTACATATAATCCAACGGAGATCAATGAAAACTTCAGGGAATTCTACGAACAACTATATCAAACTGAAAATGAAGGGAAAGAAGACAAAGTAGATGAATTTCTAACTAAAATTGAACTACCGAAATTACAAACAGAGGAGCAAAATAAATTAATAAAACCATTTGAAATAGAAGAAGTACAGGAGATATTAAAAAAACTACCGAACAATAAAACACCAGGAGAGGATGGATTCCCAATAGAATTCTATAAAACATTTAAAGACTTATTAATTCCTCCCCTCCTGGAAGTAATCAAGCAGATTGATAAAACACAAAACATACCAGATTCATGAAAAACAGCAATAATTACAGTAATACCAAAGACAGGGAAAGATCCACTTGCACCAGTGTCATATAGACCAATATCTCTACTTAGCACAGATTATAAGATAATATTAGCAATCAGATTGGCCGACTATGTACCAAAAGTAGTAAATCTAGACCAAACTGGATTTATTAAAAAAAAAGACGAACAATGGACAATATCTGTAAATTTATTAACTTAATTCATGCAGTAGAAGGAAATAAAACTCCAACAGTAGCGGTTGCTTTAGACACAGAGAAGGCCTTTGACAGAGTAGAATGGAATTATTTATTCAAAGTACTACTAAAATTCAACCTACCAGAGTAATATATTAATTGGATTAAAGCATTATATAAGGGGCCATTAACGAAAGTGACAGTAAATGGATATATATCAAAACAATTTAACTTAAGTAGATCAACAAGGCAGGGATGTCCACTATCTCTCTCACTGTTCGCGTTGGCTATAGAACCACTAGCAGAACTGATAAGAACAGAAAATAAAATAAGAGGGATAAAAATAAAAGAGAAGGAATATAAAATCAGTCTATTTGCAGATGACGTTATAATATACTTAACAGAACCAGAAATATCAATAAAAGAATTGCATAGGAAATTGAAGGAATATGGAGAAGTATCGGGGTACAAGATCAACGCAAATAAAAGTGAAGCAATGCCAATGAATAATGCGGATTTCACAAAGTTTAAGAAAGAATCACCATTTAGATGGCAAACACAAGCAATGCGATACCTAGGTATAGAACTAAATAAAAATCTCGGCCATCTATATAAACTAAATTATCATCCATTAATGAAAAAATTACAAGATGACTTAGAGAACTGGAAATACTTACCACTAACACTGATAGGAAGGATAAACTGTATTAAAATGAACATCTTCCCAAGGATACAATACCTATTTCAGTCATTACCAATTCACCTAACAGAGAAATTCTTCAAGGAGTTAAAGAAAATAATAAGGAAATTCTTATGGAAAGGGGGGAAACCGAGGATAGCACTAGATAAATTAACAGAATGGTACAAACAAGGAGGCTTACAACTACCAAACTTTAAGAATTATTATAGAGCCGCACAATTAAGATACCTATCAGATTTTTATCAAACAAGGGAAAAACCAGATTAGAACTAGATAAAATAGGGGAGAAGATACCTGAACATATACTATATTAATGGGATGAAAAATTGGTGCAGCGTAGGAATTCACCGGTATTGCATCATCTGCTCAACATTTGGAAGAAGATTCATGTAGAAAGGAATAAAACAAATTACCAACTACCAAAACTAATATTGACGCAAAATCAACTAATCCCTTTCACAATAGATAACCTTTCCTCCAGAGAATGGGAGAGAACAGGGATCAAAAGAATAGAAAGTTGTTTTTCGTGAAATAAATTACTATCCTTTGAACAAATGAAGGATAAATATAATATAACTCACGATACAATGTTTGCATACCACAAACTGAAAACATACTTGAAGGACAAATTGGGAAACAGTCTGAGGTTACCAGAAGGAAGCAATTTTGAATATGTGATTACAGACACAATGATAATTTAAAAATTTATAACAAACATGTATATCAAACTGCAAGAAAAGGAGAACAAGGAAACAAACGGTAAACCTAAACAAAAATGGGAACAAGATCTAAACATAAAAATAAAGAATGAAACATGGGAAAAGCTATGCTCCGGAACTATGGGAAATACAATAAACACGAGGTTACGCATGATACAATATAACTGGATACACAGGCTATACATCACACCTCAAAAGTTAAATAAATGGGACCCAACAGTATCAGACAGATGTTTTCGCTGTAAAAAGGAAACGGGAACAACAATTCATGCAATTTGGACATGTGAGAAAGTGAAAAAATTTTGGGAAGATCTAAACCAGATATTAAATAAAATCACAAAAAGCAATATACCAAAAAACCCAGAGATCTCCCTCCTAAGTAATATAAGAAATAAAGAATTTGGACTCGATTTGGATGGAGCACAAAAAAGATTTGTGATGATAGCCCTAGCTGTAGCAAAAAAATGTATTATGTCAACCTGGAAATTAGAAGACAATTTGAGAATACAACAATGGTACATAGAAATGAATAAATGTATTCCATTGGAAAAAATAACATATAATTTAAGAAATAACATCACAATATTCGAACAAATGTGGGAGCCATACATGAAATACAATAGAGAAATCCTGCCATGGACTTCCACCACCTAAAATGACAGAAGGAGAAGATAACGAAAAGAACTGACTCAGTAAAATTTCTTGTTTATTTTTATTAAGTGACAACATTGTTTAATGGGTTTAATGTATCTTATAGATTGAACTTTAAATAAATGGGAAAGGGGGTGAGGGAAGGAGGGAAGGGAGGGGGAAAAAGGGGGAGAAAATGACACTATATATTCAAGAGAAAAAATGTCTGTATGTGTCTTGATCAATATGGTTTATAGTGTGAAAAATAAAAAATTTTAAAAAAAAGATTGGAAACTGTACAATTGAAAGTTACTGTCGTACTATATACAGTAAACTCCCTGGTGGCCGGCATCTATGGGATTGGTAAATGCCGGATAAGTGAATTTTCCAGTTGCTTGAGATTGCATGTTGCCTAATGGGAAAACTAACAGCGAAGCGCGCCAATTTAAAACCTGTCTTTTTTTACCTATTTAAGGGCAGCATGTTCCCAGTTCGCACAGCGCTGTACTTGTGCAATCGGGTTGTACTTGTGCAATCAGATGACAATAAACTTGATGGCATGTTTGGGGTGGTGGTTAGCACAACACCTTTGCAGCGCCAGTGATAGGGGTTCAAATCCCACTCTGTCTGTAAGGAGTTTGTACGTTCTCCCTGCATCTGCATGGGCTTCCTCCCACCATTCTAAACATACCAGGGATGTAGGTCAATTGGATGCAATTGGGCGGCCTGGGCTCCTTGTCCAAAATGGCCTGTTACCGTGCTGTATGTCTAAATTTTTTTTAATTTAAAAGTTTTGTGCAATTTTTTTTCCAGTTGCTTGAATTCCAGTTAACGGGGATTTACTCTAAATGACGACACATACAAGCCTGAGTTTCTTTTTCCCTGTGGGCCTGGCAGAATTTCTACTTAACCAGTAACTGTAAACTGTAGTTAAGAAGAAAGAAATGTATGCAAAAGAGAGAAATGTAAATAAATGATTGTGCAAATACAGAAAAAAATAGATATTTAGCAGTACATAAAGTGCAAAGCAGGAGTCCTTAAATGAGACTCTGATTGAGTGTTGTTTAGGATTGAAATGGTGGAGGGGAAGCAACTATTTTTGAACCTGGTGGTGTGAGTCCTGTGGCACCTATACCTCTTTCCTGAAGGCAGCAGCGTGTGCTGGGTGGTGTGGATCCTTGATGACTGTGATGGCAGTATTCCCTGTAGATGTTCTCAATGGTGGGGAAAGTTTTGCCTGTGATGTCCTGGGCTGTATCCACTACCTTTTGCAAGGGTTTCTGCTCTGGGTTATTAGTTCCCCTGAACCAGGCCCTGATGCCAGCCGATCAGCACACCCTCCAATACCTATTTGTTGAACTTATCCCAGGTTTCCGATGATATACCCTATTCTACAGTAACACCCCTGGTATATTGAATTCAAGCAACTGGCAGCCTCAAGCAATCGCCAAAAAAAAATCGAAGAATATAAATAAATAAGATCTTGCGTCAGAATGGGCAAGTTTAAAATAGTAAATGTTCCCTGAAGTAATACACAACCCTTTGGTGAAGATGGGAGCATGTGTCCAGCCAGCGGAGGGCCTTGGACGTGCTTTATTCATGGCAAATGTTTGAATAAAGTTGTGTGAAACAGTAATGGAGTTGCCCAGGACGAAGAGCAGGTTGATGCCGCTCGCCATTGGGGTGACTCTATTAAAGTGTCTCCTTATCCCTCCTTAGTCGGAGTTGCCCCGGTTAGAGGTTTTATCTGTAAACTTGAGGAAATTAATTATCTGTAATGTTATTGTTTGGCTCCGTGGAGGGGCAGGAACCTGCTGATCCAGTGACGGTTAAATGTTTTCAAAGAATGTGACTGAAAATAAAGTAAAATGTTTTATATTCATGCAAGTGAAGTTTGTTCAATGCAAGTACAATATTGCTTTTCTGTCTTTTAAGCTGCTTATTCTTAATGCAAGTGTATTAATTAGCCATTGTAAGAGTAAGTCTCAAGCAACTGGAAACTACACTTATCCGACATCTAACAATCCCTCTAGGTGCCAGATACCAGGGGTTTTGCTGCTGGTAGATTCTAGCTCATTGATGATTTACTGTGAGAATTATTTGTCGTTGATACACTTGTAAGCGATCTGTTAGTGAGACGGGAGGGGTGCTAACCCCATGATTTTTGTTCTCAGCCGAAACCCACCAAAGGACGGATGCGGATTCACTGTTTGGAGAATGTGGATAAAGCTTTGCAGTTTCTGAAGGAGCAGAAGGTGCATCTGGAAAACATGGGGTCACATGACATTGTTGATGGGAACCATCGCCTCACTCTGGGCCTGATATGGACCATCATCCTTCGGTTTCAGGTACTATGAGTTCCCGAATTCTTAGCACTTACAAAATACTCTTTTTATTAATTCAAGGGATATGCTTCCTTCAGCTACTGCTTATTGTCATGTAGTAGCACAAAATTGCCTTTCATTTGCCAAAGGGCAGACAAGGATTCACCATTAGAATTGCCTGATGCTCCCTGCAGCCTGAGGGAGAGAGAAGCAAAAGAGAGTCCCCCAGAATGTCCGTGGATTTGCCTCCAGCGCTCCGGCAGCCTCTGGACCCGCGCAAGACTCCAGTTCATTTCACACCATCAGCACTCCAAGTCCAGATCCAAACCTCTGACCCAATCAGGAAGCCTTCAGAACCCAAGGCCCTTCAGAACCCAAGGCCCTTCCGGGGCCATTTTTGCCCTTGGATTCCTCTCAAATCCTGGTTCAGATACATGCTTCTCATGATCCAGTTTCCAGCAGCCCTCTGACTGGCATGAGACCCCCACCCTCACGTCCCCAGCAGCCTGTGTGGGTTCCTCGCCCATAAGTCGCTAACAGCTTCCTGCCAGTGTGTGTCCTTCAGCTGCAGATCCCTTTGCTGGGAGGCCACCTTGGTCACTGTCCTCCAGTATTTTCTGTTTTAACCAGAATTTTGGCAGTTTTTTAATTTTCAATGAATTACGTGTGCGTTAATCTTCAGGAAGTAAACTTGTCCTTTATGTTACAGACATGCATTTCACTCACTGTGATCTCTGTGTCTACAGATCCAGGACATTAGTGTAGAGACAGAAGACAACAAAGAAAAGAAATCTGCCAAGGATGCCTTGCTACTGTGGTGTCAGATGAAGACAGCAGGGTGAGTACGTTGGAAACAAATGGCGGCAGGTTTAGTGCAGTGCTATTACAGTGCCAGCAACCCAGGTTCAAATCTGGAGCTGTTTGTGAAGAGTTTGTACAATCTCCCCAAGTCTACAAGGGTTTCGTTTGGTTGCTCCAGCTTCCTCCTACCCTTTGAAACTTACAGGGGTATGTAGGTTAATTGGGGTATTTGGGCAGTACAGGCTCGAGGGCTGAAAGGGCCTGTTACTATAGAAGCATGGAACAATGCAGCTCAGCCACAAGGCCTTTTAGCCCTTCTAGTCTGTGCCAAACTATTATTCTGCCTCGTCCCACTGACCTGCAGCCAGTCCATAGCCCTCCATACCCCTCCCTTCCACAGACCTGTCCAAGTGCTTCTTCAGTGTCAAAATTGAGCCCACATTTACTACAGTTCGTTCCACAGTTACCACATTTACCACAGTTCATTCCACAGTCCCACCATTCTCTGTGTGAAGAAGTCTCCCCTAAACTTTTCCCCTTAACCCACGTCCTCTTGTTTGTATCTCACCTACACTCAGTGGAAAAAGCCGACCTAGATTTACTCTTTCCAGACCAGTGGTTCTCAACCATTTTCTTTCCACTCACATCCCACTTTAAGAATTCCCCATGCCATAGGTGCTCTGTGGTTGGTAAGGGATTGCTTAAGGTGAGATGTGGGTGGAAAGAAAAATGTTGAAAACCACTGTTTTAATCATCTCTAATTGTAATGTGCAAGGTTCATAACTCTAAAGGAAATGGGCTAATGACTATTTTTCTCAAGCCAAATATTTCAGTAACAACTGGGTCTGGAGCAGTGGTTCTCAGTCTTCCCTTCCCACTCACATCCCACATTAAGTAATCCCTTATTAATCACAGAGCAACGATGGCAAAGGGATTGCTTAAAGTGGGATGTGAGTAGAAAGAAAAAGGTTGAGAACCTCTGTATCCCTCATAATCTTGATCACCTCTATCAAATTTCTCCTCATTCTTCCCCAGGGAATAAAATCCTAAGCTGTAACTCATTTCCTGAAGAGCAGGCGATATCTTCTCTGAACTCTTTCAATCTTAACTTGATGAAGGGTTTAATTCCAAAACATTGGTTATCTCTCTTTATCTTTGCTCGATAAAGGACACTGTTTGACCTGCTCAGTTTTTCCAGCTTTGTGGTTTACTTCATCCACGGTGTGCAAAATTTTGTGTTTTACTACGACTGCCTCAATTAATTTACAATACACCCCCCCCCCCCGTATGATTTGAAGGATGGGAGGAAACCCACACAACATACTAACTCCTCACAGACAGCGTCAGATTCAAACCTCAGTCACTGATACTGGAACAGCGTTGGTCTAACCATGCTGAATTTTTGTTCGGATCTCCAGTCAGATGGCAGAATAAAGGTTGCTACGCAGATGATTATTGCTCAGGGAGGCCATTCAGTTCCTTTACTCAGGGACTACCCTAAAGCATAAATTTCTGATTCAAGATTAGCTTCCCAGACTTCTACTTCTGTCGCGGTCCAGTGTCTCAACTGTCCAATGAAAATTGGGTTGTTTCCTATGGTTCTCCTCCCCGCCCGCCTTTTCTTTCCTTCTCCGCAGCCTTTTAATTCGGGCACCTGCCTCCTTCCTTTTTACGCATACCTTGAAGAAGGCCAGAAACGTCGGCTGTCTATCTTGAGCTCCTGTGGATGCTGCGAGACCTGTCGAGTTCCTCCAGCATTTCAGTATTTTCAGCCCAATCACGGCGTCTGCAGGCTTTTGTGCTTCACTGTTTCCTGTGATTTGCAGGTACCCCAATGTCAACGTTCACAACTTTACCACAAGTTGGAGGGATGGACTGGCCTTCAATGCAATTGTCCACAAACACAGGTATGTTTCATTCTTCGTACATCAGCACTGAATCCATCACAACACATAGAAAGAAGCTACGAGACGCATCTTATGGTGTCAGTGATTTTTTTTTCCCCAAGTCAGTTTAAGAATTTTATTGTTACAAGAATGGAGATTGCACCACATATTTGCTCACAGATAACACACGTGTTAACACGATTGTGTTTTATTTGTCCACCATTCCTTGCCCTTACCTCAGATTTATTGTCAGAGTACATACATGATATCATGTACAACCCTGAGATTCTTTATCTTGTGGGTGAGAAAGAATGACCACTTTCTGGCAGTGCAAAAATAAAACTGACTCAACGTCTACATGTAAATGAATAAAGAAATGTAAAAAAAAATTGACTGTGCCATTCAGAGAGAGAAAAAAATTAAAAAATCAATAAAGTGCACAAGTGCGAGTCCTTAAATGAGTCTCTGATTGAGTTTGTTGTTGAGGAGTCTGATGGTGGAGGGGGAGCAGCTCTTCCTGAACCTGGTGGTGTGAGTCTTGTGGCCCCTGGACCTCTTTCCTGATGGCAGCAACGAGAACAGGGCGGGTGCTGGGTGATGTGGATCCTTGATGACGGCAGCGTTCCCCGTAAAAGTTCTCAATGGTGGGAAAGGTTTTGCCTGTGATGTCCTGGGCTGTTCCCACTACCTTTTGGAGGGCTTTATACTCAGAGGCATTGATATTCCCCATACACATTTGCATTATGAACTAAACCTTCCAAGATCTTGCCTGTTTCAGCAATAGAGTTCGTCAGCCAACCTTCCCCCTTTCCCCATCGTCACTGGTCATCTGTGATAATGCATCTGGTGGGTAAAAAGGTTGAGAGCCATTGTGTTGGACGATCAGCTGTGATCTGACTGAAGGGCAGACCATATACAGTCAGATGAATCAGAATCAAGTTTACTGTCATGAACATGTGTCATGAAATTAGTTGTTTTGCAGCAGCAATAAAATGTGCAGAAGTTGCAAAAATATCACTTACAATTTTGTGAATACAAGATTTTTTTAAAAAGTGAGGTCGTGTTCATTGGTTCATTTTCTATTCAGAAATCTGAAGGCGCAGGGGAAAGAAGCTGTTTTTGTAACACTGAGTGTTCATCTTCAGGCTCCTGTACCATCTCCTTGATGGTAGCAGTAAGAAAAGGGGATGCCCTGGAAGGTGAGGGTCCTTGATGATAGATGCTGCTTACTTGAAGCACTGTCTCTTAAAGATGGAGTAAAGACTGATGCCCATGGATGGTGTTGGCTGAGGTTACAACCCTTTGTAGCCTGTTCCAGTCCTGTGCGTTGGCACCTCTATGCCAGACAGTGATGCAACCAATCAGAATGCTCTCCACGGTACACCTGTGGAAAGTTGCTTGAGTCTTTGATCAGTGACCAAATCTCCTCAAACCCCTAATGAAAATGATCCATCCCTGCTCCTTCTGTTGCGTTGTTTCATTGGCCTGAGTTTGAATCTGGTCGACTTCCCCCTTGCTTTTTATGAGAGGATTCTGTTAAAGTCATTTGTTTCTTCTTGTCCTCAGGTCTGACCTGATTGATTTTGACAAGCTCAAGAAGTCGAATGCTCACTACAACCTGCAGAACGCTTTCAACGTGGCAGAGCAGCACTTAGGGCTCACCAAGCTCCTCGATCCTGAAGGTGGACTAACGCGAGTTTATGGCCAAATACACAACCCTAACATTTATCATTGGTTTGGTGGGTTTAAATGGTGCAAGTTAAGTCTTCAGAAAGTTTGAAAGAGCAGTGCATTAGGTCTTCAGTTCTGCTACAAAGGGAAGAGTAGCTAGGGGATTAGGTTATAGAGCAAGCATTCTCATCAGGGGCAATGCACCCCTCTGGGAGGGCCACAGCATATTTAAGTTGGGGGGGGGCATGGACTGAAGTCATAAATTGATGTACTCAGTAGGAGAGAAGTACAGAAGAAACCAACTAAACATAACTGCTTCACAGAGAAGGGGGCCCATAAACTTTGAGCAGACTCCTGAGTGGGCCGAAACCAACAAAAAGGCTGAGAATAGCTGGGTTAGAAGTTGCCAGAGACCACAGCTATCAAGGAGAAGATATCAAAGGAATGGTTAGCTTAGCGGTGAGCAAAACGTTTTTATAGCACCAGCCTCCGGCACTGTCTGTGAGGAGTTTGTACCGTGTCCATGGGTGCTCCGGTTTCCTCCCACCCTTCAAAACACACAAGGGTTAGGGGTAAATTGGGTGTAAATGGACAGCATGTGGTTGTAGGCCTGAAGGGCCTGTTTCCATGCTGGGCTTGCTAATTTAAAAAGAAACTGGGAGGATAATTCAGAAGTTATCAACTTCCCTGTGAGACTTGGAATACTCCATTATCACACAATTGTAATCAGCCTCCTGTCAGCTATCTCATTCTCCCGATTGTGACAATGCCTCAATTTTAAAGTTCCCATGTTTTATTTCATATCCATTTCTGGCGTTGACCTTTCCAAGATCCTTGTGCTTCCCCACTTCCATCTTGGCATGCTTTCCCATTTCCATCTCTCCACAGTGACCTACCCGGAACCCAAGTTGTGGGATTCCCTTTCTAAAACCTCTCCCTCACTCTTCCTGTGAGGGGCTGCACGGTTAGTGTAGCACTTTCCTCCAGAAGTTCCAGTTTCCTCCCACTACTGGGGGTGTTGTAGGTCAATTGGATCTATTTGGGTGGCACAGGCTCATGCCAAAAGGGCCTGCTACCGTGTTGTATGCCTAAATTTAAAATTATAAATTTAAATGTATCCTCCTTAAATATGACAACTTCGACTTTACCTCATTGAAAAGCACCAGATTTGGGGGTGGTGTGCTGAGAGTCACTTAAAGATGCAGTGCAAGAGCTGGAACAAATTCTCGTTTCTACCCTCCCTTGCTCCAGATGTCAGTGTGGACCAGCCTGACGAGAAATCTATCATCACCTATGTCGCTACCTACTATCACTACTTCTCCAAGATGAAGGCGCTGGCAGTGGAAGGCAAACGTATTGGAAAGGTATGAGAAACAATGAGAATAATTCTGCTGTCTCAACAAAGGTTGTCAATGCCACACGATACAAACTTTCTACTGGGCTGCAGTATTGCTTGCTGCAGTTAAACTTGATTTTTATTCGTCTCTTTCTCTTGATCGTCACTGGTCCCTGATCTAAAAACACAGAAATACAAGACGTACTCAGTAGGCTTCACGGCATCCATGGGAGGTAAAGATATATAACCCAATGATTTTGCCCTGAGCCCTTCTTCAAGCTATGAGCAAAAAGCAAACAGGTGTCTGAATATAAAGGCAGGGGGGGGGGGGGTGGGGGGAGGGAAGGAAGGGCAGAGGGAGGAGCACAGGCTGTAATTGGATATGGATAGGAAGGCAGGAGGGGAAAGGTGAGAAAAAGGCAGCACGGTTGGCATAGCAGTTAGCGCCACGCCTATACAGCGTCAGTGATCGGGACCGGGCCTGGGTTCAAATCCCGCGCTGCCTGTAAGGAGTCTGTACATTCTCCCCATGTCTGCGTGGGCTATCTCTGGGGGGGGGGGGTGCTCAGGTTTCCTCTCGCTCTTCAAAAACGTACCGAGGTGTAGGTTAATGGGATGTAAATTGGGCGGCATTTCTCTCTCTCTCTCTCTCTCTCTCTCTCTCCCTCCCCTCCTTCCCTTGCCCATCCTCTCCCCCAGTCATTTCTCACCGTTACTCCCCTATCGTCCTATCTCTGTCCAATTACGGCCTTTTTACCTGTCGGCCTGCGCTCCTCCCTCCACCCCAACCCTTTTTATTCAGGTGCCTGCCTGCTTTATACTCATTCCTTGAAGAAGGGCTCAGGCCTGAAACGTCAGTCATGGATCTTTACCTCCTATGGACTCTATGATACCTGCTGAGTTCCTTCTGCATTTCTGTGTTTTTACTCCAACCAAAAAAAAAGTCTGCAGACACGTGTTTCCCTCTACTCCAAGCTTTGCAGATTTCCTTGCTGCAGTAAATCTGCTGCACAGGACACTGAACTATATGAGCTGTTGAAACAGAAGTATTATAATTGAGTCAGTATCATATTTTGTTTGTCATGGATGTGTCCGAAATTTGTTGTTTTGCAGCGACATTACAGGATCAAAATTGCTGTATGTCACTTTTTTAAAAATAATAAATTAGGGCAAAAAGAAGGGAAAAGGTGAGGTTCTTGGTCCATTCAGAAATCTGACTGCAGAGGGGAAGAAGCTGTCTTTGTGCCGCTGGGTGTTCGTCTTCAGGCTCCTGTCCTTCCTTCCCGATGGCAGCAGAGTGATGGGAGCATGGCCTGGGCAGTTGTGGGGGGGGTCCTTGAGGGCAAAGGCTGCTTTCTTAAGACCCTGTCTCTTGTAGATGTCCTCGATGGAGTGAATTCTGCTGCCCTTGATGGCGCTGGCAGAGTTCACAACCCTCTGTAGCCTTTTCCTGTCCTGTACATTGGCAGCTCCATCCCAGACAGTGATGAAACCAGACTGAATGCTCTCCACGGTACATCTGTAGAAATTAGCAAGTCTTTGGTGACTTAACAGCTCTCTTTGTGCACATGCTCACAGAATCTAGCAGAGCAGAAATCCTGCACTTAATTTTCTCTTTGTCACTAAGGATCTCAAAAAAATTGCAGCATTCAGTTAAGGGACATCTGCTATGGTGGATTAAGCCTCTTTATCAAGGACCAACCCAGAATCATTGTTATTTGCAGTAAATATTGCATGGTGTACCCACAAATGTTTGCACTCCTTGTGTGTCCCAGGTGCTGGACTATGCAATTGAAACAGACAACATGATTGACAAGTATGAGACTCTCGCCTCCGACCTCCTGCAGTGGATTGAATTCACGATCATCACTCTGAATGACCGCAAGCTGGCGAACTCCCTAAACGGGGTTCAGAACCAGCTTCAGGCATTCAACACGTACCGCACTGTGGAGAAACCACCCAAGTAAGTAAGCTGGGATATCCCAACATCCGTTCAAAGTTAGACCATAAGACATACTGTGTGCAGGTAGTCCCCGACTTACGACCTATGTGTCTTACGACCATCCGTAGATATGACAGAAAAAAAAGCGTCTGTGAGTGCATATGATAATGACCATCTCTCAGTTAATGGTAATCTCGTCAAAGAAGATTTTGAGCAAGAGAAAAACCCATCCCCTGCTGATGGATGAGAGGTTGGTTGGGTGTTGGGCAGGCAGCTGGGACTGGGTGAGATTCCACAGTCAGGTGTCAGGAGCTCGGGTGGCAGGGCTGTCAGTGCATCAGGGCCCTAGGCTTGGGCCTAGGCGAGAGTTCACAGTCGGGACAGCAGGAGCTCGGATGAGCGGATGACCATTGTGAGGGTCTGCGGTCAGGGTGTCGGGAACTCTAGTAGACGTAGTCGAGATGAGAGTCCGTGGTCGAGGTGTCAGGAGCTCTGGAGGGTTGGCGGCCTGGGTCACACACACACACACACACACACTACTAATTTCACTGTCCACAGCACAGCCAACCAATTTACGACTTCTATATGCCATGGTAGCGTACTTTCATCCATTTCAAGATACGACCTGCCACTCAAAACGGAACACGGTCATAAGTCAGGGACTACCTGAACACTTGTGTAATAGGCAATCTCGTGTAATCGTCAATCCCCTCCCATCATTTTTTTGGCCCAAAACCCACGTTTTCCATATGACCCATGTAAAAGTTGAAACCCCTCCCAATTTTTGGCCCTAACCTCCCTCCCGTACTTCTGAACTCCGGATGTCCCAGCCGTCCTCTCCTCCGAGCTCCCAATGCCCGACTGCGGATCTCCACCCCGGCCGCTTGCCCACTGCAGCTGCCGGCCCGCCAGCCTCATACTCTCTCCCAGGCCGCCAGCTCATCCAAGCTCCTGATGCTCCAACCACGTATACTTACCCCCGGCCACCTGCCCACCGGAGCTATTGACATCCAACTGCAGACTTCACCCAGGCTGCTCACCCTTCCAAGCTCACGGCGCCTTGAAAGCGGGCCTACCACCAGGTCCTGGCCATCTGAGCTCCTTGCCGCGGCCAACAGTAGGATTGTGTAAAAGTCAAATTTGACCTGAAAAATAGGTCCAAAAAGCTTGACTATTATGGGAATACATACAGTAGGAGCAGAAATATGCCATTCAGCCCATTAAATCATTGAGCTGATCCATTCTCCTACTCAGGCCCTTCCGGCCCAAGAGTCCGTGCCACCTAAATAACCTATGAGCCCTGTACAGGAAACTGAAGTGCCCGGAGAAAACCCACGCAGGCACAATGGGAGGTCATACAATCTCATTACAAACAGTAGCTCGGCTAATCGAGAACCTATCAATCTCAGCTTTAAATACACCCAGTTATGTGGCCTCCACAACTCCCTGTGGCAAAAAATTCCACCGATTTATCATCCTCTGGCCGAAGAAACTCCTCCACGTCTCTGTTCTATGCGGATGCCTTTCAACCCTGAAATTGTGCCCCCTTGTCCTAGATTCCCCGACCATGGGAAACAATCTTTCTACATCTACCCTATCCATGCCTTCCAACATTCAATGAGATCCGCCCCCCCCTTTTCATTCTCTTAAATTCCAATGAGTGCAGGGTGTGAGCTGTCAAACACCCCTCATATGATTCCCAGGATCATCCTTCTTCTCTAGAGGATTACTGTATCTTAGGCACAAGAAGGAGCAGCAGGTCGAGAGCGTGCTCCACCAGTCCCTGTGCCTCAACCTCAACTCGCGTACTTTTTGAGTCTCATGCTATCCAAAATCATGTTGATCGTAGCCCTGAATCACTAAACCATTCTGCTTTGGTCACCTAACCACAGGAAAGATTTCAGTAAAATTGAAAGAATGCAGAGATTTACCAGGATGTTGCTGGGACTTGAGGAACTGAGTTAATCAGGTTAGAACGTTAATCCCTGAAGCATAGAAGAATGAGGGTGTAGCCACTGACGAACGCAAAATAACAATACACACAGTAGCAGGTAAATCAGAACTCGTTTACTCAGTCGTGCGCGTATTCTTTTAAGCCACGTTGTGACGTCCCGTGCCGGTTCGCGAGACTTCAGGGAGTTGTAGTCTATCTATAGCGCTGCTACAAGGGGTAAAGTTAGAGCAAATGAAAGCAGGCTTTTTCCACTGAGGATAGATGAGATGCAAACCACGGGACATGGGTTAAGAGGTTTAGGGGGGAATTACTTCACACAGAGAGTGGTGGGATTATGGAGCGAGCTGCCACCTGAAGTGGTGAATTTGGGCTCAATTTTCACATTTAATAAAAATTTGGAGAGGTCCGTGGATGGGAGGGGGATGAAGGGCTATGTACTGGGTTCAGGTCAGTGGGTCTAGGCAGAATAATAGTTCGGCACAAACTAGAAGGGCAGAAGGGCTTGTTTGCTGTAATGTTCTTTGGTGAGAGGTTTTGGGGAAACATTAGGAGGAAATTACTTCACACGGAATGATGGGAGTGTGGAACAAGCTGCCAATTAAAGTGAGGGTGGGCTCAATTTTAGCATTTAAGAAAAATTTGGACAGGTACGTGAATGGGAGGGGGATGGAGGGTAATGGACTGGGTGTAGGTCAATGGAACTAGGCAGAATAATTGTTCGGCACAGACTAGAAGAGCCAGAAGTCCTATTTTCTGTGCTGTAATGTTGTACAGTTCTAAAGAATTTCTCTATTTCCATCCTCAATTATTGATCTTTCTGGTTCACATTTTACATTTTAAGGAGGGGATGACCTTGGTACATCCCCTCTCAGAATCTTGAATGTTTGAACAAGTCACCTCTCATTTTTCTAATTGCCCAATCTTCAGCACTTCCTTTCATGGAGTGTCCCATCCAGACCTAACCCTTGCCACCCCATGGGAAGTTTGGATCTTTTGCAGTGCCACCGACCAGGCTTCGAATCTGGCGCTGTCCATAAGGAGTTTGTACGTTCTCCCCATGTATGTGCAGGTTTTCCACAGGGACTCCGGCTTCCTCCCACCGTCCAAAATGTACCAGGGGCTGTAGATCAATTGAGCGGCATGGGCTCGTGGGCCGAAAGGACCTGTAACCACGCTGTATGTCTAAATTTAAAATTTAAAAATCTTGGTCTGTAATGGCTGAACTGTGCTGTAGTGTTCCATGTTCTAGAAAAAATGGCAGTTATTCCATTACTCACTTCACTTCAGCTCCCTGCCTTGTAGTTCAACCCTTCCAAAGGTTGAAATGCTTTGCCCAATAATTTCAGCGATGTCGTCATTCACCACAGTAATTGCTTTCGCAGTGTCATGAACAGCAGTTAATTGGGATTCTTGTTATGCTTTCTTGGCAGATTTATCGAGAAGGGTAATCTGGAGGTGCTGCTTTTCACGATTCAAAGCAAAATGAGGGCCAACAATCAGAAAGTCTACATTCCACGGGAGGGGAAACTCATATCAGACATCAACAAGGTGAGAAGCCTGCATGTAATTTTAAACAAAATTGAAATTGATGCCCCTGATAGCCCAGGAAGAGTGATACATTTCTGCAGCTGGGTGAATCAAAGTTCAAATGTATTGTCAGAGGGCATACATGACATCATATACAATCCTGAGATTCTTTTTCCTGTGGGCGAGGCATAATTTCTAATGACTGATAATTGTAAACTGTACTCAAGAAGAAAGATACAAATACAATAGAATGAAATGTAAACAAACTGCAATAAAAAAAAATAAATATTCGGAAATAACTAATGAGTAAATAAGAATCCCTAAATGAGTCTCTGTATAGCCTGTGGTTGAAGAGTCTGATTATGGAGGGGTAGCAGCTGTTCCTGTACCTGGTGGTGCGAGTCTTGTGGCACCTGCACCTCTTTCCTGACAGCAGCAGCGAGAACAGAGTATGTCGTGGGTGGTGCAGATCCTTGACGATTGCTGCTGCTCTCCAAGGGCAGCGTTCCCTGTAGATGTACTTGATATTGGGGAGGGTTTTTCCCTTGATGTTCACTACCTTTTGTAGGTCTTTCTGCTCAGGTGTCCCCATACCAGACCATGATGCAGCCGGTCAGCACCCTTTCCATCACTCATCTGTAGAAGTTTGCCAAGGCTTCTGATGTCATTACCAAACCTCGGCAAACTTACGAGGAAGTAGAGGTGCTGACGTGCTTTCGTCGCCATCATATTAGTGTGTTGGTTCCAGGGAAGGTGCTCAGAGATAGTGAGTCCCAGGAATTTAAATTTGCTAACTGCAACATGCCACCAAAATCTTGAACTTGAAAGAGAAGAGGGACTGGATTAAAAAGAATGCTCTGCAGAAGCAGCATGTGCTTGATGGAGTAAATGGTCTTTGGTGCACTATCAGTATTGCAATGTTATGTACGGTGTAACCCCTCTTCAGGCTTGGGAGCGGCTGGAGAAAGCTGAGCATGAGAGGGAGCTGGCCCTGCGCACAGAGCTCATCCGGCAGGAGAAGCTGGAGCAACTTGCTCACCGCTTTGACCGCAAGGCATCGATGAGAGAGACGTGGCTGAGTGAAAATCAGCGCCTTGTTTCGCAGGTGAGCAGAGGTGGGAGCCTGGAAGAGCATATCATCGTGGTACATGAAGGTGAAAATCTTCATGAAACACCTACAGATTCAGGTGTTGAGGCCAATAACCACAGACAAGTGTCTGTATTTTAAAAGTAACCATTTGGTTTGAGAATAATCCTTTTTTCTTGACGTGGCCTCAGTTTCAATATTCTTGTTTCTAACTTCTTCTATGCCTCCAAATGCCAACAACACCTCTGTGTACCTTTCAACTAGATGGCATTAATTTTGATCTCCATTCTCTAAAATCACCCCATCTTCATCCACCTGTCTCTTTTCCTTTAGTTTTCCCTCTCTCTCTCTCTCTCTCTCTCTCTCTCTCTCTCTCTCTCTCTCTCTCTCTCTCTTTACCCCCCTCCCCCCACCAGCTTCCCACCAGCTTTTCCCTCCAACAGAGCCAAAAATTGATTCTTACCTTTCCTCTTATTATCTGCATTTAACAACTTTTCTTTGTTGATATGGACTCCCTCCCCCTGCCCATTCTTCCCTCTTTCTCTCCCAGTCTTTATTCGGCCTGCTTTTTGCTCACATCTCGACCAAGGGCTCAGGCCCGAAACATCGGCAATATATTTTTACCTCCTGCAGACGCTGCGAGACCGGCTGAGGTCCTCCAGCATTTCTGTGTGTTTTTACTACAATCACGGCGTCTGCAGACTTTTGTGCTTCATTCACTCCAGATCCCTGTAAACCCCTTTGCCGCCATAAATTTGTATGCTGATTTTTAATACTTTACATTGCTGTCCACTCTGGGATTGCTTTCCCAGACCTCCAGCTCAGACACTTTAAAGCTGACCTCTTCAGTCGAGGCAAACGAAAGTCTTCAGACATAGTGGTTGAAGTAAAAACAGAACACTGGAGAAATTCAGCAGGTCAGACATGGTACCTTATTTAGTAAAGATATATAACCAACGTTTCAGGTTTGAGCCCTTCATCAAGATATGATGAATTGGGGTTTTAGTTTAAATGATACCTCCACCTATGCCACGTGTCTAATTACTTTGTGAAACACAGGAGAGTTCGTCCTTTGATACAGGTGATGTGCAAAGAGTTGCCACTGGGTTTTAATCTGATCTTTTTCTATTAACTCAGGATGAAACTTAGAACTTCCTTATTGTTGATTTCCATTCCCTACATTATAAACTCAAAACTCCTACTTATCCATGTTAGCCATAGGATCTGGGAAGCCTCTGCATGTAATCCTAACAAACAAGACAAAAAAGCACAGACTAGAAGAGCCGATGGGCCTCTTTCAGTGCTGTAGTGTTCGACGGTTTGAACAAAATTGCTCCTTCATCTTCCCTGAGCAAGTCCCCGATGCTCAGAAATGTTATGGTCTGTCCTCCTACCCTGTCCAATATGATCCCTCATCACAGGAGCACAACAACAGAGCAGCTCTGTACACAAGGGCAGGACAGATGTTCCTGATCGAAACAAAAGCCCAACAAGCACCGTTCAAACTGCACAGAGAGAATGCACAGCAGGTGTGTCGCCACCTGGAAGAGGAGAGACCGTTTGGGGTGGTGGGGGCAGGGCGTTGACTGCTGATTCTGATCCACAATGCCTTTTTGTCTCCTGGCATTGTCCTCACTGCCCTGCGGCGCAACATCAGCAATAAAGTGCCGCTTCTGTCATTATTTTAATATTAAATTATGTAATCGTCTGATCTCACGAGGAAGTGTGGGGCTGGAAAAAACTGCTCTGGCTGAAACTTGATAGCTCTGATTTCACTGAACCAGCAACAGCTAGTCCTAAATGAGAGTGGCAGTAAAATCAAAGCTGGAGAAACTCACCAGGTCAAGCAGTGCACCTTTTATAGATAAAGATACATAACTAGCGTTTTGGGCCTGCGCCCTTCATCAAGATACAAGCAATATGTAGGCAGGCCCCCTAACAAAATAGAACCATAGAATGTTATGGCCCAGAAACAGGCCTTTTCTGCCCTCTAGTCTGTGCCAGACTATTTTTCTGCCTAGACCCTCTGACCTGCCCCCAGTCCATAGCCCTCCATGCCCCTCCCATCCATGTACCTTTCCAAATTCTTCTTAAATGTTAAAATTGAGCCTGTATTCACCACTTCAGCTGGCAGCTTGTTTCACACCCCCACCACTCTCTGTGTGAAGAAGTTTCCCATAAACTTTTCCCCTTTCACCCTTAACTCATGTCCTCTGGTTTTCATCTCTCCTACCGTCAGTGGGAAAAAAAACCCTACCTATATCAACTCTGTCTCTCCCCCTCATAATTTTAAATACCTCTATCAAATCTCCCCTCGTTCTTCTACGCTCCAGGGAATAAAGTTCTAATCTGTTTAACTTTTTCCTGAAGTCCAATGAACTCGGTTCCTGAAGTCCAATGAACATCCTAATAAATCTCCGCGCTCTTTCAATCTTGTGGATATCTTTCCTGCAGTTTGGAGACCAAAATTGCACACAATCCTGCAAATTTGGCCTCACCTTTTTTTTTAAATTTTATTTATTCGTTCAAAATACAGATAATAAGTAACATATATAACAATAAACAAAGCATGAACGTTATATTTTATATATATAAAAAAAAGAAAGAAAAAAAAAGGAAAGAACCCCCCCCCTTTCAGCCAACTCTCCTAAGGAGAGCCATAAAGAAAAGAGAAAAAAATAAAGAAAAGTAAAGCAACCAATATCTTATACAACTTTATCATTACATAATAGGTGGATATAGGAGAGAGGGCACGCCAGCAGACAGGAGGAGGGGGAGTTGGCTCTGTGATTGGAGAGGGAAGGGAGTGGAAACCTGGATGAAAGAAGACAGAGTGATGGGGAAGAGCAGGAGAATGGGGAGTAGGTAGCAGAAACAAAAGAGGTCGATGTTAATGCCATCCAGTTGGAGAGTACCCAGACGGAAAATCAAGTGTTGCTCCCCCAATTTACGGGTGGTCTTGGTGGGACAGTACAGGGAGCCATGGACAGACATGTCTGCACAGGAGTAAGGAGCAGAATTGACCACAGGGAGATCCCTGTCACTGATGCAAACAGAGTAAAGTTGGAGAAAACTGCACTAGGAGATCTGTTTGTAGTAAATTACTCCAGCAGATTAACAAGTGAAGTGTTGCTTCACTCGGAAGGGCAATTTGGGGCCCCGAATGGTGGTGAAGGAGGAGGGGTAGGCGCAAATGTGGTACTTCCTGCGGCCAGATGGGAAGGTGCCAAGGGGGTGATTAGTGGGAAGGGAGAGTAGCAGTAAATTGGCTCCTGCCAGGAGTGTCACCCCTTTGTACATCATTCCTAAATTTCATGCTCACTAACCCACCTGATTAAATAGGTCTTGATTTTAAAATTCTCGGCCATCTTCTGCAATCTCCCCTTACACCCCCCCCCAACACCATTACTCGAGTGGAAGCCACACAGAATGCTGGAGGAACTCAGTGGGATAGGAGGCAGCATCCATGGAAAGCAATAGAGAGTTGATGATTTGGGCTGTAAGCCCTTCATGAGTATTGTTGAAGGCTTCATAAAGGCACTGTTAAGACCTCATGTAGAGCATTTATAGTTTTAATTTAGTTTAGACATACAGCACGATAACAGGCCATTTTGGCCACAAGTCCGTGCCACCCAATTTACACCCCATTAACCTACAACCCCCGGTACATTTTGAATGATGTAAGGAAACCGGAGCCCCCAGGGAAAACCCAGGCAGTCACGGGGAGAACGTACAAACTCCTCACAGACAGCGCGAGATTCGAACCCCGGTCCCGATCACTGGTGCTTTAAAGGCGTTGTGCTAACCACTACGCCAACCGTGCCACCCTATTGTGAGCAGTTTTGGACACCTCTTTTAAGATAGGATGTGCTGACCCTAGACAGAGTTCAGAGGAGGTCTAGGAATGAAAAGGTTATCATTATGAGGAACATATGACAGCTCTAGGCCTGTCCTCATTGGAATTTAAGAGAACAAGGGGGAATCTAATTGAAAAATATAGAATGCTGAAAGGCATGACAGAGTGGATGTTGTTGCCCTTGATGGGAGAGTCTAGATCAACAGGGCCCAACTTCAGGATTGAAGGATGTCGTCGGGACCTCGGTAGCAAGGATCTCCAGTGGCCACCCTTTTCATTTCCTCTCCCTATTTATTCCCTTGCCGACATGGTCTTACACTCTGCCAGACTGAGACCACCTGCAAATTGGAGGAACAACACATCTTCCATCTGGGCACTCTCCAATCAGATGGCATTAATGTGGAGTTTGGTTTCTGTTGGTCCCCCCTCCCCCATCCATCCCAATTTCTCCTTTCTTGTAGTGTGCACTCTCTCGCTCTCTCTCTTCCCTTTCCCCAGTAATATAAAAAAAAGGAAAGAAGAAAATAGAGGAGAAAAACTCAGGCCCCTTCCCAAACCGCGTTGCCAGATGGTCTGTATGACTGGTATTAAAAGAAAAACGAAGGTTAAAAAAAAAATTAATATAAGGAATGTCGAAAAGATACAAGTCAGACAATTTAATTACATTGGTATAAAATTATAAAGTAAGATATTGAGTCATAAATGACCCCCATAACTTCTGGAACCTTATATCTGAATTATTGATTGAACAGCAAATCTTTTCCATGTTCAAACTGGACATGATGTCCCGCAACCACTGATCATGAGTAAGTGGGGCAGCTTCCATCTGTTTGGGTAAAATTGCCAAGAGAGAGGTAAAAGAAATGGCGGGACTCTAAACCTAAGAATCATTCCCTCTTGTTGGGCCTGGAATTTGTTGCCACAGGCGGTTGTGGAGGCTAGGTCATTGGGCGTATCTAAGGCAGAGATTGCTAGGTTCTTGATTAGCCAGGACATCAAAGGTCATGGGGAGAAGGCGAGGCAGTGGGGCTGAGTGGGGAAAATGGATCAGCTTATGATGACATGGTGGAGCAGGGGCTGAGTCGCATATTTCTTCTCCTGTGCCTTATGTTCCAAACCAGGTGAGAGAGGAACACAAGCAGGATATTGGGTGACAACAGTTTACCTGAAGTCAGAAAATTCACTGATCAAATTTTTAGAAGTGTTTAGACGGAAACTAAATTGTTGTTCTAGAGAACTGCCATATGAGCCCCAGTGCAAACTAGACTGGAGTGGGACTGAAAGTCGAGTCTTAATTCAAACCCCACGGGCCTAATGTTAGTTTCCGATTCCCAATGTTTCATTGAGAAAACACAGAAATTCTCCAGCATTAAGAAGATGAGAAATAGGAGTAGGAGTCGGCCATCCGGCCCGTCAGGCCTGCTCTGCCATTCAGTGAGGTCAAGGCTGATCTAATGATCGGCTCATCTCCACCGACTTGCATTTTCCCCACATCCCTTAATTCCCTTACTATGTAAAAACTGATCTAACCTTATCTTAGTTTTTTACTGAGGTCACCTCCAATGCTTCCATGGGCAGCAAATTCCACAGATTCCCCACCCTCTAGGAAAAGCAGTTCCTCTTCATCTACATCCTTAATCTACTACCTTGAGTCTTGAGTCTACGAACCCTAGTTCTGGTTTCCCCTACCAATGTAAATAACTTACCAACTTCTATCTTCATAATTTTATATGTTTCTGTAAGATCCCCTCTCATTCTTCTAAATTTCAGTGAGTACAGTCCCATACGACCCAATCTCTCTACGTAGGCTAACCCCCTCATCTCTGGAATCAACCTGATGAACCTCCAAAGCCAGTCCATCCTTCCTCGAGTAAGGAGACCAGAACTGCACGCGGTTCTCCAGATGCAGCCTCAACATGACCTTGTACAGTTACAGCATAATCTCCCTGCTCCTAAATTTCATCCCTCCAGCAGTAAAGGCCAACTTTCCATCTGCCTTCTTGATACCCTGCTGCACCTTTTGTGAGTCATGCACAAGCCCTCCCAAGTCCTTCTGCACAGCAGCAGGCTGCAATCACTTGCCATTTAAATAATATTCTGATCTTCCATTTTTGTCCTTTGAAAGTGGATCACTTCCCATTTGCCTGCATTGTTACCAGATCCTTGCCCTCTCACTTAACCTATTATTATGACTTTTGTGTGTCACCCCAGAGTTTTGTCCTCTAATCCAGTCTCTTACTCTTTCCAGGATAATTTTGGACTGGATCTGGCGGCAGTGGAGGCCGCCACGAGGAAGCACGAGGCCATCGAGACAGACATCAACGCCTACAACGAGCGCGTGCAGGCTGTGGTGGCGGTGGCCAAGGAGCTGCAGGCCGAGCGCTACTACGACATCAAGCGGGTCACCGTCAGGAAGGACAACGTCATCCGGCTGTGGGACTACCTACGTGAGCTCCTGCACGCGCGCCGCGAGCGTCTGGTGAAGAACCTGGAGCTGCAGAAGATGTTCCAGGAGATGCTGCACATCGTGGACTGGATGGAAGACATGAAGGTTTGGAGTAGCAGCACACATCCCCTCCTCGCCCCCCCCCCCCCCCATCCCTACCCCCCAACAGTGCCCGCCTTTCATGTGTTCAACCAAGCACTTCACAGAACCAAACACCAGTTCAAAGTTCAGTTCAAAATATAAGATAGGACTTGAATGAACTTTAAAAGATATCACTCCAAAACCAAGGGTCATCTTATACGCCAAGTATAAAATCTGAACCTCAACAGCAAAGTCTCAGAGCTCTTCACCATCAAGTTTAAAATCTGCTTTAATAGTGTGGTCTTGGCTTCCCTGCTCCAGGTTTAAAATCTGAACCTTAATGGTGAAGCCTGAGCTCTCCCCTGTGGAGTCCATCTGTTCAGTCTAACAGGCTTTGGTTCTGTAAAAGAGCTGACGGTTTATTTTAAAATATGATGATTAAAATTCAAACTTTTTTGAGTAATTTGCTTTTTTTAAAAAAAAAATTGTGAATTCACATATTAAATGTATCCAGCATGTGTCAGTGGTAAGTGCCAGACTTGGGGTAGTCTTATACAGTGAGTATAGCTGAAAACCTACATTTTAGGAGGAAATTCAGGTCGTCTTATACAGTTGTACGCAGCATATTTGGTACAAGGCATCACAGACAACCCTGAGATTTTTTTCCCTGCGAGCCAGGCAGAAGTTCTACTTATCGGTAGTGCAAAATAACTACCAGATGCTTAACTCATGGGACCTTGGCCTTTGAGTGTGGAAGAATGAGGAGTGTTCTCATTAAAACGTACAGAGTTCATGAACTTGACAGGGCAGATGTGGGAAGAATATTTCCCTTGATTACATCTAGGGATCACAGGGATTAAGGTGTCAGGGAAACACACAAGCTGCAGATGATGGAATCTTGAGTGTAGAACAGGAAACAGAGTGTCAGACAGCATCCATGGATAAAAACAATTGGCAACCTTTTAGTCGGGACTCTCGGAAGACAAAGTTCCTCTATGAGGTCCAACTGCCCAGTACAATTGCTATTGGCTCCTGCACAAACTTCTTTTCTTTCTTTGGCTTGGCTTCGCGGACGAAGATTTATGGAGGGGTAAAGTCCATGTCAGCTGGCAGGCTCGTTTGTGGCTGACAAGTCCGATGCAGGACAGGCAGACACGGTTGCAGCGGTTGCAAGGGAAAATTGGTGGGTTGGGGTTGGGTGTTGGGTTTTTCCTCTTTTGTCTTTTGTCAGTGAGGTGGGCTCTGCGGTCTTCTTCAAAGGAGGTTGCTGCCCGCCGAACTGTGAGGTGCCAGGATGCATGGTTTGAGGCGATATCAGCCCACAGGCGGTGGTCAATGTGGCAGGCACCAAGAGATTTCTTTAGGCAGTCCTTGTACCTCTTCTTTGGTGCACCTCTGTCTCGATGGCCAGTGGAGAGCTCACCATATAACACGATCTTGGGAAGGCGATGGTCCTCCATTCTGGAGACGTGACCTACCCAGCGCAGTTTGATCTTCAGCAGCGTGGATTCGATGCTGTCGGCCTCTGCCATCTCGAGTACTTCAATGTTGGAGATGAAGTCGCTCCAATGAATGTTGAGGATGGAGCGGAGACAATGCTGGTGGAAGCGTTCTAGGAGCCGTAGGTGATGCCGGTAAAGGACCCATGATTCGGAGCCGAACAGGAGTTTGGGTATGACAACGGCTCTGTATACGCTAATCTTTGTGAAGTTTTTCAGTTGGTTGTTTTTCCAGACTCTTTTAAGTAGTCTTCCAAAGGCGCTATTTGCCTTGGCGAGTCTGTTGTCTATCTCGTTGTCGATCCTTGCATCCAATGAAATGGTGCAGCCGAGATAGGTAAACTGGTTGACCGTTTTGAGTTTTGTGTGCCCGATGGAGATGTGGGGGGGCTGGTAGTCATGGTGGGGAGCTGGCTGATGGAGGACCTCAGTTTTCTTCAGGCTGACTTCCAGGCCAAACATTTTGGCAGTTTCTGCAAAACAGGACGTCAAGCGCTGAAGAGCTGGCTCTGAATGGGCAACTAAAGCGGCATCGTCTGCAAAGAGTAGTTCACGGACAAGTTGCTCTTGTGTCTTGGTGTGAGCTTGCAGGCGATGGTTTATTTCAAAATCCTGTGATCACGGCGTCTGGATCCACAATGGTGGCACCTACTATGTTCAGCAGTGGCCTTGGAGGGAAGCAGAGGTCTAATGCAGGGCACCCGAAAATGGAGAGAACCCCCACCCCCCAGTTTATTTTGACGCATTGGCCATCCCTGCCATAGGTGCTATTTTGCATGGATATGCCCTGGGGTGGAGGTCCATTGGGGGGGGGGGGGGGGTGACACCATGACTTACTGCACTGGGTGACACCAATGGGAAGGGGATAGCTCTGAATGGAGAAGGAAAGGAGTGTGCAGCAGGAGGCAAGGATGGGGAAGAGAGGGAGACAGGGGAAGGGCCTAATGGAATCCGGAGAAACAAAGTTAATGCCATCTGGTGTTTCTGCCCAGATGGAATGTTAGGTGTTGTTCCTCCAATTTGCGGGTGGCCTTGGCTGTGCATGAGACCATGGAAAGACACGTCAGCGTGGGTATGGGGTGTGTAATTAAATGGGTTGCCACAGTCCATTGCCTCTCCATACATTGAGGCATCCTTTATCATAGGAAACACTCCATGTCCGACCTGAGAGAAGAGGAGATGCAGCTTGTTTGCCTCCGTGACCATGATTCCGGAGGAATTTTACAGAAAGACCACCAAGCAGCGTAGCCAGAGTTCAAAGCAGTTTGAGGCTTCTGGAGATGGTGGGCCAATCTCCAGCTTATCAGGCTTCAAAAGTAATTCCATCGTTGGGGAAAAAAAATAATAAATAAAATTGATGCGTTATCAATAACTCGAAAGACTATAGAGTTACTGAACTATAGGCTTTTATTGAAGGTCATCTTGTGCTGTGACCCAAGCTTTCTAGAGCCTTTATGCAGGGTCGAGGGTGGAGTCATGGGACAGAACAGAGCCAGATTAATGAGTATACAGCAATTCACCACAGACCCTGTGTTTGCCGCGGACAGAGCAGAGGAGCTCAACGAAACGGTCTCCCACCCTGCGTTGAGTCTCCCTGATGTAGTGGAATAATCTGCTCCTGCTACTTCTTGTATGTTCTAGATCCCAAAGAGCATTGGGCAGCGACTAAAGAAAAGTAAGATTGGCTTCATTTGCTCAGTGTCTTTCATGTCAGTTTCAAATGCCTTAAAACATGCTAAAACCTTGCAGATAAGACAGATGCTTGGCTCATTGGTGTCCTGTGAGAATAACTGGACAGCCTCATTGAGTGGTGTTGAGTGAGGGATAAGTGTTGGCCAGAACATTAATGAAAGATGCTGCATTTGTCTGTGAAGTCATCCCATGGGAACTTTTGTTTCTGTCAAAGAGCATATGCAGTTTGACATTAGAGAAGCTGTGTCGTACGCCATAAGATATCGGAGCAGAAGTAGGCCTTTCAGCCCGTCGAGTCGGCTCCACCATTCCTTCATGAGCTGATCCATTCTCCCTCTCCCCGGCCTTCTTCCCATAACCTTTGACTATTCGGATACCTATCAATTTCTCTCTTAAATACCACCATCGACCTGGCCTCCACAGCCGCCTGTGGTCGCAAATTCCAGGGGTTCACCACTCTGGCTGAAGAAATTCCTCAGCAACTCTGTGCTCTTCCATAGAACACTACAGCACAGGAAACAGGCCTAAAGTTGGGTGCTCTTGTTCTAGACTCCTCTACCATGGGAAACAACTTTGCCACATCTATATTGTCCGGGCCCCTTTCAACGTTTGAAATAATTCTATGAGCCCCCCCCCCCCCACCTTATTCTTCTGAACCCAAAAGAGAATGGCCCAAGAACCATCAAACGTTCCTCAGATGCTAATCCCTTCATTCCAGGAATCATTCTCTGAACCCCTCTCCAAGCCCAGCACATCCTTCTGGTTAGGTTAACATAGCGTTTAGCACCAGCAGTCAAGACCAGGGTTCGAATCCAGCGCTGTCTGCACGTTCTCCCTGTGCCTTCGTGCGTTTCCTCCAGGGGTTCCGGTTTCCTCCCACCATTCGAAACATACCGGGGGTTGTAGGTCATTTGGGTGCGATTGGCCGGCACAGGCTCGTGGGCTGAAATGGCCTGTTACCGTGCTGTATGCCTAAATTTAAATAAGGAGCCCAAAATTGTACTCAGTACTGCAAGAGAGGCCTCATCAGTGCTTTATAAAGCCTTCTTCCAGATAGGAATGCTAACATTGCATTCGCCTTCTTCACCCCCACACCAGCTCAGCCAACACCCTCAGATCCGCACTGCAATCTTTGCTCTCTGGCTTTGGAGTGGGTTTTAATAAAAAGCTATTATCGATACTAATGACAATGAAACTACCAAACTATTGTTAAAATCACCCAGCTTCATGGTGGGATATCTATTGTCTTTACCCACTTTCACTCTTATGTGCTTTCCAAAACTGCATTGAAGCAAGACAGTTCAGTAAAATTCAGATGGCCAATGATGTTGGTCACATTTGCATCCTGTGACCTGATAAATGGATACACAAATTCTTTCTATCCAGGCCACTAGTTCAATGTTCAAAATTGTTTTTATTGTCACATAATAATACAAAAAAACTTCCCTGCCATAAGGCAAACAAAGAGTCACTGTGAGCATTGCCTGGTGCCCTTAAAAACAGGAGAAAGAGAAGCAAAACCAGGTCCCTTCAGAGACACTGAGTGTCCGTAGATTTGCTTCCAGCCGCTCCGGCAGCTGCACAGACTTCGGTATTAACCACTGGCAGCCTGAGCTCCAGATCCAAACCTCCGGTACGATCAGGAAGCCTTCAGTGCCCAAAGCCCTATGGGAGCCCATTCTTGCCCTCAGCACCCTCTTGAATCCCAGTTCAATACTTGGTTGCCACGAGCCAGTCTCCAACAGCCTCCAGCCTGTGTGGGTCCTTCATCCACTGGTCCTTTGTTGTGGTCACCTTCTCCGTAGGGTCGTCCCCGTGCTTCTCTTTCTCAACAGGTGGTGTTCTCCCTGTTTCTGGTGTCCTGCACCGGTCCACTGCTCCCCCAGAGTCTGTAGCCCATGGCACGGTAGGCGTAGCGGTTAGTGCATCACCTTTACAGAACCAGTGTTTGGGACATGACCGGGGTTCGTATCCCACACCGTCTCTAAAGAGTTTGTACATTCTCCCCATGTCTGCATGGGTTTCCTTCAGGAGCCCCACTATTCAAAAACGTACCTGGTGTGTAGGTTAACGGGGTGGCATGGACGCATGGGCTGAAATGGCTTGTTACCATGCTGTATGTCTAAATTTTAATAAGTACACTGCCCAGCACAGCCACTGCCATCTTGGGCACAGGCCTCCGTGGTGCAGCATTTAAAAAGAAAGACCATATGTTCCTCTAACAGGCTGTTTGAAGCCTGTGTGGAGCTGGCAATGTCTCAACCGGACTATAGGCCCCTGCAGGGCAGTGCTGTGTCTCCACTCCCAGCTCTCCCTGGTCCACACCAGCAGCAGTGCTGCCGATACACCAGCTCTGGCAGTGCCGCCTTTTTTTAAATCTGATCTGGCTAATGACTGTTGTTATGCTACTTCATCCAATGCATGGGGGTACTGAGTGGTTTTCTCTGAATTTTTAAGTACAAAGTAGTGCTGAAATGTATCCACTTTATGTGATGTGGTAGAATGCACCATTGAGTTTTTATGGTACCTTGATGAAGGGCTCAAATCTGAAACATTGGTTATATATCTTTACCTTTGCTCCATAAAGTACACTGGTTCACCAGCTGAGTTTCTCCAGCGTTGTGTTTTTACCTGGTGTTAGTGCATTGAGGTGTTTTTGCGAGCAAGGTGAATGGAAATGAATTCAGCTCCAGGCTCTAGGAATGAGCGATCACTTCTCCGTGGCACTTAAAGGCATTCATTCTTTTTTCCAGACTCGCCTGCAGTCGCAAGACTATGGCAAGCACCTGCATGGGGTTGAAGACCTGCTTCAGACACACACGCTGGTGGAGGCCGACATTGCAGTCCAGGCAGAGCGAGTAAAAACTGTCAACAGTGGTGCTCAGAAGTTTACAACTAATGAGGAAGGTATGGCCTGTCCTTTCTTCACTGTCCCTTATTCCTCCAACTGGTGCACTTGGTGTGTCCTCCAGCCTTTCTCAACAAGGGCCAGAAGGGGCCACAGCATATTTAAGGGCGGGGGGGGGGGGGGGGCTGAAATCCTGAAATTTTTTTTTGATGTTCTTAGTGCAGTCATTCAGAGAGAACTATGGAAGAAATCAAATAAACTTGAATGCTTCAGAGGGAAGGGGGCCTATAAACTTTGGGCAGAGTCTTAAGGGGGCCAAAGCCTAAAACAAGGTTGAAAATAGCTGTACTGGACCAGGGCACTTGGGAAGTCAGAAGTTTATTGTCATCTAATTGCACGTCTTCTTCTTCTTTGGCTTGGCTTCGCGGACGAAAATTTATGGAGGGGGTAAATGTCCACGTCAGCTGCAGGCTCATTTGTGGCTGACAAGTCCGATGCGGGACAGGCAGACACGGTTGCAGCGGTTGCAGGGGAAAATTGGATGGTTGGGGTTGGGTGTTGGGTTTTTCCTCCTTTGTCTTTTGTCAGTGAGGTGGGCTCTGCGGTCTTCTTCAAAGGAGGTTGCTGCCCGCCGAACTGTGAGGCGCCAAGATGTACGGTTTGAGGCAATATCAGCCCACTGGCGGTGGTCAATGTGGCAGGCACCAAGAGATTTCTTTAGGCAGTCCTTTGGTGCAGCTCTGTCACGGTGGCCAGTGGAGAGCTCGCCATATAACACGATCTTGGGAAGGCGATGGTCCTCCATTCTGGAGACGTGACCCACCCAGCGCAGCTGGATCTTCAGCAGCGTGGACTCGATGTTGTCGGCCTCTGCCATCTCGCGTTCTCCGATCCTTGGTGCAAAGCCCCAGACGTACAATCAGACATAACACACATACTGGCCAACAATACATAGTGTATATACTCGTGTAATAGTTGATCCCATGTCATAGTCGACCCCCCCAACCCCAGCTTTTCTGGACTAGCTTGCATATTTTCTTAAATATTTTATTTACAAAATTTTCAAGTTGAACAGTGCAAACAACAAAATAAGTCTCCAAAAAAAATGGTGATATGCATCCATTAATAGCTATTGTCTAACTATAATTAACTATATCTTTCCTCCCCCTGAGAAAAGTAAGAAAAATAGAAAAAGAATAGAGGAAGTAAACAAGATAGTTCAAGACTAAACGGAAAAGAGAGAAAATAATTAGAGGTTGTCAGGTCTGCACCTTCCGGGCCTTAAATCACCTCACTTTTCTTTATCCAGGGGAGGGGTACAGACAGGGTGCTCCAAAACGAGGGGGGAATAAACTAAATACGGCTGCCAAATGTTGATAAAAACATCACATTTCTTTTTCAAACTGTGATTTTTCTTTCAAGGGGAACACAACTTCGCATTTCCATATTCCAGTGTGCCATTCCAAGATGGGAATCAGACTTCCAGGTCACTGCTATACATTTTCTGGCCCCCATCAATGTGATCTTTACAAATGGTGTTTGAAATTTGGACAGCCTCATTTTTGGTCTTACGACCGTGATGTTTCCTAGTAAAAACAATTCTGGGTTGTGTGGAAAATGTTCTATCATTTGTTAAAGTCGCGTGCTTTCCATATGACCCATATAATAGTCGACCCCTCATTTTTGGCTCCGACCACACACCCATCTGAGTTCCCAGTGCACCTGAGTTCCTGATGCCCCGACCGCAGATCCAGAACTTCCGTCCGCCACACATCCTCGCCCCGACCGTCCGCCCATCCAAGCTCCTGACATCCCGACTACAGATTCTCACCCTGGCTCCCCGCCCATCTGAGCTCATGACGTCCCGAGCGTGAAACTTTGACTCAGCCAGCCACTCATCTGAGCTCCCGGCACCCCGACTGCCCGTCCATCCAAGCTCCCAGCACCCCAAACACGGACCTAGCATCTGATCCCGATCATCCGAACTCACTTATTCAAGTATATACGGGGGGTTAGCAGGACAAATATTCACATATACAAATAAATGAATATTGTTTCGTGAATATGAGAGTCTCAGAGGGTGAGTGTGAACAGTTCCTTTGGTTGTTCAGTATTTTCACTGCCCGTGGGGAAAAGCTGTTCCTCAGCCTGGTGGTGTTGGCTCTGATCCTCCTGTATCTCTTTCCCAACAGGAACAGCTGAAAGATACTATGTGCAGGGTGGAAGGGGTCCTCAATGATTTTGCACCCCCTCTTCAGACAATGATTCCAGTAGTGGGGGGAACATTCTAAGATTTTTCTCCTGGTCGAGAAATTTCAAGTGTTAATGTGTGAATTGATGTACCATATATACTTGTGTGATAGTCAAAATTTTTTGACTACTTTTTTGGGCCAAAATAAAGGGGGGATTCGACTTTTATATATGGTGGATACCTACGGCATTCAAGGCATCGGGAGCTCAATGGCCGGGACTGGGTGGTGAGTCTGTGGTCAGGGCGCCGGGCACTTGGTTGGGCAGGTGGCCAGAGTGAGGATCCGCGGTTGGGAGCTCTGATGGCCAGGTGGCCGGGGCGTCAGGAGCTCCGGTCAGTGAGCGAACGGCTGGGGCGTTGGGAACTCGGATGGGCGGGCGACTGGGGCGAGGGATCTGTGATCAGGAGCTGGGATGGGTGGGTGGCCGGGGCGAGGGCCTGCTGTCGGGGTGTCTGGAGCTTGGATGGGTGGGCGGCCAGGGCATTGGTGGGCGGTGCCAAAAATATAGGGGAGGGGTTCAAGTTTTGCATGGGTTATACAAAAACACCCGATATTTGGATCAAAATTAGAGGGGGGCAACTATTACACAGTATCGACAATTACATGAGTATATATATCTTTTAGGAGCCAGACTTAGACACCAGCAAGTGAAAGGCTTCCTATTAGATCTGAGTAATTTAGATGGACAAGTGGGCCTGTAGTTTTACTTCTGTTCTTGCAGAGTCCTGTCTGGTAGCAGCCCAAAGTTCCCTAATTGAAATGAACTGCTCACAGCATGTGACAAATAGCCACCACCACTCACTTCTTCACTCCATTAAACTTCATTTCCATGTGTAACTTGGGTATTGCAGTACTGTATTAGAGACTACTGGTGTGTTGGTGGTGCTGCATAGAACATCCATTCTCAATGGGGATCCTATACCCCTCCACCCCCAGGGAGATAGCACATTTAAGTAAAAGCCTTGTATTCTTTTCACCTCACATAATATAAATACTTTTTATGTTGTCATTAGGAGAGAAGTACGGAAGAAACCAAAACTTGACTGCTTCACAGGGAAGGGGGGCGCGTAAACTTTGAGCAGAGCTGGAGAAAGTTTGAGAATAGCTGGCAGAGAACATAGTACAGGCCCATCGGCCCATGATGTTGTTCTGACCTATATACCTACTCAACAAGCTTAAACCCTTCCTACCTCATAACTCTCTATTTTTCTTGCATCCATGTGCCAGTCTAAGAATCTTTTAAAAGTTCCTATTGTACCAGCCTCCACCACCATCCCTGACAACGCATTCCAAGCATCCACTACTCTCTGTGTGTAAAAAAAATACTTACCCCGCACTTTCCTCACCTTTTGCTGTGCTCACCCTGGGGGAAGAGGTGCTGGCTGTCCAGCATCATAGTTGAATAAGGGGTTGCATTGCTGAATTAGTCAGGTGCAGAGGTCTGGAAAGGCAAGTCCTTACATCCACACACCTCATTTTGGTGGCCAAGGCATCCACATTTTAGTAAAAAATATGCTGGAGGAACTCAGCAGGTCACACACCATCCATGGGAGATAAAGATATATAACTGACGTTTTGGGCCTGAAGCCTTCGTTGGGGTAGGAGACCTGAATAAAAAGATTGGGGGAGGAGGGAAGAAGGGTCAAGGGAAGAAGCACAGGCCGAAGGTGATAATTGGACATGGATAGGAGGGCAGGAGAGGAAAGGTGGCTCTATCAATGCAGAACTGGAGGAAAAGAGATAGAGGGAAAGGGGAAAGCAAGAGTGGGAGACAGAGATGGAGGAGGGGGCTAACTGAAACTGGAGAAGTTGATGTTAATGCCAGATCTTTCCCATCTGAATTTTATTGATCATAAAAATTCCGAGGCAGGGTTTGATGATGTCACTGTGCTTTATCTTCATTACGAACAACATGGTCCACATTGGCAAAATTTATTATTGCCTCTCACCTCTACCTTTGTTTGTCCAGTATCCTATCATCCCTTAACCCCCTCCCCAGCACGCCTCTCCCCCACCCATTTTATGCTTGCTATCTCCCCTTCCCACTTTGTCCCAACAAATCCAAAGTTCAGATTTATTGTCAAAGTGCTTACCCAACATCACATACAATTGCACTCAAGAAACTAAATAAAGAGATGTAGCTAGACTTCATTAGTTGGGGATTGGGCTCAGGGTTGTGAACTAATGCTGCAGCTCTACAAATCTCTGGTGAGACCGCACTTGGAGTATTGTGTTCCGTTCTGGTCACCTCATTACAAGCAGGATGGAGAAGTTATGGAGAGGGTGCAGAGGAGATTTCCAGGAGGTTGCCTGGATTGGAAAATATGTCAAGGCAAGGTTGGCAGAGCTGAGGCTTTTCTCCTTGGAGTGAAGTAGGAGGAGAAGGACTTAATAGAAGATTATGGAAGACATAGATAAGGTAAACACTCAGCACCTTTTTCCCAGGGCAGGAGTAGCTCCAATGGATGGGGTTGAAGTGTGAATTTCAGGGTGTTAAGAGCTCTCCGATGGGCAGGCGGCCAGAGCTGAAGCGAAAGATTAGGGTTGAACTTCACACAAGATATGTGGAAAATTCCTGATTTGTTTGCCCAAAATTGGGGGGGAGGGGGGGGTGTTATTTATACATGAGATCGACTTTTACATGAGTATATTCAGTAGTTCTCAGTCATACCTGCCCAGTCTCCAATTGTTGATGAGCATTGATTAAGAGCTCTGTTTATTTTCTTGCCAGGTTACAAGCCATGTGACCCTCAGATAGTCTGTGACCGCATCGCCCACCTGGAGCTTTCCTATCAGGAACTATGTGAGCTGGCAGCTGAACGTCGGGCAAAGCTCGAGGAGTCCCGCCGTCTTTGGAAGTTCTTCTGGGAAGTGGGTGAAGAGGAGTCCTGGATCCGGGAGAAAGAGCAGATCATGTCGTTGGAAGACTATGGCAAGGACCTGACCAGTGCCATGCTACTGATCAGCAAGCACAACTCGTTCAAGGACGAGATGAGTGGGCGCAGTGGTCCCCTCCAGCAGACAATAAGGGAGGGAGAGGGCTTGATTGAAGAGGGGCACTTCGGGGCTGACAAAGTCAGAGTGAAGATTGAGGACATCCGAGGGCTGTGGGCCCACTTGGAAGAACTGGCAGCTCTCCGGGAGCGGAGACTAAATGAAATCGCTAACCTGTACCAATTCCAGGCTGATGCCAATGACATTGAGGCTTGGATCCTGGACACACTGCGCATTGCTTCCAGCACCGACGTCGGGCACGACGAGTACTCCACGCAGACGCTGGCCAAGAAGCACAAGGATGTGGAGGAGGAGATCCACAACCACCGCCCCACAATAGATGCCTTGCATGAGCAGGCCCAAAGCTTGCCAGACGACTTTGCCCACTCTCCTGAAGTGGATGGGCGGCTGCCCGCCATTGAACAAAGGTACGAGGAGCTGGTGGCCTTGGCACAACAAAGGAGACAGACGCTGCAGGACGCCTTGGCTCTCCACAAGATGTTCAGTGAGGCAGATGCCTGTTTGCTTTGGATCGAAGAGAAGGAGCAGTGGCTGAACTGCATGGAGATCCCTGAGAAACTCGAGGACCTGGAGGTTGTTCAGCACAGGTATGAAATCCAGAGTGAAGCTGCTTTTAAAACAAAGTCAAAATTTTGATAAAGCTGGAGTACAGGTTGAACCTCTGTTATCCAGCAACTCCCGTGGTCCACCACATTTTGAATCTGCCGGCGTTCATACAAACTCCTTACAGACAGCACAGGGCTCGAATCCCAATTGCTGATGCTGTCAAGATTGACTCTGCTGCTCTGTCTGTAAGGAGTTTGTACGAACGTCCCGATCACTGACACTGTAAAGGCATTGCGCTAACTGCTGCACCACAGTATTATTTCCTGTTTTAAGCTTAGGGGCTTATTTTCTGTTTTCTGACATTTTACGTTGTCCAGCAATGGCCAGGTCCCAACATTACCGTATTAAAGAGGTTCAACCTGCACTTCTATCTTCTTTCATGAAATGTATGTGTCAACGATGGCAGATAAGTCCATACCTTATTAGAGCAGACGTAGGCTATTTGACCCGTCGAATACACTCAGCCATTCCATCATGAGCTGATCCATTCTCCAACTCAGCCCCACTCCTCTGCTTTTTCCCCATAACCTATCAATGTCTGCCTTAAATACCACCATCGACCTGGCTTCCACGGCTGCTCGTGGCAGCAAATTCCAGATGGAAGCATTGTGAACAGTGAAGAAGGTTTTCAAAGCTTGGAGAAGAATCTGGGCCAGCTGGAAAAATGGGCTGAAAAATGGCTGATGGAATTTAATGCAGACAAGAGTGAGGTTGCATTTTGGAAGGACTGAGGGTGTGGTAGAACAGAAGGACCTAGGAATACAGGTACATGTAAAAACACAATGCAGAAGAAACTCAGCAGGTCCATAGTCCTCTGAGATGGATGCATAATTGACAGTGACATCATAGATGATGGGGTTGTAAAGACAACTTTTGGCATATTGGCCTTCAGTAAATCAAAGTATTGAGTATAGAAGTTGGTAAAGTTGTATTGGTGAGGCCAAATTTGGAGAATTGTGTGCAGTTTTAGTCACCTAAATACAGGAAAGATACCAATAAGATAGAAAGAGGGCAGAGAAGGTTTACTAGAATGTTGACCAGACTTCAGGAACTGAGTTACAGGGAAAGGTTAAACAGGTTAGGACTTTATTCCCTGGAGAATAAAAAAAAATGAGGGGAGATTTGATAGAGGTGTTTAAAATAATAAGGTGGATAGAGAGAGTAAATGTAGGTCAGCTTTTTCCACTGAGGGTAGGTGAGGTACAAACCAGAGGACATGGGTAAAGAGTGAAAAGGGCAAAGTTGAGGGGAAACTTCTTCACAGAGAGTGTTAGAAGTATGGAATGAGCTGCCAGCTGAAGTGGTGAATGTGGGCTCAATTTTAAAATGTAAGAAGAATTTGAACAGGTATGTGGATGGGAGAGGTATGGAGGACTGCAATACTGAAAGAAAAAAATTCATTAAAGTACAAAAGTAAGAATCTCTGATTGAGTTTGTCGATGGTGGAGGGGTATCCGCTGTTCTTGAACCTGCTGGTGTGAGGCTTGTGGCACCTACACCTCTTTCCTGACGGCAGTGCTCCCTGTCGATGTTCTTGACGGTGATGTCCTAAGGCTGTGTCCACATCCTTTAGCAGGGCTTTCCGCTCAGAGATATTGGTGTGATCTTTCACTGAACTATCACTCACTGTTTAAATTTTACATTTAGGTTTGAAACCCTTGAGCCAGAGATGAACAGCCAAGCCTCCCGGATCTCAGCTGTCAATCAAGTTGCCAACCAGTTGCTGAGCACCGAACACCGCAACAAGGATGAGGTCACTGGCATGAGAGACCAGCTGAACACCAGGTGAGCCCTTTACAAGCGCACAGAGAGAGACTTCTTGCACTGTTGATGTGGAAACAAGGTCAGCAAAGCACCAACAGAAATCAAAAACAGAATTGCCTAGTATGCTCTGACCCAATTTACAGTCACTTCTGTTTATTGTAAAATTGATGGCACAGGTACAGCCCAATAGAACAACAGGACACCACAGCACAAAACAGGCCCTTCAGCCCTTTTAGTCTATGCCAAACTATTTTTCACCTGGTACTTATCCCTGTGACTGCAGGAGGTTCAGAGGACAGTACAGACCCTTTGGTTCACAAAGTTATGCTGACCTATATAAACCTAGTCAACAATCTAAATCTTCCCTACTTCTCATCCATAATCCTCTTATTTTTCTTACAGCCTGTATAAAAGTCTTTTAAATGCCCCTATTGTACCAGCCTCCAGATGCTCCACTTGAGCCCATACCTTCCCCCTCACCAGCATTCAGGGCCCCAAATAGTCCTTCCAAATGAAGCAACACCTCACGTGTGAATCTGCAGAGGTCATCTGGTGCTGCCGCTGTGGTCTCCTCTACATCAGAGAGACTGGACGCTGACTGGGAGATCAATTTGTTGAGCACCTTTGCACTGCAGTAGCGTGGATCTCCCAGTGGCCACCCATTCCAATTCCCTATCTCGTTCCCTTGCTGACATGTCTGTCCATGGTCACATGCTCTGACAGACAGAGACCACCCGCAATTTGGAGGAGCAACATCTCATCTTCCATCTGGACACCCTTCAACTAGATGGCATTAGTATCGACTTCCCTGGTTTTTGGTTAAACTGCACCCCCCCCCCCCTTCTTCCCCCATCTTCCTTGTGCTGACAAACCTGCTCACCTCAATGCAAGTGTTCCGGTCAGGCCCTTGGCACATGTCCCTTGCATTGGCAACCCAGCTCACCTTGATACAAGTGTCCTGGTCAGGCCCTCGGCACACCTCCATTGCACTGGCAACCCAACTCACCTCCGTGCAAGTGTCCCGGTCAGGCCCTTGGCACACCTCCCTCGCATTGGCAACCCGGCTTACCTCCACACAAATGGCGACAGCAAAAATCAAGGGAGTTTTCAGTCTTTCCTGTCACTTTGCAAAAGAAGTGAAAATACTCCACAGTTTTTGTATGGGATCTTATTTAAAGTCTGCCCTGCACGCGTAGTGGAGCAAACCTTCACATGTCCTGTCAATTATCAACAAACTCTCAGCACTCCCCTGCGGGATCCATCCTCCCAGTCCAACTGCCGTTGGCTTTGTGTAGTCTTTAAACGGCCTGTTACCGGTGGCGATGATGGTTTATTTTAAAATATGCTCATAAAATTAAAATCTTAACAGGGTAATTTGATATTAAAATATTGTGACCGCATCACTTTATTGGTCAGTGATAAGTGCCAGACTTGGTGGAGTGGGGTGGAGATGTTGTCCTATACAAAGGGTAAGTGGAAATCCTGGGTGCTTGTCTGATACAGAGTCATTCTATACACTGGCATATACAGTAGTCCCACTGACCAAATTTTTCAATGTCAAAATTAAGCCCGCATTCACCACTTCAGCTGGCAGCTCGTTCCATATTCCCACCACTCTCCGTGTGAAGAAATTCTCCCCCGAATGTTCCCTTTAAACTTTTCCCCTTTCACCCTTAACTCATGCCTTCCAGTTTTTTTAAATCTCCCCTAACCTCAGTGGAAAAAGCCTGCTTGCATTTTACTATATCTGTACCAATCGTAATTTTGTATTCCTCTGACAAACCTCCCCTCATTCTTCTAGGCTGCAGGGAATAATCTTTTTAAAATTTTAATTTAAAAAAATTTAGACATACAGCACAGTAACAGGGTCCTTCGGCCCATGAACCCATAACGCCCTAATTGCACCCAATTGAACTGCACCTGCGGTACGTTTCTGAACGGTGGGAGGAAACCGGGCCCCCCGGGGAAAACCCACGCAGACAAGGGGAGAACAGAAAGTGCGGATTCGAACACCAGTCTCGATCCCTGCCGCTGTAACAGGGTTGCGCTAACCGCAGCTTAACTTTTCCCTGCTACTCAGTTGTTTTGGTAACGCCAGCCAAAAGAAATAAGTTAGGCCATTCCCACATCCTTAAATTAATATAAATTTGTCACAATTTATGTAAATGAGTGAACAAAATAACAAAATGGAAGAAAAATACTCAAAAAAGTAGGATTCATCTTACTCCATTTTATTCACTCATTAATGTAAGAAACGGGAATAGATGAGGCACATTCCTGCTTATCATACAGAAAAGCCTAAGCATCACTTTCTTGAAGCAGGGCCTCGAGGGTGATAATCACTGATTTACATCAGAGCTACATGCTAGTCAAGTCAGGAATAGAAAGGTAGGCCAGGTAAATGTGTGTCTCAGGAGCTGGGGCAGAGGACAGGGATTCAGGTACTTGGAGCTATTCCAGGTAAGAGGTGTCCTGTACAAAAGGGACTGGTTACATCTGAACTGGAGTGAATCACAGAAGTCTGCAGGCACTGTGAGTGCAGCCAAACCACACAGTAAATGCTGAAGGAACCCAGAAGGTCTTGCAGTGTCCATAGGAGGCAAAGATATATATTAGCAATGTTTCGGGCCTGAGTCCTTCTTCAAGGTATAAGCAAAAAGCAGACAGGTGTAAGAATAAAATGAGGAGAGAAAGGGGCAGAATGGGAAGGGGAGGAGACCAGCCCAACATATGAAATTGGATATGATAAGAGGAAAGGTGCGAATTGATTTTGGCTCTGTGAAAGGAGACGGATAAAGGAAGAGGGAGTGAGACAAAATTAGAGGAAAGGAGACAGGGGGATGGAGATGGGGGTGGGGGGGGTGGTGGAATTGTAATGGAAACTGGAAACGTTGATGTTATAGCATTCGGTTGGTATGTGCCCAGATGGAAGATGAGGTTGTTCCTCCAATTTGTGGGTGGTCTCAGTCTGGCAGTGCGTGAAAAGACGTGTCAGCAAGGGAATGGAGCAGGAAATTGAAATAGGTGGCCATTGGGCGATCCCCCGCTATTGCGGCGGTCAGAGCTGAGGTGCTCAACGAAGCTCTCCATGGGTTCACACCAGCAGCAGTTAAGGGAACCAGATGACTGAAGTGACAATGGGGGAAACACGTTGGGTCCAGTGACCGTAACGTCATGAGTTTTAAAATAATTACAGAGGAAGTCAGGACTGATCCGAAAGTTAAAAGTCCTTCATTGGGTCAAGGCTAATTTTGGAACATTTAGGCAGAATCTTGCAGAGGTCGATTGGGAGAGGATGTTTGTAAGTCAAGGGATGGCTGGACAATGGGAGGTATTTAAAGGTGAATTCAGGCACTGCATCTTACAGTTAGGGTGAAAGGAAGGCTGATAAGTTTAAGGAAGCCTTGATAATGATCATGGTGGCAAGATTGGCGAAGCATATAGTGCAACGCTATTACAGTGTCTGTGACCTGTGTTTGGATCTGGCGTTATCTGTAAGGAATTTGTACGTTCTCCCCATGTCTGGATGGGTTTCCTCCATGTACTCCACCCCCCCCCTCCCCCCCCGCCTTCAACATACAGCATGGTAATGAGGCCCTTCCGGCCCAAATATCAAAAGGAGGGTCATTCATTCTTTAAAGAGGACTCCAGGACTCCAGCAGTTTCCGTGGAGTCCCAGGAATGTATCGGCATTGGCAGGAGTTGTTTCCAACAGTCCCTCGTGTGTATGTCAGATTTTGTACTCAGAGTGTTCAAGTTCAAATTTATTATCAGACTGCATATATTACATCACTTACAACCACTCTTACCTCTAAGCTGTGTGTGTAATTAGTAAACAAAGAAACTAATGGGCGCACAAAAGGTTCGTTACCTGAAATAATATGGTAATTAATAATTATATTTATTGAAAATAATCTCTTAGCTAACTGTTTCTGTTAACTAGTTAGTCGGTTAAACAAGTGGTTAATAATATGTGTATTACATTAAAACATGCCAATACAGTTTGATTAGCCATGAGATGGGCAGGGCCAAAATTATCTTGAAACAATTTCAAGTTTACATTTACATTCAGTGCACACACTTTAGTCACAGGAAAAAAAATTGTTCAATGTAAGATTTTTGCACATGCTACTTTCTAAAAATTAGAGGGAACATAGCATGCAACCCTACCCTTAGATTCTTTTTCGAGGTGTGGGGAGAAAGGTAAGGAACCACATTTCTTAGTGGGTTGCAAGAATGGTCCTAGTTTTCTTTCCACTGACATGCACATCTAAGCAGCAAGACATTGAGAAAGTTGGTTTTAGCACAAGAGGGGCTTGATTTATCTTATGTCCCATCAAATCTCTGATCATTTTCCATTTTACCTATTCCAGCTGGGATCAGTTCCGTGACTTAGCGGATCAGAAGAAGGAAGCCCTCAGTTCAGCCCTCAGCATCCAGAATTACCACCTGGAGTGCAATGAAACAAAGTCATGGATCAAGGAGAAGGCCAAAGTCATCGAGTCCACCCAGAGCCTCGGAAATGACCTGGCTGGTGTGATGGCCCTTCAGCGCAAGTTGACTGGCATGGAGCGTGACTTGGAGGCCATCCAGGGCAAGCTGGATGATCTGCAGAGAGAAGCGGAGAAGCTCGCCACCGAGCACCCTGAGCAGGCTCAAGCCATCATGGCCAGACTCTCGGAGATCAGCGGTGTCTGGGAAGATCTGAAGGACACCATGAAGAGACGGGAGGAATCGCTGGGGGAAGCCAGCAAACTGCAGGAGTTCCTGCGAGACCTGGACGACTTCCAGTCGTGGTTGTCCCGGACACAGACTGCCATTGCCTCGGAGGACATGGCCACAAACCTGTCTGACGCCGAGAAGCTCCTCACCCAGCATGAGAACATCAAGAAAGAGATCGATAACTACAAAAACGACTACGAAAGGATCCGAAGTGTCGGGGAGGAAGTGACCCAAGACCAGACTGATGCCCAGTATATGTTCTTGCACCAGCGACTGCAAGCTCTAGACACAGGGTGGAATGAACTGAGCCAGATGTGGGAGAACAGGCATAACCTCTTAGCACAGGTGTATGGCTATCAGATCTTCCTGCGCGATGTGAAGCAGGCGGAAGGATTCCTAAACAACCAGGTATAATACAGAACCACACCAGGAAAGTACAGCTTTGTGTGCGGGTGGGCAGCAGAGAATTGGGGTAAAATTGTCAAATATCTGGCCTATTGCAGTCGGCATTTACAAACGACAGGAAAACCCCTGGTATCCGGCACCAATGGGAATTGATAAATAGCAGACCAATAAACTTTTCGATTGCTTGAGATTTTGCATGATGGCGACTAGCATCAAATCACACGAAGCAGAGTGCAGGTAAAACACTAGTTTTAATAGGCTAATATATACAGCTAGGTCTTGCCTCTGTGCAAGCCTAGGCCAGAATGAGGGGGGGATGGGTCTTCACTGGCTTATATACGCAAGATCACCAGATGAGCCACCTGGTGACCTAGTGGTGTAATAACATACCACCACAGTGTGTTGTGTGATTGGCAAACTAATGGCGCTAATTTTAAACTTCTGTATATAACCAGCATCTTGGGACTGAGCCCTTTAAGGTACGAGTAAAAAGCAGGCCAGCATCTTAATTAAAAGGCTGGGAAGAAGGAAAGAGTGGGCAGGGGAAGAAGAGACAAAAGATGTTAATTGGATGTGGCCAGGAGGATAGGAGAGAGGTGAGAATTGATTGGGGAAGGGTGGGGGGGTTAATGGAGACTGGAGGTCGATATTAATGCTATCCTGCTGGATGGTGCCCAGTTGGTGGTGTTCCTCTAATTTGTTGGCAGAGCATGGACCATGGACAGACATACCAGCAAGAGAGTGGGGTAGGGAATTGCAAACATTTGTGGGTGTTAAACAAGGAAATCTGCAGATTCCGTGGGCTCGTCCAAAACACCAAAGTCAGCAGGGCAAGCAGTATCCAGAGGAAGAAAAGCAGTCAATGCGTTAATGACTGTTTATACTTGCCCATGACATGGTTGTTGGAAGTCGCCATCCTGAATCACTGTGCTCATGGTGAAGCAACGTTGTTGAGTGTGAACCTGATGACTAAGCGGTGCAGTTAGCCCTACGCACTTACAGCGCCAATGACCCCGTTATGAATGGAGCACTGCCTGTAAGGAGTTTGTTCAATCTCCCTGTGACCTGCGTGGGTTTCCTCTGGTTGCTCCAGTTTCCTCCAAAAACATATGGGCTCTTGGGTTAATTGAGCAGCATGGTCTGGAATCGGCTGCTACCGTGCTGTAAGTGTTTTGTATTCCCAAGTTAGATGGTGTGCGACTTGGCAGAGAGCCTGCAGTTTCTATCATTCTCATATACCTGCTGTGTCTATCTTGGTGAAAAAGGTTGCAGATTTAAGTGCTGGTTGCAGTTTACCATGTTGCAATCTGTAGACACGCTGTGTGCCGTCGCGGGGTGAATGGCTAGGGGAATAAGGGGTCCTTCATCTCTAAAGCCAGGATGGTGTCTGGTTAGATAACATTCGCTGTCATTGATCCATTTGCCATTTCTATATTGGCTCCAAGCTGACATCCGTGACAGCTCCAAAGGAAGCCAAGATGAATCCTCCACTTCTGTGTCTGACTGACTGCTTGTGAATACTTAATTAGAACCATAGAACATTGCAGCACAGAAACAGGCCCCTTTGGCCATTCGAGATGTGCTGAACTACTTTTTTTTTGCCTAGTCCCACCCTCCTTACCCCTCTCATCCATGTACCTGTCCAAATTTTTAAATGTTAACATTGAGCCCATATTCACCACTTCAGCTGGCAGCTAGTTCCACACTCCCACCGCCCTCTTGTGTGAAGATGCTTCCCCTAAACATTTCCCCTTTCACCCTTAACCATGTCCTCTGATTTGTATCTCACCTACCCTCATTGGGAAAAGCCAACCTACATTTACTCTGTCCATCTCCCTCATAATTTTAAATACTTCTATCAAATCTCCTCTCATTCTAATACGCTCCAGGGAATAAAGTCTTAACTTGTCCACCATCAGGAAGGAGGTACAGGAGTCTGAAGGTACAGGAGTCTAACCTTTCTCAGTAACTCAGTTCCTAAAGTCCAGACAGCATCCTAGTATATTTTATTGATATCTTTCCTGTAGTTAGGTGACCAAGATGACACACAATACTCAAAATTTGGCCTCACCAATGACTTACACATAACATCCCAATTCCTAGACTCAATATACTTCATTCTTGCCTTTAGGACTTCAATCCTAGGCTTTGCTACCATTGAGGATGGGCAGATGTTCTTCTCATCAGCTGATTAATTCTCCGCCACCATAAAATTAAATTTTATTTGTAGCCCAGTAGAATCCGATTCCGGCCACCCAGTTCACCCAAATTAACCTACAACTCCCATACGTTTTGTGCAGACACAAGGAGAATGTACAAACTCCTTGCAGACAGCTCTGTAATAGCGATGCGCTGATTGCTATACTAACTGTTTTGATCCCAGGGTAGAAATGGTCAATCATTGTCTTGGGTCAAGACTCTACAGTGAGTTTCCATAATGGATCAGAATCAGAATTTTTTGTCATGAACATGCATCACAAAATTTATTGTTTTGCGGCAGCTTTACAAGTGCCAAAATTGCTATAAATTACCATTTTTAAAAAATAAATTAATTTGTGCAAAAGAACAGAAAGTGAGATAGTGTCGGTGGTTCACTGTCCATTCAGAAATCTGATGGCGGACGTCTTCAGGCTCCTGTACCTCCTTCCTGATGGTGGCAGTGAGGAGAGGGCATGGCCTGAGTGGTGAGGGTCCTTGATGATGGAGGCTTCTTTATTGAGACACCACCTCTTGTAGATGTCCTTAATGAAGTAAAGACTAATGGCCATGATGGCGCCAGCTGAGTTCACAACTCTCGGATGCCTTCTCCTGACTTGTGCATTTGCACCTCAATACCAGACAGTGATGCAATAGTCAAAATGCTCTCATGGTACACCTGTAGAAATTTGCAGGAGTCTTTGGCGACATACCAAATCTCCTCAAACTCCTCATGAAGTATAGCCGCTGACGAGCCTTGATTGCGTCAACATGATGGCCCCAGGTTAGATCTTCAGAGATTGTGACGCCCAGGAATTTGAAATTCTTAACCTTCGATGAGGACTAGTTTGTGTTTTCCTGATTTCCCCCTCCTGAAGTCCACGATCATTTTTTCTGAGTTTAGCTAACGTTGAGTACAAGGTTACTCATCCAGCTGATCTAACTCCCTCCTGTACGCTTCCTCATTGCCATCTGTGGTTCTGCGGACGACTGAGATGTCACTGGCAAATTTATAGATGGCATTTGAATTGTGCCAAGCCATACAGTCATGGGTTCAAACCCAAAATCTTGACAAATCATTTCCAACCACGACACTGCCTGGCCTGTAGAGTCCCTCCACCTTCTCGTTGATTGCCCAAGATTGTTTTCTCTGCAGCTTTTGCGTGTTTATCTTGTGCAATAGTTATCGGGTAGTTAGGAGCCACTGAGATCTCCCGTCTCATTGATTACACTGTCAACAATTTTTTTCAAATGATTTTCTTACGATAAAACATTGGGGATTATAATAACTTCAAGCTCAACACAAAGATAGATTCAGTTCAACACAAAGATAAATTCAGATATGTTGTACAGGTACACGATCCTTTATCCAGACATCTAAAATCCGGAAAGCTCCAAAATACAGCAAGTGGGGACCGGCGGTTGGGGGAGGCAGCCGAAGGACCGGCGGTCGGGGGAGACGGCCAGGGGAGACTGCCGGGCGGCTGAGGGGCTGGGGGACTGCACTTGGGGGAGACAGCCGAGTGACTGTGGTTGGGGGAGAAAGCTGAGGGACCGCGGTTGGAGGAAGCGGCTGAGGGACCGGTGATTGGAGGAGACTGCTGGGTGGTCGGGGGAGGTGGCTGGGTGGCCAAGGGAGACAGCCAAGGGACTGTGGTTGGGGGGAGACAGCCGAGGGGCTACGGTTGAGGGGAGACAGCCGAGGGACTGCGGTTGGGGGAAGTGGCTGAGGGACTGGTGGTTGGAAGAGACTGCCAGGCGGCCGAGGGACCAGCGGTCGGGGCAGATTGCCGGGCGGCTGAAGGACCGCATTCGGGGGTCACAGCTGAGGGTGCGACAGTTGGGAAAGACAGCCGGGTGACTGGAAGGGGGTGGGGGTGGATACAGCAGCACAATTCGGTGGGCTTTCTGAAATTCGGAAAACACTGTCCCCCAAGGGTTCCGGGTAAAGGATCGTGTACCTGTATCATGCAGGAAGTTGGAGGAACATTAAATGAAATTTTATTGAATTTAATGTTTAATCGATAATGATGCTGATAAATTGCATTGGTTCAACTGACCGAAAAATGTTTTGCTGCTGATTCTTGTTTGTACTCAACATCTGATGCCTCTCATGTCAGTGTCCAACAATAGTCACCCAGCATTAATGGATTCCAGTTACCCTGATACTGCTTTTCCACAGTTGCAACGTCCCAGTGAAACCTTTCACCCTGTTCGTCACTGACTGCACCAAGATCAGCAGAGAAGACGTCCTAAATGTGAATGCAGAAAATTAATTATCAATGATATGTTGCTCTTCATGATTTTGTATACTTGATGTACACTTAAAATATGACAGGAAATCACAAAAATAGGCTTCATCTTAAAAATGGTAGATGATAGGAAAATTGTAAGGCTACTTTCACGATCTGCAACCCAAAATCCATAAAATGCATCCAAAAGTGTTCAGGAAGCAAAATCTTCTTTGTCTATCGTTATTTGTCTGAAACCAGAATTGAACTATTATTTAGGAGAAACATGTCTGCACTTTGACCGTTCCCCTTTTGTTACCTCAGGCATACCTGCTGTCACACACAGAGATGGCAGGCACTCTGGAGATGGCCGAGGCTGCCATTAAGAAGCACGAGGACATCATGACCACTATGGATGCCAACGAGGAGAAGATCAACAGTGTGGTCGACTCTGGCAAAAAGCTTATAAGCGAGGGGAATGTTCACGCTGACAAGATCCAGGAGAAAGTGGACTCCATTGATGAACGGTTAGTTTGATCACCTACTTCTAGTTGGTCCCGTGTTGGGGAAAACTGGATAATATTTCCATTTTACCATTACTGAAAATCAGAAGTGGAATATTCTCCCCAATTTACAACGTAAGATGATGAATTTCAAAGGTTGAGAGTGGCGGTATTTTCAGGTGGAAATTGATGACCCTGTGTATTTCCCGATGAGCAGGAAATTCTCTCCCTAAAGAGGGAAACACATGTAGGCTTGTGAAGCATGGAATCAGGCCCCTTAGCCTGTTACATTTTTGTCAACCATCCTGCCTATCCATACTAATCCCACTTGCCTCCATTGATTCCATATCCCTCTGTGCCTTGGTTATTCAAGTACCTGCTCTGAAAGCATCATAAACCATGGGGCAACAAAATTAAAGTAGTGTTTAGCGGCAGCGACCAGGGTTAGAATTCGACACTGTCTGTAAGGTGTTTGTACATATTTGAATTGGTTTTCCCCGGGCAGTCCAGTTTCCACCCACCCTCCAAAATTAATTTGGGTGGAATTGGCTTCTCCTATGTTGTATATAAATTTATTTTAAAAATTAATTTAAATTTAAATGTTGTTCCTGTTCCTACCTCCAGCAACTCTTTTGACAGATAACCGTGAGAAAATTTACTTGCTCCTCAGATCCCTTTTAAGCTTCCTCCCCCTTGCCATAAACCTATGTCTTCTGATTTTGGATATGCCTACCCTGGGTAGTAGACACCAGTGACCTCCCCCCTATCTATGCACATTCAATAAGCTTCTCAGACTCCTCTCTATCCAGCCTATCCATTTTCTCCTTGTATCTCCAGTCCTGCAATCCGGGCCACATCCCTGTGAATCTTTTCTGCACGCACCTCATCGCTTGAGCTGCACCCAATAGCCTGAATACTCCTGGGATTGTCTGATCCCAGAAGCTAAGCAGGCACAGTACTTGGAGCGGAGACCGCCAAGTGCTGTAGGTTTTTGTGAGGGACTCTGGACATAGTGGCAACTCTGTCTGCCTTACTGTAGACAAAAATTAAAGAATTTCATTCTAAATGTAGCATTACATGACAATAATGGAACCTTTATCTTTACCATCTCTCGTTTAATCACACCCTTCCTAGGACTGATGACCAGAACGTGATACAACTGCAAAGTAACCAATCTTTTGTACTCAGCCGTTAAGGCTTCCTCGCCACCCTGCCTACCTGTGTTGGCACTTTCAGGGAGTTATGTGTTTGTACCCCAAGGTTTTATTATTCAGTAACATTCCCCGAGTACAAATTTGCTATGAATTACATTTTTTTTTAAATTAGTGCAAAGGAAGAGAAAAGTGGGGCAGCCTCTGAGGTTCATGCTGCTTTTTTTTAAGACACCACCTCTTGTCAATGTCCTTAATGATGCCCTTGATGGTGTTGGCTGAGTTCAACACCTTCTGTAGTGTCTCACTGTCCTTAGAATTGGCACTTCCAAACCAGACACTGATGCACCACAGAATGCTCTCCACAGCACACCCATAGAAATTTGCAAGAGTCTTTGGTGACATGCCCCATCTCCCTAAATTCCTCATGAGTATAGGCACTGGCAGAGCCTTCTTCAACTAGGAAGCCCCAGATAGATCTTCAAAGATGTTGACACCCAAGAACTTGGAAGTTCTTTACCCTTTCCACTGCTTACCCCTCGATGTATTCTCCTTATTTCCCCTTCTTGAAGCCCACACTCAGTTCCTAAGTTTTGCAAACTTTGTTGTTGTATTCCTGCTCTGGTTTCACCTCTCAGATTGTATCTCTTCACACTGGTATTGAGTTAACTTCCATGGCTAGTTCCTTGCCCACTATTCCAGTTAATACAGATTCTGAGGCAACCATAGACAACTTTCTTTTTTTTAAATTTTTTTATTTTTCACACTATAAACCATATTGACCAAGATACATACAGACATTTTTCTTCTTAAATATGTACAGTGTCGTTTTCTTCCCCTTTTTCCCCCATCCCTCCCTCACCCCCTTCCCCATTTATTTGAAGTTTAATCTATAAGATACATTAAACCCGTTAAACAATGTTGTCACTTAATAAAAATAAACAAGAAATTTTACTGAGTCAGTTCTTTTCGTTATCTTCTCCTTCTGTCATTTTAGGTGGTGGAAGTCCATGGTAGGATTTCTCTATTGTGTTTCATATATGGCTCCCATATTTGTTCGAATATTGTGATGTTATTTCTTAAATTATATGTTATTTTTTCCAATGGAATACATTAATTCATTTCTATGTACCATTGTTGTATTCTCAAGTTGTCTTCTAATTTCCAGGTTGACATAATACATTTTTTTGCTACAGCTAGGGCTATCCTAACAAATCTTTTTTGTGCACCATCCAAATCAAGTCCAAATTCTTTGTTTTTTATGTTACTTAGGAGGAAGATCTCTGGGTTTTTTGGTATATTGCTTTTTGTGATTTTGTTTAATATCTGGTTTAGATCTTCCCAAAATTTTTTCACTTTCTCACATGTCCAAATTGCATGAATTGTTGTTCCCGTTTCCTTTTTACAGCGAAAACATCTGTCTGATACTGTTGGGTCCAATTTATTTAACTTTTGAGGTGTGATGTATAGCCTGTGTATCCAGTTATATTGTATCATGCGTAACCTCGTGTTTATTGTATTTCTCATAGTTCCGGAGCATAGCTTCTCCCATGTTTCATTCTTTATCTTTATGTTTAGATCTTGTTCCCATTTTTGTTTAGGTTTACCGTTTGTTTCCTTGTTCTCCTTTTCTTGCAGTTTGATGTACATGTTTGTTACAAATTTTTTAATTATCATTGTGTCTGTAATCACATATTCAAAATTGCTTCCTTCTGGTAACCTCAGACTGTTTCCCAATTTGTCCTTCAAGTAGGTTTTCAGTTGGTAGTATGCAAACATTGTATCGTGAGTTATATTATATTTATCCTTCATTTGTTCAAAGGATAATAATTTATTTCCCGAAAAACAATTTTCTATTCTTTTGATCCCTTTTCTCTCCCATTCTCTAAAGGAAAGGTTATCTATTGTAAAAGGGATTAGCTGATTTTGCGTCAATATTAATTTTGGTGGTTGGTAATTTGTTTTATTCCTTTCTACATGAATCTTCTTCCAAATGTTGAGCAGATGATGCAATACCGGTGAATTCCTATGTTGCACCAATTTTTCATCCCATTTATATAGTATATGTTCAGGTATCTTCTCCCCTATTTTATCTAGTTCTAACCTGGTCCAATCAGGTTTTTCCCTTGTTTGATAAAAATCTGATAGGTATCTTAATTGTGGGGCTCTATAATAATTCTTAAAGTTTGGTAATTGTAAGCCTCCTTGTTTGTACCATTCTGTTAATTTATCTAGTGCTATCCTCGGTTTCCCCCCTTTCCATAAGAATTTCCTTATTATTTTCTTTAACTCCTTGAAGAATTTCTCTGTTAGGTGAATTGGTAATGACTGAAATAGGTATTGTATCCTTGGGAAAATGTTCATTTTAATACAGTTTATCCTTCCTATCAGTGTTAGTGGTAAGTCTTTCCAATGCTCTAAGTCGTCTTGTAATTTTTTCATTAATGGATGGTAATTTAGTTTATATAGATGGCCGAGATTTTTATTTAGTTGTATACCTAGGTATCGGATTACTTGTGTTTGCCATCTAAATAGCGATTCTTTCTTAAACTTTGTAAAATCCGCATTATTCATTGGCATTGCTTCACTTTTATTTGCGTTGATCTTGTACCTCAATAGTTCTCCATATTCCTTCAATTTCCTATGCAATTCTTTTATTGATATTTCTGGTTCTGTTAAGTATATTATAGCGTCATCTGCAAATAGACTGATTTTATATTCCTTCTCTTTTATTTTTATCCCTCTTATTTTATTTTCTGTTCTTATCAATTCTGCTAGTGGTTCTATAGCTAACGCGAAGAGTGATGGAGATAGTGGACATCCCTGCCTTGTTGATCTGCTTAAGTTAAATTGTTTTGATATATATCCATTTACTGTCACTTTCGCCAATGGCCCCTTATATAATGCTTTAATCCAATTAATATATTTCTCTGGTAGGCTGAATTTTTGTAGTACTTTGAATAAATAATTCCATTCTACTCTGTCAAAGACTTCTCTGTCTAAAGCAACCGCTACTGTTGGAGTTTTATTTCCTTCTACTGCGTGAATTAAGTTAATAAATTTACAGATATTGTCTGTTGTTCGTCTTTTTTTAATGGATCCAGTTTGGTCTAGATTTACTATTTTTGGTACATAGTTGGCCAATCTGTTTGCTAATAGTTTAGCTATTATCTTATAATCTGTGTTAAGTAGAGATATTGGTCTATATGACGCTGGTGCTGGTGTATCTTTCCCTGTCTTTGGTATTACTGTAATTATTGCTGTTTTGCATGAATCTGGTATGCTTTGTGTTTTATCAATCTGGTTGATTACTTCCAGGAGGGGAGGAATTAATAAGTTTTTAAATGTTTTATAGAATCCTATTGGGAATCTATCCTCTCCTGGTGTTTTATTGTTCGGTAGTTTTTTTTAATATCTCCTGTACTTTTTCTATTTCAAATAGTTTTATTAATTTATTTTGCTCCTCTGTTTGTAATTTCAGTAGTTCAATTTTAGTTAGAAATTCATCTATTTTGTCTTCTTTCTCTTCGTTTTCAGTTTGATATAGTTGTTCGTAGAATTCCCTGAAGTTTTCATTGATCTCCATTGGATTATATGTAATTTGTTTGTCCTTTTTCCTTAATGCCAATACCATTCTTTTAGTTTGTTCTGTCTTAAGCTGCCACACTAGAATTTTGTGCATTTTTTCTCCTAGCTCATAATATTTCTGTTTTGTCTTCATTATGTTCTTCTCCACCTTATATGTTTGTAGTGTTTCATATTTTATTTTTTATCTGCCAATTCTTTTCTTTTAGTTGTATCTTCCTTTGTTGCTAATTCTTTTTCTATATTTGTTATTTCCCTTTCCAACTGTTCTGTTTCCCGATTGTAGTCCTTTTTCATCTTAGTTACATAACTTATTATTTGCCCTCTGATGAACACTTTCATTGCATCTCAAAGTATAAACTTATCTTTCACTGATTCCGTATTTATTTCAAAGTACATTTTAATTTGTCGTTCAATGAATTCTCTAAAATCCTGACTTTTAAGTAGCATGGAGTTTAATCTCCATCTATACATTCTTGGTGGGATGTCCTCTAGCTCTATTGCCAATAACAGGGGTGAGTGATCCGATAATAGTCTGGCTTTATATTCCGTTTTCCTAACTCTCCCTTGAATGTCGGCTGATAACAGGAATAGGTCTATCCTTGAGTATGTTTTATGTCTACCCGAATAATATGAATATTCCTTTTCCTTTGGGTGTTGTTTCCTCCATATATCCAAAAGTTGCATTTCTTGCATCGATTTAATTATAAATTTGGTTACTTTGTTCTTTCTGTTAGTTTTTTTTTCCAGTTTTATCCATGTTTGAGTCCAAATTAAGGTTAAAATCCCTTACGTACCTGTTCCCTTGCGTATCTGCTATCTTCAAAAAGATATCTTGCATAAATTTTTGATCTTCTTCATTAGGTGAATATACATTGAGTAAATTCCAAAATTCTGAATATATCTGACATTTTATCATTACATATCTCCCTGCTGGATCTATTATTTCCTCTTCTATTTTGATTGGTACATTTTTATTGATTAATATAGCTACTCCTCTGGCTTTTGAATTATATGATGCTGCTGTTACATGTCCTATCCAATCTCTCTTTAGTTTCTTGTGTTCCACTTCAGTTAGATATGTTTCTTGTACGAATGCTATATCGATTTTTTTATTTTTTCAATAAATTTAACAGTTTCTTCCTTTTGATTTGGTTATGTATTCCATTAATATTTAAAGTCATGTAGTTCAACATAGTCATTCCATACTTTGTTTATCTTTCCTTTCCGTTTCCTCATCACCAACTTCCCTTCTTATCCATTTCTGCTTTCTTTTTTTGAACACATTGTAAGACAACATTTCTAAAACATAAAATATTTCCACTATTCTCATATCTAAAATTCCTTTAACCCCAATAGTCCAGCCCCTTTCTGAGTTGCCCTTTGTCCCTTGTCGGGCAACCACATCTCCCCTCTCCATTTGGATTTGCGAATCCGCTCGCAAGCGTCAACTGATTTCGCAATGACTGTTATTCTTCCCCACCCAGCACCCCCCAGAAAAGATTTTAATCTTTATATATAACCAAGGTCACTCTCTTAATTCCCTCCTTACTTCCTTTCTTCCCTTTCTTTCCTTTCTTAGTTCTTACTTATACTCTATTTTATATATATATAAATATATAGTTTGTTGTCATTTTTGTTCTTGTTACATCTCTTCAACTCTCTGTCTTTTTGTAGTTGTTCTGCAAATTTTCGTGCTTTTTCCGGATCCGAGAATCGTTTAAGTACCACTGGGTATTTTAACATAAATTTATAACCTTTTTTCCATTGGGTCGTTTTTGCTGCAATGAACTCCTTCCTCTTCTTCAGGAGTTCAAAACTTATATCTGGATAGAAAAAAAAAATTTTGACCCTTGTATTCCAGTGGTTTTTTGTCCTCTCTTATTTTTTTCATTGCCTTCTCCAATATATTTTCTCTTGTTGTTTATCTTAGGAATTTTACTAGAATGGATCTTGGTTTTTGTTGTGGTTGTGGTTTAGGGGCTAATGTTCTGTGTGCCCTTTCTATTTCCATTTCTTCCTGTAATTCTGGCCCTCCTAGGACCCTGAGGATCCATTATTTTATAAATTCTTTCATATTTTTGCCTTCTTCATCTTCCTTAAGGCCCACTATCTTTATATTGTTTCTTCTATTATAATTTTCCATTATATCTATCTTCTGAGCTAACAGCTCCTGTGTATCTTTAACTTTTTTATCAGATTCTTCTAATTTCTTTTTTAAGTCATCTACTTCCATTTCTATGGCTGTTTCTCGTTCTTCCACCTTGTCTACTCTTTTTCCTATATCTGTCATGATCATCTCTAATCTATTCACTTTTTCTTCTGTACTTTTTATTCTTCTTTTTATTTCACTGAATTCTTGTGACTGCCATTCTTTTACTGTTTCCATATATTCTTAAAATTCAGCATGATGCTGAACCAAGCCATGAAAGACCCCAACAATGAAGACGCTGTTTACATCCGGTACCGCACGGATGGCAGTCTCTTCAATCTGAGGCGCCTGCAAGCTCACACCAAGACACAAGAGAAACTTGTCCGTGAACTACTCTTTGCAGATGATGCCGCTTTAGTTGCCCATTCAGAGCCAGCTCTTCAGCGCTTGACGTCCTGCTTTGCGGAAACTGCCAAAATGTTTGGCCTGGAAGTCAGCCTGAAGAAAACTGAGGTCCTCCATCAGCCAGCTCCCCACCATGACTACCAGCCCCCCCACATCTCCATCGGGCACACAAAACTCAAAACGGTCAACCAGTTTACCTATCTCGGCTGCTCCATTTCATCAGATGCAAGGATCGACAATGAGATAGACAACAGACTCGCCAAGGCAAATAGCGCCTTTGGAAGACTACACAAAAGAGTCTGGAAAAACAACCAACTGAAAAACCTCACAAAGATAAGCGTATACAGAGCCGTTGTCATACCCACACTCCTGTTCGGCTCCGAATCATGGGTCCTCTACCGGCACCACCTACGGCTCCTAGAACGCTTCCACCAGCGTTGTCTCCGCTCCATCCTCAACATCCATTGGAGCGCTCACACCCCTAACGTCGAGGTACTCGAGATGGCAGAGGTCGACAGCATCGAGTCCACGCTGCTGAAGATCCAGCTGCGCTGGATGGGTCACGTCTCCAGAATGGAGGACCATCGCCTTCCCAAGATCGTATTATATGGCGAGCTCTCCACTGGCCACCGTGACAGAGGTGCACCAAAGAAAAGGTACAAGGACTGCCTAAAGAAATCTCTTGGTGCCTGCCACATTGACCACCGCCAGTGGGCTGATAACGCCTCAAACCGTGCATCTTGGCGCCTCACAGTTTGGCGGGCAGCAGCCTCCTTTGAAGAAGACCGCAGAGCCCACCTCACTGACAAAAGGCAAAGGAGGAAAAACCCAACACCCAACCCCAACCAACCAATTTTCCCTTGCAACCACTGCAATCGTGTCTGCCTGTCCCGCATCGGACTGGTCAGCCACAAACGAGCCTGCAGCTGACGTGGACTTTTTACCCCCTCCATAAATCTTCGTCCGCGAAGCCAAGCCAAAGAAAAGATATTCTTAAAAAAAATATATATCCATGTACTTGCCCTTCCCTTCATCTTCCATTTCTCTGTGTTCTTCCTCCTCTTCTTCTGAGTCTACTCCAGGATCTGTGTCCTTTACCTCTGTCTCTTCTGGTTTTCTTGTTGGGTTGTTTATTTTATTTTGTTGGATATTTTTGGTCTTCTTATTTTTATTAAAATTGTCTTGATGTTGATCTTCTTCCTCTGGGTTGGTCATCTGTTGTTTCTTTGATTTCTTATTTTTATTCTCTTCCTTCTTGTTCTCGTTATTTTCTATGTTTTCCTCTTGCTGTTGTGTTATAGTTGTCTGTTTCAGCTGTGGAGATCGACTCCTCAGCTGGTCCCCCCTCCCGTCAGTGTTATTTTTGCCTTGCGCACTTTTGTTTGGCTCCATGAGCCATTTTTGTAGTCCTGAGTTCGGGATTTCCACTGACCTCAGGGAGCGGGCTTCTCTCTCCACGGCGGGCCTCCTCGTACCGGTAAGGCCTTCACCTTCCTCCTCCAACGTCCTTCCTTCTTCTTTTCTTCCTGTTGTTTTTGGTTTTTCTTTCTTCGCTGCCATTTTCTCCACACTTTCACTTTCACTTTGTTATGGTTTCTATGTTTGTGCCTTTGTTTTTTTCTCTATCTTTTTTTTACTTTTCTGGAGAGGGCTGGAGTTCCCCCACCGTCCACTACTTCATCACGTGACTCCCCCACCCATAGACAACTTTCTTTGACCACTACATTACCAATTATTATGTTATTCTGAACCAAATAGTTAATATTTTTTGACTTTGAATTGGTGTGGCTCAAGTACACGAGAATGATTCTGGAAAGAAATATAGATACATAGTTCCCTGAATGTGGTGTTAAAGGAAGATAGGGTTGTAAAGGGATCTTTTGGAATATTGGCCTTCATAAATCAAAGTATTGAGTATAGAAGTTGGGATGTTAAAGTAAAGTTGTATAAGACATTAGTGAGGCCACATTTGGAGTATTTGTGTGCAGTTTTCGTCATCTAACAGGAAAAATATCAATAAGATTGAAAGAGTGCAGGGAAGATTTCCTAGGATATTGCCCAGACCTCAGGAACTGAGTTACAGAGGTTAAACAGGTTAAGACGTTATTCTCTCAAGCGCAGAAGAATGATGGGAGATTTGATAGATGTATTTAAAATGATGAGGTGGATAGAGAGAGTAAATGTCCGTTGGCTTTTTCTACTGAGGGTAGGTGAAATACAAACCAGAGGACATGGACTAAGGATGAAAGGGGAAAAGTTTAGAGGGAACATGAGAGGGAATTTCTTCAGACAGAGAGTGGTGGGAGTGTGGAATGAGCTGTCAGCTGAAGTGGTGAATGCAGGCTCAATTTTAAAATTTTTTTTTAAAATTTTTTATTTTTCACACCATAAATCACATTAGCCATGATATACACTATTTCTTTTTCACACATATACAGTGACTTTTTCTCCCCCCCCCCCCCTCCTCCCAAGCCACCCCCCCACCCCCCCCTCTCATCCATTTTAGGTATACAATCTAGGTTGCATTAAGCCAGTCAGACAATGTTGTCATTCAACAAAAATACACCAGAAATTCTACTGAGTCCATTCTTTTCTTTCCTTCTCCTTCCATCAACTTAGGTAATGTTTGTCCCCGGTAGGTTTTCGCTATTGTATTTAATGTAAGGCTCCTATACTTGTTTGAATATTTCAATATTATTTCTTAACCTATATGTTATTTTTTCTAATGGAATACATTTATTCATTTAAATTTAGTAGTTTCTTCCTTTTAATTTGGTTATGTATTCCATTAATATTTAAAGTCATATAGTTCAGCGTAGCCCTTTTATATTTTGTTTATCTTCTCTTTCCGTTTTTCCATCATTACCTTTCCTCCTTTTCCATTTCTGTTTTCTTATTTTCAACTCTTTATAAGACAACATTCCTACAACATCCAACATTTTCCTTATTCTCCTATTTCTATCTTATTTATCCCCAATCTCCCCTTCCCCTCCTGAGTTGTCCTTTATCCCTTGTCGGACAACCACATCTCCCCTCTCCATTTGGATTTGCGAATCCACTCGCAAGCGTCAACTGATTTTGCAGTGACCGCTATTTCCCCTCACCCCGCCCCCCCCCCAGAAAAGATTTCACTTTTCATATGTCACAAAGGTCACTCTTTTAATTCCCTCCTTATTCTCTCTATTCCATTACCTTCCCTTATTAATTCTTGTCTATACTATCTATATTTTTCTCTAAGTACAGATACATTCACGTATGCACATTGTCTCTATTCACTCTTATACCTCTTTACCCGCATACATATCAATCGTGATCATTTTTACTCTCATTACCCGTCTTCATCCCTCAGTCTATTTTTGTCTTTACCCACATACATATCAATCGTGATCATTTTTACTCTCATTACCCGTCTTCCTCCCTCAGTCTATTTTTGTAATTGTTCTGCAAATTTTCGTGCTTCTTCTGGATCCGAGAATAGTCTGTTTTGTTGTCCTGGAATAAATATTTTCAATACCGCTGGATGCTTTAGTATAAATTTATACCCTTTCTTCCATAAAATCGCCTTTGCTGTATTGAACTCTTTTCTCTTCTTTAGGAGTTCAAAACTTATATCTGGATAAATGAAGATTTTTTGCCCTTTATACTCTAGTGGTTTGTTGCCCTCTCTTACTTTTTCCATTGTCTTCTCCAGTACCTTTTCTCTTGTAGTATATCTTAGGAATTTTACTACAATAGATCTTGGTTTTTGTTGTGGTTGTGGTTTAGAGGCCAATACTCTATGTGCCCTTTCTATTTCCATTTCTTGCTGTAGTTCTGGACATCCTAGGGTCTTAGGGATCCACTCTTTTATAAACTCCCTCATATTCTTGCCTTCTTCATCTTCCTTAAGGCCCACTATCTTTATGTTATTTCTTCTGTTATAATTTTCCATTGTATCTATTTTTTGAGCTAGTAGTTCTTGTGTCTCTTTAGTTTTTTTATTAGATTCCTCCAATTTCTTTTTTAAGTCTTCTACCTCCATTTCTGCTGCTACTGCCCGCTCTTCCATCTTGTCCATTTTCTTCCCCATTTCTGTTAAGGTCATCTCTATTTTATTCATTTTCTCTTCTGTGTTGTTTATTCTTTTTCTTAAATCCTTAAATTCCTGTGTTTGCCATTCTTTAAATGACTCCATGTATCCTTTAATAAGAGAAAGTATATCCTTTATCTTGCCTTTCTTTTCTTCTTCTATTTCACTGTACTCTTCCTCTTCCTCTTCTTCTTCCTCTGGGTTGGCCATCTGTTGTTTCTTTGTTGCCCTTTCCTTCTCTTCTTTCTTGTTTCTATTGTCTTCTGTGGTCTCTTCTTGCTGCAGGTGTTCTGCAGCTGTCGTTGCCGGCTGTGGAGATCGACTCCCCAGCTGGTCCCCCCTCCCGTCGGTGTGTTTTTTTTCATTCGCATCGCGCACTTTTACTTGGCTCAGCGAGCCATTTTTGTAGTCCATTATTTACCGACCTGAGGGAGCGGGTTTCTCTCTCCACAGCGGGCCTCTTCGGACAGGTAAGGCCTTCACCTTTTTCCTCCTTTGTCTTCTCTTCCTCTCTTCTTACCGTTGCTTTCGATTTTTCTTTTTTTGTCGCCATCTTCTTTCCACCTTTATACTCACTTTTCTGTAACTTTTATTTCTGTGCCTTTGTGTTTTCCTTTGTTTTTCCCGACTTTTCTGGAGAGGGCTGGAGTTCACCGTCCGGCCACTACTCCATCACGTGACTCCTCCCCTCAATTTTAATATTTAAGAAGAATTTGGGCAGGTACGTGGGAGGGAGAGGTACGGAGCCCTGTGGTCCGGGTGCAGGTCAGTGGGACAGCAGAAAAATGGTTCGGCACAGGCTAGAAGGGCCAAATGGGCCTGTTTCTGTGCTGTAATGATCTATTATCTGTCTTCTACAGGTGTTAATGTACCATATATACTCATTTAAAAACCAAATTATGTAGACCCTTTTTAAATGTTAAATTTATGGGGTTAACTATTACATGAATACTGCTTTGGAGGGGCTGAAATTCACACTAGAATCTAAAATACTGTATCAGTAGCAGAAGTCCAAATGATCTTTAAACGAATAAAGAGCAAAACCACGATGAATTAAAGTAATAATACAGAGTCTGCACATCAAAACGCACGTCCCACCACGCGGGAGATCGAAACCGCGATAGGTATTTGTGTCATTGGAAGTGTCAGGAGCTCCAATGGGCGGGCGGCCAGGACCAAGGCAAGAGTCCGTATTACATCTGTTGGGAGCACCGATGGGCAGTCTAAGTCTAGGCAGGAGCTTGGACAGGCGGGCAGGGCTGAATCAAGAATCCACGTTAGAGGCATCGGGAGCTCCGTGACTTATGTTAGGTCTGCTTTGTTTGAGAATGAGTGAGTCAGACACCAGACTGAGTCGAAATCAAGGTTCTTTATTACCGATTGTAACACTAGCAACTAACAGTGTTAGTTGGAGAAGGCGCATTCTAACGATATCAGCAAGTGGTGTTTTTTTATACCCCAGGACACGCACTTAGTAAATTATCATACCATTACATTGTCCAATGAATAAGCTGTTGCTACCCTTCTCTGTTAGTCTGCTGCACATCATCTTGTTATTGCCACACTTATCTTGAGTGTACAAGGTCACACCTGCATCCTGTTACTCCTTAGTACTGGGTGACTCCTTCTCCGGTCCCAACTCATGATGTTTTTACCTTACACTTAGACAAGAGACTAGGGTCAACTTTTACACAAGATATATGGAAAATTCCAGATTTTTTTGGCCAAAAATAGGGGATCGGCCTTTACATGAGATTGAGAAGTATATATGTTAAATTAACTGGGGCTTCTGACCCATTATGTTGACTGTCCATTCTCCTCCATGGATGATGCCTGATCTGCTAGGTCCCTCCAGTTCGTCATGATGTGAATTGGTATTAAAAAGTCATTTACTTAGAAATCTCTTTCATGATACCATTGGAATTTTAGAATTTAGACATACAACACAATAACTTCCGGCCCACGATCCCAGAGTGCCCAAATACCCCAACTGGCCTACAACCCCCAGTACATTTTGAAGGTTGGGAGGAAACTGGAGCACCCGAAGGAAACCTCTGCAGACACGGGGAGGATGTACGAACTCCTTGCAGACAGCGGCTGGATTCAAACCCAGGTTGCTGGCGCTAACCATGCCGCCGTTTCTCCCAGTCACTTTGAATAGAAGGTATTTTCTCTGGGATTATTGCTTTCCCAACCTTTCTACCCTGCAGGTTTCCTTCCTGCTGGGGCCTTCGTTGATTCATTTCAAATGTACCTTATAATTTCAGGCACAGGAGGAATCGCCAAACTGCCAGTGAGCTTGCTGGAAGGCTCAAGGATAACCTGGAGCTGCAGAAGTTTCTTCAGGATTGTCAGGAGGTAACTTCTGTTTGATTTGACTGTGTTATATTGCCGGGAGACTTGAAATGTACAGACTCCTCATTGACAGTACAGTAAAATCCCCATTATCAGACATTCAGTCAACTGTAAACTCAAACAACTGGCTGAAAAAGAATGGAGTAAATAAATCGGATGAATAAGACTCAGCAGATGGACCCCACGGGGGAGCACTGAGACCTCATTGGACACCTGCTGAACTAGCAATGCCCCTCAATGCACACGCATTCTTTTCGCTGTAGCCTCTTGCGAGGAGGTGGGCCGGGTTGTCAGTACGAGTAAGGTCCATCAAGGCCCTGACTGGGACACTTGCATGGAGGTGGGCTGGGTTGTCAGCCCGAGGAAGGTGTGCTGAGGGCCCAGACCGGGAATCTTTCCTGGAGGTGAGTCAGGTTGCACTGAGGGCCAGACAGGGACACTGGCGTGGAGGTGAGTCGGGTTGTGCTGACAGCCTGACTGGGACACCAGGATGCAGAGTTGGTTGATGCCACTCAGGCAACTCTCCCAAAGTGTCTCCCTATCCCTGCCTAGTAAGATTCTTTATTTTTATTAGTATTAAATATATTAGGAAGGTTTTATCTGTAAACCTGGGGAAGAGGGTTAATTATTTGGTTAACGCAGTGGCTAGCCCAACACTGTTACAATCAACCTGAAAATTTGCATGTCCGAGATGCGTGATGCCCGTAGATGCCAGATAATGAGGATTTTACTGTACCATTTAGTATCTTTATGTGGAACAGCAGGAATCTTAATGCTCTGGCCCAAAATGTTGGCCACCCTTTGTTTCCATAAATGCTGCGTGACCTGCTGTGATTCTCCAACACTTTTGTGCATAACACAATCACAGCATCTGCAGACTTTCCTGTTTAACTCCAAGTCTAACAGTGTACTCAAAAATAGTTCAAGTTATTCTCTCCAGAGCATCAAATTCAGTTGCAATTTTTTTGAACAGGATAAAACCCCTATAATCCAGAATTCAAGTGACCGGCAGCCTCAAGCAACCAGCGAAAAAAAAACCACAGAAAATAAACAGCAAAAAAAATGCAGAAGTTTATAATTGGCACGCCTCACTGTTAGTTCGCCAATCAGGCAATCTCAAGCAACCAGTAAATTCACTGATCCGGCATCTACCAATCCCCATAGGTGCCAGATAGCAGGGATTTTACTCTAATTGTATTTTGTACTTCTAAATGAACTACTTGCAGTGTTTTGAGAATAGAGCAAATGTTCAGAACTAGCTGACTCAGACACAGAGGGCCAGCGGTCTCCACTTCAAGGTTCCTTTTATTCTCACGTAATACTATTGTACATAAAAATGTAATATACATGATATGCTTCAACCGCTCCCTGCGGTGAGGCAAGCAAAGCGTCGCTATGAGCATTGCCCAACGCTCCTAACAATTGGAGAAAGAGAAGCAAAAAGTCCCCTTAGAGACACTGAGTCCAGCGCTCCCGCAGCTTCTGCAGCCGTACAGTCTCCTGTTCAAACCATCGGCAGCCCGAGCTCTAAACCTTCAGGTGCCCTTCTTGCCCTCGGCACCCTCTCAAATCCCATTCCCATGAGCCAATCTCCAGCAGCCCGCCTGCAAGGGTCCTTTGCCATCAAGTCGCCCGCAGCCTGTGGGAGTCCTTCAGCTGCTGAGCTCCTTGCTGAACCACTGCCATGTCCACCATCCCTGTAGGGTCGTCTCCCGTGCTTCTGCTTCTCATCAGGGGGGTGTTCGCCCCATTTCTGCTCCCTTGTGCTGGTCTGCTCCTCCCCCAGATTCTGCAACCCCTCGTGAAATGCTGCCCAACCCTGTGCGATTCCAATATCGGATGAGCCAGGTTATGTCTGCAGATAAGACGAAAAGAACAAAAAATTCAAAATTCCTTTATTGTCATGTAATTAAAAACAGTGCAATATTATACAAAATTTGCTTTAGTCTGTCATAAGGCAAACATATTCCCCCACGGCAGAAATTGCCAGAAGCGCCTCTTACAGTGGAAAGAGAAGTAAACGAGAGTCCACTCAGAGTCCCTGGGAGTCTATGGATTTTCCTCCACTGCTCCCGCAGCCACACACAGGCCAAATCATAGTTAGCCTGAGCCCCAGATTTAAACCTCTGATGCGATCAGGATACCTTCAGCTCCCTTGGCACCCTCTCGCATTCTGAATCCAATACCTGGTACCCCTTCAGCCAGTCTCCAGCAGTCCGTTGCCTGGTGTGAATCCCTCAACTGCAGTCGCCCGCAGCCTGCGCAGTTTCCTCATCTCGAGTCCCCAACAGCCTGCTGCCCCTGTGTTCTTCACTCGGAGAGACCCTCACTGGTCTGCCACTGTGGTCACCTTCCTGAGGGGTCGTCCCCTCTGCTGCTCCGTCTCAAACGGAGCATTCTCCCCGTTTTCTGGTGCCCTGTGCCAGAACTCCGCTTCCCCAGAGTCTGCGGCCCCTCGTGGCTGCTGCTGATCGTAAGTGCCGCCATCTTGGGCTATTCTGGCCTTTGAGCCTGTACCACCATTCATAGCAGTGTCTGATTCTTTACCTTGCCATCTCTTTTCCCGAACTAACCGTGATATCCAAAAATCTATTGTCTCTTTTTTGACTGCTCAGAGTCTCTGAGGCTCTCTTGGATATTGAATTCCAAAAATTCATGTCCTCTGAGTGAAAACATTTCACTTCTGTCCTGAATGAATCCTTCCTTTGAAACTGCAATCCCAAGCCATAGAAAACATGCCTCAAATAGCTGAGCCAGAGAAAACATCCATCCTGCCAGTCTCCACAAGAATTATTATGGTTCAGTGAGGTCATCTAGGCTCATGAAAATACAAACCAAGTCTGCTTAAATCTGCAGTTTCCCCACCCTCTCTCATTCTTATCCCTGGAATCAATCTGCTGAGGCTTCATGGCATTTTATCTGAAACCATCCATAATGTTTGGGACAAAGATACTTCTTTTATTTTGCCCCCGTCCTCTACAGTTTTAAATTTGTAATCAAACATTTCAATGTGATTAAAGTGCACCTTGCAGATTTTATTCAAGGCTACTTATGCCCACCTTGGTTTGTGCATGTAGAAAGTACAGGACTTTGTATACACAGTGCTCTCATTTCAGGGCACCATAATATTTGGGACACAGCAATGTATATTACATTACATATCTGGATATTAGTCATGTTGAGTACTTTGTTGCATGAAGATTCTCAGTGCCTAGACACCAACCCCTAAGGCTGTTTTGTAACCTTGAAGACTTCTTCAAGATGACTAAGTCAAAGATATTACTGGAGCCCTTGTGAGACTGAAGCTGGACTATTTTGCTGCACAGGCCTGTTCCTCCCTTCTTAGCAATGGATATAGTTGTGCCAGAAAGAGCACAACAAAGATTCGCCATGTTGCTTCCTGCGATGGGGGACTTGTCCTGTGCAGAGATATTAAGCAGTTTAGAAGAAACTATATCGGCAGCATTCAATTGCCGCAGATAATGCACCAGCAGACGCAGCCGGAGAGAAGATGCCTTTCTGTCACCTGTATGTGCCAACTGAAGGAGAGCCGCGTCCGAGTGAACGCTGGCTCCTGTGGACTGTGGCCGCAGTCCCACTGCTGCTTTCAGGTGCACCAGGTGATGCTCTGAGCTGGAGAATATACCTACAGGAGGAGGGGTTAGGTAAGTGGTCCTCCTGGCTGGGTTCTCCACTTTCAGGTGGCCACCCGACAGCCGCATTGGGGTAGAAAAGGCGGCTTTACAGTCAGGTATTCTGGCCACCTGAAACCAGCTTAAGTTTGGCAAGCTCGATGCTGGGAAGATGATATTTGGAACCAGCAACCAAAGTCTTATAATGAATCAGCTGATAATGACAGAAGTGAGAAGAAATTTCTTTACCCTGAAGGGAGCGAAGCTTTGGAATTCCCAAGGCAGCGGAGGGATGATTTCAGGAGAGGGTACAACACCTCTGGATGTTTATGGGATATGTGGTTAATGCAGGAAAAGGATCAGGCAAAACACAGAAACGGTGGAGAAACTCAGCAGGTCTCGCAATGTCCATCGGAGGTAAAGATGCGTGGAGTGAAACATGACACTGAGACAGTAGTAAAAACACTGGAGGAACTCAGCAGGTCTCGCAATGTCCATCGGAGGTAAAGATACGTGGAGATGAAACATGACACCGAGACAGTAGTAAAAACACTGGAGAAACTCAGCATGTCTCGCAATGTCCATCGGAGGTAAAGATGCGTGGAGTGAAACATGACACTGAGACAGTAGTAAAAACACTGGAGAAACTCAGCAGGTCTCGCAATGTCCATCGGAGGTAAATATGCGTGGAGTGAAACATGACACTGAGACAGTAGAAAAAAAACACTGGAGAAACTCAGCAGGTCTCACAGTGTCCATCGGAGGTAAAGATGTGTGGAGATGAAACATGACAATGAGACAGTAGTAAAAACACTGGAGAAACTCAGCAGGTCTCACAATGTCCATCGGAGGTAAAGATGTGTGGAGTGAAACATGACACTGAGACAGTAGTAAAAACACTGGAGGAACTCAGCAGGTCTCGCAATGTCCATCGGAGGTAAAGATGCGTGGAGTGAAACATGACACTGAGACAGTAGTAAAAACACTGGAGAAACTCAGCAGGTCTCGCAATGTCCATCGGAGGTAAAGATGCGTGGAGTGAAACATGACACTGAGACAGTAGTAAAAACACTGGAGAAACTCAGCAGGTCTCACAGTGTCCATCGGAGGTAAAGATGTGTGTAGTGAAACATGATACTGAGACAGTAGTAAAAACAGTGGAGGAACTCAGCAGGTCTCGCAATGTCCATCGGAGGTAAAGATGTGTGTAGTGAAACATGACACTGAGACAGTAGTAAAAACAGTGGAGGAACTCAGCAGGTCTCGCAATGTCCATCGGAGGTAAAGATGCGTGGAGTGAAACATGACACTGAGACAGTAGTAAAAACACTGGAGGAACTCAGCAGGTCTCACAGTGTCCATCGGAGGTAATGATGTGTGGAGTGAAACATGACACTGAGACAGTAGTAAAAACACTGGAGAAACTCAGGAGGTCTCGCAATGTCCATCGGAGGTATTGATGCGTGGAGTGAAACATGACACTGAGACAGTAGTAAAAACACTGGAGGAACTCAGCAGGTCTCGCAATGTCCATCGGAGGTAAAGATGCGTGGAGTGAAACATGACACTGTGACAGTAGTAAAAACGCTGGAGGAACTCAGCAGGTCTCGCAATGTCCATCGGAAGTAAAGATGTGTGAAGTGAAACATGACACTGAGACAGTAGTAAAAACACTGGAGAAACTCAGCATGTCTCTCAATGTCCATCGGAGGTAAAGATGCGTGGAGTGAAACATGACACTGTGACAGTAGTAAAAACGCTGGAGGAACTCAGCAGGTCTCGCAATGTCTATCGGAGGTAAAGATGTGTGGAGTGAAACATGACACTGTGACAGTAGTAAAAACACTGGAGGAACGCAGCAGGTCTCGCAATGTCCATCGGAGGTAAAGATGCGTGGAGTGAAACATGACACTGAGACAGTAGTAAAAACACTGGAGGAACCCAGCAGGTCTTGCAATGTCCATCGGAGGTAAAGATGTGTGGAGTGAAACATGACACTGAGACAGTAGTAAAAACCCTGGAGAAGCACAGCAGGTCTTGCAATGTCCATTGGAGGTAAAGATGCGTGGAGTGAAACATGACACTGAGACAGTAGTAAAAACACTGGAGAAAATCAGCTGGTCTCGCAATGTCCATCGGAAGTAAAGATGCGTGGAGTGAAACATGACACTGAGACAGTAGTAAAAACACTGGAGGAACTCAGCAGGTCTCACAGTGTCCATCGGAGGTAAAGATGTGTGGAGTGAAACATGACACTGAGACAGTAGTAAAAACACTGGAGAAACTCAGCAGGTCTCGCAATGTCCATCGGAGGTAAAGATGCGTGGAGTGAAACATGACACTGAGACAGTAGTAAAACACTGGAGGAACTCAGCAGGTCTCGCAATGTCCATCGGAGGTAAAGATGCGTGGAGTGAAACATGAAACTGAGACAGTAGTAAAAACGCTGGAGGAACTCAGCAGGTCTCGCAATGTCCATCGGAGGTAAAGATGCGTGGAGTGAAACATGACACTGTGACAGAAGTAAAAACGCTGGAGAAACTCAGCATGTCTCGCAATGTCCATCGGAGGTATAGATGCGTGGAGTGAAACATGACACTGTGACAGTAGTAAAAACGCTGGAGGAACTCAGCAGGTCTCGCAATGTCCATCGGAGGTAAATATGTGTGGAGTGAAACATGACACTGTGACAGTAGTAAAAACACTGGAGGAACGCAGCAGGTCTCGCAATGTCCATCGGAGGTAAAGATGCGTGGAGTGAAACATGACACTGAGACAGTAGTAAAAACACTGGAGGAACTCAGCAGGTCTTGCAATGTCCATCTGAGGTAAAGATGTGTGGAGCGAAACATGACACTGAGACAGTAGTAAAAACACTGGAGGAACTCAGCAGGTCTCGCATTGTCCATCGGAGGTAAAGATGCGTTGATGTAAACATGACACTGAGACAGTAGTAAAAACCCTGGAGAAACACAGCAGGTCTTGCAATGTCCATCGGAAGTAAAGATGCGTGGAGTGAAACATGACACTGAGACAGTAGTAAAAACACTGGAGGAACTCAGCAGGTCTCACAGTGTCCATCGGAGGTAATGATGTGTGGAGTGAAACATGACACTGAGACAGTAGTAAAAACACTGGAGAAACTCAGGAGGTCTCGCAATGTCCATCGGAGGTAAAGATGCGTGGAGTGAAACATGACACTGAGACAGTAGTAAAAACACTGGAGGAACTCAGCAGGTCTCGCAATGTCCATCGGAGGTGAAGATGCGTGGAGTGAAACATGACACTGTGACAGTAGTAAAAACGCTGGAGGAACTCAGCAGGTCTCGCAATGTCCATCAGAGATAAAGATGTGTGAAGTGAAACATGACACTGAGACAGTAGTAAAAACACTGGAGGAACGCAGCAGGTCTCGCAATGTCCATCGGAGGTAAAGATGCGTGGAGTGAAACATGCCACTGTGACAGTAGTAAAAACGCTGGAGAACTCAGCAGGTCTCGCAATGTCCTTCGGAGGTAAAGATGTGTGAAGTGAAACATGACACTGAGACAGTAGTAAAAACACTGGAGAAACTCAGCAGGTCTCGCAATGTCCATCGGAGGTAAAGATGCGTGGAGTGAAACATGACAGTGTGACAGTAGTAAAAACGCTGGAGGAACTCAGCAGGTCCCATCTCGTCCATCAGAGGTAAAGATGTGTGAAGTGAAACATGACACTGAGACAGTAGTAAAAACACTGGTGGAACTCAGCAGGTCCCATCTCGTCCATCGGAGGCAAAGATGTGTGAAGTGAAACATGACACTGTGACAGTAGTAAAAACACTGGAGGAACGCAGCAGGTCTCGCAATGTCCATCGGAGGTAAAGATGCGTGGAGTGAAACATGACACTGAGACAGTAGTAAAAACACTGGAGGAACTCAGCAGGTCTTGCAATGTCCATCGGAGTTAAAGATGTGTGGAGTGAAACATGACACTGAGACAGTAGTAAAAACACTGGAGGAACTCAGCAGGTCTCGCAATGTCCATCGGAGGTAAAGATGCGTGGAGTGAAACATGACACTGAGACAGTAGTAAAAACCATGGAGAAACACAGCAGCTCTTGCAATGTCCATCGGAGGTAAAGATGCGTGGAGTGAAACATGACACTGAGACAGTAGTAAAAACACTGGAGGAACTCAGCAGGTCTCACAGTGTCCATCGGAGGTAATGATGTGTGGAGTGAAACATGACACTGAGACAGTAGTAAAAACACTGGAGAAACTCAGGAGGTCTCGCAATGTCCATCGGAGGTATTGATGCGTGGAGTGAAACATGACACTGAGACAGTAGTAAAAACACTGGAGAAACTCAGCAGGTCTCGCAATGTCCATCGGAGGTAAAGAAGCGTGGAGTGAAACATGACACTGAGACAGTAGTAAAAACAGTGGAGGAACTCAGCAGGTCTCGCAATGTCCATCGGAGGTAAAGATGCGTGGAGTGAAACATGACACTGAGACAGTAGTAAAAACACTGGAGAAACTCAGCAGGTCTCGCAATGTCCATTGGAGGTAAAGATGCGTGGACTGAAACATGACACTAACACAGTAGTAAAAACACTGGAGAAACTCAGCAGGTCTCGCAATGTCCATCGGAGGTAAAGATGCGTGGAGTGAAACATGACACTGAGACAGTAGTAAAAACACTGGAGAAACTCAGCAGGTCTCGCAATGTCCATCGGAGGTAAAGATGCGTGGAGTGAAACATGACACCGAGACAGTAGTAAAAACACTGGAGATACTCAGCAGGTCTCGCAATGTCCATCGGAGGTAAAGATGCGTGGAGTGAAACGTGACACTGAGACAGTAGTAAAAACACTGGAGGAACTCAGCAGGTCTCGCATGGTCCATCGGAGGTAAAGATGTGTGGAGTGAAACATGACACTGTGACAGTAGTAAAAACACTGGAGGAACGCAGCAGGTCTCGCAATGTCCATCGGAGGTAAAGATGCGTGGGGTGAAACATGACACTGAGACAGTAGTAAAAACACTGGAGGAACTCAGCAGGTCTTGCAATGTCCATCGGAGGTAAAGATGTGTGGAGTGAAACATGACACTGAGACAGTAGTAAAAACACTGGAGGAACTCAGCAGGTCTCGCAATGTCCATCGGAGGTAAAGATGCGTGGAGTGAAACATGACACTGAGACAGTAGTAAAAAACCTGGAGAAACACAGCAGGTCTTGCAATGTCCATCGGAGGTAAAGATGCGTGGAGTGAAACATGACACTGAGACAGTAGTAAAGACACTGGGGGAACTCAGCATTTCTCACAGTGTCCATCGGAGGTAATGATGTGTGGAGTGAAACATGACACTGAGACAGTAGTAAAAACACTGGAGAAACTCAGGAGGTCTCGCAATGTCCATCGGAGGTAAAGATGCGTGGAGTTAAACATGACACTGAGACCGTAGTAAAAACACTGGAGGAACTCAGCAGGTCTCGCAATGTCCATCGGAGGTAAAGATGCGTGGAGTGAAACATGACACTGTGACAGTAGTAAAAACGCTGGAGGAACTCAGCAGGTCTCGCAATGTCCATCGGAGGTAAAGATGTGTGAAGTGAAACATGACACTGAGACAGTAGTAAAAACACTGGAGAAACTCAGCATGTCTCGCAATGTCCATCGGAGGTATAGATGCGTGGAGTGAAAGATGACACTGTGACAGTAGTAAAAACGCTGGAGGAACTCAGCAGGTCTCGCAATGTCCATCGGAGGTAAATATGTGTGGAGTGAAACATGTCACTGTGACTGTAGTAAAAACACTGGAGGAACGCAGCAGGTCTCGCAATGTCCATCGGAGGTAAAGATGCGTGGAATGAAACATGACACTGAGACAGTAGTAAAAACACTGGAGGAACTCAGCAGGTCTCGCAATGTCCATCGGAGGTAAAGATGTGTGTAGTGAAACATGACACTGAGACAGTAGTAAAAACACTGGAGGAACTCAGCAGGTCTCGCATTGTCCATCGGAGGTAAAGATGCGTGGAGTGAAACATGACACTGAGACAGTAGTAAAAACCCTGGAGAAACACAGCAGGTCTTGCAATGTCCATCGGTTGTAAAGATGTGTGGAGTGAAACATGACACTGAGACAGTAGTAAAAACACTGGAGGAACTCAGCAGGTCTCACAGTGTCCATCGGAGGTAATGATGTGTGGAGTGAAACATGACACTGAGACAGTAGTAAAAACACTGGAGAAACTCAGGAGGTCTCGCAATGTCCATCGGAGGTAAAGATGCGTGGAGTGAAACATGACACTGAGACAGTAGTAAAAACACTGGAGGAACTCAGCAGGTCTCGCAATGTCCATCGGAGGTAAAGATGCGTGGAGTGAAACATGACACTGACCGTAGTAAAAACGCTGGAGGAACTCAGCAGGTCTCGCAATGTCCATCAGAGGTAAAGATGTGTGAAGTGAAACATGACACTGAGACAGTAGTAAAAACACTGGAGAAACTCAGCATGTCTCGCAATGTCCATCGGAGGTAAAGATGCGTGGAGTGAAACATGACACTGTGACAGTAGTAAAAACGCTGGCGGAACTCAGCAGGTCCCATCTCGTCCATCAGAGGTAAAGATGTGTGAAGTTAAACATGACACTGTGACAGTAGTAAAAACACTGGAGGAACTCAGCAGGTCCCATCTCGTCCATCAGAGGTAAAGATGCGTGGAGTGAAACATGACACTGCAACAGTAGTAAAAACGCTGGAGAATCTCAGCAGGTCCCATCTCATCCATCGGAGGTAAAGATGTGTTGAGTGAAACATGACACTGAGACAGTAGTAAAAACACTGGAGAAACTCAGCAGGTCTCGCAGTGTCCATCGGAGGTAAAGATGTGTGGAGATTAAACATAACACTGCGATAGTAGAAAAAACGCTGGAGAAACTCAGCAGGTCCCATCTCGTCCATCGGAGGTGAAGATAAAAGATATGATTGAATGGTGTAGCAAAAATAAGGGGTCAAATTAACAACTGCCTCCATTTATAACATTGTTTCTCATCATTTTCAAGTTCAGATTTATTATCAAGAGTACCTAGGTAACATCACATCAACCCTATGATTAATTTTCCTGCAGAGCAGGCAGAATTTCTAATTGCCCATAACTAAACAACTCAAAGAAGTGTCGTTTTGACTGCAAATACATAAAATAAATATTCACTGATAAATAATGATTAATCTTTCATATCTAATATATATATATATATATATATATGTACATGTCTGTCCGTTTATTTGTCTGTTCTCCATGCAAATCAATTTGGAACACTATAGAAGTATCCAAAGAGATAATTTGGGGTAACATTTGATGCTGAAAGTCATGACCATGTTGAATTTCAATAATTATTCGGGGTAACATTTGATTCTGAAAGTCATGACAATGTTGAATTTCAATAATTATTCAGGGTAACATTTCAATAATAATTCGCAGTAACATTTGATGCTGAAAATCATGACCATGTTGAATTTCAATAATAATTTGGGGTAACATTTGATGCTGAAAATCATGACCATGTTGAATTTCAATAATAATTCGGGGTAACATTTGATGCTGAAAGTCATGACCATGTTGAATTTCAATAATAATTCGGGGAAACATTTGATGCTGAAAGTCATGACCATGTTGAATTTCAATAATAATTTGGGGTAACATTTGATGCTGAAAGACATGACCATGTTGAATTTCAATAATAATTCGGGGAAACATTTGATGCTGAAAGACATGACCATGTTGAATTTCAATGAATTTAATCTTTAAGGTCATATGAAGTTTAAAAGTTTTTGTGACCGGCTGCATTACTGTTTATTATACAAGTATTTACTAACACTGACTTGCATCACTGTTTACTATAATTGTGGTTACATTTAATGCTGAATGTGTCATAACCACATTGAATTTAGCCTTTAAGGTCATATGAAGTTCTAAAGTTCAAAAGAAAGTTTGAACTTGCCCCAGGGGCACCTCAATTAGTTACAGGGCTGTGCATCATTGTATATTCAGAAACCCAACCCAGTTCCATCTGGGCCCCAAAAAAGCAAAGCAACTCCAGCAGAAGCTCTTCACAAGCCTGTAGAGTTGGAAAAAGGAGAAAGCAAGAGACGGGAGAGGAACATTAGACTCACCTCGCTGTTGATGCTTCCAAACAGGCGAGGAGCAGGCAGCAAGAAACAGGACAGCAGCGATACGCCTGTCTCAGTGCTCAGGCCTGCAGACAGGCAAAGGGCAGGCAGTGGAAAACAGAACAGCAACACCAGGCCCGTCTCAGTGCTCAGGCCTCCAGGCAAACAAGGAGCAGGTGGCAGGAAACAGAAAAAATATATTTATGAAGAATTACCATGAAGTTTTTTGGGTATTTTGCTTCAACCATGTAGTCAACAACTGAGTGTATTATTTCCCAGGCAATCCCGGGTATCCTGCTCATTAGTAATAAATAAGATCCTTAACCCCATTCAAACATCCTTGGATAGTAAAAACCTTTTCTTTTCTGGAAATTTTCAAATCAAGGAGAGGCCTTTCAAGAGTAAAATCTGGGAACAGTTACGTTCACAACCATTTGGGGGAAAAAATGAACTCTGTACAAAAGCTGGTGGCATTTTGGGGAAAATTGATCTGAGTTCAATTCCATTTCTCCTGCTGTAGTCTCCTCTACATTGGAGATGGCTTGGTTGAGCACCTCAGCTCTGTCCTCCGCAAAGCATGGATCCCCCAGCGGCCACCCATTTCAATTCCCTGACCCATTCCCTTGCTGACATGTCTGCCCATGGTCTCATGCACTGCCAGACAGACCACCCACAAACTGGAGGAACAACACCTCATCTTCTGACTGGGCACCTCCAACTGAGTGGTATTAATATCGGCTTCTTCGATTTCCCTTAAATCCACCCCACCTCTGTCACCTTTACCCAGCTCTCACTCTCTCTGTCCACAGAGCCCAAATCAATCCTCACCTTTCCTCTTATCCTATCCAATTAACAACACTTGCCTGTGGATCCAACCTCCCATTCTTTAGTCTTTATTCTGATGCCTTCCTATTTTTTGCTTATACCACGGTGGTACCAGCAATTGGGACCAGACCAGGGTTTGAATCCCACACTATTTGCAAAGAGTTTGTACACTCTCCTTGTGTCGGCATGGGTTTCCTCTCACCATTCAAAATGTACCAAATTGGGCAGCACGGAGTCATGGGTGGAAATGGCCTGTTACCGTGTTGTATGTCAACATTTTTAAAAAAATTAAGGGCTCAGGACCGAAACGACAGTAATATATCTTTACCTCCTATGGACGCTGTGAGACCTATTGAGTTGCTCCAGCATTTCTGTGTGTTTAAATGACAATCACAGCATCTGTAGACTTTTGTGTCTCACTAAAATCCATTTTTGTTGTTTTCTTCTGCCCGTTCAATCATGGCTACAAAGCTAAGCTCACAGAATGGTTCTGCCAAATTTAAGAACCCTGACAAGTTAGTAGAGGTGTCCAATGATCCGAATCTTGCTGCCACCGAAGGTTGTGTGGTGCATTGTAGACTTGTTCCATTTCTCCAAGTTCAGGGGTTGGAGGTAGAGTAAAATCCCCGTAACCCAGAATTCAATCAACCGGCAGCAAAAATAAATAGTGGAAAATAAATAGGTAAAGAATTAAAATTTTAAATTGGCACCTCTTTGTGGTCAGTTTGCCAATCTCGCAACACAGAGTCTCAAGCAACCGGAAAATTCACTTATCCGACATCTACCAATCCCCTTAGGTGCCAGATACCGGTGATTTTGCTGTAGTTCAGATCCTTCTAGGCAGCCCATTTCTTCTTTCCCCTCGTAGGGAATTGTGTCCACTGTCAAAGTCTGCTAACTGCTACCCTCCACAGATGGATCCAGTGCTGGCGCTGGCCTCTTTGGTTATCTCGAGGAAGATCTGGTGGAATTGCTGGCATTTCTCTCCAGCAGTGTGATCACAAAGCAGGATCGGCAGTCAGAAAGTGTCCCGGGGCGCTTTGGTAATTGCGGGGTCAATTTTGACATTTAAGAAAAATTTGGGCAAATACATGACAGGATATGGACAGGGTGCTGGTCAGCGGGGCTAGGCCAAAAAATAGTTCAGCACAGACTAGAAGGGCTGAAGGACCTATTTTTGTGCTGTAGTGTCCTGTGGTTCTGGGCTATGACATGGAGTCTCCCACCATGGCCCGACTCTTGTTGTGAATGGGGCATTGATGGTGCAGAGCAGACAGGTAGCTGGAGAGGAGGGTGAAGTTCCTTTGCGAGTAATATTACGATTTTGACAGAGCAGACTGAACAATCTTTTGGCCTGTTTTCTCACCTCTATGTTCACTGTGTTTGTCCAGCTCACGCTCTGGATCAATGAGAAGATGCTGACCGCCCAAGATATGTCATACGACGAGGCCCGGAATCTCCACACCAAGTGGCAGAAACACCAGGCCTTCATGGCCGAACTTGCCTCCAACAAGGATTGGCTGGATAAGATTGACAAGGTAATCACGTCAAGATGCTAATGCCGTTCATGGCTACTCAGTATATCAACAGGATAAAAACATCCCTAAATAATGAATCTGATAAATATGAGGTTTTCTGCTTTACTATTTAAATGGTAAGTGATTGCAGCGTGCTGCCATTCAGAAGGACTTGGGAGTGCTGTGCACGAGTCACAAAAGGCTGATTTGTTGGTGCAGTGAGCTATCAAAAAGGCAAATTGAATATTGGCCCTCATTGCCAGAGAGGTTGAATTTAGGAGCAGGGAGATTCTGCTGCAACTGTACAAGGTCCTGGTGAGGCCGCATCTGGTGAACTGCCTGCAGTTCTGGTCTCCTTTCTTGAGGAAGGATGGACCGGCTTTGGAGGCGGTGCAGAGGAAGTTCACCAGGTTGATTCCAGGGATGAGGGGGTTGGCCTATGAGGAGAGATTGAATCGTTTGGGACTGTACTCACTGGAATTTAGAAGAAAGAGAAACCTTATAGAAATATATAAAATTATGAAAGGCATGGATAAGATGGAGGAAGGTAAATTGTTTCCATTGACGAGGAAGATTTGAGCAAAGGGACCTTAGCCTCAAGATTCAAGGTAGTAAATTTAGGATGGCGATGAGGAGGACCTGCTTGTCTCTGATAATGGTGAACCAATAAAATTTGCTGCCCATTGAGGCAGTGGATGTGACCTAAGAAAATACATTTAAGACAAAGTTGGATAGATTTTTACATTGGAGGGGAATTGGGATATGGGGAAAAGGCAGGTATGTGGAGATGAGCCTGTCATCAGATCAGCCACAATCTCATTGAATGGCGGAGCAGGCTCGATGGGCCGGATGGCCAACTCCTGCTCCTGTTTCTTCCATTCAGGATACCATTGGCTTTGATCTTGAAATATTGTCCGTGGGTTATTTTGTGTTCCCCTGAGAAGGCCTTTGGGACGGTTGAATTCTCATCTGTAAAAGCAATATGGTGGATCCCCTTCAGTGTTGACCTGAAGTAGATTTTAGGTTAAGGTGTCAGGAACCCGGAACCTGCTGACACCAAAGGTGGGACTGATGCGACAAAGCAGGGAATTCTTCCACTGAATGGTGCTACCCTGTGGGAAATTTGTCACGTTGATGTGGCTTTTTAATTTGGATGGGGTGAGGATGCTACTCTTAGCAGGAGTGAAGAATTAGAGGGCTTTGTCGCAGGTTGAAGATCGTTCTCTTCAAGGGTTGTGAATCATAATAACTCATTTATCCAAAACACCGTGGAGGCTTAATTATATGTCTATTTTTTAAAGAAAGCTTTTGGCACATTGGCCTTCATAGATCAAAGGTTTGAGTACAGGAGTTGGGATGTCATGGTAAAGTTGTATAAGACAGTGTGAGGCCAAATCTGGAGTTTTGGTCATCTAACTACAGGAGGATATCAATAAGATTGAAATTGTGCAGAGATTTACTGGGATGTTGCTGGGAATTTGAGAAACTGAGTTACAGGGAAAGATTAATCAGGTTAGGGACTTTATTCCCTGGAACGTAGAAGAATGAGGGGAAATTTGTTGGAGGTTTACAAAATTATGAGGGGTGTAGATAGAGTAGATGTGAGTCAGCTTCTTCCATTGAGGTTTGGTGAGATACAATCCAGAGGGCATTGGTGAAAGGGGAGAAGTTTAGGGGAAACATTAGGGGGAGTTTCATCAGAGAGGTAGTGAGACAAGCTGCCAACTGAAGTGGTGAATGTGGACTCAATTTTAACATTTAAGAAAAATTTGTACAAGCACATGGGGTATGGAGGGATTATGGACTGGGTGCAGGTCAGTGGGACGAGGCAAAATAATAGTTTGACAACTCTTGGATTGTACTCCTTGGAGTTCAGAAGATTGAGGGTGGACCTCATAGAAACATTTTGAATGATGAAAGGGTCTGGACAGGGTAGATAAGGCAAAGTTGTTTCCCTTGGTAGGGGAGTCAAGGACAAGAGAGCACAACTTCAGCATTGAAGGGTGCTCATTTAAAACAGAGATATTTCTTTAGTCAGAGAGTGGTGAACCTGTGGAATTTGCTACCATGGCGGCTGTGGAGGCCAAGTCGTTAGCTGTATTTAAGGCAGAAATGGGTCGGTATCTGAATGGTCAGGGTGTCGAAAATTTTGGGGAGAAGGCAGGGGAGTGAGGCTGAGTGGGAGAATGGATTAGCTCGTGATGGAATGGTGGGGTGGACTCGACGGGCCAAGCGGCCTGCTTCTTCTCCGTTAACTCTCATTTACTTTCCTTATTCCGCAGGACGGGAAGCAGCTCATATCTGAGAAGCCAGACACTGAGCCCATTGTGGAGGAGAAGCTCATTAATCTCCACAGGCTCTGGGCTGAGCTGGAGTCCACCACCAAGACCAAGGCACAGTGCCTGTTTGACGCCAACCGCACTGAGCTGTTTGCTCAGAGCTGCTCCGACCTCGACTTGTGGCTCAATGACCTGGATTCCCAGCTGCAGTCCGATGATCACGGCAAGGACCTAACTAGTGTCAGCATCCTCTTGAAGAAGCAACAGGTATGGTTGCCACGGCTCTGCAGCTTGGTACAGATAAAATTCAAATTTGTTATTTCTTTTGCATTTAAATGATTTTGTTATTTTACTTTCCTCACATAAATTCCATTAGAGCAAATTTTTATTCTACATACAAGTTGTACCTCTCTTATCTGGCGCTCTGTGGTCTGGAATGTATGAATCTGCCGCTGTTAGTACAAACTCCTTACAGACAGTGTGGTACTCGAACCCGAGTCCCGATTGCCTTCGCTGTAAAGGTGTTGTGCTAACCGCTATGCTAACTGGGGTGCTCCACAGTGTTATTTTCCATTTTAAGCTTTGTTCTACCTTTGATATGTTTACATAGGGGCCCCCTTAGGGGTCAGTTTCTGTTTTCCGGCATTTTCTGTGGTCCAACAATGGCTAGGTCCCAACGTCACCGGGTTAAAGAGGTACAACCTGTATTTCATTGTATAGGGCAATCTGAAACTTTAAAATTTCACCTTAAAATCAGGGTTGCCCTATACAGGGTCTAAAATTCCTACCAATAATGACAAAGCCATCTTCCCGCCGGTCGCGCACCAACTTGCGCATGCCCCATTATCTGCAAAGTCTCAGCACTCCCCCGCGGGATCCATCCGCCTGGTCAGACTGCCGTTGGCTCTGCACAGGCTTTAAATGGTTTATTTTAAAATATCCAAATAAAATTTAAATCTTTAAATGTCAATTTGTTGTTAAAATATTGTGATTTGCTTTTAACAGCATCGACTGGTCAGCGGTAAGTGCCAATTTCTGGAGGTCGTCTCATTCAAAGGGTATCGCTCAAAACAGCATTTTAGGTGGAAATTCCAGGGTGGTCCTGTACAGAGTCATCTTGTATGACGGCATATATGGTGGGTTTTTTTTGGTCTTGATCAAAGGGAGAATTTCCATCTCTTGAACTGCTAGAGAGCAGAAGTACGCTGTAGTCAGAAGACCAGCCATGAAGATCTGCATCAAGTTCAAAGTTCAGGTTTCTCGTCAGAGTACAGAATTCAAAATCAGAATTTATTGTCACGAACATGTCATGAAATTTGTTGTTTTGCGGCAGCATCAAACAGTGCAAATAGTTCTACTATTCCCTGCTTTGTCGCATCAGTCCCACCTTACCAAAAAATATAGTCAGAGTAAGGCTGTGCCATGATGGCAGCAGGGAAGAAGCCATCCTTGTGCCACTGAGTGCTCGTTTTCAGGCATTTTCCCCTGTTGATGGCAGAGTGAAGAGGGCATGGCCTGGGTGGTCGGGGTCCTTGAGGATAAAGGCTGCTTTCTTCTTTTAACATATTTACAAATTTTAAACCACAATAATAATTAGATAACATTCAGTTCAAATGTTATTTCATAAAGTTATACATGTGGTATATAACCCCCCACCCCCCCCAACAAACCCATAGAAAGAAAAATGAAAAGAAAGGACTAGAGAATGCCAATGGAATAGAGCATTTATATCATAAAGTCTAATATTGGAGGTTACCAAGAAGTGGGGTTTTCAGAGTTCACTAAACCCACATTTTGTAAATAGGGGCGTCAGATTTTCCAAAATACATATTTGTTTTGTAAACTGTAAGTAATCTTCTCCAGTTACGAAGTTCTGTGAGCCATCATTCCATACGTAAATCTGACTTCCATGATATTGCTGTACATTTCCTAGAAACTGTTAAAGTGATTTGTACAAATTCAATTTTTGGTACATAGTTCATTTTAATTTAGATCTTATAACCTTAATAGTACTCAATAAAAATAACATCCGATCCTGCGGGAACTTAACCCCCGTAATTCATTCCAAAAAGTTACTGACTTCTAACCAAAAATATTTAACTTTAGGACACTGCCAAGTTGAATGCAAAAAAAATCCAATCTCATGTCCACACCTAAAACGTAAATCTGATAATGCAGGATTCAAGCTGTTTAGTTTTTGTGGAGTCAAATATAACTGATGGAAAAAATTATATTGAACTAACCTGCTATATCTAACATTTATAATTTTTGCCATATTATCCTACATAATTCCATCCAATCTTTCTCACTTATTTGTCTGTTTTGATCCACTTCCCGTCTTAATCTCGATTTATGCCCCCCTACTTTGAGGGGTAGAGGCTGCTTCCTTAAGACAGTCACTGCCTTTTGTAGATGTCCTCGATGGAGTGAAGACTGGTGTCTGTGATGTTGCAGGCTGAATTAACAGCCTTCTGGAGTTTTTTATTGCCCTGAATGTTGGCATCTCCATACCAGGTGGTGATGCAGCCAGCTGGAGTGCTCTCCACAATAGACCTATAGAGGACGTCACACACTGTGCAACTCTGAGATACTTTTTCCTGCAGGCTAGGCAGAATTTCTATTTATCAGTAATGTAACCACATACAAAAGAGAGAAATATACATAAACTGACTATGCCAATTCAGAAAAAAAAATTCAGTAATAAATAATGTGCAATGCGTCCTTAAATGAATCCCTGATTGAGTTTGTCGTTGAGGTGTCTGATGGCGGAGGGGTAGCAGCTGTTCCTGAACCTGGTGGTGCGAGTCTTGTGGCCCCGACACCTCTTTCCTGGTGGCAGCAGTGAGACCAGAGCGTGTGCTGGGTGGTAAGGATCCTTAATGATCGCTGCTGTTCTCCGACGGCAGCATTCCACGTAGTGACAGCTCATAATAACTGGATTATTTAACTGTAAAGAATTAAATTAGACATTTAAGAAGTACTAATGTCACGTGCTGGAAATAAAAAACAAAGAGAAGGAGGACTAATTAAGGAGTCAGCCATTGTTAAATTACCCAGCCCCTCCCCCCCACAAAATATTCTCCAGGTGGTTGGGAAAAGCCATGGGGAAAATATTACAGACTGTGCCATTTCCTGATTCTCCAACGCTGCAGGTGTGGGGCTAAAGAACGAGATGATGCTGTTCGTTATGAGTAGGGCTCATCAGTCTACCTTCCCCACCAGTCAACGCAATCTTTCGGGATCGTTGTCTGAAGAGGGCGCACAAAATCATGGAGGACCCCTTCCACCCTGCACACAGCGTCTTTCAGCTGCTCCTGTCGGGGGAAGAGATACAGGAGGATCAGAGCCAGCACCACCAGGCTGAGGAACAACTTCCCACGGGCATTGAAAATGCAGAATGACTAAAGGAACTAACCATCCGAGACTCATATTCATGAAAAAGTCTATTGATTTATTTATATGGATGAATACTTGTCCTGCATATGTGTTGTTTGTCTGTATGTGTGTTATGTCTGGTTGTGTGTCTGTGTGTTTTGCACCGAGAACCGGAGAACGCTGTTTCGTCGGGTTGTACTTGTACAATCAGATGACAGTAAACTTAATATCTGTGATGGAAAAGGTAGTGAAGAACATTTGATCATAAAACAGGATTCAGGGATCCTCTCCCAGTTTATTCCCAGTGTGTTTTTTTTTGCAAGAATGCCAGAATGTACAAGCACTACACCTAACACGCCCAAGCTTGTGCCTAGTTGACTGAATAAATGATATTGAATTCATTAGCACAGGGCAGCAAGGTTAGCATAGCAGTTAGTGGAATGCTATTGCAGCGCCAGCAGCCAAAGTTGTCTCTGCTGCCGCAATAGAGTGAATCTCCCAGTGGCCATCCATTTCAATTCCCTGCCCCGTTCCTTGCTGACATGTCTGTCCATGGTCTCATGCACCGCCAGGCTGAGATCACCCGCAAATTGGAGGAACAGCACCTTATCTTCTGTCTGGGCACCCTCCAACTGGATGGCATGAACTTCTCCATTAGCTGCCCGCTACCCATCTTTTCCGTGCCTCCTTTTTTCTCGCTTTGTTTCTGTCCTTTTTCCCTCTGTCTCCTATCACAGAGCCAAAAACGAACCCTCCCCCACCTATAAATTCCTCTCCTGCCTTCAAATCATATCCAATTAACACCTTTTGGTTGTTCCCTTGTCACCGGCTTTTTTAATGTAGGCCCCTTGCCTACTTTTTGCTCACACCTTGGAGAGGGGCTCAGGCCCGAAATGTCATTAATAGATCTTTACTTCTTGTGGACGCTGAGTTCCTCCAGTATTTCTGTGTTTTTAGTACAATCACAGGGTCTGCAAACATTCATCTTTTACTCCAGGTTCCAATCCGCCCACTGGCCTCCCCATGTCTGCATGGGTTTCCTCTGGTCAATCCAGTTTCCTCCCCCCGCCCACATTGCAAAGACATATAGGATCGGTCACAACTGGGTGATGCAGACTCATGGATCGGAATGGTCATCTCTAATCTCTTCTTTCTTTGGCTTGGCTTCGCGGACGAAGATTTATGGAGGGGGTAAAAAGTCCACGTCAGCTGCAGGCTCGTTTGTGGCTGACAAGTCCGATGCGGGACAGGCAGACACGATTGCAGCGGTTGCAGGGGAAAATTGGTGGGTTGGGTGTTGGGTTTTTCCTCCTTTGCCTTTTGTCAGTGAGGTGGGCTCTGCGGTCTTCTTCAAAGGAGGTTGCTGCCCGCCAAACTGTGAGGCGCCAAGATGCACGGTTTGAGGCGTTATCAGCCCACTGGCGGTGGTCAATGTGGCAGGCACCAAGAGATTTCTTTAGGCAGTCCTTGTACCTTTTCTTTGGTGCACCTCTGTCACGGTGGCCAGTGGAGAGCTCGCCATATAACACGATCTTGGGAAGGCAATGGTCCTCCATTCTGGAGACGTGACCCATCCAGCGCAGCTGGATCTTCAGCAACGTGGACTCGATGCTGTCGACCTCTGCCATCTCGAGTACTTCGACGTTAGGGATGTAAGCGCTCCAATGGATGTTGAGGATGGAGCGGAGACAACGCTGGTGGAAGCGTTCTAGGAGCCGTAGGTGGTGCCGGTAGAGGACCCATGATTCGGAGCCGAACAGGAGTGTGGGTATGACAACGGCTCTGTATACGCTTATCTTTGTGAGGTTTTTCAGTTGGTTGTTTTTCCAGACTCTTTTGTGTAGTCTTCCAAAGGCGCTATTTGCCTTGGCGAGTCTGTTGTCTATCTCATTGTCGATCCTTGCATCTGATGAAATGGTGCAGCCGAGATAGGTAAACTGGTTGACCGTTTTGAGTTTTGTGTGCCCGATGGAGATGTGGGGGGGCTGGTAGTCATGGTGGGGAGCTGGCTGATGGAGGACCTCCGTTTTCTTCAGGCTGACTTCCAGGCCAAACATTTTGGCAGTTTCCGCAAAGCAGGACGTCAAGCGCTGAAGAGCTGGCTCTGAATGGGCAACTAAAGCGGCATCGTCTGCAAAGAGTAGTTCACGGACAAGTTTCTCTTGTGTCTTGGTGTGAGCTTGCAGGCGCCTCAGATTGAAGAGACTGCCATCCGTGCGGTACCGGATGTAAACAGCGTCTTCATTGTTGGGGTCTTTCATGGCTTGGTTCAGCATCATGCTGAAAAAGATTGAAAAGAGGGTTGGTGCGAGAACACAGCCTTGCTTCACGCCATTGTTAATGGAGAAGGGTTCAGAGAGCTCATTGCTGTATCTGACCCGACCTTGTTGGTTTTCGTGCAGTTGGATAATCATGTTGAGGAACTTTGGGGGACATCCGATGCGCTCTAGTATTTGCCAAAGCCCTTTCCTGCTCACGGTGTCGAAGGCTTTGGTGAGGTCAACAAAGGTGATGTAGAGTCCTTTGTTTTGTTCTCTGCACTTTTCTTGGAGCTGTCTGAGGGCAAAGACCATGTCAGTAGTTCCTCTGTTTGCGCGAAAGCCGCACTGTGATTCTGGGAGAATATTCTCGGCGACACTAGGTATTATTCTATTTAGTAGAATCCTAGCGAAGATTTTGCCTGCAATGGAGAGCAACGTGATTCCCCTGTAGTTTGAGCAGTCTGATTTCTCGCCTTTGTTTTTGTACAGGGTGATGATGGTGGCATCACGAAGATCCTGAGGCAGTTTACCTTGGTCCCAACAAAGCTTGAAAAACTCATGCAGTTTGGCATGCAGAGTTTTGCCGCCAGCCTTCCAGACTTCTGGGGGGATTCCATCCATACCTGCTGCTTTGCCACTTTTCAGTTGTTCGATTGCCTTATATGTCTCATCCAGGGTGGGAACCTCATCCAGCTCTAGCCTTAGGGGCTGTTGAGGGAGCTGGAGCAGGGCGGAATCTTGGACTGAGCGGTTGGCACTGAAAAGAGATTGGAAGTGTTCTGACCATCGGTTGAGGATGGAGATCTTGTCACTGAGGAGGACTTTGCCGTCTGAGCTGCGCAGCGGGCTTTGGACTTGGGGTGAGGGGCCATACACAGCCTTTAGAGCCTCGTAGAAACCCCTGAAGTCGCCAATGTCCGCGCTGAGCTGGGTTCCTGTGTGAATTACATTCACACAGGGTTTTCTTGAAGATAATCCCTGCGACGACCCCCAGCGTGAATATGTTCTGGCAAACTTTATAACTGCTATCAGTTAGGATCATCTCACACATTCTCAAGCCTTCATTTTCATTAGCATTTTTCTGTTGTCCGTAATTCTCAGTAAAGGGTGTTTTATTTTAAATTTAGACACACAGCACAGTAACAGGCCCTTTTGGCCCAAGAGCCTGTGCCGCCAAATTACTCGCTCCCGTCGCTCGCTTTCTCACACACTGCTTTGAGGGGAGCACTGGGCCTCGGTAATCAGACTTTGTTCAACGAACGTGATCATCGAGGCCCAGCGCTCCCCTCATTGCACTGTGGGAGATGGAGGGAGTGATTGACAGGAAGAAGGGAAGCAGCGATTGACAGGAGTGAGGGAGGGACCCTTGAGTAAATTGAATGAAGTAAATACACTAGAACAAATTTTTCCTGAAATCTCACGCTAAAAATTGGTGGGCGGGGGTGGGGGGATCCTATATGTCGTTAAATACGGTCCTACATTATTTTAGGTAACTAACCTTTTGTGCACGCATTAATTTCCTTTGTGCGCTGGTAGTAAAACGCTTGCGTCTGCACGCACACAGCTTAGAGGTAACAGTGGAAAACAGACTCAACGGGCTGAATGGCCTGCTACTGCTCCTATATTTTATGGTCTTATTAGGAAGGTGTTGCCTTCCCTTGCAAAAGGCAAAATTCACTCATGATAGACTAGGGAGGAGGATGTCATAACCAGATTTAATCAGTTGTTCTGTGACTCAAGCAATTCAAAATACTCACATTTCTAACCAACCCAAACATACTTTAAATTGAGGTGTTGCAATAACCTTTTGTGTGGCCTGCAACCTCTTAGCATGTGAAACAGCTCAAAAGTCACATTCCTGGACTAATCTATTCATCTTTCTATGTGTGCGACATGAAAATGATCATTGAATCATCATGTTTTTCCTCCCTTATCCTAACCCTGACCTCACCTTGTCTTTGAAGCTCTTCACAACAAACCATTCCCATGTTGCCCTTTGAATCAATTAATGCTGTTCAAAACTCTCCTGGTAACTTATTCCAAGTACTTGAATTGTTGAATTTTAGATTTGCTTCCAAAAAAAATACAGTATTTTTATTAGCTATAAAAATCGACAGGCAAATGCATTGACTTTAATTTTCTGTAACTGCAACAAAATCCAAGTTGGTCGTGATAAAAAGCAACACATGCACGTTCGAGGATGTCTTGTCGCATTTTTACTCTTGCGGATTATTTTCACCCAAAACCACTCATATCACTGACTAGCGTGTTCATTTATGGGCACACACACCTTATCTTTCGTCTGGGCACCCTCCAACCGGATAGCATTAGCACTGACTTCTCCAGTTTACGTTAGCCCCTCCCCCATCAATCCCTATTTCTCCTTTTCTCTAGCGTGCGCGCTATCTCCCTTCCATTTTCCCTCTGTCTCCTTTCCCCAGCTCTGGATTTTGTTTTTGTTCAGGCACCTGTCTGCATTTTACTCATATCTTGAAGTGCTCAGGACCGAAGCATCGGTTATATATCCTTCCCTCTCATGGATGCTGCAAGACCTGCTGAGTTCTTCCAGCGTTTCTGTTTTCACAGTGTCTGCATTTCTACATTTTCAATGCAAGATTTTAAAAGCAAAATGGTTGACCCAAAATATATTACCAGTACAGAGTTTTATCATTATAAAATAATATGAGGATTTATATTCATCATGGCCTGGTATGGGGGCACCAATGCCTCTGAGCAGAAAGCCCTGCAAAAGGCAGTGGACACAGCTCAGTACATCACAAGCAAAACTCTCCCGACCATCGAGGAAATCTACCTGGGACGCTACTGTCAGAAAGCAGCAGCGATCATCAAGGATCCACACCACCCAGCACACGCTCCGTTCTCACTGCTGCCATCAGGAAAGAGGTATCAGTGCCATAAGACTCACACCATCATGTTCAAGAACAGCTCCTCCGTCAGCAAGAAACTCAATCAGGGACTTGTTTAAGGACTCTGACTTTGCACATTATTTATTACTGAATATTTGTTTTCTGTATTGCACAGTTTGCTTACATTTATTTCTTCATTTACATTTCTCTCTTTTCTTGAGTACGGTTATTTTGCACTCTCGATAAGTAGAAACTGTCTGGCCCACAGGAAAAAGAATCTCAGGGTTGTATGTTATGTACTCTGACAATAAATCTGAACATTATAGAAATCTTCACGCCTGGTTACCTAACTGCAGCATACTTTTGCTTTATAGCGGTTGAGGTGATGAGAATTCTCTCTGTGGAATTCACAAATCAAGTCCAAAAAAATAAATGTACAGAATAAAAATTTGCTATTATGGAATTTATTTGAGGGGGAAAAATAACAAAATAATCTCAACGTAAGAACATATTTTTGTCAAGGGTTAACGGTACAGAGCAGAAGTTCAAATTCAAGTTTATTTATCACCCAATTGTACAAATACAACATGATGAAACAGCGTTCTCCGATCCCAGTGTAAAACATTGCAAACACGCATACAAACATCAAACTCAAACCGACGAATGATACCGTATATCTGCACAGTAGGTATGAACAAATACAGGCATATCCTGTATGACACAGTTAATATGTTCCGGCAAGCTCAGAGTTATGGAAAACTGCACTGTTCAAAGCATTATTACAATGAACTTTAATACATTCCAACCCTATAATTATTTAATGCTAGGGTTTGCGTCAAATTGCTCTCATAGGATTGGAACCACCGCCGAGACATGTCTCTCTGACACTGTTAAATTGCTGTTTTAATTGAACATCCAGCTCGTCCCAATCTTTCAGGATCATTAACTGATCATTGTTCTGTTCGCTGATATTCAGACTGCTGCCTCGCAACTCTCTCCGAACCTTGTGTTTTACACCAGATCGGGAGAGGAGGGTGAATCACTAGGCATTTTTAATTTATCAGAAATCTCCCCATAATGTTTGCAAGCTGCTTTTGAATACCATGAAACAAGCTGCAAACTGTGGACCAGGACTCAATCTTGCTGCATCAGACAGAGATGGGGAAAAAAAACAGATTCCCATCAGTGTAAGGCAGCATGCTACAGGATAGTGCAGGGAGCCTGATCACAGTGGGGTCAACAATAACTTTCAACACAGCCACTGAATGCTCTCTATTCCAGCGCCTATATTTCAAATATTTTAGAATCTTGCAAAATATTACAAGGTGGTTTAAATAGCAACAAGAATAAAACTTTAACATTGCAAATTTAAAACTGCGGGTCAAGAATTTGAGACCACATTCTATCAAAACCCGGGCTTTTTGAAACTGTGTTGTATATCTGTATAAAAATAAATGCATATTATTGTTAAATAAATAGTGGAGTCACAGAGGGTTTGTATGAGCAGTTACCAGTCATTCAGACACAAACAGTCCATAACCTGGGGTTCATATTAATCTAAATTCTTAATTGACCCTTGCAGATGCTGGAGAATCAGATTCAGGTCCGCCAGAAGGAGTTAGAGGAGCTGAAGCACCAGGCACAAGAACTGGGCCAAGAGGATGCTAATGTGGTGGAGATGGATGGCAAACAGAGAAGAGTGGAAGAGAGATTCCAGGAGCTGCTGAGACCAGTGCAAGAACGACGCAGAAATCTTATGGCTTCCAAAGAGGGCCATCAGTTCAACAGGGATTTGGAGGATGAAATTGTAAGTTCCTAAAATTTGGCTTGTATCCATACTCCCATTTCGTCACAACTTTGGGGAAACAAGATTAGTGTAGCGGTTAGTTCAATGCTTTTAAAGCGCTAGCGACCCGAGTTTGAATCAGTTGCTCTCCATAAGGAGCTTGTTCCATTTCTTTGTGTCTGGGTGGGTTTCTTCCTGGTGCTCCTGTTTCTTCTCACCCTTCAAAAACGTACTGGGGAGGTGCAGGTAATTGGATGTAATTGGGAGGCACATGGGTCAGAAGGGCTTGAAGCAGTAAATTTTAATTTTAAATTTGACGTACAGCACAGTATAACAGGCCTTTCTGGCCTATAAGCCCGTGCTGCCAATTACACCCAATTAACCTACAATCCCTGTACATTTTGAATGGTGGGAGGGAACAGGGAGCACCCGAAGGAAAATCACATGGACACTGGAAGACAGCATGGGATTCGAACCCAGGTTCTTGGCGCTGTAATAACATTGAGCTAACTGTACCTCCCAGTTGTCAGATGTTTGTGAACCTGTTCATCAGGTTGATTCCAGAGATGGGGGGGGGGGGGGGGGTTAGCCGTAAGAGGAGAAATTTGCTGTACACGCTGGAGTTCAGAAGGATGAGAGGGGGTCTTAGAGAAATGTATAAGATTATGAAAGGCATCGATAAGATAGAGGTAGCAAAGTTGTTTTCATTGGTGGGAGAGACCAGAACTAGGGCACATAACCTCAAGATTCAGGTTAATAGATTGAGGACAGAGATGAGGAGGGACTGCTTTTCCCAGAGGATGATGAATCAATGGAATTTGCTGCCCATTGAAGCAGTGGAGGCGACCTCAGTAAATAGATTTAAAAAAAGGTTGGATAGATTTTTGCATAGCAGGGGAATTAAAGGATATGGGGAAAAGGCAAGTTGCTGGAGGAGCCTATCATCAGATCAGATCCATGATCTCATTGAATGGTGGAGCAGGCTTGACAGGCTGGTTGACCGACTCGTGCTCCTACTTCTTATGTACTTCCAGATGTATGTCAATAAAATTTGAAGGACAGATGTGTTATTCAAAGTAGAGCTGGATTTATATTTGAATAAAAGATTCAGGGTTAAAGGGTGCGGAAGATGTTTGCTCCTGCATTTCTGTCTTTTTATTTACTTGCAGCCGTACTGATGTATTTTGTTTTACTGTTAACGTGTCTGTAAAAAATGGAGTAGTGCAGTAGAATTTTAGCTAAACTTATTTTAAGTTGCTTTGAAAATTTGTTGGGGATCTTGTAAAGCAAACAACCAGTTAATACTGATCTGATCTAATCCCTCTCCTTGTCCTTCTCCCTCCAGCTGTGGGTCAATGAACGTATGCCACAAGCAACTTCAACCGACCATGGCAACAACCTGCCAACCGTGCAGTTGCTCATTAAAAAGAACCAGGTGAGTTGAGAGCAAGTCATGGTCGTTCCTTGAACAATCTCTCCATTCTCGAACAAGACCTGGTAAGCAGCTGGTCCCGTACATCTGTTTCTCACCAATATCAAGTAACAGCCCTCATCTGCCTTGACTTACAATGTGCAACCTTTGCTCTGTTAAGCAGCCAGTTGCAAATTATTCTGATCTAGCTCATCTGAATCAGAATTTATTGTCACAAAATTCATCGCAGCAACATTAAGGATTTAAACATTGCAATCAAATACATTTTAAAAAGAACTATTTCTTCTTTAATGATAGTTTCAAGCATTTTCCCATCTACAGATGTTAATCTAACTGCTCTTTAGTTCCTTGTCTTTTGCCTACATCCTTTTTTGAATGGGATCTTCCAATCTACTGGGACCTGTCCAGAGAATTTTGGCAAATTGTCACCAAACTGATTCCATCTGCATTGAATTCGTCCATCGTTATTGAATGAAGATCTACCGGGACCAATGCCTGAAGAGGGCGCACAAAATCAGTGAACTGGTGCGGACTCGAAAGGCCAACATGGCCTGTTTCCGCTCCGTAAATGGTTATATGGTTAAGAGAAAGAAAGGTCAAACTTCATATAGCAAAGATAAAGGATACATTACCAACGTTTCAGGCTTGAGCCCTCCATCAAGGAATGGAAAGTGCAGTTGTGTCTGCAGATTATTGTCCATTCGGAAATCTGATAGCGGAGGGCAAGAAACTGTCTTTGTGCCGCTGGGTGTTCATCTTATAAATTTGGACACACAGTATGGTAACAGGCCATTTCAGCCCACAAGTAGATGTGCCCAATTTACATCCAATTAACCTGCACCCCTGGTACATTTTGAACGGTAGGAGGAAACCGGATCCCCCGGGGAAAACCATGCAGACACTGGGAAAACATACAAACTTCTTACAGACAGCACGGGATTCAAACCCCATTCCCGATTGCTGGTGCTGTAAAGGCGTTGCGCTAACCGCTTCATCAACCGTGCCTCCCCAGCTCCTTCCTGTACCTCCTTCCCGATGGTAGCAGTGTGAAGAGGGCATGGCCTGGTTGGTGGGGTCCTTGAGGATAGAGGCTGCTTTCTCAGGATATCCTCAGTGGAGTGAAGCCTGGTACCCATGATGATGCTGGCCAAGTTCACAGCACTCTGAAGCCTCACCCTGTCCTGTGCATTGGTAATGGTCAGGATGTCCAATTTGCATTGCCTTTCTGTCACTTCGATGTATCAACCAATCACGAGGACAGGATATATGTGCTTTCATTAGGTAAAATAGCAAGTTGCACATTGATCACTCAAACTGCTTTTTAAAGGATGTGGTGTACAGGCAGTCCCCAGGTTACAAACAAGTTCTATTTCTAAGTCGTTCAAATTTGTAGGTAAGTTGGAACAGTTCTTATTTAGCATCACTTAGTCATAGTACAGAACGACTCTGATTATCCGAAGTGGTTGGGACCAGGCCTATGTCAGATAAATGGTTTTTTTGGAGAACTGGTCGTTTTTTAAAGCAGCCCAGTAGCAACAACAAATCACTTGTAACAGTGTTTAAACAACAACAAACAACAAGGAAAAACTTGTTAAGCATTAAAATAATGTTTAATTCTCACTGCCACCAATCACTGAAATGGATCCACCGAGGCTCTGCTCATGTCGGGAGCCCGAGGTTCCTGCTTCTGCCCGGGAGCTTGAGGTCCTCACTGCCGCCAGCAGTCCGACATCCTCACTGCCGCCAGCAGCCCGAAGTCCTCGCTGCTGCCAGCAGCCGAGGTCCGCTGCTGCTGCCAGGAGCCCGAGATCCACTGCTGGGAGCCCAACATTCTCGCTGCCATCGGCAGCCTGATGTACCCGCTGATGCTGCCATGAGCCTGAGGTCCACTGCTGCCAGTGGGAGCCCGATGTTGCCAGTCAGTTCAGCTCCGAAAGATTTTCAGACAAATAAGGATTTCTGATTTCTGATTTGCTTCAAATATCTTCACTTATCCAAAAAAAATTTTAAATCGGATAATTGAGGTTTTTGGAGAATCCGACTTTGGATAATTGGAGTTGTACTGTATATAATCCAGATACTTAGTAATATTTACATTTCATTGCAATAAAAAACCATGATCAAAAGTTAACACTTACTCTCATTCCATCGAAGTCTTCGCATTCTGGAAGGGGCATTCGTGAGCATGATGAATTAGGGAACAATTTGTTGGTAAGTACAGGTTGTCCGCTAGTTGGATGTTCTAATCCAGGGACTTCCTGTAGTGCTGCTAGGAGAGCAGCTACTTCACTGCTCAAGCGATCTAGGTTCAATCTGGGCCCAATGGAATGTCGGCCTTCATTGCCAGAAGGATTGCATTCAGGATCAGCAAGGTTATGTTGCAAATGTACAAGGTACTGGTGAGGCCACATCTGGAGCACTGTTCTCGTCTCCTTACTTGAGGAAGAATGCACTGGCTTTGAAGGCTGTGGTTCACCAGGTTGATTCCAGAGATGAAGGGGTAGTCAATGAGGAGAGGTTGAGTCATCTGAGGCTGAACTCGCTGGAATTTAGAAGAATAATTATATACATTTCTATGTATATAATTATGAAAGGCATAGATTAGATAGAGGTGGGTAAGCTGTTCCCATTGGTAGGGAAGCCTAGAATTAGGGGACATAGCCTCAAGATCTAGGGTAGTAGGATGGAGATGAGGAGGAACTGCTTTTTCCAGAGGGAAGTGAAACCATGGAATTCACTGTCCATTGAGGCAGTGGAGACAACCTCATTAAGGTTGAATACAAAGTAGGAAAGTGGAGAAATGGCAGGTCGGTGGAGATTAGCCTATCATCAGATCAGCTACGATCTCAGTGAATGGCGGAACGGCCCAGATGGTCTACTCTTGCTCTTATTTTTCCTGTTCAATCGCAGAACAGTGATGACACCCTCCGTGACTTCCTCATTCAGTCCTCTCTCTCTATGAATTGCCCTGTTGTGACCGCAGGAAATGCTATGCTTGGACCTAAGTATCCTCCCTCCAATTGGGGCCCCAAATTGTTCTTCCAAGTGAAGCAACACTACGCTTGTGAATTTGCAGGGGTCATTGACTGGATCCAACGGTCCCGTTGTGACCTCCTCTATGTTGGAGAGACTGTACGCAGGCTGGGAGATCATTTCATTGAGGACCTCGGTGACAGGGATCTCCCAGTAGCCACCCATTTCAATTCCCAGCCCTGTTCCCATGCTAACATGTCTGTCCATGGTCTCATGCACTGCCAGACTGAGACCACCCACAAATTGCAGGAATATCACCTCATGTACCGTTTGGGCACCCTCCAACCGGATGTCATTGACATCGACTACTCTGGTTTCTGTTCGTACCCCCACCCCTCCTCTCCCCCAGTCTGTGCGGCTCCAGAGGCAGGGGGAGAGCTGGAAGTGGATCTATGGACCCTCAGTGTCTCTGAAGGGCCTCTCTTTTGCATCTTTCTCTCCTGATATAAGGGGCACCTGGCAATGCTCATGTCAACACTTTATTTGCCTTACAGCAGACAAAACTTGGACATACAATTCATCGCCGAATAGCCAAAATGGTTGGGATGGGGCTTATATCAGATGAACGATATTTTCAGAGAACTGATCATTTTTAATAAACAGCCCAGTAGCAAGAGCAAATCACTTGTATCATTGTTTAAACAACAACAAACAAGGCAAGGCCTTTTAAGCATTAAAATAATGTTTAATTCTCTCCAAAAACTGCTAGCCGCGCTGATCCCTGATATGTCCCAACCGCCGAGCACCGGCACAAACCCACAGCTGCTAGTGATCCCCGGGGAGGCTTCCCAGGCTGGTGGAACACTCACTGGCAAGGTTGCGGGCTCCTGTCTCCCTGGTCACCGGAGCTCTCAACACCGGAGGCCCAACTCCGAATCCTCTCCTAGGCCCTACCGCACATGCACACCAGGGAGTCCGGTGTGCATGGGTAGTAGGCCGAGGAGGTGGTTCGGAGTCAGCGTCGGGAACTCCGCTGTACCAAGAAGGGAGAGGTAAGGAAGGGGAGAGAGGGAAGGAAGGGGAGGGGAGGGAATGCCACTGAGCCCAAGGTCCCCGCTCTCCTTGATGATGCTGGGACAAGGGATTCTTCTGACCACTTATGGCTGGGAGACAGCGGCGTGTAGTTTGAGAGGGCAAATTGAAGAGAAAAGTCAATAGAGGAAGGTAAAGAAATGGAAAGAGAGGGAAGGAAGTTACCTGAAATGAGGACAATCGTCCTAATTTCATGTCGGGTGAATTTTTTTAAGCCTGTGAGGTCACTTTGACTCCAAAAAGATATCGGATAAATGAGGATTTCTGATTGTTTCGGATATCATTATCTGAAAAAAAACGTTAAATTCCAATAAATGAGGTTTTCAGAGAATCTGATTTTGGATAATCAGAGTTGTACTCCGTGTCATTTTTATGTACAGTGCAATCCCAGTTATCTGGAATTCAAGTCTCTGGCAGCCTCAAGCAACTGGCAAAATAAAAGGTAAAAAAATACAAAAATTTTAAATTGGCGTCCCTCCAATTCACACAACCAGAATCTCAGGCAACCGGAAAATTCACTTATCTGGCATCTACCAATCCCCATAGGGGTTTTACTGTATAATTACATGACTTTAAAAGAAACCTATGAATCCATGAACTCCATTCACTGCTCTCTGCGGTTTCTTGCAGCCTTTGGTGGGGCAGTTCTGCAGCTGCAGAAAAATATCTCTTCTTGAGACACTGTTTGACTGATTGTTCTTTTTATGCAGAGTTGATCTGTATATTATATTCTAGATTGAGTTGGACAGCTAAGAGAATTGGATTATTGGGTTCTGGATGAAAGAACCATCTAATGATCAGTGGAGTAAAGTAGAGACAGAGACATACACACCAGCTACGGCGGGGAGTGCAGACCATTACAGCCTACAAAGTGAGGCTATAGATGGCTGCGATGCTTCATTACCTATTGAGCTGAACACCCTCTATGCCCGCTTTGAGACGAACCAAATGTTCCCTACTAGAGTCCTTGAAAAGGCTGAGGACCCTGTGATATCTGTCTCTGAGGGTGTTCTCCTGAGAACATTACTCAGGAGGGCGAACCCTCGCAAGTCATCAGGCCCTGACGGCGTACCTGGCGTGGTACAAAAAATATACGCCAACCCATTATACGGAGTGTTCACGGACATCTTCCACCTTGCATTGCTCCAGTCAGGGGTTTCCACCTTCTTCAGAAAGCGGGCTGTGGGCCACTACAGCGTCACAGTTAGTGTAGCAGTTAGCGCAATGTGTTAGAGCGCCAGTGACCTGAGTATGAATTTAAATTTTGTAAATTGCAGGAATTAACTAATTAAAGTGAATTTTACAGAATTAAAAACTACAATACTGATTTTTTTCAAATTATTTTACATGTTTGCACTGTCTTTTGTCTTTTTAAACTGTTTATTCTCAATGCATTAGTTATGCTTTTGAGCAATCGGAAAATTCGCATATCCAGCATCTACAATCCCCATAGGTGCCGGATACCAGGGATTTTACTGTATCTGTGATATGGGGAAGCAGTTGGCGACAGCTAAATTTTCACTTGGTTCTTAGACCCTGCAGAAGGAGATCCAGGGACACCAGCCCCGAATAGACGATATCGCAGAGCGGGGAGAGACAATGGCCAAAACAGGAGGCCTAGATTCTGAGGTGCTGCGAAGCCGCTTGGGAGACCTCCAGGAGATTTGGAAGCAGCTGCATGAAGAAACGGACAAACGCAATGGACGCTTGCAGGCATCTCAGAAGGCCCAGCAGTTCTATTTCGATGCTGCCGAATCTGAGGCTTGGATGGGGGAGCAGGAGCTTCACATGATGTCCGAGGAGAGGGCGAAGGTAGCAAAGAATCCAAAGATATATAGTTTACAGAAATACCTGTATTTTCCATATTCATTTGGTTCAATAGATACAAAATATATTTTCCAAACTAAGTTTAAATTTAGACATACACAGTAACAGGCCCTTTTGGCCCACGAGCCCATGCCACCCAATTATACCCAAATGACCTACAACCCCTGGTGTGTTTAGAAAGGTGGGATGAAAAGGGAGCCGCTGGAGGCAACACACGCAGACATGGGGAGAATGTACAAACTCCTTACAGACAATGCCAGATCCGGGTCGCTGGTGCTTTAAGCTAGCCGTGCTATCCGAATTATTTTGACCTTTTTAGTAATGAAAACAGGTAAGAGCTTGGATCGCTTCCTCTGTCCTAAGGTTTTCCATGATCTTAAAAACAGCATGTGACCCAGAGTGGGACTGTTTAAAATTACCCAAGGGTTAAACTTGAACTCATGTTCAAATACGACATTGCTGAATTGGATGTTGGACATCATAAGACGTAGGAGCAGAAATAGGCTATTCGGCCCATTGAGTCTGCCCCACCATTAGGTCATGAGCTGATCCATTCTCCCACTCAGCCCCACTGCCCGGCCTTCTCCCCATAATCTTTGATGCCCTGGCTAATCAAGGACCTATCAATCTCTGCCTTAAATACACCCTGGCCTCCACAACTGCCTGTGGCAACAAATTCCACAGATTCACCGCCCTCTGGCTGAAGAAATTCTCTCCTAAGCGGACGCTCTTCAATCCTGAAGTTGTGCCCTCTTGTCCCACCATACGAAACAACCTTTCGACATCTACTCTGTCCACGCCTTTCAACATTTGAAATGTTTCAATGAGATTCCCCCCCTCCTTCTCCTAAATTCCAACAAATACAGGCCAAATGCTGTCAAACACTCATCACATAAGAACAAATGAAGTGGAACTTATCTGATCTGGGACCCAGCAAGTTGATGGTGTCAAATGTTTTGGGGAGGGGATAAGGGTTGCTGAAAAAGACCTATGGACTCTATGGGGAGCCCTAGAACATTGCCCCATTCCCAAGAAGCCCCTCAGCTTTGATCCCCCAAGGGACCCCCTAAAATAAGGTCCTTTCTCAGTGAAACTCCAGCAAATGTAGATATAGTCTCAGAGAGCCCCTTAAAAGTCACCTTTCTTCCAGATAGCCACTGCAAATGATATCCCAGTCCCAGGAAATCCTGTAGAAAACATGGTCCTCTCCCAAGATGTTCTACAGTTCCTGTGAGCCCCTGCAAACACAGCCCTCTCCCAGGGAATTCTGCAAAACTAAGGAACTTCTGTCAGGATTTCCCCCACCTCTCTCACCCCACCCCTTCTTGGGAGGTCTTTATAGAGGTCGCCTCTCCCCCTGTTGAGTTATAAATATTGATGTAATTTCAGAAGCATTTATTCGTCCCAACTGTAGCTTTTAAAATTAACCCAAAAAAAAATTTGACAGAGATTGCAAACTCAGTGTGGTTTTATTTCCTGAATGGTATAGTAAAGCCTCTGTTAATCCGGAATCCATGCAACCAGCAGCCTCAAGCAACCGGAAAAAAGAAATTGCAGAAAATAAATAGGTTTTAAAAAAAAACGGGAGTTGAAAATTGGCATGCCTCGCTGTTATTTCGCCATTCACGCAACACACAATGTCAGGCAACTGGAAAATTCACTTATCTGGCATCTACCAATTCCCATAGGTGTCAGATACTGGGGATTTAAAAAAATTTTTGTCCAAAATTTAGACATACAGCATGATAACAGGTCATTTCGGCCTACGAGCCCATGCTGCCCAATTTACACCCTATTAACCTACGCCACCGGTACGTTTTGAATTGTGAGAGGAAACCGGAGCTCCCCTGGAGAAAATCCACACAGACATGGGGAGAACTTACAGGCAGCGCAATATTCGAACCCAGGTCCAGACCCATTCGCTGGCGCAGTAAAGGTGGTGCGCCAACAACCGTGCCACCCATCATACTAAAGTGAAATGATGGTTCTGTATAATTAATGAACTCATCTATTAGGGTTTTTCTGCGCCAGTCACAGCAGCTTTCTCAGCTAGTTCCCAATGATGGACTGCAGGCTGCCTTCGATTTGCTTGGCGTGCATCTGGCTTGTGAATTATTCTGCTGTTTCACTGCAAATGTCTTGTGTGCACAGGATGAACAGAGTGCATTGGCAATGGTCAAGAAACACCAGGTGGTGGAGCAGTCAGTGGAGGACTACGCACAGACTATCCACCAGCTCTCCAACCTGAGCAGGAACCTGGTGGCACACAGCCACCCTGAGAGGTGAGTGCCAACACTATAGAGTAATACTTTGTGCAATTCCTGTTTCAGAGGTACACCTGCCAATGCTCAGAAACAGAATTTATTGCCACAGACATGACACAAAATTTGTTGTTTTGCGGTAGATTACAGGTCCAACTATTCAAGCCAAGTTTGTTGTTGACTGGTTGTACAAGAACAACTGTTCTCCGGTCCTCGGTGCAAAACACGCAGACGTACAACCAGACAGAACACACATACAGACAGACAATATATATCCGGGAACTATTTCATCTGTACAATAAATAAATAAATATCGTTTTGTGAATATGAGAGTCTCGGAGGGTGAGTGTGAGCAGTTCCTTTGGTCGATTAGCGTCCTCACTGCCCGTGGGAAGAAGCTGTTCCTCAGCCTGGTGGTGCTGGGTCTGATCCTCCTGCATCTCTTTCCTGATGGGAGCAGCTGGAAGATGCTGTGTTTGGGGTGGAAGGGGTCCTCAATGATTTTGTGCGCCCTCTCCAGACAATGATCCTGGTGGGTGGGGGGAGGGAGACTCCAGTGATCCTCTCTGCCACTCATGTAGTGCTATGGATCAACCTCCGATCCATTTCTCTGCAGCAACCATACCACATTGTGATGCACCCGGCAAGGATGCTTTTGATAGAGCTCCTATAGAAGCTTGACATAATGGTGGCTGGTAGCCTTGCACACTTCAGTCTTCTCGAGAAGTGCAGTCGCTGTTGCGTCTTCCTGATAGGTGAGGAGATGTTGAGTGTCCACGATAGGTCACTAATTAAGTGAACTCCGAGGAACTTGGCGGTTGTTAATGTGTAGTGGAGGATGATCGTTCCTGGTCTTCCTGAAGTCCATGGTCATCTCCTTTGTCCTGTCCACGTTGAGACTCAGGTCATTACTCTCGCAGTATTTCACGAGGTTTTCCTCTTCTTCTCTAGACTGTAACTCATCGTTGTTGCTGATGAGGCCGACTACTGTTGTGTCATTTAGAAAATAAGTAAATTAGTGCAAAAAGAAGTGGTGTCTGTGCCTCATTGTGCAATCAGAAATTTGATGACGGAGGAGATGAAGCTGTTTTTGTGCCACTTAGGTGCTCATCTTCAGGCTCCTGTACCTCCTCCCTGATGGTAGCAGAGTGAAGAGGGCATGACCTGGATGGGGTGAAAACTGATGACTATGATGGCGCTGGCGGGTTCACAACTCTCCGTACTTTTTCTGTCCGGTGCATTGGTACCTCCATACCAGAGAGTGGTGCAGCCTTAGTGAATGTTTCCTAGAACATTACAGCACAGTACGGGCTCTTCAGATGTTGTTCTGACCTATATAAGCCTTCTGAACATCCATAACCTTTTATTTTTCTTGCATCCATTAGCCTGTCTAAGAGTCTTTTAAATGTCCTTATTGTACCAGCCTCCATCACTACCCCTGGCAATGCTTTCCATGAACCACCTACTCTGAGTAAAAAAACATACCTTTGACACCTCCCCTAAATTTTCTTCACCTCACCTTGTACAGATGTCCTCTGGTCTTTGCTACTCTCGCCCTGGAAAAACGGTGCTGGCTGTCCACTCTGTCAATTGCCTCTCATCCTTCTTCACGCCAAAGAGATAAGCCCCAGCTCTGGTAACCTTGCCTCATAAGACACATTCTCCTCTGCACCCTCTGCAAAGCTTCCATATCCCTCCTGTAATTGGGTGACCAGAACTGAACGCAATACCCCAAATGTGGTATAAACAGAGTTTTATGGAGCTGCAACATAACTTCTCAGCTCTTGAACTCATTCCCCTGGGTAATGAAGGCCAGTGTATTAGGAGTCTTCTTAACCACCCCATCAACCTGTGGCAACCTTGAGAGATCTGTCAATTTGGACCCCAAGGTCCCTCTGTTCTTCCCCACTGTTAAGGATCCTACCATTAGGGTTAGGGTTATCCATGTAGGGTCATCCCTAACCCTAACCCTAACCATGTATCCATGTACTCTGCCATCAAGTTTGACCTTCCAAATGCATCACTTCACACTTACCTGGATTGATTATCCTGAATCTTTTTCTTCAGGAATGCTGGGCTTGTAGGAGAGGGCAATTTCTTTTCAGTTATGGGAAATGGAGCCATGGGGCCGTGCACATGGGGTTTGAACGGGGTGTTGAGAACAGGCATGGTTCAGTCTACTGTTTCCTCATTGGTCATCTTCTGTCCCTTTTGATTATCTCTCCAACTTTGATACATTTTGCAAATGTTACCACATTTTACCTTTGACAGTTCAAAAAAAGAAACAAGAGTGTAGGTTAATTGGGCAGCAGGGACACATGTGCTGTATGTCTAAATTTTTTTAAAAGTTAAATTAATTGTATAAACTTTAAAAAAAAGTTCTCCTTAAACTTTTACCATTAACCCATGTCCTCTAGTTTTTAATTTCTCCTAACCTCAGTGGAAAAAGCCTACTTGCATTTATTCTGTCTATACGCCTCATACTTCTGTATACCTCTGTCAAATCTCCCTTTATTCTTCTCATTCCATATTATACTAGTCTGTAAGAATATGGAAAATTTAGCATTCCACACCAGCAGGTGACAAGACTGAAACGCTGTTCAGCCTCGGGCTGATGTATAGCAAGAAACATTCATTCCATGCAAGCACAGGCAACAAACATTTCCCACAAGAGAGAGTCTGACCACATCCCCACAATGTTCAGCATTGCAGAGTCCCCGGCCAAGTCAGTAGTTCTGGGTGAATGGATTCACCATTGACTAGAAGCATGTGGTCTATCCACGTAGGCGCTGTGCTTGCAAGAGAATTAGTGTCCTGTTGCAACCGATTCAGTTCCTGGCCACTGAAAGCCTTTCCACCATCTCCAAGGTCAAGATTCGTGCTTGACTGAATCCTGAATCCTGGCTCGGTCAAACTTCAGCAAGTCACAACATTTAAAGCAAAGCAGCTTTGATCTGCAACCCTTCGGTCTTCTTGTTCCTTCCCGCCACCCTGTGTCCGCCAAGTTTGCCAATTGCAAAATATCCTGTGGCTTCTTGATCTCCTAGACCGGGGACTTCTAAACCCTGGAATTCTCTCCCACTTGGCACTGTGGAAGTATCTTCATCACATCAACCGCAGCAGATCAATATGGTTCATCAGCTTCTCAGGGGAAGCAGATGCTAATCTTGCCAACTACACTTCAGAATCAGAATTTGTTGTCGTGAACACATCACAAAATTGATTGTTTAGTGGCAGTATTACAGTGCAAACATTCACATCAACCACCTTACAAAATAAGGAAACAAATAGTGCAAGAAAAAGTCAAAGTGAGTCAGTGTTGTGGTTCATTGATCATTCAGGAATCTGATAGCAGTGGGGAAGAAGCTGTCCTTGTGCCGCTGAGTGCTTGTCTTCAGGCGCCTGTACTATTTTTCCCGAAGGAACTTGGCAGTTATTAATGTGTAGTGGAGGATAATCGTTTCTGGTCTTCCTGAAGTCCATGATCATCTCCTTTGTCCTGTCCACATTGAGACTCAGGTCATTACTCTCGCAGTATTTCACGAGGTTTTCCTCCTCTTCTCTAGACTGTAACCCATCGTTGTTGCTGATGAGGCCGACTACTGTTGTGTCATTTAGAAAATAAGTAAATTAGTGCAAAAAGAAGTGGTGTCTGTGCCTCATTGTGCAATCAGAAATTTGATGACGGAGGAGATGAAGCTGTTTTTGTTCCACTTGAGTGCTCATCTTCAGGCTCCTGTACCTCCTCCCTGATAGTAGCAGAGTGAAGAGGGCATGGCCTGAGCGGTGATGGGTCCTTGAGGATAGAGCCTTCTTTCTTAAGACACCTCCTCTTGTAGATGTCCTCGATGGAGTGAAGTCTTTCGAAGGCCGAGTTAAGAACCCTCTGGAGTATTTTCTTGTTCTGAGTATTGGTGCCTCCGTACCCGACAGCGATGCAACCAGCCAGAATCCTCGCTATGGTACACCTGTAGAAGTTTTCGAGAGTCTTCGGTGACATACTGAATGTCCTCAAACTCCTCACAAAAAATAGACCACTGATGAAACTTCTTGGTAATTGCACTTGTGATTGAATGGGTAAAAAAATTTATCACTCAAAAATTTAAACTTAAATATTTAAATTAAATTTGGACATACAGCATGGTGACAGGCCCTTCCGGCCCCACAAGCCTGTGCTGCCCGATTGACCTACAATCTTTGTACATTTTGAACGGTGGGAGGAAACCCACACATATTCGGAGAGAACATACAAATTCCTTACAGACAGCTAACCTCACCGCCCCGCAGGTAAGCTAAACATTGTTTCCGATGTTGTTGTGGATTCAGGCTGACTGGCCACTTTTCTCCCGTGCAGTGACCGGATTACTCTGCGGCAGTCGCAGGTGGACAAGTTGTACGCAGGGCTGAAGGATTTAGCGGAGGAGCGGAGGGAGAAGCTGCAGGAGAGCCTGCGGCTCTGCCAGCTCAAACGGGAAGTGGATGATTTGGAGCAGTGGATCGCTGAGCGGGAGATAGTGGCGGGCTCCCACGAGCTGGGTCAAGACTATGAGCACGTCACTGTAAGTTAATTTTCCTGCCCTTGCCAATCTTTATTCTCACAGATACATTGAAGCCAGTAAAACTTCAAAGTTCAGCTTTATTGCCAGAGTACATACATGACATCACATACAGCCCTGAGAGTCCTTTTCCTGCGAGCCAGGCAGAATTTCTAGTTATCGGTAGTGTGAACTGTACTCAAGAAAAGATACATATACAAAAGAGAGATATAAGCAAAGAAAGAAATGTAAACAAACTGACTACAATATAGAAAATAATAAATAATATGAAAAGTGCGAGTCCTTAAATGAGTCCCTGATTGAGTTTGTTGTTGAGGAGTTTGATGGTGGAGGGGGAGGAGCTGTTCCTGAACCTGGTGGTACAAATCTTGTGGCACCTAGACCTCTTTCCTGATGGCAGCAGCGAGAACAGAGCAAGTCCTGGGTGGTGTGGATCTTTGATGATTACTGCTGCTCTCCACCGGCAGTGCAAATAAAGGGATTGAGCATTTCTCCAGCCCTTCTGTAGTAACCTGCCACGTATCGGTCTGCTTCCTGATTGAATGTACTGTTACACGTCAAAGTCGTTTTGTTCATTGACAGGATGGCAGGATCAGCGATTAGCACCTCATTCTGAGCTTGTTGCACCATTTTAGAGGGCAGCTGAGAGTTGAACATGTGAGTGGATCTGGAGCCAGACAGCAGATTTCCTCCTGTGACCGACATTGGTGAAATGAATGGTCTTCTTACAACAGTCTGATAGTTTTCTGCCCACTTGTATTGTAAGTGGCTTTTGAAATCTAGATTTTGAACATGTCTTTGGATCAATAGTCCAAATCTCTGGATATTAGTCCAGTAATTTAACCACTTTGTTGTCAAGCCCCAAAGCAGATTGGAGATTTTATCAGGCATATGGGAATAGCTATTTACCCCATCCCATTCTTGTGTGTCAGAATAGCGGGTTCTTGAGGTCCAAATCCATAGAACTCTTAAGTTCGCCGCACGGGTTGATAGGACAGTTAAGAAGGCCTTTGGTCTGCTGGGCTTCATTAATCAGGGGAATGAGTTCAGGTGTTGTGAGATAATGTTGCAGCTTTCGAAATCTCTGGTGAAATCACATTTAGATTATTGTGTTCAGTTCTGACATACCTGCATACAGCATGGTAACAGGCCCTTCTGGCCCAATTGCCTACAGGGGTGGGAGGAAACTGGAGCACCCGGAGGAAACCCATGTAGACGCAGGGAGAATGTGCAAACTCTTTACAGGCAGCGCCAGGTTCTAACCCAGGTTACTGGAGTCAGAGCAGTGTTGCTCTAAACAGTCCACCCAATTACACCAGCTGTCATCTCAGTACAGAAAAGCTATGGAAGCTGTGGAGAAAGGGCAGAGGAGATTTACCAGGATGTTGTCTGGATTGGAAAATATGTCTTATGAGGCCAGGTTAGCAGAGCTGGGGCTTTTCTCTTTGGAACGAAGGTGACATAATAGAGGTCCATTAGATTATGAGAGGCATAGATAATGAAGACAGGCAGCACCTTTTTCCCAGGGTGGGAGTAGCAAACACCAGAGTTCGTCATGACAAAGTGGAGGGAGGAAAGTTTAGAGAAGACATCAGGGTAAGTTTTCTTTTACACAGATTTATGTGTGCCTGGGCTGCATTGCCCGGGCTGGTGTTGGAGGCTGGAACAATAGGGGCATTTAAGGGATTCTTAGACAGGCTCAGAGGAGAAAGAAAAATAGAAGGCTTAGGTTTTTTTGTAGGTATATATGGTTTGGCACAACATCCCCAGGTTTCCTCATTAATTTGCTCCTGAGTTTTAGGACTCCTCTCTTTCAAATATTCTGCTTCACTTGGAGCTGGTGGCAGTGAATTTATTAATAATGTTACTATTGAGGTTGGCAGTCCTCATCTTACTTCCTGCTGGTTAGTGAATATTCACTGGAATCAAGTTCCGATTTATTGTCAGAGTACATACATGACATCACATATGAACCTGAAATTTTTTCTCCTGCTGGCCAAGCAGAATTTCTACTTACTGGTTATTTGTGGAAATTTGGTATGTCATCAGAAACCTTGGGAAGCTTCTACAGAGGTGTGGTGGAAAGTGTGCTGACTGGCTACATCGCGGCCTGGTCTGGGAGGCACCAACACCCCTGAGCAGAAAGCCCTGCAAAAGATACACGGCCCAGTACATCACAAGCAAAACCCTCCCCACCTCCAGGGAACGCTGCCGTCAGAGAGCAGCAAAAATCATCAGGGGTCCACACCACCCAGCACAAGCTCTGTTCTTGCTGCTGCCTTCAGGAAAGAGGTATCGCTGCCACAAGACTCGCCTCACCAGGTTCAGGAACAGCTGCTACCCCTCCACCATCAGACTCCTCAACCATAAACTCAATCAGGGACTCACTTAAAGACTTACTTTGCACTTTATGTATTCCAAAATAGTTTATTTTTCTGTATTTGCACAGCCAGTTTGTTTACATTTCTTTCTTTGTTTATATTTTTCTCATTTGTATGTCTTTTTCTAGAGTATATTTCACACTACCGAGAAGTAGAAATTCTGCCTGGCCCACAGGAAAAATAATCTCAGGTACATACGTGATGTCATGTATGTACTCAGACAATAAATTTGAATTTGAACTATTCTCAAGTCAGGCAGAGTTGGGAATTAAGATAATCCCATGTTGGTCAGAATGAGCTGTAAAAATACACACACATAGAATTGCTGGAGTAATTCGGCCAGTGTCGCAGCGTCCATAGCAGGTAAAGATATATTACCAGCATTTTGGACCTGAGCCCTTCAAGGAATAAGCAAAGATCAAGAAGGCATCAGAATAAAGACAAGACTAGCTGGGGGTGAAACCCAGGCCAACAGAAGGTGTTAATTGGGTATGATAAGAGAGGTGAGAATTGAGTTTGGCTCTGTGAAAGGAGACAGAGGGAAAACAGAAGAGAAAGAAAGAAAGAGCTGGGGGAAGAAGAAAGGGAGTGGTTTTAACAGAAGCCAGAAAAGTCCATGTTAATGCCATCAAGTTGAAAGGGTGCCCAGACAGAAGATGAGGTGTTCCTCCTCCAATTCGCTGGTAGTCTCAGTCTGGCAGTGCATGAGACCACGGTCAGACATGTCAGCGAGGGAATGGGTGGGGGAATTGAAATGGATGACCATTGCGAGATCCACATTCTTGCAGCGGACAGAGTGATCACCCAGCCTGCGCCCAGTCTCTCTAACGTAGAGGAGGCCACCATGAGAATATAAAAACACAAAAAGCTGGTGAAGCTCAAACTGTTTGACCTGCTGGGCTTCTCCAGCATTTTGTGATTTACTTCCATCGTGAAAATGGGCTGCTTTTTTCGTGCCACCAGACTCAATATTACATTGTTCAGACTGTTGAAGCTGACAGCATAATGATTGAGATTGACCCTTGCCCTCCTTTGTCCAGATGCTGCGTGATAAATTCCGCGAGTTTGCCCGTGACACCAGCAGCATTGGCCAAGAGCGCGTTGACTCCGTGAATCGAATGGCCGATGAGCAGATCGATATGGGCCACACCGAGAACGCCACCATCGCAGAGTGGAAGGACGGGCTGAACGAGGCCTGGGCTGATCTATTGGAGCTCATCGAGACCCGGACACAGATGTTGGCCGCCTCGTACGAGCTGCACAGCTTCTACCACGACGCCAGGGAAACGCTGGACCGCATTCAGGAGAAGGAAAAGCAGCTTCCGGAGGAAATGGGCCGTGATCTGAACACCGTGGAAAGATTGCACCGAATGCACACGACATACGAACATGACATTCAGGCACTGAGTGCACAGGTAAAGGCCTCCGTCATTCGTCCAACCCCTCTCTAACCTGCCTCCTTCTGTCGTCTCGATCCGAATCTTGTGCCTGCTTTCCTTGCCACCAGTTTTGAGCTCCTGTTGCGAGCTGCATACATACGCGAGCCTTGTCGCCATCAGTGGCGACACTTGGGAAATGTAACGGGGAGCAGGATTCATCATGCATGGGGTGAGAGAGGAGAGGATGCTAGGAGGAAGAAGGCGGTGGAGAGAACATTAAAGTATCGGCACAGGTTTTTGCTAAAGACCACTAAGTGCAGCGGTTCCTACAATTGGTGACCCTGTTAGTTCACAGCACCTTCTGGATAAGGAAGGAAATGACTGATGATAAAAACATTTCTGTCCCTACCAAGAATCCTTACGGGGGCAGTCGGGGAAGCCAAGTGTGAAGTCCCCACCATGGATTGCTGCACTCCGACCCTTTTGGTTGTGGAGGCCAGCGCCAGTGATCGGGACTTGGATTCAAATCCCCTGCTGTCTGCAAGGAGTTTGAATGTTCTCTCCGTATCTGCGGGGCTTTTCCCTGGCGGCTCTGCTTTCCTCCCACTGTTCAAAATGAATGGGGTTATGGGTTGATTGGGTGTAAATGGGGCAACATGGGCTCATGGGCAGAAATGGCCTGTTACCGTGCTGTATGTCTAAAAAATTTAAATTCACATTAACCTTCTTTGCTCCAAGGAGAATGTCCATTTGTTTTTTTTTTTGTTTTTATTTTTTATTTTTCACACTATAAACCATATTGATCAAGATACATACATTTTCCTTCTTAAATATATACAGTGTCGTTTTCTCCCCCCCTTTCCTCCTCCCCTCCCTACCTCCCCTCCCATTTATTTAAAGTTCAGAATATAAGATACATTAAACCCGTCAAACAATGTTGTCACTCAATAAAAATAAACAAAAAATTCCACTGAGTCAGTTCTTTTCATTCTCTTCTCCTTCTGTCATTTTAGGTGGTAGATGTCCATGGTAGGTTTTCTCTATTGTTTCATGTATGGCTCCCATATTTGTTCAAATATTGTAATGTTATTTCTTAAATTATATGTTATTTTTTCTAATGGAATACATTTATTCATTTCTATATACCATTGTTATATTCTCAAGTTATCTTCTAATTTCCAGGCTGACATAATACATTTCTTTGCTACAGCTAGGGCTATCATAACAAATCTTTTTTGTGCACCATCCAAATCGAGTCCAAATTCTTTGTTTTTTATGTTACTTAGGAGGAAGATCTCTGGATTCTTTGGTATATTGTTTTCTGTAATTTTATTTAATATTTGGTTTAGATCTTCCCAAAATTTTTCTACTTTCCCACATGTCCAGATTGCATGAATTGTTGTTCCCATTTCTTTTTTACATCGAAAACATCTATCAGATACTGTTGGGTCCCATTTATTTAACTTTTGAGGTGTAATGTATAGCCTGTGTATCCAGTTATATTGTATCATACGTAACCTCGTATTTATTGTATTTCTCATCGTTCCAGAACAAAACTTCTCCCATGTTTCCTTTTTTATCTTTATATTTAAATCTTGTTCCCATTTTTGTTTAGTTTTACCATTTGTTTCTTCATTCTCCTTTTCTTGCAGTTTAATATACATATTTGTTATAAATCTTTTGATTATCATTGTATCTGTAATCACATATTCAAAGTTACTTCCCTCTGGTAAACTCAGACTGCTTCCAAATTTGTCCTTCAAGTAGGATCTCAATTGGTAATATGCCAGCACTGTATTTTGAGTTATATTTATCCTTCATTTGTTCAAAAGATAATAATCTATTTCCTGAAAAACAATTTTCTATTCTTTTGATCTCTTTTTTCTCCCATTCTCTAAAGGAAAGGTTATCTATTGTAAAAGGGATTAACTGATGTTGCGTCAGTATTAGTTTTGGTAATTGGTAATTTGTTTTATTCCTTTCTACATGAATCTTCTTCCAAATATTGAGCAGAATATGTAATACTGGAGAACTCCTACATTGTACCAATTTTTCATCCCATATATAATATATGTTCAGGTATCTTCTCCCCTATTTTATCTAGTTCTAATCTAGTCCAATCTGGCTTTTCCCTTGTTTGATAAAAATCTGATTGGTATCTTAATTGTGCGGCTCTATAATAATTTTTAAAGTTTGGCAGTTGTAAGCCTCCTTGTTTATACCATTCTGTTAATTTATCTAGTGCTATCCTCAGTTTCCACCCTTTCCATAAAAATTTCCTTATTATTTTCTTTAACTCCTTGAAGAATTTCTCTGTCAAGTGTATTGGCAATGCCTGAAATAGGTATTGTATCCTTGGGAAAATGTTCATTTTAATACAGTTTATCCTTCCTCTTAGTGTTAATGGTAAATCTTTCCAATGCTCTAAATCGTCCTGTAATTTTTTCATTAGTGGATAATAATTGAGTTTATATAGTTGGCCGAGATTTTTATTTATTTGTATACCTAGGTATCTTATTGCTTGCATTTGCCATCTGAATGGTGATTCCTTCTTAAATTTTGAGAAATCCGCATTATTCATTGGCATTGCTTCACTTTTATTTACGTTAATCTTATAACCGAACACTTCTCCATATTCCTTCAATTTCTTATATAATTCTTTTATTGATAGTTCTGGTTCTGTTAAGTATACTATAACATCATCCGCAAATAAACTGATTTTATATTCCTTGTCTTTTATTTTTATCCCTTTTATATTATTTTCTGTTCTTATCAATTCTGCTAGTGGTTCTATAGCTAACGCGAACAATAGGGGTGATAGTGGGCATCCCTGCCGTGTTGACCTGCTTAAGTTAAATTGCTTTGATATATATCCATTTACTGTCACTTTCGCCAATGGCCCCTTATATAATGCTTTAATCCAATTAATATACTTCTCTGGTAAACTGAATTTTTGCAATACTTTGAATAAATAATTCCATTCTACTCTGTCATAGGCCTTCTCTGCGTCTAAAGCAACTGCTACTGTTGGCGTTTTACTCCCTTCTACTGCATGAATTAAGTTAATAAATTTACAAATATTGTCTGTTGTGCGTCTTTTTTTAATAAATCCAGTTTGGTCTAGATTTACCATTTTCGGTACATACTCTGATAATCTGTTTGCTAATAATTTAGCTATTATCTTATAATCTGTGTTAAGTAATGATATTGGTCTTTATGACGCTGGTGCAAGTGGATCTTTCCCTTGCTTTAGTATTACTGTAATTATTGCTGTTTTACATGAATCTGGTAAGCTTTGTGTTTTATCAATCTGGTTGATTACTTCCAGGAGGGGCGGAATTAATAAGTCTTTAAATGTTTTGTAGAATTCTATTGGGAATCCATCCTCTCCTGGTGTTTTTATTATCTCTTGTATTTCTACTATTTCAAATGGTTCTGTTAATTTATTTTGTTCCTCTATTTGTAATTTTGGTAGTTCAATTTTAGTTAGAAATTCATCTATTTTCCCTTCTTTCCCTTCGTTTTCAGTTTGGTATAATTGTTCATAGAATTCTCTAAAGTTTTCCTTGATCTCCTTTGGATTATATGTGATTTGTTTGTCTTTTTTCCTTGATGCCAATACCATTTTCTTAGCTTGTTCTGTCTTAAGCTGCCATGCTAGAATTTTGTGCGTTTTTTCCCCTAGTTCATAATATTTCTGTTTTGTCTTCATTATATTCTTCTCCACCTTATATGTTTGTAGTGTTTCATATTTTATTTTTTTATCTGCCAATTCTCTTCTTTTAGTTGTATCTTCCTTCATTGCTAATTCTTTTTCTATATTTACTATTTCCCTTTCCAACTGCTCTGTTTCCTGATTATAGTCCTTCTTCATCTTGGTTACATAACTTATTATTTGCCCTCTAATAAACGCTTTCATTGCATCCCATAGTATAAACTTATCTTTCACTAATTCCGTATTTATTTCAAAATACATTTTAATTTGTCTTTCAATTAATTCTCTAAAATCCTGCCTTTTGAGTAGCATGGAGTTTAATCTCCATCTATACATTCTTGGAGGGATGTCCTCTAACTTTATTGTCAATATTAAGGGTGAATGGTCCGATAATATTCTAGCTTTATATTCTGTTTTTCTTACTCTATCTTGCATACGAGCTGATAACAAAAATAGGTCTATTCTTGAGTATGTTTTATGTCTAGCCGAGTAATATGAATATTCCTTTTCATTTGGGTGTTGTTTCCTCCATATATCCAAAAGTTGCATTTCTTCCATCGATTTAATTATAAATTTTGTTACTTTGTTCTTTCTGTTAATTTTTTTCCCAGTTTTGTCCATATTTGAATCCAAATTCAGGTTGAAATCCCCTCCTATTAATATGTTCCTTTGTGTATCTGCTATCTTCAAAATAATATCTTGCATAAACTTTTGATCTTCTTCGTTAGGTGAAGATACATTGAGTAAATTCCAAAACTCCGAATATATCTGACATTTTATCATTACATATCTCCCTGCTGGATCTATTATTTCCTCTTCTATTTTAATTGGCACATTTTTACTAATTAATATAGCTACTCCTCTCGCTTTTGAATTATACGTGTCCTACCCAATCTCTCTTTAATTTCTTGTGCTCCAATTCAGATAAATGTGTTTCTTGCACAAATGCTATATCAATTTTTTCTTTTTTCAGTAAATTTAGCAGTTTCTTTTTAATTTGGTTATGTATTCCGTTAATATTTAAAGTCATATAGTTCAGCGTAGCCCTTTTATATTTTGTTTATCTTCCCTTTCCGTTTCTCCATCATCACCTTTCCTTCTTATCCATTTCTGCTTTCTTGTTTTGAACACTTTATAAGACAACATTTCTAAAACATCAAACATTTTCCTTATTCTCCTATTTAAAACTTCTTTAACCCCATTCTCCCCTCCCCCTCCTGAGTTGCCCTTTAACCCTTGTCGGACAACCACATCTCCCCTCTCCATTTGGCTTTGCGAATTCACTCGCAAACATCAGCTGATTTTGCAGTGACCGTAACTCCTCCCCACCCAGCCCCCCCCCCAGAAAAGATTTCAATTTTCATATGTAACAAAGGTCACTCTTTTAATTCCCTCCTTTTTCCCTCTATTCCATTTCCCTCCCTTATTAATTCTTGTCTATACTCTATATATTTTCCTCTAAATACGGATAAATTCATGTATGCCCACTCTATACCCACATATGGGTATATGCACACATATACCCCTTTACACACATACATATAGATCGTGGTCATTTTTACTCTTATTACATGTCTTCATCTCTCTGCTTGTTTTGTAGTTGTTCTGCAAATTTCCTTGCTTCCTCTGGATCCGAGAATAGTCTGTTTTGTTGCGCTGGAATAACTATTTTAAGTACCGCTGGGTACCTTAAAATAAACTTATATCCTTTTTTCCATAGGATCGTTTTTGCTGTTGTAAACTCCTTCCTCTTCTTCAGGAGTTCAAAATTTATGCCTGGATAGAAAAAAATTTTTTGACCTTTATATTCCAGTGGCTTTTTGTCCTCTCTTACTTTCTTCATTGCTTTTTCCAATATATTTTCTCTTGTTGTTTCTCTTAAGAATTTTACTAAAATGGATCTTGGTTTTTGCTGCGGTTGTGGTTTCGGGGCTAAAGTTCTATGTGCCCTCTCTATTTCCATTTCTTCCTGTAATTCTGGACTTCCCAGGACCCTGGGGATCCAATCTTTTATAAATTCTCTCATATTCTTGCCTTCTTCACCTTCCTTAAGGCCCACTATCTTTATATTATTTCTTCTATTATAGTTTTCAATTATATCTATCTTCTGAGCTAACAGCTCCTGTTTTTCTTTAACTTTTTTATTAGGTTCTTCTAATTTCTCTTTTAAGTCTTCTACTTCCATATCTACAATTGTTTCTCGTTCTTCCATATTTTCTACTCTTTTTCCTATCTCTGATATGGCCATTTCCATTTTATTCATTTTTTCTTCTGCATTCTTAATTCTTCTTTTTATCCCATTAAATTCTTGTAATTGCCATTTTTTCACTGATTCCATATATTCTTTAAAAAAAGATACATCCATTGTCTTGCCTTTCTCTTCTTCTTCCACCACTTTCTGTTCTTCTTCTTCTTCCTCTGGATTGACCATCTGTTGTTTCCTTCTTTTCTTTTTACCCTCTTCTTTCTTGTTGTCGTTATTGTCTGTGTTCTGCACCTGCTGCTGTGATGCAAGTGTCACTCTCAGCTGTGGAGATCGACTCCGCAGCTGTTCCCCCCTCCCGTCAGTGTATTTTTTTTCATGCGCGGTTGCGCACTTTTACTCGGTTCTGCGAGCCATTTTTGTAGTCCCGAGCCCGGGACTTCCACTGACCTGAGGGAGCAGGCTTCTCTCTCCGCGACGGGCCTCTTCGTACAGGTAAGGCCTTCACCTTCTTCTTCCGACGTCTTTCCTTCTTCTTTTCTTCCCGTTGTTTTTGGTTTTTCTTTCTTCGCTGCCATTTTCTCCACACTTTTACTTTCACTTTGTTTTGGTTTTTAAGTTTGTGCCTTTGCTTTTTCTCTATCTTTTTTTAACTTTTCTGGAAAGGGCTGGAGTTCCCCTACCGGCCACTACTCCATCACGTGACTCCTCCCATTCCGTATTTATTTCAAAGTACATTTTAATTTGTCGTTCAATTAATTCTCTAAAATCCTGCCTTTTAAGTAGCATGGAGTTTAATCTCCATCTATACATTTTTGGTGGGATGTCCTCTAACTCTATTGTCAATAACAGGGGTGAGTGGTCCGATAATAGTCTAGCTTTATATTCTGTTTTCCTAACTCTGCCTTGCATGCGAGCTGATAACAGGAATAGGTCTATTTTTGAGTATGTTTTATGTCTACCCGAATAATATGAATATTCCTTTCCTTTGGGTGTTGTTTCCTCCATATATCCAAAAGTTGCATTTCTTCCATCGATTTAATTATAAATTTGGTTACTTTGTTCTTTCTGTTAATTTTTTTCACAGTTTTATCCATGTTTGAATCCAAATTCAGGTTGAAATCCCCTCCTATTAGTATGTTCCCTTGCGTGTTTGCTATCTTCAAAAAAATATCTTGCGTAAATTTTTGATCTTCTTCATTAGGTGAATATACATTGAGTAAATTCCAAAACTCCGAATATATCTGACATTTTATCATTACATATCTCCCTGCTGGATCTATTATTTCCTTTCCTATTTTGATTGGTACATTTTTACTGATTACTATAGCTACTCCTCTAGCTTTTGAATTATATGACGCTGCTGTTACATGTCCTATCCAATCTCTCTTTAATTTCTTGTGTTCCATTTCAGTTAAGTGTGTTTCTTGCACGAATGCTATATCAATTTTTTCTTTTTTCAGTAAATTTAGCAGTTTCTTCCTTTTAATTTGGTTCTGTGCTCCATTAATATTTAAAGTCATATAGTTCAACATAGCCATTTCATACTTTGTTTATCTTTCCTTTCCGTTTTCTCATCATCACCTTTCCTTCTTATCCATTTCTGCTTTCTTTTTTTGAACACATTATAAGACAACATTTCTAAAACATAAAACATTTCCCTTTAACCCCACTATCCCCTCCCCTTCCTGAGTTGCCCTTTGTCCCTTGTTGGGCAACCACATCTCCCCTCTCCATTTGGATTTGCGAATTCACTCGCAAGCGTCAACTGATTTTGCAGTGACCGTAACTCTTCCCCACCCAGCCCCCCCCAGAAAAGATTTTAATCTTCATATATAACAAAGGTCACTCTCTTAATTCCCCCATACTTCCTTTCTTCCCTTTCTTTCCTTTCTTAGTTCTTACCTATATTCTATTTTTTTATATATATATATATACATACACACATACACATATATATATATCTACATACACACATACATATAGTTTGTGGTCATTTTTGTTCTCGTTACATATCTTCCTCTCTCTGTCTGTTTTGTAGTTGTTCTGCAAATTTTCGTGCTTCCTCCGGATCCAAGAATAGTCTGTTTTGCTGCCCTGGAATAACTATTTTAAGTACCGCTGAATACTTTAGCATAAATTTATATCCTTTTTTCCATAGGATCGTTTTTGCTGTTGTAAACTCCTTCCTCTTCTTCAGGAGTTCAAAACTTATATCTGGATAGAAAAAATATTTTTGACCTTTGTATTCCAGTGGTTTTTTGTCTTCTCTTATTTTCCTCATTGCTTTCTCCAATATATTTTCTCTTGTTGTATATCTTAAGAATTTTACTAGAATGGATCTTGGTTTTTGTTGTGGTTGTGGTTTAGGGGCTAATATTCTGTGTACCCTTTCTATTTCCATTTCTTCCTGTAATTCTGGTCTTCCTAGGACCCTGGGGATCCATTCTTTTATAAATTCTCTCATATTCTTGCCTTCTTCATCTTCCTTAAGGCCCACTATCTTTATATTGTTTCTTCTATTATAATTTTCCATTATATCTATCTTCTGAGCTAACAGCTCTTGTGTCTCTTTAACTTTTTTATCAGATTCTTCTAATTTCTTTTTTAAGTCATCTACTTCCATTTCTACGGCTGTTTCTCATTCTTCCACCTTGTCCACTCTTTTTCCTATATCTGACATGATCATCTCTAATCTATTCATTTTTTCTTCTGTACTTTTTATTCTTCTTTTTATTTCACTGAATTCTTGTGACTGCCATTCTTTTACTGATTCCATATATTCTTTAAAAAAAAATATATCCATGTACTTGCCCTTCCCTTCATCTTCCATTTCTCTGTGTTCTTCCTCTTTTTCTTCTGAGTCCACTCCAGGATCTGTGTCCTTTACTTCTGTCTCTTCTGGTTTTCTTGTTGGGTTGTTTATTTTATTTTGTTGGGTATTTTTGGTCTTCTTATTTTTACTAGAAGTGTCTTGCTGCTGGTCTTCTTCCTCTGGGTTGGTCATCCGTTGTTTCTTTGATTTCTTTTTACTCTCTTCTTTCTTGTTCTCGTTGTTTTCTGTGTTTTCCTCTTGCTGCTTTGTTGTGGTTGTCAATTTCAGCTGTGGAGATCAACTCCTCAGCTGGTCCCCCCTCCCGTCAGTGTTATTTTTGTCTTGCGCATCGCGCATGCGCGGTCGCGCACTTTTGTTTGGCTCTGTGAGCCATTTTTGTAGTCCCAAATTCGGGGCTTCATCTGACCTTAGGGAGCGGGCTTCTCTCTCCACAATGGGCCTCCTCGCACAGGTAAGGCCTTCACCTTCTTCTTCCGACGTCTTTTCTTCTTCTCTTCTTCCCGTTGCTTTTGGCTTTTCTTTTTTCACTGCCATTTTCTCCACGCCTTTACTTTCATTTTATTTTGGTTTTTGTGTTTGTGGCTTTGTTTTTTCACTGTCTTTTTACTTTTCTGGAGAGGGCTGGAGTTCCCTTTCCGGCCACTACTCCATCACGTGACTCCCTCAGAATATCCATTTGTTCACAGTAACTGAATAATTATGGGACCACAGACGTATATGCAGTCAAATGTTGCATGAACAGACATTAAGCGGCCCATATCTGTACACTTCTCTAAGGGCACTCCTCATCGTACATCACTCCAAGGAGAATAGACCCAAGTTCGCTCAACCTATCCTCATAAGAAATGCTCTCCAATCCAGTCCTGAGTGCACTGTAAACAACCCATCATGTCCACTAAACGCCCACGTGCGTCTCCTGCTTCTGGTGAGAGGAATAAAAGAGGAAAGCGATTACTCTGGAGATGCTTTACTATCCCCACCGTTCAGCAATTAACTTTAGTTCAATGCTTCAAACCTTCTTCGAGCCCGGCCTGCTTTCAGCTGTGTACGTTATATTTTTTTCCGTGTGGATTAAAGGGATTCAAAATTTAATTATAAAAAATGGTAGGTGCTGTATTCTTTCTTGACATAATTTTTTCAACTGACGATGGATTTGCCGGAACGTAAACCCCCGTTGTAAGTTCAGGAGCACTTGTACAGGTTCTGAGGCTGCATTCCTCTTCAATCCTTAAATTGCACTGCTGACCATTTGTTTTGGCCACGCAGGTGAAGCAGGTGCAGGATGATGCTTCTCATTTGCGGTCAGCATACGCTGGCGAGAAGGCGGAAGACATTCAGCGGCACGAGGATAACGTGGTGGAGGCCTGGAACGTCCTCCTCAACGCCAGCAAGGGGCGCAAGCAGCTGCTCTCAGCCTCCGTGGAAAAGTTCCGCTTCTTCAATCTAGTCCGAGCCCTCATGCTCTGGATGGATGATGTCACCAGGCAAATGGATGCTCAGGAAAAACCAAGGTATTTCTAATGGAAGTAAAACATGCAGACACTGTGGTTGAAGTAAAAAGATAATGCTGGAGAAACTCAGCTAGTCAGTGTACCTAATGTAGCAAAGATATGTAACCATATAAATATATGGCTTTTAACAGCATTTGCTGGTCAGCAATCAGTGTCAGATTTGGGTAGGGGCAGGGGGCAAAGGGTACCACACAAAACCAACATTTTAGGTGAAAATTCCAGTGTCATCCTATACGCCACCACCCCCCTCCCAAGACTCTGCTCAGAGTTTGTGGGCCCTCTTCCTTGTGAAGCAGTCATGTTTGAGTTTCTTCTGCACTTCTCTCATAGAACATAAAATATTACCTTCAACCCTCAATGTTATATTGACAGATATTCCTACCAAAAGTACTGAACTCTCATAAGCCTCTATTTCTCTTTCATCCATGTGTCTAAGAGTTTCTTAAATACCCCTACTATCCTAGCCTCCACTACCACCCCTGGCAAGGAATTCCAGGCACCCATAACCATCTTTGTAAAAAGAACATACCCCTGATGTCTCCCCTAATCTTTCCTCCCTTCACTTTGTACGGATGTGTTTCCTACTGACTGCATTAAAAAACCCATAAAAATATTTATGTTACATGAAGTGAAAAGAAAACAAAGCTTTTACTTACATGTGCTGTTCCCCCGTTGAGAACGGCTGATCTATACAAAGCCACAAAGAACAAAGCCCTTTAAAAAAACTTGCCTAGAATTTCCCACCTGCATAACCCTTCATTTTACTCAGTTCCCTGTACCTGACCCTTTAAAAAATCCTATTCTACCTGCCTTCAGCACTGTTGCTGACAGTTGCTGTTCCATGTCCCCGCCACTCTCTGTGTGAAGAACGTACCTCTTACATTAACCAACCCTCCCCCCCCTTCCCCCCCGAACTTACCCCTAAGCCCCTTAAAACTCTGTCCCCTCATGTTAGCCATTTCAGCCCTGGGAAAAAGCCTCTGGCCATCCACACGATCAATGCCTCTCATCATCTTACACGCCTCTATCTGGTTACCCCTCATCAGGGGTGCGATACAAATTTTTTAGGTGCCAAAAACGGCGACAGGGAGGTCTCTCAAGACCTGGCCATCATGTTGTATTTGGCGTGGTATGAACTGCAGAATGACGAAGTAGGACGACTGGTCGTGGAAGAAACAGGTATTTGCGTTTCCCTGGCACTGGCAGAGTGGTTCCAGCTGCATGGGGGATTATGGGTAACGAAGATGGCTATTGATGCCGCGGCTGCCCTGAGGAGGCCTGTGAGGTGCTGGAACGACCCGGTGAGATGCCAGAGCAATCTCCGGCAGCACTGCACCCCTCCCCCTCATCCTCCGTGGCTCCAGAGAGAAAAGAGCAAGTTCACTCAACCTATCCTCATAAGGCATGCTCTCCAATCCAGGCAGCATACTTGTAAATCACCCTCTCTATAGCACTAGTTACAACTATAGTTTTGCAGATAGTTAAAATTATCCATTTTTCTTTGGCTTGGCTTCGCGGACGAAGATTTATGGAGGGGGTAAAAAGTCCACGTCAGCTGCAGGCTCGTTTGTGGCTGACCAGTCCGATGCGGGACAGGCAGACACGATTGCAGCGGTTGCAAGGGAAAATTGGTTGGTTGGGGTTGGGTGTTGGGTTTTTCCTCCTTTGCCTTTTGTCAGTGAGGTGGGCTCTGCGGTCTTCTTCAAAGGAGGCTGCTGCCCGCCAAACTGTGAGGCGCCAAGATGCACGGTTTGAGGCGTTATCAGCCCACTGGCGGTGGTCAATGTGGCAGGCACCAAGAGATTTCTTTAGGCAGTCCTTGTACCTTTTCTTTGGTGCACCTCTGTCACGGTGGCCAGTGAAGAGCTCGCCATATAATACGATCTTGGGAAGGCGATGGTCCTCCATTCTGGAGACGTGACCCATCCAGCGCAGCTGGATCTTCAGCAGCGTGGACTCGATGCTGTCGACCTCTGCCATCTCGAGTACCTCGACGTTAGGGGTGTGAGCGCTCCAATGGATGTTGAGGATGGAGCGGAGACAACGCTGGTGGAAGCGTTCTAGGAGCCGTAGGTGGTGCCGGTAGAGGACCCATGATTCGGAGCCGAACAGGAGTGTGGGTATGACAACGGCTCTGTATACGCTTATCTTTGTGAGGTTTTTCAGTTGGTTGTTTTTCCAGACTCTTTTGTGTAGTCTTCCAAAGGCGCTATTTGCCTTGGCGAGTCTGTTGTCTATCTCATTGTCGATCCTTGCATCTGATGAAATGGTGCAGCCGAGATAGGTAAACTGGTTGACCGTTTTGAGTTTTGTGTGCCCGATGGAGATGTGGGGGGGCTGGTAGTCATGGTGGGGAGCTGGCTGATGGAGGACCTCCGTTTTCTTCAGGCTGACTTCCAGGCCAAACATTTTGGCAGTTTCCGCAAAGCAGGACGTCAAGCGCTGAAGAGCTGGCTCTGAATGGGCAACTAAAGCGGCATCATCTGCAAAGAGTAGTTCACGGACAAGTTTCTCTTGTGTCTTGGTGTGAGCTTGCAGGCGCCTCAGATTGAAGAGACTGCCATCCGTGCGGTACCGGATGTAAACAGCGTCTTCATTGTTGGGGTCTTTCATGGCTTGGTTCAGCATCATGCTGAAGAAGATTGAAAAGAGGGTTGGTGCGAGAACACAGCCTTGCTTCACGCCATTGTTAATGGAGAAGGGTTCAGAGAGCTCATTGCTGTATCTGACCCGACCTTGTTGGTTTTCGTGCAGTTGGATAATCATGTTGAGGAACTTTGGGGGACATCCGATGCGCTCTAGTATTTGCCAAAGCCCTTTCCTGCTCACGGTGTCGAAGGCTTTGGTGAGGTCAACAAAGGTGATGTAGAGTCCTTTGTTTTGTTCTCTGCACTTTTCTTGGAGCTGTCTGAGGGCAAAGACCATGTCAGAGGTTCCTCTGTTTGCGCGAAAGCCGCACTGTGATTCTGGGAGAATATTCTCAGCGACACTAGGTATTATTCTATTTAGTAGAATCCTAGCGAAGATTTTGCCTGCAATGGAGAGCAACGTGATTCCCCTGTAGTTTGAGCAGTCTGATTTCTCGCCTTTGTTTTTGTACAGGGTGATGATGGTGGCATCACGAAGATCCTGGGGCAGTTTACCTTGGTCCCAACAAAGCTTGAAAAACTCATGCAGTTTGGCATGCAGAGTTTTGCCGCCAGCCTTCCAGACTTCTGGGGGGATTCCATCCATACCTGCTGCTTTGCCACTTTTCAGTTGTTCGATTGCCTTATATGTCTCATCCAGGGTGGGAACCTCATCCAGCTCTAGCCTTAGGGGCTGTTGAGGGAGCTGGAGCAGGGCGGAATCTTGGACTGAGCGGTTGGTACTGAAAAGAGATTGGAAGTGTTCTGACCATCGGTTGAGGATGGAGATCTTGTCGCTGAGGAGGACTTTGCCGTCTGAGCTGCGCAGCGGGCTTTGGACTTGGGGTGAGGGGCCGTACACAGCCTTTAGAGCCTCGTAGAAACCCCTGAAGTCTCCAATGTCCGCGCTGAGCTGTGTTCGTTTGGCGAGGCTAGTCCACCACTCATTTTGGATCTCCCGGAGTTTGCGCTGAAGATGGCTGCATGCGCGACGGAAGGCTTGTTTCTTCTCTGGACAGGACGGCTTTGTAAGGTGAGCCTGGTGGGCAGCTCGCTTCTTTGCCAGCAGCTCCTGGATTTCCTGGCTGTTTTCGTCAAACCAGTCCTTGTTTTTCCTGGAGGAGAAGCCCAGTACCTCTTCAGTGGATTGCAGTATGGTAGTCTTCAACTGATCCCAGAGGGTTTCAGGGGACGGGTCCGTGAGGCGGGTTGCAACGTCGAGCTTTGCTTTGAGGTTTGCCTGGAAGTTTCCTCTCGCTTCGTCTGACTGCAGTTTTCCAACATTGAACCTCTTTCTGGGGGCTTTATTGTTCCTGGGCTTTGGCTTGAAGTGAAGGTTGAGCTTGCAGCGAACCAGCCGGTGGTCAGTGTGGCATTCCGCGCTAGGCATGACCCTGGTATTTGCTGATCCAGGATTGGTTGCTGCCCACAGACTTCAACCAATCACATCACTTGAGTGTCCAAATAAATGCAATTGGTCAGTGGTCGCTGTACAATACTGTAAACCCTTGTTATCAGGAATTCAAGCAACCAGCAAAAAGAAGAGGAAAATAAATGTTAAAAATTAAACTAAATAAGAATAAAATAATAGGTAAAAATAAGTACATTTAAAATTGTAAAAGTATATGTTCTCTGAAGTAAACCTTTGATGAAGATGGGAGCAAATATTCAGCCAGCGGAGAGCCTTGGTCAGGCTTTACTCATAGCAGCTGTTTGAATAAAGTTGTGTGAAAAAGCAACGGCGTCGCCCAGGACGAAGAGCGGGTCGATGGCGCTCGCTGTTGGGGCGACTCTCTTATAGTGTCTTCTTATCCCTGCTTAGTAAAAGTCCCCCCGGTCAGAGGCTTGGGGGAGGGGAAAGGGGTTAATTAGCTATAATGTTATTGTTCGTCTTTCAGACTGCTTTGTGGAGGGCGAGGAACCTGCAGATGCAGCAGTAGTTAAATGTTTTCAAAGAATGTGAATGAAAATAAAGTAAATTGCTTTAAGGTTTATACATTCATGGAGGTGAAGTTTGTTCAGTGTAAGTGCAGTTCAGTACTTTTGTCTTTTAAACTGTTTATTCTTAATGTAGACGTGTTAGTCATTGTAAGAGTGAGTCTCAAGCAAATGGAAAATACACTTCTCCGGCATCTAACAATCCCCATAGATGTCGGATACCAGGGGTTTTGCTGTACCTGTATCTTAATTATGAGGTTGGTCATGGTGAATTTGTGCTGTACTAAATCCTCACACTCTCCCCCTGCAGGGATGTCTCTTCAGCAGACCTGACTATCAAGAATCATCAGGGGATCAAGTCCGAAATTGATGCCAGGGATGACAGCTTCACTGCAAGCATTGAGATGGGCAATGCCCTTCTAGCCAAGAACCACTACGCATCAGATGAGGTAGTATTGTACTTGTCTGCTAGGCTGATCACCTCTATGCTTTTTGAACTCGCTATTCTGCTCAACCAGATGCCTTGATATCCAGTTAATGCAGCAACATTATTCAGTAAATAAGGATAAACAAATCTTAAACCCTATCCACACTCATGGTTACATAATTGGGCCAAGATTACTTCCCTGGGGCCACAATGAGACAAACTCATCAAAGTTCAAATTTACTGTTGGAGATAGAAGTCTTAAAATCCGAAGGCTCAGGAGTAGGTCGGTCCGGATTTTCCGCATTCTCGGGCATTACTTGTTAAATTCAAATTTATGGAGGAATAAAGAGATGAACAGGTCAATTTTGATAGTTTATTCATTAGCAAATACACCGTGCTTCATTCATCAAAACAGGCAGTTTTAAAGAAAAATAAAGTCAATACTTGACAAAAATGTAATCAATTTTTTTCACTACAAAAAAGAGCAGGTAATGCTTGAAATTATGTTTAAAAAATGAACACAAAATAAAAATGCAATGTACAAATGAATTTCTTTGTGATAAGATTACAGGTACACGATCCTTTATCCAGACATCTAAAATCCGGAAAGCTCCAAAATCCGGCAAGTGGGGAGAGAGGCGGCAGCGCGAGTCAGGCAGCCGAGGGACCAGTGGTTGGGGGAGGCAGCCGGGCAACTGAGGGATCGGCGGTTTGGGGAGACAGCTGAGGGACCGGTGGTTTGGGGAGATGGCCGGGCAGCTGAGGGACCGCGGATGGGGGAGACGGCCGGGCGACTGGAAGTGGGTGGGGGTGGATACGGCAGCACAACTTGAGTGGGCTTTCTGAAATCTGGAAAAATCCGAAATTTGGAACACACTGTCCCCCAAGGGTACCTGATAAAGGATTGTGTACCTGTACCCGTATTAAGCGTGGTCACTTGCTGCCGCTGTTCATCTGTGGCAATTACATGCGCACACAAAAGCCCACTAAATTTAAAAGGTTTGAGAACCTTCATGTACTGAATCTGTTCATAAATCTGAACATCACATACAACCTTGAGATTCTTTTCCTGCAGTCCGGGCAGAATTTCCAATTACGAGTAACTGTGAACAGAATTCAAGAAGAAAGAAATGTATACAGCTGAAAGAAATTTAAACAACCTGATTGTGCAAATAGAGTAATAAATAATGAGCAAAGCAAATGTCCTTGAATGAGTCCCTGATTGAGTTTGTCGTTGAGGAGTCTGATGGTAGAGGGGTAGCAGCTGTTCCTGAACCAGATGGTGTAGCACCTACACCTCTTTCCTGAGGGCAGCAGTGAGAACAGAGCACGTGCTTGGTCTTTGATGATCCCTGTTCCTCTCCAACGGTAGCGTTCCACATAGATGTTGGGGAACATTTTTCCAGTAATACATGGGACTGTGTCCACTTCCTTTTCTGGAAGTAGAGGCACTGCTGTGCTTTCTTCATAATGGCATTAGAAAACAAGAACCTAAAAATGCATGGACCTGTAATTTTATCTGGAGTGTGTTACTAAGTGCCTTTTCCTCTTCTGTTAGATTGCCGAGAAGTTATCCCAACTCCAGGAAAGGAGGAAGGAAGTCAATGATAAATGGAAGGAGAAAGAGGACTGGTTGCAGCTTGGTAAGAATTTCTGAATTTTGTTTAGATGCAGTCACTGTAAACTTCCATCAGAGAATAACCATAATAGAACCAAAGAACATTACAGCTCAGAAACAGGCCGTTTGACCCTTCTAGTCTGTGCTGAACTATTGTTTTGCCTCGTCCCACTGGTCTGCACCCAGTCTGCACCTCCATTCCTCTCCCAGCCATGGACCTGTCCAAATTCTTCTTAAATGTTAAAATTGAGCCCACATTCACCTCTTCAACTAGCAGCTCGTTCCACACTCCCACCGCTCTCTGTGTGAAGAAATTCCCCCTAAACTTTCCCCCTTAACCCATGTCCTCTAGTTTGTATCTCTTCTACCCTCAGTGGAAAAAGCTGACCTACTTTTACTCTGTCTGTCCCCCTTATAATTTTAAATACCTCCATCACATCTCCTCTCATTCTTCTACATTCCAGGGGTTGTAGGATAATTTGGGTGTCAATGGCTGGGAATTGGCTTCGACCATGCTGGAAATAAAATTTAAATCTCATTGAATCATGAACGATTCCTTGAGTCGTGGATGGGGGAAATCTCATATGAGGAAGCTCAGTCCACAGGAAAAGGTCGCGGCTATTTTCGACAAAGATGCACAATTGTTGAATATATATGAGGTTGAAATTATCATTTTAGAATCCAGGAGTGACAAAATACAGTGATCAGATAGAACAGTGGATTTGAGAGATAGGGTCAACCATCAACATAAATGACAGGGCAGTCATTGGTAGGCTTTATAAGCTCAAAATACTCAGCACGTCAGGCCACATCCATGAAGAAATGTTTTGGGTCAAAAACATTTCACGAATCTTGAAACGTTAATCGCTCCACGGATGCTGCCTGACCTGTTGAGTCCCTCCAGCTTCTCGTTGTTCGTGCATGATTGCAGCATCCTCATCTTAAATCTATTTATTTATTTATTTTTTTAAATTTCAGACATACAGCACAGTAACAGGTCATTTCAGCCCACGAGCCCATGCGGCCCAATTTACCTACACCCCTGGTATGATTCAAATGGTGGGAAAAACCACGCAGGCACGGGGAGAATGTACAAACTCATTACAGATAGCACGGGATTTGAACCCTGGTCTGGTCCTGATCGCTGGCGCTGTAAAGGCATTGCACTAACCGTTACGCCAACCGTACTGCCCTCAGTTCTGCAAGGTTCCTTAATTGTCATGTAATAGTAGCAAACATGTAATGTGGCACAAAATCGCCTTCTGCCTGCCGTAAAGCAGAGAAAAGGCGCCGTTAGTGTGGCCTGGCGCCCCTTACAGTAAGAGTGAAAGAAAAGCAAGAGAGAGTCCCTTTAGAAACACTGAGTGTCCGTGGATTCGCCTCCAGCGTTTCTGCAGCTGCACAGTCTCGTGTCCGGTCCAGATCCAAACCTCCAGTACGATCGGGAAGCCTTCAGTGCCCTACGCCCTTCGGGAGCCCTTCCTGCCCTCAGCACCCTCTCGAATACCACCTCCGAAACCTGTTTCCTCCACGTGCAAATCTCCAGAAGCCCATAAATAGTGCAGGTGTGACTGCAAGTCGCCCACAACCTGTGTGGGTCCCTCCAGTCCACTCCTTCACCTTCTCAACGGTCGGGGGAGGGGGGGGGGCTCTCCCTGTTTCTGGTGCCCTGCACCAGTTCTCTGTTCCCCCAGAGCCTGCAACCCCTTGTGGTTTGCTACTCAACAAAGACATCGCCAAACTGGGCATTGACCCACCCGTTTGCAGGATTTTACTTAGAAACACATCGGTTCCTCTAACAGGCCATTTAAAGCCTGTGTGGAGCCACTAGCATTAGGACCAGGTGATTGAACCCCTCAGAGTAGTGCTGTATCACCGCTGTCCCAGTCCGCCCCACCGGCATTGCTGCCATTACAGCAGCTCCACGGCACCGCCATTTTTATTCTCTTGCGGTTCTTTCAATCTTGTTAGCCTCCTGTTGTTCTAGTTTCTTGTGCCCCCTTTGTTCTTACACAGTCTTCTCCAACTCTCCCCTCAGTTATGGAAGTACTGCAGTTTGGACGGGATGCAGCGGTCGCCGAGGCCTGGCTGGCAAGCCAAGAGCCATATGTCAGAGCAACGGAGATGGGAAGCAGCGTCGACGATGCCGAGAACCTGATCAAGCGCCACGAAGGGTTCGAGAAAGCAGCCGCAACTTGGGACGAGCGGTTCTTGGCACTGGAGAGACTGACAACAGTAAGTGGAGCATTAAGTCAAGTTTATTATCATCCAATTACACACGTAAAACCTGATGAAACCCAATGAAATGCAGGCACGGTTAGCCTAGCGGTGAGCGCAACACTGTTATAGCGCCAGCGACCGTCTCCAGGGTTTGAATCCCACGCTGCTTATAAGGGGGTTGCATGTTCTTCCTGTGTCTGCATGGGAGCGCACGGAGGAAACCCACACAGAATGGGCGTCATGGTTAGTGCAATGCTGTTACAGCGCCAGTGATCTGGATCGGGGTTCGAATCCCACGCTGTCCATAAAGAGTTTGTTCATTCTCTCTGCGTCTGCGTGGGTTTTCTCCTGGGGCTCCAGTCTCCTCCCACTGTTTGAAATGTGCTGGGGGTTGTAGTAATTGGGTGCAATTGGGAGGCATGGGCTTGTGAGCCAAAAGGGCCTGTTACCGCACTGAATGTCTAAAATCAGAGAGCACATTCTCCGGTCCTCGGTGCAAAACACACAACCAGACATAACAGACAAACAGTACATATGCAGGACAAATATCCATATATACAAATATATAAATATTGTTTAATAAATAGTAGAAATAGGATGGTCAGTGTGAGCAGTTCATTTTAGATGTTCAGATTCTCACTGCCTGTGGGAAGAACCTGTTCCTCAGCCTGGTGGTGGTGGCTCTGATCCTCCTGGATCTCTTCTCCAATGGGAGCAGCTGGAAGATGCCGCGTGCAGGGTGGTAGGGGTCCTCAATGATTTTGCACGTCCTTTTCAAGCAATCATCCTGATAGTTCACAGTGCGTGAGCTTCCTTTTTGAACTCCATCAATCCTTCGAATATATTGGATGGGAGAATAAATTGGATACATGGATGGAGAGGTATGGAGGGTTATGGAATAGGAGCATTGGACTAGGGGAATAATGGTTGGCACAGACTAGAAGGACCATATGCCCTGCTTTTTGTGCTGTAGCGTTCTATGGTTCTACAATAGATTTCTTCCAATAAGTTCCTTAATTATACCCAGAGATGACAGAGAGAAGCAATTATAAACTTCCGAGTGGCATGTTGTGAAGAAGGTGGTGGGCTCCTGTGATCCTAACTAAAGGCCATGGGTTAAGGGTGAAAGGGGAAAAGTTTAGGGGGAGCTTCTTCACACAGAGAATAGTGTGAGTGTGGACGAGCTTCCAGCTGAAATGATGATTGCGGCCTCAATTTTAACATTTAAGAAGAATTTGGACAGGAACATAGATGGGAGGGGAATGGAGAGCTAAGGACTGGGTGCAGGTCAGTGGGACAAGGCAGAATAATAGTTCAGCACAGACTTTAAGGGCTGAAGGGCCTGTTTACATGCTGTAACGTTCTATGGCTTTTGTCAGGTACAGAAGTTATTTGACAAACTGATGTGTAAAACCTTTGCAACTAAGAGAAAAACAGTTATCAAGGACTCTTTCATGATTTGTGACCTTTTCATACTGGTTTGTTCTTGTTGCACATTCTGCAGTCACAATTTCTTGGTTAAATTTTATAGTTGTGTCAGGACAGTTGAGTTAGCATTTTCCCAATGAGGCCAATCCAAAAGCAACACCAAAATAATCCCTCCCTGAAAAGAGTTAGGCAGAAAAAGCAGTTTCCACAAGGACTGCAGAAGTGAACCCACACGACCGGGCAAAAAAAATTGAATATCGAGAGCTGCGAAGGTTTCAGAATCATCATGAACATGTCATGAAATTTGCTGTGATGAGGCAGCAAACGTTTCTATAAACTGCATTTTATAATAAATAAAATACAGGTACACAATCCTTTATCCGGACATCTAAAATCCAGAAAGCTCCAAAAACCAGCATTTTTTTCTGGGTGCTGGTACAGCAGAGGGAGAGAGAGAGAGAGAGAGAGAGAGAGAGAGACACAGCAGCACAGCTAAATTTGGGTTGGGGTGGGAGAGACAGCAGCACGACTCGGGTAGGCGAGCGGGGGAGAAAGACGGCAGTGCGACTCGGGTGGGCGGGGGAGAGGAGAGAGAGAGACGGCAGTGTGACTCGGGTGGGCGGGGGGGGGAGGAGAGAGAGATGGCAGTGCGATTCGAGTGGGGAGACGGCAGCCCAACTCGGGTGGGGAATGGCAGCACGACTTGGGTGGGCAAGGGGGAGAGAGACGCCAGTGTGACTGGCAGGGGGTGGATACGGCAACACAATGGTGGCCTTAAATCTGGGGCAGTTAGCTTTTGTTGTGAAATCTGGAACAATCCGAAATTTGGAACAGACTGTCCCCCCAAGGTTTCCGGATAAAGGATCGTGCACCTGGAGTGTAGAAAAAAGTCAGAGTGAGGCCGTGTCTGGGGTTCGTGTCCATTCAGGAATCTGACGGCAGCAGGGAAGAAGCTGTCCTTGTGTCGCTGAGTGCTCGTCTTCAGGCTCCTGGACTTTTATCCCGATGGTACCAGAGTGAAGAGGGCATGACTTGGGCAGTGATGGATAGAGGCTGCTTTTTTAAGACCCCACCTCATGTCGATGTCCTCGATGGAGTGAAGTCTGGTGCCTGTGATGTCGCAGGCCAAATTAACAATTCTCTTTTTTTTCCTGTCCTGAGATTTGGCACCTCTGCAGTGACGCAACCAGTCAGAGTGTCCTCCATGTACCACCTGTATAATTTTCTAGAGTCTTCGGTGACGTCTCGAATCTCCTCAAACTTCTCACAAAGTCTAGCCACTGGTGAGCCTTCTTCATGATCGCATTGACGTGGAGGCTCCAGGACAGATCCTGGGAGACATTGACACCCAAGAATTTGAAGTTCTTGACTCTCTCCACTGCAGATCCCTCAAAGTGGTTTTGCATATCTTAACAATCTGTTGTCTGTTGTAGATGGAAGAGCAAGAACTTCGCCGCAGACAGGAGGAGGAGGAGGAGGAGGAGAAGAAGAGGAGAATGAAAACACCTCCACCACCATCACCCCCCACGCCACATGTCACAGTGAGGGCGGAGGACACCCTAGAGGCTGAGGGTCAGGCGGAGCAGAATCAACTAGCAAGGTAACGTCAAGGTTACTGTCATCTGATTGCAAGAGTAAAACCTGACAAAACAGCATTCTCCGGTCCTCCGTGAAAATCACACTGACACACAACCAGACATAACCCACGTACCAGACAAACAATACACATGCAGGGCATTATTTCATTTGTACAAATAAATAAATATTGTTTTGTTCAAATGAGAGTCTTGGGTGGTCAGTGTGAGCAGTTCCTTTAGTCGTTCAGCGTTCTCGCAGCCCATGGGAAGAAGCTGTTCCTCACCCTGGTGGTACTGGCTCTGATCCTCCTGTCTCTCTTCCCCCGACGGGAGCAGCTGAAAGATGCTGTGTGCAGGGTGGAAGGGGTCCTCCATGATTTTGCATGCCCTCTTCAGGCAACGATCCCGGTTGATCACATCAATGAGAGGGGAGGGAGACGCCAGTGATCCTCTCTGCTGCTCTTGTGGTCCTGTGGATTGACCTCCGATCCATTTCTCTGCAACAAATGTACTGCACTGTGATGCAGACGGCCAGGACGATCTCAATAGAGCTCGTGTAGAAGGTTGGCATGATGGTGGCTGGTAGCCTCACCTGCTTCAGTCTTCTCAGGACGGTGCACTTTCCTGACAAGTGAGGGGACACAAACCTGCGAGTTGACCTTTAGCTGCAGAGATGCGTTTCCACTGCACAGGGTAAAGAGCGTCCATTGTTAGATGTGGTAATTGCATCGGTGGTCATAATTTCTCAATTGACCTCCACCTCCAGAGATCCCCCCCATCTCTCCCTTTCCCATCTCCCTATGTCTCCTTTCCTCTTGCTCTATGTCTCTTTTTCCATTTCCCTATCTCCTTTCCTCCTGCTCTTCATTCACAGTTCATCAGTCATTCAGTATTCTCACTGCCCATGGGAAGAAGCTGTTCCTCAGCCTGGTGGTGCTGGCTCTGATCCTCTTGTATCTCTTTCCCAGTGGGAGTAGCTGGAAGATGCTGCGTGTGGGGTGTTAAGGCTTCCTCAAATATTTTATGAGCCTTCTTTAAACAATGATGGTGGGGGAGGGAGACCCCAGTGATTCTCTCTACTGCTTTTATGGTCCTGTGGATTGACCTCCAATCAGTTTCTCTGCAGCAATTGTACACAACGTGATGCAGCCGGCCAGGACGATAGATCTCTTGTAGAAAGTAGACAGGATAGGTGGCATGGGGTTGGCATACCACATCACCTTTACAGCCCCAGTGATCGGGACCGGGGTTCGACTCCCACGCTATCTGTAAGGAGTTGGTACGGTCTTCCTGTGTCTACATTCGTTTTCTCAAAACGTACCAGAGGCATATGTTAGTTGTCTGTATATTGGGCGGCATGGACACATGGCCGAAATGGCCTGTTTCTATACTGTATGTCTGTATGTCTAAATTTAAAATTTGGATGGTGGCCGGTAGCCTTGCCTGCCTCAATCTTTTCAGGAAATGCAGGTGACAAGTGAGGAGACATTGTGTGCCCTGGATAGATCACTACTTAAGTAGACTCCAAAGAACTTGGTGCCCTCCAAGCTTCCGAGTTATTAATGTGTTGAGGAGCATGGTGGTCCCTGGTCTTCCAGAAGACCACGATCGCCTCCTTTGTGCTGTCCACGTTGAGTTTGTTAGTCTCATGCTGTTTCATGAGATGTTCCGCCAGAGATCCCGCAGTAGGTAGAAAACCCGTCGCTTTGTGTTGTACGTGTCAAGATGTTGCTGCCGTTTAATGTTACGAGTTTCTTTTTGTTATTTGCAGGGATGGTGACGTCGTGAATCATCTGGAGCTCATTGCTCAGAATGGAGTTCACCCAGACATGGAAGCGCAGCAGGTAAGTCCCACATCAGCGAGAGTCTCTGGCTTGCATGGTTGGGGTTCATTACGCACAGCAATGGCCACTCCAGTATCACCTTCAGGTCCCTCTCTCTAACTTCCTCCAGACTTCTGACATCCCCATCCAATAGTAACCTCGTGCACAACCCCATTGTAATTGTTACACTGTTGTAGCTTCTTGGTCTGTAACTTCTGAAGTTCCCTCCCTGAACTCTGTGCCTCTCTCCTGCAAACTGCTAATTAAAACCCACTCCTAGACCTGAGCTTATGGTCACTGGGTCCCTCTGTCTCCATGGTAACAAATATAGAGAGCATTTTAAGGCTCTGTTTTTACTGTTTGAAAATTTATGGGTTTTTTTAAGATTCAAGTTCCTTTATCATCATGAATAGACATCATCATGGTTTGTCTTTGTGAACTAAGATTTAGGAAGGATTGTAGACGTGCAATGGATTTTGTAGACGGAGTGCAGTGTGTGCAGTACTGGCCCTACACTTTACACCCAGGATTTATCTACCACACCCTAGCACACTGGGATGGTGACGGCCAGGTTGTCGGCGTTACGTCGGAGTCCTAGGTGGATGGCCTGATGAGGCTATTGAACCTCTTCTGCCCAGGTTTGAAATCAAAGTTTTCCTTCTGGCTGCCAACCAAAGCTAACGAGCCCACCTTCCCATCCAGTTATACCACCGGACACTCGGTTGCACCATGATGTAGCAAACTCGGTGAAAACGGGGTCACCGATGAGGTGTTGCTTTGGACACAGTAATCTAGGAGTAGCCATTTGCAGTGACCGTGAATAGCACCGAATGAAATTGGAGAGTCGCCATTTGTCTCGCCTGGCGTCCCTTACAATACAAGAGAAATAGAGCAGAAGCGAGCCCCTTCAGAGACACTGCAAGTCCGTGGATTCTCCTCCAGCGCTCCCACAGCCTCACAGAATCCTGTTCGATTCATTGGCAACCCAAGCTCCAGATCCAAGCCTCTGAAATAATTAGGAAGCCTTCAGTCCCTAAGGCCCTTTGGGAGCCATTGTTGCCCTCAGCATCCTCTTGAATCCCAGTTCCAATACCTGGTACACTTGAAACAGACTCCCACATCCCATATGGGTTCCCTGACTTTATGTTGCCCACAACCTGTGTGGGACCCACAGCCACTGAGCGCCTCGCTGGCCTGCTGCTATGGTTACTGTCGTGTAGGGTTTACTCCTCTGCTTCTCCTCAAACTGGGGGGCTGGGGTATTCTCCCCATTTCTGGTGTCCAGAGTCTGCAATACCACAGGCCCTGCCATCTTGGTCGCTGACCTCCTCGGTTGCAGGATTTTACTTACAAACACCATCGGCTCCTTCAGCAGGCTGTTTAAAGCCTGTCCAGAGCCACTGGCATTTGGACAGGACAGCTGATCCCTTTGGAGCAGTGCTGTGTCTCTGCTCTCCCAGGTCCATACCAGCAGCAGCACTGCCCTTCTCAGCAGTTCCAGCAACTGCGCCATGTTCAAGTTGCGCAGTTTAAACCTCAAACTGGTGTCTCATAAGGACCAGAAATCTAGGGTGGATTATCGGGCAGTTTCAATATTTTAGATTTATTGTCAGAGAACATACATGACATCACATACAACCCTGAGATTCGTTTTTCCTTCAGGTGTAGCAAAATTACCACAAATAGGTAGTGCAAAAAATAAATTGTACACAGTGTAAACATGTAAATAAATAAAAGATAAATGAAAACAAACTGACTGTACAATACAGAGATAATAAAAAGAGAAAATCAATCAAGTGCAAAAGTCAGAGTCCTTAAATGAGTCCCTGATTGAGTTTGTCGTTGAGGAGTCTGATGGTGGAGGGGTAGCAGTAGTTCCTGAACCTGGTGGTGCGAGTCTTGTGGCCCCTACACCTCTTTCCTGATGGCAACAGTGAGAACTGAGAGTGTGCTGGACGGTGTGAATTTCAATGACTGCTGGTGCCTTCCGACAGCAGCGTTCCTTGTAGATGATCTCAAAGGTGGGGAAGATTTTGCCCGTGATGTCCTGGGCGGTGTCCACTACCTTATGGAGGGCTTTACACTCAGGGGCATTGGTGTCCCCGTACCAGACAGTGATGCACCTCTGTAGAAATTTGCCAGGGTTTCTGATGTCATACCAAGCCTCCGCAAACTCCTGAGGCGCTGACGTGCTTTTTCACGAGGCCACTAGTGTGTTGGATCCAGGAAAGATCCTCTGAGATAGTGGCTCCCAAGAACTTAAACTTGTTCACCCTCCCCACCTCTGATCCCCCAATGATCACTGGATAGTACACGTCTGGCTATCCTTTCCCAAAGTCAATAATCACCTCCTTAGTTTTGGTGACAAATAAGTGCGAGGTTGTTATTGGTGCACCATTCAGCTGAGTTTTCAATCTCCATCCTGTATGCTAACTCATCCCCTTCCTTTATACAACAAAATGTAATTGCCACCTTGATCTGGTTGGAAGTTTACCGGTGTCATGTTTCCCCTGTCATTGGTCACCCTGCTTGCTCCTCCTTACCTTTCAGCCTTTGGATGATTTGAGCCAATTGAAAGAGTGCGTATCATCGTCTGTGACAGTGACTGTAAGTGCTCTCTGCTTCTTGACCTCTTTTCCTCCTGACTTTCACTTTAATCTCTACAATTCTTGTTCTTCCTTTGTTAACACTGATCTGGTTCGTATTCTAGAAAATGATGGAGGTTTTAAAACTGAGGATTTTTTTTTAATGTCGTTTTCACGATCCGAATGTTACTCACAAGAATCTGCAAGGAGTTTGAATGTTTCCCCCATGGGTTTCTTCCAGGCGTTCCAGTTTCATCTCACCCTTCAAAAACGAGCAGGGGCCATTGGTTAATTGGTGTATTTGGGGTGGCACGGACACGTGGACCAGAAAGGCCTGTTAGCCTGCTGTATGTGTAAATTTAATTCATCAAAGCGTGGCTTTTGAGAAGGCCCTGGACTTGAACCACTGTAGTCCAGATAGAGCAAGTGCTCTTGCACTGCGATTTGGGGGAGAGATTCCCAAGATGTAGGGCCAGTGTTGATAAGGGCCAGCAACGTATCTCTCTTTATTTTGTAAACTTTATAGATTTTAAAATATATACAAAAAAATCTTTATAAAAACTATATCCCTACTAACCCCCCACCCCTCCTCCTACATCCCTCCCCCTATGTAGGAGCCAAGTACATATTTCGGGTAATTATCAGTTGCTGTGGAGTGTGCCAACTCTTTACATCTTGAAAAAAAAACTTAGAGTATCTCCAAACCCTTACATTTCAAGTATGGAGCCATATTTTAACAAATGTTGGTTGCCTATCTTTACCTCCTGCGGACGCTGCGAGAGCTGCTGAAGTTTCTCTAGCATTCTTGTATAAACTTGTACTTTACTGATGTTGGGCAGGATTTGAGGTGTCAGGGGCGAGTCACTCTCGTTGACTACCCAACCTCGGATCTTGTAAGCCAAGTCCTTACGTGGCTGGCTCAGGTGAGGTTCTGGTGTTCAGCCAGTATTGACAACAGGGTCTTGGCAATGGTCACACGCTCTCCTGTGGCAATGGTTGTTGTCTGGAACTTTATTTTATGACATGAATAATACATGCTGAATGTTGTCTTGGTCTTTCTCCTATGGGCATTTTCTGAGGAGCTGCAAGCAGAATTAAATGTTCAACCATTAGCAAGTGTCTCTACTTCTGGTGTGATGTATTGGTCTATTGATGAAATTGCTGACTGCTGTGGACCAAGGAATGTGTTTACCCAACTTCAAGATTCAAGACTATTGTTATGTAAATAAAATCCAGAAAATGTGATATTACACAAATTTCTTTTAGTCTACTGAAAGGCAGACGAAGGTTCACTATCAGCAAAAATTGCCCGGCGACACTTACAGTCAGAGAAAGAGAAGTAAATCAGAGACCCTCAGAGTCACTGAGTGTCCGTGGTTTCGCTTCTGCAGCCACACACTCTTCAGTCCAAACCATCAGCAATCCGAACTCCAGATGCACACCTCCAACACAATCAGGAAGCCTCCAGAGCCTCTCGCATTCCCCTTCCATTATCTGGCACTCCTTCAGCCAGTCTCCAGCAATCTGGTGCAAGTGCCTTGGCCGCAGTCACCAACAGCCCGCAAAAAGCGTGGGTTCCTCGCTGCGAGTCACCCACGGCCCACCACATGTGTTCTTCAGTCTCAGAGCCCCTCACTGGTCTGCCGTCGTGGGTACCGCCCTGTGGGTCGTCGCCTCTGCTTCTCCTTCTCAAATAGGTTTTATGGTGGCCCACGCAAGTTATCCACTTCCCCTCTTGACCCCTGCCGCCATTTTGGACCAGAACCCCCGGCCACGGGATTTTAAAATAAACCGCCATCGGCTCCTGTAACAGGCCATTTAAAGGCTGTATGGAGCATTCTGGATCACATCCAGGATGTAGGACTCTGCGGAGGAGCGCTGGGTCTCTGCTCCCCACTCTCCTCGGGTCCACACTAATGACCACATTGCTGTTACAGCAACTCTGGTAGCACTGCCATTTTTTCTGTGGGTTGCTGGTAGTTTATTTAATGATCTTTGCAAGTCTAACTGAAAGAAGTATCCATGAAGAGTCACAGACAAGAGAAAAGGTTAGAAAATATGGAGCTGGTTATGAAGTATTGGACAACAAAAAGTGGTCTGAAGTTCCCTCCAAGACCAGTAGATGGCGATAAAAGCACAAGTACACAGAAATGCTGGAGGAACTCGGCAGCTCTCTCAGCGTCCAGAGGAGGTAAAGATATGTAATCGGCAGAGATAGAGAAAAGGAGATTCAGGGAAAGATGGGCTAACGGAAACCAGAGAAGTCAGTGTTAATGCTATCCATTTGGAAGATAAGGTGCTGTTCCTCCAGTGGTCTCAGTCTGGCAGTGCATGAGACCAGAGGGAATGGAACGGAGAATTGAAATGGGTGGCCACTGGGAGATCCCCACTATTGTGGTGGACAGATCTCCCAGTCTGCATCCAGTCTCCAGTGTCGAGGAGTCTACAACGGATGCAGTAGATGTCCCCTGCAGGTTCGCAGGTGAAGTGTTTATCTCAGCTGGTGAGACTATATTGTTACGAACCCAGAGGATTGCCAAACCCAGCAGCAATAGATAGTTACCAAGACAAATGGTTACTTAAACAAAGGTTGCTTTTAATTATCTTTAAACATGAAAACAAAATCACACTTTAACTTATCACTATTGACTTAACTAACCTAACTTAACCCCCTTCTAATTCTAAGCACATGTGTGTGTAAGTTCAGTAAAGTTCTTTGGTTCACAGTCCAATCTCACTTCTCATTCCTCCAAGTTAACTGGTTGCCCGCAATTCTTATACTGTGCTCAGAATTTAACATTTATAAAATTCACCAGGGTTTGGTGCTTGAAAGGTAAATGGTTACCACTCAGGAAGGTTCTTGTCGGTTTTCAGAGAGAGATTTGTTGTTCCAGGGCACCCACAACTGATTCCTTTTTAATCAGCTACTTCATTGTCTTGCTGAAGAAACTTGCCCCGTCAGGGTTCTCCAGATGATAACCTCCTTCTTTCAGGTCACCACAGAGTGCCTTTTTGTTTCTTTTATTTCAAGTGAAACATTAGGCAGCCAGTCCTCTCTTCTTGCATGAACCACAAGGGCTTTAACCAGGCTGAACTAAGCACTCACAACCCGTCTTCGAAAATGGGGTTTCCACAAGCTTGCCAGCTTGTCCTGTTCCAGTCCCAGTTGCTGCTGCTGACTGTAGAACTGATCTCTGTCTCTGTTTCTCTTTCTTTGAGAGAAAAGGCCTGTTTTAACTCTTCTGCTTGCAAAACCACATGATCCTCCTAGAACAGCAAGTTCCCCTCTAGACAGAATGTGGCTCTGACAAGTTCTTTCATCTGTTGCCTTTATGTAAACAACAATCCATTCATGAAGTCTCTTGGGCATTCTCCAAAGCTTCTGCAAAGGTTCTGGGGCTGATATTTTTAGCATGAACAGAGCTCCAGTATCTTAAATAAGATCTGTTTTAAACTATTTGTATGTGACCTACACTAAAAATCCTGCCCCAAAAACATATCTATATTCTGTCACAATATATTTTTTAATTGAAATTAATTTATTTTTTTCTTTCAATTTAGACATTCAGCACAGTTACGGGCCCTTAATGGTCCACGAGCCGGTGCCGCCCAATCACACCCAATTGCCCTACAACCCCCATACCTTTTGAAAGGTTGGAGGAAATCGAAGCACCCGGAGACAACCCACACAGACACAGGGAGAACGTACAAACTCCTTATAGACAGGATTCAAACCCTTAATATATAAAATATTTATTTGACGTGAGGTGAATAGAAAGCAAGGCTTTTACATAAATGTGCTGCATCCCCCAGTGGGGGCAGAAGGACCTCCCCATTGAGAATGACTGGGATATACTGCATGAGCCCAATAGGCCAAGACAGAAAAAGAGATGTTGCAATAGAATCCCATGCAGATCATTGTGTTTTATTTTACTGATACCTGAGAAAATGTTATTAATCACCGCCATTAGCTCATCAGTGAGACTTTTATGTTGGAGCATTTCTAATACTGGCTGCAATGTTTTCACCCCGTCTCCCAGGTCTCTGAAGCATCAGAACCTGTTAACGGCACCAACACAGAAGCGAGGAAAGAAAACATTCCGGCCCAGAAGACCCCGCAGTCATCTCCCCGGCCAGCATCCGACAGCATCCAGGACAGCAAGGTGCAGGACACAGCCGCAGTTCAACAGGAAGGTATTTTGTGTCGAAAACATGAATGGGAGTCACACAATAAGAAAGCCAGCAGCAGGTGAGAGACTGTAGAAAAGTTGTTCCCCTTGGTGGGAGTGTCAAGGGACAAGAGGGCACAAATTCGGGATTAAATTAAATTTTTAAAATTTGGACATACAACACGGTAACAGGCCATTTCAGCCCACAAGTCCATGCCGCTCAATTTTAATGTACACCCCTGGTATGTTTTGAAGGATGGGAGGAAACCGGAGAAAACTCACGCAGACACAAGGAGAACATACAAACTCATTACAGACAGTGCGGGATTCGAACCCAAGTCTGTTCCCGATCGTTGGTGCTGTAAAGGTGTTGCACTAACTGCCACGCCATCCAGTGCCACCCTGATTGAAGGGCGTCCACTTAAATCAGAGATGTGAAAGATTTTCTTCAGCCATAAACCCTCTTTTTTTTATGCAGATAAGAGTCTTTTAAAAGTTCCCATTGTTCCAGCCTCCACAACCACTCATGGGAACACATTCTAGGCACCCACAACTCTGTGTAAAAACATATGACTGTCTTCCCCTCAGCTTGTACAGATGTCCTATGGTGTTTGCTACTCCTGCTCTGGGGTAAAGATGCTTGCTGTCCACTCTTGTCTGTGCCTCTCAGAATCTTATGGACCTCTATTAATCTGTGGAATTTGTATCTGCAGGCAGTTGTGGAGGCCAAGTTGTTTGGTGTGTTTAAGGCAGAGATTGATAGGTTCCTGATAGTCAGGTCTTCTGTACAAGGTGAGAGGAAGAAAGTTTAGGGGAGACATCAGGGACAAATTTGTACGCAGAGAGTTGTGGCTGCCAAGAATGCATTCCAATGGTTTGGTGGTGAAGGCTGCTGCAGTAGGAACATGGATACAAAAATATAGAGGGTTATGGGTGTGGAGGAAAGAAGTTTGGTTTGTTGAGTAGGTTTCTATTGGCCGGCAGCATCATGGTCTGACACCCCTGTACTGTGCTGCAATGTTCTCAGTTCTATCTTTCTGAACTCCTAGGCTATTCAATCTCTCCTGGTGAACCTCCTCCACACCACTCCGGTTCAGAGTTCAGACTTATTGTCAGGATACTTACATGTCATCACATACAACCCTGAGATTCTTTTTTCTGCAGATGAGCTACTTATTGGTAGCTTAAAAAGGACTTTATACAGTGTATACAAGTAAACAAATAAAGAACTGTAAACAGATAATGAAATGTAAACAAGCTGACTGCAATACAGAGAATACAGGTTCCAGGCCAGTGTCCATGCAGTGCATAGTTTATAGCAGGGGTGGCCAAACTGCGGCTCCAGGGCCACATGTGGCTCTTTGTCATGAATGTGCGGCTCACAGAGGTATTTGGGATGTGTAGTGTTAGTAGATGAGGCTTGCGATCATGTGATGGTGGCACCCACCCACCCCTCGGAGCACTCAACATTGTGATCATCTGAGCTCCGGATGCTTCAATCAACTCTGGAACTAGAGGAATCACGTGATGGAGTAGTGGCCGGTTGGGGAACTCCAGCCCTCTCCGGAAAAGTTAAAAAAAGACAGTGAAAAAACAAAGCCACAAACACAAAAACCAAAATAAAGTGAAAGTAAAGGTGTGGAGAAAATGGCAGCGAAGAAAGAAAAGACAAAAGCAACGGGAAGAAGAGAAGAAGAAAAGACGTCGGAAGAAGGTGGTGAAGGCCTTACCTGTGCGAGGAGGCCCGCCATGGAGAGAGAAGCCCGCTCCCTAAGGTCAGTTGAAGCCCCGAATTCTGGACTACAAAAATGGCTCACAGAGCCAAACAAAAGTGCACAACCGCGCATGCGCGATGCGCAAGACAAAAGTAACACTGACGGGAGGGGGGACCAGCTGAGGAGTCGATCTCCACAGCTGAAATTGACAACCACAACAAAGCAGCAAGAGGAAAACACAGAAAACAACGAGAACAAGAAAGAAGAGAGTAAAAAGAAATCAAAGAAACAACAGATGACCAACCCAGAGGAAGAAGACCAGCAGGAAGACACTTCTAGTAAAAATAAGAAGACCAAAAATACCCAACAAAATAAAATAAACAACCCAACAAGAAAACCAGAAGAGACAGAGGTAAAGGACACAGATCCTGGAGTGGACTCAGAAGAAGAAGAGGAAGAACACAGAGAAATGGAAGATGAAGGGAAGGGCAAGTACATGGATATATTTTTTTTTAAAGAATATATGGAATCAGTAAAAGAATGGCAGTCACAAGAATTCAGTGAAATAAAAAGAAGAATAAAAAGTACAGAAGAAAAAATGAATAGATTAGAGATGATCATGTCAGATATAGGAAAAAGAGTGGACAAGGTGGAGAACGAGAAACAGCCGTAGAAATGGAAGATGACTTAAAAAAGAAATTAGAAGAATCTGATAAAAAAGTTAAAGAGACACAAGAGCTGTTAGCTCAGAAGATAGATATAATGGAAAATTATAATAGAAGAAACAATATAAAGATAGTGGGCCTTAAGGAAGATGAAGAAGGCAAGAATATGAGAGAATTTATAAAAGAATGGATCCCCAGGGTCCTAGGAAGACCAGAATTACAGGAAGAAATGAAAATAGAAAGGGCACACAGAACATTAGCCCCTAAACCACAACCACAACAAAAACCAAGACCCATTCTAGTAAAATTCTTAAGATATACAACAAGAGAAAATATATTGGAGAAAGCAATGAGGAAAATAAGAGAAGACAAAAAACCACTGGAATACAAAGGTCAAAAAATTGTACCAATCAAAATAGAAAAGGAAATAATAGATCCAGCAGGGAGATATGTAATGATAAAATGTCAGATATATTCGGAGTTTTGGAATTTACTCAATGTATATTCACCTAACGAAGAAGATCAAAAATTTATGCAAGATATTTTTTTGAAGATAGCAGACACGCAAGGGAACATACTAATAGGAGGGGATTTCAACCTTAATTTGGATTCAAACATGGAAAAAACTGGGAAAAAAATTAACAGAAAGAACAAAGTAACCAAATTTATAATTAAATCAATGGAAGAAATGCAACTTTTGGATATATGGAGGAAACAACACCCAAAGGAAAAGGAATATTCATATTATTCGGGTAGACATAAAACATACTCAAGAATAGACCTATTCCTGTTATCAGCTCGCATGCAAGAGAGAGTTAGGAAAACGGAATATAAAGCTAGGCTATTATCGGACCACTCACCCCTGTTATTGACAATAGAGTTAGAGGACATCCCACCAAGAATGTATAAATGGAGATTAAACTCCATGCTACTTAAAAGGCAAGATTTTAGAGAATTAATTGAACGACAAATTAAAATGTACTTTGAAATAAATACGGAATCAGTGAAAGATAAGTTTATACTATGGGACGCAATGAAAGCGTTCATCAGAGGGCAAATAATAAGTTATGTAACTAAGATGAAGAAGGACTACAATCAGGAAACAGCAGTTGGAAAGGGAAATAGCAAATATAGAAAAAGAATTAGCAATGAAGGAAGACACAACTAAAAGAAGAGAATTGGCAGATAAAAAAATAAAATTTGAAACACTACAAACATAAGGTGGAGAAGAACATAATGAAGACAAAACAGAAATATTATAAATTAGGAGAAAAAATGCACAAAATTCTAGCGTGGCAGTTTAATACAGAATAAACTAAGAGAATTGTATTGGCATTAAGGAAAAATGACAAGCAAATCACATATAATCCAATGGAGATTAATGAAAACTTCAGAGAATTCTACGAACAATTATATCAAACTGAAAACGAAGGGAAAGAAGACAAAATAGATGAATTTTTAACTAAAATTGAACTACCGAAATTACAAACAGAGGAGCAAGATACATGCAAAACAGCAATAATTACAGTAATACCAAGGACAGGGAAAGATCCACTTGCACCAGCGTCATATAGACCAATATCTTTACTTAACACAGATTATAAGATAATAGCTAAACTATTAGCAAACAGATTAGCTGACTATGTACCAAAAATAGTAAATATAGAGACCAAACTGGATTTATTAAAAAACGACGAACAACAGACAATATCTGTAAATTTATTAACTTAATTCATGCAGTAGAAGGAAATAAAACTCCAACAGTTGCGGTTGCTTTGGACGCAGAGAAGGCCTTTGACAGAGTAGAATGGAATTATTTATTCAAAGTACTACAAAAATTCAGCTTACCAGAGAAATATATTAATTGGATTAAAGCATTATATAAGGGGCCATTAGCGAAAGTGACAGTAAATGAATATATATCAAAACAATTTAACTTAAGCAGATCAACAAGGCAGGGATGCCCACTATCTCCCTTATTGTTCGCATTAGCCATAGGACCACTAGCAGAACTGATAAGAACAGAAAATAAAATAAAAGGGATAAAAATAAAAGACAAGGAATATAAAATCAGTCTATTTGCAGATGACGTTATAATATACTTAGCAGAATCAGAAATATCAATAAAAGAATTACATAGGAAATTGAAGGAATATGGAGAAGTGTCGGGGTACAAGATTAACACAAATAAATGTGAAGCAATGCCAATGAATAATGCGGATTTCTCAAAATTTAAGAAAGAATCACCATTTAGATGGCAAACGCAAGCAATGTGATACCTAGGTATACAAATAAATAAAAACCTCGGGCATCTATATAAACTCAATTATTATCCACTAATGAAAAAATTACAAGACGACTTAGAGCATTGGAAAGACTTACCACTAACACTGATAGGAAGGATAAACTGTATTAAAATGAACATTTTCCCAAGGATACAATACCTATTTCAGACATTACCAATACACTTAACAGAGAAATTCTTCAAGGAGTTAAAGAAAATAATAAGGAAATTTTTATGGAAAGGGGGGAAACAGAGGATAGCACTAGATAAATTAAAAGAATGGTATAAACAAGGAGGCTTACAACTACCAAACTTTAAAAATTATTATAGAGCCGCACAATTAAGATACCTATCAGATTTTTATCAAACAAGGGAAAAGCCAGATTGGACTAGATTAGAACTAGATAAAATAGGGGAGAAGATACCTGAACATATATTATATAAATGGGATGAAAAATTGGTACAACGTAGGAATTCTCCAGTACTGCATCATCTGCTCAACATTTGGAAGAAGATTCATGTAAAAAGGAATAAAACAAATTACCAACTACCAAAACTAATACTGACGCAAAATCAGCTAATCCCTTTTACAATAGATAACCTTTCCTTTAGAGAATGGGAGAAAAAAGGGATCAAAAGAATAGAAAATTGTTTTTCGGGAAATAAATTATTATCCTTTGAATAAATGAAGGATAAATATAATATAACTCACGATACTACCAACTGAAATCCTACTTGAAGGACAAATTGGGAGGAAGTCTGAGGTTACCAGAGGGAAGTAATTTTGAATATGTGATTACAGACACAATGATAATCAAAAAATTTGTAACAAACATGTATATTAAACTACAAGAAAAGGAGAACGAGGAAACAAATGGTAAAACTAAACAAAAATGGGAACAAGATCTAAACATAAAGAATGAAACATGGGAGAAGTTATGCTCCGGAACTATGAGAAATACAATAAACACGAGGTTACGTATGATACAATGTAACTGGATACACAGGCTATACATTACACCTCAAAAGTTAAATAAATGGGACCCAACAGTATCTGACAGATGTTTTCGCTGTAAAAAGGAAATGGGAACAACAATTCATGCAATTTGGACATGTGAGAAAGTGAAAAAATTTTGGGAAGATCTAAACCAGATATTAAATAAAATCACAAAAAGCAATATACCAAAAAACCCAGAGATCTTACTCCTAAGTAACATAAAAAACAAAGAATTTGGACTCGATTTGGATGGAGCACAAAAAATGATTTGTTATGATAGCCCTAGCTGCAGCAAAAATATGTATTATGTCAACCTGAAAATTAGAAGATAACTTGAGAATACAACAATGGTATTTAGAAATGAATAAATGTATTCCATTAGAAAAAATAACATATAATTTAAAAAATAACATTACAATATTTGAACAAATATGGGAGCCATACATGAAACACAATAGAGAAAACCTACTGTGGACATCTACCACCTAAAATAACAGAAGGAGAACTGAATGAATAGAACTGACTCAGTGGAATTTCTTGTTTATTTTCATTGAGTGACAACATTGTTTGACGGGTTTAATGTATCTTATATTCTGAACTTTAAATAAATGGGAGGGGAGGTGAGGGAGGGAGGGAGGGGAGGAGGGAATGGGGGGAGAAAACGACACTATATATTTAAGAAGGAAATGTATGTATCTTGATCAATATGGTTTATAGTGTGAAAAATAAAAATTTTTTTAAAAAATCAACTCTGGAACTTACCAAGATCAAAAGTTGTATGTGTATAATAATCAACCCCTTAAACTTTACCCTAAAAATTGGTCCACAGGGTTCGACTATCACACGAGTATACTTTGATTAACGAAACCAATACAAATGAGCAGTTTAAAACCTATATACATTAATAAATATTATTACATACATGTATTTCTTACTAGTTATGTACATTTTTTGTATCAATATTTGCACCTAAGAGTAAAAACGTGTAATTTTTTTCATGCCTTGGGGCTCTCAAACATCTGAAGTTTATTTTAGGTGGCTCCTACCTTAAGCAGGTTTGGCCACGCCTGGTTTATAGCAATAGCCAAACAAGATGTATTAAATCAATACCCTCTAACTCGAACAGACATGGACAACTTTTACAAGGCTAACTTTGCTAAAATTGATCTACTTCAGGTCCTGGCAGAATGTGTACTGTGTACTAAGAAACAGGAGCCTTGGCTTTTATAAAGATTCCAAGAATGCCAATAGTGGTATCCCATACCATGGAGAGGTTCCAGTCAGCCTGACAGATGCCGTGTGCGAGGTGGCACATGATTATAAGAAGAGGAAAAGTGTCTTCAAACTCAGGTAAGAATCTACACCAAAACTGCAGATATTGGAACCTGAAGCAGAACACTGAGATGCTGGAGGAACTCCATGGATCAGGAGCGATCATGAGTAGAAATGGTCAGTCGACATTTTGTGGCAAGCCCCTTTATCGAGGTTGGTCTCGATCAAGAATCCCAACCCAAAATGTTTTGTTTTTAGAGCCCTTCCTGCCCATGAGTCCTTGCCACCCAAATACAGAAAAAATCTAGAATTCAAGCAGCCAGCAGCCTCAAGCAACTGGCAAAACAAAGTCATGGAGAATAAGCAGGTAAAAAATACGAACGTTTAAAATTGATCCCCCCCCCCCTCCCCCAGTAGTCAGTTTGCCAATCCACAATCAATCTCAAGCAGCTGGCAAATTCACTTATCTGGCATCTACCAAACTCCATAGGTGCCAGGTACTGGGGGTTTTAGTGCACATCAATTAACCTACAAAGTCCCCTAAGTTTTATTGGAGCGTGGGAGGAAACTGGAGCACCCAAAGGAAACCCACTCAGACATCGTGTAAACTCCTTGCAGACTGATGGATTTGATCCCGGGTCACTGCCCCTGTAATAGCATTGCACTAACTGCCACGCCAACTGTGTCGCCCATTTTGACTGACCATTTCTAGCCTGAACCCGTAAAGTTCCTCCATTATCTCGTGGTTTGCGTTCATTATTCCCAACTTCTCTTCCTCAGTGTTGCTGCAGCAGGAAGCAATTTGTGTACCTAAGACTCATTAAAGGTGATTGTCTATCTGGAATATGCATTGAAACAACAGAGTAGACCAGCCATTCTCAACAGGGCCCCTACGATCACCCCACCCGGGGGCTACAGCACATTGAATTAAAAGCCTTATTTTCTTTTCACTTCACGTATCATAAATATCTTTTTTATGTAGTCCGTAGGAGAGAAGTACAGCAGAAACCCAAACTTGACTGCTTCACAGGGAAGGGGAGGGCCGATAAACATTGAGCAGAGACCTCAGTGGGGGGTGGGGGAGGGCATAGCTGAAAGAAACGTTGAGATTGGCTGCTTTAGCAATCAGATTTGCACAAATTCACATCATGAATTCAGCCAGAAGGAGTACAAAATTTTCAATCAGTACAGGCTTCGGGCATCGTACTGGTTGGATGGACTTTTCCCTTCCCTCCACTGATTATGTCAATAGAATTCAGTGGCACAGCACAGATGGAGAACATTTGTCTCATAGAACATTACAGCACAGTACAGGCCCTTCAGCCCACATTGTTGTAGAACCAGAGAACATTACAGCAGCGAAACAAGCCTCTTCGCCCCTTCTAGTCTGTGCTGAACCATTTTCTTTTTGCTTAGTCCCACTGACCTGCACTCAGTCCGTAGCCTTCCATACCCCTCCCATTCATGTACCTGTCTAAATTTCTCTTAAATCTTAAAATTGAGCCCGCATTCACCACTTCAGCTGGCAGCTCGTTCCACACTCCCACCACTCTCTGTGTGAAGAAGTTCCCCCTAAACTTTTCCCCTTTCATCCTTAACCCATGGCCTCTGGTTTGTTTCTCTCTAACCCTCAGTGGAAAAGGCCGATCTGCATTTACTCTGTCTATCCCCTTCATAATTTTAAACACCTCTATCAAATCTCCCCTCATTTTTCTACGCTCCATGAAATGAAGTCCCAACCTGTTTTAACTTTCCCTGTAACTCAGTTCCTGAAGTCCAGGCAACATCCTAGTAAATCTTCTCTGCCCTCTTTCATTCTTATTGATATATTTCCTGTAGTTATGTGACCAAATCTGCACACAATTCTCCAAATTTGGCCTCACCAATGTCTTATACAACTTTACCATAACATCCCAACTCCTGTACTCAATACTTTGATTTATGAAGCCCCATATGCCAAAAGCTCTCTTTACAACCCTATCCACTTGCGACGGCACTTTCAGAGAACTATGTACCTGTATTCCCAGATCTTTCTGTTCTACCGCACTCCTCAGTACCCTACTGTGCATGTCCTTTCTTGGTTTGTCCTTCCAAAATGCAACACCTCACACTTGTCTGCATTAAATTCCATCTGCCATTTTTAATTCCATTTTACCAGCTGGCCCAGATCTGTCCGCAAGCTTTGAAAACCTTCTTCGCTGTCCACAACGCCTCCAATCTTAGTGTCATCTGCAAACTTGCTGATCCAATTTACCACATTATCATCCAGATTACTGATAAAGATGACAAACAACAATGGTCCCAGCACCAATCCCTGAGGCACACCACTAGTCCCACGCCACCAGTCTCAACCTTCTCAACCTCACACCCACGCCCTCTATTTTTTTTTTTGCAGCTAAATCTCATGGTTCCTATTTTAGATCTTCACAGAATGGTTCAGTTAACCGGCCCCGTAATGTTCCCCTCTTCTACATGTATTTAATTCCTTCTTTAAAGCTCAGAATCAGAATTATTGTCAGGAACAAGTCATGAAATTCGGTGTTTTGCGGCAGGGTCACAATGCAAACATTCATATTATGACCATCTTACAACATTACCATAAAGAAGTAAAATTAATAGTGCACAAAAAGTAAGGCAGTGTCTTTGGTTCATTGCTTATTCAGGAATCTGATGGCGGAGGGGAAGAAGCTGACCTTGTGCCATTGAGTGCTTGTTTTTAGGCTCCTGTGCCTTTTTCCTGATGGTAGCAGAGTGAGGAGGGCATGGCCTGGGTGGAGGGGTCTGAGGATAGAGGCTGCTTTTTTAAGACATTGCTTCATGTAGACGTCCTCAATAGAGTGAAGTCTGGTGCCTGTGATGTCGCAGGCCAAGTTAATAACCCTCTGAAGTTTATTCTTGTCCTGAGAGTTGGGACCTCCATACCAGGCAGTGATGCAGCCAGAATACTCACTACAGTGCACCTGTAGAAGCTTTTGAGAGTTTTCAGTGGCATACCAAATCTCCTTAAACACCTCACAAAGTATAGCCGTTGGCGAGCCTTCTTTGTGATTGTATCAACATGGAGGCTCCAGGACAGATCCTCAGAGATGTTGACACCTGAGAATTTGAAGTTCTTGATCCTCTCCACTACTGAGCCCTCGATGAAGACCCAGTCCTCAATCATCTCCCTGGTTTTACTGACATTGAGCACAAAGGTCGTTGTTGCTACACTGTTCAACGAGCTGACCTGTCTCCCTCCTGTACACGTCATCATTGCCTTGTGTGATTCTGTCGACAACTGCAGTGTCATCAGAAAACTTGTAAATCGCATTGGAATTGTGCCTGGCCACCAGTCGTGGGTGTACAACAAGCAGGGCAGCTGTTACAGAATCTTCTTCCACCACTACTTTCGAGCATCACTTTCCACGTCACAAATATTCACTGTGTAAAAACATTCTCCTCTTTGACTCTTTTGTTAATTTACTTTGGTTCTATGGCACTCTAACCATCATGCCATTGGAAATAACTTCATTTTTACCTAGTCATTTCTCTTCAAGATGCAGTAAAAGTCCAAAAATCCGGATCCCAGCAATCCACACCATCTGAGAATCCAGATTTCTTGGAAACTCTCACCTGAAATCCAGTCCACCTGAGAGTCCGGACTTCTCAGAAACTCTTTGCTTTTGCATGCTTTCCGTAAGTGCCTTAAATGTACGGCCCAAGAATCCTGAAAATCCAGACCAACCCATTCCCCAAGCAGTCCGGATTTTAGGATTTTGACTGCATTGTAATTATTTAATATCCAAAATTTCTTTGCATTCTCTTATCCCTGACACCAGGCTGGTAAATCTCTCTGTCTCTCTCTCTCTTTTCCTCCCTCTCTCTCTCTCCCCTTCTCTCTCCTCCCTCTCCCCTCCCCTTCTTTCTCTCCCTCCCTTCCCTCCCCCCCTTCCCTCCCCCCCCATTCTCAGATGCTAGGTTTGCACATAGTGTTGCAATTGGAGCCTGAACTCAACCAGTAATTTCTAAAACAAAACTTTAAATGTTGTTAAAAAAAGTTAAAAATTAGAATCTTTGCAGCATTAAACAAAGCCATTCAAGTTAAATATATTCCAGATTCCAACCACACACTGCTCATGTCACAACTAATACCCTTCTCCCTTATTTTCTATACATAGCACAGTATAATACAGGCAGCCTACAAGTTTGTGCTGAACATGATGCACAGTTTAAACTAAAACTCTGCTCCTTGCTAATAACCTACAGCCTGTGTGGATCCCTCAGCTTCTGAGTCCCTCACTGGTCCACTGCCATGGTCATCTTCCCTGTAGAGTCATCTTCCAAGCTTCTTCTCAACGGCTTGGTTGGGGAGGTGGGTGTTCTCCCCATTTCTGATGCCCTGCGCCACTCTGCTGCTCCTTCAAAATCAGCAACACCTTGTACCCTGCCCAGTACAGGCACCGCCATCTTGGGCATAGACACCATTTGTTGCAGGATTTAACAAAAAGACACCTACAGCTCCTTTAGCAGGAGCCGTCGGCATCAGGACTGGACTGTAGGACCCTGCGAAGCAGCGTTGTATGTCTTCTCCCCACTCACCCGACACCACACCAGCGGCAGTGCTGGCAGCACCGCCATATTTTTGTCCTATCATACCGGCTTCCACCACTAATCCTGGCAGCATTTCCAGACACCCACCCCTCTCCCCATTTAAAAGATTGCCCTGCACATCTACTTTAAATTCTCCCCACCCCTTAAATTTCTGTCCTAGAGCTGCAGTGGTTCCAAAACCCTTTCGGGCAGCCGCCTCCTTGGTGCCATTCCCCTCCAGTGCCTGTGCCCCATTCACTGTAGGCCTTTCCCTCCTGAGCCCCCCCTGCGCTCGGTACCTCCTTCGTTCTATCCATCCTTCCTCCTCCCTTTCGCTCTCAACTTACTAAAAGGTCAAAGCCACTGAGGCCAGCTCTCGTGAGACCTCCTTCTCGCTGTTTATTTTGCTACGCCCCCCCCCCCCCTCCCAGTCTGACCACGGCAACAGACAGCCCTTTCAGAGACCACAATGCCAGAAAGTTACTGCACTGGCTTCTTCACTAAACTTTATAGCAGAATAAATAATAACAAGACTGAAGGTTCGGACCATCCCATTTTTCCTCTCCAACCCCCTTGGATATTTCCACCGCCCACTTTGGGAATGGCTGCTTTAGATAAATCACTAACCACAGAGGTCCAAATACCACTGGTCATGGGGATCTGGCAGAATAACACCCACTACCTCTGTCTTCGGAGAGACCAGTCGCAGATTGCTTCGCTGAGAATCTTCATTGAGCACCTCCTCTCTATTCGCCACAACAGCGACCGTCCAGAAAACCAACCATTTCAATTCCGGGTCCCACTCCCAGACTCTCATGCCTGTCCATGGCCTTGTACACTATCCTACCCAGACCACCCACATTAGAGGAACAACACCTTATCTTCTGTCTGGGCACCCTCCAGCCACATGGCATGGACTTTACTGCTTTCCACTAAACCTGCTCACCTTTTCTTTCCCCTCCCCCTTTCCTGTCTTTCCAGTTGTTCCACCCACCCAGCCATCCTTCCTCTCCCTCATTCCTGTTGTCCCTTCCCTCCTTTCTCCACCTATCATCTGCCTTTGCCACCCCGCCCCCCCCCCCCCACTCTTTTGTTTGGTCGCCTGCCGGCATTTTCTCATACTTTGACAAAGGGTTTAAGCCCCAAATGTCGGTTCTGTATCTTTACCTTTGCTACATAAAGAACACCATTTGACCTGCTGGGCTTCTCCAGTAGTTTGTCTTTTCACGTCAACCATGGTGTTTACAGATTTTTGCGATTTACCTCTGTATTCCAGCTGATTCCAAATCCAAACTACCAGTTCACTGCAGATCTGTACCTTCTAGATTAGGGACCTTGTCAAATACCTTACTAAACTCCACGTAGACAGCATCTGCCACTCCACCCTCACCATCACCCTTCGACACCACCTCAATAACTCAATAACTCGATCAAACTTGTAAGACATGACCTGCCCCTCAACAAAGCCATACTGACTGTCCGTAATCTGACCATGCAATGTTCCAAGTTTAGATTTATTGTCAGAGTAAATGCATGACATCACGTACAACCTCCAGTATTTCCCTACCGCTAATACAAGGCCTGCTATTCCCTGGTTTATCCCTATTTCCCCCCCCTGCAGCAAAGGTGCAACGTTGCCTCCTCTCCAGTCCTCCAGCACCTTTCCTGTTGCTTGTGGGGATATAAAGATTTCCAAAAAGCCCCCCAGCAGTCGCCTCCCTTGCCACTTTCAATATATATCCAGGTACGTCCACCTTAACACTATTCAAAAGAACCAACACCATCTCTTCTTTTGATCTCAAAAATGTCCCAACATTTTCTGCACATTGCTCCCTCCTGTCCTCTCCTGGAACTGAATTTGGACGTTCTGCATTTAATTATTTGAGGTTAATTATTTCATAGTTGAGAGTCACGAAGGGGAGAAAAAACACAAAATAATAATTAGATTGAAAAAAAATGGCCTCTTCACTTGCCGAGCCATTACAGCCCTTGGTATTGAACTCCAAGCAGATTAACACACAGAAGTACGGGAGGATCTCAGCCAGTCTCACAGCGTCCATTGAAGGTAAAGATACTTTGCCGACGTTTCGGGCATGAGCCATTCTGCAAAGAACAGGAAGGCGTCAGAATAAAGACTGAAGAATGAAGGGGGGGGGGGGTGGAGTCCAGACCAACAAAAGGTGGTTAATTGGACATGAAAAGAGGAGAGGTGAGAAATGATTTTGGTTCTGCGAAAGGAGACAGGGGGAAGAGAGAGAGAAAGCTGAAGGTGATGGGAGAAGAAGAAGGGGGCGGGAATGGTGCAGAGAAGTCGATGCCATCGGGTTGGAGGGTGCCCAGACGGAGGGTGGGGTGTTATTCTTCCAATTTCCCGTTGTCTCAGTCTGGCATTGAATGAGACCATGGACAGGCATGTCAGCAAGGGAATGGGACGGGGAATTGCTGACATGTCTCTCCATGGTCTCACACACTGGCAGACTGAGACCACCCTCTAAGTAGATGGCATTAACCGACTTCTCTGGTTTCTGTTAACCCCTCCCCCCCCTTCCCTGTCTGTCACCTTTCCCCCAGCCTTCTTTCTCACTGCCTTTCCCTCTCTGTTCCCTTTTCCATCTGTACCCTTTCACAGAGCCAAGATCAATCCTCACCTTTCCTCTTGTATCCAGTTAACACCTTTTGTTGGTCTGGACTCCTCCTTCCGGCCAGTCTCCAGTCTTTATTCTGATGCCTCCCTGTTCTTTACTTATACCTTGAAGAAAGGCTCAGACCCAAAACATCAGTAATGTATCTTTACTACCTGTGGACGCTACGAGACCGGCTGAGCTCCTCCAGCATTTCTGTTTTTTTTTTACTACAATCACAGTGTCTGCAGACTTTTGTGTTTCACTCCAAGCAGATTAAAATGTGAAGTCGAACTATTGGCCAGAGTTGTCCTCTGCGACGAGATGTGATTAAATTGAGTGGAAAGATGGGACATTTCATTGATTGATGAATAATCTTTTTTTTTAATCATAGACTCAGCGAGGGGAAGGAGTTTCTGTTCCAGGCCAAGGACGAGGTAAGGGAACATTGTCTTACCATCTAATGGAAACTGTGGCAGTGACTTAAGCTCGAGTTAGCAGAATGTACAAAGGTGATGGGAGGTTCAGCCCCATTGTAAATGTTTTTAAATTTAGATACACAGCACGGTAACAGGCCCTTCTGGCCCCCAAGCCCATGCCACCCAAATATCCATGTTTGAAGGGTGGGTGGAAACAAGAGCTCTCCTTACAGTCAGCACGGGATTCCTCAAGGACCGTAAGACATAGGAGCAGAAATAGGCCATTCAGCCCATCAGGTCTGCCCCACCACTTGATCCTGAGTTGATCCATTCCCACACTCAGCCCCACTGCCCGGCCTTCTCCCCATACCCCTTGATGCCCCGGCTAATCAAGAACCTACGAATCTCTGCCTTAAATACACCCAATAGCCTCGTGGCAACAAATCCCACAGATTCACCGCCCTCTGGTTTAAGAAATCCCTCCACATCTCTGTTCTAAGTGGATGACCTTCAAGCCCAGGTCACTGGCGCCGTAATAGCGTGAATGTGCACGCTTTGCATGCAGATACCATATAACCATATAACAATTTACAGTATGGAAATAGGCCCTCAACCTTCTACGCTCCAATGAATAAAGTCCCAGTCTACTCAGTTTTTCTCCGTATTCTAGATACTGCAACCCAGGCAACATTTTCATAAACCTTCTGCACCCTCTCTACCTTATTGATATCCTTCCTATAATTTTGAGACCAGAACTGCACACAATACTCCAAACTTGGCCTCACCAAAGCCTTAAACAGTCTCAACATCACCTCCAATATTCTATGCTATGATTTATAAAGGCCAGCATACCAAAAGCCTTCACCACCCTATCTACATGGGAATCTACCTTCAAGGAACGCTGAACCGTTATTCCAAGATCCCTTTGTTCCTCAGCATTTCTCAATGCCCTCCCCTTCAGATTTGTTATCTCTTTATGTAAAAATTGGACGGGGCAGTCCAATATATCAGTCTGCAAGGAGCTTGCATGTTTTCCCCACGTCTGCGCGGGTTTCCTCCAGGTGCTCCGGCTTCCTACCACCCTTCAAAACATATGGGGATATTCGGTAACATGGGTGTATTTGGGCAGTGTGAGCTCACAGGCCGGACAGGCCTATTAGCTGTGCTGTATCTCCAAATAAATAAAATCAAGAAGGGCTGGATCGAGTAGATGTGGGGAAGATCTTTGCGGTAGTGGGAGAGGGTGGTGAATCTGGAATTTGTTGCCTCAGAGGCTGCCAGTGGGTATATTCAAAGCAAAGGCCAACAGGTTCTTGAATAGAAGGAGCATTAGAGGGAGAAGGCAGGAGAACGGGGTCGAGAGGAACCGTACATGGAGAGGGTGCAGAGGAGATTTACTAGCATGTTGCCTGGATTGGAAAATAAGTCTTATGAACCAAGGTCAGCAGAGCTGGGACTTTTCTCTTCGGCTCACAGAAGGATGAGAGGAGACTTACATCATCTTAGAGAGGGAACGCCTTTACAGCATCAGCGATCGGCTCCAGGGTGTCATTCCCGTGCTGACTGGAAAGAGTTTGTTCATTCCCCCTGAATCTGTGTGGGTTTACCCCGGGGGCTCTGGTTTCCTCCCACCATTTGGGATTGTAGGCTAATTGGGTGGTATAGACTCCTAGGCCAAAATGGCCTGTTACTGGGCTGTATTTGTCTAAATCTAAACTTAATAGAGGTCTACAAGATTCTGAGAGGCATAGATAAGGTGGACAGCCAGCACCTTATACCCAGGGCGGGAGTAGCAAACACCAGGGGGAGACAGTTTAGGGGAGACACTAGGGGTAGGTTTTTACGCAGAGAGTTGTGGGGGCCTGGAATGCCTTGCTGGGTTGGGGCGGGGAGGGGGGGTGGAAGATGGAACATTAGGATCAATTGAGAGGCTCTTAGACAGGCACATGGATAAAACTAGAGAGTTATGGAGTAGGGAGGGCTTATTCCTTTTTATTTGGTGGGAATACATAGGTTGGCACAACATTGAAGGCTGACGGGCCTGTACAGTGCTGTAGTGTTTTCTTTCTTTTTCAATCTTTTTATTATTATTATAATTTATAAACACATACAGTTCAAAGAGATATAAAAAAATACATAGTAAGTAATGAATTAATACAGAGATATTAAACAATAATATTACAGAATAAAAATATATCATAAAAAAAAATTTTAGATCAGTTTAGGGTGTGAACTATCTCTAAAAAAAAGATATAATTAATAACAATATATGAAAAAAGAGAGAGAAAAAAAACCCAAAAAAGAAGAAAAAACAAATCTGAATTAAAAAAAACTTTAAAAAAAACTTTAAAAAAAACCTACAGATATAGCTAAACCACGCCGATCTCATCTTACAGCCCAATTATCATACATAATCATAGAAAGAAAACAGAGCCAGATCAACTCACCACAAATGAAAATATTGAATAAATGGTCGCCAGGTTAACTCAAACTTAGAAGGGGATTCATAGACAGAGTTTCTAATTTTCTCTAAATTTAAACATAGTATAGTTTGGGTAAACCATTGGAAAACAGTGGGAGGATTAACCTCTTTCCAATTTAATAGTATAGATCTTCTAGCCATTAGTGTAAGAAAAGCAATCATACGATCCGCAGGAAGAGATAAATAAGTCAAATCTATCATAGGTAATCCAAAAATTGCAGTAATGGGATGTGGTTGTAAATCAATATTCAAAACAGTAGATATAATGGAAAAAATTTCCTTCCAATAATTCTGTAAAGAGGGACAGGACCAAAACATATGTGTAAGGGAAGCTATTTCCAGTTGACATTTATCACATATAGGATCGATATGAGAATGTAGTGTTTTATGTAAAGGCAAGGGAATGGGGTCGAGAGGAAAAATACACCAACCATATGTAATGGAAGATTTAAACCATGTTTTTTGCTTCTGCAAGGCTGAGAACCTGCTTGTGTTTTAGAATCAGCAGACATAAGCTAAATTCCACCGAGGGGCCAGAGATGGAGTTATCTGACGAAAGGACATCTGTGTACCAAGAACATTTAATCTTCCTGCTTGTTTTGGTCACAGACTGTCAGAGGCCTAGCCTTGATGCAAAATAAACCATTGTATTCAAAGTGATAAGCTGAAAATTATGTTATTCGATAGAAGCCTAGGCATGCTAGCTTGCTCGCTTATCTTTCTTGCTGTGCTGGGAATAGGTGCTTGGGTAAGCAGTTTTTGGGTAACATAAGCCATGGTCCCACTGCTGAAGTTTGAGACTCTCCGAGAGGTGGCAACATCTCTCAGCAAGAACTTCTAGAGTCCAGCTAATGTCCCAGTCGGGGGAGGTGGAGAAGCTGCTACCAGCGCTCCGACGTGATGTATAATTGAGAAGGGCTTGCATATTGTAGTTTGATATCAGCTTTAGAATTTGTAATAAAGATTTGTATAAACTGAAGTGCTCTCGGTGTGTGTGTCTATTTTCTTTCGGCAGCTCAAACACTGTGACCAATCTAAAACAAACAAAGTGAGAGGTACAAGTTTACCCAGAACAATTGGCGTAGTCAGCAGGATTCGAACCTTGTCTTGAGTAAACTTGTACCTCTCACTTTGTTCGTTTTAGATTGGTCACAGTGTTTGAGCTGCCGAAAGAAAATAGACACACACACCGAGAGCACTTCAGTTTATACAAATCTGTATTACAAATTCTAAAGCTGATATCAAACTACAATATGCAAGCCCTTCCCAATTATACTTATCAACGCCTGGACTGGTCCCAACTGCCAAAGCGAGGCAACGACCACGCACTTGTAGTAGGTTGTCGGGGCGCTGGTAGCAGCTTCTCCACCTCCCCCGACCGGGACGTTAGCTGGACTCTAGAAGTTCTTCTTCTTGCTGAGAGATGTTGCCACCTCTCGGAGAGTCTCAAACTTCAGCAGCGGGACCATGGCTTATATTACCCAAAAACTGCTTACCCAAGCACCTATTCCCAGCACAGCAAGAAAGATAAGCGAGCAAGGTTTCTATCGAATAATGTAATTTTCAGCTTATCACTTTGAATACAATGGTTTATTTTGCATCAAGGCTCGGCCTCTGACAGTCTGTGACCAAAACAAGCAGGAAGATTAAATGTTCTTGGTACACAGATGTCCTTTCGTCAGATAACTCCATCTCTGGCCCCTCGGTGGAATTTAGCTTATGTCTGCTGATTCTAAAAAACAAGCAGGTTCTCAGCCTTGCAGAAGCAAAAAACATGGTTTAAATCTTTCATTACACCATAGTAGACATGATGGGCTGAATGGCTTGATTCTGCTCCTACATCTTATTGTCATCCTAAATGCTTCTTATCTCTCTGGATCCAGGGCTCAAATCAAACTTAATAATGGGATCTTTTAAGTAGAGGTTGTATTTGAAATTCGAGTTTGGGTGAAGCCAACCAGCAACTCCCATTATTTGAGATCCTGGATGTGGATCAAAACCTGACACAGCTCTTCTCAAGGCTGAGGCACTGGCATCTGTCCTGCCAACAGTTCGAACATCAATAACCTTATATCTTTTAAAATATTTTAATAATTTTAATTTGACATTTAAATTTAGACAGAGCATGGTAATGGGCCATTTCGGCCCACAACCCCATCCCCCCCAATGCACACCCAATTGAGCTCCCCCCCCCCCCACCGACCCCTTGTTCTTTTTGAACGGTGGGAGGGGAGGAAATGGAGCTTGGGAAAAACCCACGCAGACACGGGAGAACATACAGGCTCCTTGCAGACAGCGCTGTATTCGAACCCCAGTCCCAATCACTGTAACAGCCTCGCTCCAACCGTGTCATTGGAATCGTGCATAGAAGTTTCGACGCCACCCTCTTCTGTGCAAAGGTGAAAGGAGGAAAGTTGAGGGGAGTCATTAGGGGTATTCTTTATTTTATACACAGAGCGTTGTGGGGGCCTGGAACGCCTTGCCAGGGGCGGTGGGGGAGGGTGAAACATTAGGGGCATTAAAGAAACTCTTAGACAGGCACATGGATGAAAGAAAAATGGAGGGATACGGGATAGGAAGGGTTTCGGGTTTTTTTGTGAGAATATATAGGTCAGCACAACATTGAGGACTGAAGGGCCTGTACTGTGCTGTAATGTTCTGTGTTATCACAGATTCTCCTGGTTCTTGCAATAAGCTCCACAGTAATAATGTCCTTACGGCCCTTTATCTGGTCAATTGGCTGATTTGAATCAAATGTCATGGGGGTAGAGAACTAAGAGTTGGGGGGTGGGGGGGGGCTGAGTTGGAAGAGGTATGCTGCAGCCAGAGGCTGGTAAATCTGTGGAATTTGTTGCCATTGGGTGTATTTCAAACAGAGATTGATAGGTTCCTGATTAGCAGGACATTGAAGGTTATGGTGAGAAGGCCAGGCAGTGGAGTTGAGTGGAGAAATGAATCAGCTCATGTTTGAATGGCAGGGCAGACTTGATGGGCTGAATGGCCTGGTTCTACTCCTTACTTGCTTACAAGACTATGCTTTGCAGGTGGAAATGAGCAGCTGGATTGACGCGATCACCAGGTCAATCTCCAACAGTCAAGACGACCTCCACCCTGCCACTCCGCAGGGCCTCACCCGTGCCATGACGATGCCCCCGATGACGCCCCACAGCAGTGAGACCGTGACCCTGCGTAGGGACAAGGACGGCAAGGAGAAAGACCGGGAGAAGAGGTTTAGCTTCTTCAAGAAGAAATAGGCAAAGACTTAGGAAGCTTTCAAAAACAAGCTGAAGTCGCCTCATGTTCCCCACTTTGCACGTCATCCCAGTCAATTGCAGCTTGGTTTTTCTTTTTGACTGACTCTGCGCCTGGCATTCCCGGGGCTTTTGAAGAGGGGTGGGAGAGGGCGGGTTGGGATTTAGTAAAAAAATACTTTTTTCAGTGTTGGGGGTGGTGGGGTGGGTGTAACGAAAATGTCAGGACTTCTGGAATGGTGAGCAGACCATCTCTATAGAACTGATTCATGAAACACTAAACGTTGGTTGACCCAAGGAAGAGAGAATCGTTCTGCCTCGGGACATGCTTCCAGCAGAATATTTTGATCCTAAATTGGCTAAAGGTAAAATGATTTGATATCAGGTGGGTTTTTTTTACATAGGATTGACTGTTTGGTTGTGGTGTATTTACACTGTTGAAAGTCTAATGGGTCTCAAAAATGAAGTTTGCAATGAAAATGCCTCTTCTTCCCCCTACTAAACCTCAGCAGGAGTTGTCACTGACAATCTGAATAGCTGCAAAATGAGGCCAGATTGGAAATATGTATTTCTTAAGCAGACATGTTATCCCAGTTAGTGCCATTTCATTTATTTTCCCTCCCTTGATCCTATCCTGGTGTTTTTCCCCCTCTTTCTTGCACTTAACTACTGTGGCGCAGTGTCATCAATTGTAATATAAATGCCACAATGAGGTACTTTTGTATTTATTGAAAATTCCAATAGATGCTTCATGGATGCGGAGAGATGGGGTGGGTTAGGAGAGAGCATCAAACCTGGCTATAAACACTTCTCCTTCCTCCTCCCCCCTCCTCATTGCTTGGTTTGTTACTCCCTCGATGTTAACCCAAACGAATTGCTTTTTTTAAAGAAGGCCAATCTGCTCTCACTGTGGGCAGAGAACCCTGCATTTTCCCAAACGTTTTCCCTCGCTGCGACGGGTATTGGGGGTGGATTATTTGCTGTAAACAAACTTGCATCGCAGAACGTGTCGAAGTATTTTCGTCACCAAGTTGCTGCGAAAATTGCAGATCAATTTAAAGTTGGTTTTAAAAAGCTTTCAAGTTTCCTTCCTGTACAGTCCTACCGTCGCAATCAACAGCAGCTTTGATTAGAAGTGAAACACTGAAGTCTGCAGACATCGTGGTTGAAGTAAAAACACAATGCTGGAGAAGCTCAGCATGTCGCTGTAGCCAATGTAAAGTTACAGAACCAACGTTTCAGCTTTGAGCCCTTCATCAAGGTATTATCCCACCTTGGTATAAAACAAGGTATTATCAAGATATTCAAAGATATCATAGAAGCCTCAAGCCTGAAACGTTGGTTATGTTCCTTTATCTTTACTATATAAAGTACATGCTGAGTTTCTCCAGCAATGTGTTTTTACTTTTTTATACAGCAGCTTTAATTAGTACTGGGCAAAACTTCCAGTGCACTTTGTGTTGCTAAGAGTTGGGAAATTGTTAGACGAGATGACCTTCCTCAACTGGATGGTTCAATTCACTCTTTTCCCATGGGAACAGTTTTAACACGAGGTTAAAATTTTCCATTAGCCTCTATCGTAAAACCAGTGTTTTAAATTTTCCTTTGATCCGCCAACTCCCATTTCCGCTTCTTCTACTGCATCACACCTCCCACCCCTTGCCTCGACTGAGCTGCAAGTTACTTCGCTCCTCCCCCCCACCCTTTTGAGAACTGGCCCGTCGATGGATTTTAGGCAGCAAGCAGGATGTAGGAGAGATGGCGGAGTGACGAGGAAGCTTTTGCAAGTTCGAGCTAGGAAGGGTAGGCTTCGGGAGGGATGCCACCACCGTATCGTGATTGGCTACGAGAACAGGATGCATTTTGTTGTTTGCCAGATCTGAGATGTGCTGAGGTTAAGTTACTAAACTGCTTTTAAATATTTTCTTGGACCTGGTTCATTGTAAATCCCACTCGGTGGTATTTGGATAGAAATTGAAACGTGTGGGGCACTCAAAATTCTATTTGATAGTTACCATCAGCTAAAGTAATTTCAAGAGGAGATGCTTCCGAAGTGATGATGTAATTTTGTAATCTAAAACCTCACACCGGCAGACAGTCGGGGAGTCAGTATTGGCCACCTCAGCGGTGACACAGTTATTAAATTTGAAGAGGAAATTCCAATACATGTTAGATTTTTGAACACATCAGGGATAAAGTTACTTTTAAAGTCTCATTGGAAGTCCTTTTTAAAATGTAGGACTTCAATAGCAAATCGTGACCTGTTCCATCACATTCCAGGTAGAGCATAGACTTTGAGCCTTGTTGATAGGGAGACAGATGGGAGCCAGAGACCAGATTTAAGACATCTAAATCACAGCGGGTGTCAGCATGCGAAGATTCTTCACCTGCTCCCCTGTTCCTCACATTGATGGAGATGCTGGTCCAACTATCAATGGTAACTAATGATACAGTGCAGTGCAGGGCTCAGGTTTGGGGAAGGGAATGCGTTTTCTCCAGCTTCTGACCTCATCCAGTGAATCGGCGCCGACGCAGGGTGAAGAACCGCCTGGGGCACTGCCATTCATGGCACCTCTGCTGCACCAGCGATGATCCATCCCCCACGGGTACCGCCTCCTCACGAGTACAGATTGTCCCACCCCTCTTCCCAATTCAGAGGGACCACAGGACAGAGAGTGTAACTGGGAGATCACATAGATGTGGAGTAAAACACAAAAGTGCAGACACCGTGGTTGAAGTAAAAGCACAATGCTGGAGAAACTCAGCAAGTCACTGTGTACTTTATATAGCAAAGATAAAGATATATAACCAGTGTAGAACACTACAGCACAGTACAGGCCCTTTGGCCCTTGATGTTGTGCTGACCCATATATTCCTAAAATAAGTACTAAACCCTCCCTACCCCATAACCCTCTATTTTTCTTCCATCCACGTGTTTAGGAGTCTCTTAAATGCCCCTAATATCCCAGCACCCACCACCATACCCGGCAAGGCATTCCAGGCATCCACAACTCTCTGTGTAAAACAAAAACTTAACCCTGACATCACCTCTAAACTTCCCTCCCTTCACCTTGTACAGATGTCCTCTGATCCTGCCCTGAGAAATGGGTGCTGGCTGTCCACACTATTCTATGCCTCTCACAATTTCATAGACCTCTCGTCCTTCTATGCTTCAAAGAGAAAAGTCCCAGCTCTGCCAACCTTGCTTCATAAGACTTGCTTCCCAATCCAGGCAACATCCTGGTGAATCTTCTCTGCCCCCTCTCTGTAGCTTCCACGTCCTGTCCGTAATGAAGTGCCCAGAACCAGAAACGTCTGTTTCCTCTATGCTTTCCCTCCCTTATCCACCTCTTGTCTGTGCCCCTCTTCTCATTTTATTGCTGCCTACATTTTGCTCATACCTTAATGAAGGGGTCAAGCCTGAAACATTGCTTGTGTATCTTTATCTTTGTTGTACAAAATAACCTGCTGAATTTCCCCACCATTGTGTTTTCAGCTCAAATAGTTGTGGCAGTTTACAGACCCTCACAGCTGAGTTGCCCTGAAATCCTCTTCGACGCCGGGGAATCCAGAGAGAATAGGAGGTTTTGCATGGGAGAAGAGGGAGAAATGAGATGTTTTCTCTCATTCGCTGGTGATACAAATGCAGTGTTTAACATTGCAACGTGATGTTAGGATGCTGCTTATTGCTGCAATTATCTTATATTCTGAAAGGAACCCCCTGAGTGCTGAGAGAACCCAGAGATGGTTCCCAGTTAGTGCCATAGCGGTGCCAAGAGTTGTTAGCCCAACCCCATAGTCGAGCAGGTTCTCCAGTGATCCTGAAGACCAGGCTGCCCCTGTCCCGCTCCATCTGCCACTTTGCCAAAGCCTTTGAGGGTGGGGGGGGGGGGGGTGGGTGCAACAAGTTGACTGGTTCCATCACACCGGCCAGATTTTCTTTTGGTGAGTTTCAGGTTGACGCGGTCACATCCGGCCCGGGTTCAAATCCGGCACTGACTTCAAACAGTTCTCCCCGTTGCCCCCTGTGTGGGGGGGGGGGGGGGGTCCCGCCGGATGCTCTGGTTTCCTCACAAAAACTGCACTGGGATGTAGGTCATTTGGGTGTATTTGGGCAGCATGGGCTCGTGGGCCGAAAGGGCTTAGGTCTAAATTTAAAAGGCAGACTCTGAGTTTGCCTCCTGACAGCCCAGCCTGTTTTGTTCCCAATGATGGGGGAGTCGAGGACTAGAGGGCATAGTTTAAGATTACAGGGTAGGCCCTTTAGGACGGAGATGAGAAAACATTTTTTTACCCAGAGAAGTGTGAATCTGTGGAATGCTCTGCATAGAGGCAGATTCGCTGATTATGTTCAAAAGAGAGTTAGATAAGACTCTAGTGGGCAAAGGAGTTAAGGGTTATGGGGATAAGGCTGGAAAGGGGTACTGATGGTAGTGATCAGCCATGATCTGTAAAGTGGCGGTGCCGGCTCGACGGGCCGAAGGGCCTACTCCAGCTCCTATTGTCTAACGTCACAGAGCCGGTGGAAACGGGTGTGAGGGACCTAGACGGAGAATGTTGGCGCGAACGTCTGCCCTGGGAACGCTGAACGGGTCCTTGCAGCACGTCTGCGCTGAACCTGCTGTCCTGTTTGATGGGTCTATAGTGGGATTCCTGCCTTGGGGAGAGTGCAAGATGATGCAGTGTGAGCTTTACCCTGGATCTAACCCAATCTTTCCTTGCCATGGAAGAATGTGATGGGACAGCAGGAAGGGAACGTCACTCTGCATCCAGCCCGTGTTGTGCTTGCCCTGGGACAACTTGAAGTGGTGTTGTTTAACGCTCTCAACCCCTGCTCAACATCACGAGGCGCAGCCCTCAGTTTGAGCACAGAATCCAGCCCGGTGTTGTTTCATTTCGCTTTGATAGAAATGTTCGGCCAGACACCAGCTCGTTCGCTAAATTACGGTCAGCGGTGAATCAGCAAAGCGGTTGGGAGAGAGTGGGAGGGGACGACTTGATCCAATGCTTGACTGGACAGTGCCGGGTGAAAGACAGTGAAAGGCTGATGAATGAATGGGGTGGCCTGGGTATTCCCATTTGAAGTTTGGAATATTATAATCTCTATTTACTGAATTCTTACTGTCCTGAAAATAAAGAGTGCATTTAAAACTCTTCTCCCGGTGCCTGGGTTATTTCAGGGGCTGCTCTGATTGCCAGGTTGCCTCAAAGGTTCCTCGGTTCACGGAGCGACGGACCTGGCAGGAGAAGTCCCCGTCCCGCTGCCGCCTGCCTTGAGGCGGCTGAGCAAGCGTCGCCCGTTCGGGGAGTCGAGCTGCCAGCATTTGCAGGAGTTGCGAGGAATGGCCACCAAATGGAAAGAGCTTCTGCTTGATGAGATGATTTGATGTCACCGTGTTCTTTCACCCAGTGCAGTAAAGCGCCGGCCTCAACGGGGGATTTGCTCCGTTGGCTCCCGCCTCCTTCGAACTCTGCTCAAAGTTTATGGCCCCGGGAAGCCGTCGAGTTTCGGTTTCCTCCGTCCTCTTGGGCGAGGAGAACAGAAAACAAGGCTTTTGCTTAAAATGTGCTGTGGCCTCCGTTGAGAACGGCTGGTCGAGGAGCTCCTTTAATTCTCGGGAATGTGGTGAAGGCTTTGGGTATTGACCCAAATATGTTGGAGAATCCGGGGTTCAAACGCGGCGCTGTCTGTCAGGTTCTCCCCGGGTCAGCGTGGGGTTTCCCCGGGTCAGCGTGGGGTTTCCCCGGGTCAGCGTGGGGTTTCCCCGGGTCAGCGTGGGGTTTCCCCGGGTCAGCGTGGGGTTTCCCCGGGTCAGCGTGGGGTTTCCCCGGGTCAGCGTGGGGTTTCCCCGGGTCAGCGTGGGGTTTCCCCGGGTCAGCGTGTGTTCTCCCCGGGTCAGCGTGGGGTTTCCCCGGGTCAGCGTGGGGTTTCCCCGGGTCAGCGTGGGGTTTCCCCGGGTCTGCGTGGGGTTTCCCCGGGTCAGCGTGTGTTCTCCCCGGGTCAGCGTGGGGTTTCCCCGGGTCAGCGTGGGGTTTCCCCGGGTCAGCGTGGGGTTTCCCCGGGTCAGCGTGGGGTTTCCCCGGGTCAGCGTGTGTTCTCCCCGGGTCAGCGTGGGGTTTCCCCGGGTCAGCGTGGGGTTTCCCCGGGTCAGCGTGGGGTTTCCCCGGGTCAGCGTGGGGTTTCCCCGGGTCAGCGTGGGGTTTCCCCGGGTCAGCGTGGGGTTTCCCCGGGTCTGCGTGGGGTTTCCCCGGGTCAGCGTGGGGTTTCCCCGGGTCAGCGTGGGGTTTCCCCGGGTCAGCATGGGGTTTCCCCGGGTCAGCGTGGGGTTTCCCCGGGTCTGCGTGGGGTTTCCCCGGGTCAGCGTGGGGTTTCCCCGGGTCTGCGTGGGGTTTCCCCGGGTCTGCGTGGGGTTTCCCCGGGTCTGCGTGGGGTTTCCCCGGGTCTGCGTGGGTTCTCCCCGGGTCTGCGTGGGGTTTCCCCGGGTCTGCGTGGGGTTTCCCCGGGTCTGCGTGGGGTTTCCCGGATCTGCGTGGGGTTTCCTGGGTCTGCGTGGGTTTACCCCAGGTCTGCGTGGTGTTTCCCCGGGGCTGTAACTGGAGCACGGGCTCGTGGGCTGAAAGGGCCTGTTACTGTGCTGTCTGTCTCATTCTTTCTAAAACATTCTGCACAGAGAATCACTGGGGTGTTCAGATTCAGATTTATTGTCAGGGTACATCACATACAACCCTGAGGTCCTTTTTCCTGTGGACCAGGCAGAATGACCACTTACAGTAGTGCAAAAAGAAATGTAAACAAACTGCAAGACAGAGAGAGAAAATATCAATCAAGTGCAAAACTAAGAGTCCTGAAGTGGGTCCTTGATTGAGTTTGTCGTTCAGGAGTCTGATGGTGGAGGGGGAGCGGCTGTTCCTGAACCTGGTGGTGGCACCGAGACCTCTTTCCTGATGGCAGCAGCGAGAACAGAGCATGTGCTGTGGGGTGGGGGTGCGGATCCTTGATAGTCGCTGCTGATCTCCGACAGCAGCATTCCCTGTCGAGATTCTTGGTGGTGGGGAGAGTTTTGCCTGTGATGTCCCAGGCTGTGCCCACAACCTTTTCATCTTCTAAACTGATGAGAGTCACTAGACAACAAGAATTTTGCTTCCTGAAAACTTTTGCGTGTATTCTTTGGATTTTGGGCTGCTGATCACAAATATCACCTTAAAACTTTTTTTAAAGATATAACCAGTCATATTTTAAGTCTACTTCAAGCATATAAAACCACAAAGTACAACATGTCATTGAAAATTCATTTTCTGCATTTGCCCTTGGATTTCTTCCCTGCTGATCTTGATGAGGTCAGTGACAAACTTCACCAGGACATTGCGACCGTGGAAAAGTGGTATCAGGGCAACTGGAATCCATCGATGCTGGCCGACTACTGACATGAGAGGCATCAGATGCTGAATACAAACGAAAATCAGCGGCAAAACATTTTTAGGTCACTTGAACTAATACAAGGTGTCAGCATCATTATGGGATTAAACATGCTAAATTCAAAAAAAGTTCATTTAATGTTTCTCAACTGACATGATACAGCAAATCTGAAACTGTTCAGCTTGAAGTTGTCTATCATAATCCCCTTTCTTTTCTGGAAGAAATCTTTTGAAAAAAAATTGTTGTAATTGGCTTTCTCCTATCTTCCAGAGTGACTTTGCCCTTGTTATAGACCATCTGTCAAACATAGTCCCCACTCCCTTCCCTTACCCCTATTCCTTTACAGTCTAGTAGTTAAATCTGGTTATGGTGCCATTAATAGTTGGGACTCCACTACAGTGACATCCAACCAGTTACCAATCTCGAAAGACTAACGGTTTGCCAGCCCTATGCAATCCCATGCATTACCTTTAATGTGGCAGAAGAGATACAGGAAGATTAGAGCCAGCACCACCAGGCTGAGGAACAGCTTCTTCCCAGGGGCAGTGAGAACGCTGATCAACCAAAGGAACTGCTCACACTAACCTTCCAAGACTCTCATATTCACAAAACAATATTTATTTATTTGTATGGATAAAATCCTTGTCCTACATATGTATTATTTGTATGTGTGTTATGACTGGTTGTGTGTCTCTGTGTTTTGCACAGAGGACCGGAGAATGCTATTTCATCGGGTTGTATTTGTACAATCGGCTGAAAATAAACTTGACTTACCTTCTAGAAATCTATATAGACCACATTCACTGTTTTTCCGTAATCTACCCTTCTTCTTACATCTTCAAACAACTCTGCAACATTTTTATTTTCATAAAACCGTATTGACATGGTCTTGATTTTTCAAAATGTCCTGCTATTTTCCCACGAGCAAACACGGAGCTAACTACTCTGCTTTCTACATCCCAATGTTCTTGAAGAGTACAGGTGCTCCCCGACTTACGATGGGGTTTCATTCCGATAAACCCATCGTATGTGGAAAAATAGTGAGTTGAAAATTATGTTTGCACCAACCGAACATCATAATGTTGCCTAGCCCACCTTAAATGTGCTCAGAACATTTGACATAGCCTACAGCTGGGTGGATTTATCTAAGACAAAGCCTATTGTTTACAGTAATTAAATGTTGAATACCTTTTATTCCGCACTAAAAAAAATACAGTGATAACGACCATCGTAACTTCTAAAAATCGTAAGTTGGACCATCGTATGTCGATGAGTATCTGTATGGGTAAATTCAACTTTCCAATCCCCCGGGACTTTGGTAAATTGCAACCAACACAATGGTAACTCTGCAGCCATTTCCTGTGAGACCCAAGGGTGCAGGACTAGCGGACATTCACCAATACCAATGATATGAAGAGTTAATTGGAGAGGATAGACTGGCAGAGTGCATAGCTGACAGTACATAGACCATGCCAGGCATTTCAAGGTTCCTTTTCCTGTCTTATAACAGCACAAAAAAACGTAATATACATGATTGACTCCAACTTTTGCCTGCCATAAGGCAAACAAAGTCACCATGAGCATTGCCCAGCACCGTTAACTATCGGAGAAGGAGAACCTGAATGTCCATGGATTTGCTTCCAGCACTCCTGCAGCCTCTGCAACCGCACGGACTCCTGTTCATCAGACGCTCGGATCCAAACCTCCAACACGTTCAGGAAGCCATCGGTGCCCGAGGCCCCTCAGGGACCCATCTTGCCCTCGGCACCCATTCTGATTCCTGGTTCCCGTGAGCCAGTCTCCAGCAGCCTTCAACTGCATGTTGACAGCTGCCCACAGCCTGTGTGGGTCCTTCAACCGCTGTGTCCCTCCTGTAGGGTCATCTCCCTTGCTGCTTTTCCATGGGAGCGGGTTGTTCTCCCCGTTTCTGTTGCTCCCCCAAACCCCTTGTGACAGGAGCACCATCTTGGGCACCGATCTCCATGGTTGCAGGATCTAAAAATGGCTGATTTAGCAGGAAGCAGAGAGTTGGAATACAGGGCTCCTATTCTGACTTGGTGCCAGTGGCAAGTGGCATCCACATGGGTCGGGGTTGGGGCTGCTTCTTTCTATGTTTGTATATTAATGACTTGGATTATGGAATGATGGCTTTGTGGCCAGGTTTGCGGATGATACGGGTTGAGGAGAAACAGAAGCTGCTGAAGGACTGCGACAGATGAGGAGAATGGGCAGAGAAATACAGTGTCGGAAAGGGTAGGACTGTGGCTCGTGCACTTCGGTCAAAAAAAAGACTTTTAAATGGGGAGAAAATTGAAAATCCCCAGATGCAAAGGGACCTGGGAGTCCTCGTGCAGGCCGGACTGAAGGTAAACTTCATGGTTGAAGAAGATAAATGCAATGTGTTTCAAGAGAGATGGGACGTTGAGGCTTTATACCCTAGATGATTAGTAAGGGATTACTTAAAGTGGGATGTGAGTGGAAAGAAAATGTTTGCAAACCACTGTTTTAATCGTCCCTCATTGAGTTGTTATGTGCACCATTTCAGAACTCCCAAAGGAATTGGGTCAGTGACAATTTTTCTCAAGTGAAATACTTCAGTAACAATTGGGACTAGAGCAGTGATTCTCATACGTCCCTTCCCACTCACATCCCACCTTAAGCAATTCCTTACTAATCACAGAGCACTGATGGCAGAGGGATTACTTAAGGTGGTAGGTGAATGGAAAGAAAAGGTTTGAAAACTATTGGGGTAGATGAATAATTGATCCATTCAAATAACCTCGGAAAGAGGTGTCAAGAGGAATAATCGGACAGTCAGAATGAGGGTAGAAGGCAAGATTAATTAACCCTTAACTGTTTTTTTTCTCTTTCTCTCTCTTCCCCCCTCTCTTCTCCATCCACTCCACTTCCAGTCCTCCCAATGTTGTTCCCCTTTCTCTTTTCAACCCCCCCCCCACAAAGATACCATCTGTAAATTTAGAAATAATAAATTCCTTTGTCTTGATCAATAAGACCATGAGAGATAGGAGCAGGAATGGGCCATTCGGCCCATCGAGTATTTCCCCACCATTTAATCATGAGTTGATCCATTTCCCCACTCAGCCCAGCCTTCTCCCATTATCATGGTTCCCATTATCACCTTTGTGGAGGATCGACGTGGATCCTTGATCCATGTTCTGAGGTGGTGGGAGGAATGAAGGGCTCAGACTTCTCTTCAGCTCATCCCCTTTGTCTAATGCCCAGAGCTGAGTGAGGTAGATGATCAAGGCGCTCCCCGAACATATAGGTGCGATCTGATGTTAACCAATCTCGAAACAATCACCATCTCAGCTGCAAGCATTATCCTATCAGAATGATGCACCATTTTGTGGACCAATCACACAGATGTGTCTCCCCACTTTCCCCCCCCTCCCCCAAATATAACTATATGACCATATAACCATTACAGCATGGAAACAGGCCATTTTGACCCTTCTAGTCTGCACTGAACTAAGTACTCTCTTCTTGTCCCACCTACCTACACCCTGCCCATGACCCTCCATTCCCCTCCCATCCATATACCTCTCCAATTTTTCCTTAAATGACAAAATGAACCCGACTGCCACTACTTCCCCGGGAAGCTCATTCCACACTCTCTGGGTGAAGAAGTTCCACTTCATGTTCTAAACTTTTGCCCCTTAACTCATGACCTCTTGTTTCAATTTCTCCTACCCTCAATGGAAAAAGCCTATCCACATCAACTCTATCTATCTCCCTGATAATTCTAAATAGTCTATAAATCCCCCCTCAACCTTCTAAGCTCCAAAGAATAAAGACCTAATCTGCTCAATCTTTCTTTGTAATCTAGATGCTGAAACTCGGGTAACATTTTTGTGACCAGAACTGTACACAGTTCTCTAAATTTGGCCTCACCAAATCCAGAGAGAAATGGGACTGTTGGAAATTTATCAGCCAGGCTGTTGTTATCAGGCAACTCACATTCTGGAGCCTCTCGCTGTCCTCGGTCAGGGCTAGTGGAATTTCAGCTTTGCTGTCATTGCCAGGCACTGTCCTTAGTTATAAACATTAGACCAATCTATTTAGATCAGGGGTGGGCAAACTACAGCCCGTTGCCCATTTTTAAGTGGCTCAGGGTGAATTTTAAAAATAAATGGAATATGGCCCATTTGAACAAGGAATGTAAATCGCACTTCTTAGTTTCAACACTAGACGTCGCTGCCATTTTGAACAACTACTAGACCGACCATTGCAATGTTATTCATTGATGAAAACTGACTGCAGTTAAGAAAGAAATTATTTTTACCTCAATTGATTAAAAATGGATGATCCGAAAAGACAAAAAATAGCAACGGAGTGCCAAAAATTTCAGTCACAGTGGGAAAATGAATGCCACAGAAGGGTGGCATGGATCGTGTAGTAGTTAGCGCAATGCTGTTATAGCCTTCAAATCCAGTGCTGTCTGTATGTTCCGTGTCTGCGTGGGTTTCCTCCAGGTGCTCAGGTTTCCTCCCTCCATTCAAAATGTACCAGGGGTTGTAGTTCAATAGTTTGATATGCAAATCGGTGGGAGGAAACCTGTGTAATAGTCAACCCACCTATTTTTAGACCTGTCCGCCTGCCCATCTGAGCTCCTGATGCCCCGACCACAGACCCTCGCCCTGGCCACCTGCCCATCCAAGCTCCTGATGCCCTGACCGCAGACCATCGCCCCAGTCACCTGCCCATCCAAGCTCCCAACACCCTGGCCTCCTGCTTCCCTGAGTGCAGACCTACGACCTGGTCCCAACCATCCGAGTGCCTGATGCTTTGAATGACCATGGGCAAAATTGACCCCTCCCCCCCAAAATTTGACCACCTCAAAAAAATTCAAGCATTATACAAGTGTATAGGGGAGATAAGCCTAGCACGTAGCCCTTCTGGTTCTGCTTGTCACCATGCAGTCTATCTGACCCTCCTCCCCCCTACTTGGCTCCATCTGCCTTCCTTTACTTTGCCCTGCCTGCCTCTCTGCGTTCCAAACCCACCCCGCTTCCTCCTGCCTCCATTTGCTCATCAACTGTAAACCACCCCCCCCCCACCCCAGGCCTACCCATTGCTGGTCCCACAATCAATCTTCTTTAAACCGAGTTTCATCCCCCTCCACACAGAATCAGAATTTATTGTTACAAAATTTGTTCTGCAAATATCGCTGCAAAATACATTTTTGATAGAGAGAATGCGAGAGGGTGTCTGTGTTCATTGTCCATTCAGAAATCTGGTGGCGGAGGGGAAGAAGCTGTTTTTGTACTGTTGGGTGTTCATCTTCAGGCTCCTGCACCTCCTTCCTGATGGTGGCAGGGAGGAGAGGGTGGTGGGAGTCCCTAAGGAAAGAGGCTGCTTTCTTGCTTGTGCTGGCCAAGTTCCCAAGTCTCCCCTGTCTTTTCCTATCCTGTGTGTTGATACCTCTGCACCAGTGATGCAACCGGCCAGAATGCTCTCCTCAGTACACCTTTAGAAATTTGCTGACTGAATACTGCCCACATACCCTTTTGTCCTGATTCAAGGTCTCAACCTGAAATGTCGATGTGATTCCACAACATCGCTGACGTGAACCATCAGTTTTAGCAAGCCACCTTTTCTGGAAGGTCATTCCACTCAGCCACCGCTCTCTGAGTGAAGAAGCTTCCTAAAGTTTTGCCCCCTGACGCTTAACTTACGACCCCTCATTTCAATCTCCCCTACCCTCAGGGGAAAGACCCTATTCACATCTCTATCTATCCCCCTCATCATTTTAAATACCTCTCTCAAATCCCCCCTCAACCTCCAATGAATAAAGACCCAGTCTACTCAATCTTTTTTGTATTCTAGATACTGCAATCCAGGCAAAATTTTAGTAAATCTTCTCTGCACCTTCTCTACCTTATTGATATCCTTCCTATAATTTGGGGACCAGAACTCCACACAATATTCCAAACTAGGCATCACCAGTGAATTAATCCATTTCCCTTTCAGAAATTACTCGATCTTTTTTCACCGCCCTTTCCAGCAGGTTTCTGAGAATCTCTTTAGAACTGTGAAAGGGGGAGATTTAAAGATTCTCCATGAATATTGGAGATGAGCAGTTGTCACGATGCTGTTGCAGGATCAAAGTTTTCCAGCAGGGAAACAGGCTCTTCAGCCCACCTATCCATCCTGACCCAAGCTAGTCCCATTTCAAGAGGGATAAGACCAGGGACGTGGTGCTGAGGATTAATAAAGCCGGCACAGTTTGCGTAGCGGTTAGTACAACACCTTTACAGTGGCAGCGATCGGGACTGGACCTGGGTTTGAATCCCGCGCTGTCCGTAAGGAGTTTGTACGTTCTCCCTGTGTCTGTGTAGGTTTCCTCCAAGGTTTCTTTCCACCATTCAAAAACATACGTAGGTCAATGGGGTGTAATTTGGGGGGCATGGACTCGTAGGGCCGAATTGGCCCATTACAGTGCTGTATGTCTAATTTAACCAATTGAAGACACTGGTGAGACCCCACCTGGAGCATTATGGGCTCCTCATTTCAAAAGGGATGTGCTGATATGGGAGAGGGTACAGAGGGGGTTCACAAGGAAGATTCTGGGAATGAAAGGGTCATCGCATGAGGAAGGTTTGACAGCTGTTGACCTGTACTTGTTAGAATTTAGGAGAACGAGGGGGGAATCTCATTGAAACATTTCGAATGTTGAAAGGCGTTGACAGAGTAGAGGTAGAAATATTGTTTCCCGTGGTGGGAGTCTAGGACAAATTCAGGGTGTGCACTTACATTCGTTATCAGTTTACAGTTCTTTTATTTGTTTACATTGTGGGCAGTTTATTTTTTGCACTACTAATTAGTGGTAATTCTGCCGCGCCCGCAGGAAAAAAGAATCTCGGGTGTATGTGATGTCATGTCTGTACTCGGACGATAAATCTGAATCTGAACTTAGAACAGGGATGCGGGAAATTTCTTCGGCCATAGGGCAATGTATCTGCGAAACTCTTTGCCACAGGCGATTGTGGAGGCTGGGCCTTTGGGCGTATTGCAGACAGGTCAGGGCATCGAAGGTTATGGGAGGAAGGCCGGGCAATGGGGGTGAATGGGAAAGTGGATCAGCGCATGATTAAGTGCAGGGCAGACTCGAAGGGCTGAATGGCCTATTTCTGTTCTTATGTCTTATTAATGATCGAGAAAAGGGAATCTATTATCACTAAATTGATGCTCAGCTGGATCAGGGTGTGAGCTGTGAGGTAGATTCCAAGAGGCCGCAGGGCGATTAGGAGAATGGGCAGATGTGTAATATAAATGTTATTATCCACTTTGGTGGCAATAACAGGCAGTTGCCTGAATAGAGAGAAATTAGGAAACGAGATCTGGGTGTCACAGTTCATCAGTCATTGAAGATTGGAACACAGGGTTCAGTGGGCGGTGAAACAAACAGCACGTTGGCCTTTAATGCGAAAAGTTTTGAATGTAGAAGCAGGGAGGTCCTGCTGCAGTTGTACAGGGCCTTTGTGAAGCTCAACTTGAATATTGTGTGGTTTTTGTTTCAGGAATGTTCTTGCAATAACGAACAGAGTGATAAATATAAAGGCACACGACGACAGCACCAGTAAATGAGTAGTTCAATTTTAAATTTATTGTCAGATCACATAGATGACATCACATACAACCCTGAGATTCCTTTTTCCTGCAGGCCAGGCAGAATTACCACTTATTGCCCATGCAAAAAAAAAACTGTACACAGTGTACAGGTAAACAAATAAAGAAATGTAAACAAACAGTGCAATACAGAGAGAGAAGAAAATCAATAAAGTACAAAACTAAGAGTCCTGAAATGGGTCCCTGATTGAGTTTGTCGTTGAGGAGTCTAATGGTGGAGGGGTTAGCAGCTGTTCCTGAACCTAGTGGTGGCATCGATACCTCTTTCCTGATGGGAGCAGCGAGAACATAGTGAGTGTTGGTTGGTATGGATCCTTGACGATCGCTGCTGCTCTCCAACGGCACCATCCCCTGTAGATGTTCTCGATGGTGGGGATGGTTTTGCCTGTGATGCCTTGGGCTGCGTCCACTACCTTTTGCAGGGCTTTACGCTCAGGGGTATTGGTATACCCCTTACAAAATTATGTAGATAACACGGTTGAAGTAAAAACACAAAACGCTGGAGGAGCCCAACAGGTCAAACAGTGTCCTTTATGTAGCAAAGGTAAAGATCCATTACTGACGTTTCAGGCTCACTTTGATGAAGGGCTCAAGCCCGAAATGTCAGTGATGGATCTTTGCCTTTGCTACATAAGGGACAGTGTTTGACCTGCTGGACTCCTCCAGCATTTTGTGTTTTTATCAAACCAGACCGTGATGCAGCCGGTCAGCACACTTTCCATCAGGCATTTGTGGAAATTTGCCAGGGTTTCCAATGTCGTACTGAATCTCCACAAACTCCTGAGGAAGTAGAGGCGCTGACGGGCTTTCTTCATGATGCCATTGATGTGTTGGATCCAGGAAAGATCCTCTGAGATAGTGACTCCCAAGAACTTAAATTTGCTCACCCCCTCCACCTCTGATCCCCCAGTAATCACTGGATCGTACTCCTCTGGCTTTTCTTCCCTGAAGTTGACAATCATCTCCTTGGTTTCGGTGACATTGAATGCGAGGTTGTCGTTGGTGCACCATTCGGCCAAATTTTCAATCTCCATTCTGTACGCTGACTCATCACCATTTTTTTATACAACCCACCACTGTGGTATCGTTAGCAAACTTGTGTTATTGATGGTGTTATTATTGTACCGAGCCACAGACGTAGCTGTAAGGTTGATTAGTTTACACCTTGTGAGTGTAAAAATAGTTGATCCTTTCAATTAAACCTGGGAAAGAGGTGTCAGGATCAGAAAAAGTCAGAATGAGAATAGAAGGCAAGAGTGGTTAACTCGATGGGCTGAATAGCCTGTTTCTGCTCCTATGTCTAGTGGTCTTATATCCTGCACATGCTTCTAAACTTTTCCTATCCATGTATCCGTCTGATTGTGTTTTAAACAATACAATTGCCCCCCACCGCCACCACTTTCCGTGGTCCTGGCCGCATCGTGAACCAACTGGAGTTCCTGCAGACATTTTCACCTCGCGCTGCTATGATCAGAGGTTCCCAGAAGAGAAGAGGGCCTCCATCAATGTCTACCGGCCAGAAGCACCGAACATCTACCATGATGGAGAGCTTCAAGTGCTTGGCTATGTGGCATATAAACTCTTGTCACTGGAACAACTTCAATTCTATTGTCACCACAGACCAACGGCAGATGCCATTCTACTGGCTCTCCGCTCTGCATTAGATCACAGCGCTGCAAGACCGGCTGAGTTCCTCAGTATTTAGTTGTGCTTTCAGGAAGACTACAATAACCGTGACCCCAGCTTGGCGTTTAATGCCATCAGACCAGCCAAGGCTGGGATCAAATTCCGGGAGTTAGAACAGGATCCTTCAATTCTTCCATTTTTAATTTGATATAGACATACAGCATGGTAACTGCCCTTCTGGCCCACGAACCCGTGTCACCGAATTCCCCAATCAACTTATGACCCCAGTACATTTAGGAATGGGTGGGAGGAAACCGGAGCACCCGGAGGAAACCCACCCAGACATAGGTGGAACATGCAAGTTCCTTGCAGGCAGTGCCGGATTTGAACCTGGCTCGCTGCCTCTGTAACAGTGTTTGCGCTAACTGCTCGATTTCCTCGGCAGGTACAAAGGAAAGCAAGTTGGGGTTATGGATTGCCTTCCCGGGATGCGAGAGAGGGCGAGAGGGGCTCCCAAAGGGCCTGGATATAGACCATCGGTGGTCTGGATTTGGAGCTCAGGCGGCTGATGGTCTGGACGGGAGCTGGTGCATCTGCACAGGCTACATGAGCCCTGGAAGCGAATCCACGGACTCTCAGTGTCCAGGAAGGGACCTTTGCTTCTCTTTCTCCTGTTGTCAGGGGCACTGAGCAATGTTCAGGGTGACGTACAGCAGGGAAAGGTTGAAGTACATTGCGTACTTTATATTTTTAATGTCATACAATGTGATGATAAAAGGAACCTTCCTTCCCAGATTCAAATCAAGTTGGACAAAACCAGTTTTAATTGCAATTGTGAAGGAAATATTTACTGACTTAAAAAAGATGAAAGATTTTTCTGTAAAATATTCCAGCTCTTGTGTGTTCTCTTTTGACAATTCACATTGAAGTGGTAAGATTTCTTAATGTCATTAAAATCTTTAGAGAAACCCGCTTTGATCTGTGCATTCCCATTAAGTGCCTTTTATTTTGCAAAGATCCATTGTTTCGTGTTGGCTCGCCCTCTCCACTATACCTCCCCCCTGCGTGAACATGCTGCCTCGATGTTGAAGAAAATTGGGTGTTGGTGAAACTCGGGGAGAGGGATTTCCTTCCCGAAATCCTGAATTCGCCATTCAGCCTGTGATTGGGGCAGATTAGCAGAGACCTGTTGGTCATGTTAGAACTAAAACTGAGGGGGAGATGCTATCGGAATAAGTGATCTTGAGGTGGGCAATATAGATGGAAATGAACCTGGTGTGTGTCAGTGGAAGGATGATGAATTGTTCTGCTTGAGGTTAAGATTGAAGATTCAAGGTTTTATTTTGTCATGTAATAGTACAGAATATTACACAAACTAGTGTTACGAGTCCAGAGGACCCCAAAACCCAGCAGCCATAGATATTTACCAAGACAAATGGTTACTTAAACAAAAGTTGCTTTTAATTATCTTTAAACATGAAAACAGAATCACATTTAACCCCCTTCTAATTGTAAGCGCACATGCATGGAATATGTGTGTAAGTTCAGGAAAGTTCTTTGATTTACATTCCAATCTCACTTCTCACTCCTCCAAGTTCACTGGTTGCAGGCAATTCTTATACTGTGCACAGAATGTAACATTTATAAAGTTCACCAGGATTTGGTGCTCAAAATGGTTACTGCTCAGGAAGGTTCTTGTTGGTTTTCAGAGAGAGATTTGCTGTCCCTGGACACCCACAACTGATTCCTTTTTTAATCAGCCACTTCAGTGTCTTGCCAAAGATACTTGCCACCTCAGGGTTCTCCAGATGATCACCTCTTTCTTTCAGGTCATCATAGAGTTCCTTTCTGTTTCCCTTGTTTCCAAGAGAAACATTAGACAGCCAGTCCTCTCCTCTTGCATGAACCACAAGGGCTTTGACATCTCTCTCTCTCTCTCAGAGAGAAAACCTGTTTGACTCTCTCTGCTTGCAAAATTACATGACCCTCATAGAACAGCAAGTTGCATTCCAGACAGTCTGTGGCTCCGACATGTTCTTTCATCTGTTGCAGTTTTGTAAACAACAATCCATTAGTGAAGTCTCTTGGGCACTCTCCAAAGCTTTTGCAAACACTGTTGGCCCTGACATGTCAACCATGGGGCAGAGCTCCAGTATTTTAAATAAGATCTGTTTTAAAGTGTTTGTATGTGACCTAAAATTAAACCCTGCCCCAATTTATCTCCCAAAAATATTCTGTCACAATCATCTTCTGCCTGCCATTCGGCCGACAGCATCACCTGGCGCCCCTCATAGAAAGAAAAGAGAGTTCCTTCAGAGACACTGAGTGTCTGTGGATTCGGCTCCTGCAGCCTCTGCAGCCACACAGACTCCTGTTCAGTCCATCGACCACCAGCGCTCCGGATCTGAACCTCCAATGTGATCAGGAAACCTTCGGCACCTGAAGCCATTTGGGAGTCCTTCTTGCCCTCAGCGCCCACTCGAATCCCGGCTCCGACACCTGGTTCCCGTGTGTCACTCTCCCGCAGTCTGCGCTGGTCTCCTGGCCGCAGATCGCCCGCAGCCTGTGTGGGTCCTTCAGCTGCTGAGCCCCTCGCTGGTCTGCTGCCGTGGTCACCGTCCTGGAGGGTTGTCTCTCTGCTTCTCCTTCTCAACAGAGGGATGTTCTCCCCCTTTCTGGTGCCCTGCCCTGGTCCTCTCCTCCCCCAGAGTCTGCAGCCCCTTGAGTCCACCTTTGAGCACAAGGGCCGCATCTCGGGCACAGACCAGTGACAGCAGGGCTGGGGCGGCAGTTAGCACAAAGCCTTTACAGTGCCAGCGATCAGGACCACGGGTTTTCTCCGGGGGCTCCAGTTTCCTCCCATCATTCACAACGTACTGTGGGTGTAGGTTAATGGGGTGTAAATTGCGCGGCATGGACTCGTGGGCTGAAATCGCCTCTTATCGTGCTGCAGGTCTAAATTATTTTTTTATTAATTAAAAATTTTTCAAGAAGTACATTTAAAAGCACCGTCGGCTCCTCTAACAGGCCGTTTAATGCCCGGCGTTAGGACCAGGAGGTTGAACCCTTTGGAACAGTGCTGGGTCTCCGTTCTGGGTCCACGCCAGCAGCCAACATTGCAGTTCGATGGCGATTTAAGATGGGTTTTTCCCATCTCCACTCATTTATTCTTGTCCCCTATTGGGTGGAGCCTGTGTTTTTGATCTTTACACCTCTTTGATCTAAGCATTGTTATTTTAATCTCCACTGGTAGCTATTTCTGGTCAGTTCATAACAGATTAATTACTTGCATTAACTGAGCTATCCTGATGAGACCAGATGTTGTCTGGAAGAGAGCGCGTTCACGTCAAGGATGAACGTGGAACCCGACACTCTAAGAGCTAGCTGAAAGGTGTGAACACAGCCCTTTGTTGTTTGAAAGTCTTCAGAGAGGAGTGGGGGGGGGGGTGGCTGAGATCCCGGCCGAGGCAAGTTCTAGACCATCACAAGATACAGACAGGAGCAGAAGTCGGCCATCCGAGTCTGCTCTGCCATTCTAACCATCCACTCAGCCCCACTCCCCGGCTTTCTTCCCATAACTCTTGATTGCCCCGACTAATCAAATACTGGTCAATCTCTGCCCTAAACAACCTCGCTTCCACAGACTCATGACGCTCCAACTGAAGAAATTTTTCCATGTCTCAGTTTTAAAACGGTGCTTTAAAATTTAATTCTGAGGTTATGCTCTCTTACCCAGGTAACCCCTACAATGGGAAACACCTTTGCCACATCGATTCTGTCCAGACCTTTCAGTATTTGAAAAGCCCCTGAGGACTCTCCCCCCCCTCCCCACCCCCGTACTCCAAGAGCTGGTAAAATTATGGTAAATCTCTGAACCCTCTCTAATGCCAGCATATAATTTTTCTCAAATAAGGCGCCCAGAACTGTACATAGTACTCGAATGGAGGTCTCACCAGTGCCCGATTAATCAACATTACACCCCTGCTCTCATATTCTTGTGTGTTTACTGCAATTACAGCGTCTGCAGACGTTCGTGTTTCACTCCAAGTTCTGGAGTAAATCTATTTGTGGAGTCGAACCAGATTTGGATGGGTTTATTTTCTCTTCGGACAATTAATTTGGAGGTCATTCCACAGGACCATGACAGTGGTAGAGAAGATCACTGGAGTCTCTCTCTCTCCCCCACCCCCCAAGTCAATGTGATCTACCAGGATCGTCATCTGAATAGGCTGAACAAAATAATTGAAAACCCCTTCCACCCTGCACCCAGTATCTTTCAGTTGCTCATGTCAGGAGGATCAGAGCCAGCACCACCAGGCCAAGGAACAGCATCTTCCAATGGGCAGCGAGAACGCTGAATGACCCAAGGAACTGCTCGCACTCACCCTCCGAGACTCTCGTATTCACTGAACAGTATTTCTATATATACCTGTCCAGCCTATGTCTGTCTGTGTGTCTGTGTGCTTTGCACCGAGGACCGAAGAACGATTTACCCGAGTTAAATGTGATTTAATCCTTCAGGTTTATGTTTTACAAATGTATGACCACTGGCCAATGTTCTTGCTGCACAGGACAGGAACAGGCTACAGAGGGTTGTAAACCTGGCCAGGGCCATCATGAGTATTGCTCGACCCCACTCCGAGGACCTCTTTGAGAGGCGTTGCCTGAAGAAAACAGCCTCTATCATGGTGGACTTCCACCACCATCTTCTCACTGCTGCCATACAGGAGCCTGAAGACTCACACTTGTCTCTACAAAAACAGCTTCTTCCCCTCTGCCATCAGGTTTCTGAATTGTCAATTCACGTATAAACACTGCCTCACCTTATTTTTTGCAATAGTCACTTAATTTTAAAATTTTGTATTTGCATATTTGAAATTTATAGTAATTTCTGCACCTTGTCCTGCACAATACTGCTTCCACAGAACGACGACAACAGTTTATGGCACCATAAACCTAATTCGCCTTCTGCTCTCATCGCCCATAGCGGGACGGTTATTGTAGCGTTTACAGTGATCAGGACCAGAGATCGAATCCCATGCTATCTGTAAGGAGTTTGTACGTTCTCCCTGTGTTTTTCCCCAGGGGCTCTGGTTTCCTGCCACTGTTCGAAACGTATCAGGCGTGTAAATTGGGTGGCACGGACTCGTTGGCCTGTTAAATTTAAATTTTAAAGATGCTGTTATTGTATAACCATAATAACAATCTTCTGTGTGTACATTTGCATCTTCTGTTTCCTGACAAGCCCATTTGCTCCATATTTGAAGAGGAGAATTTTGTGAGTTTGAATGAGGATGTGTACAGGAGGGGGATAGATCAGCTGGGTGGGTGGTGTCACAACCACCCCCTTGCGCTCAACGTTAGCCAAACTAAGGAGCTGAATGTGGACTTTAGGAGGGGGAAATGAAAACACGAACCAGTTCTCATCGAGGGGTCAACAGTGGAAAAGGTTCAGGACTTCAAATTCCCGGGTGTCAACATCTCTGAGGATCTGTCCTGGGGCCTCCATGTCGATGCACGAAGGCGCGACAGCGGCGATCCTCCGTGAGGAGATTCGTTACGTCACCAAAGACTCTTGCAAATTTCTACAGGTGCACTGTGGAGAGCACTCTGACTGGTTGCATCACTGGCTGGTATGGAGGTGACAACTCTCAAGACAGGAAACAATATATAGCCAATGCCCTCACGGGCACCAGCCTTCACTCAGGACATCCACGTGAGACAGCATCTCAAGAAAGCAGCTTCAAGGACCCCGACCACCCAGGCCATGCCCTCTTCACTCTGCTGCCATCGGGAAGGAGGTGCAGGAGCCTGAAGACGAACACCCAGTAGTTCAGAAACAGCTTGTTCCCCTCCGCCATCCGATTTCTGAACGGGCAGTGAACCCCAGACACAACCTCACTTTCTCTTGCACTAATTTATTTACTTTTAAATGTAATCCATCGCCCCTGTGATTCTGCTGCAAAACAACACATTTCATCAATTCTGATTCTGAATTTACCAGTGCCTTTTGTCTCGGGAACGTTCCAAGGTGCATTAAAATTTGAAAAGCAGATGCTGACGGTTCAGGGAAGCAGGCTTCTGGGGAGGAGAAAGATGAGCAAAGGCTGCAATTCCATTAACTTTATTCAGCATCGTCAACGTTACAGAAATGAACAGCCATGGATGGATAAAGAACAGATAGGCTGCTCTCAGGTCAGGACAAGAATCGGTTCGTGTTACTCAGATGACCAAGCTGGGCCAACGAATGGTTCATGCAGATGCCTGCCTACACCTTAATGAGGGGCTCAGGCCCGAAACTTTACCTTTGCGACATAAAATTCACCGCCTGCCACCCCAGGTCATGTGACCTCTCCATCTGGAACCTGTTGGGAAGTTGCATCACCTGCCAATCAAGGTTGGACTCTACCTATCTGACCTAGAATACCTAGGCCCTTCAGCCTGTACATTCCTTCCAAAATAGAGTTTTAAACTCTCCTACCTCATAACTCTCTATTTTTTTTTCATCCATGAGCCTGTCTGAGTCTCTTAAATGCCCCTAATGTTTCAGCCTCCACCACCACTCCTGGCGAGGCCCCCACAACTCTGTGTATAAAAAAAAATCACTGATATCTACCCTAAACTTCCCTCCCATCACTTTGTGCAGACATTCTGGTGTTTGCTTGTCCTGCCCTGTGAAACAGGTGTCGGTCGTCCACCCTATTGATGCCTCTGAGAATCTTGTCGACCTCCATTAAGTCTCTTCTCATCCTTCTATGCTCCAAAGAGAAAAGTACCAGCTCTGTTAACCTTGCCTCATAATCCAGGCAGCATCCTGGTGAATCCCAATCCAGGCAGCATCCTGGTGAATCTCCTCTGCCCCCTCTCCATAGCTTCCACATCCTTCCCTATAATGCAGTGACCAGAACTGAACACAATACTCTAAGTGTGGTCGTACCAGAGAGCTGTAGAGTTGTAACATGACCTCCCTACTCCTGAGTTCAGTTCCCCCATTAATGAAGTCCACCATCCCATAGACCACCTTAATTTCCCCATCAACCTTGAGGGATGTATGGATTTGAACCCCAAAGGACCATCTGTTCATCCACACTCTTAAGTAACCAGCCCTTAACCCTGTCCTCAGCCTTCTGGTTTGTCCTTCCAAAATCTATCACCTCACACTGATCTGGATTGAAATCCATCTGCCACTTCTCCGCCCAACTCTCTGTCCTGTCGATATCCTCTTGTAACCTTCAACAACCCTCAACTTTGTAGAAGTTTAGAAACAGTTACTTTTTGATTATTGTAGGAGTTTAGAAACAGTTACTTTTTGATTATTGTAGGAGTTTAGAAACAGTTATAGAAGGTAGAAAAAACAAGGAAATAGCTAAAATGTTCTTTGTGTAAAATGGCGCATGAAAAAGTAGACAAGATAACAGAGGAATTTAAGGAGATGTAGAAATATGCACGTACACACAAAGGGCTTGTTTAATAGGGGGTGGGGAAAGGAGGTGTGAGTATGGGATAGGAGAAAGTCAGAGTCAGTCAAGAGTCAGGCGAATAGGGAAAAGTGCCAAACCAATCCAAGAAGGATAAATGTAAGAAAAATGTAAGGGGAGGTTAATTGAAAAATGTATAAAAGCAAAGAAGCTTCCCACCCTCGGTGTACTTTCCCGAGGTAATGTTGTAAATGTAAATAAATGTTCTTTGTTCTCAACTTTTGCAATGTTGTAAATGTAAATAAATGTTCTTTGTTCTCAACTTTTGTCTCGAGCATACTTTGTGAACTCCAACGGCACTTCTTACAACTTGGTGGCTCGTCCGGGATCACACTCCCTCCACTGACTGGTGCTTGTTTGAAGAGAGGTAGGTGCACCCCGGCTGATTTAGCCGGACTCCTGGTCATCGAGTGTCCAGCCAGTGGATGTAGCGAGTGATATCCGAGAAGAGACGTTGAGAACAAACAATGGGACAGCCGTACAAGTGACGTGCTGGGAAGGCTGGCCAGCCGGGTAAGACTTTATTTTTTTCCATGGGTGGGGGAGGAAGTAGGAATAAAGGTCGGGGAATAGGACCGAAAGGTCCGGGAATAGGACCGAAAGGTCCAGGAATAGGACCGACTGACCGAATTCCCCCGGGAAGCCCATTGGGAAGGCAATTTGATGAATTGGGATGCGGGGAAAACCTGTGGGAAAGACAAAAAGAAAATGATTCAATATTGTTGCCATGAATGGCCTAATATTCCAATTAAGGGGTCTTCAGTATTTTGGCCAAAATACGGTTCGGATGAGGATTGGGTATGCCAGGCGTTGAACACCTGGCTTTATGAGCATAGACCAGAGGACTCCGAAAGTAGAGATTATGCTGCCTGCTGGTTGTTTGTAGAATTTGACCAGATGGTGATGAATACAAGGGATCCGGCGAAATCTAAGGAACAAGAGCCTTTGGCTACTCTTTCTGAACATTGGGACCCCTTGCAGGCATTACCTCCACCATATCCTGAGCCAGCTCCTCCCTTGCCCTCTCCTCCCCGCCCGCTTTATCCTCCCTTTCCTATGTTTGCCACTCCAACCCCTCCACGACTCATCAATGAAAATGAATGAGAAAACACGATAAGGACTAGGTTACAAGCTCTTACCCCCCAGGTATATAACCCAGACTGTACAGGATTGTTGGAAGAGCAGTGTGAAAAACTTCACAAAGAGAAGGCTAGGGAATTTGCTTTGGGTCCCAGACATCATAAGGAAGATCCAGTTCCATCAGGAGCCTGGGGACCGGACCCTTCTCAGGCGCAAATGTTTCCCCTTCGCGAGGTACCCTTGGGAGGTCCAGGGGGTGGAATAGGTTTTGTAAATGTCCCCTTGACTAGCACAGAAGTGAGAAATTTTAAACGGGAAATGAAGTCTTTAATTGAAGATCCTCAAACCTGTGCGGAGCAATTAGATCAGTTTCTGGGACCTAATATTTACACCTGGGATGAGTTAATGTTTATATTCAAAGCTTTATTTTCTTTAGATGAGAGAGGAATGATTAGACAAGCTGGAATTAGGGTGTGGGATCGGGAACACCAGGGAGGTCCAGGAGCAGTTGCTGGAGAGGATAAATTCCCTCTGGTCAATCCAAACTGGGATAAGGGGATGGTAGATGGTCGCACCCGGATGGAAGAATACAGGGTGAACCTGATAAAGGGAGTGAGGGAGTCAGTACCAAAAGGACAGAATTTTAAGAAAGCATTCGAGGTTTCCCAGGACCCAGAGGAAACCCCCTCGGCCTTTTTGAATAGACTGCGGGCGACAATACAACAATATGGAGGATTGGATATAGAGTCACCAGCTGGGGAACAATTAGGTTTGACAGGGTTTGTTACAAACTCAGCCCCAGATATACGAAAGAAACTTCAAAAGACTGAAAATTGGCATGAACAGGGATTATCCCAGCTCCTACAAATAGCCCAAAGGGCATATGTCCAAAGGAGTGAGGATAAGCAGAAAGGAAAGGCGAAGATATTAATGCAGTGGTAAATGAAGTCGTAAATGGACAGCAGGGAAGTCAAAGACGCTGGACCAACGGTCCGGGCAGATGGATGGGAATGAGAGAAAGAGAAGGGCCAGGATTTGAAGGATGGGACAAACCCCAGGGTCCACGACCACGAATGGGGGCTCCAAGAGGTGGTCCCAACAAAGGATGGCAGACAGGGCCCAAGATTTGTTTCTATTGTAAAAGAGAGGGACACTTCAAAAGGGAATTCCCCCAGAGGGCTAGGGACACACGATTCTATGTTTTGATGGAGGAGGAAGATTAGGGGAGTCAGGGTTCTCCCGTAAAGACTGCCGTGGGGCTGCACGGAGAACCATTGGTAAACTTAAGCATAGGACCCCATGAAGAAGAAATTATTTTTATGGTAGACTCGGGGGCTGCTCGTTCTAGTATTTTAACCAAACCCAAAGGAACAGTTTTTGACGGGAGGGTGGTTATTTCAGGGATCGGGGGATCTAACTTTGAGGTTCCTGAATTAAAGGGCCTTAGGATACAGATGGGGAAAAAGGTGATAAGGGGAGACATTCTACTCGTCCCTCAGGCGGGAGTTTGTCTATTGGGTCGAGATTTGCAGGATTCGTTAGGCATTGGGACTCGGCCACAGGGGAAGGGGATCGGAGTCCAGTTCTGTACATTGACACAAGAAGATTGCGAGTTGATTGACCCCAAAGTGTGGGCGAAGAAGGGAAATAGAGGGGGGTTGGATGTTCCCCCACTTCGGGTCACGTTAAAGGATCCCAATCAGACAGTTAGGCGTAAACAGTACCCGATTTCTATGGATGGAAGGAAGGGATTGCAACCCGTAATCGATCAACTACTACTGGATGGTTTGCTTGAACCCTGTATGTCCCCCTTTAACACCCCAATATTGCCAGTCCAAAAACCAGACGGTACTTATCGGCTGGTACAAGACCTACAAGAGTTAAACAAGGTCATTTTGGCCCGATACCCCGTTGTACCTAATCCATATACTATTATGGGAAAAATAGATTCAAATAGTAAATGGTTTAGTGTGATAGACCTGAAAGACGCCTTTTGGGCTTGCCCTCTGGATGAGGGTAGTAGAGACATGTTTGCCTTTGAAGGGAGAACCCGTATACTGGACGAAAGAACCAGTATCGCTGGACAGTTCTTCCGCAAGGTTTCACAGAGTCCCCTAATCTATTTGGCCAGGTATTAGAACAAGTGTTGGAAGAAGCTCCAAAAAGATCGGATTGTCAGCTTATACAATATGTGGATGACTTATTGATTACGGGGGAAGGACAAGAGTCAGTTAAACAATATACGGTGGATATGTTAAACTCTGGGAGAAAAGGGGTTGAGAGTAGGTGAGGTGAAATTGCAATTTGTACAGCCAGAGGTAAAATACCTGGGCCATCTAATTAGTCAGGGGTGTCGGCGAATAAGCCCGGAGAGAATACATGGCATTTTGCAGATCCCACCTCCCAAGGATGCCCAAGAGCTCAGGAAGTTCCTTGGCCTGGTGGGATATTGCCGAATTTGGATAGAAGATTATTCTAGTTTGGTGAAATTCTTGTATGATAAGTTAGCTGGCTTAGATAATTCTCTTGCCGACTGGACAGAGGAAGAAATGGAGGGATTTAAGAGGATAAAGAGTTGTCTCGCCAAGGCTCCGGTGTTGTCATTACCCGATTTGAATAAACCATTTGACTTATTTACTAACGCAAAGGATGGAGTAGCTACGGGGGTATTGACCCAGGAACGAATGGGACTCCGGCAACCAGTGGCGTTTTTGTCCAAGGTATTGGATCCAGTTTGCCGTGGATGGCCGGAGTGTGTCCAGGCTATTGCTGCCACCGCTGTCCTGGTAGAAGAGGGTCGTAAGATTACCTTTGGTTCACCAATGACTGTCCATACCCCGCACACTGTCCGAACTATTCTGTTACAGCGTGCGAGGAGGTGGTTGACTGATTCGAGAATTTTAAAATATGAGGCAATTTTGATGGACCGAGATGACTTGACGCTGGTTACTAATCGGGACCAGAATCCAGCAGCATTCTTGGTATCTCCACCAATTGAGGCAACTTCTAACCAGTTAGAACATGAATGTTTGGAGGTAATAGATTTGCAGACTAAGATCCGGAACGATCTAGGGGATGAGCCTCTATGTGAAGGGGAGAGATGGTTTATAGATGGTTCTTCTCGCTGTATAGAAGGAACCCGTTACAGCGGATATGGCATAGTGGATGGAAAAGATGGTTCTGTTATCGAAGCTGGTCGCCTCCCTGGTCCCTGGTCGGCTCATACATGTGAATTATATGCGCTGTGTCGAGCCCTCCAGGGACTACAGGGGAAAGTAGGAACAATTTACACAGATTCTAAATATGCTTTTGGGGTTGTACATACCTTTGGAAAAATTTGGAAGGAACGGGGGTTGATTACAGGAAAGGGCCAAAAATTGGTTCATGAAAATTTAATAATCAAATGTTTGGATGCTTTAATGCTGCCTAAGGAGGTAGCCGTGGTCCATGTGCGGGGACACCAAATAGGGGAAAGCTCCAAAGCCCGAGGTAATAGACAGACAGATGAGGTCGCAAAGGAAGCCTCTATGGGAGAGACTATACAAATGCATGTGTTGTTACCTGTACCCCAGGAGTTACAGAAAAATCCTATTTTTACCGAGACAGAGCAGAGACAGATGGAGACACAGGGGATGTATAAAACCCCAGATGGATTGTGGTGGACAACAGACGGGTTACAAGTTTTAAATCAGGCCGTAGCAAGACAGGTTATAACCGGACTCCATCAGCAATCGCACTGGGGAACGTAGGCATTGGTTGATGCCTTTAGTAGCCGGTACTATTGCTTTGGTATTTATACCCTCGCTAAGCAAAGTGTTCAGGGGTGCCCCCTATGTCAACGGGTAAATAAAGCCTCCATGCGTAAGTCCATGAGTGGAGGTCGTAGCCTGACTGTGCGCCCCTTTCAGCGCATGCAGGTTGATTTCACTGAATTACCCAGGTCTAGTAATTACAAGTACCTGTTAGTAATGATGGACCACTTTACCCGTTGGGTCGAAGCTTTTCGTACTTCAAATGACCGAACCGGAACAGTGGATCGATTAATTCTAGAGCAGATAATTCCGTGATACGGAATTATCGAGACCATTGACTCAGATAGAGGACCGCACTTTACTTCCCGTGTGCTGCAGGAGGTCTGTAGATTTTTGGGCATAGATTGGCAATTACATACCCCATGGCACCCTCAGAGTTCAGGACGAGTAGAACGTATGAATCAGACGCTTAACTTCAGCTCACCCGCCTGTGTGCTGAGACAGGTCTTTCCTGGCTTAAATGTTTACCCCTGGCTTTGATCTGTATCCATACCGCTCCCCGTCGCGATGTTGCCGTCTCCCCGTATGAAATAATGTTCTGCCTTCCTTATCTGGGCTCCCATACAGACCTCCCAATACCGGAGGCAAATGACCAATTTATATCTAAGTATCTGCAGGAACTTTCCGCCGCGTTGGTTGATCTGAGGAGAAGGGGGATTCTAGCGCAGACACCGCCTTTGGAATTCCCCATCCATACCATTCAACCCGGTGACTGGGTATTGATTAAGTGTTGGAAAGACGTTAAGCTGACGCCAACCTGGGATGGTCCTTATTATGTCCTTTTAGTTACAGACACTGCTGTTCGGACTCGAGAGAGAGGTTAGACACATGTGCAACGAGTAAAACGTTTTTGTCCTCCCCCCTGAAAATTGCAAGGACTCCAAAAACTCAGAGTGGCAATCTGAACGACATACTGATGGACTTAAATTGACTTTGCAGAAGAAGAATTCAAGAAAATGAGGAATGTGTATCTTTTATTTTGTGTTATTGTAACGGGATGTTTCTTGGTTAATGTTACATCACCAAATCTTCCTCACTGTATTAAGAAAAAGGGGGAAAAGGAATGTAAAAAATCTGCCATACCTCCCTGTTCTCAGTTTGGTTGTGTGAAGTCCTATTGGAAAAGGGGCCGCACTGGGAAAGATAAAGGGGAAGTTTGGAAAGTTCAGTATTTTGAGGAGCGGTCAGGTACACAGGCACGATGCTTAATTCAACAGGAAACTCTAAACTGTTTATTCCCTGAATGTTCCTGGTGCAGGAACGAGAATAAAATCTATACTGTCCACCTGAGTACAGGGGAGGGCTCTAAACGGAGTAGGTCTCCATCTTGCCCACCTATTGGGCCAATATGCTTAGCTCAATTGGGAAAACAGGGGGAACCCCTTGTCAGGTCATCATGGTACCTTGGTCGGGATCTCTCTAAAGTGGAGTGCCAGAATACAACAGAGAGGCCTCAAGATACGCCTGCTCTGCCACAAGGTGATCCAAAAGATTTATACGAAAGGGCAAGAAAACAAGCCAACAAACATAGGCTCGGGGATAACCTATGGGTCGATTTGCATCAACTTACAGTCCAAGAACTTGGTGTTCGCAACTGTTGGATTTGTAGCGGACCAACCCGGGATGGAACTTGGCCATGGAGAGGTGAGCCATTAGACGATCGTACACTCCTTGCCTCCAATATTTCTACTATCGATCGATCCCGTGAGTTTTGGAAGTTGGAAAATTATCCACAAGGCTTTGAGTGTTTGGTAAAAGAACACGGCAGGTACCCAAAAGGCAATTTGGCTTGCCGGCGATGGAAAAATATCACTAGTGGAAATTGGGTTCCTGCCCCGCCTCCCGGATTCCTGTCCCTTTCTAATCAATCAGATGTTCCCTGTGTACCCCTGGTTCCCATTAATGATACATCTGACCTTGCCAATGTTGGGTTTTGGAATTGCACTGGTTTCAACCCTCATCAGGCCATTCCTGCGCTGACATCCTTCTGGGAAAATTCTAGTCCTTCCGGCTATGCACCCAACGGCTTATATTGGATTTGTGGTAATATGGCTTATACATACCTTGAACCCGACTGGAGTGGGACTTGTTGTATTGGTATGATTCCACCACATTTCCATCTTCTTCCTCCAGATTCCGATGAACATATTTCCACTCGATTACATTCCCCCATACAACGCCGCTCGGCTGAGATCGGCAAATGGGGGGATGACTGGCCCCCTGAACACATAATTTCATACTATGGACCAGCTACGTGGGCACAGGATGGTTCATGGGGGTACCAAACTCCAATTTACATGATCAATTGTCTAATCCGTTTGCAGGCTGTCCTAGAAATAATTACTAACCAGACAGCTACTGCCTTAGATTTGTTGGCAGAGGAACAACAGCAAATCTGGGCTACCGTTTATCAGAACCGCCTAGCCCTGGACTATTTATTGGCTGCAGAAGGTGGTGTGTGTGGCAAGCTGATTCTCTCCAATTGCTGCCTTAAAATTGATAATAATGGACAAGCTTATTTAAGACATCTCTTCAGGTATACGGAAACTCTCTCATGTACCGATGCAGACATGGCACCCCGCCGTTGGCTCATGGTTGCCTAAATGGTTTAGTGGCTCCTGGTCATGGATACATACAGCACTTATCTTCATTGCTTTTATACTTCTTGCCTTAATACTGATCCCTTGCATCCTTCCTTGCCTCCAGTGTTTGGTTAGACGAGCCGTTCGACAAATCAGTCCCATTATGGTTCTGCAACAACAGGATTATACTGAGGCGGCAGAGAACCTTTTGAAACTATGGGAAAAAGAAACCTCTATTATTTAGACAGGTTTGAAAGCGTAGCTCTTTTTAAGGGGTGGATTGTAGGAGTTTAGAAACAGTTACTTTTTGATTATTGTAGGAGTTTAGAAACAGTTATAGAAGGTAGAAAAAGCAAGGAAATAGCTAAAATGTTCTTTGTGTAAAATGGCACATGAAAAAGTAGACAAGATAACAGAGGAATTTAAGGAGATGTAGAAATATGCACGTACACACAAAGGGCTTGTTTAATAGGGGGTGGGGAAAGGAGGTGTGAGTACGGGATAGGAGAAAGTCGGAGTCAGTCAAGAGTCAGGTGAATAGGGAAAAGTGCCAAACCAATCCAAGAAGGATAAATGTAAGAAAAATGTAAGGGGAGGTGAATTGAAAAATGTATAAAAACAAAGAAGCTTCCTGCCCTCGGTGTACTTTCCCGAGGTAGGGGGAGAGTACCCAACCTTGCAATGTTGTAAATGTAAATAAATGTTCTTTGTTCTCAACTTTTGTCTCGAGCATATTTTGTGAACTCCAACGGCACTTCTTACAACTTCATCCACAACTCGTCCATCCTTTGTGTCTTCCCTGTGATAGTATGGATTCTATCACCGATGTATATTGTAGTTTAGGATGGTGGTTATTGGCTGAGAGCGTAGACACACTACTGGCAGGTCTTAAAGGATTCCTCCTAGCCAGACCCCGATCATTCTGGACTGGTCGACCTACATGTCATACGCTCCAGTCAAAAACCTTGGTTCGGATCAACGAGTCTTTGATTCTTTCGACGTACACTACACTCCCCAAACTTACCAACCCATCCTTCCACCTGTTTGTCCAGGTCAATTATATTTTAAAAATTACAAAAGAGCAGGGTCCCAGAATAGATCCCTGCGGCCCCTTCACTAGTCACCGACGTCCAGGCAGAATGCTTTCCTTCCACTACTACTCTTTGCTTTCTTCCAACAAGTCAACTTTTCATCCATAAAGCCAAAGTTCCACTAATCCTGTCCCACATGACTTTCTGGATGACCATTGGCCCCTTTAAATCACTTACTGATGACCTGGGTCATACCCCTACCCCCCCAGCTTACTGCACTTTAAAAGCCCACCACGCGCAGCAGCTCTTTGGTCCTGACTACGCCAGGTCACGAAGTGTGGACATCACTGGAGCATTTGTGGGTACGCTGTGCTCGACACACTGAGAGCAGGACCGTAATATTGCATGGGAATACATAGCACTGAGCCGCACCCCCTTGGTACAGGGAACCGGGAGTACATGTTGAAGTCCTTGTCTTTTAAGAGTGGGCTAGCTGCCAGGTATTACTGCACATGTGGAATAGAGAGAGTAGGCATCAGAGAATGCTGTATCTGATGTGAATCGTTTAGTACCAAGTTCCCCATTACGATTTCCCCATGTGTGCAATAAAGATCATCCTTTGTTTAGTCTGTGTCTGGACCCTACTTCTCGGTCAACCCACTGAACCTAATTTAATCTCATGGAACAATTGTGCGGAGTCAGATATCAATCTGGCTCGGCCAGGCATGGCTAATTGATATGAAAAGACACACAGAAATGTTGGAGGAACTCGGCCGCTATCACAGCGCCCATGGGAGGGAGAGGTGCCATTTCCTTGCCGACATGATCACATGCCCCTGCGAGGCTGAGGCCACTGATATGCCAAAGACATGGACCAGACTTGGATCATTCTATAGGCTTTTGTTAACAGAAGAAGCCACCTCTACTGTCCAGTGGGATAAATTGCACTATCTGTTATACCAGTAGGGTGGAGCCAATCTACAGTCATAACCAATAGCAAGCAGTCAGCGTTACATTACATTACTACAACCACCGCCCCCCCTCCTAAAATTAACCAATTTTAAGTAATAGCAAAAAAATCTAAGGGTTAAAACACTACAGAAGAAAAATGAAAATCAGTAGTCAAAAAAAACTGAGAGAAATGCTGCAATTAAAACTTATCATAAAGCCATTGGGGTGGCCTTGAAACTCTCTGAGACCGACGCAGAATAATTGGTGAGGACTTACAGGAGAAGCCTCCTTTTTAATGGATGAGTGTTTCAATTCTCTCAGGGTCTGGACTAATTTCTCACTTACTGCGTAGCCTAATATTGACAGTTTCTTTGTGCGTGTTATATGGCGAGCTCTCCACTGGCCATCGTGTCAGAGGTGCACCAAAGAAGAGGTACAAGGACTGCCTAAAGAAATCTCTTGGTGCCTGCCACATTGACCACCGCCAGTGGGCTGATATCGCCTCAAACTGTGCATCTTGGCGCCTCACAGTTTGGCGGGCAGCAACCTCCTTTGAAGAAGACCGCAGAGCCCACCTCACTGACAAAAGACAAAAGCCCAACACCCAACCCCAACCAACCAATTTTCCCCTGCAACCGCTACAACTGTGTCTGCCTGTCCCGCATCGGACTTGTCAGCCACAAACGAGCCTGCAGCAGACATGGACATTTACCCCTCCATAAATCTTCGTCTGCGAAGCCAAACCAAAGAGACACACACTCGTTCTAGCCCTGAGCAAGCCATCGTGATTGTGCCTTTAGATGGGTATAATGCAAGATTTAGTGCTCTAGCGGTCAAAGGGTGGATCTAACTGTTTGTACTGCCCAAGTCAAATAAGCAGTTAATAAGCAGGAGAGAGCGTAGATGCATTCGCGCTTGCCCTGAAAGGGTTATCCAGGGACTGTGCCCACACTGCCATCACAGTTGAAGCCCAACGTGAGTCCCTGATGTTAGACGCGTTCGTAAGTGGTCTGGAATCCGGATACGTTAGACAGCCTCTACTGGAGACTCCGGGCTTGATTTTTAATGCGGCTCTGCAACAAGTGAAGATACTCCTAACTGCATTACAAGGGGTGAAAGCATTCGAGCAAGGAAGAGATGACGAAGTGGCGCCCCTCAAATCGACCCGTAGTGAAGATTCACTACTGAGCTCAATGAAACCGCAACGCAAAAGCGGGTCCCCGAAGTGTTATTTCTACGGCTTGGCACTACATCCCCGTAACCAGTACCCTGCATGCCGAGATACCTGCACCAACTGTGGGAAGAAGGGCCAATGGGCAAGAGCTTGCCGAGCTATAAAGTCAAGGCCTGGCACTCGTGACATGCCAAAGTGTTCCCTGAAGCTTTGACTCTATCCGTACTTTGCACATCAACTAACGAAACGCTTCATCAGCGTTTGTTTTCTTTTCCCAGAAAGTCGAAGACTAGATCGACCTTGCCGGCCTGGCTTTCTAGACCTGGAGAAGTTTTACTGAGAAAGCATGAGGTGGACCCTTTAGTTGAGCATGTAGGTCTGATTCATGCTAACCCGCAATAGGCTCAAATGGAAGACAGGACACTGTTTCCCTTAGGGATCTTGCTTCGCCAGGGATTCTGCCTACAGCTTCTAACCATTTTCCCGCTCTCACGTATTTTGTCTTCAGAACAGCATGTATCTGTCCCTGAAATCCAGTCTGTAACACAGACCTAAACAACACCTGCTACTAATCAATTCTTATCTCCTGCAAAGGAGGCTTCTTCTGTCAGCTTACAGGAGCCCTCACCAATTATTCTGCGTCGGTCTCAGAGAGTTTCGAGGCCACCCCAATGACTTACATGATAAGTTGCCCCATTTCCCTGAGGGTTATAACTGGTAGTATGACTTGTGGCAATATCTCTGTCAAGAAGAAATTGCCGAAGCTCTGTCACGATGAATGAAATTTGGGTAACCAAAAATGCTAAAAATGAAATCAAGACATTTAATTACCGAAGCAGCAGAAACATCAGTACAAGGGATAGCGAGAGGAAAACGAGAGAATTCATCAATAACACTAAGAAAATAAATGTTTCTCTTATTTGAAGGCAGTGGCCCTTTAAATTCTACGCTGAGACGTTCAAAGGGTCTAGAAGCCTTGATCAATGAAGTAGGTGAGGGTTTGTGAAAACGTGGTTTGTATTTGGCACAGATAGGACATCATGCAGTTAGGGTTCTCACATCCTCCACAGTATAGGGCAGATCGAGATTTTTCACATAGTGACCTACCCCCGGGTAGCACAGTCCTTCATGGAGAATCTGTAACCTGTCTAACTGCAGACTCGCACAAGAAGCGTGAGAGAGGGTATCCGGGGGATCATTGAATTTTCCTGGATGATAGAGTACGTCATAGTCATACTATCAGTTACCATCCTAGGGGAAATGGGCAAGTTGAATGCAGCAATGGCATAATCTGGAAAGCTCTCAAATCTAAAAGTCTCCCCGCCAGTCACTGGCAAGAAGTGATTAATATGCCAGAGACATGGACCAGACTTGGATCATACTATAGGCTTTTATTAACAGAAGAAGCCACCTCTACTGTCCAGTGGGATAAGTGGCACCATCTGTTATACCAGTAGGGTGGAGCCAATCTACAGTCATAACCAATAGCAAGCAGTCAGTGTTACATTACATTACTACAACCACCCACTGATTGGAGGAACAACACCTCATCTTCCATTCAGAGGGCATTAACATCGACTTCTCTGGTTTCTATTAAACCTCCCACCCACCCTTTCTTTTCCCCACCCCCCAATCTCCCCCACCTTTTCCCCCTTCGTCTCCCTTCTCAGAGCCAAAATCAATTCTCACCTCTCCTCTCATCATATCCAATTAACACCTTTTGTTGGTCTGGACCCCTCCTCCAGCCAAACTTCAGTCTTAATATCAATGCCTTCCTGTTCTTTGTTCATTCCTTGAAGAAGGGGCTCAAGCCTGAAAAGTCGATAATTTATCTTTACCTCCTATGGACACTGTGTGGGATTCACTAGAAGTGTGCTGTACTGATGACTGGTCCCGCCTCCCGGCTCCACCCCCTTGGGCCCGTATATAACCCGGGTTTCCCACCTAAACCCAAAACCCCTCTGACGGGCCCTAGGGGGAGGAGGCAGGACCAGTCGTCAGTACAGCACCCTTCTAGTGAATCCCAGCTCCAAGACCAGCTGAGTTCCTCCAGCATTTCTGAGTTTTACACAGTCACAGCATCTGCAGACTTCTGTGGTTCACTCCTAATTTATATCAAGGCTGCCACACATCTGAAGATCTGGGCACAATCGTCACCAAAGATCAAACCGCTGGTGCTTTGCGCTGCCTTACTGCAGGGCGCATGATGGCCACGTGGTTCCCCGTCACTCGGACACTGGCAGGACAGAGGTGCGGCCCTCCTGCACCGCGGTGGTTCTGTCCTGCACGAGGGTGGCCCTGCAGTTCTGCAGGAGGGTCCTTCTCGCTGACTTGATGGTGGTGTTCTTCACGGCGATGAAGAAGAGGGTGTTTATTATGCTGTTGCTCACCGCGATGCACTTCACAATGTAGTACACTGTGATCGAGTGCCTTTCCCTCAAGAGCACGTTGGGGAAGAAGTCTCGCACAATGGCGTAGCCGTAGTACGGGGCCCAGCAGAGGATGTACGCCGTCAGTATGCCCATGAGGACTAGGACCATCTTCCTCCGTGCTCTCAGCCGCTTCTTGATCTGGCTGGTTTGCACGCCGGGCATGCTTTTGAACCACAGCTCCTTGCTGATCTGCAGGTAGCACAGGGACATGGTCACTACAGGAGCAACAAACTCCAGGATGAAGAGGAAGAGGAAGTAGGACTTGTAGAAGAGAACCTCATCGGCCGGCCAGATCTGCCCGCAGAATACCTTCCCTCCGCCACTGGGGAAGGCGTCGAAGGTGGTCTCAGTCGTGAAGTAGACCGAGGGGATGGAGATGACCAAGGAGACAGCCCACACCGCAATCAGGACGAAGTAAGCCGTCCGAAACTTCATCCGAGGTTTCAATGGATGCACAATCACCAGGTACCTGCGAGCATAGCCAGAAAGTGGAGGTGAGTGGCTGGTGTTGGATATCAGAACTTATTCTCATGAACAAGTCATGAAATTCAGGATTTTGTGGCAGCCTCACAGTGCCAACATTCACATCATAACCATCTTACAACATTACTACAAAAATAAAATAATAGAGCATGAAAAGTCAGGCCGTGTCTGTGGTTCATTGATCATTCAGGAATCTGGTGGCAGAGGGGAAGACGCTGTCCCTGTGCTCGTCTTCAGGCTCCTGCACCTTTTCCTGGATGGTAGCAGAGTTAAGAGGGCATGGCTGGGTGGTGGGGGGTCTTTGTGGATGGAGGCTGCTTTTTTAAGACACCGCTTCACGTGGATGGTTCCTGGAACTCCCAGAAATCTTCGCACAATCAAAAAGTTTCTGGACGAGCATTTGATACACAGTCAACAACTGAGGACAGGGATATGGCTTTAATCCCAATTGCCCTTTAGGAACTTTGTACAGCAGCCATACTCTCCACCTCCTCTTGGCTATGGCCCCCTTGGGGGTCTGCTCAAAGTCTATGGGTCCCTTTCCCTGTGAAGAAGTCGAGATTAGTTGGTTTCTTCCATACATCAACCGACTATGTAAAAAATATGGTTTCTGTCCAAAGCCCCCTTTAAAGGTGCTGATCCCTCTCCATTGAGAATGTCGGGAATCGCTGCTATTAAAAAAAAAATCTGTGATTCTTTTTCTCCTCCAAATGACTTTTAGAAGATCAATGTCCAGAAGTCACAGATGATTTGTCCTTCTTGTTTGGGCCCAATAGAGATTAAGATCATTCGCGTCATAACCAAGGGTTTGCTGTCTTGTTTGTCAACTTCAAATGAGAGTTTGACCTTTAACAGAGTGAAATGCTTCAAAGTCCCTTGAGAGAGAGCTTAATCAGAAGTAAAGTGATACCACGCCGCAGGGAATAGTCGATCGGCTGAAATCCGTGTTTGCTTGAGAGGTGATTTTTGTTTTTACAGAGACGATGAGGGGTGGTGGCTGAGTTCTCGGCACCTAAAGGAATGGTGACAGATGACAAAACCAGGTGCATTTGAGTCGGAAAAGTGAACGGGCAAAGAATTCTGAGAGGGCTGCGGGGATGTAATGGGGTAAGTGGCCAGGAAATGAGATGAGGGTGAGGGTTTTAAATTTTGGAAGTTGAAGATAACAGAACTGGATGAGACACTCCATCCTGAGGGGGCATCTGGGTTGCCAATGGATCGAACTGGGAGGGGTCTGTGAGGCTGCAGCCCAGTGTCTCTGAAGGGACTTTTTTTGCTTCTTTTTCTCTTACTGTCAGAGGCACCAGGCAATGCTCACGGCAACCCTTTGCCTTACACAGGCAAAATAACATTTTGTGTAATATTAGATTTCTGTATTATTACATGACATAGCAGAGAGGATCTCTGAAGTCTCCCCCCTCCCCCCCAGTGACTTGATCTACCGGGATCATTGTCTGAAGATCATGCAGGACCCCTTCCACCCCCGCACACAGCATCTTTCAGCTGCTCCCGTTGGAGGAAGAGATCCAGGAGGATCAGAGCCAGTGCCACCAGGCTGAGGAACAGCTTCTTGCCGTGGGCAACGAGGACGCTGAACGACCAAAAGAACTGCTCGCACTCACCCTCCGAAACACTCATATGTACAAAGAAACTTTTATTTATTTGTATAGATGAAAGACTTGTCCTGTATATGTATTTGTCTGTATGTGGGTTGTGTCTGGTTGCGTGTTTTGCACCGAGGACCAGAGAACGCTGATTCGTCAGAGGTACAATCAGATGATTTTCTGAAGGGAAGGTTGTACCTCACATGCCTAATTGATTTTTTTGGAGGATGTCACAAGAGAAATTGATGAAGGCAGGGTGGTAGATGTGGTGTGTATGGATTTTAGTAAGGCATTTGGCCACAGGAGGCTTGTTCAGAAAGTCAGGGTGAAAGGGGAAAAGTTCAAAGGGAACTTCTTCACACTGAGAACATTGGGAGTGTGGAACGAGCTGCCAGCCAAGTGGTGAAAGCGGCTCAATTTTAACATATAAAAGAATATGGACAGGTACATGGATGGGAGAGGTATGGACTGGGTGCAGGTCAGTGGGACTAGGCAGGAAAATAGTTCAGCACAGACTAGAAGGGCTACTTTCTGTGCTGTAATGCTCTATGGTTCATGAGCAAGGGATCCATGGCTGTGTGGATTCCAAACTGGTTTACAGGCAGAGAGTGAAGGTGGCAGTGGACAGAAAGTATTCTGCCTGGAGGTCAGTGGCTAGTGGAGTTCCGCAGGGATCTGTTCTGGGACCCCTGCTCTTTGAGATTTTTATAAATGACCTGGATAGATGGTTAATTTAACAGATGATACAAAGATTGGAGATGTTGTGGACAGTGTTGAAGGCTATAGTAGAATACAACAGGATATAGGCAGGGTGACAGAGTATAGAAATATATACATAGATAGGTTTTAGGGGGATAAATTGGGAAAGGCTTGTTATAGTAGGTCACATACAAACACTTTAAAACAGATCTTATATGAAATACTGGAGCTCTGTCCCATGGTAGTCGTAGCAGATCCAGAGCTTTTGAAGAGTGCACAAACAACTTCTCAAATGAATTGTTGTTAACAAAAGGCAACAGATAAGAGTATGTCAGCTACTGCTGTCTGCAAGAGAACTTGCTGTTCTGAGAGGGTCGTGTGGTTTTGCAAGCAGAGAGAGTCAAACAGGCTTTCTCTCAGAGAGAAAGAGAGAGATATCACTTGTACAGTGTTACAGACAGCAGCTGGGACTGGACCAGGACAAGCTGGCAAGCTTGTGGAGAGCTCCATTTGGAAGATGGCCTGGTCAAAGCCCTTGTGGTTTATGCAAGAAGAGAGGACTGGCTGCCTAATGTTTCACTTGGAATAAGGGAAACAAAAAGGAACTCTGTAGTGGAAAGAAAGAGGTTATCAACCGGAGAACCCCGACTGGGCAAGTTTCATCAGCAAGACTCTGGAGTGGCTGATGGAAGTACGTCAGTTGTGGATGTCCTGGAACAACACATCTCTCTGAAAACCGACAAGAATCTTCCTGAGCGGTAACCATTTACCTTTCGAGTTCCAAAGCCTGGTGAACTTTATACAGGTTCAATTTTGTGCACAGTATAAGAATTGCCTGAACCAGTGAACTTGAAGGAATGAGAAGTGAGACTGGATTGTAAACCAAAGAACTTTTTTGAACTTACACACACATTACACACACATGTGCTTAGAATTAGAAGGGGGGTGAAGTTAGGTTAGTTAAATCAATAGTGATAAGTTAAAGTTTGATTCTGTTTTCATGTTTAAAGATAATTAAAAGCAACTTTTGTTTAAGTAACCATTTGTCTTGGTGAATATCTATGGCTGCTGGGTTTTGGGGTCCTCTGGGTTCGTAACTCAAGTATGTGTAATATTAGATGTTCTGTGTTATTACACGACAATAATTAAAAAACCTTGAATCTTCAATCTTAACCTCAAGCCGAACAATTCATCATCCTTCCACTGACACACACCAGGTCAGGTCCATCTACAAATGCCAACCTCAAGATCACTTATTCCAAGATATTGTTTTATGGTTTTATTGTATTGTATATGTTGATTATTTATGGGTTTTGGAGGGGGGTGGGAAGAGGGGAGGGAGGGAAAGGGGGAAAAAAGGGAGAAAATGCCACTGTGTATATTTAATGAGAAACATTTGTGCATATTTTGGCTGATATGGTTCACAGTATGAAAAATAAAAAATTATTTTAAAAAAAGATCACTTATTCCGATAGCATCTCCCCCTCTGTAAATCTCTGGTGAGACCACACTTATAGTCTAGTGTTCAGTTCTGGTCACCTCATTACAGGAAGGATGTGGACGCTGTGGAGAGGGTGCAGAGATTCACCAGGATGTTGCCTGCATTTTATGAGGGAAGGTTAGCAGGGCTAGGGCTTTTTTCTCTTTGGTGTGAAGGATGAGGGGTGACTTAATAGAGGTTTACAATGGAGTATGAGAAGGGTAGAGAAGGTAGACGCCAGCGTCTTTTTCCCAGGGCGGGAGTAGCAAACACCAGAGGATGTCTGTACAAAGTGCGGGGAGGAAAGTTTAGGGGAGACATCAGGGGTAATTTATTTTTTAAAACAGAGAGTTGTGAGGGCCTGGAATGCCTTGCCAGGGGTAGTGGTGGAGGCTGGAACATTAGGGGCATTTAAGAAACTCTTAGACAAACATTTAGATAAAAGAAAAATAAATCATGAGGCAGGGAGGATTTAAATTTTTTTGGTCGGTATATATGGATAAGAACAACATCATGGGCTGAAGGGCCTGTACTATGCTGTAATATTCGATATTCTAAGAAATCTTGGACAGTTTTGGCTGACTTTAACAATAACACCGTCTACAAATTTGCTGACGATACCACGGCAGTGGGTTGTATAAAGGAAGGGGATGAGGCAGCGTTCAGGAGGGAGATTGAAAACTTGGCTGAATGGTGTGCCAACAACCTCGCACTCATGTCATCAAAACTAAGGCTCTGATTGTTGACGTCAGGAAAAGAATGCCAGAGGTGGACGATCCAGTGATCACTGGGGAATCAGAGGTGGAGAGGGTGAGCACATTTAAGTTCTTGGGAGTCACTATCTCAGAGGATCTTTCCTAGACCCAACACACCAGTGGCATTGTGAAGAAAGCACGTCAGCGTCTTGACTTCCTCTGGAGTTTGCGGAGGTTTGGTATGACACTAGAAACCCTGGCAAATTTCTACAGTGATGTGGTGGAAAGTGAGCTGACTGGCCTGGTGCAGGGACACCAATACCCCTGAACACAAAGCCCTCCAAAAGGCAGTGGACACAGCCCAGAACATCACAGGCAAAACCCTCCCCACCATAGAGAACGTTGACGGGGAACGCTGCCGTCAGAGAGCAGCAGTGATCGTCGAGGATCCCACACCACCCGGCACACACTCTGTTCTCACTGCTGCCATCAGGAAAGAGGTATCGGTGCCACAAGACTTGCACCACCAGGTTCAGGAACAGCTACTACCCCTCCAACGGAAAACTCAGCTGGGAACTCATTTAAGGACTCTAACTTTTGCACTTCGATTTTTTTTCTCTCTGTATTGCACGGCGTGTTTACATTTTTATTTGTTTACCTGTGTACGTTGTGTAGTTTTTTTGGAATACCAACGAGTGGTAATTCTGCCGCGCCCGCAGGAAAAAGAATCTCGGGATTGTATGTGATGTCATGTACGTTCTCTGATGATAGATCGGAAATCTTTAGTATTCGAAGGATGAACATCGGAGGCCACCCAGGAACTTAATGGAAGATCAGCTAAGGTAGGGAGGGTTTCAGGAGTGACATCTGATGTCATGGAGCTGAGTTGTGAACAGTCTGGTTCCGCCTTCCACATACTGGGCAGAGGAGAGGATGGAATCGAGAGACAGTAGCGCCAGATTGGAAGAGAAAAATCGTACGAAAAGAACCGATTGCCATGAGGAAAAGTTCTCACCTGTCAACTGCTATGACCAAGAGAGCATTGGTGGAGACATAGAGGGAGACCATTCTGAGATAATTCACTGAGGAGCAGAGGACGTGTCCAAAGTTCCAGGAGAGCTCCCTGACCACGTAATAGTCCATCTCAAATGGGCAGCACACTATAGCCACAATGAAGTCGGAAATGGCCAGGTTGACGATGAGGAGGTTGGTGATGTTCCTCAGGTTCTTGTACCTGGCCAGAGCGACGATGAAGAGGAAGTTTCCAATGCCGCAGACCAGCATAATGCAGACCAGCACGATGCCGATCACAACCCTGACCTGGTAGATCTTGCCAGCGTCCTCCTCTCTTGCATCGGATGTCACATACTGCTCATAGTCACAGCTCCCGTTCCAAGGGGCGCCAGTGTCGGCCAAACTCAAATCATTGTAAAGCAACAGGTTGGCGCAGAACGTCACCATGGCCAATCTCTCGAAAGCACGGAACACGGCCTCGTGCGTTTCCTCTTGTAGAAACTTAACGCTTCTGCGTACGGCACTGGGTGAATTTTCTGGAAGGTTAGAACTTATAACGTTCTGCTTGTGCAACGAAAGCCTTTTTTATTAAAGTTCGCAGTTTGCGGAGCTCTTGGCTGTCTTGGTTTTCAGAAAGCAGATTCCATCTAACAACCAAGTTACCATGGGCTCCGTTGAGTAAGGGATTTCTTCAACTCAGGTCTGAGGTAAATCCTTCACCAGTGTGGTGGGAGGAGAGCCCATGTTCATCTTAGTCAGCTGGGGAGTGAAAGCAAAATGTCAACAACAGTAAAAATTCAAGGATCCGGATGCCAAAGGTCTGGACCGCCCAAGAATCTGGACGCTCCAATTTTTTTCATGTGTGCGCATAAGCGCCACAGATGCACAGTGGCAGAAAGTGGCCACGCCTAACGCAGGTGATCTTATCACAAAAAAATTTATTTTAAATTTAAATCTGGACACACAGCACCGTAACAGGGCTGTCCATGAGCCCGTACCGGCCAATTTGACCTACAACCTCCAGCACATTTTGAACGGCGGGAGGAAACTAGATCCCCCCCCCCCGGGGAAAACCCACAGGGAGATTGTACAAACTCCTTATAGACAGCGCAGGATTCGAACCCAGGTCCCGGTCACTGGCGCCGTAACAGCACTGCACTAACCGCTAAGCCGACCAGCACTGCATTTTTCTCTCACAATATTAATTTTTAAACATAATTTCACACATTTCACACCTTTTTTTTGTAGTGAAAATAATTGTTTACATTTTGGTCAAGTGTTGACTATTTTTTAAAAACTGCTCCTTTTGATAAATGAGGCATGCTGTAAACTATCAAAATGTACCTGTTCATCTCTTTACCACCTTAAATTTTAATTTTAAATCATTTTACCACCTTAAATTTGAATTGTAAAAGTATCTTATAACCATATAAAAATTACAGCACAGAAACAGGCCAATTCGGCCCTTCCAGTCCAAGCCGAACACCTTCTTCCTCCTCATCCCACTAACCTGCACCCACCTCATACCCCTCTCGTCCATTCACCTATCCAACGTTTCCTTTAAATATTAAAATCGAGCCCTCTGAGTGAAGAAATTCCCCCTCATGTTTCCCCTAAACCTTTCCCCCTTCAATATCCATCCATGTCGGGGGGCGTGGCAAGATGGCGTAGAGTCTAGACGTGTAATCTCGACCTCTCTGGCCAGACTTTTAAGAACCTGTTTTTAACTCTTTGTTTTCAAGTTTAAACTTTTTAAAATTTAGTTTAAAGTATTAAGGAACTGTTATGGCCATTAATGGTAAAAAGATTAAACCTCAAGTGCAGAAGAAACTACATTTTTGGAGTGCTGAAGATTTAGGGCCTAAACAGTCTGCTACAACTTCAGGTTTACTTTCTTCCATGCCTAAGCCACAAAGATTGCCTGTGTGAGTTGAAAAAAATGACTACTCACCAGGAGAAGGACATCACTGGAATTACCCATTCTCAGGAGGAAGGTGCATGTGCCCCCGAAGTGGATCCCGATTCTGGCAGCTTGTCGACTTTAATGGAGGGAGCACGCAAGAAGACGACTCCATTGCGTGAAATGCCTCAGGAAGTACTCCAATCTGAATATCTTGATCTCTTCCGTGAGTTTTTGCAACAACAACGTGTTGCGGGGGGAGACCAGCGTCGAACCCCTGAGGAAGTCGGCGTGCCGTCGCTGGGAGTCCAGACCCGCAGTAAAACTGTTAAACTGCCTGTTGTTGAGATGCAGCAGGAGCTGCAGTTACCTGGTTCTGCCACTACGCAAGAGAAAGCAGGGCTGAGTTTTTCTGAATTACAATGCAAACAGCTAAACGCTGTAATTCAGCCCATGCTGAATGAAATGACTCAAAGGATAAGTTTGGAACTGAATACAGTTAAAATACGTGTGGAAGCATCTTGTGAAGATTTTTTAAAATTTCAGGCTGTTTTTTTGGAATGTCAACAACAAGTGGCTTCTAATACAAAAAAAGTGTTGGAGGTGGAAAAATCCGTTAAAGAATTGCGAGAACATGAGAGGGAGTTATAGAGGAAAGTAGATTATTTGGAGAATCAAAGTAGAAGGAATAATGTGAAGATTGTTGGTTTGCCAGAAGGTATGGAAGATCAAGATCCTCTTCGTTTTTTTACTGAATGGATTCCACAAATACTGGGCCAGGAATTTTTCTCTGGAGGTCTGGTATTGGAAAGAGCTCATAGAATCTTAAGAAGAAGACCTCTGCCTGGTCAACCACCGAGACCCGTGATAATTCGATGCTTGAATTATTTGGACAGAGAAACGATACTTCGTCTAGCAGTGCAAAACGCGAGACAACGGCAAGTTCCGTTAATGATTCAGAATAGTAGAGTTTTTTTCTATCCTGATTTGAGTCAAGAGGTTATTCAGCGTCGGCGTCGATTTAATCCAGTTAAAGAAGTTTTGTGGCGTAAAGGCTATAAGTCTACTTTTCGCTATCCGGCAGTGTTGAAGGTGTTTTGTGGAGACTTTCAATCTGCAGTTTTTTTGAGAATGAGCGTGAAGCAATGATTTTTGCTGATTCGTTGCCAGATGTAAGAGGACAAAGACATAGTCCACCATTGTCTCCTAAAGAAAAATCTGGTTGTTCTGGAAATGGAAGAAATGGTAAAATGGGAGAAATGGGAATGGAAAGAGTCCAATTCCTCTTGAAATGGGGTCACTGAGTTTGGAATCTCTTGGATGAATAGAAGAACTTTCTTATTCTTACTTTATTTTTATGCCATTATGATATTTTGTTGTCATTCTTTGTTTGGCTGGGGAGGGAGAGATTTACTCTATGTTCTATTAGTCATCAGCCACTGGTGGGTGATCCACACCCAAGTTTTGTTTGGGGATTACTACCTCTTGGTAGTTTTATTTTGGGTTTTTTTAAAATCACTCTATTTATTTATTTACTTATTTTCATTTTATTTTATTTAGTTTTTAATTTGTGGTTTCTTTTTATCCTATTGGAGGGCCTATTTACGTTGATTTGAATCTTTATATATCGATATTATTAGTTTTTAGTAATATTAGTGGATATGTCAAAGTTGAAGTTTGCTACTTTTAATGTTCGGGGTTTAAACAGTCCGATTAAGCTTAAGCGTATTTTGGAGTATATTAAGAAAATGAAAATTGATGATGCTTTTTCACAAGAAGCACATCTGAATGTCAAAGAAAGTATGAAATTGAAGAGGGACTGGGTTGGGCATGTATATTCTTCTTCATTTAACTCTAGGGCTAAAGGTGTAGCAATTTTGATACACAAAAATTTATCTTTTGAATTACAATCAATGGAGGAAAAGGCAGGATGTATTCTTAAATTGAATTGTAAGATTTTTAGTGAATTTTGGACTTTACTTAATATTTATGCCCCAAATGAAGATTTATTTCGGATGCATTTCTATATCTGGGTCAGGCTGATGAGAATGTTTTAATTGGTGGTGATTTTAATTGTGTTTTGGAACCTTTATTGGATAAATCTCCGAAGAAAGTTAAGAAATCTAAAATTGCAGTTCAGGTTCAAGCGTTGATGAAAGATCTCAATTTAGTGGATATTTGGAGACGTCTTAATCCGACAGAGAAGGATTTCTCCTTTTATTCAGCTCAACATGAATAATTTTCAAGGATTGACATTTTTTTAGTATCGGCACATCTACAGGGAAAAATACAACAAGCGGAATATAAAAGTAGGGTGATTTTGGATCATTCTTTGTTATACTTTACATATATAACTCCTGAGAAAGTTCAAGTGGGTTATTGTTGGAGGTTTAATATAATGCTGTTAAAAATGTGGAATTTATTGATTTTTTGAAAGAACAAACTAATTTCTTTTTGAAAGAAAAATCTAATTCTGTTCAAGTAAATTTGTAGTATGGGACACTATGAAAGCTTATTTGAGAGGACAAATAATTAGTTATACTTCTAAAATAAAAAAGAATCGATTAAATCAGAGTCTTGAGTTAGAGAAATGGATTAGTGAGTTAGAAAAGGAATTTCAGAGAGATGTTACAGAAGATCAGAAAATAGAATTGTCCAGGTTGAAATTGGAATATAATATTTTGCAATCTTATCAATTTGAGTGTATGATTAATAGGACTAAACAACAATATTATGAATGGGGAGAGAAAGCACATAGGTATTGGCATGGCAATTAAAGAAAGAACAGGTTTCGAGGACTATTAATGCTGTTAGACGGAATTTGTTTATTACGTATAAACCTTGCGAGATTAATGATGAATTTTGTTCATTTTATTAAAAATTATATACATCTGATGGAAAACAAGAAAACAGATCGACTGATCTTTTTCTATCACAGTTGAACTTACCGACATTAGAGGATGTAGATATACAGGAGTTGGAAGCACCATTTACTGACTCGGAAATTAAAATGGTTATGATGGAAATGCCGAATGGTAAATCGCCTGGTGATGATGGATTCTCGGTCGAATTTTATAAAGTTTTTTATGATGACCTCTCTACAGTGTTTGGAGATGTACTAAGCCAGGTTGGAGAACATTATGAATTGCCTGAGTCTTGTTCTAGTGCTTTAATTACAGTAATTCCAAAGAAAGATAGAGACCCTTTGAAAGTATCTTCATATAGACCAATTTCATTGTTGAATGTCGATTATAAAATTATAGCTAAAATTTTGGCGAATAGATTGGCTAAGTTTTTACCTAAGCTGATTCATATGGATCAACTTATGCCTCGGATAATATTTTATGTCTGATTAGTTTGATTAATAGATTTCGACAATCTTCAGATCATCCGATGGTGATATCTTTAGATGCCGAAAAAGCGTTTGATAGAGTTGAGTGGAATTTTTTGTTCAAAGTTATGGAGAAATTTAAGTTTGGTCCTTTTTTTACTGGTTGGGTTAAGGCTTTACTTAGAAAATCGGTAGTCAGAGTACTGATGAATGGTTTGATTTTGGAACCGTTTAAACTGACCCAATCTACTCATCAAGGTTGTCCTTTATCACCAGCTTTGTTTGCATTAGTGATCGAACCTTTAGCACAGTTGATAAGACAGAATACACAGATACAAGGTATGAAAGTTTTAGATGAGGAATATAAAATTAATTTATTTGCCGATGATGTATTGGTGTATTTAATAAACCCAGCGCAGTCACTTTTGCATTTGAAGGAATGTTTAATACAATATGGACGTCTTTCTGGATATAAAGTTAATTGGGAAAAAAGCGAAATATTACCGGTGAGTGAAGGAGATTATTCAGCTTATAAGAACATTCTTAACTTGAAATGGACCGATTGAATTAAGTATTTGGGTATAATTATGGATGTCAATTATCAATCTTTATATAAATTAAATTATGTTCCGATAATAAAAAATTTAAACTGATTTGATTAAATGAAAAGATTTACCCATTAATTTATTGGGTAGAATAAGTACAATTAAGATGAATATTTTTTCCACAAATACAATATTTATTTAAATCTATTCCGTATTTACTTGATAATATTTTTTTTCAAGATTTGAATAAAATGGTTAGGGACTTTTTATGGAGAGGTAAATTTTCAAGAGTAGCTTTGAATAAATTAACTTGGAAATATGAACTAGGGGGATTATGTTTACCACATTTGCGAAATTATTATGAAGCAGCCCAACTTAAATTTATTAGTTCATTGATGGATTTGGAACGGCCCCCTTGTTGGGCCAAAATTGAGATGGCAAATATTTTTTGAATTTGAAATACATTAATTTTTGTTTAGATGGAATGTAAATTTGTTACAGCAACATAATGTGCCTATACTAAAATATTTAATGAAGTTATGGACAAAGAAAAAGAAAATGATAGGTTCTAGTGGTGAATTGTCGACCTTGACTCCGTTGTATAATAATCAACTTATTTCTTTTTCAATACATAATCGAAGTTTATTACATTGGAGATTTAAAGGTGTGGAAAATTTGGGAGATTGTTTTAAAGAGGGTAAATTTTTATCTTTTGATCAGATGAGAAACAGTAATGGTATTGATAAGAATTCTTTTTCCCTTATTTTCAAGTTCGATCTTTGGTAAAACATGTGTTTGGTAGAGATATAATTTTACCTGAAATGACTAAATTTGAGACTTTCCTTATGAAGGTACCAGAGAAGAGTTATATTTCAGTTATGTATTAAATATTGCAAGATAATATGGATAAAAAGGGTTGGGATAAATCCAAAGGTAAATGGGAAATGGAGATTGGTTTTATTTTTTCCGAGGATGATTGGTCAGAAATCTGTTATGATAGTGTAACTCAACTGATAAATGCACGTTATGCGATGATTAATTATAATTTTTTACATCAATTATACTTAACACCTGAAAAATTGAAAAAATATGGTTTTCAGGAATCAGATTTGTGTTTTAGATGTGGTGATGCTGTTGGAACTTTTTTTCATGCTGTTTGGCCACGTACAATCTTTTTGGAAGAAAGTACAATTGTTTCTGGAATACCTGTATAAGATTAAAATACCTTTAGATCCAACAGTATTTTTATTGGGTAGTTTGCAACCTCTGAAAGGTCTGGGACTAGATAAATTTGAACTTGCTTTTGTATATTTACCGGTATCTGTAGAGAAAAAATGTATTGCTAGTACATGGAAAGATGTGAATATGATTGATATTAATAGATGGTATAATGAGGTGAAATATTGTTTAATAATGGAAAAAATTACATATGTTTCACGTGATAATTATAGTGTTTTTTTATTAATAAGTGGCTGTTATATTCAGAATATTTACATTTTGATTTACATTGATTAGATCTTAAAATGTATGTTTCACTTTTCGTTATTTTTTTTCTTTATGGCTCTCCTTAGGAGAGTTGGCTGAAGGGGGGGGGGGTTTCCTTTTTTTTTCTTTTTTCTTTTTGTTTTTTTATATATATACATAAAATATAACGTTCATGCTTTGTTTATTGTTATATATGTTACTTATTATCTCTATTTTGAACGAATAAATAAAGTTCAAAAAAATATCCACCCATGTCCTCTTGTTCGAATCTCCATCACTCTCAACGGAAAAAAAGCCTGTCCACATTGACTCTGTCTGTCCCCCTCATAATTTTAAATACCTCTATCAATCTTCTACGGTCCAGGAAATAAGTCCCAGCCTGCTCAACCGTTCCCTGTAACACAAACCATGAAACCCCGGCAACATTCTCTTAAATCTCCACTCTCTCTGTTTTGTTGATGTCCTTCCTATAATTCAGTGGACAGAACTACACACAATATTCCCTATTTGGGCTCACCAATGCCTTCTACAACTTCAACATGCCATCCCAACTCTGATTTATGAAGTATTGCCTGAGAACCTGGACTGACCCAATCCCTGAGCAGTCTGGATTTTAGGCTTTTACTGTAGTTAATAGGTTTTAATCTCTTCCCAACATCTGTGGCCAGTGATGTCTATGGTTCCCTTTGAGGCATTGCTGTAACGGCAGGTGCGGGCCTGGGGAGACCAGGGAGCGGAGACCCAGCACTCCTCTGCGAGGTCCTACTGCCCAGTCCTACTTCTGACGGCTTCAAGCAGCCTGTGAAAGGAGCCAACGGTGTTTCAATTAAAAACCCGGCGACCACAGGGTTTGTGCCCCAAAGACGGCAGCGCCTGTGTTCGGCTGCGAGGGGAGTTGCGGGCTCCGGGGGTGGGGGGGGCAGCAGCGGACAGGCACAGGGGATTAGCTGCAGGCAGAACACCACCGTGGAGAAGGAGAGGAAGCAACGGCAAGGACGGTGACCACGAGGGGTGGACCAGTGAGGGAGTTTGTGGCGAGGAACCCACACAGGCTGTGGGCGACTGGCTCGTGAGACCAGGTATCAGATCTGGGATTTGAGAGAGTGCTGAAGGCAAGGAGGACTTCCTCGTCATGTTGGAGGTTTGAATCTGAACTGAATGGAGTCTTGCGCGGCTGCAGGGACTGTGAGCACTGGAGACGAATCCACAGATGCTCAGTGACCCTGGGGGGACACCCTCTTTTGCTTCTCTTTCTCTGACTCTAAGGGGCGCCAGGCAATTCTTATGGCGAATCTTTGTCTGAGGCAATTTCAAGTAATATTACATCTGTTTTATTATAGCACCTGGTCTAATATTACGACAATATTTGGGGGGTAGCTTTCAGAAGGTTGGTCTCTCTCCATCCCTCCTTGTTTAGTAATAAAGCAATTTGTCAGTTCCACGTGCCAGCTTATCACGGTCATCAGATGTCCCCATAAAGACAGCACGTCAGCGCCTCTACTTCCTCAGGAGGTTTGGCGCAATATCAGAAACCCTGGCAAATTTCTACAGGGGCATGGTGGGAAGTGCGCCGACTGGACATCATCACAGTCTGCTGTGGGGGACACCACAGTCTGCAAAAGGGTGTGGGTGCTGCCCAGCACAGGCAGAACCCTCCCCACCATCAAGATCATCGACAGGGAGCGCTGCTGTCAGCGAGCAGTGGCAGCGGTCATCGAGGGTCCACGCCCACCCAGCGCGCGCTCTGTTCCCGCTGCTGCCATCAGGAAAAGTGGTCTCGGTGCCACAAGACTCACGGGAACAGCTGCTACCAGACTCCTCAACAATAAACTCAAGCAGGGACTTATTTAAGGGCTTCTACTTGGGACGTTAATTACTGATTATACTTCTACTGTCGACATAAAAACTATTTTATGGTTTCAGTCTGTGGGCCACCCTCAGCGCCGTTTAGCCCCCGTCGAGAATGGATGTCTTAAGGTGACCCCTCAGCTTTCCTTTCTCTAGGGAATACAGGTACTCCCCGACGTGACCTAGGCTGCTTGCGCCCATCCACACATATGACCAAACTTTAAAAAAAATAAATACAGTTAAAGGAAAACATAAAATTTACACGGTTTATGTTGTATTTGACAAACTATAACAGGGATACAAGGGATGTAAGAGCCAAAATGTGCATACTTACTTTGTTAGTCGGCGTCCCGTGGTCCATAGGCCGGGCGCGGCCATCTTGATTCTTGTGCGCATGCGCGAGTCTTCGGTTGGCACATGCATGGTGAGTTTGCATATTGGAGTTCGGTTGGCACACGCATGAGAGTTAAGGGCATGAATTTACTATCATCAGGGCGGTTAATCTGTTGGGCATCACAACCCCCGTCTAGAACCATAGAACATTACTGCACAGAACCAGGCCCCTTCGGCCCTTCTACTCTGTGCCAAACTATTATTCTGTCTAGTCCCACTGACCTGCGCCCAGTCCACAGCCCTCCATACCCCTCCCATCCATGTACCGGTCCAAATTCTTCTGAAGTATTAAAATTGAGCCCACATTCACCACCTCAGCTGCCAGCTCGTGCCACACTCCCACCGCTCTCTGAAGATGTTCCCCCGAAACTTTTCCCCTTTCACCCTTAACCCATGTCCCCTGGTTTGTATCTCACCCACCCTCATTGGGAAAAGCCCACCTACATTTACTCTGTCTGAATGAATGACAATGTGCCAAAGGCTCTCTTTACAACCTCGTCTACCTGTTACACCACTTTCAGGGAATTGTATACCTGTGTTCCCAGATCCTTCTGTTCTACCGCACTCCTCAGTGCCTGACCATTTATCGTGTAGGTCCTTTCTTGGTTTGCCCTTGCAAAATGCAACACCTCACACTTATCTGCATTTTTCAGCCCATTTTACCTGTGCATCAGCTCCTCATTTTTCCCAAGTGTCCATCAAATGAAGATCCTCGGGGTGCCTTTGTCCACCTCTGGCATTCTGCTGAGTCTCACGTACGGGGTGAAACACGAAAGTCTGCAGACGCCGGAGGAACTCAGCCAGTCTCGCAGTGTCCATAGGAGGTAAAGATATATTGCCAGCTTTTCGGGCCTGAGCCCTTCTTCAAAGGATAAGCAAAGATCAGGAAGGTGTCAGAATAAAGATTGAACACTGGCAAGGGGAGGGGTCCGGGATTCGAATCCCGTGCTGTCTATGAGGAGTTTGAATGTTCTTTCTGTGTCTGCGTGAGGTTTCCTCCCACTGTTTGAAACATTCCAGGCATGGACTCATGGTCCGAAATGGCCTGTTACCGGGCTGTATGTCTAAATTAAAAAATTTAAATATGTGACAGAATGTAGATATGTTTTTGGGAGATAACATAGGTCACATACAAACCCTTTAAAACAGATCTTATTTAAAATACTGGAATTCTGCTCATGCCAGACATGTCAGGGCCTCAGAGCCTTTCCAAAAGCTTTGGAGAGTGCCCAGGAGACTTCACTAATGGATTGTTGTTTACAAAACGGCATTGTGTCTGGAGAGGAACTTGCTGTTTGAGGAGGGTCATGTGGTTTTTCTCTCACAGAGAGAGAGAGAGAGAGAGAGAGAGAGAGAGAGAGAGAGAGACACACACACACACACACACACAGATCAGTTCTACAGTGCTACAGTTAGCAGCAGCAGTTGCGGCTGGAACAGGACAAGCTGGCAAGCTTGTGGAAAACCCCATTTGGAAGATGGGTTATGAGTGCTTAGTTCAGCCTCGTCAAAGCCCCTGTGGTTCATGCAAGAAGAGAGGACTGGCTGTCTAATGTTTCACTTTGAATAAGAGAAACAAAAAGGAACTCTGTGGTGGCCTGAAAGAAAGAGGTTATCATCTGGAGAACCCTGACGTGGCAAGTTTCTTCAGCAAAACACTGAAGTGGCTGGGTGTCCAGCATACAACAAATCTCTCTCTGAAAACCGACAAGAACCTTCCTGAGCGGTAACCATTTACCTTTCAAGCACCAAAGCCTGGTGAACTTTATAGATATTAAATTCTGTGCACAGTATAAGAATTGCCTGCAACCAGTGAACTTGAAGGAATGAGAAGTGAAATTGGACAGTGAACCAAAGAACTTTTCTGACCTTACACACACATTACATGCACGGGGGTTAAGTTAGGTTAGTTAAGTTAATAGTTTTGATTCTGTTTTCATGTTTAAAGATAATTAAAAGCAACTTTTGTTTAAGTAACCATCTGTCTTGGTGAATATCTATTACTGCTGGGTTTTGGGGTCCTCTGGGCTTGTAACAAATGGAGGGTGCCCAGGTGTTGTTTCTCCAGTCGGCGGGCGGTCTCAGTCTGGCATTACATGAGACCACGGACAGACATGTTGGCAAGGGAATGGGACAGGGAGTGGAAATGGGTGGCCACTGTTAAATGTCCCCTCTGGTTACTTGAGCTGCCTCCTCCAGCTGGTTGATCGGGTCATGTTAGTGATCAGGTGTCACCTTATAACCCTGCCCAAACCAAGCCCCTCCAAGGAAGAAAGCAACTTTCACCATCACAACATCCACAAATGGACAAGGGTTATTTATCACTCTTCGCTCACGTCTTTTGCATCTTCACTCAAAATAACATGTGTTCTTTAAAAATTTTCTGGTAGAGCTTTTTAAAATAAAAATCCATCAGGTTAACTGACCAAGTCTTACCTTCCTGCACCAGGTAGTTGAATCGTTTTCACTGCTCAATATAACAGAAGGGTGTTCTGGGAGGCTGGATTTTGGAAGAGGTTGGTGGCAGCCCCTTCGCTACTCATTTAGTTATTATTTTTCTATTCTTAGTCATTTGACTGTTCTGGAAATTTATGCCGAGTGCTCAGAGTTGACAGTAAATTAACTTAAAGGCGCACCTTAGGGCTGTGTGCTCAGCCCGCTCCTGACCCACGACACATCGCCAAGTCCAGCTCCAACAGCATCATTGGGCTTGCAGACAACACGACGGGTCGCCGGCTTCGCCTGCAACAATAATGAGTCGCCCTGCAGAGAAAGTGGTGGAAAATCTTGTGAAATGGCACGACAGTAACAACCCGGGTCTCAACATGGACAAGACAAAGGAGATGATTGTGGACATCAGGATGTCTAGGGCCCACCCTCCATTACACTTGGAGAGACAGAGTAGAGAGCACCAAATTTTTTGGCCTCCACTTAACTAGTGACCTACCCTGGACACACAACTTGCCAGGGAGGTGTTACGGCGACTGAGAAGACTGAGGCGGGCAAGGCTACTGACCAACCTTCTACAGGAGCTCTATCGAGAGTGTCCCGGCCGGCTGCATCACAGTGTGGGGACAGTGGCTGCAGAGAAATGGATTGGAGGTCAATCCACAAGACCATAAGAGCAGAGAGGATCACTGGAGTCTCCTTCCCCATCCACCCCATCGACGTGATCTACCGGGATCCTTGACTGAAAAGGCATCGCAAAATCATCGAGGATCGCTTCCACTCCGCAAACAGCATCTTTCAGCTGCTCCCTCGGGGCAAGAGATGCAGGAGGATCAGACCCAGCACCACCAGGCTGAGGATCCCATGGGCAGAGAGAATGATGAGCGACTGATGAACTGCTCATACAAAACCCTCTGAGAATCTACTATTATTTAATGATATTTACTTATGTAATGGATATAAATACATGCAGTGCCTATATATGTATTTGCATGTCTTCACACTGAGGAGCTAAGAACGCTGTTTCGGCCAGTTGTACTTTACAATTGGATGGTAATGATAAACATGAGCTTAATTCAGCAACATAAAATACAACAAATCTCTCTCCCTTCTGTGGCCCAATGTAACCCATGAGTTCAGGATTCAATTGCTTCTGAACAGCCCAGACACGTACCTCAGAGACTTGCTTCCTACAGGGGAGAAAATCCTTTCTTCTTTCTCGTAAAATGCTCCAGTGGCATTAAATTTGCATCTTTTCCTGCAGCTGGAAAATTCTCTCTCTCTCTCACTCTCTCTCCTCGTCCCCTCAGCCAACTCCAGAGATCTTGCTCGCTGTGTTGCCCAGTCCACTTAGTGAGCTGTTGTGTGTCTGACTCCAGGAGGAGCCGACTCACCGACGTCTTAAAGGAGAAGTCCCACCTTCGATTCCAAAGGTAATGCTGAGAACTCGTGAACCCCACCTGGCTTTTGGTTCAAAGGAAAATGCACGGTGACCCTGCCCGTGAGCTGGGGAACATTGGGGGACTCTACAACTAAATAGTTTTAAACACTCCGTGCCCCTCCCCCACCGACTTCACCTCAAGGGAGCTTCACGTTTTTAACACTGTCAGAACCAGACAAATAACAACTGAGCAGTGAAGATTTTGCTTCCTGAACACTTTTGAGTGGATTTTGGGCTGGTGATCACAAGACAGTGTAAAATTTTCCAATCACGTACCATTTTTAAAGTTATAACCTATTTTGTGATTTTTGTCATACTTTAAGTTTACTCGTATATTCAAGATTCCTTCATTGCCATGTAACAAAGACAGTGTAATATTGCACAGAATTTGCTTTTGCCTGCCGTAAGGCAGACAGATTTGCATTCGGCAGAAATTGCCCTCAGAGAAACCAAGTATCTGTGGATTCACCTCCAAACCTCCCGCAGCCCCCGCAGCCAAACAGAGTCCAGTCCAAACCATTATCAGCCCGAGTTATAGATACAAACTTCCGACACGATCAGGAACCCTTCAGGGTCCTTGCATCCTCTCGCATCCCGGTTCCAGCACCTGGGTACCCCTTCAGCCAGTCTGCAGTGATCCGGCGCCTGGTGTGAACCCCTCGACAGCCCGCAACCTGAGCGGTTTCCTCACCTCAAGGTCTCCAACAGCCCACTGCCTGTGTGTTCTGCTACAAAACCCCTCGGTGGTCTGCTGTTTCACCATCCCATTGTCCATCCTCTCTGCTTCTCCTTCTCAAATCGGTGGGGGGGGGGATGGGGGGGGGTGTGTTCTCCCTGTTTTCTGGTGCCCAGTGCCAGTCCTCTGTTTCCCCAGCTGAAACCCCTTGTGGCTGCTGCCAGTCATATTTTTCCCACAAAGCAAGTTGTTTTGGTCAGTCCAACCATTCCTGGGCCTGCACTCAATGCAGGTGCTGTGTAAATATTGTCTTAGGCCTGGGCATACTTAGTTAGGATAAATGCAGACAGGCTATAGAAGCAGCTCACATAGACAGATGCTGTGTATTACACTGATCATAGATTGAATGCATGTTGCTGGACGTTCTTCAGGCAATAGCACAGGGAGTGTAATTAACAGTAGTATTTATTATCTTCAGGTTCAATGCAACAGAAAAATCTCATCAAGTCGCAGCAGCTGAGATACATTTTATAACATTTGTGGTGAGTACACTTAATGCTAAATTCAATAAAAGTTAATTTAATGTTTCTCCAACTTCCTAGGTGATTCAGCAAATTGGAAATTATCTCTTTGTTCAGCTCGAAGTTGTCTATCATAATTCCCAATTTATTTTCAGCAAACGAACCCTTGGGGGAAACAAATTTGCTGTCTAGTGTTCAGATTGCTGAAGCTGGCTCTGTTCCTACTAATGCATTAAAAAATGTAAAGAAAAGATTAAAGTGAAAGCCAAGGGAAGAAGGAGAGGGGAGGGGATGGGGGCTGGACTGCATTTGGGCAATAGGGTGTGGGCCAGGAGGGAAGACTTGAGAGAGGAAGAGGATGCCACAGAATGAATATGCTGAACGATATTTCACGGACAAAGGTGATGAAGGGGATGCGTGTGTTTGTGAGAGAACTTGAAAGCAGTTCTAAGAGAGACACAAGATCCAAGATTCTTTTATTGTCATAAAGACCATGCAATATTACACTGAATTTGCTTTAGTCTGCCAAAAGGCAGACAATTCACCTTTGGCTGAAATTGCCTGAAGTTCCTCCTACAGTCAGAGAAAGAGAAGCAAAAGAGAGTCACCGAGTATCTGTAGATTTGCCTCTAGCGCTGTCAAAGTCACCGCGGCCGCACAGAGTCCAGTCCAAACTACTAGCGGCCCGAAAAACCTTCAAAGCCCTTGGTCCCGGTTCCGATAACTGGTGCACCTTAAGCCAGTCTCCAGCAGTCTGCCGCCTGGTGTGAAATCCCCAACCACAGTCTCCAGCAGGCTGCGCAGGTTCCACTCCTTGAGTTGCCAGCAGCCCGCCGCCCGTGCGCTCTCCAGCCGCAGGACCCCTCACTGGTCCACCACTGTGGCCCTTGCCCCATGCGTCGTCTCCTCTTTTTGAACAGAGTGATAAGGGGAGTGGGGGCTTTCTCCCTATTTTCTGGTGCCCTGGACTGGTCCTCCACTCCCCTGGAGTCTGCAACCCCTTGTGGCTGCTGCCAATCATGGGTGTCGCCATCTTGGCTCGTGGAATTTTTAAGTTGGTCAAGGATATTTTCCAATGGGGCAGTGAATGGTCTACTCCATCAGACAAGCGCAGGCCCTCAGGGTAGAATGGACGTGTGTCAATCATAGTGATGGAGTTTTGGGGGACGGTTGAACAATTTAGTAGCTTTAAATAAGTTGATCACCATTCGTCATGTGAACCTTAACCTGGGTCTCAGCAGATTTGTTCAGGATCAGATTTTGCATGGTTTATGTTTGTCATGAGTCAAGAGATTACGTTGCAACTCTACAAATCTTTGGTATTGTGTTCAGTTCTGGTCACCTCATTACAGGAAGGATGTGGAAGCTCTGGAGAGGGGGCAGAAGAGATTCACCAGGATGTTGCCTGGATTGGGAAATAAGTGATACGAGCAAAACTTGAATGTCTGCAGACACCGTGGTTGAAGGGCTCAAGCCTGAAAGATTAGTTATGCATCTTTATCTTTGCTACATGAAGGACACTGTTTGACCAGCTGAGATTCCCCCAGCATTTTTCCCAGAGTGGGAGTAGCAAGCACCAAAGTCATCTGTACAAAGTGGTGAGGAAAGTTTTCTGTGATTAGTCAGGGATTCCTTAAGGTGGGATGTGGGTGGAAAGAAAAAGTTTGAAAACCAATGTATTAATCATGTGCATCGTTTCATAACTCCAAAGGAAATGGCCAATGACAATTTTTCTCAAGCAAAATATTTCGGTAACAATTGGGTCTAGATTCTCAACCTTCCCTTCCCACTCACGTCCCACCTTAAGCAATCCCTTACTAATCACAGAGCACCAATGGTACAGTGATACTGAAGGTGGGATGTGGGTGGGAAGAAAAAAGTTGAGAACCACTGGTTTAGGGAGACATCAGGAGTAAGTTGTTTTTAAAAGAGAGTTGTGAGTTCCTTAAATGCCTTACCAGGGTCAGGGTGGCAGCTGGAACAATAGGGGCATGGAAGAGACACTTAGACAGACACTCGGATGAAAGGAAAATAGGGGGTTATGAAGTAGGAAGAGTTCAGTATTATTTTTTGGTAGGAATATATAGGTTGGTACAACATTGAAGGCTGAAGGGCCTGCACTGTGCCATATTTTGAAATTCAGTCCTCGTGCTTTTGATCCACCTGACCCGTCAGCTCTGACCATCGATGTCGTCTATGCAATATTTTCCAGCTTGTTTTTGTTTGTAGTTGAAACCTTTGCTCACAATTTCGATTCCCCATCCCCTGAACACATGTAATCGTCTCCTGAGCCCTCTAATCTCCATCCATTCTGCCAGAATGTCTCCAATTTCTGTTCCCAATCTCATTTGTCACCTCTGGCCCTGTGAACAGATTTTTAATTTGCAATAATTTTAAAAATTCCTTCCGTTGTTCTCCGTCCGTTTTAAAGATTGAGAACCAGAGTATATAGCGGAACGGTTAGCGTGATGCCTTTACAGCACCAGCGATCGGGACCAAGATTGCAATCCTGCGCTGTCTGTAAGGAGTTCTCCTCATGTCTGCCTGGGTTTTCCCCACAGGGGCTCTGGTTTCCTCCCACTGTTTGAAGCGTACCAGAAGTTGTAGGTTGATTGGGTGTAATTGGGCAGCGTGGGCTGAAAGGGCCTGTTACCGCGCTGTACAAATTTAAAAGACATATGTACCTTCGAGACTGGCATTGAGTATTGAACATGAGAAAATCAAAGGAGTTGGGGATTGTAGCAGCAAAATAGAAGAATTACGCAGAGTTGATGTTCAAAACAACAGGTGATTTATTAAAACAGATGTGCAGTTAAAGCTGATCTCCTGAACATGACTTTGGTACATGCTCTCTGTGGACACAATCACGGAAACCTGATACTGTTTTGAATACAGAATGGGAGTTACAAACTTTGAAGAGGGGTTCAAGCCCGAAACGTGGGTTCCGTATCTTTACCGTTGCTACATAAAGGAGACTGTTTGACTGGCTGAGTTTCTCCAGCATCTTGTGATCTTACTTCAACCACGGTGTCTACAGAATTTTGTGGCAAGGTAAAGGTCAATTACAGAATGGGATGAAAACATTGGAAGAGTGCAGAAGCTGAGATTGCAGTAAAAACGCACAGGAGGAACTCACAGTGATATATTACCGACGCTTCGGGCCTCAGCCCTTCAACGTACCAAGCAAAAAAGCAGACAGGCATCTTAATTAAAGGCTGGAGAAAGAAAGGGGGTGGGGGGAGGAGTCCAGACCAACAGTCAAAAGGTAGTGAGTGTTAATTTGGTGAGTTGGTGCAGGATGGAAACATTCACATATTTCACATTTTTACTGACTGCATGGCACCATTATAAACAAAGTAATGCTTTGTTTATTCAGGAAAAAAAAGATGAGAAGAGAGACATATGATTATGAGTCATGTGTTTGGGACAGACACTTAAAGAAACAAAATTTCAGCATTGATCAGCCAATCATTTTTGATTGCATACAGAGGTGAAATGACTTTGTGTCAAATGCACAATTCTGCTGGTTCTCCTTGTCAAGGGAATCCCCGTGATCATTTTGATTGACCCATCTCTGGGTAATTCCTGCAATGAATTGTAACCATTGTGATTGTCATTTCTTCTGCCCTGTGCTTGGGTTTTGGAAGCATCACAGAAGTCGCACACTTCGTTTCCCCTATGCAAGGAAAGGGGGAGTTGTGACAACCATTTGTTTGAAAGAACATTTATCTGGAAGAAACTCAACAAGGATTCGCGAGTCATCAGCAGTCTGATCACAGTGTCTCACCTCCTTCGTAATTTCTTCTGAGCATCATTTTAAAAGCCTGAGTTTTAACACAGGATATCAAAGACTGAACTTTAGAAAGGATTTTCCAGAATTGTGCTTAAGCTGTAACGTTTTGGGGAATGCGTGCGCACACACACACAATTATTTTCAATATAACACTGCCTTGGTGAATTTCTATTGCTGCTGGTCTGCAAAGTAACAGGTGTTAATTCCATGGATTGTCACCTTTTTGTGGTGGAGAAGCTTGTGTGGTCCTGAGATCCCAAGAGTGATGCCGTCTGGACCTGTGCTCCTGGTTGGGTCACCCATGGTAGTAAGGTCGAGGGTGAGGCCCCTGTCAAAGAACAATCTAACCAAGACCTCAATGGTGGAACAGACGGACGAAGAACTCAACAGCTGTGAAGGTCGACGAAGGCTGCAACGAATCCATCAGCTCCAATCGTCGTGGTTTCCTTGCCATTGGAATTAGTTGGTTGATTTGGGAAGTATCGTGGGCTTCTTGAACACGTTAAACAAATACACGCACAGGTGACTTCGCTCTGTGGATTAATGGAATGAAGGCCACCATCCTCGACCAAGGGATAACCATGACAGCGACAAACTGGATCTGATAAGAGGAAAGGTGAGACAGTGGGGAAAGGGAAAACGAGAGAGAGTACTAGAGGGGAGGGGGCAGGGAAAAAGATGGGGGGGGGGTCTTAATGGCTATTGGAGAAGTAAATGTTGATGCCACAGGTTAGAAGGTGTCAGATGGAAGATGAAGTGTTTTTCCTACAATTCGCTGGTGGTCTCAGTCTGGCAGAGGTTGAGACCATGGACAGACGTGTCAGCAAGGGAACGGGCAATTAGAATGTGGTGGATAGAGTCGAGGTGCTCAATGAAGTAATCACCCAGTCTCTCCGATGTAGAAGAGACCACAACGGGAGTACCGAATGCAGTGGATGACCCCTGTAGCTTCAGAAGTAATAGGCTGCTTCACTTGGAAGGAGCGTTTGGTGCCCCGAATGGTGGTGGGGGAGGGCGTGAGGGTGCGCCTGCGGTCACAGGGGTAGGTTCCTCTTCTGCCTTCCACCACCCCACCCTCTTGTGCACACCTCTTCCCCCTCCTCCCCTTCCCTGTCCCCTCCCCTTCCCACACTCTCCCCTCTCTCCACTCCCCTTTCCCATCTCTACTTCCTCCTCTGCCCTGCACCACCCTCCCCTCTTGTGCACACCCCTTACCCCTCCTCCTTTCCCCCTTCCTCCTCCCCTTTCCCACCTCTACTTCCTCCTCCACCCCCTCCCCTCTTGTCCACCCCCTTCCCTTCCCCATTCTCCCCCTGCCTCTCCTTCCCTCTTCTCCCCTTCCTTCCTCCCCTCCTCTCCTCCATTCACTCTCCCCCCTTCTCTCCTAATCCTCCTTCCCCTTTCCCCTTCTTCCCCCTCCTACCCTTTTCCCTCGCACAAACTCTCGGTCTGCTAGTCTGTGACCTACACAGAGATCGCCAGCACTTTCCCCCAAGTAGCCTGAGTTACCCTCAAGTCAGTCTTTCCACCTGACCTGCATCAAGAGACTACACAAACACTCTATTCTGGGCCTTGCTGCGAGAAAAGCTTCCCAGGAGAACAAAGTAAAAGATGTTCTCGAGGCCCCTCTGGGGGTTAAACAACCCCCCCCCTTCCCTGCTTGATCTGCCCTACAATGAGGCACATGGTCAATGATCAGAGCAGGCTTGATGTCCCAGCTGGCCTGTCCCTGTTTATGTTCCTGGAGAAGCTCAAACATGATTTAGCTCGGAGGTAAAGCCACCCCTCCTGTAAACAAATGCCAGCCTTAATGTTGTTTCGTTTTTCTGCCGGGAGATACAGAAATTAATATAGAATGCTTTTATCAATACCTTCTATCCATAAAACCGATCCTTCCACCTCTTCCTGGATGTCTGGATTGAATTAATTTATTTATGGGTTTCTAATTCAATGAATAGAGCCCTGCAAACAAGAGATAAATAAGGCTTTCAGTAGCGTGCCTCACTTCAAGCCAGTGCAGAACACAGCAACAGAAATAAATTACACGATGACTTGCATTTATATCTGAGCAGAAATCCAATAATACAGATATATTGTTTCCTGAAAGTGGCGTCGCAGGTGGGCAGGGTTGTCGAGAAAGATTTTGGAATCTTCGCCTTTATAAATCAAAGTATTGAGTACGGGAGTTGGGATGTAATGTTGAAGTTATTTGAGACAGTGGTGAGGTCAAATTTGGAAGATTGTGTGCAGTTCTGGGCGCCAAACTACAGGTAGGACATCAGCATCAGTAAGGTCGAAAGAGTGCAGAGGTTTACTAGGATGTGGCCGGGTCTTCAGGAGTTGCGTTATGGGGAAAGGTTAAACAGGTTAGGACTTCATTCCTTGGAGCAAAGAAGAATGAGGGGAGATTTGATGAGGCACTGACAGAATGGATGCGGGGAGGCTTTTTTCCACTTGGATAGATACGAGAGGTCATCGTTTTAAGCTGAAAGGGGAAACATTAGAGGGAATTTCACTCAGAGAGTGGAACAAGCTGCCATCTGACATGGTGAATGTGGGCTCACTCTTAAGTTTTAAGAATAAATTGGATGGATACATGGATGGGAGAGGCCTGGAGGGTTATGGAAAGTGATCAGGTCCAGTGGGACGAGCGGAATGATGGTCGGCACAGACTAGAAGGGCCAAACAGCCTGTTTTCTGTGCTGTAGCGTTCTATATACACACCACCTGCTGTCTTCACATTCAGGGAAGTGCTTTCTGCAGTGGAGGCAAAACATTGAAAGGAAGCTAATTTTTTGGGTCCACTCTTGCCTTCAGAAATCGTCGGGATCTGCTTTCATCTCCAAGTTCCAATGGGGCAGGCTTCATCGAGAACAACACCTTTGTTATCAAAGGGTGCTCATTCTGCAACCTGGCTGTGAAAATGAACGGAATGAAAAATGAAATTCTGCAGATTGTAGTAAAACCAGAAAAATGCTAGAGGGACTCGGCAAGTCTTACAGTGTCCGTGGGGGTAAGGATTATGTAACCAATGCTTCAATCCTTGAAGGGCTCAGGCTTGCAAGGCCAGTTATTTATCTTTACCACCTATGGGCGCTGTGAGACCTGATGAGTTCCATAGAACGTCTCAGCACAGAAACAGGCCCCTTCAGCCCTTCTAGTCTGTGCCAAACCTGCCTCGTCCCACTGGCTTGAACCCAGTTCGTGGCCCTCCAGAACCTTCCCATCCATGCCTCTGTCCAAATTCTTCTTAAAGGTTAAAATTAAGCCCAAATCTGCCACCAAGGTGACACTGTTAGTGCAATGGTCTTACAGTGCCACCAGCCCTGGGAACCTAGAGTGGTCAAAGAAAAGGTTGAGTTACTCAGTGGGTCAGCCAGCATCCATGGGTCAAAACTTTCACACCTGACCATTTCTATCCATGGATGCTGCCTCACTGGCTCTGTGGAAGGAGACAGAGTGGCAGGGTTAGCACCACGCTGTTACAATGCCGGTGACCCAGAATCGAATCCTGCACTATCTGTAAGGAGCTTCTATGTTCTTCCTGCATCTGCACGAGTTTTCCCAGGAGTTTTCCCAGTTTCCTCCCACCCTTCAAAATGTACTGGGTATTGTAGAATTAGTTGGGAGGCATGGACTCGTGGGCCTATAACCGTGATGACGGGCTCAAGCCCGAAACATCGGTTATGTATTTTCACCTTTGCTAATACAAAGGTCGCTGCTTGACCTGCTGTTTAACCAGTGTTTTGTTTTTACTTCAACCGCAGTGTCTGCAGGCTCTCGTGTTTTACCCTGTATGTCTAAGTTTTAAAAATTCAACTGCCAGTTTGTTCCACTCTTCCAACTGCTCTCTGTGAGAAGAAGATCCCCCCCCCCCAAATCTTTCCCCTTTCACCCTTAATCCATCTCCTCTGGTTTGTATCTCGTCTTCCCTCAGTGGAAAAAGCCTGTCAATATTTGTCTATGACCCCCTCATACCACCATCAAATCTCCCCTCATTCTTCTACGCTCCTAACCTGTTTAACCTTTCCATGTAACTCAGTTCCTGACATCCGGGCAACAACTGAGCAAATCTTCTCTGCCCTCTTTCTATCTTATTGATATCTTCGTGTAGTTCGGCGCCCAAACTGCGCACAATACTCCAAATGTGGCCTCACCAATGGCTTATACAACTTGACCAACTCCTGCACTCGATACTTAAATTTATAAAGGCCAATATGACTTAGAGTCCCTCCCGTGTTATGTGAGAATGAAAGACTTGAATTGTGGGGGGGGGGGGGGGGGAAGAGAAACACCACCTCTCAAGAGAACACATAAAATATCTTAATACATCAGGTTGAAATCATCTGCTTTCAATGTGTCTGCAGTGACAGGTGGTGTTATGGAATCACTATAAATCACATTCTCTGCCTGCTAAATTGCTTTGTCGGTCACCAAACAGAATTCGAAGCAAATGCTATTAATCAGAGCACTTGTGAAGACGTTGATGGATAAATTGAATCTCCTTCCCTCAATGATCACCTGCAGAAACTGACAATTATTCCAGATGTACACGAGATCACATTGCAATTTTCTTCCCGAATACCCTCCAGCCCACACCCAGCCAGACGCTTGCTGCATCTGGTAGCTGCAGGGATTAATATTCTCGAGGTCCAAATCAATACTGCCTGCCAATTTTGATCATTTTAATAGGAAAGGTTCTTTAAAAGGGTCAGTGAAGATGAATGCTGGCCGGGACACTAGGATGGGCTCTTACTCTCCCTCTCTGCAGCTGTGAGGATTCTTAACTACAAATAAAGCCAGCAGGTGTAAATCTTCAGCAGTTAGTGCCACACTGAACAGGGTTCCAATCCTGCGCAGTCTGTAAGGAGTTTGTACGCTCTCCCCGCATCTGCGTGGGTTTTCTCTGAGCGCTCCGGTTTCGTCCCATGCTTCAAGACCTACAGGGGTAAAACACGAAATTGTGCAGACATTGTGGTTAAAGTAAAAACACAAAGCTTATCAAATATAAAGATACATAACCAATATTTCGGGCTTGACCCTTCACCATGGTGAGCAAAAGTATCGGCAGGTATCGGAGTAAAAAGGGAAGGATGGGAGGAGCCCGGTCACAAAGGCAGGAGGTAATAGGTGGAGGAGGGAGGGAGGGCACAGCAGGGGGAGGGGGGGATGGCTCTATGAATGGAGAGGGAAGGAGGTGGTGAGCTGAGGGAAAGAATACATGGGGGGAAGGGGAGGGAGAACGGGGAGTGGCCTAGAATAAACTGGAGAAGTCGATGTTAATGCCGTCCGGTTGGAGAGGAACGCCCAGGTGGAAAATCATGTGTTGTTCCTCCAATTTACGGGTGGTCTTGGTGGGACAGTGCACAACATGTCAGCATGGGAGTTTAAGTATTTGGCCACTGGGAGATCCCTGTCGCTGATGCGGATGGAGCAAAGGTGCTCAGCTGGCAAATGAGACGGGGAAGTGGGGTAGGAGAAGAGGGAAGGGGGAAAAGAGTGAGGGGGGAAGATTGGAGCACCCTGCAATCTCACCCCAAGATTTTCAGCCATCATAGCTTCACATTCTGCAATTTGCTCCCTCAATCTCTCTGATTCACTTAGTGCCTTGGAACTCACCAACGCTTGAAGTCATCTCATCAATTTTCTTTTCCTTGAAGATGCAGTTAATATTGATTTCTTCTATGCTTGGTTTTTCCTGCAGTGTGACACATGTCTGGAGGGAAGAAAAGGTTAGTCTTGGTTTCACTGCAAGCAAAAAGAACAGTATCAGCTCTTAAAGGTTTTAAACCAAGACAAAAAGTGAACTTTGTGTGTTTTTTAAAATTTTTTTATTTTTCACACTATAAACCACATTGATCAAGATACATACATTTTCCATTTCAAATATATACAGTGTCGTTTTCTCCCCCCCCCCACCCTCTTCCCATCCCACCCTCCCTTCCTCCCCTCCCATTCATTTAAAGTTCAGAATCTAAGATACATTAAACCCGTCAAACAATGTTGTCACTCAATAAAAATAAACAAGAAATTCCACTGAGTCAATTCTTTTCATTTCCTTCTCCTTTCATTAATTTAGGTAGTGAATGTCCCCGGTAGGTTTTCTCTATTGTGTTTCATGTATGGCTCCCATATTTGTTCAAATATTTCAATATTATTTCTTAAATTATTTGTTATTTTTTCTAATGGAATACATTTATTCATTTCTATATACCATTGTTGTATTCTCAAGTTATCTTCTAATTTCCAGGCTGACATAATACATTTTTTTGCTACGGCTAGAGCTATCATAACAAATCTTTTTTGTGCACCATCCAAATCAAGTCCAAATTCTTTGTTTTTTATGTTACTTAGGAGGAAGATCTCTGGGTTTTTTGGTATATTGTTTTCTGTAATTTTATTTAATATCTGGTTTAGATCTTCCCAAAATTTTTTCATTTTCTCACATGTCCAGATTGCATGAATTGTTGTTCCCATTTCTTTTTTACAACGAAAACATCTGTCAGATACTGTTGGGCCCAATTTATTTAACTTTTGAGGTGTAATGTATAGCCTGTGTATCCAGTTATATTGTATCATACGTAACCTCGTATTTATTGTATTTCTCATTGTTCCAGAACATAACTTCTCCCATGTTTCCTTTTTTATCTTTATGTTTAAATCTTGTTCCCATTTTTGTTTAGTTTTACCATTTGTTTCCTCATTCTCCTTTTCTTGTAGCTTAATATACATATTTGTTATACATTTTTTGATTATCATTGTGTCTGTAATCACATATTCAAAATTACTTCCCTCTGGTAATCTCAGACTGTTTCCCAATTTGTCCTTCAAGTAGGATTTCAGTTGGTAGTATGCCAACACTGTATCGTGAGTTATATTATATTTATCCTTCATTTGTTCAAAGGATAATAATTTATTTCCTGAAAAGCAATTTTCTATTCTTTTGATCCTTTTTTCTCCCATTCTCTAAAGGAAAGGTTATCTATTGTAAAAGGGATTAGCTGATTTTGCGTCAGTATTAGTTTTGGTAGTTGGTCATTTGTTTTATTCCTTTCTACATGAATCTTCTTCAAATATTGAGCAAATGATGTAATACTGGAGAATTCCTACATTGTACCAATTTTTCATCCCATTTATATAATATATGTTCGGGTATCTTCTCCCCTATTTTATCTAATTCTAATCTAGTCCAATCTGGCTTTTCCCTTGTTTGATAAAAATCTGATAGGTATCTTAATTATGCGGCTCTATAATAATTTTTAAAGTTTGGCAGTTGTTTTAAAAACAAGGATGTTTATACCATTCTGTCAATTTATCTAGTGCTATCCTCAGTTTCCACCCTTTCCATAAAAATTTTCTTTAACTCCTTGAAGAATTTCTCCGTCAAGTATTGGGAATACCTGAAATAGGTATTGTATCCTTGGGAAAATGCTCATTTTAATACAGTTTATCCTTCCTATTAGTGTTAGTGGTAAGTCTTTCCAATGCTCTAAGTTGTCCTGTAATTTTTTCAATAGTGGATAATAATTGAGTTTATATAGATGGCCGAGGTTTTTATTTATTTGTATACCTAGGTATCGTATTGCTTGCATTTCCCATCTGAATGGTGATTCTTTCTTAAATTTAGAGAAATCCGCATTATTCATTGGCATTGCTTCACTTTTATTTGCATTAATCTTGTATCCCGACACTTCTCCATATTCCTTCAATTTCTTATGTAATCCTTTATTGATATTTCTGGTTCTGTTAAGTATACTATAACATCATCTGCAAATAAACTGATTTTATATTCCTCGTCTTTTATTTTTATCTCTTTTATTTTATTTTCTGCTAGTGGTTCTATAGCTAACGCGAACAATAAGGGCGATAGTGGGCATCCCTGCCTTGTTGATCTGCTTAAGTTAAATTGCTTTGATATATATCCATTTACTGTCACTTTCGCCAATGGCCCCTCATATAATGCTTTAATCCAATTAATATATTTCTCTGGTAAACTGAATTTTTGTAGTACTTTGAATAAATAATTCCATTCTACTCTGTCAAAGGCCTTCTCTGTGTCTAAAGCAACCGCTACCGTTGGAGTTTTATTTCCTTCACTGCATTGCTGTATTAAACTCCTTTCTCTTCTTCAGGAGTTCAAAACTTATGTCTGGATAGAAAAAAAATTTTTGACCTTTGTATTCCAGTGGCTTTTTGTCTTCTCTTACTTTCTTCATTGCTTTCTCCAATATATTTTCTCTTGTTGTATATCTTAGGAATTTTACTAAAATGGATCTTGGTTTTTGATGTGGCTGTGGTTTAGGGGCTAATGTTCTATGTGCCCTTTCTATTTCCATTTCTTCTTGTAATTCTGGTCTTTCTAGGACCCTTGGGATCCAATCTTTTATAAATTCTCTCATATTCTTGCCTTCTTCATCTTCCTTAAGGCCCACTATCTTTATATTTTTTCTTCTATTATAATTTTCCATTATATCTATCTTCTGAGCTAACAGCTCGTGTCTCTTTAACCTTTTTATTAGATTCTTCTAATTTCTTTTTTAAGTCCTCAACTTCCATTTCTAAGGCTGTTTCTCATTCTGCAACCTTGTCCACTCTTTTTCCTATATCTGACATGACCATATCTAATCTATTCATTTTTTCTTCTGTACTTTTAATTCTTCTTTTTATTTCACTAAATTCTTGTGATTGCCATTCTTTTACTGATTCCATATATTCTTTAAAAAAATATATCCATTGTCTTGCCCTTCCCTTCTTCTTCCATTTCTCTATGTTCTTCTTCTTCCTCCTCTGGGTTGGTCATCTGCTGTTTCCTTGATTTCTTTTTACTCTCTTCTTTCTTGTTCTCGCTGTTTTCTATGTTCTCTTCTTGTTGTTGTGTTGTAGCTGTCATTCTCAGCTGTGGAGATCGACTCCTCAGCTGGTCCCCCCTCCCGTCAGTGTTTTCTTTGTCATGTGTATCGCGCATGCGCGACTCCTCGCTCCGCGAGCCATTTTTGTAGTCCCGAGCTCAGGACTTCGACTGACCTGAGGGAGCGGGCTTCTCTCTCCACAGCGGGCCTCCTCGGACAGGTAAGGCCTTCACCTTCTTCTTCCGATGTCTTTTCTTCTTCTCTTCTTCCCATTGCTTTCGATTTTTCTTTCTTCGCTGCCATTTTCTTCTCACCTTTACTTTCACTTTATTTTAATTTTTATGTTTGTGCCTTTGTGTCTTCTGTGTTTTTTAAAAACTTTTCCGGAGAGGGCTGGAGTTCCCCGACAGGCCACTACTCCATCACGTGACTCCCCCAGCATTGTGTGTTTGATGATTAAACAGACCTCACAAACTCAATAAATGATGCAGCCCAGAATAGGTTTATGTTCTAATCTGTTCCAGAGATGACCATCTCCAGTTTGAACATTGTAAAGCATTAACAATGTGTAAGAATGTCCTGTGTTATACCATATACACGTGTAATAGCCACCTTTTTTGGCCCAAAAATTGGGTGATTTTGTATGAGCCGTGTACATGTGGACAACTCCCATTTTTGGCCTTTCCGGAGGTCCCAGCTGGCCGCCCACCAGAGCCCCAGCCGCCTGCCCACCAGAACTCCCAACGTGATGACCCATCTGAACTCTCGACACCTTGGTTATCTGCCCATCCAAGCTCCCCACACCCTGACCGTGGATCCTCACACCGGCTGCCCACCCGCCCACCAGTGCTTCTGATGCTCCTACTGCAGACTTACTACCCGGTCCCAGACATCTGAGTTCCAGACACTCTGATCGTGGATTGCAATGGTATGGCTCTGATTGATACCCCACTGGTATTGCTCTGATCAATATCCCAATGTTATGGTGCCGAGGTCAGATCGATAGATCAATAACCCTACTTGTGATGGATGCAAATCTGAAATTGCTACATTGACCCATATGTTTTGGTCTTGTCCATCCTTAGAAATCTATTGGAAATTAACATCTTTTCAATTCGACTCCATGGAGTACGTCCCAATCCAATAACTGCTCTTTTTGGGGTTATTGGATCAGACATGGGGAATTTTTCTGTACCTGTTAATGGGTTGTGGCCTTCTCTACAGTGTGGGCTAGAAGAGCCATCTTACTCAAATGGAAAGGCTTGAGACTTCTGACAGCATTTCACTGGTTTTCCCATATTATGTCCTGTTTAAGTTTAGAAAAAAATGAGACATCATGTATTTGATTCATCGGTGAAATTTGAACATACATGGTGACCTTTTACATCTTATTTTCATTTGACGTAAATGTTTTTAATGTGATTAGATGCGCTCACTCTTCCAGATGAGATATAGTCTTACCTTGGTTTTTTGATTCATGGTAGGAACCAAAAACTACAAAATATATGTGAACCTCAGGATAAGATGCTCAAGATGATTTTTTTGGTTAGTTTCCTTTTAATAGAATAGGATAGGTGGGTTAAACATCTTTTAGATGTTTCTCTGTCCTCTTCCAGTGCAGTGGAGGGGGGCCGAGTTGATACGGTTCAAAGTTTTATCTTGATAAATAGACATATGTTTTGTTCCAATTTCTTAATTGAACTGTATTTATTACAAAATCCAATAAAATATTTAAAAGGTTATGGGGAGTGGGAGAATGGATCAGGTTATGATGGAATGGCAGAGCAGACTTGATGGGCCCAACGGCCTACTTTGTTCTTCTATCTAATGTCCCCTCAGCTTTACGCACCATTCGGTTCTTGCAGACCAATGAGGAAATGATGAACGTTATTACCTGTGAAATGGGTACTTCAACCATGGACAGTAGAAATACTGGTGGCACAGTTAGCGTGACGCTATGGCAGCGCTGGTGACTCGGGTTCGAATCCGACACTGTCCGTAGGGATGTGCCTGGGTGGAGTCTGTGGGTGAATTGTTGTATTTGAGTGGCAAGGGCCTTTTACCGTGCTGTATGTCAAAATTAAAAATTAAAATGACCGGCATGTTTGCCAATTATTTCATTAGATGTGAATAGGCTCTATCCCCTCGTGGGGGCCTCGCCAGGAGTGGTGGTGGAGGCTGAAACATTAGGGGAATTTAAGAGGCTCTTAGACAGTCCTCATGGATGAAAGAAAAATAGAGAGTTATGGGATAGGAGAGATTAAAATTTTATTTTGGAAGGAATGTATGGGTCGGCACAACATCAAAGGCTGAAGGGTCTGTACTATATTGTATTCTAGGTCAGATGGGCAGAGTCCAACCTTGATTGGCAGGTGATGCAACTTCCCAACAGGTTCCAGATGGAGAGGTCACATGACCTGGGGTGGCAGGCGGTGAATTTTATGTCGCAAAGGTAAAGTTTCGGGCCTGAGCCCCTCATTAAGGTGTAGGCAGGCGTCTGCATGAACCATTCGTTGGCCCAGCTTGGTCATCTGAGTAACACGAACCGATTCTTGTCCTGACCTGAGAGCAGCCTATCTGTTCTTTATCCATCCATGGCTGTTCATTTCTGTAACGTTGACGATGCTGAATAAAGTTAATGGAATTGCAGCCTTTGCTCATCTTTCTCCTCCCCAGAAGCCTGCTTCCCTGAACCGTCAGCATCTGCTTTTCAAATTTTAATGCACCTTGGAACGTTCCCGAGACAAAAGGCACTGGTAAATTCAGAATCAGAATTGATGAAATGTGTTGTTTTGCAGCAGAATCACAGGGGCGATGGATTACATTTAAAAGTAAATAAATTAGTGCAAGAGAAAGTGAGGTTGTGTCTGGGGTTCACTGCCCGTTCAGAAATCGGATGGCGGAGGGGAACAAGCTGTTTCTGAACTACTGGGTGTTCGTCTTCAGGCTCCTGCACCTCCTTCCCGATGGCAGCAGAGTGAAGAGGGCATGGCCTGGGTGGTCGGGGTCCTTGAAGCTGCTTTCTTGAGATGCTGTCTCACGTGGATGTCCTGAGTGAAGGCTGGTGCCCGTGAGGGCATTGGCTATATATTGTTTCCTGTCTTGAGAGTTGTCACCTCCATACCAGCCAGTGATGCAACCAGTCAGAGTGCTCTCCACAGTGCACCTGTAGAAATTTGCAAGAGTCTTTGGTGACGTAACGAATCTCCTCACGGAGGATCGCCGCTGTCGCGCCTTCTTGCATCGACATGGAGGCCCCAGGACAGATCCTCAGAGATGTTGACACCCGAGAATTTGAAGTCCTGAACCTTTTCCACTGTTGACCCCTCGATGAGAACTGGTTCGTGTTTTCATTTCCCCCTCCTAAAGTCCACATTCAGCTCCTTAGTTTGGCTAACGTTGAGCGCAAGGGGGTGGTTGTGACACCACCCACCCAGCTGATCTATCCCCCTCCTGTACACATCCTCATTCAAACTCACAAAATTCTCCTCTTCAAATATGGAGCAAATGGGCTTGTCAGGAAACAGAAGATGCAAATGTACACACAGAAGATTGTTATTACGGTTATACAATAACAGCATCTTTAAAATTTAAATTTAACAGGCCAACGAGTCTGTGCCACACAATTTGCACCCCTGATACGTTTCGAACAGTGGCAGGAAACCAGAGCCCCTGGGGAAAAACATAGGGAGAACGTACAAACTCCTTACAGATAGCATGGGATTCGATCTCTGGTCCTGATCACTGTAAACGCTACAATAACCGTCCCGCTATGGGCAATGAGAGCAGAAGGCGAATTAGGTTTATGGTGCCATAAACTGTTGTCGTCGTTCTGTGGAAGCAGTATTGTGCAGGACAAGGTGCAGAAATTACTATAAATTTCAAATATGCAAATACAAAATTTTAAAATTAAGTGACTATTGCAAAAAATAAGGTGAGGCAGTGTTTATACGTGAATTGACAATTCAGAAACCTGATGGCAGAGGGGAAGAAGCTGTTTTTGTAGAGACAAGTGTGAGTCTTCAGGCTCCTGTATGGCAGCAGTGAGAAGATGGTGGTGGAAGTCCGCGATTATAGAGGCTGTTTTCTTCAGGCAATGCCTCTCAAAGAGGTTCTCGGAGTAGGGTCGAGCAAAATTCACGATGGCCCTGGCCAAGTTTACAACCCTCTGTAGTCTGTTCCTGTCCTGTGCAGCAAAAACATTGGCCAGTGGTCATACATTTGTAAAACATGAACCTGAAGGATTAAATCACATTTAACTTGGGTAAATCATTCTTCAGTCCTCGGTGCAGAGCACACAGACACACAGTCAGACATAACATACAGACACACAACCAGACATAAGAAACAGACACATGCTGGACAGGTATATATACAAACACTGTTCGGTGAATATGAGAGTCTGGGAGGGTGAGTGCGAGCAGTTCCTTGGGTCGTTCAGTGTTCTCGCTGCCCATTGGAAGATGCTGTTCCTTGGCCTGGTGGTGCTGGCTCTGATCCTCCTGACGGGAGCAACTGAAAGATACTGGGTGCAGGGTGGAAGGGGTTTTCAATTATTTTGTTCAGCCTATTCAGACGACGATCCTGGTCGATCACATTGACTTGGGGGGTGGAGGAGAGAGAGACTCCAGTGATCTTCTCTACCACTGTCATGGTCCTGTGGATTAACCTCCAAATTAATTGTCCGAAGAGAAAATAAACCCATCCAAATCTGGTTCGACTCCACAAATAGATTTACTCCAGAACTTGGAGTGAAACACGAATGTTTGCAGACGCTGTAATTGCAGTAAACACACAAGAATATGAGAGCAGGGGTGTAATGTTGATTAATCGGGCACTGGTGAGACCTCCATTAGAGTACTGTGTACAGTTCTGGGTGCCTTATTTGAGAAAAATTATGTGCTGGTATTAGAGAGGGTTCAGAGATTTATTATAATTATACCAACTCTCAAGGGGCAGGGGAAGAGTCCTCAGAGGCTTTTATTTTTTTAATTTTTTTTATTTTTCACACTATAAACCATACTGACCAAAATACACACAAATATTTCCCTCTTGAATATACACAGTGTCATTTTCTCCCATTTTTCCCTCCCTCCTTCAACCCCCTCCCCACTCACTCAACGTTCAACATATATGATACATTAAACCCATTAAACAATGTCATCTCACAATGAAAATAAACAAGAAATTTGTCTTCTACTTTTACATACTGGGTTAGTTCATCTCATCTTCTTCTCCTTCTGTCATTTTAGGGGATGGAGGTCCGCGGTAGGACTTCTCTATTGTGTTCCATGTATGGTTCCCAAATTTGTTTGAATACTGTGATGTTATTTCTTAAATTATATGTTATTCTTTTCAATGGAATACATTTATCCCTTTCTATGTACCATTGCTGTATTCTCAGGCTATCTTCTAATTTCCAGGTTCACATAATACATTTTTTTGCTACCGCTAAGGCTATCATAACAAATCTTTTTTGTGCTCCATCCAAATCGAGTCCAAGTTCTTTACTTCTTATATTATTTAGAAGAAAGATCTCTGGATTATTTGGTATGTTGCTTTTTGTGATTTTATTTAATACCTGGTTTAGATCTTCCCAAAACTTTTCCACTTTCTCACATGTCCAAATTGCATGTACTGTTGTTCCCGTTTCCTTCTTACAGCGAAAACATCTGTCTGATACTGTTGGGTCCCATTTATTTAACTTTTGAGGTACGATGTATAGCCTGTGTATTCAGTTATATTGTATCATGCGTAACCTCGTGTTTATTGTATTTCTCATAGTTCCGGAGCATAGCTTTTCCCATGTTTCATTCTATATCTTTATGTTTAGATCTTGTTCCCATTTTTGTTTAGGTTTACAGCTTGTTTCCTCATTCTCTTTCTCTTGCAGTTTAAATGTACGTTTGTTATAAATCTTTTAATTATCAATGTGTCTGTAATCACATATTCAAAATTGCTTCCTTCTGGTAACCTCAGTCTGCTTCCCAATTTGTCCTTCAAGTAGGTTTTCAGTTGGTGGTATGCAAACATTGTACTGTGAGTTATACCATATTTGTCCTTCATTTGTTCAAAAGATAACTTACTTCCTGAAAAAAAATTTATATTCTTTTAATCCCTTTTCTCTCCCATTCTCTAAAGGAAAAGTTATCTATTGTGAAAGGAATTAGTTGATTTTGCGTCAATATAAATTTTGGTACAACTTTTGGATATATGGAGGAAACAACACCCAAAGGAAAAGGAATATTCATATTATTCGGGTAGACATAAAACATACTCAAGAATAGACCTATTTTTGTTATCAGCTCGTATGCAAGATAGAGTAAGAAGAACAGAATATAAAGCTAGAATATTATCGGACCATTCACCCTTGATATTGACAATAGAGTTAGAGGACCCCTCCAAGAATGTATAGATGGAGATTAAACTCCATGTTACTTAAAAGGCAAGATTTTAGAGAATTTATTGAAAAACAAATAAAAATGTATTTTGAAATAAATACGGAATCAGTGGAAGATAAGTTTATACTGTGGGATGCAATGAAAGCATTCATTAGAGGGCAAATAATAAGTTATGTAACCAAGATGAAGAAGGACTATAATCAGGAAACAGAGCAGTTGGAAAGGGAAATAGTAAATATAGAAAAAGAATTAGCAATGAAGGAAGACACAACTAAAAGAAGAGAATTGACAGATAAAAAAATAAAATATGAAACACTACAAACATATAAGGTGGAGAAGAACATAATGAAGACAACACAGAAATATTATGAACTAGGGGAAAAAAACGCACAAAATTCTAGCAAGGCAGCTTAAGACAGAACAAGCTAAGAGAATGGTATTGGCATCAAGGAAAAAAGACAAACAAATCACATATAATCCAACGGAGATTAATGAAAACTTCAGAGAATTCCATGAACAATTATACCAAACTGAAAATGAAGGAAAATAAGACAAAATAGATGAATTTTTAACTAAAATTGAACTACCAAAATTACAAATAGAGGAACAAAATAAATTAACAGAACCATTTGAAATAGTAGAAATACAAGAGATAATAAAAAAACTACCAAATAATAAAACACCAGGAGAGGATGGATTCCCAATAGAATTCTATAAAACATTTAAAGATTTATTAATTCCTCCCCTCCTGGAAGTAATCAACCAGATTGACAAAACACAAAGCTTACCAGATTCATGCAAAACAGCAATAATTACAGTAATACCAAAGACAGGGAAAGATCCACTCGCACCAGCGTCATATAGACCAATATATGATATTGGTTAGCAAACAGATTAGCAGATTATGTACCTAAAATGGTAAATCTAGACCAAACTGGATTTATTAAAAAAAGACGGACAACAGACAATATTTGTAAATTTATTAACTTAATTCATGCAGTAGAAGGGAGTAAAGCGCCAACAGTTGCAGTTGCTTTAGACGCAGAGAAGGCCTTTGACAGAGTAGAATGGAATTATTTATTCAAAGTATTGCAAAAATTCAGTTTACCAGAGAAGTATATTAATTGGATTAAAGCATTATATAAGGGGCCATTGGCGAAAGTGACAGTAAATGGATATATATCAAAGCAATTTAATTTAAGCAGATCAACAAGACAGGGATGCCCACTATCACCCTTATTGTTCGCGTTAGCTATAGAACCACTAGCAGAATTGATAAGAACAGAAAATGAAATAAAAGACAAGGAATATAAAATCAGTTTATTTGCAGATGATGTTATAGTATACTTAACAGAACCAGAATTATCAATAAAAGAATTACATAAGAAATTGAAGGAATATGGAGAAGTGTCGGGTTACAAGATTAACGCAAATAAAAGTGAAGCAATGCCAATGAATAATGCGGATTTCTCAAAATTTAAGAAGGAATCACCATTCAGATGGCAAATCCAAGCAATAAGATACCTAGGTATACAAATAAATAAAAACCTCGGCCATCTATATAAACTCAATTATTATCCACTAATGAAAAAAATTACAGGACGATTTAGAGCATTGGAAAGATTTACCACTAACACTAATAGGAAGGATAAACTGTATTAAAATGAACATTTTCCCAAGGATACAATACCTATTTCAGGCATTGCCAATACACTTGACAGAGAAATTCTTCAAGGAGTTAAAGAAAATAATAAGGAAATTTTTATGGAAAGGGGGGAAACTGAGGATAGCACTAGATAAATTAACAGAATGGTATAAACAAGGAGGCTTACAACTGCCAAACTTTAAAAATTATTATAGAGCCGCACAATTAAGATACCAATCAGATTTTTATCAAACAAGGGAAAAGCCAGATTTGACTAGATTAGAACTAGATAAAATAGGGGAGAAGATACCTGAACATATATTATATATGGGATGAAAAATTGGTACAACGTAGGAGTTCTCCAGTATTACATAATCTGCTCAATATTTGGAAGAAGATTCATGTAGAAAGGAATAAAACAAATTACCAATTACCAAAACTAATACTGATGCAAAATCAGTTAATCCCTTTTACAATAGATAAGCTTTCCTTTAGAGAATGGGAGAAAAAAGGGATTAAAAGAATAGAAAATTGTTTTTCAGGTAATAAATTACTATCCTTTGAACAAATGAAGGATAAATATAATATAACTCAAGATACAGTGTTGGCATACTACCAACTGAGATCCTACTTGAAGGACAAATTGGGAAGCAGTCTGAGGTTACCAGAGGGAAGTAATTTTGAATATATGATTACAGACACAATGATAATCAAAAAATGTATTATAACAAATATGTATATTAAACTACAAGAAAAGGAGAATGAGGAAACAAATGGTAAAACTAAACAAAAATGGGAACAAGATTTAAACATAGAGATAAAAAAGGAAACATGGGAGAAGTTATGCTCTGGAACTATGAGAAATACAATAAATACGAGGTTACGTATGATACAGTATAATTGGATACGCAGGCTATACATTACACCTCAAAAGTTAAATAAATGGGACCCAACATTATCTGACAGATGTTTTTGTTGTAAAAAAGAAGTGGGAACAACAATTCATGCAATCTGGACATGTGAGAAAGTGGAAAAATTTTGGGAAGATCTAAACCAGATACTAAATAAAATCACAAAAAGCAATATACCAAAAAACCCAGAGATCTTCCTCCTAAGTAACATAAAAAACAAAGAATTTGGACTTGATTTGGATGGTGCACAAAAAAGATTTGTTATGATAGCTCTAGCCATAGCAAAAAAATGTATTATGTCAGCCTGGAAATTAGAAGATAACTTGAGAATACAACAATGGTATATAGAAATGAATAAATGTATTCCATTAGAAAAAATAACATATAATTTAAGAAATAATACTGAAATATTTGAACAAATATGGGAGCCATACATGAAACACAATAGAGAAAACCTACCGGGGACATCTGCCACCTAAAATAACGAAAGGAGAAGGAAATGAAAAGAATTGACTCAGTGGAATTTCTTGTTTATTTTTATTGAATGACAACATTATTTGACCGATTCTGTTCTTTAAATGAATGGTGGGAGGGGAGGTAGGGAGGGTGGGATGGGAGGAGGGAGGGGGGGGGAGAAAATGACACTGTATATATTTGAAAAGGAAAATGTATGTATTTTGGTCAATGTGGTTTGTGGTGTGAAAAATAAAAAATTTTTAAAAATAAATTTAAAAAATATATAAATTTTGGTAGTTGATAATTTGTTTTATTCCTTTCTACATGAATCTTCTTCCAAATGTTGAGCAGATGGTGCAGTACTGGTGAATTCCTATGTTGCACCAGCTTTTCATCCCACTTATGTAACATATGTTCAGGTACCTTCTCCCCTATTTTATCTAGATCTAATCTGGCCCAATCTGGTTTTTCCCTTGTTTGATAAAAATCTGATAGGTATCTTAATTGTGCTGCTCTATAATAATTCTTAAAGTTTGGTAGCTGTAGGCCCCTTTGTTTGTACCATTCTGTTAATTTATCTAGCGCTATCCTCAGTTTCCCCCCTTTCCATTAGAATTTCCTTATTATTTTCTTTAGCTCTTTGAAGAATTTCTCTGTTAGGTGAATTGGTAATGATTGAAATAGGTATTGTATCCTTGGGAAGATATTTTTAATACAATTTACCCTTTCTATCAGTGTTAGTGGTAATTCTTTCCAATGCTCTAAGTCGTCTTGTAATTTCTTCATTAATGGCTGATAATTTACTTTGTATAGATGGCCTAGATTATTATCTAGTTGTATACCTAGGTATCGGATTGCTTGTGTTTGCCATCTAAATGGTGATTCTTTCTTAAACTTTGAGAAATCCGCATTATTTATTGGCATTGCTTCACTTTTATTTGCATTGATCTTGTACCCCGATACTTCTCCATATTCCTTCAATTTCTTATGTAATTCTTTTATTGATATTTCTGGTTCTGTTAAGTATACTATGATGTCATCTGCAAATAGACTGATTTTATATTCCTTCTCTTTTATTTTTACCCCTCTTATTTTATTTTCTGTTGTTATCAGTTCTGCCAGTGGTTCTATAGCTAACGCGAACAGTGAGGGAGATAGTGGACATCCCTGCCAAGTTGACCTGCTTAATTTAAATTGGTTTGATATATATCCATTTACTGTCACCTTCGCCAATGGTCCCTTATATAATGCTTTAATCCAATTAATATATTTCTCTGGTAGGTTGACCCTCTTTAGTACTTTGAATAAATAGTTCCATTCTACTCTGTCAAAGGATTTCTCTGCGTCTAAAGCAACCGCTAATGTTGGCGTCTTGTTTCCTTGTACTGCATGGATTAAGTTAATGAACCTACAGATATTGTCCATTGTTCGTCTTTTCTTAATAAATCCAGTTTGATCTAGTTTTACTTTTTTGGTACACAGTCGGCCAATCTGTTTGCTAATAGCTTAGCTATTATCTTATAATCTGTGTTAAGTAGAGATATTGGTCTATACAATGCTGGTTTTAGTGGATCTTTTCCTGTCTTTGGTATTACTGTAATTATTGCTGTTTTGCATGAATCTGGCATGTTTTGTGTTTCTTCAATCTGGTTCATTACTTCCAGGAGAGGAGGAATTAATGTCTTTAAATGTTTTATAGAATTCTATTGGGAGTCCATCCTCTCCTGGCATTTTATTGTTCGGTAGATTTTTAAAATATATCCTGTATTTCCTCTATTTCAAATGGTTTTATTAATTTATTTTGCTCCTCTTGCAATTTCAATAGTTCAATTTTAGCTAGAAATTCATCTATTTTGTCTCCTTTCCCTTTGTTTTCAGTTCGATATAGTTGCTCATAGAATTCCCTGAAGTTTTCGTTGATCTCCGTTGGGTTATATGTAATTTGTTTGTCCTTTTTCCTTGATGCCAATACCGTTCTTTTAGTTTGTTCCGTCTTAAGCTGCCATGCTAGAATTTTGTGCGTTTTTTCTCCTAGCTCATAATACTTCTGTTTTGTCTTCATTATGTTCTTCTCCACCTTATATGTTTGTAGTGTTTCATATTTTATTTTTTTGTCTGCCAATTCTCTTCTTTTTGTTGTATCTTCTCTTATTGCTAATTCTTTTTCTGTACTTGCTATTTCCCTTTCCAACTGTTCTATTTCCCGATTGTAGCCCTTCTTCATCTTAGTTACATAACTTATTATCTGCCCTCTGATGAACGCTTTCATTGCATCCCATAATATAAACTTATCTTTCACTGATGAATTCTCTAAAATCCTGCCTTTTAAGTAGCATGGAGTTTAATCTCCATCTATACGCTCTCAGTGGGATGTCCTCCAGCTCTTTTGCCAATAACAGGGGTGAGTGATCCAATAACAATCTAGCTTTATATTCTATTTTCCTAACTCTCCCTTGGATGTGGGCTGACAACAGGAACAGGTCTATCCTTGAGTATGTTTTATGTCTACCCGAATAATATGAGTATTCCTTCTCCTTTGGGTGTTGTCTCCTCCATATATCCAAAAGTTGCATTTCCTGCATCGATTTAACCATAAATTTGGTTACTTTGCTCAGAGGCTTTTCAAATACTGAAATGCCTGGACAAAGTAGATGTGGCAAAGGTGTTTCCCATTGTAGGGGATACCTGGGTAAGAGAGCATAACCTCAGAATTAAATTTTAAAGCACCGTTTTAAAACTGAGGCATGGAAAAATTTCTTCAGTTGGAGCGTCATGAGTCTGTGGAAGTGAGGTTGTTTAGAGCAGAGATTAACTAGTATTTGATTAGTCGGGGAAATCAAGGGTTATGGGAAGAAAGCCGGGGAGTGGGGCTGAGTGGATGGTTAGAATGGCAGAGCAGACTCGACGGGCCGACTTCTGCTCCTGTCTGTATCTTGTGATGGTCCAGAACTTGCCTCGGCTGGGATCTCAGCTCCCCCCTCCTCTCTGAAGACTTTCAAACAACAAAGGGCTGCATTCACACCTTTCAGCTTGCTCTTGGAGTGTCGGGTTCCACGTTCATCCTTGACGTGAACGCGCTCTCTTCCAAACAACATCTGGCCTCATCAGCATAGCTCAGTTAATGCAAATAATTCATCTGTTATGAACTGACCAGAAATAGCTACCAGTGGAGATTAAAATAACAATGCTCAGATCAAAGAGGTGTAAAGATCAAAAACACAGGCTCCACCCAATAGGGAACAATAAGTGAGTGGAGAGGGGGAATAAGTGAGTGGAGAGGGGGAAAAACCCATCTTAAATCGCCATCGAACTGCAATGTTGCTCCTGGTGTGGACCCAGATCGGAGACCCAGCACTGTTCCAAAGAGTTCAACCTCCTGGTCCTAATGCCGGGCATTAAACGGCCTGTTAGAGGAGCTGACGGTACTTTTAAATGTACTTCTCGAAAAATTTTTAATTAAAAAAAAAATAATTTAGACCTGCAGCACGATAAGAGGCGATTTCAGCCCACGAGTCCATGCCGCGCAATTTACACCCCATTAACCTACTCCCCCAGTACGTTGTGAATGGTGGGAGGAAACTGGAGCCTCTGGAGAAAACCCGTGGTCCTGATCGCTGGCGTTGTAAAGGTGTTGCACTAACTGCCACCCCAGCCCTGCAGATGCGGCACTTGTGCTCAAAGGTGGACTCAAGAGGCTGCAGATTCTGGGGGAGCAGCGGACCGGGGCGGGGCACCAAAAAGGGGGAGAACATCCCTCCGTTGAGGAGAAGCAGAGGGCAACCCTCCAGGTCGGTGACCACGGCAGCAGACCAGCGAGGGGCTCAGCAGCTATAGGACCCACACAGGCTGCAGGCGACCTGCAGCCGGGAGACCGGCACAGGCTGAGGGACATGACACACGGGAACCAGGTGTCGGAGCCGGGATTCAAGAGGGCGCTGACGGCAAGAAGGACTCCCGAAGGGCCTCGGGCGCCGAAGGTTTCCTGATCGCGTTGGGGGTTCAGATCTGGAGCGCGAGCGGCCGATGGGCTGAACAGGAGTCTGTGCGGCTGCAGAGGCTGTGGGAGCCGAATCCAGAGACATTCAATGTCTCTGAAGGGATTCTCTTTTCTTACCATGAGGGGCACCAGGTGATGCTGTTGGCTGAATGGCAGGCAGAAGACGATTGTGACAGAATATAGATAGGTTTTTGGGAGATAAATTGTAGGTCACATACAAACACTTTAAAACAGATCTTATTTAAAATACTGGAGCTCTGCCCCTTGGTTGACATGTCACGGCCAACAGTCTTTGCAAAAGCTTTGGAGAGTGCCCAAGAGACTTCACTAATGGATTGTTGTTTACAAAAATGCAACAGATAAAGAACATGTTGGAGCCATAGACTGTCTGGAGTGAAACTTGCTGTTCTAAGAGGGTCATGTGATTTTGCAAGCAGAGAGAGTCAAACAGGCTTTCTATCTGAGATAGAGAGATGTCAAAACCCTTGTGGTTCATGCAAGAGGAGAGGACTGGCTGTCTAATGTTTCACTTGGAAATAAGGGAAACAGAAAGGAACTCTTTGATGACCTGAAAGAAAGAGGAGATTATCTGGAGAACCCTGAGGGGGCAAGTTTCTTTGGCAAGACACTGAAGTGGCTGATTAAAAAATGAATCAGTTGTGGGTGTCCAGGAACAGAAAATCTCTCTCTGAAAACCAACAAGAACCTTCCTGAGCGGTAACCATTATGAATACCAAATCCTGGTGAACTTTATAAATGTTAAATTCTGTGCACAGTATAAGAATTGCCTGCAACCAGTGAACTTGGAGGAGTGAGAAGTGAGATTCGACTGTGAATCAAAGAACAGGATTTCGGGAAGGAAATCACTCTCCCCGAGTTTCACCAACACCCAACTTTCTTCAACATCGAGGCAGCATGTTCACGCAGGGGGGAGGTATAGTGGAGAGGGCGAGCCAACATCAAACAATGGATCTTTGCAAAATAAAAGGCACTTAATGGGAATGCACGGATCAAAGCGGGTTTCTCTAAAGATTTTAAGGACGTTAAGAAATCTTACCACTTCAAGTGCATTGTCAAAAGAGAACACACAAGAGCTGGAATATTTTACAGAAAAATCTTTCATCTTTTTTAAGTCAGTAAATATTTCCTTCACAATTACAATTAAAACTGGTTTTGTCCAACTTGATTTGAATCTGGGAGGGAAGGTTCCTTTTATCATCACATTGTATGACATTAAAAATGTAAAGTACGCAATGTACTTCAACCTTTCCCTGCCGTAAGTCACCCTGAACATTGCTAGGTGCCCCTGACAACAGGAGAAAGAGAAGCAAAGCTTTCTTCATAGACACTGAGAGTCCGTGGATTCGCCTCCAGTGCTCCTGAAGCCTGTGCAGATCCACCAGCTCCTGCCCAGTCCATCATCCACCCGAGCTCCAAATCCAGACCTCCGATGGCCTATATCCAGGCCCTTCGTGAGCCCCTTTCGCCCTCTCTCTCATCCCGGGAAGGCAATCCATAACCCCAACTTGCTTTCCATTGCACCTGCCAAGGAAATCAAGCAGTTAGTGCAAACACTGTTACAGCGCCAGCGAGCCGGGTTCAAATCCTGCACTGGCTGCAAGGAACTTGCATGTTCCACCCATGTCTGGGTGGGTTTCCTCCGGGTGCTCCGGTTTCCTCCCACCCATTCCTAAATGTACTGGGGTCATAAGTTGATTGGGAAATTCAGTGACATGGGCTCGTGGGCCGGAAGGGCAGTTACCATGCTGTATGTCTATATCAAATTAAAAATGGAAGAATTCAAGGATCCTGTTCCAGCTCCTGGAACAATAAATTTAACAAACTCTTGTTACTGGAACAAATTCAATTCTATTGTCACCACAGACCAACGGCAGATGCCATTCTACTGGCCCTCCGCTCTGCATTAGATCACAGCGCTGCAAGACCGGCTGAGTTCCTCAGTATTTAGTTGTGCTTTCAGGAAGACTACAATAACCGTGACCCCAGCTTGGCGTTTAATGCCATCAGACCAGCCAAGGCTGGGATCAAATTCCAGGAGCTGGAACAGGATCCTTGAATTCTTCCATTTTTAATTTGATAGAGACATTGATGGAGGCCCTCTTCTCTTCTGGGAACCTCTGATCATAGCAGCGCGAGGTGAAAATGTCCGCAGGAACTCCAGTTGGTTCACGATGAGGCCAGGACCACGGAAAGTGGTGGCGGTGGGGGCAATTGTATTGTTTAAAACACAATCATACGGATACATGGATAGGAAAAGTTTAGAAGCATGTGCAGGATATAAGACCACTAGACATAGGAGCAGAAACAGGCTATTCAGCCCATCGAGTTAACCACTCTTGCCTTCTATTCTCATTCTGACTTTTTCTAATCCTGACACCTCTTTCCCAGGTTTAACTGAAAGGATCAACTATTTTTACACTCACAAGGTGTAAACTAATCAACCTTACAGCTACGACTGTGGCTCGGTACAACAATAACACCATCAATAACACAAGTTTGCTAACGATACCACAGTGGTGGGTTGTATAAAAAAATGGTGATGAGTCAGCGTACAGAAGGGAGATTGAAAATTTGGTCGAATGGTGCACCAACGACAACCTCGCATTCAATGTCACCGAAACCAAGGAGATGATTGTCGACTTCAGGGAAGGAAAGCCAGAGGAGTACGATCCAGTGATCATTGGGGGATCAGAGGTGGAGGGGGTGAGCAAATTTAAGTTCTTGGGAGTCACTATCTCAGAGGATCTTTCCTGGATCCAACACATCAACGGCATCATGAAGAAAGCCCGTCAGCGCCTCTACATCCTCAGGAGTTTGCGGAGATTCAGTACGACATTGGAAACCCTGGCAAATTTCCACAAATGCCGGATGGAAAGTCTGCTGACCGGCTGCATCACGGTCTAGTTTGATAAAAACACAAAAAAAAACACTGTCCTTTATGTAGCAAAGGCAAAGATCCATCACTGCCGTTTTGGGCTTGACCCCTTCATCAAAGTGAGCCTGAAACGTCAGTAATGGATCTTTACCTTTGCTACATAAAGGACACTGTTTGACCTGCTGGGCTTCTCCAGCATTTTGTGTTTTTACTTCAACCGTGGTGTCTACATAATTTTGTATGGGGGATACCAATACCCTGAGCGTAAAGCCCTGCAAAAGGTAGTGGACGCAGCCCAAGGCATCACAGGCAAAACCATCCCCACCATTGAGAACATCTACAGGGGACGCTGCCATTGGAGAGCAGCAGCGATCGTCAAGGATCCATACAACCCAACACTCGCTCTGTTCTCACTGCTGCCATCAGGAAAGAGGTATCGATGCCACCACCAGGTTCAGGAACAGCTGCTACCCCTCCACCATCAGACTCCTCAACGACAAACTCAATCAGGGACCCATTTCAGGACTCTTAGTTTTGTACTTTATTGATTTTCTTCTCTCTCTGTATTGCACTGTTTGTTTACATTTCTTTATTTGTTTACCTGTACATTGTGTACAGTTTTTTTTTTGCATGGGCAATAAGTGGTAATTCTACCTGCCTGCAGGAAAAAGGAATCTCAGGGTGTATGTGATGTCATCTATGTGCTCTGACAATAAATTTAAAATTGAACTACTCATTTACTCCCTGGTGCTGTCGTCGTGTGCCTTTATATTTATCACTCTGTTTGTTATTGCAAGAACATTCCTGAAACAAAAACCACACAATATTCAAGTTGAGCTTCACAAAGGCCCTGTACAACTGCAGCAGGACCTCCCTGCTTCTATATTCAAAACCTCTCGCATTAAAGGCCAACGTGTTGTTTGTTTCACCGCCCGCTGAACCCTGTGTTCCAATCTTCAATGACTGATGTACTGTGACACCCAGATCTCGTTTCCTAATTTCTCACTATTCAGGCAACTGCCTGTTATTGCCACCAAAGTGGATAATAACATTTATATTACACATCTGCCCATTGTCCTAATCGCCCTGCGGCCTCTTGGAATCTACCTCACAGCTCACACCCTAATCCAGTTGAGCGTCAATTTAGTGATAATAGATTCCCTTTTCTCGATCATTAATAAGACATAGGAACAGAAATAGGCCATTCAGCCCATCGAGTGTGCCCTGCACTTAATCATGTGCTGATCCACTTTCCCATTCAGCCCCATTGCCCGGCCTTCCTCCCATAACCTTCGATGCCCTGACCTGTCTGCAATATGCCCAACGGCCTGGCCTCCACAATCGCCTGTGGCAAAGAGTTTCGCAGATTCACTGCCCTATGGCCGAAGAAATTTCCCGCATCCCTGTTCTAAGTTCAGATTCAGATTTATCATCCGAGTACAGTCATGACATCACATACACCCGAGATTCTTTTTTCCTGCGGGCGCGGCAGAATTACCACTAATTAGTAGTGCAAAAAATAAACTGCTCACAATGTAAACAAATAAAAGAACTGTAAACTGATAACGAATGTAAGTGCACACCCTGAATTTGTCCTTGATTCCCACCACGGGAAACAATATTTCTACCTCTACTCTGTCAACGCCTTTCAACATTCGAAATGTTTCAATGAGATTCCCCCCTCGTTCTCCTAAATTCTAACAAGCACAGGCCAATAGCCATCAAACCTTCTTCATGTGATGACCCTTTCATTCCCGGAATCATCCTTGTGAACCCCCTCTGTACCCTCTCCCATATCAGCACATCCCTTTTGAAATGAGGAGCCCATAATGCTCCAGGTGGGGTCTCACCAGTGTCTTCAATTGGTTAAATTAGACATACAGCACTGTAATGGGCCAATTCGGCCCTACGAGTCCATGCCCCCCAAATTACACCCCATTGACCCACGTATGTTTTTGAATGGTGGAAAGAAACCTTGGAGGAAACCTACACAGACGCAGGGAGAACGTACAAACTCCTTACGGACAGCGCGGGATTCAAACCCAGGTCCAGTCCCGATCGCTGCCACTGTAAAGGTGTTGTACTAACCGCTACGCAAACTGTGCCGGCTTTATTAATCCTCTGCACCACGTCCCTGCTCTTATCCCTCTTGAAATGGGACTAGCTTGGGTCAGGATGGATAGGTGGGCTGAAGAGCCTGTTTCCTTGCTGGAAAACTTTGATCCCGCAACAGCATCGTGACAACTGCTCATCTCCAATATTCATGGAGAATCTTTAAATCTACCCCTTTCACAGTTCTAAAGAGATTCTCAGAAACCTGCTGGAAAGGGCGGTGAAAAAAGATCGAGTAATTTCTGAAAGGGAACTGGATTAATTCATTGGTGAGGCCTAGTTTGGAATATTGTGTGCAGTTCTGGGCCCCAAATAATAGGAAGGATATCAATGAGGTACGAACATAGGAACATAGGAAGTAGGAACAGGAGTAGGCCAAAAATGGCCCATCGTGCCTGCTCCTCCATCCAATATGATCATGGCTAATCTAATTTATGACCTAACTCCACCTACCTGCCTTCTCCCCATATCCCCTAATTCCTCTATCATGTAAAAATTTATCTAACCGAATTTTAAATATGTTTAATGAGGCAGCCTCAACCACTTCCCTGGTTAGAGAATTCCAAACATTCACTACTCTCTGGGAAAAACTATTTTTCCTCATCTCTGTCCTAAATCTACTCCCCCGAATCTTGAGACTGTGTCCTCTCGTTTTAGTTTCCCCAGCCAGCTCAAAAAACCTTCCTACATCTATCCTATCCATACCCTTCATAATCCTATATGTTTCTATAAGATCTCTCATTCTTCTGAACTCGAGCAAATACAATCCTAGATGATTTAATCTTTCATCATAAGTCAACCCCTTCATCCCAGGGATCAACCTAGTAAACCTCCTCTGGACCGTCTCCAAAGCCAGTATATCCTTCCTCAAATATGGAGACCAGAACTGGACACAGTACTCCAGGTGCGGTCTCACCAGTACCTTATACAGTTGCAACATTACCTCCCCACTCCTGAATTCAATTCCTCTAGCGATGAAGGCCAACATTCCATTTGCCTTCTTAATAACCTGCTGCACCTGCAACCTAACTTTTTATGATTCATGCACAAGCACTCCCAAGTCCCTCTGCACTACAGCATGCTGTAGTTTTTCACCCTTTAAGTAATATTCAGCTCTTTTATTTTTCTTGCCAAAGTGGATAACCTCACACTAACTAACATTGTACTCCATCTGCCAGACCTTTGCCCACTCATCCAGCTTAACTATATCCCTCTGCAGACTCTCCACATCCTCATTACAATTTGCTCTTCCACTCAATTTGGTGTCATCTGCAAACCTGGCTACACCACATTTTGTCCCCTCCTCCAAGTCATCAATGTAAATGATGAACAGTTGTGGGCCTAACACTGACCCCTGCGGCACCCCACTTACCACTCTCTGCCAACCTGAAAAACTCCCATTTATCCCGACTCTCTGCCTCCTGTCAACCAATTTTCAATCCATGCCAATATACTTCCTCAGACTCCACTTTCCTGTAACTTACTGACAAGTCTCTTGTGCGGCCCCTATCAAACACCTTCTGGAAATCCAAATATACAACATCAACCTGTTCCCCTCTATCCACCGCACCCATTATATCCTCAAAGAATCCTAACAAGTTTGTCAAACAAGATCTTCCCTTTCTAAAGCCATGCTGCGACTGCCTGATTGAACCCTTACGTTCCAAAAGTTTCACTATTTCATCTTTAATGACGGCTTCAAGCATTTTTCCAACTACAGACGTCAAGCTAATTGGCCAATAATTTCCAGTCTTCTGCCTACATCCCTTCTTAAAAAGTGGCGTGACATTTGCTGTCTTCCAGTCTGCCCAGAATCCAAGGAATTTTGTTATATGACCACCAATGCATCAACTATAACTTCTGCCATTTCCTTCAGAACCCTTGGATGCATATCATCAGGACCAGGTGATTTGTCTGGCTTTAGTCCCATTAGTTTCTCCATCACTACTTCATTAGTAACAACTATTTTATCAAGGCCCTCCCCAACATTCGCATCCTTAACTCCGCATTTGGGCATGCTGGACGTGTCTTCCATCGTGAAGACTGACACAAAATATTTGTTCAATGGCTCGGCCATTTCCTCATGTTTTGCTACCAGTTTTCCTTTCTCATCCTCCAAGGGTCCTATCTTAACTCTGGCCACCCTCTTCCGTTTTATATATTTATAAATTTTTTTGCTTTCTGTTTTTATATTTTGTGCCAATTTACTTTCATAATCCTTTTTCCCATTTCTTATTACCTGCTTTGTCTCTTAAAGTTTTCCCAATCTTCCAGTTTCCCACTGCTCTTTGCAACTTTGTACACCTGCGCCTTCAATTTTATACTCTCCTTTATTTCCTTTATTAACCACAGTTGATTTTTCCCTCCCTTGGTGCCCTTTTTCCTGACCGGAATATATTTTTGTTGAGCATTACAAAATATTTCTTTGAAAATCTTCCACTGTTCCTCAACTGTTTCATCAATTAGCCTGCGCTCCCAGTCCACTCTGCCCAATTCCTCCCTCATCCTATGGTAGTCACCCCTGTTTAAGCATAATATATTAGTTTTAGATCTAACTATTTCCCCTTCCATCTGAATGAGAAATTCAATCATACTATGATCGCTATTTCCCAGATAATCTCTGACTATTACATCATTTACTCTACCTATCTCAATGCACACTAGATCCAGGAGAGCATTTTCTCTTGTGGATTCCTTAACATGCTGCTCAAGAAAGCTATCACGGATGCATTCTATGAAGTCCTCCTCCAGACTCCCACGACCAACTTGATTTTCCCAATCTATGTGGAAGTTAAAGTCCCCCATGACAACTGCTGTATTACATGCCTCACTTATCTCTCTATTTATTTCCTGTGCCACTATTGTTATTTGGTGAGCGATAGATAACACCCACCAATAATTTTTTCCCTTTGTTATTCTTTATCTCTACCCAAATGGACTCAACATTATACTCTTTAGATCTTATATCATCCCTCACTACTGCCTGGAGCTCATCTTTGGTTAAGAGTGCAACTCCACCTCCCTTACCATCCTGTCTATCTCTTTGCACCACCTGATACCCTTGAAAGTTTAATTCCCATTTAGGGTCACCTTGTAGCCATGTTTCCGTGATGGCTACCAAATCATAGCCTCAAGTTCACTAACCTTATTTCTAATACTGCGACCATTCAGATAAAGTGCCCTTATGCTCTTTGCCCTTTTAATATCTAGTGACTTCTGTAACCTTTTCTTTTGATTTTTCTGCCCACTATTTTTCTTTGTAATTTTCTTAACACTATCATTGACCCGAAAACTCACTGCACCATCTGATTTTTTACTTTCTCCTCCCAACATTACTTTTCCTATTTTACTTTTCCTATTTTACTTTTCCTGGCCATTTCTTTATCTTCCCTACCCTTTTCCCTATCACTCTGATTCCCATACCCCTGCCAAATTAGTTTAAACCTTGCCCCACTGCTGTACCAAACATACTTGCCAAAATGTTGACACCTTTTGGATTTAGGTGCAACCCATCCCTCTTGTAAAGATCATGCCTTCCCCAAAAGAGATCCCAATGATCCAAGAAGCCAAATCCTTGCCCTGGACACCAGCCCCTCAGCCACATGTGCATTTTCCTTATCCTTACATTCTTTTCCTCACTTGCATTTGGAACAGGTAGTAATCCCGAGATCACCACCCTAGCGTTCCTGTCTTTCAGCTTTCGTCCCAGCTCACTGTAATCCCTTTTCATTACCTCCTCCCTTTTCTTGTCAATGTCGTTTGTACCCACATGTACCAAGACACCAGGCTGCTCTCCCTCTCCTCTCAGAATATTTTGGACCCGATTTGTGATATTTCGTACCCTTGCACCAGGGAGGCAGGACACCATGTGGGTATACTTATCTGGCTCACAGAACCTCCTGTCTGTACCTCTGACAATGGAGTCCCCAATAACTACTACATTTCTCCTTTTCCTTTTCTTTTGCACCACTCTGCCAGGCTCATTGCCATTGACCTGGTGCCCGTGGCCATCTTCTGTCCGGTCATCTCCCTCAACAGAATCCAACACAACATAACTGTTGCTGAGTGGGATAGTTGCTGGTGAGATCTGTTTTTCTCGCTTTTTTCTTTCCTCCCGACGGTTTCCCACTTACCTGACACGGGTTCTTGCCCTGAAAGTTGAGTCGATTAACTCCTCACTCTCCCTTACAAGCCGCAGGTCAACAGTCTGCAACTCCATATCCCTAATTCGCTCCCTTAGTAACTGCATCTCGGTACACCTGGTGCAGATGTGGCCATTTGGGAGGGTGGAGGTCACCCATTGTTCCCATATCTGACACCCAGTAGAGAGCACTAACCCTATAGGCATGACTCTGAATATGAAGGCAAATAACTCAGCTCACCTTTAATCCTTGCCTGCTTTCGCCACCATCTCTCTCCCTGTCTTCTTCCTCTCTTCCCCTTCCTTCCTCCAGCTCTGCACTCAGAGACACCCCCTCGACTTATCAATTCTCACCTTTCCTCTCCTATCCACATCATGTTGCCTGTAACCCTGTGTCCTTCTCCCCCAGTGGCGTCTGCCCATTTTTTCCTCCCACCTTGACGATTGGAATTAAGCAGGTAAGGCAAGCAGACACCATTGGAACGTTACAGCACAAACAAGCCTTTTGACCCCTCCACTCTGTGCTAGTCCCATTGACCTGCTCTCATTCCATAACCATCCAGACCTCTCCTATCCATGTATTTATCCAATTTATTTTTAAAACTCAAGATTGAATCTGCATTCACTACATCAGATGGCAGCTCTTTCCACACTCCTACCACTCTCTGAGTGCAAAACGTCCCCCTAATGTTCCCTTACGCCTCTCCCCTAAAGCTATGACCTCTCGAATTTATTTCCCCCAATCTACAGCCGCTTTCAGATGCTCGGTCGCAGATAATGCACCGGCAGACGCGGCTGGGGGAATGCAGCCGGGCATTCAGGTGGCCACGGACAAGACGCCTTTCTGTCACCTGAATGTGCTGGCTGAAGGAGAGCTGTGTCCGAGCAAATGCCGGGTTCCTGTGGACTGTGGCCGTAGTCCCACTACTGCTTTCGGGTGCAAAGGGGGATTCTCAGAGCCGGAGAATATACCTACAGGAGGAGGGCTAAGTAAGTGCTCCTCCTGGCCGGGTTCTCCACTTTCAGGTGGCCAACCGACAGCCGCATTGGGGTAGAATAGGCGGCTTTACAGTCAGGTATTCTGGCCACCTGAAAGCGGCTTAAGTGGAAACATCCTTCTCACATCTACTCTGTCTATACCCCTCATAATCTTATAAAGCTCAATCAAGTCTTCCCTCATTCTTCTTCGTTCCGAGGAGTATAGTCCTAACCTGTTAAATCTTTCCCAGGAACTCAACTCTTGAAGGCCTGGAAACATCTTCTCTGCACTTTCTAAATCTTACTGATGTCTTTCCTGCTGCTGGGCGACCAGAACTGCACATATTATTTAAGTGTGGTCTCAGCAACGACTTGACTAACATCTATATTCAGTACTTTGATTTATAAGGCCTACCATTTATTGAGTACATCCTACCCTTATTTGCTCTTCCAAAGTGCAACACCTCACACTTATCTGCATTAAAGTCCATCAGTCAACCTTCTACAGAAGCTCTGTTGAGAGCGTCCTGGCCGGCTGCATCACAGTGTGGGTGTGGTTGCTGCAGAGAAATGGATCGGAGGTCAATTCATGGAACCATAAGAGTGGCAGAGAGCATCACTAGAGTTTTCTTTCCCCCCCCCCCGCCCCCCATGATGTGATCTACCATGATCATTGCCTGAAGTGCACGTGCAAAATCATCGAGGACCCCTTCCACTCTGCGTGCATCTCCCATCGAGGAAGAAAGGCAGGAGGACCAGCGACAGTACCACCAGGCTGAGGAACAGCTTCTTGCCATGGGCAGTGAGAATGCTGACCGACCAAAGGAACAGCTCACACCAACTACCTGCGACTCACAAAACGATATTCATTTATTTATTTGTATTGATGAAATACTTGTCCTGCATATGTATTGCTTGTCTGTACATGTGTGTTATGTCTGGTTGTGTGTCTGCATGTTTTGCACTGAGGACCAGAGAAACAGACGACAATTAACTTGAATGGCTCAGACTTGAACTGTTGGCTACCCTTCCAATAGATGCTTGGTGAACCGCTGAGTTCCTCCAGCATTTTTCTGTTTTTATGTTTGCTTATACCTGACAAAGATCCAAAGTGTTTGTCACCCTTTGCTTCCTCTGGACACTACATGACCTGCTGGGTTTCTCCAGCACGTTTGTGCATTGCAGACTTTCTCGTTGCTGACAGGGGAAGTCGAAGCCAAGAGAGGACATACAAGAAAGTAAAAATGAGCAGGAAGGTAGAGGATTGAGAAGGCTTTGAAAGCAACTAAAAAGTTATTGGGAAGGGGGCGGGCGGCACTGTTGGTGAAGTGGTTAGGGCAACACCTTTACAGCGCCAGAGATCGGGATTTGAATCCCCTACTGTCTATAAGTTTGTACGCTCTCCCCAGTGTCTGCGAGGATTTTCCCTGGGATCTCCGGTTTCCTCCCACCATTCAAAACATACTGGAGGTGTAGGATAATTGGGCGGCATGGGCCAAAATGACCTGTTACGTCTATATTTAAATTTTTTTTAAAAAGTAGGCTGGCAAATAATATCAGAGGGTACAGAAAGCTCCTTTAAGTATATAAAGAGTAAAGGAGAGGTGAGAGTAGATATATGACAAGAAAATGATGCTGGAGAAATAATAATGGGAGGCAAGGAGATGGTAGAGGAGTATTTTTCATCTGTCTTCACTTTGGAAGATGTTAGTCGGGTGCCAGATGTCCAGTGGTAGCAGGGAAGCAAAGTGAATGCAGTTACTATGACAAGGACGAAGGTGCTCAGAAAGGGTCTAATAGGTAGACAAGCCTCCTGGGCCAGATGGATTGCAGCCTTGGGCTCTGCGAGAAGTTGTTGGTGGCGTCAGTAATGATCTTTCAGAATCTATAGATGCTCCGGAAGACTGGAATATTGCAAACATCAATTCCACTATTCAAGAAGGGAGGGAAGCAGCAGAAAGGAAATTATAGACCAGTTAGCCTGGTTGGGAAGACTATTGTCAAGGATGAGGTTACAGAGTACTCGGAGGCACTTGACAAGATAGGCCAAAGCCAATAGGGAAAATTTTGCTTGGCAAACCTATTAGTAGTGACGATAAGCAGTGGATGCTATGAGTTTGCGTTCGACAAAGTACTGCTCATGAGGCTACTTAACAAGAGCCCATGGTATAACAGGAAAGATACTAATGCAAGCTGAGGCTGTTCGGCAGGAGGTAGAGTCAGAATACTGGGATCCTATTCTGCTCGTGGGGATTCCCCGGGGTCGGTGTTGGGGGCTGCCTCTTTTTATGTTGTATATTAACAATTTGGATTGTGGCCATCTTAATTCTGGGCATCAATTCACCAGATTTATCAACTAAAGGATCCAAACCACAATTAAGGTCACCCCCTATCATAATTTGATCAAGAGAGTATGATAAATTAAGTAAAACATCTCATCATCCACATTTTGTGCATAAATATTCACCAAAGTCCAAGACTCAGAATAAATTTTACAATTAACTAACAAATCCCTCCCAATTGACTCATATCTGATTCAAAAATGGCAAATTTTTATGAACTAAAATTGCCCCCCCCCAGTGTTAGAATTAAAAGAAAAAACTTGACCCATCCAATCTCTTTTTAACTTTTGATGTTCAATTTCAGTTAAATGAGTTTCTTGCAAAAATGCAATATCAACTTCTAATTTCTTAATATAACACCCTCTTGCGTTTGATTGGGTTATTAAGCCCATTCACGTTAAATGTAGAAGATTTTTAATTAGCCATCCAATTTATGGCAATTTCAATTTTTTAAATGTTGTATATTAATGATTTGGCTTTGTGGCCAAGTTTGCAGATGATATGAAAGTAGGTGGTGGAGCAGGAGGTGTTGAGGAAACAGAATCGGCAGAGAAGTGGCAAATGAAATAGAATGCTGCAAAATGTACTTCAATCGAAGAAATAAATGTGCAGACCATTTTCCAAATGGGAGAAATTTAAAAATTCCCAGATGCAAAGAGACATGGGACCCCTTGTGCAGGATACCCTGATGGTAAACTTGCAGGATGAGTCGTTGGTGAAGAAGGCAAATGCAAAGGTGGCATTCGATTCAAGAGGAATAGAATACAAGAATATGGATAAGATGTTGAGGCGTTAAAAGGTGAGACCTCAGTGGAATATTGTGAGCAGTTTTAGACTATTCATTAAAGAATGCGCTGACATTAGAATGTTCGGAAGAGGTTCACAAGGATGAAACCATCATCATACTTGGCTCTTGGTCTGTACTCATTGGAATTGAAGAGAATGAGAGAACACACTGAAACTTTTCAAACGTTGGAAGGTGTGGATAGAGTAGATGTAGAAATATTGTTTCCAATGGTGGGAGAGTCTAGGACAAGAGGGCACAACTTCAGGATTGAAGGCGGTCCATTTCAAACAGATATGTGAAGAAATTTCTTCAGAATCTGTGCAGAAAATTAACAAATTTGCAGATATTGCCCTGTCAGTAGCAAAAAAAAATGCATTGCAATCATCTGGAAGCCCGACTCTCTTCCCCCGGCTCATCACTGCATAGTCCAGAAATGCCCAACTGTGTGCCCATGGAGAAAATAACATAATTTAAGAAATAAATACCTTTGCCAAAATATGGCAACCTTAACTACAGTACTTTGGTGCCCAGTTAGAACAGTTCAGTTGTAAAAATTGGTCAACAGCAGAGTGGAAGTAGATTAGAAAGACTGGCACCATGCTAAATTTTTCTTTTCTTTACTATTTTCTATCTCTTTCCTTCTTTTGTATTCTTTTGATGTTTGCGGGATGGGAGGAGGGAGGGGATTTACAAGTCGATTGATATTGTCCTTGAATCTCAGAAGCAATTTGTGCAAATGTTAAAAATGACCATTTTCAAAAGGGACACCAGGCTTGTTTCGGAAAACAAAAAAATTTTCCAAAAAAATCTTCAGCCAGAGGGTGGTGAATCCATGGAATTTGTTGCCACAGGTGGTTGTGGAGGCCAGGTCATTGGGTGTATTTAAGGCAGTAATTGATAAGCCAGGGCATCAAAGGTTATGGGGACCAGGCAGTGGGACTGAGTGGGAGAATGGATCAGCTCAGATTAAATGGCAGGGGCAGACTCAATGGGATCAGTGGTGTATTCCTGGCTATATTTTATCATCTCAAGTCAATGCATGGTTTCAGATTTGCAAACACAGATTGGTTTAGCAAAGTTAGCATATCAGAAGAGAACGTGTGGCAGGCATAGAATCAAATAATTATTAACACTTTGAAGTCCATGTCCCAGTTTTCCAGGACTACCAACCAGCGCATTTTCTCCAGGCCTGGTTTTATACCCAACCACCAGCTGGTTCATACTGTAAAGGTTTACTGTGATGTTCTCCCATTTTTAAGTTCATTTTATTGTGTGGGACTCTCTTTAAGAATAATAATGAAGGACTCTTGTTCCGCTTGCTTGAGGAAGTTATCGCACTTACATATACTATAGCCCTTTGGGGGTATATACTATATACATATACTATAACCATTTTTTTTGGAGAGTGACTGTGAACAAGCAGCAGGCTTTGAAGGTAGCATGTTCTGAAAGTTGATACATTTGCAGAGCAAAGGGGAGAAGCCAGGGGCAGGGACCATGCGACCAGCTTCTTGAAAAGACAGTGCACATTGTGCTCAAGGCCATTTTAAGAAAAGAAACATCTCTTTGGCCTCCTTTGTGGGGTTGAGAAACCCACTTGGCCTCATTGTGTGGTTATAGACAGAATTGTCAGAGTTCCTCCTTTTACTTACCGAGGGATGAGAAACCACCTCGACCGACCGCGAGAAAGGTTCTCTGCTACAGAAGAAATACTGCATTCCACTTTGGCTGACCTGCAAAAGGGATTCGAATTGCTGAAGAAGGGCCTCGTCTCTCGCTGAAGAAGGGCCTCGTCTCTCGCTGAAGAAGGGCCTCGTCTCTCGCTGAAGAAGGGCCTCGTCTCTCGCTGAAGAAGGGCCTCGTCTCTCGCTGAAGAAGGGCCTCGTCTCTCGCTGAAGAAGGGCCTCGTCTCTCGCTGAAGAAGGGCCTCGTCTCTCGCTGAAGAAGGGCCTCGTCTCTCGCTGAAGAAGGGCCTCGTCTCTCGCTGAAGAAGGGCCTCGTCTCTCGCTGAAGAAGGGCCTCGTCTCTCGCTGAAGAAGGGCCTCGTCTCTCGCTGAAGAAGGGCCTCGTCTCTCGCTGAAGAAGGGCCTCGTCTCTCGCTGAAGAAGGGCCTCGTCTCTCGCTGAAGAAGGGCCTCGTCTCTCGCTGAAGAAGGGCCTCGTCTCTCGCTGAAGAAGGGCCTCGTCTCTCGCTGAAGAAGGGCCTCGTCTCTCGCTGAAGAAGGGCCTCGTCTCTCGCTGAAGAAGGGCCTCGTCTCTCGCTGAAGAAGGGCCTCGTCTCTCGCTGAAGAAGGGCCTCGTCTCTCGCTGAAGAAGGGCCTCGTCTCTCGCTGAAGAAGGGCCTCGTCTCTCGCTGAAGAAGGGCCTCGTCTCTCGCTGAAGAAGGGCCTCGTCTCTCGCTGAAGAAGGGCCTCGTCTCTCGCTGAAGAAGGGCCTCGTCTCTCTCTGAAGAAGGGCCTCGTCTCTCTCTGAAGAAGGGCCTCGTCTCTCGCTGAAGAAGGGCCTCGTCTCTCGCTGAAGAAGGGCCTCGTCTCTCGCTGAAGAAGGGCCTCGTCTCTCTCTGAAGAAGGGCCTCGTCTCTCTCTGAAGAAGGGCCTCGTCTCTCTCTGAAGAAGGGCCTCGTCTCTCTCTGAAGAAGGGCCTCGTCTCTCTCTGAAGAAGGGCCTCGTCTCTCTCTGAAGAAGGGCCTCGTCTCTCTCTGAAGAAGGGCCTCGTCTCTCTCTGAAGAAGGGCCTCGTCTCTCTCTGAAGAAGGGCCTCGTCTCTCTCTGAAGAAGGGCCTCGTCTCTCTCTGAAGAAGGGCCTCGTCTCTCTCTGAAGAAGGGCCTCGTCTCTCTCTGAAGAAGGGCCTCGTCTCTCTCTGAAGAAGGGCCTCGTCTCTCTCTGAAGAAGGGCCTCGTCTCTCTCTGAAGAAGGGCCTCGTCTCTCTCTGAAGAAGGGCCTCGTCTCTCTCTGAAGTAGGGCCTCGTCTCTCTCTGAAGTAGGGCCTCGTCTCTCTCTGAAGAAGGGCCTCGTCTCTCTCTGAAGAAGGGCCTCGTCTCTCTCTGAAGAAGGGCCTTGTCTCTCTCTGAAGAAGGGCCTCGTCTCTCTCTGAAGAAGGGCCTCGTCTCTCTCTGAAGAAGGGCCTCGTCTCTCTCTGAAGAAGGGCCTCGTCTCTCTCTGAAGAAGGGCCTCGTCTCTCTCTGAAGAAGGGCCTCGTCTCTCTCTGAAGAAGGGCCTCGTCTCTCTCTGAAGAAGGGCCTCGTCTCTCTCTGAAGAAGGGCCTCGTCTCTCTCTGAAGAAGGGCCTCGTCTCTCTCTGAAGAAGGGCCTCGTCTCTCTCTGAAGAAGGGCCTCGTCTCTCTCTGAAGAAGGGCCTCGTCTCTCTCTGAAGAAGGGCCTCGTCTCTCTCTGAAGAAGGGCCTCGTCTCTCTCTGAAGAAGGGCCTCGTCTCTCTCTGAAGAAGGGCCTCGTCTCTCTCTGAAGAAGGGCCTCGTCTCTCTCTGAAGAAGGGCCTCGTCTCTCTCTGAAGTACCAAAGCAAGTTTTCGTGAGTTGATCAACCTTCTATCACCCCTGGTCTCTTTCATCCACTTCATGAACTGCTCCTTCCAGACTCCACTATTCATCTAAGGATCATTCATCTAAAGCCCATGTTGCATCAATCTCAAGCCCACCAAGATTCTCAACTTTGAACTGCCTTCCCACAATGTGGCTTGGAGTATTCCATACACACCAATACATTTGCGTAGAGTTAAAGTTTAAGTTAGATTAGGTGTTATATAATTGTTGGTTATTAATTAATTATTTTAAATATAACACTGCCTGGGCTCGTTTTTAAAATCGCTACTGTCATGTTATTACCATTATTACCAACATTACCCATGGACCCAGTCCAGAGTATATATTAAGAAAGGTTAAAAATGGCTGGATTCCAAAGGGCTATAGTATATGTAGGTACGATGAGAGCAAGAGTCCTTCATTATTATCCACCACCCACGGCACTTATTTTGTCTGGAATAATTTAGCTTTAGAAATTTTCACCAATCACCAGCTAGATTCAAGGGCAGCACACAATTGTGAACCTCCTCAAGAAATCTCAAAATATATACCTGAAATTTACTTGGCCTGAGAACCCACCAAAATCAGATAAGCACATTTGTATTGAATCTCAAAAAAAAATATTTGATTGATGATCCATCAGTCTGGATCCCGAGCCACAAGACTGAATGCAAGCAAGCTAATCACCCCACCCCTGTACGTTAGCATTTTTCAAAAGATCACACAGATCGGATGAAGGCAAAGCCAGAGCAGAGCTTGCGGTTCCCTGGGTCAGATTGTCCCTCAACCCACAACGAGGATTCAGCCCGTCTCGCGCAACAACTCAAAAGGATCGAACACAGAAAAACCAAATGTTAAATTCCTGGTATTTATTGTCACAAGCTTTTAATACAAGGAAATGTATAACTAAAAAAAAAAGTATATTTTCTAAACACTGACAGGTGTGCATTATACTCTGAACTAACACAAAGAATACTACCAAAATGGAAAGGTACATGCAGAACAAAACTAGGCTCCAGAAAGAGTGGTGCTGCTCACAATGGAGAAAATTAGTTTGGGACAGGAACCAAAGTATTTTTTTATTTAAAAAAATATTGGGGCATTGCATCACACCAAACATCTTTTGCTCTACATCCAGGCGATGAACATATCCCTTACAACCTGTAGATTTGGACAAGGAACCCCGATTCTCTTGCCAAGGGACAATTACCACTCCTGCAAGAAATAAAAACAAAGCACACATGGACATCAATTTTAACTTTCATATAAAAAGGCACAGGGTTCACCTTGTGTCAGCGGCCTGAATCGACTGCCCTGAAACACGCAGTCATTTTGCCCAGTCCTGTAACAGCCACGAGAAACAGACTTGTAGATATCCAGTGACTAATGCGCAAAAAGAGGTCCTTGGCAACAGAAAGAAAACCTAGAGTCGAAAACTTTGCTAATTTTAGGATTTAGCATTTTCTGGTTATGAGATTATAGCACAAATCTGCTACACTTCCATAACAAAGGAGGCTACTGTGCACTAAAGTTTTCTAGTCAACTTGCCTCACCCTTTGACCTTGCAGTGATGTTCCACAAACAATTCCCTCTGCATCAACCTCATGAAATATGCAGAAGTTGTACCAACAGCTGGGGTGGGGGAAATCGGAACCCATCCTGATGTAAATGTCATCCGCCCACCCCCCAGAATTCTTTCAGCAGATCAGGGAAAAACACGAGACAGCAATCGGAAGCAGTTACTTCAATCAATCTGCACTGTCCAACAGTGTCAAGGTCTGTGTGAGCAACCCCAAGGTCACGAAACAGAAACTGGTGGGGGGGGAAATAAAATACTGACGGAGAGAGCGAGATTGGGGAGAAAGGGGTGAGCAGGAAATCTTACTGACCCTTGAGCATTAGCCACTGAGTAAGCTAGGTCTGTGGTGCCAGACGCACACCTGCGGTTGGAAAGTGGACAGTGCCTCACCTCAGAACATAGAGTACTGCATACGGTCCGCATAGGCATTCCCCGCTGTGCTTGGCCCGTCATACGGAGATCTAGTGGACATTACTGCTGAATTGGCATGTGAGTAATCAAACACGTATCCAGACCTCGAGGCAGCCATGGGCATCCGACGCAGAGGGCTCCTATCCCTGTTAAAGTAGGAAGGGGGCGAAGGCGGCAGAGAGTGCTTCCCATAGAGGTCTAACCCACCAGGGACGCAATTGCTCATCGGTGTGCCTATGGGAGGAAGCCGAGGCGACCAGCGATCATAGTAGGGGTCTCCCATTGGCGCGTACGGCTGCGCCAAATAGCTCTTGTAGTGCTCGGCCATCTCATACCGCTCGTCGTACACCGGACGCTCTCCGTACGCTGACATGGGCCGCATTGGGCAAGGTGGGGGGTAGTCGCAAAGGAATCCGCCGCGATCTTTGGGGCATTCTTTGGACCAGTGGCCCTCTTTACCGCACCGAAAACAGCCGTTTTTGTCGCCCATCCCTGGTTGTGCCCGAAGCCGACTTCTCGACAGCTGGACATGGATCCGTTTGCCTTTAAAAACAAGACGCAAGAGTTCGCTCAATTACATTTTTTTTTAAAAATGTGCTCACTTGCTGTGGTTGTGTCGAAACCATATGCAGAGTTGGGCAGGGCCAAATTAATTATAAACGCTACCGGGGGGGCGCGTTTGAATGAAAAGATCGCCTCTGCTCATTTAGGGTGGGTGGGAAGACGCACACCAGGCATTCTCAACGGGACCACTGCACATTTAAGAGGAGCCACCGTCTGAAATCAGAAAATCAGATGATAGGAGAGAAGTATGGAAGAAACCAACTGAACTCAGCTGCTTCACAGGGAAGGGAGCCCGTGAACTCTGAGCAGAAAGATGGTTGAGAATGGCTAATGTAGGGGATGCATACCTTGATGAAGGGCACAAGCCTGAAATGTTGGTTATGCATCTTTAATTTTGCCTCATAAAGGACCATATATGTTGGTGTATAGACGGAATTTGAACCTTAAAACTGTCACTGCAAAACCAGGTGTAATACACTAAGCATAAAATCTAAACCTTAAGATCCTGTGGTTTATAGTGTCCCCCTACCCCCCCACCACCTCCGGAGAACAGCATAAAACACTCGCACTCCTATGGTCCTACCACTAAATAGTTTGTGTTTGGGAATCTGGATTAATAGTAATGTTATATACAAACCAAAATGTATTATAAACCTTGTCTAACATTCCTTAAAATAACAGCACAGCAAACAAAGCCATCAGTCACCGTTTGCATCAGCTGGCAAATAGTTAACAAGCAGCCAGGGTACCAGGGTGCTTTCTGTTTACATTGCCGCATCAGGCCAATCACAGCAAATCTCTCTGTGACCAGTTACCAGTTCTTTTAAAGATGTCACTAGTGCTTACGTTACACCAGCTTCGAACAATTAGTGCACATTAAGGTCGGTAATTGTGACAGTATTTCACCATTACAGTATATGCCGGTGTATGCCGGTGATTACCCTGGAATTTAAAATGTTGGTTTTGAGCGAAACCCTTGGAATAAGACTAACCACCCCCCCCGCCCAAAATCTGGCAATTTCTGCTGATCAGTGGATGCTATTAAAAGCAAATCATAATACTGACAAATAACAACAAATTATTATTTAAAGGTTCACATTTTACTTGGTTATTTTATTTTAAAATAAATTATAGTGGGGTCCTGAAAAGGCATTTTCAAAGCCTGTACAGAGCTGACATTCAGACCGGTTGGATGGACCCCGCAGAGGAGCACTGAGACTTCATAACTAACGGGGCATGCGTGAGGTTGTGTGGGAGCTGGCGGGAAAATGGCAGCAGTGTTGAGACTTTGCTGCCAAGGTATGGATTTTATACATCGGGGATGTCCTCGATTTTAAAGTGAATTTTTTAAGTTTCAAGGACGGTCCTATACAACAACATATACAGAACTTGGAAATTAATTGGCTAAATTCTAAGTAACACTTAGAATTGTTACTTAGAATTCTTAACAGCACCACTCCACCAGTCAGTGCGATGGTTGGTAAAGGAGTGACGGAGCAATAAGCTCTCAGTGGTAAGTGCCATAATTGGGATAGTTTGACAGCGATACAGTTCAAAAGTAACATTTTAAGTGGAAATTCTGGGGGTCATCTGATACACCAAGTCGCTTTGTACACTGACATATACCTGCTGAGTTTCTCCAGCATTGTGTTTTTACTTAGCTGAGAATAAATGTGCTTTGTTCAGTTCTGAAACATTAATACTCGCTGTCAAGCAACAGAAACTTTAATAAAAGTAGCCAACCCCTCAGGAATGATCCACACGTTTTCCCAGACATCAGGTCGAAAGACCCAATCCAAGCTCCCGGCTGACAATACTACAGTATTCTGCACCCCAGTCCCATGCTCACGTCTTTCCGTGCCTAATGTACTATCCCGCCAAGACCATCCGTAAATTGGAGGAGCAACACTTGATTTTCTGGCACTCCCCAATCTGATGGCAATAACAGCAACTTCTCTTGTTTCTGCTAACCTACTCCCTCCCTTCCCATCCCTTCTGGCTTCTTTCCTCCAGCTCTCCACCCCCCCCCCCCTTCACAGAGCCATCCCTCCTACCCCTGCTTGCTGGTGTGCCCTCCCTCACTTATCCAACCATTACCTTTTTGGAACCATGCTCCTCCTCCCCCCCACAATTTTGTTTGGACATTTTGTCCATATCTTGATGAAGGGCTCAAGCCCGCAATGTTGCTTATGTGTATCTATTTTTGCTATACAAACCAGCTGAGTTTCTCCACCATTGTGATTTTCCTACAACCCCCTCCCCCATGTCTGTGAAGAACTGAGAACCATGACTGATCTGTTAATATCCTAACGAGAAGGAGATCCAAGCTGACCAACTCTTCAGGAAAATTACAACAGGCGACATTGTTACCTTCCTTCAGTTACCCCTTCTTCCCCCACCCCCCCAAAAAAACACACACCCTTGAATTCTTAACTACTCAGGATGGGACAGAAAATTCAGGGCTGAGGCAGTCAGTGGAAGGAAAGGAAGTATTACAGGAAAAATAGCAAATTTACTGATACAGCACAGTGCAGAGCCAGCGACCTGGGTTCAAATCCCGCGCTGTCTGTAAGGAGTTTGCACATTCTCCCCGTGTCTCTCTGAGTTTCCCCTGGGTGCTTCAGTTTCCTCCCACCCTTCAAAACATACGGGGGCTGTAGGTTAATACGGGTGTAACTGGGCAGCAGCACAGGTTTAAGTGACCGGAATTGGCTTCTACCGTGTTGTAAATGAAATTTAATAAACGTTCAATTCCTGGCAAATTAACATGCATGGTGGCTTTTGGTTTTCCACAGAGAAAATTCCAAGTGAAGTTCAGAGGCAAAATATTGAGATTTTGTTTGAAGGCAGCTGCAAATCAGTCAGATTTTGCTCTTCCCTTCAAAGAACAACTGGTCACTAACTGCAGGAAGGTATCAATAAAATTGAAAGAGGGCAGAGGACATTTACTTGGATGTTCCAGAATGTGAAGAACTGGGTTAAACAGGTTAAGACTTTATTCCCTGGAGCATTGGAGAATGAGGGGAAATTTACAAAATTTATAATGGGTATAAACAGAGTTAAATGCAAACTGGCTTCCCCCCCACGCCCCCCCCCCCCCCAACCCCACACTGAGGTCAGACGAGATACAAACCAGAGGACATGGTTCAGGGTGAAAGGGGAAATGTTTAGGGGGATAATTTGGGGGAATTTCTTTACACAGAGAGTGGTGGGAGTGTGGAACAAGCTGCTGGGCTCATTTTAACATTCAAGAAGAATTTGGACAGGTACATGGATGGGAGAGATATGGACTAGGTACAGCTCAGTTGGATGAGGCAGAATAGCTCAGCACAGACTAAAAGGGCCCATTTTCTGTGCTGTTCTATTGTGGTGGAAACCACCAGCACAAAGGGACATGAAGAGCACGACCTTAGTCAGGAATAAGGTTTCTTGAGGCTGATAACTGAAATGGCTGAGCTGAGGGGAGATTACGTTTCTAACAGCCTCAGGATTCAGCTACCACAGACCCAAGAGGTCACGGGGCTTTCACACTGGACAAAACTAATTGACCACCACTGCTTAAAAAATGCAAATCATAGCCACAAGGTGGCAGGAAGAAGAGCAGGAGGTGGGGCTTAGCAAATCAAACACGTTCCACAAACAAATTGGAGGCAGCAGCCAGGGTTCTTAAATGATTGAAGATTTGCTCACAAAATATTCTGGATAAGCCACAGATATGGTTGCAACAGGGTGCTTGCAAATTTAGTAGCACCTTTTTGGACACCAGTTCCAAATTTGGTTAAGCAATTCGAAAGATCTTCCACAGAAAGATGCAACACTCTGACCATTCACCTTAACAAACACCCCCCTCCCCTTCATGATTTTGTACAAGTTCATCCCTCAGCCTCCAAGGAGAAAAAGGCCCCAGCCTATCCGATCTTTCCCTACAACTCAAGGCCTCCAATCCCAGAAATATCCTTATGAATCTTCTCTGCATCCTTTCCCCCTCAACTAGCCCTTCCTCATCTGCTTGCCTGTGTGCTATATGCACCTGCCTGCCTGTGTGCTATATGCACCTGCCTGCCTGTGTGCTATATGCACCTGCCTGCCTGTGTGCTATATGCACCTGCCTGCCTGTGTGCTATATGCACCTGCCTGCCTGTGTGCTATATGCACCTGCCTGCCTGTGTGCTATATGCACCTGCCTGCCTGTGTGCTATATGCACCTGCCTGCCTGTGTGCTATATGCACCTGCCTGCCTGTGTGCTATATGCACCTGCCTGCCTGTGTGCTATATGCACCTGCCTGCCTGTGTGCTATATGCACCTGCCTGCCTGTGTGCTATATGCACCTGCCTGCCTGTGTGCTATATGCACCTGCCTGCCTGTGTGCTATATGCACCTGCCTGCCTGTGTGCTATATGCACCTGCCTGCCTGTGTGCTATATGCACCTGCCTGCCTGTGTGCTATATGCACCTGCCTGCCTGTGTGCTATATGCACCTGCCTGCCTGTGTGCTATATGCACCTGCCTGCCTGTGTGCTATATGCACCTGCCTGCCTGTGTGCTATATGCACCTGCCTGCCTGTGTGCTATATGCACCTGCCTGCCTGTGTGCTATATGCACCTGCCTGCCTGTGTGCTATATGCACCTGCCTGCCTGTGTGCTATATGCACCTGCCTGCCTGTGTGCTATATGCACCTGCCTGCCTGTGTGCTATATGCACCTGCCTGCCTGTGTGCTATATGCACCTGCCTGCCTGTGTGCTATATGCACCTGCCTGCCTGTGTGCTATATGCACCTGCCTGCCTGTGTGCTATATGCACCTGCCTGCCTGTGTGCTATATGCACCTGCCTGCCTGTGTGCTATATGCACCTGCCTGCCTGTGTGCTATATGCACCTGCCTGCCTGTGTGCTATATGCACCTGCCTGCCTGTGTGCTATATGCACCTGCCTGCCTGGTGCTATATGCACCTGCCTGCCTGTGTGCTATATGCACCTGCCTGCCTGTGTGCTATATGCACCTGCCTGCCTGTGTGCTATATGCACCTGCCTGCCTGTGTGCTATATGCACCTGCCTGCCTGTGTGCTATATGCACCTGCCTGCCTGTGTGCTATATGCACCTGCCTGCCTGTGTGCTATATGCACCTGCCTGCCTGTGTGCTATATGCACCTGCCTGCCTGTGTGCTATATGCACCTGCCTGCCTGTGTGCTATATGCACCTGCCTGCCTGTGTGCTATATGCACCTGCCTGCCTGTGTGCTATATGCACCTGCCTGCCTGTGTGCTATATGCACCTGCCTGCCTGTGTGCTATATGCACCTGCCTGCCTGTGTGCTATATGCACCTGCCTGCCTGTGTGCTATATGCACCTGCCTGCCTGTGTGCTATATGCACCTGCCTGCCTGTGTGCTATATGCACCTGCCTGCCTGTGTGCTATATGCACCTGCCTGCCTGTGTGCTATATGCACCTGCCTGCCTGTGTGCTATATGCACCTGCCTGCCTGTGTGCTATATGCACCTGCCTGCCTGTGTGCTATATGCACCTGCCTGCCTGTGTGCTATATGCACCTGCCTGCCTGTGTGCTATATGCACCTGCCTGCCTGTGTGCTATATGCACCTGCCTGCCTGTGTGCTATATGCACCTGCCTGCCTGTGTGCTATATGCACCTGCCTGCCTGTGTGCTATATGCACCTGCCTGCCTGTGTGCTATATGCACCTGCCTGCCTGTGTGCTATATGCACCTGCCGGCCTGTGTGCTATATTCACCTGCCGGCCTGTGTGCTGTATACACCTGCCGGCCTGTGTGCTATATACACCTGCCTGCCTGTGTGCTATATACACCTGCCTGCCTGTGTGCTATATACACCTGCCTGCCTGTGTGCTATATACACCTGCCTGCCTGTGTGCTATATACACCTGCCTGCCTGTGTGCTATATACACCTGCCTGCCTGTGTGCTATATACACCTGCCTGCCTGTGTGCTATATACACCTGCCTGCCTGTGTGCTATATACACCTGCCTGCCTGTGTGCTATATACACCTGCCTGCCTGTGTGCTATATACACCTGCCTGCCTGTGTGCTATATACACCTGCCTGCCTGTGTGCTATATACACCTGCCTGCCTGTGTGCTATATACACCTGCCTGTCTGTGTGCTATATACACCTGCCTGCCTGTGTGCTATAAACACCTGCCTGCCTGTGTGCTATATACACCTGCCTGCCTGTGTGCTATATACACCTGCCTGCCTGTGTGCTATATACACCTGCCTGCCTGTGTGCTATATACACCTGCCTGCCTGTGTGCTATATACACCTGCCTGCCTGTGTGCTATATACACCTGCCTGCCTGTGTGCTATATTCACCTGCTTGCCTGTGTGCTATATACACCTGCCTGCCTGTGTGTTATATACACCTGCCTGCCTGCCTGTGTGCTATATACACCTGCCTGCCTGTGTGCTATATACACCTGCCTGCCTGTGTGCTATATACACCTGCCTGCCTGTGTGCTATATACACCTGCCTGCCTGTGTGCTATATGCACCTGCCTGCCTGTGTGCTATATGCACCTGCCTGCCTGTGTGCTATATACACCTGCTTGCCTGTGTGCTATATACACCTGCTTGCCTGTGTGCTATGTACACCTGCCTGCCTGTGTGCTATGTACACCTGCTTGCCTGTGTGCTATGTACACCTGCTTGCCTGTGTCCTATATACACCTGCCTGCCTGCGTGCAATATGCACCTGCCTGCCTGCGTGCTATATACACCTGCCTGTCTGTGTGTTATATACTACTTTCAGAGTACATGCCGTTATATGTGATGATCCTCAAAATTTAAACATTTCACTTTAAAATCAGGGCCGTTCTATACGGTGGGTCTAAAAATTCGTACCTTGATGGCAAAGTCTCAACACTGCCAACTCCAAAGTAATCTCGTGCATGCCCTGTTAGTTATTTGTGAAATCTCAGCACTCCCCGAGGGGAGCTGTTGGCTCCCTTCAGGCTTTAAATGGCCTGTTACATGAGCCAACGGTGGTTCATTTGAAAATATCCAAGTAAAATTGAAACCTTGACATGGTAATTTGTTACGAAAATATTGTGATTTGCCTTTAACAGCATCCACTGGGTCAGCGGTAAGTGCCAAATTTTGGGGGGTTGTCTTATACACAGGGTATCACTCAAAACCAACATTTTAGATGGAAATTCCAGGGTCTTCGTATACAGAGTCATCCTATATACTTTGATCTCAGTCCTACAATGCTCTCCAGGGCTTTGCTAGTCCTGCCCTGGTTACTGGCTACATAACACATATTAAGTTCCATCAGCTATTCCTTGGCCCATGAGATCCAGATCCTGTTGTAATGAAGTGTAACCTTCCTCACTGTCCACTATAACCACCAACATTAGTGTCATCCATAATTTACCAACCTCGCGAACTACACTGTCATCCAAACCATTAACATAAATGAACGGTGGACTCCGCACCAATCCCTGCAGCGTCCCACTGGTCAAAGGCTTCCAATAGGTTAAAGCAACCCTCCACTTCCACCAAGCTAAGTTATGATTCAATTTTGAGGACCAGCCCATCATGAAGGATCTTATCCAAGGCTTTGCTCGAGCTGAAAAACTCCACAGCAGGGATCAAGAAGCAGGATCTCAAGCAGCTAAACATGCTTTGTTCTTTGCAAATAGACATTACAGGACAGTACAGGCTCTTCAGCCCACATTGTGCCGACCTACATATGCCTACCAAAAAAAAAACCCCTCCCCACACTATTTTTCTTTCTCCATGGTACTGTATGTCTAAGAGTCTCTTAAATGCCCCCATAGCTCCAACCTCTACCACCACCCCAGGCACCCAAGTCGTCATCAAGTTTATCTTCATCTGATTGCACAAATACAACCCAACGAAAGAGCGTTCTCCAGTCCTTGGTGCAAACATGCAGACATTACATACACACAGTCAAACAATACACAAGCAGGACAAGTATTCCTATGTACCAGTAAATAAAATACTCTATGGAAAAAAAACCTGCCCCTGATGTCCTCCTAAACCTTCCTCCCCTCACATTGAACAAAGTTCTCTAGTGTTTGCTACTCTTGCCCTCTTCTGGGAATAAAGGTGCTGACCATCTATCTTATCCATACATATCAATCTTGTAGACTTCTATTAAGTCACAACCACCCCCCCCCCCTCCATCCCCATTCATCTTCACTCCCAAGAAACCTTGCCTCAAAATACATTTTCCAATCCAATGGATAATCTCATCTGCACCCTCTTCATAGAGGGTTGAAAATATTTGAAACTTAATGAGGTACCACGAGGAAAGATGTACAACTAGTCTTCTCTGACAATGTTGTTGCTTTCTTCTTGCTCCAATGAAAACCCAATGATACAAGAAGAAAATGGAATTTAAACATTTACATACAATGCAAAATAATAAGCATAAAATAAATGAAACAGCTGAATTGGGGTGACTAAAAATATAATTTTGGTGCTAACCAACAGAATCCATTCAAGGATTCATCAAGCCCCTATTCAGGAAATAACATACATGTATTTGATAGCAGGAAGGGAAAGAGGCAGGATGATATTCCCATGACATGGCTAGGCCTGCTATTTTAACTTTCGTCTCATTCCCCCTACATTTTCTTTTTTATTTATCCCTCAAGACTGCCATCTCTTTCTTGCAGTTCTGTGGACACCAGTCATCTACCATCATGTTCTTAGTCTAGGTTAGAGGCAGACGTCTGGAAGAGATACTACAGTGGACCCACGATCTCCAACCACTGGTGGATGTCACTGAAGAATGCCATGGTTCCAAAACCCTGGACCATCTTCCAGTTCTGCCCAGGTAACTGGAGCAGTGCAATTAGTGCAACGCTGTTACAGCATCGGCAATTGGGACCATGGTTTGAATCCTGTGCTGTCTATAAGGAGTTTGCATGTTCTTCCCACTTGCCTGGGGGGGGGGTTTGGTTTCCTCCCACCCTTCAAAACATAACAGGAGGGAAGGGGGGTGGTAATTGGGCAGCACAGGATCATGGTCTGTTACCGTGCTTTATGTCTAAATTTAAACTATTGTGAGTTTGCTGGGGAGAAAAAATTGCGGCTTGTCAATTTGGAGACAAACCTCCCAAGCCAAAATTGAGATACACAAGATTTCAGTGCATTAAAGGAAATGTATTAGCATGGCAGAAAACTGGTTATTGCATGGAAAAGAGTCGAAATAAACAAGTCTTTCAGGTCAGCACTTAACTAGTGAACTATATCAGGAATCAGCTTTTGGCTTCCAACTCTTAACTATTTATATTGTCCTGGAGAAGGAGAGAGAATTCAAGATATCCAAGTCTGCTCTAATGACACAAAAGGATATGTGGTGAGGGTACAGATGCTCCTCTACTCACGACGGCTCAATTTATGATTTTTCAAAGTTACAATGGCACACATTCTAATGAAAATGCCCGCATGAGGTCACTTGGTACTGTAGCTTCACAATTTGCTGCATGGTGGAGTGGGTGTGACTGTTCTGTTTTAGGTAAATTTCCCCAGCTGTAGGTTACAATCTGTTCTGAGCACCTTTAAGGTAGGCTAAGCTATGAACCTTGGTAGGTACTCTTTCAACATGATTTTTCGACTTACGATGGTTTATCAGAACGTGATCCTATTGTTAGTCGAGGAGCACATGTATTGAGATATAGAATCAAAATGGGTCATAGTTGCAAGAGAAAGGCACCAGTCATTTAAAACAAAGGTAATGAGAAATGTCTTCACATAAATAGTGGTTATAAATTTTTAGATGATTGGGAAATTAAGGAGGAAGCCTGTGATAGGTCAGTCACGAAGGTTGGAGCAGACTTCATGGTTCAGATGTCGTGCGTGTGGAAGAGAAAGGTACGTCTAAATTATATTCTAAGTTGCACAGATAACACCGGAAGCTCGAGCTCACTCTTCTGTGCTGTCCTGTGAATAAAGCCACAGGGCAAATCAACTGTCAGTGGTAAATTCCACTCAAAGGAATTGGGCGCTGGGGAAAATCAAAATGGATTACTAGGTATGCTCTTCCTGGAAGGACAGGATTGGGAAATCAGTCCGTTAGCATTCAAATGACACATGGTTAAAAAAACCCAACATTCATAAACTGAAATGCCTTCCTCATCCCATATCCCATATGGGAATGGCAAACAGCAGGGCACCCAAGGCCGTAATCAAGAACCAAATAAAAAGACGTGGAGAGATGACAATGAACAACTGTGTTAAAGCAGCAACATCAATGCAACCCCAGCACTTAATGCGATTCATGCACTACTGACAAGAATCCTTGTCCCTGAAAACTGCTGAGCATCCCATAACAAATAAAACTTTCCCTGGCCCAGTTATCTACACATTTTCACATTCCTGGTGCTGACCCGCAACGTACACATCACCTACCTTGTTTCCCTGTGTTAGGTCCTACCAGTGTGCAGCCATCTCTCTCAAGCAGGCCATTCACTTTCGCAGGTCTGGATGACGGATGTCAAGGGCTTTCGACTACGTGGAACCACACAGTGTTGTTCACACCAGACGTTGTTTATTTTCTAGCATGAATCTCCACAGATTAGCCCTGAAAATTCTAAATGGCTTTTTCTTCCCTTCACCTGGCTTTCCCCAAAGGATTGTAAAGAAACCTTTTGGCATCTTGGCCTTCATAAATCGAAGTATTGAGGAGTTGGGATGTTATGGTGAGGTTGTATAAGGCATTGGCGAGGCCAAATTTAGAGTATTGTGTGCAGTCTGGTCGTCTAACTCCAGGAAGGATAGCAGTAAGAGTGCAGAGAAGATTTACTAGGATGTTGTTTGATCTTCAGGAGTTGAGATACGGGGAAAGGTTAAACAGGTTAGGACTTTATTCCTTGGAGTGTAGAAGAATGAGGAGAGATTTGATGGAGGTTTACAAAATTATGAGGGGTGGACAGAGTAAATATGAGTAGGCTTTTTCCACTTGGATTAGGAGAAATAAATATGGCTTCAGGGTGAAAAGGGAAAGGTTTAGGGGGAATTTCTTCATTCAGAGTGGTGGGAGTGTGGAACAAACTGGCAAGTCAGTGGGTCTAGTGGAATGATGTTTCAGCACAGACTAGAAGGGTTGAACAACCTGTTTTCTGTGCTGTATAGTTCTATGGTTTTATGATAGAAAATGAAATTAAAGTCAATGCTACAATCAATGTTTGTTTATTTAAACACTAGTGTATTCACATCAGAGCCTCAATTCCACAGAACAAGTCATGTGTTCTCCTCTGGTCTCCTGCAGGTCAGGAACCAATTCAGTTGTTCGCAATTACTTTTGGCCAACAGCAGAAACAGGCACGTTTGAACAAGCTATCCAATGCTGAGATTCAAAGCATTCTCAAGGGTAAAAAAAAATTTCAAATTCCTGGACGTCAACATTTCTGAAGACCTATCCTGGGACCATCATGTTGATGCACTCATGAAGAAAGGAACACATTTCGTTAGATTTGCTATGTCACCAAACACTTGCAAATTTCTACAAGATGTACCATGACTGGCTGTATCACCATTGGGCATGGAGGTCGTGCCAATGAACAGGAGTATTACAGGCTACAGAAGGTTGAACCCTCACCACCCAAGCCATTCCCTTTTCTCAGTGCCACCGTCAGGAAGGAAGTACGGGAGCCTGAAGACATACTCAATGTTACAAAAACAGCTTCTTTCCCTCCACTTTCAGATTTTTGAACCCTGAACCACAGACACGACCTCACTTCTTCTCTTTCTTTACACTAGTTATTCATTTGTATTTATGGAATTGTAATTTACAGTAATTTTGCACCTTGCCCTGCACAAACCTGCTGCCCGCAAAACAATTTCCTGACTCACGTTCATGACAATAAACCCAATTCTGAGGTGAATCCACCTTCATGAGATCAAGACCAACCCCAGATCTTTCCTTACCCTGTCCAAATTATGATTGTGAAACGCTTCAACCTGTTTCGTTGTTTTTGGTATTTCTAGATATCATTTTACTCATACAATAGTCAAATTTTTTGGACCACTTCTTGGGCTTAAAAAAAGGAGGGGGGAGTCAACTATTACACAGCATTGACGATTACACAAGTGTATATGGTCATTTAAAACAAGGAGAAGGGAATAAGAAATACTACAGGGAGGCCTCCCTAAGTCACACATTGTCCCAACTGGACTGCACCTGGGAGAAAACCCCAAACTTCCCACCATGGGAGAACCTTTACCAGAAGGGTCATCGTACGATAAAGCAGCACATTACCATGGGGATTATGGATGGGAATGAAAAGTTGCTTGCCCGAGAGATCCATATTCAATGAGAGAATGTTAGCAATGTTCAACATCACACTAGCCAGCAATTCAAAGACAGACCACAGCAAGTACAATAAAATCCCCATTTTCCGGCATTCAATCAACTGGAAACCAACAATCAGCAATAAATAAATAAATATTTTGAAAATAAATTAAGTTTTAAACAAAATTTTAAAATGGTAAAAGTCAACGTTCTCCGAAGCAACACACGTCTCCTTGGTGAAGATGGGAGTGAACATTCAGCAGCGGAGCCCCGCCTCCAGCAACTGTTTGAATAAAGTTGTGTTTGAATAAAATGGCAATGCCACTTGCCACTAGGTGACTCTCCCAAAGTGTTTCCCTATCCCTGCCTGGTGAGAGTCTTTATAAGAGTTAAGCACATTAGTAGGCACATCTGTAAACTTGGGGGCGGGGATTAATTATAACGGTGGCGCAGTTAGTGAAGGGTTAGTACAAGGCAGTTACAGGGCCAGCAACTGGGGTTCGAATTTAAAGGAAAGTGCACTGAGGACCTGACCGGGACATTTGCATAGAGGAGTCAGATTGTCAGGGCGAGGAAGGTGCGGTGAGGGCGACCAGGACACTTGCATGGAGGTGAGTTGGGCTGCGTCAAGGGTTTAACCGGGACAATCGAGTGAAGAGCCGGTTCATGCCGCTCACCGCTGCTGGGATGACTCTCCCAAAGTGTCTCCCTAACCTTGCCCAGTGAGACTTTATATCTTTATTAGTGTTTAAGGCTTTGGGGAAGGGGGCTTAATTGTGACAGCGATATGGTGGGTACAACAACTGGGATTTGAATTTAAATTGTGGATGTTATAGGAATTATTTGATTAAAGTGAACCTTACATCATTAAAGATTACAATACCGATTATTTTTTAAATTTCTTTACATTTTGCATCATCTTTTAAACAGTGTATTCTTAAAGCAGGTGCATTAGTCAGGCAACCAGAAAATTCACATATCCGGCATCTGCAATCCCTAGGTGTCGGGTTATGGGGATTTTGCTGTACTTGCTTTGAAAGTGGCAGTATGTCCTCTTTTCATGCACCTTCTCTTCAATGACAAATCTAATCCTTGTAATAGCATCAAGAGGGGATGGCTGAGGACCTCATGTTGCGCTAAATCCAACCACAGCAGTTTACAGGAGAGCCAGAATTAGACTCTTGCCAAATATGGTCCATGCTGCACCCATACCCCCCCCACCCCCAACACCAGCCCACGGGAATTTCACCTTTGAACTCAGTGCCATCGAAACCCCGGATGGCTTCCATGGCATCCTCCTCTCTCTCCATGTGCACAAAGGCGTAATCCTTGACGATGTCACACTCAATGACTGGTCCATATTCCTCAAACCTGGCCCGCAGCTCCTGGTTTGTGCACTCACTCCCAATGTTGCTGACGTGCAGCTTGGTCGAGATCTTCACTTTGCTCTTGCTGGCCTCGACGTTGATAGGAAGCCCATGAAGCTTGTGATGGTGCAAGTTCTTGATTGCTTCATCTGCCGCCTCTTTATCCTCCATATGGACAAAGCCATAATTCTGAAAAAAAAAATTTTATTTTCTCTCTTCTTCAGCTCAGTAATCCTGAATAAAGAGAGATGACTACAGTGTATACGCACGTAATAGGTGACTAGACCAAATTTTAGGGTAAAATTTAGGGGGTCAACTATTACACACATTACTTTTGACTGTGCTAAGTACCTGTGTCGATCGAGGTGTCGGGAGCTCGGATGAGTGGACGTCTGGACCTGGTGGTGTCCACATTCAGGACGTCAGGAGCTCAGATGGGCGGCAGGCCTGGACTTGAGTGATAGTCCACGGTCAAGGCATAAGGAGCCCAGTGGCCAGGTGGATAGGGCCAAAAATAAGGGGTGGAGGTGGTCGATTTCTTACACGGTATCGACCGTTACATGAATTACAATAGATTCCCTACCATGGTGTTTGACAATAGACTATGTCAAATGCCAATCTCTAATTGCTTCATTTTAAATCTCTCAAGGCTGGGATCTTCACCTTCAGTACTAAAAGAGATGTACCTTCATGTTAGAAAACCCACAGAGCAAACTTAATCACAAACATTCACAGTGATCACCGTGTTAAAGATTACAGGGCAATAGGATAGGAGAATTGAGAATTATGAAAAGATGCAAGTATAACACAATTATAGAATCAATGATCCAGGTTCCAATTCGGCACCTCTGCAAGGAATTTGTACATTTTCCTAGTGTCTGCATTAGTTTCCTCGGGGTTCTCCAATTTCATCCCAGCCTCCAAAAACATACAGGCTTGTAGGTTAATTGGTGTATTTGGGGCGCAGTCCTTTAGGCCAGCAGGGCCTGTTTCTGTGCTGTGCGTCCAAATTTAAATAAGATGGACAGAAGGAGCAGATCAGGAAGAGATGAGATGCGAAGGGATATAAACACACAAGATTTAGAGAAAGCAGGGTTTAAAAAAAAATTACAGTTAGAGTTGACCTGCACTGTAATAAAACAAACAACAGAACCAAAGAGCATACAATCATTTCTTTATTGTATTACGCTAGCGGGAGTACAATATAACTCATTCTCTGCGCTATGCCCTACTCAGAGTACACAGGATTCTTGTACAATTTATACAACTCTTTAAACAGAAGCCCGTGTGCAATTTTACATATTTCAGTAATATTTTTGCTACTCCTGTCCTTTGCAGTTTCTGTGAAAGCACCACCCAGTAACCTTCCCGACAACATTCCAATATGCCATATGTCTTGTTTCATACTCTCATCCCCACAGGCTCTGCAGCCGTGAGCTTCTTAGTCTGCTAAAGCATTAATTTTCTTGTTCGCCTACTTACTGCAGCAGAAGTCCCATAACATGATGGAATCCACTTTTAGAATTAATGGCTAATATTTAAGATTCCCATTTGCTCACCAAATTAAGAAAAAGTCGTGAACACTAATGGGACAGTGTACATGACCAGAACAATTTTCTTTACTATCCTGTGAACAGCAACAATGTATTTTAATGTACATCATGGACAAAAAATGGAGGGCAGAGTTCAAGGGAAACACCATGAGCAGACTGTGTTTCAGAAAAGATTAAAGTTAGCAATTAAGCGTTCAAACTTTGTTTGAACTGCCTTAAGGAGACCTCATGAAGTCCGGATCAGTAACTGCATCTGCAAAACCATCACAATGAGCTCGGGGGGCCCCCCCAGGGCTGCATGCTGAGTCCACTGTTCACTCTGCTGACCCACAACTGTACAGCTAAACACAGCTCGAATCACTTCATCGTTCGCTGACAACACAACTATGGTGGGCCTGATCAGTAAGAATGACAAGTCAGTGTACAGAGATGAGGTGCAGTAATTAACAGCCAATGACCTGTATCTCAATGTTAAAAAAAACAAAAGGGATGATTGTTGACTTCAGGGCCCAATGGGGGGGGGGAAACCATGCTCCGCTGACCATTGATGGCTCTAGCGTTGAGGTTGTCAAGAGTATCAAGTTCCTTGGAGTGCACTTGGCAGAGAACCTCACAGGGTCCCTTAACATAAGCTCCACAGCCAAGAAAGCCCACCTCGACTTCCTGCGAAGGCTGAGGGAAGTTCATTTCCCTATCCTTGCTACACTCTTCAGAGGATGTTTCGAGAACGTCCTGTGCCACTGCATCACTGCCTGGTTTGGAAGCTGTACCTCCTCAGACCGCAAGACCCTGCAGAGGATGCTGAAGTCAGTGGAAAAGATCATTGGGGGCTCTCTTCCTACCATGAAGGACATCGACAGCACTCGATGCAGGTGAAAGGCAATAAACATTGTAAAGGACTCCTCACATAAACTGTTCTCCCTTTTGCATCCGGTAGGAGGAAGCGTAGCACTCAGGTCTTTAGGTCCAGATTGGGCAAGTTTTTTCTTCCTCCCAAGCCATTGGGCTCCTGAACACCCAGAATATTTGTGGACTGTTACTGTACAAGCCTGATTATTTTAATATGTTTAACTTCAATTCTAACATATTTATGTAAATATGCTCTGTGGTCTTGGAGAAATGCTATCTCGTCTTTACCATGTGAACATGGCATCAGCGATAAATAAAGGTGACTTGAAACTAACTGGCTACTTCAGCTGATGAACAGTTCTTTGCCTCTGGCAGAGACAGCTGCTACAATCAACCCAAGTTATTGTTCACAACTACCATCACAGTACAATTTCAATCTCCTCTTGACCAAACAGATTTCGGGTATCAAATCAACAAAAAAGAGGAATATGGCATTGGCCAATTGCTGCATTTAGTTATCGCCTGTGCAGTTCCTACTTGGTCACTTCGACAGCTGCAATCCAATCTCAACGACATCACAAGGAACATTTGCAGAGATTTCAAGTTGTAATCAACAGGATTCAGACAGTAAATCACGAACACCGCAACTACTTTGTATCCTCCTCCAGATGTAACTGAAGCTAAGGTCTTGCCTGCTCTCTCAGCTGTGTCCTGGAGCTTTAACATATCTCACACCAAACTACTTTAAAATAAATGATCCAATCAGCATGGTGGCTTATGGAACCTTGCTTGTATAACTTAGTTCCCACAATTCCCCCTCACTAAACCAGCGACAGAACTTCAGGCTACTTCATTGTGCAGAATACAGAGAAAGATAAAATAAATACCTCATTCAAATTTCCCTTTAAGCCAAAGCACTTCAAATTTTCCCACATCACATATGGCAAGAGATTCTCTTTTCGAATTTGATGCCCTTCAGAAGAATCAAACGAGACACATTTTTTGCCTCATCCAAAGTCTAGAAACTTCAAAGTTTATTGCCATCTGATTGCCAACCTGACAAATCAGAATTCTCTGGTCCAAAACACAGACACCCAACTAGACATGACTCACACACACACACCTCCCGACACATGCCCTACGATGCACTCCTCACCTTCCACCCGTCCCCACCCAACTCCCCACGCTGCGCTCCCTACCCTCCACACCCACCCTCACATCCCCCACCCCCACCCAGCTTTGTGAATACAAGAATTTTGGATGGTTAGTGTGAGCGGTTCCTTTGGTCATTCACCGTTCTCACTGCCCGGGGTAAGAAGCTGTTCCTCATCCTGATGGTGTTGGCTCTGATCCTCCTGCACCTCTTCCCTGATGAGAGCAGCTGAAAGATGCTGTGTACAAGGTGGAAAGGATTCTCACTGATTTTGCATGCCCACCAGACAATTATCCCAGTAGACCATGTCAATTGTGAGAGTAGGGATACTTCAGTCATCCTCTGTGCCACTCTTTCGTTCCTGTGGATTGACCTCCAATCCATTTCTCTGCAGCAACCATACTGCATTGTGATGCAGACGGCCAGGACATTTTCAATGGAGCTCCTATAGAAGGTTTGCCCGTTTCAGACTTCTTAGGAAATGCAGTTGCTGTTGCGCCTTCCTGACAAGCGAGATGTTGAGTGTCCACGGTAGGTCACGAGTTAAGTGAACTTCAAGGAACTTGGTGCCCTCCACTCTCTCCACTACTGAGTTGTTGAAGGTGGTTGTTCCTAAAGTCCATGACTATCTCCTTCATGTGATCCATGTTGAGACTCAGGTTGTTATTCTCTCAACATGCATGTGATCTTAAACACGAGAAAACAAACTAACAAGTTACTTCAAACATTGTGAACAAATATACTTTCTGAAATTCTGGTCACTGAGTTAAAACCATAGAACATTACAGCACAGAAACAGGCCCTTCTAGTCTACGCCGATCCATTTTTCTGTTCCACTGTCCTGCACCCAGACCATAGCCCTCCATTCCTCTCCCATCCATGTACCACATTCTTCTTAAATGTTAAAATTGAGCCAACATTCACCACTTCAGCTGGCAGTTCCTTCAACACTCCCACAACTCTGTGTGAACAAGTTCCCCCAACTTTTCCCCTCAACCCACATCCTCTGGTTTGTATCTCACCTACACTCAGTGGAAAAAGCCTACCTAATTTACTGTCTATACCCCTTATAATTTTAAATACTTTTATCAAATCACCCCTCATTCTTCTACCCTCCAAGGAAGAAAGTCCAAATCTGTTTCACCTTTCCCTGTAACTCAGTTCATGAAGTCAAGGCAACATCCTAGTAAATCTTCTCTGCAGTCTTTTAATCTTATTGATGTACTTCCTATAGTTAGGTGACCAAAACTGCACACAATGCTCCAATTCTTATTTAAATTTACCATAACATCACAACTCATTGACTCAATACTTTGATTTATGAGGCCAATATGCTAAAAAAAATTCTATTTACAACCCTATCTACCTGTGACACCACTTTCAGTGAATTATGTATCTGTATTCCCAGATCCCACTGTTCTACAGCACTCCTCAGTGCCCAACCATTTACCCTGTACGTCCTTTCTTGGTTGGTCCTTCCATAATGCAACACCTCACACTTGCCTCCATTAAATTCCATCCACCATTTTTCAACCTATTTTTTCCAGCTGGTCCAGATCCCTTCCAAGCTTTGTAAACCTTCCTTGCTACCCACAAAATACACCTCCAAACTTGGTGTCTTCTGGAAACTTAATGATCCAATTGACCACATTAGCATCCACTCCCTTGAGGCACACCACTAGTCACAGGCCTCCAGTCTGAGAAGCAATCTTCCACCACCCCTCTCTGGCTTCTCCTGCTCAGCCAACACCGGGCATCTAACCCTTCCTGACTAATGTGTGGGAGCTCACCAGAGTATACGCGGACAGCATCTGCAGGCTTTCCTTCATCAGTGCTCCCGGGAACCTCCTCGAAAAACCCGATTAATTCGCTTTTTCCTCACGTGGCTTCAGGCGCTCTGCATGAACGTACTTTCTGAAATTCTGATCACCAATTAAAAAACCCACAGAACATTACAGCACAGCAACAGGCCCTTCAGCCCTTCTAGTCTGTGCTGATCCATCTTTCTGTTCCTGCACCCAGTCCACGTACCCATCCAAATTCCTTCTTCTCTCCCGTTGCTGAGCGTCTCCATTAGGGTGTCGTTGCCTTTGTGATAGGACGAACAAATTTATCAAGATTTTTCTTTTAAATATTCATCCTCCCCCCCCCCCCCCTAAAGGGGGACTGGGCAAGACACCATTTCCAACGGGTTATGGGGGGTGGGAACCTTGGGTGGAGATTTTTGGTTCCCTCCCTCCCTCCCGGATGAGTTGGGGGAAGGATTTCAGGGTGACACTTTCACAATGATAACGGGGTCTCGGTAATTCCGTTCCCCTTGACGTTAACCCTCGCCCCCACCCCCTCCGTCAAATAAATAAATAAAAAGCAGCCCGCATTTCTGCCCTTAAACCTCGGGGCCGATAAGATTTAGATATATTTTTAAACCCGTGCATTCTCTTCACCGCCTCACCTTAATAATGTCGCACTCGGTCAGTTTGCCGTACTTCTCAAACAGCTCCTTGATCTCTTCTTTCGTCGCGATACGAGGCAAATTCCCGATAAAGATTTTTACCATCTTTTAAATAGAAGGCGAAGGTCCTAGTGACTGAATTTTGAGAGCCGCCCCCCCACTTTTTTTTTAATGCCCGTTGCGCCACAGTCGCTCCCGGTGCCTTCGCAGAAGATGGCGACCCGACGCACCGGGAAAGAAATCAAACGTTCTGCCCCCAGGCCGCCCTCTCATTGGACCCTGATACCGCCTTCCCCCTCGTCCTGATTCGACCGCTGCACGCCACTCATCAAAGGCAGCCGGGGAGGGGGCGCTACCGCATCGGATTGGCCGGTTCCGCTGCCGCTCGGTGTTCTTCTCCCGCCCCTTTGGACTGGGACCTTTTAAGTTCCTGGCCTCCAGAAAGTCCTCAAGGAGCTGACTGCTGACTGCAGGAAATGTATGCTCCAATGATCATGGGGGGATCAGAGGTGGAGAGGGGAGAGAAATTGTGAGTCACCATCTCGGAGGAGCTTTCATGGACCCTCAGGGGTTTGCGGAGATCTGGTAACCCCGTCAAACTTCTACGGAGGTGTGGTGGAACGTGTGCTGACCAACCACATCATGGTCTGATGCCAGTGCCCTCCGAGTGTGAAGCCCTGCAAGAGGCAGTGAACGCTCCCCATCCATCGAGAACATCGATAGGGAACGTAGATCCACACACCTAGCACGCGTCCTGTTCTCGTTGCTGCATCAGGAAAGAAGTATCGGTGCCACAAGACTTGCACCAGTAGGTTCAGGAACAGCGGTTCCCCCTCCACCATTAGACTCCTCAACCACAAACTCAATCAGAGACTTATTTATGGACTCGTGCACTTTATTGATTTTTCTCTGTATTGCAATGTCAGTTTGTTTACATTTCTTTATCTTTTTTACATGTATGTTGTGCAAATTTTAGCAGAGGTGGGACTTTTCACTTTGGAGCGTAGAAGGATGAGAGGCAAAAATAGGGTGGCCCGCCAGCTGTTTCCAAGGGCAGGATCAGCAAACACCAGAGGACACAGGTACAAAGGGAGGGAAGTTTAGGGGAGACATCAGGGATTAAAAAAAATTTTTTATACAGAGTTGTGGGTGCCTGGAATGCGGTGCAGGGGATGGTGGTGGAAGCTGAAACATTGGAGGCATTTAAGAGACTCTTAGACAGACACATGGATGAAAGAATAACAGAGGATTACGGGGTAGGGAGGGTTTAGTTCTATTTTAAGGAAGGAAATGTATAGGAAAGCACAACATCGAGGGCCAAAGGGCCTGTACTGTGTTGTATTGTTCTAAGTTCTATTGTGCAGTTTTTTTTTTCTCTGCACTTCCAATTAGTGGTAATTCTGCCTGGCTCACAGGAAAAAGCATCTCAGGGTTGTATGTACTGAAGTACTCCGACAATAAATCTGAACCATTACAATTCAGGAAATGAATCTGGCAGCCAAACAGCACACAAAAACAGAACTTCTTATAGAAACCTTTTCACCTTATGTTGGACATAAATGATTTGTCTGATTTTAGACTAATTTGACAGATGTCACTGGCAAAGTTATTTATAGTCCATTCAGATTTATTTTCACAGTATACAACCTTGAGATTCCTTTTTCTTGTGGGTGCAGAATTACCACTAATTGATAGTGCAAAAAATAAACTACACAGCGTAAACATGTAAACTAATAAAAGAACTGTAAACAAACTCTGCAATACAAATAGAACAAAATAAATCAATAAAATGCACAAGACCTTAAATGAGTCTCTGATTGATTTTATTGTTGAGGATTCTGATGGTGGAGGGGTAGCAGCTATTCCTGAACCTGCTGGAACAAGTCTTGTGGCACTTAGACCTCTTTCCTGATGGCAGCAGCGAGATCGGAAGTGTGTGCTGGGAGGTGTGGATCCTCCTGCTGCTCTCCGACGGCACCGTTCCGTTAATGCCTGTGATGTCATGGGCTGTGTCCACTACCTTTTGCAGGGATTTACACTCAAGGGCATTGGCGTTCCCATGCCAGACCATGATGCATGACCATGGTCAGCACACTTTCCACCACACCTCTGTAGAAATTTGCCAGGGTTTCTGGTGTCAAACCTCTGCAAACTCCTGAGGAAGTAGAGGTGCTGACGTGCTTTCTTCACGATGCCACTGGTGTGTTGGGTCCAGGAAAGATCCTCCGAGATAGTGACTCCCAAGAACCTAAATTACACCATAACCATGATGGTTGTGATGAAATCAACATAGTTGGGAGTTTACATTTCATATTTAACCAGCTATTTTGTGCCACAATTATTAATTTAGACCATTTTTAGTTAAATGCAAAGTACATGCTCTTGCTACCTCCGTGAGCATGTCTGATTGTATGCATAACGGGCAAACACACATCCTTCCTGTCCAACTTTTTCTTAAATGTTAAAATTGAGCCCGCATACACCATTTCATCTGGCAGCTCAGCTCATTCCACACTCCCACCACTCTTGGTGTGTAGAAATTCCCCCTAATGCTCCCAATTTCTTATCAATCCATCCACCCAGGGATTGATTTCTTATACAAATAACAGCACCTCTACCAATGTACCTCCTCAGGATAGTAGATCCTATGTAAATGAGGAGGAACTGCTTTTCCCAGAGGGTGGAGAATCTACCCATTGAAACAGTAGAAGTGGCCTCACTAAATATTTTTAAGACTAGGTTGGATATTTACATAGTAGGGCAGAAGGGGTAAAGGCAGGTGGGTGGAGATGAGCCATGATCTCGTTGAATGGCGGAGAAGGCTAGATGGATGACTCCTGCTCCTATTTCTTATTACAGGTAGACCCCGTTTTAATGAATACTCGCTTTATAAAAATTTGCTTTTACAAAGAAACCTGTGTTCACTTTTACCAAAGGATTTGAATGGTTTGACTTTTATGAAAACAGCCTCCAACAGTAGTGAAATGGGTCTTCGCTTTACGCCATTTCGGCTTACGAAAGGTTTCATAGGAAAGCTCTAGCTTCGTAAAGCAGAGTATACCAGTTTACTTTTACCATCCTGGAATGTCAGCCAAGATTAATGTAGGGTTAGTGTAGATTGGAAGTTCATGATCAGTGCAGATTCGGTGGGCAGAAGGGCTTTTTTCTGAGCTGTATTTCTTTTCAAGTCAGACATAAAGCTCTATTTGCTGATTGCCTAAAACAGTTGGGTTTCAGGCTGTCCAGGAGAAATAGGATGCCTTTTCCACCCTAATAATTTACCAGGTGAATGACAGGAATGGATGGGATTAAAATGGTTCAACCTTAGACCCACAGGCAGAGTGTACTGATTTGGCAAAGCAGTCATCCAATCTCCATTACTTTGCCAAACCAGATCTTTCTGCTGTGGCTTTTTACAGAAAGTCCCTGGCAAAGATATCCTCTTCTGCTTGAGTTACTTTAACTGCCAATTGCAGCTTAGCCAGCTGTCCAATCCAATGAACAACTTTTGTCTGTTGGTCTGTACTTCTCCCCTGCCCCTGAATTCAGGCACCTGCCTGCTTTTTACTCATACCTTGAAGGCTTAGTCCCAAAGCATCAGTTTATATCGTTAGCTCCCAAGATTGTTGTGAGATCAGCTGTTCCTCCAACACTTCTGTGATTTAACTACAATCAAAGTAAATGCAGACTTTTGTGTTGCAGTCCAGAGATGTGGTTTATCGATAATAAACCACCCAATGTATTGTTCATGCAAAACAGAGGTCAAGAGGGGTGCCAAAAGGAGAACAAATCTTTTTTTTTGATGGATTAGTTTGCTGTCAAAATGGGAGTCAGAAATCAGTAGTTAGCTCTCTCCAGATATAAAGATATTTGTACAGGAGGCACCAGAAATGAAGCCTCCAAATTTAGTGTAAAAAGCATCATTTCATAAAAATGGAAACCTTTTCATTATTTATTTAACATAAAAAGATCAATAGAAACACTTTGAACCACTTTTGCCATTCAATAAGATTATGGCCTCTACCTTGCCTGTGTCCTGCTGATCTCCTTATCCACAAAACAACTCTTATTCACAAGATGCAGTTCAAAGTCACACAACTTTGTCGTAGAGAGAGAGAGCGGAGAGCACAAAGTCTCTTGGAATTCACTAAACTAGTGACCTATCGTGGACACTCAACATCTCACCACTTGTCAGGAAGGCGCAACAGTGACTGCATTTCCTGAGAAGACTGAAGCAGGCAAGGCTACCAGCCAACATTATATCAACCTTCCACAGGAGCTCTAGCGAGAGTGTCCTGGCCAGCTGCATCACAATGTGGTACGGTGGCTGCAGAGAAATGGATCAGACCTCAATTCACAGGACCAGAAGAGTGGCAGGGAGGATCAACGAAGTCTCCCTCCTCCACCATCGACGTGATCTACTGGGATCATCGTCCAAATTGAGCACGCAAAGCTAGTGAGAACATTTTCCACCCTGCACACAGCACTTTTCAGCTGCTCCCATCAGGGAAGAGATACAGGAGGATCGGAGCCAGCACCATAGGCAATGAAAATGCTGAACGTCCAAAGGAACTGCTCACACTCACTATCAGAGACTCTTATATTCATGAAGCAATGCTTATTTATTTATATTTATGAGTGCTTGTCCTGCATGTGTATTGTTTGCCTGGTTGTGTGTGCTATGTCTGGCTGTATGTCTGGTGTTTGGCACTGAGGACTGGAGATCGCTGTTTCGTCGGGCTGTACTGGAACAACCAGATGACAATAAACTTGACTTGTTTCAGCAGCATCTCAATGGTTTTATTCCCCACAGAAGAATTTAATACACAGCTGAACAAACGATAGTGTTGCAAACCCTTCAATAGAATTCATTCTTGCACAGTTAACTTCTTTTTATTGCAGATATCGCCTCAAACCGTGCAACTTGGCGCCTCACAGTTCGGCGGGCAGCAACCTCCTTTGAAGAAGACCGCAGAGCCCACCTCACTGACAAAAGACAAAGGAGGAAAAACCCAACACCCAACCCCAACCCACCAATTTTCCCCTGCAACCGTGTCTGCCAGTCCCGCATCGGACTTGTCAGCCACAAACGAGCCTGCAGCTGACGTGGACATTTACCCCCTCTATAAATCTTCGTCCGCGAAGCCAAGCCAAAGAAGAAGAAGATTGCAGATTAGATTCAACAATTGAATACACAGAATAATTGCTCACATAATCGATGACAAAGAATTGAATTCTAGGATTAAAGGACGCAATCATTCTGAACTTGCACACTAACACTGATAGGAAGGGTAAATTGTATTAAAATGAATATCTTCCCAAGGATACCATCCTTATTTCAATCGTTACAAATTCCCTTAACAGAGAAATTCTTCAAGGAACTAAAGAGAATAAGAAGGAAATTCTTATGGAAAGGGGGAAAACTGAGGATAGCACTAGATAAATTAACAGAATGGTACAAACAAGGTGGTTTGCAGCTACCAAACTTTAAGAATTATTATAGAGCAGCACAATTAAGATGCCTATCATTTGGAAGAAGATTCACGTAGAAAGGAATAAAACAAATTATCAACTACCAAAATTAATATTGACAGAAGATCAACTAATTCCTTTCACAATAGATGACCTTTCCTTTAGAGAATGGGAGAGAAAAGGGATTAAAAGAATAGATTTCTTTTATAAAATAAGGGAAAAACCAGATTGGACCAAGATAGAGCTAGATAAAATAGGGGAGAAGGTACCAGAACATATACTTTATAAGTGGGATGAAAAACTGGTGCAATATAGAAGTTCACCAGTACTGCACCATCTACTCAACATTTAGAAGAAGATTCACGTAGAAAGGAAAAAAAAACAAATTACCAACTACCAAAATTATTATTCTGAACTTGCACCTCAGAGGCTGAAACAAAACTCCAATGAAAAGCAGCCAGGTCTGACTGATTATCCCTGGCACATGTTCACATTGGACAGCACTAGCCAAACTGGGTGAGCTCAATGCCAATGAGATTACTGTTGGAGCAGCATGGCCAGCAAGAGTGATGAAAGGAACAGAGGCTATTTAAAAACTACCTTTGTCTGCTTAAAGCAACTTTACAAAGGAGGTGTTGAAAGAGAATGGAAGAAATAGTTCTCCTAATTCATGATCTACCCAATATATATATATATATATATATATATATATACTGTTGGATGCTTTTCAGAGGTGGTTTAATTGGAATTGATACAGGTTGTTCTATTTTTATGTGATTATTACGTGCGGTGTGTGTACCGTGGTCTGGTGAAATGGTCTTGTGTCTGGCTGTATACGTCGTCGGATGATGATAAATGTGAACTTAAAGCTTTTCTCACCTGCAAAATTTTACTTTAAAAGTGCTTGTTTTGATAAATGAAGCCTACTGCATTTGCTAATGAATAAGCTATCAAAATGGATCTGTTCACCTCTTCTTTATTCCTCCTTAAATTTGAATTTTAAAAGTACCGCTTGAGATTCTGGAAAATCCGGACTAACTCATTCCCCAGGCAGTGCAGATTTTAGGACTTTTACTGTATGACTATAATTTGGCAGTGTTTACATGACCTTAAAATAGACCCCATTTTAATGAATATTCACTTTATGAAAATTTGCTTTTACAAAGAAACCTGTGTTCACTTTTACCAAAGGATTTGAATGGTTTGACTTTTATGAAAACAGCCTCCAATAGTAGTGAAATGGGTCTTCGCTTTACGCCATTTCGGCTTACGAAAGGTTTCATAGGAAAGCTCTAGCTTCGTAAAGCAGAGCATACCAGTTTACTTTTACCATCCTGGAATGTCAGCCAAAATTAATGTAGGGTTAGCGTAGATTGGAAGTTCATGATCAGTGCAGATTCGGTGGGCTGAAGGGCTTTTTTCTGAGCTGTATTTCTTTTCAAGTCAGGCATAAAGCTCTACTTGCTGATTGCCTAAAACAGTTGGGTTTAAGGCTGTCCAGGAGAAATAGGATGCCTTTTTCAAGATGACCTAAGGAAACCAACAATTGGTGGAGTAATGTTTGTTAGTCCTGCCATTTCCTGGATAACTGAAGTAGCAACCTCATAACAGCTGAACAGAACACCAGGCGAGTTCAAACTCACCTTGGTATACCAATGGCAATGAAGTGAAACCTCTGCACTGTGCGAGCAACCATCATACACCCTGTGTTCATACAGGAGCCCCCAACACCACACAAACAGGCAACTCTGATGCCGAGGACTGACAAGCTTGAGATTCAAGATTCTGCTGGTTGTCTTTTTTTAATGTTTTAATGATTAAAAAGTATCAGTTTAGTGGTATGTTGTGTAGCACACAGAGTATGTTCCCAGTATCACCTCATTATAGAAAGGATGTGGAGAGGGTACAGAGATTTACCAGGATGTTGCCTGCATTGAAAAATAAGTCTGATGAGGCAAGGTTAGCTGAGCTGGGACTTTTCTCTTTGGAGCAAAGAAGGATGAGAGGAGACTTAATAGAGGTGTACAGGATTCTGAGAGGCATAGATAAGGTAAATAGCCAGGAAAGGAATAGCAAACACCAGAGGATCTCTGTACAAATTGAAGGGAAAAAAGTTTAGGGGAGACATCAGGGGTAAGTTTTTTTTGCACAGAGAGTTGTGGGTGCCTGGAATCCCTTGCTGGGGATAGTGGTGAAGGCTGAAACGTTGGGGGCATTTAAGAGACTCCTAGACATGTGGATGGAAGAAAAAGAGGGTTACGAGGTAGGAAGGGTTATAATTTTTTGGTAGGAAGATATAGGTCGGCACAACATTGAGGGCTGAAGGGCTTGTACTGTGCTGTATTGTTCTATGTTCTATCAAGGCCATGACTTGAATTAGTGTTAATATAATAGACACGTATTACTGGTTTGCCCTACATGGTGCAAAACCAGTAATGAACCAGCATGGCTTCACAAAGAGAGGTTCCCATTAAGTTTGCAACCCTAAAGAAATCTCCAGGCTTGGGGGAAGAACATTGCAAAATGGGCGGGGACAGCAGCTTGCTTCATGTGTGACAGGAGGTGGTGAGAAAGACTGAAAGACCTGGGTTTGTGTGTCAACACGCACAGCATGCGTCACCAGACTGGCAATCCAACCAGGGTAATGGCCCCAAGTCAATGCCAAGCCACTGCACCACTTGCTCTGGACCTGCCCAACACAAGCCTTCACTGCCCTCTACTGGAGGAACATGAGAAGGTAGGGAACCACCACCAGGTGCTTGGCACCTCAGCAAGGATTGGTTCCACAAGGTTGGCATCAGTATGCAGTCTGAGCAAATGTATTTTTTAAAGTAAGGGGAATTTACCTCTCCCGTATCAAGTTTCAAAGTGCTTTATCTCTTAATTCCACCTTATCTCTAAATTCCACTGTCCTTAGTCCTTAGGTCTTTGTCTATTAAAACATTAATTTTATCAGCAAATTTCGGTGGCAAATGACCTGGGTTCAAATCCGGCAGTGTCAGCGAGGAGTTTGTACATTCTCCCCCTGTCTGCATGGGTTTCCTCTAGCACCTCCGGTTTCATCCACCCTTAAAAATGCACCGGGGGTTGTAAGTGAATTGGGGTATTTGGGTGGAATGTGCTCGTGGGTCGGAAGGGCCTTTCGCTGTGCTGTATGCCTAGATTTTAAACATTTAAATTTTTAAAAATTTTGAAGTTGAAAAGTGGCCTTGCCTCCTCCTCAGTCCAAATTGATAGGAACACCCCCCACTTTCCACTCCCTGCCTGAATCTGCTGACCTACTACTATTCCTGACCACTGGGTGCCTATGATATTCGTGACATCAGAGGCAAATTTTGGACCTGAAGCCCTTGCTACATGCTTTAGGTCATTTAGGGTCCAGAGGAGCAGCAGACCAGAAATGGGGAGAATACCCTCCATCCTCCATTGAGAAAGAGAGGCAGGGCGGTGACCACAGCAGCAGACTAGAGAGGGGCTCAGTGGCTAAAGGACCCTGAAGGGAAGGTGACCACTGCGGTGGACCAGCGAGGGGCTCAATAGCTGAGGGACCCACACAGGCTGTTGGGTGACTTATGAACGGGGTAACCGCACGGACTGCGGGCTGCTGGACACCAGCTCATGGGAACTGGTATTTGATAGGGTGTTGAGGACAAGAAAGACTCCCAAAGGGCCTTAGGCACCAAAGGCTTCCTGATGACATCAGAGGTTTGGATGTGGAGTGTCAATGATCGAACAGGAGTCTGTACGGCTGCAAAGGGTGCAGGAGTACTGGAGGTGAATCCACGGACACTCAGTGTCTCTGAAAGGACTGTCTCTCTTACTGTAAGAGACATCAAGGAACTATAATGGCAACTCTGTCGGCCTCACAGCAGACAAAAGTTAAAGTACATCATGCATGATGCAATACCTGACAATTAAAGGAAGCTTGACCTTTCACATCTACCACAGTGCACCCAGATCTATGCTTTTTATTAAAATATTTCCTGAAAGTATTTAAAGCTAAAGCTGCTTATTACAAAATGAACAACTAAAATTTTCACTGGGATACTTAACAGTAACACATGCTGAAGGAATTTACCAGCGTCGCTGGTCAGCAACTATTAAAACTGCTCTTAACCTCATCAACCTTTGTGTATCCAAAACTGCACTACTGTCACACAGGACTGAATGTCCAGGAGCATTAAGCTGAATTACCACTTGGTGTTAGCCCTCAGCGGGGTATGATGCCCCCATTCATTCACACCCTGAATGGAACAGGAAATCATTCCACTTTAGTCCATAACAACAGCAGATATTTCAAAAATAGCCTTTCGAATAGACTAGTGTCAAAACCACAGGGTACAATTTAACTAAACTGGATGCATAGGCAACTTATGATCACATTGCCAGCATAAATTTGATTTATATTTGAATAACATCGTGCTCGAGGTATCTCCAAGTTGATTCTTCCTCTTTCACGAACTGTCTTTAAGTGGTGGATCATGACGTCTGCTGGTTGTTTAACTTATGGTGGCATGGTTAGTGTGAATAGTTAGTGCAAAGCTATTATGACGCCAACACCTGGTCTAGAATCATGGGCTGTCTGTAAGGAGTTTGTACGTTCTCCCCATCTCTGCATGGGTTCCCTCCCACCACTAATGAAAATCTTTCGGGGGTTGTAGGTTAACCCTTTGGACTCCATGCCCCAGTTTTCAGAGACTACTAACAAGAGCATTTATTCCATGTCCCCGTTTTCCTGGACTGATTTTATACCCAACCACCAGCTGGTTTGTACTGGAGTTTACCCATGGACCCAGTCCGGAGTATATATCAGGAAAGGTTAAAAATGGCTGGAGTCCAAAGGGTTAATCGTTGTACAGGTACACAATCCTTTATCCAGAACCCTTGTGGGACAGTTGTTCCGAATTTCGGATTTTTCCGGATTTCAGAAAGCTAGATTTAAGCCCAACCGAATTGTGCTGCCATATCCACCAGTTGCCCTACCGTCTCCCCCCCCTCGCCCACCCAACTCGCGCTTCCGGTCTCTCCCCCCACTTGCCGGACTTTGGAGCATTCTGAATTTTAGATGTCCAGACAAAGGACTGTGTACCTGTAGTATGATGGCATGGACTCATGGGCCAGAAGGGGCTGTTACCATGCTGTATCTCTAAATTTAAAAATATATACATTTAAAAAAAACTATTGGAGTAAACCTGCTTCAGATTTCTGAAGGGAACGTTGTAATTCTGGGAATTAATAGGACCATCAGAACATGACAAAGTACCACCAGAATCATTCAATACCCATTGAACATCAAAGTGGAAAATAAATACTCTCTGCACGAAGACAGACCTAATTGGAACATTACAAAAAGCAGTGTGTTTCTTCTCAAGAATGATATGTAGCATGACAAAGTAGCATTTATTTTGTTTGCATATTTCATCTTAGAGGCTGATTAAAATAAATCTAAAGCTTCAAGAGCAGCAAACCTCGTACCTTGACGAAGGGCTCAGGCCCGAAACATTGGTTATATATCTTTGCGCTCCTATGGACGCTGAAGGATCTGCTGAGTTTCTTCGGCACTTTTGTGTATCGAGAGCAGCAAGTGTCTTTTAGTACATTGTCAGCACAGAGTAATAGAACTATAATGAAAGAAATTATACTTGAGAATATGACTCTGGCATACAATTCTTCACCCACACAACAAACATGACAAATTTGTATACAATGGCAAAGAAAATAAGGAATATAAAAGTAGTTTCACATTTGACAACATTCCAAATAGAATATGTTCAATAAATAAAATCTTTAAACAAGATTCCCACACCTATTTTACAAATGAAAATTTGATAAACATGCAAAGCCTCTTAAAGGCAATAAAATTCAATATTCTCTGTTGTAACTTTCACAAAATGATGTCTTTTTTTTAATATTTACAATGCCTGCAACCAACGTGAATTAGTAGGACTTGCTAAAATCCCAATGTAACAGTTAACACGGGCCATTTGTCCCATGAAGAAACTACAATCTCAGCGCCTGCAGACTTTTGTGTTTCACTCCATTTCTCCTACTGTCTTCGTGATAGCTCTCTACCAGAGCAACTCACCAGGTTTGTTCTTTGTAGCATTTACAGATTTTCCTCTTCCCATATTTATCCTCCTCGAGGCCACCACCATGTAAGCAGTTAAAATGACAGCAAAAACAAGGCAGAATAGTGGATGAAAAGCCTAGAGGCAACAAACTGATGTCCAATGTTATTTTTTTTTAAAAAAGGCAGAACCTTTTCTCAGTTTCAGTTCCATCACTAATCTGACTCTCCATCAACCCCCCCCACCCCCCTTGGGGATGTGACTGGGAGCTTGCAGAGGAAAGGAGAGTTTGCTACTGTCACTCCGACAGAAGATGCATGAGGGACTCTGGGGGGATTACTTTACCTCATGTGAGGAATGCCCACCTCTCTTGACACTTCAGGCATGACAAAAATTGAAAGGATCACAATGTCCAGCACTGTATCTACTGTAACCCACTGCCAGAAGCACAGGTTCATAACATGATGTATCTAAAGAGAGATTATAAAAAATTAAATCTCAAAAATTGAACACCAGTAACAAAACTCACATAGAGTTAATGCTTGTGCAACTTCAATTCTAATCCTTTAGACAAAAAGAATATTCCTTTGTAAACTATATTTGTTGTTTAAAAGCTACAAATCTATCAATTCTGTCCAAACTAAGGAACGTCAAACACATTCTTATTTTAGAATGCTGTGAAACACACATAATTAGGAAGCTTTCCATTCCTACAGATGTGCTCATCACCATTGTCTGGTGCCCGAAGTCAATCACAGTGTTCTTCTTGAGGAGGACAAAATGGGGAATTTAGAGTTCCCCGTCGCAGGATGTGTGGGCAGAAAGACCCAGAAGGAATGTCTGCAAAGCCTGGGGACAGAGAAGGCAATATCAGAACTGCACGGCATTTGCACAGATAAAGCGTAAACATTATTATAACCACAAATTAATTAGGAAAATAAAACACATGGAATTGTCATGGGTTTAGGATGGTAATTCCACTTGGTCTATCATGGCCAGCATGGTTGGCGTTACGCTCTTGAACTTGTTACTGTAAAGGATTTCCCAGGCTCGGGAAGACTTTGCAGCCAAACAAAATAGAGTGGGAGACAGTCGCTTCACTTGCGTGAAGCCGGCGTTGCTGATTCAACCTGCATCAGCGAATGGAGCAGGAACTGCCAACTCCAGCAATGGCCCACCTCACTGGCTGCATCATTCGCTCTATCCCACCCAAGGGAGGTCCTCACAGGGAACACCTTTGAACTGAGCTGTGGGTTGGTTCATTACTAGATTCACACCAGCTTCCCAACGCAAAGTTCCTGATATACCACTGCTGACAGTAGCACACCCCTCTCCAATATAAAGTTACAATGACCCATTTTAGAACTGATTCATTCTCGTCCTAGGTATTTATCCTGAACACTAAACAAGACTGTAGTTCACTAGGACCAGATCGTATCTGAAGACACACAGGAGACAGTCAATGATGGAATATGGAGCTAAACACAATTTGCTGGAGAAACTCAGCTGGTCAAGCAACATCAGTGGGAAACAAAGAATGGCCAACATTTTGTGCCGCAATCCTTTGTCGAGCATTCTTTCTCTCCCACTGTTGATTCTCGACCCGCCAGTTCCTCCAGAAGGTCATGCTCTTGGGATATCAGAAATGATCACTCACCCTTCTGCACTACATCAGGTAGACCATACGGCTCGTATTCTGTCTCATCGAATGCCACAGATAAATGATGCCGGAACTGGCGGTTCCTCCGGATTCTTGCAGCCAGCTCCGCCGGGTTGATCTTCATCGCAATCTCTGCAAGGTTCGTCGTTCCTGAGGATTCTGGATAACTTGACCTCTGGCTGATTTTTGTCTGGACTTCCTCGGCTGACAGATCAATCGCCTGCTGTGCACTGACTGCCAACCCAGCGTGGGTCAGGGCCTGTGACTCACAATCTGCAGCACTCCCCTGGTTTCCAGGTTCAGCCTCGCCACGAGGTAGATCAGCGATCGCGGACCACACTTTCTTGGCCATCTCTCGTTCTTGGTGCTCGCTTGGAAAATTTGCGCAGTTGCTAAGATTCCAATTTACCTCTTCACTTTTCTCACGCACAGCTTGCTTCAGAGCCTCGAGGCCAGCGCGCATCTTGCTCGCTGTGATCTGCGCTGTAGCTGAAATATATACACATGTTGAAATACTTCTCTCCTTCAATTATCACAGTGCTAAATCTCACATAAATAAATCGAATGAAAATGTGATGGGGGTAATTTTTTCCTGGTTTTCTAGAGAAAGAAAAGGCAAGGAGCATGTGGGAATTACACGAAATAACAGCACAACTATACCAGCAGGTAGACTGATAATCCGGAAAATGCTACTAATGCAAAAGGCAAACAAAATGCTGGAAGAACTCAGGGTCAGGCAGTATCCATGGAGAGCAATAGACCTTTTGGGGCTGAAAACCTTTCAGCAGGAACCAGCGGACACTCAAATAAAAAAAAGAGGGAGGAACACAGGCTGACACTCCCCCCCCCCCACCTTCTATTCGGGTGTACGCCTGGAATTTGATGCCTGGACTTCAGGAATTGAGTTACAGGGAAAGAGGTTAGGACTTTATTCCTCAGAAGAATGAGGGGAGATTTGATAGAGGTATATAAAATTATGAGAGGTATAGGGAAGAGTAAATGTAGGTAGGCTTTTCCCACTGAGGCTAGGTGAGATACAAACCAGAGAGCATGGGTTAAAGGATGAAAGGGGAAAAGTTTAAAGGGAACTTCTTAATATGGCGGGAGAGTGGAATGGGCTTCCATCTGAAGTGGTGAATCCGGCCTCAATTTTAATATTTAAGAAGAATTTGGGCAGGCACATGGGCGGGTGGGGTACAGAGGGCAGGACAGTGGGACTAAGCAGAATAATAATTTGAGGGTGAAGGGCCTATTTCTGTGTTATAATGTTCTATGGTTCTCAGGGTTTTTTGACCTGAAACTAACTGTCTGTTGTTTTCTACTGATGTTTATCGAGACGGTATGGTAGAAGGCCCTTGTCACACATTGAACCCAGTTACCTACCAACACTGTAAATTTTTTTGAATGTGGCAGAAAACCAGAACACCCAGACCACGAGCTCACGGGGAGAACATACACATACAAACTCCTTACAGGCAGTGCCAGGTTCGGACCCGGGTCGCTGGTGCTATAATAGCCTCCAGCAGTTTGTATGTTCCTTCAGCAGACTAATGCAAAATGCAACATTTGATATCCAGGATTCAGTCAATTACCAAGAGGTGCCTGAAACAAAAAACTCCCCACTTCCAAAATGTCAGCACAATTTGTGGAATCTTCAGATGACACACAGTAAAACCCCAGGTATCCAGCACCTATAGGGATCGGTGGATGCGGGATAAGTGCTTGAGATTGCGGGATTGGCAAATTGACCACTAAAGGGCGCCAAATTTTTTTTTAAATAAACGCAATTTTGTTGCCAGTTGCTTGAATTCTGGATAATGGGGATTTTACTGTACATCTGATGATGATTCCCACCAAACCCCAAACTGGTCTCGCTGTGAAACAGGTCTTGAGGGACTCTGCCACTATTTACATTCTTGAAAAAAAATGAAAACTTGCATGAAATGCCTCTAACAGAGGATTCTCCTCCAGCTCATTTAAGGTTTGGAGGGTTTTTTTTGGGACCAGACAGATGCCACAACCCTGGATGACACCCTGTTTCACTCACAGGTTATAGTCAGAAATAAAGCACTTAACTGATTTTTCCCCCCCCTTTGCTCTATTGTCAGGAATCAAAAGAAAATGCCATGCCATAATCACTGTATTATTTAAACCAGCTAACAAGGTAAAACTGAACAGAGCCAGCCCGACTGTGCCTTTTGCACATTAATACATCAGGGAAACTCATCCATCTCTGAAAGACCTGGTTACAACTTCACTCACAACACAAGAAATACGAGCTGGTGTAGGCCATCTGACCTGTCGAGCTTGTTCCCCCATTCAACGAGATCATGGTTGATCTGATGATATTCACATCCCTGCCTTTTCCCCATATACTTTACCATGTAAAAATCTATCCAACCTTGTCTTAAATACATTTACTGAGGCCACCTCTGGGAAAAGCAGCACCTCCTCATCTCTGTCCGAAATCTATTACCCTGAATCTTGAGGCTATGTCCCCAGTTCTGGTCTCCCCCCACCAATGCAAACAACTTACCTACCTCTGTATTATCTATGCCTTTCATAATTTTAAACCTTTCTACCCTCTCATTCCACTAAATTACAGTCCCAAACAACTCAATCACTCCTCCAAGGCTAATCCTTTCATCCCTCGAATCACCTTGGTGAACCTCCTCTGCATTGACTCCAAAGCCAGGATAATCTTCAAGTTAGGAGATCAGAACTCCACACAGTACTCCAGATATGGCCCCACCGGTACCTTTTAGTTACAGCATCACCTCCGTGCTCTTAAATTCAATCCCTCTAGCAATGAAAGCCAATATTCCATTTGCCTTCTTGATAGCCTGCTGTGCCTGCAAACCAACCTTTTGCGATTCATGCACACGCGCTCCCAAGATCTTCTGCACAGCAGTATGATGCATTTAAGTAATACTGATCCCCTCCATTTTTCTTCTTAAATAACCTCACATTTGCCCACATTGTACTCCATCTGCCCTCTCACTTAACCTATCTACATATATCTCTGCAGACTTTCAGCATAATGTGCCGACGTCAGTCTCAACGATTAACAGATGATACCTTGCCTACCTGTTGAATCCAGATCATCATAAAGCCCATTCATCTGTAGATAATCTACGGGAATCTCTTCATCTTCAGAGGGACTCGCCCACTGCTTCAATATGTTCTTCAGATGAATTTTCTCTTCATTGAGCTCAGCTGCTGCTCTCTGTAGATTCTCGACCTGCAAATAACATTTTAGCAAGTGATGAATGCGGACACAACTGAGAGCCCAGGTGACCAACCTTATTTTGCAAGCTTTACTGTTAATTGCAATGCAATAGCAGCAAATTGATGTTTATTTATTGAAAATTTTGATTTAGCGTTTAACTGTTCCTGGATAAGGAAAAAAAAAACATTCCTTTGGCTTGCAATCCATTTCCAGAAGTTTAAAAAGTGGCCTCAATATAAATATCCAGAAAGGAAAAAAAAGGGCATAGGGTACTTCGTCTGGTAAACAAAGCACCTGTGCAAGGCCGACACAGAGTCGACCAAGTAAATAAAAATGCTGGTAGAAAAGGGCTCAGGCCCGAATCGTCAGTTATGGATCTCTACCTCCAATGGTCACAGCGAGACCTGCTGAGTTCCTCCAGTTTTTACCGTATATATTCATGTAAGTTTTTTTGACCAGTTTTTCAGGTGAAATGGTGGGTCGTCAACGTTTATATGGGTCATACTTTTGAAGGGCTAAGTTCACACATCCAGGTCCAATTTGGGGAAGGGGGAGGGATATTTCTCAGGTTCAATTTGGGGGAAGGGTAATTTTCAGGTCACATTTGGGGGAAGGGGGAGGGTGTAACATTTGACCTCGGTAAGTCCATGCATCATTCAAGGTGTTGGGAGCTCAGATAGCTGGGACCAGGTGGTAAGTCTGTATCTGGAGTTGGGAGCTGGAATGGGCTGGCGGCCGAGGTGAGGGTGCGCGGTTGGGAGCAAGGATGGCTGGCAGTCGGGGCGAAGGTTCATAGTTGGGGCATTAGGAGCAGGCAGTTGGGGACAAAAATGAGGGGGGGGGGTTAACTTTTACATGGGTCATGTGGAAAAAGCGATTTTTGGGCCAAAAAAGTAGGGGGGGGGGTCAACTATTACACGAATATATAGTGCTACAATCACAGCTTCTGCAGACTTTCCTGCTTTACCCCATCCTCAACCAAATACAGTACAATTAATAGATAACAATTAATAGATAATTGATAGATAACGATAGATAATATTTTAGATAACAATTTAAAAAGCTTAAAATTGTATATGTTCTCTGAATTAACACACAACTTTGCTTAAAATTGGAGCAAATATTCAGCCAGAGGAGTGTTTTGGTCGTGCTTTGCTCGTAGCAGCTGTCTGAATAAAGTTGCGTAAAACAGCAATGGTGTTGCCCAGAATGAAGAGCTGGTTAATGCCACTCACCGTTGGCTGCCTGCTTAGTAAGTCTTTTTTAGTATATTAGTAAAGATTTATCTGTAAACTGGGGTGGGGGGGTTAATTATCTAAATGCTATTGTTCGTCTTTTGGGTGGCCTTGTGGAGATGCAGCGACGGTTCAATATTTTCAAAGAATGTGACAAAATAAAGAAAGATTATTTAAGGCTTGAGTTTTTGAGGAGGTAACAAAAGAAATTGCTGAAGGTTGGGCACTAGATGTGGCCTATATGGATTTTAATAAGGCATCTGACAAGATGAGAGGCTCATTCAGAAAGTCATGAAACATACGGAAACTTGGCTGTGTGGATTAAAACTTGGCTTTCATGCAGAAAGCAGAGAGTGGTTGTGGATGGAAAGTATTCTGCCTGGAGGTCAGTGACTAGTGGAGTGCCACAGGGATCCCTCCCTGTTCTGGGTTCTGGGACCCCTGCTCTTTGTGATTTTTGAAGATGGGTAAGTTTGCAGATGATATGAAGTTGTGGATAATGATGAAGGTTGTCGTAGGTTACAAAAGGGTATAGACAGGATGCAGAGTTGTGCAGAAAAGGGGCAGATGGCGTTCAATTCGCAAAAGTGTGAGATGATCCATTTTGGAAGGTCAAACCAGAAGCTTGAGTAGAGCATTAATGGTCAGTTAATGGTCCTACAAGTGTGGATTAACAGAGGGATCTTGGGGTCCAAATCCATACATCTCTCAAGGTTTCCGTGCAGGTTGATAGGATAGTTAAGAAGACCTATGGGACACTGGGCTTCATTAATAGGGGAATTGAGTTCAAGAGTCAAGAGGTCATGTTGCAACTCTACAAATCTCTGGGGTGATCACACTTAAAAATATTGTGTTCAGTTCTGGTCACCTCATTACAGGAAGGATGTGCAATCCCCACCAATGATCTCGATCCAGTAAAACTCCAGTTATCCTGCACCTGTGGGGATTGGTAGATGCCCCGTAAGTTAATTTTCCAGTTGCTTGAGACTATGTGTTGTGTGATCGATGAACTGACTGGTAAGGAGAGAGGGGGTTCAATTTTAAGCTTCTGTATTTTTTAACCTATTTATTTTCTGCCGCTTTTTTTTAACCGATTGCTTGAATTCCAGATATGTCACAAGGAGCTTGCTTGGAGCAAGATGACTGTCATACTTCCAACGTTACTATGCATCAAAAATATATGTTCAGCAGTTTGGAGGTCTAACATCGATTAGACCTACATAGTTGAAGAATAGGGATCTGAGGAGTGTTTTAGAGCAGTGAGACCCAGGAGTACAGGAACTATGTACTTGAAAGTGGTATCACAGATAGATAGGGCGATCAAAAAGAATTTCAGGACATCGGCCTTCACTAGTTCACTTTTCAGTATAGAAGTTGGGAGTCACGTTGCATGTTGTGTAAGACATTGGTGTGGCCCCATTTGGAGTATAGTGTTCAGTTTTGGACTCCATGCTAGAGAAAGAATGTTGTCAAGCTGGATAGGGTGCAGTAAAGATTAGACAGAAGTACGGAAGCCTGCAGATTATAGTAAAAACACACAGTAAATGCTAGAGGAGCTCAGCCTGTCTTGCAGCGCCCATAGGAGGTAAAGATATATTACCGAGAATTCAGGCCTGAGCCCTTCTTTACGGTGTTGGCAAAAAGCAGGCAAGCGTTTCAATAAAGATTGAGAGAAAAGGAGGGATGAGTCCAGATCTACAAACAGAAGGTGTTAATGGATATGAGAAGAGGAAAGATGAGAATTGATTTTGACTCTGTGAGACAAAGGGAAGAGAGACAGAACTAGAGGAGACGGGGCTGGGGGTGGATGTTAATGCCATCCGGTTGGAGTGCCCAGACGGAAGATGAGGTGTTGTTCTTCTTACTTGTGGGTGATCTCAGCAGGCAGTGCATGAGACCATGGACAGACACGTCAGCAGGGGAATGGGACAGAAAATTGAAAGCATGGGCATTGGGAGATCCACACTATTGCAGCAGAGCCGAGGTGCAGATATTAACAAAGATCTCATGAATGATAAGGTCCCCATGAGAGATTCGTTCAGGAAGTCATGAAACATACGGAACCTTGGCTATGTGGATTAAAAATTGGCTTTCATGTAGAATGTAGTGGATGGAAAGTATTCTGCCTGGAGGTTGGTGACTAGTGGCTTCCGTCAGTCGTGGTCGACCATGGGTACTGCACCTCTGGTAGTAGCTGTACCAGAGCCCTCTCCAGGGCGCGCCAGGGCAGAGTTGATATGGAGATCCGTCTGTTGCCCATGCGATGGGAACCCCCCCTCCCACCCTATGCTAATGACAGGTCAAAAGAAATGACGATAGCCAATACAGTTTGGTGCCAGCAGCATTGCAGGTGTTGCAGTGCTGGTGCTGGGTACAGCAATCAGCCGCCTTCAGGACTGCGACTCCAGATTTTTCTCCTGGGTTTACTCCCAAAGCCTTTCCCATGAATGGGAACAGCCATAAGGTAAGTGGGATTTTGAAAGAAGAGTTTTTCCTCTTCTAGATGAGTTACCATCCGTGGTTAATGAGCCCTATCTGCCCGGAACAACTGGTTTCAAGGCGCCAGTGGTTCGTCTTTGCTCTCAGAGGTGTAGAAAATCATGGGGATTAGATTTAGGTGAACAGAGTCCAGATTACAAGAATCTGTAATCAGAGGACATAGATTTAAGGTGAGGTTGGGGAGAGATTTAACAGGAGGGCTTACTTTTTTTTTTATATAGAGAGAATGGTGGGTGCATGGAACGTGCTGCCTGAGGTGTTCGAGGCAGGTACTATTGTAAGTTTAAGAAAAAATTGGATCCATGGATGAGATGGGATTGGAGGGATGAGGGCCAAACACAGGCATTGTGTGGGTGTGACATTTCGGTCGGCATGGGCAAGATGGGCCTGTTTCCACACTGTGTGACTCTGAATGGCTCTTTAGCACGTTCTAACAGTATGATCAACCCAAACACCTTTCTTTAAGAAAGCAGGTATTAGACTGGGGTTGATTTACTTAAATACTTGGTGCAGCTTGGATTATAGAGCAGATATACACGACCGCAGGAAAACACGGGAGTCGTGACACACGATAGGGCACCTGATTCTGCAGCTCAGATTTTGCAGAGTGGACTTGCTCCAATTCCCACTTAAGATGCTTCTCTGAGCAATTTGCATTTTCAACTGCATCTTTCAATGCATCGCGTTCTCCTTCCAGCATTTTGGCGTGATTTTGCAATTCCAGCACGGTCCTTCGCAGGGATTGCAGCTTCACCTGGCCACTTTCTTTCTGAGCTTCGAAGGTAGCAGCATCTGCCAAAACCTTCATCCTCCAGCTCTTCAACACCTCCAGCTCCTCGTGAAGGCGATCCCGCTCGTCAGTCCTCATTCTGAGCAGAGATTCGCTGGATTGGATGGCAGTCTCTAAGCTCTCTTTCTCGCATTGCAAGTCACTGGCTGCTTTCTGCATGCTTTGAGCCTCCAACTTTAACTGTTCCCTTTCTTGTTCCAGAATTGTGCATCTTTCATTTAGGACGTTGAACTGCGCAATCAGTGTGCGATCCTGTCCCTGACTCAGTTCATTTTTATCTACATCTTCATGTTTCAAGTCTCCACTCAATCGTTGATCCGCTTCTTTAATAACCATTTCCACTGATTTTTTTTCTACTAGAGCGGGAATGCTGGTCTGGGAGTCAACACTTACGACTGCCCTCTGCTTTGCTTGAGTTTCGGTTTCATTCTGAGCCACCGCAGCTTGAAGAATGGGCCAGCTGCCTTCCAGTTTATCCACCTGGACCTGCGGACCCTCCGAAGATCTGATCTGCAGCCTACTCTGCATAGCATCACTGCCTTCACTCCCCCCGCAGCCAAGTTTCCATTGGTTTCCAATGTCCTGGTTCGTCTGGGCAACAGTATGGCACGTCAAGTTAAGTGTGGAGGCCAGCTCTAGGTTTCCTTGGGGAGCTTCTGTGGACAAACTAGAACCTGCCTCTTGTACTTTTGCGACAACTGATTCATCAGTGAATGTTTTTTTAGAATAAATAGCTTTGCTATCTTTTATTAGCTGCTGGTTTTCAACAAGCTTTTTCATTTCTGATAAATGTTGCAAGGCGGTGCTACTTAGCAAGGGTATCTTTGCTTCCTCACACAGATCATGGTGGGATGGTATCACACCAACCACTTGCTTCCAGAATCGTAGCAGTGACTGATCAAATTCTTGCAATGCCACAGGCTCTGATTTCCGTGTGTTTTCATCAGCAATGGGCATCAAGAAAGCCGGCCGACGCAGCCCTGACCTTTCTTCTGATGGCGGGCTTCCTTCTTCACGTTCACCATGGTTGGCCTGAGCAACCTGCCCACAGTCCTGCTCTGGCACAGCTCCCTTTGAGGGGCTTGTGCATCTTTCCTGGGGTGCCCCTAGAACGCTCTTCAAGTTGGCTTTCAACTCCCGATTTTCCTGATAAAGGCATGACAATACTTTTAAGGAACTCTGCAGATGCCCATTTAAGACCCGAATGGTGTCATCTTTCTCTTCCATGCTCAAGAGAAGACCCTCAATGTTCTTGCCTTGCGTTTCCAGAGCCACTGTTAACTGCTGAGTCTCTCTGTGAATCCTGGATTGTAGGTTTTCAAACATCTCTTGGACCTGTCTTCTGGCTTCTCCTTCTTCTTCCTTCTCCCTTGTCAATTCAATGCATTTTTGCTGTAGTTTGGTCAAATGTTTCTGATGCTCATTAAGCTCAGACTGTCGAAGTACTTTGTGGTTTTGGTATTCGAGGAAGAGTTCTTGACTGTTGCTCGCATTGCCAACCCCCTCACCTCCCTTCATTTCTGTAATTTTCTCCTCAGTGGGCTTGTGTTCCAGCTTTTCTCCCGACTCGCAACACAAACCACTTGGGATCTGAATGGCTTCAAGGTTCCAAGCTTCTTTATGCAATGCTCCACTTCCCTCACTGAATGTCTCACGATGCGCCCTTATGAGCTCCTCAATGCAACTCTTTTCATCTTTAAGATATGCAATTTCTCTTTCAAGCTGTTGCATTTTCCTGGAAGCAGCTTTTTGCAGAATCTGAAGTTCACTGTTTGATCCCACGTGATCAGTTTTGGCCTTTGATAGCTGTGAGACTTTCCTGCATTCAACCTCCAGCAGCTTGTTGGCCTCTTGCAGATTTACCACTCGGACTCTCTCTTGCTCCAGCTCCTGTTCCAGGGAACTGATTCGCCCTGTATGAAGAGCGACCAGCCCACTTGAGCTCTCAGCCTCTGTGGAAAGTCTTTTTGTAACCTGCTTGAGTTTCCTCCTCAGCTCTGCTATGGTCTGCCGGTCCTTACGTCCTTCAATCATTCTACTTTCAAGTTCTCGTTTCACATTTTCCAATTCACTTTCCAACACCTGATTTTTGATTTCCACGTCTTCCAACTTTGACTCAAGTTCTCGGAGATTCGCAGACACGGAAATAGGTTTGTCAGGATGGTCAACCCCCTCGTTCTTCTCTTCAGGGTCACGGAGAAGAACCATAGAATCGGCTTCTGATTCTTTCTTTGCTTCTTCCTTGAACACTGGCAGCCTTATTCCCATTTCCTCTTCAGAAATTAGAAATGCATCCATTGCTTTTTCCGAAATCTGGGATTCTACCAATTCTACACGCTGCTTAACTTCAGTGTTTGAAATGTGCTCTTCATCAACGTCATCCCCGCTTCCTGGGTTCAAGTTAGCTGACTTTGCTACCTGCTCCAATTCTCCCAGTTGACTTCCTTCCATCAAGCCCAATTTATTCTCTCTGGCTTCTACCTGCAATCCCAATACAGTCTCGACAATTTCAGATTCTCCATCCGATCTATGATGTGTATCTGGCTCTTCATTTGGGCAAGATCTTCCAACCTCCATTCCACCACTTTCATTCAACTCGCACAAGGTCAGTGATGGATCTGTGCTTTCAGAGCTTCTCTCCTTCTGAGGGTCCAATTTCATTTGAAGATCTTTCAGTTTGGATGCAAGATCCAGGTTTTCAGCTGAAACACAGAATAAAATGTTGCTGAAGTTGTTGCAATGATACTTTCAATTTCACACTGCCAGATTAGCAAAGCTGTTTTGCCACCCATTCTCCCAATACTGTAACCGGTTTGGTCAGATCTAAGTGATTATCATGAGCTCTCTAGCAGAGCAAAGGAAAATCTCACAATTCAGTCCATAAAAGCAGAAACCTTATTCATAAAATCCATTCTGTCCCTCCTGAAACCACCTAATGCAAGAGACCTTGTATTTGTGGGGAAAAAAGGATGTAAAAAAAAAAAAGGAGCCTCTCTGATAACGTCATGATTCACGAGTTTCATTCTACAAGGTGAAAGGGGAAGGTTATAAATTTTTTATTTTTCACACCATAAATCACATTAGCCATGATACACACTTTTTCTTTTTCACACATATACAGTGACTTTTTCTCCCCCCCACTCCCTCCTCCCAAGCCACCCCCCCACCCCCCCCCCCCTCCCATCCATTTAAAGTATACAATCTAGGATACATTAAACCAGTCAGACAATGTTGTCACTCAACAAAAATACACCAGAAATTCTACTGAGTCCATTCTTTTCATTTCCTCTCCTTCCATCAACTTAGGTAATGATTGTCCCCGGTAGGTTTTCGCTATTGTATTTAATGTAAGGCTCCCATATTTGTTCGAATATTTCAATATTATTTCTTAAACTATATGTAATTTTTTCTAATGGAATACATTTATTCATTTCTATATACCATTGTTGTATTTTCAAATTATCTTCCAATTTCCAGGTTGACATAATAAAGGGGAAGGTTTAGGGGAGACATTAGGGCAAGTTATTTTACACAGAGAGTTGCAGGTGCCTAAAATACATTGCTGGGGCAGTGGTGGAGGCTGGAATAATAGGGGAATTTAGAGACTCTTAACAGACACATGGATAAAAGAAGAATAGAGGGTTATGAGGTAGGGAGGGTTTAGTTATTTTTGGTGGGTCTTTTATATGGGTCAGCACAACATCATGGGCGAAAGGGGCTGTATGTTCTGCCATAAACATTAAGTAGTTAAGGTTGAGTACAAGTCTTTTAATCACATGAAGCTTGTATTCTCCCAGGAGGCTACAAATAGCAATGGTGTTATGCACAGGACATGGCGAACACTGCCAATGTATAGAAATGAGAACGCTGAATGTATAGACTGAACAACATCACAAATGGGCACAAATGTGTAGCAGTTACGCAATATTATTATAGAACCAATGACCTGGGTTCAAATAAGGCGCTGTCGGTAAGGTACGAGATTTTGGTTTTCATGAATGGTTGGAGTTAGGTATCAAATCTTTCCAAGATCTTTTTATTGACCAAAATTTGGCTTCTTTTGAAGTTTAAAATATCTAAACATTTTTTTTTAGAAATTTACAGATTAGGAGCTTTTTGAATTCCTTGGTATTGAGACTCCCTCAGATCTGGAATTAAATATGATAGAGGATTTATAACTTTAAATTGAATCATTATTATTGACTAGAGGAAATTCTCCAGAAAAGATTGGGAAATTATGGGAGCAACACTTCCAACAATTATTTTCTGATGCTACATGGGATTCTATTTTGAAATTGGTAAATTCATCCTCTCTATGTGCCCGACACTCATTTCTACAATTTGAAGTAGTACATTGAGCTTACGTCTCCAAAGTTCAATTGGCTAAATTCTATTCTAATATTTCTTCAAAATGTGACAGATGTAAGAATGAAGAAGGTACATTGTTTCATGTGTTTTGGTCATGTCCCTCTTTTTCCATGCATTGGGAAAGTATAGTTCGTACCTTGCCTTTCGTTTTTAATATTAATTTGATTCCCAATTCTTTTCTTGCCCTTTTTGGAACAAGTAAGCCAACTGATTTGAACTTGTCTGGGCTACAATCCCACGTCGTCCCCTTCATTCTCCTTATTGCTTGAAGAGATGGAAAGATGCCATCCATCCTACTCATATTCAATGGCTGTCTCATGCGATAACCTGCCTGCCTTTGGAAAAAATTAGATGTTCTACTAGTGAAATAAATTTTAACTTTCTAAGCTAATGGGGTCCTTTTCTTAATTATTTTCATAGTTTATAAGATTACTTAGATCCTGTCTTGTGGTTTAGTTTTCCCCTCATAATATGTTCAACCAATAACAAGGGAGGGGTTAGATTATTAGTATAATTTTTGTTATGTCCTTTTTTATCTTCTTCAATGTATCGTAGGTTATTTGTAGCCATATGTAATAGTATATTGTTGGATCTTCTTTGGCTTGGCTTCGCGGACGAAGATTTATGGAGGGGTAATGTCCATGTCAGCTGCAGGCTCTTTTGTGGCTGACAAGTCCGATGCGGGACAGGCAGACACGATTGCAGCGGTTGCAAGGGAAAATTGGTTGGTTGGGGTTGGGTGTTGGGTTTTTCCTCCTTTGTCTTTTTTTTTGTCTATTGTTGGATACATTTATTATTCTTACCTATATATGATTTATTTATAAAATTCAGTAAAAATAATGAAAAAGAAAGGAGAATGTTCTCCCTGTGGTGACCTGCGTAGGTTTCCTCCAGGGGCTCTGGTTTCCTCTCACCCTCTAAAATGTACAGCGTGGTAGGTTAATTGGGCGGCACAGGGTTAATTGGCTCGAATCAGCTTCTACCGTGTTATAAATAAAATTTAAAATAAAAATGTAAAGAAAGCCATGCAGTGTTTTTTGACATTTTATACTTTATACATAATGTTTATTTATGAAAAGTAGAAATGATCTTTGAATAAAAAAAACCTTTACCTTTCATCTCATCGCTTGATCTCTGACTCTGTGTCAATTGTTGCTCCAGTCTTTTCAGTTGAATTTCTAGTTGCAGAATTTTATGCGAACTTTGTTCTTGCCCGATACTGAAATGTTCCTTTTCCTTCAGTGCACACTGAAAAGAAAAGAAAAAGTCAGTGAACACAAAAAAAAATCACCAGACTGATAAACTACACCACACAAACAGTGATCAGTCCCATGTTGTAACCTGGGGACATCCTGCAATTCTACACCCAAGTGCTAACATCCTGGAACTACACTGCAATAAGCAAAGCCAGCATATGATCTTGGTTCAAGCCAAGCAGACCATCAGCCTATTAGGGTGATCCCATTCTCATTCACCACCTCCTGCATCTCGCACAACCCCTCCGTATTACTGTAGAGAGTTGTGTATTGGTGCCCAACAATCTAATTTTCCCTACCTCACACTCAGAACCCTTTATTTTTCTTACATCCTTGTGGCTATTTATCTCAGAATGAATGTCCCTATTATACTGACCTCCACTACCTCCCCCAGTTTTTTTACTCAGAGTGGTTGGTCCATTCCAGGCACCAATCACTCTGAGTAAAAAAAAAATTACCTCCAACATCTCCCCTAAACTTTCCTCCATTCTCTTTAAATCTATGTACTCTGTCAATTGCTATTCACTCCAACCTTTCTTCATGTGACATGTTCTCCAATCCAGGCAACATCCTACTGAATCTCCTCTGCACCCTTTCCAAAATAAAAAAAATTTGGCTTGTTAAATCATAACTTTAATTGAAATACAGCATGATAATAAGCCCTTTTGAACGGTGGGAGGAAACTGGAGCCCCTGGGGAAAACCGATGCAGACACGGGGAGAACACACAAACTCCTTACAGACTGCGCAGGATTTGAAGCCCGATCGCTGGTGCTGTAAAGGCGTGGCGATAACCATTAGGTTAACTGTGCTTTTATTCGTTCCCTTTTTATGCTGCTGTAGAACCCATCACACTCAGCAAAGTCCAAATCGTCCCTTTATTTGTTCTTCTGCATGCAGAAGCCACAGTTGAGAGGAGGAGACCGAACGACAGGTCAGGACTCCAGGTCCAAGTGTGTCGAGGGTTACAAGGCAGAGATTTTAATAAACAAACGTGTAGCTGGTCTTGCACAATGCCTTGAGCAGTTAGCAGTACATCATCTTGTTGTCTCACACAGTTAGCAGATCATCAATTGCAAGCCAATTAATTAGACATTTCCCTTCCTGGGGTGCCAAACAATACTTCCAACCATAGCTATTAAAGATGAGTTTTTTGGGAATATTTTATTTAAATTTCATTCATGCATTAATCTCTAAATAGAGAATTGTTTTTCATTCATTTCTAAAATGTAATACATAGTATTTTATACCCCCAACCCCTCCCACTAAAGGAGATATATTTTAACAGATATGTTTTTTTTTAATACACAGACTTTGTGGGATTGTGCCAATGTCCCAGCACTGGTCGATCACACAGGAACTACCAAAACTGTAAATCTCTGTTTCTGTCCACAAATTTAAACAGCATACCAACGTTGTGGTATGGAAAGAGGTGGGATGTGCAATGCAACTGTGTTGACTGGTCATCTTCATCAATGTTGTGTTCATTAGCCAGTTGGTCCTGCAATACCTACATTGAAGTTTACACTGCAGGCATTCCGGGAAAATGACAAGGGGTCTAGGAGGAAAAAAAACTTCAGAACTGGAATGGCTCCCCCATTTCAGTTCTGAGCTTTTTACACAGCAAGCGTTCTGGGAAAATGGGAATAATTTCCCAGAGCGCAGTGTAATGGAATATTTGGGAGATAAATTGGTAAAATTAGAGTAGGTTACATACATACATACACTTTAAAACAGATCTTATTGAAATACTGAAGAGTTCATATTCAGTGATTTTACAGAAACTATGGAGAATGCTATGCACAGTTCACAAGTAGGTGCTAATTGAAATGACGTCATGAAATGAATAGACCATTGTCTTGGTCTGGAGTCAGGTCAGCTGTGTTGAACATTTTTATGAAACTTCTGACCTTTCTGCAAAGTGCTCACTCAAAGGTCACTCCTGGGTTTTGTTTACCTAAAAACAACAGCTTGACCAAGAAGATTAACTCCTATTGTTTGCTGGAGAAGGTCAGGGGTTTTGCAAGTGAGAGAGTCACATGGGCTTTCTGGCAGTTGAAGAGAGAGAGAGAGAGACAGACAGACAGACAGACAGACAGCTGAAACAAGCAGGAGAAGCTGGTTGGAACTGAAACAAACTCCAGAGCGGCAGATGTCTGAAAGTGCTATCCGTGTGATGTTTCTCTTGGAATAAGGGGAACAGAAAGGAACTCTATGATAGCCTGAAAGAAAGAAGTTGTCATCTGGAGAACCCTGATTGGGCAAGTTTCATCAGCAAGACATTGAGGTGACTAATGGTGGTACCTCAGTTGTGGAAATTCTGGAACAACAAATCTCTCTCTGCAAACCCTACAAGAACCTTCCTAAACGGTAAACATTTACCTTTCGAGCACCAAAGCCTGGTGAACCTTATACATGTTAAATTCTGTGCACGGTATAAGAATTGCCTGCAACCAGGGAACTTAGAAGAATGAGAAGTGAGATTGGACTGTGAATCAAAGAACTTTTCTTACATTTACACAGATTACTTACACATGCGCTTAGAATTAGAAGGGGGTTAAGCTGGGTTTAGTTAAGTTAATAGAGATAAGTTAAAGTTTGATTTAAGATCATTAAAAGCAACTTTTGTTCAAGTAGCTACTTGTCTTGGTGAATGTCGATTGCTGCTGGGGTTTGGGGTTCCTCTGGGGCCCGTAACAGCAGTGGCTGTGTAAAAAACATAATAGTTCAACCCTTCACTTCACATGCCCAGGACTTCCAAGTCCAAAGTTAGCCGCATAGTTAGTGCAGTGGTTAGTGCATTGCTATTATAGTGCCGACAACTTGGGTTTAAATCCGACGCTGTCTGTAAGGAGTTTGTATGTTGTCCCTGTGACTTCATGGGTTTCCTCTGGGAAATACATATGGGGTATTTGGGTAGTACGAGCTCGAGGGCAGGAAGGGCCTGTTACTGTGCTACAACTCGAACAAAGCAACAGAGGACAGATCAATTCTGAAGCTTAAATCTAAGATTGGGGAAGATTTTTAGCCCAAGGTACAGGAGAAATGACAGGTTAACAGAGAAAGATCTCAGGTCAGTGCCAAGGGGGGCATCTGCAGGCTTGGCCCCCCCCTCCAAGTGAGGTGATGCACCTCTCCATACACTCATGGCCATTGCCTGCCGTCAGTCTTGCCCCTGCCACTAGCATGTGTCAAGCATCACTAGTGACTCTCCACCCGCCCCTGCCCACGTCACTAGCGTGTGTCACACTAGTGACTCTCCACGCAATAAAAGCAGTACTTTCGGCTGCTATGACAGTGGGACAGAGGAGGTTATTGTTCATTCGGCAGGTACCAGCATCCACCAACGCCCCCTCCACCCCCTGCTGAGCGAGTTTAGAGTGTTGGGATTGTGCCCACCCCCCAACCTTGGATAGATCACACAGCAGATATGAACAATGAATGGCTGAACAAGTTCAGGAGGCTGTTCTACGCTCAATACAACCAATATCTACATAAGCCAGTTTTGCTTCAATGTCGCTCCTGCTATGTCAAACATACCTGAAGATTTTTCTGAAGATCATCCCCATTCTTCTGGTGAGTTGCAAGCTCCTTCTCTGCCCAGTAACACTTTGCTTTTACTTCCTCCAGCTCTCTATCCACCAACTGCTTTCCTGCTGTCATCTGTCAGGGATATAGTAGCCAGGTAAACTCACAGTAACAACCCAACACAGGCATTATTACTGAGCCAAAAGAATGTATTTTATAATTTGAAATTGATGATCATATGACTGCACACACACAACCAGATATCTCTCTGAGGTTAGGATCCCCAAAAGCAGAAACATTTAAAAACTACTATGTTCATTTATCAACAACCTGCCATTCATAAGAACATGAGAAACAAAAGGAGTTGGCCATCCAGCTCATCGAACCTGCTCCGCTGTTCTATAAGATTATGGGTGATCTTGGCCATGCACCTGCCCATTTCCTATAACCCTTAACTCCCCCACTCTTTATAAATCAATGTCCTGGATACATTCAATGAGTAGTCTCTACTGCTTCCTTGGGCAGAGAATCCAGATTCATGTCGACGAAACAGCGTTCTCCAGTCCTCGGTGCAAAATGTGTAGACACACCACCAGACATAAAACACAAAGAAAAACAATACACATGCAGGACAAGTATTCATAAAAACAAATAAATATTGTTTCATGAATACGAGAGTCTCAAATGGTCAGTGTGAGCAGTTCCTTTGATCGTTCAGCATTCGCACTGCCTGTGGGAAGAAGCTGTTCCTCAGCCTGGTGGTTCTGGCTCTGGCTCTGATCCTCCTCTATCTCTTCCCTGAAAGATGCTGTGTGCAGGGTGGAAGGGGTCCTCAATGATTTTGCATGCCCTCTTCAGGCAACGATCCCGGTAGATCACGCTGATGGGCGGACGGGAGGGGGGGGGGGTAGAGGGAGACTCCAGTGATCCTCTCTGCTGCTCGTATGGTCCTGTGGATTGACTTCCGATCCATTTCCCTGCAGCAGCTGTACCCACACTGTGATGCAGCCAGCCAGGACGCTCTTGACACAACTCCTGTAGAAGGATGACATGATGGTGGCCAGCAGCCATGCTCACTTCAGTCTTCTCGGGAAGTGCAGTCACGGTTGCGCCTTCCTGACAAGTGGAGATGTTGAGTGTCCACGATAGGTCACTGATTAAGTGACAGATGAGAACTTCCTTCTCATCTGTCTTGAATCTACTCGTGAATCTTGAAGTGATGTTCCCTCATTCTACTCTCACTTGCCAGTGGGAAAAGAAATCCTCCCTGTTTCTATCTCATCTACTCCTTTCATAATTTTATGTCTCTATATGATCCTCCAGCATCCCTCTAAACTCCAATGCATGTATTCTCATCACTCTTCATAAGGAAGCACCTTCATTTCTGAAATCGACTGAGTGAACCTCCTCAGCACTGCCTCCAAAGACAGCAAAGCCAACCTCAAGAAAGAACTGCACCTAACCCTCCATGTGTTACCTCACCTCTATCCTGCCACACCTCCCTACATTGTATGACGGGTCCTCTGGATTGAAAGCGATTTTAACAAAACCCTTCTCGAGTTGCAGAAGAGATTTTTGGCCCCTGCCACCCACCCATTGGAGCTTCTGATACCTCAATCACAGACTCTTGCATAGGCCCAGGCCACCTTCTCACCAGAACTCCCAATGCCCAGACTATCAAGTTGGCATCACCTATCGGAGTTCTCGATGCCCCAAATGCAGGCTTACCACCCGGTCAGTCCTGTCTGCCCATCCGAGCTCCTGACAACCCGAATGATGCAGGCACTTACCATGGTCAAAAATAGTATGTGGGTCATAGTCGACCCCCTAAATTTTACCTAAAAGTTGGTCCACCATATTCGACTATTATACGCATATATAAGGTACATTAAGCTTGGGACCGTCCTCTCACAAAGGACTACGAATGTGAAAGTGGTCTTCAAAATGATGAGAGGGGAAGAGAGGGTAAATGTGAGAGAATAGAGATCAAACCTACAGCTACACCTACACTCCATGATAGTTACAAACGAGTTTAATCTCTGAGATGTTGGTAAATTTTACCTTGTTGATCTTTGCATGCAAAGCTAGGTGTTCAGCCTTGAGTTGCTGGATCTCTTGGTTCAGTTGGTTTTTCTCTTGCTTGCACTGATGCTCAAGGCTACGATAGGCACGTTGCTGGTCAGACAGCTCCTGTAATCAGAGAGAGAGAAGAAAGCACCTTTACATCAGTTGTTAATGAATGGGGTACAATGTTGGCAATTGAGAGGTCATCCACTGTGGAAAGAAAAATGGAAGATCAGATTACTATTTAAATGGCAAGTGATTGCCAGTAGAAGGACTTGGGAGGGCTTGTGCATGACTCACAAAAGGTTGGTTTGCAGGTGCAGTGGGCTGTCAAGAAGGCCGTCATTGTTGGCCGTCATTGCTAGAGGGATTGAATCAAGAGCAGGGAAGGTATGCTGCCACTGTACAAGATATTGACCGGTAAGGCTGCATCTGGAGTACTGGCTGGAGTTCTGGTCTCCTTACTTGGGGAAGATGTACTGGTTTTTGGAGCGGTGCAGGAGGTTTACCAGGTTGATTCCAGCGATGAAGGGATTAGTCTATGAGAAGAGATTGAGTCATCTGGGACTGTACTCGTTGGAATTTAGAAGAATGAGAAGGGATCTTATAGAAACATAAAATTATGAAAGGCATAGATAGGATAGAGATAGGTAAGTTGTTTTCATTGGTGGGGGAGACCAGAACAAGGGGACATAGCCTCAAGATTCAGGGTAGTTGTGTGAAGATATTATTTTATGGTTTTATTGTATTGTATATGTTGAATATTTATTGGTCTTGGAGGGGGGTGGGAAGGGTGGAGGGAGGGTAGGGGGGAAAAATAGGGAGAAAATGCCACTGTGTATATTTAATGAGAAATGTTTGTATATATTTTGGTAGATATGGTTCACAGTGTGAAAAATAAAAAACTGTAAATAAAATGATTCAGGGTAGTAGATTGAGGACGGAGATGAGGGGGAACTACTTTTCCCAGAGGGGGGTGAATCTGTGGAATTCGCTGCCCATTGAAGCAGTGGAGGTGACTTCAGTAAATATATTTAAGACAAGGTTGGATAGATTTTTACATAGCAAAGGAATTAATGGATTTGGAGAAAAGGCAGGAAGATGGACATGAGCCTATCGTCAGATCAGCCATGATCTTGTTAAATGGTGGAGCAGCCTCGACAGGCTGGATGGCCGACTCTTGCTCTTATTGCATATGATAGGATGGGAGAATCCATTCACGTCAATAACCTCTTAAATTTCACCATAATTTATTCAAACCTGCTGATACTCTTTCTCCCTGTGCTTTGATTTTTGCTCCATCGTGCGTCGAACGCTTTCTGAATTTTGCCTCTGACAGTTCAGCTCCTCGGAAACCTGCTTCAACTTCTGCTCCAGAATTGCACACTGAGGAGAGGAAAATAAATTATAAAGTCTTGCATTTATCATCGTGGGACCAATAAAGTTTGTGTACAAATAACGAACACACAAATTGGGAAATAGTGAAAATTACAGTCAATGCAACACAAGATCTCCACTGCAATTATTTGACTTGGGTGTCATTTCTGACTGCTATCCCACCCTCTCTCTCTCTCTCTCTCTCTCTCACACACACACACACTCACATCCCACACACATATTGCCCACAGACACACACTCACACAAACACATCATACACACATACAACCCACACATACATAAACAGCCCCCACACGCATAAACACACCCTACACACCTCCCACACACATAAACACACTCTGCGCGCATGCGCACACGCACACACACACACCCCCATACTAAAGTTGTTCCATTCGCCTAACCCAGGAATGGTGAAAGATGATAGAGAGACTCTGCCAACGTGGAAGGGCAAAGCAATGAATACAAAATCAATGAGTGCTAGCAGTTTAGAGATCAACAATGGTCAAAATGGGAAAAGTTCTATACACGATGGACTGCCCACAGAAGATTTGGGGAACCAGCCCATCCTATCAGTGAAGAATAGGTGACGGGTCTTTGAGAGTTACTTCCATGGCTTGATCGAGACTCCACATTCCAGGATTAAAGTATTGAAACAAAACCTTCTCCTGCCTTCGCCGAAGTGCAAAATGTCATCCAACTTACTCCTCAGAACTCTCTAAGGAGTGAGCAATGATCAGTCACCAGACAACATTATTAGCAGGTACGAAAGGTTTTAAAATATGTTTCTCAGCAGTTTCTCTGCTCGGACGTGACTTACATCGCTTGCCTTTTGCAAAACTATTAATGCTAATGAAAGCATCATTACCTTTCTGCAATTTGTCGCCAACTCAGACACATTTTTTTCCATGTATTCTGTCCATTTGTGTTCTATGCATACCTATAAAGGAATAATAAAGTTCCTTCGACATTGTCCTGTCGTACACACCCAGGGAAATATGGCAAGAGATGGATTCAGAGTTAATCTTCCTCTATGTCGTCACATCATACGTTCCCTTGGCAGAGACACCATCAGTGGGGTACATTGCAAACTTTGTCTACCCTGTTCCTTCACAGACTCCATGGGTAGGACAGGTTAAATGCAGAGCAAAGCTCTCTCTACACTGTCCATCAAACTTTCCCTGCGCTGGGACACTCTAAGCTGGATAGTAAAAGGAGGCCAAATAAAGTGACTCAGAGATAAACCGTAGAAGTATTCTTGAAATTTTGCAATTGCTGTCATCTATCTGGTTGAACTGGATTAAGACCATAAGATCTAGGAGCATTCAGCCCATCAAGTCCACTCCTCAGGAGCTGATCCATTCTCCCACTTAGCCCCTTTCCCTGCCTTCTCCCCATAACCTTTGATGCAATGATTATTCAGATTCCGACTCATCTCTGTCTTAAATACCCCCAATGGCCCGGCCTCCACAACTGTTTACGATAGCAAATCCCAGAGGTTCAGCACTCTCGGGCTAAAGAAATTCCTCCGCGTCACTTAAATGGGCGCCCTTCAATCCTGAAGTTGTGCCCTCTTGTCCTTGATTCCCTTTCCATGGGAAACAACTATTCTGTCCTGGCCTTCCAACATTAAAAACGCTTCCACGAGATCCCCCTCATTCTTCTGAAACCCGAGGAGTGAAATCCAAAATTGCAAAATTTCAAGAATACTTCTACGGTTCCTCATATGCTAATCCCCTCATTTTTAGTCAAACTTGTCTGAACCACCTCCAATGCCAGTACATCCTTTCTTAAGTAAGGATCCCTAAACTGTACCCTGTACTCCAAGTGAGGCCTCACCAATGCCTTATATAGCCTGAACATTGCTAATTTAATTCCTCGTTAAGAATATTTCCAAGCAGCAATCAAACAGAACAGATTCATGCAGCATAAAACAATGTGTTCTTCCAGCGACAGATGAATTAAGTCATTAAAACAAATGTCCCACTATATCTAAAATGGGTTTGAACACAACTTTCAAAATGTGAAAGCTTTCTGCCATGAATTCCTCTCTTGTCCTTTATTCTGGTTGTTCTACGTACATGTCCTGCATTGTAGCAGATATTAAGAGTAAGGTTAAATACAGATCAGCTCTCGAAGAGATCATCCAACTTTAAAATTTAAATTTCGACACACAGCGCAATAACAGGCCCTTCTGCCCCACAAGCCCGTGCTGCCCAAATACAACCCTCGTAGTAAAACACAAAAGTCTGCAGACACCTTGGTTGAAGTAAAAACACAAAGCTGGAGAAAGTCAGCAGGTCAAACAGTCTCCTTTATATAGGAGAGATAAAGAGAATTTCAGGTTTGAACTGGAACTTTTCTCTTTGAAGCGTAGAAGGATGAGAGGAGACTTGACAGAGGTCGACAAGATTATGAGAGGCATAGACAGGGTGGACGGCCAACACCCGTTTCCCAGGGCAGGATCAGCAAACACCAGAGAATGTATGTGCAAAGTGAAGGGGAGGTGGGGAGCTTAGGGGAGACATCAGGGGTAGGTGGAGTTGTGGGTGTCTGGAATGCCTTGCTGGGGATGGTGGTGGAGGCTGAAACATTGGGGCATTTAAGAAACTCTTAGACAGACACATGGATGAAAGAAAAAGAGGGTTATGGGGTAGGGAGGGTTTAGTACTTTTTTTTGGAAGGAATATATAGGTTGGCACAACATTGAGGTGAAGGGCCTGTACTATGCTGTAGTGTTCAATGTTCATCAAGGTATGGAAAAATGTCTACAGGTATCTGAACAAAATGGTGGTGGGGAGGAAGGATGGAAGGTGGATCAAGGTTCTAAAGGCAGGAGGTAATAGGTGGCTAAGGGAGGGAATGTACCGCAGCAAGAAAGAAGAGGAGGAATGGCTCTGTGAAGAGAGGGAAGGGGACGGAGAGCTAAGGGAAAGAAGACAAGGGTAAAGAGAATTGAGGGAGGAAGGAGAGTATGTTACAGAAACTGGAGGTCAGTTAATGCCATCCGTTTGGGGAGTGCCCCAACGTAAAATTAACTGTTGTTCCTCCAATTTACGGTGGTCTTGGTGGGATAGTACATGAGGCCATAGACAGACATGTGAGTATGGGTGTGGGGCCAGAAGTGAAAAGGTGGGCCACTGGGAGATTCACCATCACTGATGCAGATAGAGATGCGTTTATTGCATCTGGGGGCGGGGGGTGGCCAGGGCAATTGAGCAGGAAATGGAGAAGTTGCAGGTGAGAGCTGAGTTGATGGTGGTGGAGGGGAAGCCACGTTTGTGGAAGAAGGCAGACATTTCAGTTGATCTGGACTGAAAGACCTAATCTTGGGAACAGATGTGGTGGAGATGCAGAAATTGTGAGAAGGGAATAGAATCCATGCAGGGGACTGGGTATGAGGAAGTGTAGTTGAAGTAGATGTGTGAGTTTGTGGATTTGGTGGAGACAGAGAGATCAAGAGAGAGGATATGGACCAGCATATTGTTAGAGATGGATCAGGTGAATTTGAGATCAGGGTCGAAGTTTGCAGCGAAGGGAATTAAATGATGAGCTCATCACGGGTGTGAGGCAGCCCCAATGCAGCAGAGGAAGAGGTTTTCTTAAAACTTTATTTAAAAGATAAATAAAACGTATAACATACAATCTAAATATTCAAACAAAATAATTTTACAAAGATTTATATATAAAGAAAAACAAAACACAACAAACATTAAAATAAGAAAGAAAAACAACTAAAAAAAGAAAAAACAAAAAACCTTCCCCCCCCTCCCACCCCTTCAGTAGCTCCCTTAAGGGGAGGCAAAAATATAAATCATATATATATATAAAACATTTTTTATAAATGTCAATAACAGTTCAAAATACATCCAATTGCATATATTTCAAATACGGAGACCACGTATCAACAAAAATAATTATGTAAATTATAAGAAATTTTTTCCATAACAATATAAGCTTTCAATTCATTATGCCAGCGTATTATATTAATTTCTACATCATCTTTCCAAGTACTAGCAACACATTTACACGCTTCCGATAACACCAAATGTACAAAAGCAATTTGAACTTTATCCAAACCCATTCCCCTTAATTAATACAAATCTCCCAACAAAAAAATAGTTGGATCCAAAGGTAGTTTAAAATTATACAATTTTTCCAAAACTATTTTAATTTCTTGCCAAAATGGTTGGACTTTCACACGTCCAAACAGCATGTAAAAAAGTACCAGTACATAAACCTAGCGGAGGAAGAGCTGAGGGGCCTTGCCTGTGTAGGCTTGAAGCATAGAGGCTCCACAAAGCCCACAGACAGGGACTGAGGGGTTAACCATGGCTGCTCCTCTGATTTGAAGGAAGTGAGATGAGATGAGGTTATTAAGGCCAACCTACAACCCCCATACCTTTTGAAGAGAGGGAGGATACTGGAGCACCTAGAGGAAACCAACACAGACACAGGGAGTATGTACAAACTCCTTATAGACAACACCGGATTTGAACCCGGATCGCGAGTGCTGTAATGGTGTTGCGCTAACCGCTACACTAACCTTGTTCCTGGTTTGTTCCTGCTGCTCTACTGCTCTTTCAAGGTCATCCCTGCACTTGGTCAGAGCTTGTTCCTTCATTGCCAGCTCGCCTCTGGATTTCTCCAGCAGCGACTGGCATTCCTGCAAGTTGTTCAGGTGATTTTTGACTTCCTTCTCCTGGGACTGAACCCAAACTTCCAGCTCCGATATCGTACACTTCAACACTGCAAGAAGTGAAAACAAAAGGAGATTTGTATTCTGAGATGGCACCAACAAGGGATACAAAACAAAATGGTAAAACACACCTAAATGGAGGAGGAACTCAGCCAGTCTTTACAGCATCTTAAGTGACAAAGATATATTGCCGATGTTTCAGGCCTGAGCCATTTTTCAACGAATAAACCAGAAGCAGGAAATCTCAGAATTCAGAAAATGCTGGCTGGGGGAGGAATCCAGACCAACATGATAAGGGACCAGGTAAGAATTTATCATGTTTGTGCGAAAGGAGACGGAATGGAGAAACAAGAGATAGAGAAGGGAGACAGGGGAAGAAGTGAGGTTGGGGGTGGGGGGGTTAACAAAAGCCAAAGAAATTGATATTAATGGCATTTGGTTGGAGGGTGCCCAGTTGGAAGATGAGGTGTTGTTCCTCCAATTTGTGGGTGGTCTCTGTCTAGCAGTGCATGGATAGACATGACAGCAAGGGAATAGAATGGAGAATCAAAATGGGTGGCCAGTGTGAGATCTATTCTATTGCAGCAGTCAAAGCTGAGGTGCTCAACAAAGTGATCTTCCAGTCTGCATCCAGTCTCTCCGACGTAGAAGACACAAAAAATAGTGTGGGTTGCATGAAACCTGCTTTACAGAGGAGTCACGTGATGGAGTAGTGGCCGGTCGGGGAACTCCAGCCCTCTCCGGAAAAGATTAAAATAAAACACAGAAAACACAAAGGCACAAACACAAAAATTAAAATAAAGTGAAAGTAAAGGTGGGAAGAAAATGGCAGCGAAGAAAGAAAAGTCGAAAGCAACGGGAAGAAGAGAAGAAAAGACATCGGAAGAAGAAGGTGAAGGCCTTACCTGTCCGAGGAGGCCCGCTGTGGAGAGAGAAGCCCGCTCCCTCAGGTCAGTCGAAGTCCCGAGCTCGGGACTACAAAAATGGCTCGCGGAGCCAAGCAAAAGTGCGCAACCGCGCAAGAAAAAAAAAACACTGACGGGAGGGGGGACCAGCTCAGGAGTCGATCTCCACAGCTGAGAATGACAGCCACAACACAACAACAAGAGAACATAGAAAACAACGAGAACAAGAAAAAGAAACAACAGATGACCAACCCAGAGGAAGAAGAAGAAGAACACAGAGAAATGGAAGAAGGGAAAGGCAAGACAATGGATATATATTTTTTAAAGAATATATGGCTTTTTAATCACAAGAATTTAGTGAAATAAAAAGAAGAATTAAAAGTACAGAAGAAAAAATGAATAGATTAGAGATGGTCATGTCAGATATAGGAAAAAGAGTGGACAAGGTGGAATAACGAGAAACAACCGTAGAAATGGAAGTAGAGGACATAAAAAATAAATTAGAAGAATCTAATAAAAAAAGTTAAAGAGACACAAGAGCTGTTAGCTCAGAAGATAGATATAATGGAAAATTATAATAGAAGAAATAATATAAAGATAGTGGGCCTTAAGGAAGATGAAGAAGGCAAGAATATGAGAGAATTTATAAAAGATTGGATCCCCAGGGTCCGAGGAAGACCAGAATTACAGGAAGAAATGGAAATAGAGAGGGCACATAGAACTTTAGCCCCGAAACCACAACCGCAAAAACCAAGATCCATTCTAGTAAAATTCCTAAGATATACAACAAGAGAAAATATATTGGAGAAAGCAATGAAGAAAATAAGAGAACACAAAAAGCCACTAGAATACAAAGGTCAAAAAAATTTTTTCTATCCAGACATAAGTTTTGAACTCCTGAAGAAGAGAAAGGAGTTTAATACAGCAAAAACGATCCTATGGAAAAAAGGATATAAATTTATGCTAAAGTACTCAGCGGTACTTAAAATAGTAATTCCAGGGCAGCAAAACAGACTATTCTCGGATCCGGAGGAAGCACGAAAATTTGCAGAACAACTACAAAACAGACAGAGAGATGAAGACATGTAACGAGAGCAAAAATGACCACGAACTATATGTTTGTGTGTATATGTGTGTGTGTATGTATATATGTCTGTACATGAGTGTATCCGTAATTAAAAAAAATATAGAGTATAGATAAGAATTAATAAGGGAAAGGGAAGAGAGGAAGTGAGGAGGGAATTAAGAGAGTGACGTTTGTTATATATGAAAATTAAAATCTTTTCTGGGGGGGGGCTGGGTGGGAAGGAGTTACGGACACTGCGAAATCAGTTGCGAGTGAATTCGCAAATCCAAATGGAGAGGGGAGATGTGGTTGCCCGACAAGGGATAAAGGGCAACTCAGGAAGGGGAGGGAATAGTGGGGTTAAAGAAATTTTAGATAGGAGAATAAGGGAAATGTTTGATGTTTTAGAAATGTTGTCTTATAAAGTGTTCAAAACAAGAAAGCAGAAATGGATAAGAAGGAAAGGTGATGATGAGGAAACGGAAAGGAAAGATAAACAAAGTATGAAATGGCTATGTTGAACTATATGACTTTAAATATTAACGGAATACATAACCAAATCGAAAGGAAGAAACTGCTAAATTTACTGAAAAAAGAAAAAATTGATATAGCATTCGTGCAAGAAACACACTTAACTGAAATGGAGCACAAGAAATTAAAGAGAGATTGGATAGGACATGTAACAGCAGCATCGTATAATTCAAAAGTTAGAGGAGTAGCTATATTAATCAGTAAAAATGTACCAATTAAAATAGAAGAGGAAATAATAGATCCAGCAGGGAGATAGGTAATGATAAAATGTCAGATATATTCGGAGTTTTGGAATTTACTCAATGTATATTCACCTAATGAAAAAGATCAAAAATTTATGCAAGATATTTTTTTGAAGATAGCAGACATGCAAGGGAACATACTAATAGGAAGGGATTTCAACCTTAATTTGGATTCAAACATGGATAAAACTGGGAAAAAAATTAACAGAAAGAACAAAGTAACCAAATTTATAATTAAATCGATGCAAGAAATGCAACTTTTGGATATATGGAGGAAACAACACCCAAAGGAAAAGGAATATTCATATTATTCGGGTAGACATAAAACATACTCAAGAATAGACCTATTCCTGTTATCAGCTTGCATGCAAGACAGAGTGAGAAAAGCAGAATATAAAGCTAGAATATTATTGGACCACTCACCCCTGATATTGACAACAGAGTTAGAGGACATCCCTCCAAGAATGTATAGATGGAGATTAAACTCCATGCTACTTAAAAGGCAGGATTTTAGAGAATTAACTGAAAGACAAATTAAAATGTACTTTGAAATAAATACATAATCAGTGAAAGATAAGTTTATACTATGGGACGCAATGAAAGCGTTCATCAGAGGGCAAATAATAAGTTATGTAACCAAGATGAAGAAGGATTACAATCAGGAAACAGAGCAGTTGGAAAGGGAAATAGCAACTAAAAGAAGAGAATTGGCAGTTAAAAAAATAAAATATGAAACACTACAAACATACAAGGTGGAGAAGAACATAATGAAGACAACACAGAAATATTATGAACTAAGAGAAAAAACGCACAAAATTCTAGCATGGCAGCTTAAGACAGAACAAACTAAGAGAATGGTATTGGCATCAAGGAAAAAAGACAAACAAATCACATATAATCCAACGGAGATTAATGAAAACTTCAGAGAATTCTACGAACAATTATACCAAACTGAAAACGAAGGGAAAGAGGACAAAATAGATGAATTTTTAACTAAAATTGAACTACCAAAATTACAAATAGAGGAACAAAATAAATTAACAGAACCATTTGAAATAGTAGAAATACAAGAGATAATAAAAAATCTACCAAATAATAAAACACCAGGAGAGGATGGATTCCCAATAGAATTCTATAAAACATTTAAAGATTTATTAATTCCTCCCCTCCTGGAAGTAATCAACCAGATTGATAAAACACAAAGCTTACCAGATTCATGCAAAACAGCAATAATTACAGTAATACCAAAGACAGGGAAAGATCCACCAGCACCAGCATCATATAGACCAATATCTTTACTTAACACAGATTATAAGATAATAGCTAAACTATTAGCAAACAGATTAGCCGACTATGTACCAAAAATAGTAAATCTAGACCAAACTGGATTTATTAAAAAAAGACAAACAACAGACAATATTTGTAAATTTATTAGCTTAATTCATGCAGTAGAAGGAAATAAAGCTCCAACAGTAGCGGTTGCTTTAGACGCAGAGAAGGCCTTTGACAGAGTAGAATGGAATTATTTATTCAAAGTACCTCAAAAATTCAGTTTACCAGAGAAATATATTAATTGGATTAAAGCATTATACAAGGAGCCATTGGCGAAAGTGACAGTAAATGGATATATATCAAAACAATTTAACTTAAGTAGATCAACAAGGCAGGGATGCCCACCATCACCCTTATTGTTCACGTTAGCCATAGAACCACTAGCAGAACTGGTAAGAACAGAAAATAAAATAAAAGGGATAAAAATAAAAGACAAGGAATATAAAATCAGTTTATTTGCAGATGACGTTATAGTATACTTAACAGAACCAGAAATATCAATAAATGAAGGATAAATATAATATAACTCACGATACAGTGTTGGCATACTATCAACTGAAATCCTACTTGAAGGACAAATTGGGAAGCAGTCTGAGGTTACCAGAGGGAAGTAATTTTGAATATGTGATTACAGACACAATGATAATTAAAAAATTTGTAACAAACATGTACATCAAACTGCAAGAAAAGGAGAACGAGGAAACAAACGGTAAACCTAAACAAAAATGGGAACAAGATCTAAACAAAGATAAAGAAGGAAACATGGGAGAAGTTATGCTCAGGAACTATGAGAAATACAATAAATACGAGGTTACGTATGATACAATATAACTGGATACACAGGCTATATATTACACCTCAAAAGTTAAATAAATGGAGCCCAACAGTATCTGACAGATGTTTTCGCTGTAAAAAGGAAATGGGAACAACAATTCATGCAATCTGGACATGTGAGAAAGTGAAAAAATTTTGGGAAGATCTAAACCAGATATTAAATAAAATCACAAAAAGCAATATACCAAAAAACCCAGAGATCTTCCTCCTAAGTAACATAAAAAACAAAGAATTTGGACTTGATTTGGATGGTGCACAAAAAAGATTTGTTAGGATAGCCCTAGCTGTAGCAAAAAAATGTATTATGTCAGCCTGGAAATTAGAAGATAACTTGAGAATACAACAATGGTATATAGAAATTAATAAATGTATTCCATTAAAAAAAAAACATATAATTTAAGAAATAACATTACAATATTTGAACAAATATGGGAGCCATACATGAAACAAATAGAGAAAACCTACCAGGGACATTTACCACCTAAAATGACAGAAGGAGAAGAGAATGAAAAGAATTGACTCAGTGGAATTTCTTGTTTATTTTTATTGAGTGACAACATTGTTTGACGGGTTTAATGTATCTTAGATTCTGAACTTTAAATGAATGGGAGGGGAGGTAGGGAGGGGGGGAGAAAACGACACTGTATATATTTGAAATGGAAAATGTATGTATCTTGATCAATGTGGTTTATAGTGTGAAAAATAAAAAAAATTTTAAAAACCTGCTTTGCACCATGAATGTCAAATAACAACATTGAAGGGATCATCTTGTCCAATTATACAAATGATTTCTTCAATTTCATGAGTGTCTGCTCAGTACATTCACGGAAATACATCCTTGACATAGTTTAGTTACAACGATTAAAGACCATATTAATGAAGTCTCAACCTGTCAACTGAGAGAGCCTGACCCCTACAAATTAGTTTTTAAAATGTTAACATGAAACTCAGTTAGAGGCCCTTCTCACCCACAAGCACATACCGTCCAAATACCCCAATTTACCAACAATTTCAGTACATTTTTGAAGGTTGGGAGGAAGCCAGAGGAAACCTATCAGACTTGAAGAGAACAGACAAATGCCTTACAGACAGCACCGGATTCGAACCCGCCCGGGTCACTGCCACAGTAATAGCATTGAACTAACCGCTTCATTTTTGATGATGAAGCCACAGAAAAATTTGTTTTACTGCAGACGCTACCTGACCTACAGCATTTCCAGTTCTAATTAGTAGAAAATTAATCTGTCCAAGGATGGAGAAAAAAGATAAACTTATCACCAGACACTTTCTCAGGAGTTTGCAGAGGTTCAGTACGACATCGAAAACCTTGGCAAATTTCTATAGATGTGTGGTGGAAAATGTGCTGACCGGCTGCATCACAGGCTGGTATGAGGACAATACCCCTTTAGTGTAAAGCCCTGCAAAAGGTAGAGGACACAGCCCAGTACATTACAGGCAAAACTCTCCCGGCTGTCGGAGAACAGCAGCAATCATCGAGGATCCACACCACCCGCATATGCTGTTCTCGCTGCTGCCATCAGGAAAGAGGACTCGGTGCCACAAGACTCTCACCACCAGGTTCAGGAACAGTTACTCCCCCTCCATCATCAGACTCCTCAACAACAAAATCAATCAGGGACTCGTTGAAGGACTCTAACTTTGCAAATCATATACATTTTTGAATATTTTATTTAAAATTTTTTAGACCATGCATGTAGACAAATACAAAATTAAAAATACGAATACATAAGTAGACAAATTATGCTTCATGATGATGACCCAAACTTCCCACCCCCCACCCGTGCATGAAAAAAGTGAGCGAGAAGAGAAAAAGGAAGAAAGAAAGAGTAGAAAAATAAGAAAGGTTGCTGGAAAGCGGCGTTCACTCCACAGATTTCAATTCATTATTTAACTAGTTTTCTTCCTTGGAGAAGGTTAACGTGGACTCGAGGACAAGAAGATTTACACCTGAGATCTGTAAATATGGTTTCCATATTTGCAGAAATATGTCAAACATTTCTGCATTCCAGCCTAGATGCCAGACCTAGATGTGGAGTCAGACTTCCAAGTAACTACAAAACACTTTCTGGCCAATGCAATTTTAACAAACTAAACTTGATATTTATATAATTTCAATTTTGGTCTTATCACATTATACATTATTGTATATTTATATTCTATATTGCACAGATTACATTTCTTTCTTTGTTTACATTTCACTTATCTTTTCTTGAGTATGGTTTTTTTTTTAACATGATCCATAATGAGAAATTCTGCCTGGCCCACAGGAAAAAGAACCTCAGGGTTGTATGTGATGTCATCTACCATAAAAACTCATGTAATATTTGAATTTTGTGGACCAATTTTTAGGGTTAAATTTAGGGGGCTGACCATTATATGTATCCACTTTTGACTGCAGTAAGTACTTGCATTGTTCAAGGCATTAGGAGTTCAAATGGGCGGGCGGTGGCAAGTTTGTGTTCAGGCCATCAGAAGCGCAGATGGGCGGGCAGCTGGGGAGGTGAAAATCCACATTTTGGGCATTGGGTGCTCAGTTTGGCGGGTGGCCAGCCAGGAATGGGTGGCTAATCGCGTTCGGGATGTCAGTAGCTTGGATGGGTGGGGGATCGGAGCCTAGGCAAGAGTCTGCGGTCAGGGTGTTGGAAGCTTTGATGGGTGGGCAGCCTGGGCCTAGGCAAGAGTCTGCAGTTGAAGCATCGAGAGCTCTGGCAGGCAGCAGCTGAGGCCAAAAATAGCGGGAGGTTGATTTTGACAAGCTATACATGAAAGATACCAGATTTTGGGGCCAAAAATAGGGGGAGGTCGACTTTTACATGGGATCGACTATTACCCGATTATATACAGTATGTACTTTGACAATAATTCTGAACTGAACAAATCTACTCTCCCATTGATTACTCTTGCTTACCATTTAAGACTGAGAGACTATTCACTTTAATCTCTTGGCTTCAAGTCATTCAAATGAAAATGGTGATTTGGTTGTATCTCTTTTAACTGTTCTCTGATGCATTGATCAAAGTGCAGCCTCGACACTGGATGTTGGGATGCAGATTGCAACTGTGTGGCTGACTACCTGTCATTCAGCACAGGAACAGGCTTGTCAGCCCACCCTGTCTGTGCCAACCCAAGCTCTCATTTTTCACCAGGGTGTTTCAGGTGTTCATCCCGACACCTCTGCTCACGACCACATTCTCATGACTTTAGTTACCTCAATCAGGTCACCACTCAGCCTTCGTTGTCCCATGGAAAACAAACTCCAGCCAATTATGTCTCTCCTCAAACTCTAGATGCTCCTTTCAACCACCTACCTGGGCTGCTGCCTTCAGGGATTGTTGGGAGTGGGACACCATGGGCTCCTTTGGAACCCATCTCCCAGTAATGTAGGGGCATCAATGAAACCCACACCAACCTCACGACTCTCACCAGCGCACTTGGAAAAATTCCATCAAGTCAGTCAGACTGGATCATCCAAGACAAGACAATGCTAGCTCTCCTGGATTCATCCCTACAGATCATCCTATCCCTCAAATTACATTTTCAATTATTTCCTACCACTAATTAAGATTCAGCAATTTGTAATTGTCTGAGTTATTCTGGTGAAGAAAAATGCATTTGCTCCTCGGACATGTCTGTTCATTATATCATGCACTGCCAGACTGAAACTACCCACAAATTGAAGGAACAACACCTCATTTTCCGTCTGAGCTCCCTCCAACCAGATGACATCAACATTGATTTCTCTGGCTTTCATTAAATGCACTCCCCCCCCCACTTCTTCCCCCATTACCTTTCCCCAGCTCTGTCTCTCTCCCTTTTCCCCGATTCCTTTCGCAGACCCAAAATCAATTCTCACCTCTCCTCTTATCCTATCCAATTACCATCTTTTTTTGTTGGTCTGGACTTCTCCACCAGCCAGCACTGTCTCTACTCTGAGCTTTCCTGTTCCTTACTTATTCCCTGAAGAAACGTCGGCAGTATATCTTTATCTCCAATGGATGCTGCAAGAACAGCTGAGTTCCTCCAGCATTTCTGTGCACTTTCACTACAATCACAGCGCCTGCAGACTTCCATGTTGCGCTGCTTTCTAGTTTTTTTGAATATTTTATTTTAGTTTTCACACTTACAAAATCCAATAAACAAAGCCATTCATGTACATACATATATCCAAAGTCTGCAATTGCCCCAACCAGCATCCCCCCCCAACTGCAACAACAAATGCACTTCAAAAAATTATCCTAATCCCACTCATCATGGGCCATATGATTCCTATCAAGACATGTAATGAAAAGAAATCACAATGGCAAAGTCATTCAAAGAAAACACTGAAAAGAAACAAAAAAAAGAGAACTTAGGACCTGAAAAGAAAAGGGCAGGTGTGTTTGCTCCAAGTCCTATTTCCATAATTACACCTCTGGCCTTACTGGGATAATTTAACCTTATTAAATTAAGGGGGAGGGGGGGAAATCAATCTATCTGAGAACCGATTTGCCCAGTTACGCAGCAGTTAGAAAGGGTCTGACCCGGTCAACCCCGTCGGAATCCAACCAGGTCCATGACCTACCTCAGAGGTAGTCAGGGAACCCAGTTAAACCTACCTAGGTCACATACAAAGGCGATTTGAAAGCGAAAATGGCCGACCCGCTTATTCCAGTGACATCAGTGCTTGCGTGTGTGCGTCACCGGGCAGCCAGCATCCCCACATCCAGCGGTACTTCCGGTGAGTGCATGACGTGTCATTGCAGGGACGGATCCCCCTTAAATTGCTGGGTTGGCAATTAAATGGGGTAGAACCTGCTGCAATTTAAAAGGTAAATTGCCCCAGTAATAGCAGCTGGGTCCTTGGAGGGCTACCCAGATGCTGCAGTTTAAAAGAGGCTACAAATTCCTTGCACCATTCCCACTCTGATCGCTCTGGTTTGCATAACGATGAAGCTCTAGGTACACCACATTCTGCTTCAATCCTCTACATTTTCTCTTCTTTTCGCACTTGTTTATTTTTAAAATGTCAATATGAAGCAATATTTGCACAGTTATGCTGCCACAAAACAACGAATTTAGTGACACCTTCCTGACAATATATTCTGATTCTGAATTGAGAAATGTAAGATTCCCGGCCACAATATTAACAAGTAACCACTTCTGCTTTCTTCAGCTAACTGTAGTACATTGGTTGTCATTTGGATGGTTGCTACTTGACTTTGACACACCATTTATCTGGTCATCGTCACTTTCTTTGTCATTGTATTCACTATCCCCCATGTGGTAAAACATTCTAGGCCCTCCTTCTTATTACAAAGCTGCAACCACCTACCCCTACTAATCATTACATTTCGAATGAAAAGGGCCCTAATCCACACTGACTGCTCGTTCCTCTTCATTCCTGAGACACCGAGTCCCTCCAGCTTCTCATTGTTCAGATTCTAAACCAGCCATTCTCAACAGGGGTCATCCCCAATCCCCCTCCCGCGGGGCCACAGCTCATTTAAGGGGGGGGGGGGGCACGAACTGAAATCTTTCAAGGTGGGGGGGAGGGAAGGTGTATAAGGGGTAAGAAGGAAGTACGGAAGAAACCAACTAAATTTTAATTTTAACAGCACAGTAACAAGCTCTTTCGGCCCACAAGCCCAATTGATCTAAAGCACTGGTATGTTTTGAATGATAGAAAGAAACCAGAGAACTCAGAGGAATCCCAAGAAGACATGGAAAGAACGTAACCTCCTTGCAGACGTGGGATTCGAACCTCGGTCCCAGTCGCTGGCGCTGTTGCAGCGTTGCTTTAACTGCTTCGTTAACCAACTTGTCTGCTTCACAGGGAAGGGGGTGAGGAACCCATGCAGGCTGTGGCTGACTGCGGTCAAGAGATTCGCACCAGGCTGTGGACTGCTGGAGGCTGGCTGAATGGGTACCAGGAACTGAGATGCAAGAGAGCGCTGAGGGCGTTGATGGTCTCCTGATGGTGTAGGAGGTTTGGATCTAGAGTTTGGTTGCTGGCGGTTTGGACTGGTGGCTGTGTGAATGCTGGAGGCGAATCCTGGACACTCAGTGACTCTGGGGGACTCTATTTACTTCTGACTGTAAGGGGTGCTGGGCAATTTCTGCTGATGGCAAGTCTTTCTATGCCTTACAGTAGACTAAAGGAATTTTGTGTAATATCACATTTTCTGTTTTATAACATGACAATAAAAGAAACTTGAAAACTTTGAGCAGAGTCCTTCGGGTGCCATAGCAAAAAAAAAAGTTGAGAATGGCTGTTCTAAAGTTTTTATATTTCTCTTCGCTAATGTCACGAATAATTTCCTATTCGCAGATGGTGTTGAACCAAATTTCTGGGCACTGTCCTGACCTTTGAACCTGAACTTTCCGTAGAGCTAAAATTATAGCCCAGACAGGAAAACTACCCTCTTTGTTCAACACCTCCCAATCTTTGAAGAGCAAATGAAAACCAAGCGCCATGACAAAAAGATTATCCAGATCATCTGTACCTTGGTTTTCCTTTCTCAGTTCCTGCTCTTGCACACTGTCTGACCCTTTCAGATGGTCATTCTTGGAATCTAATCCAAGGTTACTGGTTTGGTTCTGCGGCACGAATCTGGAACTGTGACATGGAGGCGTCCTCGAATGGTCCCACGGAAACGCAGAGGGAGAAGATCCGTGCCGAACGGTGTTCTCGACTGGGTGAGCGGGAGCTGTCTCCGGTTGCCAGGTGAACGTGGAAGCCCTGATGTTCTGTGGAGCTCTCTCTCGATGACTCTTGTTGCTGCTGCATTGCAACAGTTGAACCTTGGGCCGAAGAACATTCAATGAACAAACACATCTTGGGCAACAGCTTAAAAGTATCTTAAAGGTATTTTTTTCCCCCACCTCTCAACCCAAAAACAGGGCATGGGGAAAGAGGAAAGCGTGGTACTGGGAGTACCATCAAATGCAGCTGCTGGGTATCTATTTGACCGTGTGAGGGATTACAGGCAAGCAGTTATCACCATTCTAAAAACAATCTGTCCAACAGCTATCATTCTCGAACCTGCCCTGTGTTGCTCTGACAGTACAAAAGGACTGTCTACCCTATTGGATGAGGATTACGGTGAATATTACTATCTGTCTCTATTTATATCCACTTATTGACATTTATGATCTTTTTAATTCAATTAAGTTCACTATTAGCTTTTTTTACCACAAATGCCTGTTCAGCTGAAGCATGGTGGAATTTCAGTACATTTTACAATTTATATGACAATAAATTCAATATCATGAATTCAACTTCAGAATTGAAGGGAGTCCATTTAGAACAGAGACAAAGGGAAATTTCTTCAGCCAGAGGGTGGTAAATCTGTGGAATGTATTGCCACAGGCAGTTGTGGAGGCCGGGGCGTTGGGTGCAGAGATTGAAAGGTTCTTGATTAAGCAGGGCATGAAGGGTTATGGGGAGAAGGCCGGGCTCAGGCCAAGTGGGAGAGTGGATCAGCTCATGGCGAGCAACCTGATAGCCTATTTCTGCTCCTATGTCTTCTGGACTTATTATTAATAGGCTAGAGGAACTCAGTGGGACAATCAGGATCAGGGAATGGTCAAAGTTTCAGGTTAGAATCCGTCATTATCACTTGACGAAGGGGTAGAGGATTGGCAGGAAATAAGAGTGGGAATAAAGGGATCCTATTCTGGTTGGCTACCGGTTACCAGTGATATACCACAGGGGTCAGCGGCGTAGGGGGCACTTCTTTTTATGTTGTACGTTAATGATTTGAATTGCTTTGGGGCTGCAGATGATACAAAGATGGGTGGAGGGGAAGATAGTGAGGAGGAAATGAAGACGCTGCAGAAAGACAGATAGATTAGGAGAGCGGGGAAAGAAGAGGCAATGAAATACAATGTTGGAAAGAGTACGGCTGTGCACTTTGGTCGAAGGAATAATAGTGCTGACTTTATTTGGATGGAGAGAAAATTCAAAATTCTGAGGCACAAAGGAGTTTTTGTGCAGGGTGAGTCTGTGGTGAAGGAAGCAAATGCAATCTAGAGGAAGATTATACAAGAGCAGGGATGTGATGTTGAGGCTTTACCAGGCAGTGCTGTGGCCTCGCTTGGGGAATGGGGTACAGTTTTGGGCTCCTTATTTAAAAAAGGATGTGATAGCATTGGGAGGGTTCAGTTAAGATTTACAAGAATGATTCCTGGTATGAAGGGATTAGCAATATGAGGAACGTTTAATGGCTCTTGGGACTGTACTCCTTGGGGTTCAGAAAAATGAGGCGGGACCTCATAAAAGCATTTTGAATGTTGAAAGGTCTAGACACAGTAGATGTGGCCAAGGTATTTCCCATGGTAGGTGAGTCAAGGACAAGAGGGCACAATTTCAGGCTTAAAAGGTACTCATTTAAAAGAGATACGGAAGAATTTCTTTAACCAGAGAATGTCTCACTCTTTATTTTGGGGGGGGGAGGGTTGGACTAATTTTAAGTTAGATTACTAATATTGTGTTACAATTAATGGGGGGGGGGGGTTATTTTGTGTAGTTTTCTGATGTAATATTGTAATCATACCATTTTAATTTTTTTAATTTTCTTTAAATGTAATTCTCTATTGTATTCATTTTATAAAATTTTAAATAAAGTCTTCAAAAAAAAAAAACCAGAGAATGTTGAACCGCTGGAATTTGTCACCACATGCCACTGTGGAGCCCAGGTCGATGGGCATATTTAAGGCAGAGGTTGATAGCTGCCTGGGTTATGGGCCAAGGTGAAGGACTGAGTGGGAAAATGGATCAACTCATGATGGAACGGCGGAGCAGACTCGACAGGCCGATGCTGCTTGACCCACAGAGTTCCTCCAGCAGAGTTGATTTGTGCTCGATTCCAGCCTCTGCAATCTCTTGCGTCTCCGGCATTTTACATTCTCAGGGATGAAACAATAATACACAAGCTTTTAGTACGGAAGGGCTAAGGCAGGATTGCTAATTCTCTCACAGTAAATAGACAAGTGCTCCGGTCACCAGCTCTAACAGCTGACTCTCCAAGTGCCCAAACTTAACTCTGCCAGACCATCACATCTCCAAATAAACGCATGATCATGAATTTATTGTCATGTAGCACAAGTACAATATACAGAAGCACCAAAATCCTAACTCTCTGCAGCCAAACAGGTACTTTGTTGAAAGAAAAACCACTCAAATAGGATACATTAAGTCATACAAGAAGAGATAGTACATATAAAAAATAGATCTCAATCTTTTATATTTCTTATCTCTTTCACAATATAACTTTTTAAATTTAACTTAGACATACATCACGGTAACAGGCCCTTCCGGCCCACAAGCCTGTGCCGCCCAAATATCCCAATTAACCTGCAACCCCCCCATACATTTTAGAAGGGTGGAAGGAAACCAGAGCACCCGGGGAAACTCACGAGGACACACGGGGAAAACGTAGAAACTTCCTACAGACAGCGCCGAATTCGAACCCATGTCACTGGTGCTGTAACAGCGTTGCGCTAACCATGCCGCCCAAATGCTACATTACTATAGTTTCACTGCATCCCTCTGCTGATCACGCTGCATGACTTCTGACACAGGAATCCTAATAACGCAAGGTCCATTTTACAGTTCCACCTTGACTTTAGACGAATGCTGACCTGCAGTTTCAGTGCTTTCACTTCAGTAACCAGCCGTTTCTTCTCCTCTACCTCCCGATCATATTTTTCTTGCAATTCGTCCCATTTTGAAACTGCATCGATATAAAAATAAATACAACAAATTTGCACAGAATTTCATGATTCACAGTTCAAAACCAAACCAACTCACAAACATCTACCGTTGAAAATACTATAAGACCATAGGAACAGAAATAAGCTCTTCAGCCCATCGAGTCTACCCCGCCATTGAATCAAGAGTTAATCCACTTCCCCACTCAGCCCTACTGCCAGGCCTTCTCCCCATAACCTTTGATGCCCCAGCTATTGTAGAATCCATCGATCTCTCCCTTAAATACACCCAATGGTCTCCACAACCACATGTGGCAACGGATTCTACAGATTCAGCATCCTCTGGATAAAGAAATTCCTCCACATCTCTGTTCTAAGTGGATGCCCTTCTATCCTGAGGAAGTCAAGGGTACCACCAAATCTACATCACTGTTCAATTCTCAGATCATTCCAATCAGAAAACATATCGTCATCCCTCCATTGTGATTTAAACAAATTTCTAGAACTCCCAACCTAACATAGTGGGAGCAACTTAGCCACTAGAGTTCAAGAAGGAACCTCTGGTCAAAGAGATCCCCTTCCATTACCCCTCTGATCAGGAAGCTACCCTCTGCCCCATCACCTCTCAGCCTTTTTTCTCTTCTACCCGTCCACCTGTATCCACCTACGACTTCTTGCCTCTTAACCTGTGCACTCCACTTCTGGCTCTTTCACTCTTTTCTTCTCCTCCCACCTCTCCCCTCCTTTTTATTCAGAGACCTGACTGCTTTTGCTTATACCCGATAATGGGCCCAGGCTCAAAACGTCAGTTACTCTTCCTACAGATGCTGCGCGATCTGCTGAGTTTGGTGTACTGCAACTCGGAATGGAGCAAGGGTTTCTAGCTGAGCCAATGTTCCCATATTGCTCAACAGGCATCAATTTTAAGAAGTTTCTAATGCAAATAGGACTGGGTAGTAGTGAATCACTCAAATTACATCCACAGAGCCGAGTTTTAACATAACTCAAGGATTAAGGTTTCCTCCCTTGACCAACTCTTGGAATAACTAAACCTTTCAACACGAAAACCTTGAAGAGCTCTTTACCACATTATACCCGGTTCAGTGAGATGTGTTTTTCTACGACCAGTTGAACAGGCCAATTCTTACATGTACATGGCCACATAAAAGTAGAACAGGGGCACAATTACAGAGTACATTAAAAATGATCAATTACAATAAAGCAAAAGCAGAATGAAAGCACTGTTGTGGGGCTCATTCAGGAGCCCGATGGCTGTAGGGGAGAAGCTGTCTTGAAGCCCGGTGGGGTGCAATTTCACATTTTCAAGCATTCTGACTTATTTCAGATCCTTGGAAACTGGAATCCATGAGGCACTGACACTACAGATACAAGGTCTTCAAAACAGCATCAATCCCATATAAGCCCAATTGTCCACGATCAAGCATCTTATTAAGCCAAAGATTAACCCATTAAGACTCTGGAATTTGATATGCATGAACTGAATTACAACTATTTTAAATGTAGATTGAAAAGAATCCCAGCAGCACTTTTTCCAGAAAGTACAAGATATTATTGACCACAATTTTTGGGGTTGTTAGCCCATTATCACATCCAGCCTCATGACCAGAGGAATAGCAGTGTGTATTTAACTAAGACTGTTTACCCATTTTCCCCTCATCCCTCCACTGGCAGAGCTGGTTAGAAGCTGCAGAGGTAGGAGAGGGACAAAGGTTTGTCATTTGGTTGCTGGCACAGAAGAGGCCATGGAGGATCTAAGGGGATAAAAGAAAGGGGAAAACCAGCCTAGGGTAAGAAAATGCCAGTGCCTCATGAATTTATAAACAAGTCCATCACGGGGGACCTTGACAAATGCCGTACTAAAATCCATATACACCACATTTACCGCCCTACCTTCATCAGTCCCTTTTGTTACCTCCTCAAAAAACTCCTTGTCTAAATTGGATTCCATCTCATACCTATAGCATGTAACATCAGGTTTTAAAATGAAAAGAAACCCAAGTTTCTGGCCTTGAATGATAAAACTTACCCTCAACTGCCCTGATGTGCACGGTAACCCCTGGATAGCATTTAGTCGGAGTAGGGTGACATTCCATTACTGTTGAGGCCCTTTGACTTCGCTCAAGCTCTGCTTCCAGCCTGAAATCATTCCAGGTTCATTTTATATTACATTTAACTTAGGCATACAGCATGGTAACAGGCCCTTCCAGCCCGTGCCACCCAATTGACCTTCAACCCAAGGTACGTTTTGAAGGCTGGGAGGAAACTGGAGCACCCGGAGGAAACCCACACAGACACAGGGAGAACATACAAACTCCTTATTAACAGAGCCGGATTCGAACCCAGTCACTGGCGCTCTACCAGCACGACACTAACCATGCAGCCCTAAAGTCATTTTTTTTAAAGTTTTTAAATTATTATTCTGGAGAAAATAACAAAACCCTTGGGTGCAAGGACAGGACCATCAAGTTTGAAAAGAGTAAAGTGGAAACTGCTCAGCGATGCCAAATTCAAGGTTTGAAAGCCATGGATTTCAGGAAAGTTCAAGGAAGGTGAAGAGTAGAATGAGTAAGAATTTGATATAAAATGAGAATTCTTCAAGTTTTCAGCACAAAAAGGATCCACAGAACATTGCAGTGACTTCAACCACACGCAAAAAAAAGACCAAAGACCAAGGTGAAAGAGAAGACCTGAATTCTCCACCGTGTTCAGAGCAATGAGAAGCAAACTCCACAGCAGGTGAGCCCCATGTAATAGACTGTCAAACACTTGGTACATTATTATGCCCCACATCATTCAACACAAATACTATAATCTCTCACATACAAGACATGCAACATTTATATTTGTTTTTAAAATGTAGACCTACGGCACAGTAACAGGCCCTTTTGGCCCACGAGCTCTTGCTACCCAAATACCCCAATTAGTCTAGAACCCCCTAAGTTTTAAATTTAGATGCAGAATGGAAACAGGCCCTTCCGACCCACAAACACATGCAACTCAATTACACCCAATTAACCTAAAACCCCGGTACATTTTTTTGAAGGGAGGAAACCAGAGCACCCGATGAAACCCATGCAGACATGGGGAGAATGTACAAACTCCTTACAGTCAGTGCCAGATTCGAACCTGGGTGGCCGGCGCTGAAATAGCATTGTGCTAACCACTAACCGTGCCATCTCAAATATTTCTGCTACCCCGTAACCTTATCCTGACAACCTTTAATGGTAGGAGTGGGGGGGGCACGGCCTCAGTAATATTGACTGTACCTCAATGGCATAGGTCTCGATGATACCTTTTTATATCTTGCTCCAGCTTATCAACCTGCTTCTTTGCTGCCAGCAGCTGTCCCTCCAGATTGCACACCAGGGCCTCCTTCGCCTGGATCTCATGATAGAGCCTCTTCTGCGCCTTCTCTGCATCATTGCACATGTCCGTCAGGTTTTGTGTCTTTCTCTTCAAGGATGCATTTTCATTCTTCTCACCTTCAAGCTTAAGAACATGACACAACATTAAGGCACATGGCAGCAGGTGACAGCAGCAAGTGGTCCTCAAGCAAGGTGTTCATAAATCAACAATAACATAGAACATTATAGCACATTCAACCCTCGATGTTGTGCCGACCTATATATTCCTACCAAAGAAACGGAACCCTTCCTACCTCATAACCCTCTACTTCTTTCCTCCATGTGCCTGTCTCTCTTAAATTCCCCTAATGTTTCAGGCTCCACCACTGCTCCTGACAAGGCATTTCAGGCATCCACAACTCTTTGTGTTAAAAACTTAACCCCTGTTGTCTCCCCTTAAACTTCCCTCTCTTCACCTCGTACAGATGTCCTCTGGTGTTTGCTATTCCTGCTCTGGGAAAAAGGTGCTGGCTGTCCACTTTATCCACGTCTCTCCAAATCTTGTAGACCACTATTAAGTCTCCTCTCATCCTTCTTCTATCCAAAGAGAAAAGCCCCAGCTCCATGTTCACTGATCCAGGCAACATCCTGGTAAATTTCCTCTGCAACCTCTCCACAGCTTCCACATCTTTTCTATAATGTGACCAGAACTGAACACAATATTCTAAGCGTGGTCTCACCAGGGATTTGTAGACTAGCAACATGACTTCTCGATTCTTGAACTCAATCCCCCTATAAACGAAATCCAGCATCCCATAGGCCTTCTTCATTATCCTATCAATCTGCCCGGCAACATTGAGAGATGTATAGATTTGGACGCCAAGGTCCCTCTGTTCTTCCACACTGTTAAGTATCCAACTATTAACCCTGTGCTCAGCCTTCTGATTTGAAAATGCATCACCTCATCCTGATTCTCCCATGAAACCTTCCATTGTCTGCTTCTTACAAATGACCTCTGACTAGGCAAGAAGGACTCAGTAGGTCAAGCAGCATCCATGGAGAAAAATGTTCAGTCAACATTTTGGGTTAGGATCCTTTATTGAGTCCTTACTCAAAAGTGACTGACCATTTCAATCTTACACAATCTTACAAGCTGGATAAACTCAGCCAAGCATGCAGCGTTCTTTATGTGGCAAAGATAAAGATACATAACCAACAAGCCCTTCATCAAGGTACCAGTAAAATGTAGGTAGGCACCCAAACAAATTAGTGGGAGTGAGGGAAAGAGGAAGGAGCACAGTCCCACAGGCAGGTGATAATAAGGGAGGGAGGGCACACCAGCAAACAGGGAAGGGAGAGTAGCTCTATGAATGGAGAGGGAAGGGGATGGAGAGAGAGAGGAATAGGGAAGAGAGGAAGAATGGGGAGGAGGCTAGCAGAAACCAGAGAAATCGATGTTAATGACATCTGGTTGGAGAGTGCCCAGACAGAAAATTAGGTCTTGCTTCTCCAATTTACGGGTGGTCTTGTTTTGATAGTGCATGAGGCCATGGACTGACATGTCAGCGTGGGAGTGGGACGCAGAATTGAAATGGTTGTTCACGGGGGAATCACTGTTATTGACGTGGACAGAATGAAGGTGCTCAGCAAAGTGATCTCCCAGGCTGCGCCCAGTCTCTCCAATGTAGAGAAGGCCACCACAGGAGTAGGCAAATGGGGAGAGCACAGTCATAGGAAGAACGTACAAACTCCTTACAAAAAGCGCAGGATTCCAACCCTGGTCCCGATCACTGAAACAGCGGTGCACTGATGATGCTCTTATGCAATATTTATTTCCTGGCAATTCCCATTTTATAATATACACAATAAAATTCAGAAAATTAGATTAGAAATTTAAAAGCCATCGAGGGAGAAAATGACCTTTTGAGTTTGTTTTTGGAACGCAATTTCCAAACTATCCAACTGAAGCTGCTTCTGTTGTCGTTCCTTCTTTAGTTTCTCCAGCTGGCTCTCGTATTCCAATATTTTCTGCATTGCTTGGCTGGATAATCCAGATTTCCATTCCTCCAATGCCCAACTCATGACAGCAGTGAGACAACATCAACAATCAGATCTGAAAGTGACAAAAGAAGATCTCAAAAACATGGAAACACAACGACGAGATATTTGTAGACGAAATGTTAAAAAAAATACAGCAATGTCGGAGCTGCTGCAACGGCAACACAGTCGCTGGTGCGGACCTGCCAAGAGTAAGGAGACACACCGCTCCTCCGCAGTGTTTTACCACTACTCCAACTACCGATGGCTTTGTACAGGCTTTAAACAGCCTGTTAAAAGGTTTATTTTAAAATACCGAGACAGCAGGGTCTGAGCCCAAGATAGCGGTGACTATGAGGGGTTACAGTCTCCAGGGAAGTAAGAGGACTGGCACAAGGCACCAGAAAATGGGGAGACCCCCCCCCCCCACCACCGTTTGAGAAGGAGAAGCAGAGGACGGGACGGTGTCCACAGCAGCAGACCAATGAGAGGCTCTGAGGCTGAAGCACACACACAAACCCAGCGGGACTGACAGGAGACTCGAGGCGAGGAATCCATGTAGGACGTTGGATGCTGGCGACTGCGGACAAAGGACTCACACCAGTCTGTGGACTGCTGGGGTAGGCTCGAGACTGGCTGAAAGGTTACATGGAATTGGAACCAGGATGAGAGAGGATGCTGAAGGCTACCTGATCGTATCGGAGGTTTGGATTTGGAGCTCGGGTTGCCAATGGTTTGGACTGGTGTCTGTGTGGCTGAGGAGGCTGTGGGAGCTCTGGAAGCGAATCCACACACTCATTGACTCTGGGGTAACTCTCTATGCTTCTCTTTCTTTAACTATAAGAGGCACCTGGCAATTTCAACTCAGGGCGAATCTGTCTGCTTTACCACAGACTAATGCAAATTTCTCGCAATGTTACACCTGTTTTATTACACGTCAATAAAGGAATCTTGAATCTTCTGACTTGATATAAGGAAAGTTGAGTCCTGATACCTTCACATTGCTTCTTGTTCTCTACACTTTCATCCCCATTCTCAAGATGTAATTTCTCATAGGATTCCCTCATGGGGGGCGGGGGAGGGGTTCAGCTATGAGGAGAGATTGAGTTGTCTGGGACTGTACTTGCTGAAATTCAGAAGAATGAGAGAAGATCTTATAGAAACATAAAATAGATAAGATAGAGGTTGGTAAGTTGTTTTCACTGGTAGGTGAGACCAGAACTAGGGATATTGCCTTAAGATTCAGGGATGAAGATGAGGAGGAACTGGTGGTGAATCTGTGGAATTCTCTGCAGTGGAGGCGACCTCAATATCTAAGACAAGGTTGGATAGATTTTTACATAGTAAGGGAGTTAAGGGATGTGGGGAAAGGGCAGGTAGGTGGAGATAAATCTGTCATCAGATCAGCCATGATCTTATTGAATGGCGAAGCAGGCTCGACGGACCAGAAGGCTGACTCCTCCTCCTGTTTCTGAAGTTCTTGTGTGATAATCATCAGAAATGGAGCAACTACTTTGCAACAGAGGAACTATTCTTTTACCAAAACATTCACGCACAAACACTTGGCTGTAGCACTCAATTCTGGTGTGCCTTGTGTGCACTTTCCAACAAAGATTCCAGACACTGCCACATTCATAATGTCAACTACTGATTGGCTGTAAAATTCAATAAACAGAAAGTAGGTACTTAATTTCCTCTCCCTCCTCCCTTGGAGCATCACCATGGGACGACGGGACAACTCCAGAAACTTCTTTCATCTTAGCCTCTTGTGCTGCCTGCACGCACGAAGAGTGAGATTTAGTCATATGAATGTATGATGTACTGATTGACTAAAATTCTTACAGTCATGAAGTAATGCTTAGTGAAGCAGTTAGCACAACACTTACAGTGCCGCAGGTTCGAATCCCGCACTGTCTTTAAGAAGTTTGTACTGTCTCCTCCTGGCTGCTTGGGTTTTCCCCAGTCTCCTCCCACCCTCCAAAAAGTACGGGGCTGTAAGTTAATTTGGGCGAAATTGGGTGGCACAGGTTTAAATGGCCGAAATCCGCCTCTATTGTTTCATTATTTTTTTTTAAATTAAAAGGTATGCAAGTTACACCAATGACAATAGTTATAAATTAAATGACCACAATATGCTATGAGGCATAAAAATAGAGCTATTTAAAAGATTAAATGAATACATATTCAGTTTCACTCACAAATCCACCATATACCGCACATCTGCCTTGGACCCCTCTATGCCCAGAATCAACAAGGACAGGATTCTCCTTGTTCCTACCCACCATCCCTACATACAATATATCATACTCCGGCATGTCTGCTCTCTACGTGATCCCACCACCAGGCATATCTTCCCCTCTTCTCACCTCTCCGCAGGGACCATTCATCCATTCCCACTAATCACCCCCTATGAGTGCAGAAAATGTAACACTACCACCTACAACCCATCCCTCATCACCATTCGTGGCCCCATGCAGCCTCCCCGTGTGAAGCAACATTTCACGAGGATCTGTGGGGATCATCTACTGCATCCAGTGCTCCTGTTGTGGCCTCCTCTACATCAGAGACTCAATGCACACCAGAAGATCACTTCGTTGAGTATCTTCACTCTGTCCACTGCAATATCAGGCATCTCCCAGTGGCAACCCAGTTCAATTCCCCGCACTCCCATGCCGATACATCCGTTCATGCACTGCCAGACACAGATCACCACAAATTGGAGGAACACCTCATTTTCCATCTGGGCACCCTCATCGATTTCTCTGGATTACGTTAAGCGTTCCCCCTCCACCTCTGTCTCTCTCCTTCCTTATCCCTCTGCCTCTTTTCCTCCAGTTTCTACTAGCCTTTCTCCCTTCCCTTTCTCTGTCTCCTTTCTTCCAGCTATCCACCCACTTCCCTCTCCATTTACAGAGTCCTTTACATAGCAAAGGTAAAAATACATAACTGACGTTTCGGGCCTGAGCTCTTCATCAAGGTATGGAAGAATGTCGGCACGTGTCCGAACAAAAGAGTGAGGGCAAAGGCAGGAGGTGATAGGTGGGGAAGGGAAAGAGGGACAGCAGTGATCAGGGGAAGGAGAGGTGGCTGGGTGAGTGGAGGGTGAAGGGAGGGAGGGGAACTGGAAAAACTGGAAAGAGGGAGGGGAAAATAGACCAGCAGAAACCAGAGAAGTTTATGTAAATCCCATATGGCTGGAGACGGGAAATAGGCGTTGTTCCTCCAAACTACGGGTGGTCTGAGTGGGATAGTACATAAGGCCATGGACAGACAGACATGTAAGCATGGGAGTGTGAGACTGGTTGCAAATTGTGACTCTCCATATTGGAAGTTGCAAATTGGGGTATCACTTCGCAGAGAACCTCTGCTCCTCCACTTCAGTAACAGAGGCCTCCCAGTAGCCAACCATTTCAATTCTGCATCAAACTTCTATGCTCATATGCATGTCCATGGCCCCCTCATCAAGATATGGACAAAACGTGGGCAGGCGCCCGAACAAAATGTTAGGGGGAGGGCCAGCAGGGGGAGCATGGTCACAAAGGGAGGGCACATAAGTATGCTGGGGAGGCTGGACAGCAAAGATGCATGCATCAGGATGCTGTTTATCGACTACAGTTCAGCATTTAATACATCATCCCCTTAAAATTTTTCAGCAAACTCCAAGACTGGGACTCAGCACCCCAATGCTTAATTGGATCATGGATTTCCTCATCTCCAGACCACAATCAGTGAAGATTCGTAAAAAGTTCTTCTCCACAATCTCCATTCGGACCGGGCACCACAGGCTGTGTTCTCATCACCCTGGTCTACTCACTTTATACTCATGACTGTGTAGATGATTCGACAATAACACTATCTACATATTTGCCGATGATACCACGATAGTGGGTTGTATAAAGGAAGGGGATGAGTTAGCATACAGGATGGAGATTGAAAACTTGGCTGAATGGTGCACCAATAACCACCTTACACTCAACGTCACCAGAACGAAGGAGCTGATTGTTAACTTCAGGAAAGCCAGAGGTATACAATCCAGTGATTATTGGGGAATCTCCAGAGGTGGAGAGGGTGAGCATATTGAGGTTCTTGGGAGTCACTATCTCAGAGGATCTTTCTTGGACCCAACACACCAACAGCATCATGAAGAAAGCACGTCAGCACCTCTACATCCTCAGGTGTTTGCGAAGGTTTGGTATGACATCAAAAACCCTGGCAAATTTCTACGGAGGTGTGGTGGAAAGTATGCTGTCCGGCTGCATCATGGTCCGATATGGGAACACCAATACCCCTGAGCATCAAGCCCTCCAAAGGTAGTGGACACAACCCCAGGACAGTACAGGCAAAACCCTCCCCATTATCGAGTACATCTACAGGAAACACTGCTGACTGCGGGGGCAGCAGCAATCATCTAAGACCCACACCACCCAGCACACGCTTGGTTCTCACTGCTGCCATCAATAAAGAGGTCTCGGTGCCACAAGACTTGCACCACCAGGTTCAGGAAGGGGGCAAGTTTCGTCAGCAAGACTGATTGAGAAGGAATCAGTGGCGGATGTCCTGGAAGAGGAATCTCTCTCTGAAAACCAGCTAGAACCCTCCTGAGTGGTAACCATCGGCCTGTTAAGAAACTAAGTCTGGTGAACTTTGTTAACACTAACTTCTGTGCACAGTACAAGAATTGCCTGCAACCGGTGAGATTGGACTGCATTCCAAAGAACTTTTCTAGTCTTAAGAATACATTACTCGCACCTGCGCTCAGTATTAGAGGAGTAATAAGTTAAGGTTTAATTCTGTTTTCTTGTTCAATTATAATTAAAAACTACTTTTGTTTAAGTAACCCTGTTGTGGTGCTGCTGGTTTTTGGGATCCTCTGGACTCCGCAACACACCCTCAACTCATGGCTGTGTGTGCAAATTGCACGCTGTCAGAGCTGCCAAGGCTGCTTGTTTTTGATGCTGATGGAGCCGCCCACGGATGGTGTGGACGGGGCTGTTGATGTGGAGTTCCTGGGGTCTGCGCCAATTCCGGGAAAGAGCCCAGATCCCAGCACTCCAGGAGTGATTGACAGCGCAACCGAACCCCACCCCCCGAGGGCCGGACCGCGTGGTCGTGACGACTGACTGGCAGCGGCCAGCAGCCAATCGGACAGCGAGGCTCCCACCCGCCGACCAATTGGATTACGAGGCTCCCACCCGCCGACCAATCCACAGCCGAGGGGGGACGGGTCGGTGTGAACAGGCGAGTTAGTGACAAAAAGTGGGAAAACAAATCACTGCAAAGCAATTTTTGAAGTTTTTCGGGCGGTTTAAGATCCTTTCAAGCATGACGGCTGGAAACTGTAGGTAAGTTCACTCAAGGGAAATTTTTATGAGAGAAAATCAAGAAAATTAATTAAATCAAAACTTTTAAAATAAAATTTGCAATATTAAATCTCAGATTCTTACCCCCCCAGAAAAAGCGTGTTCCGTTCACGATATTAGGAAGCAGTTCTGCAATTAAAGGCTTTCTATTCCATTTTTCTCCTTCGCCTTCCTCGCCCTCACTTGCAGCTCGCGCCCCCAGAGCGGCGTGCCCTGATTGGGTGACGTCACCGCGCCGACCGGGCGATCCCCGTCGAGATGACGTTATCGCGCCCGGCCGGGCGTCCCTTCACGGCCTCCCGCTCCTCCCCAACTCACGTTCCCATGGGAACCGGCCTCAAGCAATCAAAGTGCCCATTATCTTTCTTTTAAGATTAGATGATCCATACTCTATCATTGTATGTAATTATGGGAAGTTATATGAGTCTTTTTCAAAAATTGACATAAGAAACCTAATGCACCCTTGCCATTTACTTAAAATCGTGGCTGATCTGCCACCAAATTCTATTTATTTGTGCCTCATCTTCATAAGGGCAGACTTTCCTGTCATTTTTACATTAAAATTGTTGAATTTAGACGGCAACAGGCTATTCTGGCCCCGCTTGCCCGTGCCGCCCAATTAACCCACACCCCACCCTAGCTGGTATGCTTCTGAAGGGTGGGAGCCCCCAACCCGGGAAAAACCCAGGCGGACGCAGGGAGGACGTCGCAGATGACACAGGATTCAAGCCCAGAACGCTGGTGCTGTAAAGGCGTGGTGCTAACCGCTACGCCGACCCATGCTGCCCAAGAAATAGGAGCAGGTAAAAAGGAGCAACGCTGGAGAAACTCAGCAGGTCCAAACAGTGCACTTAACATAGCAAAAATAAAGATCCATAACCAACATCTCGGGCTTGAGCCCTTCATCGAGCCTGCCCTACTATTCAATGAGATCATGGCTGATTAGATAATAGGCTCATGTCCACCGACCTGCCATTTCCCCATATCCCTTCATTCCTTTGCTATGTAAAAATCTATCCAACCCTGTCTTAAATATATTTACTGAGGTTGCCTCCACTGCTTCAATGGGCCACGAATTCCACAGATTCCCCACCCTTAGGGAAAAGCAGTTCCCCCTCATCTCTGACCTAAATCTACTTCCCTGGATCTTGAGCCCTAGTTCTGGTCTCCCCCCACCAATGAAAACAACTTACCTGCCTCTATCTTTTCATAATTTTATAGTTTCTGTAAGATCCCTTCTCATTCTAAATTCCAGTGAGTATAATCCCAGATGACCTGATCTCTTTTCATGGATTTACCCCTTCATCCCTGGAATCAACCTCCTCTGCACCGCCCCAAAACCAGCACATCCTTCCTCAAGGAAGGAGACCAGAACGCACGTGGTTCTCCAGATGCGGCCTCACCAGTACCATGTACAGTTGCAACAGAACTTCCCTGCTCCTAAATTCAAACCCTCTACCAATGAAGACCAACATTCCATTTGCCTTCTCAATAGCCTGCTGCACCTGCAAACCAGCCTTTTACGATTCATACACAAGTCCTTCTCCACTGCAGCACGTTGCCTCACTTACAATTAAATAATTTGCAGACTTTCCATTATTTCCTTCCAAAGTAGATGGCCACACATTTACCAACATTGTCAGATTATTAAGGGCTTCGTTGCAGAAGGGCTCAAGCCCGAAACATCGGCAATATATCTTTGTCGCGAGGCGGCTAAGTTCCTCTAGCATTTCAGTTTGAAAATGCCACACAGTGGACAACTCCCACACAAAGCCTGTAGCAAAACGATCAAAGATAAAGTTGTGGAATGTACCGCCCGCGTTCTTCATGAAAATTTAATATCTTCGTTCCAACTAAACATTGCAAAACTCCATTCAACCAAAATTACTTGCCTTGCTTTCTACGGTTAACGAATTACAGCAGACATCAACAGGAATGTATTCGGGATGAGTGCAGAGATCCAAATGGGCATGGTGGGTTAAAACTGGGAAAACCTAGTTGTTGAGGAGAACTGGTTTTACTTGTTTTTTTTAATGGTGTGTGCTTTTAAAAATGTTTCTCACAGGTTATTGACATTTTTTCCACAGCAGTTTCCTCCATTCCTGTTGGTGAATGACTCAGTTTCACCGAAAGCAGTAACACTTTTTTTCTGATCAAAGAACTGGAAGGCTCTCCATAAGAATACTGGAGGAACTTTGTCAGGCGGGAAACTATGGTAATGTGGTGTTTGTTCCCACAGGGAGTGGTTGAGAGGATTAGAGCAGATGCATTTAACCATATAACCATTTACAGAGTGGAAACAGGCCATGTCGCCCTTTTGAGTCCTCACCAGTTCACCTCCCAGTCTCCACCAATGACCCCCCAACCCCCTCACCTCCATGTACACATCCAACCTTCTCTTAAATGACAGAAGGGACTCTGCTGCAACTATCTCATTCGGAAGATCATTCCATTCTGCCACCACTCGCTGAGTGAAAAAGCCACCTCTAATATTTCTCCTAAAGTGTTGCCCCCTTACTCTTAATTCATGGCCTCTTGTTCCAACCTCCCCTGCCCTCAAGGGAAAGAGTCTGCTTATGTCTAGTCTATTCATGATTTTAAATACCTCTATCAAGTCCCCTCTCAGTTGTCTACGTTCCAATGAATAAAGTCCCAGTCTCCTTAATCTCTCCCTGTAATCCAGATGCTGTAAGCCAGGCAACATCCTTGTAAATCTTCTCTGCACCCTCTCCACATTATCTATATCCTTCGTATAATTTGGAGACCAGAAGTGAGCACAGTACTCCAAACCTGGCCTCACCAATGCCTTCAACAGCTGCAGCATCACCTCCCAGCTCCTATACTCTATGCTATGATTTATGAAGGTTCTATGCCTTCTTAACCACCCTGTCTACATGGGAATCCTGGAACATTCAAGTGCCAATCACAACCTTCCTTCAACCACATCTCGCTAATGGCCACAACATCATAATGCCACATGTCAATCCACACCATTAGCTCATCCAGCTTCCTTACTACGCTCCTCACATTAAAATAAATACATCTCAGAGATCTCCTTGTATTGGGAAAGGTTGTGGCTGTCATGTGACAGCACTGCCTCCCTACCTAGTCAGAAGACACACCAGCTGCCAATCAAGGTTTGGTTCTGCCCCACCCATTAGTGCACACCTTGCTGTTGGGCGCATGTAAATTACCTGGACTGGACTCTCCAGCCTGCCTGTACTTGGCCTTGGGTTATTGACTTTTGCAATTAGATTAACTCTCCTGCCACTGAGCTATTGGCCCCCAGTAAATGAAGTGGGCTTGTCCTTCCAGCAAGCCTCTGCTTGCCAAAGCCTCTGCTTGCCAAAGCCTCTGCTTGCCAAAGCCTCTGCTTGCCAAAGCCTCTGCTTGCCAAAGCCTCTGCTTGCCAAAGCCTCTGCTTGCCAAAGCCTCTGCTTGCCAAAGCCTCTGCTTGCCAAAGCCTCTGCTTGCCAAAGCCTCTGCTTGCCAAAGCCTCTGCTTGCCAAAGCCTCTGCTTGCCAAAGCCTCTGCTTGCCAAAGCCTCTGCTTGCCAAAGCCTCTGCTTGCCAAAGCCTCTGCTTGCCAAAGCCTCTGCTTGCCAAAGCCTCTGCTTGCCAAAGCCTCTGCTTGCCAAAGCCTCTGCTTGCCAAAGCCTCTGCTTGCCAAAGCCTCTGCTTGCCAAAGCCTGTGCTTGCCAAAGCCTGTGCTTGCCAAAGCCTGTGCTTGCCAAAGCCTGTGCTTGCCAAAGCCTGTGCTTGCCAAAGCCTGTGCTTGCCAAAGCCTGTGCTTGCCAAAGCCTGTGCTTGCCAAAGCCTGTGCTTGCCAAAGCCTGTGCTTGCCAAAGCCTGTGCTTGCCAAAGCCTGTGCTTGCCAAAGCCTGTGCTTGCCAAAGCCTGTGCTTGCCAAAGCCTGTGCTTGCCAAAGCCTGTGCTTGCCAAAGCCTGTGCTTGCCAAAGCCTGTGCTTGCCAAAGCCTGTGCTTGCCAAAGCCTGTGCTTGCCAAAGCCTGTGCTTGCCAAAGCCTCTGCTTGCCAAAGCCTCTGCTTGCCAAAGCCTCTGCTTGCCAAAGCCTCTGCTTGCCAAAGCCTCTGCTTGCCAAAGCCTCTGCTTGCCAAAGCCTCTGCTTGCCAAAGCCTCTGCTTGCCAAAGCCTCTGCTTGCCAAAGCCTCTGCTTGCCAAAGCCTCTGCTTGCCAAAGCCTCTGCTTGCCAAAGCCTCTGCTTGCCAAAGCCTCTGCTTGCCAAAGCCTCTGCTTGCCAAAGCCTCTGCTTGCCAAAGCCTCTGCTTGCCAAAGCCTCTGCTTGCCAAAGCCTCTGCTTGCCAAAGCCTCTGCTTGCCAAAGCCTCTGCTTGCCAAAGCCTCTGCTTGCCAAAGCCTCTGCTTGCCAAAGCCTCTGCTTGCCAAAGCCTCTGCTTGCCAAAGCCTCTGCTTGCCAAAGCCTCTGCTTGCCAAAGCCTCTGCTTGCCAAAGCCTCTCAAGCCAAAGCCTCTCAAGCCAAAGCCTCTCAAGCCAAAGCCTCTCAAGCCAAAGCCTCTCAAGCCAAAGCCTCTCAAGCCAAAGCCTCTCAAGCCAAAGCCTCTCAAGCCAAAGCCTCTCAAGCCAAAGCCTCTCAAGCCAAAGCCTCTCAAGCCAAAGCCTCTCAAGCCAAAGCCTCTCAAGCCAAAGCCTCTCAAGCCAAAGCCTCTCAAGCCAAAGCCTCTCAAGCCAAAGCCTCTCAAGCCAAAGCCTCTCAAGCCAAAGCCTCAAAGACCCACTCCTTCACTGGGCCACTCACTCACTGGCTGCTCCCTGCTGGCCGCTCCCTTATACTTACCCACCTTTTATTGGCCCCTTGGCCAACTAACCCCTTCACTTTCTCCAAGCTCTTCCTCCTCCTCCAGATAATCGCCCGAACTCCAGTCACCACCTACTCCGACTCATAGCTTGAACCAAGTGGAGGCTAGATTAAAGACAAGGGGTTATGCTGATGCAGAGGATGCTAGAATGGAGGGAAACGCTACAATAATGAACTACAATCATGGAGAAGGGTCACCATCAGCTCCACTTTGTGGGGAGATTTGGTATTTCTACAGGTGGAGAGCATTCTGACGGGTTGCGTCACTGCCTGGTATGGAGGTGCCAATGCACAAGGCAGAAAAAAACTCCAGTTGTTAACACAGCCTGCGACATCCTAGCACCAGGCTTTGAGAGGTTGGCCATGGCCAGTATTAACACCTCCCACTGCAATTCGCCTACCGTTACAATTATTCCACAGCAGACACAATATCACTGGTTCTCCACTCAGCTCTGCATCACCAAGGCAACAGAAACTCATACAGATGCTCTTCATTAACAACACCTCGGCCTTCAACACCATTTTTTCCCTCAGTGCTGGTCCGCAAGCCCCAAACTCTGGGCCTCTGCAACTGGACTCAGAAGACCACAATCAGTATGAATTTGAAACAGCATCTTGTCCTCACTGACAATTAACATAGACACACTTCAGGGATGCGTGCTTAGTCCACTGCTCTACTCACAAGACCAAGGACTAGACAGAAGCAGGCCACTAGGCCCATTGAGTCTGTTCCGTAAATCTACACTAAGCTACTCTACACTAGTTCCAATTTCCGGCCTTTTCCCCATATCCCTTGATGCCCTCACTAATGAGATACTTGTCTATTTCTTGATTAAATTCTCCCAGTGATCTGGCTGAATGCAGCAGTGAGTTCCACAGATCCACGACCCTCTGGCTAAATACGTTCTTCCTAATCTCTATTTTCAGACGATGACCCCTTGTCCTCGATTTACCCACCAAGGGAAACATCTTACCCGCATCTACCCTATCTAAACCTTTCAAAATACGAAATGCCTCTATGAGATCTCCTCTTATTCTCCTAGACACCAAATGAATACAACCCAAGAGCTGCCAAGTGCTCCTGTATGTTAGCCCCTGCATTCTGGGAATCATCCTAGTAAATCTCTGCACCCTCTCCAACAACATCACATCCTTTCTAAGATAGGGGGCCCAAAACTGCACACAGTTCTCCAAATGAGGCTTCACCAGTGCCCCATAGAGCCTCATCAACACCTCTTTACTCTTGTACACTATTCCTCTTGAAATGATGCCAACGTAGCATTCGCTTTCTTCACTACCAATTTCACCTGGTCATTAACTTTTAGGTTTTCCTGCACGAGGACACCCAGATCCCTTTGCACATCCAAGGTCTGAATTTTCACCCCATCCTCTACACCATTGTGTGGTCGAGCACAATTCCAATGCTTTCTACAAATTTCTTGATGTCATCACGGTAGTTGACAGATGACAATGAGGAAGCGTACAGGAGGGAGATAGATCAGCTCATTGAGTGATGTCACAACAACCTTGCACTCAACATTAGCAAACTAAGATGATTGTGGAAACCAGGAGAACATTAACCAGTCCTCATTGAGGGGTCAGCAATGGAGAGGGTCAAGAACTTCAAATTCCTGGGTGTCAACATCTCCGAGGAACGGTCCTGGAGCCTCCATGTTGACGCAACCACAATGAAGGCTCATCAGCGGCTAGACTTTATGAGGAGTTTGAAGAGATTCAGGATGTCACCTAAGACTCTTGAAAAACCTCTACAGGTGTACCATGGAGAACATTCTGGCTGGTTGCTTCACTGCCTGGTACGGAGGTGCCAATGCTCAGGACAAGAGAAAACTCCAGGGGGTTGTTAACTCGGCCTGCGACATTACAAGCACCTCTTTGAACATGAAAACAGAATCAAACTTAACTTATCTCAATTGACTCACTTAACCTACTTAAACCCCCTCAAATTCTAAGCGCAAATGTGTGTAATGTGTATATAAGTTTAGAAAAGTTCTTTGGTTCACAGTCCAATCTCACTGGTTACAGGCAATTCTTGTACAGTGCACAGAAGTTAGCATTAATAAAGTCCACCAGGCTTTGGTGCTTAACAGGCAAATGGTTACCACTCAGGAGGTTCTTGTTGGTTTTCAGAGAGAGAGTTTTCTCATGCCAGGACAGCCTCTCCAGTGTCTTGCTGATGAAACCTTCCCCCTTTCAGGGTTCTCCAGATGATCACCTCTTTCTTTCTGGTCACTTCAAAGTTACTTTCTGTTTCGCCTATTCCAAGGGAAACACCAGACAACCAGTCCTCTCCTTTGACCAGGCCATCTTCCAAAGCTTGCCAGCTTGTCCCTCTAGAACTGAAGTCTCTGGCCGCTTTCAGGTGCATTCTCCGCCATGAATGTGGAGATGCAGACCTGTGGAATGGTCGTTCAAGTGGCAGCCCTGGAATCGCTGCGCTGTCCACCTGAAAGGGACAGCTGCAGGAGAGGTGCCTCGGAGTGCACTCTGGCTCCTGTCCCCTTGGGACATCGGGGCAGGGGCGGCTGGCACGGGACTACGAGTGCAACTCAGAACATAACAAAAATTTCCCTCCCCTCCATCTGCATCTCCCATTGCCCGGGAATGGCAGCCAACCTATCATAACCTGAACACACTTTCTTCTCCCTCTCCCACTGGGAGAAGGTGCAAGGGGGTGAAAGCATGCAGCAAAAGGCTTAAATACAGTTTCTTCCCTGTGCTATGAAAAAAAATTAGCAGTGCTGCCAGAGATGTTGCAACAGCAACGCTGCGGCTTGTGTGGCCCCCAGGGAGAACGGGGAGCTAAAACACAGTGCTCCTCCACAGGGTCCTACAGTCTATTACCGACGGCACTGTATAGGTTTTAAATGTTTTGTTCAATGAGCTGGCAGTGTTTCATTTTAAAATCATGTGACTCCGGAATCTGGGCCTGAGACGACAGTGCCTGTGCTTTCAGCTGCCTCCTCGAGGGGTTGCAGGCTCCAGAGGACCAGTACAGGGCACCAGAAAACAGGGAGAACACCCTCCCCCCGCATGAAAAGGAGAGGTCGACACAATCCAGAGGACGGGGACAACGGTGGCGGACCTGGGAGGGGCACCTAGAACACATAACCGGCGGGCTATTGGCGACTCGAGGTGAGGAGCCCATGCGGGCTGATGGTGACTCCAAGGGATTCGCACCAGGCTGTGGACTGCTGGTGGCTGGCTCCAGGCCAGCAGAAGGGGCGGCAGGTATTGGAATCGAGATGCGAGAGGGCGTTGAAGGGGTCCCGATCGCGCCGAAGGCTTGGATCTGGAGCTCAGGTTGCCGATGGTTTGAACTGGAGTCTGTGTGGCTGCGGGAGAGCTGGAGGTGAATCCATGAACACTCAGTGTTTCTGAAGGGACTTCTGTTTCTCTGACTGGAAGTGGCACTGGGCAATTTCTGCTGACGGTGAAGCTTTGCCTTATGGCAGATTAAATGCAATTTTGTGTAATATGGCATCTATTTTATTGTGACCAGAAAATCATCTTGAATCTTGCTCTTCATTGGTACTCTCTACTCTGCAAATTGTCTTCTACTTTATGTTTCTATGAATATTGGAGATGATTTGATAGACCAATCACAGAAGCACCCTTCTCATTATAAAAGGTGACAAATAAACTTCTTAAACTTACCAAAAACTCTTTCCAGCTGTCGAAAGACCATTGTCCCAAAACATTCTCTGCCATTCTCCGCTGCAGTCAAACCCTAGGATTTCCCGTCGTTTTTGCTTTTATTTTGATCCGTCCTTTAAACGTTGAGTCACTAACCACAGCCAGATGTTTTTTTTAACAGCTTTGCTCTGTGTTTAATCCATTTTTTCTCTCCCTCTCTCTCTCTCTCGTCTGTTTGTTGTGTCCTATCATTAAGGCTTTGACTAGGCTGGGTTCCTCCTCAACTTTTGGTCAGTGATGTGATCTGCTTGCAGTTGTTTTTGTTGGAACCAGCTACTTAAAACGTGGAAGGGCTGGGACAGTGGACTGACAGTGGTTAAGGACTGCAGTTCTGCGTAAAACATGAAAGTCTGCCGATCCTGTGATGGCACTGAAAACATAGATATGCTGGAGGAACTCAGCACTGATGGGTTCGGGCCCTGAGCTCTTCTTCAAGATATAAGTAAAATGCAGACAAGGCACCTGAATTAAAAGGCTGGGGAGAGGAGGGCAGGAGAGAATTGATCGGGGGTGGCTCTGTGATTGCAGATCTGGAGGGAGGGAGACAAGGAAAAGGGAAGAGAGGCAGGACTAGAGGAAAGGAGAAATAGGGATAGATGAGGGGGGGGGAATTAACAGAGACCAGAGAAGTCAATGTTCATCCATTTGTAGGGCTGCAGTTTTACAAAGTGAATGCCCACAAGTTCTAGGATCCTTCCACTACTGCACATTGAATGGCTAAGATGGTGGCTAAGTCCCTCAAACAACAGAAGTGGGAATATCCATGAGGGGGTGAGGGATATTAGCAGCAAATGGCTAATACCACAATGTACAATATGGATATGACATCATGAATTACAAAAAACTTTGCACTATTTTTGTGTATCCATGAATGTGACACTGAGAAGACAAAAAGGCCTTATATTATGTTTGTGTATATTTATATATTGTAAATAAAGTCTATTTTGAAATATATATAAAAAAAACAAGTTCTAGAGTACAGCGTCAAGAAGAGAGCTGACAGATCTGTGCGGTTCTGGCCTCCTTACTTGAGGAAGGATGAACCTGCTTTGAAGGCAGTGCAGAGGAGGTACACCAGGTTGATTCCAGGGATGAGGGGATTGGCCTATGAGGAGAGAATGAATCGTCTGGGACTAGACTCGCTGGAATTTAGGAGAATGAGATGGGATCTTATAGAAATGTTTAAAATTATGAAAGGCTTAGATAAGGTAGAGGTAGGTAGGTTGTTTACACTGGTGGGGGAGCCCAGAACTAGATTGAAGGTAGTGGATTTAGGACGGAGATGAGGGGGAACTGCATTTCCCAGAGGGGGGTGAATCTATGGAATTCTCTGCCCATTGAAGCAGTGGAGGCAACCTCAGTAAATAGATTTAAGACAAGGTTGGATGGGTTTTTACATAGTAATGGAAATGCAGAAAAGGCAGGTAGGTGGAGATGAGCCTATCATAATAACATTGAATAGTTCTGGTCTCCCCACCAATGAAAACAACTTACCTTCCTTTATCTTATCTCTGCCTTTCATTATGTGGTAGAACAGGGAGATCTGGGAATGAATACATAATTCCCTGAAAGTAGCGTCAAAGATATTGCCCTTTGTGAGAGATAATAGAATATATGAAGTAAAGCAAGTATGAATAAAATAAGGAATACTGGACTGGACTAGAGGAAGTTAAGTAAGTGCTGAGTAGGGATGAATTCCGATAAGAGTGTAAGGAAGGGTTACGCAAGTATAATAGAAAGAATTAGCAAGTTCTATATTAATAAGTCCTGGTGGGTTGAGATGTGTGAATAAGGACAAAGGCAGATTCATGAATAAGGACAATGACATGATGGGACCCAGACAGGATACCACCCCCCCCCCCCATGGTTTTTCTTTACAGAAACTGCACGTAGGCAGACAGATTACCAAATGCCAAACCAATCCAGGAGGCAGAAGAATGTTGGGGGTGGGGGGGGGAGGGTACCTCTACACTGAAATGAACTGTATAAAAGTTGGGTGAGCCCCCCGTATGTGTGTGTATTCCCAGGGTAAGGGGAAGCACCCAACTTTGCACTGTTGTACAATAAATGTTCTTTGTTCTCAATTTTTGTCGAGTGAAATCTGTGAAGGTACTTCTGGTTCTCACAAATGGGGGTTCGTCCGGGATCGCACTCCCTCCACTGACAGAGTGCCCGACGACGTGGGTAGGTGCACCCCGGCTGATTCAGCTGGATTCCCGGACAACGGGTGACTGGTCAGTGAACGAAGCGATATCCGAGAAGAGGCATTGAGAACAAACGACGGGAGAACGTTAAGGAAGCGCGCTAGGAATAGCTACTGGATCCCGGTAAGAGGAATTTTATTTACCTGCTAGTATGGGAGGAGTAAGTAGCAAGGGAAACAGTCCTAAAGAAGGACGAGAAGATCAGATACCTAAACATAGTCCGTTAGGATTAATGTTATCTGATTGGGGTGCGGGGAAAAACTGTGGGAAAGATAAACAGACCATGGTTAGATATTGCTATCAGGAATGGGTTAAGAATCTGATAAAAGGGAGTTCGGTATATTGGCCAAAGTTCGGATCCGACGAGGACTGGATGTGTCAGGCATTGAACATCTGGCTCTACCAAAATCAAGGAGGTAATACCGAGAGCAGAGAATATGCAGCCTGTTGGCTCAGTGGATCGTATGATCAAATGATTTTGAGCGAAAAGGAATGTAAGAACAAGGATGAGGAACCTTCTGCCCCTGAAATACAAGGATGGGATGTGTTACATTCCCTTCCTCCACCTTATGCTCCCCCTGTGCCAGCTCCTATCTCCCCCCTCTCACCTACGCTTTACCCTTCTTTACCTTCCCCTCTTCCTCCACAGTTAGAGAAAGAAAAAGAAAGTAGGGGTGGTATGATGACCCGCTCACAGAGTACAAGATTACTACCTCAATTGACATGAGAGGGAGGAGACTTTGATTATGAGGGTCATTCAGAACAGAGTGAGAACCTTTGGGAGGGAAGGGCAAAATTTGTTGCCCGGAGGGCAGGAACCTAAACATCATAGAGGAGGGGATAAGCCAGAAATTTACTGGATGAGACCTTTACGAGAGGTTCCCTTGGGAGGGGATGTGGGGGGTCTTGGGTTCGTAAATGTGGCTCTGACCAGTACGGAGGTGCACAATTTTAAGAAGGAAATGACCTCTCTGATAGAAGACCCTCAGGGATGTGCAGAACAATTAGATCAATTTTTGGGACCTAATATATATACCTGGGATGAATTAATGTCTATCTTTAAGACTCTATTTACTTTGGATGAGCGTGGAATGATTCGCCAGGCAGGGATTAGAGTCTGGGATAGGGAACACCAAGAGGGACCAGAGGCGATACCTGGAGAAGCTAAATTTCCCCTGGTAAACCCAAATTGGGATAAGACTACTAATGATGGTCGCACGCGAATGGATGAGTACAGGGTTAATCTAGTAAAAGGAATGAAGGAGTCTGTTCCAAAAGGACAGAACTTTAAGAAGGCATTTGAGGTTCCCCAAGGTCCCGAGGAGACCCCCTCTGCATTTCTGAATAGATTGCGTGTGGCCATACAGCAATATGGGGGGCTGGATATAGGATCCCCAGCAGGTGAACAGTTGGTATTGACGGGCTTTGTTACTAATTCAGCCCCAGATATCAGGAAGAAATTACAAAAGACAAAAGACAGAGAATTGGCATGAACAGGGAATAACACAGCTTTTACAGATCGCACAAAGGGCATACGTCCAGAGGTCTGAAGATAAACAGAAAGGAAAGGCTAAGATTTTGATGCAGGCAGTCAAGGAAGTTGTGGAGGGACAGCAGGGAAATGTTAGGAGCTGTGTGTCAGCTCTTGGATGTTGGGAGGAGCGCCAAGGGTGGGGAAGTAGAGACCAGATCAGAGGCAGGGGTAGAGGAGAATTCTGGGGACGACAACCATTCCCGGGACCCCATGGAGACCCTGGTAGAAATTGGGAAACAGGAGCATTAGTTTGCTATTATTGTAAAAAGGAGGGACACTTTATGAGGGAATGACCAATGCGAGCCAGGGAGACGCGATCTTATGCATTGATGGAGGCAGATTATGAATAGGGGGGTCACGGTTCTCAGTCAATACACACCGTGGGGCTGCATGGAGAACCATTGGTAAATTTAAGCATAGGACTCCACGGTGACAAGATGGTATTTTTAGTAGATTCAGGGGCAGCCCGGTCTAGTATTTTATAACCAGCCGAGGGTGTTAAAACAAAAGGGACAGTGATGATTTTGGGAGTGGGAGGACAAGATTTTACGGTCCCTATACCAAAGAATGTAAGGATACAAATGGGAGAAAAGATAATAACAGAGGATATTTTACTAGTTCCCCAAGCTGGAGTTGGGACAGGATTTACAGGACCAATTGGCTATCGGTACCAGACCACAGGGATCAGGTATCAGGGTTCAATTTTATGTACTAACAGAGGAGGATCGGGAACTAATAAATCCTAGAATATGGGCAAAAAGAGGCAATAGAGGAGGGTTAGATGTTCCTCCCCTGCAAGTTACTTTAAAAGACCCTGACCAAGTAATTAGACGAAAACAGTATCTAATTCCTATGGCTGGCCGAAAGGGGCTGCAGCCAGTAATTGACCAATTGGTGAAAGATGGTATACTCGAACCTTGTATGTCACCTTTTAATACCCCAATTTTACCTGTCCAAAAACCAGACGGTACCTATCGATTAGTGCAGGATTTAAGGGAGTTAAACAAAATTATTCTCACCCGTTATCCGGTTGTACCTAACCCCTATACGATAATGGGTAAAATTGATCCCCATAGTAAGTGTAATTGACCTCAAAGATGCCGTCTGGACCTGTCCGTTGGCAATGGACAGTAGGGACATGTTTGCATTTGAGTGGGAGAATCCTTTTACAGGACGGAAAAATCAATTCCGGTGGACGGTCCTTCCCCAGGGTTTTATAGAATCACCAAACTTGTTTGGCCAAGTTTTAGAACAGGTACTAGATGAGGCCCCTCGGAGAGAGGATTGTCAATTAATACAATATGTTGATGATTTATTAATCACGGGAAAAACGTATGATGTGGTTAAACAATACACTGTTGAATTTCTGAATTTTTTAGGAAATAAGGGTCTTTGAGTGAGCGAATCAAAGTTACCACTTGTTCAATCTGAAGTTAAATACTTAGGTCATCTGGTTAGTCAAGGAATTAGGAAGATAAGTCCAGAGAGAACACGCAGATCCTGCCTCCAAAGAGTGTTCAAGAACTTAGGAAATTCCTTGGTTTAGTAGGATACTGTAGAATTTGGATTGAGAATTATTTTAGCCTGGTCAAATTTCTTTATGATAAACTTGCGACTCTAGGGGGTGAAACTGTTGTCTGGACAGAGGAGGAGATTAAAGATTTTACCTTGGTGAAACAGCATCTTATTAGTGCTTTGGCTTTACTCGTCCTAAATAAGCCATTTGACCTATATACCAATGCGAAAGATGGTGTGGCCATGGGAGTATTAACGCAAGAGAGGGCAGTCTTTAGATAACCAGTTGCCTTTCTGTCAAAAATTTTAGATCCTGTTTGTCATGGTTGGCCAGAATGTGTGCAAGCAATTGCAGCCATTGCTATTTTAGTCGAGGAAGGACAAAAGATTACGTTTGGTGCCCCGATGATAGTTCATACCCCTCATACAGTCCGCACCATTCTCTTACAATGTGCCAGAAGGTGGCTTACTGATTCTAGAATTTTAAAGTATGAAGCGATTCTCATGGATAAGGATGATTTTACACTGATTATGAACAAAGAACAGAATCCAGCCGCCTTCTTGATTTCTCCAGATTTTGATACTGTCCCCAATGATTTAGAGCATGTATGTTTAGAAGTGATAGATTTACAGACAAAAATTAGAGATGATTTAAGTGATGAACCTTTACGGGAGGGTGAAAGATGGTTTATTGATGGATCTTCTTGCTGCATTGACGGCATTTGGTATAGCGGGTATAGTGTAGTGGATGGGAATGAAGGAGTTGTGATTGAAGCCGGTCGTCTTCCCGGTCATTGGTCGGCACAATCCTGTGAATTATATGCTCTCTGTAGAGCTCTCCAGGGTTTAGAGGGAAAGGTGGGCACAATCTATACCGGCTCAAAGTATGCTTTTGGTGTAGTGCACACCTTTGGAAAGATTTGGAAAGAGCGGGGAATGATAACTGGGAAAGGACAAAAGTTGATCCATGAAAACTTAATTGTTCAATCCTTAGATGCTCTTATGTTACCTGAGGAGATAGCTGTAGTTCATGTACGGGGCCATCAAATTATTGACAGTCCTGAAGCACAGGGGAACAGACGGGCAGATGAAGCTGCCAAACAGGCTGCACTCACAGAAAAAATAGACATGCAGCTGTTACTCCCCACCCCACATGAGGTTCAAAAGACTCCCATCTTTTCACGGGAAGAGGAGGTTTATATGAAAAACCAGGGAATGCGTCAAACTGCCGATGGGTTGTGGTGAACGGCAGAGGGACGCCAAGTACTGAACAAAGCCTTGGCTCGTCAGATTATTGATCAGCTCCACCAGCAGACACATTGGGGAACACAGGCACTTGATGCTTTTGTACTGTCCTTTAATTGCTCGGGAATATACACCATAGCCAAGCAAAGTACTCGGGGGTGCCCAATCTGTCAGCGAGTGAATAAGAAAGTCATGCGCCAGGTAATGCCTGGCGGTTGCGATATAGCCTTAAGCCCGTTTCAACGAATACAGATTGACTTCACGGAATTACCTAAGACAGGGTCTTATAAATACCTCCTGGTGATGGTGGATCATTTTACTCGATGGGTTGAGGCTTTCCCGTCTCCTAATGATTGTGCTAGCACCGTTATCCGGATATTACTAGAGTCTGTTATTTTGCGTTATGGCATTATTCAAACCATTGACTCAGATCGAGGTACACATTTTACCTCTCAGGTACTCCAGGGTGTGTGTAAAATCCTGGGAATAGATTGGCAGTTACATACCCCATGGCACCCCCAGAATTCAGGCCATGTTGAACGGATGAATCAGACCCTGAAAAATCAACTCACTCGACTTCTTGAGGAAACTGGCCTCTCCTGGATTAAATGCTTACCCTTAGCTTTAATTAGGACTCGCACAGCTCCTCGTAAGGACCTTGCTGTCTCACCATATGAAATGATGTTTGGTCTTCCTTACATGGGATTCCACACTGATACCCCTATCCCTGAGGCTAATGACCAGTACATATCTAAATATTTACAGGGACTTTCTACTTCTCTGTATGACTTAAGACAGAAGGGTTTATTAGCTCAAAACCCACCCCTGGACTATCCTATTCATTCTGTTAAACCTGGTGATTAGGTATATGTAAAAGCGTGGCAAGACCATAAACTAAAACCGATATGGGATGGCCCTTATTGTGTACTTCTGATTACAGACACTGCAGAGCGAACAAAAGAAAAGGGGTGGACTCACATACAACGCATTAAACAAGCTAATCCACGAACTAAAGATGTTGATAATATACCCTCCACCTGGCGTGCAGTCTCGCATCCTTCTGGTCTGAAAGTTACGCTATGCCGGAAAAAGTGCTGTAATGTTATTTTTTATTATTTGCTGTATTGTTTTTCTGCTGGTTCCCAATTTTTGGGAAACCACCCAATTGTACACAATGTATTAAGTCCTCCTGGAATAGGGGCAGCAGAGGTGATAATTACTTTGAGAAATGGACAAGTTTATCTTTAGAATGCAGACAGGGCACAGGAATAGAGTGTATTCATAGTGGGGTACCTTATTTAGTATGGTTTAATTTAGGATCCCAACATGGACCAGGGAAACAGAACTGCCCTAGGGGAATGGATTGGGTTTGCGTCCCGGCCTCTACAGATATTTCAAGAGATGAGTGCTAAAAATATGGTACAAAGAAGATGGTGGGAAAATGATAGACAGAACATTAGTCAGGTCTATACCTGGAGTAGGGATAAAGGGGGTGTATATGCTAATGCTCACAGACAAACTGCTACTCACAGGTTAGGTAACAATAAACGCTCCCCCACAACTTGGCATCTTGTAAATCATCCTTTGGGCCACGAATACATTCGGAAGGCTAAAGTCCATCACTATAAGAGGGATTCAAGTTGTAAACGGCTCAAGCTGCTCCAGAATACCACAGCTGTTTGGCATTTAAACCGTTTAATCAGACTCCAGGCAGTTTTGGAGATTATCACGAAACAGACAGCGACGGCCTTGGATTTATTGGCTGAAGAACAACAACAGATACGAGCTACAGCTTATCAAAACCGCCTGGCTCTTGATTACTTGTTGGCTGCTGAGGGCGGTGTTTGTGGAAGATCGATTGATGACAACGGTCACAATGGTCAGGCGGTTGAACTTTTTACTGGTGACTTATAGCAGTTGGACTCGTTATTTTAGCCATCATACTTCCCTGCCTAATGACTTGTGTGCAGTGTTTAATTCAACGGACCCTTCGTCAGATCACTACCACCCAAAGGATGTATGTTTTCCAAGCTCCGTTTGATGATGCTGAGATTGCAGTTCGTTTGATGACTCGCTGGGAAAAAGACCAAGCTTCCAGTTGAGAATTTATTAAGCATAGCTAAAGAAAAAGTGTGGATTGTGAGAGATAATAGAATATAGGAAGTAAAGCAAGTATGAATGAAATAAGGAATACTGGACTGGATTAGAGGAAGTTAAGAAAGTGCTGAGTAGGGATGAATTCCGATAAGAGTGTGAGGAAGGGTTACACAAGTATAATAGAATAAGGATCTTATATAGAAAGAATTAGCAAGTCCTGGGGGTTGAGATGTGTGAATAAGGACAAAGGCAGATTCATGATTAAGGACAATGACATGATGGGACCCAGACAGGATACCCCATGGTCTTTCAAATTTACAGAAACTGCACGTAGGCAGACCGAATTACCAAATGCCAAACCAATGACAGGATGGGACCCAGACAGGATACCCCGTGGTCTTTCAAGTTTACAAGAAACTGCACGTAGGCAGACAGAATTACAAAATGCCAAACAAATCCAGGAGGCAGAAGAATGTTAGGGGGGGAGGGTACCTCTACACTGAAATGAACTGTATAAAAGTTGGGTGAGTCCCCGTATGTGTGTGTATTCCCAGGGTAAGGGGAAGCACCCAACTTTGCACTGTTGTACAATAAATGTTCTTTGTTCTCAATTTTTGTCTCGAGCAAAATCTGTGAAGGTACTTCTGTTTCTCACACCTTCATAAATCATGGTAGTACTGACAGGTGCTCCTCAACTTATGATGGGGTTGCATACCAGCAAATGCATTGCAAGTTGAAAAAATAGTCGAAAAATACTTGTATAACATTAACAGCGCTATCAGTCCCCACGCTGATCCCACTGCCCTGCTCTCCCTTGACAGTGCTTTATCATTCCCCACTGATCCCACTGCCCTGCTCTCTCCCATCAGCGCTGTATCAGTCCCCACACTGATCTTCTGTTTCTGTGAGATCCCCTTCTCATTCTTCTAAATTCCAGTGAGTACAATCCCAGACGACCAATTCTCTCCTCAGAGGCCAACCTGGAATCAATCTGGTGAACCCCTCTGCATCATCTCCAAAGGCAGACATCCTTCCTCACGTAGAGATCAGAACTGAAACGATGGGAGCAAATATTCGGACAGCAGAGAGCCTTGGTCGTGCTTTGCTTGTAGCAGCTGTTTGAATAAAATTGTCTGAAACAGCAACGACATCGCCCAGGATGAGGAGCTGGTTGATGCCGCTCGCTGTTGGGGTGACTCTCTTAAAGTGTCTCCTTATCCCTCCTTAGTAAAAGTCGCCCGTTAGAGGCTTTATCTGTAAACTTGGGAGAGGGGTTAATTATCTATAATGTTCATCTTTTGGGTGGCTCCGTGGAGGGGGAAGAACCTGCAGATGTAGTGATGGTTAAATGTTTTCAAAGAATGTGACTGAAAATAAAGTAAAGTGCTTTAAGATTTATATAATCATGCAAAGGAAGTTTGTTCAGTGTAAGTACAGTGTAGTATTTTTGTCATTTAAACTGTTTATTCTTAATACAGGTGTGTTAGTTAGGCATTATAAGAGTAAACCTCAAGCAACCAGAAAATACACTTATCTAGCATCTACCAATCTCCATAGATGCCAGATACTAAGGGTTTTTTTAAATTGTATTCACCGCCTGGTTTGGAAGATGTACCACCTCAGACCATAAGACCCAGCAGAGGATAGTGAAGACAGCGGAAAAGATCATTGTGGCCTCTCTTCCACATCTACCACACGATGCACAGGGAAAGCAATAAACATTGTGAAGAACTTCACACACCCCTCATGTAAACTTTTCTCCTTCCTGCCATCTGGTAGGAGGTAGCATAGCACTCAGGCCCTTGTGTCCAGATTGGTCAACAGCTTTTCCCCCCAAGCCATCAGACTCCTGAATTCTAAGAACAGATGTGGATAGTGTACTGTGGACTTCTACTGTTTCTTTCTTTGGCTTGGCTTCGCGGACGAAGATTTATGGAGGGGGTACTTAATATTTTAACTATTTTAAATCTCGTTAGAACACAGTAGTTGGGGTCCAAGATTTCATACTGCGTTACAGCTGAGTCGCGGAACAGATGCATGTCATGATTCAGGAAGCAGGAAAACAGAAAACTGGGACTCAAACCCAATAATAAGACTTTTAAACTCAATAGAATTCTTGTAAATGAGTTATAAGAATCCATTTTCGAGTTTGTGGCTGTTCGCCACTGTTAGCCTGGCATCCTTAAATCAATGTTTGGGGTCCACAGACACCCGCGCTATAAGCGATTCCGTGGATTAACGAATCGCGTTCTAATGAGGTTTCACTATATTTATGTAAATCTACTCCGTGGTCCTGGAGAAACACTATAACCATATAACCATTTATGGAGCAGAAACAGGCTATGTTGGCCTTTCGAGTCCGCACTGGTTCACTGATTTTGTGCGCACTCTTCAGGCATTTGTCCCGGTAGATCTTCATTCAATAACAATGGGCGAATTCAATGCAGGTGGAATCAGTTGTGGAAGCTTAAAATTTTCTCTCTTTATTGCTCTGTTTCGATCTCTTGGATCCAGGCAAATTCTAAGCTTTCCATTCTCTCGTCTTTACCATGGAAATACTGCTTTAAAAGTCATGTGATGTTTTTGGCCAGTAGTTTTAACACACAAGTGTTTTCCTCGAGATCCCTTTCAAATGAACTCATGCTTCAACTTTTGGATTGGATGATATTTAAAAGTTCCATTGACTTTCTGTCTGACCTTCTGCTTCCTGCTTTAATTCCAAATCACAAGCATCTGCAAGTTTTGGCTTTTGCAGCAATGTTCCACATCACTCCATAACAGTGGCTGCATAGAAATGGATCGGATGTCAATCCACAGGATCACAAGAGCAGCAGAGAGAATCACTGGTCTCTCCCACCCCCAACTATTAACGTGATCTACTGGGATCATCGTCTGAAGAGCATGCACAAAATCATTGAGGACCCCTTTCAGCTGCTCCCGTCGGGAAAGAGATACAGGAGTATTAGGGGTCAGCACCATTAGGCTGAGGAGGGGCTTCTTTCCACAGGAATGAGAATGGTGAACGACCAAAGGAATTGTACACATTAACCATTTAAGATTCTCCTATTCTTGAAATACTTGTTCTGCATATGTATTGCTTGTCTCTACGTGTCTTATGTCTGGTTGTGTGTCTATGTGTTTTGCACCGAGGACCAGAGAACACGTTTTTGTCGGGTTGTATGCGTACAGATGACAATAAACTTGCGATTATATTTGTTACAATTCAGGAGAATGAGAAGGGAACTTACAAAATATTTAAAGTTATGAAAGGGGCAGTTAGCATAGTGGTTAGACCAACAGTGTTGCAGCACCGGAGAACAGGCATTGTCTGTAAGTTCTCCCCATGTCTGTGTGGGCTTCCTCTGGGTGCTCCAATTTCCTCCAAACTAGGGTGTCATGGACCAAAAATGCCTGTTACTGTGCTGCATGTCAACATTTTGAGAGGCAGGAAAATTGTTTTCACTAGTAGGGGACGTAGCCTCACGATTCAGGGGAGTAGGTTTAGGACAGAGTTGAGGGGGAACTGTTTCTCCCAGAGAGCAGTGAATCTGGTGAAAAGGCAGGTAGGGAGTGCAGAGACCACAGCCACAATCTCATGGAATGGAAGAGCAGGCTTGACAGGCCAGGTAGCCGACTCCTGCTCCTCGTTCTTGTGTTTCATGCTTTGTAAAAATCAGTCGGGACCCTGTGGCATAGGAGACCCATGCAGGCTGCAGGGCAACTAGAGGGGAAAGGCCTCACACCAGGCTGCTGGGCGACTGGAGGGGAAAGGCCTCACACTAGGCTGCAGGGCGACCGGAGGGGAAAGGCCTCACACCAGGCTGCAGGTCAACTAGAGGGGAAAGGCCTCACACCAGGCTGCTGGGCGACTGGAGGGGAAAGGCCTCACACTAGGCTGCAGGGCGACCGGAGGGGAAAGGCCTCACACCAGGCTGCAGGTCAACTAGAGGGGAAAGGCCTCAGACCAGGCTGCTGGGCGACCGGAGGGGAAAGGCCTCACACCAGGCTGCAGGGCGACCGGAGGGGAAAGGCCTCAGACCAGGCTGCAGGGCGACCGGAGGGGAAAGGCCTCACACCAGGCTGCAGGGCAACTAGAGGGGAAAGGCCTCACACCAGGCTGCTGGGCGACTGGAGGGGAAAGGCCTCACACCAGGCTGCTGGGCGACCGGAGGGGAAAGGCCTCACACCAGGCTGCAGGGCGACCGGAGGGGAAAGGCTTCACACCAGGCTGCAGGGCGACCGGAGGGGAAAGGCCTCACACCAGGCTGCAGGTCAACTAGAGGGGAAAGGCCTCACACCAGGCTGCTGGGCGACTGGAGGGGAAAGGCCTCACACTAGGCTGCAGGGCGACCGGAGGGGAAAGGCCTCACACCAGGCTGCAGGTCAACTAGAGGGGAAAGGCCTCAGACCAGGCTGCTGGGCGACCGGAGGGGAAAGGCCTCACACCAGGCTGCAGGGCGACCGGAGGGGAAAGGCCTCAGACCAGGCTGCAGGGCGACCGGAGGGGAAAGGCCTCACACCAGGCTGCAGGGCAACTAGAGGGGAAAGGCCTCACACCAGGCTGCTGGGCGACTGGAGGGGAAAGGCCTCACACCAGGCTGCTGGGCGACCGGAGGGGAAAGGCCTCACACCAGGCTGCAGGGCGACCGGAGGGGAAAGGCTTCACACCAGGCTGCAGGGCGACCGGAGGGGAAAGGCCTCACACCAGGCTGCAGGGTGACCAGAGGGGAAAGGCCTCACACCAGGCTACTGGGGGCTGGCTCATGAGAACCAGGATTTGAGAGGATGCTGAAAGTAAGAAGGGCTCCTGGAGGGCCCTGGGCGCTGAAGGCTTCCTCATCATGTCGGAGCTTTGTATCTGGAGCTCAGATTGTCGATGGTTTGAACAGAACTGGAACCTGCGTGGCTCCAAGCGGGGGCGAATCCATGACACTCAGCAACTTGGGTGGAGGGGTACTCTTTTGCTTCTCTTTCTCTGACTGTAAGGAGCTATTGATGATATTAACAATATTGACAATCATATTGACAATATTGATGGCAAATCTTTGTCTGCCTTACTAAAGGCAACTTCGTGTAACATTACCAAAGAAAGAAGAACCAAGACAATTAAACAGGGGAATTTCCAGGGATTTGTATTCATTTGTGCTATGATTCAACTTGGAATTTTTATTAAAATATCTTCCATGAGATGATACAGTAACAAATTAAAAATAGCTTTAACAGGCTATCAAATGAATTTATCTATTCCGCACGGATATAAAATGAAAGAAAGCATCAAACTCAGTGCTTTATTCCAACTCACTGTGCTACTAGGTGAGCGGGCCTCTTCATTCCCCATCTCAGCTGCAGCTTCAACCCTGACCAAGAGCTCGTCAGCTATGCCCTTCAAGGACACAGGATATTGAGGGCCATGAGAGGAAAAGGTAAAAACCGATCACAATATCAATCAAATTGAGCGCCTTGTTATGAGGAGCAGAAGATGGGTCTCTGCACGCTTTTTGAAAACAGAGCTAGTAAAAGTGCTGCCATGTAAAATAAAAACGCAGTGTATAATACTTAATCAGTGGCAGGCTATTTTATTTCAGCCAGGGAATGAAAGGAGAACTTATAGTAGTCAGTCCTACGGTCCCAATGGCGGTTCGTGCCAGTTTTGCCACACTTTGGGCTTTGCCCGGGTTTTGGAAACACACGTGTCACTCAAAATTCCGTCCTTCCTTCTGGAGAAATTCAGCCGCCCCACCAGACAGTGACGAACAAAATATACAGTAGAATAAAACCGTTTACCCCAAGTGGTAGGGTCGCCTGCTTCATTTGAACATAGTGTTGTGGCGCCAAAGAACAGGGAAAACAAACGTCACACCCGGAGAGGGAAACAGAGCAAACAGGAAGTCTTCATGCTGCCAATAATGGTCCTAAAGCTGGAGATGACTTAGGAAAGGGGCTAAGTCTGCAGTGCCTTCACCTGTCTGCCGACATGAAATGTTATCAAGCATTGATTAAACTGATATAAAATCACTATGTGGCTATAGTATCACTGTGGATGGTCACCCCTTCTTTTCTGTCTTGCCCCAGTGTGGGCTCACTCCACGCGCAGGGGCTACAGAGGCAAGGAGAATCCCAGGTTCATTCCTGGCCTGCAGAGATGACGTTTCGAACTACTGCAGTAAAAAGGAACTTGCGACCGTGGCCTCGGAGGGGGCAAACAGTTTGGCATCACCTTCAGTGTGGCAAGCCTGTCTGCCACGATGCTTACATAAGGGGGAGGGAGTAGGGAGATAAGCAGAGGATTGGATCAGACTTCGCTGCAGCACCTCATGCACAACCTTCATACATCAGCCCCGCATTTCAGCTCTGCCACCATTATGTACATCCGACCTCAGCCTATCCCTCACACCTTGCTGGAAGATGTGACATCAAGCACAGGCCCCTGCATCCACCAGCTTCCCCAATGTCCAACTTTAAGCTCCTTGCATTTTCACCTCCCCATGGCCCAATAAGTTGTTTTTAATCTGGCTGTTCCATGTGGTTTTTTATTTTTAGCTCTTGTGAGACACTGAACTGCCCTGGTAAGTGGCTCAATCACGAAAGGATGTAGTTCAGACGAAAAGTCATCAGTACGGACCATTAGATTCATTTCTCTCTCCAAAGATGCCAGCCAATTCTCTTGGTGTTTCTAGTTTTTCTCTGCTTTCATTTTACTGCATCCGTGGTGGGGGGGTTTTTATTAACCCTTTGTTTGCCAGATTATTCATGATCAATTTCAGGCAACTCTCTGTGAATCATAGGGATGAAACTAGATGCAGGAGGGGGAAAAACATATTGCCCTGCCCAGATGAATTTTGACCGGAATGGCCAGCTCCTACCAAGCAAGAGCAGTTTTGTACCTTGGTCACATCCAATGTAATTGCACACGAGGAGACACGTAGAATGATAACCAAGATAAACTGCAATCTCAACCAGAAATATGCTGGGAACTCTCAATAGCTTAGGCCTGCCTGTGGAGAGCGAAATGATTCCCCGCTCTGCCATCGCCACCTGACCTGCTCCGTTTTTATTTCATCGCCCGCCATTAAAAGCAGCGCCTTCGAGAATGGGGAAGATGGAGAGAAAGAAAATCCAGTGGAGCTGATGGAAAGAGGTACAAGCAAGGAGGCTGATGACCCGCTCAATACTCCACGCAAGTCTCAGCCTTGGCAAGCAACGGATGCTAATCAGTCACAACTGGGATTGATTGTTCCAAAAGAAACATCCAGGCATAACAATTTGCACCTACTGGTTCCTCTGTGTTGAGCAGCCAGCTAAAAATGAGTGAAATAATATTTGCTTCGCTAACATATTTTGAATCAAACACATGTCCCAGCTGCAAATGCAGAAGATGATTAGTTTTGAACTGAAATAAATAAAAAGAAGCCGCTCATAGAATTGGAGGAATTCCGAATTGTTCCCATGGAATATTTTGAGGCTCTACGTCTGCGGAGTGGAGTAGAACGTGTGGTAGTAGTCGGATCCTTGGGTGTGGTCTCTGGCAAAGAGCAGAGGGGCAGTGCTGCCTTGGGTTCCACCCTCATACCAGGTTGGCTCAAAGCCGCAGCAGTCGTTCCCATACCATCCGTTACGCTGGAGGCTGTTGGGTAAACTGGAAAGGGAAAGAGTGAAAAGCAAGGGCCGGTTACATCCTGTCTCAAAACACTCAGGATTTCAGTTCCATTTCCAGCCTTGGTTCGATCTTATAAAAGCGGCACTGTTAGCGCCAGTGACCCAGGTTCGAATCCCCTGCTGTCTGGAAAGAGCTTGTGCATTCTCCCTACATCTGGATGGCTTTCCTCCGGGTGCTCCGGTTTCCCCCCACCCATTAAAACGAACGGGGGTTGTAAGTTAATTGGGGCATTTGGGCATCACGGGCTCATGGGGTGGAAGGACCTGTCACCATGCTGTAGGTCTAAAAGGAAACCTATACAATGGACATAGAAGCAATCTGCTGGAGGAACTTAGCAGGTTGAGCAGCATCACTGGGAAAAATAGAACTGTCGACGTTTCGGGCCAGAACCGAGCATCAGGACTGAAATCAACGACCATTCTTTTCTCCCTCTGATGCTGTTCGACCTGCTGAGTTCCTCAACAGGCTTGTTGATTTGGATTACCACATTTGTACTCTCGTGTGTTGAAATAGGTACCGTATATTCTCATGTAATCACGTGTAAAAGTCGACCCCTGCTTTTTTAGATCGCGTATTTTCAATATATCTGGTGCAAAAGTTGACCCCCTCTATTTTTCACCCCGACCGCCCACCCATCTGAGCTCCCGACATCCAAACCCACGCATTGGCTGCCTGCCCACCAGAGCTCCCGACGTCCTGACCGAGGATACTCACCCCGGCTGCCTGCCCACTGGAGCTCCTGATGCCACAACTGCGGATGCTCGCCTCAGCCGTCCGCCCATCTAAATGCGGACTGATGCCTTGAACAACACAGGTACTACCGTGGTCAAAAGTATGACCTGTTTAAGTCAACCGCCCCCCCCATTTGACATGAAAAAATGGTCCCCAAAACTCAACTGTTACATGAGTATATATGGTATGTGTTTGTTTTATTCTTGCGATCAGACATTGATCACTGTCTCACCGGGAGGTGGGAGTGTGGGGAGGCGTGCAGACTTGAGTATTAAGAATATTTAAAGAGGATTTGAAATGCTGGAATTAAGGCTATAACACAATAGAGGTGAGCCTTGGGATGGAGCAGTGCTGGAGTTGGTGAAGCCACACCTCCAGCGATCCAGGTTCAAACCTGACTTCAGATACCATCTGCGTGGAGTTTGCAAGTGCTCCCCGTGACTATGTGAGTTTCCCCTGGGTGCTTTCTTCCACATACCAAAGATCTAGTGAACTAGTAGATTACTAACTAGGCTGCAGTGAATTTCACCTTTTGTGTAGGTGAGTGGGGGAGAGCAGGAGAAAGTATTGATAAATATATGTGGACAATTTAAAAAATGTAAAATTAGAAGAGGCATTGATAGACTAGATACCATACAGAGTGTCGAAAAGTAGAGGACAAGGTTTAAACTGAGGGGGAGGAGAAAAGGACCTGAGGGGCATATTTTTCACACAAAGAGCTGCCAGAAGGCAGAAACAGTGACAACACTTGATGGGATTGATAAGGAATCAATGTACTGTGTAATAGTTGAATTTTGTGGACTGATTTTTTGGGTCAAATTTAGGGGGGTGGGGGCGATTGTTACATGCATACTAATTTTGACTACATCACTCGAGGCATTGGGAGCTCAGATGGGCAGGCAGGCAGCCGGGACCGGGTGATAAGTCCTTGTTCAGGCAGTCAGGAGATCGGATGGGCATGTGGCCGAGGTGAAGGTCCACGATCAGGGAGTCAGAAGCTTTGACGAGGTGGCCTGGGCCTAGGCAAGAGTACACGGTCAGGGCATTTGGACCTCTGGAGGGTGAGAAGTCAGAGCCAAAAATAAGTGTGTGTGGGGGGGGGGGCGAAGGGTTGACTTTTACACATGATATATGGAAAATACCAGATTTTTGGGGCAAAAATGGAAGGGGGGTCGTCTTTTACATGGTATTGACTATTACACATGGAGCTACAGTAGGCCCATCAGATTTGTATAGATAGGCACAGACATAATGGGTCGAAGGGCCTGTTTCATGCAGTACAACTCAGTGACCCACGAGGCAAAAGAGCGTTAGATCAGGGGAAGGTGTCCTCTGGACAACAAAAAGTCTGACCAAGATTCATTCCTTAGAAGGTGGTGTGATAATTGCACTCTGAACTGATACCCAACACAGCCAACAAGTTCTGATGGCGACAACAGGCAGATTCTTTTGGGGTGCAGTGTTCAGGTACACGTCAAGTAATTGGGAAGTTCAGGAGGTGGGTTTGAAATGGAGGGGAGAAGAAGGAATAAAGGAATCTGCTGGAGTGTACCTGCCCTGTTCACTCTGTGCCCCTGGGGCCCACACAGAGTCATCACCTTCAAACTGACGGGGATTGTCAAAGAAATACGAGCGGGTTGCAAAGCGCTGACCGTTCATTATTCCAGTGCCGGCCTAAAGGAAAGAAACAAAACGTGATGACACACTTCAGATTAAATCACTTTAAACTTCATCTCTAACACTCCCCACAACTCCACAGAGTCCATGACCAGATCAACCATGATCTGATTCTATTAAAAATAAAAAGACAATGGTGGAGAAACTCAGCAGGTCAAACAGTGTACTTTAGAAAGCGAAGATAAAGATACAAAACCAACATTTTGGATTTGGGCCTTTTTTATTTTTTAAACTTTTAAAAGTGATGCACACATTAAAAAGGTTTCATGAGGACCTTGCAACCATGGAAAAGTGGCAACTGGAATCCATCGATGCTGGCCGACTATTGTTGGACACTGACACAAGAGGCATGAGATGCGGAGTATAAATGAAATCAGCGGCATAACATTTTCGTGTCGGTTGAACTAACGCAATGTGTTAGTTTGATAAATGTTAATGTTTCTTCAACCTCCTATGTGATGCGGCAAATCTAAAATGATCTTTGTGTTCAAATTTAAATTGTAAATTTAGCATACAGCACAGTAAATACATACCGCCTAATTTACACCCAATTAAGCTACACCCCCGGGTACATTTTTAACAATTTGAAGTTATCTATCATAAGCCTCCATTTTTTTTTCAGGAAGCAAATCCTTTGAAAAAAAAATTGTTTTCCAGCGCTCTTCATAGCTGTTACTGCACAAGGCAGCACTTGAAGGAGAGACAAAGCAAGATGAACCAGCAGAGTTGTCACTGAAGTAGTGTGAGTGAAGAGAAACAAACTGAACTCATGACCCAGAGGGAGGAAATGATTAGCATTTGTTGGGAGAAATAATTAATCGGGGTTTGGGTTTAAGGAAGGCCAGTGTAGTGCATCAACTGTTGGTAGAGACTAGTTCGAAGAAATACAGTGAAACCCCAATTTTATGTGCCCCAATTTAACGCCAATTTGGATACAACACCTGAAGTACACCATCTGGCCCTCGGCCACTGACACCTGCTGCAGAAACTGCTCCCGGATCCAGGGCTTGTGGCAGGCCAGTTGTGGTGGAGCGCGGCGCCATGGAACTCAGGCAGCTGGCTGCCCTGCAGGTCAGCAGAGACGTGCCACTGGTCGAAGCTGAGAGTCAGGGTGGTCCGCAGGAGCCACCGCAGGCGGCAGTCGCAGCATAGCGGGTTGTTGTCCATGCGCAGGATGGACAGGCTGCGCGCTGGCGGCAGTGCCAGTGCGTGGCCAGCTCCCTCAGCTTGTACAGCTGCCAAAGGTTCTGCTCCTACGGGGAGCTGATTGATGCCCAGGTCATGCAGCCAGAGGGTGGCCAGGTTGTGCAAATAGAACTGGGACTTGGCCAAAATGGAGGTGAAGCAGGTTGAACAAGTTGCCGAAAGCACCCAGTTTCGTGCTGCTGCTAATGTCCTCACTGTATATGTAAGTAACCCAAATTTTTTCGCAATGACTGAATCACATGATAACAAGGTTTCACTGTATCATCCAAATAGTAGAGATGGAGATGGATTAATTAAGATAAGAGGACAAAGGTTAAAAGTGAGGGGAAGAGGAAAGCATCTGAGCAGATCTGGAATCCCAACAAAGCGCAGGTCATCCATTACCCGGGGGAGAATGGGGACGAAGGACGGAATGCAAGCCACCACGACTCACCAAGTCCTGAGCTGGTCTCCGAACACGGAAAAAAAAAACCAGCACGGCCGTCGGTAACAGCTCCCAGAAGAAGAGGATGCAACCGAACACAAGGTAGCCCTTGTCGCCGAGATTCGTCATGAGATCGGCCTGTGGAATTCAAGAACACTGAGCTAAGTTGCTTCTTAAAAAAGGCAATCCCTCCCTTACCCCAGTGACTTCATCAGCACGGGAATGTGGTGCTGCACGTTTTTTTTTGCATCATCTCAATCTGAGCACCTCGGCTCTGTCCGGCACAATAGCTGGGATCTCCAAGCAGACAACCTGTTTCAATTTCCCGCCCCATTCCTTTCCTGACATGTCTATCCATGGTCTCATGCACTGCCAGACTGAGACCACCTGCAAACTGGAGGATCACCACCTCATCTTCCAATCAGATGGCATTAACATCGACTTCTCCAGTTTCCATCGAACCCACTGCCTCATTTTCTTTCCCCTGATGCCTTTCCTCTCACTCTGTCTGTTGTCTCTCTCTCTAATCTCCTTTCCCTCTGTCTCCTTTCACAGAGCCAAAATCAATTCTCACCTTTCCCCTTATCATATCCAATTAATGTCTGTTGGTCTGGAATCCTCCCCCTTTCCTCCCCCAGCCTATAATTCTGGAGCTTGCCTATTTTCACGTATACCTTGAAGATGGGTTCAGGACCGAAACGCCTTTACCTCCTATAGGTGCTGCACCTCCAGGTTTTCTGTGTTTCTGATCTCAATCACAGCCTTTCAGGTTTCACAGTACTGACTGACTTTGAAGCAGGGCACAGAATTGATGATTCTCTCCCATCTCCTCATTGGATTGCCAGCATCCTTTCCCAACATTCCAAACATCACAGCAATGCTGGAATTGGGGATCAAGTCATTCAGCCTATACCCCACAGTATTTCACACTGGTTTGCTGGTTTGCAGTCTTCCCTTTCTGGATTTCTCGCACTTCATCTCAGGTCCGTAGCTAATACCCGTTGCGAGCCCAAAGACTCTGAGTCATCTTAACTGCACCCCCACTCATCCTGCTTTCTCTGAATACTCCATTCCATTCTTTGGGCTTCAATGGCTCCTACCGGACCACCAAGTCTCCACATTTAACAAGTCTTCCTCTATAATGTACACCATTCTCAACAAGTTACCACCAACCTACCACATACTACATACAGTAAAACCCCTGGTACCCGGCACCTAGGGGGAGTTAGTAGATGCCGGATAAGTGAATTTTCCGATTGCGTGTTGCATGATTGGCGAGGTGTGCCAATTTTAAGCTTCCATATTTTTTACCTGTTTATTTTCTGCAATTTGTTTTGCTGGTTGGTTGAAATTCCGGACAACAGGGGTTTTACTGTATTTTCCTTTGGGTTCACATTAGGGTTAGGGTTAGGGTTAGGGCACATTAGGGTTAGGACAGCGCACCACCCAAATACTCCAATTAACCTACACCCTGTACATTTTGGAGAGTGGGATGAAACGAAAGCACTTGTAGAAAATCCACGTAAACACGGCGAGAATGTACTGTGACAGAATATAGATAGGTTTTTGGGAGATAAATTGAGGCAGGATTTTTAGTGTAGGTCACGTACAAACACTTTAAAACAGATTTATTTAAAATACTGGAGCTCTGCTCATGCTAGACATGTCGGGACCAACAGTCTTTGCAAAAGCTTTGGAGAGTGCCCAAGAGACTTCACTAATGGATTGTTGTTTACAAAAAGGCAACAGATGAAAGAGCTTGTCGGAGTCGCATTCTATCTGGAGTGAAACTTGCTGTTCGAGGAGTGTCATGTGGTTTTGCAAGCAGAGAGAGTAAAACAGGCTTTCTCCCTGTGTGAGAAGAGAGAGAGAGAGAGAGAGAGAGAGAGAGAGAGAGAGAGAGAGAGAGAGAGAGAGAGAGAGAGAGAGAGAGAGAGATATCAGTTCTACAGTTTTACAGCCAGCAACTGGAACTGGAACAGGACAAGCTGGCAAGCTTGTGGAAAACCCCATTTGGAAGACGGGTTGTGAGTGCTTAGTTCAGCCTGGTCAAAGCCCTTGTGGTTCATGCAAGAAGGCTGTCTAATGTTGCAATTGAAATAGGAGAAACAAAAAGGTATTCTGTGGTGACCTGAAAGAAAGAGGTTATCATCTGGAGAACCCTGAGGGGGCAAATTTCGTAAGCAAGACACTGAAGTGGCTGATTAAAATGGAATCAGTTGTGGGTGTCCTGGAACAACAAATCTCTCTCTGAAAACCGACAAGAACCTTCCTGAGCGGTAACCATTTACCTTTCAAGCCTGGTGAACTTTATAAATGTTAAATTCTGTGCACAGTATAAGAATTGCCAGCGACCAGTGAACTTGGAGAAAATGAGATTGGACTGTTAATCAAAGAACTTTTCTGAACTTACACACACATGTGCTTCGAATTAGAAGGGGATTAAGATAAGTTTAAGTGTGATCCTGTTTTCATGTTTACAGATAATTAAAAGCATCTTTTGTTGAAGTAACCATTTGTCTTGGTGAATATCTACTGCTGCTGGGTTTTGGCATCCTCTGGGTTCATAACAGTACAAATTCCATACAGGCAGTGCTGGATTCGTACCCATGTCGCTGGTAATGTAACAGCATTGCACTAACAGTGCCGCCCTTCTGAATCTGAAATAATAATTCTTTTTCTCTCTCCATAGCTGGTGCCTGGCAGAGTATTTCAAGTACTTTGTTTTAGTTAAACTGCAGTACTTCAGAAGTGTCAACCAGGGCAGATCCCCAGAGGAGTCACGTGATGGAGTAGTGGCCGGTAGAGAATACCAGCCCTCTCCAGAAAAGAAGAAATAAAGTGAAGAAAAGACAAAGTTCAAGAAACACAAAACATAACAAATAAAATATAAAGTTGTAGAGAAAAGAAAGAAAATGGCACCCAAGAAGGTAAAAGTAAAAACAACAGGAAAAAAAGAAGAAAAGACGCCAGAAGAGAAAGGAGAAGCCCTTATCTGCATGAAGAAACAGGGAGCCGTCCTGGAGAAGAGAGCCTGTTCTCCAAAGTTGGTGACGACCCTGCAGAGTCGCGACCTCCCGAACGCTGGACTGTAAAAATGGCTCTCTGAGCCAAACAAAAGCATGCAGTGCGCTCACTAAGCAAAAAGAGTGACTCTGGACCCCCCTCCCACCGACGGGAGGGGGGCCCAGCTGAGGAGTGAGCAAACACAACGTGACCAGCTGAGGGATGCCCAACACCAGGGCTCCCAGCTGGAAGAAGAGGAAAGCGACAGGAAAAGGAGTGATAGGAAAGAAAAGCAGCAACAGGAGGCCCAACAGATGACTAGCCCAGAAAAAAAGGACCAACAGCAAGAAGCAGCCCAGCAAAGTGAGACAAGCAACTCAACAGGAAAGTCAGAAGAGACACAGATACAAGGAAGAGAAGAAGAAGACACAAACACAGGTACAGACACAAAAGAAGAAGACCAAGATCTGCACAGAGAAATAGAAGGTAAAACAGATGGACAGAATATAGATAAAGTTTTTTTTCAAGAACAAATGAGAGCATTAAAAGAATGGTTGATATTAGAATTTAGTGAAATGAAAAGAAAAATGAAAAGTACAGAAGATAAAGTGAGTAGAATAGAGCTGGTCATGATAGAAATAGGGAAAAGATTAGAAAATGTGGAAGAACAAGAAATGGCTGTAGAAATGGAAGTGAATGACTTAAGAAGAAAATTGGAAGAAAGTGACAAAAAAGTTAAAGAAACACAGGAGTTGTTAGCTCAGAAGATGGATATAATGGAAAACTATAGTAGGTGAAACAATATAAAGATAGTGGGCCTTAAGGAAGATGAAGAAGGCACAGATATGAAAGAATTTATAAAAGAATGGATCCCAAAGGTCCTGGGAATGACAGAAATCCAGGTAGGAATAGAAATAGAAAGGGCACACAGAACACTAGCCCCGAAACCACAGACACAGCAAAAACCAAGATTCGTTTTAGTAAAATTTCTGAGATAACCATATAACCACTTACAGCACAGAACAGGCCAGTTCGGCCCTACTAGTCCATACTGTAACAAATACCCACCCTCCTAGTCCCACTGACCAACACCCGGTCCATACCCCTCCAGTCCTCTCCTATCCATGTAACCATCCAGTCTATCCTTAAATGTAACTAATGATCCCGCCTCAACCACGTCTGCCGGAAGCTCATTCCACATCCCTACCACCCTTGGCGTAAAGAAATTTCCCCTCATGTTCCCCTTATGATTTTTCCCCTTCAATCTTAAACCATGCCCTCTAGTTTGAATCTCCCCCACTCTTAATTGAAAAAGCCTATCCACATTTACTCTGTCTGTCCCTTTTAAAATCTTAAACACCTCTATCAAGTCCCCCCTCAATCTTCTACGCTCCAGAGAAAAAAGCCCTAGTCTGCACAACCTTTCCCTGTAACTCAAACCTTGAAATCCTGTCAACATTCTCGTGAACCTTCTCTGCACTCTCTCTATTGTGTTTATATCTTTCCTATAATTTGGTGACCAAAACTGTACACAGTACTCCAAATTTGTGGCCTCACTAATGCCTTGTACAATTTCATCATAACCTCCCTACTCTTGAATTCAATACTCTGATTTATGAAGGCCAACATTCCAAATGCCTTCTTCACCACACCATCTACCTGAGTATCAGCCTTGAGGGTACTATTTACCATCACTCCTAAATCCCTTTGTTGCTCTGCACATCTCAATAGCCTACCATTTAATGCATATGACCTATTTAGATTTGCTTTTCCAAAATGTAACACCTCACACTTATCTGTATTAAATTCCATCAGCCATTTCTCAGCCCAAACCTCCAGCCTTGCTAAATCACCTTTTAATCTACGGTAATCTTCTTCACTATCCACAACACCACCAATCTTTGTATCATCTGCAAACTTGCTTATCCAATTCTCCACCCCTATTTCCAGATCGTTAATATATATAACAAACAATAGTGGACCCAGGACCAATCCCTGAGGAACTCCACTAGTCACCGGCCTCCAATTGGACAAACAATTTTCTACCACTACTCTCTGACACCTCCCATCCAACCATTGCTGAATCCATTTCACTACTCCTTATTTATACCTAATGTCTCCACCTTTTTTCCTAACCTCCTGTGGGGGGAACTTTGTCAAAAGCTTTACTAAAGTCTAAATAGACAACATCCACAGCTTTCCCTTCATCAACCTTTTTTGTAACCCCCTCGAAAAACTCAATCAGGTTTGTCAAGCATGATCTACCCCTGACAAAATCATGCTGATTACTCCCTATCAATCCCTGTACCTCCAAATATTTGTAAATACCATCCCTCAGAACACTTTCCATCAACTTACCCACCACAGACGTCAGACTCATGGGCCTATAATTTCTAGGTTTGCATTTGGACCCTTTCTTAAACAGCGGAACCACATGCGCCACCCTCCAATCCTTTGGCACTACCCCCGTGACCAGTGACATCCTAAATATCTCTGTTAATGGCCCCACTATCTGTCCACAAGCCTCCCTGAGTGTCTTTGGGAATATTTTGTCTGGTCCTGGAGATTTATCCACCTTTATCTTTTTCAACACAGCCATCACTACCTCCTCGGTTATCCTTATATGCTTCATGACTTCCCCACTATTTTTCTTTACTTCAACTGGTTCAATATTTTTTCCCCTAGTGAATACCAAGGCAAAGAATCATTCAAAATTTCCCCCATTTCCTCTGACTTCTCACTCAGCTTACCCTCGCTATCTACAAGGGGTCCAATTTTATCCCTCACTAATTTTTTACTTTTAATGCACCTATAGAAACCTTTTGGATTTATTTTTACTCTGTCTGCCAAAGCCTCTTTGTGCCTTTTTTTGGCCTTTCTAATTTCTTTCTTAAGATTCCTTCTACACTCCTTGTAGTCTTCCTTCAAACTCTCAGCTCCCTGCTCTTTATACCTCTTGTACACCTCCCTTTTTCTCCTAACCAAATCTCCAATATTCCTCGAAAAGCAAGCCTCCCTATGACTTCCAGCCTTTCCTTTGATCCTCACTGGGACATATCTACTCTGTACCCTCAAAATTTCATTTTTGAATATCCTCCATTTTTCATTTACATCCTTACCTGAAAATATCCTGTCCCACTCAATACTCCCCAAATCCCTTCTTATTCCTTCGAAATTTGCTCTTCTCTAATCCAGAACCTCAACTTTAGGCCCCTCCTTGCTCTTTCCTAAAACTACCCGAAAACTAACAGTGTTATGATCACTAGACCCAATTTGTTCTCCAACATTAATGTCCGATACCTGACCTAGCTCGTTCCCTAACAGGAGATCTAGTATTACACCGTCCCGAGTTGGTTCTTCTACTAATTGATTCAGAAAACAATCTTGAAGACATTTAACGAACTCTAGTCCATCCAGCCCTCTAACTGTATGGGTATCCCAATCAATGTGAGGGAAGTTAAAATCTCCCATGATCACTACCTTATGATTCTCACACATATACGTTATCTCCCTACAAATTTGTTCCTCTAATTTTCTTGGCCCATTTGGTGGTCTGTAATACACCCCTATTAGCACCCTCATGCCTCCTTCACCCCTCAATTCCACCCAAACAGCCTCACTGGACGATCCCTCCAGACCATCCTGCCACCTCACGACAAGATATGCGACAAGAAAATATACTGGAGAGGGCAAGGAATAAAATTAGAGAAGACAAAAAACCATTGGAATACAAGGGTCAAAAAATATTTTTTTACCCAGACATAAGGTTTGAACTCTTAAAGAAAAGGAAGGAGTTTAATACAGCAAAATCGATCCTATGGAAAATAGGTATAAATTTATGTTAAGATATCCAGCTGTGCTTAAAATATTTATCCCGGGAGAGCAAAACAGACTGTTCTCGGATCCAGAGAAAGCACGAGAATTTACAGAACGCCTGCAGGACAGGAGAGATGAAGAGATGTAACAAGAACAAAGAACGACGATAAAATACATATAAAGATGTAAAAATAATGTATAAGAAAGAACTAAAGAAGGGAAAGAAAAGGGAAGTAAAGAAGGGGGGGGAAGAGGGTGAGCTTTGTAATATGTGAAGAAAGAAGTCTTTTCTGGAGAGGGTTGGGTGGGAGAGAATAACCATCACTGCAAATTCAGTTGATGCTTGCGAGCAGGTTCACAATCCAAATGGAGAGGGGAATGTAGTTGCCCAGCAAGAGATAAGGGGCAACTCAGAAAGGGGGGGGGGGGGACATTTGGGGTTAAGGGAATATTAGATGTGGGAGTTGTTGAAGTATTTTATGTTCTAAAAATGTTGTCAAACATTGAGTTCAAAATGGGAAAACTGAGAGATGAAAATGGGGAAAAGGGGGATGGTGGTGGTGAGGAAGCGGAAATGAGGTGGCCATGTTGAACTATATGACTATAAATAATAATGGAATACATAACCAAATTAAATAAAAAAGGCTATTAAATTTCCTGAAAAAAGAAAAAAAATAGACATAGCAGGAAACGCATCTAACTGAAGTGGAACATAATAAATTAAGGAGAGACTGGATAGGGCAGGTAGCGGCAGCATCATATACTTCAAAAGCCAGAGGTGAAGCTATATTAATTAATAAAAATGTACCAATCAAAATAGAGGAGGAAATAATAGATCCAGCAGGGAGGTATGTAATGATAAAGTATCAGATATATTCAGAATTTTGGAATTTGATCAATATAATATGCAACTAATGAAGAGGATCAAAAGTTTATGCAAGATATTTTTTGAAGATTATAGATATGCAAGGGAATATATTGATAGGAGGGGATTTTAACCTTAATTTGGATCCAATGTTGGATAAAACTGGACAAAAGACTAGCAAAAAGAATAAACTGGCCAAATTTATGGTTAAATCAATGCAGGAAATGAAACTTATGGATATATGGAGAAGGCAGCACTCAAGGGAGAAGGAATACTTATATTATTTAAGTAGGCATAAAACATACTCAAGGATCGATATGTTTTTGTTGTTGGCCGATATATTTAAAATTTTTAAAAAAATTTTTTCACACTGTGAACCTTATCAACCAAAATACATACAAACATTTCCCTCTTAAATATACACAGTGGCATTTTCTCCCCTTTTTCCCCCCTCCCTTCCCTCCCCCCTTCCCACCCCCCTACAAACCCATTAAATGTTCAACATATACAATACAATAAACCCATTAAACAATGTCATCACACGATGAAAATAAACAAGAAAATTGTATCATCTAGTTTTACACACTGGGTCAGTTCATTTCGTCTTCTTATCATTTTAGGGGGTGGAAGTCCGAGGCAAGCCCTCTCTGTTATGTTCCATGTACGGTTCCCAAATTTGTTCAAATAATGTGAGTTTATTTTTTAAATTATGTGTTATTTTTTCCAATGGAATACATTTATTCATTTCCATGTACCATTGCTGTATTCTCAGGCTCTCTTCTGATTTCCAGGTTGACATTATACATTTTTTTTGCTACAGCTAAGGCTATCATAATAAATCTTTTTTGCACTTCATCCAGTTTGAGGCCTAATTCTTCTTATATTACTTAGAAGAAAGATCTCTGGATTTTTTGGTATGTTGCTTTTTGTGATTTTATTTAATACCTGACTTAGATCTTCCCAAAACTTTTTCACTTTTGCCCAAATTGCATGTACTGTTGTTCCTGTTTCCTTCTTACAGCGAAAACACCTGTCTGATAGTGTTGGATCCCATTTTTTTTAACTTTTGGGGTGTGATATATAACCTGTGTAACCAATTATACTGTATCATGTGTAACCTTGTGTTTATTATATTCTTCATAGTTCCAGAACATAACTTTTCCCATGTTTCATTTTTTATCTTTATGTTTACATCTTTTTCCCACTTTTGATTGGGTTTATAGCTTATTTCATCATTTTCCTTCTCTTGCAGTTTGATGTACATGTTCGTTATAAATCTTTTAATTATCATTATGTCTGTAATCACATATTCAAAGCTGCTTCCTTCTGGTAAACTCAGTCTGTTTTTTCAATTTATCCTTTAAGTAGGTTTTCAGTTGGTGGTATGCAAACATTGTACCATGAGTTATTCTATATTTGTACTTCATTTGTTGAAATGTTAATAAATTATTTCCCAAAAAACAATTTTCTACTCTTTTAATTTGTTTTCTCTCCCATTCTCTAAAGGAAAGGTTATCTGTTGTAAAAGGGATTAGCTGATTTTGTGTCAATAACAATTTTGGTAGTTGGTCATTTGTTTTTTTCCTTTCCAAGTGAATCCTCTTCCATATATTGAGTAAATGATGCAGTACTGGTGAGCTTTCATATTGCACCAGCTTTTCATCCCACTTATAAAGTATATGTTCCGGTACCTTCTCCCCTATTTTACTTAGCTCTATCTTAGTCCAGTCTGGTTTTTCTCTTGTCTGATAAAAATCTGATAAATACCTTAATTGTGCTGCTCTATAATTATTTTTAAACTTTGGTAAATGCAAACCATCTTGGTTGTACCTCTCTGTTAATTTATTTAACACTATCCTCGGTTTCCCCCCTTTCCATAAAAATTTCCTTATTATTCTCTTTAGTCCATTGAAGAATTTCTCTGTTAAGGGAATTGGTAATGATTGAAATAGGTATTGTATCCTTGGGAAGACATTCATTTTAATGCAATTTACCCTCCCTATCAATGTTAGTGGTAATTCTTTCCAATGTTCTAAAATGAAACATGGGAAAAGTTATGTTCTGGAACTATGAAGAATATAATAAACACAAGGTTATGTATGATACAGCATAATTGGTTACAAGGTTATATATCACACTTCAAAAGTTAAAAAAATGTGATCCAACATTATCAGATAGATGTTTTCGCTGTAAGAAGGAAATGGGAACAACAGTACATGCAATTTGGACATGTAAGAAAGTGAAAACGTTTTGTGAAGATCTATATAAAATAAAATCACAAAAAATAACATACCAAAATATCCAGAGATCTTTCTTCTAAGTTATACAAGAAGTAAAGAATTAGGCCTCAAACTGGATGAAGTGCAAAAGAGATTTATTATGATAGCCTTAGCTGTAGCAAAAAAATGTATAATGTCAACTTGGAAACCAGAAGAGAGCCTGGGAGTACAGCAATGGTACATGGAAATGAATAAATTTATTCCATTGAAAAAAAAAAGCATATAATTTAAAAAATAAACATTATTTGAACAAATTTTAGAACATTGGAAAGAATTACCACTAACATTGATAGGGAGGGAACATAACAGAGAGGGCTTGCCTCAGACCTCCACCCCCTAAAATGATAAGAAGACAAAATTACTTGATCCAGTGTGTAAAAGTGGATGACACAATTTTCTTGTTTATTTTCATTGTGTGATGACATTGTTTAATGGGTTTATTGTATTGTATATGTTGAACATTTAATGGGTCTGTAGGGGGGTGGGAAGGGGGGAGGGAATGGAGGGGGGATAAAAGGGGAGAAAATGCCACTGTGTATATTTAAGAGGGAAATGTTTGCATGTATTTTCGTTGATATGGTTCACAGTGTGATAAAAAAAACCAGAGCAGATCCCACCCACAATGGGAGACGACCGGTTGATGAATCAAAAGATGCTATTTTCTACCAATCCTCCAATCCAGAGGTCACCCATTTATTGCATACAAATGTAATAAAAAAGGCGTCCCTGCTGGCGCTGGTGAGGACCCACAAGAGCGGGGAGTGGAGACACATCGCTGCTTTGAAGGGTTCAACAGTTCAGTCCTAATGCTGGTGGCTCCATACAGATATTAAACAGCCTGTTTTTCTAAAATCCTACAGCCAAGAGGTCCGTGCCCAAGATACTCTGTAGCAGCCATGAGGGGTTGAAGACTCTGGGGGAGCAGCAGATCGGCTGGTGTAGGGCAGCATAAAAGGGAAGAACATCCCCCTCCACGCTGAGAAGGAGATGTAGAGGAAACGTCTCTACCAGGAGAGCGACTACCATAGCGAACCAACGAGGGGATCAGTGGCTGAGGGACCCACACAAGCTCTTGCAGTTGGGAGACCTGCAAGGGCTGCTGGAGACTGGCTGATGGGAATCAGGCACTGGAGCCGGGAAGGGGCAGGAAGGGGCTCCCAAAGGGCCTCGCGTGCTGAAGATTTCCTGATCGATCAGGTGTCTGCGCGAGCTGCAGAGGCTGCTGGAGCATCAGAGGCGAATCCATGGACACTCAGTGACTTTCCTTATCTCGTACTAAAAGGGACGATGGGCAACACTAATGGCAGCATTATGCCTGTCTTAAGGCAGGAAGGCGGCAATTTTGCGTAATGTTATATGTTCTGCACTATTATTATGACAATGAAGGAACCTTGAATCTTAAACTGGAGAAATAAACTAAAAACGCTCTGAGCCCACCGTTACCTGGTCAGAAACATTGTACCAGCCATAATCAAAAGTGTTGACATGAGTGGCAGGAGAGTGCATTACAGCAACGAGGTTATAACAGGCTCTGCTTGCATACAGCAGGATTACTAATCCTCCCACAGCTGTGGTCTGGTAGACTGATGTTCCCTAAACACAAAAAAAAACAAGGAAACTTTATTTTTAATCAAACAGTTATAAAATAATTTGTTCCAAATAGAGAAAAATCCGATCTCTTTGATTAATCAGCATCCACTTTCACTGGTCACTCTTTCTCTCCAAAATTACCATATATGTCAGCGTATAAGACAGAATTTGAACCTTAAAAATGTCACTGCAAAACTTGGGGTTGTCTTAGACGCCAAGTATAAAATTGAAATATTTCCCATGGCGATGGAGAACAGCATAAAACACTCACATAACTCCAATGGTCCTACCACTAAATATTTTTTCAACTGAAATTTGCGGTTGGGAATCTAGATTAATTATAATGTTATATTAAGACCATAAAAATGTATTATAAACCTGTCGAATATACCTTAAAATACCAGCACCTCAAACAAAGCTGACAGTCACCATTACACACTGGAGAAGCATGTCAAAGAATGACCCCTAAATGGCGTCACTAAGTGTTAACATTACATCAGCTGGGGATGTTTGATGCATATCATAGTAATTGAGAGTACTTTGCCATTACTTGACAAGTATTGGGTAAATTTTAAATAGCCAAGACTGTGTGCTTATTCCCTTAGCATCATTCCCCCGGTTAGTGGCTGGTTGGTGAAGGATGAATGGGACAGTAAGTACCAGGCTTGGGGTTAGTCTTAAACAGTGGGTACAACTCAAAACCTACATTTTAAGTGGAAATTCTGAGGTCATCTTATACACCCAGTCACCTTATATGCTGACATGTACGGTAAATCCAAGGGTCCAAAGTCTTCAGAGTCCAAGTTTCCATTCACTCAACCTTACAGATGAAAAAAAAAAATTCTCCAAAATGGGTTAATGCACAGACATGTTTGCAGAAAGATTAGTATTGGAAAGATCTCCTCCAATAATCCTTGAGATTCTGAATATTCTCAATCCACAGTTGTCCTTGGTTTTTACCTCAATTACAGTGTCCGCAGACTTCCGTATTTTACTCATGGTTTGATGTATATTGGGACTGAAGCTGTTCCCTGGGTCTGAACCGAGAAATGGACAGAGCTACAGAAGAGAGAAACAGAGCTAGAGGAAAGGAGGCATAGGAAAAATGTTGGGGGGAGGTGGTGGAAGGAGAGGGGTAACGGAGACCGGAGAAGTTGAAGTTAATGCCATCTGTTTGGAGGGTGCCCAGATGGAATAGGAGGTGTTCTTCCTTCAATTTGCAGGTGGTCTCAGTCTGGCGGTGCACGAGACCATGAAGAGACATGTTGGCAAGGGAATGGGGCTGAGATTAGACAGTGTGCATGTGGCAACAATCCTTGGCTACTGTTGGCTTCAACCATGATCGATGACGAATGTCCAGTGCCAGCTCTTGGGAGGTTCTGATACATTACCACTATGCCATCTTTTGCACAAGGGATTGAACCATGACAGTATCCACAATCTTGGGCTGACATATGTACAGGAGTCTTCTTTACAATGCCCGGAGCAATATTTGCCCCTTGACAGAAATCTTTAGGAAGGATTCAGACCTGAAACATTGACCATTCTTTTTCTCCTACGAACAAATTCCTCCAGCAGATTTATTTTTACTTCAGATTCTAGCATCCATGTCTTTCATAAAATAAATATCTTGAAAGTCATGGACAGAGTAGATATTAAAAAAGGTCCTTTCCCATGGTGGGAGAATCCAGGGACAGAGATAGGGAGGAATTTCTTCAGCCAGAGGGTGGTGAATCTATGGCACGATCAGGCCATTGTGGAGGCAAAGACGTTGAGTGTATTTGAGGGAGAGATTGATAGGGCATCAAGGATTATGGGGAGAAGGCCAGGCAATGGGATGAGTGGGAAAATGGATCAGCTCATGATTGAATTGTGGGACAGACTCAATGGGTTGAATAGCCTATTTCTTCTCCTATGACATAATTTTACAAACTTGCCTCTCAGTTTACTTCCAACAATAATTACTAGACTTCCAAAGAACATTGCTTGTTCTGAATGGCTACAGTTGTCCTGAGGATCTTAATGGCACATTCATAGGCTTGACTGTTATATGTGAAAGGACTTTTCATGTCATTTGAACAGGTGAAGAAGAAACTGGACTTGTCCAATAAGACCTTTTTTTTGTTACCTTCAGTTATGATCTTTCCTTAGGGCCATCTTGGGCCTCTACTGGAACTCACTGAAAAGGAGAAACTACTCCATGAAGGAAATGTATCTAAGTTTATTTCTAGAATGTACTTTTTATTGATGAGTGAGAACCCAAAGGCAGGTTTGCATAAATCTAGGGTGAGATGGGAATCAGACTTAGGCACAACAATTGATGAACAACTCTGGTCAGATCTGTGTCAAGGGAGGTTTGTTGGTGACTTATCAATGCCAGGTATAGACCGGTCCATTATAATTTTCTCCATCAACTGTATCTCACCCCATAGAAATGACACCAATTATCAGAGATGTGTTTTAGGTGTGGTAGAGGTTGGTTCCTTTTTACATTCTACCTGGCTTTGCACGAAGGCAAGGCCCTTCTGGTATGACCTCTGTGAACACCCTAACCAAAATCACAGGAGTCACCTTCCCAGTAGACCCAGAGCTGCGTCTTCTGGGGAACTTTACCACAGTTGGTCGATCACTAACTAATTCTCAAATTAAATTCACAAATATTGCCCTTATGGACGGCCAGGAAATGAATAGCAGTAACATGGAAGTCTGACTCCCCCGATGGGTAGGTGGTCTTTGGAGATGAATAGCTGCATCCCACTTGAAAAGGTCACATTCAATCTCGGGAAGGAATATAATAACACCTTCCTAAAAATCTGGCAGCCTTATTTAAAGCATATAGGTACCTCACTGGTGTCAGTATAGGGTTACGATTGCTACTGGCTGGCCAGCAGACCTCTGTAAAGAGTTTAATGCTGGTATTACCGTGACTCCATATGTTTTACTGTACACACTGACAATGGGATTGTCTTTTCTTTGTTCTTTCTCTGTTTAATAAGTCTTAATTAGAGGGGAGGGAAAGGTCCTCTTGATCTTTTGTTTTGGTATGATTACTGATTGTTAAATAGATAAAATTTTTTAAAATAAAATAGTACAAAAAAAAAATGACCGAGTGTCCCCTGACAGACTACGCACAGGGAGCTTACAAATGGCAAACAACATCAGATCCCAACTTTGCACATACCTTGGATTCCAGGTAGATGTTGGTTGAGGGTGATGTTGTTGCAATGATGTAGAGGCAGGCCGCCAGTGTGATGGCACAGACGACAAAGAGGCAGTCGTTGATGATCACCCGCACTAAGACAATGGCTTTGGTCTCCTCGTGCTGAATCTTCACTAGCAAGGCACAAGTTAAGTTCACTGTCAGAAACACAAGGCTTGCTACCAGGAAAGCCAACCGTATTGGGAACCTGAAACACAAAAGAGTTCATCTGAATTACAAGGTGAGTGGGAAGGGATAAAAACTCTTCAATCGCAACAGGTCATACTTAAGTCACAGCGGTTTTAGCGAGCAATCAACAATTGACAATTGAGATATTTATCCAGAGATTGGCTACCATACTTTCCTCCAAAGATGTGAGAGCAGGTTTATCCTGCTAAGGCAGCTAAGGTCAATGGTAGCCAGTGATCCTATCTCCTTCAGTAGCAGAGTACTTCAGTAGCATCTCCTTCAGTAGCAGAGTAGCGAGGACAAGACTAGATTCACCCTCACTGACCCTCAACATCTAGGTTTCAATTTTATTTGAGGCTCTGATGGTTCGAATCTGGCACTGTCTGTAAGAAGTTTCCCCACGTCGGCGTCCTCTGGGTGCTCTGGTCTCGTCTAAAATGCACAGGGGTTGCAGGTTAACTGGGGTATTTGGGCAGTACGGGCTCATGGACCAGAAGGGCCTGTTACCATGCTGTATCTCTAAAATTAAACTTTCTCAACATTAATTTATTTGAAAAGGAAATTTTCGACTAGCAACATGAGTAGGCTCCAAGGAAATACAGTGGGGGAAGAGCAAGGAGAAAAGAACCATAACAAAGTCCTTTAGCATAGACTAGTTGCTAGTCCTTTAGCATAGACTAGTTGCTGTCCCTAGTCCCCAGGGACAGAGGACAGGTAGAAGAATGGAAATGTCATCAACAGCTGGTAGTCGATACTTCATCAAATCAACACGAACAGAAAATGGTTTTTGGGAGAGCGTGGATGGACGTGATTATATTATTCAGGTGAGAAGACAGTTTTATGCTTTTTACAAGACCTCTCCAATCCCCTTGGTGAAATCACTATGGAAATAAATCAGATCCACAAAGCAATCAATTCCCACCATTTCCCATCTTGGGCTGCCAGATTTACCCACACTCAAGAACTCACTACCAAATAATATTTCAAAGTTCAGATTGATTGTCAGAGTATGTACATTGTATCACATACTACCCTGAGATTCTTTTTCCTGCAGGCCAGGCAGAATTTCTACTTATCGGTAGTGCAAAAAAAAACTGCTCTCAAGAAAAGATACAGGTACAAAGAGAGACATGTAAATAAACGTACTGTGGAATACAGAAAATAAATATTCAATAATCAATAATGTGTAAAGTGAGAGTCCTTATATACAAGCCTCTGACCCTGCTTGGCAATTTCCAGAGAATTGGTTTTGCCCTGTGAATGGTACCGACTGGATCAGTTCGAAGCTGCCGAACCAAAGTGAAGCAAAAATGTTCACAGGACAAATTAAAGTAGAAGTTGTCAGAAAAGAAATGAAAATGTTCATCCAGAATTGAACAGAAAAGGTGTATTTTCAGAATGGAAAATGAAAATGTGGATGAGACAAGGAGAAAATTTCCAGTTATATTTACTGTCTGATGCTCACATATTCATTTAAAGGAGAGTAAATGTCAGTTTGCAAATATTGAAAATTACATGTCTCAAAATAAAATTGCTTACGGCTAAGAAAAGAACTGAGTGGAATTTTATTCTGAAGCTTGCAGAAATTTAGCCTGATCAATGGCATGAAAAATAGTCTCTGCCCACTGGACAAATCCCAGGTGAAATAATTTCAGCCTATTTTCAATCCAAACCTTTGCGGGACCAGGCAGCAGAGAGGTAACATAAATCAGTGGGCAGCTGGTGTGGAAATGGAAATTATTTTAAAGGCTGAGAGTGGTGTGACAGGAGTATGCCGCCGCAGACATGCGGGCCGACCGTGGCAGGCACACGGATAGTCTTGCGCGAACGCACAGCCGGAAAGGAAAATGAGAGTACTGGAAAACTGGGGCAGCACACAAAATGCTGGAGGAACTCAGCAGGTCAGGCAGCATCCATGGTGGGATGTACAGTCATGCATTTGGTAGAAGAAATAAACGGGCAGACCTGGGAGTCCTCGTGCAGGATACCCTGAAGGAAAACTTGCAGGTTGAGTCGATGGTGAAGAAGGCAAATGCAATGCTGGCGTGTGATTCAAGAGGAATAGAGTCCAAGAGGAGGGATGTGATATTGAGGTTTTATATAGGCATTGGTGAGCCCTCACTTGAGTATTGTCAGCGGTTTTAGCTGCCTTATTTAAGAAAGGATAGGCTGAGGGTTCAGAAGAGTTTCGCAAGAATTATTCCAAGAATGAAAGGATAATCGATTCTGCTAAAGGAGTGAAACACTGAAGTCTGCAGATGCAGTGATTGAAGTCAAAACAATGCTGGAGAAACTTAGCAGGTCACACAGGAGCCACTTTGCCTTTTGAGGCTGCTCCACCACTCAATATTTAGTTTCAATTATGTAATAGGCCTTTCTGGCCCACAAGTCAATGCTGCCCAAATACACCAAATGTCATCATGATCGATCCCCATAACTCAACACCACATTCCTGCCCTCTCCCCATTCTGCCCTACACCTTCGGTGCCATTAAGTGAGCCTTTCAGGCTGTACGAGTAGGAGATGGGACTTAAACACACAGAATTGCTGGAGGAGCTCAGCCAGTCTCGCAAGGTCATGCGGACACAGGGAGGGCATACAAACACCTTACAGAGAGTGACGGGTTTGACACGGGGTCACTAGCATTTTAATAGCGTTATGCTAACCGTGCTGCTGAAAGGGTTAAGGCCCTTGACTTTCCAGAACTACACCCCCTCTCACTGGCTGAGAACAGTTCTTTTGTTCCCAAGTTCATCTTTACATTTAAAAAACAAATTAAATTTAAACATACAGCGCAGTAACAGGCCATTTCGGCCCACGAGTCTGTGCCGTCCAGTTACATCTCATTAACCTACACCCACGGTATGTTTTAAACGGTGGGAGGAAACTGGGAGTCCCCAGAGAAAACCCAAGCAGACATGGGGAGAATGTACAAACTCCTTACAGACAGCGCAGGATTCAAACCCCAGTCCGGCCCCGATCACTGGCACTGTAAAGGTGTTGAGCTAACCGGCTTGCCAACCGTGCTGCCCTAATCTTCTCCACTGACTTATTTTCCCCAGTTCACAGAAATCAAAATCACTAATTATTGCCCTATTGGCTTTCAATCTACTCCCCATCTCTCAGACCACTTCTAAATGTGTGACTACTCCACCCTCCCCCCCTACTTGTTCTTCCCCGTTGCCTTTCCTCCAGCTCTCTCCCTTTTCGCTCAGTCTCTTTTCACAGAGCCAAAATCAATTCTCATCTCTCCTCTTGGATCCAATTGACATCTCTTGTTGGTCAGGTCTCCTCCCCCCGGCCAGTCGTCAGCTTCTTTGTTCTTGTGCCTTCCTGCTCTTTGCTTATTCCTTGAAGAAGGGCTCGGGCCCAAAACGTCAGTCATATATCTTTACCTGCTATGGATGCTGCGAGACCTGCTGAGTTCCTCCAGCGTTTCTGGGTCATGGTAAGGCACTGTACCTTAGTTTTGGGTCCTAGCGTTGAAAGGGTTTAGACCCTCACTGGCTGCTAAATTTATTTGCAGGTACCAATACTAACTAACTTCAGCACTCCATGTTTGGAGTGGCTCTTCTGAGAAAATTATCTGCATCTTGATTTATGTTACTGTGAACTCTTGACAAAAATTAACAAATTTTGTTTCTTTCACAATTTGAGTTTACTTAATTTCTCACTAATTTTTATTCCATACCTCCAGTTTTTTTGTTAGTGATTTGTGAATTTTACAAGGACTAATTTCCATGACCTGAGCTGCTATAACGAGAGGGTATGCTGAGCAAAAGACCACAGGGCCCAAATGCTTCTAATTCAGCAAATGGGGATCAGTTCAGCTGAGAGGACTGGAAAAGGGGACTGAACTGATGACCTTCTTTAACATTGGTGATGATCCAGTGGTGGTGTGGCCTGAGCTGTTGCAATGGCAGTGTTGCCACTGGTGCGGACTTGCGGAGACACAGCGGTCTCCCACGGGGTCCAACCGCCCAGTCAAACTGCCGTTGAAGCTGGACAGGCTTTAAATGACCTGTTAAAGGAGCCGACGGTGGTTTATTTGAAAATCCTGTGACCGGGGGGGGGGGTTTGGCCCAAGATGGCAGCCTCTGCATTCTGCAGGAGCCTCGAGGGGGGTTACAGACTCCGGGCAAGCAGAGGACTGGCACAGGGCACCAGAAAGCAGGGAGAACCACCCCCTCCGCCCAATTGAGAAGGAGAAGATGACGCTACGTGATGGCGACCAGTGAGAAGTTCCGTGGTAGAAGAACACTCAGGCAGCGGATTGTTGGTGACTCGAGGTGAGGAACCCATGCAGGCTTTGGGCTGCTGGATACTGTGGCCAGGCTGTGGACTGCTGGAGACTGGCTGAAGGGGGAACCAGGTATCGGAACCGAGGGTGCTGAGGGCTTCTTGATCGTGCCAGGGGTTTGGAGCTGGAACTCGGGATGGCGATGGTTTGGACTGAACTGGAGTCTGTGTGGCTGCAGAAGCCATGGGAGCGCTGACCTGACTCTGGTGATTCTGAGGGGACACTCCTTTGCTTCTCCTTCTCTGACTTTAAGGGACGCTGGGCACTTTCCGCTGGTGGCAAATCTGATGATGATCAATGTCAATTTTGTGTAATACAGGATGGTTCCCCATATCCAAAGTGCTGAATACCAAAATCTCAACTTTTTTTTGTGGGGCTGACATGCCATCACAAGTTGAAAAATATTTGATCTCCTGACTTGCCCCATCTGGGGCTCTGACGCTCTGTTGTCGCCATTTTAATAACCACAGAGCTCTTGTGTACTGTACCGAGATAATAAATGGAAAAAAGGCCTGCAGGTAGCACTATGGAAAGGAAGAGGAAGTATTTACAGAACAGAAAATGCATTTATCTTATTTTGTAAGCAGAGATCAAGTTTTTTTTGGTACGTTCATGCCTGAAAAGCTTGCCGTTGTGTTGTTATTTAACCGCTGATACAAGTATTCTGGTGATGATTGCTTAGAGCCATTGTTCCGATAACCAAAAAAACCCCAATAACCGAGAAACGTCTGGTCCCAAGCATTTTGAATACGATGAAACATACTGTATTACATCGGTTTTGTTACAATGACAATGAAGGAATATTGAATTATTAATTACAGCAGGTCATTTTGACTTGATACTGTCCGTTTGCAGTGGTTTTAGCTGCCTTATTTAAGAAAGGATAGGCTGAGGGTTCAGAGGAGGTTCACAAGAATGATTCCAGGAATGAAAGGGTAATCAATTCTGCTCTAGGAGTGAAACACTGAAGTCTGCAGATATCTGTTCTCCAAGTGTGAAATTCAAGAAACCTCAACCAATTGGTAGAAATTCAAACAAGAACCACACATGGGGTACTGAAATCAGAACTGTTCTCCACCATAATCAAATTCTAATTCTGAACTCTCCACCTTCTCCTTATTCCAAAGTTTATTACAGTAGATGTCTCACTTACAACTTTTTAGCCATCTCAGGGAAATACTTAGCTTTCGTCTTGAAAACCACCTGGAACATAAAAAGCGTTTGGTTATTCAAAGTGCGTAAATATGGTGGAGTTTAAGCCTCAGACTGGAATGACGCTGGGTGAATGGGAGACATTTCCTTCTTCTAAAGAGAGATTGCCAACTCTCTCAGTTCAAAACCAAAGCATAGGCATGCTTCTCCTGCTTATACTAGTGCAGGAAAAGTGGACAATTTCCCTCAAATGGCTCCTCATGTTCCTCTTGCTTATTTAGATAACTCCTGACAGCAATGACTCCCGAATCACTGCACAATTAGCTTGCACAACTGCTTAACCTGATGACTATAGCAGGGTGAGAGGGGAGAAGTTTAGGGGGAACTTCTTCACACAGAGAGTGGTGGGAGTGTGGAACGAGCTGCCTGCTGAAGTGGTCAATGCAGGCTCAATTCTAACATTTAAGGAGAATGGGCAGCGTGGTTAGTATAGCAGTTAGCACAACGCTGTAACAGCACCGGCAATCGGGGACCGGGGTTCGAATCTTACTCTGGTGTAAGGAGTTTGTATGTCCTCTCCGTGTCTGTGTGGGTTTCCTTCGGGTGTCCTGATTTACTCCCACTGTTCAAAACGTACCAGGGGTTGTGGGCCAATTGGGTGAAATTGGGCGGTACGGGCTCATGAGCCGAAATGGCCCATTACCCTGCTGTATATCTAAATTTAACATTTAAAGAATTTGGACAAGTCCATGAATGTGAGGGATAAGGAGGGAAATGGACTGGGTGCCTGTCCATGGGACACACAGTTGACGTAGCGGTTAGCACAAAGCCTTTACAGCGCCAGTGATTGGGATTCAAATTCCGTGCTGTCTGTAAGGAGTTGGCACATTCTCCCATTGTAGTGGGTTTCCTCCAGGGGCTCCAGTTTCCTCCCACCATTCAAAAACATACCGGGGGTGTAGGTTAATCGGGCATCACAGGCTCGTGGGCCGAAATGGCCTGTTACCATGCTGTATGTGTAATTTAAAAAAAAACTAGGCAGAAAAATAGTTTGGCATAAACTAGAAGGGCCTGTTTCTGGACTGTAATGTTCTACGACAGTTTCCAGGACAGTGTGAACAGGTCATCAGAATTAGGTGCACAATGCAAGAGAGAAATTCAGCACAAAGAATGTTTGTACACTTACTGAAAAATCAGTTGCTGGAAATGTGAAATTAAAGCAGAAAGCATGAAATACTCAACAGACATTTACAGCAGAGAGAAACAATAATGAATTTTTCAGGTCAATGACCTTTTGTTAAAACACAGTTCTGAACTCCATATGTTGGTCCAGATTCACTTAATTTAACAACTTAAATTTGCCAGCTTTTCTGATGGGATTAGGTTCACATCGCACAACCTCAGTTAGGAGCAAAGGTCATTGACCTGAAAATGAAACTTCATTTGGTCTGCCACGAGGGCGGCGACTTGCACCATCGACTTTGTTGCTCTATCCTCGGACATTATACAATCTGTGGAGTTCTTTCCAGTGTTATCTCTCATTGTAGTCTGCACAATGGCACTGGTGCCATGATGAACGTGCTCTAGCACTGACAACAGAACAACGTCCCAGGCTAATGGAAACCCTTCCCGGGAACCAGAAGGATCCCCATATCCAGTAAAACTCATGGTCTCCAGAATCCAAACAATCGGCAGCCCTCAAGAAACTGAGAAAAAAATTGAGGAAAATCAATTAAAAAATTAAAATAAATAAGAATAAAATAATAGGTTAAAACAAATTACATAATTTTAAAATTGGAAAAGTAAATGTTCTCTGAAGTAACACATAAACTTTTGGGGCAGATGGGAGCAAACATTCGTCCAGCAGAGGGCCTTGGACGTGCTTTGCTCGCGGCAGCTGTTGAATAAAGTTGCGTGAAACAGCTCGACGTTGGGGTGACTCTCTTAAAGTGTCTTCTTATCCCTGCTTAGTAGGAGTCGCCCCAGTCAGAGGCTTTATCTGTAAACTTTGGAGAGGGCGGGGTTAATTATCTGTAATGTTATTGTTCATCTTTCGGGCGGCTCCGTGAAGGGGGAGGAACCCGCAGATGCAGCAACAGTTAAATGTTTTCAAAGAATGTGACTGAAAATAAAATGCTTTCATGCAAGTGAAGTTTGTTCAGTGTAAGTACAGGATAGTATTTTGTCTTATAAACTGTTTATTCTTAAGGCAGGTGTATTAATTGGACATGGTAAGAGCAAGTCTCAAGCAACCAGAAAATACACTCATCTGGCATCAATCAAGCCCCATAGGTTAAACTGCACATATTAAGCCCGAGTCAGCAGCTCAGGTTTAAGAACACACCCAACTCTTGCCTCTGGGCTAGTTCATCAGCTTACAGGACGAGATGCAGGCAGCTTAATAAAATTCCAAGGGTAACAGATGACTAAAAGGGACAAACCTAAATCAGTTTTAAAGAAAACTGTGCCTTATCAGCAGGCACTGATGCGAAATAGCTAAAACTAATTTGATTCATGCCAGCACACCTCAATGACTATCAACCCAACTATTCTCACAATCACAGTTGGCAATCTTTCACCAGGTCTGGTAGTCTCAGTGTGTATAGACTACAGAAATTCTCCTGGGAAGTACACACATACAGCATGGTTAAGTTATCTGCTCCGTAGTCATGAGCTTTAATCTCACAGCAGCTGGCAAATTCAACTTTTTTTAAAACAATTTTAAAAAGCTAGCAATCATAATTAGTAATTGTAAAAACCAACAAGATTCACTGATCTCCTTCAGGGAAGGACCTTTTTAAAGGAATATATGGGTTGGCACAACATCGAGGACTGAAGGGCCTGTACTGTGCTGTAGCATTCTATATTCTGACCTTTATGTGACCCTAAATCCACAGCAATATGGATGATTCTTAACCATCTCCAAAAAATGGTTGGAAGAGTAAAATCAGCCTTGCTTGAAATATTCAAATCCTCTGAATGAACTATGTACCAAAATAAAAATCGACAGTCTCTTGTCAACAGTCCTGAAAAGTATTACACAAATCAGATCATAAAAGCAAAGGTCTGCTGCTGTTCATCTGAAAATAAGTTTAATGGCCCTTGAATTCAATACCTTTATACTTATAATGAGACACAACATCTGAGAATCACAGATGATTCGAAAATCTGATGAATGGATGCATTCAGGCAGATTTCAGAAGAAAGAGGAACAAACTGTGTGGGATTTTCTTCCCATTCTCCATTGCTGACCAGGACTGCCATCCTTGAAAATCTGTCGTGAAATCTTTAGCAAGCCGTCGCTTGATCATCTAAAGGTTTGCGCCTATGGTACAGAGCTGAGACCCACCACCTAACTGAGGCGAGGTGATGATCTGTAACTCTGGATTCTAAAGAATCAGGCTTCTTTGCTCTGCTCAACAAAACCGTGCACTTACAACGATGGAGGTGGAAGTGACAACCAATCACCTGACCCGGTCAGACAAAATTTCAGAGAGGGAAAAAAAACCCCCACAGTAAAAGCAAGCCCCGATAGCACTCAGCACACTCACCTGCGCAAAGTACATGTTCATGAGGCTGAGAGTGAAGAACTGCAGACACACGGGGAAACAGTACAGCAACCAGAATGAGAAGGGGTCCAGAGAGTTCGCTTTGATAATGTCTCGGAAATAAAAGGAGAAGAGCGTCGTCCTCAAAGCAGCCCACAGGAGGCACAAGAGAAGGAAGACAGTCTGGTAGCTGAACTTCTTGTGCTTGTAGTGTAGTACCAGCCACAGCTGGATGTAGATGAGGAGGAAGAGGAGTCCATAAAGTGCAGTGTAGACAGTGGTCAACCCCAGAGTCACAGAGGGCGGCACAGCAGGCTGCAGGGGCTCTGGGCTCATAGTGCTTGTCCGAGAATCCAGTGGAGGTGCTTCCATCTTCAAGTGCAATACCGTGATTAATCCAAACACTGAC